>NC_134755.1:1675000-6475000 GCF_050436995.1 Anticarsia gemmatalis | reverse complement strand
TACCAGAATACTCAAATACTAAGCTTTCTATTGTTTAAATTCTTGGGCAAAGATAATGAGTTCATTTAAAAATGTAAGATGTTTCAACCTAATAGAAAAATCTTTCGCAGATGTTTTATCAAATATTAAAAGGAAACGTATTTTTTCGTAAAACGCTAAGCATTTTCCCTGTAAGGTGATCATAAAAGAAACAAAACATAATAGTGCGTGTTCACTCTTCACGCATTAAGGGCGGATAACGGTGCTTTTAATTCGAACTGCCGAAAATAGAGGTTCCTATTCTGAATATCGACTCAGTATTACCGGTACGTTAAATATCATATTTATAGCCGCTGCCAAATGAACGACACAGCAGAATTTAAATAATGAAATTTTCTCTTTTATCTTCTTAATGAAGAATTTTGCATAAAAGGTTTTCCTGGTAAGCACTATCACAGCAAGTCTGACAAATAGACGTAAAGTAGTTTGAATATCTGCGAGACTCGAGTAGCGGTAAGGAGCTGTCGTCAAAGCGGCCAGCTCAGTACAGTCAGCAACCAAAATAGAGTTACGTTTCTCAAAATTAGCCGCGTTTCACACGGATACTAAAAGTTTCATTACAAAGAACTTTTCTCTGCTCGAAATAGCCTTTGACGTATTTGACTGACATGTGAGTTTTTAACCGTCTCGTCATTAGGCTGCTCTCAAGGTCTGAGTGAGTGTATTAACAGGAAATGCATTTTATCAAAATTGATATGCGGTTTTCGATTAGATCGGGTTTGATACAAGTAGAGCCGATGTTCTATTGTGTGTGAAGCTGTAATCTGTCCTCGCTGAACAAAGGACCCCCTTAATCTGCACCATAACAGATTCAGAATATCAGGCCTTTGCATCCAATTTATCTCAACTACCTTCTTCATAGCGAAGACATAGCTTGAAATACTTATAGGATTACTGAGACACAATCTTTGGAAAATTTGAAAACGTAAATTATTTCAATTATGTGGTTTGTTTGCAGCTATTTTTATTTTTGCATCTGAAATTATTCTATGTTTTACTATGGTATTCTTCAAGTTACCTGGTTGTTAACTTTTGATTCGATATAAGATATCTTTTTAATTTGTAAGTTCACTTGTAGAACATTTTGAACGGTCAATAGCAGTCAACTGAGATTTTACCGTGTTATTTATAGTTTGATCAAGTTAAGGTAATGGCGACACAGTAAATATCAAATCTGCTGACCAATGAGACGGCTATTTTCGTAGTCTGTAGACTTTACTCTCGTATTATTAAGTAAACCTGATTCAAACTTATGCATAATTAATGTAAAAACCGAGCGAAATGGTGAACCGACGGAAAACTATTTTTGTTAAACCAATTGTTCTTCAAGTTCGTTCAGTTTAGAGTTGAATCCGGTATTGCTATTGCATTATTGAATATTTTATTAACACCTGTTTCAAACTATAGGGAGCTAGTGGTACAATAATAGTCATTTGGTTTATTTGTTTTGTCAAAACAACTTTATATGGACTGTATTTCATGGTTTCTTGTATATTTGTGCGGTAGTTAAACATTTTAGATGTTTAATAAACATTTGTAATTCGATTACTCGCCTGTCACTCATGTATCTTATAATCTCTACTTTATCATATTCGAATACCTCTCTATAATCTAAGCCAAACGGAAATTTCGTTTGGCTTATCTATTTTTAACCAACAATTTCCCCGTTTATACGAAACTAATCAGATCTGTTATAATTAGAATGATATTAATTTAATATTAACATTTCAAATTGCAAAACAAAATGTCATTATGTTCACGTGTTAACCGCTAGTCGAAATTTTAGTTCATTTCAGAATCGGTTCGGTAATTTCAATAGTAACTGTGGTTTATAAACAGCCTAATTATATTTAATTGGGTAGTGCTAAAAGTACTTGATAGTATTTATTGGTGTGAATATTAACCTATTATAATATCGATACAAAGTCATTACGAGATTAAAATTGAAACATACGGGAGATAAAGAGTTCAGTGAACTTTATTCATTTCGGGCAAAGTTCTAATTGACTACATTAACCTGTAAGGTTCCGTAGATCATATACTTTAGTCTACTTGTTCACCAATGTTTAAAAATTAAACTCCTCAAAACTCTATTTTATTATTGTCTCTTACGTTCGAATTGCTTTGTGAAGCACCACGTTCATTATATTTGAAATTCAGCGTGCATTTAAAAACTGCTACGTGACAATTACCCTCCGACCGACATGTGTAATCTGCAGCATCCAGCGAAACTATCACCAATCGCTGACGATTTATCTATTGGTTATCTAGTCACACGCGTGTGTATCGTAATACAAACGAGTACATCTCCACTATAAATGTTCAAAAAGCTCGTTTTTTATTTAAGAGACGCCCAAAGCGAAATGTTTTCACCGAACGCAGTTTTGTTTTTATTCAAAAACCAGGCATTTGTAAAACAATTTATATGTAGTTTTAAATTTAGATTCTATGTTAAAGATTAGTCACCCAACATACAATTTACTTTTTAGTTCTTTTGTAAATAAAGACTAGTTTTAAAATGGTGTGTTGGTACACACACACTTAATAAAAAGGCGAGTAGGTATAATGTATCTGTTTTTAAAGAAATAGGTCATGAATGAATGTAAGCAAGTTGTATAGAAATGAGCACACAGGTTTATAATTGCTACGGAAACTAAACTTCCTTTGAATGTTCCTAACTCGAAGGAATCTTGCCATTTTGCGGTGTAGGTCTTTCAATTACGAATGGTATAGACAATATGAGTGAATTCGCAGACAAAACTAGTGTAATCTATAGAAGGTTAAAAACAAAGGTAGAAGAACGGGTATAGATGTGCATGCTGGGCATTCGATTCCCTCGCCAGCTGCCGGCCGAACGTGACGATACGTAGCTATGCATGGACGGAACTTTGAAAAAGTTAAAAAAGAGGAAATGGAACGTGATAAAATTTTATTTTTCATTTTACTTTAGTGTAATAACTTTTGTGCTTCGTTCGGACATTTTATTTGTGTTTGCTGGACAATCCAGCATTTTAATAGCTGTCCAAACTGATTACAACTTTACAAGAAAGGACTCGCAAAACTTACAAGTTTTTGCAAAACACAAGCAGCAAACGGCGTACACAGAAAAGTAGACAAACGATTAATTGAAAAAGGTATACAATGTAGTAGACGGTTAAACTGAGCCGAATCCCATAAAATCTTTGATAAACAATTGAAAGGATAACATACCTGTATTTATCAGAATAGTTGAGCAAAGACGAATAACAGACGTGGCTGGATAAACCACGTGTCTGTATTATTTTAGGTCTGCTGTAATATAGGGATGTCTAGAAAAGTGCCCCAGGACTTAGGATAATGTTTTGAAGCAGCAGACCGGCTGTGGAGAGACGCTTGTTTTAAGTGCTATTTAATTTATGAACAGATATAAATTACATATTACTATACTGGTGAAATCATAGCCTGTTACAATAACCTATTTACCTTGGTCTTGAGTTAAGCTATCAGTAGTGCCGTCATTTCGTGGATAGGTAGGCGTTTGATAGTAATTGGATTTAGTGTCTACTTGTCGTATTTTTCAAGCGTGTATAATCATACTCTGTTATTCTGCCTCTATGGCGCTGTGGTTTAGGTCGCCATGCGGCAACCAAGTCGGGAGATCGTGGGTTCGATTCCCACTCGGAACAATTATTTGTACGATCCTCAATTATTGTTTCGGGTCTGGTGGTACTTAGTGTCCGTTGTTTATACTTTTGTAAAAGTCCCTGCAACACAAGAGCAATTCTTAATGTGGGAGTTGTCTTTTAACAAAAAAAAAAGGTAAAAAAAGTAATCTTAAGAAGATTTTTGGAGAACTTGATGTTCTCTATAATAATTCTAACAATATGGAAGAAATATCGTGTAACGAACTCAAGGACTTCGTAATTTAATTTCCACATTTGATATAATAAAGCTATTATTAAGAGAAATAACCTGATTTCCAGGATATTTCTAATGTATATGTACCAATGGGTATTGTTCAACGACAAATAGGGATATTATTGGATGATTATTCCGCTCAGTTGAATGACTCACTACCGATACAAATTTGGGATTCCACGTAGGTCCTTGATATGTTCTATGTATGAGTGCACTAACATCGCTTATAGTGCTTTTGTTTAAATTTTCCAATAAATGCAGATGATGATAATGTTATGTTTTCTTTCGTCAAGGCTTTCGTTTTAACAACTTGGTTTTTTTACTGGAAACGTGAGCTGTTAATTGTACCTTTACAAAATTATCTACCTAAATATTTCTGTACCTGCTTTCGGTTTACTGACCTCTTTCTTTTTAACTATTTAAAGCGATGGCTTCAGTGGAATGTCCAAGACAGATCAAACATTATTATGTTAAAATGCCATTCAGGCCACAATGTGCGTTTGCTCCCAGCACCAACTATTAATTCAACAAGCGAGACGAGTGAATACCTACTGCAGCTGTGAGTCACTAGACGCGAACATTGAGCTAATCGAACGTGCTCCTATTATATGCCGTTGGTCTATTCTCTGGCGGCACACACCCACATACCTACTCAAACGTATAATACACATTTCCCCCTCGATATCGTAATTGAAAAATTGTCATAAAAAGTACCCCTCTAATTAAACAGATGGCCCGAATTCCAAACGAATTAAAACGAAACATTAAAAACCGATATTCAAAGTCACGTATGTACAATCTCTAACACGACAGACAAATTGTGTACCAACTACGGGCGAATAGAGCCAATTGCGTCCGATAAAAAAAACAATAGCGACTGCTCGCCTTTCTGTCATGTCGAATACAATGGCATTCTTCCTGAGCGATAAAACAGTCGCCCGCAGACATCGGCAAACGTGAATGACAGTTTACGATGTAAAAATACATACTACATTACTGAATTACGTCCGCAACATCGTATGTGTAAGTACCAACATAAAGCATTTAAAACTTTCTTTTAGAGTCTCTAAGGAGGGTTAATATTCTGACATAAGCTCTCCCCGGGGGTTCATCCAACTCCCTGAATCCATAAAATGATAAAGATCATCTTTTGTAGCCTTTAAACCAAACGATTCAGTACCTTCTTGAGTCCTTAACAATTCGCTCATTTCCAAATACATTGAGACAAATTCATTCATTAGTATGCGGAATCCAAACTTTGTGTTCCAATATACCTAGGTTGAAATCTTAAAATTTTGAATTAATTCTGCTTTTAACAATAATATGTAAAAGGGGTAGGTATCTTTGAAATAATTTTCGTATGATGTTATCCAGAATCGACTTTACAAATAAAATATACTTTATTATAAAATATACTTGACACAAACGAAGCCACGGCACAATGCCAGTAAAGTACCAACAGATACCTTTTCTGATAACAGGTCACGCTCACGACAAAGAATTTATTAAAATATCTATTAAAGGAACAGAGCAATAATTCGAATTCCTTCGATGATGGATTCGTCAATTTAGAGATTTAATTAAATATAATTCTACTATCACAGGGAAATTATATTGTACCATTTTAGTTAAACTACTAAAAGTAAAAGCTATATTTACAATTAAAATGATAGTCATGAATAACAAACGCTTTTTTTTATTCCGCCCTTTGTACCACTCATAAAACTTATCATATCCAGACATCTACTTTCACCATAACATCACCTACGTACAAAGACTTTTCGAACCACGATAAGATACTGGTTGCCCACAAAATGTTAAAGCCATAAAAGTTGCCTAAACATTTTATTGGCGATCAAATATATCTATTGTTTTTATTTGCCTAATCCTTTGTTTTATTATCACAATTCATTTAGAACCTTAAGGTTGCAGCGTAAGAGCTTTTTTCAGTCCATTCAACTGGCCGCTGTACAATTTGATTATATTATACGACAATAAAATTTCAGTGGTAAGAGGAAGGGGGACTACTAATATGTTAGCCTTTATTACACCTTTAGTATATTGAATGCTCAGAATAGATACGGAGAAAAAACGTTCATTATCGGCTCTGGCGCGCAAATAAAACAAGATAGCACCCCAGGGCCCGTTCACTTGGATATTGCGACCCGCAAGCAAATTTGCTCTAGGCACAATAAATGCTTAGGACTGTACGTGAGAGAACACAGTGGTCGGGCAACAATAACATTTATACGTATATAGTGATACATTAGTGCAGAGATAAACCTCCGTGATATATTGAAGACGGTAAACAACTCGCCTTCATAACGATTACGTTTGTGTTTAAATTAATAACTTTATCTATTCTAAATAGAGATAAAACACTATTAACATCTACAATTTCTCAGATTAATGTTTCTCATTATATAAGCAAAGTAAAGCAAATATCTAATTGATCGTGATTCCAATCTCATAATATAAATTGAGTTTAATGAAATGCTCAGCGAGGAGATAATATAAGATTTTCACGAAATAATTACGATAACTCTGTGAGTGCGACAATAAACTTCTAATAAACTTGAGCAGGTCGAGATTGGAATTTCGACAAGATTACATTTGTAATAGGAGTATAAATATAAAATTATAAATAATAAATGCTCTCTAAAATATCTCGCTTTGAATATAAATACTTGTATCATGATACACGAGACCGAATTGTCTTCTAAATTCCATTCCAGAAACTTAAATAATTCGTCTTCGATATTTTAATTATAAAAGGTGCTTCATTAAATTTGACGGCGTGAAGTGTTGCTGACGCCGTCAAATTTGCGGGCTGAGCAATCGATTTCGGCGTAAATAAGTTCCGAGTAAATATTTCTTCAATTAATAATTAGCAAACAACGACTGTTCGGTGATTAGCATCTTCGTAAACATTTTTATTTCCGATGCGGCCCGCATTTTGCTTACTTCTATTTATTTTATTGATACCCGATCTCGATTTTATGTGCATTTCATTGATATTACAGTTAATTTCATAGACTTATTATATTACATTCATTCGGTATTAAATAAATATTTGTGAAATCGTAACACGTACTCGTAAAATGAGGTTTCAGCTGAAAATCAGCACTGCAGTCACTCGCACACATGCTAAGCTGGCGATTTTTAGACTTCACACGTGGATTGTAAAATTTTCGTTAAAGTTCGAATATTATTTATGATAGTAAAGGTTCACATAGTAACATTTTAACTAACACTAATCATGTGTACGTTCTAGATATTGTATTCTGAAAGATTTCTATTCAGCCAGAAGTAAGTATAAAACAGCACTATTATTTATAGTATTTGCCAGCAACATATACCCAACTGGCTTATCTTCAAACGCGTCGGAACATAACCCAGAATCATTTAAATTTAATTCTGCAAATATATGTAAGTACAAAGCTTTGAAATTACAAGTGCATACTTTTTATAAGTTATCGTAATATTGTTACTACGTGTTAGACATTCATTTATTTATTTAGAAACACAAAATCACTCTAATAACGGTAATAGGCTAAATAAAGTTACTGTCAGTACCAAAGTACAGTTCGCAACTACGTTTGGCATAAATGAATCGAGTTAAAAGTTAACAAAGTTGCATTAAATAGTACCCTTTCTACGGCTATTCGCCTATTCGCTATGGCAGAGTAATGGCTTGAATCAAAAGCCTTTCATTGGTCGTAATACCATAAACTGTTTTTGTTTTTCGAGTAACAGACAATAGCTTCTTTTAATCTAATTGTTCAACATTCTGGCCTCGTTAAACCACTTTGTTTTTTTTTTTAAGCCTACTCCCGCACTAAGACTTGCTGCTGTGTAGCGAGGATTTTGACAAACATACAAACAACGAATACGAAGTACAACCAAACCTAAACAATTGTTTGTGAATCGCACAGATAATGGTTCCGTTTGGGAATTGAACCCACGAACGACGCAATGGTACAATGCCATGGAGGCAGTCAAAATTATTATAATATTCTTGAATATAATCTACTACTTACAAAACACAAATAAAAGATACAAACCACGTGGACCACTAAACGCCATTTGAGAAAAAAATACAAACACCTAAAAATATAAATAAGTAAACTACAACATATAATTTTCAAAAGCAACACTCCAAAGAATATTGTTCGTAAAATATCCACGTGAATTGAATCATATTAATTACGAGTAGACGAAATTAGTCAAATTGTATTCGTAGACTTTTCATTACATTACAGTAAAGTAAAGTAAGGCTTCGTAAAAGTCGTACAAATCATTTTATATCTTCAAGAAAATATTTACATAGTACAGAATAAGACTAGTTTGAATCTGAGATATGTTATTACAACGATTAAACAATAATAAAACGAACCATAACTTTTGAAAATTAATTAATATTATTGTTCTAGAAGTTCCACGCTTCGAAGATAGCCTAAACAACTTGACTGTGTCGTTGGGAAGAGAGGCAGTTTTCACTTGTGTTGTCAATGACCTCGGCTCTTACAGGGTAAGTGTTTTATAAGTATTTTAATTTGTTTTATCGTGTAGAAGAGTTAACGAATAAAGGACGTTTGCATTGCACAGTAAATCCAATCTATTGACCCGAATATTAAAATACATAATTAGGCCTGATTGCTATTTATTTTCTGCTACATAACATTGCTTTGACCATTGTAATATATTCCATTCATTGCATGTGTATATAATATACACAATACAAATACACAATTTATTAATGTATATTGAATAAGCATTGTGGAACGGAACAAAATATTAAAATTGGTGTAGGTGGCGTGGCTACGCGTGGACACGCAGACTATCTTGACGATCGCGACCCACGTGATCACCAAGAACCATCGCATCGCGGTGAACCACAGCGACCGGCGCGTCTGGTTCCTGCACATACACGACGTACGCCAGGCCGACCGAGGCTGGTACATGTGCCAGCTCAACACTGACCCCATGAAGAGCCAAACGGCCTACCTAGACGTAGTAGGTACGTAATTTTATTTGAAGAAAATTTCGTTAGTTTACATGGACCCCTGGAGCCAATTCAACCGTGTAGTATAACTAATTTGTGTACGAAACCGTGTACCTACTCGTAATGTTCATAATTAATTCATATCGACTAAGGTGAATTTCAAATTAAGTTTATACAACGTCTACTTATAAAATCAGAAGTATTCAGTTATAATGATTTCTCCGAGATTCTCTAAAGAAATATTTTTAGCCGTAGCTAAACATAAAACTTTTAAGCAATTTTAATGTATTGAGTTTGGTGAATAGGAGTGTGAATTTGCGCAGTTCCACCGGATATTTTGGACTACCCGACGAGTAGCGACCAGGTGGCGAGAGAAGGTGCCAATGTGACCTTGAGGTGTGCTGCACACGGAGTGCCCACGCCCACTGTCGTCTGGAGGAAAGAAGCTGGTGACTTATTGCCTACCACCAACTTCAGTGATACACACAGTAAGTCAAACTCACATTAGCTATGAATGAACCTTGAGCACCTAAATTTTGTGTTATTAATCAAAAAACTGCCGACTCACGGCATTTTTATTGTTTGGGTGCCACATGCCGTTTGATATGGGTTAAAAATAGAAAAAATATTTTTATGTAGTACAACCCAACATAAATATCAATTGGGCTGTTCAACTTAGTTCATTGTACTCGTAAAGAAGAAAACAAGCGTGAAAGTTATTACTGTGTTAACGTGGACATGTTTATTGTTGAATAGATTCGTCGGTGAACGGCGCAGTGCTTCAGTTAGTAAAAGTATCAAGATTACACATGGGTGCTTACCTATGCATCGCCAGTAACGGGGTCCCGCCTTCGGTCAGCAAACGTGTCATGCTCGTTGTACATTGTGAGTCACTTTTTGAAACTGATTCATATCGCATATAAAATAGCCCTCCGACTACTCATAAATTTAAAAAGCCGCTAGTTTTGCTGCTACTAAAATCTGCATGATTTTAGAGTCCACGGTAGAATTTAAACTGATTTAGCTGCCAGATGTAGATAAATCTTTGAGCTATATACACTCTTGCGGTTTCCTCGCAAAGAGCGGAAACGTGTGTCGCCAGCATTTGAGCTGAATCTAGAACCGCAACTAAGCTAATTTGAACTAAATTACGTGAACCGACTAACTCAAGATCTTTACATTAATTTATCTCTATTCCTACATTTGAAATTACTGGTTGGATTTTCTTAGACAGTTTGATAGGTAAATGTGTCTCTTTCAGTTCCGCCGATTATGACTATACAAAATCAATTAGTAGGAGCGAAAGAAGGTGACACCGTACATTTGGACTGCCATTCAGAAGCTTTTCCTAGATCTATTAATTATTGGACTATTAACGATCAAATCATATCGCAATGTAAGTATCATATAATTCGTTGTTGACATTTTGCCGTTTTGCTAATTATGAACATAATGAAACTATAAGGAGTATTTACTTTGCAGCGGACAAGAGGTTCGAGATCACAGCCGTGGAGAAGGGTTACGAAGTTGATATGAGGCTGAAGATTAAAAAAGTTGGTAGAAACACTTTCGGTACATACAGTTGCATATCAAAGAATTCCCTTGGAGACACGGATGGGACAATAAAATTGTACTGTAAGTATCAACCAGAATACAAACTTTTGTTTCCTGTGATAAGAAATACTCCTTTAATGTTGAAAGCGTTTAGAAGGAAAAGTTAATGGTCATGTCGGGTAACTTGATATTTTGGAAAATAGCGTCGGATAGGTTGCCTCGAGGGATGTTCGAAGCGTTTCTGAGCGCGTGTCCTGTTACAGCATTGTCCGGTAAGTTCGAGGAAATGCAGTACAACGAGTTGGGGGATTCAGAGGAGGGCCCCGACGTCAGCGAGTTGGAGGCGCTCAAGCGAAGCGCGGCGGCGCGGGCCTGCTCCCCGCTCACTCTCCTCCTAGTCATTTACGTTGTATTATAAAACTACTTTGTATATAAAATATATTGTTACAATAATATTTTATCTGACGTTTTAATGATACCACAACTCTTTAAATAAATCTGAGTAGACGAACGAAACAGCTTAAGTTGTTCCACGAATTTGGGAAAACAAGTAGCGTCCTTTCCTTTAGGCCCTCAGAAATGTAATATTTTTTATTCAAAATAGGCTTTAGTAAAAATATTCAGAATATTTAATAACTGATCTCAGAGTCCATGTAAAAATAATCGTAGATAAGATTTGACAAAATTCACATCAGATTCATTAAAGATTTACGAGAAACTGTTCTAAATAGGATGACGGAAATTTCAGTTCGACAACAAGATCGAGCGTCTTAGATGTGAGAGGAAATACAAAATGTTATATTGAAAGAATTGTAAAACATATGTTAGAATTGTTTGAACACAGCCGTCACTGGTGTCATATATCATGCACGAGGTGTCCTGGAAGTTCTATATTTCATGTTTGTCGTCGGTCCGAGGCTCGAGCCCGGGGAGGGCCGGGCCGGCGACACCTGCGCTCCGGGCGAGGCGAGGCGCCACACCACACTACACGCGTCGACATCTCACTACTACAAACAGTTTCGGGACACTTCGCGACACGAATGTAAATTTGTCACACGAGACGTCCGAAGGTGCCACATGACGACTCTTATCTGACGAACAATTTTCTCGAGCTACTTGCGAAATTGTACCTTTATACCGCACACGAATAGCTATCATTAGAATTCATTTCGCATACACCCGATACTTATCGCTGTTGTGTGGTGTACCTATTTTGTTTATGTAACTACGTGGATTCGTGTACCGACGTTACGTTATGATCAATATCAAGGATATTAAAGCAATATTTATTAAGCCTCCATCCCTTCTAGTCTGAAATTTATCTTAGTTCAGACACTGGGAAAGTTCGGCCGAGTTTCAAGTCGGACATAAAATAAGTTGCTACTAACATATTCCAAGGTTAGCGATTTCTGGGTAAGGGATTTTAATGATAGCGCTCGTAACCGTAATTTTTTATTTCGTCTTCCCTTTTTGGTTGGTCATTAACCTCATAAGAGGCAAACTGGCCGTTTACTAAAGTACTTCACAGATGGATAGCTCAAAATTGTCATGGTGTTTCCGTAAACATTACACTGTAATAAAATTATAAATATTTGATTTATCTTTGTGACAACACAACGTTACGTCTATTAGAGTAGAGTGTTTGCTAATTACTGTATTTAGTTGTTAAAATGCTTAGAATAAATAAATACTTATATTTTTTTTAAGTATCTTTTGTTACGTTTTATTGGATTCTAAACACGGAAGCTAAAACATTTCATAAATAAAAAATATATATTATCACATTTTGTTGGTTTTCAATATGCAAACAATTTATTTAAAAGGGTCAGTAAAGAGTAATACATTAAAATTACGGCTTGTATTTTTATCCGTGGAAGTAATAACGACGCCTGCACGATGGACTTGATTTCCATAAACCAATATTTACATCATATCAAGTTTCTACATCTAAAATAAATATTTATACATTTTGTAATTTGAAATATAGGTATTGGAGGTACTTCCGTTGGCTACAGTTAACTGATTTCCTATTACAAATAGAACTCCGTGGGGCAACGAACAAGACTAACTGGAATACAAGTTCTTAATTCATATAACTTACTAATTCGTGCAGACAGTATCTGTTTAAAACTTCTCTAGTGGAAACAAATGCTCTCTTATTACTATGTAACCAAAGGAACGTTGTTTTAATGACGAAGAGAATTAATCAAACAATTGGAATACAGTAAAAGTGGGATAATTTTAGGAATAAATCATTTTGTTGATCTCCATTATCGTGACCGGTAACGGCCGCTTTGCATCCTATTATACTCGATGCTCACATAGGCGCAGTCTATTATGCAGGAATAACAGTGCACGTGTGGAGATTAGTCGCTAAGCCAGGAGTGTGTGCAGTATGAGGACAACCCAATTTCCCATTGTACTGCGACCAGTGATCCTTCAACACACTGTTGTGAAGTGCTGTGCATATACTACAACACTACTCTGTACTGGTTCCTATAACCTTAGTCGATACGCTTTAGAATTGCCTTTTTTTGTTAAGATTACGAGAAATGCTTGCTGCTCTTTGCAGAGAAGTCTTCTATACGGTTAGTAAAGTGGAAGCTCGTTTTTACAACTCAATTATTGTATGATACCATTGATTACTACCTCTATTCACACGTTAATTTCTTCTTCAAAAGGACTCTACCACAAAATACAATAAAGTAACGGATATATTTTATTTTGATATGAATGCATATAAATTATATTTTTTCCTCACGTCGTCACCTGGTCTAAATTGGAAAGGAATCCAGTTCAGGTAACAGGACTCCGAAGGCGATTGTCACGATTCCGAAGGGTCCGGATGCATTCAGTAGAGCACAAATGGAGCCATTCACTTTGAATCAGATACAGGATTACGTCGTTCGTGATCTGAAACCTCTACTAGACACCGCTACAGTAAAATAAAGCTATAAAACTTTAATATACCAAACCTTTGATTACCTTTCCGTGCTGTTGAAAATAGGATACGCGAACCAATTTTCGTAGTGTTTCTGTTAAAAATACAACATCAGTTGGAATAGGTTATTACTTCGTAAGTATGATGGGCATTACTCAAATATTTATGAGAAAAATATTCAGTATTCAGGGAACATTAATAAATTGCTATCTTTAACAACTGAATAACAGGACCTAATACTGGACACAAAACATCATTTTAGATTTCACATTGATAGTCCTACAATTTTACACAAGATGGCTTTAACTCAGATTTGCTAGATGGTAAATAACAAATTTTGTATGGTAGCACTCTGATACTTAGAACAAGATAATTATACTAAGAAACAAAGACTAGCGAGTTACTCTGTGCATAAACTACTGCGACAACAGATAAACTACTAATGCGTTCTGTATAAATAAAGTTAACAAATCAACCGTACAGAAATAATAGAGGCTCTGCAATAGTCATTAAGATTACATCACATTCCAACACGATATTTTTGTTACTCGTTAACAACACGATTTCAATTTCATACAACCACAAGCAGTGTGGAAATTGGAGGCAACACGTCGCTTAATTTCACTAAATCGTTACAATTTGTGAGCGAAATGAACCCCCAAACACTTAACAGAATTATATTGGACACGCACCGAACGACGGAAGGTTCTCATAAAAAATGAAAATGTTCATAAATTCATTTTTATTTATACGACTAAATTAAATAGTAAATGTTGAGTGTCAGTACAAAGTATCTAGTTTAACAAGCGTGGGATATAAATGTAATGATACTTAATGAAATAAATAAAACACGAGTTACATCGTGTCTGTAGCGAGTAAGCGGTGAAGTAGTAATTAAAATTATAACCGTCGTAATAATAAAACCTTCAGCCGCATATTAACACAACTTTTGAGAATCGCTTTAAATATATGTTGGGTAGGTTAATGGATATTTGTATCAGAAATTAATTCATGCATTACTATACGAAAGGGTTAGTACTGTTAGCAGTGTACGTAGTGTCTAACGCCCACATTTCATTTGTTTTGTTAGGATTCCCTAGAAACGGGATAGCGCTTAGCGTTTAGCTGTTAGAAATAGTTTTTGATGAAACTACTTTGTATTATTTAGACTATCTGTGCCTTTTAGGACATCATATTTAGGATATAATTTATTGTAACGGCATTTCCATCTTGGATATTGTATAAACCAGATACAATCAGTCGGCAATAAAAACCTCATAATGGTAATAATGTATAATATATGTGACAAAATGGTACTGGAGAACAGGCCTAATGCCAAGAACAACAAAGTTTATAGTATTCGCGGTCTTCCTTATAAGCCAAAGTTTTAGATAACTGAGATACCTGCAAACTGAGTTTATAACTAAGAATTTCACATTATTGTCCTAGTAGTCATTCGTGTCTTGTAGTTTGTACACTTTATTGTAAACTTTTCAAGGTTAAGTTTAAGCGAAGAATACACCTCCGTTAAAGTAGCTTTTAATGTCAAAGATCTTATATCTTACTAATATTAAAAATGAGAAAATTTGTGAGAAGGTATGTATGTATGGATGTTTGTTACTCTTTCATGCAATTACAACTGATCCGATTACGACGAAATTTGATATATAGGTAGCTGAAGACTCAGAATAACACATAAGCTACTTTTTATTCCCGAGATTTACACGGGAAGGGTTTGCACGCGAGCGAAGTCGTGGGTGGCCTCTAGTGATATATTCAGATACGTTTTCAAATCGTCATTAATTTAATTTCCGATAAACATGTGATATCTCAAAAGGTTTTGTAATATTACACAAAGTAAAAGCACACCTACATTCGATATTCACGTGAGTACGAGGAAATACTGTATTAGCGAGAACATCCAATTAATCTTTATTGTAGACTGAAGTTACATTATTAATATAATATTGCTTCTATCAAATGGAATATTTTACTAAAGAATGAGTTTAGTTTGAAGATAATATAATTGTGTAGCGATAGTCCGGTAGCGCGATATCTTTTTTATACACAACGAACTTTCAACACGCTGAGGAAATCGTAAATCGAAATTATGATAGGGATAAATTAATCAGAAGAGTGTAGTCAGTTGCAACATGATGATTGTTCATCTTTTGTTCAATTGTCTGACATTAAACTGAAATCTAATTTAGAATTATTACTACTAATGAGAGACAAGTATATTGTAATGAAAAGACAAGAAATAAAGGGTTTCAAGTAACAAACCAAGAACTGCAGAAACGACAATGAATAAACGGGGATCGTGAAATTCGTCGAGTGGCAATAAGCTACCCATGGAAGTAAACAACCGATATAAAATAGTTATAAAACGACCATTCTCAGTGAGTGAACCGCATTATCACCCCAGTGTAAGCGACGAGTGAAACATTACATCACAAGGACAATTTTATTAGCATCTTATTGCAGCTTTGTAAGGGAAAAGTTTGACTAAAGTGTTAACAAACGTAGCATTGGTTACGAACAATTGCATTCTGAACGGATCACATCACAGAATGTGACTTGGTGTAAGTCCGTAGATGAAACTTGAAATGCAGAAGGCTACGGATTCACTTATCGACTAACATTGGTATAGCTACAAAATTTTCCCTTCTATCTTGAAGAAAATTATTTTTTCTAAAAAACTAAACTTTTCGAAAAGGGTGTAAGAATTGTGTCTATAAAAAAAATTTGCTAATCAAAAGGCATCTCCGTTTAACTATTAAAAATTCCAAGTTAAAATATTAGTCTCCCCTACCAACACCAACTTGAAACTGACACTTTTATAATAAAAACAAAATCTATCCAGATTTTTAACGTCTACTCCAGCGTTGTCTTACCAACCAAGTTACCTATTTATCCATAACAACTATTTATTTTGCTACAATATTACAACAGAATGCCAACCTACTCGTATTCCTTCCATTTCACTTTAAAGGAAGCAGAATATCAAAAGGAATGGTCTGTAGTACATTTTAATGATCGTTCACAGAAATCTATCGACACTCGATATTGTTATCGAGTTTTAGGTTCGAACAAAGACGAGTGTCGTTGAATGTTTTGAAGTGAACTTAGACAATATCTTTGTACGTCTTATGTTAGCTATGGACTAACGTTATCCGTTCCCTGTATTTAATTTGGACAGACAAGAACTTTACAGCAATAAAGGTCAATATTACTTCGAGTTGTAAGTTGTATTGTTAAATACGGATTGTACAAATACGTTTATTAGGTATAAATACTTCTGTGCCTGAGTGATAGGCAACGAATATTGGATATCTACTTGAAAATTATATTTATTTATTGACGGAAAGACAAAAGCTCCTATAAATAAACCGTTTCGAATTCCGATATCGTTCTCAAGAACTCATTTCTGTTCTTACTTAGATAGAGCAAAGGTTTTAATTTACAGAACTGAAGAAGAAATAGGTGAATCAATAAATAAACCAGCTAGAGATTTGACGGCACTACCGAAAATAACATTCATTTCACAAAGTACGTAACATTTAAAATATAAAAATTTCTTCCTAATTCAACACTGAATACTCCACTAGAAAAATATAGAGGAATTTCATAATTAAAAAAGCAAATGTATGTAATAGACCGTGAAGGGGCACGTCGGTAGAGCTCTCGTTAGTTCGAGCGTGATCTGCCCGGTTAAGTACCACCGCTAAATATTCACTACGTTTATGAAATGTAATTAAATTTTATTTGACTCATGTGGCCCACGAATGTGAGTCTTTGAATACGCTCTTAACATGGTTTTTAGAAGACAACATTCGTATAAACGCGGCTGTTTATATTAAACGATAACGCGGTAGCATGTTATTTTATTTTTCTTTGATATTTCGAGTACATAAAAAAATGCTCATGCGTGCTAAAAAAACTAAGGACACTAGACTTGGTTTAGATGAGATATGGTCATAGTTCACGTTGGCAATTTTTAAGACAATCTAGTATACATATAATACATATTCAGTCAGGAATGTTAGCCCTCTCCATTTAAGCACCGAGCTATCTGGGGGCACGGAAGTGCCCCCGCAAGTCGAGCAAAAAAAAAGTGGCACGGCCGTAACATCCTTTTCTCGAAGCAATTCGGGCTATTTTTGACACCCCTATAATTTCGTTGTGGATAAAACAAGAAGCCTGGATTTTCAGCAACTAATCAGTCATTGTATAAACACGGTATATTTAAAATTTCAGTCAATTTGAACCAGTAGTTTAAGAACGACAACTAGTTAAAATTTTGAATTTTGTCACTCACTGATTCACTGACTCACTGACTCACTGACTCACCGGTCATCAAAAGTCTAAGGTACTTCTAGCAGACTTAGAAGCTTAAAATTTAGAATACAAATAGGGTTTAGTGTCTTAATCATGGGAAAAATTCTATATTTTCTAATTTCGGTCCAGTTTTCTAAATACACTAACTGCAACAATAACTTTGTAATTCTATATAAATGTATAGGATTACAAAGTTACATTTGCAGTTAATGAATCTTTATTACTGTAGAAAATAAAATAAATAGGTGTAGATAGGTACCTACTATATGAGGCATAACGGGAGGGGGTATAGGGTGGGTAAGGGTGTTTAGCCCATGAAACTGAACAACATTCCCATAGGAAAATATGTTGAATTATGAAAAAAAAACGTCTTTCCATGCAAATTGGACTTATGTTCGCTCTACAAAAAGAAGTGAGATGCCATCAAAAACATTCTGTAAAAACCTCAAGTCTCGCCGTAAAAAGTTGTGAGATCTATATAATACCAAGTCGATTAATCTATTTAGTCTCTACTTAAAGGACCTTCTGTCTTAAGTTATTACGTATGTTATTATCATGCCAATTTAAAAAAAATACCTTTAAAACAAATAGATCGACTTGGTCATCGCAAGAAAACACAAATTCGCCATTAACATTTCAGGAGCATTAACTTCTCGTCGTGCTGTGTAGTGTGATACATTCTAATAATCAAATCATGCGATGACCAGGTCGGTTTATTTGTTTTAAAGGTATTTTTTTTAAATTGGCATGATAATAACATACGTAATAACTTAAGACAGAAGGTCCTTTAAGTAGAGACTAAATAGATTAATCGACTTGGTATTATATAGATCTCACAACTTTTTACGGCGAGACTTGAGGTTTTTACAGAATGTTTTTGATGGCATAAGTTATTTGTAAGCATACAACCCCGAAAAAATCAGCGAGCTCGAAATTTAAAACCGAATCAATTACTGACCTCCCACGCGGGCACGTGGCAAGTCAATAATTGTATTAAGTGTTACATAAAAGTATGTAAATATTCAAAAAGCTAAAAATAGCCCGTCAACATAAATTGTTACGCCACAATTTAATATGTATATCCAGTGAAATCGACATACAAACAGTAGTTTAATTCTCTACAGACGTAACTATCGAGTATCGAGAGTTTGACATTTAAAATTTACTGCCAAAATAGTTCTTACGGAGCCCGCTTGAGGCACTGATCAGATTTCCGTGCAAAATTTCTCGATAACCAGCCGGTTGTCAGAAGTCGATAGTAATAAAAAGTCGAGCTACTGGTAATCTTTATACAAAATACGTAAAAAGAAAGGTGTAAAAAGCGCATTGTGGGATGCTTCGATTCTAGATGTACCGACAAATCTGCTTGAAGTTCGCCGGAGCCATTGAATGGGGACGACACAACACGCTTATAAAGCATTTGTATACCTTTTTTATACATAGGAATGCGAGAGTAAATTGCACGATACTATTCGAATTCCAGTGCCTCGATTCTCTTCTACTATCGACTACCGACAACCGAACTGTCATCGAGAAATTTTGTATGAAAATTTGATCAGCGCCTCTGACGGGTGTCGTAGGAAACATTTTGGCAGTACATTCTAAATGTCAAAATTCGATAGCTAGCCGGTTGTCGGTAGTCGATAGTGGTAGAGAATCGAGGTACAGTAAAAGTGTTTTTGTAACCAAATTGCACGATTGTTAAAATCCGAAGCGGCACAAAACGATACTAATCGTCATCACTAAACGATTAAATATCCCTGCTTAACCCGCTAAAGAGATAAGGGTGAAATTCTACAATTTTGCATAAGCACCCGTTTGCATAAGTAGCCTGCCTCCGTCTTGTTTGAAATTATAATGGGCAATAAGCTCTTATTTATAGTGAAAAACTGAGAAAGAAAACTCTTAGATCTAACGCTGTTTTGTAAATAAGGCTTTAAAGGCTTATGTCTACTAGGAAAGCGTTTTTTTCCCGCTGGCGGGCCAGCGACGGCAACGGAGGCTTTAATCAACGCCTTGCAAAATGCTACTTGTTACGTAGAATAGGACCATACCTTATTAGCCCTAGTAAGTTTTGTGTAAACTTTTTATTTTGTTTGCAAACGTGATAAAGTATGTTGGTAAACTGATACTAAAAATGAAGATACATTTTGGACAAGCAGTGTTAAGCCTAGCCTAACCCTCTATGAGCTAGATTTGTAAATTTCCTATTAGCTGAAGACGTGTTTAAAAACATTTATCACCAGTATATAAGTAAATTGTTACAGTACAAAATGTTGGTAAAGTTCAATGCCGCTACATTGATATTGTCACTGGTATTGTCAAGTCGTTCAATAAACGCAAGGCATTCCGTTCTATAGCATGATGATGGGGTAAAGTAAACGGTGTCTGTGAAGCTCTAGCATCCGTAAATACATATGGATGTAGCAAAATCGACGCAACGATGCGGTCCTGAAAGCCAAATAGCGTAATAACCGGTAAGCTTTCACGAGACGAGCTTGTGATTGCAGTAATTCAGAAACATTTGTACCAATTGTGTTTCAACGTAAACTTATTATGAGTGTTAGTATACTTTTATTACAATTATAATTATTAAATGAATATTACTGGTTAATTTTAAATGAAAAGTTGTCATTGGCGAAAAAATTAACTGTGTGAATGGGTATTGTACAATCTTCTTCTTGTCGTGTGGTCAGTAGTCAAGCAGCGGGTTAGTGTATTAAAATATAATGAATATATATTTTTTTTAATTTCTTTTGGTCCTTAAGCCTTGCCTCATGTTTTTGTTAAAGAACCTAAGTCATCTTATTTGCATAAAAAGCATTTTACCAACAAGGAACAGGTTCAGGCTCAATAGAAAGGAAACTAAAGTCAAAACACTAATTCCATTTTACTCCTCTATAGCTATAGAAATAAATTGAACCTTATTATCATTTAAAAATACATGACGAATAAGGAAGAGAGCTAATAAAGCAACTGAAATCGATCGAGGAATCGGTAATAATATAAACCTATCTGTAATATACACCGAAAGCGCCTATATTAAAAGCTCGACTTTCAAAGGTAGTGTAAATCCAGTAATAAAAATAATTTCTCATCAGCTTCTATCGTGCCTTTTTCATAATTTAATTTCTACCGAGCAGAGACTAACATTTTATAAAACTATCCAGTTGATATTGAAGATACACTAAGTTGGAAAATACAAAATTTAATATATCGCATCTCGTCTGTTTCATAATACAATCTTCACGTGTAATATGATAGTAGTTTTATTGCGAGCCGTACAACGGATATTGAAGTCGGAGTCAGCGAATAAGTCCTACGTACTTAGCTAATAAACTCAATTTCCAATTAGAGAAAATCGCTTTTTCACGACTTTTCCACTGATCAGCCATTATGAAAGCTCCGTAAAAACGATCGTAGAAAATGTCCGACTCGACGCACTAAGTACTCGCGCAATCTTTATTGGAAATAAATTAAAGCTGGCGGAAAAGAATTTGGACCCTTTGTTTGTTTGCATCAAGGACGTTATTAAAAACTGAAAAAGCTGTGAATTTCCATAGTATTCTACATGACAACGGGGTGGCATCGCGAGCAGAAATCACATACGTTTTATTAGGTTATATTTGAGACAATGCCCTTTTTACCCACCTTATATTGTTGTGCTTTCACGTAGAAAAAGTTTTGTCATTCTACCTCTATTTTGCTTTTTAGTCGCTAGACAACGAATGGAATGAATGGCGCATTTCAAAAGACTTTATTCTGTTTTTTTTTTACATGTGGCACGTGGTGGCATAACTGGCAAAACTACGGGTTCCATAACCTGCACGAATAAACGAATCTATGGGCAAGTAACCATTCTTATAGAGCCATAGAAATACTGACGAAGAAACAACAATAAACAAGTAATTAAAACTTATTTACCTATACGGCTAGTTCGCGTGCAGTATACGAACTAAATGAGGCTCCGCGTTTAACTAACATAAATATGTGTCCGTATCTAGCGGGAAACATAGGCGCCTTAAGGCTTAATCTTTATGAATACTATTTTACTATTCCATTTTAATAGCGGCTTGTAAAGCTACAGATTCACTAAGTCAACTTTTTGGTTCATAAAACATTTTATTTTACTATACGGGTGCCCAAAATAACGTTTACATGAACTTTTTGTATGTGCTAAAGTTATATGTTTGTTACATTTGAATACCTGTCCTAACCTAATTGCCTTCATGTCACTATGACAGGTATTCTATTGAATTGTAAACGAGGCGACACCTTACATGAATGAATATTACAACGAGAACGTACGGTTATTCTAGTACAACACGGTAAACAACTAATATTGTATATTTATAGACACTACCTAGTAACTAACACCAAAGCCCACTAATTACATTTCTACAATTAAAAATACTCACCAAAGTATGTCGTCCATACTCTATTCTGGCTGTTACCAAGGTTTTTTCTATTAAACCTATAATTTACGTTGCTCACTAGACTGAGTTAGTTTATGATTTTCACACATTATTACGAATTATCCGAATAATAATATATCACAACCTAATTATACAAATTTGACTGTCGCAGTAATTGGGAACAGTATATTGGTACGATATACAGTCTTCAGCGAACTGTGAGATTACACCTCTCCGATCAATTTCTGGGATTACATGTAAGCTCTACATACATTTACAGGCATTCGGGAAAATATTTTAAAATACTTTCGACTATAAATTAACGCTTCAGCTTTTTGATGTCGCAATATCGCTGGAAAATCCAATTATGATTTATGGGACAGCCGGGCAAGAGTTTATACATACGTGTTGATGTCGTTGTATGTCATATCAATTATAGAGCTCATACAACGTATGAAAGAATAAGTTTTCTTGCATACTTAGCATGGACATTTGAACGTTATCGATAGAAATATTTTTGCGTTATCAGTAGACATTATTGACTTATATTGAAGGAACATACTAGTTTAATATTTTACCACCATTTTTTCTTGTAACATGTATGCTTCTACAAACTCCGGGCTTCTCTAAAATATCTAACTGAAAAGTCAATAATACTTTGCAATATCACTGAATAATTAAACTCGGGAGTCACAATCAGCATTAGTCATTAAATTGACTGAAAAATATAAAATATTCATAACTGCGCATATAATTTGTCGCTCGAACTTAATAAAATGTTTCTCATTCGCACACCAAAGAGAAAGCAATTAGCGGGGATGTTTATTTTCTTCACAGCATTGCGAACCGAGCCAAATTGCGAGAAATGCAACGGTTTTGTACCATATTTCGTTATAAAACAATAAATAAAATCTTATATAATTTAGGAGAGCTTACACCTAGGCGCTGTAGTGAAGGTTATGTTTATAAAATAGTAGGTATACTGTACAGTACAATATTGAAGCATAAAACATTTTCAAATAGTATGCACCAGTCTGATTTATGAGACAACGTCGGCTAATCTAGCCACGCTATCGAAACCAAAGTATTATACCAGTAACTTTACAGTAGCATAAAAAACAAGCCAAGTTTGAATCGAAGTACATTTTAAAGGTTTCGTTCCCGTTTCAAATTACAGTTTACTAATTATTCGGAAGATTGAAAAGAAACTCTGATTTGAATTTAATTCGGAATTTTAATCTGAACAATGAGAAAGAAATTTTGACGGCTTTCCGCCACTGTAAGTACAAACTGAAAAGAGGAAAATACTTTATTTCAAGTACACGAAAATATTACTTTTACCCAATGAATCGTTACTACCTACTGTGTAAATTAACTACTTGATTAGGGCAATATAATAAGAGTTGCAGACCTAAATAACAATAGAATTGCCTAAGTTAATTAGTCTTTTTGTATGGAACCCTAAAAACATATTTCAAAGACCAGTTTTTGGTTAACCTTTATTTTGTCTGTTACCACAAAAAGTGAAAGCTTATCTTGTTGACCATAAATAAATACAAACTTGACATTTTAATACCCTAGACGTCAACACACTCTGTTCTCTATCTCTCTTCAGCAAGCCAATTTTACGATGTCTAGAACAAAATATTGCAGGTTTTTTTGCTGAATTCGTAATGACAATAAATCGATCATATACGACTCAAAGATTATAGGCTGAATTGTTAGCTAAGTAAAAGATATAGATCGCAACACATTTGAGCAAAATAAAAACGTTGTCTTTAATCTCTAAAGAATTGAATTCTCACCTAGATATACATCTGTATAGGTTCGTATAACTTTACTAATGGAGTATCAGGTTACAAGAAGCAAGCAGAAAGTATTTTTGAAAACAAACTTATTTGAACAATGATGTTGGGCATGATTAATCTCTATGTGATCATCAGATAAGACTATACACATGAAATCACTTTCATCTTTTGACGGGTTTTAAATTCTGTCAAAACGTTCTACGTTATTCCTGGAATAGATTTATCTAATGACGTAAATATCGATTCAGGAAGAATATATTCTCCCAATAATTATACAAAAGCAACCACAAACAGACAGGTAAGCTGATTTCCCGCATCTTTAATTACGTCATCCCGGTATCGTTACTAAAAAAGATTTTATCGAAAAAGATCCCCTTAAAGAGGATTTACGCAATTAAAACGAAGACGGGAAGCCCGATAAAGGAAAAATATTTATTCTTGCCTTTTGAATAAACTTCCAGAAATAATAACCTCTTTATTATGCGGTTGTTTTAATGCTTTAGTTCATTGATATACATTTTGCCGTTCGTCATTATGTTATATGAAATTCTCAAGTCAGGTCCCTAGTGGGGCGGGTGCGTTGTTTCTTTGTTTTATTTTCCTTGACATTGAGTACCGTTGTTTGGAAATACCGGACGTATACGTGACTATCGTAGTACTCACTTGAAACGTGTATTGTGTAAATGTTTGACAAGCATTTCATACCTCTTGATCATATATATCATCTTTACTAAACTCTGCCTTATCAAAAGTTAGCGATGTATTCAGTGAAGAATATTTTTTTGGAGCAAATTATCTCCGCGTTTCAGAAAATAAGATTTTCTAGAAATTTAAATATCTCAGCATTTATTTATGAATAACATCAGTTGCTAAGGAAGTTACATGAAATTCTAAGTACAGCAGTTGTAGGAAAAACAACTATTCAAGGAAACATCCTACCAATGAATCAAGTTTATTTTATTCATACCAGTCTCTTGAAATTATAACGAAAGCCTACACACAGTTTGAACTTCTCTATTTTTGGCACCGAGAGATAAAGAAGGTACTAGATAATATTCAGAATGCACCGCAACCGCCCGACTAATCAGAGAATGGTCTAAGTTAGATGACCGCCAACATCAACGTTACTAGCGAATGTCTAACTGGAATTACTTATGCAACTGCTGTGATTAAGGCTGCTCTACGGTTGTTGAATGTTAAGTTCAATGAATTAGAATTATGCATAGTAGCATTATTATTCGTTGGCACAGATTTTTATATTAATAGCGGTTTATCTCCGTTGATTAAACTATAAAGAAAATTCGTAAATAACTTATTTAACGTTTTCTGCAAAATTAGATTGTTCATATATTCACCATTTTATAAGTCTTTTAAAATAGTACAAGCTAGCTCAGTAGCGGTATTGCTTTGATGAAAATATTGCCACATTTCAATTCTGGAAATCTAAATTTTATTTTATACGTATATAAATTCATCAAGACTATATACCACCGTATGTACATGTTCGGGTGGCACAAGAAACTTTATCGCAGCGTTGGAGTAACATTCTCATTGCAATTTACATTTCTGAGAACGCTCTAAATACCACCTAAATAATATGCCATCAAAAACATCCTGTAAAAAACCTCAAGTCTCGCAGCGTAAAAAGTGGTGAGATCTATGTAATACCAAGTCGATTAATCTGTTTAGTCTCTACTGAAAGGACCTTCTGTCTTAAGTTATTACATAAGTTATTATCATGCCAATATTAAAAATATTTCACGTTTAAAACAAATAAATCGACCTGGCCATCGCATGATTTGATTATTAGTATGTACCACACTGCACAGCACGACGGGCCAGCAACCGAATTCCTCACTAGGGTCCTTCCGAATATAATGATTGAGATGAGTATCTTAAAGAAATTAATGCTCCTGAAATTTTAATGGCGAATTTGTGTTTTCATGCGATGACCAAGTATAGATACCAATATATCTGTCCGAATCTGACAATAGAAGTTAGGACAACAATAGAAACAGTCCACTCAGGTACGAAGAGGTAATTATTGAGCTGTCCATCTGCTTCACTGGACTATTTATTGCAGTATTAAACTAACCGAAAAATGAAACAAAAAGGGAGCGGGTTAATAATATCTGAAGGCGCTTTCTTCATCCTCAATCAGTCTGTTGGGGTAAACTGGCGAGGGCACGTGATACGCATGCGGATACAAAGGGATGCGTACCATTGAAATATGAGCGACCGATGCTAGCCTGCGGCTTTGAGGTAGCCGGACTGACGAATAGTTATGTACTGTGTTTTAGTAAAAATGTCGGGAAATCTCCAATACATTGGCAACGTTTCAATCATCTATACTTCACCCCATTATTTTTATGGCCAGCACCAATAATGCGTTGTGAGAAGTGATGTCGGTCCCCGCATGAAAAAAATATTTGAGTGACCCACAGATAGTTGTTCCGGGTCAGAGAGTTTGTGTCAGTGATTTTGGCGTCCATACCGTTTTTCGTAAATCTGGTATTTTCTATTGCTCCATATTGCAATAGTTGTAGCAAATAAATATAACATTTTATTTCATACAGTTATTTAACTGATAGATAAAATTATGTACGTTTATTAAAGAATGATTTAAGTCTATAGGCGCCTTATTACAAATTTATTAAAAACTCTATCCCGACTTTCTGCGTGGGAGGCTTCGATACAGCCACTCTTAGAAGTACTGGTTGGATTCCATAACCTCGTATTCGTTTAGAAAAAAATCATAATTAGGACTCGTTTAGATTATGTTCCTATTTTTTAAAGGATTAGTCTTATTTTTTGTTGCTATTGAAAGATAACAATAAAATTGGGTAAATACTGGTATTTGCCTTCATTTAACTTTTCCGTTTGGATAGCGTGTAATCTTTTATTTAAACCTAATTATTTTTCAAACAAGACTCAATTGGGCCGAAACTACAAAATGTATTATTCTTTTTGCCAACTGTATTTCCTTTCAGGACTTACACATTTACTACTCCTATTAACGGCTCATCATATCATAAGATGATTGTTTTTTAGGAAAGTACGAGTTTACTACTTGTTAGTTCATTAATTTATTTCGCTGATCAAGTCATCAAGGAACAGAATAATTACAATTAGTGTGTACATACATATTTATGTACACAAGTATTTATTAGAAAAACGACGTTGCTGCTCCCCATATAGTCGTTAAAAATAAAATGACAACAAATAGAAGTGTGCATGTGCAAATCGACTACAATATGAAGCGTTCATAGATTGCACAGATCTCTTCCAGTACACGCTCTAGTCTACCTTTAGTAGAAAAAGTAGTAATTCCTCAAGCTGAGGTATACCTACCTCTCCAATATACGAAACAGATAACACGAAGGTGTTAAACAGATTATTGTACACACATAATTCTAATCTTCAATTAACAAGCTTAGGACACACATCCCGCTTCAGAAAATGTCACAGGCACCCAACAATTGCCGAACAAACACCTTTTTATATTTGTTTAGGAAGAAATCCAATTAAGTGTACTGAAACTACACCGATCGGTTTATTTATCAGCCAATTAATTATATTGTACGAAATCCCTAACAAACATAAACACGAAAAAATATTTACAAAGTACATATTTCCTTTGATTTCAGTAGATGTTTGTTGATGGAATCTGATTCATTTTAAATTGCTAATATCAAAAAATATAAAGGGAAAATATACTTAGGTTTGTACCAAAATGTAAGCGATAAACAAATATAAATATATTTGTTTATCAAAGTTTAATCACCTTCGTGTGAATTACGGAGCACGATCAAATTTGATCAGCGTCCAATTAATTTGTTACGTCAGATAGTAGACATTTATGTACAAATTAAGCTTTATATACATGCGACATATGATACATATATATGATAAACATATACGTTTATTAATATGAAACTCAGTGAAATGCGATTTCGCCGGCGTAAGTCGAAAATTACGTTTTATTTCAGTCATATGCAGGAAAATCGTTCACACGTTTTTATTGGTATCTCCCAATTAAAAAAGGAATGTGGAGTGCATTGGTGTGATGCAGCGGCATTCACGAGGACCCTAGCTGGCAATAAAGTAGGCATCAAGCGGGCTACGTGCCTTACGATAAGACGAGTTGTACGTGCTAACTCCTTATTTGTGCATGAAGCTCAGCCACCGAGCAAACTGGGACGTTTAAAAAACGGAAAGAAAATTTACATTATCACATTCCTCTGGAGAGTTATTTTACTGTTCTCAGAGCTTAAATATTTCATTGTAGAAAATGTACTCCGTGAAAGTTCATCTGAAAAAACATTTCATAATAAAGATATCCACCTAGATACTGTTTTGTAATTTAAGGTAGTACACTGCAGTGCCCAGTGCCTTTACTTAAAGAAGAAACATATAATAAAATAATGCTTACTCAAAACAAGAGATAGAAAATGTATTCATTTTATTGGCGTGCCTGCATAGGTATATGACACTAGCTAGTACAATGTAAAAATAGCAACGTTTTATTTCCTTTTGCCCCAAATGATTACATTTACATGGATCCAAATAAATATGAGAAGCAAATAATGTCTCAAGGCATTAAATAATGTTTCCCACGTTATATATCCTAGCTCAGTCGTGCGTTACTTATGGAGTTACTACGATCCCCAAACGCACATTGTTTTCGCCTCACGCAAGGAGGGGTGAAAATGGTTTTGACTGTAAAGTGAAAAGTAAAGCGAGTTTGGCTTTTATGGTAGTTCCTCTGAGTTATCCAATCAGTCGGTGCCGGGGAAGCAATAAACTGGGCATCACGTCCGTACGTGTCCTCCTAGTGACAAACTACTAACGCCCCACGCCAACTAGCGCAGTGCACGCTTGCCTGCACTCACTGATGGACGAATTTAGATTTATTACTCACCCCGCTTGTTTACTTTTCCTCACATGGTGAGACGGCGAGATTCATTAGTTGGGGCTAGGATCTATGCGCCCGTGTTTGATCACGACTACAAATCGTGGGACCGCCTCACTGGAGAGACTATAACAAAGTGTTAGAGATGTTGGTGCCGCAGCCGATTATGATAGCAAAAAACAGCTGCGGTATGAATATCGATTAGTTAAGGAATATGCTTAATGTGAAAGTCATTACAAGAAGTATTAAAATTTAGAAAACAGTAATAATCGTCCAGTAAGTGCATCTGCAACGTATTATACGTAGTCAGTATCTACTCATACGACAAAAAAGCGCTAAGACTGTATTTAACTGAAACGTACCTATGTTATTAAATAGGGCTCAGTTTAGTGATTTGTATTGCTATTTAACTAAGACTTAAAACAACATCACTGTAATATGCGGGCCAACATGAGAATGAAATTTAAAAACTGATGAGTCACAAACTTTTTCTTCCTCCATTACATTTTGAGTGTTCTTCATCGAATCATTCAATTAATATCACTTCTTTTCACATTTAGATAAACACGCAAGAAACTGTGAGACGTTCCTTTGAATACAGCTCGAATACAAATAAGGGTTCTGACAACTATTCTAACATGGAACATTTCACGTCAAGACATTACTGTAGTGTCAACGTTGTGAATAGGCGCGTGTATTTGATAATGTGCACGTGCTATTGAGAACAGTCTATAGTAGACGACCTAGCGAGACGCGCGACGTCACTAATTGCAGATTATCCATCATATTTATTGATACAATCAATCTCGATTCAATCACATTTGAAACATAATAGGCCATATTACCCGCCTATCGCAGTTAATCCTCAAAAGCGGTACTTAGACAATGGCCGCTGGTGAGCAGCGAGATAATCGTCTTTTAACAATAAACAGTCTGATCATTATCAGACAAATAGAGTATTCTCGGATGAATTGACGAAATAAATATTCCATCTTCAAAAGCTTTAACTATTCAACCAAATATAAAGCAACACTGAGAGCTTGTTTCATTAATAACCACATTTACATTAACAGATTTGAACAATAAAATGTATATTTATGATTGTCCACATTAATCGTTACAGAGTTTATCGCTTTATTTTACTGTCTTTGAGGTAGCTGTCCTGTTTATATTAAAAAGAAAGGAGGAAGTTTTATCTGATGTAAAACTTAAGCAAGAAATAACAAAAGAATTTCCAACAAAATATATTTTCAAAGCGGTCTCTAGACATTTGCTGTCTAGGTACATACAACCTTAAGATAACCAATAATAAGAACACGTCAATAAAATTAGGCAGGGCGGGAGTCCGAAAGCTTTGGCGAACGAACTTACTGAACTTACAGTATGTCTGTTAATAGAATGTATTTAATAAACAATATTTTCTTAAAATCACAATAAATTGAGTACACATTTTACTAAAACTAGCGGGTTTCGGATTTTATTCCTTGGCGACAAATATAAAAATATATTGTAGAAAGCCGTCGCGTTTATTGGGGACGCTCAACCCTTCCGAGTCAGTTTGCCGAACACGAATTGGACTAAATCGCTGATTCAAAAAAATAATGAGTACTGTATATTGTACGCTCGTAGAAATTCAGCCTTTTCGTAGTAACCTAGAAGTATAACGCCGACCTTATTAGTGCCAGACGTGTCAAAAGTATTTCTGTTTGTGTAGATCAGAAATTACACAATACTATCCACCGAACAGTTGCCGCTGTCGAATAAAAAACAGACAGAATATTTAGATGGAGGTTTTTAGTCAGGTTTATAAATCGAGCAAAAAGGCGCAGTTGTCGAGGGTCGCGTGCTCAGTTCCCGCTCGGGACAAATACAGGGAAATGCGATACGGGGAATCACAGAGTGGGGTCGTGAGTGCTTAGTGGTGCTCCCTATTATTTATTTATTGTAAAATGGAAGTTTTAGCGTGACTCACACAAAATAAAATTATTTTCTACTTTCGATTCACTCGCTGCCGCTCAACTCTATAAAGTTCAGTATGAAAGTGTATTTTCCGAATGAATATTAGTAACAATCCGGTAACAAGTGATAGATGATTGAATGCCTATATTTTAAGCAGTTTAAAGAATGAACCGTGGCGACTGATAGACGTTGGCCTGTAAAACGCACGTTTCAGTAACAAAAGTTGCGGCCTCCGCACACTACGATGGCCGTAAAACACGACAACTTTAAGATGGCGTACAGTCGCCTTTTACGACTTGCGCAGGACGATAACCTGCCGTCTATTTTTCTTTCAGTTGCACCGAAGCTCGGAAGATGTAAACATGTCCGCGATTGTAAAAAGATTTTTTACGAGTTTGCTACTCTATTTATTTTAAGGACACCGGCTCCCTCGGGGCTATGAAGGGAGTGGATGCCTTATGCCATAATAGTCGGTGTCAATTTATACGACATCTGATAGTAAACGTTTTATATCAATCACATGATCTGTGTTTGTGTAGACGCAAACAAACAGCGCTGGTATCTTCGCAGATTTTTCCCGCTGTTTATTTTACTTGTAACATTTCCCGTTCCGAACACTTTTCAGCGTTCATGGTTCCCCAGCGGCCGAGCCGATACTCTGAAGACATTATAAAGTGGCTAGCGGAAGAGCTGTCTACACGTATAAAAACATTACCGTTTAAGTCTATTTCTTTTAGATTGGCTTTTTTATGTGGGTTGTTCGTTTCGAATATATTTGTTAACCCCTATAAGTCTTCGCCAGGAGTAGGATGTCGCTAATTGAGCGTAGGACGAGATAGGAACCCTGTAAACCTATAAGTACGAGAAAACATGAAACATTTATATATTTTTGTTGTTCACTTTATTATGAACGGAAACAAAGCCGCAGACGGGGTTGGCAACACAATAAAACTCGTGTACAAACCAAATCAAAACTACCCGTGTCTAGACAAGTTAATAGAACACGGAACACAAGCACGTCTAATTAAACGGGCATCGTGAATCACTCCCTTTAGTGCCGAACTAATTTCCAGAAGTAGGCAATATAATTCTGTGTTGGAAGTGTAGCAGGCAGTTAATAATCGACATTAGTAAAGTGGCTCGGTAAGGAGAGCCTCCCCCTAAGGTATCAGTGCACAGCGCGAGCGGTCGGCAACCACCGCAACTTGAGATACCATCGCCACTTCCACAGAATTGCAAGTACGTAATTCCTCAATTTACTGCAATTTGCAAAGAGAATACCAATGTTACAACTACCATTGTGGTAAATAAACGGTTTACTGTTGTTTTGTAATTAATTCTTGAAATACGATAAATCTATTGTTAGCCAATTCGCGGTATTTTTGTAAACAAAGACAATCACAAAGTCAAGCTTTTACGGCCAACAGAATTGTTGATAAAACCCGACAATGTTTAACGCAATGTAAATGGCAAATCGTAGGCATAAACAAAACAGTTATTGTAATTCAATTTCCCGACAAATTATGCATATTTTATACTGATAACAATAAATATTTAGGCAGTCGTTTAGATTATTCGATTTATAAATAACTTTATTAATACTGATATATTATTAAACATAAACAAATTAAACATTGAATGCGAACTATTTATGTATAACGGGCGTCGAATTCATTTCAAATAACACATTATTTCATTTTAGATATGAATTTATTTTGTTAACACGAGCGTTAATGAGCACAAAACGTTATAAATCGTCATAAAAATAATTACACACGACTTTAACTACCATACAACCGAACGTTGTATTGTGTTGCTTATAAATTACGCCATAAACCTCGAGTAAAAATTAAGTGTTCCACAAAATACACAAGATGTTACACCCCTGAGCGCCATACTTCACATTGATAAGACGATAAGCTAATAGCATGCAGGCCTTTTTATAGCCAATAAATAAGGGCTCAAACATATATGCATAACTTCAAATTAAACATACCTATGGCTTAAATAAAGACGTAACGCTCAAGTAATGGCAACACTAGACCGGAAGCGGAAAAACGAAACGGACTAGTATTTACGAGCAGTACATCCGCCCAGTGGGCCTCATTAGCACACTCGCTGGACAAAAAATATATTTCTTGTAGGCACATGCATTCATTGAACTTTACTACTTTGTTACGGCGTTCTTAATGGCTTAATACAATGTGGTGTCTGCTTTGTTTACTTTTTTATGTTTTAGAAAACTTTGTGCTGTTATTCCTATTGTCATTTGAAAGTATGCGCCTTCTTACTGCAGATAACAGCTTGACTTTAGAATTGTTCGTGCGCGACAAAACTAATCTTATCGGTGGTTTTATTTAAAAGTATTATAGTAACGTGATACTATTACAAGCTTTTTTATCAATTGTACTTTTAAAACAATGTAAATAATAAGTTTGGCATTTACTGTTACAAATACGGTGGAGTAGCGCATTGGGGTACATTGATCCAGTGCCGCACGCTGCTAATTAGCCAGCCGCAAGATAAATGTCAGCCATCACGAACCGCCGCGAACTGTACACGCTACCCTTCCTTAGCCTGCGATCAACAGATTACTTTCAAACAACCATCTCGTTTTACCAGAATTAACGGTAAGTAAAACCGACAGTGGTCAGCTTTTAATCTTCTGCGGTACTTTTGCCCGATTACGAGTCATACACTTATTACCTAAGAAATACGTCTTAAAAATACGCGTAACTAGCTGACCCGCGCAACTTCGCTTGCGTCTCATAAGAGAATCATAATTCTCTCCGTTTTTGTAACATTTTTTACTGGTACTCTGCTCCTATTCGTCGTAGCTTGATGATATATAGCCTATAGCCTTCCTCGATAAATGGACTATCTAACACTGAAAGAATTTTTCGAATCGGACCAGTAGTTCCTGAGACTAGCGCGTTCAAACAAACCAACAAACTCTTCAGCTTTATAATATTAGTATAGATTACATGAATATATCGTGCAATATTAATATGTTTTAAATTTTTTGATGGAAGAATTTTAAAGTGGTTTCTTTGTCCCAACATTTTGTTGACATACTTGTCATAGACGCAGGGGCTTATTAAAGTTAAATATAATAATTGACGGCACGCAAATATCTTAACAAACATTTATGTGACCGTCCCTCACTGTGCAACAAATATTTGTCAGCAGTCGATACGAGGCTTTGTGATTACAATGACCGGCGCCACATCTATTCGGGCGACGATTAACTGTTTTTGTATCCGCGTCTGCCTTCAAGCACTCTTGCTCGTGAACTATATTAATAGACAACAATCAATCATCCACTATCTCGTTGATAGCTCAATAATATGCTTTGAATTGCCTCCATAATAGTGTCTTCGCTGCAAATGTCAATTGTTGAACTTTTAAAGGGCTCAGTAATAATAGGGGTTGGTCTTGTTGAACCATGTCGTTGTAAATCAGCGGTTCACTTTATTTTGAAGGTAAATTACTTTGTTGAAAGTTCAACCCGCTTGTGTGTACACTGATATTATAATGTGTGTGTCATCCTTTAATGGGTAAATATACTTGTGTGTGAAGCTTGAGGCTTGCAGAGTACGTGCGTTCACTTGCGGCTCCGCTCGCGCTCTATTCACCTTGTTCCGTTTCCTCTCGGAGATTACGAGATGAAAAATGTACATGGCGTGTGTATTGGCTAAAATACAACATCTGTAGATTGTTTATTTTTTCTCATAAGATAATCCCGTCGATGAAATAGTATCCGCACGTTATAACCGCTCTTCTTAATATATAAAACGAGTGTCTCGATAGTGAGTATAGTCAACAATAAAAATCGTTGAAGGATATCCAATTTTCGGATATCTATAACAACACCAAAAATAGTCGGCATCTGTTGGAATTGTTAATCAAAAATATATCTCAGCTATTTTTGTTGAGTTGTATTGTATAGAATTCTATGTACATTGTACACATATGTGTTAGATTTGTTCAACTACCTTTGTAAATGCCTGAAATTATTCATTTAATGCGAGACAATAATAGGCACCAAGTTTAATTTTATGTTGGAGCTCTTGCTTTGAAAAGTACTTACTGTAGTAAAATGTGCTTTTAGTTAAAATTTCGAAAACAAAGCTTAAATATAATTTAGCGTGTATTTCGGCTAAGTATTTAATATTCATAAAGAAGTTTTGTATAACGAAGCATGTGCAAGTTCTAAATATCTTAATTACCTGGAGACGCAAGTTTGCGTCGCACAACTTTTCGCGTTATGTGCCTTTGAATACAGTTCACTTGTGTGACGTCACGACACGACACTACTACACAGATTTTTATTTCCATTATCAAGTAGGTCTGATATGAATCCAAAATCTATAGAAATAATCATTCCATTTACAACCACACGTTTTTTTGTTTTGGGCGGTTCAAAGCTTTAACACAAAATGAACTACTAACCATAAGAAAGAAAATTATGAAATAACTAGGTACAATAACATTTTCATTTACAGTAAAACAAAGTCGTGACCATAAATTAAACAACTCTATCGGTTTGCGTTAACATTTGCTATAAATAGTTTTCATTGCTTTTACACTTCGTAAAGCTATTTCTATACCTTTGGATCATTATGAAACAACGTACATAATATAAATGTAAGCTACAGCCTCATATCACCTGGTTATAGTACGCATTGATAACTTTTCAGCTCAAACGTTAACATATCATGCGACTCAATAATTTCTTATTTATTTTTATGTTATATGTAATTGCTTTCTGTCTGGGTACTTCGGCGAAAATCTTATAAGCTATACTGAACTTAGGATATAAGTCCAATTTATTATACATCACACTCGTAAAGCTATCTGAAACCTATAATTTATTTTTCTATTACATATTATTTCTATTGATAGTAAAATATTTTGTGGCCATATTTATCGTTTAGCTATTTTTATGGCGCAAGAAAAAGTTTGGCGAAACAAAGGAATACTTAAACCGAAATTATATTTAACAGTTTTTCTTTTTTATTATGATTTGGCTTACCTTATAACAGTACACTTGCTGTACTCATAGTCATCACATTATTTAGGAAAATGTTCGTATTACTTATTCATAGTTTAGTACAAAGGTAGGAGACCTCGACCACAAATATCTCCATTTGTAAAATGATCCTTGAAAGCTAACCATTTAACCTAGAAACTTCAATGAACAGCCTTTGTACAAAAATTGAGCGGCCGATCTATTTGAACAGCTGACATTGACTGTAAGCGAGCATAATATAAAATATATCGATTAAACCAATACAAGGTTGAGAGCATGGTGTTATTAGTAATTGAGAACCACTAGAAGTTTGTAAATTGATCTGTTTACGTGTAAAAATGCTGACACCAAACTTATTCGTAATCAGAGAATGATTCTCTCCTTCTCTCACTCTCTCTCTCATCTCTCTCCTGGGAGAGAATTATTACAGATCAACAAGAAAAATTGGCTTAAACGTGAATCTTACCTTGGAATAAAAATTCCGTATGTAATTGATGTCTTTTTTACAATAGAGTGTAACACGATAGAACGAATAGGTCTGTGAGAACAATCGACCCTGTCAAACTCCGCGCTAATTTTATCTAAACAGTGTGGCAACCACGTGTTCCAAACTTTCCTTTTAGGCACAGCCATGCTGAACATTGTTCAAAAATGATCAACTTTTACTTGTATTATATGGATTTGCTTTTAACGACGATCCAACTGTACTTTAGATATAAAAAGGTTTAAAGCCTTTCGACACATTTTAAACTATAAGTTACGTATGAAATAAGGTTTGGCAGTTTTAAAGGGTTAAGTTTCAAAGATTGTGAGGAAAATAAGGTCATATCTGCATGTTGACCTTTCTTTTCATTTTATGATCACTTAAAAAGTTATTGTTTCTGCTAAGTAGTTTTTTAAATTGATTTTATAAAAAAATATTCATCGAGACCTTTAATCGAATACTGCAAAAGCTAATAAAACTTTATTATCTGTTTAGAAGATCACCGTAGTTACGTTAAAGAAATAAACTATAAAAACTCGGTAAAATACTCAGTGAATACTCACTATTATATTCATTGAATGCAGTGAGTCATCTCAAAGTTAATGTATGGCTGTAAATAAACTGTAATTGAGTGAACAGTCGAACTACTTAAATGAAAGCAAGAGAAATTGAAATCATAATTTATGCATTTAAAAGTTGAGGAGTTTTCATAGTTAAAGGATATTATATCGCTCGCCGTATTAGTGCAATAGCAAGAGTAGAAACTTTGTGTCGGATATGTACCGAGCTGTGCAACTATTTCTTGTGGTTGGCTTCAAAACTTTCTGCTTGCATTAATACTACACTCTTATTCACCGTTCATTTTAGTTCCTTGCAAGATTTGTATTTCTGGTTTCAAAGATTTTAACAGAAGAAAGACGGAAGAGAATATTTATGCTCCCATACTATTCAGGTAAATAATTTAATAAACTATATTGTACAATGGATTAATAAAGATTTAGTGGAAGACACGCAAATAAAAGAACCGAGCGCTTCATAAATTATGAATGCTCGCATGGGTCAGTTCTATACAAAGTAAGGCGATTGCATTTCTTTCTATGCACTTTTTATAAACAGCACTCGGATCTATGATTACATTTGAATCAGCGTATTAATTAGGTCACAGCTCGGTTTCCTGATGTATTCACCGCTACTGCATTTTATCCGCTGGCTGTTAGTTATACAAGAAAGAAGATAAACACGGACTATGCGAACTTTGATTTATTCTTAATCGATGTTAATCTTGAATAAATATATCTCAACCTTCACCTTGTCAATGAGATAACTACATAAGTGCATAACTGTTCATCAGGTCACAATCAGTAAAATAACAAGTACATATTTTAACAACAATGTTGCTGTATTCTGAGGTGACAAAGTTATCAGCACTCGTAACTCTTTCATTGATTTATATTTTATAGGGATATCACAGTGTCGCCGTCAATTCAGTGCATACATACTGTATATTTTTAAACTACGTGCATATCGATGTTTGCGCATGTTTCATAAAAGAAATTGGACACTGGTCGTGTTTCAAACGCTTTAAATGCATTTTGCCTGTTACCCGAATTTTCAGGCTCAGTATCAAAGTCGTTCGAGTATCCAAATTTTGAACTGATTTATCTATCAGACAGCAAAGTTCTTTGTTCACAGTAACATCGATATCGGCACGCGACGCCTGCGCCTGTTATTTATTACCGCTTCGCATCGCACCAATTTTATCCCACTCTGATACCGTATAGAATTTTTACGACCGACTTCGAGAACAGATGCACAATTTTATCTCGACAACATACCCTTAATTTTTGTCGTTAAAATCTCAAAGCGCTTGAATCGACTCGGCATCTGACGTCAAAGTGTACTGAGTGATTGAGCTGTGCGTTCACAATGACTTTATTAATCTTACAGTACTCGAACAAATCACCCGAGCACTAGAAATAATAACGTCGTTCATGCGAGAATGAAAGGGCATGCACAAGTGCTTCTGAGATAACTCGTCTCTTGCTGTAGGCTGTGTCCACACTGTATCAGATGACAATCAAACCTACACGTGCGAGCAATCATACATGTACGACGTACGTATTCGTAGCCTCTTCGCTAGATAACCGTCTAAGATACGAATACCCCTATTAATATCTTTCTATATTTTGTATTGTTAAGAATAAGAGAGGAAATTTTGGGTTCAAACGATCTCATTCAATTTTCTAATGTTATACAGGCGTTGAATGAAAAAATCGAACGGTCGGTGATTAATCAGTGGTTTTGTGATAAATCGACGCGTCAAAAAAGCTTTTACTTACATTGCCCAATGTGGATATTGTAATAGTCGAATATAGGATGATATACTGAAACGTTTTAAGCGATAAATAATCATGAAATGGGTTAAATGAAATACTAGGCAATGGGTATATTGGCGGCGTAAGAGGACACATTCACCATTTATAAATGAAATTGTAGACCTCAACTTTTCCCGATATAAATCAGTTTGGCACTAAATGTTTCAGCACCTACAGAAGGCTTACCTACACTTGTCAGAAACTGTCTTCATCACAATTTGTAAATTTTACTTCATTTTATGTTCCTAAGCGGTCATTCCGTTCCTTTTAAGATCTAAAGACGTTCCGCTAACTCTGCAAATGAAGAGAATTGTCTCAAATATCAGAATGGACATCAAAAGAGCCGAATATCTGAAGGAGTAGGATTAAATTTTTAAGTACAATAATAAATTTATAGAAGGTTTGTGGAAGCGGTGGCGTACTAGCGTCGTCGCAGCTTAGCCCGGTGCATAATGGCAAAGATAATGATGTCAAGAGGCGGAAGAAGCAATTACGACCTCGAGCCGTTTGCAATCACGTCGAGATATTTCTGAGAAAACAACACTTCCAGACAATTCCGAGATTATATTTCTCCTGAATATTATTGTGGTAAGTATCTCCCGTCTCGAAGAAAGAAAAACTGTTATCTTATACTGTTTTGTAGGCGATAAAAATGCCTCCACTATGAGAGGCACAATGGTATTATTAGCTGTACAATAGTTCCAGACTTCAATCATGTTTGTATTGTGTAGTTTTTGTAAAGCCTAGTTCATTCTGATACTATTCTTGTGTTTGATATTGGCGTGCAATAAACTTTTATATCGATACAGATAGCTTGGAAACTAAAAATATGCAATATTGCAATATCTTTTACTCAAAGTACCTATATTATGTGTTCCTCTTGTTTATTGAAAATGCAGCAACTTATTTTTGCAAACTAAAATAATTTGAAGGACAAGCTCGATAGGAGATTAGATTTTTACATGGCTGGTAAATAATGAAATGACGTGATGTAATATACTCAAAGTACTAATGTCACTTACTCAAAAACTGCCGTGCGCACATTATGTAATACATGTATGTAATAACTCATATATTTTCCAAGAATCTACACCAAAACAGTACATTTAACACTTACTGAAGAAATAACAAAACACAAGGCAAGTATTAATTTACGCCTGAGTAATAGTACGTCAAGATTGTCAAGTAATCCGCTTAAAGTAGATAATGTATTCTCGTAAAATAAAGTCGAGTTAAGTCTCAAAGTAATTTGTATTATTTCGCTTCATGTTTTGCTTAATTATTCGCTACATCTAGACAGGCAGGTGCGACGAATCTGTATTTATTTGCATTAAAAATAAATTTGCCAAGAGACTTGCGTAATTCAGGATTATGATCCGACAGCTGTGTCAGACAAATTCGAATTTGCGGATTAAGACTTAATTTTGCTATCAACATGATTAATAGCTTTAGCTGTACCATGTGTGGGCAAGCAGTGAAAAATCCTGAGATATGTGTGTTGTTTGTATACTCCTACACTCGCGTTTAACATACGTGTAACGTACAATGAATGAAATTATGATTGGGATTGGTGCCCTGCAATTTTTATGGCGTCAAACTTGTGTGACTACGAACTACATAAGGATTGCACCGTTAATTGAAATTGTTGAAGTAACTTAATAAAAAATTTTCATATAAAATTGTATTTTTATTATAAAAGGATATTGGCATCAAAAATGCCCACAGTATTGTTACTATGAATACTTTATTGACATTTTATTGAAAAATTTATCCGAAACTGCTTTGGATGCTACATTGGATGATTCAAACAGATACGCAGTATGAGATATTTGTCCGGCGAGCATCTATGTGGAAAAGGACGTTAAGCCGAGAGTAACGGGCAGTCAAAAGCCTGAAAAATTCTGGCAACTAGTCAAATCATAAGATACCGGCACCCACATTCAACGAGACGAGCTTTATCCGCCTTCATAACTCGGCAATTTAGAAAATGTAGTAAGACTAGAAAAACTTGGCACAAAAAGCATGATGTGAAAAGAATTTTCTGTTGTGTTATCTATACTAATATTATAAAGCTGAAGAGTTTGTTTGTTTGTTTGAACGCGTTAATCTCAGGAACTACTGGTCCGATTTGAAAAAATCTTTCAGTGTTAGATAGCCCATTTATCAAGGAAGGTTATAGGGTATATATATAATCACGCTACGACCAATAGGAGCAGAGTACCAGTAAAAAATGTTACAAATACGGTGAAAATTTTGACCCATTCTCTCTTATGTGACGCAAGCGAAGTTGCGCGGGTCAGCTAGTTATAAATAAATTAATACATTCATTTTAATAATAACGCATACTCATATTTGCCTTACTCATTCCATTACTTGCTTAGTTGCATCACTGTTTCTAAGAACTAGATGTAATTGAATAGCAAAGTTAGCTATTGCGAAGAAGTTTATAGAGAGATATCATCTCTTTGAATTAATTATTTTCGTCATCAGAATACGCAGTAAATATACCTAGTTCGATATATCCATTTAAACAATAACACTACAAACTCTTTTCATATTACGCTTCTATTATTTTTTTCTATAAATAATAAGGTGTGTTTCCGTGCAGACTTATTAAGCTTGCATAGTTCGTAGTAAGTTAGGCATCTTCGTTAATGCTGGTACAACGTTCGTATCACAGTTTTCAGAGCATTAGCGACACACGGCTCGTTAGTAACGGCTTCTTTCACGTGCTACTGCAGTATTAGATGATCGCAAATTATTTCTGCTCACGATATATTTGTATCAGTCTATTTTTATTCCGTGGGCTAACTTTATTAATTATAGGAAGTTAAACTCTTACTTTGTTGGTGTCAGTTAATGTCTCAACAGAATTATAGGTACGTTTATACTGTTGTATAACTTCTGCGAAAGTCGAACTTGAAAACGACTACTAACTTTGCCCGAAACCTTTTCATCAAACTTGAAATAAACACAGACACAAGCACTCAAAACAGTTCAATAACTCAGAGACAAATGAGTAAAATGCACGGAAACCATCAACGAATTCGCTTCCACAGTAATTTCAAAGTAAAACACCTAATTTTCGCTGTACAATGAAACAACACACCTAATTTCCCATTCTTCATATTTACGCTACGAGAATTGTGTAATCACAACGTTAATGTACAACACTGACTCTTTACAACTCGACAGATACGAACAGTTCCATTAAACAACGATATTTAATAACATACTACCCATACAATTTAAATGAAGCTCATATAACCGTATGTGTTGGTAGAATAATAGACGAATATCTACATAGATACTGCTCCAGCTATTGCTCGGTCAAAACAAAGGACTGCCACCGACAAACAAAAACGTGATTTAGGGGAGTGTGAAATGAAGGTACCCTCACGAACCTCTAAATTATAATGATACGACGATAATGCAGTAGTATTTTTGCCATCAGAAGTAATTGTACGTTACAAAACCTCTATCTATCTTTTACTATATTTATCAGAGATATCTAAAAAACATATAATTTGTATGAGTGAATTAACTAAATTATATTATTAGAAACCTCAAAAAATAAAGTAATCGATATAGCCGAAAGTATTTGTCGATAAACCTTTGCAAGCTGCTCACGTACGTTCCACCTTCCACATCATTTACCTGCGAACCTACACCTGCTGACAGATAAACAAACGATTCGATAACTGATTTTATTTTGTTTGAGGAAATATTACGATTTATGTGCCAATAAAATACATTCGCCGTCCTATACTGTTAGCTGTATTGTGTTTTCATTTAAGGGCATACATCAAATTAACAATGGGAAGCAGGATATCGATTTGACTGTTAGCTATAAACTTATTTCATTTAAATAGAATGTTTGTTTTTTTTTATAAATAATGTTGGGAAATGTTTTATTTTATGTTATGTTCGTCTTCGCGTGTATCTCATTACAGTTTCTTCGCTAATTGTCTTAAAAGGGTTCTAGCAAAATTATTACGTGCTTCTCCAAACTCGGCGAGTGAACGCGTGAGAACGTAACAAGGTGCACACGTCCACGTTACAACCGATAGTAAGTGTAATGACCCATTACGTTTTACTTTTATTTCTTTATTATCCGATTTAACTGCCGTTATCAACATTTATGTCACCAGCAGGCGTCCAGGACAGTAAATACTTACGCACCCCTCGCAAATTTAACGTGTCAGTCAAAAGGTAATATCTATAATATTTTTATTCGTCATTTATTAAGCTACGTAATACATGTACCTGCATTAAACCCTGCCTTATGGTCGAGATATAAAAGATATATTTTATGAAAAGGAGACAAACAAATCGGTCTCTTGATAGTAAATCGTTTCTTCTGAACACCTGCTCGGGGATTTCATTGGAAACTTCTCCTGTTGAAAAAATAAATTGCATTCATAATTAATACAAGACGGCCGGAGCTTCCATAAATATTGCAGTCTATGGCAGCGACTGCTGTACTTGTCGGTGTATCATTTGTGGAGAAGAACGCATAGACAATCGAGGGCAACGATGCGGTATTTATTTAGATAAAGGCCACAATTGCTGCTAAAGAAGACCTTGGAAATTGGTTCGGCTCTTTCGCTTTTATTTTTCGCTTACCTTTGTATACAATTTCGTCGACCCATCGCTTTGAATTAATTTCACGCCAGGGCGGTCGTTTGTATTTCTTTTGTTTCCAAGGTGGGGACGCTTTTGGTCCCAGTTAGAGATATATTTGGCCCGTTAGCACATTGCGACAACTTTGAAGCCGGCTATTTATTTACTTGTCTCAATAGATGCCGCCGCGGCTCGTATTTCAGATTTAATCAAGTCTGACAGCATGATTAACGTCACCTTTCGCATTCGTTGAGCTATCAATGAAAATGCCGCGCCACCGATTTCTGCGCTTTACTTAACTGCTTTAACGAAATACTGCTACTGTTATAGGTTTATTTGTGAAGTACTTATTATAAAAATGTTTCAGCGTGAATATTGCAGTAGATAACACAAGTATGTATGAGCAACAAAATTGGAATAGTTAGCATCAAACTATGTTTAACACAGCACTAATAATAATAAGCAGATGGTTTAATTGCGCGTACTTGCGTGAATAATTACGTGGTTCGTTCATCTCGATCGTGGCTGACTTATGGGGTAAAGTTGTTCAGGCATTGCGGCTTGCCTCTGACACCTGGCAGTAATTAGGTTCAAATTTATTGCTTTTCCTTGCACCTTCCGTCGTCACACAATATAAATCATTTTCGTTAGTTCTCTGACAGTGGAGTGGCAACGTGTATTTTATGAAAATTTAATTTCGCTCGGTTGAAATATACGTTTCCGAACAGATAACGTTTTGTACACGAATGATTTTAGAATAAACTATTGACATCGACATTTTATTCATATCGCTTTGCCGAAAAGCCGCATATCCGCAAAAAATGTGACTAAAATGTAACAGAAAAGTAACTCCATTACGGTAATGGAAAACAGTGGGCTCTCACGTTGCTAGATTTTTTTGCTTTAGACCGATGCCGCAGTGCAGTTACAGGAATACATGTATCAAAGCCCTCTTTCATTTGGATACGCGCAACTCCCAGCTGCTGCATCCCAGGAAATATCGGCTTTTATTAACATTACACCGTACCACAAATTATGAATTGAAACCGACTGCAAGCCGGCTTTTACTGTAATCACGCTTAAAATAATATTTTATACCAAACATTTATTCTTTCTTTCTTATTTAGTGAGTGAATCATTTTCTATTCTGAAACTGGCCAATTTATACTACTGCGTAAACGTGCAAAGGGTGAGCGATCTAGTAATTTATTTTAGATAGAGCGGCCAACTAATGCAGTTTCCCGTGTTCCCAGCGCAATAAAAACCTTTCTTTTACTGCGTGTTTACAAACATATGCAGTGTTCCGCTACGAGCGTCTGAAAATTAAGTTTCACCCTGGAAACGAGCGACGCGGTACCTACCTACGAGAATGTGCGGCATGTATGTTCGTACGAGTAGGTAACATAAACTACGCGTGTGTTTCACTTCACAGTTTAATATGAAAATATTAAGTGAAAAATTTAATTTACAGCCCGCACGCTTGCCTAGTTTCGATTTTTTGCCAAAAAGCCCATCTCACTGAAAATAATAAATACGTGATGTAAAATATGGGTGACGCGTGTTTGTTACTATATATGAAATGTTTGATGTTATAGACATCAATTACCAAAAGTATAGTTTGTAAATGCTTAATACATTACACGCGCCGTAGATTTTTTTATGACAGAGTTCGTAATAACAATAATGAATAATCGATAAGGTATTGTTAATAAGGTAAGTATTGTTCTATATTTAATGTTAAATATTGTCGTTTTTCCGACAAACCTCTTACTGAGCTACACAGGTAGCAACAACACGGAACTGTTTACTCTTCGAGGAAAATGCTAATGTAACGAATACCTTTAATGAACAAACAATTAGATTTTTCTGATATTGCCAAATTTGTAAAATACACAGTCATTTACTTTCAAAATTAAATTAATTAAAGAGCCTTTTATATTTTCAGCTTTTATTCTTCCATTTAGCGGCATTTATGTTCTGAGTGGTACTAACAGTTCCCACTATGTAGTTGCGGGGTTCGATTTTTGCAAATTGACGAAAAGTGCTTTTGTTTTTTTTTTCAAATATTTTAAATGAAATGAAGAAGTTTCTTCGAAGCTTTTTTCATTAAGGTAATATCGGACGTGAAAAAAACTACGTACATGTTGGAAAATTGCCGGCTTCATTTTATTACGAATGAATAAAAAAACCGCTTTATTTTACTCTTTAGAAATTAAATCATGCCACGTTATACTATCCATTCTTCTCACAAAAGGTCAACATATTTCCTCAAACATAAAAGGCAACGTACATTAAAAGATTATTTGCTTCCATTTGCAATTGGAACAGTATATACGTAGGTACACTGTACAGGGTTCAGTGCAACCACAAGGCTTCGTGTCCAGAACCCCTCTCCTTCTGTATCAGCCACTTAATCCGACTGCTGAACGAACGCTTCTTAGATATTGATCAAAGCTCTTCGCTATTAAGCCGTTTACCGACACGACTATCGATACAATAACACTGGAATCCACGTCCTGGAAAACGTGTGCACAGTATTATGCGGTTTTATTAAATTTCAAGATGGCATCTACGGTATATGATACACAAATAACTTATATTGTATAATATTTTATGTTTAAAACTAGTACTGCTGTGATGAGCCAAACGATGGCTTTATATTCAATAGTTGTACATAGTCGAAACTGATATAACTTAATTTTGCATAGAATACCTTATTATTATTATATTTTAAACAAGTATGAATTACACAGTCTTGTGTATTTTGTTATAACGCCAATAATATTCTTGGTTGAAATTGTCAAACATTCGAATGATGCGGAATACCAACCTATAAAATTGCCGCAAAGGAACACAGGACCCATTTTTATAAGAGTTATAAAGTTGATTTAAAAACCTTATTCGAAACTCCAACGTTTATAATCAAGCGTTTACAATCGTATTTCAAGGATAATCTTATTAGTCAATCAAGAGCCATTGTATGGGCATCTGGCACCGAGGAGAAGTCCTTCACTTTATGAAACCCCATTTTATGAAGCAATAAGGCTCAAATAAATTTTATTATTTTGATATTTTCATAATTATTCGGTTTCTATTCGATATTCTAAGTCTTTCAAAAGACTTTCAACCAAATAATAATTAAAACAATCATCTTTAACTTGATATATTAACAAGTTTGTAATTGTACGCATTAACTATTAATTATGTTTATGAAAAAATAAATATTACAAATCTAAGTTTAAATTAAACACTTAGACTTTTCAGTAATAATTTAAATTACAGCAAGAGCGGAACAAAAAATAGACATTGCGACCGAAGTAACTGACCAACTTTAAAGAGTTTCAAAGTCAATAACTTTAAATACCATTTTACCTTTCCGAAATTAGCCGGACGTTAAAATTAAAGGGAACCAGCATTTCATTTTATTTTCTATTCTGTTAGTTTCTAAACTCTTTCAGTAACTATTTATAAAGAAAAACTACTTAACTTAATTTGTATCTCAGTCTTTTGAAATAAACTTGACTTCTAATTTTTCAACACGAGCCTAGACGGTTCGCTCCATTTACTTATTGATTTTCAGATTGTTATTTTCATGGTTAAATGAAGACAGTGTTGCAAGAAATATTTTTTGGCGAACAAATAACTACATGGTACCTTATTCATAAGAGAGAATATTGTGGAGTCAATGTAAGATTTGACACAATGCCGTACGAAATCAACACACTATCTCAAATCAAATCGGTCAAATCGGTCAAATTAAAGCGTTTACTTGACAGTAAACGCTTTAATTTGACCAATCATATGGAACTAATAGCTTTTGTTTTGAACCACCTTAACACGTTAAGTGCGGCGTATCAAACTTAGATCTGTGCATAGGTGCTATACAAGACAATATAGGTGGGTACGGGGTTTATTTCTAGTGCGGTACTGGTTATATCAGTATTGTAAGCCAATTAGGTTTTATATGTACATAAGTAGGTCAATTATATTCCTAATTAACACTAAAACGGTTATTTCGTTTTTAAATACATTCATTTATATTGTGGATTAGCCGTTTCAAAATCTATCCAATATTTTTGAAAATAAACCTGAAAATGAATACTGATATTTAATGTCTTGTATCGCACCGTAAACAGTGGATAATTATTTGACTTGTATACTGTACTCAGGGTTGGGCAAGAGACAAATAATATAATCGATATGGATACAATATTTTAATCGAATATTTACAATAATTAGGAACATTTTATGAAACGGATTCTTTGTTTTTATTTTTTGTGTATTATTTTTCATTTTTTGTGTATTTTTTTTCGTTTTTATTTGTTTTTTTTTTGTTTTTTTTTAATTTTTTTTGTGTTTTTCTTTTAAAAAATATTGAAATATAATCAATTTACATTAATATGAGATTTGTTGAAACAGTCTAAACACATTGTTTTATTGCAGTCGGCACACATAGTATTAACCCTCTTCACTTTTTTATCAGCTTCTCGACTTGATAATTCTTTACGTAGTTCTTTATAGCATTCAGTACACATTTTCCGTTTTTGTCCTTTTGTAAAAGTATGTAATTTATTTCCATATTCTGTTTTATTATCATTTATAAATTTAGCCTTAGTCAGAGATTCAATAATAGATTCAGTGAAATCCAACAACTTGCCTTTCTTATTATGTATACTATTATGCACTATCCAAGCATTAACCAAACATGTGCCAAATATTATGCTCATCATGAGTTTCCTGTACCATTTCAGGCCTCGTTTTAAGGAACTATAGTAAGAAGTCATCTGGTCACTATAATCTACTCCTTTTTTATTCAAGTTATACAAAGATACACAATCTGGTTTCAGAACAGCTTCCCCCGTGCCTCTTCTTCTTTTACCGGTATCTTTAATTTGAGCATCATGTTTTGCAACTGTGGTTAACATTGTCACAGCTCTTTTATCGAACCATTTTATTACTTTTACTCCCTTTGCATTCATTTTACCCACAACATTACCTTTTTTAAGTTTCGCACTTGTAACTATCTTTGGTAGACCTCTTCTATTCACCCGTACAGTACCACAAAACATCGTCTTTTTTTCAATTAACTCTTCGGCTAAGCTGACAGACGTATAAAAATTGTCGGCAATCACAACTCTACCTTTATTCTCTAACCCTTTAATTAATTTCATTACAATTTCGTGGCCATGTAATTTGTTATTATTTCTTACGGTTTCATTTTTGCCTGTATATATTATAATAGAGCTTGTATAACCTTCTGGAGTACACATTTTGTACAATTTAATCCCATATTTATGGGCTTTATTTTTTATGTATTGTCGAAATCTCAACCTACCTCTCCACGGGATCATAGTTTCATCAATTACTAAATATTAACCTGGGGTTAATATTTCTTCAAACCTCTTCATAATTATTGTAAGTAAATCTCGAACCTTATATAGCTTATCAATATTATTATCGATTTGGCTTTCATTACTAAAGTGCCAAAACTTGAGCAATAAAAAAAATCTATCTCTCGTCATTAAAGAAGTTATATAATCATTATGGTAGCACTTCTTTTTTGACCAATATAAACGCAAACAAGGTAATTTAACCAAACCCATCGTCAACAACACTCCCATAAATTTACTCATTTCATAGAAATCGGTTGGAGACCAACTTTTAACCCTAGATTTGGGTTTTAGATTTGTTATTCGAATGTAATCTTCAGCATATTTATTAGTCTCAAGTACCATTTTGTTGATAACATCATCTGTCACAAATAATTTATAAACGTCAAACGGAGTACTAACTTCTGGAGGTACGTTTACTACATAATCTTGTGTAAATTCTGTTATGTTAGGTTTATCTGTTGAAATATCAATCCAATCATCTTGACATTCTTCATTAGAAAGCGTTATATGGGTGTTATGATCCTCGGAACTATCAGAATCCGATTCAGGGCTATGAAAAGAATCAATACTAGAATCACTGTTATCAAAGTCATCACTATCTGAATCTGATAATCTGTTAATAATGCCTACTTCATTTAATGGTTGTACAGTCGAAACGGTGCTCGGCCTGGATGTTAACACGTTTATATCTGGCTCTGCGTTATTACTGATGGGTTGGACCTGATTAATATTGTCCACGCATTTTTCCTGATATACATTTGTGTTGGGGGTGACATTGACATTTTGTTTGTGATGCGAAGTTGGTGTACGTAAAAGATCAAATATACGCTCTTCAGACATTGTTTGGTCCAAAGGTATCAAATTTTTAATGCTTAAGTCGCTTAGTGATGTAGGACTCCCCGGGAACGATACATTTTCTAATAAGGAATAACTCTTACCCATGCTAGGACTTATATGCACATCTTGTATTGACTTCTTCGCTTTTTTAAACTTTGCCATGTCTGTACTTGCACTTGTCGATGTAGCCACCATATTATCTTGTCGCATATTACAGTCGCTATCACTTATTATGCTCGGGTTTGTATACACCTCCTGATTTAAAACTCTAATTTTGCTTGAGTTTTCACCACTGGTACAAGTTCTGGATGATGTTGACGCCTCTTGTCCCATTATAACAAAATCGCGATCATCATGAACCTGCTCCTTCTCCTCAAATACTTTGGATAAAATTCTTCGTGATCGCTTCATTTTGGCGGGAGCACAATATCAAACAAACTATTTCGCCGATGATTAGCCCAGCACTAAAGTAAACACGACGCTTAACACGGTGCGGTACAAGTCATGTACCTACAAGTCGAATTTGTATTGTATCGCACTGACAAGTAACAAATGTATTTCGGTGCGGTACAAGACAAATATGGCTTGTTCGTTTTTTATTGAAAATGTGGTTCTTTTAACAGTAGTAAGCCTATGAGTATATTTATCTCCTTTCAACTTCAACAATTTCCTATAGGAAAGTTCTTCGCACCAGCGGTAGGTTCCCGTTTTTTCCCGCCGCACTACGTTAATGACATTAACTGATCAAAAATGTCTTGTATCGCACTTAACGTGTTAAAATAATGCCTTTAGATTAGAATCTAGTACATTATAGTGATAGAAAAGTGAAAGTTTTATTCTTGTGGGCAATCTTTTATACGATTTGATCCTTTGATTGCCAACCATATATTGCGCATGGGACATAGCACAGTGATTCTCGGCTGCAGAACATCACATTCTCGTTACATCTACCCACAGTTCATAACAGGAGAATGCGATCGGGAAATAGCTGAATATTCCATTACATCCAGCCGGCAACAATGGTCCTTTTACATTTCCAATCAGTGCGTGACTGTGTGTCCTGGTACACGGAATCGGGTGCTAATAGGCCGGTTGTCTCCGTACTACGGAGATTTACGGGTTGAATTTTACACAGCAATTTGCATAGTTGTAAATAACGGTGTGCCGGTCGTACGCCGCTTATTTAGACGTTATGAACTGATTACGCACCCGATAACGTCACGCTATGCCATATATAAATGTTGCCACTGTTGTGTCTATAATTCGCTACGGCGAAATATTTATTAGCCCTTTGTTTGTTGTAATTATGGTGGAGTGTTGGAATTGAACGACGAAGTTTAGATCTTAATGAAGCTATGTACTTACCTCTGGTCGGAAAACCGTTACTCAAATCACAATATTTATATAAAGACAATCGCAATTTGAAAGCTTTTCTTACACTACTTTAATAAATAGGTATAAGTCATCTTCACCTTGAACTAATCCATTGACACCTGAAAATGGGTCCATTCATATCACAAATACATAAATTTCCAGGTATTTCAACAAACTCAAAGAAAAATATAATAATATAACACCTTTGATTAATCAAATTAATTCGCAATTCATACGCAGGAAGAATTATCGGTCAGATAATCACGCATTTATTTTATCTTTAAATAAATTATTTACACATTCAGTTATTTTATTACCTGCCAAATATTTCATTTTACTGCAAATATAGCTGTGTTAACAAACTTAAATACACATGAATATAAAATAGTACCTATTATGCTACATTTCGGTTTAATACTTACACATATTTATAAAATGTAATTGACCTTAGACAAATAGCAACTATGAAAAATAATATTGTTTAATACGATGTATTTTATTTGTTAAGTTTCTGTGTTTTCGTAAAATAATGACGTTGTGTTTTCATTTCGCCAACATTTTTATTTGTGTGCTGGCCAGTTGTTTACTTTTTCCTCGACCTATAAACCGGCGAGAATCGAGTGAATGTGCAATTTTCCATGATTGAGAATTTAAATTTGCCATGGCATGCTGATGAATTGGTTTCGCAGTGATTGTATGCTCACTATTCGATACAACTTCCTGTGACATTACAGCTATCCAATTAAAAACTCACTCATTTTATCCGATAATATTTAAAATTGAATAAAAATTGTATTTATGATAACTATAATAATAATTATAACTAATATCAAAGAACAGACTTAAAAGTGTTCCATCTCCTACTTAATTAAACAAACTGAAATCTCCAAAAATTAGATAAAATTCTACGAACTTTCGATAAATTTCAATAAACAACTTTCGTATTTTGACAGCTTTATTCAACAATGACCAATAACTTTGACAATAAAATATTAAATTAACTTTACAAATGACTATTTACTGAGTAACTTTCATCTTTAATAACTTAAGTATTTTATGAAAATCAACAAAAAAGTTACACAATAACTACTTATTACAGTCCATTGCCTGCAATATAATTTGCTAACTCAATAAATTGGAATCGAGACTATTTCTGTCTAAGTTTACATCAGCAACAAAAGAGATTTAATCTGAATTTAACAGATTTAATTAGGCGAAACATTAGTTTTACAACACTTATTTACATTAACTTTGCTCAAAACATTACAAGTTCTATTGAAGTACTCTTTACATTTTCTATATACATTTACCAATTCGGATAAAAGCAATCGATATTAGAACTATCTGAGGTAAGTTCTTGTTGGTGGTTAAGTTTGACAGCAGACGCGGCGGGGATCGGAATGCCGACACGAAAACTCATCAATAAATCACAGTAGAACCCCTTAAACTGAGAGACTGCATTTTATCTGTCACTTGTCACAGACGACTTGCTCGACAAATTGATGATAACGGATTCCTTGAACATCGTTAGCAGCTCTTGAAAAATACTCCGTATATTACATTATGTTCACAAATTGGGACGATTCTTGCGCTTGATAAATTATTAAAACGAAAAATAATATAATGCTCGACTCAACAGCCGAACAGAAGAATACAAAATCCAGCCACCCGCATCTTTACACTGTTACATCAAAACAAAACATGTTGAAGGAACTTGTTTGATTTATACGAATAGCAAATATCAAATTACGTTTTACTTGCTCAACTCTCGTGAGTATTAGGTGTAGAATACAGTGAGACTATTTCAATAATTACTTACAGTTTCATGTCTGTTTCCATATTATGAACTAATTAGCCACAATACACATACCAGCTTACTTTCTTTTTACGCTTGGGTTTCTTTTTTAGTTACTCTTGCAGAGTACCTAGCTTAACGTCATACCTACAGTTACTTTTGTAACAAGTCTTTACAACGGGGTCGTCTAATAACATCATGTTAAGTTCTCGCAATGAATACTACTTCGATAATGAAAACTGAAACTAAGGCTGAGATTGATAAACTTGTTTCGTAAATATATTTGCACGGTCACTCAGATAACCCAAAAGTTTTAAGATTCATCACGTAGCCTCCTATCAATATTCTCATGGTCATCTATCAACATTTTTGAAGCATGATCTGATTTATGAGGCTCTTCGAAATAAGCTTCGATTTCTTGTACAGTTTTATCTTTCGTCTCAGGTAAGTATTTATACAAAATTAACGCAAACACGGATGCAGACGCGCCGTAAAAGAAAAATGCACCTTGTAGAGTAAGCGTTTTAAAAATATACGGAGCCACCTTCAGTACTGTGGCCATTAATAATTGAGAATATAACGTAATTATAAGCAAAGACGAGCTTGTGTACCTTAAAAATATAAGTTCACCGAAGAGGGGGGGCTGTAAAATTATTACGCCAACGCTAATCGTCATTGAAAATAACGTTAAAAGTGAAATAGATAATAATTTGTTTTCTGAAATTAAATTTAGTGACATGAGATGTAAATACAACGATATTGCAAATAAAAATATAACACCAATTCCGGAGGATCCAAATAGTAAAGTTCTTCTTGATACAACTTTAGCGAGACCACAACCAATTTGCATTCCGACTATAGTGACGAAATCCATAATAAGCATGCCAATGTAAGCGGTCGTCTCGTTATCTGATATCTGCTTTATCAACTCTATAGTGTACATTCCACAGACCATTTTCCCAGAAAAGTGATACAATGACATAAATGCGACACACAGCAGTAACGGTTTGTAAAATGCTTCCGTCGATATTGTTTCAATGACACTTCTCAACTCATAACGAGATTTATTTTCTTCTCGTTGAGCACATACTCTGAGATATTCCTTTTGTGAATTTATAAGATTTACGAGTTCATTTTGGGAGTCTTTGTCGAATCCTTTCAGCCAGTGATGTGCCGCGGCGCTCTCATCGAACCGTCCTTTCATCGCCAACCAAGAAGGTGATTCGGGCCAAACAAACGCACTGAGAGAATACAGAGAACACACAAACGCGACAATGCCGATGTTCTTCCAGTGAAAAAAGGTTCCTATTAGATTTGCAACCCATACTCCCCAATAGAAAATGACCGATTCGATAGCTAGAAACAGTCCTCGATATCGAGTGGAAGTGTACTCGGTAACGATAACGACCAGCAGCGTCATGTTACTAGCGAGAAGTAGGCCTTGCATTATTTCACTTAATAACAGTTGTATTGTATTAGCGCTACAGTAAAACACTATAACGCCAACTATTGTGTTTATGCATACGATTAAGAACGGTATTTTTCTACCGACTAGCCGCGAAAGTACCGGTATAATGAGGACCCACGGTAACGCGCTGTAGCCGTGCACGGAAGCTGCAAAGGAAATAACTTTATTTTAGTACAATTTGCATTTTATTTAATCTTGCTCTATTTTTTTCTGGGAATGAAACTATAATGTTTATTTATTCGTAACATGCTCAGTAAATACAGTCTATATGCAAAGTGCTATTATTTTGGATAATTGAAGTCCTTTTGAGGCAAAATGTGGCAAATTAATGAGAGCAGATGCCGTAAGCTCTTCGTTCTTGATTATGCTTTTACAGCCTAATATCAAAATAAACTTTAACCAAGTAATATTGGTAGTCAGTTGAGATAATTGCACACTATCTGTATTATTACGTAAATGTCTAAGCAACATGTGCAAGAGCTAAGAGTAGGTCAGACAACTTTGTGAGTAACAATTTAATTTTGAACTCCTTTTGATCTTAAGTCACAAGTGTAGCTGTTAGTGTTATTTACTGATATAGTTACTCCAAATGAAATCAATACTTTATATTTTTTTGGCTTTTTACTTAGCAGAAAACTTAACTTGTTTTATCGATAACTAGCTGACCCGCGCAACTTCGCCTCCGTCACATAGGAGCGTCAAAATTTTCCCCGTATTTGTAACATGTTTTACTCGTACTCTATTGGTGGTAGCGTGATGAAATATAGCCTAAAGCCTTCCTCGATAAATGGACTATCTAACACTGAAAGAATTTTTCAAATCGGACCAGTAGTTACTGAGATTAGCGCGTTCAAACAAACAAACAAACAATCAAACAAACAAACTCTTCAGCTTTATAATATTAGTATAGATTATGAACTAGCCGATCCCCGAATAAAATATCGTACATTTTCATAATGCATAAGGGCAATTCAGTGGTACATTCAATCTCCTCACTAAAAGTAGATTATTTTTCCTTATACTTACGAAAAAGAAGACCTTGTACCCCTTTCAATTATTTTGATAATAAGGAAAACTTGCCATCAGATAACTAGTGGCCAGTGCCCCGATAATCTCAAAGTACGAACGTAAACGAGGTCGTGGGAGGTCCCTAATAATGTGCAATATTATAATATCGACCCATTACTGTCCCACTGCACGGTGCGGGTACAGAATAATAGGGATTAAGGTCCTCACTGTGGCATATCGGGTTAGCAGGCTTCAACCACCTTTGTGAACTTTGGACCATTCACTCATGTGCTGTCGTAGATTTTCTTGACGTATTTCGTATGGCGAGTAGATGCTATGAATAAATATTGTAATATTGCGACCATAGACTTACATAACTTAACCATCTTTGGTATTAATTACTCAGATTTTAATTTCTCAGTAGCCTATAATTTTTAAATCTATATCTATACTAATCTATACTAATATTATAAAGCTGAAGAGTTTGTTTGTTTGATTGTTTGTTTGTTTGTTTGAACGCGCTAATCTCGGGAACTACTGGTCCGATTTGAAAAAATATTTCAGTGTTAGATAGCCCATTTATCGAGGAAGGCAATAGGCTATATATCATCACGCTACAACCAACAGGAGAAGAGTACCAATGAAAAATGTTACAAAAACGGGGAAAAATATGATTCTCTTATGTGACGCAAGCGAAGTTGCGCGGGTCAGCTAGTATAATATATAATTCATCTTACATAACCATGAAGCCATTTCGTCAGTGAGAACTTCGGTAGAGTTTGCATCCTTCTTTATCTGTGGAATGAAGACTGTTGGTGCACCAAAGAATAATCCAAGCACGAAATATATTGAACCAACGCCGCTGAACACAAACAACTGGAACAGATAAGTGTATAGGTAATTAAAGTAACAGATGCAGTTCACATTTTGTAGTTGTAAAAGTTTGATAACATTTCTAGTAATTTTACTACGAATTAGAGCTACAGTCTAAAAATAGGCAACGTATGCCACAAAAACGAGAACTATTTTAATAAAACTTGCAGCGTATGTGTGCGTTGATGTTGTGTGACTTAAAATTTTGATAAAATTAAAGTGCAGTACTTACACTTGCTATTGTGGTATCGACAGCTTAATATAGATTTACTAATAAAATAATTTCTCAGAGATTTCAACTATTACCCATCTAAAAAAAAATTGTATCTATGTACTCAATAATGGAAATTGGTATGACATCCCACTTTTTATGCTGTGTTAATCGAACCTTCCCGAAAAACAAAGCAAGCATTCATAATAATATACAGACGGTATCCTGATGCATCAATAACCTGGTTTCTCTAATTAACAGCTCAACTTACAAACGCTTGGCTTAGTCAAGAGAATTCGATCTTTGCAAGGTGCGTATTATATCGCCCGATGACTGACTAGCTAACAAATTTACATTGTTAACAATGATTCTAAAATACCTATTTGTAGTGCGTATATAAAAACTTATGATTAGGGTCTATACTCAAAATTATTTGAATAGTTTTCTGGATATCTAAATGTTTATCTCTTGTGGATTTACAAATATAAGAAAACTCTTTTAGAAAGCTTTATAAGCAGACTTACTAACTTGTTGTAGTAAAAGTTATGTTCACCGTATTTATATGTTCCGTTGCAACAAGCAAATAAAACAAGGCACTAGATGTTTTAAACACACGTGATACAGACACACTAACCTACTTCTTTTTACAATTTAAAAATGCAACTGTCGACTACCAGATAATCCAAAGTGCTTTCCACTATTCAGATGGACATTAAAATTTCATCTACAACTATGTTTGTATAAAAGGTAGTTAAAACCAAACCTGTCTCATTAGAGGCTTCCACGACGCATTGTTGAGCTCTTCGGCTTCATCAACTTTTATTTCGTTGTAATTATACAACTCCATTTGTATTATACAATCGTTTTTTACCACAGCACGCTACTGATATTACGTAAATAAATTTTAACAAAAATTCAGTTGTATAGATATTAGATCCCCATTTCTAAACTATTTCTGTGTATTCAGGCAGCGGAATAAAGTTATAAACAGATTATTAATTCCGATTAACTGCAAAGCGTTGGGTATCGTAGCTAACTAACTTCACGATAATTTAAAATCGAAATATCCTTATTTATCTATATGTTTGAGCAAGTGTTACATTCAAGTGATTAAATACAGAGATACCGAAACAAAGCGTTGTTTCTTTTCGACGGTCAAAGATGACGGCATCCTACGCTTATTCAAGATATATTCATATCATGAAATGATTAAGTTTAAATAATATAGCATCCCTACGAATAAAACGACATTATCCGTTACTTCCGAATTTAGCGAGTGTGAGGTTTTCCAAGACGATGTCCAGGACAGAGTGAACTGGAGGAGAAAGATTAGGAAGGCTAACTCCACTACCATATGGGATTCCTAGCATGTAAGAGAGAGAGTATGCCCACCTCTAAGATTTGTTAAATCTAATCGTAGAAAGACCAAAATACTACAAATGCTACAATTTGCTCTTCCACAGACGTTTAAAATTTACAAATATTTTACTAAATAATTTACAGAGATTGCATAGCTTACTTCTCATTCAGTCGGTACGGTGGCCAGTGAGGCGATACTTAAACTTACTGACGTGTCCACGTCTGCAAACAATTTCCAAAGAAACGGGAAGTCTGGAAAAATATGACAACAGCAATATTTTGATATTTGAAACTGCACAAAGAGAAGCGTTCGACGGAACCCTGTGACAAAGGGGCTCCGGCAGTTCTTAACAATGTTATTGACATTAAAATTTCACAATACAATAACACTTGTATCACATTTTTGTTACCTAGGAATATAGGATTTTCTTAAACATGATTTAATAGTCATACGATACTGACCTAGATTTGATGTAGGTAAATCACAAGGACTTTATGTCTTTGATACAATAACTTAAATCCCCGACCAGTATTCTTCTTTTTCTGTTTATAGGGCATTATAATTCAAGTGCTAAAATGGTAATATCAAGCACCAATTTCTTTAGAGAACCTAGAGTCAACTATGAAGAAATTATCCACCAAAACAGTTTTCAGTATATACCAAACAAATTCAAGTTCCATATGAAAATGATTTCACCGTAATGTTGACGTAGTAAATATATCTGTTTACTTTTGTGTTTCTGAAAATTTATTAAAACAAAGTGTTTTTATTAAACACAGGCAGTTAGAATTTTGATTTCATACCTTCTGTATCTATAAGACATTTGTTTAATTTACAGTTAAGCGTAATGGATAATGATTTTATTCCGAAAAGAGTAGGCAGATCGGAGCTCAAGTTCTGATGAATGGAATCCGATAGACTGATTCAACAGGATAAAAACTTTCTGGGTCGAGTTCGAAGCTAATTATTTTATTGAAACGAAATACGTTGCAAAAGTAAAAGCGATCCTTATCTACGTGAGATTGGTAAACAAAAACTAAAGGCGTAAACACACTTTCAGTCACGAATATTTTGACCGCGAACTCGCGTAAGAAGGACTTTTCGGTCAACCGATGGTATGTAATATATTTAACTTTTCTTTATTTCTCTTTCCCTATCTTTGAAGATGTCATAGTATTTATATCCGAATAAGCGCAGACTGTTAAATACAAGTAGTTTTCGTACTTCTTATCGGACATTTACATCTTAACAGTGTGGATCGACATACTTTTGAATAGAATAATGTTCAGATGTTTACCCTAGTAGGTATAACCGACTGATTTGATAGAAAATCGGAAGAGGACATCGTCCTAATACTTTCCGCGTCGTTGGACAATAAAAAGGATCTAAGCGTCTATAAAAGTAGATGATGTCCGATAGAATCCGAATAAATAATATTAATTCCAATTTCCGCTAAACGGTACTAAACATTTGTATTTAAATGCGCAGTTCGGAATATTTTGATTAGTATGATTTGTAATACATGATCGGTAACGTTCCAAAATATATTTAGGTCATATTCGCTTATTTCGTGTCACGGCTTATAGCAAAATTCATTTGCCTAATGAGTACTACGTATTTCTGAATTTGTATACCCTATATAATTATATATATTCTCTACGTTTTAACTAATGTAAAATGTGGTATTCTTTTACAGGAAATTATCAGAAAAGCAAATAAGATTTGGTTACCTCGGAGAGGATACGTAATGGTAGCCCAATTATGAAATACTATGTAAAAAATAAATGGTATTTTAATGACTTATTAAAAAAATACCTTTAGATTTACATTATAATTGTGATTATGATGTGGCGACAATCGATTACAAAGGAACTAATGCTGCGTTTTCAGAAACATTTGACCATGAAGCTTTAATTCAACTTGTACTGTGCTTCTTCCGGTCATTGTGATAAAAATTGAAACCTACAGTATTTATCAGATTAAAATGTTGAGTAAAATTCAAGTTCAGCCACTTCTCTAATATGGTATGTGATTCCCAGTATTTGTCTTATTAGTAGTTTAGTCTATACTTATAACTTTAGTAAAAATGGCCGACTTGTAGTTGTTACATCTGTAGACTTCATTATTCTTTTACGAAGAAAACCAAGTAGCATGTGTATTTAACATCGTAATAGTGAAGTTCAACAGAAATGTTCACTTACATTAGATGTACTCTCGTAGATGTAGCTGAAAGAAATACATAAGTTTAGCAGCTGAAGATCTTCCCACGCCAGTATTGAGTCAACTCTGTAGCCAATATAGTTGCAAACTGTCGCTATTTATGCACTATCGCGATTTTCAACCAACCATTATTACCATCCGCTACATCTATTTCTATTTTATGAACGTAATACTTCGCGTGACGAAATTGTTCCGAGTTTTATGAAGTTGATAAAGGTCACGAATGTTATGAGTACATGAAGGGTTGAGGTGTGTTGAGCTCATTAGAAGCGGTACCGTAATTAGAGAACGTGAAACTGTCTAAGATTTCAAATACGTGATATTATTTGAAAACATTTAAATGTCAATTTTAACTAAATATAGCGCACATATACATAAAAATCTTTTTTAACATCGTTACATAATAACAAGGACTATTTTTGGCTTACGTGGGTCGTATTAACCTATCTTGCTGCGGTAGATAAGATATAACATTGTATTCTCATTGATTCAGTATTATACCTATCGTTAATTAAAAACATGCCAACAAAAGGCGGATTGTAGCATTCTGTGACGGAAGCTTTTAATCTGGTAATCACGCATTCACATTGTAAGAAAATTTAAAAGATCATCACTTTTTATAACCAAATTATACAGTTATTAACAGGATTACGTTTATTACGTTTGGATTTTAACTGAATTGAGATGTAATTAAATAAGATTTAGCATCAATGTATTTGAGACATCAGTCAAGCAATCCCAGCTGTCGACGGGCGAGGTCGCGGGGCAGAAGGTACTTAATTGTGGCTTTTGTGAATCAGTTATCTGCATTGTACTCCAACTTAGAAGTCTCAGTCGGTCTCGGCTTGACCTATTTAACTGAAGAGACAAAACTTCCGAAGACTTGATTGGATAAAACAAAATGTAGTTTAAAGTCTGACGTTGAATAATATTTTGTTGTATCCGACGAATATTGCCAAAAAAGTTCGCGTTTGCCTATCTCATGATATAAATAAATATTAATTTGTAAATCTGAGTCTAATCTCTAAACTTTATCACAATCGTATGTTATACAGGAATCAATAGGTATCCTGTTTGATTGGCGTTTCGCAGTGAGTCTAGATTACCGTACCTATTATAAGGTCTAGTAAGGACTAGTATAGTCCAGCAAAGCGAAAGTTTAAACTATTGAGACAAGAGAAAGTGAGATTCGACTTTATATCATACTCTAACTACAAAGTCTACACTTAATTTCCAGCATATACAAAAGTGGTGCAAAATAATAATATAATCTACTTTGAGCAAAACATTTTACTTCCATGATTTCCTTAGGATAAGTAACAAAATAATAATCAATGAATGTATAATGAAGCTGCCTAGTTTACCGTTCGTGCTCGTTTCAAAAGTAATTGAAACTATATTTGGTGTAGTTTTGTTATCAAAACCAAACAATCTCAGGAAAAGGGTTGCGAAACTAGACTAAACTTGAAAGTTATTCCGCGCCAATTTTCCATTTAACAATAATACCGCCTCAAGTTCAAACAAAAAACAATAAAACCAATGAAAACTGATAACATTTTATTTCTATATTAATTATTTTAATAATGTAAACAATAAATGCAATTAGGAATAACAAAAATCTTCTAACATTTCTGGGCGTCGCAATTATCCTCTTTCACCATAACAAAAGCTTCGCCCGCATCCTCCGCTATTTCATGCGAGTCTTTAAAATAATTCTCAATTTCTTGTAATGTTTTATCTTTGGTTTCAGGCAAATATTTGTACAAAATAATAGCAAAAACAGATGCGGACAATCCGTAGAATAAGAAAGCGCCTGGTAAAGTTAGCACTCTAAATATATGTGGTGACAATTTGAGTACGGTTGCCATCAGTAACTCGGAAAATAATGTTAATATAAGTAACGAGGAACTTTTGTACCTTAAAAATATTATTTCTCCAAAAATAGTTGATGGCATGATCATAGGACCGCAAGTAATAGACACTGAGAATAATGTAAGTAACACTATCGATACAATTTTGTTTTCTGCAACGGCACTGATGCGAATGAGATACAAGTACAATGAAATTATAAACAAAAACAAAATTCCAACAAATGATGACGATAACAACAGCGTTCGTCTATTAACCAACTTGGACAATACGCAACCAATCTGCATTCCGAGTATTGTCACGGCATCTAAAATAAGCATACCGGTATAGGCGGCAGATTCATTGTCCGTTATTGCACTAATCAGATCTATTGCGTACATGGAACATACGAGCTTCCCCGAAAAATGATACAATGACATAACTGCCATAGAGAGCAATAATGGCAGGTAAAACCCTTTTGTTGTTAGTGTTTCTTTAATGACATCAATTCGACAACACGTTTTAGACTTTTTACGCGCTGCGCATTTTTTCAGATACTCCTTTTGAGACCTTATTAGGTTTTTGAGTTCGTCTTCAGATTCTTTGTCGTAACCCTTGAGCCAATGGTGTGCAGCGGCACATTCATCAAAACGCCCAGTCATCGCTAGCCAGGAAGGTGATTCAGGCATGATGACAGCAGTTAAAGAATACAGGCAGCACACGAACGCAATGATGGCAATGTTTCTCCAGTGACTGAATGTTCCAGTCACATTCGCGATCCACACTCCCCAGAAGAATATGGATGATTCTATCATCATAAAAACGCCCCGGTAACGCGGGGACGAGTACTCCGTGATGATACATATCAGTACCGTCATATTACTAGCAAGAGTGACACCCTGCAGTATCTCACTAATTAACAGATGCGTTGCACTCGTGCTGCAGTAGAAAACAATGAAACTCACTAATGTCAATACTGTTACGATCAGAAATGGAATCTTTCTTCCAATAAGACGAGTGAGGATTGGTAGAATGATCACCCACGGCATCGAACTGTATCCAACGACTGATGCTGTAAAGAAAATTCCTTAATTAGCAAAGAAAACATTACATATATTTACGTTAAGTAAAACTATATTACATTCTTTTGTGTTGAACAGACGGTGAAAGAAAAACACAAAACGCATCAGCTGCTTCGCGGAACTTGAAAAGTCAACCGGGTCGCCTATTTCCTAATTAAAAAGTAATCCTCTTTGCTTTACTGTTGTTCTAGTCTAATCTTTTAAACCACGCCATCTGTACACTTTTAAGGGCAGTTAAACGAGCTGCTATTTAATTATGAGCATTATATGAGTCATACTTTGTACAAGGCTAGACCAGCCTTGTACAAAGTGTACTATATTAGGGTTCTAAATAACAAAAAAAAACAGGTATAGAGGTATAGACCCAAAAAGGAGGAAATTGACATTACTTTTTCCTTGGGGTCTGGAAAAACTGTTTAACATAATTAATTATAAATTATAGTTTTTCAGAACAAAAATATTCGATGTGGCTGATATGATTGATCAGCACTAAAACCTAACAACCAAAACCCCCACAATGAGTTAACTTTATAATGCATTGAACGAGCAATAATTACATGGCTCGAGACAGATATGTACATATATACATAAAAAACAATAGTTTATTTTTTTATTGAACACAAATACAACAATACTGATTGAAATAAATATTTACAAATGTCTGTTAAATGATTACGCAATGAAGTAAATAGTGCCCGCAATTTCCATTCCCGTGAAATATGCACTGAAAAACGCGATGCGATGCGAATGCGATATAACGCATAAATCAAGAAAACAGGAAGAACAAATGCGTTTCTTCTTTAATAGGTTTGTAAGACAACATTTTACTAAATAGATCGTTTGTATTTATCGCGTGCTTTGCGTTTGCTGCTTCGCATCGCATAGCATTCATCGTTGACGTAGGAAACAGTCTAAGGTAATTAAATAATAATTCGAGCTTACACAACCAAGACGCCATGTCCTCTGTTAATGGCTCCGAGGAATTTTCTTTCCTCAGCTGCGGTATGAACACGGTAGGTGCGCCGAAACATAATCCCAGTACGAAATATATTGACGTCGCCACCGTGCATACGTAAAGCTGAAAAATATAATAAAACGTGTTTTTATACACATGTGTCGTGCTTGCTTTAGACGTTGTAAGTGGCGTTGGAAATTATTTCTGTCGCAACAATAAACGTTAAAAGAACAGAGATAACATTAAATTTAAGCGTTGCTTTTTGAGAAACGTTTTAGTAATCGGCCTTTGGACTGACTACACTCTAGGCTCTTTGGTACTCGAACTCGCTATAGTGACCAGTGATTGAATAAATTAGTTAAAAGTAAAGTAGTTCATCCTACAATTCCTAACGGGTTTATAAAATTGGCGTAAGCTCGTAATAGATAAATTGCGTTTTACCTATATGCGAAAACTATAGGTATGCAAGTAAAAAAGGCAAAATATACTAATTAACTAAGTAATCTGAGCTTACGGCACTTTTATTAAAAAGGCAGTTTGGCTCAAAAGTAGTTTTAACTTTATACAACTGCATTATTGTTTTTGTAGTCCACTTGTAGTAGCTCGAATCGGAATATCTGTTTCATGGGTTTTAGACTTCGTAAACTAAACAGCTGTCTTTTTATCAAGCAAATTTATTTTAAAATATCACAAAGGCTTGTGTTGTATATTTCTATTGAAACATAGTACAAAGTAATTGTAAACAGAAATGCATAGTGCCAGAAGGTCATTGACTTTATTGCAACTATATCAGAATGTTATTATTGCATCAATAACTCAACAACTATCTACTCTTAATCTTACTGTTTACTACAACCCACTATGTCTACTCTTATTTATACTCAAGAGTACTTCCTATACCGATTTAAAATTTGGCATTGTGCCATCTATGTTGCATCTCATCAACAACTCTCTAAATCTATATTTAAAAGGGTCAGTCACGTAATATTCCTCTCGTTATCAATGTTTACTAACCTGTCTTAGAAATGGTACCGCGGACTTGGTGACTGACAATTGTGACTTACACTCTTTCGAGTCTACAGATTTAATTTCGTCGTAACTGCACTTGTCCATTTTGATCGGTTTCGTATTTTACGTTTGATGAGTTGATGTTTCGAATGTAAGCATAATCGGCTCTCAAATTACGCCAGACGATATCTGAAACTGATTTAAAATACGGTCAAATGCGTGATGGACTCTCGATTCTGATAAGTAATTAGGTGTTTGTTACTGGAGTAAAATATTCCTGATTTTTCATACGTTTTGGCGTATATTAATATTAAGGCGAAACAATACTCAATAGAAAAATATTATTTAAGGGAAAAAGGTGAAGATTTGTGATATAACAATAATATCTAGTACAAGTTTACAAACTACTTACGTAAATTGTTTTTTCTATTCAAATTAAATCTATCTAAAATTCTATGAATCTTATCAAAAAAGCAAATAACTTAAACATCAGTTTTAACATAATAAAGTAACGACATTCTAATGTACTCACAGATAAATAATACTCAGTAATACTTATTTCATATGTAATTTATTTATTTAGTTGTCTATACGTTTGCAGTTTATACTGTTTGTAAAGCAATTAGTATTTAAATATTATTTGCTAGCAGATGTTATTTATTTATAAAACCTTGAAACACCTTCAATTCACCACACTTACATATGCCAGCAAATTCTGTATGCCCAGTATAATATTTTTTTCGCAAAAAATGAATTACGAGTATATGCTCATCTTACCGTCATTGCCGTGATTCTATTACAAAACCAAATAAACTATAAAAGTCACTGCTTTTAAACATCACTTAACTAATACAAACTAACAAATATCTTTATGAATATGAAAACACTAAATCACAAATGAATTAAGTAAAAGACAGTACCATCGATGTCGCTATAACTGTATTACTGAATCGGATTTCTTAAGATTAAGGTGCCAGCACATTCACGCGTCTACGCGGCACATTTCACTGGAGCGCGCGAATGCACTGCTACTCTTACGCACTCGTATTTATGTGTCTATCAAATTCTTATCAACGTTTATTTACAACTGTGATTTCATGTGATTCTTGACATTGGAAACAAATGTCTCTTTGATTTAGAGACATATGATTTGATGGAATAATGCAGCTTTTGATTTTTTAATGATTAACTTATGTTATGATTTACTTAATTTAGTTTTATCATATTATTATAAATGTTGGCCTTTGACTGAGAGGCTCAGCAGTAGGTATAGCAATAAGACAGTTTTATACTGTTGCTAAATAAATAATGTGAACTACCTAACGAAGCCGTTTAATGTAGGATATCATTTAATTAACATAGCACTAACATCTAAATCGTGACACGATACAATTTTAGTATTTTGTTAAGTTTTACCCCAGCTAAATAAATTTTATACAATCAGCAATATTCGATACCTACCCAACTGACTGTAATTCAATCGTGGTAGTGTCAAAACTAGGTACTAATTAAACGAGTATAGTATATATTTTTACACGTGTCTTCCGAATCAAGTTGTATTGAAATAGTATTCAAATGATGAGATGTTGCATATTATATCGAAGTGTCAAGCGGTATCGTCGCGGACTCACGGGCGGATATGACGTCACAACGTATCCGCATGTCCAATGCAATTGTTTGAAAATGCCACGGTCATTACAGCGCATCTATTGTATAATATGTAATAAGAAACTGAAAATAAATGATTTAATATCCGTATACTACTAATTGATTTTATATTCAGGAATTTATGTTTTCAGCCAGTTGTATCATAACAAAAATTTTATTGATTTATAAAGGTTTTTTTTGCTTTTTAAAAGCATTCGTTGCTTAGAAATAACAAAAAGATAGCAATCTAATTGATCGGGAACTACAGTGACGACAAGCTTATGATAACAATCTCTAAATTTTATTGTGATGCAAGCATAATTAATATTGAATAACCCTAATTCTATTTACTTTAGGAAACTCAGAAAAACATTCATTTACTAAAATTTAAGTGCACATGCAAACAATTCGAAATGAAATCCACGCACAGAATCTAAATACTTATTTCAGATAGGTTAGTAATTTCAGGCACTAAATTACTAAAGTGATATGACGTGTATGATGGAAACCAGTTTAATTAGTCGCAGATCGCCATAACACGGTAATTTATAATCCAAAACATGGCAATTAACAGCCTCGATGTTTAATTGTTTACAGTTTCTTGAATCGAGCATGTGAAATGTGAAACGTTTGTTATGAATTTATTGGTTTCGTAATTATCATTCACAACTGGCTGATGTTAGCGTCTCGACCCACGTGAGTTTTTTTATTGAATGTAGTAGTCTGTGTCGTTACACATCAAAACAGTCTAGCCGTTTGTGTGTGAAAGAAGTAAATTAATACTAATTGACATACTTTCCCATTTCTAAATAAAGAAAGTATTCATCTTAGGATGACATGTGACAATATTTATCAAGAATGAGGTTGATGATGAATAAAATTATTTATATAATTTGTTAAGTGGTTGTTAGTATCTATAACCATAACCAAGATGACACAGGTCTCCACATCTTCATATACACACTGAAATACTTACCTACGTATGAGGAGCAAGAACAATAGGTATAAGAACTTGTCACTTAAAAATGTAGTGGTCTAAAAAATTAAAAGATAAACACTATTTTTCTTACCTCACTGGCCGGTAAGAAAATCTTAGTACATCGGTCGTAGGTTACAACGATAACAGAAGCCAAAATTAAATAAAGAACTGAATTGATTAGCGTCTTACAATGTATGTATGTTATCAAAGTAAAGAACAATCACTGTATTTTTAAGAGTTTATTTAAGTAAGTATAGATAAAAACTGTATGACGAACTAACCGCGTAGTCCAATGGGCTTGCCCTCTCATTTTTCTATTATTGGATAATTAGAAAGTGGAATTCGGAAAACTATTCAGAACAAGTTATCTTCAGTAGATATTTTCAAATTCTATTGTTGCAACGTAGTGAGCCAATCATTATTTAATTATGAATTGACTTAAATTTGTTTTTAATTCTAAGAACGGGAAATGCTTAAACGATTACTTCAAATAATTACAATTCACAAAAAATCCTATTCAAACTTATATCAAACACAAATTAAGTAAATTATTTACATCAATTGTGACAAAAAAGTTTGATAAACATTTTCGTTTGAACTTGTTTGGGTAGAAATAAGTATCGCGACAAATTCGCGTCGTGCATTAAAAGTTCCCTATGTTGGTGTACAGCTACCCTCAATTTTTCATTGTCATGAGCGGTGTTGTGATATACGCAATGCATGGGACATTTTTCTGAAAGAGGCATACATAAAATTCACGGTATTATGCAGAGTTTTAATAAAAACAGCTCTTGCATGTTTTCAAAATAGTAAGCTTATTACCGGTTTTAAACCTTTAAGGTAAGTATCGATTATCAAATAGAAATACTGACAGATTTTTTCATACTAGCTGTTACTATATCCGCCATATTAGTGATCCTTAACTTACCTGATAGAAGTAAAACTGGCTCTTACTTTTGTGTTATAAATGTCTACGTGATAACTATAGATACTATGTGTAATCAAAACCGGAAGTGTTTTAGGTACCAAAGGAGGGTGGCGTCAATTATTATAAACCGTAAATCTTCGGTTGCGCTGTCATCTAGAATATAATGACTAAAATAACGACTGTCTGTTTTGTACTCAAGTAACCGAACTTAGAATCGAATTAAACTGGAAACAGCTTTGTTTATAATAAATCACTAAATATGTAAGTACCCTGCTTCAGGAAACAAAATAAGACACTAAGTTTCACCATTCCTGGATAAGAATAATAAATAGATACCTTAGGAGCTGGATCTTGACAGTTGTTTTCATTCATTAGCTGCTACACCATCTAGCAGTTAGGTTATCTGACCTTACATATTATTTTAAGAAACAATTTTAAGGTAAAATCAGAAAACTACAAGAATATGAACAACCCCTTTTTTAATACGTCATTTAATTTTCTTAGTGTAAGAGTTCTAGATTCCTATTCATATAAAAATATTTAATAATGAGATTCCCAATGTCGGGCTGTAACTGTATGTCACATCTTTTTGACTATTTTCACATTTGTTGCAGCGTGTTATTTCAAAGGCGCTGTCGATGGCCGTCAAGAGAATAACGAGGCAAATGATCTGGGAGTCATTTCATTGATTTAAATTACCAAAGGATGATATTTTATCGAGTCACAATATGTTTACTAGGATAACTATATTAATAGGCCTCTCCAACGTCTCTCAAACATTTTTCAATAACACTTGATATGACGAGAAGCGCTAACATTATGACTGACTTTCTTTCATGTTTTAACTTTCTGCATCTATTTATACTCGTATAAAAGAAAGTCTTGTTAGTTATACTTATTATAACTTAATAAAGGCTGGATCGATTTGACTAAAAATCGCTGGAGAGGTTTTGAACCAGAAGTCGGACATAGAATATTTTATTTTTAATATAAAAATGATTCACTTAATGAGTTGCTAAGCGCAAAGCTTAAGTAGAGCTCGAGCAATTCGACTAATCGTTTTTGTAAAATTGTGTTTAAGACACGGTAAAGGATATTACGGAGAGTAAATAAAATGTGTCAGCTGAGTTGCGCGGCTAGTTTTTCATACAAATTACTGCCTTCTAAAGGAAAAGTAGGAGCCAGCCTCGTACTGAGTAAAGTCAAAACATTACCGCTGGTAGTTACTGATAACAATCTGATAGGAAATTCAACGCCACCCGGAAACGGACCCTAGAATCTCGCAATCGTTAATCACGCCACACTTATTCGTTTTTTAAAAACATTAAACTACACTTGGTAGTGTTGCCAACAATTAAAATCAGAAGTGTTATACAACCAGCCAGTAGTGACCTGCATCATTTCTTAATAGTTTCATGGCATTAACACTGCAATTGAAAACAATAAAATCTGAACTATGTATTTATGCAAATGAAGAAAAATTTTATTTTGACCCATAAAACCAAGGGTATGCTATTACAAATAGCGAGTGCAATGCTCTATAGTTGTATGATGTTTATAACTACAATAACAATAAGGTGTTGATTACATGCGACAAAATTAAGTTTTCGTGTTGCCATAGGTTTAGAGATTTATGTTCAAAAATTAAACTGAAAACCATTTTTAGTAATATGGCTAGCGGACTGGCCCGACTTCGCCCAGGTGTGGTACAATTTTATCCCGTAGATTTAGTTCCCATAGGAATTTTGATCCCATCGATACCCTACAAACCTTGTCCCGACTCCTGACAGTTACAAACATAATAAAAAAAGAATTATCGAATTTAGTTAAGTTTGAATTATGCACGTACAAACATTTCGGTGATTCATTTTTATTTATATAGATAACTAGCTGACCCGCGCAACTTCGCTTGCGTCACATAAGAGAGAATGGGTCAGAATTTTCCACGTTTTTGTAACACTTTTACTGTTACTCTGTTCCTATTGGTCGTAGCGTGATGATATAAAATATGCTTTTTTTTCACCAAAAATATTCTTAAAATTATTTATATCTCTTAATATAACGAAGTCGCGCTAACGCATATCCGCCATTAAAACAGTTGCCATGACAACGGAATGTTGTTAATTCAATGTCATTATAATATTGGTTATTCGCGACTTCGTTCGCCACCTGAATTTTCTCGGGAAATGCGCATTTTCCCGGGGTAAAAAGTAGCCTATGTCCTTTCTCGGGTATCGAAATATCTCCATACCAAATTTCATGCAAATTGGTTCAGTAGTTTAGGCGTGATTGAGTAGCAGACAGACAGACAGACAGAGTTACTTTCGCATTTATAATACTAGCTGACCCGCGCAACTTCGCTTGCGTCACATAAGAGAGAATGGGTCAGAATTTTCCATGTTTTTGTAACACTTTTTACTGTTACCTACTCTGCTCCTATTGGTCGTAGCGTGATGATATAAAATATGCTTTTTTTCACGAAAAATATTCTCAAAATTATTTATATCTCTTAGTATAACGAAGTCGCGCTGAGGCATACCCGCCATTAAAACAGTTGCCATGGCAACGGAATTTTGTTAATTCAATGTCATCATAATATTGATTTTTCGCGAATTAGTTGAATTTTATGAATTTTCCCGGGAAATGCGTCATTTTCCCGGGGTCAAAAGTAGCCTATGTCCTTTCTCGGGTATCAAAATATCTCCATACCAAATTTCATGCAAATTGGTTCAGTAGTTTAGACGTGATTGAGTAGCAGACAGACAGACAGACAGACAGACAGACAGACAGACAGACAGACAGACAGACAGACAGAGTTACTTTCGCATTTATAATATTAGTATGGATTAGTATGGATAACCACGTGAAGCGCTATTTCCTATAACCATATTGCACAAAATAAATAATTGATACGAGAACGTTGTTAAAATGTGTAAAAATATTTTACTGTAGGAAAGTTTCGTGTGACACAAAACTCACAAAAATGTTAAACTGCGGAACGTCCGTCCAGCTTGTTTATTTCTAGTTCGGATTTTATTTGGAAAATTTTGGATAAACTGACCTTTTTCAAAGGGGCTTCAATTTTGTTACAGTATTTTCATGAATATGTTTCTCTCAAAATTCAGTTTTTTTATTTAGTATATAAGCAATAAGCAATCATTTTTTTTACTGTTTTATTTTGGTAAAACTGAAATAATGCTACTGAAATCTAAGACAGAATATTGCTATATAGATTAACGTAATGTAAGGTTTGTAACGATTCCTAGTCAAGCTTGGCGTTTCAGTTCTTCTTAATCATTCAATTCAATTAATGATTCGATATAATCACCCTATGAACAGATGTATAATTATTTATCAGCCAGTATTTCGATTCCGATACTATATAAACAGATAAAATTAGAGTATTTTCGTAAAACTGTTATTTTGCTACATAAATAACCGAAACCAAATAAAATACTTTAAAATATAAATTGTTTTCCGAAATAGGAAATTAAAAGTCATATTGAACCAACTTTTTCACGGAAATCATTTTACACATTATTAAAAGCTATAACAGCATAAAATAGTTAAAAAATACACGTTCAAACGATTCCAACGAACTGGACTCGTCCGCACAAATTGTTTATCTCTAGTTCAGTTTTCATGCAAAATACATTTTAAACTATCTTTCCCAGATTAACTTTGTTTTGTGTCCTTTTTAACGAGACACGATATTTTTAGACAGCGCCTTTTTATGAAACACGTGTAAGGTTTTTTTTCAACCAAAATGCAAACAAAGGCCAGTCAGGAATATAAATAATAGTGATCTTTTAACTTACATTGACTAAAACCCAAAATAGACTGAGAGAATAAATATAATTCGATATAGTCTATGTTAAAAATTATTTTTATAATTTTGTTACAAAAAAACACTATCACACTTTTTACAAGTTCACTGGCTTAATGTTAAACTAATTAACAATTGAAATTCAGGAAACTATGACTACTTACCTTTTTATACTGGTTTGGTTTTGCTCAATTTATTTTAGATACAAGTATAACGCAAGTTTTTACTTAATTATTATACTATGCAAATTGTTACTTAGGTGATAAGATATAATTAAAGCATGTCTTAACAAATGTAGCTATTTCTATCTATATTATAGTATATTATTAGCATATATTATTAACTCACAAAATTTTCCACAAATTACTCAAAAACCTAATGCAAACTTTGAAGCATGCCGGTTTTCTTCGCTCATAACAATATCATCTTGGTTTATGTAAATCTTTATCTTCTAATAATTCTTGTGAAACGATTTCATCTGCCGGAGCAACTTTGAAATAATTCTCTATTTCCTGTAAAGTCTTGTCCTTACTTTCAGGTAAATATTTATACAATAAAAATGCAAAAACAGAGGCGGAGACTCCATAAAAAAGGAAAGCACCGTGCAATCCAAATATTTTAAAAATATATGGTGAAACTTTTAGAACACTGGCCATCAATATTTCTGAGAATATTGCGAGTATAGGTAACGATGAACTTCTATACCTAATCGGTGTCAGCTCCCCATACACTGAACACGCGAGTATCATAGGCCCACAACTGAAAGTCATAGAAAACAAAGTCAATAGCAACAATGACACAACTTTGTTTTCAGTAATCACAGCTAATTTTATAAGATATAAATATAGAGATATTACAAACAGAAATCCAATACCTATCGACGATGAAGTCAGCAACAATGTTCTTCTCTTAAGATACTTTGAGAGCACACATCCTATGAGCATGCTACATATTGTCACAGCCTCTAATATAAGCATACCCATATACGCAGTGGGCTCACTATTCGTAATTCTCTTAATTAATTCTACGGAATACATACTACAAACAAACTTTCCCGAAAAGTTGTATAGTAACATGACAGTCATGGATAGTAAAAGGGGTTTGTGAAACGCCTTTGTAGAGAGCGTCTCCATGATAATTCTAAGTCGACAGCAGGAAGCTTCTTTCCGTTTGGAACGTGCTCTTAGATATTCTTTTTGCGCATTTATTAAACTTTCTAGTTCATTCTCAGACTCTTTGTCGTAACCTTTCAGCCAGTGGTGAGATTTCGCGCAGTCTTCAAAACGTCCATTCATAGCCAGCCAAGATGGAGATTCAGGCCAAAGAAAAGCTGTTAGCGAACAAGAAGAACATACAAATGCAAAAAATGCAATGTGTTTCCAGTGGCTAAAAGTTCCAGTTGCATTAGCGACCCACACTCCGCAGAAGAAAATGGTTGACTTCACTGTCATGAATACGCCGCGGTATCGCGGAGATGAATATTCTGTGACTATGAGAATCAAGACGGTCATGTTGCTAGCGACGAGCGGACCTTGCATAATCTCACTAATTAAAAGTATAATGTTAGAAGAGCTTAAATAAAATACTATATATCCTAACATCGTAGTAATACACAAGATGAGAAATGGTACTTTTCGTCCAAACTTCCGTGTAAGTATTGGCAAAATAAGTATCCATAGTAAGGCAGCATAACCATGAATCGATGCTGAAAAGAAAAAAACAATATTGCATTATTTAAATTTCAGACATAAACTTTGCCCCACAATAAAAAAACAAATAAGTTTAAAGTTACAAGTTTAACTGAAACACATACTCAACCAAGACGCCATATCTTCTGAGACCGCTTCGGTTGAATTAGCCTCTCGTCTTATTTGCGGTATGAAGACATTAGGAGCGCCGTAACACAGTCCTAATACAAAATATATCGTCCACACTCCACCGACCACGAACAACTGAAATAATACAAGAAAATACTAAAGTAAGTATACATTTGAATACTTTTACCGCCCACCACTTTAGTATGAGTTCCCTACAGCTTTGAGTTTTCTTTCTGTCTTTTACGTACTCCTTGTATTTGGATACGCAATTTATGCTATGTATAAATCCTACCTGTTGAACTTAGTAAAGCCCTCGAGGGTGTTTTGCTATGTGGTCTTACTAGAAGGATTATGTAAACTAGCTGTTGTTGTATGTATTTCAAATGTCAAGGCAACGATGACCTATTACCTATGGTATTATCAACCGTTCTACGTAAATTTAACACAAGTATCCTTATATTGGTACCTCGCAGAAAGTAAGTAATTATATTATATATTACATATTCTTATTCGAATATTCTACGCAAGATATTTAATAGCTTTTAGAAAAAATAAAAACAAATACCGTGACGTTCTGCCAACTAATTACTGTCAATATCTATAAAGAGAATAAACAATATTATTTTAAAATACCTGTCTCAAAAATGGAGTCCACGAAATGTTAACAGGACTCTCAATGGATTCTTCGTATTCCGGATAAGCATTTTCGTAATCATCCTTCGCCATTACACTAATTTTATATTCAGTTTATACATACAATCTTGGCATCGCTCTGTGCAGCTGTAATTTTAGAACAATTGAATTAAAAAAGGTTAGTATGCTGGAATTACAACACGTAGCTTAACGTTTAAAGTGCTGACATACCAGCCATAATAGTAAACACATTGTTTCTCGCACTAGTCAGCGCTTCAGAATACCACAGTTTAAACGAAATTAAATCACCTTGAAGATTTATTTGATTCACGTGTAGAAATAATTTTAAAAACATTTCAATCTATATTTTGCTAGTTATCTATTCACACTGACAGTATTAAAGCAGTAACGTGAAATAATATTTTTATTGCTTTCGCAATGAATCCTATTTGCTTAATGGCAGCTTATAATACAAATTACAATAACACAAATATTAGTAGGTCATTCAGTATTCAATAAAATAATAAGACGCAGCTGTGTTTACTAATTTGCATGGATCATAAAATATTTCGCATTGAGGTTGGTTTCATTACAATGTGACCAAGAAAACCAAAAGAAAGCTGGAATAAACTTGACGGTAATATACCATTACTACTACAACTTAATGCCAAAATATGAGAGATGAAGAAATGTAAAATGATAGTTATTTTCTCTCCATTAAACTAGCTGGTCTTAAATTTATATTACAGAAAATATAAAACCTTTATAATAATCCAGACGATCACAAGCAAGATAAAATGAAGTGATTAATTCAAGCTATTATAAATAATTACCTAACTACTATAACTATCAGTTAAACCGCCCCCACGGCGATACACTTGACAAAATATTTGTATTCAAAGCGAAATAGAGATATTTCAAAATTCTATAAAAAATAAAACTAGATTTTAAAATGGCAAAAAGCCTAGTCAAATCTGTCGAGGTTTTTATCAATGCATGTATGTAGTTTTAGGCGTATTTACATATTTTTGCCTAAACCGAAATAGGTTTTGATTCGATTCGTCGAAACTGTACAACCTATTTGTTCGCCGTCATAACGTTATGATATGGCTATGATATGTTTTTTTAGGAATTTATTTGCAACCAGAGTAACAAAATTCATTTGAAAAACTATAATAAATATAAACCACTTTGCGGTTTTTCTCTTACCATGAGACAATGATTGTGATACATAGAACAAAAAAATATCGTACAGAGGTCTAGACTTTAATTATTCATGCAATCACTCATGCAATAAAACACAACTATCTCACGAAACACACAACACACATTTACAAAAACATAAACCAAAGGGATTTACTCAAACTGTTTATGAACTGTCCAAAAATAGTTTATTTACGCAACACATTAGTGGTTTATAGGTCATCTCTTTCTAATGTTACCCAAGGATATAGCGGAGTTTTGAATCAACAATATTGATAACGTTTCTCCAACCAATGTCCACTATACATTGTTATTGTACAGAGGCTAATAATAATATGATCTTGGCATTTCTTCCTGCATAGTTATACACTTTTAAATGGAACAAATTCTTCGAATCGTTTTCCTCAAAGTGGTTAGGAAAACGACCTTTTGTTTGTTAAAGAACGGTGTTAATATTATATCTTCAGATAGATATAGGCCTGCTTATGAATGAGAGACACCACGTTAAAACGAAGTAAAACAAATTATTTTTACTAATTTCTTTGTCAACACATGTCAATTCCCATTTAATTTATACCTAAATATGATATTACTAGCTGACCCGCGCAACTTCGCTTGCGTCACTTAAGAGAATGTGGATCAAAATTTTCCCCGTTTTTGTAACATTTTTCGTTACTACTCCGCTCCTTATGGCCGTAGCGTGATGTTATATAGCCTATAGCCTTCCTCGATAAATGGGCTAAGTAACACTGAAAGAATTTTTCAAATCGGACCAGTAGTTCCTGAGATTAGCGCGTTCAAACAAACAAACAAACAAACAAACTCTTCAGCTTTATAATATTAGTATAGATTATAATATTAGTATAGATTCGATAGCCATAAGGGCAGATGTAGAGAGAGAGTAGAGCATATTGCAACCGATTGCAGACTAGCCAAATCGTAAACGATAGATCGACTATCGTTGACGGTTAAATAAGATGGTAAGTACCTACTATTGACCGTAATATGATGCAGCCTATCGCGGATTAGTATGTCATTGTCGTAGTGCTACCAATCGAGACTAAGTGCAGACACTAGTCGTTAAACCCAACAGTTTAATCTCCTATAACTTGCAACAGAATTATCGACGGTAAAAATTAAGTTTTGAACACTATAAATAGTAATTTAGCACATCACTGTCAAACTGCAAGGCGGGCACGGGTCTTCCGAAATGAAAATGATGACCGAGTTGTCGGGTTTGGGACATTGCATCAAGAACATGTCAGGATATAATCAGTGGAATAATTATTTCTAATACACACACAATTTCACTTTTGACTCTCCAACCACTTGTGTGGAAGACGAAAGCTACACGGTTCATTGTCACTGACTGCTTTAAACCAGTAAAAGGGCAGCTGTGATACATGTAGGTCAGTACTTATTACTATGACACAATAAAAAATAAACACTCACCTAATTATGCAATGAAGAAATAACATTAATAATGAAATTTGAACGAACGATCACACTCTTAAACCTGTACCGATAGTATTGGCAGCCGTGGATAAGTCCAGTTAAATGCACTTCCAATGATACGCGTACTGTCGAGTGAGGATTATTATTATCGTATTAACATATTATACAGTCTCGCCTTACATATTTAATATGTATTGAACAACCAATTCGAATAGTGCAAACATTGACACTTGGTAACAGTAACTAACTTACTATCACCTAAGCAAGTAAATTACTATACAAACTGCCTTATCAAATTACTTACTTGACTACTCGTTAAATATGTGTAATTAAAAACTATACGCTATGCAATCTTGAATTCGACATATAGGTATATAATTATGTTTTTTGACTGACAATTCATTTTATCCATGTTGCACCAGGTTTTTATATCTTATTTTATAAAATACTACGAAACAAGAAATTTATGAAACGAGTAATTTTTAACTGCAAAAGTTCCTTGATTTTTAAAAGGTCAACTCTCCAGGGTTTCCCTACATTTAGAGAAGGTACTTTACGATAAAAGAAAATAATTTAATTCTCTTAGCATCCTTCCTGTTTACAACAAAAGTTGATATTAAATGCTTATGGCATTTTTTGGTTAGTGATTATAACTTTAAGGCTTAGTTTACTAAATACAAGGTGACATTAAAATTAGTTTCACAACACAGACGTTGCATCGTAGGTACCTCAAGCATTTATTAGAAATGATTTAAACGTCATATACGGCACACAACCTTTATATCTTTAAGTTATAATAATATGTGGAGTATTTTATAAAAAAAAACTGTTACAAGTGTATTTAAGCGACAGAATATTAGACTTTCATACGTATTGTGTTAAATTCAGTAAAAATAAACTGCTCTACTCTTTATTATTATCACAAAAACCTGCAGTTTGTTCGTTCCCGTTTTTCAGCTAAACTGAATCGTTCTATTCAAATCTAATTTGCGTGTGGTACTGAACTGGAGTTTACTTTTAATATCTAACGATGAAACTCCTCACAACTAGTTAACATATTCAAACATAATGAACCGGAAATCTCTTATGAGCTCAAAATCCTTAAAGGGGTCAGAGCCCATTCGTCCCCTAAGATTCGCACCCTGTGCCCACTAGTCCCCTGGAACTTTTGAGGGGCCCATTCGTCCCCTGAAGAATATTTATTTTTATTCATTCTTCTAATATAAGTACATGTATATGTGTATACTGCAACTTGGTAGTCCTAGTCTTTGTCGCAGAAAAGGCTAATAAAAAATATAGTATTTCGGTAGATATCATGTTTATTTCAAATAAAATTAACACATACAAAATCACAATGTCCTAGAAACTAACAAAATACTCTCTTACTACTCTTTTACAAAAATCAGTCTTGATTGACCATCATATAAATCAACATTAAATATAAAATATGCAGAAAAAAATAGAACACATATCAACAGTAAATAATTACTTCTTATTTTTTTGTATATTTACCAACTACATACATGCAAAATCATAATGGATTATCATTCATCATAGCTCTTTTTTCAATGATCTGTTATGATTTATTAAATTAATTCCGTTAATAAACTGTTCACAAGTGTATTATGTTAACCGTTTCTTAGGTAAAATATAGCTAATTTTATCTCAGGGGACCAATAGGCACCTGAATAGGTGCCGAATCTTTAACTTATATTGTATATATATTAGAGGGGACGAATGGGTACCTTAAAAATAATATTTTTTACTAAAATATTAATTGGTCCCCTACCAGGAGACCAATGGGCACCTATGTAGGGACCGAATCTACAACTTTTATACTAGGGGACGAATTTTAGGGGACGAATGGGCTCTGACCCCCTTAAAGCTTAGACTACAATCATAGAATTATTAAGTAACAAACTCTGTCTGCAAAAACATCTTTCACTCGCGTGCTTCAAGATAAAGTTTCTGAATTAATTTGCCAAATAACGTCGAAACACGAGATTTAAACTTGCCATCCAACTTCGCTTGTTAAATGTTAATTGTTATCAAACGGAATACCTTATTAGACTTTCTTATGAGATAAGAATATTGATCATTTACAATATAGAGACACTTTTTAACATAAATTATACGATTCCGATTGATTTTATGTATTCCAAATGTTCATTACTCTATTTTAAATAGCCGTCGCTCCTTAACTAAGACTTTAATAACGTGAAATTCAATTTTTAAAACGGAATCATGAGGTCGCATTACTTTCTGCAGGAAATGGAATGTCGCCGATTTATTTTAACCACCTCGACTTGTTCCAAGCCATTAGCTTTTTCAATCCAAAGATGAGTGTAAAGTGGTAATGATAACGTGGGAATTATTTTCTCGATATGTTCGTATTTATACTCAGTTCATAACTTTCATTGTATTAATATCGTGGAACAGATCTTGTTATTGCAGCCCACGCAGTTTGTTTTTAACAATAACATTAAGTTTGTTCATAACATTATTTATTTTGCAGTCTAGTATTAATAGATTAAATTAACTTACAAAATACAAATGTACAAATATTTATCAAACTTTCATTATACAACTACTATAATCAAACTTTTAAATGCATCAGCAATTTTTCATTGATACAATACAAGTATTTATTTTAATCAAAACTTTTCTTATCATAGAAAAAATATCAAAGAAAAAACGAAAGAAAAACGTGCCAATATAAAAAAACGAGGTGTATAAATTACGTCAAATGGAACTTATAGGTCTCATACTCAATAAACATACCTGCCGATAGATTCAAAAGGGCAAGACTCAGACGAATAGTTTCAACGTATTGAGAAGGGATGTGAAAACAGTTTAAGTAAAAAGGATAAGTGTGTTTTCGTAGCATGTGTAGAGAAATTCGACACCCACTCGGCTATTTACGGGCGATGGTGCGATAAGCATTTTCTCTTTCAATACCATCAAAGAGACTGGCCGCCTATTCAGGGCTTCACCCGACAAAATGTAACACATAAAGGGTATACGAAGATTGCAACGCTGTTTCTGACTTGCTCGCAAAAACACTGTAAAACTCCATTTATACATCGTACATCACTGTTGAACAGTGGGTTACATCGAACTTTTTCATTTATAGGTCGCGAAACGAAACATTATCCGGCCTCTCTCGACTGCTGATGAAGCCCATCAAATCATTTGTCGGCATAGCGACGCGAAACTTCAGCTATTATTCCGGTCGGTTTACTAAAACAAAAGTGCTCTTAATTCTTGATCTGGGATTTCATGTGATCATTACTTTCCACGGTTCGTTTGGCTGGCCTCGTGGCGGGATGGAGGGCTCGTTCCTTGTGACAAATTAAATTTTATCAAGCTACAACAATGGTCCTTGGGCATTATAAAGCGTAATCCCTTAAGCGAGGAGACGTCTAAATATCTGAAAAGCAAATTAGGCGATCGCGCTTTCAAGGTCTATTTATAAATTATACCCGACGAAAATTTCGTACTCCGATTGTTAAATAACTTGCGCTAGATAAATGTCTCGAGAATAAAACGGTGAATGCGCAAACAGTAAAAATATTTGATAAAAATTCATAAGAAACACTTTACACTTTCGCTGACTGTTGTGTCTGTATCTAGTGCGGGACGACGAGACGTTGTAAGCATTTCAACTGGCGCTCTTTTTATTTTGCAGTATAGTGTACAATGTGTGAAACACTGTGTCGTCTACTCGTCACTTGTGTAGCACAATATAACCTGACAATAAAAACTTGTTGTGAAATCAAAGAAGTTATAGATCAGAAAACAATTGAAGGAGAAGCTAGTCGTCTATATTTTGATCCTTACTTTGATAAACAAAGAAAAACTGTGTTTATATACGAAATATACAAAATCTTTCATTATTCTATCGCCGTAAAGTGCTTCACCTCGGCCCGTACTCCAACTTACATGAAGTAAACAACACGACAACTGAAAGATAAATTTAAAACAACGGAAAATTGCTGACAGTGCATAAGCATAATTTAATATAAAGTAGTTATTTAAATTGTTATGTACAAAAATTGTTATAGTGTGTGGCATGGACGTCGAAAGCGGCGGAAGCTTTTTCGCTCGTAAATTCAGACGAACGGCTCTTCCGCTCCCTCGCCCGCTCCCGATTAAATTCTCCGACATTAGCGCATTCATGGTAACAGATAATATATTCAATCGACTCCTCTGAATCTCTGTTCGATTCATTGATTTATTCCTTGGCTTCTTTATGTAGTTTGACGTCTGTAGATATTTTGCCAATGTTGTACCGCTACGTTTGAATCAAGCTTTGATGAATGTAGGAATACGAATACTCACGTGAAAGGTACAGTAGAACCTATTGATAATGTATCAGAAAATGTATGCTGATGCATGTTTTAATAAAGTGAATTATGAGTGAAGGAAAATACGTTGAAGGTCGTTTTCCTTTGCGTTTTTCATGTAAGCATGTAAGCGACTGATCAAATCTAAGGGGGAGATTGTACTTTATTGTGACATTTCTTTCAAACCTGATTTGTTACTATGTTTTAGTGAACAGTACTGCATATCAGAAAAGTTTGTATAGGATATAACGAGAAGTGAATTAAAAGTGTTGAGCTTGCGACTACGATATCATCTTATTTCTGAAATAGGATAAGAATAGATAAGAGAAGAATGAGACTTAAAGGAATTGTTTTATGAAAAATGGTGGAAAAACTTTCAAATCATATCACTCAACTAATAGCTTTCAATAGATAACTGCTTTTTATTTCAAAGTTTTTTAACCTGTATTGTACCTGTAATTAAATATTATCAATTAGGTAAACATTTACTGACATTAAAACTAGCATATTTTCTGTTTCATTAATAATTTATAACTTCATTATTATTTTAATTTATAATCTGCAAACTCATTTAGCTCAGGCGAGCATGATTTTATTACAAGGTAAACAGATCGTAGGTGAACAGTAACACAACGTGAATGTTTACGCGCGTCGCGGGCGCCCGCAAATCAGCGGTCAATCAGATTTGCCCATACATTGGAAATACATTTGAGATAAGCAATCAAAATGCCAAACGAGACCTTGTATCACCTAACTGTAGATTTAGAGCAGGCGCATTGCAGAAATATCATCTATAACTTGCAGTGTCCTGTAGAATACTTATATATCAGTAATATTTCTCCTGAGTGGGTAATTGAATCCAGGAACATTTAATCAACAGTTGACCCTAAAGCGTTTACTGTTTCGTTATCTTGTATTAATTTTATACGAGCCCATTTTGTTAAGTTGATGAACATTTTCATTTAACGCACACGAAACAATAAATAATTAAATTCCATTTTTAAAATAAACACCACCTAACAGAATTTAAATTAATATTAAAAAGTTGGATACCTTCCAAAAAGCGTACAACAAAAAGTGACTATAAACATATTGTGGTAAAAACCGCAGCTTGCATACGGGCAATATAGCACAACGTTTATAGTTCATTCGCTAAATTATCTTGTTGAAGTAAAGTTCACATACAAAGTAGTAAGTCACACCCGCTTTGGATCCGAACATTCTCATAGCTCGATGTTTGTGAACAACTTTTCGATTCCTAAACTTAGAAAATAAGATTGGGCCTCGCGTCTACTGGTAATGGCTTTGTTGTGTACCGGCTCTAGTTTGACGGGCAACTCCGATTCTCACTAGGATATTCCCGTGGTACTTGCCAAAGCACTACACGTGTCTCACTTCTAATAGTTTAAGACCAATCTTCAACTCAATAAAAAGAACATCTGTAGGAAACTCCCATTTATCGAAATATTACGTCTGTTCATAATTTCCTCCGCCTATTATCATCGACTCGAACAAAAGTTTTGCTCAATAACCAATAATCGTTCTTCTTAAATGATTTCCGAAGTTCGATCATTATTTTCACCTCAACTCGCTGTACTACAAAAATTCTTCCGTAATTTATTGTCAAAGTGATTTTTTTTTTCGTTCTACAAAATTGGGCTTCATTATTCATCACAATTTGAAAACATTTAAGTAGGCATGTTTAAGTTACATTTGGCGAAAACTTTAACAATTCAAAGTACTCCATGATTTACGAGAAAAGTTGTGACGATATGACTTGGAAGTCCTTAAAAGTATATAATATGTACTGCACCAGTATCTGTCTCCCACGTCGCAAATGCGGACATAAATAAGTAGGTGCTCGTCGTAAATGAAGCAGGTTTGACAGTTTGTCGAGATTCTGAACCAACTTCGACGTCCTCATTTCTGTCTATAACACAATCCAGATGGGTGCGAACATCGGGATATAACTTGGCAACTGTTGCCATCCCTTTTTCTTGTTTATAGCTTTAAACCTCAATTTGTGGAATTTTATTGGCGATTTCGTTTCGCCGAATCAGGTATGTAAGCAAATGTGAAAAAGCAAACAATAGGGACGCTTCCATGATTTACACGTAATCCGATCTGCAAACATAGAACGGACTTTGATAAAAATTAAATCGTAACATAACACGCAACTCTTTGAAAACGAATATTCTCGCGCCTGTTATTTTTACTATCGGAATCCTAACAGGGTTTATGAAAGCCGTTAAATGAAACCTGACAATTTTCAGGGATTTGCTGAACGAAGTTTCGTAATGTATTCAACAATAAAGGATACATCATTGTGAGTGATAAAATCGTAGCACGGCAATATTTCAAGCGGAACGACAGGTGATATGAGTTATATTTTGGAATAACTTGGTTGGTGTAGTAGATGGGGTCGGGTAGGACGGGTAGTAGTGCACGCGGTACGTGCACGCAGCCGCACCTGACCACAAATCAGCGGTAAATCAGATTTCGAACGTTCACGTCCGTGATTGCAGAAACGAATTTGTGTTGTGTTGTGTTATGCCGACGACCACTAACAATGTAACCGCTTACGTCATTTCGACTGCACTGTTTAAATGCTTGTTACTCGTTTGCTGCAACCGTCTTTTTATGGCCTGCCAACGGTGACCTAATAATTAAAAAACACGGTGCTATCCTGACTGTATTCCACCAAATAATTGTGAATAATAAATATCCATAAAACTGTTTTTCTAGATTGAACTAATAAAACAATATATGATTAAATGGCTTCAAAGCAGATAATAATAAAGATTTCAATAACACGAACAACAGGAAGTAATATTTTTTTTAGAAGTAATAATACACATTGCAAAGAAAATTTTCAATTCAATCTGTATTTCATACATACACAGCAATAAACGGAACGATACAAGGAAATGTAGAACAAAGTAATTAATTCATCCAATCAGCCCTAATTCCGTATTGAAAACGGTACAAAAGAAGCACATCCAGGGGTGTGTACAGGAATACAACTTGTAGCGGGTTTGCATCGCAGAATTTACTCAGGGATTGTTTGCGTTTCATTAACGCCGGTCAACAAGACTTTATTTATCCGCTTGTACTTTTAAGACTTTGTGTTAAACTCACAGTTGGCGCATTGAGTAACATCATCAACATCTATGGGGAGTCTTTTTCAGAAAGTTGCTCTTGTCAAACATTGTACAGTGTACATGTCGGTCGGCCGGGACTGCTACGTTTAGATACTAAAATCGCTTTGAGAATAACTGGACCGTACCTTACACTGTTAACTAAAGATATTTTTTTTTTACTACCAACTGCATACTGCTTGCAGTCGATTCACTTAGATAAATTGTACGACTGATATACATATATCTAGAATCCAGGAATAAACGCAAACACGCATTTTATCTCGGAATGCCTAAAACTAAAATTGAACACAGTCGGCACAATATACTTAGTTAGTCAAGTCTAACTCGCTCTAGGTACATTTGTATATTGAATTTTACAAACGATTTGCACTTTATTTTTGCTGTTCTCACTGCGAGCAGGAATGTTACAAATACAGTCATATCCATGAGTATACACATCCTTTTAAAACTACACTAACCCAGAATTAAAATAGACTATATTCACTCTGTAAAGTTCCGTAACACATTGTAAATTTATAGGTGGTTTGAAATCTGTTTCATTACTACTAAATATCGTTAACATAATTAGAGACTAAGATCTAAGTTCCCAAACTTTCTGGCTCATAGTAACCCGAATAAATGAGTAAGTAATTTGTTTCCCTTGAAGTTTATATGCAGCGGTGCAACCATTTAATTAAATGTTGTAAATGGAATACCTAGCTGTGGACCGAAATTATTCAAACTTTGAGAACCGTAACGATGTACCCAATATTAGCGGCTGTTGGCTATTCCGGATAAGCTCGACCATTGTTATTAGCTTGACATTGGGCCTAATAACGTCAAAAGCAGAGTCATGTTTGCCTATGTTCACAAACGTAGTAGGTACGGTCCACAGGGTGCCCGATAGTACCTGCATAAGCCTTTGAGGATCACCTTCAAAGGATTTTAGATGCGTTAGTTATGTTTGATTTTAGTAAGATCAATATGCACCTATTAACGTTAGTTTGATATATTGCCTTGCTTTAGCGCACCAGATACGAATGTAATATACAAAATCATTTATTTTCTCTGAAAACATTTTCCAATTGAAATAAAAATGTAGCAATCAAATGGGTCAACCATTATTTATTTTGTCCTATTTTATGTAGAGGTAATCCCAGGGGCTAAAAAATATCAAGTATTTTTATAAACAAATAGAAAATACAGCTGAAACCCGCGCGGGTATACATAAATCCTTATTACTAACAGATAAACTAAGCCACCTAATTGCTAGTTACGTAAGATAATTCGTGGAAAGTTAGCCAATTAAGGGAAGCTAATATTTTCTAAATGAGCGACGATATGTCTCCCAAGTGCCGTTAACGTCGCACTCCCATACATCGAGATACCGAGACGTTTCAACGAACCATATCTATTCACAATATTGCACAGTCTAGTTGGTTAGAGATCTGACGTCACTACGAAATATAGACATACGTATGCCTACGGTATATCAATTGCATGATCCTTTGCAAATTGTTAGTGTCCTAGACCACACTCTGCGAATAGTAAATTAATATCACTCTCTGCTGTCGATGATATGTACCAAATATCGTGGCAAGGCAATCTAAGATCGATGTCTTAAGTTAACAAACTATGACAAACTAAGGTCCGTAAGATTGTGATACACTTTATACACTTTATTATATATATTTTTAGACTAATATCTATAGAGTCATCTGTCAAACTAAAATACTATTAAATATATGAATCTTAAGAATTCAAAACTTAATAGACAAGAAATAAAAAATGCCTACGACCCTACTCGCCACAGTACGAGTTTAATAAATATCCTATTATCAAACTAAGCCAAATTTAAGTTTTCAATTTCAAACTAGTAACATTAAAAGATAATCTATAAAGTTCTTCCATCTCAAAACGTCTACTACAAAACTTTGCCAACCCAGAAACCATTAACAAATTCAAGTTAAAATTCAACTCTTTATTTTAAATAGACTCGTAACATAGCTCTTTTTGATAGTCCAAGTTTCTACCGCTCCGGATCATGTTATCGCGGTAAATAAACGGCGCAAGAAACTCTACAAACGGTTCTCAAGGGAAACCAAAAATATTGCTTTAATCCTCGAATAATCTATGCAATATAGGATAGTCGTAGTGGGGCTCAATATCATTCTAAGAAAGCGCGTTTTTAAGACTTCTGTTTTACAATGAATGCAATAAGCAAGAAATCTGAACAAAATGATGATTGAAAATGAAAGCAAGGGCGAGTCTTTGTGCCGGCAGCGGGCGCGGCCGCGACTACCGGGAGAGGACTAACGTAATTGCACCGCTTCACTCAGTTCAATAGGAGTGTACTTACCAGCTTAAGTTTTTGCCTCCAGTTTTTAGTCGGTCTCGAGCTAAGCGCCCAAGCAAGGCAATAAGTCTATTCAAAAGCTCTATTTAAAGTTTACTCACGACTAATTGTCTCACACAAATGCTAATCTCGAAAATTAACTGCACTTATGCCGAGGGTAACTAGGTTAGCTTCACGGTACTACGCTAAAATTAAACAGACTTTGTATACAATCAAGTAAATGTAACCTTTCGCGCCAGGTTTTGTCCGACTCACTTTTATAATGATTGTATTTCTTGATATTATTATTCTACAATAGAATTTTAATTCATGCTAACAAACAAAATCAATTTTTTTAAGAAAGTCCTCTTTAAGGTAATAAACACTTGTTTGATCGCCGAGAATTAAGTTATTACGAAATAGTCAGTAAACACAATACATTACAAAGAATTACACTTGAATAAAACCAAAACATGCCTTCATTTATTTCAAATACACATTTTATTTATTTCAAAATAAGCACAAAATACGCGTAGTTTTCAATAATTGTCAAAAACTCTTCTGAGTAAACGAGTTATTAATAGACTTTAACAATAAATTGATTAAGTCAAACGCCCACACTATTGTGTCTGACAGTTGTCCAGGTTGTTTTGGGGAAAATTATAGGCAAAGTGCCTATCAATGAGTTTGAAGAGTTGAGTATGAAGTTTCGACCTACGGGAGAACCCTTGGAATAATGTCCTGACATATCCTCCCGAGATATACACATCCGATAAACTTTATTAGGTAAGTACCTATAGTTACTTTCATATGAAGAAAATATAAAGTATTTTCCATAACTTCTGGAGCAATGCTCAGGGGTATTCGCCCTTAATTTGGATATGAAAAAATAGAAAAAAATACTTAAGTCACCAATTTAAATATTCATATGTGATATTTAGACGCCAGTTACGTTGCGTTTGTTCAATAAAACAGTCAAACTAACTTTATTATTTTATCGCTTAAAGGTAAAAAGTAACCAAAAAAACGAAAACATTGTTACATATTTTATGTTGCCTGACGGAGGTATTAGACAAGCATCTCACGCGGCTAATATGATGTTAGCTAACTTCAGGCCTGTATTTCCCTGAAGGGTTAGACAGAAGAATATTACGGATACATTTACGTAACTAAAGCACATCCTAGACTTTGTAGTAGGGTAAGTGTAATGTAATCTTTAGAGGGCACCATTAAAAATATTGTAATACTGATAGACATTGTCTTTTTGCTTGCCTGAATAAAAAAAAATATTTTTATATTTTATATTTGCGACTTTTTCACTAATGCGAACAATGAGTAATTCACCTTGTGTGACATCGCTACAGAGGTGAGAGGCAGACAGTAACCGCCACAATTATAATTCACGCGTCACGTTAATTGACTTTCTTTTAACTTTGCTCGTTTGCAATACACTCTGTAGTTAAATTACCCAACTTAACACGAATAACTTTAATAATTAGCAAGCTTATAGTAAAGGTTATCTTAGGTCTGTCTCAGACGTTCGCTCGACTCATTCTTACCTGATTACAGTATACTCGCCTCTACTGGGCAATTTAACGTCATAATACCTTAAATAATTCAATTGTATGCACCCTGCTGGGCACGAAAGCCGACGGATTTTACTCAGAGCATAATGTAATTTTCTCGTATGAAACTTCACACAAACTGGCGTGGATTTCGTACCTCGTAATTAAACTACAATGTAGGGGGATTGTAAGTACTCGGTTTCATAAAAAGTCTTAAATATTATAATGATGTTGACTTTTCACCACCACGTAACAAGGCTTGTAGGCGTAACTTGTTCTAGCATTTCGTTGCTGGATTTTTCCCATGTGGTTAAGGCAATTTGAAACGTAATTTTGCGGCGGTCTCAACTAAGGATGGCTACCCCATCACTCCCGTGAGTGTCGTAACAAGTACTGAGAGACATAGGGATAGTGGAGGACATCCACACCTGTTTTAGTAAGACCAAACTATGTCGATCCATGGGCAAAGCTGTAAGCGAAAAGACTGATGAATTTCAAATATTTGTTTGACATCTTAAAGGTATAACATTAGTCTTCTTAGCTGTAGTAATTTCCTAGATTCTTAATAACACAATTTTTACTAACATAATTACTAGGCCTATAGTATATAATTGCCAGGTCCACATGTCTGAAAAGAAGTTGTTCTCAATCATGCGAGTTTGTGTCAGTGTACTTGTACCAAATCGCTAGACATATTTCAAGCTCGTACTAAATAGAGCTAGACGTGGATAAGTTCCCGGCTCTGTACTTGACTAGACATTCCCCTCATGAATTCTACGGACGTTTATTATTATAACGATGCTCACTTTTTATCAAAGATTGACTACTTCAACTCAAATTTCTGTGGAAATTTGAACTTTAAATTAATAAACATAGGCTCATTGCCAGACAATAGCGACAGCTGTTGTCATTGTCGCAAAAGTACCTATTTGCTTTTGTTCCTAAGGTGACTATTCAAGCAGGGAAAGATAAAAATTACGAACTCCGAGGTGCTTCGAGGCGTTTTTATCAAAGAAGAAAACAAAGGGTTGTTTAATGACGGTATTAGTGGAAAGTTCACGATAAATTCGGGGTCGTTAGGGGTTCTTTGTCACTGTTGTATTGTGTCGTGAGTCAAGTACTTCTGAACTGTTTCATTGGGAAACCTAATTCAATGTTGATTTTTACATTTCATTCATCCCGGTTTCCCACACTTTAATTTATTCCCAAAGGTATTCTTTCGTTTTCATTAATCATTCACTTGTTTTTATAATTTGAATAAAATCTCTAGACTGTACGTACTAAATGTACGTCGTTACATCGACAAATTACGGTATAAATTTTGGTAATTATTATTTTCTATATTCAGTATTTTAATCACACTTAAGTCCTTAGTCTTACAAATGAAAGAATGTACTGATTTACAAAGTGTTTGCTTTTTAAATTGTTAGAAAGTGCTCACAATTAAATTTTGCATCGTATTTTTGTATATCAGACATAACAAATGTATCAAAAAATGTTGACGTTAAAATATACACATTTATGTATCCAGTTGAATGCATTGACGCGTACCGTAAAAGTAAACAGAAAGCTATTTTTTTCATTTTGTTTTTATTTTACAAAGCCATTTCATTTTTACAGCACTTTTTGTATTTTTTATATTTTGTAAACTTCTACTCAATCTACTGATTGCTAACTAATAACTACTTACAACAAAAAATGATTGAATGAAGAATGATTTTTGTACGTTAAGCGTTGTTTAGAAATGGTCTAGCGGACATATTATGACGCTTCTGATTGTTGTTATTTTGACTCTTTAAGTCCTTTGTAAAGCTCGGACAGGGGTTACTTCCTCGAAAAAAGTAAAAGTCAAACTTCAGGTAAATGGACAAATTCGTTCGCTCTTTCAGGACATCAACGATATCAAACAACGCCTACACTCAGCTTAATCTTAAATGGACAAAAACCCAAACGGCTCGACTCCGTTTAAAGTTTAGAACCGTATTTACAAACCTTTTCAAAACATCCTATATTTAGAAAACGTGGATACATAATTCGCAAATAAAATATACGAGCTACCTAAAGACCACAATCCATTAGCACGGACTGTTATTACTTTGCGGCGTCCGACAGAAGACTGACATTTGCACCCGCCGCCGCCGCTATCCTACTAAAGGCCTTCCGCGTGAACTACATTTACGTACTCCGTAGACCGTACTCCCACTTTTTGTACTCCAAACATGTATAGGTTAATTCAATTTAAAACATCCTGCTTTATGCAACGAGACATTCTTAAAATTACACATGTAGCTTCCATGACATTTTCGCGGCACATTGTTAAAACATACTTCGCTCATATTAATTTTACCTGGTAATTAGGTACGCCCACGCAAAATATTTACGAATAATTAACATATTTACGATTTCAAAGATACAGGTACAATCATTTACCTTTACTTAAAGTTAACCGCGGTTAAATTCAAAACGTAAATAGGACCCAAGTAACAATTACTTGGAATTGGCCCACTTTAGGTTAGACCAAAGAGTTCAAAATACTTATTAAGGTTGTAAGTACCTATTACCGTACCCGAGTGAACATCCCGAGTGTATTAAGTACAGCAACAAATAGGTACCTTTGTTGTTTTACTTAATTCCCGCTTACTACGGTGTTCAGCTTGTACCAAAGTTAATCTATACAATTAGAAGGCTTGTGAAGATATTGTTGTATACTTTGCACGTATCCTATTAACAAAATAATGTTAATTTAGTATTAAGTTTAGATGTTCATGTTAATTTCTAGTATGGAGTATCGTTATGAATATGCCTATATTTCATTTGATATTTTAAAATAAGTTTAAGATTGGAGCATTTTATAAACGGGACGTTTCTCAAAAGAAACACCGGTCAAAAGGGTAAATAAAATCAAGTGAAAATAGGTTTGCCTTTTAAAAAAGGCCTACAGAAAGTTTGAGTGTCGTAAAATATAAGTAGCAAAAACGTTTTCAAAATGAAGTAACAATAAATACTTTGGTCCGCTTCTGAGGGTCACGCCGGAAAATCTGAGTGAGAAAACGGGCTCAATATGCAAATGACTTATGAATTATGCCAAATAAACTGTTTAGTTTCCAACTACAAAACCCCATCAAAATACTCTCTTCTATATAATTTTACTCGACTGTGAAACGTTGGTTGATTAAAGCCAGTAAACGTCTCGGGGTAGAATTGTAAAGTTGATTTTAGCAAACAGTCGTGTTATCCAATTAACGATGCAACCGCATTTCTCTGTGTTGTTTAATCTGTAGAATATATTATTATTGTTGTTAATGCTACATCTAATATTACACGTAATAACGAAATAGATAATTTAAAGCAAACAATGTATGTAACGTACATTGTTTTATGTTTAATGTCGTTTACTGTACTGAGTTAATTGCAGGATACAAGTTTTCTTAAAGACAGCCATTCCACAGTTTCTGCAGCGCTTCTTTTTTTCTCTAGTCTGTGGACAAAGTTGTTCCAGCTTTCCAATGTTCTTTGGCTTGATTAACCATTAGTGTCTTAATGACCTCAACGACTTTTTACCTACAATTCAAAGCACAGAAACGTAGTTTTTCAATACTACTTAAGCAACATGACGGTTAAAATACTAAAGACGTAATGAACTAAACACTAAATACGACACAAAAATTGCAAAATAGTCTATTCTTAATTGTAATAAAGAGAACAAAGTTTTAAACGATGTCTTCCTCAATACCCTTTATCTCGTCGCTATATTCAATCTAGGTGCACTAGTGTATAATAAGAGCATAGTGTAAAGTGTAACCGATATTTCCGAAGCGTCGCCACCACCCGCCGTGCAACTCGCTCGGTACTATGACCCACATACTAGAAAATAATAACATACCCAACGTTTTTATCAGCAACTATTAATAATGACTTGATTCTATAGTGTATTATTTGTGTTCAGTTTTCTTTCTATGCAGTTGTACAAGATTGCTATCATTGCATGCCCGGTTCAGAAAATAAAAAGATTAGTCATACACTTTTCTGGTTATTTATACTCGTAATATTAATTAAGTTGTTCGCACATTATGTATCGTTCACGCTACGAAAGTGACAGAATAACATCACTTACATATTAGCAATTTTATTTTCTCGTATTCTGGGTGTTGTAGAAGAATGATTAATTAAGATTTTTGGTACTTAAGTTATGGTTTACGATACGGGATGTAAATCCTAATTAATTAATATTACATAAATTATTTCAATATTGCAATATAAACTTAAATATAACAATAAAAAAATATGTTTCAAATAGCTCTGTCGTATCGTAGCACGTAGGCTGCTACATTCGTAGACTTTATTGTAGCCGTCTACGACAAGGTCTACGTTTTGATTACGTGTTGATCCCTTTAAACCGGCACAGGAATCTTAGATCTTTTAAGCCATCAATTTAAATTTAATAATCTCATACATAAACATCTGCCAACCACATTATTACGCTTGATTTAACTTTCAATACTAATCCTCGAGTAAAAGGAAACAAAAAGCATGATCAACAACTTTTCTTACGCAAATTATTTGAGTAAACTAAGGAAAACAAGCTGTTGTTTACTTAAGTGACCTTGTTGTTGGTTTTAATACTTATCTGGAGCTTAGAGTGACGTAAGTTCCGCTTTACGTCATTGTTTCTTAACCTATCAAATGTAGGGATAACCAAGAAGTACAAAATGTAGGAAAATCTCTTTGTACCGGACAAACATCTTTATTCCTCGTGCTCGCGGGGAGCTTAATCCCTGTTGCTGTGTACATATTTTCCGATTCTCGATTGAATATTTCTTACTCTACAAGTGCTAACATAAATATAAAGAGATGTCTAAGAATAGAATACAAAAGTTTTAAAATATGCAGAAGGAAAAACTGCTTTAAAAAATTGCGCTATCGGATCAGAAATTATAAATGCCGTTCGAATTCTTTAACGTTTTACAATAACAGTTTATTATTTTTTAACAGCTGTAATGGCGGTAATTTTAATGGTAAGTACCATAACCAGTAACAGCTACGTCATTTATGTGTAATTGAATTTATTTAAAATAAGTAGGCAGTATTGGTTTTTAGGTCCCTGCTGTGGGTAGCCGCCGATGCGAAGAGTAGAAATTATCGTTTATATAAATCTCCGCTTCGTTCAGATTTAATACTCTTGGTTCCTGAGGAAAGGAGGTGTCTTTATTGGCTGTATTTGTTCGTAGGCGGGACGTTCGTAACGCGTACATTTATTTTAAAAGAGAATGTGACGTTTGCGTTGATGGTATTACTTAATGTATAACAGCAAGCCCTCTACGTGTTTTAAAACTTGAGAAAATCTTAGTTGTGGAACGATGTTATTGTTTGCTATAAGTGTTCGTTATAGCTAAAACCTGCTTGCCCATAAAAAGCATAATTATAAACAAAACGTCTACATGGTACGTGACAGAGGACAGGAGCAGCATTGCTTATTCGACTCTGCTTTAAAGTTGTCCCCGCGATGTGTCTGAATATACCGGATTAAATTTGCTGTTAGAGCTTATTTCAAGAATGTGGCTCATATGCCTGACACTCTTTTTTTACCTTTATAAACTTTTTATAATAAACCCATGAATCTGGCACAAAGTTTAACTTAAATCAAGTTGGCCCATTTGAGTTACAAGACCGCTATACACCGTGCTCAAGACGAATGCCAAAAGATCAACGCATATAGTGGCTGGGATATGAGTCGACGCACCTTGTTCCCGTAAAGTTTTCATCACGACAATAAAAACCTTTGTGTTGGTACTTTAAGTAGATAGAGGCGGGTATAATGAAAAGCTATTCATTTATTCATAACTCTCAAAGTCGTAACTTGTTTAAACGAGAAACAAAAAGCCGTTTTACTGTAGGTAAATGAAAACAATGGTAGGTAGTGGTTGCCGTTGCAAATCAAATTACAACTTTTACATTACGCGGCTGGTTCCTAGATTCATTCAACACATAAACTTGTGAGGCCTTTTGCACTTAAAACTTCCTCCGGGGAAAACTGTGCGGTCACATTATATCGTTGAACGAATTGTTATTGTTTCTGAAGGGAACTTTAACCGCTGCGGATTAAATTCAGCCGAAGTGGCTCGTCGGCTTTCATTGTCATAAACTGTGCCAACATGTCATCTCAATGTGTCCTATATTTTTTTGTTAGACTATTTCAATTTGCGTGTTTTATTCATACCGCAAATAAAATGTTACATCGGATCGTGAAAATATTGGGTTTATTGTTGATTTTATTCTGAGTATAATAAATGACTGAAATGATCCCTTATGAAATAAACGACTCGGGCTTTTAACTTTGTAATAAAAATAAATGTTTCTGGTGCAGCATCAAGTGAGTGGTATTAATGTATCTTTCGTGTAAATATTAAAACTCAATCACGCTCATTTATTTATCTGTGTGTGGCGCGAGACTCGAGTAGTTTCCGACAAAAGTTCTTTGTCTCGCGGAAATCCATTTTCCTGCTGTTTCCGCACCCTCTCTTTTTGTTTATATTATATTAACAGAAATTACCAAGTACAGTGCCACTTGAAATATACATTCTGCGCGTAGTTTTTTCATTAAGGCCTATTTAATTTTCAGAGGCGTGTTATAAATTATTCATCACATCTATATGAAATGCAAATTTTTAAGCAATGCTCGAAGCCAATTTTGAAGATAAACTCGTGGAAAACATATCCCACGTTACTATGTTTCTTTTCACATGAGGGAATTCAAAACAACCATTAATGTTACTCAGGGTAATCATGAATATTCCATTGGAAAACCCTTTTAGGAGATAACCTTCTGCGGACCGCTTTTAAAAAATATTTCTAAATAAATAATGTGCGAGATGTATTTTATAATGGCTAGTTTACGACTACAGCGCCATATTAAAAAGTTACTCGGGGCATCGCTTACTTTACGAACAAATGATTGTTTGATAATCAAGATGGGCACGGTGAAATATCCCGCTGTGATATCGCCTTACAAAACAAAAAGAAAGTCAAAAGTGGAAAATAAAACGTGAGCCTTTATAGAAGTTGTGGAAACGGAAAGTTTTCCAATTGATAATAATTTCCATTGTGATGCAACACAAAGGGGAACAGGAAAGTATGAAGTTCTGAAATAAATTCTTAATTTAAGAGCTGACTGAACGCTATCTGAAAGGAAAGTCGGGATTAGAAGAACAAAGACTACGGCTCAGCTCACTGTGAAGCTTAATTTTTTGTTGACTTCTGTTTCGCTCTTTGCTGTTTGCATAAATTGGATTCGGAAACTTCGTTAACGAACTTTATAGCGATAGCAATGTACGCCAAATATACTCAAATTATCTCGGAACGAGAGCACATCACTTAAACCACATCATTCCCCAAGTTCACAACACAAGATTGCAGACCTACCTATAAAAACTGTTACGAAATACATTTAAAAATAGGTAGTCGAACACTTCATCTTTAATTTGAAATTGCAAAAATGCCTGTGTGTTATGATTAGCACAGCCAACAAAAAGGAACAACATAAGTCCGTAACAAAAGTAGGTAAATCACGAGTACGTCGGAGCACTTTGCATACGAGTGCGATTCGAGACGATACATATGCGAGTAGCGGCGAAGAAAAACCAACACAACTGGACAAATTGGTTGGACGTCCGCAATTTATTCCACTTATCATAAAAAACGTATTCACCGTACAAAAAGGTAAGGGGTGTAGTTTTTGAGTGTTTGGGAGTGCATGGTGCGGAAGCGTCGGAGCTCGTAAATCCTTGTTGTTCCGTTCCACCGCGCCCGTTACCCGATTACATTCTAATTCCGACATACACCGACTTGCTAGATCGCAGCCGAACGATAAATACGCGCAATTAATACATGTACTGACGTCATGTTCCCAAGTAGGTATTCCTAATTGCCGCTTCATTGTAAAGTAACAATATTGTACACAATATTATATTATTCCTACTAATACTACGCGGCGTAAGAGCATAAGGTATAAACAGGTGCAGTTCAAGTTATGATTATTAATGGCATATTGAGTAAATAAAAATATAATTACTCCATAATATTTAATAAGTGCATGTAACTATGTTAAATAACTTTTTCAACATCAAAACACTCACCGTTTTAATTAATGAACCAAATAAATTAAAATCCATTGCAAACAATGACATATTTCCAATAAATTTGTTATAATAAAAGTCGCTACTAGCTGGATTATATTTTAAACAGATCAACATTGATTAATCACAATACGTAGGTATATAGGAATTAAACGGTAATTAATTAATGTAAAACCTTATTAAATCCCAAATATAACAGAAAATAATTACATTATGAAAATGATTGTCTTTTTAAAGCCTTTCAAATGAACGATCACCATAATTATCACGTGATAAATTTTGTATAATATTCAAGATCATGTATCTAAAAGAGTTATATTAATATATTATGTATAGTTACTTAGGTTAAGGTTTTATTTATCTATGGGCAGTAGCCTGAAATAAATGATTTTGATCGATTGTTTTTACTAAAATGGAATAAATACTTAGAAGAGCTGTAAAATCCACAGTCTTCAAATAAATTCGAGGATTCGTCCTATATGTATGCGATGTAATATTTATTTTTTTGCGATATCGGAATAATTCTACTGACTAATGAGTACGGAATCCTAAATCCATTAATGGTTGCTACTATAGCTTATGTATTGTTTGATCTTTTTAAATCATTCCTACTATGTGGTTTAATTTATATACAACACCTCTCAATCTTAAAAGACCATTAAATCTATTGACTACAATAATGTAGATAGGGTACCTAGTTTTATCAAAATGTATTCTAAATATTGTAAGTACCGCGACCCGGCTTTGAGCAATATTATTTTTCCGTTTAACTGGTTATATTATTGAAAAAATGATTCAGTATTTTTTCTACTTCTCGGCCATTGTTCTGTCATTCTCGTTACCGTTCTGCTGGTGCCAATGTATATTGTTTTAATTAAATTTTATGATAGGCTCTGCGTTAAGACGAAATGTGCGCGACGTTTTGGTAATAGATTCATTTATAAATTTATTTTCTCAACAGGTTTAATTTGTGTGAAAAAGGCTTACGAGCGAGAAAATACTGAACTTACTTCTATACAATTTGATAGATATTGATACAAGACTACTAAAACGGTCTTTGTAGTAAATACCTAGTAGGTTGAACGAACAAGAAGATCAATGTCACCTATAACATTCAATGCCGTGAAGAAAACCTATTGAATTGGTATACCGATATAATTAGTCATTATTTGATGTTAAGTGTGTGGGTATTTAATATTACGTAGGGTTGTCTTACAACCCACGGGCAGTCATAAGGTTGTCTATTAACTAAATTGAATGTCAAACTATTAGCTACCCTTCGATCAAATATTAAATTATGGATGGTTCAAGTAGCAGTCAACCGACCTATTTGGGGTATTAGAACATTAGAGCAGTCAGATTTGCACCTAATTTGTAAACAGGAGGAAGGCCAGCGGACCGTTTGGTCATCTTAATAATTTATTGCCATGCAAATTACACATCCGTCCTAAGCGACATACACAACCGTGCAGAGCTCTAGATACGTCTGTGTATACAGAGCACTACTGTGAAATCTACCGACCTATATAAATAACACTTATGAAGTTATTGTGATGAATGAACCACCCGACTAATGGAAACTGATGAAATAAATACTCAGGCAGGTATACAGTATGGAATAAACATAAGATAGTTTTTTTTAATAATTATGCTTCATAGAGACATCGTTATTTTCAACAAAACGTAATGTAGAAAATTGTACCTGCAAAATGCTTACTAATAATATTGATAAAAAGCTCTCACACAAAGTTATAAACTAACCAATATATTCTAAGGTAAATTGTATTAATGTAAGTTTCAAACTCCACAACAACATCAAACATGCACATTTACTTCCCCTATAGGGATTAACAGCCGTCACAAATATAAGTCTTATTACGATAGGTACCACTTACTCCATCGTAACGATCTCACTTAAAACTTTGTTTAACCCGCGCACAAAACAGCTATAAAGGAAGAAAGGCGTACTCGACACGACATACACATGTACTTATTACTTAAATTAAGTACGTTGGTATACGAAAGTGCCTCGTTTACGCGAATTAAAATAATCCCTCAACAAATCAGCTTCACATTCAAAACGTAGATACAGAAATGGACGGCTGTCTGTTTAAAAGGGTTGTATTCTGGTTTCTGTAATTAACATACCGCTGACGAAAACCCTTTTCTTTCCGATTTACGAGAGATGGGTGGGACTAATCCGAGAAACGTTTTTAATAAAGATTTTCAAAGGTTTTTATAACAATTCCACAGGGTCGCTCAAAATTGTCGTTACTGCTTTAAATCATTTATATTTGAAAAAGTTTTGGGATCTGAGAAATAAAACTTCGAATAAGTTGTTGTAGTCAATTTCTAAAAATATATGGCCACGTTAAATTTTAAAAAATGCCGCTACCAAAAATAAAATTAAGTATTCCTGTTAGCGTATAGACGATTAGCTACGGATCGTCATACTTCAAGCGGAACCTCTTCAAGAAATAGATAATAACTTTAAGAGACTTATTTCGCAATATTGTCTATCATCGTTTTAATATAACAATATTTTATATAAGAACAATCAGAGAATACTTATTCTACTCTGTACTCTGTTCTCTTATTCTACGCTGTATGACAATGTATTAATTAAATACCAATCATGAACGACAAGACTTCATAAAATTACAACAATGCATGCGCTGATTGCAATAAAATAAAAACATGAGATGAAACAACGATATCATGTTTTATTTTGAAACAGTGTTTCTTCCAATAACGTAACATTTCAATAGGAGGAATAAAGCACATAGTTTATACACGTTTGAGTACACAAAGCGAGTAGCACGTCAATGGTTCAGTAAAAAGCGACAAGTGTGAAATCGCCTTTCAAGCATGATCGCATTTCCATATAATCACTATTGGAGTATCACAACCCTCCATTCTCTGAGCCAACTGTTACATTTTCGCATTTCCTCGTATCTACAAATAGATTACTATATTAACATTGTGCTAACAAAATGCTAATACTGTAAAACAGCTAATTATATGCATAACGTTGTCTATCAACAATTAATTAATTCCAGTCGAATTGAACTGTGTATTGCTTTGTTACATCTTAATTTATGTATTAGACGTCAATTTCGCGTAACTATCTAAGTAGGCATATATGAAGTAATTAATTACTAACTAGTGTATTATTATACCTATCTGTGTTTCGGTAATTTAGCCCATTGTAATGGGCGCTGGCTTATTGCTCCGGACGTCTGTATAATCGAGGACCTACTTAAGTAGCCCTCGCCTGTGCATTAGCTAGTGTTTCTGTCTCAATTATATGATGTGCTAATTCAAGCTTGTTTAGTTCCCTCTTAGGCTTCAAAGTGACTTTGACGCTTTAGATCTGAGGTTCTATAACGCTTTTGAGATTAAGGGGAGTTTAAGACTCTTATCTAAGTAGGTGAAATAAAATTTCATGCAAGATAGACAAGAAAGACTCTCAAAATGAGAGATCTATATCTATACCTACTACTGTATTCTGTTAAAATCATCAATAAGGCTCAAATTTGAACGTAACTACCTATAGCACATCAATTTGTTAAAATACTGCACCTAGTTTAAATACGTTCCTCCATACATTAAATCAACATACCTATGTAGGTACATATCCAATCAGCCACAACTCTATTCGTTACATAGCTACACGTTACATATGCGGTTCAGCCGTTTGTACGAGCCAATTATATTGAACTTAATTAAAATCGATTATAACGACACGAGTTTTGAGATATTTTAGAACGATGATAGACTGGAAAAGCTCGTCTGACACGGAAATTGAATTCCAAAAACGTGCAAGAACAAACTGATAAAGGCAAAATGAATACGAAGCTAGTGCAAACTAAAAGAAATAAAAAATGTCGTTAGTCGATACCGACTCTGTCACAAATTACTTTAAAGTTACGATGCTTTACATGCTAAGCTTAAGTTCTTCGCATTTTTAAACAATAGCCAGTGGCGTAAGTTTGGAAACGGTAGCCATAAAATATGTGCAACGGATTAATTTTAATCGAATATACTACACGAAAGCATCTTAACAAATAGTAGATATCTCTAAAATAATATTTGTGTCAACACTTATTGAAAGTCAGGGATTCGCTCAACCCTACACAGCAGTACAAATAAAAGTTACGAGTCGATACGAGTAGGTAGGATATCTCGTAGGCCGATGTGCAGAAAACGGATATCGGAGTGCTACACCATGGACAAGGTAAACTCTCCCACTCTGTTTGCTTTTAATTAACCAATGGTCAACAAACGGCTTTGCCCCATACACTTTTCATGAAACAATTTTGCTGCACTTTATAACGTATGTTTGCTTAATGTAACGCGTGTAAATTAGTAACGGTACAATTTCACATCCGAAAGTATCGATTAAACTCTCGTTTATTCTTTATATGGATGATGTAGCCGTAACGGTTTGACGGACATTAATAATTGCGTCTTCAATCAATTCGATTCACGGGTTCTGAATGATGAATCGGTTTTATTACACTGCGAAAAGGTCTATTCGAAGCGTTTTAATGTAATTACACGAAACAGGTAAGCGAGAGCTACATGTTCTTCAACTCATCAAGCCTAATAAGATTACTACGTTTAATGAACGTGTATCTCTATTGGTACACACGATGTTTACCCGAGTCCTTCAGCGAAGCTGTGAAAAGTGGGTGTTTATTTTTTAAATAGCTGATTCGGGCAACAATCGCTTACGTAATGGTATTTTGCTACTTTTAGAGGGTGTCTAATCACTAAACAAAACCCCCGAAGCAGGCATTCAATTTATTTTCGTTTCCTTTTTTAAGCTGAGCTTAGTGGATCCATTAGAGACAACTTGTATTGGCAAGCCAGTTAATTTGCTGTAAATATTTGGAAAGTGGATAGTTTACATTGTTACTGCACGCACAATCAAAACTCGGTTAATCGTGGTATTACGCAAACCAAACTTATACTATAGGTAAGCATATTACTTGTTATATTTTTTATGATATATAACTTCATGATATTAGTACTGTTTATAGTGATAGATATTCGCAGAATATTATACGATCTGCATTTGTTTAATTGTCTCAAAAACACATTTTAGAACATAATTCTCGTTCCCTATGGCTTCCTTCACCAAATACATATCTTAGTTACATTCTGAGGTAAATATCAGAAATACAAAAATTCCAAAGAAATTTAGCTCAAAACAAGTAATATATTCAGTCAGTTGGAATGCGTTTTATAATCTGCATCAATAGTTAATTTTCTAGATATTGAGTTTAATACCCAGTGGACACCGTCAAGTGGTCGAGCACTCCCCACCCACGCCCGCCGCATTTATGAAGATTCAACTTTCCACTGAAAAAGTTAAATGGCGTGGAATAAAGCATCGGTAATAGAAAATGGACGACAATCCTCATTTCCTTGTTCTATATTCAGATCAAAGGAAACTTTCGCTACGATAGTCATAAATAATAAGTATTTTTTACTAGATATGTGCATAATGGATATACGAGTACTTAATTGAAGTAATAGGATAATTTGTGAGAAAAAGGACTTATAAATATCCGTTACCTAAGTCTTTTACAGAGCTTTGAGTTAAAGATATCTGATTAGTTAAGTAACATATTTTAAGTGCCAGTACCAACTTAGTTATTGTAGAGTCTGATCTCTATTTATTAATAATTAAAATCATGATTACATCAACCTACAGGTTACTGGGTTACCAGGTCGCTGCTCATGCATAATAGTGCAGTTAACGATAGCACCTACTTCATAAGTCGCTGGCCCATCCCCAATCATCCCTTGTTTGCAAGGAATAAACACGCGGTGCGCGGCGGTCTTTTGTGCCGACCGAAACAGACCCGCGACTCACATGAAAGGGTCTAATTATAATTGTTTAACGAGAAACGGTTGCAAGCATAATATATTATTTTAACGAGTACGATTCTCAATCGGGAAACGGTTATATTTCCTTAATAACAGCTCTCATAGGTTGTTTCTAACCGTACATTACGACACATACGTACCTACAGACGCTACGCTCCGAACGCCCTCCGGAAATTAACATTTTCTAAAGCGCTTGCAAATGAAGGCGCATACACATCGAAATGACTTTTCAAAGCCTTTGTTACATCTACACACATTCCTCATGAATTCTGCTTTGCAACGAATTCTAGGCCAAAAAAAGATACACATTAATGAAACGTTTTACTTTCGCGCTATTTGCTTAACACTCGGTCCTGGCTCAATAAAGGAATCGCTAAGATGCGAAGGAATTTGATAGATATTCATAATGCAAAGGAAAGGAAGCACAATCAGATTTTCATTGGAGATTCTCGTCGCCGCCTGTGGGCCGCGACGCTGAGGGGGGCGGAAAAATGAATACTTATTGCGAAAATGAAGCGGGCCATTAATGAACGCCGGCTCCGGTGAACCGATCGCCGCGATTTAATTCCCTTCGAAAAATATTCAATAAACGCCGCAAAGACCCTCGCGCGGGATCATCCGCAAACAGGCGGAATCCAATGGAGGAGAAAAATTGCATAGACGGAGGAAAAATCATATTTTATCAAAGAACCAGTAATCCTTACAAATCTTTTCTTTGCCAATGAATACTGGTTGCCTCTACCTCCTAAGTCAATTTGAGGAACACCTCGATACCTAATCCATAGTTACTTTTATGGGTATTATATTAGCTATGTAATAAGTAGATATTGCTTTACAAGATAATTCGCATCGACTTATATAAAAACCCACTTTTTCAATGTTCACAATAAGAAAGAATCATCTATTACGTTCCATTGTTGAGAGTGCTCCCGCAGTAGGTACGTTTCGGTTCTCTTTGTGTATGTACGTACAGCTTTAGTTTGAGCTTTTTTCATATCTTTTTTTATATTTAGATGCGTACCCTCATTTTTCATTCCGATGCAATAGGTAGGTAGGTATATTTTTAATAAAGTGTGCATTGTGTTGGTGCTGCACAATAGTGTAGAAAAATAAAACAGAAACAATGAGCTTTAAATATTTTATTACATATCTTTCAACGCTTTAACCACGCAAATGTTATACAATAACTGGCTTTGCAACTTTGACCACGCTTTCGCTGAGGTTTCTTCGACTTCGACCAAAGCACTTCTGAGTTCCTCAGTTTGAGCGATAATTTTAGTGTGCATTTTCAAAAATAAACTCATGTAAGACTGAGCTAACTCAAAATCTCTATTACTCTTAAGCATGACGTCCAACATACGCAGGAATTGTTTCATTACATCTAAATTGCCTCCAGCGTCGGGTGCCATACTTGTGACTTCTGCTTCAATAGCCGCAGGAGAGAGCGTTTTCAATTTCTCGATACACTTCTCGTAATTTTCTTCCGTCTCACATACAATTAATTTCTTTGCAAACACTGTTAATGTTGATAAAGAATCTGGTATTAATAGCTTCGTTTCCCTGTTGCCGTCCTTGTCTTTCTCCAAGTCAAATTCTAATTCGAGGCTGGGTATAGTAGGCAAAAAGAAGGGTGCGGATTTTGGCACAGTGAGCGGTGTTTTAGGTTTATTGCGTTTCTTTACAACGTCTAGGTGCAGTAAATTCAGCCATCTAGATGTAGGTTGATCGGATAATGTAATGAGTTCTTCGCTAATTTGTATTGGAGATTTATACTCGGGCTCTTCTCCTAAATCTATGATACCTATATCGTCTATATCGGGCTTCTCTGGTGCTGTGCTTGGTAATCCTAAAAATACGAGTACATTGAGATTTTGCTAATCGATAAGAGAATATAACGTTCGATGTAGTAAATAAAAACATAATAAACTACTTCGTGCTAATTTAACAAATGAATACTTACTCAATTTAGGTATGCTAACAGCATTTCTATCTATAGGCTTGAGGAATATCCTCTCGTACAACAGTTTGTTGGCCCATAGAAATACTCCCAATTCTCCTACATGAGTCGTTGCTAAGAAGTCCCCGGTGGGCGACATGCTGAGCGATGTGCAAGGTTGTTCTACCTACGAAGAAATATTTCATTTATTACTTACTTGCATTTACGAATTAAGAAATCCAAAGAATAGTTGTACATTTTTAGTTTCTTACACGGTCATATAGATATAGCTGTACAAACGCTTGCTTTTTCTTCTTTAAAACATTTAGGACCGTTTTTTTAAAAGTTGTGTTAGTTTATTCGAGGTTTTATTTTGGCGTTTTTAGCAAACAATGAATATGAAATATAACAAATTATATTGCAAAATATTTACTTTCACCAAACCGTGGCGCGTTTTGTCATAATTTTATGAGCTATACTTTATATTACTCGCAAAACCTCAATCATGATAATTTAATACTTACAGAGAAAATGTCTACTAGCTGTGCGCTCGGTATGTCCCAGGTACACACAGTGCAGTCCATTGATGAACTAATTAACCACCTGTAAAGATAGGTACATGAAAGTGAATTCATAATGAATGGTCGACGCATGTGCCACAACGGTCGACGTTGTTAAATACTACTGCATTCTGACAACCAATTGCTGAAACAGCCTTCAGTACTTAAATCTCCAGTTGCCTTTGATACTTCGATGACTATTGTAGTAAAATAAATACTTTCATCACTTCAAATTCATTAACATTATAGAATACGAGCTTTAAGTTTAATTCGGCACTGCACACCAAGTCACCTCACCACAATAACTGTAGCCGCGTGTGGTGGGTTCGAATCCTACCCGGGGTAAATCTTTGGGTGATGATCACTAGTATTTGTTCTGAACCTGGTTTTCAATTTATCTATAAAAATATGTATTAAGAAGTATATAAGTTTAGTTTGGAATCAAATGACCGACCGGTGACCAATGATATTTATTTATTTATTCCCAATAAGGGATCTAAAAATAGGTTTTCAATTTCTCGGTTCTTCGTTTACGTAAAATATAAGTTATTTTTTTAATACCCCGTAACACAATAATCATAAAAAATCTATACTAATATTATAAAGCTGAAGAGTTTGTTTGTTTGTTTGTTTGTTTGTTTGTTTGTTTGAACGCGCTAATCTCAGGAACTACTGGTCCGATTTGAAAAATTCTTTCAGTGTTAGATAGCCCGTTTATCGAGGAAGGTTATAGGCTATATAACATCACGCTACGGTCATTAGGAGCGGAGTAGCAACGAAAAATGTTACAAAAACGGGGAAAATTTTGACCCATTCTCTTAGGTGACGCAAGCGAAGTTGCGCGGGTCAGCTAGTAAATTGATAATGATTGAATTGGACACTGTAAATAAGGTGTTTTCTTGTTATAGTCCACGTGGTAGAGTATTAAAGGCGCAGTGGCAATGTTGACGCGCCCGTATATTCATTCGTAGAAATAAGTAACACGAGACGGAATTAGCCTGCCTCCATTTAGCACTTTACAATGAAATTCTAATTATTTTTCATAGAATTTACTCTAAAACTAACATGTGCACAGTGTCGTAATAACTTTAATAAAAAAGAACTACTGTTTTTTTTAGTTGTGTTAGCTTATGCCCGCTAGCGGCGATATTATATTACTAGCATTGCGCGTGAATTCGTCAGCGTGAAAAGATTTTAAGGGGTTCAAATTATTCTATGTTAATCTATATCTCTGTACCAAATTTTATGAAAATCCGTTTAATATTTTTGGTGTAATTGAGCAACAAATATCTATTCAAACGTTCGCATTTATAATATTAGTAAAAAAGTAAGATTAAGGTTTCATCTAGTACTATGTTATTAGTCTTTTGTTCAATGTCATATTTCTAAAGCTCTATACTAAAAGCGACCCCGAAGCGAAGCGAAACCCGATTGCGACAATCAATTTCAAACCTTATAATAAATTGATACGGACGTAAAATTAATATTCGAATAAACTTAAAAGATTGAAACAGAAACTTACCGGCTCTGAGTATCGAATTCAATATCAGTTATTCTCCCGTTGTGGCCGTCGAACTTTCTTACAATATTCATAGTGTCGATATCGACAAGTGTAATGGAGAAGTCTTCGTTGGCGAGAGCCAGCAAGCCGCTGTCCCTGTGGCATTTTGTACTTGATACCGACTCTTCTAACCTTATTACATGGAACGGTGATGACGCTAAAACAAAATATTTACATAAAACAATTTTAATTATAGTCCGATTGCTTTCGTCCAATCGCAGTGGGCAGAAATAGGAAACAAAAGGATAGAAAAGGATAAAATAGATTTTTGAAGATATCCCAAACGAATATTTTTTCCCAAACGGAACGGACGGCAGGACGTTATATCGGAATTAAATACGGTACTTCATGTAGTAAACTGTTTAACTAGATCTTAAAATCAACTCGTCGTTGATAATTGTCTCGGCGCTGAAGCAAATTGTAAGGGTTTACAAACATAGGTCCTAGGCAACACACAATAATTATATGCTGAGTAGGTATATAAATATTGTGTGTTGCCTAGGACCTAAAAAAAATTAATCCATTAATAGGCAACTGTTAGGCAAGCGTCTCCTCCCGGAATGGAGGAGGAGTTAAAACTTAGTTAAATTATTTAATATTTACCATCTTTAAAATGCCAGAACTTCAATTTATCGTCAGCACCAACAGTCATAACCCTTTGATTACAAAGATCTGTTTCAACTCCCCTGACGCCGCCTTTATGTGCTAATTTATTCTCTTTGCCGTAGTGTCCGCGATGTATGCCAGATTGCATGTTGAATTTGTGTACCTGTCCATTGCTATAACCTGTTTAACAAATAATAAAATACATTTTTTTAGTTCGGATTATGTTGTGAATTTATGAACATGTCTCCAAATTCTTGGACAAATTCTTCTACTTTTAACATCCACTTACAAGAGTCGTGAACACTCAAGCACAAAAGTATAAGTATTTTTTTTATTCATTTCACAATTTCTGATCTGATGTTGTCAATATAATAAAAAATCATTAAACAACTATATAACACTTACCAATAATTACGAAGTTACCACAATGTGTAACAGTCAAACAGTTTGCAGTAACTCCCTTGTTAAATTCTGGAGGTTTCAGCTTGTGGTCTCCCATGCGCATCTTATTGTATGACCAAGTAGTAGCCACAAAGAAACCTTCATGGAGTGAGGCAATACTATCCCATTGCTTGTCTCTCTGCATACAAGAACTCAGCTTTGTTATTGGAGGTAATATCAAGTTGTCTACATCCAATCTCTCTGAAAAATTAAAAACAGTGTTGTAATCATACTTATAAAACAATGGAAAACTAATCTGATGATCAATTAATTTGCATTTGCATTTCAATAAAGCATGACATTAGTTTACAAAAACTACGTAATTTTAATTTTATTCTTAGAATGAATACTGTGCCATAAAGCTTATGTAGTAGCCTTGTAAAATACAATTGAAATTTGTACTACAACCTCCACTTACATATATCCATTTCTTTAATACTATACAAGGAGTACCATAACCTTTATTCATACAGATATTTACATAGTGAGCTTTGGTCTGAATAAAACAATGTACTTACTTTTCTTCTTAGAAGCCTTCCTATTATGTGATGCTTTTCCTAAACTCTTGTTGAATGTTTCAGAAATAGTGTTCATAATGTGTAGACTGCTGTCACTACCAGCTGCCAACAGATTGTGTCCACTCGGCTCACAGTGAGCTACCATTGCTGGAGGCTGGGAATGACCCTCTCTAAAAAAAACAGAAAATAATAATTATTGTACATAAGAACACCTGTTAAGTTAAGGAAATAAATATGAAGATTTCTTGAACACTAAGAAGTTTTTTTTTATTTTCATCTAGGTATAAGAAGATTTATCTCACCTTTTCCTCAAAAGCCTTGCACCACCATCAGGCATATCAAATATCCAGAGCTTTAAGGAATTGTCTTCAGAATTAGTTACCATTAAAGGCTCAGACATCAAGCATTTCAAGCCACATATCTTAGAGTAATGAGCAGACTGTATTTGTGATAACACTCTCCTTTCCTCCAAATCCCACATTACTATATGACCCTCTGAACTGCCAGTTATCATTACAGGTACTCCATCCAGTCTGAATGATAAACTACTGACCATGCCCCAGTCATGAATGAACTCCATTACAACCTGATCAAATTTCAAGTTGTGCAGTATGACTTTACCATTAGCTAATGCAATAGCAACTACATCTATAGCAGGTGCCGGTTCTGTTACTGTTACAGCTGACTCCCAACCTTTGAAGGTAAACACCAATTTCGAAGTTCTCACATTCCATAGCTGCAGCTGACCTTGCTGACTTCCAAGCAATATCTTGTTCAAATATGTCGGTGGATGACACAACGTGGTTATTTTAAAGTGTTCTTCGTCAAAGCCAAGTTCCAGAAACTGTGATTCCTCCTTGATGTCGAATATTTTAAGTACATTGTCTTCATCTATTGATATCAGATGAATACCGAAAGGAAACATCAAATGGATTGGAGCATTGTGTCCTTTATAAACATGTTTCAATTCACAACCACGTCTCCAGGCGTAAATGTTGTTCTCACTGGCAGTATAGACATGGTAGCTGTCGCCACTCATACAAGTGATCGGGCCAGGATGTTCTCCACTGATGCTTAGCAGACGGAACTTGTCGCACCCGTAGGTGTGAAACCACTTTCCTACACTTGTACATAGTAAAGTTTCGCCTCTCCTTTTGATAAACCGAGCAACAAACGGCACATGTGTGCTAACATAACCTAGCACTCTCGAACCGGTAAATATCCGGCTGCTGGAACTCTCCGGCATTGTCACAAGACTTCTTCAAATAGATTCACTTTACAATAACACTGTATTAAATTCACAGAAAGGGTTAATATCATTTACAAATTAAACCATACTAACAAGACACACGCGTGTGTTTGTTATTAATTTGCTCATTGCTGTCAGTCACGCTGTCAGCTGTCAGTGCTGTCACAATGTACGATATGTCAAAAGAATACAGACGATACAACCATCCAGCATTTTGCTCATGGCAACACCTGCTATTGAACTAGTTGCCTATGCTGTTTCTTTGTCATCTTAGCAAAGTTTACAGCAGACAACTAAGTATGAATTTCAGAAATATTCGTATCCTCAGGAAAACAGTTCCACTTATTCCCTGCGGTGTGAGAGCTTAAAAGCGATAAGGAAATAATAATTAAGGGTAGGTCAATCAGGTTTAATAAAATAACTATAGCTTAGTTTTCAATTTATTACAATAAATCTTATTATATAGGTACAATATTTATAGAAGGCCCTGTCGCTTCAAATCTTCATACGTCTTACGATTTACGACGTTGCCTTGAGAATCTTCAAACTCTTCATCATTTTCCGCAACAAATCTCTCATTTTCTTTTTGATGTTTAATTTTCTCCCACACTAGAAAAAAAGTATAATTTATTGTGAGATATACACGAAAATAGGAACAGATTCATCTAGTTCGTCTATTCGTTTTTTTATCCTTCAAATAAATCAGCTTATTCTATTGAAACATATAAATTATTAGAACTTTGAATACTTACAAGCAAGTGCATCTTCAATCTGGGTAACATTAGCAAAATGGGCGGTATTCGGGATACCCAGGCACCTCATGCCGTGAGCATGTCGCCATTCGGCAAAATGACGCTGGAATGCTTTCGGTCCCTTGTACGTGTAGTTGCCGCAAATCTCGCAAGTGTAGCTGATATTCAAACCATGGAGTTTGTAAAGCCAGTATGGTATGGGCTGAAAATAAACAAAAAGTAAGAAACAAGAAAATTATTGTTCACAAATAAGTTATTTTTAAGTTAAGTGGGGCTTGTATCCTGTTGCTAAGTAAATTACCTTGCCATCCCACCCAAGAGGTAAGTTCTTGGGATTATAAGGTACTTCATCATCATCTGAATCAATGTCAGGAGCAGCAGACGCATCACTCTCGTCGCCACTGTCATCGCGCCTCTCACCGGCAGCGCGAGCCGCACGACGCGTGACATTCTCGATAGTCGCACTGCGGGTACTGCTTACTATGTTGGCAAATCTAAATAAAATAAATATTTGAAGATAAACAAAGCATCAATCATTTTCGGTTATTCCCTGACATCATTAAATAAATGTGTGATTACCTGTAAACTTGTGCTTCAATGGCAGCAATATCTTTGTGCCTTTGCTGTGTAGATGCTTTCGCCTTATTACCTCCTTTTTTGGCAACTAAGGACTTATCCAAAGATGTCTGCCCTTTTGTGCTGAACAACCTACAATAAAAAAACAATTAAAATTATTTAGGACAAGTATAAGCACATTAAATTAGCTAAAATAATTTTCTTCTATACATACCTCTGTGCCCTTTCTTCTAATGTGCCACCACACTTTAAGCCCAAAGCCATGAGGGCAGATTTCAATCTATCCAGACCAAGTGAAGCAAGCTCTTCCCATGAAGAGAAGGCAGAAAGGTCCAAATGAGCTCCAACATTTGTGAGAGCACCACCAGTCTCTTTCTGTAAATATAAAAATATAAAATATATTGTTATTTAAACCCTATTTTACTTGATCTTCTATAAGTACTTGTTACCAGAATATACCAAATACCAAATGTCTATTAAAGTCACAGAAAATATAAAAACACTTGCCGGCCATCCAGGAAAGTTTCCAGCCTCCCACTGTTTAAGAAACTCTTGAAGAGCAGCAGCCATTTCTTGTGCCTGATCCATGAGAGGTTTCACACGACTCACAAAGTCCTTCAGGTATGTCAGAAGAGCCCTGATGTAGTTCCTGTATTCACTGTTCTTGCGTTCACGAGGAATGTCGAAGAGATGGTCAAATATAGCAAGGTAAGTTATGTAGTCCACTTTCTGTAAATAAGGAATTTAATTTAAGCAAAGAGTTAATTTCAATTGGAACCATATAATATTATGCATAATAATAAATGATTAAAATAAAAAGTTTTGTCATTTACCTCAATGCCTTTCAAATTAATGTACTTTTCATAGCATTCATGCAAATCTAGGTACTTGCCATAGCCCTCTTCATCAGTGAATTCAACAGGAGCTGCAAAGAGTGATCAAATATATTATTAGTAACTTCTGTTAGTATTAGTAGCAAAGTAAATATCATTTGACAGCTCATATGGTCATTTGATTCCAAACTAATCAAAGCTTATACTACAGCAACCAAATAACTGATTATCATACTAATATACTTCTAATTGCATACTTAAATAGATTAATTAATAAACAACCTGGCCAATACAAATGCTCATCACACAAATATCTATCCTGGGTGGGATTTGAACCCACCACACTGCACCACAAATAATGCAGTGCAGACCATTAATAAAAAAAATTGATACTTACTTGTATAATCCTCAGCAGGGTTTTCTCTTAATTTTGCCAATTCCTCAAACTCTACAGACATTGGAACACAAATCTGAAAACATACATACAATTTTGAAACATAAAGAATAACAGAATCTTACATACTTGTCAGAAAACCTATTCATACCTCATTAGGATGTTTTCTATGAAATTCTTTGATTTGCTTGAGCCTAGCGTAAAACTCTTGGAACTCGTTAGGTCCAGACAGTGCTGCAATCTCTTCTTTTCTAAGTCCATCCTTATCTTCATACAGTTCTTTTAGCCTGATAGTTGACTCTACATACCTCTGCAAAAGTTAATCATTAAAATAGTACCTCTGTATGAACTGTAGAGGCAAATCACAAAATTTGAAAATGATATAGGTTTAAAAGTTAGTGGTCAATCACAAATATATAAGATCACTGTATAATATACTCACATCGTGCAAATTCTTCAAACGATGGTCGGCATTAATCGTCTCACGATGCTGAAAAGAAGGGGAGAAGACTAATTAACTACAAACAAACAGTTTACAGGTTACAATTCGATATAGGTTATCTGATTGAAATAATTCAAAATGATTTCCTTAAAACTCCATAAAGTAATAAGATAATTCTAAGATACTAACCCCTGTCTTTTTATGCAGGATTTCTTTCACCATAGCATCCATGGTACGCTCCCTCTCCTCATGATAACTTCGTTGCTGCTCTAATATAGTTTCCATGATTAGGTTTCTAGGTTGCACTCAAAATTGATTAAAGATATCGTAACATACATCAACGACTTTACAGGAGTTCTGTTTTATAATGAATATTATTACAATATAACCAAACAAAACTTCAAGCTCCAAACTCCAAAACAAAATCAATTTCTGACAATCTGACACATTGAAGTTTACACAGATTGTTTGAGAACCATAGAGGAGAGATGCAATTAGTCGATTATCTCAATGTTAACGTTAAGGTGATATATTTGGATCCAGTTTTTGGTCAAATAGGGTCATTATATTTACCCGAAAAGATCCTGAAATGTGATTAAAGTATGCTAAGTTTGAAAATAATTAATATTGATCCATTTTTATTAATTATCAGTCTATGACCTTTATTTTTAAGTTGTGGTTGACTCTGGTTGGTTAACGTCAGCGCTGTCATTTTTCTACACGTTCTCTATTTATCTATTGCAATTTTATCAAGTGACCGGTGTTTAGTAAAAACGGTGTAATAATAAAATAATCATGATCTATTCTACATGGATCAGCCAGTATCATTCAGTTTTTTTAATTATTAGTTCTATTATCACCTATGTTCAGTCGGACGTGTCAAGACCCCGCGGGGTCTCTTTATCAAAAGCACCGCTATATTCACCGACAAAAGATTTCACCTGCTTTGATGGGACAATGACCATTCCCTTCAGCTACGTAAATGATGATTACTGTGATTGCTTTGATGGCAGTGACGAGCCAGGAACATCAGCTTGTCTAAATGGCGTTTTCCATTGCACAAACGCCGGTCATCGACCGCAGAATATTCCAAGTTCGAGAGTCAATGACGGTGTATGTGACTGTTGCGATGGAACTGATGAATATGCTTCGTCTGCAAAGTGCGGCAACACCTGTGAGGAACTCGGCAAAGAGGCTAGGGCTGAAGCTCAAAGAATAGCCGAGTTGTACAAAGCTGGTAGTCACTTAAGAGTAGAATTAATTGAAAAGGGTAATTCAAAACGAAATGAGATGGCAGAACAGCTTTCACAGCTTGAGAAAGACAAGGCTGAAGCTGAAAAAGTAAGAGATGAGAAAGAAGTTCTTAAGAATGATCTAGAAACTCAAGAAAATGATGCCCTTAAGGTGTACAGAGAAGCAGAGGAGAAAGAAAAGCAAAGGAAAGCTGAAGAGGAGAGACAGAATACTATCAAAGAAGCTTTGGAGCAGTTCAACAGGTTTGACTCCAATCAGGATGAAGTGCTCACAATAGATGAAATGAAGGTAGCCAATGTCTTTGATAAAAACAAAGATGGTGAGGTTGATGAAGATGAAATTAAGTACTTCATTGGTGATAGAGAGAGCATAGACAAAGAGAGTTTCATTGAGAATACATGGTCCTTATTGAAACCTTTGTTGATGATGGAACAGGGCATGTTCAAGCCAGCTGGTGAAGAGGGAGCAGATACTGAAGATATTGAACAAACTGAAGAGGGTGATGCTGAAGACACCATGGGTGACCTAGATGCTGATGCTGATCAGGAAGAGGAAGGTGATTTGGATAGTCAAGACCATGATGTTGAGGAGCATGAACCAGATCAGCAAACTGGAGTATATGATGAAGAAACACAAAAACTGGTTGATAGAGCCACTGAAGCTCGCCGTGAACACTCTGATGCTGAACGCACAGTTAGAGAAATAGAGTCTAACATTAGGAAAATCCAACAGAATCTGGAGAAGGATTATGGCTTACAACAAGAATATGCCACCCTGGATGGCCAATGCTGGGAATATGAAGACAAGGAATATGTTTACAAGTTATGTCTCTTCCAGAAGGTCACCCAGAAATCCAAGAATGGTGGTGGTGAGATTGGACTTGGAAATTGGGGAGAATGGGCTGGCCCAGACCACAATAGGTACTCAGTTATGAAGTACATTAATGGTATTGCTTGCTGGAATGGTCCTAGTAGAATGACAATTGTACAAATCAGTTGTGGGTTGGAGACTAAACTCTTATCTGTCACAGAACCCTATCGCTGTGAATATAAGATGGAGTTTACAACACCCGCTGCATGTGATGATGTGAGTAATGCACCACTGCATGCCTCACATGATGAACTTTAAATATTCCAGTGTTTTTTACACCTTAATGTGATGTGTTTAACACTTAAGTTACAAATGTAAAACAGTCATAGTCCATTGTCATGTTTAACTAGAAATATGTCTCAAACCTATACACCGTCTCTATAAGATAGATGTGATTGATTCACAGACAACAATCAACTTGAATTTAATATAAATAGCATGATTATAAGTAGTGAAGTATCATGAGTAGAAAATTTATTTTTGTTTAGGTGGAAAGTGTTTGTTAATAAGTATAAGAACTTTTGGTATCTACAATGATTATTCATCAGTGTTTTTGGTGTAAAGACTGAAATCATAAACATCATGCATTACTTTTTCTCACATTCCTCAGACGCAAGGCTGTTTTAGTTCAAGTAGAAAATAAATGAAGTGAACAAAAAACATTGTGAGTGATCAATAAAATTATTGTTTTAATATTACCCTCATTATTTTATTGTTTCCTATTTTACTTAAATCTAAGCTTGCAGTGTTTAACTTATTGTAATCAAATAACAATGTTATTTTTCTGCATTTAGTACCTTCACTACATTACATCCTATAGTAATTGATTCTTAGCGATTCTGTCTCAGGTGACAAATTATTATCTTTACTCATGCTGGGTTTTTAAGTCTGAAGTTCACTACAACCAGGAATTCTAATAAGGAAAACTTGTCTTGATATATATGAATGGTGTTGTTTTACTACCCAATTGATAGAGACAGATATAAACTCGTAGTAAATTCGCATATTTTCCTATAGTGACAGGGAAACAATCGACAAAATGCGATGTATTCCTACGGTTAATCATTTCAACCTTGACTTGTGGAATCTCTTCTGATAACAGAAGCATTACTTAAAGGAGTAATGGACTAGGTTATTGATGTAATACTAATCCTCACGACCCTTGATGTGCATTAAAAAAGCCGATGATAAGATTAAACTGTTATTTTACTCTCGTAAACATAACATATTATGACGCATGAATAAGGAAAATAAATTAAAAACCATCTGTGTTCCGTCGGTTATTGTTATTTTTACCTCGAACTGACGCCAGACGTAATTAAATAATAAGGATTCTTCGCAAAAATATCCATAACGTGTAACATTTTCAAATGTTTTTAAAACAAATCATTACTTACGCTCCGTTTGACGCTACGAAAATACTGCTCATAAGCTGAAATCAGCCGTCAGCGTGACAGCTTTGTTTTGACAGTTGAATAAACCAGTCAATAAAGTTCATGAAAAATTGTAAATAAAGGCACGTGTGCTCAAATCTTTTAGTTAATTATTACTTATAGAGGCGTTTTAAGTTTATACAATCTATTGTCTAAGCTTCGACTGAGTTTTATCGCCCCTAAAGAAAGTGTTTAAGTCGATCATTTGTTAGAATAGATAAAATGGACGTCGAAGAAATAATATCACAGTCTTCATATTCCATGTTGGAAGGGAAAATTGATGGCAAAATATTAAAAGCTTTGAAAACGATGGGTATCGATAAGCCTACTCGTATTCAAGCAGAAGCTTTACCACATCTGCTCCGTGGCCAAGATCTTATTGGGGCAGCAAAGACTGGTAGCGGAAAAACGTTGGCGTTTCTAATTCCAATTGTAGACAAGCTAATCAATTTAAGAATTTCAGCAAAAGATGGTAACTTTATATTTTTACATCACTTTCTATAATAATTAGAAATATAGGCACAAGATCAGAAAAAAAATAAGAATGGTATTTCATATACTTGCTTACCATAAACATATTAAGTATCAGACATATCCAATATCAAATAACATTCAGTATAATATGTTTCTTTACTAAATATTATGTTTGTTCAGGAACTGGATGTATAATTCTATCACCAACTAGAGAACTGGCATTGCAAACATTTGAAGTATTAAAAAAGTTACTAGCACACATTGATTTATCACATTGCCTAATTGTTGGAGGTGAAAAGAAAGCAAAAGATGTATTGAAACTAAAGAAAGGTAAGATAATATAGCTATTAAAATCTTAACATAATTTGCATAATCAGTGACTTAGGAAGTTTCCTGAGCCCATCTTTAAGGAGGATTTTGTAAATAGCTTGAACCCAACTTTCCTTGAAAACCATAGCTTACTTTATAAATTTGCAGGCACCAATGTGAGAAGATGAGTCTAGTAAAGTGAAGCTAAAAAGTCAGCTCATGTGTACATAAACAGTATTAGAATGCAGTGCAGAGGGCACCCAGTTATCTGATCTACTAATTCACATGTTTTTATTAAAATTTATTTACCTAGAGTAATGACAATAACCATTGCACAGTCAATGAGTTAATGTCATTACCCTGGGTACTTTCCCTAACAAGATTTATAAATCAATAACAGCAATCAAGCACTGGTTTTCAAGCTATTTATCAACTATATGATGTGACTCAGATTTACATCTATCCACCAGAAGTAATTCTCAATGTAAAGCTTGAAATTTTTGTATGTTTTCACAGGTGCAAATATAATAGTCAGCACACCAGGCAGGTTATTAGACCACCTTCAAAACACAGAAAAGTTTCACTGTAATAATCTAAAGATCTTAGTGTTGGATGAGGCAGATAAATTGTTAGAGGCTGGATTTGAAAAACATATTACTGGTATCATTCAGTTATTACCAAGTGAGTATATTACATTGTGGTATTAGTCAACTTTTATTTCTTCATAGGACAGAAAGGAATCTGGTGTTATACCACAAGCAAAAAAGAAAAGAAGTAGCCTATTTCTGTTCTTGAATGTTGTGGGACATGGTCAACAACAGATGCTAATTTTATTATAATAAGAATGATCAAACTGCCTCTATAGGTCTAGACCTATAATACTATTGCACAACCAGTTTTTGAAACAGTGAATATGAATCACATCATGCAGTATTATTGATTGTCTAGGCCTTGTATAGAATTTTGTTTTCTTTATTTGAAGTGCATTTTTGCTGCCAACATTCTTCCAGTCCTTTTGGATACCCCATGGTAGAACTGTGCTTTGATCTATAGAAATCTACTTGTAGCCCAAACATATAATGCTGTGTTATTATTCTATATGATACAGTTATAACTTTATCAAGTGTTGATTTGCATAAATTGTAAACAGTAATATATATTATAGGCCACATCTGTTCAGTCATTTGTATTTATTTATGAAGTTATGAATATGTAATAAATGTCAATGTACTTGTTACAATGTAACAGTAATATTTCTGTAAATGTTTCAGCAAAAAGACAAACAGTTTTGTTTAGCGCGACGATGGGCGAAAATGTGAAGAATCTTGCAAGATTGGCAATGAGAACTGATCCGGTTTTAATATCAGTAACTGATAGTAAAATGTCCACTGTTTCTGGACTGCAGCAAGGGTAAATGACATTTACTATTTATCGTAAATACTAAAAATACTTGTTATATTAGGTTGGGGAAAAAGTTTTTTCGCATTATAGTATGCATGAACTTGTAATAAAATCTCTTTGGCTTCGAGAATCACAAATGAGTACACGGTTCATTAGGTTTCTTTCAGTGAACTCGTGAGGTACCCAAATATCGATTGATCGCGTTGTTGTGTAGAGAAAACTTTTATTACAAGTTCATACATACTATAAAGCGAAAGGACTTTTTCCCCGACCTAATATGTTTACCTACTTCCTATCAGCAAAATTATTATTCTCATCAGAATTATACAAAATTCTACGGTCTCGACGTGTTTTATTGTTTAAGTAGGTAACATAGGTACTTTTTTTGTGTCAGCACGAAAAACTACATTTAATAAAATGTACGCAAGCGTTCTTTGTCATAACAACATGAAAGTAGGTCACTATAAAATTGCTATGCTCTAGAAAAATGCATAATAATATTTTATTTTTTGGGCACTTACACGAACATTGATAACATCTTCACCTCTCGTACGCTTGCTGATAGCGCGATAGTAAAGATTTGTTTGTTGACAGAGAGTCCTGAATAATCCAATTTTAAAAACATGCTTGTGACCTATATACTCAGTCATTTATTGTATATGCACACGTCCGTTGACAAAATATAATACGATAATGATAAGCATGCAACAACATCGAACGTATGAATTGGGGTGAAACAGAGGTCGAAGTTTGTTTACGAGAATCAGCCAGTCAGTTCCTCTTAACACGGATACTTTTCAGAATAGTCAAGAAGTCATAAGTTGGTGAGGAAGGTAGATGTGAGATCCAGGTCTTGCACCACTTGGAGTGAATTAGCACTCAGGGGTCAACATTTGTAGTCTACATTAACTCTTTAATCCCCGGTTTCTGAGGCACAATTAGCGATAGTTTATCTATCCAAACTGTCTTGTTTCATTGAGCTTAAACGCTTTTGAATAGATAAACTACCGCTAAATGTAGGTACCTACCTAAGAAACCGGGGGTAAGAGTAGACACTAGACATACTTACGGGGTGCAATAGAAAACACATTTATCTCTCACTGATCTGTGCATCAGCATAAAAGTAATCAAAGGTTGACAGTATTATGATAATAAATATGACCTCGCAATAGTAGGTACCTATTCCTGCTAATTGCGACATATGCATTGAATCTGTCTGCATAAAAGCAAAAATAAAGGAGCCTCTAATTTTTAATAATATTATGATCCTAAAATTGACTTTCAGATTTTACATCTGCCCAGTGGAGAAAAGGATGTCATGGTTATATAAAATGTTGAAGAAGAGTAAAAAATTAAAAGTAATGGTGTTCTTCTCATCTTGTAAATCTGTAGATTTTCACTACGAGTTCTTTAGTAACCATTGTAAAGCATCTGTATTGAGTATACATGTAAGTATGATGAGTTTTGTAAATGCTGACACTGGAACCTTAGTTAGCTTAGCTGGCATAGTTTGCGGTGGACATACATGCATGCTTAACTGTCTCAACAATGCGAGCTAAACTGAACGTACTTATATTAGCCAGCGATGGACGTCGGCGGTTTATAACAGCTTCCTACATTCGTTTAAGTTGCTATCTCTAAAAACATCCGTTCAATCACAAAAGTTTCATATCGTGATAGCTTTGCTGACCCTCGGGGGAAGTACTTAACATTAATAGGTATTGATAGATAACATGTGTCACTTTCATCATTTAAATGCATATCATAAATCTCTTATATTATAAATAATAATTTGACCTACGACAAACGATTGAAACAACAATGCGCAATAATTTTCTAATAAACCTTGTGATTGATGTCGCAGTGTATATTGTAGGGACAGCAAAGCCAAGCGAGGAGAAAAGAGGCATTCCATAGTTTTACGGAAGCTAAGAGTGGGATTCTCTTTTGCACTGATGTAGCAGCCAGGGGTTTGGACATACCTAGTGTGGATTGGATTGTTCAATACGATCCACCAACAGACCCTAAGGTAATGAAAATTATATACTTTTTACTGTTCTGTGATTCATATGAATTTTTACTATATTTTAATCTTATCTTTAGGAATACATTCATCGAGTTGGCCGTACGGCGCGGGGACTCAACAATACAGGCAACGCAGTAATTCTGCTTAGGCCTGAAGAAGAGAAATTTATAGAATTTCTACAAAAAGAGAAAGTGTATTTAGATAAATACACATTTGAAATGCCTAATAACGAACTTCAAGAAATGGTAAGAACTTTTTAGATTTCTATACTATATGGGTAATAATAATCTTTTAACCTCCTTTATGGCACAAATAGCAGTTACGATAGCTATACGGATTCGGTCATAGATAGATTTATACTGATTGTACCTCTCTTTTTTAGTTAGAAGACATCATATCGAATAATGGAGTAATGAAAACACTGGCACGAAAAGCGTATCTTTCATTTCTCAGGTGTTATAAAACACATCCCCTCAAGAAAATATTTAATATCAACTCTTTGGATTTGAAACTAGCAGCGAGAGCGTTTGGCTTTCAAGAACAGCCTCATGTTGATTTTTGTATCCTTTTTACTATGAATTGTAGTTATATACTAGCCCTTACAGGATAAATATGTTCCATAAGATTACCTGAAAAGTTAATAACATGCTCCGATTGTGATTAGACAGTCTGTTATGTAAATATCTACCATTATTCAAGACCCGACTGAGTAAATGGAATATTTTGCAAATATGAACATCTTCAAAAACTTTCTTCAACATGATTATCTATACTATGGCTAGGTACTTACTATCTAAATAAGATGTTTTCGAAATAGAATTTGATTTTCTTAACTAAACCACTCCAGTACCAAAGAAGAAGAAATGACAATTTCATCACTGATAATGAAGGGGTCACCTAGAAAACGAAGGTTGTTTATCAACAAAATTCAATTGCCAGACAAGATTACATTGTTGTGTAGTGTGTCAAGATATTAACGTCTGATTTATCTGACGTTTAGTACATATGTACACAGTGAAGGATGGCTTAGATAACTAACATTGTTGACTAATGTTACGCAATAAAACTAAAAGATAAAACAATATTGATTTATTTTCAATTATTATTATTAACTGATGGATTTGTTTTTGTTCCCCTTTTGCCTATAGATCTTAGTTTTCTCTGCCTTATTTTTATAAGAAGATGGGGCGTTTAGTGACTTGAAGTATCCGTAGCCGCCGCCTCCTTTCCTCTTTTGAGGGGGTCCTTTATTTGCTACTTTCAGTTCAATAGCTGGTGGTACGGTAAAGCCGAAAGATTTTGATACTTTAGCCATGTCGATAGTATCAATGTCGAATATAGTCTTCAGGTGATGTGAGTCGTAAGCTCGCAGATAACTCTTGAATGCTTCTTTCGCAGATTGATTCAGGAAGTAGTTTCTTGATATCAGTTTCTCGAGCTGTAAAGAAAGAGACGATTTTATTAATTTGTTTTTGGTTCACGTTCATTTACGCTTTAAAGTAAAATATTGGCTCTAAGTAAAATATATATCTTGCACTAGAAAGAATGATATAGTGGGAAAAGTAATAAAAAAAGTAGTCACTGACCTGCAGTTGTATATCAGCAATCTTATTCCAAGAGAATTCAAACTCGTTTAGCGTGACTCTCGACTGTTTCAAGTATCTGAGGAAGCCAAGCTCTTCTGGACGCAAGAACAACAGCGCGTGGCCACTTGTACCGAGACCACGAGCTGTTCTGCCCACACGATGGATATATTCCTAAAATAATAAATATATTTAATTATTAAGCTCTAGAGAACAGACTATAGTGACATTTGGTTGTCACACTTAGATTAAGTAGACCAGTCTATTCTACAATTTTAAAGACACAAAACAAGCCATAAATTTTAATACTACTTAATTTTTTCTCTCAACTTTTAATGATTATGGGCTGTAGAATAACTATTACACTTATCTGGTTTCGTAGTGTGAGATGATTAGTTGATATTTTGACTAGTATTTACTAGTATTATATAAGTATGTGTAACAATACCTTGGGATCATCCGGCGGGTCATACTGCACGATCCAGTCAACGGCTGGAATATCCAGACCTCTCGCAGCTACATCTGTACACAACAGTATACCGGACTCCGCGTTACAGAACTGGAAGAACGTTGTTGTACGTTTCGTTTGTTGCTGCTTTCCCTGGAGAATAAAGTAATAATTTTATATACATACTTCACATGTGTTATACCCGAAGTGGTATAGAATACAAGCCCGTTTTGTCATTGAAAATCTTAGTCTTATGTAATAGGGATCGAGCTTGTTGTCTACTGGGCACATTTACATACTACCAGAAAAGACCCGACCTGTCCGACCTGAGAATCGAATATGAGACCAATTTTATTCATATTGTGATTTGTACAAAAATTGTTACTATTAAAATGAAATTATTGTTTTCTGGAAAAGAAAGAAGTGTTAACACTGTTGTAGCTTTTGTTGTCAGGAACAGATGTTTACTTTCGTCGGTGTTTGCAATCCCTTGCGATTCAAGATTCATTCAAGAAAATTATAATCTATTTGAGATTTATTTGTTAGCATTACCACAATTACTAGTGATCGACTTGTTTGCTCAAAACATAATATAATACTTACGTGTATAGACATAACTGGTAGATCAATATAGTTGAAGAGCTCATGGTGGTATTTGACAGACATACAGGTAGAGAAGAACACCATCACCTTTTTCTTTCTATTCTTCTTGAGGAATGTGAATAGAACCATCATACGTTTCTCTGAAGGGCATACTATGTATCTGTAAAAAATATTTCACGTTAGTCCACGGAATAAAAGTTTGTTTCGGATTCTATGCACCGCAATTTGCACAAACATTTTCGGAATCTTATCAACAAAACCAGGCTTTCCAATATCCGATAAAAAGAATCCTGGAACTTTTTGTAGTAGGTATTTTCTCTATCTAGGACTCTTCAGAGTCCTAAATTTGAATTATTACTAATCTGTTTTTGTTTTACTGTGACTATTATCTTAAATTTTTACAATAAATACTCGTTTATGCATGGTAAAATACGTCTCTCGAATTATTTTCCCTCTTCTGCGTATTGGCTTGTTGATGTATTTAGTAATAAAAAGTAAATCGCGCTCATCTGTCAAGCCCGAGAAAAAAACGTTCGCGGGCTTGATGTGTAAAGGCACCTGATGGCGCTGCTACTGTTAGGCATCTTACCCTTGTTCTAAACTGTCGACGGTAGCCTGTTCCCTGTGGTCATCAACTCCAACATAAACCGGTTCGTGCTTGACGGCCAGCGCAGTCAAAGCTTCCGTTTTCTTTGTTTGCGTCGCACTGAACAACATCGTTTGACGACGTTCTGAAGCAATGAGTAGATTTATTTTAAGAAAATATTTTTATAAAGTCGTAAAATAGCGACAGTAACTTAACCAACACACTTATTTCGGACTAATATAATATTTAGTTGAGGGATTTCTTATATGAAAAATGTTATATAAATAACTCTAGGATGCTTCCAAGTACAGAGCTGATCTTCAATAGATGAAATTTGCCAGAGTGATAGTGACGATATCTTTGAGGTAGCAGCGCGTCAGCCAAAATTATGACGAAAAGTTGTTTAAGCAAATATGTTTTAAAGGATCTTTCACGATATAGTTTGACCAATAATACTTACTTGGCAGTAATTTGATGATCTGTTTGACTTCTTCTTCGAAACCAATCTCCAATATTCTATCAGCTTCATCAATGACAAGACACTGGAGGTTCTTGTACAAAAAGTCTGGCGTATTTTGTAAGTGATCCAACAAACGACCGGGTGTCGCCACTAGGATGTTAATACCTGTGAAATTATACATAAACTGGTTTTATATAATGTTTTAGAAGAATACTTTGTCAATGCATTCATAGGAAAACTTCTTTTATATAATCTTAGTAGAAAAAGCTGTAATCTAGGAAAGGCATTATATCACCCTTTCTAGATTTTGGAAAAATATTTCGTGATAGGATAACTGCCATGAATTATTGCTTATAAAACCGTAACCGCGCGGCTAGCCACTCCTGCAGATGATTGCTAGTGTGTAAGGGGTCTAAGTATGGTAAATATGTAAATACTATAACTGGATTTAGTTATAATTAATAACCTTTAGACAACTTTTGTGCTTCAGTACTTCTGTTAGCACCTCCCATGACTAATCCATAAGTATGGTGATGATATTTCATCAATTCCATCAACACACCAAACGTCTGCATCGCCAACTCCCTTGTAGGAGAAAGAATAATCACACCAGTGCCTAAAAAACAAAATAAACTTTAAAACTTGGATAAATAGTTGAATCTTAAAAGTAAGTTATGATGGTGCATGTTCAGATATCCATTCTGAGTTCATAAAATGGTTCCATTCTCCTACAGTTGATGAAGGACCTCTAGCAACAAATGTGTCTCGACAGTTTGCACTGGAGACTCAATTTGAAACCTCTCAACTTACATCAACTGTTTTTGAAGATATGATAAACCAATTTCACATTCGCCTTTTGTCATCATTACAATATTGTTTTGTTTTAATAATAAAACACAACCTTATATGTACATTATTCTTTGATTGATTAAATCTATACTAATATTATAAAGCTGAAGAGTTTGTTTGTTTGTTTGAACGCGCTAATCTCAGGAAATACGGGTACGATTTAAAAAATTATTTCAGTGTTAGATAGCCCATTTATCGAGGAAGGTTATAGGCTATATATCATCACGCTACGACCAATAGGAGCAGAGTACCAGTAAACAACGTTATAAAAAGGGGAAAATTATGAACCATTCTCTTTTATGTGACGCAAGCGAAGTTGCGCGGGACAGCTAGTTTATCATAAGATTATAAGTAAGTAAGCATGTTTTTTGAATCAATTAAAATTTTATACATCTTAAACTAAACATTTTTTTTTAATGTTGTAACTAATATATTTTGTTAATATTCCTTTAGTAACAGTAATAAATTTTGTTACATTGACATTTAAATTGACTCTCAGAAAGGGAAAGCTACAAAAAATTAGAATAAATTAAACCATAGTACCTTCATAATGTAATACAACACAACTCACCATTTCTAGGCTTGAATTTAAGTTTATAAATAAGGTCAATAGCTGGTATAAGGAAGGCCAATGTCTTTCCAGAGCCTGTCCTGGCTGCACCCACAAGATCTCTTCCTTCCAGCAGTGGAGGGATTGCTTTAGCCTGAATCTCTGTCATGGTGGTAAAACCCATGTCTTTGATACCCATGAGAGTTGATTCACAAACTTTGTCTTCAAGGGAAGTGAACTTCTGATCTGATAGTATACCAAGACACAAGCTGGAGCCAGGCACTGTAATAAAAATAAAGAAGTTTTAATGAAATATTACTGTATGTTAGTAATTAAATAATGTTAGTGTTAATGGTTTACATTGAACTATGCAACTTTGACATCCAAAAGCAACAAATAATTTATGATGTTTAGCTAAAATTATTCTACAATGTGCACTAGTATAAAGTCCCATGGGGACAAATAAAAAACAATTATTTTCATGAAATTAAGTTGAAACAATCAATAATAATTAGAATGCTTTAAAAGACTGAGCTTTTTAAAAGACTAAATCAAATTCAATTGTATTTTTGAAATTGTTTAAAATGTAACATGTATTTAGTTTGCTATTAAAAACAAGCCAACTGACAATTTATTAGGAGTGAGAACAAAATTAAACATAAAACAAAGTACACTTACACTGACTCTCTTCTGTGTTGGTATTATTTTCAACTTCTTCATTTTCCGTGTCATTATCCTCCTCTTCTTCTTCTTCTGCTTCACTATATTCTGCAGAAGAATCTTCTTCTTCCACTGGCGCCGGCTCTTCTTTCACTTCTTGCTTTACCTTCTTTTGTTTCTCTGTAAAAAAAATTGAGATGTTAGACTACAGTTTAGTATTATTTTTAAAGATTATGTATGCATAAATAATGTTTGGTTGCTATAGGGCCTTTTTAAAAGGACGAATACTGAGAAAGACAGAAAATCATTGATCTAACAATAAATTTTATAAGACAAATTAAATTAATATTTTAGGAATCTGTAGTGCACATCCATAATGATAATAATTAACTTACTTTTAGGCACGGCTTTTTCAGCATCTTCACGTGGTCTTTTTTTGTTCTCATTTACTACCTGGGGTACTGCATCTGTAAAAGAAATGTAGTTTTGTATTGATTTCAATGTGTTCCCAATACAAATGAATATTTAACATTATTATGTTGGCTTATGACAAGTTTTAAGTCTCGTGAGAACGTTGAAAGAAAAAATTGTTGAATATCGATATCGACGGTAATAAAATCGGAAGAAAGGTGGTAAAAACCATATTGGAGGTTATGTTACCTGGCGCGTCTTCTGATACGCCATTGGTTTTCTTGTTGATCAGCTTTAATTTCTTCTTTTCGCGTTTTTTTATCTTCCTCATAAGTATCTTGTCAGGAGTAGGCATCTTGGGTGTTTCTCAAGAAATATTTATTATTTATTCACATGGAGATATACACGCTTTTATGTTGATCAACGAAATGACAGATGCACGTTGACAGAAGTTGACAATTCCCTTACTATAGCGGTGATGGACTATTGTTTATCGCCTAATGAACGTAGATTAGTGTCACCTCACTATGAACTTAGGATGCGACTGTCTGTGGTCTTATTTTATGTTGCCAAAGGTATCAAATAAGCTGTAATTATACTCTTTTATTGCGCCGAAGTTATTCATTTTATTGCGATGTTTTTTTATAAACTTTGGTCCCATAAACTTATTAGTATGTTTGCCGAGTTCGCTATATCTCCAAACATTTATTAGAATTAAACTAAAAACTTTATACAGCGGCAACTAGTGGCAAGGCTCACTTGAATTAGCAAATTCTACGAATAATATATTAATATGGTTGACCCACCACCAGAATAAATTATATTATTAAATCATTTAGATCTTCGTTTATTAGAATTATCAAGAACCTTTATCTAACCTCGGGTATTTGTAGAACTTAGGTCTTAATCTCTATAGAGTATTGAAGACGATCCTTTCTGTTATGACATTCGCATTATTCGCAATTAGGTACATTACTTTTTAATATTTTATTATACTATACAAGCCTATTGTATTTTTTAGCCTATCTTCTTCCGATTTGTAATAAACGATGGCAGCACTGAAAAATGTCACTGTCAGTCAGTGACGTCAGTGTCACTGTAAGTAAAGTGTGGATGTGAATATTTTGGTTTTCACTTGTGATTTGAATTTATTTTGAATTCTTGTTTAAGTTCATTCGTTTCGTACGTACAGTACAATATTACGCAGGAATTATTTGCATTTAAAATGGAAACGGAAACAAACATGGAAGAGGAAAATATAAATCCTAGAAATAAGTTCAAAAGTTTGAAAGACAAAGTTTCTTCGGCTACATTAGCCGCTATCAAGGGAATGGGATTTAAAAAAATGACTGATATACAGGCTGAAGTATTGCCTGAAGCTTTGGATGGGTTTGATGTTGTTGCTACTGCAAAGACGGGGTCTGGTAAAACACTCGCCTTTTTAATACCAGCTGTTGAGGTTGTTTTGCAGTGTAAAGAAAAGCAATTGGAAGGTAACCTCTTTGATTAATAAATAGCTATAACTTTATCGTAAGAATTAAATATTTTATTGAGTGCATGCAAAGTCCCCAACCCGCACTTGGCTAGCGTGGTGGCCTCAAGGTAACTTCTCCCTCATTTGGGCTAAAAAAAGAATACAACTGTCTCCATCAATGTTCATATTTTTTTGGTTTGCAGGTACATTCTGTATTATAGTCTCACCAACTAGAGAGTTAGCCACACAAACCTACACTGTTCTGCAAGATCTAATCGCTTATCATGAGAATATCACATCAGCCCTTGTTATTGGAGGAGAAAGCAGGAAAAGACAGAGTGCTGAACTTGCAACTGGTTAGTACAAAACTATTTAAGCTTTATACTTGTGAACATTTGACTAAATTTTAAAGTATCTAAGCATTGAAGATCCCAATCTGCAAAATGTGATAAAATTTTATATAATCTAAATGTTAAGATCACCAACCCACACTTGGCCAGCTTGGTAGACTCAAGACCTATTCTCTCCTTCATTTTGGAGGAGACCCTTGACCAGCACTGGGACAACCATAAGTTCAAAACAATCCTTCTTTAACCCTTAACTGTAGTCGTGGGTCCAGTGGACCCATATTCAATCTTCAAACGCGTGTAAAAAATAAGGCTCGTGCCTTAGCGACTCCCACTTCTAGGTACCTTCCGCCAGCACGCCGGTGCGCGCATGGGAGAATGGACGCGTTTCGCTCGCAACTGCTAAGGTGAGTTTTGATGAGCTCTATAGAAACGTAACTTTTTAGTTGTTGCTCATTCATTTTACTATTTTATTTTTTTCGGTTATTTGTGATGTCAGACCAAAGAGATATGTCTACAAATATAGATAATATAATAGAGCAGTGGTTGAACACAGAATCGAATTATGATGAAGATGAAACTAGTGGAAATTCACCCATATGTCGAAATAATGCTCCAACGACTGTTTTGTTTAGAGTATTGGTCATGAGTGCGGTGAATGCTTTTATCATCCAGCAAAGTCATAAAAGAGCTGCAAAGATGACAAGGATGATGTTTTCGAAAGGACTCGCAAAAATATTGTGTGAGCTTACATGTAAGAAAAATGCTATACCTAACCAAAAACTTCCCACACAACTGAGGACAATTTGCTACAGCTCTCAATCTAAAACCAGCACCAACTTCGTCATCTGCAGATAAAGAAAGCCTGAAATTGGAGAGAAATAAAGGGAACAGGTGTTCTGTCTGTCCACCCAACAAGAGAGTGAAGAGCCTACACTTATGTCCTAAGTGTAAACTACCTATTTGTATGACTTGTGCAAAGAATGTATGCAATTCATGCTTATAATTTGTTCTTCAGTTTGATATGTCAATTTTTTTTAAGAAGAAGATTTTTAGTTTTTATGATAACTTTTTTTAAATTTGTTATTTTTTGTACACGAAAAAAGTTGTATTTAGTTTTTTTATGTTACGTTTATATTTTTTACGATTTTTAAATAAATATATGTTTTTAGGTTAATTGAATAACAACTGATTGTAAAAAAGATCCATTTAAGGAGAGAATTAAAGTTCCTATTGTTGATTTTCTTTAAGATTCTGATTCTTAAAGTTTCAATGTAGAGTTTAATAAATATAAATGCGTAAAATATAAAATATTTTTTGTTTTATTACATCAAAAGTAGAATATGGGTCCCCTGGACCCACGACTATAGAAGTGTGATTATTTTTCACGACTTCAGTTAAGGGTTAAGCACCTATACAAGGCATAACCACTAGTTAGCTGCATAGTTCTGCAGCATTCAATAAATAAAATACTCAATTACAGTTGATAATACACTTAACAAGTTAGTCATTTATTTCCCCACTTAGTACTTACAAAGTACAGATTGTGAATTATTAAGGTTTTTTTTTGTTATTGATTACAGGAGTAAATATAGTAGTTTCGACACCCGGCCGATTATTTGACCACATGAGAACAAAAGAGTTTGACTATAGAAATGTTTGCTGTTTAGTATTGGATGAAGCTGATAAAATATTCCAGTATGGATTTGAAGAAGACTTGAAGCAAATTATAAATAGGTTACCTAGTAAGTCCAAATATTTCTATTTCACAAAGTGAACCAATATCTTTAGTCAAAAATCATTTTATACATGAACTTTTTCACCATTACCCTAATTAAAATGTTTTCTACTCTGAGAATAAATAATTTCTTTATATAGATCTCATTTTTATTTAGAAATTTGCTTACCACATGTCTGTATACCTACACAAAGTTCTATGAATTATGATCTAGATATATGAATATATTGCCTTATGCTTGTAGAGGACAGACAAACCATGTTGTTCAGTGCAACACAGTCAGAAAGAACAGAGGCTCTGATCAAATCAGCTATGAAAGAAAAGGTTCATAATATAAATACTGATGAAGATAATCTCATGGCCACTGTAGAGGGTTTGAAACAGGGGTAAGTTAAAATTAAATTAAATAACTATTTATTTCAGGCAAATCACCCATAATTTTGTTCACATAACATAATAGTTGTATAGTTCAAAATCCCATATTTTCATATTGTAGTTTAGAAACACAGGACTAGAATTTGGTAGCAAGAAATGCAAGGCTTTTATTTAACTACAACGTTTTTCAGTGGTAAATAGTGTTATTAAAATTGATTTATAAATTTAAATTTATGCATTGAATTTCAGATATGCTGTATGTGAAACTGAATTCAGATTATGGTGGCTTGACAAGCTTTTGAAGAAAACAAAAAACTTCAAAGTGATGGTGTTTTTCTCTAGTTGTAAGTCAGTTGAATTTCATCATGAATTCTTTATCAAGTATTGTCAAGCTTCAGTTTTATGTATTCATGTAAGTAAATCATATTACGAAAAACACCAAATTAACATGAAATGTTTACTAAAGTGAAATTTAGTTCAGCAACTGGTTGTTTTGATCTGGATTAGAATACAATAAAAAATATGATTTATTTCAATCTGAATCAATCTTTATGTTAAAATTGCATGACTATATATTTCATCATGCAATAATAATACTCGGAAAATATATAGGTACTATTTGTTCTTTTCTAGGGTAAAATGAGTCAGTCAGATAGAACAGAAGTAATATCAAATTTCTACAATGCAGAGAAAGTAGCACTTTTCTGTACTGATCTGGCAGCTAGAGGGCTGGATATTCCGGCGGTAGATTGGATAGTACAGTTCGATCCACCTGCAGATGCCAATGTAAGTTGTTTGTTTTTAAATAAATATTGAAGTCCTGACTTTAGTCGACACGCAAATTGTTATTATATACCTACCTACTGCTATTTTTAAATATTGTATTGGTACCAAAAATACAAACATAAAATCAGGCATTTTTCCCATAAAGGTAGGCAGAGACCAAACAGCAATAAAATAAATTTACCGGTGCTTCGTAAGTCATGTGCTAAAAATCATTGTGATGTAGGTAACTATTTCTTGACTGCAGATTTGTTTTTTTTTCAGGAATATATTCATAGAGTAGGAAGAACTGCAAGAGGTATGGGCGCCGAAGGAAACGCGGTACTCTTGCTACGGCCCGACGAGATTGAATTCGTCAATTATCTGAAGGAATCTAAAATATATTTAGACAAATACGAATCTTGGGATAAATTAGCGAATTTGAAACCAAAGGTAAATTAATTTAAGTAACTGTTGTGTATGAAAAAAACTGAGTTCTTTTTCGTTTCGTCTGTGAAAGGGTCTTTGCGTTTCTTATCCTAAGATTGTAAAATATTATTGTATTGTGTTTATAATTTAAGCGTCAATATGCCCATCATTGATTAAATATAAACTTTTTTTTTTTTTTTTTCAGTTAGATGCTGCCATGTCAGATCCTCAATTCCATCAGTTGGCTGTTGAAGCATTTGAAGGCTACATGAGAGCTTTTGAAGTGAAAAAATTAAAACACATTTTCAATTTGCTTACCATGGACGTAGACGCTGTGGCGAGATCATTCGGTCTAAAAGAGAGGCCTGATGTTGATGTCCGTAAGTAACAGTTTCTAAAGACTATTTTTTTTACCCACTTTGAACCGAAATGCATGCGTGAATTTGGTTGCATAAATTGAACGAAAAATGATTAGGTATCCTTTTCATAGGAGCCGGAAAATAATATGTTGTATTCGTTTTACAGGTATCGGCTTCAGTAAGAAACATAGACCAAGAAAAAGAATAGCAGCTATGCTTGCAGATAAATCCACCGGGAATAAGCGAATCAAATAGTGGACACAAGAAAATTATAGAACTCATTTTAAATGAAGAAAGTAATCTGTCCATTCAGATATAAAAGTAATGTTATAGTACGACATTATTAAAAATGTACATATACCTAAAAATAGTAACATTATTATCTATTAGGTGTTAAATAAAACATGAATAATGTAAATAGGCATTTTATATTAATTATTCCTTATCTAAGGGCAGAAATATGATCCTTTTTACATGAACAAAATAATCTATATTTTGACTAGACAAGTCTAAAAATCTTTACGTATAAAAACCATTTTGAATTTATTTATACATACACAATTATATTACAGATCAAATCATCGTTAAATAAAACATAGGAACTTTTCAAAACCTTAACAACGAGGTTCTCCAATGAGGAACTCTTCTAGCTCAGCTGTCGTATAAAGGTTTGTCTTAGGACTCCCATATCATTTTTAATACTTATCATTTGCTTTACTGACCATATAAAACTATATTGATATTATTTCACTCCATGAGTATTTAGTTTGGACTGCACAGCAGAGTTAGAAAGTTCTTCAATTGCAATTGAGGTCTATCAATATGTATAATACTATTTACACGATACTGCTTCTATTTAGGCGAAACATTCATTTCGTAGATGTTATTTCTTGATAATTTCTCGAGACAATCTTCGTGATTATGCTGATGATTGACGGCATATATCATCGTATCTATAGTTTCCACCGTGGCTGGACATCGATTCAAAGAAAAGTACTGCACACATCTCCATGAAGTCTTTCCATGTGTTGTTGAATGTTTTGTGTAAACAAAGTTCATATGTACTAGTTGTTTGTGGCCTTTCCTACTATAAATGTATTTATAACGCACTGGCAACTGCTGATTTTCATTATTTCCATTGACTACTAGTGAGAGAGCACCTGTAAAAGAAATTACAACACTCATTAAAACTTTATCGGGCCGAATTGATCAAAATATTTGCTTAGTATATTATTTTATTGTGACTATAAATACAGAATGAGTAACACAATTATTCAGTTTATATGTCATTTAATCGAAATATGGATATAAAAATACATTCGCTTATAATAGTAATTCAAAAACACACTTTTAAGTAAATCACACGCAAAATAGCACTTGCTCCACAAATTCTAAAAATAATACAATAATTGTTTCATGCAAAGACCTTAAGTAATATAAAAATCACGAATGTAAAATTAGGAATGTAATCTCAATTTTGTTCATATAAAAGATACATGTAAAACCACTCTTACAGAGATCATTTTGATTATAATTATTTCTTGTCGAAATACTAGTCTATATACGAAAATATACGTGTATAGTACAAAAATGATTGATGGATACCTTAATTAGTACAATAAATAGACTAGAATATGAGCAATAAAGTCTTTATAAAAATTTATGGCGTAATGCGATGGCACTATCAAAAGAGTGAAATTAGTATCTAATCAGTTGCAGTTTTATAAAAATAGCATTTTTTATAGTTATAAATTGGCACTTTAGAGCCTGTCCCACTATCACAGTTGATTAATTATTGTGCTTTTTGATCTTTATTACTCTGAAATGTAACTGGTACTTAACCATAACCTAAACTACAATATATTTATGTACCTATTTAAAAGGTTTATAGTTCTCACAATCATCCAGTTTATAGATTTGGTCCCAAATCTTTTGAATCTATGATTCGGCTTTGAGTAGACTTAGAAAATAAATATATGAGGCCTGTATAGTAGCCTGGCAGTAAACCTTTTGGTTACCAATTTTTGACTTAGGAATAATTGTGTATTGCCTTAAATGATAAAAGTGTGTGAGTTGAGTTAATTTGCATAATAATCTCCTTGCAGCTGTGAGACTTTGAGTATATCATTAAAATGTATGCCAAAGCATGGTGACTTGCAAAATGGTAGTTCACAAGCACTGCACATGAATCTAGTGTCTCGCCGCCGGCCGATCTTCCAACAGAGGCGACATGAACGCTGTGGGTATTTCTTTTTGCCATCTTCTTTTTGTGGAATAGTTACGAGGCGATGTTCCATGGTAGGCCTAGTGAACTCCTCGCTGGTGTTAGTTCTCAGCATGTTGTTAGTCACCTTACCATTCACTAAGTTTTTAAGGTCGATGATAAATGAACTCAAACTGGTATCTGAAATCACGATGGGCATTTTCAATGTACTGCTTGAAAAAAAAATCACAAACAATTGTAAGATTGAATAATGTTGAAAATGCCATCGTGTTTTCAATATAAGAAGCTTATTGCAAAAGAAAACAGGAAAAATTCTTAATGAAAACTAATAAAATGATTGCATTTTCAACACAATCTCTGATCAGGGTGAAATAATGAGTAAGCATTAGTAAGCAGAGAAGTTTTAACAAAATAAAACTTAATGTGACCAAATTAAATTAATTGCTTTGGTTTAAAATTGCTGTGATTTTAGAGATTGCATAAGATTTTAATTGATAAAATACTTACTATCTTGTGGGGATGGATAGTCCATTGGCACAGAGAGATCTTTCTTTCCATCTCTTATAGATTCATAGTTTTTAGGAGTTGAGCAAACAGCAGGATCAGTTACTATGATGTCACTATCATCACATTCAGTTTTCAATTCAACTCCATTGTCAGATAATGCTTGGTCTTTACTTTTTTCACACAGATCTTGAGAATTATTTTTGTGCAAGTGTGTGTTAAATGTTGTGGATATATCTATGGGGTTCTCATCATACAAGTTTTTGACATTTTCAAAGTTATTAGTTTGAAATATCTGGCTGTTTTGTTTGTAGACTATTTTTTCTTTTATTTTGGGTCTCTTTTCTGGGTTGAGTATGTCAGTGAAGTAGTTCTTTTGTATGAATTCATCAGATTTTCTTTTGAGATTGCTGAGTCTGTGTAGTTTTTCAATGAGCTGTCTTTGTTTTAGTAGTTCTATGTCATTGTTCTGACTGGACTCTTCATTGATGCCAGTGTCATATGTGTCAGAGACGCATGACTCTGCATCAGGTGTGTTGTTTTGTGTGTCTGCTCCATGCTTAGCTAAATCATGCTCTCTCTCACTATCATTTTCATCATCAGTCTGTAAAATGTAAAAAATATGGTTAAATAATATACACAACATTGCTATAAAGTAAAATAGTCTTGTATTGTGGATGTTAATTATTATTAGGTAATTACTCATTAGAAATAATGTTATGTATGTAGTTAAGTCAATTATGAGAAAAAAAAACATTACCAACCTCTTTATTCGTCAACCCTTTGATTTGCAACACTTCTGCTGTACCTATAAAACTAGTGAGATCTTCTCTTTTCACACTTACTTCTCCATGATACATAAATTGTAACAAGTCTTTCATTGCTTTGTGAGTCACATCTCTTAACACCACTGAAAAATAAATAAATTTGATTAGCCACTTCAGGCATTTTACTACTTATTAGATTCTAATAGCAATAAGAGGAGACACGGTGAGCACAAAGAAACTTTGTCATGTTATAATTACCAATTGGATGTTGACATGGATTCATTTGAAACATTTTCTTGAAATAAGGTGAACATATTGATAATATTACTTTATGAGCTTGCAATAAATGGCCTTCTACGGCTATAGTTACGTCGACAAACTCGCCATTTCCTAATAAACCGGCGAATCCTTTAGTCAGATTTCCGTGAAAATTGTTCCAGGACAATGAAAATTGTTGGTCCATTTCTAACCACTATTAAATTGCATCTAAAAAGTAAAACTTGGCATAATTAATGTTTAAGATGCTTCCTGCTTTCATAAACACGTAATAAACGCGAAACTAACAATTTTCTATTGAATAAAGTAAAATAAACTTGATAAATATTTTGTGTAGGAAACGTGACAGATGTGAACGGCGCGTCCCATAGATTATACGCGCGTCGTTGCGTATGCTAGTAGTGTTGCCACCTATTAATTAATTAAAATTACACTAATAATCGACTATTACGTCATAAAATTTAACATGTGGCTTATTAATGCAAACATGCTAACTATTTTAATTACGTACCGATTACGGTGTTATTTATCGAATTAGCTACGCATATTTTACGAAGTCTTTAGTTCTATTCATAGGAAACACGGAAGGGTAGGTTAGGCAATATGCAAATGTTTTATTTAACTTTTGAATTTATTCTCAAGGTACCCAAAGTCTTGTAACGTGTCTAGGTAATTTAGTGCAGTCAATTAAGCTTAAATTAGGTAAGAATCTCGGAATTCGAGATACCCAGCTGTAAGTCTGTAAATACTTGTATATTGACCCCCTAAAAGTTGTCTCAAAACCTACATATGGTAGGGTGTACGCAACTATAAAATTTCAAGGTCCAAAGTCCCAAAAACCGGTTTTTTGAGCTTTTTTTGTAAATATCTCATTTCCTACGGAATTTTTGCATTCGTATTCATTACCAATATTGTACAGTATAAAATTCTCTACAAATTTTGTTTGAATTTTTTTTTTTACGGTGAACCGTTTTCGAGATAGAGGAGGGAGAGCGCGCGGTCACAGGATCATTTCAAGTCAACCGGTGCTTCCGGTCGAAGATGCGCCATATATATTATAGTTGATGAACTATCGATAAATCAATGATTAATAAATATTTGTCAATTTCTATTAACTATTACATTATTTTTTATCATTTTTTTTATAACCTATCCACTTTTTATTCAGTATTAATTAACTTATCAACACTTACCTGCCCATGTAATTGCAGAATTTTTCATGAAATTATAGGCACTATATTTGAATTTTAACCTAATTAATATTAATAACTTCTTACATGATGAAAAAAAAACAAATAAATCGGTATTATTGAAAAGATATAGATTTAATATAATTATGAAGAAAATGATGACACCAATGACTTTTCGAAGTTATGTGTGTATTAGAAATAATTGTCACATGCTCCAACGGTGAAGGAAAACATCGTGAGGAAACCTTGCATGAATAAAATTTGTTAAATACATTTATTGAGGGCATGCAAAGTCCCCAACCCGCACTTGGCCAGCGTGGTGGACTCAAGGCCTAACCCCTCCCTCATTACGGGAGAAGACCCTTGCTCAGCAGTGGGACAGTAATGGGTTAAATTTATTTATTATTATAATCATTGATTTATCGATAGTTCATCAACTATATATGGCGCATCTTCGACCGGAGGCACCGGTTGACTTGAAATGATCCTGTGACCGCGCGCTCTCCGCCCTCTATCTCGAAAACAGTTCACCGTAAAAAAAAAAATTCAAACAAAATTTGTAGAGAATTTTATACTGTACAATATTGGTAATGAATACGAATGCAAAAATTCCATAGGAAATGAGATATTTACAAAAAAAGCTCAAAAAACCGGTTTTTGGGACTTTGGACCTTGAAATTTTATAGTTGCGTACACCCTACCATATGTAGGTTTTGAGACAACTTTTAGGGTGTCAATATACAAGTATTTACAGACTTACAGCTGGGTATCTCGAATTCCGAGGTGAACTTACTATAATGACTGGACTAATTGTCTGAAAATAAGCGCCCTAATGATTAGCAGCTATGTATTCATATTATTATAGTAATGACCAGATTGTCTAGATCTTCATCTTAAAAATTGCATCGGTAGAGAACCCTTAAAAAAAACGGTACTTTTTATCCAAAATTTTATTGATATTCATTTATTTATTACTTTTATAGGTGCAGTTAGAAATAGTCAACGTAGCACTCAGTACTTCCAAGTACTAACTTATTTAGTAACTCCATAACTAGGAACATTTACAAAGTCTGAAGCTTCATACAAGTAATCCTTGATGAGGATGTATTTAAGTACTAAACATGTACCTATGTATAAAGCATCACGTTTAACTTAGTTTATAGATGGCTTCCAGTTATTTCGTTCGCCTTCCATTAGTACAGAGCTTTGCTAAAACTTTCCATCAGCGGTCGTGGACTAGTCCAGCTAAATTAAGTTTCAACCAAACTTTTCGGAGTTTGTCGACGCAGAGGAATCCCAACGAAGATGTTAGTTACACTGACTAAGTTTTGTTTGTTATCTATCTACGTGAGATTTTCTATATTTTGCCGCGTGATGGCGTGAGACTAACTGAACAGATAACAAACTAAGACATCGCTGAATTTGTACAAACAAACACTAACTTCTGAGTTACAGTGGATAAATACTTTTAGTAAAAGTTAGTAATAGTATCTGACTGCGTTTGTATTTCAATCAAATTTGTTTTCATTCAGCACTGAAAATGTAATTTGGATCGCTGTCAGGTAAAACAGAACAGGTAATAATAAATTAATTGTTTTATTCGTTTAGCTTATTAACCAACATTTTAATTCGGTTTAACTAAAATAAAATGATATTACACGTTAGTTAAATAATAAATACCAATACTAAATGAGGTGCTGAGCAGAAAAAAGATCTTTAGCTTTACCGATGGAATTTTCTTTTTAGTTAGGAGTTCGTCTATTTATAGTCGTGACACGTAAAAGCTAATGAACTAGTTTACGTGAGGCTATAACTCTAGGAAGGTATCTACGGTAAAGAATTTAGGAAGGCATCTGCTGCCAAGACAGATTGAGATGTTTTTGGCTTTCCGATTTAGAGGAAACATTCGGGTAAGATTGTTACTGTTAAATACTTACAATTAGATATAGACTTTCTGTTTTTTTTTTGTTTCAGTTAGTTATGAGTAAATAAATATATGCTAACTGACTCTGTTATAATAGCGAGAAGACCGATGATCATCCCAATAAAAAGGTTCAATAATAAAAAAAAACTCTTCCTAAAATATTTGTAATGCAGTTGATTTTTTTTACATAACATCAATAATATATGTTATAATGTCGCTAAATAAATTACAATCCAAAACACTGAATAGTGAACAGCGTGCATTTTTAAAAAAAATTGCCTCATAAAAAATATTATAATTGTGGCTCGTGGTTCTATTGCCGAAGCCAATTAGTAATATAAAATTAAACAAGCATTTTTCGGTTTTCCTATGTATACCTTGTACTACCAATACAAACCTCGAATTTCAAGCCATCGTTGAAATTCCAAAGTCCCCAAGTCAAGCGCATGTGCTATTAAGAATTCTTTATACATATGTATACAGTTATATGACTTTAATTTGTTAAGCATGCCAATTTTTCATCGCATTAAATCATATAATACCCATTTGCAGTAATGGCTATGTGATTCTTATCGATGCCATTAAACCAGTGCTAAAGCCACACGTCTCGTGCACTATCGATTATATGTCAGTCACAGTTGTGAGGCGCACCACCAATGCTTTTACAACCAAAGAGCTTTGTAGATATTTACGCACTTTACTTACATCGTCTAGTACCTAATTTCATATTATTTATTATTAACACTGAATCTCACTTCATTACCTATAATAAGTTTTTTTTTAGACCTGTGTCTTTCTAAACCAACAAAATCTTTTTCTCTTACGTTTAGCTTTACATTGTCGTGTCTGATGTTACGTACACATTTTTAAATACATATAAATATTGCTACAGAGTCGTCAAGTCTTCAAGTAATGTGGCCCGGAGAGAATTGAATGTAGTGGCCATATTTTATTTATGTTTTGTGAAGTGGTCGTACCCAGTGTTCCCCCACCTATCGATTGTAGGACATGTCCACCGAGCGGCTTAAGCGTCGATTAATTAAGTTCAGTAAGAGCAGAGTCACCCTATTTCCTAAGATAGCCCAACCATGACTCCGCACTTTTAATTTTCTGGTGTCACGAGTTACAGCGATAAAGCCATCCCCTTTCTTCTCCACTTCCCCACTAATGAAAAGTATGCGATGAATGGGCTTCTTATTAAAAGTGTAGAAAAGTTTCGTCAAGACAAAGTTCTCTCTATTGTGTTGTTAACACCATAATAATGAAATTGCTGTGCAGATTCTTCTTAGAATATGAATTCTGAATATTAGCTCTTTCCCTTTTTACTTGACCTGAAAATTAAAATAGCGAAGACTGAACTTTGAAGTCACTTTTATAAAATCATAGCATGTTATGAGACAAAATAAGGGCATTTGACGCGAGATCAAGTTACTGGATATTTAAAAATAAAAAGTATGACGTAATTAAATGAGCGGTTGTATATAATCAGGACGGTCTCGGGTGGCACAGGCGACGGGGTCACTCCAATGGAGGCTGCCATTGACAGGTAATCGATGCGGTTTGCTAGTTTATTTGGCTATCGGTTCCGCTCTCGGCATGTGTATCTACTCGATATAATCGATACAGACCCCTGGCTTAATACGGTTATGAATCGGAGCGTATTCGATTATAGCGATTTCGATATGACTGCGCATTTAATAACATGCGGGAAATTTGGCTACCTGTTTTAATGACTCAGGTAACTGTTACGGATCGGGTTGACAGTCTGCAAGATGCTAATCCCTTGGAAATATACTATTGTAATTTATCATTTTGATGGTTTACAGAAGTTTGGTGAACTGCATTAATCGATTATAACAAAGCTCGTTGGTAGAAGTTTTAATAACGTTGTGACTGTTCCGCCGCACCAACTTTGCACTAAAATTATTAACAGAGAAGTGTTCAATGGATTTTTTATTCTTGTTAAAAAATGATCTGAACTGTATGAGTGAACTCCTCGTTTTAAAAGTTAGTGTTCATCGGCTTAATGATCGTGAGGGCTCGTATATTTTCCTTTTAAGTTATTCCTCTTTTTAAAATAATGATCTGGTCACTCACAAAATTTACTGACCCAAATAAACTTTTTGTAAAGTGGGATACTACTTTATCCACTCTGTGATATATGGGAGAGAGAAAATCTTTCTTTATATTAATTACAAAAGTTTTAGGTGCTATATCATTATTGTTATGTTCTGTACGATGCAAATGAATATAATCATTTCTTGTTAGTATTTAGAACAGTTACCTACAACAGTCTACACTCGGGGGAGGGTTAATGAGAACTTAGCTTTACAATACTGTGAGACAAAAAACAAGGTCTAGAATAGTAGGTTGTATCGTAGATATGTAGTGAGAAGCATCGAGACAGCAGCTGCGTTAGACATCTGTAAGTTCTGTTCGGCACGCGCCGAGAGATGGGACAACTTCTAGCCGACCTATTTACTGCGCTACACGGGATTGTGCTGTGTACCGCGGTGTTACCTGTAACTTTGCGCTGCCTTCTATCTGATGGATTTAGCCGATATAGCTCGCCAATCTTATGTATTGGCAAGGCGGACGGTTTTCTACATTTGTACAAGAATAATGTGTTTTGTGCCTCAAGTGTGGCTTTTCTATAAAGCAAATCCTTTTGATGGTTACTAACAGATAAACCGTAACTAGTTCATATTAGTTTATTTATTGATTGCAATATTTATTTATACGTAAGTTGTGTCTTATGTTTAGAGTTTTCGTCACGTTTTCCTCACACAATATTAAGTTAGTTCCCCATGGAATTCCTGATTAGTTGGCAAATAGAATTAGCGAAAATATAACGCGTACGCGTTTGGAATAAATAATAGAAGATATCATTAAGTTTATCATGATTTGTCGATTGATTGGGGATTTTTCTGGTTGAATGTTACTTGGGGAAGTATCCGCAACTCGGAAGTGCGAGAACGTGCCTCTGTAGAGGTCTTGGAAGTTGGCGGCGCGTGATTGGCCCCATTGTTAAACCTCAATAGTCCGTCTTGAGACCGCTAACTGAACCGTTTCATGCTTCATCCGTTGTGATCATTTTGATTTTATCATTTCTATTTTTTCAGAGGTTTGTTTAGCTCTGATAAGTTTATTAAGAAGTTTAGATTTATTTTACAGATTTTTATACTGAAGATATTATTATTTACAATTAAGTATTTTAGGTTTCGAATAGTATCCCACGCCTACAATTTAATTTCTCGAGCAATTTCATTTAATGTTCCCAATTTTGTTCACTTTTCAAATAAACACAGTAACCCGCAAAAGGGTTCACTGATTTCGAATTCTGTTTTAAGTAGGAAGCGATGGCTGTTTAAAAAAGGACTAACATAATTGAATCCGTCAAAACCCGTAATTACACTCACAATAACACAAGAAAGAGAGTTCAATCAGGCGGCCGCCGCCGGCGACTGACCGTTTACCAATATCTCAGTTGAATGGACCTCAATTAAGGCTCGCTGACTAACCTAGAATAAATCTCACCCTTAAAATTCAATCCCTTAGAATAACGTAGATGACAATCGAAATGTAGATTACATCCTATCTTGGGATGAATTTTTATGAATTATGTTTTTACAAGCCTCCCAATTTCAGTCACGTTTGAAACGCTTCTGGCGTCTCGTACGTACTTGATCATTAGACGTGTTGTATGTACCTACTGTGTCAGCTGCTTATTGATATTGCACCTGCATGTTATATGGGATGGCTTTTGTTCAAACGGTCCGCTTTGTATTTTAAAATATAAAAGAGCTGCTACTTTATGTGCGCATTCATTCTCAATATGCCTACCATCGGTTTGCAGTGGCTTTTTGTCTCCATTTAGGACGTTCCGAGCGATATTTGGGAAAGATCCAAAGAGACAATGGCTTGCTTTTACTGAAATAAGGTTTTAAAAGCACCAATGACTTGGTCATTACTTTGCTATCAATATAATGAATTTCCACATATTTTAAATCATAATCTCAGTAGATTCAAATGTTACCTGCTTTAAAATCTTACTTGATTGTCAAATAATGCTTCGCTTGCATTAGACAACTTCAAAGAGCTTTTTACCTAAGTAAAAGACTTTCAACGGAAAATCTTTTCCTAAAAGTTACCAAATGTAATGACCGTAAAAGAAATGTCACAACAACTCGCCGTTTAAGATGTTTAGTAAATATTTTAAAGGCCGTGTAGATATAGGTACAAAAGATAAGTTAAAAGTTTGTAGTTCGACCTGTTCCGGAAAACAATTTGATTGTAAGACATGACTCGCTAGAAAATCGCATTCATATGTGTTACAAAGCAGGTTCGTGTTCTCAAGAAGTAGTAAGTTGCATAAGAAGGCATACGTCAAAATGCCGACTCTTCAACACAATGCAGGTGCTTATCCGTAGTCAGGCGGGTGGACTCCGCAGTAGGATAATACCTCTTCAGTGAGAGGATTATGCCGTGAAACGATTCTACTTATCGTCGCCTACCGACTCTGCCGCTGCACTACCAAGTAAACAGCGTCGAGATAGTTTGCTGCCGGATTATACCTAGCAATACAAAATTATTTATAAACTCTATTTTAGCCTTTGTATCTTTTAGAAACAACCGTACGAAGCAGTACAATAATATTTAATTATAAATAAGTATACATAGCAGATGAGCTAATAAATAGTTTGAATAACTTTGAAGATAAAGTTAAATTAAAATGTGAAAATGCAGTGTCAGGGTATTTGTTGAGGAAGAGCTGCGCAGTGCGCGGGGAGAGCCGCTAATGCCTCTCGGAGTGCGGATTACTTCATGAAATGGTCGCGCTTAGCGCCACTCCAGCGTGAAAGCTGCCTGGCGATCTGTTTGCGCCAGCCACTCCACAATACAACCAAGTGTCAGTCAAAAGATATCGCTTCAGGAATTATATCCCATCGTATTTGGGTATCGTATTCGTATATAAGTATACGATTAGACATCAAAATAAAACTCATGTAAAATTGTCGTTTTCGTATAAAAACAACGATCATATGTAATTTAAGAAGGGTATCTTTTACGGAAAAGTTACTTTTATTGACGACAACTGATATGTACAAACTAGGGTAAATCCTGAACTTCCCTTGGGACACAACCTTTTATGCAAATTGTAGTGGCTACTGGATATCCCAGAGATCTTATGTTTATTGTATTGTGTTTGAAAAATAAATGCACTGGTATCGAATATAGTGCCCTGGAAACATTTTCTTACTCCATCGCGCGTCGATTGTTGAACTTTGGTTGACACTTCGGACAAAGTTGGAAAGAACTTTTTATTTTCCTTTCCTCTATTGGCTTCCTTCAGTGAAACTTTGTCTAGTGGCAATGGAAACCAACATTGATTTAAAACAGATGGAACTTGTTAGCGTGTTATTGTTGCTCACTACTGTTATGACAACTTGAAATAAAGCATATTGTTGAAACACGAGTTTTTTTTCTCCGTTTAATCAAGGAAGCACTTTTATTTGTAAATACATAATATTTTAAAATCGTTCATAAAAATATTTTTATTACAATAGTTGTCCACATTTATAATCAAATATAATTGTAAATCTCAAAGGTGATTGATGGACATAGTGATCTATCAACGCACAGCCCAAACCACTGTACGGATCGATTTTGATCAATTCTACCCCCAACAGGATAAAATAGGGGATGAAAGTTTGTATGAATATTCTGTCCTAAGTCAGAAACCAGACAAAGTCGCGGGCAAAAGTTATAAGCTAACATAACATAAATTATTTGACAAATCCATATACTAGGTAATATTTATTTTCAGAATCAAAGTTATATCAAACAAAAATAAATTTCAGTCCAGAGTACATATACAGGGAGTTAGACACACCCAAACCGTCTTACTGCAATAAAGGATCAATAAATCCAAAACAAAACCCTGTGCGTTTCGGCTCAACATGAACTGCCGTTGTACCTATATTTCATCCGGTATTTTGTTTATTTTTTCTTTATTGGGTAAAAAACAAATCGCCGTTTCCATAGACTTTACCCTGATAAAGTTATTTGCCTTCCGTCTTATAGGAAATGTAGTTTTGCTTATGGAAAGCTTATTTCTTCATCTAGTCGTTAGACACAGGCGGGGTGACTGCGAAGCCTGGATTTGTTTTGCGCTGCTGCAATTACCTTTTGTTTCTGTTGGATTTTCTCAACAATATCTGAACGAGGAAATGTTAAAATAATAATTTTATATTTCCTTCGACGTGGATTTTATTATAAGAGGACTAAGTAAGAATTAACTTCATAGTGGTAATGTAGTAATTTCAGCTAATTTCCATATTTAGTATATGTCAGAATCAAAACGTTGCTATATTTACTCGTACCTACTCGTTTAACAATAAAAAATACATATCGTACACATTTTTCTTTATGAAATCCCATCGATATTGAGCATAATATTAAGACGAATATGAAAGTATCGCATATTACGAAACTTGTGTTATTACCGATGGTAAACATTAAACGATGTTTATTATTCATAAAACTCGCAAAGCATCTCGCTCGTAGAAGCTATCGAGTAGAAAAGTTGCTTCCGTTTAGTTTGTTCTCAGCGTCGACCGAATGGAAAATTGCATTGTTTATATAAGGCTAGTATAAAATAGGTTAAGACCTTTCTATTCGTAGTCTCCAAACTGCACAACTAAATATTTCACCGAGTTTATTTTCATTTAAAAGTGTTAGTTTTGTGATTCTATTTTCTTTGACCTCGAAGTTACTCGAACTTTTATTTTAAACCTGAGAACAGTACCTATGTATCTTGTGGAGTTATTTTATGGTATGTACACTATGTACAATTGGCATTGTCATATTATATAATAGTATCATTTCAATTCTGAGCATTGTCACTCGTGCATGGAATTCAAATTATCAATAAATACAGACGTCTTGGTGAAATCGACTGCTAGTTTGGGAGTAACGTAAATAGTGATATTTTAGCATAAGCAGGGTATAATATAATGTTCGTATTGTAGCAAATGGAAAACGTTATCACGGCAGCGGTAACGTTTCCTGTGATCTCCTGTAAGCCCAGATTAGGTCGGATTGAGTCGAACCGTGCCACCGAACCGGTTATATTGAAGACGTACGTGGCATGTCTGAACACATTCTTAACACCTATTAACTTGTCTGATTCATTAAAGAAGTATTTTTAAACACTGTCACTCCCAAAGCCTACCTGTAATTGTTTGAAATTGTTCAAAGACGCATGGTACACTAACGAGTGCAATAGATAGATGCATCCAACCCATGCACTGGCCTTAACAAAAATGTAAAATTATGTAACTTTCAGCTTAATATTCGGTGGCGTGCTCTTTGAGCCGAATAATCTCACATTTAGAATTAGAGGTTCGCTTTAAGTCGTCGTAAATATAGCGCAACATAGTTATTTTGAAAAGGCTGGCACGCCGCGCCCGCGGCGGTTCGCTTGGCGGAATATAATAATAGTCGTCGGGGCACCGCGGAATATCATCTCGGTACATTGTGAGAGGCAGGATGCTCATTAGATGAACGCCCCGGGCCGCCGCCCGCACCGCGTGCCTCCGCCTAGTGCCTACCTTCTGCTACACGGCTCTGCCTACCACTGCACATCACATTCTAATTAGTTTTATTTTTACTCATCCTTACGAACCATTTAACTGCCGGCCAAAACCTCCCAATTGTTGTCCTACTTTTTCCGACCACTGCATACTAATAATATAAATTTGAGGATCCTTTCCAACGACGTTCTGATAAGACTGAAACGAGCGACTGAAACGAAAAGTGTTCCATTCTGAAGTTATGTCTCACGATAAAGTTTTAGTTAGGACCTATTAGGATATACGACTAGCGGATCTAATAGACGGTGTTACCTCTTTATGTTATCGCTTAAGTTGAGTGCGGTGTTAACATTATAATTATAACGAGTAGTGTAACTCAACTCTGGAATAATGTCTGAGCGAGTTTGCCGAGCTGATGTAATATTTTAATCTTATCATTCGAGTCAAGTTTCATGTCTCGCGAGGAAAGTTTGATCCGCGGTTCAAGTTTCGAACGAACGACGAGCTTACAACTGTGAGTCGAGCCTCTCCTCACTTCTCTTTACTCTTACACTATTATTATTATTGTGTCGACTTCCTCATATTGGAACTCAAACGTTGGACTGACACAGTTTAAAAATATGAACTTTGCCATCTTTGTTTAGTTTGTTTGTGACGTAAATATTTTATCATAGTATCTCATCTTAGCACCAAACAATGTATTTGTTGTACGTATTACAACAAAATTGTATCTGTGTAAACTCGAAGTGTGCTGTTGTTTTCAGAAACAATCTCTTTTGCTCAAGCTCGGCGGTGACTAAGCATTTTCAAAGTTAAGAAGCCTTGTTTGGCCGCTTCCGATATTTGTTAAGCCCGTGTCGGTTTTACAAGATGCCAGCTTGAGATAATTAATGTGTAGACTCCTAAAACCCTTCTTAGTAATTTAACAACTTCAAATTGTATAAAACTTAGTAACCTTTGTCTGTTACACATTAACTGGGGAGTAGTGGGGTTACGAAGAAACCTAATATTTGTTAGGATACGTTATTGGTATAAATACGTTAATAACATATTTGCACTGGCTTTCAACCATCAAAGAAGCTTTCTACAAGAGAATGACTTAAGCGCTAATTATCACTATGGACAGTGTACACTCCTGCGATAATGGTCCTGGTGCATGAGCAATTTCCATGTAGTGTGAAGGACAAAGCAAAGAGATTGACATTGTTAAGAGGTTTAGTAACGGATGCGCTTGCTACTCGCTTACCCTATCAAGATGACATAATAAATGGAGGGCGGCAGCACAATTAATTGCTTCTAAGGAATGCACCCAGCTGCAGCGGTGCAGTGATAACATACATATAAGATGAATAGCTTATTCTCTACTCTCATTACTCGTTATAATAATATGTAGTAATATTTCGAACAACATTTTAGCTTCAACCAAAATTAATATTGTATTAACATAATATTACCAACATTTACTTTGTAATTGTAATCTCAGTAGAAACTTGCTTTGAATACAAGGTGGAATTCACCAAATGCCTTTGATTTTGCGTCAGCAGATTCAGGACGACCTTTACCATTATCAGAACATTGTAATGAGCGCTCAATATTGCCCCGCGCACTAGTTGAGACTCCGTAATCTTAAAACGCCGCTTTACCGAGAGTCATTCGAGGTAACGAGACCATAACTCCGTCTTGTCTGGATACGGAATAATCCCGCCGCTCACGAAACTCCACAGAGCCAGATAGAGAATAGAAATACGATTAGTGAGGTTTGTTTAGTTTGATTGGAGCTGGCTAAGCCTGCATTACTTGGAGATAGCACGATTTCTTCGCGTCCGTGGTTGATAACTCCAATTCTGTGTAACAGCGGGATCAGTGACAGTTAATCTGTAAGTCTCTGGGTTCACACGATACACATCTAAGTCAGATGTTGTCTATCTTGCTTAGGACGGGTGGGAGTGGGTTAATGACTCGGAAATCATTCGGGTTAAGTTCCTTCGGGTACGGATTGGAAGATAAGGGCTAACAGATTTGTTGGTGGCGCGCTTCTATCGAAACTCGAAAGTAACGTACCGTTCAGAGACAATTGTATTGAATTCCGTTGCGACCTTCATTATTTTTAGTTGAGAGAATTAAGTTTTTAATTAGTGGAATGTTTAGTAGCATTTGTTTAATAAACTTAATTTTAAACAGTGACAGAGAAGCTTTACTTGAATGCATAACGGTTGTAAATTATAACAATAAATAAGTCGTTTCTTCTTATTTATTTAATTAATACAATAGACAAACATTCTGAGGTAAAAAATAAAGAGTTGTATTTTACATTAAAATTTTATCTAGTTAAACACCTACATTAAAAAGCAGCAATAGTAGATGTAATATTCCACTTTTGTCGGCTACACAATCACACATATGGCGTAAACTAAAACAGATAGGTATGTCTTAACACATAACAGCACACAGCATTGTGTAACTAAGAGCTCAGCTTTCCGGTTCATTTATCTGGTGCCTCATCATAGTTCCGGTGCAGCCGGATGCAGGCGGTCAACGGTTAATTGATTATCCGGTAGTTAACCGGGTAAAGCCAGCGTTCTTGCAACACGCCGTTTATACAAAATACGGTTATGTTGGTAAAGAAGCTTAATGCAAATTATTAAGCCGGTTATGTCCGGCTTTTGAAGCGTTTTGATTGGCTGCCGTTTGAGAGGTGACTTGGATGTTTGACGACGAAAATTGTTTTACGTGATGGTGACTCGAGCGTTCCTTGTTAAGGTATTTTTTCGTGTACGGGGTATAAAAATAAACTCGTAGATCGTATGTTTATCACAAAAATAAATCGACTAAATATACTTCTTTTACTCACCTACACGCCGTGAACACACGTAAATAATTATAGTGATAGTTCTAGATAGATTCCTAGTCCCTATCATTAAAGGTATGTACCTACCGATGTGGATTACAATTCTTCACTTAAGCGTGTTTGAAAATATTTTGCAAAAGGTAAACGTAAACAATAAGTATAAAATGGAAACTAAACTATCCGATACTGTAAAACCACATAGAGAAAGAAAATGAATAAATATTATTATGTAACACGTTGGTAATAAAATCCACTGCTGCAAAAACAACACTGGTTTACACACACATATTTATTAGAATAGAATAGTGTAACACACGACTTTGACAGATGTTATATCGTACGAGCGTTTACTTAACTAAGTCAATTCAAGGTAATAAGGCGGAGGATCGTTGGCGCGCATAAACATAACGTTCTGTGTTTAAATTGAATAGACACATTGAAAACGTTCCGTTTGATTTGTGGTATTACTGGCTGAATGTGTAATGAGGGAAGGATCTTTTTTTATTTATTACTAGATAAATATAGATGAGTAAAGTTTAATACGTTTTAACTGCATGTGTTGCGTTGAGACAGTTGAAAGAAGACTTTATGGACTGAAAATGTTTGCTTGTTGATTCAGTTCTATTTGTTTTATTACCAACGTAGGTCTATTACGGTATAGAATTGATTGGTAGCTTTTTTTGTAAAGTATGATTTTTCTCTTAGAATTTTCGGAGCCCAAATGACCTAAAATATTGCGCCGTTCTGTTTATTACCAACTTAGCGTAAGAACTTAAGTTTGTTATTTCCTTTTCATAACTCATAGCTATAACACTGCAATTTAATATTAAACAGCAGACATTAAGAAACAAATGGCATTTTTTACAGCCGTTGTTATCTGTATGATACATAAGGCATACCTCGAGTTTTATTAACTAACCACATTACGCGCACACTCGGCACTGTATCGTTGGCATCATTTGTGAAATAAATCGTTTATAATCAAGTGTCGTGACGTCATCAACAACTGTCTGCGGCCCGACATGTAATTTCCCGGGCGTCAATTATCAAGAGACGGTTCGCGGTCGAGGGCCTACTGTCAAGACACTTGATAACACCTTATTATAAGCGAGCTTATGATATTGAAGTTCAAGTTTTAGAGTACACTTGGAACAATAAGGAACTAGGTTTGACAGGTTTTGTTAGCTTGGTATAGTGATTACCTGTTAACCAATGTTTTTTTTTGATATTACAATCATATGTATTGAATTACATACTATTACTTAGATACGTAGCGCATACTCGAGCAGTTCTAACTTATAAAGCATTCATTCTGTTTTTTTGCGTTAAAAGCACAAATCAAGTTACACTTCATCTCATATGCCAAATTGTGTTGGACGGGACGAGGTCGCATAGTATCGATTATCGAGATCGCATCAGAGTGCAAATAGCTACACAGACGCCGTACATTACGCAGTATTCGATATAAAAAAGCTATGTCAACTATCGGTTATATCTACTCATCATAAAGCAGTCGGGGCCGCATGGCACCATCCGGTTAAGTGGCCGGGTAATTAATGTTCCGCCAAACGACTGCTCCCGGAATTCCCGGTTGCACCCGGTTTATGGTAAAATTCCCGACTATCATGCTATTGCAATAACAGTGAATGTTTGCCGCCACTCCGAGCACAACTACGCCTCGATTTAATTGCTGTCAAGCCTGTTTAGTTGTTTTACATAATTTGATTGTAATGCTGCCTTAGGTTGTAATTAGTGCTAATTTGGAGTGCTAATTAAACAATGTCACTCGTAATTGCCGTTTGATTCAATAACAAATAGTCGTGTTTCAATTACACATGTTATGAAGGACGCGTACAAACTTTATAATAACGAGTTTGATATAGTATGCCATACTTTTTTTCACAAATGTTGAAAGATTCCAGGAAAAGTATTCTATAGAGTTCGCGGAAACTCTGCCAATGTTAATTACGACTCTAATTAAATTGTGAATAAGTGTAACAGACTTATGGAGGGTAATCTTTTTGAGAAATTCATTTCAATGTGACTTCAATAATTATATTTACTGGGTTAAATCTAATTTTGTGTATCCTTGTATTACATTCGTTTGACTACTTTTATGACATTAATTTATTTTAAGTAGCGGTAATATTTGGAGGAAGAATAATTTACTTTGTTGATTCATAATTACGAGTACTGTGATATATTTGCACAGAAATATTGGTGAGGAAACTATGAAAACGATTTTTACCACACACCTACGCCTGGTGCATAGTTGTTTAGAATTTGATATGTGTTTGTTGTCAGCATTTTGTTGGTTCCGCGCCTTGATCAGCCCTTACAGTGGGAGCACAAACGCTGCATGTAGTGAGCGCAGTGTCGGACACGGAAACGGAACAGCGAAATTCAATAGCGCGCGTGAGTAATAAAACGTGGCCTGTTGACAACGGTCTGTTGCACTATAGTTGAGACTTCATTTCAGTTGGTAAATTTGTCGAGCGTCCGTCCGAAATTGCGAGCTTATTGCGTCCACGGCTTGTTTGTTCGGACGGTCAAAGCTTTGTAAGCTACAAGGTGCGCCCACAATCAAATAAATGTCGCAAAATAATGACGTTTCACTGCCGCTGGCTGTTGATGCAACAGATGCAATATCGCGCACTGCTGATTACCATCATAAATACTAATTGTACATGTATATTCAGCAGTCGACGCTCGCAGACCGAAATATAAAATCCACAACTTCAAAGAAAATATACAAAGCTTGAGCAGATATGAATGAGTTTTAATGCTTTAATCTGCAGTTTCACTTTTCACAGACTGCTGTTTATTATTGAAAATAGAAGCAACTGATTTTTAAATTAAATAAAAGATACATTTAATCTTTTTCTGCGTAGTTAATTTATCTCTATAAATAAGTTAATAAAATATTTAATTACAACTTTTGTGTTTGTTCATAGTTCTACGAAGCTTTTACAAGCCTTAATCAAATATTAATCACAGTTTATAATCAATGGTTTTTCTCTATTAGGACTCTTATTTCAGGATAACTATTGGAAAGATCTGATGATGATTGCTTAATTTATATCTTTAAAGTATTTTTTAGGTAGGCAAGAAGTTGGTATTCAATTTGCGCATCATTATAAACCTAATGTAATTGTAGCTATGTAATAGTTAATTAATTATTATCAAGAACATAACAAAAGGTTGGTTGTGACGGCAATGTTGACAGAAGTGATACTTTTAGGTTTAATTTCGAAAATAAGTTGATTGACAGTTTAAAATTCTTGAATATTTATTTTTAGATTCAAGAATTCCTCATTACTCAAAATAAATTCTGTCAAGAAAGAGCAAAAATACCTCGTACGCCCGTAATAGAAAACACCCTTATTTTATAAGAAGACATTTTTCCGGCAAGTGTCATTAGACAAGCGGACCATTACTAATATTTATTCACGTTACAAGTAAGAACTCGGCGGTGGCGATCGACTCCGGTTCGCAGTCGCGGCACTTGGCACAAGTTAAATGTAGTGTAAACAGAGGTAGTTATCGCTACACAACGCGCCACTAAATCTTCCACTACCGCCGGGGTACGCCCGCGACCGTTTGTCATGTCACCTACCGTCGCTCATGCCCTCTATACTGTGTATGTCGTGTGTGATTACGATGACGATTTATCAATTCGCAATTGAAGCCATCAATGTTTACTTTTTGAATACAGACAATGACGGTTTAACTTTTTACTTTATCTAGAACCACGTTTGTTACTATAGTCTCGCCCTCTTATTCACAAATCACACACTATAAACTTATTTTAGTTAAAATACTACTATAATATGTTTTCTTTTTTTCATTTCGCTAAGGAGTGAAAGAAACAAAACTCTTTATACGCCTTTCGTAACTTCATATATTTTTATGAATAAGAGGATTGATTTGTAGAGGTGAATAGAGATTTACTACTCACCTGTAAAACCAATATACGTTTATTTAAATTCTGAGAAACCAAGTCGTCTTCAACTGTTACAGTGCGTGATAGTTCTTAGAAACGTGTTTCAGTTATATAAACTTTAGAGCTGAAATTCCGACCAACGGTGTTACGACGATAGACAATACTATTGAGATCGGTTTCCCAATGAACCATTTGTCCATTGCTGATTTAGTAGAGTTTATCAATTGGACGTCAATAAGTTCTTATGATATATGCTTACTGGTGCTGTAAATAAAAACCGTTTCATAACTAACGCGGGAATTAACGCAAACACGCATTTTACCTTGAGATGTGACCACGGCGAGTGCAACCTGCACCGAAACGTAAGGCATTTCAGGGTAAAATGCGTGTTCGCGTTAATTACTGTATCCTATTATACATAAAAAAATCCATTTAATTTAACAACATCAACTCTATCTTATTTTCGTAAGAGTACCTAAGACTTAAAGCTTGTATGAGTGATCATACACTTATTTTGGTTACATAAATACATTGTCATTTCACGGCATTTTTCTATAGGGGTAGGTAGAGGCCAAAGAACACCACTTGGTACGATCCTTACAAACTTCCCTTGCTTCATTCACATCCATACATCTTGTTATATAGTAATATATAGGAACGCCAGTTACGAATACTACGCACCTGACCTTATTGCAAGACATTGATGGGAACTTTACTTGTTCTTACATAGAGAAGAGAGAAGTAATGACATTAAAACTGTTGATATGAAACATTTATAAAATGCTATCCTGAATTCAGTAAAGTTCAGTCTCATAATGTAAGGTATTCTAACCTTTAATTTTCAATCGCGTTTAAGACCCGTTACATTGTAATAGTGAGCTGTACACCACGATATATGATCCTACATATTTTGTATAAGGTTTTGTTTGGAGAATAATGGCGTTACCTTTACTATGTGAAGAGTTTATAAAAAACCTTTCGTTTTATGCCGCTTCACGCCCGTGATTTACCGACACATTGTGCGCTCCTACTATATTTACAACATGTGCAGAAATGCACTGAAATTTTGTTTAGCTTATCAAGTTTATCAACTTTCATAGCGTGATACATTTTACCTAAGTTTTGATTATTTGTAAGGCGTTCATCATAAACTGATAGAAATTGCCGATGCCTTAAGGTTAAGTAGAAATACGTAATATAATGTTAGAAGTTTGTGGAGTACATATTAATCCACGAATGGAACTACGAACTTCATAGAATTTCCTGGAAAATCTTTGAAACCCAATAACATATTCCTTGAACCGAAACCTTTTGCTATACTCATTCAGATATGTGTATTTGCTGTAAGACACAGACAAAGGAATTCGAAATCATAATCAGTGAAGCCTGGAAATATGCATTCCATTTTTTTATCAACGTAATAAATGAAAATCACCGTGGCGATGTCTCTCTGTATATTTAAAAGATAAAAAGTTTTTCCCGCCGCCATCAATTACGTGCCGATCGATATTTGTGTATCAATCGTCGTGTTGCTGTTGCAGTAGCGTTACGTTTGATATATAGGTTTGCTTTACACAAAGGAAAGTTGATCGCAAAGCAAATATTGCCACGATATTGCATCGCTTTCAAAAATAGTTGCAAACGATGTTTCTGTTCCGTTAACAATATTTTAATACCCAGAACACACACTTTGTGTAACGTTCCTCCGCCATACCAGTTTAATGAGTTTCATTTGGTAACTAAATACCTGTTTTATTTACCAGTTTATTATATTTTGAGAGGGCCGGGAAAGCCTGAATATTTACATTTCACGACTGATATTTGGGAGGGGTCGATTGACGACCTTCTAATGGTTTGAATGTCAGTTATTACTACGTAAAATATCGTCACAAATGTGAGGGGAAAAAGTAAATTTGCGGCTTCAGACGGCAGAGGAACGTCGTAATCCACACGATTACTATACTCTTATTGAAAATGTTCCCGAGAGAGCACTAAACGTGTTCTAAATTGTAATTTGTTTGAACATGTATTGAATTATTTGCAGATTATGCCACGTGGATACCGTTAGTTTGTTCCCAAAGGAGTCGTAAGCTATTTCTCAACAAGCTTGTATTAAAACGATTAACAAGCTTATTGCATGAAAGATCTTACAACTGTCGAATCCAAGAGTTCAGTCACCGCAAATATTTAAGAGACCAAACGGATACTTAATACTTCAAAGAAAATACAACCTTGATAATAACGCTGACAGTTGACGTACGACAGTAGAAGGAGATTAAATAAAGGCATTTTCTAATTTCTAAATACCGTACAAATTGTCGCCTGAAGCAAATACCGAGATAAACCACATGAAGTAATAATATATACTCTCACGATCCAGATCGGAACAGACTATTTACTCGTTACATATTTACATAAATTTGCTGTGAGCAAACAGTATCCGCATGACTATAGACGTTAAGACCTCAATAGGGTAATATTTCCAATGCTAAGAAGTGCACCGAGCGGTATGCTTGTCGGAAAAGGCAGGAGATTGGTACATAATATTGCAATCTCCGTCTGCAAACACTCGGTATATGTGTTAGGAAGCAATACTTATTCGCGTCGGGCGCTCGTGGTTAAACTTTCCCACGTACAGCAATCCGCTCTTTCGTATTTAACCACTGGCGGTTAAATCGTCTTGTTTTGTATGAACGATGTACGCATTGTGCGATGTAAGCCTAGATTGGTGATGCCTCTGTTTAATAATAGCAACATCGCTCTTAATGTTGAACATTGCAAAAGAATTACTCAAGTAAAGTATAATTGGTGATTCGAGATTTCATTTAGCTTGTAATGTTCGATACTTCATTGTTGTTTCTTAACTGTAGCATGTAGGAATAAATTCTAATTTCGTCTCGTTTCTTCATCATTTGCTAAAATGATGTATCAGAATTTCTATTTCAAAATTTTGTGTATTTCAGATGTTATTTTTGTTAAAAACTTAATAGATTGTGCTCGAAAGGCTTTTGGCTTCCAGTCCAAAGTATTTAGTTCAAATACAGGTCCATCGCCTGATGGTCCGGTAAGCCTTTACCACGCCAAAGATTGTTCAATCTCACTGATGGTTTCCGATCCTGAGTGCTAGCGTAGGTCTGTATACATGTCCATGTACATATGTGTATAAAAGTAATTTTAAGCTGAACCTGACATGTAGAGAAAACAAATATGCACTTACTTACAATTGCCAAGACTATTACTAGTAAGCGCAGAAGATTATGATTCCTTTTCGGAAGTTTAATTAAATAACATAACAAAGCCAAGAATATCGATCACAAAAGAATGAATTACGTTACGAACGTCGACCAAGTAAAGCATTAAAAGAAAAGGTACAGCGGGATTATTATCCATTTTGAAAAAGTGCTAAATACGAATTAACATAGTTTTGACGAGAAAAATGGTTTGAATAATTTCGGGTGTTCTTTCAGACAGTCAAATGAGTACAAAGGTCGTAATATGTACAAAATTCTGTGTTTTTTAAATGAGGTTCGCATTTTGAGCGAAAATGTTCGCAACAAAATGTTTTGGAATTTTTGCGTGAAAGATGTATTTTACAGTTGTAAGTGGTGATTCATCGCTAATTGTGTTAATCCCATACAAACGGAAAACCTGCAGGTTAATTGGGAATTAACAGAACAGAATAATAGCCACTGTTTCATGAAAACGTATATGTTGTTTGTTTTCATCTGAATCTGTATAATGATATTTGTTTACTGTCAGTTTGGAAGTTGATTCATAATTTTAACTATTTAGATTGTAATGCCTAGGCTTAGGTTAATTGTTTTAGCGATAGGTAGAATGTTATGATGTTGTGTCACAAAGTTGAGATAACTTTCGACAATGAAAGTTTACGTACCGGTGTTCCGTATAGTTAACTTCTGCAATACATTTTATCTTAACCATATTATATGTTTAGGCGTCTCTTAGTGATTACGAAATGGAAAATACAGAAATTAAGGCAAAGTTTCGGCGGGTGCCTCTTTTATGACGTGTTCTTATCTCTGGGGAGCGGCGCGTGTGGCGGGAGTGTGGAACAACCAGGGCAAGTTTGCGCTTCAAAACTTTCATGCACAGTTTTCTCATACAGTATTACCATTGCATAAGGAATAAAATGCCCAGCTTGTTACAACCCGCTAGCATGTGTAAAGTGGCTGTTGTTGTACAAGTGGTACCTATTGTGGCAGCGTCGCTTTGTTTGCGAGTGTCGCCGATATATCTCGAAACTTTTGCGGTGCAGCAACGCATCTCTACATCCTCAGTTATATCAACTCATATCACGAACGATTAAAATATACCAGCGCAGAAAAGGTTTATAAATGAAGGAAAGATTACATTGATGAAAAAGTGAATTTAAAATAAAATGGTATTGCAAATATTTTTATTTTAAATAAAAATATTTGCCAGCTCTCCATATTTTGCTTTCACTAAAGCCTATCACGTCAATATATGTACATTTATCCATGCGTAAATTCTTAACAATATAATCGATCAGATTAAAACGAAATCGAATTCAAATCCAGTTACCGACGAATCATTTTAAAAATAACTCTGCTCGTATCTCGAGAATGCCGAATAGCTTTTAATGTGTACATGTGGAGTGTTCGATAAAAGGGATTGCAATGTTTGTTTCAATTTCCTGAGCTGTGAGAACAGCCGCGCCTTCTATTTCATAGATCCTGCATGTTTTGCTCAAATGTTGGTTCATAAAACATGTACGAACTTTGCATTGAAATATCAGTCGGCCCTCAAACAAAATGCTAAACTACTTTAATATGAAACACATTTGAGAGTATATTAAATTCCATTGGTGTGTTATGTTTTTCAGTATTTATTTGTTTGATTATTTTGGATTAAGGTTTCCATGACGGTATGTGCTTATGAAAAATAAGGAAAAATCGTCTAGATGATACGAATTCGATGAGTAATTGGATCGGGAACATAAGTAATGTAGTTCACGTTATATTTTTTATCGAGCAGTCGGATTAAGTGATGTGTTCTATTTATTTATCGGAAACGGTTTTCGTGTTTCCTTTTATTTTGATCGCGATTTTTTTGAATAATAAATAAGGGTTGATCTGTACGGTAGGTTAAACATTAATGTTATTTTGTTACGTGAATTAAGTAAATGTAATTTCAATACTTTTATGTAAATTCATACATATTATGTCATTATAGAATTCCATGTGTTTATGATCATCCGTAAAAGGTACTAATTATTCACCAAACACTAAGTAATTACATTTAATTTTAGTGTTAGATGTTCCTAGTAAGTAGATAGCATACAAGTAGTTCTTAAGCAGGGTATTAGGGTTGCTTGCTGTGGCCATTGCCCTTCATGTAGCAAGAACTTCCGCAACTGGCGTCGCTTCGTGCCACAACTATTTTCATCAGACTTTGTGCCCAATTGTGCAGCTGCATACATTATTCTGAATAATACATGTGACTTTAGTTACATTTGGCGAGATTTTAGAATGTTTTGTTGGATGGGTCTAACATGTTTGCTGTACTTTTGTCGCTGTTAAAAGATAGTTCGTACTCGTTGTGGTTTTTATAAAACTGATATTGAATGTATAGTGTAAGATAAGTAGTGTTTTGGTATTTATATGAAAGGAGATTTGTAATTATATGAAACATTTATGCCAATAATACACGCGCTCCTAGTCACTGATAAGTGGTACCTATACGAAACGTATACATGTATATTGAAATCTCTTGTCAAATAAAACACAATAACAACAAAAGGACATTCAAAACACATGCAGACATTTAAAACGTCATTCAACTCGGAATTATCTCCAAATTAATCAAAACATTCTCATTGTCGAATTTCTAATAAACGGTTTAACAGTGAATTTCGCCAGACAATCGGGCGTTAACGGGCTGAAGTGTTCATCGGGTGACAATGAAAGTGTTTCATTGAGCTGTCCATTTGTTGGGGGAGAGAGGCAGGCACGTCGCGTCGCGTAACGCAGCCGGCGCGGAAGGCACGTTAATGGGTCCTTCGGCCGCCACCTGTCAGATGACTGTCGCCAACGTGCGCGCTTGCTCTGGATTTGTACGGACATACTACTGCGTAAACTTGCTGCCTGCTCTCAGCGGTGAGAGTTGTGACCTCTTACGTATAAGTGTACCTACAGTAAAACGTACGTGCTCGGTTATTCAATAGGTATCCTGCGTAAATTGTAAACCTATTGTTGCAAGAAGCTAGCTTCAAATATTCTGTAGGAATGTAGCTGCAGAAGTTTCCTGATGATTGTCCTTTACCGACTATTCTGTGTATATTCACTAAACTCATGGTAAGCTCTCTCTAGCAATTCAGTAAAAAATCCTTATTACTGTGAAATGTAGAGGTATGATGATTAAAATAATATAAATACTCGGTATTATTGAACTATGTACCGTTTCCGTGGTTATACATGTTATACTATCTTTTACGTGGAATGAACCCCTTTTGCAAAAAAAAATATTTATTTAGCGATAATATTGTTGATACTATCCCTGTTTCTTTAAATGACACTAGATGACTTTTAGGTCCTCGGTTTTATTCACCAATGCGTAGCAAACGTAAAATAAAATCGTAAAATTGAAAAACAAATCGGAGACCTGCGTGGAACGGAGTAACTCTGGTCGAACAAACAAAAAACCATTTCCATCCAACTTTTCAGCTAGATTTCAACCGAAGCGCGTTCGTCCACGGTTCAATGGAATTCAGAATTCTATTCCGATGCAGTGTTAATGAATTCGCATAATGAAAGTTCAGTGTAACTAGTTACCACTTTTTTGAAATGTTCAAAATTAAACGTCACTCTAGTATGGGTCGTGTTTGTGTTGAACTTACAAAACGGATGCTTATTTCACAAAACTTAGCTAAACTGTCCCGTCCACGAGTCGTGTAGCAAGTTTTCGACATGTTACTGAGATCGCATTTCGTATTCATCAAACATCCATTCTAGTCTCAATATACGTGCCGAAACTTGGTATCGCCCTGGGGTTCATCTTAGTTCCCGCAATGGGGTACAACTTGTGAACTCGGGCTGCGAACTTACAGACCGCTTGTTTACAGCTCTCTACAAGGTCGGCTTGGATATTAGCGACATATGTATTACTTTTAATGAGATTAAGTGCCACGGAAGCAAGTAGGTATATAATGCTTCTCATTAATTTTAATCCCTTCTTTCTTTTATAATTACTGACCTTTTTCAAACATCCTACTTTGATAAAGTAGGTGTAAAAGTTAAAAGGAAAACTTTGTTTATTCTGTTAGAATGTTTTAAAGAAGATTTCGTTGCCATAAACAACGGTGGTAACGTTGTTATTACAAAGCAAGTTTGCGAATATGAGAGTATAAACATAGATTCGCGGATAGTCGTTTATATGAGAAGGGTAAGAAAGGAACAAGGACTTACAAATATAATCAAATAATTCGATATCAAGTTACACTCACGAGGTTTTGTCTGTAAAAATATGAAACAAGCAATGGAGTGTGAAGCAATCTCGCGCAATATCTGGAGTTTTTTATGAGACCGCAGGTGTATTTTATAGAACATTTCTGTTCCGTTTAATGCCTGCTAACACCTTTCATATTGTGTTCCCACTTTTGTGCGGATATTGTCAGCTCAGTATTTACTTAGCATTCGTTTGTTTTATGATTTTAGATATTATACATATTTAATAAAATTGTTTAGTAAAATTAAACGTACTCATAAATTAATAGAGCGTAAATAATTTACAACTAAGTCTGTTAAATCCGACAATTGTTGACTTTCACAATTCTCTCAAAATTGCCCAAAACTTTAATAATTTTGCAATATTTGAATAAAGTTGTGCACAATCGACACTTTATTTCATTAAAATAAAGCTTTCAAATTGTAAATTGTTTTAGAAAGAGTGTTGACTGAGGGCTAATTGAAATTTTATTCGACGTTATGAATATCTTTTCATATGAAATGTTTCAACTTTTACATTATGTTTCGTCTTTCAACAAAATGTATCTGATGACCATTATCCACCGAGTCAGCCAAAAATTTTTGCGAACAAGTAATGCGGCCCCGAGCCATTCGCGGCATTTTCGCTGGCTGGAATAAAACATTTCGATTCCGATTTAAAGTGAGTGGAAGGAACTGAATTGATTCCATAGCTTTAAATGCAGAAAGGCGTTCATGATACTATTAAGGGCAAACATGTGGGCGGTTGCTACTACTTTTATAAACATTAGGACTAAAATAAAGTTTGTGTTCTTTTATATTCGGAATTTTCTTTTAGAGACTCCATATGTGTTGAAATGATTTTGCAACGTTTTCCCCTACTATAGTTATTTTAACAAGCAGTGGTTTAGGATATTAATTCTCCTGCATTACTAATGTGCCCAAAGTGTAATTATTCCAATAATCGTCTCACAACTTTGTCGAAGTTGTGAAAATCGATGCAATCTGCTAAAAACCTTCCCACATCATCTTTGCCCTCTGCCATTTAATTATTATTTAGTACAGTAATATAGAGGCACATCTAGCTGTAGCGGGCAGGTCAATGTGATTCCGGCCAGCGTCGCTCGGTCACGTCCCGAAGTGCGGAGCGATGTACCGCGCAACCGCCACTCCACAGTAAAAAGACCCGCGCCATTCTCCATTTAAATAATATATAGCAACTCTTTGATTCGCCACTCTATATTGTCTATGCTTTGAGCAATTGTTTAAATAGATGATCTATGAAACATCTTTAATCCAGTATTTAAGTATTTTCTAACACACTTCAGTTGCGATAAACATCATATAACTTTATGTTTTAAAAATTAAACCTTATTTCTAAATGCAAATTCTAAACAAATTCAAAATTTGCATTTTCTATAAAGCACAACCGAATTCAATCACTGCTCTGTATAACTGTTCAATAAAAATCATTATTCGTTTTCATATCGTTGAGACTCAAAATACAATCGAATGATTAAATTGGAAATTCAATAATACGTCTACTACATCAGACAATAAAACGAAGCCAAAGATGTGAAAGGGCATCATAAATAAAAGGCTTGAGTATAAAAGTGTTCTTTATGAAGTGTCGCCACAGTGGAGTTGAGGCCGCTCCGCGCCGCGCCGCCACCCGGCCGGCTGTCGTTGATACCTATTTGAAAGTCCTGTAATATTGAACTGGGCCGTCCCTCTCCTACATACATCACGATTATCGATATTTTAACTATTATATCGCTCATGCTTTTATACGCTGTGAAGTGGACCGTCAAATAACTTAGCTATATGACCACCATTTATGCCGAGAACTTTATTTATGTAACTATATCACTTGACTCAAAGGAAACACAAACGTATAAAGCACGATTTAATTCTTACAATATAAATGTATATAATAGTAAAAGAACGTGACGTAATGTGATTCTTCAGCATGAAAACACAATAAAGATTGTTGGATATAAATATTTTATTGGATATCCCCGCTTAGTATAAATATAGAGCTCGAATGTCGTAAATATTTTCTGTATACATTATGTATACTATACACACTACATCTTAATCCCACAAAAGGACCAGTGAAATGTTGGTATTTTGTAGAAGGTATTTCTGTTAAGACTTGCCTTTCCTTATGACGAACTATGAGGATAAGGGTTAAAAAATAGTTAGTTTGGCGTTAAGACGCCATGCAAGACCATGAAACAGAAAAAAATGCGGTGATAATTGGCGAACTGTATTTTAAAATAAGCGGGAAATGAAAAAAGCAGTTTACTCAATCATCAAATCGATACGATTTGATCCTGCAATTTTTACGCAGTGAAATATAACGTTAGCGAATATTCCCAAAACTTCGTATAGACTGAACATATCCTGAATAAAAAGGCTTTTTTACTCTCCACTCGTATACGCTAGCAATTTTCACGTCACTGTAACGTGAATCAAATGTTTTTTATGCAATCGATAGTTCATACTTTTTTCTTTGGGTTCGTCGTTACCGAAAAAACAAGGGTTCATGCAATTTTCTTGAAAATGTGGTTCAGAATACATATCGACATGTCTTACGAGGGTAGTGAATGCATCACTAGCACAGAACGGTCCCGACCGACAGAGGGTCGGAGCTGGCGAGGGAGAGTCTAATAAAATATGTAGATTTGATGACTTGTCACATTTTTTGTTACAAATCTGAGATTCAAAGTTTTTTAGTCACTTTACCAGACCCTTCGGTTCTTTTCATTAAGACTTTAATAATGTAGAATTGGCGCGCTTAAATCTTTTGCATCTAGGATGTGTCAATGGAGCGGGGATTCGTTAGACTTTAATTGAGTTACAGTATTTGGTGTCTCGTTAATTTTGTTACAAGGTGTAATTTATTTAACTCGAACGACATGAGCGCTTCGTATAAACACTAATGTAAATAAGCTTATGTTTCAGTGTTCGCATTTAATTAGGGGATAATTTCGAATCTTTCAGTCTTTTGATCTTATACTATCAATATTATTTTTAAATCCCAATAAGTTACTTTTTAAAATTATGATGTAACTAATCTATAAAAACTTATTATGTATGTATTTTAGTTTGTTTGAGAGCATTAGAGTTCAAATTACAATACAATTATACTTATTTGAATTCTAAAACTCTGTAAAAATACTTTACATGTAAAAGGCATGAATGAATGTTTGTATGTTCACAAAATGTCCAGAGTAAAAAGGAGTATTATGAGAGCTTCTATGTCCGTGTACGACATTGGTAGATTAATACAGACGTAATACCCGTACTAAGGCTAGATTAGTGCGATCATGATTAGTTGGTAGCCTGACTAGATCCTTAGTATCTTGACCTAGGAGATGTGTCGTTCATGTCTGCCGGTTTTCTTTGTCATATGTTTGTTTTGTTAAGTATTATTTTTTGATTATTATTATTTTGATAATGTTAATGTTTGTTATCTAACAATGTTCTATAATTAATTTAAATTTTAATGTACCTATAACTTACATGCTTAGTATAAACTGTTAATGTAAGGCGGTAATAAATAAATTAAGTCTTTTGAAAGATAGAGTAGTGTACAGTGTACTGTAGTAAATATCTGACTATAACAGTTGCATCTCGATTATATTTTAATATTTAACAGTTTATTTTGAGAGAACTTTTGTAATAAAAAGTTTATGTTATTACAGAAGCGAGTGCGCAAAAGGTTGTCGCATGAAATGCTAACTAACAATTACGAAATTTTTAAATCTGCTCAGAGTTTGTCTTAACGTTGACATCTATATTGCAAGTGAGGTCTTCTCATATTTCCTATAGCATGTTTCATTTGGTAATGCAATACCGATGCGCAATAGTTTAACCATGAAACTTTGAACTACCGTTAACATTGCTGTTCAAAGCATCGCCAATAAAACCGTCTCATTGTATACCATTTGTCGCAGTGATGGATAGGTCAATTTAGCAATCAGCGAGTGTTAAACTATTTGAATTGTTGATCGAGAGTCTTTGTGATATAAATTGCCCCACAAATAGGACGGATTTAACTTATATCTACTAGTGCAAGAGTAACGATGACTCTTGTATGTTTTATGGCGATGAAACGACATATCGGTTTTGTAAAATTATTGATATTGCAACTAAAACAGCTATTAAATTCGTTAAAATATTTAAAGTTACGATATTTTTTTCTGACATTTCGGCCTTTTTAACCGGAGATGTTTCTGCTTCACACGTTATATTTACCGGTAGCAAATTGTTGTTAGCGAGCTTACTATAGTTTTCCTTCCTAAAGCATTAAGTCTGAGCTATTTTTCTTGTTCCGTTAGTACAACTCATATTTTCCGGTTTCTTCCTTTTGATCCATCGGTATATCAGACGCTTACACTGGCCGTCATGTCTATACCAATATTATGCGCCAGTAACTACTTTAACCTTGAATGCGTCCAGTCACAATTGACCTACTGTTTGCGCAAAAACATCCACACAATTTTCATATGTGACGCGCGGACAGTACGTTGTTGGTAATCGCAAAGATCGGTTGAAAAATTTAGTTCTCTTTGTTAAAAGTAGGTTCTAACTATTAGCATAAATAGTGAACTATTGGATTTATAAGGTGAGTGGAACAAACTTTGCTATTTGCTTCTATAACTACTGTTCTATAGAGTAAAATTCATCAGTGAATAATCGCCTTACCAGCGAGGTTCCTAACACAGATTATGATCGTTTGCAACTTTTGGAATTTAAGACGAAACTAGAGGAAAGTGCATTTTGGATTATTATAACGGTAGAACATCAGGCTTTAGGAAATTAAAGGTATAATTATACATACATATATAATGTATTATGCCAAAATCTGTTATTTTTTGTGAGTTGAGCATTCACTGCAGAGCATTTATAGTGGAGTTCTGCTCTACTCAAAATACAAATACCGCATTTCTAGTATTTAGGCCTGTCCACGGCAAACCAAATCCAATATACTGAAGGAACAGTGTTCAGCTCACCATGTCAGTCTAACAAACAAAACATAGCTAGAGATTGCCGAGGGCGTAGTGTGGACGTATCGGTTTAGCGTGCATACGAAGGGCGGCCGCAGTCGTCATAAATCGCTCGGACGCTCTACCGTGCATAGGCACGAGCCATCGACTATTAGCCCGCCGAACTGGCCCTTCTAATAACGCTTCGGGCCTCGGCCTACATGTTTGATTTTACTAAATATATTAGCTTATGTAAGTATACTCCACTTATGTATATTGTGAAGATGCACATCGCAGTTCACTGATACTAATTGTAATCAAAGTATTTAAATAGACATTTGACAACTACTTGATGAGTTTTTGTTTTTGAAATAAGGAACGGTAATTGAAGCTTCTAAATGTAAAATATGAAGATACAGTGGAAACCGACAGATCTGAATTTGAAGAATGATTTTTATTTCTTTCCGACATTTTCAACAGAGTAATTTTGCCTTATTTACACAAAATTATTATTACCTATCAGCCTTTTGAGTTTATCTCGTTCGAGCCGACAACTGCTGCAGTAAAAGCACTTTGTTTTAATGTTAGTGATGAAATAAATTATGACGCAACACAATAATGAACTCCTATTTTAACAAAAATGGCCAGTTCCCGGATACTTGCATACACAACATTAGGCACACAATTCGTATACAAATGAAGTCATCAATTTATGGCTTCCTGCCATATTATGTAGCTATGTTTATGTGTTGGCCTGTAGGATGGTAGCGAATCAATAGTCCAATCGTTGGCAAGCGCGTACCACTCTATCAGCGATTAGTTTTGGTCTAGTGGACACTCGCCCGTTCCTTGCCGTTAGAGCAGGAAGCTTGGCCACATGGCTAAATTACTACTTACTTCGACCACGATGGAGCTTTATCGGTAAAACGTGTATGGCGTCATTTCTGAAACGGCACGGCCTATACGTTCTGCCTTTCATAGTTATTTTACAGTTTGCTCTACCGCTATCGATGCAGATGTGTTTTTAATTGTTATCTAAATAAAACAGTCACCTGTATTAATACAGGTGACTGTAACATAAGTTAATATAAAATATTGACTAATATGACTCTAATAAACATTGTTAAAGATGTACACATAATAAGTTAACTACAACTGTAAACACAGACGACCCAAAGAAATTAAATAAAACCAGGTAAAAACGGAAAATCTACCTCTAGTAAAATGTCAACTAGAATCCATCCTCGGCTCACCAACAAAGAATCGGCCGAGGTCCATTATGATAATGAAAGTGACTCCCGTTTGTCTTAAAGTCGTAGCTCAATTTGCAAGGCGAGAGATAAACGCTGTTAAACTGTCGAAGTTCGTGACAAAGCCTGAATAATGCAGATTACACCGAGAAAAATACGGCCGCAGTCAAATCTGCATATTTTATTGGTCCCTTTCCAATGTCCGCTCTCACATTCCGGTAAAAAATTATATCGAAACGTTGCTCTGCTATCTTGCAGTAACGACTTCAAACACGTCGATCTATTCCTAATCGCTTTAGTTTGTACCCACAATCCGGTGTCTTCATAAAGTCAAAGTCGTTTACCGGTACCTCATCGAACTGTTTCTCGTACAATCAGGATGAAGTGAATTAATTTCTCAGCGGGGTTTAGTGTTTAACTATTTGCCGAGAGATTCAATTCCTGAAGTCAAAGTACAAATTACCGCAGGTAGACGCGGAATGGTTCGGTGAGTGCGATTTCCCGTGGCTTTGTGCCTTGATGGAGTTTCTAAAGCTCTGCACCTTTCTAAATATGTGACGGCCTACGTTTAAACCATTCACCCGCTTACGAACAAATTTACGTTTACGAGTTCCGGCCCCGTATTTCCTAAACAGCGAGGGTTCGAAAATATCTTCCTTAAAGAAAAGAATACGTAAACGAATTCGGGACTTGGAAAGTGAGGAATGGTAATGCGACATTATCTGTCGCAGATTATGCGATTAATTTAATTAGGTATAACAGTATGGGTGATTAGTATAGTACGTACAGCCGTTAAGCACGGGGGATTAAGTAAATGTGTTTCGACCCAATAGATATTTAGATGTCTACATTTGATTTTACACACCTGTGCGTACGGCCGACCCTTTTAATGTCTTTAGTTCGGTTCATTCAATGTAAGAGCGAAAGTAGTAAACAGATATTTATGTAAGCAAATAATTTGGTGCCAATTAAGTAGAAATAGGATTTATTTGTTCTGTGACACAATGTTAAGATATATATTACAAACTAAATAATAAGTTACGTGATTTCATTTCGTGGTACGCGGGTAACCACATCGGTACCTTATTGATATAATGTTTGGCAAATATTATATTGAACATGAAAATTGCTTTTCAAGAAAATCAAGATACGAATGTGCGAATATCATATATTGAAAATGAAAGGCTTCTGAATTTCTTACAAAGCCTTTAGATTTCGGGTCGCAAATTATTTTGCGAGTTGCGGCGTTGCTGTGAAATATGACTCCAGTCAAATTGGGTTCAAACGTTTTATTGCTTTGTGCTTCAAATAGGTGGTTACAGTTTTCTTGAATTTATAAATACACAATCAAATTATTTACGAGCGACAGTTATTGTTTTTGCCGTATTATTTGCAAGCAGACGAAAACTCTTATTTTATATAGTATCGTGAGTTGTTATTTTAATAGGTATTATGTGATCTGCAAACACTGTAAATGTAACATGGTATTACGTATTCTGTCACGATTGATTACCTTGAAAAAAGTTGATTTTATATATGCAATAGAATTCATGAAAAAAAATAAGCTGTAGAAACGAAGGTCTAAACTTTGTCATATCTTGGTTTGTGATGCTGCTGATACCAATTTGTATGAGCTAACGATTTTCAATTTGTCCGGTTTTGACAAAGATTAATGTGGAAATCAAGAGACATCTTTTATCCTGTATCGATTTTATATGATTTTAGATAGACTCGAGAATTTTAATAAACTGTCTAGAATATAAAATGTGACAAAACAAATATTATATTTATAGACATGATTTTGTGCTATTACTTTCTTAAATTTAATTAAATACTCAAAAAAAAACTTGCTTTCTTATAAAGCTAAGTTTTTATTCTAGTCATTGCATTGAGTTCTAAAGTCAACTAAGTAATACCCACAAGAAGTAGAGTATCGGAATCAAAACACCTTTCATAATAGAGAATTGTGTTTTCTTAATAAATTTATTCCTTCTATAATACTTGTTTTGTATTATAAGTAATGTGTAAAGAATTCTTTTGAATCGTTTTATTCGGCATCATACTTTTTGTGTAGGTACACATTTCTCTTTATCTCAGAAATCTTTTCTCAAAGGACGAGTCTGGAATGCTCAAGAGTATTCATTCATCTGATTATTTTTCCTAAAGAAAAGACAGCGGGGAGCTTATAATTAAGACGAACTAAAAGAATGATCAACAATTATAATAATATAGCTGATACACCATTTGTAATATAAATATTTTAGATAAGTTATTATTTTTATTATTTCAACAAAACTTTGTAGACTTGAAAATTTGTCCCTTCGTTTGTCAATTACTACTAATTATGCAGGATTAGGCACTTGCGAAGAAACTGAGCCGTTTTGCATTTATCTTCAAAAATATCGTTGGTAGGAACGCCTGGTCTTCGGCTTAACTGATGCTATTAGCCCTGCCATAAATATCTGGGTAACGTATTTAAGGGATTTAGATTTAGCTTGTTCGTCTCTGATGGAGGTTCAGCGGGTTACAGTTAGGCACCGAGAGCGGGTTTTATGTTTTTTAAGTGGCCCGAGCTTAGACTCGCTTTAGAAGATTTAAATCGTTGTCTGGGTAATTTAAAGGTGCAAGAATGCGGGTGTAATTTAAATTTAAATAATCTCTTGCTTCCATTAAATGAACATGTATTCATTAGGAAATAAATTGGAATTTTAAACTCCACTTTGTTTGCCAAATGTTTTATGGTCTAATTGCTTTAAAGAGACGTATCTCAATTGTGAGGCAAACGTCTTGGCCAGTCGAGCGGAGTAGCGTCTCGGCGCCAACACAATGCATCTGTCGCGGCCCGCAAAAGTTGTCCTAATCTAAACGTAGATGATCGCGATTGTCGGAAGATTCAGCGGCGATTAAACGTATTCATAGCGTTTACGTTTTGACGTTGCGCGGCCGTCAGAAGCAACAGGGCCGCGATTGGAGGGCGGGCGGGCACATGCGCGCGGCGCTCGCTCGGCGGGTCGAGGCGCGGGGCGCTCGCCCATCGCAGCCTCCACGCTCGTACTTAATGAATCGCCGGTACCCGCGGCTCGCGCTGCGCTCGCTCCATCCGAGTGCTCCCTTTAAAAAGTTGTTAAGGAGCTTTTCTCGCCGTCTCCCTCGCGCCCTCTCGTGTTGCAACAAAATAATATCCGCGGGTGGTGGCTTCCGACGCTGCAGCACCGTCACGAGGTAATGCATGCAATCCTACTTTAATCGGCTTTTGTTTCTTAATAGTTTTTATTTGTTTAGTAAATAAAAGATTAGCACAAAACTTTACTTTTCGATGTATTCATAAATATTTTTGGTTTATTATTGCAAGTTTTTCTTTATTTTTCACTAACATTCTACTTATCATAATGTTTTGAAAGTTGTTAATTGTATTTATGATACAAATATTTACGGATTTTTGGTTGTGCTATTGAATAAATATTTACTCGTATATAGTGTTTACATTTTAGAGGTGGACAAAATAATAATAATAATATGTTTATAGCAGAACATTTACTTCGATTATTATCTCGGATATAAATAATGGAAGGGTCGAAAGAGGTCGGTCTCGTGACGATATTAAACCGCGTTGTTGATTATTTCGTTTTCATATCAGTGACACTGTTTATATAACTATTTTGTGGCTTTATAACTTATGTAGGTAAAATAATTTATTCGTGCCTCATATAAATTAACGAAGCTGACAATAGGCTTAGCAAAATTAAATGTTTTAGAACACCTCACTGTAAGGAGAACCTCACGCCGCATATGACAATTTTATAGTGAATGTAACTATTGAAGATTGAATACAAATTTGAGGCAATAAACGGTGTATTATCGGAGCTATTCGCCACTTTAGCAGCGTATTATGAAAAACGGTCCCTACAAATTTGTATGGTGCCGCTGCCATTGTTCGTACTTATAATGGGTCTGTCAATGTTTCACTCGAGATGAATGAACTGTCGATGAATAACAAAAAATGACGCTCCACTGTTTTCGCTGATATTCCTTATACAAAGTTACAAGAGGCCTGGCTGTCACTTCTTGCTATTCTACAACTAGGATAACTGCTCTACAACAATTCCTATCCTGACAAAACAATACGAAAGTCGTCGTTGCGATTGTTTTGTCTTAAGACGTCCTTGGAAAACTTACCTCCGAATAAGCTTTAAAGAAATTCCAAGTTAGCGTTTTTGTACGAGCACCGATACTTGGGTACACGTGGCGAACTTGTACGTTTTTTAAAATAGCTTACAAGACAAAATTTTGCTAAGAAATTGTAACGCGGAGACATGTTAAAAACTAAAGGTCAACTCAAGGATTCATGCGTATTCCTAAAACAAAATCATGCTCTTGGTAGATCCTTTTACGCGTGTATAAGAAGTTTCTATCGACATAGCCCTACAAATAGTTTTGAATCGGGTGGGATAGCAAAAACAAAACATCGAGGATTGCATACATTATAGCTAATACGGTTGGGTAATACAGAGGGATGTTCGAGATTTGGAATTCAATATGCATGTGCTACATGTCTTCACCCTCGCATCCTTCATTCCGTTTTTCGTCAGAATATTTAAATACAGAAACATTTCTATCTATAGGGCTCCATGAATCTTTTAAGGCAACACGCTCCATCCAATAAGGGCTCTTCGTAGCATGTGGTACCCATACGTAACGCTCCCTATATTTTCCTTATCAATTCCTTTCGGCAGTTATCGTGAGTTCGTTATTGCGGTATCATTACGATTTTTATTGCGATTCCTCTCCCCGTTTACTTACATTATGTGTTTCTGTAAGTAATGAAGATAGAATTATCTAGTAACGGCCACATTCGATGAACTTAGTATACTGCAACTATTTATTACACTTTAATAGTTTCGGAAGTAAATCTGGTTAGCTTTTGTATTTTTTCAGGGCCAACTTTATATTTTCCATCAATTCTTTACGACAAACCACCTTTTGCATCTTTTTGGCAGTAAAATTTGACCCTGGAATTTATCCTCAAAGGCTATGCAGTAGTTTTTCTCATACAATTAAGTTATTTTAACTGAAAGTTATTTAGCGTTTTCACAACAATCTAACTTTTGGTGGCTATATTCTTTAATAAGTATTTACTAAACATTTTCATGTCAAGATATAATAAGTGAATAGTGAATAGGATCAAAATATCAGAATAATGTCTTCTATATCTTAGCATACATAAACACAGTTTCTCTAACACGTTTTGATTGATCTACCATACAGCTAACATTGTTTGCATAGCTTGAACGTATTAGTATCAGAAGCAATCTGATGTTGCAAACGATTCTAGCATGATCGGCCAATAACGATGCATGACGGCTACCGGGCATCAGTTCTTACACAGTCTGGCTAGAATACTATGTATTGTTTATCATTGTATTAGCTACGAGGTAAAAGTTATTTGTCTAGGGATGTTGACCTTTATTGTTTCACTCTGACAAAGTGAAAAAATCTGACAACACTTGTATATTGCGTAACAAAGTATATGCATTATACGCCACTTATCTACCTATTAAATAGTTTGTCTGATAGGTATCCAATTTCCATAATCAGATAGTTGCTACTTTCATTATACCTCTAGAAGTAGTTGAAGCAGCTGTTAGATAAACTGATTTTATATTAGGTACGGTAATTAACAAAAGTCACTGAACTTTAGCAAACTCTACCTTTTTATTGTAGTTGTCATAATTTTGATACAAGGTGAATTCTTGAGAGTGTTTCAGTGCACGGATCCCAAATATTTTTGTTAACTATAGTATAAACACAACAAAGGAGAATTTTAAAATTTTCTACCACTTTTGTCATTACATATACATACTTTTCTACTTTAATAAGTTTATGTCATGGAGGTAACTAGTTTCATCAAGACAATCCGAGTTTAAAACCTTATACGAGGACGCGTATATTTAACAAAATAGTCTATTTACGTCCATTTGTATATTAGGAATAGGCTGGATATCAGTCTTTGAAGCCTAGTACAGTTTTCGAAGGCCTGACAAATGACGTCATTTTATATATTTTTCAGTGCCCGCCTTTTTTACGTTCCTGTATATTCCGGGTTCACACGAGTCTATAGAGACCTCATTCATTAAAATTAGTGCAAACCTTTATACTTACGTTTGCGTTATCCTATAAAGCATTACTTCGACATATTTGATATTTTTTGCCATATATCTATGCTCTACTGGTACGAAAAGGGCAAAGCAAGGGGTGTTGTGACGTCACTACACATACAATACGGAGGAAACCAACTAAAAGGCGGGAAGATATTTTCCTTGTGTGTTTTATTTGTTTATTCAGATTTTTCTAACAAAAATGAAATCACAGCGACGTAGATTTTTTATTCATCATAAGGCCAAAAACGTATTTATTAACTCTCATAACAATATACATAAAGTTCCTACATTATTATTAAAAATAAATATTGTGAAAACATGCAATGTACCATTATGTTAATTACTGATCCTATTCCTCATGAAACCTGTAAATTATTAACTACTTCTTACTTAAGATGTTATTTACCAACAAACCTTTGGGTAAGACTGACTTATACTCCTACAACTTAATAGAGAGGCTTGGGTGCAAGATTCGCGGCTGGCGGAGATATACAAATTCAATATGTAGAATAAATAATGTAGAATATCGGTGACCCACAGCCTGTTTGATACAAATTGTATCAAACAGGCTGTGGGCTATCGTAGGCTATCGTAGCCATCGTTATTTAGACAAATTGTGCATGCCAAGAGTGATCTATTAAGTTGGCAGTCCATAGTTGTAGTAGCTGTACAAAAAAGTAAATACTAATTTACACTTATAACAATCACTTTATAAATATAACGATAAATGTCTACAGAGATGTGAATAAACGTATTTCTACTCGTGACTCTACTAATAAAACGAAACTGACCGTCAACAAATAATTGTTTGCTAGTTTACAACTTGTTTTCCGCAATATTTGTTTCCGTAATTACATAACAAGGGATCTATTAAGACTTTTCCGTGAACTTTCCCTGCATTCGAAAGAGCAACAAACAGATTGGAGTTAGTTGCTTATCATTGTAGCAAACTTGGAAGTAATCTACAGTTATTATTTATCGATATTACGATATCTCCTCGGGTATTTACGAAATGAAATATTTATGCCTTCCTTTTTATATTTCTATAAATAAATATTGAGAGAAAAACATAAATTGAAAATAGCTAAGTTTAAGGGACACTGTATCTAAGCTTCCTATTTGTAAATATTTATGAAACAGTTTTATTATTGACAGCCATATATTACGGCAAAACCGACTTATTACCAAACACCTACTGAGTACTCGGAGTAGCGTTTGATTGAGGCACGTGGAAAGATTTTTCTTGTTATTTTATTTATATTAGTTTAAATGCTTCTCTCGTGTCTAAGATTACCTAATACTTTGAACGTGTGATAAAAATATTGCTCTTTTTGTAAAATAGTATCAAAGTATTACTTAGTTATTAGAATTGTCATATGATATCTTTGAATCTGTGGTTATTAGGCTTTGAAACGATCTGGTTGTAACTAACACGGCCTAACTAGGGTTAATTGGATTGATGTCCTTTTAGGATAGGTACTACGGTGTTTGGTAACTATCAGGTTACACCTAAATAGAATATTATACTATCTTCTATATACTTATACGATTAACGCTAAAACTTCAAATTAGCAAACATACTTTGATTTTAGTTTGCGTTTGGTGACCTTAATCTTTACCCGACTAGACTCTCATTAAAAATAACAACAATGCAACAAGCTTTGACAATAATATGATTATATAAAAATATTAATTGACACTCTAAAAAGCAGAGTAGTTTTGAAACTCAGGTAAAACTGCATGTCAGAGATAGCAAATATATTCGATATGTATAAAAAAGGGCTGAGTACACACACATCCATGTAAAAATATTCAAGCTTAATATTTCATTTCAGGCGCTTTTAAATGAAGACTCATGAAGGAAACTGCGACATGATTCAAAGGCTTATTCAATGATTCCCCGCTCGATGGGGTGCGTGAAAAAATGTTTTCATCTCTACTTAGTGGGCATATGAGGGGCGATGAAAGCCTAAAAATAAAATAAGTACCTATTATGCATACCTGCTATTCGTTACATACAAGCAAAACATACTGACAAAAATTTACATAGTAATGTATTCTATTGTAGCTTTGTAGTACATACCTTAAGCACGCACACACGCACCGAAATGCACTTTAAATAAATAATAAAATATGTTGCAAAAGTTGCTTATAACTTAAACAACACAATTTTTTCTTTCAGAATAATAGCATAACGATGTGACACACATGCAATTTAATAACCCTTCAGCTCACCCTATATCACGCACACACATAAACATTCATAGTCTGTGAACTGCATTGACATGTTAACATTTATTTCCATCAGCGTATACAAGAATGAAAACTCGTTTTAATTATTTTCCGGGTATACGTAGTTACAATCCCATGCAGACGGATAACTACGGGGGAGGTTGTTACCACGATACAAATAAAATTTATGCATCTGCAGTAATTGGAATTGCACTACAGAAATAACTTGATACGCTACGTTAGCGATACGGTCAGCGCCGGTTTTTAACTCGCTGATACATTAATACCGCGAAAATCATATTGGAGTAATTATTTATTAATTTTCGACTCGCTTCCTGAGGCTTTCAGGGGTATAATTGTTTTATTATGGTAACGTTTATTTACAGAGAATACGATGAAATTGCACGCGAAATAATTTAAAATATTATTAAAACGTTTCGCTTACTGTGACTATGATACCTCATTTATTTTAAGTTTTGAAGACGATACGTTCTTCGTTCGTTTTTTAAATACGTTCTGGATGTTCTGGGAATGATATTTGTAGTAATTTTGTAAGTAAGAAGTAAGGAAAAATACTTTTAAAATTAGAGTTCAATGATAGCAGGCAACAGATATATCTAGAACTGGATTTCGTACGCTTTAGAAACAGCTATGAAATCCATCTCCTCGGCCTCGCAGGCACTGCCGTGACCCGAACCCATTTAAGCTTCTAGGGGCCTGAAAAATGCCCAGTTATAGTTTGCAACTGAAACTGAGCTCAGTTAATGGCGTTAGGCTCGTCCTGTACCGGCGAACGGCATGTTTATGATACCGGATCTTTGTATAACCTTTATCGATCCTGTCGCTATACATGCCTATTTGGCACGTTGAACCTGGGTTTTACTTTAACCTTTGTTGATAATAATAGTTGCATACCTACACTATTTATTTACTTTCTACCTGATAAATATTAGGTCGGGGAAAAAGTCTTTTCGCATTATAGTATGTATGAACTTGTAATAAAATCTTTTCTCTACACAATAAAGCTCGATGTTTGGGTACCTCACGAGCTCACTGAAAGAAACGTAATGAACCGTGTACTCATTTGTAATTCTTGAAGCCAAAGAGATTTTATTACAAGTTCATACTATACTATAATGCGAAAAGACTTTTTCCCCGACCTAATATATCGATCTTGCTAATGGATTTTGATGGAAATCGGCATGCTCTAGTCTGAGGTAAACTGCAGGATATCTTTAACCACAGGATGTCGTTCTAAGTGGGCGAGACCGCGGTCAAAAGTTAGTTCTGCATAAACATAATAACAAGTATGATTACGGAGAATTAGAATAAAATAGGTGCCATAGATGACCCTAAATGCAGGCACTGCAATGAAGAAGCAGAAACCATGAAACACATACTGTGCGAGTGTGATGCTTTAGGAAGGAAAAGAATGGATCTTCTAGGATGCGGTTACCCTAAACCACAAGACTACAGGCTGCTTCCGGTGGGGTGCATAGCAAAACTGATAAGTTTTGCCCTGCCCCCCAACGTCTAGAGCAGCAAAGGAGGGGGTGACACAAAGGATCAGGAATGGTCGAAGTGTCAGCCAGGCATTAACTGGCACCCCCACCCCTAAGATAAGATAAGATAAGATACGATAAGATGATTACGGAGACATAAAAAGAAAGTAGAAATATACATTCAGCCAAATTTTATCTACAAATAACTCGAATCCCAAATAATTTTTGCTCATTTGACCAAGAAAAAATATTTTATATGGACCTCAAGCGTAAACGGCTTTCATAAAATAATTTTGTAAATCCAATAATTGCCCGACGAGGTTTTGATTTGCGACCAGAGGGGAGTTGTTCAATTTTAGGTGCCCGCAGTCTGTTTCCAGTATAATTTCCAAAAGTTAGACCTTTAATATTGCAATTTCAAATTATCACGGACTGAGATTTGATTGACAGATAACTGTAGTTTATGAAAATATTGAAACTTTGGACTAGTTTTTATTCCAAAATTCGAAATGAATTATAATAAAATATTGGATTCATCAGAATGTATTGAAACAGTGCCAATAATATCTTTTGCGGACTATTGTCAGTTTTGCACTTTCGCGGCACATTGAGCGGCTTAGTATTGGCAAGGCTGAGGTGAGCTCAATATGCCCTTTCCTTTCGGTTCATGTAGCCAGGTCGGGAGTTAGCGGGGCATAGCTATAATAGCAAGCGGTTGCGGCAAAGTGCACAGATGCAAACATTGGTATCGCCGAGCGCGGTCGAGCGTCGGAAGCATTTTGATAAAACGTTGCACAATTTCCGTCTGCTGCGGTATCGCCCCACAACCGTTGATTACGCAAGTGTAGGCTTTAATAAACTACAATTTCACTTTCACTGAAAGTAATAGGTACACGGAAAAAATATTTTTCCCCTCTACAGATCACTCATAACATAACATAAGACGCATTACGCATAGAACATACAGGAAAATTATAATGTTCCGAGAAATCTCATGGGAAAATATCAATATATTGGGACGGCTCAATTTCATTATATTAAAATCTAAATACGACACGAACATGATATTTTAATGAGATTTCCGGTTGCCGGAATTTCTGTCTGGAGGAGCAAACACTACCTGCCAACCTAAATACGTTCTAATAAGTCAAATTCCGTCAGGAACGACACCAAGTATGACTGGTATTTTCTAATAAAAACTTCAATAAAATGTACAACGCGACGGGTATTAGCGCCGCGAAATTCCTCGCCGCGTAAATAATAACATAAAGATTTTCCAATACATGTCCCAATAAGAGCCCCTGTCGCTGGCGGCGCACGGCTGCCCTCTCCCCCGCCGGCGCATTAGCTAACTGTCGCAAAATATACTCTGTGTTTCCTTACGAGCCCGACTCTAAACATAATTATAATTTGCCAAAGCCGAATTCTTTATCTTTGTTTTCTTCATGATTTTGAACTTATGAATTTAAACACCAGCCTCGGCTGATATTCTAAACATTGTTAACATTTTTTCTTTAAGAAGAAGTAAAGGAATGTCAAACTTTGATAATAAATATCAGGCGTATTTACTTTTACAAGCTATAATAAATATAAAGAATTTCCGGTTTCAAAGGAAAACGTTACAAGTGGAACATTTAAAATATGATCAGTGGAAAGAGAAGTTGTTCAAAATTTTGCGGAAGATATAAAGGGATATAATAAAATAAGGTCTCGACTCTCGACAAACGAGAGAACAATAATTTAGTCGGTCGTGTCGGAGAACAAATACAGTGTCAACAGATAATAAAGGCAGAGCTGGCCGATACCCGCCGCGAACCCAATAACACAGACTCTGCTCGTATAAGAACCTATATACTGCGGACCTGTATAAGGAAAGGATGTCGCCTTCATAGTTATTGCTGGAAACTTGGGACCGACCAGATTTGAACCGAATGCTTTTATATGAAATATCGAAAGCCAAAATATGAGTAAACAAGCTCGTTTATTGAAAATAATATTGAGATATTCTATCGCACATCGCTACGAAGACAAAATAAAATCGTGATGGGAATCCATGATGGTTAATCAACCGTGAAAATCGAAACTCCAGCTGTATTCAAGGACTCGAGAATTTGTCTTAGTTGCCGACTAGCTAACAGTTCGGTACATACTTGAATCCCTTTCCGAGATTCTACAAATTCCACGGTAACCGCAGTTAAATTAACTCATTATTTCCTTAGTTTAGTTTTGTGAATAAAATTCGATAATTCATTTCAAATACCCAGGCGTCAAATTAATTTCAAATTGATTTAAAATTACCTCACTATGCGGATGAAGACTGTTTCATATTTATATTTAAATTCTTTATAAACATAAATAGTTTCATAAAGGTAGACGAAGACAATAGTGCAAATATTTTGTGAAATAAGCATATTCAAATGTGGAATACCGTCGATCCCGCACAGAGAATAAAAATAACTTGAGAGGAAAATTTGGTAAATCTCATTGACGCTGTCTCCGAGGAAATCACTAGCACTCGTCGTGATGTCGTGCCGTCGAGCACAAACAAATAACATAGTGGAATTCTTAAAGCATTTCGTGAACTTTCGCGAAAAACAAAAGATTTAATCGAAATACGACTGCCTACAAGCTTCCATAGACTTAGTAATAGTCTTTGTCGTTCACAGAGATTACACTCATTATTTTTATAACTCACATTACGTATATCTGACAATGAATAAGATTTCGCCTTAGTATGATTAAGTTGTGTTAAGGATTTTGTGAATGTTGCTACGACATGAACCATGTAATATCAGGGGAGCGTGCTTTAGAAGTTAAGCATCTTAATTGGATGTAGCCAGAGATTACTTTTGTATTAGCGTCTTTTCCTCATTACTGGAAATAAGATTTTGCTTCTGTACCTTTACATCGTCATGCATTTTTTTATGGCGTTGTAAACTGAAACTCCCTCTTCTACTCGATTATACCTACCTCGAAAAATCAGCAAACAATAAAATCGTTAAAAAATAAATCCCTTCGAAAGGAAAACATAATGAAATATGTTTCATCAAATATGCTGAGAGCGTTTGGGTAGTTAGGTATGTCTAAATATTCAAAGATGCCTTAATCAAGTTTAATCGAAATATTGAACTGACAGATAAATGAAACGAGGGTAGACCCTTAAAGACAACGGGTTCGATCTGTAATCGATACTCGGTACGAATACTCAACCCTTTAGTCCAATAAGACCCTGGCTTTGTAGGAGGCTATTAACGGAAGATGTTATCTGTACAATAATCATTTCCACGGTATTTATTCAGATAATCCCAAGTTATATACTACTTAAGAGATACGGGACAAACACTTTAATTTGATTTACCACGATGACGTAGGCAACAGTCTAGACAAAACCTTAGATATGCTTACTTCATTTACTTTGAAAGGTCTGGCGATACTGAAGCAAGAACAATGATTAAACATTTTTAGAACAATCAAAGAATACTTGTATTACTTTACCCGCCGCAAGAATTTATTAATTTTCTTTTGAAGATTGTTCGATTCGTTTTTGCCTATAAACCTCGGACGGCGGCTTTTGATTATCGCCTTAGATTAATTGAATTGAAAGTAACTTGACATCCTGTCATTTGTACCCGGTTCCTATATTCTGTTATTACGAAACACATAGCATTGTCTGTATAGCAATCATTGGATTTGTTTGTCGATCGTTGTGCAGTTAGCAATAGTTTTACCTAGATACCGGATCACACGCCCCGGATCAAGTGGCGGTCCAATATTTGGGATGCACTTGGTCCACTGACGAGCCAAACATTTCAATAAATGGAATTTTGGTAATACCTTTACTGTTTCCGATTCCGATGCAACTGAAAACATATTTAGTGGCGCCAGGTGATGATTTAATTGGAACTGAGTTTAGGCTAAATCAATTTTAGTAATGACTACGTACTACGTACATTCGAATTCAAATTCACATCGGTATAGAGACAGTGGTTTGGTTTACAGTACCTCGATTCTCTACCACTATCGACTACCGACAACCGGCTAGCTATCGAATTTTGACATTTAGAATGTACTGCCAAAATGTTTCCTACGACACCCGTCAGAGGCGCTGATCAGATTTTCATACATAATTTCTCGATGACAGTTCGGTTGTCGGTAGTCGATAGTAGAAGAGAACCGAGGCACAGTACCTCGATTCTGTACCACTATCGACTACCGACAACCGGCTAGCTATCGAAATTTTGACATTTAGAATGTACTGCCAAAATGTTTTCTACGACACCCGCCAGAGGCGCTGATCAGATTTTCATACAAAATTTCTCGATGACAGTTCGGTTGTCGGTAGTCGATAGTAGTAGAGAATCGAGGCACAGGTATGTGTGTTTACAGTACCTCGATTTTGTACCACTATCGACTACCGACAACCGGCTAGCTATCGAATTTTGACATTTAGAATGTACTGCCAAAATGTTTCCTACAACACCCGTCAGAGGCGCTGATCAGATTTTTATACAAAATTTCTCGATGACAGGTCGGTTGTCGGTAGTCGATAGTAATAGAGAATTGTGCTACAGGTATGTGTGTTATTTAAGTAATAAATTTATTAGCGACTTGACAAGTGAACGAATTAGTTTTTTTTAACTGTCGTGTTTACCACGTTAGTCTTTGCTAATTGTTTCATAATGAATAAATAAATTATGACATATGAATTATGAAATGCGATGGTACTTAGAACACTAAGTTCTACGTTACCTTAATCAATTTCTCATATAGGATTGTAATGAACCTTTTATACTGAGTCTTTTTAGTAGTAAACTCCAAAACTAAATATAACTGTATTTTACTCAAATAAAAGAGAAAGATATAGTTTCTACGAATGCGAAGATAAATGAATATTAGTCTTAAAAGCTCTTAATTTATGTTAAAACTGCTTGAAAAATTATCCTTTCATGACTACCAAAAGATAATAAGTTTGCATTTAAAATGCGAGGAGATAGGTATTATGTAAATTATCAACAACTAAAGAGAAAATTTAAGCCGAAGTTTGCGTAATTTATTGCTTAGTTTAATGCATATGTAGGTACCTATTCTGTTTAAGACTATGTAAAATAATATAGTTAGTTATAATAGCTGTTATATTACTTATGCTAGTATGATTTAATTCAGGTTTGACATCAAATCTCTTTTTAGCGAATACCTTTTTCGAAGAAAACTACCCTAATCTAATCAGCTTATTTGCCGTATTTTTGTGTTAAATGCCTTATTGTTTTTAAATGTTTACCCTGCTTGATACCTACTACATACCTACTCGTATGAATGTCTACTGAAGGTTCTAGTTTACACGTGCATGGATAAGTTGTTTGACTTTGTTGGACAACGTTTGTGATTGTAACAATAAACTTTATCAAGAAAATAAATTCTAGAATGTGTAACAATTAATTAGAACAGATTAGATCCAAAGTTTTACGATACTCTTTAACATAAAACACTAAGTGCTTTCAAGATTTTGAAGTTATTCAAAAACTCAGCGGTATATTTAAAAGATAATGTATAATAAATCTAACTTATTCACTACTTAATTATAAAGAAACTTTGAATTAAACATTCTTGATATTTAGTTAAATCTTGAAAAGTTGCAATTCACTTATTTGAAAGTCAATAATAAAAAGTTTGAATTGACTCAAAGGTAACTAAACGGACCGTCTTTTAAGCGTGTCCCTGACAGATCAATACTTCTTTTGAAAACTTCCAAAAGGGGATTTAATACTTAGTTGAACCTGAATTTAAGAGAATCGCCGGTAACGAGCGAACTTTTTTGACCACAATGAATGTAATTAATCGTGAATTATTTTTTAACTTTGTCTTCTTATTTGTGGATTATGATTGCATTTTAAATCATGTACTTACTTATTTTTATTTTGAGGGCTTAAGATAGCGAGCTGTTTATTGTAATAACCTTACTAGAGCAAACACGCTGGATTATGATTAGGTAAGTATCGTGCATCAACGATAAACAAAGCATTGGCAAAAGCTTATGAAATATTTTTTATGAACATTGTTATTGTATTACCTGTGAGTTATGTTGATTTTCTGCGTGTATCGTAACAGCCAGGGACACGTTTTCCCGACTACTTATAATGATTAATTTCAACGTTTAATTTAGTAAAAAACCTCTCAGTGCCAGTAAAGTGAAATATATTCACGAAAAATTTTGATTTATGGCTAAAAATAAGCATTTTACGTTAGGGGATTCCGAAGAGAGAGGGATTGCATTATAATTTCCTGTTAACCCCTCTTGAATTTTTTGTTGTACTTCCAACTCGAGAGGAGGGCAAAATTAAGTCTATTATTAGCATGATTTCTTTATATAAGATTGGTAATAATACTTCGTAAATTTGTTCGACGATTGGTGATAAGTACGGCTTTTTTGCTTTACTTTTGTTGCATTATTGCCCTCGTTTCAGTGCTATTAATGCACGACACGTTAAACTATCACCAATTCAAACGATAACCGTTTAATAAAAACCTAAAACGATGCCCAAAACCACTATTTCCACGCATAAATGAATGAATATCAGTATCGTATAGCAGTGTAACCGCTTATTGCATACGCACTACGTAACACGAAACATAATTGCAGTTCGGTAGTTTGGTTTTATTCGGGATATTCGCTTAATGTCCTTTGGACTTGGCCCATTGTTTCAGTGCGCTAAAGAATGTAGGCACAAGAAGTAGGGTAAGACTTTCAACTCCACGTATGCACTAGTGAGTAATAGTGAATTTGTTCACGAGTGGAAGAACTTTCGTGTTGTATCGGGGGCACCGAAATTACTTTAAGTTTCAGAACTTGTTTTTGTGCTTTTTAGCAAGGAAAATCTAAATTTTGACGTTACCTTTGGTCGTACTCAGAAGACAAGATACGAGATATTTTAGTCCTTTTGAATAAAGTGTGATATTTTTCGGTATGAATAATTTGGTTGATTATAACTATCTGTAAAATGGACAAAGACCACTTATTTTTTACTGAGCATTGTCTCTACAAATGTATAGTAGAGGATGAAAGCGTTATTATTTACTAATTGAACATTCAGGACATTGTCCGAAGAATCACTTAAAACAGAAGCACAAACAAAAAGTTCGAAAATTACATGGCAAGTAAAAAGTATAATAAAGGAAACTAAAATTGTTAGCGAAAGGAAAAAGTGCAATGAGAAAAAGAAACAAAACAGTTTCCACTCTGATCTAGCAGTAAGACAAAGAGGTCTTGACTCTGCTTTGCTTTCGTTACCGTTTAAAGACGACCACGGACTTACACAAATATTCACTGTAAATATTTCTCTATAGTTATTTACATAATACTGTTTTAATATTTTTGTTATGGTTCGGCTTGAATACGGCGAGGCATATAGTCATATATGAAACTAGTTTAATATTTTCGAAACCGTTAATTAATATTTTTTTATGAAGAACATAAACAGTAGCAGCAGCTCATGCAATAAATCTTGACGGCTTACCAAATTATTTATAGTATGGTTAAAATATACCATGTTTTGGTTTCGAAATAAGTCATTTGTTTAGCGTCTTTAGTAGGTATGTGCTTGGATGTATGAATCTGAAGCAAAAATACAGCATTTGGTATCGATTCATGTTCATATGTATATGCTTTCACCAATCAACTCTGTTAATAATAATTTGCAGCTAAGTGTGTCATTAATTTGGTCCGTGGTTGTGGTCATGTCGATGACAAACTGATCGGGTAATTCGTGAACATAATACTGGCCATTCGTTACTCTACTCACAGATTGACAGATAAAAATATAAAATGCATTCAACGTTAACCTAGGGTCAACATTTTTACCCAACTCAGGTGGAATTTTGACAGTCGATACATTTGCTATCGTTTTATCTATCCGATGGGTTACCAACTTTTCCTCAAGATGTAAAATTAGCTTGTCATTTACAAAATGAAATAAAGCAAAATCTAGCATATAAATTAAACAGCTGAAGTTATTTAAATGACATCTGATACTGTGGCAAAGCACTATATAAAAAATCGCATGGATAAAGTTGCAAACAAAATTAATAAAATGTTCAAAATTTTCATCATATATAAAGTTATATCAAACTATCTAGTTTCAATATTGGGACCTGAATGCACTTGACGCACTGCAGTGGCCCACGGTTCATACGTATATAGTATATTCGCAAAAAGGTTATCCCTAGAATATTTTATGCGTGCAGTTTTTACGCGTACGAGTTCGCCACGCCACGTGCGGCTTCATAGGCTTAAATGGATAGTGGGTCTGTACCATTCGAGTAACGCTCTCCTATACTTATATTCTGCTATACTCTCCTGTGCTTATATGATACTAAGTACGTTATAGCAGACTTATATGCATACGTAAATAATTGCGAAACACTGTGATATAGTGACAATAGCAATTATGCCGATGTTTTTTTATTTCATATAGTTTTACTGAAATATTAGTTAGTTGAAGTGTAACGGGCTTTAATACTCATACTCGTCAACAAAGGAGAGTTGCGCACAATATGTCGTAAGTCGTCTACCGAACATGCTCAAGTCAAACATCGGTTACAAAGTCAACCAAGAATTCGGATACTGTGATTTATTTAATCCAAGTTATTCACTTCGTTTATTAAGCAGAGTCGAGATTAATACTGAGAGCTTAACGTAAGACGTGAACTCGCCACCCCGCGCCCCCTCCTGGCCCGCGAGACCGGGTGCCCGCGCGTGACGCCGACAGATAAGCTAATTACTTATTGTGATTTAGCAACCGGTTCTCGGCAAATTTTTCATCAAATTTTCAGAGAGCAATTCTGAATAATAAGTAGACGTCGTCCACCACAATGGCAGCAATTAACCGGACAATTTAACTTTTTAATTGCGAATTAAGAAACTGGGGAGTGCAAAGGTTGAACACGGCCCGTGAAATTAATTGTGAAGAAAGGTTCTCGTGCCGGTGCGGAGCTACTATTACATTTATGTCCACATGCTTCTGCCAAAAGTCGTGATTGTACCACGGCTACAGTACTATTTTACAGTTTTGATTCTATTCAAATAATGCTGTATAACTGAAGATATAGCTGAGCGATAACGACTGAAAGTAATTTATTTAGATCGATGAGTTAACCTCAAAATTTTAAAAGAAAAATATTCAAAAGAAATGCAGCTATCATAGTAGTGTAAGTAAAATTAATTAAAATATAAAATAGTTTTTAAATAAAATTTCCAAGGTTGCTCAACACAGTTTTAAAGTTACACTAAGTAGTTTTTATCGTGTTCTTTGTTTTCACCCATAATCCCAGTTTTTCTTAGTGTCCGTAGCAAGCAGAGGAAAACTTTTCGAAACTTGAATTCATAAAGAAACTTTAAAGTTTCAGCAAACTTAAATAAAAACAGGAAAGCTTAGTTCATTCCGTAGTCAAAGCGCAAGCGACATTACCTAATTGTGTACGTTATCTACGTAACTTGTGCTTGAACGAGAAACAGTATATTAATATGAAAGCGATTTTAGCTTTGCGTTAATCGGAATTCGAGAATGAGCATAGACAATGTAAACATGACAATAGGAGTAGGAGTAAGGGGCTGGTTGGAACTCGTATCGGTGGCGTGCCACTCGTGAGATAACACAACACGGCGTCTTTGTGGACGGATGTAAAATTATTAAGCAACGGAATGCCGTAAATGGGGTTTGCCTCTGTAATATCAAGGGTTAGAGGCGACTCGCTCCTAATATGGGCTTCGATACGATTAAGTTTATCGAATTCCGGGCGTAGGTACCTAATTATGTTTCACGATATCGCTGGCCAGCCTACATTATGATTTTCGGGATACGATATTGTGATTTTTTCCTTATCCGCCAAAAATTATAATGTATTTTAGGAACGACTGCGAGAAGGTTTTCCCTCGCCCACTTTTAGCTCAGACAAATTTTTTCGTGCATATTTCAAGCGGGATTAAATTGTTTGAAACTTTGTCGGACAGTCTGTCGAATGGGAGAAGGCTAAAATCGATTGACAGTCGGATGATTCTGACGTTATGAAACCCCACCGATATTGAATGTTGATCGTTTTTAAAACGGCGTCAAAGTTGAAATTCGAATGAGAATAAACCAACCGCAAAGTAAACACCATTCAATTTTATTACGGAGAACAGTCTCCTTTGAAAATCCCTCGGTGGCAATCCCGTAAATCTCTATTTGTCGCAACTAAAACAGGTCACGGCGGAAGGCTATTACGTTCCCTAAATGCTGCCGAACTCCCTGTAGAGCGCTCTAATCCACTCCGAACGGGCTGGTGTCAAACGCAGGCCAGGGTTGTTTGTATTGTTTATTGTCGCGACGCTCGTTCGTACGGCAAAGACGCCGTCGCCGTCGCCGGAACGGGAGAGCATGTTTCAATTGATGGAGCCGAGCAGTCCCCGGAGTGAACTATTATATTCCTGCCCACGAACGATACTTATCCTCACTTAATGTCTACTTTACCTTACTTTGAAATCTCAGAAAGCTTTAAGTATTTCAGACACGGAATGAAATCGAAATTGCTTGGAAAATGGAATCATGTATGTGGAGTTATGTATGCGAATTTATCGTTGAGTAGCTTTGTACCTAAACCATTCAGTCTTACGTCAGAGTAAATGTTCTATTTTATCAGTAATCTATACTTATTACTTATTACTTATTACTTATTATTAATATTATAAAGCTGAAGAGTTTGTTTGTTTGATTGTTTGTTTGTTTGTTTGTTTGTTTGTTTGTTTGAACGCGCTAATCTCAGGAACTACTGGTCCGATTTGAAAAATTCTTTCAGTGTTAGATAGCCCATTTATCGAGGAAGGCTATAAGGCTATATATCATCACGCTACGACCAATAGGAGCAGAGTACCAATAAAAAATGTTGCAAAAACAGGGAAAATTTTGACCTATTCTCTCTTATATGTGACGCAAGCGAAGTTGCGCGAGTCAGCTAGTTAATATTAAAATAATAAACGCATCTGATTTTAGACGGCCATAATATAACGGTAACTAAGATTTTTGAAGAATTTGAAGCACATACCAGTAAAAGCGCTTCTTTGCTGTATTTCAGCAAAGAAGCGCTTTGTCGGTCGGATTGTTTTATGCGACAGTTCGGCGTTCGGGTGTGGATGAATAAAAAGCACTGAAGAGCCAGCAGAATGGAACAAAACACTTGAAACAATATCGCGACAGAGCGGCAATCATTCCTGTTTTATCTCAGTTTGCGCACGCTGTGCCGCGGAAACTGCTCTAATAAAAAACTACCATGTGTTTCTACGTACATGTGAGCCGAACACCGTGCACTGTATGTACACACGTACACATGCACGGGTTACTGCAATGCTGCACCTGCGTTGGTGTTTCTTGCAGATATGAACCAAAAAATATTACGCTTTCGTTCCTCGGGCGAAAGAGATTTCGGTAAAGTCTATTTCCGCTGCCAATACCGTTCGCTATTTACGTAGCTCTAAAACTGTGGACTCAAAAACACAAGTTGCATTTATAAAACGTTTGTGAAACAATATTTCAATATTTTTAACAGTTCAGGCGCAGGCTGTACGGATGGTTGTTTTTGACCGCGGCCTATGTTATTCTGTGCAAAACTCAAGTGAATAGAAAACTGGACGATATTTACGAGCGTTTGGTATTTTATTTCATTTTACACATCAGTGATATATAAACGCAATAAACAGAATTTATTTTGAGTTTTAGTAACTTTCAACTAATTTATACTAAATATTGAACTGTACCTGGAGGCTAATAATATTATGTGGATACCAGATAACGATAAAGGTACTTATAAATATAAAAAAACCGGTACGGTACTATTTTCTATCAATAAATAACGTATAACAACGTTAAGGCTTGGTCTTCGAAACTTTGTATAATTTATCAAAGAAAGAATGATATTAAAACATCAAACTCGTAATGTTAAGATGACGTAGAGCGTACTTTATAAAAGAGAGTTCGTCTTGTACAGCCACAGTTTTATAATCCATTTCGTACCAGTTTCTGCCCCAGTTTCATAAAATTTACGCTGCTACATAAACACGTACTATATTTTACTTACAATCTGCAAAAATGTTATTAAATAAAAAATCTAGACACGTCACTATGAAAAAATAAATCAGGCTTTATTTAATACGAATCTTTTGACCGTAAAGTCTTGGCTCGACTGTTGGCGTGGCTGTTACCTTTAAGGAAACGCCACTTCAAGTTAGTTTACTTCCCAACTTTTTCACGGTCAAGTTGGTTATATAATAGATACGTTTTACAAGTTTACTAAGTACTTTCCAAGTCCCGGTCGAGCCCAGCTTAACTGTTGACACAGAAAGAAGAGAGATGGTTTTAATGAGTAGTTCGCTTAAGTAGTATTGCCCTGGCATGTCATATTAAAAAATAACCGTCTATTATCCTGCTTTTCTACTATCCTGTTGTCTTTGACGCCACTCTTCACACTGCTCTAGCCTAAACAATAAGGAAAGTAACGACATATTTCTTTTGTTTCAGATCTACAGAGCTGATATGAGACTATAATAATATTGTAATTTAATTTAACGAGACAATAAATCATTTTTAGAACATACTACACTTAAGAAAAATATATTATGCTCTTAAGACAAATATTATATATGAGATTGAAATGTTGAGACATTATAAACCTCGGAAGGGAGGTTGTTATGACAATAACGGCATGTGAAACACGACTAAAGAGCTTATTGATATCAAATGTCCTTTGACGACATGACGGCGGAATCATCGCGACGCTCAAGAACCGTTTCCATGGAAACCGGCGGCTTACCTTTGGTTTCGACGTTTGCACTTCTCACCATAGTCGCAGGTAAGCTCGGTTCCTGAAATTGCTTCGGTTGATTACTTGTACTACACTAATTAAACATTAACGACGTCGCAGTATCGCTTATAAATATGTATGTGTAGACGGACACTTAATAGCCATTCTGAATATTTAATTGCTATAATGTAGGTAGTGTAGGTACCAACGAAATCTCGAGCCATTGCCCAACATTATACCTATTACCTTGTAGCAATTTACAGTGAAAGTTAGTTGAGGGTAATATATTTAACTCATTAGTTACAATTACGAGCGCGTTCAAAGCTTTTTGCATACAGTTTGCAAATAAGTCGAGGTGAGTTTACAACGAACTATTGGTCAGTAGCGAGGAGTGAACTGAACACGCCACTAATGGCAAGCCTGATGAAAAGCTTAATATCCTGTCCGACCATCGCTGCCTCTTTGAAAACATTAATTTTCCCTTCCTGCCCCACACTAATATGAATATACTAAAATGTTTTCGGAAAACGCCCAGTCTAAATACCCATTCATTCACCGAAACTGTCACGTAATACTGCTGTAGAATAAATTTCATCTTATTTTCGGCTTGAAAGACGTAATAATGTATTTTAGTAGTTTCCATGAGGTCGTACATAATAGCTAAATGGTCCTATGTACAATTATAATATATTTACTAACAGATATACAGTATCGTAGGTTCTAGGTAGACCGACCCGCAATTTTGTCGTTTCTGACCAAATAAAGATGAGTTTATTGCTTATTTTTGTTGGAGAAAAAGCTATGTTTGTCGTATTAAAAAAGAAAGTATCGGCAAAAAAATATTTTTAACCGCATAGATTTTTTTCGAAGTGTGAGATAATTTTAAAGTTTATGTTACACTTGACAGTACGTAATTTATTTATGCTCTTAATGAACTTAATTCTATATGATTATAAAGTAAGGTTTGCCTGTATCCTTCTAAATTACCTTTCACAAATATACGTGAAATGGTTGGCTCTCACAATAGAGCGGACTAACGATATTGTAAAGTCACAATTCCACGTAGCTACATGTGTGGTTTTCGTTTCTTTCTGTACGTGTCTGTTCGGTACGTGAGTTAAAACTAGACCGCACTTGACGTGATGTAGCAAATTGTTGCACTTTAACGAGTGTCTACAGTGGCGGCGGCGGGCGGCGCGCGCGGAGCTGCAGTTTAGAAGCAATACCGCCCCAGATTCCCTCACGTGCCGGCGCGCTAGACGTAAGGAACCCGCACTCAGCGCTGCCCTACCGGATTCCAAGTTTAATTGAAAACGCTTTATATAACCTTTTCTTTTAATTGTTTAAGGCTTTCACTTCATCCCTGCCCCGTGCCCCGTGAAATGTTTAATTATAGTTCCTAATGAAAACTCCACAATGGATTAAATAAACACGTACAATATAAATAATGATGTTTGTGTGCAATGCGAACGATATGCGTAAAACCCACATCGGATTACAGCTAATCATTGGATTAATTGTATGGAAATTAGTGATCGTACGCGCGGTGAATTTAACGCAATTCTATCAGAATGTAATTATAGACGTCGATGAGCGTGAAATACTGAATAATTGGAACACGTAATCGAATACGGAGGGCTCGACCAATGAAATATGCTATTTGATATAATTATTAATTTTATTCATATTGACGACCAACTTATTAAGTAAATTTGTATTGGGAACCAATGATTTCGTAATTATGTTTAATCTTGTGAATGGTATTTCACTTAATATAATATGTGGGTGATTTATTGCTGAAGATATAATTTGATCCAGTGCGCGGGTAGATATCAAGATAAAGGGGTCGTTGGTCGGCAAAGTTCGTCGCGTCGAGCGGTGGACGTCGAGCGCGAGCGGCTACTGCCCTCCAGATATTAATTTTCATTTGACTTAGATAAAAGCCTTTACTTATTACTGTTAAATGTCTTTGGAGTCATTCTATGTCGGTCAACTCAATGATATAAAAGTGTATGTACACAACTTTTTTATTCGCAGTTAATTACGTTTTATTCAAATATTTGCACCGTCTGCGCTTCTAACATCTTAGCATGATAAATGTTATAAATATTTTTTTGTGAATAAAATATTTTATGAATGGAGTTAATAAAGTATGCCAGGAATATGAGAATAATACTATAACTACATACAAATAAAGAGGAATTAAATGACATCGTAAATGTAGAGAATGTGCTCTGCACGCAGATTATAAGGAGCTTAACGTTACTTAAATACCAAGTTGCTGGGTGCTCGCTGGCATTATAATTACACGAAGATTATAACATAGCTACAATGCTACGTAACAGTGTTCTACAAAATGCAAAAGTGTTGTAATGTCAGCATAAAAATAGCGTTAAATGTTTAATATTACATTTCATTTCTTATCATTATTGACCACCGAAATTACTGTTTCAAAATTAATTGGAACTTTAAATTTTATTATGGAACCTACAAAAAATACTTATTTAAATTCTGTAAATTATATTCAGTGGATAAAGAATGATGTGTGGCCGGAGACGCGAGTGACGAATGTCCCGGTATCGGGGCGTTATTAATTTTCATTTGACACAGTCAGGCCGCACTCTGGCGCGGCGCGGCGCGTCGTCACAAAAGCCTGGCATCTACTATAAACACTGCCGTTTTGTTCCATTATCGCCTCTCTGTGCCGACGGTGATTCGGAAAATAGTGTAGCACTTGTTACTGTGGGAAGTAGGTTAAACATTACTATTTTTCATATATGGCGCACTCGTATTTACTATGGAAACCGCAGCCTCGAAATCGTTGGCGTATTTAATTTTGAATTGTTATTGAGCACCGTTTATTTCATTTGTGTTCCAAAGTAATTTGGTTAAATTAGGTGGGTTTCATTTGAGTACTTTTAAACACGTATAAAACAAAGGTTTTATTGTTTTTACTTTAACAGCTGAGTGCATATTCGTTTATTTATTAGTTGCTTAATACTCGAGTGCAGGTCGTAATAATCCGTTGAGTAAAATGAGTAAGTTAATGATTAAACTTTACGCGCGATACGTGGTAAGCACTCCACATAACTTTATGCTTGATGGAAGTGAGGTTAATATACGGAATAGTTGAGATGACTCAATTTGGTATTAATACGTGGGCCACTACTTATATTTTGAGCCTAACTATGAAAAACGGTAAATATGTGAGTGAAAACTACTTTATCGTGTTCTCGGGTATTCTTATGCATGATCTAGATAGATTTTTATGCGATCGAAATATTTTTTTAATATTTTTTTTTCTTTCCCGATTTCCCTCAAAAACAGGGTGTTTAATAGCATAACCTGTTACTTGAGCCGATGAAAATTTAATGTTTACGGTATTTATTGTTGACGTTTTTGATTAAAATAAAGTCATTTGATGTCAAACTGTAACGGTATGGAGAGAAACTCATTCATTCTATTTTTTCGTCCACATATTAGCCGGTTGTTTAACAAGATGCGTTAAGGCTGACATTGTTCTTGTAGAACTCGACCTGTAGGATTTTGCGATTTTTCCATATATCAAACCAAACCTTAGGCAAATTTTTGGTTGTAAATCAATAAAAATGAACCATTCTAAATTTTTCTGAAGGCACTTTGTGCAGTGATAAAGTTTTTATAAAAAATTAAGGGACCGTTTGTTTCGAAATGCTTCGAGCGCGAATAACTTTTTCTGGATTTGGTTCATCTTAAAGCACCCATAAAGTCGGCTGGTGTTTATTTTTTGGCTCATGCGCATAGATCCTAGATCCGTGTTCTATCACGATTTGATACATGTATTTTGAAGCAAAATGATAGATTTTTCAAGCATTTATTTGCGCTAATCGGCGCGAGGACCTTATCTAATTGTTGTAAAAAAAATTGGTTAATTTAGAAAAAATCTTCTAATGGGAAATGTTGTTTCCTAATATTTTATATCTAAGAGTGGAAATAATGTTTAGGATTTCGTTATTCTTTTGATGCATCAAGAAACGAAAATGCATAATTAATTTTCGCACAGCATCAATTTTTACGGACACAACCGGTGACCTTGGACGACCTTTAGGAATTTCATTGGTGAGGGAAAAATAATCATGATAGAACTCTATTTATTTGCGTTTTAAATTTTCAAAGGATCGGACTTTATCGCCAAAATAATAAATAAGTCGACATAGACACGACTGATTCTTTAGGTCACGTCGAAATTCGTAAAAAATATTTGCACGAAAATGTTAACATCCGAATGCCATTTTTCCGCACACTTACAATTTTCGATCGACGATATTGAAAATATTTTCAGCGCAGATTTCAAAACTTTCTTAGGAATGTAGTAGTCAAAAAGGTCAAACTTTACGATGAAAACACCAAATGGGGTCTAAAACAATCAGATTCGTCAAGGCTCAAAATATAAATAGTGACCTAAGTATTGCGTTGTTTGCTTTGTACAGTAACTCAGAATTTTAGTTTATCGGCACATAAGTGTGTGCGACAACGTGCTCTAGCAACTCATATTATTGCATTTTACGAGTGCCACCCATAGAGCAAAGTACATAGTTAGAATCGAGATGTTATCAACAAAATATATTAATTGTAAGAATATTTATTACGCTGTTTATAATTAAATACTTTACACATGATCGATTTCAGATATTTCTTTATTTTGTTTCATTTTGTCGAAGTTACATGATAACAGTTGGAGCATAAATTATTTTGATCACTTTAAAAACTCGTAATCTTTCTTAATCTCTCGCCAGCTCTCATGGAACGTACCCGAGTCGAACTCCTATATAAGTTAAGGTCGGTTTAAGTTACGTTTATTGATGAACTATTAAAGAGCCTTGAAGGATCTTTAATGAAACTAAAAATAGGAAGATACTTTCAATTTCCAAACGCTCCAAATTTTCCAGTAGTATAATTTTACATGAATTACTAAAAATAAACTCATTAATACCTCGCCGTATATAATTTAAGAACATAACATAAAGTTTTACACTAGAAGTCACAACGCTGAAGAGTTTTGAAGGCGACGAGATAGAAAATCTTAAGTACTGGGAGCGAGTGAGCGCGTAAACACCAACTTGGGAGCGTATTATAAGGAGCATAAAGGGGGGTACTAAAGATGGCTACTACAGTGAATCAGAACCATTCCCATTTAATTTACAAGGGTCATATTACCACCGTTGATCCGGAAATCCATTACTCGGCCGTGCGATGAAATAATTTTAATTTTACTCACCGTTTTTATCTTTTCGATACATTGCACTTTGGAAAAATGTTTTGTGCTCTACAATATGAAGCACAAAATATTTTTAAGCAATGTTTTTTTGTTTTTCACTCTTTGGTACTAGAGCTGGTATTAATATTAATATTGAAACTACGACTGAATAAACCTGTTCTATCTATAGTTCAAAATATTTGAAGTTAATGTTGAGTGGTCCTTTAAAATTCAAGCCAGTTTTCCAAGTATGTTGGAGTCGGCTTCCAGTCTCACTGGATGCAGTTGAATCCACAACCCTGTTACATGGGTTAACACGATACCCCAGTAAGACTGGTTGCCATATTTTCAAGCTTCTGACAACTGGTAACGACTGTCAAACATCTTCGGAAATGACAGTCGGACTCACAATAACTTGCCTTCGTATTTTTATTTGAAAATCCGAAAGACCTTATTATTTTCACAGAAATACAAATCAATATTCTATAATGTCACAATCTACTCACAATATCCACTTAGTGACAAGCTTTCTGATGAAATGTATTATAATTTCTTACACGAATTTTACTCACTGAATTATTCATAAACTTGGCATCTATCAAGGTGCCTTGTTCATTTTTATATTTGAAAAAATATTCGCTGCCAATATTCTAGGAATATTTTATGTTTTACATCGTATTCTTCAGTTCAATGGCGTTAATGATAACTTTTTGTTTTGCATAACTCTAATAACACATGATAATTAACGCGAAACTACCATTTTATCGTGGCTTGCTTGACATTTCGGCACTTCGGTGTTCACTGGCCGTGGTCGGTATAAACACAAAGCAACTACGAATTAGGTGCTGCGCGTTAATTCCCGTAGCCGTTATAGCATTTGATTAATTCTAGGAATGTTGTAAGTTGATTTTGATTAAAATACTCATCATATCAAACTGACTTTTAATTTGCGCGATGCTTTCGCTAGATCAACTGACGCTTTAAATTGTTTGTAACTTTGTGTGAAAATTGTAAACTTGTTAACATAAACGTGTATCGTATTAGCACCTACCATAAATAACCACAATACGTTTATTTTAAAAGGTTGTTTACTATTACAAAAAAGTTCATTCTTAATATTAAATTTATTTCATAAAATAAATATTTATCCCATTCATTGAATACATCACATGCTCTAAAAACTTGTTTACTAATTAGTCACTTCATTTTCATATTAGCTACGAATGGTTATTATTTCTTAATTTCTAATAATTGCGAAATATGTAGTTTATTTGGTTGATGTGATTAATTAAAAGTTAATAATTCCATTATAAGGTGAAATTAAATATTTTGAGTCCTTTTTTCACTGCATAAAACCATTTGATTTGACTTTTCGCAGATATCTCACTCATTACAAATGAATGAGAAAAAATAATGGAGGCGCCTCCATTTTTTTAATTGATTCATTTTGTGGTTCAGGCTAAAAAGTGAAAAATTTATTTAATCTCAGCCCCGCATTAGCCGAATTGAACGAAAATATTCGGCGTTCCGAAATCCCGCACGAAGCCATTAATCGTTTTGATGTCACAGTATGGGACATTTAGTGTGACCCTTTTTATGCGCCAACCTTTCCCGATTTACGTCCCTAATCGCCGAATACCGAACGCCGAAAACTGAAACTCAGGCGTTCATATGGCCGGCCGTGTTGAATCGGTGGTCACTGAGCTCTGCCGGTTTATTGTGGGCGATTCTACAAATTATGTTTTAGCATGTGACTCGCTGTTTGTTTCGGAAGTCGGCACTTAGCCGATATTATGATTTATCGAAAGCGACGAAAATATTTTTTGGAAACTATGCATTTATCTCGTATACGTTTGACTGTAGATTCGAAATGTCTGCAATCTAGTCCTTAATTACAAATGCAGCGATATTTAAATTGCTCTTTTGAAATACGGTCAGGAATAAATGGCTCATATTATTTTCCGGCAAACAAAGTAGTTGCTGGCGATTTTTGGTTACGGATGCAGAGATTTATTTAATGAAAGTAGATCAATTGCTATAGAATTCAGTAGCATCAGCAATTCCCCCACTTTTGTTTGTGCAAGCCTGACCCAATTTAAACCAATTTGAAAGGCCAATTCGACCTGTATTTCTTCTGATTGTATTTGGCTATCGTTGAATATAAAGCTGATCCAACTGTTCGTTGTATTGTTTATCAAGAGCCTCTGCAAAGTGTCAGTTAATTTATTCTAGTAATTGTGAGCTGTGGATTAGGTCCTTTTGTTTGAAGAGTAAATGTCTGGGTAATGGCGATCCCGAAGTTTTGCGTACAGCTCCTTTTATTAGTTCTTGTTTCTTTGATAGACGTATTAGTATTATATTATTATTATAATATTGTTATGTTGGTAGGTCAACTACAAGGTTCCGGGTACAGTGAACAGGAGCCGGAGTTTCTCTCGCCGCTGGAGAATCTGACGGTGGCTCAAGGGAGAGATGTGCAGTTCACGTGTACCGTCCACCATCTTGGCACGTATAAGGTAAGAACATATACTACGATAACTATTAGTGTATGTTATGTACTTGGCAGGTACATAGCCAGTGCTTCTCATTGGTCCTACCTTCTGAACTGGTAGTAAATTCACCTACTGTATTTGACCATCATGAATGTCTGTACTTGACCTAAATGAATAAATAATTTTGTTTTGATTTGCTGAAATTTGGTAGCCTATCTTTATCTACCTATTAAAAATGGAACGGGCAGCTCATTATAGTTCTTTATTCGCCTTCTTTTTGACCTTAAATCCGATAATATATTATAAAATAATAAGTTAAATTGATTGATCAACCAAATTTTAATATAATATAATAATATAATTCAAATCGTATTACTTTGAGCTAGTTTATGAACATTACGAATTATCGCCGCTATTTAACAGAAAACAAAGTTTTATAACTATAGTCGTAAATTGAAAACTAAACATATATTTACTAAGTTCTAGTTTAAACTACTTTGGGCCATTTAATTTCAAGTTATATCAATATTTGTTGGGCAACAAACTCTTGGCCCACATCGTATATGATTGTTGATTAAATGTTTAACTACGGGTTATGTTTCTTGGGAATTCGGATGAGCTTATACTCTTTATATTATTTAATTTGTTTTTTTTTAAATATTTTGTTTTATACGCCTTTTGCGCAGGTTATAGCAGCAATATTAGAATATAAATATTTTTAGTTGTTCTGCTAATTTTGATATAAAATATTGTTTATATTGTCATTTTTAGTTTCTTTCTGAATTTGGATAAGTGAGTAGTGTTAGTAGTAGTGTTGTAAAGTTATACAATCGTAGTATGTACTATAAACATATTTTAATAAAATGTAGGTTGATAATTATCCCACATTGACTTGAACTTTAAATTAATGTAGGTTTCAAGCAGTATTTATTCTCAAGTCGTTCTCTTCCAGGTGGCATGGATAAAATCAGATACGAAGACAATAATAGCTATACATACACATATGGTGACCCTCAACCCTCGGCTGTCGGTCACACACAACGGCCACAACACCTGGAAGCTGTACATCAACAGCGTCGAGCCTAAGGACTCCGGGACCTATATGTGCCAACTCAATACAGACCCTATGAAAAGCCAGGTAGGTACAGTTTTGAATGTGCTTATTTAAATATCTGGCCTTTATAGCTGGAACTTCTAATGATTGGTATCTTTTCAGTCGATCAGTCAATAGAGATTTTTTTCTTTAATTTCCATAGAGAGTGTTGGGTGAACAATACAAATATATTTTCAGTTTTAGTATTCAATGCAAAACGGTCATTTATTATTTTGGTCGAAAATTACATTCAACTATGTGTGTAGGTAGCATATTATATCCAGGTATTACACATGCGGCTCACATTTATCACAAATTCAATAACCAGCTCATAACAGTTAATCATTTACACTAACATAGTTTAATTAGTGCGTCAATTGCTTATCAATAATGGACAGTAATTACAATCAGTATCCATTCGGCCGGAGCGCGCTATGCGATCTCTGCGGCTAATATTAAAATTTATGCAATCGATACGAATCGCCAGCTTGCATCGAGTTCACGATGCCGATGTCACGTGCTGAACGTTCCATCAGATAAATTATATCGGTATTCTTTACCGATATAATTATCTTTCTTTGAGGAGCTCGTGGCTTAGTTCACAACAGCCGCACGGATCGATCTCTGAGGTTAAGCTACGCTTGCCGAGGTTGTTCCGTGGATGGGTGACCATCTTATACATATCGAGTTCCTCCGTGTTTCGGAAGGCACGTTAAATTGTGGGTCCCGGCTGCCATTTTCGAAGATCTTTGACAGTCGTTAACAGTAGTCAGAAGCTTGAAAGTCTGACAACCAGTCTTACCGAAAGGTATCGTGTTAATACCCAAGTAACTGGGTTGTGGAGGTCAGATAGGCAGTCGCTCCATGTAAAACACTGGTATCCAGCTGCATCCGGTGAGACTGGAAGCCGACTCCAACATAGTTTGGAACAAAGGCTAAGCGAATATATATATATATATATTCTTTGTGTTTCGATTCTCGATTTTTCACATACGAGAACTATTCGAATGCCTGTGTCACAGCTCTACTGTCTCTACAGAAGTATTGGAATGCTTTCAGAGTTCTAATATACTTCATCTTGATAGGTTTATTTGCAGTCAAGCGAGTTTATTAGATTTTTTAGTAAATAGTTAATCTATCAATTCTATGATAGGAATCTCGGCCAGTTCTGCTTGGATAGTCACAGAGATATATCTGCTGTAACGACGTGGTTCGGTTCGGTAGTATCTGTAGATACATGTAGTATATAGACCTGAGAATTCATTTCGAGAGGTGGAATAAAGTATGTTCTCAATGTAAGTTTGCGGCTTCATGGAAATAGGAGCGGTAGTCTGGTAGAGTTATTTCTAAGGTGGAAAATGATACTGCCTTTAATTCTCAGTTAAAAATGAGACATTTATAGCGTGTTATATGGTTCTGGGAGAAATAAAACCGGCTGATAGAAGTTAAAATACGTGACTGTGTGAAGTCATTTATAATTTAATGTTTCAAGATGTGGTTTATAATAGGTACACGTATAATGGCAACTCCCAAGACCTCGTTTGCGGAGACAACATACAACTTGTCCGATGGTAAAGTTTTCATATCACTTGTATAAGTATTGTGTGAACTTCTGTCGTACAAACAAAAACTTTCCTCATTACTTTATTAGAGCGATAAAATGCGAGTCACCTGGTTAATTCAAGAGCCATTATGAAACTGCATATAGATAGTGGCTTAGAAGTAAAATGTGCATTTTTCTTCACAACTTTTAGTTTAATGGATGGAATTGTATTCATGACTCTGGTTTACCTTTGTAGAACATAGTTGGTACTAGAAACCTCTGCAAAACTGTGCATTTGTATCGTTAATTAGGCTGTTTCCATTGATATGTGTATTGGCCAGCAAAAACATTAATTGTCACATATAAATTTAATTAACTAGATCCTGTTTCCCGGTAATTGTAATCCTAGAATCCTGTTAATAAGTACATATTAATCAGTATAAAATTTACGTTAAAATTTCACCGTACATCAACAAGCGCGTAATCCCATAAACACGTCATGTCAAAGTGTAGAGAAAATTGTTATAGCGAGGCGTCATTCCAAACGCGCCAGTCGTCGACGATGTAACTTTGATACAATATTATTATTACCGGGGGCCGCGGCTTACCTGCCCGCCTGCCTTTGCGTAGGACTGTGTACTGTGCATTATTCACAGTATGTGTAATCTGCACATTATGTTACGTAGGAAGTGAGTGTCTCTCATACTTATGCGGGCATTACCAAACGCGAACATTTCTCTTAACCCTGATACATGTAGATACTTTCTATTTATTACGCTTGTAACTTTGGCGAAGTTTCGTCGAACGCGAGGTAAAACCCTTGGCGTAGTTTTGTTTTGTTTGTTCTTTGTATCTTCGTGATGGAATACGAGTGTTGTTGATGTAAGTCTGCGTGTTTAACATTATACAGCTTACACCCGTTGTGACTGATTGAACACGTAGCGTACGTAACGAAGCACGTTCTTTTGTTAAAGTATAATCATTTTTATCTTAATTTCGAAGAAGCTTAATCAACTAAAAACGTATTTGCCGTTATTAAATAAATAATAACAGTACAATATTTAACCTATGAGTCAGATTTCTTAATATTTGCAGCAAAAATATTTATCATTGAAACAATTATTAAAACAGTTCGGTACGATCTCCCACACTACAAACGAACTGTAGAAAATAGCTTGTATTTTATCTATTAATTAAAGTCTGTCTGTTTATGAAAATATTTACCAAATGATAATTCAGACGGTAAGATTGCTTCATGTAACGGATTAGGCTATGCTCATAGACAACCCCAGAAATCCCAATCCTATTAGCAACCGAAACATACACAAACTATAGCACATGGATTTAGCTAGTTAATCCTCAATAAATTCTAAGTAGTTGCGTAATACAAATACCTTCGTCTTGTTGTTCTTAAGACGATATAGCTCTTTAAACCTTTGTACTCATTACTTTGGCAGTGTTATCATTAATTATTTTATTCATTTAGATGTTTAAAGCAAAAGATAATATTCAAACTGGCTTGAAAAAATAATTACTAATAATTTTGGAATGTCAATAACCTCGCCTTCTATTACATGACGTAGACGTATTTCATACACCTACAACTTCAAGTATTGAGTGCGTGATATTAGTATGATATAATTTCAGATGACTTTTAATAAACAACTATAATTGATAGGAATGTTTAATAATCTGTAATACTCGTTAAATGAAAAGCCCACCTGCAGATTACTGCAACGTGACACGTCAGTACAAACACGCTCTGACACTTATTAAGTTATTTACCTTTTGCGGCGTGTAGAGAGTGTAGTAGACATAACGACGCCCGGGGGACGTCGGTGGAATTTTGTTAAGTTGTGCGCGGAATGCACGCGCTTGCCAAAGGGAACCAGAGGAATGTCACCACGACATCTTCATGCGACAGACAACTTCCAAATGTACCACACTGTTTATGTTGCAAAGCGTACAAGCCTTTGGGTTGCAGACATTTTCGTCTGCGATAGTTTGTATGGAATGTACAAACGTTATGTTTAATTTTCAGCCCGTATGTCCACGGTTGAACGGGAGGTTTCTTTGACAGCGTCATTGTGAACAAACCTGGAACCCTATACACTTTGTATGCAAATTGCATTAAAACGCGATTCCGATGTTGGCAGTTGATTTTACGCGTGTTTTCTGTTCTATCGTACTTTTATCTAGATTAAAATGTCCCTCCCTTCTAAAAAGACATTAGAGTTAGACAGTAAAACTTTGTTATTTTTAAACAGGTTTTTTTTCATGACATTTTGATAAAATATAAACTTATATTCTCATTTGGTATATGCATTAACAATTTTAACTCATGTGTAAAAATAAATAGAGCTTTGTAGTTTTCAAAACATTCACAACTCACTGTAAAGTACTTTGACATGACTAAGAAGTAATGAACAAAGCCAGAGTAGAACAATCGTAGGCAATCAAGAGATTGAAGGTTACTAATACATTACTAAACTAGGCTCTTCATAGATACAGACGTGACACAAGATTTCCCCGTACTCTATATACGTACTATACGTAATTAATTTCCTTATTCAATTACTAAAGATCTGTTGATCGCAACACCGACTTCCTCGATTTGAATCCCGGGTCGGAAATAATTAGCCGTAGCCCGAAGCTTGATGCTTGTTGGGCAATAAGATCACCCTTGTACCGTAGAATTGAAATGTTATACCTAAATATGACTGTTGTTTTTTTCTATTTCCTCGCTTTACGTCTAGAGATTTGTTCAAATGTAATTGCTTAAATTATATCTTATGTCATTTTGTGACTTAGACATTACAAATTATATTTAATTGGGCAAATATTGAAGTTATTGTTCATTTAAAAATCGCTTAACGATATATTGAGACAGTAATCTACTGAACACATTTATTACAAATTCGTTCACAATAACCGAAACGCTCATTACAAGCTTTTTTACTTCTGAAAATGTAAGGCAATAATTAAGAAAAACGGTTTTTTACCCCTGCTCCTAGCTCCCGTTCTGTTGTGACTTACGTTCATTACTTTAAATTGCGATTCCTCGGCCAGTATATTTGACTTCTTGTTTTAATGTTAAATAGCGATTCTTAGTTAAATAAATTGCCAGTTCCCTGGTATAATGAGGCAGAATACCATTTACGTATTCATTTAGAAACCAATTTTTAAAGCTTATTGGTACTTTTTTCAAAAATCTTTAAAATATAGCCAAGATTATATATACTTTTCCGATAACCAGAGGCATTTCTTTTGTTGCCTATTCCCTGTGGTTACTTAAAAAATACGAATACTTCTTATAATTTTTTTAACCATTTTGCCAGATATTTGACCTTTTTTGCTGTTCCGTAATAATTCTTTCACAAACCCAATCAATGTTTCTCAATCAAGCTTAATAATTTTAATAACGGTATCCTACTAACAGTCCTATCCTTCCAAATGCATCTAACCTGCATATTCGTCGGCCATAGCCTTAGAAAGCCGCCACACATATGAGCAACATTGAATCAACGTGCGTCAATATCAGTATAAAGCAGACTGCTCATTTCACGTCTGTTATTTGTTTAGGTTCGCAGTACAGCCTCCGGTAAAAAGCCGCTCACTGTTTGTTTAAGCTGTGACTAACACCTCGTAAGTGCTTGAGCAAAGAGTTGAATTACAAATGCACACTTTTGTAATGTGCGGCAATGATGATTATAAAAGAGCAAATTTATTGCCCGGTTTCTGAGGTACATCTAGCGGTAGTTTATCTATTCAAATTGTCATGTTTATATGAGCTTAAAGGCTATTGAATAGATAAACTACCGCTAAATGTACCACAGAAATCGGGGGTAAATTATTGAAAAATACTCCATCCGGTTTTAGTCTGCCGTGTATTAGAACCTATGGGCAAATTACACTAAGTAAAAAACTCGTGTCCAACACCTGTACTGTCCTGTAAAATAAATGTTTTTTAATTTACTATATGTAGGATGCCATAAATCCTGCTAACTTTTTTATGTCATAGCTTTACATAAATTTACATCCAATCACTAATCTGGCTAGTAGGTATACTAATATGAGTAGCAAAAAACTTAATATTGATCTAAAAAACTGCTTAAAAAGATAGTAAATTAGAGATCTAGTGCAAAATTCTGAGTCCATTTTGCATGAGCGTGACTATCAGACAAGTTTTTATGAACCACCGCTTATTAGGTATCAGTTTTATAACGGACATAAATATTTTATTAGCTGCTCTTCTTTCATAGACGTCACTTTGGTAGTGGGGTGGAAGTTTCTCTTATTACTTGGAAGTAAATTGATATTACGGTCATTGGGCTCAATGTTGATTCCGGCAGATGATACGGGCCGTGACACACAGTTTTATATATTAAATATAAATAACAATCGGATCAACACGAAATAGGTACCGTATATCGAGTAATGATAGTTTGTCATTTAAATTGAACTTAAAAATTAGTTTCTATGACACCCACACACATGCTAATTAGCTCGATTCTCTACCACTATCAACTATCGATAACCGTCTAGTAATCGAAAAATTTAGAATAAATCAGCGCCACTAGCGGGCGAAGCAGATACTACTTTCGCAGTACACTTTAAATGTCAAACTTTCGGTACTCCATAGTATCGACTGTAGAGAATTGCGGTACCGAGTTTCACAATTTGTCGATAGTCTATAGTAAATAATGCTAATAGGATAAGCTAATGGTAATAGATAATGGAAATATCTACTAGAACAAAAAACTAGATCTTAATGTTTTTTCATTATACAACAATTGTTGACTGTAAGTAATCGTTATATTATACCTAGTGCTAAAACTTCAAAGGGGCAACAATCTTCCCGATTACTCCACACACAGACAGTTGCATATTCGATTGCATAGTTCGACGTAAGCTTCAATGTATCGTTCTCCCAGACATCCGAGGCATCTCTTTCATACACTGTATTCTCTTGACGTAGTTTAAATCTGCTAAATGCCTTAGGAGAATTACCTTACTGATTTTAACTCGAACTATAATTACAAAAGAATTGAATGTTTTCTAGGATAACCACGTGCATATGAGAATATATGTAAGCAAGTGAACCCAACTTTCAAAATTAACATGTCCTACACAGAAAGTAACATGGGCTTAATACAAAATTAATCGTTGTAAATGAGTTCGTCGAACTCACTGTCCGATGTTCCATATTAAAGTAGATGGGAACATAACGCAACATAACTTTGTTCAGTTTGTGTTCGGAAGTCTAATAAACGCTGAATAATAGTGTTATAGCTATTAAAAGCGTTTGCTGCTTGTTTTGAATGCGCTAGCAGGAAACGAGATAACACAGCAAATAGATAAAACAAGTTCAGTATATTTTATTATGATACATCAATTTTTTATTAGTTTTTTGCTACCCGAAGCTATTCACGATTTTCCAATAAACGTATGTAGATGAGAGCAAACAAAATCTTCTCTTTATAATATCGGATTCAATATAATATTTCCATCATCACACAAAAACCCACAATGGTGTTACCGGCCATCATTCATGGCGGGTCGGTTTCAGGCAATTAAATAAATATTGACCTACTAATTGTTTTTGCGGCATTGATGGGGAGCCTTGTTGACAGAGGCCGTGATGGACGACCGTGGTTTTTGTAATCCAACCCCTTTTTCTCCCTTCACTAAGATCGTTTCAACACGGTCAAGTGGCCTTCAAAATGGAAAACCATTTTTCTATCAATCAACCGAAATTTCCAACTTTCAAACTTGTTCGTTCAAATAAAACTCATTCGCAATTTAAATCCGTTTTAATAGCAAATACTTTGCATAACTTAAACAAAAGCAATTTTGTGATTACAAATCAATACGCCAGCAGTTTGTAAGTCTGTCGGGGTGTATTAAATTTAAGAATTTAACGATTCTGAACGGCTTTAAATTTAATGTAGGTAGCTAGGTTTTTACGTGCCTACGCCGAGGGAAGTCTATACATGAGCGTATAAATAAGCCTTCAGCCGGCTGTTAGCGCCGAAGGGTATTTTCAATATGGGTAATTTCGCCTGGAACACAAATACTTTAGCAGCTTTATTGCATACTCCAGGATTAACTCGGTATATGAGCGTTGAAAAACGGGAGCTTCTGGCTTCCAGTTACATACAAAAACTCCTGGTATTTTATCTTAATTACTTAGAAATCTTTGTGAGAGAAAATCCCTACCCTTATGTTGTCCATCGTCGCGTAACTTTATGAGCGGATTACTTTTATGACCGGGATTAAAGTCCCGTTTGCGAAATGTTTACAGCGTGAACTCGCTCCCCGTTGGGCGATAGATGCTCCTGCGTTATAATACACCACTGCTCCGAAACGCTTGTAACAATAGAAATCTCAAATTTAAACCAACTCTATGTGTTTTAAAGGGCCAAACAGTTAATGTGCTTATAAGCGATGCGAACTGGTAATAAAATTCGTAAAGTAAAAGAATGCTTACAATTCTAAAGTTTATAATAAATCGCTTCTCTACCTCATAGGATAATATTTAAGGAATTTCATAACGAAAGCTCTGCAATTTAACAGGTAGCCAAAAGGCTTTTTAGGTATTTGTGAAGGTCAGCGGTGGAATTACGCCGGATTTGGAGAGTAAATCAGGAAATATAAGTATGACCCCATAATAAGTACGAAAAATGGTCCGAGTATAATCAACATCATCATATGTATTTTGTATCGACAATATTTCAACCTCATATAATATGTTAACGGCATTATATATTATAGATTACACTGTTCGATGTACATGTATTACAATATTTGTGGTTACGCGTGATGGACGAAAGTATTTTTAAACTGTTTTGCTTGTATGATGTAAAAATGAAATACTTCATACATGAAAGGATATTGAAACACAAATGAAGTCGTAACGTGTCGGTAGGTATAACCCGGCGACAGCACAGAATCCCCGCCGCTGCTAAGGAGCTTCATTCTTGGCACCATAAACACATTCTTCGACACATAGTTGCCTCGTGATGTCGCAACTAAGGCCCGCCCTAACAAACATTTAGTAATACGCCGACAGAGGAATTTGAGACTGCTCCGAGGAATCCTTCCTTGTAAAACGTGAACTTATTGTGAATTAACGTGCATGTTGTATAATTATTTCACCTTGAATACCTATATTATAAAGCCGAAGCTTTGAAGCGACCGCCTAAAATTCAAGCGCTTCTAAATATTGCGGCAAAGCTTAGCTTCCTATTTAGGATTTACGATGCTTACGGGATTATACCTAAGCTCGTTGAAATATTATCTGTAACGATGTTTACTAGGACTAGACCTAGTAGTAGTGGAGATATTTCCAAACGACGCACCGTATTGTGTCGTTACTAATATTTTGGCGTCGGCGCTGTGTTGCTACTTACGCTAACCGGATAACGTGCCAAAGCTCGTTGGAAGTAAAATAAATAATACATAAAAGGAATGTAAGTTAGAGAGTAGAATCAACAAGTGAATTATTTCTTAGCCGAAAAATCGGCAGGCGTTACTCAGCATTCTTTTGTTGTGTCGGGCTACAGGTGCGAGCTCAGCCAAAGTATTTGCTTTTTCATAAGGGTTTGCCACTCTACGTCTGAATATGGTGAAAGCCGTCTCGAGAATACATCAATATTTATAGTGTCTAAGAGAATTTTCTCTTGTTATACAAACTTTTCCCTTTTGCGTTTATTCTAACGTTGCGGATTTGGTAACACGATATGTGGAAACTTTTTATTCCGACAAGAGATTTATTTTCGCCGCAGCTACTTAGGTGTATATATTGAGTCGTAAATGCAGTCGTATAAAAAACCGCTGCTGCGGGTCAAGGGGGTGAAAAAATAGGCAATAAAGTGACGGGTGTCGTCCATCATGGCGACGTCAGCCGGGATGGCTTTACCCTTCAAAATAATTGGTTGGACGCATCGAGTTTCCGCAAACTAATCGTCTTTCCCAGAAAAAATATGTACGGACGTATGTTTCATCAATTTCCAAATATCCGCTTGTATACGATAGAAATATGATGAAAATGTAATAGTAATCCTAAACATATTTGCAGAGAGATTCATTTGAGTGGCATGTTTAATTAATTATGTAACCAAATTAATGTAAAACGTGGTTGGAAATAATAATTTGGCGGATACTATTTTCTGTTAAGTGCTATTTATTCGAACCTAATTTGGTTGATTTCAAATTAGTAATATTTGGGTGGTATCATGAATTATAACCTCAACTGAAATTAGTATTATAAACGCGGCAAGAGATCATAATAAAAAAGCAATGGACAATTGAGTATACAAACGTACACTTAGTTTCATATCTGTACATTGTTTTATATTATATTTTAGCTTATAGATATCACGGCCAAAAATGATATCTTTTATCAATTAATTATTTGTCGGAATTCTTAAAAAGACCGGAAAATGTAATTAACACCTTAATCCCGTCTTCGTTTTTAATTAGGAGAATACGTTAATCTACCTTGGGATGATGTTGCTTAGCATTCAAATTTTTTTCGACTTTAATGGATGGTATTTATGCGTATCACAATGCAAGATGTAAGTAATAATAATTTTGTGTATTCTGCTTATATATTATTTTTTAGTTTACAATATAATGATTTTACATACAAAAGTATTTAACCTTTTTGGTTATTCATTCCTACGAGGCTTTTCGACATTCTCGTTTTTACAAAAAGGTTGGAAGGATGTTGCGAGGGAAATAATAGGAAGTGCTATTACCATTGACTCGGGGCGACGTGTAAAAATGGTCTACAGTTTTAGCACGTGCACGTTCCTTGTCCGTCTTCCTGATCGTATACCGGCTCGAGGCACACGTCAAAACCTTACTCAGCCGAGATGTTTCACCGGGGAAACAAATGGCTCACTTACCTGTTGATGCCCAACCTACGGAGCGGAACGAAGCTTTGAATCTATAACTGGGAACGATACTGTACGTGACTTGCGTCAACCTCGTGACGATGTATTTTTATTATAATTCGGCCTCTAGCCTCGTGATGAGAATAGAACTACGGTAGCGCATTCGAATAGCGTTAAACGCTTTTAGGTTTTCATATTACTATTCACTAAACGATGGGATATATTTCCTTTGACTTTAACACGCTTTAACAGCAGATCGATTACATAAACTATGATAGGAAATTTAAACATCCATTTATAGATGCACAATGGTTCGTTCTTTACATAGTTTACCGTTTCAAAGTTCGTAGACACAAGCTTCGATCTCACTTCAGTGGATTGTACATTCGCCGACAATTCCATATACTTCCTTACTTTTATTTATAAAGTAATGTGAGGTCGTGCGCTTTCTGGATGTAAATCTCGGAGCCACTCGGTTCGCGGGTTGCACCACGAATCTGCATAATTCATGTGACACCAAACTGTCTCGAAGAATTTACACTGCGGAGAAAAGTGAAGATAGAATATGCTACATTATAACATCATTTTCACGAGAGCCACGCGTCAGGGTAAGTATATGTTCGAAATATCAACTAGAATGTAAGAGGAAGTTTAAAGTTTAAAATGGCACGAAGTTGAAATTATATCTGTGAATATTTGCATGAGGAATGCGACTCATTCAGTCGCGCTCACTCGTGCATAGATCGCGAGGAATTTTGTCAAAGTCCGTCGCGCGGCGTGTGTCGCTGACTTTCTTCAGATATTGTAAACCGGCGGGGTACGTGTGTTGTCACACCGCATTCTTGTTTAAATAATATTGTTTCTAAACACAATATTATTGGTCAAACATTCTAAGTTATATAAGATATTTAATATTCGTATCGGAATATTATAGCCAACAATTTCAGTACGATTAAAATTATTATCATTTTGTACGAGGAACTTATTCGACCTGTAATTTATGAATTACAAAACGTGTGTAGTTTTGCTAATATATTAACTACGAAACTATGCAAATTTCTAGGCTGTTTAAATTTATTTTAACCTATTATTGCGTACTTAAAGTACCATTATATGTTTTCACGTTAATGGTCTGCTTAGTTAAATTTATTTGGGGCGGAGTAATTTATTACCTCATAGGTACATAAAACGGAGAAGCTATCAGATTCCAAGGAGACTCCAGGAATTCTGATTGACAGCTTTTGTGATTAGGCTTTAATGCGTAAAAGTCTAAAATTTAATTAGACTCAGGTAGCTTACAGGATTGTGCCTTGTGAAGCTTGAGTATACGTTATTTTAATTATGATTAAAATTACATGGATATTATAGTCACGTTAGACTCAATTATTTTCTGTAGCTATAGATTACGTATGCAATATTAATGTTGATACAACTCTTTGAGTTGAACCATCAAAGGGAGTTGTAAACTCACAAAAATATCCAAGTGGTGATTTTTGTTGGTATCTACCTGAGCCCAGCGAATACCGGGAGCGGTCGCCTCTCCGTGCGTCCGGGGAATTTTGTCAAAGTCAGTCCACAGCGCGCCCTGGAATGGGGACAATACGTCTTCATGCAACATTCATGGTCCCCTGCCCTTACATTATTAGAACGAGGGACAACCAACCTATATAAACTATGAGATTCCTATCATCCTTTGAAATGCTATGAAAACTAATCGTTGAAGGGTTCCTTAATTTCTGTATTCATTGATTGTTGTATGTACTGCAGTCAGTTAATCATGTCTTGGTGTACAAAGCAGTTGTGCAATGTTATCTGTGCACTGTATTGTGTTAAGTGTCGTCTGATAGTGATGCGATGTCGTACATTATGTGTTTCACTTTACGCTATTGTCTATTAAGTAACAGTTGCGGATAAACAAGATGCTATAAACATATGTAAGGTTGTTAGGATTCCGTAGAAGCTAGGTACAGCCATTGTGAGTCAATGACTTGCAAAAATGTTAGAACATGGTTTGCATACTACATAGAATAAGGCAATTTTTTCTTATTACCCAAAGATTTTGCATATTGAATTTTTGTTGCATTTTATTTCCTCAATTGGTTATAAGTATACTATTTAGCTTTAATATATTGCTAAGCATAACATTTAAAAGATTCGGTCACAAAACTACAGTAATAGGCGATTTTCTTGGTTCAAAGCAATGTAGGGCGTTAACTTAGTTGTTTCCTCGTGGGAGCGCGCACAGTAATGGCAATGTTCTCTTTGTCTACATACTGAGCCAAGTGTGGCTATGTAGGTAATATCCCAATTAATATCTGCCTTCAAACTCCCGTGTGCCATCGAATAACTACAACTTTTATAGCGCAGTACCCAACTTAATTGACTTCAACAAATAGCCCCCGTGAACCAATTTGTAGCAGTGCTACGTGTTCGTAGCTACGCGCTACGGTGCTACGGCTCTGTCTTGCTGCTACAATACTGCATTAAATTTACTTTAACGAGTTTAACTTCACTTCATTCCATTAACACTACATTTTATGGTCAGGTTACATTGAAATGTTGCAGGCTGTTATTTTCAATTCTATTCGGACTGCGCTGAATGAAATGGTTCAGAATTATTACGAAATGTCAAATAAACTTTTATGACGACAAGATTTAGTTTGGATGGCGACGTTTGTAATCAATCATCCTACAGAGTTGACGGTAGTTTAGACCAGATAGCGATAAGGAAGATTTAATAAAATCGATTTTAACACGATCACGTTTTATACAATTTATTATTCTTCATCGTGAGGTAAAGAGATGCGTTAAACATTGAGATTAATCGTAGTTCTAGACATTTATCCACTGTAAACTGCCACTACGTACTTTATTCACATTAGCTATAAAGAACAATGTATCTGGCGGATGCACCAGTTCCGTAATTTGTATACAAATGAGAATGAAAATGTTAAAAAACACAAAGCTTTTACAATTCATTCGACACGATATATTTTGGGAAAAATATATCTCGGGTGAAATTTTAAACGTATGTGTTCTTTATTATGGTAATTAATTGATATACTCTCAACAAAATGAACGAGTTTATTAACGCGTGTAATTTTACAATATAATGTAATTAAAACATGAAATCAGTCGGTACTGTTCTGTTTCTTTGAAGCGAAACCTATTGTTAAAAGTAAACGATAATTAGTATGTGAATATTGTGTATAAAATTGTGTTCATAAATGTAAACAAACAAGACTTCTCTTATCCGAAGTATATCTTAAGCACTCAGTGTACCTTTTTTGTTGATATATGACTGTACATACGATAGGCGACGTATCTTTGACCAATTTAGACATATTTCAAAACTTCTTTCTTTGTTTAAAGATAGTGAATGAAATAAAAAATGCAAACATTGAACTAACGACTAACTTTTAGTAACACATACGCAGAAATAGTATTTCATTCAAAACCGAAGCTCTAAATACATTAAACTGTTCAAATACACTACGGTTACAGCAAAAATATTTTTCCAGCTTTCAATTTTCGGCTTCTAAATAAACATATAAATCGTTTGAATGTTAAAATGGCGCGGCGCACTGATCGGTGTTTGAACAGAATTTTCAAATGGTTGATCCCTGCGGTATTTGTAAGCCTGGATATTTTTGTTTACTGCCAAAATTAATCAATCAAACACGCCACTGAACATGATTTCCATGGATGCCTGATCACGATTGATATATGCCGTGTGATGAGACTGATACTGGTTGACATTGCGTATTGATGCCTTTTCATTAGAATTATGAAGTAAACAAATAATAATGTTTTAACCATAAATACTACATCAAATACTATAAGTTAAAGTTATTAATAGCCTCTCTTACGATAACTTAAAGTAATTGTTGAATTGTCGGTACTTGTTTAAAACGAATTATACATTTATTGTGCCTGACATTTCCTTGAGATTTAAATCTAGCCTCGAATTGAAAGCTCAAAAGTTTGCAACATATTTTCACTTTAAGTATTTCATCCGTATTTATACTAAACAGCAATTTATTTTATCCAGATGGGTCATCTATCAGTGGTAATACCGCCGGACATAGCGGATGATGACTTCTCGGAGGCGAGCGCAGTGGAAGGAGGCTCCGTAGAACTGCGCTGCACGGCGACGGGAGTTCCACCTCCTATCATATCCTGGAAACGGACGAGTGGACGGAACATTGTCTTCCGTGACGATAATGGAAAAGAACTGCAAGGTAAGCTTAGTAACTTTGACGATAGTTGTATTACGATTTCAATAAATCTTCAGATACGGCTAACTAAACCTATCTTTAATCTAGGATAAAACTTACTTACATTACAATAAGTAAAAAGAAACAACTTGTTACTTCTAAAATTAAGTAAAATATATTTATCTCATCATTTCTTTCCCCAAATTATTAGCAGGATAAAGGAACTACTTAATACATGGGTCACATAATTAGACAATAAAACAACTTAACTTGTTTTCGCTTAATGATTTTCCTCATACAATTGTTATCACACTTATATCAATAAAATAATAATTAAGAAGCATTTATTACACTTATATTAGCAACAAATACATTACTATGTATTTTTTTATATAAAAAGCGTGTAGAAACAATATTTATTAACAATATTAATCTAGTTAAACAAATCCATTTGACCCCGTTGACTTGACTTGAAGAATTTTGATGTGTGATCTAAATTCTTCCAATTGAGAGAGTTTTAATTTCTTGATAGGCTCACATGCGACAGTGATTGATCGATGGAATACCATGTTTTTTACAAGCCTACATAAAACCAGCGATCTTGTGGTTTACGCCAATTTAAGGATTACACATATGTAGAATATAAGAATTAGTTTCGTTCATAGCTTTTCAAACAGCTAAAATCTGATTTTGAAAAGTTAATGAAAGTATTGTTTTTCAATTCCAAAGCTCGAATTATGTAGAATCCCATCTCTTCCATTTGTTGCAAATGTTTCGAATAAAAGATAATAAACAACACATTTTTCAAAGTAAAAAATACGTCAATTTTCCGTTGAATTTTATTCGCATCAGTGAGATCCGGCTAAGTGGTAAAAAAGAAACAAGACTAATTTTGCATTCAAAGCCCGCCCAGAGCGGGCGCAGGTGCTAGCGCGGTTAAAACATTGGAGTTTTATGGGATTTATTAAGATATTGCCCTAAGATATTGGAAAGAAAATTCCGATTCGATATAAAAAATGTACGTCATGTTCACTGAATGACATCTGAATAATGATGGATTAGGATAATCGTATACTTGTTATCATTTAATATTTATTTATCGCCGTTTTATAACATAATAAACGAAATATGTAATCACATAAGGCGGAACGGGGCTGCGTTAATTATGAAACGCCTACTGAAAATAGGCTGTAAAACTGATTTATTTTATTCCCAAATAAATATTTTTTGTTCGATGGTTTAATTAAAACCTATGATTTTGCACAATAAATCATTCTGTAAAATATTCACGTAATATTTAAATTCAATGAGAGTATTCTTTCAACGATAAAAATTGGGGGCTGTCAACATGAAACAAAAGAAAGCGACGTCTGATGCTCTTGGCTCGAATTCATTTCCGCGGAAAAAACGTGTTCAAAGAACTCAATTACTACTTAAACAAAATATTACAGCAATCCGGGTTTCGGTCAGGAAATTAAACGAACGGCTTAGTGAGAACTGGCCTGACAAAAGGTTGTTATCTCTTATAGTTATAATGACATACCCTTTACGGCGCAGCCAAAACACTAGGTGAAAAGACATAGGAGTTTAAAGCAATTATAGGGCTAGTCATTTTAACACATACCCACACTGTTGTATTTCTAATGGCGTGTAATCCCATGGTCTAATTTATACCTTAATATAAATGTATTAGGTACAAAATTGCGAGTCCCCGCTGGCCTATTTAAAACCTTTTCGGTGCGGTGTTTTACGAATTTGACCCGTTTTATTTAAGCCATTAAGCGTAAACAAAAGACTGGCGGCCCTCTGTAAACGGAGGGTGGTTGTAATAGTTAACAGAGTGGTGGAGCCGGCTCTGCCTTTGTATTAATTGGACATGTTAAACACGCTTCACTAAATATGTAAGAATTGCCTTCGCACTGGCTGTTCACGTTTTCCTTTTTCTACTTTTTCTCGTTTTCCTCTTTTGCGGGCACTGCGACTCTGAATGGTATTATTGAAATTTGTTGCTGTGCACATTAATAGCGGTAAATCAATGATTGCGTCGGGATAAGAGTTGTTAATTAACGGTTCGTACGATTCTTATTTATGAAAACGATATTAAAGAGCTTTTATTTGTGAATATAAAGAATACCCCAGACAAGGTTTTGTTTTGAAAATAATTGTTTTAAATCGTAAAGAGGGCTGTGTAGCTTTAGATTGTTCATCCGTAGCGTTTTAGAGGCTTAGTGGTTTGGCGTTGTTTAAATAAAAATGAGAATACTTGTGCCGTTAGGGTTTTGGATAACAAAAAATATGCAGTATCTTCTAGACCAGGTATCTTTATATGCGAAATCTTTGGTATTGCAAATTGTGGATATTGGAGCTCGTTGACCATTATTTATATTTTTGTAAAGTTCCATCCGGATTAATATATAAGTCATTATTAAATATTCATTATTCATTGTGTTTGTATCTTATAAGGTAACTTCCTCATTGACCTTTTAGTTTCCAGTTAATAATCGTATCAACGGGTACAGCAGTAATAGGTATCCTATCACACGGGAATGTGATACTATTATACGCCTGTATTCGGGTACCCTCTCCGGTGGATTACAGGCGTAACGGTTATTTATCTTTATTAACCATCGGTATCGGATAAAACGCCGTTAAAGGGAGTTTTCAACACGTTTTAATGAAATTGACTACCTAAATGGCATAGCGTTCCCCTGCCGGGCTAAAGATTTCCGGATTGATTCTCGTCCGGAACAGATGTATCTGTACATTTTACAGACACTTTGATAGTTTTAAACGAGAAAGTTTGATGAAACCGGTATAAATTTCTTCAATGTACATCTACACTTTGTAGAGTAGTAACCCACTGTAGTAAATTGATGAATTATTATTAGAGAAGATGATATGTACGAAATGAGCGTATTAACAAAACTCAAGGAAGTTTTTAATATAAATTCTTTGGTGAACACAAAAATGTAATAACTGGAATAGGGTTGTTTTGTAAACCCGTAGACTTACTTGACATTATTTCCCACATAACATGACCTACAAACGTCCACGTCTGACATCAGCCCTCAAACTAGTTAATATCACTGACAATTACTGGCGTATTGAATAAGGAAACAATAGCTTAGATATAACCACAAATGAATACTATTGTTCGCAACATGTGGATGTGAAACAATAATAGTAGCGTCATGAAGTAAGCGAGTATATCGCTATATGATTACTTATCTTGTCGCCAGGGGCCGCCTCGGTGCCTCCGACTTAATTAACTAGACTCATTCATAATAAAATAATGCAAGTCGCAGAATTAGTATAACGAGCTGTTTAGAATTTACTGTACGGGATTAAAGTGGCGCTTTGAATAACATTGTAATGTGTAGAGAGTCGCGATTAATTAATCTCAATACGAATTTAGAGCTGGTAAAGTAATGTCAAAAATATGTTCTTCAAGTCTATCAATCAATTTATAATTTTCTTGGCCAATTCTCAAAAAAATATCACTTGCGAATCTATTAATAATATATTTTGTACGCTGCAGCTGCCGCTATAAATATAGAATTCATATTGTGAAATCGTGTTGTTTTCTCAAACAAAACGTTTGTCAGTTAAAATATGTTTAGTTGCGAAAATTGTTCAGCCAGAATGAAATCGGAAAACAATTAGTCTCGGAGCAATAATAACGTTGGAATTGCTGAATCAGGCCCGACGTCTGGAGTAACAAGTTGCCAACGACATGTCGCAACCGAACTTTATAACCCCTTAATAAAACACAATTTCATACAAGCTCCCGCTTCAGATATTGTTCGCGTTACGTAGTAACAATATTTTATGTCTCCGCCCTGGATTTAGCGGGGGGTCGTGTGCCATAATAAAGCAATAAATTATTTCCATTTAAATTTAATTTGACAGCCATCATGAAATAGGGAATTGTTTTCGCAGCTATGTTTTGATTAAAGTGGTCTGCTGTGATTAGCGACGTGGAAACGCCAAGCTGCATTCAGGTAGTTATATAACCCAAACAAATTATAAAAGTAGAAGATATATAAATAATCCAATCGCATTATTAAAATACACTGTACTGTAACCCACCATGTAATTAACCTTTCCAAAAAGGGTACCGAGGTCGGTAACCAGTGTAAATTTCCGAGCTAATTACTAATTGATCGTGCGACTCCTATAACAATCCGGAGGACATATAAATCACCGAGGGTTAGGTCATTATAGGTCAAGTTTCGGACTGCCTGTGTCATCTATCATAAAGATTCGCATAACAAAGACGTGAGACTCGGCGCCTTTCTACAAGTATCAGAATGTAAACACCGGTTTATCCTTCTAAAGCTTACTGACCTGACTGTATGAAAACTACTTACCTCCGTCACATTTTATACAGACACGGATTTTGCTGTCGCTGTGACTTTGCGCTGTACCAATATCAAAAGACTACGTTATCTCTCGGAAAGTTACGACCTGTTATAACATCTATCTTTATTAGCTGTTATCATACAGATCGTAACAAATAACATGAAATTAGTAATTGGAGCATCTGTAGTTGAAATATTCTCCAATCTTTCATACGGAGTATAATGGCTGGTGTTGGAATAAACACACAAAATAAGCATTCTTGGAGACAAATTGTTTCGAAATCCCGAGAGTCGCGTATTCAGTTTTGAAATTGTTATAACAAATGTATACCAAGATTTTGTCGCTTTAGTAAATTTATTCATGTGAGACGCATTTGGCTTTATTCATAACTCGCGAAGTGCTAGTTTGTTTGATGTTCTGTAATACGTGTTGAAAGCACGTAGCCTGTAGAATGCGATATCAACATGATAGATGTCAAAGACCCCGGTTTTAACAAGTCGCAAATATTTAAAGTTTCTGTGTAAACGGCAGGTAACACTTGACACAAAGTTGGCGTAGCATTTCTCAAACTGATATGTTTTCTTGAATTTTGCGCATTTATAAACTTCGAATAAGACTGGCAGAAAATGCCTTTGGCATTAAGTACGCCTTATAACACGTTTGTATTAGAAGTTTAAAATAAATAAAACAATGATTTGGCATTTTTTAGAAAGCAAGTAGATTATTGATCCAATTTGCAACCCATTAGTATCAGCGATAATGTAAAAATCATTGTATAATCATTCAAGTAGAGCCCACAGTCTTTAAAATCCAATAATAATTTGTAATTAATTTATAAAAGCGTGTAATTGGTCGTTGTCCCTTTTGACGCTTTCACTGTCCAATAATAAATAAATGGGAAATTACCTCTCAGTGATTCAACGGTTTAAACAGTAATTACACAGTCTGAAAAACAAAATTGTGTAAATTATTATCGCGGCGGCAATATATCGAGTAATGATCGATGTATTTATTTTACTGTGGTAATAATGGGCTTACCAGCTACCGTCCATCGACGTAGTGGTAATTGAACTGAAGATTGATAGGTATTTTATTTAATAATTATATTGAACGATCGACATATTCAGTTCGTAATTGTTCTGTTATAACAACTACATATCATCTAAATTACCGATAACTGTTATAAGTAAAAAATAAAAAATATGATTAATTTATTAATGTTAAAGATTGAACTTTTAATTTTATGTCTGTAATGTTTCATATTACGTGCCCTATATCTGTAAACATAGGATAAGCTCTTAGAATAAAATCTACTGCCGGCGAATGTTTGATATAGTCTGCATTTCTATGGCTCTAAATAACAGTATGTCTGTATTATTTTTACACAGTGGTAGAAAGCTACGTAGGCTCGACTCTGTCACTAAAAGGACTTCAGCGCTCCGACATGGGGACGTATCTGTGCATCGCGGCGAATAGCATCCCGCCCACGAAGAGTCGCCGATACGAGGTCGCCGTACTATGTAAGTATCAATTCCTGAACATCTTAATCATATTTATATGCAATTTTATTTATATCCCTTTAGCTGAACTCTATGTTAAGAAATAATTTCATTTATGTCGGCTCTCAGCCTTACTTTGCTTTAGAAAATCTTCTTTAGAGATCTTTAGTGAGGAGTGATGATGATTTCATATTTTTGTTAAGATCCAAGTGAAGGAATATTATCAAGTAGCTAACATTTACGCCTTACATTCTTAGTTTACTTTAGTTGATTTATTTTAAAACAATTTTCTTTTGTCTTACTTTGCGAAGATACATTAAAGGATAGAGTCACTTAAGAGGGCGTAAATGTAAGTGAATATATAAAGTAGTTTTGTATAAAGCGGGTATGTACTCTGCCACAATAAGCAGTACGACCGAAATGCTAGTGGTTATATAAGCTTCCGCTCTCTGTGTTGCTTATGTAACGGATGCGTATTAGATTTCGTTCTCGGTTTAAATGATTAGTGTTGGGAACGGCTACGATACAGCGAATCCATAAGGATTTCGAATGAAATTTACTTATTTAAAAATATATATTTGCCTTGCTTGAACCGTAATGTAAGTTAGCAAATAGTTATCCGCGTATCATGTTGAATTACGCAACTGGTACGGATAAATTGAATAGGAAATTTAGAATTACTAAATACCTGACACCATTGCAATTTATATTATACTTACACATATATGGTGCCGAAATTCAGACAGTTCACGCTTTATAAAAACTGGTATTCATTCGTGCCCTGAATTCCTAATAAACGTCAGCTAAACTCTCATATATTGGCTGGTTAGTTATATAACATAGTTTTGTTCATAGAAAGCTTTAATTCCGAAGCATATTGGCTTTATACCTACTTTATTTATTCACAATTAGCCCGGGTGGCCTTTACGCTCCAATACCATTCGAACTATTAATTGCTGGCAGCGAATCTAGCGACCTAAAGGCGAAACTAAAGTTAGTTGGGTATTTTTACTTGTTGTACAAACAGTACAATAAAGTTACGTGAAATCATGACTATTTGGGTTAAAGTGTCTAAGTTATATCTCTTGAACAAAACTGCCTGACTTTAAAGGCTTACGTTAGGTTAATTGAGTGGACTTAATTTCTGCCTAGTTAAACTCTGTTGATCGTTTCTTTTGTATGGGTAATTAGGTTTATTTAAGTACAACTTGTAGGTGATTCTTGCTACTATTTATGTAAATTTTAAAGGTTGAGGTAATGAGATAATATACCTATCTTCTTTGTTTTAATAATAATAATTTTCCTACTACATAGGAATGTTTATAACTTTGTAATGAAATACTTAAGTATCATATATTAATTATAGATTTTTAAAATATTACACTTTAGTAAATCAATATAATTTTTGTACGCAGTCCCTCCGATCGTACGAGTAAGCAGTCCAGTTGTACTGCGAGCAGCAGACATGCAAGTTACTCTTCAATGCTACGTGGAATCTTCACCAAAGTCACTCAATACTTGGCAACGTGGCAAATCTCAAACAGGTAAGACACTGTTACTGTTGATAAAACATTTCGATAGAATGAAAATAGTGCCACGTTTGAGCGCCAATAATGCTTAATGGCGCCCAAACGTGGGACTGAAACTTAAAGGCTTATTGTTATTTACGTAACATTAATTAGTGAATGTAAACCAATGTTATAAATAGCCGTGTTTTAGAGAATTAGTAGCGTTTTGACGAATAATATAGGTGAATATTTTAGGTAATAAGGACATTTAGAATAAAACCTTTTATTTTCCTTAGGCGGCAAGCTGCTTAACAGTTCCAAGTACGTGATATCTGAAGACATTCTGAACGAGTATGCGTTGCGAATGAACCTCACAATCAACCGATTGAAGAAGGGTGACTTCGGTGAATACACGTGTTCTGCTGCCAACGCGTATGGAAGAGCTGAAGGCGTTGTTCTTTTGAAAGGTGAATATTCTGATAGATGAATTAAATTGAATTATCTGTTGAATTATTTATTAAGGAAATAATTAAGACACTTTTTTAATTAGCTCTTGTTTTAGTTCAATCAAATGTAAACTTTACCACTAATGATTTATTTCTCTTCTTCAACAGAAACGCCGCAACGTACTACGACTACAACAACAACGACTACTACGACCACGACTACAACTCCTCGGCCAACAACAACAACACTCGCGACCACGCGACTGCCGAAACGTTACAACCCCAAGAAACAACAAGATCGCAACAGTCAGAATGCGCTCGACTCCGACTTGCGACAAGCAGAGCTCAACAACGCTCTGAATTTCTACAGCAATGCCTTCAATCCACTTAACAACACCCAACATCATAACGAATACGCACAGAGAACTGAAAAACAAAAAGTACGACCTACTCCCGGACTAACACGACACTACGTTGTTTACAGCAGTGCCGACAAACATCACGCATTTCTGGCCATTATTACGCTAATAAAAATCATTGTATAGAAAGAAATTAGATTTCTGAATTATTTTTTAAAATAGCGTTAACATGTAGTGATAAAAACATGGCTGTTGAATTTTATATGTATAAGGTACGTATTTTGAGGTTGTTGTAAACGTTTTAGTGGATCTCGATGTTAATATTGTTATGTAAAAAAACATTATCGGTGGCAGTTAATGAATAAAATAATGAGTTTCAGCCTTAAAATGTAAATTGCGACAATAAAGTACGAACCCCGTAGTAGGAGTAAGGCTCGACTGACCTTATCTTCTTGGGATTGCTGTTGATAATAAAAATTACGTAATGACATCTAAAATTTAAAAAATATCATTTTTATCATATCAAACGGCGTATATTTATAAAAGAATAATGAAAGCGAAATTCGATAGACTTGTAACGGATCGAACATGTTTAATGAGATTTTAGAAACTCAGTTTAACTAACATTTTTATTATTCTCGTATTTATTATTCTATACAATTCTAATAAAATTATACAGTAATTATGTCATAATGGATTAAGATGGTAACTTGTATTTATGAAAGAAAATATGATAATAATAATGCTAGTGCGTATAAAGTTTGTATGTGACAATACGATTGTAAAGACAATAGCCTGTAGTGTTAATATATAGAGACCAGCATTGATAATATTAGTCGAATTTTATGTAATTTGCATTGTATAGACGATATTAACCGTTATTTTTTAATAAAAGGTTTGTTTTCATTCCAATGATACCTTATACAGGTGTCAATGACAACGAAAGTACACAATGACCAAGTTTACAGTCATACCATACAACAGAAATAAAATTTACTACGATGTTTAATAGATCACGCACTTCAGATTACTGAATAATAAAACCATATTTTAAGGATTGCTAAGAACGCCTTAAAATGTAATTTTAATTTGTAAATGTGAAATTAATTTCTTATAACATTATTTTATACAAAATTATACTAATATATTCGATATCGACGGTCTAAAAATAAATAATTAATTTTATAAACAAAAAAACATGTTAGAAGATAAAATTTGATATTCGTATCTAATAATAAATTTATGTCTTCCGGATAGTATATTAAAAGTAATGTATTCGGCTCATTCGTGTTTATGAGTTAATATGAAATATTAGTAAGCGAAGTTCCTTTTGGACTTCATAATAATGTAGTTTATGTAAGTGACGAGAAAGAATTTATTGTAGGAATAGTGTTATGATGAATATAAAATGAATTTTGATAAGAATCGATTCTACTGTAAAAATGAATGAATGTATTTAGTAATAGAATTGATTGTGGAAATATGTATCGGTATTAAGTTGGTTTCAGTATTATACAGTATTTACATTACTATTGCATGATTACTTATACAATATGAAAATACCTATGTAACATTAAACGACTAAGATGATCTTATGTAAAATTTATTTTCTAAACATATTAAAGAATGCGTGAAAAATTGGAAATTGACAATAAATCATTATTCAATCATTTTAAAATAAAATAAAATATTTAGAACTTTGAAATCGATCTTACAAATTAATTTCATGAATCATTTTAATGTAATTGAATTTTGAAGTTTAATATAATAATTAAACTTATTTTATAAGTATTAAATATAATTAACGACAATAATAAGACAATCATTGTAAATAATTGAATTCATGTTAAACCAATTTATTAGTATGAAATGCGACTATTTATCAATGTTAAATTTAAGATGTTGATATCATTTTATGACATTTTAAAATAAAAAATGTAATCAAAGTAATAGTATTGACTAATGTTATTTATTTCATCACCTACAACCCCTTTTTATACCCTTAATAAATAAAACAACTTTTGTCAAACGACAAAATTGTTTTTCGAGAAGTTTTTATTCCAATGTATGACGATTTTCTATTTCACGAACGAACAGCGATAGTGAGTCTTCAGAATTAAAATCTAAGGGCAGTTTTCCATCCGTTTACGTCGTTAATATTCTACACCAGGGCGATAAAGATTGCGAGCAGTTGTACCGCACATGAAACATCTAGTAAACAATGAAGTCCACATTACCACAGTGAATCTCTCGACCCTTTCTTTCAACTGCACGTTTCAAAGCGGTCCGCAGTCGGTTTAGTAAATTATTCGTTGTGTTCTATAAATTATTTATGTTTTCAACTGTTTCTTGGTAAATCCGAAGCGGTTTACACAATCGAATTTCCATCACTTGTATCGAGGTGAGAATAGAAATTGCTGTTGAAATAGAGCTTTAGCAAGTTAAAGATTAAAAAAGTAATTTAAAAAAATCCTATTCAAAATATCTAATCTTAATGAATCGAACGCAAGAAAGTTATTACTCGAATGTAGTTGTAGTACCTTATACCGCATGTTATAGTTGTAGCATATTACTACAAAAAAAAATAATATTTAATATAAGAAATAAAGGCACGTAAATTGTAGCAAACTCTGTTAGCTTTCTTAATAAAATAACAACAAACGCGTGAACGAGCTATCAGGTTAGTGAACAATAGTGAGCACATGGAAACGTATAGTGACAGGCATTCATCACATTGATTGGCATTCGATTGAGAACCTTTGTGCTTACACCGCTACCGCACTGTAGTATACTCAGAGATACACTCACCCAATAATAGTATTAGGCAAGTGTATAGAACTATATACGTCCTATATAGTAATAGGCTGGCAAACTAAACAGTTTTGTATTCTATTCATTTATTAAGGGAAAACAATAGTTACACAATTTTCTTACTAAAAAAATACTATATTTTTATTGTATTTGTTGAAAGTGTAATTAGTATTGAATTGAAAGAAATATTGCTTACTACTATTGGTTGTTAGTCTACTATTCTTAAACGCACGTAGGTATGGCAATGCAAATATCCCAGAGAGCTCAATAGATAAGGAAGCATTACGAAAAGACCTCGGAGTAGCAGCGAGATTCTTTTATTCTAGAAAAGTAATAGTTGAAATAAATTAACCGGTTTGTATTATGGATGAACGATGATAATTAATTATGAAGTGTTGCAGTATTTTTCGTTTTCCCGATGCACACAACAAACTACTTTCACATAAACGAAATGAAAATTCAACACATTTACAACACCGTTGCAAAAACAAAATGGTAAAACCTCAATAAAAAGTTAAATTGGCATCGGTTTTGGCTCCGAAAGTGTGACTATTTCACGAAGCATTGCCCCATATGGCCCATGAATACATTCATACCGTACACTCACAGCAAAGTTTTTCTTGTGGCGGAAAAAATAAGTATTTTGTCCTACTGAATTAAATTCATGTGTTTTCACAACTCATGACTATAAAGAGGTTTTTGGCACAAGGGGTTTAAAAATGTATTATTTGTTGCAACCTTTCTTAAAGTATCCGTATGAAAAGCGGAGATAGTTGTGTGAGTAGCAGTATAGGATTATATTAAACCTATTAAAATAGGTAGTATGAATGTTTCATGCACAGATTACAAAATATTTCTGCGTTGCACGTAATCGTATTATCGTAATTTTAGTATCATTTAATAGATCGCGCTAGTATCGCCGTTCCACAACATTTTGAATTGTGTTTGTAAATGTTTCATTTAGTGAGTAATGTCGCAAAGTTTCACGTATTATCAGCACAAATGGTAAACAGGGTTTATGTTCAGGTGGGAGTACCATTTCAAAACCAATTAACAGAAATAAAAGGGAAGCAAAAAAACAGGACGAAGACGAGAATAACGATGGATATTGTGTTGGTTAGCAAGTAAAACCCAGCACGATCCCCAATACTCATCAATACATTCAATTAAAACGCGGCCACTAAGCAGCGGAGACGGTAAATTGGAATACTTGTCTCGTCGTTATCACAATAAACAAGGGCACAGACGTCGCAACTTATAACTTAATTATAATTTTCATTGTGATTCAGCGCGTTATCGCCGCAGCCGCGGTACGTACCGGCCACGTCACGTCTGTAAGTTCACCAGATTTATTTGAAAGTAATTTTCAGTGAGCATCTGGCGTGCGGTATGAGAGATTCAGCTGATCAATATTCTGGAAGTCGCCCCGAAGAACTGAGAAATATGTCAGTCTCTCACTCAATCCGAGTGCAAGTTATTTGTAAGACTGTATTATTGAACGTACTTTAGTAAACCCGCGGATGATAAATTTGAAATCGATATGCGTACGGAAAATCTGAACCGGGATTCAAATGAATTTAGAATTAGATGGGTTATTTAGACGTGTGCTATCGACTGAAGATGTCGAGTACGTTCTTAAATTATTCATTGTTATATTAGAAATATATTTAAAGTACTTTGAATGCTTAATAACTTTACATACTTGTAGTGGCTCTAGTGGTAAGTATAAAAACATCTTACAAGTAAATGAGTACATAATTAAAAACATTGCTCATGAGAACTAGACTAATTTATCTTCCCTCGTTTGGGTTGTGTGGGACGAGATACCGGTCTATGTTTGTGTTTTTAAAGGAAAACAAGGTTTTAAGTAAATCAGCTTTAGACAGATTTTGCTATTGTACTTTATTTTTATCGGATAAGGAATTTTTCATGTTCTAGAAAGTGTACCCATCCACGCGTCAAATACTCATAGGCGGTCAGTTACCCACAGAATGCCTGAGGCCAAGTAATATCACTCATATTACTTGGCCTCAGGCATTCTGTGGGTAACTGACCGCCTATGAGTATTTGACGCGTGGATGACTGACATTTATCGAACATAATACCTAGCAATCCTCTGTAGATAAATCCCTTCAAAAGATCTTTCTAACATGAACTAATCATAGCCTATTTCTCAGTAGCAAAAAGAACTATCTTCAATCGGAAATGGGATTTGGAATTAGTTACTCATACTGACATATTAATCTAACCAACAAGGTAGTATCAACTCTTACTAATTAACTATAAATTGTGTTAAAATGTTATTATAACCGGATCTTCACCACTTGGTTTACTACCAAGGTTTACTCGGGCTACAGCGGCCTAGCGGCTTTTATCAAATTATCTCCGTCACGGCTTCCTCCCGCAGCCCTTAAATATACACCGTTAATAGTTTCCAAGACGTATGACACTATTATTCACATATGAAAATTTATAGCTGTCTCTATTAATTAAAGGTCGTAACTCCAAGCCAAAGTTTCTTAAACAATTAAGTGTCCCTCTACAAATATCGTGTGTTAGTTTTGGTTCCTATCCAAAGTTGTTCACTTGTGGTTTGTTTTATTAGCTTTTGAAGTAAATAGGACGGAATAATAAATACCGACCGTTCAATATCATCGTTTACGCTCTAATAGTTATTGAATTGATAACTATTGTGGTGGTATATTTACGTTTGATTACATTTTAATAGAATTATATTTACACATTTATGTGGGTTCGATGTAGTGTTTATTTAAGACATATGTAATAAAATGTATATTCATGTCATAACGATTCCATTGAATTAGCGGTTACCGTCGTCCATTCGGCAGTTCCTAGCTTTAAATTGATAGGTATATTTACGATAGGTAATGCACTCTCCTATAACTATTAGTTTACATAATATTATACGTTTTAATTCCAGTAATGCGTTGTAAATATCCTGTGAGAGGAACACGACAACGTGGCTGTAACGTGAAGCCAACAAAGGGTATGATCGCAGAAATTCTTGTCATGTTACGTATTCATGGAAAGAGGAAATTCTAAAGATAAACTTTAGGTTTATTTCAAGATAAAAATATATATTTCCCTAGACTTTACGAGTTGTAAGCCCAGTTGGAATAATTAAGTGAGAAAGTGTGGTATAAACTCCAGTTCACCAGCGTTTGATCAGAGTGATGAACTATGTTGAGAGGAGACTTAAGCCAATAAATAAGGACAGTATAAGTTAAATACTTATTCCTACGTATGTATTCTTAATTTTAACTTAACATGTAAATGTGTGTGTTTATCCTTTCACGTTTAAAATTGTTAGCTATCTTAGATCAATTTTGAAGGGCGAGAAATTATTCCACAGGAAACCAAATTCACTACTCTTAACAACAAAAAACGTAGCAATATATTTCATTTCTGTGCACTAAATTAATTGTTTACGCGTAATACTGGTGTCAATAACCTATATATGTTCTATACCATTGTCCCACGCTAGGTGGGGTCGGCACAACATGTTTTCCTCTTCCACTCATCCCTTTCAGCCGTCAACTCTGTACTCACCCCTTTCTTGTTCATATCCTCTTTCACACAATCCATCCATCTCTTTTTTGGTCTTCCTCTACTTACATGTCCGCTTACATTCATATTCATCACTCGTCTCGTAACATGGCTTTCTTCTCTTCTCATGACATGTCCATACCATGATAGCCTCCTACTCTCTAGTTTTTCTGTGACTGCCGCAACTTTTAAACTTCCTCGAATGTACTCATTCCTTATCCTATCCACTCTTGTCACACCGCACATCCACCTTAGCATCCTCATTTCATTTATATGCATCTTTCTTTCATTCGTCTTTTTCATTGACAACAGGTCTGATGACCGTTTTGTAGATTTTCCCCTTGAGCTTAAGAGGCATTTTGGGGTCACACGTTGTACCAGAGACCTGTCGCCATTTCATCCAGCCAGCATTTATCCTATTATTCACGTCTCGGTCAATTTCGCCATCGCTCTGAATGAGGGAGCCAAGGTACTTAAAATCGGAGCATACTGGCAGGGAAACGCCATTTAGAGCAATGGGGGAGAAGTTTGAGGGACCACCAAAGTCGCAGTAAAGGTGCTCGGTCTTAGTTCGGCTGATCTTTAGTCCAACCTTCTCCAACCTCTCCCGCCATTGCTCGAGTCTGCTCTGTACTCCGGCTGCATCTTCTCCAACAAGTACAATGTCGTCGGCGAACAACATGCACCAAGGTGCCTCTCCTTGGATTTCGGCGGTTAAAGCGTCCAAGACAAGAAGAAACAGAAATGGGCTTAAAGCCGACCCTTGGTGCAAGCCTACAGCCACACTGAACTTGTCAGTTAACCCAGCTTCGGACCGGACGTGAGTACTAGCACTTTCATACATCGAACATACAATCCTTACATACTTCTCAGGCAGATTCTTCTTTCTCAAAGCCCACCACAAAACTTTACGAGGCACTCGGTCATAGGCTTTTTCAAGGTCGATGAAGACCATGTGCAGGTTTTTATGCGCATGTTTAAATTTTTCGCACAACTGGCGTAATGCGAATATTGCGTCTGTTGTGCCCCGTCCTGGCATAAAACCAAATTGGTTTTGGGTTACCTCGCACTCTTCTCTTATTCTTCTTTCTATCACTTTCTCCCAAATTTTCATACTATGTGACATGAGCTTTATTCCTCGGTAGTTGTTACATTCTTGTGCATCCCCTTTGTTTTTGTAAATAGGCACCAGTGTACTGTTGCACCACTCATCTGGTATAATCTCTTCCTGTAACAACTTGTTGAAGAATAAAGTCAGCCACTTACATCCATCCTCTTTCAGAAACTTCCATACTTCAGATGGTATGCCATCTGGACCAACTGCTCTGCCGTTTTTCATGCTCATTACAGCCTTTCTTACTTCATCTATACTTACTTTCCTTATCATTCCTAAGTTCCTCGGTACTTCTTCTATTTCCTTGCTCCAATCATTCTCTTCATTCATTAACTTTTCAAAATACATCTTCCAGCGTCCTTTTATATCCTCATCGGCAGTTAAAACTTTTCCACTCTCATCTTTAATGCATTTTATTTTCGTAATGTCCCTTCCATTAATTTCTCTAGCTTTAGCTAACCGGTATAATTGCTTTTGTCCTTGGGGAGTTTCTAAGGATTTATATAGGTTGTCTTGGACTTTGCCCCTTGCAATAGCCACAGCTTTCTTAGCTTGTTTCTTACTTTCATTATACACCTTGCGTTTTTCCTCTCTCATAATGGGGTTACATATGTCCACACTTTTCCAGTCTTTAAATGCATCCTTCTTCTCTTTCAGTGCCCTTTGTACCTCTTCATTCCACCACCATGTATCTTTATCAATCATTCTTTTCCCTTTGCTCTCACCAAAAACATTCGTCGCCACACTCCTTACACAAGAAGCCATTTCATTCCAGCATTCATTAGCGGATTTCTTCCGTATATCATCTTCCATGTCTATCATCTTTTCTGTCACTCTCTTCTGGAATTCATCCGCACATTCTTTCTTTTCTAACATAAACCATTTCGTTTTCGGTAGAGGTTTTGGTCTACTTATCGCTGTTTTCAGTTTTATACATATCTTTAGGAGCATTAACCTATGTTGGGACACAAGTGGCTCCCCAGGTATGACTTTGCAGTCCTTGGCCGTGCTGAAGCTATTCCTTCTGAGCAAGAAGTAGTCGATCTGTGTGCTATGCGGACCAAAACCTCTACCGAAAACGAAATGGTTTATCCATTTCGTTTTCGGTAGAGGTTTTGGTCTACTTATCGCTGTTTTCAGTTTTATACATATCTTTAGGAGCATTAACCTATGTTGGGACACAAGTGGCTCCCCAGGTATGACTTTGCAGTCCTTGGCCGTGCTGAAGCTATTCCTTCTGAGCAAGAAGTAGTCGATCTGTGTGCTATGCGGACCACTTTTGTAAGTGATAAGATGTTGGTCCAATTTTTGAAAAAAGGTGTTTGCTATGGCCAGATCAAAAGCAGAAGCAGCTTCTAGCAGTGTTTCCCCTTCACGGTTCCGTTGACCAAAACCCCACCCCCCATGTATTCTTTCATACCCTACATTTGCTCTCCCTACATGTCCATTAAAATCACCTCCTATGTAGATTTCTTCACTCTGTGGGATACTCATTACTACCATATCAAATTCCTGCCAAAACTTGTCTTTCACTACTTCATCACATCCCACTTGAGGCGCATATACACTCATAACATTTAGCACTACATCTTTTATCATAACTTTTACTAACATAATTCGATCATTCACTCTCTTTACATCCGTCACGCATTCTTTCAGTTTTCTATCTAACACCACACCCACTCCATTCCTTTTACCATCACTTCCAGTATAATAAAATTTATATCCTTCTCCAATCTCTCTAGCTTTCGTGCCTTTCCACTTCGTCTCTTGCAAACATGCTACATTTATTCGCCTCCTGTTTAAAACATCGGCAAGCTGGTGTCAATAACCTGAACATGCTATAATATGGGTCAAATTGCGGTTTCAAATAGTACTTTGACACTAATATGTAACTATGTTTGTCCTGGTAATAGAGCACGTTGCATTAATTAGTTTCATTACCACGAGTTCCATGGTTTTAGTTATCACATGACCTATGAAAATGGAATTTCTGTGTTACATTGTATTTTTTAAGAAATAAAATACATTTTAATATCTTTTAAAAGTGGCTAAAAGCCAAAGTGCGTTTACAATTTTATATGGTTAACTAACTACAAGTGCAGCAGGTTACGTTGAAACTTAGGTGAATGTAATTTATTCATGGCTAAAGCGAAAACTCGCTTCGTTTCGTCCTAGCTTTAGTCTTCTTGGTTGCTTTTCTAAACTACCTGTGAATATGAAGCCTCTACCAGTTTTCGTCCATGTAGCTTGGCTTTTAACGAGAAGTAAAATTTGCATTAAACACCTTAACTTTTTAATATAGAGTCTTTTTATATTAAATCTGTAAGTGAAATAAGTAAAATGAATAATTTTAATACCATCAATACTATATATATACTATACTATCGAACACTGGTTATAAATTAATTCTTGATTTAGATTCAGTTATTTATACATTAAACAAACTAGCGTAACAACAACAGCACCTTATCATGAATTAATATGTAAATCTTGTAGCTATTTATTTTGCGCTAAACATAGAATAACATATAAACAAGCTGCTATCTCTCCTTGTTAATAAGGGCACTTAATAAGGACCGTCCACTTAAGGATACAAGTGACAGTGATATCTATTTATAAGGGAAGGTCCTGGTATCCCTAATCACGCATTGTTGCAGTCCCTAATTGCTTGGCCGTGTAGTTTCGGGGAGGAATCGTCAAATCCCTTGTGTTGTGGACCATGTCATACATTTATCGATGTTTGCGATGATCTTTTCTTATTAATGAGATATGTGAAAGGAATTTTAGACCTACGAAACGACTACGTTAAGTAAGAACAATGCGTTGTTACCACAATTTCTCATTTTTAGATCGTCTACTAGCATTGTTATAATCTGGTAAAAAATAAATAAACAAACAAATAAATAAATAAATCTTAGCTTTATGTAATGTCAAGAAAGACCTTAAAAAGATTGGCTAAGTATAGTCTATGTTGTAACGACGGTGTTAAAAAAGCGCGGTCGTTTTTCCGTCTCCCTTCGTTTGTTGTACTCGCTTGAACCAGACACATCTTACTTTACGACCGCCAACCATAATACATCGAATCGATTTAAATTACAACGTCCAATATATTACAGCGCAGGTCTATTATGTTACTTCACTAAAGCTCCCATCTGATATGGCTAAAGAATGATCAAGTTTCCATACAAAGACAATATCTCAATAGGTACGCGGAATAACTGTATTATCAAGTAGGCAGGGCGGGAGCGGCCGCGGACATGAAATATAACGCACTTACCGTACCTCGTAATATTGCGTTCTCTTGCAATATGAAAATTTATTGCAACGTATGTGTTAGTATAGAAATAGATGACTAACTAAGAAAAATGAGTATCGTTCTAATAACTTAGGTACTTAGTAACTCTCTGCTCGGTTACGCCACGTATTTCGATTCAGCGCGCATGTTTTGAATATTTGTTGGTACGTCAAAGTTTGTACACTGTAATATTTGACGTGAAGGTACGACATATTCCCCTTTGGAGAGCTTGTGTAATAAGTTATTTAACTTATGCTGGGAAATTAATTTCAGAGTGTCTTTATCTTATATTATTATCGCTCGTGAATGTTTGTGAAATTACAACTATTTTGATATTTATCACCGGTAGCGGTATAGTAACTCGCTTCTCTACTCGCTTTTTCTGAGTTTAGAATTTAATGTTTAGATTATTGCAGAAAAACTTTTAAGAATAATTTCAGACTACTTACTCTATTTCATTAAAAAGTATTGTTATTGTTTATTCTCTGTACGGAGATAGAGAAACTATTTCTTATTCTATAAACTTTACTTACACATAAATACAGCATAACACCTCTGAGTTAGTTTTCTTCGGACTTTCTTACAAAACTTAGGTAAAGAATAAGTTCCAGTGAACTGGAATTGCATTGCATAGTTATCGACAAACACGCACACAGAGTTGTTCATATCTCTACGTGTAGGAGTACAATGCGCGGTCATATTAATGTACATGAGTGTGTGAAACAAACTCATCTCTTCAGAAAGTTGCTCTTCAAAGTAATTCGCTTCTGGGCTCCAGAGTGCAAAAGTCGTACTTTATGAACCTAATTAAGTGTCGTATAATAAGCTTCAATTAGTGCGATGTTTATTTTATGACTACTGAGCCTCTGTTTACGTTTGCGTTCTGCGTCACAGTTTTACTTGGATCATCCGCGAAACTTTTTAGTTTATTATTTGATTAATCTTATTTTTAGCTCTGTTTATTTTGGTAAAAACAGAATATCGTATGGAGAGCTACCTACTCAAATACAGACATTAAAGCTTACAGGCAATACTTTCGAGCTTCTGTCGCTCAAAAACCAAATACTATCAAAAGATGAAATCAAGTGATTAGTAATCATCGGCCCACAGTTCACACTTTGGAAGTAAACAAGCCGATTCATCATAAACATAAACACTTTAAACAAATTCGTGTGGATATTTATAACCATGTTTCCCACGCGACAGTGTCAGTCTTCACACTATGTCAGCTGAAAATCATAATAAACTCTGTGTTTATTCAAAATGCAGAGATAAAAGCTTTGTTCAAGCATATTAAATTTTATTCATAGTTGGATCATAAAAATAATGAGGCACATTCCACAAAGCACTGGTTGTTTATAACAAGTGTGAAAGATATGGTGTCATTAAAAGATTGCTGAGATAATGAAAATGCATTTTGGGTGTTAAGCTCGCCATTGTGAATTTAAGTGGATGTGATTTTCATGTACGGGTGTGAACTTTATCACTACATCATGCCAACAGTGTTCGTATAGCAGAAGCATTAAATAATAACTAGCATTACGCAAAATCGTCGGTGCCGCTACAAACTTCAACACCTGGACAGTATCATATATCCACAGGCGTTACAAATAGTTGATTCATGTTTAGTGAAGCCTCAGGACATTTACCTACTAAACTATTATGTTTTAGGACTTACACACATACTATATTCATTGTTCATTTGAGTATTATCCTATCTTTTTAAGCTTCATTGCGACTATGAACGTCAGTATTTTCATAGTTTTAATATAATCGTCTGATAGCATACATAAAATTCCGAACAAACTGCCACGCTAAAAAGATAACAGAACGCTTACACAGCATCAACTACGCAATAGTATTAAACTCTCCATATTTATAAGTAACAAAGAATAACGCTCACGACACAAAAGTCCAAATCTAACAACAATCCAAGCGTTGCCAAAATGAAACTAAAATGTTATTGTGTTGCGAATACAGTGGTAGTACGTTAGAGAAAATCAGATCGGGTGGCAGTAATACAGGGCGTTAGATAATGTTTCCTCCCGGGAGGAATCCGACGGTCGACAGATAACGCCACGACCTCGGATTTGTCTCTCGATGTTACGCTCCGTAATAATATTACGAGCGGTTATTTAGACCTTTGTCCGCCGCTCATTGGACGCCACGTGAAACGCTACAAGTTTAACGCCGTGATTGCGATTTACGCGTATGACCAACTGGCTGTTTGGTATTTTGCTTCTAGAATTTTTAGTTTTATTTAACATTGTATTTGTAATAGTGCTCCAAACTAAGGAGAAAGTTCGGAGTGTTTTGCGTATTCACTGCAACCGTAAACCAAAGCGTTGTTAGAACAAAATAAGCACCAAGATAAAGAGTCCTTCTAATCAAAAGTATTAAAAAAAAAACAAATCATAAGTAAAAACTATATCCAGAGTCGATACAGTTATCTCGGTATGGGGCACACAAATATTTTATTCCGTTTTCCGACCGGTAAGAAAGTTGCGGCGAGACGTCCACCTTATGTAAAGTTTCGTTTGCACCAACATTACATATATCTTTAGAAAAGTATATTATACAGGCTAATTTATATCAGAAATTTTATATAATGACAGTAGAAAAAAATTGCACAGAAATAAAATGAACATGACCTAAAAAAACATAATAAAAATTACAATGAATGCAAAAAAAAACTACTAAAATAGACTTTATTATTAGCACTTCTGGATATTGAATTTTTAATTAGCTAACCTTTGTGCAAGAGGCATCAAAATTGTGTTCCGAGAAAAAGTGAACTAATGTAAAATGTACTTCCTATAAAGTTTTTCTAGGAAAAATCTTTTAGGTATTATGTTGTCTTATTTAGTTTCCACGTCTCGTGTTTTTAACTTTAAAATTGTTTCTATGAAAACTTTTTAGTTTCCATTCTACTTATTTTATAGACTGAATAACTGTTAGAACTTCTGGTTAGATTTTATATGTATTTTTCCCATTCGAATGGAGTTAGTGTGTTATGATATAACAGATTCTAACGTAACTATCAATACTGCGTAAAAAAATAAAATTAGTTTTTATTCAAATACTCCTATAAAAATCCTAGTGGTACTTGTACTTTTTTTATATAACTCTAGTGGTAGTGGTTGAATAACAATATGCAATAACATATTATTTTTTAATTTATTCTAGATTTTTGATATGCGTTTTAACTAAAGTATTCTTAGTAGATTTAAGGGCCATAGTACGAGTAGAAGTCAATAAAGGTGCGCCTAGTGATTTTACGCTATCCTAAATTAATGAAGCTATCTTTGAGTAAAGTTGTAACATTTAAAAAGCTTTAGGAAAGTGATATTATAAAGCACAGAATAATTGACACAAAATAACAGTTATTTTAGAGGAAATGTATGTCCTGTAATGATTTTAAAAATGCTGTGCCTGATTATGAATTTGAAATAGGTGGATTACAGTTACAGTACTATTAGTTAGTTAATGGTTATCAATTACGGTTGGACTTACTGTTCTAAAGCATGGGCATTTTATATATGTGGGTGTTCTGCTCCGGAGCAGTCCGGAGCACCACCTAAAACGTTACAGCATACACAAATGTAAGCGATAGAACCAGTTAACGTTTCTTACCACTTTCGTAGCCGCGATAGGATACCAAAATTCTATTTATATTTGAATTTGCATACATCCCAGCATATGACACCGTATAAAGTAAGGATCGCGTTGGAACGCAGTAACGAAGCGATACTCGAGGTTCGTATATTCCGTTTAAGTGCTTATGTGAAATCCTTCTTTTTTCCATAAGAACAACTCGTAAACTCACGAGTATCCATGTCGCTTTCCTCAATATAGTATTATGGTATGATAATACAGCGAGTCGGTCACATGAATCACAGGGCTCTTCCCAGGCGAGTCTTTGTATTCAGTTTGGCGGATGACGATAACCTTAATGTAAGCGCCGTCACGGCTGGTGGTCCGAAGAAGGATCGCTTTTGTCGTGGTCCCTTCCGCGCGCCCCATTCTTTTCTCTTTATACCGTTTCTCACTTGAGTAATTCGAGGACAATAAACATTTATTGTGCTCGTTTATTTGACAGACGATGAAGAAATATCGAATGAGTGAGTTTGTTATATTTGGCTGGCGGGCATCCTCCACAGTTGTTTAACGATCGTTGTACTACAAAAAACGATGGCGTTTGGGACACGAACGGATTTCTCTAAAACGTAAAGGATAAGAAAATGATTCGGTCACTTTAAACCCAAACGAATTCGCAAAGAGGGAACGCTCTCGACGCGACGGGAGATGTCCGTATTCGTTTTTGCTCGTCTCATTTTCCGACAAAGAATAGATTTTACGACTTCCTCTTTAAATAATTAACTGTTAGCTTGGTTTATTTAAATAAGAAAATCTCGAGTGGCATTTTAAGTTATGGTGCTGTTTATTTCTTCCGTACGAGAATCTCTGCAAATTTAGTGTGAAACTGTAAATTTTATTTAAAAAATAATTCAATAACAGTTTTATGAAAAGTTGTTTCCGAAAACTAACACTTACGGTTCCATTTTCCAGCAGCAGCTAATCATCTTAACAAGGCACATAGGAGCGAACAACACGAGCCCGTCGCCCCTGCATTTGTATTCAGTTTGGCAGACTACGATAACTTTAATCCGGGTAAAGTGTCACCTTGAGTGGCTTACAGAGAAAGAACCTTTGTCTGGGAGTAGGGTACTCTGACCTTCTTATTTTTTCCGTCAGGTTTTCCTCCATTGTCACGGGGTAATGTAAAATCCAGCCACTTAAAAGGCGAGCTTTTCGTCGGATTGCCGGGAACCTAGACTATTGCGCTGCTTCGTACAGCGAGTCGACTTGATGGATTGTGATCGAAGGCCTCGTTGATCATATTACACGTACTTGGTCATTTAACGTTGCGAAATATCGTGGTCAGAAGATTGAAAAATGCTATTCATTTTCTTATTTGCACTATGGATTAGAAGCATGACTGCCTAAAATTATGGATGTCTTTTAGAATTAAATGCCGAGAGCATCCTTTTAAAATAAATGTCTAATATTTCTCTATAACAAACAGAAATTAAATTCATTTGTGCCTGGAATATTGTAATACCTTAATCCCAAAGATAGTTAAAATATCGTTATTATCTATTCACTGTTTATTAAGTAGTAATTGAAGGCAAAGTTTTGACAAAAGGTGAGGAAATGATAGGGTTCCTTTGTAAAAGTTGCAATGTACGTGACAAATCTTCTAGTTTCGACTTCGGATTGAAAACTGCGATAGAGTCGGCCCCGACGTGCTCCGAATCTGCTATTAGCCTCCCATTTAGAAATAGGTGCACAGACTTTATAGGTATTATATTAGAAATGTTGGCGAAGTAATGTAACTTTGTTACATTGTAGTCACGTTTCGAGCACTTCATCTTGTAGTCCCGTTACAATGCAATTACCGCGGCAAGTACTTATCTGTATTAACGCAATTAGATCAGGCAGTGGAGCGAAAACTAACTGAACTGAAAGCTAGTGAAATGAACACAATCGGAATCAGAATCGGTTTGTATTGTACCTACAGTTGGTACAGTCGCTGACAGAATTATAAACACGTATATAATTATACCCGGGGAGTTCCGTTCCGTCAAGTTATCCGTTTTATAGGGGTCCGCTGCATTGACATGGCTTAATTATTCCTCGTAGGTAGTCGTAAGTGACGTAATAGGAGATTAAGGTGTACGTATAGTGACTCTGGCATCCGTATTGAATACCCCTACGAATAGTTTGTTAGTTTCTCTTCAAATACATATACTTACACTATGTACAATATACATATTTATCATTTATATCATTGGATTTCCGAGGAATATTTAACTTGAAACTTGTTTCAAATGAAATCTACTTACTTAAATAAATTGCACTGCGATGCAATATTTATTTGTACACATTACTATTTACATATATTTATTGGAGGCAAGGTTTGTATATGAACCACTCAGATACAAATGAGGCTCCTGCCACCTATCGGACGCCGCTTCCAACTTCAAAATTCTGTTGAGACATTTTGTGCCAAAAGAATCTGCAATAATATCGTGTCATAGGAATGAAAGTAAGATTAAATGATCAGATCATAACACCATAGAGATAATATTTAGAATTTAAGTGAACTTTTAAATACACATATATTTTAAGATGTTTAAACTAAATAAATGGCAGTTGAAACAGTTGCAGACTGTACTGAAATTCCAAAGTTAGTCGACTGTTAGTCAACTCTTATTGAAACTAAATCCCACCGACTATTGTTTACATTGATTCAACTGCAAAGATATGTAGTCCAACTCGTTCATCCACTTATACGGAATTAGCGAACATGTTCGACTACAAATGAAAAGGTTTTTACGCCAGTGATGCGAGGACCGCCAAACACAGAAAACCTTTGAAAAAATGTAAGCTGATTTACCGTGGCTGGCCAGGGGCCTCTTGTGCCCGCTCGACCGGCAAATAAAGGCGACCAGACAAATGCTCGCAAATTGACTCGACGTTTTTCACTGTATTCCATATTTTTTACGCAAGGAGAGCATCTATATAGTTGCTGAAACGTCAGAACGAAAACCCAGAAGATAATTAAAAACACACGATGTTTGCCAACGTTAATTAAATTTCATTTACAAAAAATGCGTTTCTGTGTAAAAAATGTCTTTTCATACGTTTTTTATGATGTGTAATGTAAAATATAATCTGCTTCTTTACTCTCCAGGGTTGCGTAACTGCCTCTACGTAATGACAAGGGTGCCGTTATTACTTATATTGAAATGCGTGGTCAGGCTGATCCGTAAATAATTGAAATAAAGGAGTAACAAAGCGACCATTGAGCGCACATTATATGATGAAAATCAAATAAGGAAGGGGCTTCATAAAAACCGCTTCATTACTGAGCTTGAAGGTATTAAGTCGCTACAACGACCAAATAAAGCTAAGATTACAAGTTAACCTCATGTTAGTCGGAAACCCCAATGATAAAGCATCTCAGGAAAATCGAGCCCGAGGAGGGTACACTAATCCCTCTTTAGCAAAAACGCTTCGTTCCAAAAAGTGATGGGCGGCTCACGAGGGATGGATCTTCATTACCCAACCGTGTTGTCAGTTAAGCCAAAGGGTCTCAGGATTACATACTACTTAATAAAACTTAAAAAAATGAGGACGTTATAGCTTATATATGCCGCCGGGTTTTACTTACAATTTGTAACAATTTTTACCAATTTGGACTTTCACGTTTTTACTTACACATGTTCACGAGTACGAGTACTTACTCGCAGCACAAGTATATTGTTAAATCAACGTAGGCACTTGCCCGCAAAAAATGTTGGGTTATTCAGTTAGTAGGTTATTTTGCGTGGGCCAATCGTGACGTTGGAATCAGTAGCTACGTCACCATTACTACGATGTTCAGTGTCGTGGAAAAAAACCTCACCGAATAAAGTCACGATGACTAGCCTCTTACACGCTGAAGAAATTTTTTGTGCCTGTGAAAATCATGCCGCGATGACTTAATCTACTTTTTAAAAGAACTTTATTTTTTCTCAGGCTATTCATGTTTAGGTTAATAGAAATCATTAGTTATCTGCCCTGTAGGCTTTTTATCTTGTATCATACGAAAAGAGATTAACACAACTTTCAAGCGACATACTGTCCTACTAAGTTTATTTTTAATGTAATGTTATATATGTTTACTATATTCGTTGTCCTTATTAAAAATAATTACGTCCCAATAGTTATTTAACTGACATGTAAACCCAACAATATGAAAAGTCCATGCCTTTAGTGTCTGTAATGCCTTAGGTTGTCGTTATCGTAAGCCCTGTAAAAAATATAATTATTATTACTACAATAGAGGTAGAAACAAAATACAGTGTGTTCATTAAAATTGATTAATCAAATAAGTAAAGATTCTGACCGATAGAAATAAATATCTTTATTTGCCTTGATCGCGCGCCCACTCTCTTCTCGTTTTCCACATACATACAAATATTTGAATGAACACAGAGACCCTTTGTTTCAAATGAAGTGCACGTAACCAGATTTTACGACAAAATCGAAACCATAATGGCTTCGGGAATATATTACAACAGTACAGGTGAAAATTTACGCTTACGATTCTCTTCAATAACGAGAGCATATCATTTTTCCATACAATAGCGTCATAAAAAGATTCACGGCAGTGCCTTTTTCGTATTTACCTTTGAAAATTTATATTCCCATTGGGTTCAAGACCGCGACCGACCGCAATAATACACAATGGGCAATCGAATTATCATATCATTATAGGCCAACGAAAATTCCTAATACTTGCTATTTTTGCGTCACCTTTGCTATGGTGTGTTTTTGAAATGGAAAATACTTTTACCAATGCTTGCGGTTATTGTTACTGCTTATGTAGTTTTGCTATAAAAATGCGAGGAATTCAGCTTCGATTGTAGTCATAATACTTACAACATGTGTGGAGGACAACAACAATTAATACTAGTAATTTGGATTCCAATTATAAAAGTTATTTACTTAATATTGCTAGGGTGAATAAAACTATTAACAATGATCAAAGTAACGCCATCTGTGTGCTCTCATGGGACATATGCCAGTGTTAGTATGGGAATACAACGCTGCATTTCGTTTACTAAAACCCTTTATCATTTTTGCAATGGGCACTTATGTTCATAATTCTTTTCCGTATCAAATAATAAGCTGATATTGGTTTTAATCTTTTATTTTTTAGACCGAATCAAGAGGCTTTATAATTCTGAATAGACTATAATTAACAAAGTCTTTACTGATAGTTTAGTCATAAACGCATATTATTACTTTTAACTTCAAAGCTTTTAAGGTGACACAGAGTAATTAATTTCACAGACACTCAAATTAGTGTTAACTAAATTCTTACTCTATTACCAACTAAATGATAAAGTAACTGTTATTAAGAGAATTAGTAGAGCTTTTATAAAAGAAAAATTCGTAACATTATTACAGCGACGAGACTACTAGATGTGTGCCGTAATAGGGGTGAGTAACAAATTCATATTTTTATAACGACATTAATCCTATTAAATAAATAAATTATGAAAACCAGCGGCCTATTTTTACAAGTTTTTTCTTTGAGAAATGATTTTTAGATTTTTATTCACATATTTAAAAAGTAACCTCAAAGCAAAGAATCCAGAATTAAATATTAGTATATTCCCACAATTTTGTTCCGTGTAAATGTTTGGAGCGAACCGCTTAACTTGATGGAATTGATAGCAATTAAAATATATTCTTTTACGGGCCCTATATTTAGGATTCCTTTAACGGCGATATTTTTCTAGATGTGGTAAATACAAAATGAAAATCATACATTTAAGACCAAGTGTGATTGCATTTGCGTTAAATAGTGGACAAATGTTGAAATACCTTTTAACCTAACTTAGCGAATAACTAGAAAATTCTGACTATCAGAAATAGAGGCGTGATGTTATGTATTTTCTCAACTTGAACGAACTAGTGGTGAATGTTTGTATAGCTAGTCATAAGCTCCGTCGCCCTCGGCAGTTTCCTCGCAAAGCTCAAAGCTGAAAAGTTCTTTTTTATATAAAAAGTTTAAGCTCTATATCGACTAACGGATCTCTTCACATCAGACTTGTGTAGATGTGATAATGATGAGCCACAATAAAAACCAACCAGTAAGTGAAAGCTCTTATTGACGATGACTAATGGAGATTTCATTTATTATAGCCATTTAATTTAGACGATTCAATTTATCTTCATCTCAAACAAATAAATCAGAAAATGACTTTTATAACTCCAACAAAATTTTACACAAATTCCAATTTGATCTATTTTTATTGCCATAAGTTAGGTGGCGCTCATTTTGGGAGTTCTTGGACTGATAAAAAACCAAATAAGATATTTTTTATCGTATGAAAATGTTACCACTTTACCATCTTAAATAAAGTCCAGGTTGCTTCTCATGACTCGCATAAAAGTGTCATCGGTCTCGAATATTTTAGAAAGGTATACACATTTTGCATTTTCTTTGTCAAGTTTACGATATGTTCTAAACAGATTTAAGAAAAACAGATGCAAGTAGTCACAAAACCTAGACATTTTACCAGAGAAAACATCATGTGCTTGACTCGAACGATGTAGTTAACTCTGTTGTAACCAGCGTATAAATAAAGAAAGCTTATAAAAACCTAAATAAATAGCGCGCCGTGTGAGTGACGATATTATAAATTTGTTCAGATAACATTGTAGGTGACATTAAAAGCACCTTTGTTTGCCCCCAAGCGGATTTGTGTCCCTAGAGTGAAAGTAATGTGTGGTGAGAATTTTTACTTTTTATCTCAGGTGAGCGAACTATAACATTATAAATTCTCATTTAATGTAACGCCCCGCATGCTTATCCGTTCAACTGTTATACGTATTAATATGTTTAATCCGCTAATACGTTCAGCTTTTAATGTATCGCACTTAATCCCCGTTTTAAAACTATATAACTAAGCATCACCACAAACGTCATAACTTATTTTAAGCCAGGCTTTATTTAGAACGCTTTTGAAAGACCCACTTAACATTATAAATTTTGTACATTTTGCTATAATGTACACGCACGAGTGCTTTTACAATTTATTTGTTGAAGGTCTCGTATGTAGTTATGTAAAGAAAATATAAATAAAACGGAGCAGTGGTTTCTGAAAGGCTAGGGTATAGGTTCGCTCGAGTGATCAAAACTGCGAGATCTGTCAAACACAGATTGCTTTGGAAAGGAGTTGGACAGGCGAGCAATATCCGTTACTAACCGCGAAATACGATCATAATACGTGAACAAGTGAGTGCCCTCTACAAAGCCAACTCGAAATATGAAACGTTATATCAAAACCCTTCTTGTCATGTACCGAGTAGAGATCCCTATAAAGATAGGTAAAGTCACAGAAATTCACAGATAGGTACTGAAGTTAAACACTGATAAAAAGCAAAAAGTTTTTTAATAAAAGTTTGTTGAGGAAATGCCCGCGAAATATTCAAGATTCTTGTGCTGATTGTTTTATAGTTATGGGTTTTGACAACGAGATATGCTCTTATAATAAGTATATTTTTAGATACTCCCAATAAATGCTAACCAATTTTGAAACAATCGCATTAAAAATACCTGCTAAGATCTATGTTTTACCTAATAGGTATGCACAATGTGAAAATAGAATAATTGTATAAATTATTTACCTGTTTCTTAAATAATACATTTGGTCTCTGTTTTACAAAATAATAGCCAAGATCATTATATTTCAAGACTTAAATTTTATCGCCGCTCCATTTATGTTGAAACAACGAAAAACATTTTATCTTTTAATGTTAAAGAGTGATTTTTTGCTTGCTTTTATTATAAAAACACTAGGGCTCGCTTGTCAGAGTTGTCACATCAAGACAAAATTAAATGAAATAAGCTTCGCATTTTCAATAGCGACGTTTCCTTTTCTCTACAGTCATTGTCAGCTATTCTCATGCCTTGTTTGGCGTGTAATTGAATAAGACGATTGCTATCACCAGTCTCGAGGAAAAGAATTTAATAACATGCGATATAAACGTGCCCCCGAATACATCCCGCTCTGCCATTTAAACGACACATCTCCACGACGCGAGGACTCGCTCGCCGAACACCGTATTTCCCGACACATTCAATAGTTTTTTTATTTAAATAAAATTCCAATCATTTTAACGCTTACTGCTCAGTGCGCCGACAGAGAGCGAATTCATTGTGTGAATGGCGAACACTGTAGATATGCGTGACCAGCACTGAACAATTCTAAAAATAAAAGCCTCCATTCGGACGAATTATTTAAAAAGATAAAGGGAATATGCAATCAAAATGAAATAATACAAATTTATGTTCCATAACAAGCGCATTTTTGTTGAATGTATTGAGTTGGTATTCTATTTGGTAAGCGCCTTTATTCGTGGGCCAATGGTTTTCAACGCCTTAAACGTCCCATAAATCGTCTAATATTACACTTTTACTGTCACATGTTCAGATGTGCCCAAAGTTTCCCTTATGGCATGTTTTGTTTATGTGTAGTTTATCTGTATGTGTGAAAGAGTATTCCTTTACGTTGAAGCTTTTGAAGGGAATTAATAAACGGTAACCAAACAGAACAATGTAATGAAAAGGGTTAATAAACGAAACAAAAAAGCCGCAGTGGAACAAGTTGAAAAGGACCGGTCAAGTGCAACTTTCACATAAGGTTCCGTATCGTTAACTTTGACTGGCTGCGTGGATGAAATAATTGCTCGTGCACCGACTGAATTCATCGACCGCAAAATTAACTTTATTGCTAGAATGATATTTTAGTACTTAAAAGGCTCTGGCTTAAACGGTTGAACAGTTCTCTGACTTATAACAAATCGAATAGAACTGATTAAGTGTTACTAATAAGTTAGATTATTGTTTAACTCTCAATAGTATCTTGCTATTATTTCGAAATGAATAAGTATTTTTTGTTGCAATGTCACTTTTCAAAACCAATTATCAAACGTGGCAATGCTGCCAGCATTCTAGGAACGTTCCCGGTGGACAGCGATGTGTAGGAGTACTACGACGCGTAGCGCGCTTTCCATTTATATTTTTTATCCATTTGTATATATATAGTAGTTTAATTTTAGTTTTATAAATGTTGCAAATAATATATATTGTAAATATTCTTTTAGTCAAATATAATAAATATGTTCTCTTTGGTAGTAACATAATAAAACGGGAATTATTTAAAACACTAACACTAAAACAATTTCAAATTCTATGGAATTAAAATCCTATAAATAATATCATAAGTCTTTTCAATACAGTTGGGCAAAAGCACATTTTCTGTAAACGTTTTTATATAGAACAGGAGTGCGTTGGGTCAAATGGAACGGGCAATAAATCTGTTAAAGTGACAGTGTAGGAGCGATAACACGCGATCGCTGGTGTGTGTATTTGATAATGGCTTGACACCTGCTGTTGAAACCGCAAAAATGTATGTACGTACCCATTCCGATCACTCTGAATATTCACTGAAATTCACTTAGTGAGCAGTCATATTCAAATTCAGTTAGCTTTTTATATAATACGTTACAGATCTATTTGCCCTTTCAATCCATTCAGTTCGAATTCAAATTTTAAAAGTTTCTTTTCAAATGTACTGAAAGTAGACTATATTATTCATCATCGCTGAGATTTTAGTTTCTGTACTCTTATATAACTTCGCTAGTTTACGGCTAACTTGTCTGAGACCGCTTTTTGCTTCTAAACTTTCTTGGTTTTAAAAATATTCTCGCTATATTTCCCCTACCAATTGAATTCACTTATCAATCTCATTTTATATTTATGCAATTAAACTATAACGTGTTTTGAAAAGTTAGTCCATTTTGAAACTACTTGCCATATTAAGCACTAGGTTATTTAAGATATTTCAGTCACATACCGGCAAGGTACAAAGACTTCAATAACATTTATTTTAAAACACTCCATAGCTGGCAGTCGAATTGACTAATCCGAATGCGGAGCGTTCACGGCCATTCCGTAAAGTACCTATGTCTACTTTCACGTAAGTTAACACGCCTTTACCAATAGCACCCACTTCAACATTTACCTTTCAGCTTTCCAGAACGTTCAGGTCCTATCAAATCCTAAAAAAATACAAAACACATTTGCTACAATTGAAGCTAGATTTGCTACAATCGGTTCTCTTGTTCCTTAGATTCATTCTCTCCGGAATGAATGAAAGTATAGCACTGATTGAACGACATAGACAAAAGACTTGCATTATCCTGTAAGTGGCGTGATCCGCTGAATGCCTATTCGGATCTCTTTATATCGGGAGACTATCGAAGTACGCCGATTTTTCACGAACGTGGGATAGGATCGTATAAAACAGTCACGTATTTTTTAGTGTCAGTGGCTTCGCTAGGACTCGATCCTCAACAATATCATAACCAGGCTAAAGAACATCGTGAGAGGGCCCCCGTACATCGGCTTATTGAATTTCTCAGTGAAAAGGGTTCACTGACTGTAAATTCTTAGTTTCATTGCGACTTTCCTTGTAATCGACTTTTTTATTATCCTCTCAAAAGACAAATTTACATGAAAATTGCTTTGTTGGCATTCAGGTCCTTACGTGCTACGTCGGTAAATATGTATTCTTGCTTATAACACACACAAAAGACATTTTAAATTGTTTTAAAAGCTTTTTCATCTTAAGCAAAGTCATTCTGTAGTTAGTTAAGTGTACGTCAGACTAGAACGTCGGACCATTTTTCTGTGCATTAAGAAAAAGAAAACCAATTACAACTTCGCTCGTAACGACTTCCAAAAAATATATCCAGTATATTCCACAAATGCATCACCCGCTTAAGCAAATCGAATTAATGTGGACCGAACAGTTAAACCATGGGAGTCGTTAAACGAATTTCGTTGAAATCGCTACAAACTGGAGCGACGAGGAGAATTTTCTAGAACTTTGTTTTGTTCTAACGGAAGTAATTGATTTTAATTCCACTGGCAGTACGTTGAAACGCAACCGAGCGTTAATGAAAAATAATTTTCTCATCTGAAGTTGCAAGTTAAAGAGTAAAGCGAACTGTGTTGCCTGCTGGCCGGCGCACTAGCTTACAGAAATATCGTCCATTAAAAATTCTCTTTTACTAAAGGAATATAATAGACTTGTAAATGAGCATTTTCTTGGCAATTTGTCACTGTACAACTACGATGCCCCTGCACTTTCATACTTGGTGTTCTTGTTGATAAAATCAGCCATCTCGCGAACGGTAGGTATATACGTAGGTACGTACTTTAATAATTTGTAAAAAAAAAAATCTGTGTATTATATACATTTAAGGCCTGTAGATCACTTATGCATAAGGATTGATTGATTTGAAGGTAATCATAACATACGGAAACTAAGCAACTTCTAATATCATCTATTTTGGGTAGGCTTAACTGCATCGTTGTAGAATTTAATACTTTTGCACTCAACGTATCGAAGACTTCAATAATACGTAAATACAGAATACAAGATCTCATTAGGTCTTCAGGTCTCCGAAATAGATTGATGAGTCCGTTTGACGTCGTCATTAGGTCTCGGACTGAGCCGGCGTTTTTCCTGCCCATCGCTTGGCCTGGATAATTGGACCGAATGTTTTCGTCCGTTCGTCCTAATGACTGGCACTTTTGTTTACCAACGGGACACGCCGGGCTTTTATTGAGCCGTTTGCGTTTAGCCCCCGAACAATTGGTGACTGGTTTTATACTTTTTTAACTTTTAAGTCTAAATAATGTTTGAGGTTTTTTATTGAATCGTTAAATCAGGGTAACTGTTGTTTCGGAAAAGTTATTGTTTCGTATTTTTAATGCAGCGATGGGCTTATGTAATTGGTGTGCTTTCAACATTAGATAACGCACTAAAGCTTCCTCTTTTTTTGTTTTATCTGATAAGAGATACTGAATTTTTACCAACAAAAGAGTCTAAGATCTAAATCCGCTAAACTATTCTTAGTCTAAGTAAATTTCAATATCGCTGATAGATACTCCGAGTGGATCGAAAATTCGTACAATATGTAGTACGCGAGGAAAGCATGTAAAAAGGATCTCCATCCTCGACTGCGCCAATCTAAGTAATTGAGCCATACTAAAATATGTACACATCTATTTATACTTAGGTGTTTTTGCGTGGGGTCGCGTGGGAGCTCGCTATCGATATATTTCGCTGTCCATCGATGCGTCACTTCGGCGAGACCGATAGATTGATCACCACGCTGAATGACGTCCTCATTCCGGCCCGTTGTACCCTGGGTCCAGCTACGTTTTATATACTTACGAATGTGAATATTTAAACCTTGTTCTTTGTATTATTTATATTTGCGAAAAAAAAAAACAATTTAAGGGTCTGCGATAACGTTTATAAAGTAAAAAAATACTTCCCTTCTATATGTTAAGTAAAGCATACGCTACAAATCTCTCCAATAAAAGGGGTTCCGACCGATTTCAGTCGCGTTAGTGAATTAGCTTCCTCTGTGCTACATGAATACAGAGCAGTTTTTTCATTGAAACGTCGATGTTAACATAAAGGTAGCTTATTTATTTCCTATTTCTAAGAATGCTTTAACTTTATAACATATCATATATGTATTTAACAGATTTGTTTTATTGGTATAACCATGTCTAGAGACTGGCATTCATACTACTTAGATTTTTATATCTATATAATTATCGTAATAATTTAGATGTGGGATAAGTTTTTTCGTTTGTAATTGTAAATAAACGAAATCGGTTTTGTTTAAGATCAAGATAACGCTAGTACCTACAGTTTGTTTTTATTCCGTCGTGACGCCCGCTCTCGCCATTCATCTGGATTTTAAGATTATTTCTGATGTTTATTGTTTGGTTTGTAAATTGCGAGTGACAAAAAGGCTCGATCTCGTTTGCCTACAAACAACGGAGACAAGCTGCTACAGAACATTGAGCTATAAAAGTCCGCTTACCTACCTAACATAGGTTTTGTTTGAATGGCTTTTGTGAAAAATTTCTCGTCGACCGCTAACGTTTCGTATGACGTGGTAAATCCCATTCTAGTGCAGAGGCGTCGCTTGCGGCACAACTGTCAGGAGCGTTTTCAAAGAATTATTGTCGCATGACAGCATTGGCCGCGCGGACGAATGTAACAAAATGCCGCAAATCACAATGGCCGCGTTTGTTTATCAGCGGTTTATGGGATTTATTGGTTACTATACAAACGATCGTGACTTTGCGCAGTTTTGTGAATATTTATCGATTCCTTGCAGCTCGCAGAGAAATGTTATGAGGAATGCAACAGTGTGGGAAGTTTCTACGAGGAATGAATACAAACTGCTCTAAAACAATGTCTGTCGAATCGTGTTTATTGGCTAAAACAAATAAATTCCTTTAATCCCACGAAAGCTTTCGTCGATTCTGAAAATTGTTCCGGTCCGATTGGAGCAGTTACTCTAAAAGTTCCGTATATTAAGTCACGTTGTTGGTAGCTATCAGCATCGGAGCGCACATAAGCACGCCGACGGGCTGCCTATGACATTATTAAACTCAGGCGCATGTCTGCTCGAGTGACGCTAAAAAACTACGTGACCGCGTTGCACAATTGAAGTTCCCTCTGAAAAATCGTCCGTCCCAAAATTCAGAGCGTATCCTGAACGAATAAAGAAAAAAATAGCTGCCGAGTCCGCGGGCCACTCCGTGGAGCGTCCCGAATAAATTATGTTGATGAAACTTTTAGTTTGAGTGTTATACGCCCGCCCTGCCATTCGTTTTAATAATCATATGATATGAATTGGAAAACTACGTGATTAGCTGACATTGTGCTCGTGACATGTTCTAAACATAGAAGAATATGAGTAAGAAATATAAATAAGTAAAATGGTCCTTAAAAGCTAAAAGCGTATTTATACAAACTCGTTTTGCGGTAGTCTCTGATTTAATAAAGGATGAGTTAAATATAACTCATTGTGTGTACGTTTTCATGGAAATATACGTCAAAGATATTTTTCAATCCAAGGAAAAACAATAAATACAATCTTGAGAAATTTAATAAAGGCGAAGAGTCATGTAAGTCTTCAGCTCATGAAAATGGAGAAATGTTGGATTCAAGCTGTTCAGAGAAGCACTAAACATGTTTATTGAATATGAAAAGTGATTTAAAGAGGCCGCATATCCGCGGTACGGCATCTTAAAATTCACATATACTGCGACTGTATCGTAAAGTGGGTATTTGACGGTGGCAGCTTGCATCAACGTATCGCGACGAGATAAACGAACGGCCAGTAAAGTTCACGTCGAATAAAATGATTAACTTTATACGACCGTTTCACGGTTATTAAACCCGCCCATCGCCGCCGCTCCCACTGAAATGAAACTGGAGACGCATTAATTCAAGTGCAACACGAAAAATGCATTAGCGGCCCGGATCGACCATTCGTCATTGTCCTGCAATATCTCGTTTGGGTTAGCTCGATGGTTTACAACGAAATTGACTTGAAATGTGTATGAAGTGATTTCAATATTATCTCTATGAATATTGTACCGAATACATAAATAAATATAAATATTTTTGTTTTTACCGGTTATTACCGGTAACTGGTATTTTTAATAACTTCATAAACACACTTTTTATAGACGTACCTACTTAATGCCTGAGGCAAGGAACACTTCAGCGACCCAAGTCATAGAGAAATTATATTAATTGCGAGAATACGAGTATTGACGTAAATAATTGTTTTAAGATTAATTCCCACATAATAATAATAAAACTACTATTTTATTTTCAGTCAAACAAAGGGTAGTTAAACAAAAATTTGGAACTCTTGATGCGTTGGTTTTATGTGAGATATTAAACTACGTCTTCAGAATGACCAAGCGAATTTAAATAAAATAAAATGAGTAATTCCTACCAGCACAGTTTAACAATAGCTTATTTAAAATAAACTTGCTAGAAAAAAATAGTAAAGCACCAACTTTAAGACATTTAAAGGTATCCTAAAAGTTCTAGCCTCGATTGTGTAGTGTCAAGGAAGAGTGCCGTTCAGACTATATTTATTTCACAGTTAATTTTAAGATCTATAAATACCTTATCCAAACATTTTTTGGTTCAATGATGCAACATTATTACATGGTGTATAAAAATCATCAAATCGATAGGGTTTCATAAGGACATTTATTTCAATATTATATTTCATAAATTACACATTTATTGTCAAAGTCAACGTAACGTTAGCACAAGATTTTGAGATAAGTTCGAAACAATAATGAATATCGATCAATAATTTGAAATGTTTCTAACAATATAATCTAGTCGCTTATATCGTAAACTTATTCTAATCAGTTAAATACAATAATAGATTATTACATTACATTTTATTTAAGATCTGGCTATTACAGTTGATCCTATCTTATCATACTATTGAACCTCAATATGTAGGTACTTTCAGAATTACTTCAGATTCATATATTATACAATGTTAATCATATTATCGTAGAGGTTAATGTAAAACGATTTAATTATTCCTTGAATAAATAAAACTCACTCAGGTAATTGCAACAAAATATTTGAATTGAATTCAGAAATGCACGGCTATAATATCAAATATTAGCATTGAAATAAAAACAAATTGTCACGATCGCTTTGCATCCAAACAATTTTCAACTAAAATGTACATACCAATATTTCGACTGTTCATTAAATATTTACTGGAAATATTCATGAAATCAACATGTAACTGATATCAATAAATCGGTTCTAAACGAATTTACCATTTTGAAAGAACATTAGCACTACAATAATTCACTTCACAAACTGTCATGGAATATTTAATTCTCCAATATTCGGTTCATTTACAAAATAGCACTCAAATTAAATAAGGATTATTTATTCGTCTGAAATTATGGGAGCGATTTGTTTTAGCTTTGACTTACATCGTTCTCATCTATATTTTGTAGATTTGACAAAGATTTATTCGTAATTAAATATTTGATTGTTAATTGGTACACCGTTTTCCTCAATATAGAACATGGAATTATTATTAAGAGTCCGATAACACTGTCAAAGACGCAGGTATGGTTTTGTGAATAAGATGTTATAGATTGCGAATGTTTGTAAGTATTTAGAAGGTATGTATGTATCGTATGACGGTGAGAAGTAGGGCGTAGAGCTGCGGTGGTAGATGTTGTGTGAGGAAATATTGCGCGTGTGACGCCGCTGGGCGCATGCGCGTTGGTAGGTTGCGCGCGCGCTGCCACGCCGCACCCGACACCATTGGCTCCTCAGCGCCGAAGCCATTCATGCTCAGCTCTACACCTATAGACACATAATTTAATTAGTTTATTAGTGGTTTGAATTTGTGAGTCATAATTTTATAATGTTATCAGTTTGGAACACTACAAAACTTACTACTTGAATCAAGAAGTTTATAATACTTATAGTGCACAGTTGAAAATTAAGTTTAAAGCAAGATTGTACAAAATTGTTCGAATAAGTAAAAATATGTGGGATCTACGGTCTTGCTACGCCGTAGCAAGTCCAGCGTAGCAGGTAATGTACTGCCTAGCCTTCATGTTTTATGGGCGCAAAGATAAAAGACGGACATAGTTAGAATATGCAAACATCACTCTATTTTTAATATCCGAGTTGAAAAAGCAAGATTTATTGTCTTTTAAATTGTTTAATGCCTACATTAAATGTTAAACTAAAACAAACATAAAATTATTGGTGTTTAGATAATATAAGTTTCCGTCTATAACACTGATCCGCATACTAAACTAGCGAGGCAGCTCTCTAAGACACACATATAATGACATCGGCCACTTACTATGCAAACTGACTTGGCTCTCCATCTTTCCTAGCGCATTGACAGAGGCGCACACATAAGTTCCGCAGTCTCCGGGCGCGAGAGACTTTATCGTCAAGTTTATCCACAGTGAATACTCGTTTATTACGGATTCTGATACACGTAGCTTCGGATCCTCCGATAATTTGTCGCTTAATAGCGCTGTAAAGAAACATTACGTTAGTTCCAACTTGCAAACCGTTCAATTGAAACGTACTTTGCTCTTTAACTGTGGAAATAAAATAACGAAACAATTTTATCGCTAAAAGAGTTTCCATTTAGTCTTAAGATTAATATAGATGAAGAAGAAAATAAGATGCCTTTCCGACCATTTAATATTTACTTAGCATTTCGTAAAGTGACAACTAAATAACCTGAGAGACATGGATTACAACTTAAGATAAGTAAGCTTTTAAGGAATAATGAAAATTGGAATAATTACAGTTACCGTCGCCCCTGTACCAGGAGTTCATGGCCTTGGGAGAGGCTTCGATGTGGCACTGCAGCTCTACGTCACTGCCGAGTGGCGCTCCTACTAACTGATTGGACACCTTCACCTGGGGTATGACTGTATAACAAAAACAAATTTTAAAATTTCTTTAACGTTTTTAATCGACGTATCAAAATATTTCCTTCGTTATACTCTTTGGAACGAGCAAAAAAGAGGATATTTTTTTCGAACCTTTTAAGTTTTAAGATAGTTTTAACTTATACCTATTTATATAGGTTTATTTTGGACAAATTCAGCTGCAGTGCGCCATTCATCACCTCTCTGTATGTATATTACAAGCAATATTTTTATACCCTCTTATAAATTATACATCGCCTTCAGTAGTGATAAATTACGGCTTTTATCCACATCGCCATTACACTTTCCTACTTTAAAATCGGATGGAGCTGCATAAAATGAACAAGATAGTTATGTAATTATTAGTATTTGAGTATATCTCATTTTATATGATTTGATCTCATTTCATATGGTTTCATATCAATTCTATGTTGTATTCAGAATTCATTTTGGTTTTATTTCCTTTGATACGAAGAATTTAATTATTGTGATTGTGTTTTTATGTACCTAATGCATATAAATATGATGAATATAAATAATCGAACAGCAAGAAATCTGAAACTAGGTATTTTAAATATTATTCGTATTTCTTATTATTATAATGCTTTTGTTGTGTAGTTTTGATATTGAAAACGTCATAGCGCATTTTCCAACCCGAAAGGAAGTTCGTATATTTAGGTTCGAAATAATAGTTCAAATTTCGTTACTCTACCAAAATTTTTCTTTTTATTTGCAAATCACAGTCAACACCTTAGTAGGAGGTGTCTCTATATTGACATAAGACAGTTTAATTCCCAAATACATCGACAACATTGACTTACAATGCACTTCCACGTGATACCGTCGACTCACAGTGGGCGGGACGCCGTTGCTAGCGATGCAGTAGTACGCGCCCATGTCCGTCCGCTGAACGTGCGCCAGCTCTAAGGTCTCACCCCGGAACATGTCCACCACTGGAACAAAACAGGCCGTTAATTAATCTTGAAGTTACAAACGTCTTGTTACAAGGTGCCGAATGCTGAGTTTCTATAGCGCAATTCTATACAGTCGGTACTGTCGAGTGTCGAGTTTGACATTTGAATTGTACTGCCAAAATAGTTCTTACGAAGCCCGGTAGAGGCGCTACACAGATTTTCGTGTGACATTTCTCGATAGCTAGCCTGTTGTCGGTAGTTGATAGTTGTAAAGAATCGAGGTACTTGTCTTCTATCTTAGGCTTAGATAATCAGGATATCTCCAGAATAGACCGCCACATACAGACGTTACGTCCTCAGTTAAACATAGCTGGAAGGTCTATTCTTAGTGAAAACATCAAGATGAGCTGTTAAAAGAAACCAGTTTCATAACGAAGGAAATCTTTGAGGTTACGTTCAAAAATACACACGCCGTCTATATTTACTTGTTCCTAGAAATTATACCACGTGATTGATATATTAATATGTTATCTCGGTATTTTAAAGCAATTCACTTTGACGTGAAATGTACTAACAAAGTATATTTTACTTGCCGCGTCTTAATAATTTTGTATGATAAAATATTGCAAGAATCCTCATGATATACGGTAAAATTTAAGAGTAAACCAAATGAAATCGACTTCAACCGGTCTTAGTAATTTCGAACACAAGCAGTGTAGTAATAGCAATTCTCCTAGGAACAGTCTAGAAAAGCTTCCCTGCAATGTAATAGTTTTAGGTGCTTGTCTGAGATTTAATGCGATAGATTCAATTTCCGTCTTGTAGCGTTCCCACTTTTGTAATTCTGATTGTGTTTTAGAACACTCGTTGAAAAAACCACTTGAAATCCTCACATACGTTTTACTTACAAGGAATACCTTTTTTATTGGTAAAAGTTTCACGACTTCATAAAAAATACACATTGTAAAGTACCCTAGCACTTGAAAAGAGTATTTTATTTCGTTACAGTAAACAAATTCAGGATTCTTACATTTAATAATAAATAACGTAATCAATGCGAAAGGTTAAAACACGCCTACAAAAATAAACCACACGTGAGAATATTTTATGCGCTAAAAGGCTTTTAGGATTGCTGATAGGGATCTACAGAGGAATTCACTTATACAGATTTATTTTAAGAAAATAGGAAACATCAGCGCCGTACTTGTTTACAAACAGAATAAAACCCTTAAACTGATTTATTTATTAGTCTTTTAGTAGTTTATTTGCCATAAAATATTCAAGATTAATTTATTTCTTTAAAATTTTTGTAACATTGCATTTATTTACAACGTAATAAGTGTTGTCTATTTTAAATAGATCTACTAAAAAATATTAAAAACAACTGCAGTGCCCATAAGCAAACAAAATTTACATTAATTTTAGGTAAGAACGTTTGTATATTAAAAACAAGAGTCGCTAGCGATTGAAAGCGAGTAAAGTTACAAATTTAAAAAATAAAAACGAATTCTCTTTAGCAAACGGAGTCGCTATGAAAGCAAAACTATGCAGACCTTTGATGATGAGCCTACCATGACATGCATATAAAAAGTGACCAAGTTTTTTTATGACATCGCTTTTGGACAGTAATTAGGCACTTTTAGCTAGCTTGCCGTTTGCGAAAAGGGGAATGCTTATTTCGTGTTTTCTTTATTAACTTTGTACGAGCATCACAGATTATGAAAACTGTAGTGCCTTTAACGATGTTAATAATGTGATAGCAATATAAATTTCCACGGAACTTTAATACACGAATAAATTAGGTCGAAGAGGCGTGGGCTCGTATTACGAGAGTATTTAATGTAATCTGAGCGTTATTTGTATGTGGTGTTTTCTTAACTTTATTCTCTCGGAATTCGGAGTCGTTCGAGCGCGAAAAAAATATTCCGGCGTTACTAGAGACGAGATGAAGCGTCAACGTGGAGAGCGGCATTTTCTCGTTTCACGGAAATATCGTCCATTCTGAAATCGCTTTTGAGTATAAAATCTTTTATTATGCGAACACGGTTCATTTAACGCGGCATTAAGTGAATTTGTCGAACATCGTATTTTAAAAATGAACGGGTAAAAGAGCTGTAAAATATGGACGTCGCGGGGGCGAGGAGGGGGAAATTACGAGTCGCTGCGGAGGTATTGTGCAAGTTCCTTTTAGCGCAGTTTACCGATAATTTATTAAGCTCCTGTTTATTGCGGCAACGACAATGTGCATACCCCTTTAAGTGTAGTGTGCACGGGCCATTACTCATTACTTTGTTCTAACATTTCTTGAAAGGAGTACAGTTTATTGCCTATCTTTACTTATAGCAGTGAAGTTAACATTATATTTCCTATAATTTGATTTGAAATATGTCTCTAGATATATTATTTATCATTGTAAGAGATGTCCAATGTCGTGTTCTGCGAACAGACTTGCTGTGCGGGAGATATTCTCAGAATTTCCGATGGAAAAACAAAATAATCACCATTTTTGAGAAAATCGTGAAATAAATCCAAAATTATAGTTTGCTTTCGCGACCACAATACGAACGACGTAAACATGTTAATAAAATTAATATTTTATAATTGAATACTTTTGTTGGTAGAATACTGCAAAATTAATTCGACAGTAATTAAATACCATTGTTAAAACAAAAGGCTATTCACTGAAAGCTTTGCGTTACAAAACATCATCGAATAAAATTTAATATCCCTATAAACAAACATAATTCCGGAAACTGCATTAATGTTTGTTGCAAGCATTACTTAAAAGTTAAAATGAAAATGCAGAATGTATTCGTTCGAAAACTAACTCGAAATGTTTCGTAGTTCAAAAACTATTTCGCTAATTCGCGGTGGACCAACAAGTCGGTGTAATTAAGAGATTGTAGAGCGAAAGCGGACAGTAACAGAGTATGCGTTATGTTAGGTGGTCGCGCGTCGGATCACAGCCATGAATTAGCCGCACTCGATGCGTGAAACTGGACATTAGCGCTCGCGCCACGATATTAATGACACCGGCCCATTTATTAGGCACACATCATCATTAACAGGTTCAAGAATAGAACGCTTTATCAGTACTAAAACGTGAATTTATATTTTCGTAGAGTGGTAACATACTTTATTAAGGTAAGTAGATTGTATACCCACATACATTTTTGACAGACTATTTTTAATGACAGATGCGCAAGAAAATAAAAAAAGAAAAAAAATTGACTTAACAAAAGTTAGCTTTTTTGATAGCCAAGTTTCAAATATAAGACGTACAAATACGAACCTATATTATTGATGAATATGAAAGTGACGTTGAATAAATAACGCGTGGGATGAGAATAATTGAACAATTATTTATATGTTTCATTCATTTTGTGGGTAGCGTAAGTACACGCTAATGGAATTGAATCATTTTTGTCATTTTTGTAAACTTAGACTTGGTCCTACTTCTTTGTATAATTCTCATGTTTTTGAAATTCATCTGTAAGTGACATTTTAATCCAAAAAGGAGCCCGCTTCTGTCGACTATAAAATTTCGAACGTGACCGAAATAAAAGTGTGGTAGTAACTCAAGCTTGTATTTAAAAACATCAGACGAGATAATGTCCATGATTGTTATTTTCAACCAAAATTCATTTTACTACATACTGTCGCAACTTATTATTAGCAGTGCTATATTACATTTAAATAGTATATTTTACCTGCATTTCCACTGAATTACTTAAGCGAAGACTAAAAAAAACTACATCAGTATTCAATCTTGTGGAAGTAGTTACTCATATTTTGAAGTTTTGTATAGTTGCGTCTTATAACTATATATTCCTTACTCTTGGTTCTAGAGCTTCTGGAAGTCTTAGCAAAAAAGTAATTAAAAATGTTTTCTATTAGAACATCAAAAAGGTCGTAAAGACGGACAATAAAAGTGCCATGTTAGTGCTTAGACGTGAGGCTTTATACAGGACAAATACATTGTGTGACAACACATTACTATAGCCCGATTCTCTACCACAACTATCGACAACCGGCTAGTTATTGAGAAATTTTGTATGAAAATCTGATCAGCGCCTCTAACGGGCGTCGCAGGAACTATTTGCATTAAATTTTTAGTGTGAAATTCTCGACACTTGTTAGTACCTACCGTCTATAGGGAATTGCGCTACTGTAGCCCGACTACCACTATCTAAAAATGTTATATGAAAATATCATCAGCGCCTCTAGCGGACATTGAGGAAACTATTTTTGCAGTAGTTTTATAATGTCAAACTCGATACTTGATGGTTCCAATTGTAGAGATTCGCGCTTCTGTTTCATCATAATAAAATGTTTTAATCATTGAACAACTGGTAAATAAACGAAGCCATCGGTTTATGGGGCCGAAATATCGACAGAAAAACATGGGTATGATCATAAACTGAATGAATTATGGTTTTTATTCTGATATAACTCATGGCATTTTAAGAGCCACATACGAATGCTTTTAGAGTCGATAATTGAGATATGGGTGTCAAATAGGCGTAACGCTTCGAGTTTTCTTTTAGGATAAAATTGTTTGTTAACTATTTAAGGAGACCAAGCAAGTATTTCTATAAAAAAAACTACTTCAGTAAATTCCTAGGATTCTGAGAATTGGTTTCTATGAATATGTATCTAATTTTGCTTGCACTTAACAAGATGTCAATAATACATAGCATTGAACTCTGTGACTGTGTGTCACTAGCTGTTATCCAAACCCACGGCTATGAAAGGGTATGGAAGCCCAAAAGTATAAACGCACAATTTTTATTCTAGTCTCGTTTTATTGCTAATTTTTATTTTCCATCCCGTATCAAATATCGTCAGCTATCATAAAGGCACTTAAGTATTATGGCCGCCGAGATCCGATCACTTGCCCTCCAATGATATTAGCATGAAATGTCTATGAACGTTTCCCTTTGACCAACAATGAAAATTTAATGTATTCCGGCTTATCTTGTAAAATATCGTTTTATATGAACATTTAGATTATTTAATCAATTTGTTCGTACATGATAATAAAGGAAAATGTGTCTTTTTGTTTGTTTTAGTATACAAGTGTTTCGAGTGAAATGAAAACTTTGGACGTGACTGTAAAAGGGAGCTCTTTCATGGATTTTGTGACATCAATTTTATGCTACTTGAATAATTTCGGTTAAACTGGAAGTTTCTTTATCTACTTGTGTTTATTTTATCTTTACTTACGTAGCAATTTTTTTGACCTATGCCTGTTCATAAAATAGCTTAGGTATTCTTTGATAGTCAATTTGAATAATGTTTAACTTAACATTATTTTATATCTCATACAGTTGTACATAATAGTACATGAACCACACTATAATTAGAATCACAATTCCTGCCTATTTTGGGCCACATTATGCAAATTTTTAATCTAAAATAGCTATTTACACGATGAATATGCATTATTCATCGCCGAAACAGTTATTTTTATAGGTTGAATTTATTTACAATTAAATGTATGTAAATGTAAACATAAGTCGTTTTCATGGCTCTTTTTATGCCCCCAACTAAAACTCCACTTTTGACAAATATATGGCGCAAGAATTCATTCAGTATTCCAATAAAAAAACAAAAATATATTCGAAGTCAAAACGTAAAATAGAGGAGTTTATTGTTTACTTCTAATTATCAAGAAAAAAACCTGGCAGCGACACATTAACGAGGGTTTTTGGCTAAAATATTTGGACGTGAACTAATAAGTAACAAGCAAACGACAACCGGCACGCGCGATCATCCAAGAAATAGTTCATGCAAGAAAGAAACAAGAATACATTTTCCATGAATTATAGAGACAACAATAACCTACATCATTAACGGCTTCAAACTTAATTAGGTAAGGGTCTCAATTAATATAACCGCTAGCTGCATTAACGCTTCCAAAACCAAAAGAGATTAAAGTGACAACTTAAAGCAGTTTCCGAATAACCTCTCGGATGAAGTGAAGACCGGCTATTAATAGCTGAGAATCTTGTAATCCGATGAAATATTGCGTCGGTTACGACGAAGCCTGTAGGCAGTTATATTAAACTGCGACCCATATCGACATTCATACGACCTTGAGCACTGAAACGTTGAATAAGTAGATAGTTATATAAATATTTAAGTTTTTAATAAATATGTTAATAGCATTTTGGTATTCATTCGACGTTTGTGCATAAAACATCCATCCCGGTAACCGAGACCTTACGCATAAAATAAATTATTGTTGGAAATCCGAGTGCGGGGCGCGATGTATCTGCGATGTTATCGTTCGGCTCTCACTCAGCCCTGGTTATGACATTATTAAACTACACCGTAAGGATCCTCTGACGCTAAAAAATACGTGACCGGTTTACACAATTTTTCCACGTTGAAAAATAGCCTTCCACAAATTTAAGACCGGTACTGACAGGCGCGAATAAATTATGTTAATGAACACTTTGGAAGCGCATTCGTTGATTCGGCCGATTGGGCCGGCGAGCTTTTTCTTTCATTTACATAATAACCGGGCGGCACGGCGGCGGTAGTGCCGTGGTTGCATGCAACTGTAACCGATATTTACTTGCAATATCGAACCGACGCTTGTGCAAACTCTTCCTTATAATAAACCTTAATGAAAGTCTCGCTTTATATTCTGTTTGTCACTTTGGAAAACGTAAAAGGCAATCAAGGAGCTAATATTATATTAGGATCATGACCCCTTTTTTACGTATAAAAAGGGAAAACATTTTCGTGTCGTTTTTATCGCGTGTATCGCGTTATTTTAATACTTTCAGACAAACGCCCACATTGTTAATAGAATTTGAGGATGATATGTAATTCGACGCTTATTCAGCCAGTACTGAGCCAATACATGACGAGAATATCAGCTCACAACCTTAATGTTTTATTTGATACTTTTAGGTTCACGTTTCAAGTTGGTTACATCTTCAAACTAACTTATTCTGCGAAATGTTTCCTGTCACGCGAACGCCGTAGGGATAGCTATTAGGTGTATTTCCAGCCATTCATTGACATTCATCACTGAAGTCATGAATAATAAACAACTGTATTGCGGCGTCCACCATTCAAACACATTACCGAAATAACTCAAGTACGCAAGTGTATTAACGCTACTTGTTGCACAAGCTAAGGTAAGTTTCGTGTACACCGCAAACTTAATTAAGACATCCCCCGGTTCATTTACTTTCATAAAGAAAGTAGGATAAAGAATAAAAGTGTTTGTTTACTTTATTTAAGCCCACGATAACGTGTTTGCGGGGCGGCTACTGCGATTATTTTGCATGAACTAAGTCCCCTAAATGCAACTTACATGCTAAATCCATTAGGCTTATGTTCGCATTCTACTCGGCGCGTGCAGGCCAGCAAAAATAACACTTTATTTACTAAGTAAATGCGTTCTAGAAAATTAAATTCTACCCGGACGGAACCCTATAGTTATTTTATAAGTATTTTCATAGCGCATGCACTCTATTACGTCTAATAGTTTTTATGATACAGTTATTTCGTAATATAGAAAGTCTTTGTAGAAAGGTTTTTACTCAATCGGGAGATGTTTTTATAATTTATTAAACTCGTCAAATTCATGGTCCAGCAAGTATCCGTGAACAGACTACTGAAAACGAGATTCACCAGACTTTTATTATGCAAGGTATACAAATATAACATTAATATTTAATTAAAATATTAACAGATGTAAAGGACCGTAAATCTTAATCCTACTTCTCTAGGTATAAGAGTTTACGCGCTGGCCTACATTGTAAGTTCTTAGTAAGTTTTGTTAACCAGAATTGTTAGCGTGGCTGACTTATAGAAACGCAAGTGCAACGCAATTTTGAGTAGGGGACCACCGTTTTACATCACTTTTTATTTAGTTTTAATTATTTTCCACCAAAAATAAATAAACATCTTGAATTGAACTGTTAAGTAAAACTGTTTATGCTTTTTGTAGAATTCGGAGAGACTCTAAATGAAAATTTAAACAACGAACCCGAGATTTGCGTCTATAAAAGTAAGTTTTAGTTCTATTTGGAAAGCTGTCTTAAATATTAGACTGGATAGTTATATTTTAGCGCTTATGTCTTCAATGCGAAGAACTTTTGCAGCTCTGAAGTGAGAAGTAAAGCCTTTTCTTATATAAATCTGCTTTACGAGAGTCCTTGAACAGCTCTCTAAAGTTAGAGTTTATGTACATTGACTGACGCCGACATTGATATCGCGTTTCATAAGCGCCACACTAGGACGGTGAGACATTCACTTAATCTTGTTCAGAACCTGATGCGGAATAAGGAACTAATTTAGGGAATCCTAAGGCGAGATGATTAAACGGTGTAACAGCATGTTAATAAGTCGCCGCGTGACAGACACCCACTAACTCACATATTAAACGTATGACCATGATTGGCGGAGCTCCATTATACCCGCATTATTACATTCCCGTCACGTTCAACGTACGCTTTTATCAAATAAATGTATACGATACATTCCTAATGTCACGTGATTCATCCAATTTGGGCTTGACAGGGTTTTGGTTTGACTCAGCTATTTTAGTCGCAAATTCAGCGCGAGTCTTTCAACCCTTCCGATCTTATTTATGTGCGTGAATCGGACAGGTTTATATAAATGTATTGTGATATTTTTAGTGAGCTCATAACAACAAACACAAGAATTCTTATAACGAACATTACAAAAGAATTTTAAAAAGTAATTAACGTGGTAAGATTTATAGATAGAAAGTCTATAGCTCTAAAAATAAAATACATTAGGCCATTCATTTTATTCAAGGTGATCGCGGTTTAAAATAAAGATCAAAAAACTTCAACAATATAACTTATTTCTATTCTATTTGCGTAAAGTTTTCATTTATATATTTTTTATACCCCGAGTAGTGGTCCTATACAAGCTGGTTACAGCAAAAAAAGAAATCGTAAAAAACGATAATTCATTATCTAAGTTGGCAAAAAAACTTCGCGAACTATTTTAAATCGTTGATATAGTGAAAAGCTTTCAAGGGTTGATCGATTTGGGGAGTTCAATTTTGCTTTGAAATAAAACCCGTCTGTTTTGGGTCAAATATACCAAAACCAGCTGTTTGCAGCTACCTTTGAAGAGGGTTAAACAAGGACGCAAATAGACAGGTAGACGGAAACCGTTTCCATATGCGAACCAATTTTACTCAACTACGGTGAAGCGAGGAAAGGATTGTAAATTGAACAGTTCTAGTGTTTGGAGGCATATAAGCATTCTATTGTTTATCAGAACGAACACTGAACGTATTTTACCGCTAAGATCAAATAAAAACAAAAACACATCAATATAGCTGACTTTTCCATGATATGGAAAGAACAATGACCTTATAATAACCAGAATTTTCCGCATGTATGAATTCGTATTCAGTAGCATCACTTCTATGTTTCAATGTTTCCTTAGTAACAAATTTTATCTCCCATCATAAATTATATTCGCAGAACTAAGTATCAAAAACTTGCAAAGACCCTCAACTGTAATTTTATATTTACTTTTTAATTCCCAGTTTCATTTGAATGAAAGAAACGTAATTAGAATCACACAAAACGGCAGTAGAAGGCAGCAAGAGGCTTTAATTAATAGTTTCAAACTCAAGTATAAAATTAGTATGCAAAATTAAAAAGCGTGTACAATATTTTAAAAGTCAACTGTGTAGGGTCTGAAGCGGATATTTCAGTTAATTCGTAAACTTCATACTACTCAGCTCGCTGCCACCGAGTTAAGACGTTAATTAAAACACTTTGCCCAACTTTTAGTACTGAATTTCTAAAGTACAGCAATCAACTTAATGGCTCAATCAAAGATCAAAACAACCCTATCACAATAAATATATAATTTCGTCCGTTTGTTCCATGCCAGATGCTATGGATTGCTCCGTATTGTTTTCGAAATTTTTGCCAATATTCGTTTGGCGTTATTTGTTTTCAATTGTTGATACTGTTACGTAAGTATTTAGTCGATACTTAATCGATTTGAGTTCAAAAGGGTCGTTGGACTTGGAAATTAGAAGATGTTTGATTGATAATGTAAAACTAAAAAATATGGGTGTTGTTAATTGAACTTTAATTGCTTGGTTATCGGTTATTGCAAATCGTTTGACAGCTTAAATTTACGATTTCATTGAATAAGTTCAGCACTATAGTGTTATCGCTATTATATTATTATATCTAAGTGATCAAAATGAAGCATTATTTTTATAATGACAGACCTGTAGGTAGCAAGTTAATCAAACATTATAAATAACGGCTCTATTTGCATAATAACGATACCCATTCCAAAGAATATCTCTCAAGTTATATTTTTCCTAATTTCCTCATTTAAGAAACGCTCATTTCTTTTTATACTTCATTCGTTCATCTACCTAATTAAGATTACGCTTATTTATTTGTTGAAAGAATAAAAGATATTCGGTCAATGGTACTTGATTTGGAGGGTGAAGATTCAACGCCAGAATTTTCTTCGAGGTCGAGTTATAACATGAAATACCTATAGAGGAAAGTACCGTCTAATTAATACGATTAATCTTGTTGGTCTTTTATTCACTTGCTTGTATCTTAGGTAGATTTTATGGTTCAAAGATGTACTGGGTTACGTAAATGAATTGGTTAGCGTTGAAAGGAATGTGGCTATTTTATAGTAGAAAAAAAAGGAACTTGGCGATTAAAGCCTAATATAATGATATCAAATAAAATTAATCTTTTCCATTCTCAATGTGAACTAACTTATGTGAAGTTTTTATAATAACAAAACATATGTTAGATGACACATAAGAATTAAGGGATTATAAATAGCGTTAAACTTAGCTTAAAAGCTGGCTTCATTTGTCATAACAATTAATTTACACGTATAGGCTTCTAAATATACTCGCAAAATCAGTTTCTTTTGATCGGTTACTTTGCGATATGTTGTCTGGTAAAGTATAAAAAAGCGCTAAAATAGAAAAAAAATCATCAATTGTTAAAACAAAAATATTAAAATAGTTCTCGTTTAACAGCTGATGGGATAAAATATAGTGTCATAAATGTGCACCATGCACATAAACAATGATTCAGTATGAGTAAATAGAGCAGCCTTATAACAAAGCGCACGTGTGCACTGCGTCACGGCTGGTTTTTAATATAAATTTAACGCCAGCACTAGTTATACGCCAACCCATTATTACTGCAACCACTATTCTCTATTTGTACTTGGTGAAGCTTACAGTGCCGGTCACGCCGAGGGATGTGACACCACGACGCGACATATTATCGATGTTTGCATTTTACTATGCAATTTCCATATTATTTTAACGCCATTGTATTTTACGGATTAAACAATAGCGGTTTTAATCGAATGACATTATTTGTTGACAGGATTTTGTTTTATGCATATTGGAATGAACGCAAAACCAAAAAACTGGTTATTTCGCGGATCCATCCTTGCTTTTAGCTGATTATTTTAAATGCGATGTGTTGAATGCTATCTACGAAGCAGTGCAATGAATCTTAATGTTCAAGTCTAAAGTGGACAAAGACTTTACAGTTGGTACATCTAGTGACGGCAGTCTGGCTGTTATCCGAATATCTACGAGCGCGTTACGGTAAGCCAAAAGCCTGAGAAATTGTGACAACTGGTCTAGCTTTAACTGCCGGTGTCCCCACTAGTTGGCTTGTGGGTCACATGGCAAGCACTCAACGTAAATACACGAAGGAAGCCGCCATTATATTGTACTTGAAACATCCCTGTATTTAAACTAGGATAGATAAGAAACTGTTTAGTATTCTACTGCGTTAAAATGCCAACATAAAATCATTTCTAAATACTTATTATGTCCGAAGTATTCAGTTATAATGTTGTTAAATGAAGCAAAATTAATTTATGGGACCGAGTATTGCGATGAATTTCCTAAAACTTAATTAACCGGAAAGTTCCTCCAACCAGCTGTATAAAAAAGACTAAGGAACTTATTTATAATGTGGTTTGGTTTAAACTGTTTTTTTTAGATCGAATTATATTCTAATATGATTGAAAAATGCCATGTTGACTCGCAAGTTTCAGAGTTTGAAACATATACAGAACTAAAATCGAAAATTGCACGAAGTTAAAAAAGTCTGAAACTAATATTTGAAATTATGCAGGTAAATGGAAAGAAACCTAAAAGATAAATTCAACTTTTGTAGTCATAAATTATAATACTTGATGAATAATATCCAGACTTTATTGACATTGAAACTCAATGTTCTTCAAGAAAAGGTTGCTTGTTTAGGTCCAGGTGTCTTGCGGTCAAAAGGTCTAGAATCCTATAGCCTTTTGCATGTACCGTTACTTAGTACTTACAAGGGTTAAATCTTTAAGTGCCCTTAGTAAGGGTAATCCGCCGCCTTTGGTCTCGAATGACCAGATCAGCGGTTTTTAAATGAAGCAGCAAATTAGGTAGAACTGAGATCAAATAGAGATAGTGATGGAAATTAAATAAGCGCACGGAGGTGTCGCTAAATTACCTGCTTTCCATTGATTTCAAACTTCGAGTTTAAGAACACGCTAGAAAAATAATAATGTGTAAGTCTTACACATTTTAAGTCATAACATAGTGTCATTCCAGTACCTAAATACTACCGGTTAACTTAAATATTGCCAATGTTATTCTAGTAATTCTAGTATCTCAATGCCCAAGTCAAAGTCTCGTCCATTCCCTACGGTCAAAGTAAATCCTCTATAAAGCTTATGGCAATATGCAGTAGACACCAATATTTACTGCAGATCGCCGCAAGCGATGGTCCGAGAGATATTGCAATAGTTTTTCCCGTTGATGATCGCAGCCTCGGGTCATAAGTTCACAGGTGGCTGCTGTCGACCGTCCTTCTCCAATAAATCCCTTACTCAGCTTACACACATTCAAGTACACAAAAACCAAATAATAAATCTAAAAGTTCATATATCAAACAATTTTACTTTTCACATTTCTCAGGCCTCATCGACGTAAAGAAATATAAAAACATCGACATTCAATTTTCCAGCTATGTTTAAACGGTTCAGCTGTCTTTAATAAATAGCGATATTTTTCTGTCTGTGGTAATAGAAGGCTGCGTCAGCTAACTTGCACATTATTCTCGCAATTATTGTCATGACTTTGTCTACCCTTTTATTATTTGCTTTGAAGACAAACAGTGGTTCTCGTAACGTTTGTAAGCATTATGAGAGGCTGCTATTATTAGTTTCTCCGTTTATTGCGTATCAATATTGGAACAAGGAGAAAAACTATTGAATGTATACACGTTTTTGTTTTATTGTCTCTGAAAAAACTAGAATGTTAGCATTTATTGTAGTGGGCAAAGGTTGTCATAAATTCGCTCATGTTTTATTAGGGGTAAGTAGGTCAAGAGATCCATCGTTGTGGGTCAGCAGTTTTGATGAGTGTGTTCTATTATTCTAGTTGAGAGATAATAATTGTACCCACCCACTGTTCTAGGTACAAACTAGTAAAAACGTCGTGGGAAATTTGCTCGGAGGCACAATTTTTGACTGGGAGCGGCATACCTACCCAGAACTATAAAAATAATTATAAACCAGGTCGTTTAGATCTTATCTTGAGATAATATGCCTCAAGATGAGATCTAAACAATTTAGTCCACGTCAGTACCTGAACATAAAACGCTTGTATGCCCGACGAAATTACACGAGGTGCGTAAGTAATAAACGTCGCAATTTTAAGACGAAACATTCTCTTAATGTACCCGCTGTAATAATCTTAGACGGCGGAAACGAATAATCGTTATACGCTAAACAGTTATCAAGTCGTGCAAGGGCTTTCAAAAAGTATTGACACTGAGCGTTAGCTACATTACGCGATTGAATTGTAATAGCTTGGTAAAACTTTTTCATTCGTATTTACGTATTTTTTTGGTGATAGTGGCTTGTGTAAAAGCCTGTTTAGGAGTAATGAAATAAGTGATAGAAAGAATCGATAAAAGAAAATTGCGAAAACTTGTATGTCTTTAGAATGTGTATTTACACGTGCTAAGTCACTATATATATAAACTTTAAGTGCACTTAAGCGACAGAATAAACGTATATTTACTGTGTTACTTTTTTGTAAGTTTAAGGTTGAAAGCTTTATATAACTACGCTCAAAATGAACTATAAACATGTCATAAATTTATGTTTTCTTTTATATTATTTCTAGTGGTTAGTGCCATCCCTTAATAAGTCCGTTTCGCAGCATTTAAAACTTAACGGAGAGATTATAACCTAATTCAGATGAATGGTTAAAGAGGTGGCCTAGTGTCGGGTCCTACTAGCTAATATCTCCACCGTTCTAACTCCCCTGCCAAGTCGTGCTTGCCAAGTGGATAATAATTTTGGCAATACACTTCTACCGCCATTAATCATTGTAGTCCATCGAGGAGGTTTATTTTCAACTGAACGTACAACGACTTTTTATGTAGTTCAACTGAACTTACATGCGTATTTGAATTTTAGAGCAATTTATTTACAAAAAAGATTCTTTTGTAGAAAACAATTGATTTGATAAATACATACATATTTTAACTTATTTGCGATACAGGAATTTAATGCCTATAATGGCAATCTAATTTAAATTTGACATATTAATATGGCAAAATTCCTTTAACATCAGTCGTTTAATTAACCTGTTATAATATTTACCCCAAACATTTTTTTTCTTTACATCACTTATTTATGATTGTTTATGCAAACTGAAACTAGAAAACACAAATAGTTTTCTTCCCTCTATTTTACAGGTTCATGGAAAGCTTTTCTTCAGAATTTTAAGGCATAAAGAAAATCTAGGCCGAGCTAATTGATGGGATACGTTGGTGTTGCTAAGAGCTGAACCGGAACAAATTGTAGCGAACATCAAATGAGATAGGTTGTGTAGACATAGCTTATCTTGGGAGCGCTGTAGGCGATAGATGCTTCATATTATCAGCTTTTGTAAACTGTTTGAACATTGGTTACTATAATTTTGTGACTAGCCGCATAACGAAAAGGATCTAGCTTTTAATTAGTACGAACACGAAAAAAAAAGCAATGAAGTAAATAAGAATAAACTGACAAACATTAGAGCCTAAATATGAACTAGTATGATTTAATTTAAGCACAATAGGAAATGCCAATACAACAATACAATTATACGCCGAATGCAGGAACTTATATTCACTTTTATCAACAGCTATTACTCTTATAATTCGAAACAACAACAAACATCTGATCGATACAGCATTATTATTTCTCTGACTGCCAATCAAAGAAAGAACAAAGGTTCTGTTTACTACATAGCTACTCGATTGTTACGATACGATCTTCTTATACTTACTACATAAATGCGTTATAACATCGATAAGCATAACTCTCGAATACTCGGAGCTTGTTATCTCTACAATCGAGACATTTACTTTACAAACTCAAACTTTTTATCGCTGATTTGAATTTAATATAAAAAATCAAGTCCTATTTTCTTTACAGAACTTCCGATTTAGTTGAATACGCAATCTATTTGCGTTGTCAAGGAACAATTTATATCAAATGATAATTTTGTAACATTGGTTTTGTGTCGATTCGCGCCTTTCAATATAATATTGAGGGTAAAAAGCTTAATTTGATTATATCAGGTGTTTGAATCAAAAGTATACGGAAACATAAATCCAGAAAAATATCGTAAATATTAATATTAATCATTAATGCTGTGCGATATTCGAGGGACATAATATATGAACAAAAAGTTGTTCTCAACGATCAACTTTTGATCACCAGCACATTGGTGTCTTCTACAAGAAACGACAAATATTTCAGCGCCTAGTATCTCAAGACCTAACAATAAGTTGTGGCGAAGACCGCATCTCGTGTACAAAGCAATGCTCCTATATCAACATTAGAACGGAAGAAAATGAAGACAGTCGGTAGTTTCAGCAGCAAATTGCAATTACCGTTATTGCGGTAATTTGGAGGCCCCGAGACCGTCGGCCGACCCGCCCGGCGCGCAACTAACATCTTGAAACGGCTACCATTGCAATTTATAGAACACCGCTGTTCATTTTAATGCACTATATTATTATGTGTAATGATTTATATTGAATGAATACGGTGGAACGTAGTGATGTGCTATTTTTCGAGGTATTTTTGTTTATTTTCGTTATACTGCTAAGTACCAACGAGGATTTTTGACATCTGGTTTGAAATGTAAATTCAGTTTGTAGTTACATACATGTCATGATATAAACCTTTAACTAATGAATGCGGTAGCCTAACATATAATAAATTAAGAAGCAAATGGTGATAGTTTAATTACTATTTACGCTTCACTTCCACACTTAAATATTTAATTGAAAGAACCATTTGCGAGTCATAAGAGTGCCCGTGTTACATTTCAGAAATAAACCATTTAATTTGTAATGTTTACACAATTTTTCAAATAAATATAATTAAATTATCAATAATCCATCAACATTGGTAAATACGAATTTCCGAAGCGTACAAGTAAATTAGATGTTAAGTTCGCGCGTTCATCACTCGTATACTGAAAGGTTTTACATTACACGCTCGCTACCAAGTATTTTGTAATAATTAAATCTTACAAACCCATGAAACTGTGTGTTTTACGCGAGCCGAGTAATGGGCAAAGTTTCATTGCAAGCTTTTATCTAATTTATTTTTATTGTTATATGAGCCAGTTTATGCCCCATTTTATATCCAGTAGTTACAACAAGCACTGAGCGTGATATGTTTTCTTAATACTGTCTTATTGCGTATAGAGTTTAAATTAATTTATTGAAGACTTTTTTTATTAGGCTTCATCATGGGCTTAACTTTTCTCGCAATTATGTTGGACACGGCTTGAAGTCTCGCCGGATGAAGCTGGATACAAGTATTATACATGAAGCTACTTCTTAAGAGACCTCCACGACCCAATTACTTGGCTTATAACACCCTTCGACACGACTGGTTGTCGGACTTTCTAGCTATTGACTACTGTTGACTGTAATAGAACTTTAAAAATGACAGCTGGCACCCAAAATTTAACGTGCCGAAACACGGATCTCGAAATGTATAATGTGGTCACCCATCTACAGAACAACCTCGGGAAGCGTAGCTTAATCTCAGAGATCGATCAACGCGGCTGTTGTTACCTAAGCCACGAGTTGCTCAGTTATTTAATTTGATTATTGACCAAAATATTGTTATTTCGTTATATAATGTACGATACAATAGAATGAATTATCCGGCATTTTTGTTCTGAACAAGCAATGTATTAGAATCATAGCGGCATAAACATTGAGGTGGCCGACATGTCGACAGGTTACAAATTTTCATTAAACGGATTGCTCTGTATGTAAAGTTATTTGATCCGTTGTGCTGTTGTGATTCTATTGTGGTGTGTTGTAGAATGTAGGTATTTAGTTCTGATCAAAATAGCTTTAATATTTACTTCAATAACTTTTGTCTTCCTAGTTGGAAATATTATCGTTTGAGTTGATTAATATCGGGTTAGATTCCGACTTGGAATAAGTATCTTGTGTGGTAATAATTCACAACGTGTAACTATATTTTTCTTCGATACCCAGATAGTGTAGTAACTTTGTAAGTTTGTAAAGTTTTGCATGATATAAATAGCATTCGCGCATTGCCTTTTTAATTATAAAAATAAAATAACAGAAAATACAATACATAAAAAATGTACGCACGCGACCATCCAGAAAGGACGAATTATACGAATTCAGAACTTTTTGCGTCGCATGTAAAATTATTACACCAATAAACAAAACCTTTTTCTATGTGTTTTAAGCCTCGAGCGTGATTGGGTTAAGCTGGATATACAACGGCTAAAATGTTAAATAAATAATAGTTACAGCAAAATATTTGGTAGGTCTGACTGATGTGTGTTTGTGGTATTCATTTAATCTGTCACCGCATTTATAACAAAGCTTTTCTAGTGTACATGTACCTTTACAATTAGTGTGGTAACTATTATTTGTTCAGCTGATTGATTTGTCTAAATAGTGGCGAAGGATTAATATTATTACATTTTCAAATGAGTCTATTTTGAATAATTGATGATCACAATAAATCTCTGTATGATAATAATGTGCATGGCAAAATTATAATTACACAAATTAATAATACAATTAAAACTACATCGGCCATCATTTTGTTTTATCAGCCGTGTTTACTTATTAGCTAATATTTTAAATATGGAAGTTTATCTGTCTGCAAAAACAAGGCTATAATGTACACATCGAAATCCCATAAACCAGGAAACAGGATTTAAGTTTGATTGGAATTCTAGTTCCAGGCTATCTTATTAACACTGATACATCTTGGAAAATCCTCAGATTTTCGCGGAAAATCATTCAGTTCAGTAGCAAGTGTCGAACAAAGGGTAGTTATACAACTAGAGTCTTACAACGTAGCGTCGCTTTCTTAGTAATACAAGTGGGGGAAACAAAGGTGGATCATACTAAAACTCGATCGCAGTTGAATTGTTAGTGACAATAAAACATAGTGGCGACTTCGGATAGGTTTGATACGATTGAATTTTATGGACCTAGGGAAAGCTAGACTCGAGTTGTAGCGAAACCGTTACGTAATATATGTGACGGTCGCTGATTTATACACAGTTACTGATATTTATTGCTGAACCCACTTTACACATCGACTTATGATGTATGTTCTTTAGCTGAGTGGTATTGAAGTTAGTTGGCTGTAATCGGATATTGTAATCGGATAAGTTTTGATTTATTTTCATCCAGTCCGTTTGCTAGTGTGCACGAAAATTGAGTGCCGTTATAATTAAAAATTACGAAAATACTAGTTAACATTTAGTATTAAATTGTTCTTGCGGAGTTACTTTTTAAAGAAATTCAATAGAGTTATCATAGAGCGATCGTATGTGAAGCGTGGGAGAAATATTTTAACTTAACTCTATCTTAGCTTCGTTAGATCTCCTAAGCCTCTAAAGCAAAGTGTCAAAGAATACAACCATTTAAAGTTAAGTTTAAAATAGAGTAATCCGTACTAATCCTTGACGGATCGTAGTGGTTTTATGGACTTGGACAAAAAGTGTACTTAACTACTTTATTACATTGAACTGAGTTTATTTTATTGCGATTCTCGTTGGCGATTTTGTGCACACTTTGTCGTACTGTCGGGGGAATCGGTGAATTAACGATCTCAATTGTTATCCATCACTATTGGGCATTATTACACTATTTATTCAGAGCTTTGGGTTTATTTTTAACATTCCGCATATATTATTACTAGCTTTTGTTCGCAGATAAACTCACGGGAAATTTTTGTTTTTTAAATATCAATTTGGTTATCACAACCCCTAAAATATATATAGGCTGTGTAGCTGTGTAGTGTGTATAAGCTGTGTTTTTATTACGATTAGATTAACTTAAACGTATCACACTCATAATCATTGACAGTTTGTTATTGTACAAGTATAAACGTTTGTAATAAAAATTAAAAAAGAAGAATTATACAATCTTAATTAGCAATCTTTATAAATCTTTTCACGTTTCAATATCAGTAAGCAGAAGTTGATTTTCTCAGAAAACGACTGCCTGCCTCTGTAGAGATAACGGGGGTGATTGCCCCATTGCCTTATAAATCTCAATATCTGTGTGTTCCGCATCAATACACCTCGTGTTTGATTTCACTGAGTGTTTGAGGAAAATGCGAATTATCCTTAATATCACTGGTAATAATATCACTTAGACAATAATAAAGCTTAATTTCATTACGGCGCATAAAAATAACTAAGAAAACACCGCCAAAAGCGCTACAATTGTTTAGAGCAATTTAAGTTTTAAAATTGAAAATTCTTAGCCTTCCCATTCCTTGTTCTCGGCTAGTGAAAAACTATATTGCTTTTTTTATTAAAAATACGAAGTGTTCCAACGAGGGGCAAACTGCCACTAAAACGTTATGGTTAGTGCGGTGACATTCGCACGAATACCTAACTTATAAAATTGGTAATCCCCTACGCAATAGCCACCCTTCTTGGGTACCCGATAAAGTATTACCTACAATGTATTAAGGATTATTTTGGTCCTACGCCGATATTGTTTAACGTTATTCCCACTCGTTTTTTGGTTTTTATTTCTTCTGTTTGGCCCTGTTTTGGTATTTGTACTTGGTCATTCACAATCGGGTAATGTTCTCCAGAAATAGTTGAAGAATAGGTAATATATTTGGAACAAAGTATAAACTTGATAATAAAGTTTGCTCGTTATCTCGTGAGCTACAATGCGTAAGTACTTAGAAGAGATATTGATATTGCGCTCCTAAGTACCAATTGTAGGGAAATGGAGTTGGGAAGAGTTCTAAAAACTCTGCAATAACATTATATAAAGTATTAAATGCTAAACGATGTCAATACGAGTGGGGCGTTTGAGCATAAGTGTGACTAAGTCGAACCCTCATTGTGTGAACAGGGTAACAGTTATTCGTTAACACTTCTCTGAAATATGAGTACGGTATATAGTTTTAGTGTATTGCATTATTCATCATAATAACATAAATAATGGTTACAATTCCCGTAGCGGCGTAGATCGCGAAACAGCACATTTACATTAAGAGAACCAATAGCGTTGCAGTGAGCGTTACGTGAAATTTCCATTTGGTATGTAGCAGTTTGCCGAGCGAAATTATTAGTCAATTGTTTGGATACCGCGCTATTGTTACGACATAAATGTAACGTTTGCGTTCATTGTCTGGTAACGACTTTTGTAGCGTGCATTTACATGCGACCACTGTACTTATAGCTAGCGATTAGCACATGTTTGTTTCGACTTAGTGTCACAACGACTACCACATTCTATTCAATTTTAGAGAGATCGTGCCGATCTACTTCAGCCCTTCTAATATTGCTTTATTGGACTTTTATTGCTTATTCGTACGTATAAATGTCTCGAACTCACATGTTAACATCGCTATAGTAACATCAAGAATTTTCTTATTAAACAAAAACTGAAGCTACTGCATTCTCATGTCCTGTGATTAAAAATCCCCTTCTACGCAAGTAAACCCCCTAATTATTCGCATCCCGTCGCTCAATGTTCACAACTTATAATGAATCCGTCTCCCAACAGCCAGTGCTATTAATTAACGATATTGCATTATGAAATTATAATGTAAACGAAGCATTAAAAGCGAAGATTCAAAAAGAAACTTAATTTACAGTTTCCTTTAAGATGCAGTGCCCTTTCAAAAACCGGTGCCCGCGGTGCTGTAACTTTACATTTCGTCTTAAAAAGGCAAACAAAAAAGTTCATAAAAATTCAGTCGAGAGCGGCGGTTGTCCTTTTTGGTCGCCGCTCCACGAACGGGCCGATGTAAAAGAGTCCGACAGAAACTTGTTTGAAGAAGTCGATTTAAGTTACGCAAGGAGTGTACCTAAATTACATTTTTATCAGAAATTTTATAAAACAATAAAAATATGGTGCGCCCTAAATTATTATTTACACTTGGGACGATTATGCTGTTTTGTCCAAAATTGCTTGCAGAAATTGTTTTATCCTATAGTCTATTCGTTAAATATTATATTGAGTATGAATTTATAGAATATAAATAAGAAAGTCAGTGTATGTTCAGGCGCTCGCAACAAAATACCTTCACTAAACTTTAGGGGTTTCAAGACAAACAAACTTCATAGACCTTATCAATTTTCGCTTGAATGATTAATAAATAAAGACATGGATACGTGCGTGTGCTCGGATAAATATCGTGCGTTCCATTGAAATGTGAGACCCTATTATTGTCATAACAACAATCTCAGTCCGCAAGCGACAATCATTATTTTCACACTTAACAAAGTACTCCTCACATAAAAAAGCGTCCATAAGCATAAACTCCGCGAATTATTCGATTCATTTCAAAGGAATCCTACTAAAAGGAACGCGAGACTAACTCAAAGCTTTTATATCTCGTTTCGAGGCGCCTTATTGTCTTCAGCGGTATATGTATTAAAGCTTGCTTTCTCTTGCGTAAATAAAATCCATTGGAAAGAGAAGTGCTTCGAAGCAAGTGCAAGGGTAGGGGGGGTCTAGGTGTAATGCCTCATGCGAGTGTCGGGGACAATGCAAAGTAGATTGAATTGGAAAAAAGACTTGAACAGAATGGCGGCTTTCGGCACCCCGGGGAAAAGGGAAAACTCGCTTCGAAGGGTTAACAATGAGAGCAGTGTCCATAGATGTAGCCGATTTGCAGCGCTGTGAAGTTCAGCTTACGGATTCGTGTAGATTCATTTTCGTATTATGTTGAGGAAAATTTTGCTTAAAAATTCTACCTAAAACAAATAAACTTTAAAGTAGGTATAAAAAACTCGAGCAGTATTTTCGTTCACAATTTTTTTCAGAGTATTTTTTATAAATATGACAAAGGTTTTGTGAACATTGGGATATTTTTGTGAACGCAATATTAATTTTCATGTGCCGTCCAGCCGTTAATCGGACAACAGCCATTTTGCATTGCATTACCATAATTTAATTTAACTAATCAATTTAAGCCGCGTACGCAATATTGGCATTATGGTATAAGCTTGTATTATACGTATTTTAAGTTTATTGCCTAGACTAAAATATAAATAGATATATTGAAATTGTTTAAAATAGTTGTGTTTATTGCATTTGCATTGTATTTGCATTGTATTTGCAGCAAAACATGTTTATTAAATAATTCGTAGATACAATCAGCTTTTTAATAAATATGAATCTTTACAATTTTAGACATTGTTCGTAATATCTATAGCTGACATCGATGCATTTGTGTTTAGAATTGCGTACAATGTGTTTAAAATTTGACTAAAACTGACAGATTTCGAACACAATAATTTAGCTTAGTAGTAAACATAAAATAATGTTGACAGAATTAAACATACCACGCAATACAAGAACAGCTCACTGAAAAAATACTCGCTTTTTCAAGCCGATTGAGCAAATGTTGTGAATACATTTAAATAGAAAAGGTATGCTCAAAATCCGAGAGTCGCATGCCCGTTCAGTTATGTAGAACTGTATTATTCAATTAAAGGTGAATGCGTTCAACTATTTCTATTGCAATTTTTCTTTTCCCCTATTAAATTCTCGTTTAAATCGCAAGGTGCTCATTCGCACTTTAACAATTTAAAAAAATGTCGGAGTCGAATGAAATGAGAAATTCTTTCGTTTAAATAACAAGCAACTACCTATGAGAGGTGCTTCAGGTATTTAGTAGCAGCGAGTTACGAGGCTTTGCTTTGAGCTGAGTTTTATTTACATAGAATATACCCGACTAATGTCAATAAACGTTACGTAATTAACTTCATTTGCGCAATGCAGTTTTTCAATTACTGTTGAGTTGATTGTAAATTAGTTTCTAATGCCGCGCTCGGTTTAGTTTTACGACGGATCGTATACGATTCCATACATTTTATGGAGTTGAAAACTAAATAGAAACTTTATTGCACTTGTAGATCATTCAGATTTATTATTATTGGTTGCTTGCTGTTTTAGACATTGATTAATAGTTTAAAAAGTATTATCCGTAAATGAGGTGAATGTAGGAAACCAGGGCACAAAAGAATTATTTTCCACGATTTTTGGTACAAACTAAAAAGGATCATAAGCCGCTTACTCGTAAGACTCGACGAAATGGTTTAGGTACTCTATGTATTACTAAACACGTGTTGTTGTATATTTTACGAATTTTTAGAAGCAAGCTACACAGACTAAAAATAATGCTATAAGAGAGATGTGTTTTTTTTAAACAGAAAGAAAATCTTCTGACCTTGAAGAACAGCCGATAGTTAGTAATTGTATCTAAGTTAACTAACTGAGATTCATTGAAGTGTGTACCTACTTAATTATACAACGACAATTTAACTGAATGCAGCAAGGGAAAAAATATTTGGAGAGTAACAACTTTACAAAATGCTTTTCATAATTATATGAAAATGAATGAGGTATCTTAACTGGTCAATATTCACTAAACATTTAATAAAGTTGGGTGCATGTAAGTTATAAAAGCAGTACATTTACAATTACACAAGAAACTAAAAAAACATATTTCTAAGAAACAAATAGACAGCCGAACGGAGAAAAACGACAAAATACAAAACACTTCATAAAGAAGACAAGAGAACACTGAATTCATTTTCATTCTTTTATTGTATTCGACTTGATTCGAAACAATGGACGGTGCTTGTTTAGGCGTGAATTCGATCAGAAATTACCTGCGAGTGAGGAAGTGAATCACGATATTTTCCGACCTGTTACAATCGTGGATGCGCCCTCACCGCTTCGCAATCAACTTAATAGTTAACGAGCCAATTTGTTTCGAATAAAACTCTATTGAATGATTCCTAGAATTCTCTCGCCGTTAAGACATTGTTTACATATTAACGTTTTGAAGAAACAATTAATTCATTATTTGGGGTAAAGTTTAACGTTAATTTCAGGGACTGATTGTAACTTTCGAACACTTTAATTAACGTAAAAAAATGTTACTCTGATAATTTTATTGTCTGATAATTAAGTTTATTGATATCGAAACGTCCAAAATTTAAAGCTAACGGTGTAAAAAATCGTCATACTTCTATCACAGTTTGGATGGATAGACTTACAGCTCATTAAATTCAAAGTCAACTTGTATAATTGAAACAATAGTGATTTAAGCCACGAATATGTTGATACAGTAACAACCACGAAGCAACAGTTCATTATGCACCACAATACAGTCTGTTGATTACTTTGAACCGCAACTCAGTGCGCCGGATGACGTTGTACGAACGTCTTTAATAAGACGAAACTCGTACGTTGTGATTGAATGTCCCGAATGTAGTTGACTCTAGGCGTGTAAGTTTGATATAGCATACCAAAACACACTGAGATTTATTATTTACTTCGAATCTAGTAATTTGTCAGGAATTTTTAAATCGTATTTTTTTATAGTCTTACTTCTGGGCTACAGACTTCTCCTAAACAAGAGAACTAGGCCTTAAATCCACAACGTTGGGAAGTATGGCTGGAGACTGTGGACACCCTTAAGAAATTTGTTAAAGATCTTTTAGGCATGCAAGGCTTAATTACAATGTTTTCTTTCACCGCTAAGACAAGTGACAAATGGAAAGTGATGAATAGATTTAGTTAGATTAATACCAGTTGCGTGTAAATCTAGACCATATAATTGTTTAAATAAGCATAAAATATCCGCTCGTGTAGCGGACGCAACTGCCATTTATATGGTAAAGAAAACGTAATAAAACGACAACTACTGCAGCACTTTCCTACACTCGGCACTATACAGAAGCAAGCGTTTGACAATTGAAATTAAATACTTAAAAACAAAAAATGTTCTTACCATTTTATACTACATAATATAATTTATCGATAGCTACTCGTTTGTATTCGTAGCAACTGAAGAGTTTACAAACAACCTAAAGAATCTAACCCGTTGAAACGATCCTGTCAATGAACTATTTTGAGCCAAAAAAAGTAACGTTAACAGCAAAAACTGGCAGCTGCTAAACACAAAGATAGCCGCAGCAGACAACTAGTCTTCTACACTGCCTTGACGCAAACCGCGTCTCAAGGTTTCTCGCTTCAAACTTTTTAATAGCTATTGATTCTTGAAGCCGTTGCACTTTGATCTACTTCACAACACAGACGTCTAATGTGAAAGTAATTGAACACTCGAAATCTAATAAGAATCTCTATAACACTAGCAGTATCAATAAGAGATAACAAATAACGGTCGCAAGATTACGAGTCGCATATTATGTTTCCTTAAGGGTGTATTTTATTCGTGCATAACTTTTATTACGATGTCTTGTCCGATAGTTGTCTTATTGGGAGTTTCTATGACAATATTCTGAGGAATAATTGTTCGTTTCATCATAGTATGCATATTATTGTTGTAGTTTTCGATAGATTCCCGAGTTAGATATTACATTTTTAGCGCTGTGTTGCACGGAATTTGATTTGGTTCTTAGCTACTAGCAAATACTCACTTTTGATAAAAAAGGACATAATTAATAACAAAATTTTGCTGTCAGTCAGTTCGGATAGTAGGTAAGAACAACAATATATTTAATTTAAATATGCATAGTACCTAATCGCCACTTGATCCGTATAAAGGGCTAAGTAAATATTTTTGTTTCTCCAACGTTTGGGTTGAAAACTCTACTCTATTTCAATCTGATTTATGGATTTACTAGCACTAAATTAATGTTATAATATTTTAGGTGTCGCTGAAAATACAAACATATATTACATAAGTACATTTTAGATATTTTAATGTTTTATGTAGGGATACCGTAGTTTACGTCATCGGACTGACTTATGTAGTTGCAGCATAAATGTCTACAACCTCTGATATATGAGTTGTCAACATACAGTGATATAGTGAAGGTAAGAACAGTTCTCACCTCAACTAAAACATAGTTATTATGTAGAGGCAGTTGTTTTTTGAATATACAGCAAGACAAACTAACAAACTTACAAACGACGAAAACAGAGAACAATCAGACTTGTGACAAAAAAAAACACAAAATGTTTAATCCGTGTATCGAAACCACGACTAACGCAGTGACCAATTCAACGACTCGGTTCGAAGCCGTCAACATAAGAAAAGAAAAAAATACTAACCTTTCCTCTCCCTGCCACCGTCATGCCTAAATACTATAGGCCGGTTGTTTTCCCTACGCCACAGAACAGTAGGCGGTGGGACTCCGGTGGCTGTGCACGTCAACCTTATACTCCCGCCTTCCTGCGCCGAGCTCCCCTCCGTCACCGAGTCCACTATGTCCGGAGGAATTACCACCGACAGCTGACCCATCTACAAAAATAATTACCACCATTATTCTAAGAAAACATACCATCAATTGTTTCACGATAATTGGAAGAATATACTGTTATTGTACGGACGTGACTTGCTTGATCTCTTGATAGAATCTTGTATCAATAAGTGCCATTTAATATTGATAGTAACTAACACCGCTGTAATCCATAGAGAGTAGTGGAAATTGATTTAGATAATCAATTTGTTTTACGCGGTTGGTTAGGGATCAAGTAATGTAGTATCGCACCATTTCTCTGACCTTGTAGCATAATGAACGTGGTTTTGTATAGAAGACTGTGTTTGTTTCCTGTTCTTTTAACAATATTATCTATGTATGTATAACTTTGGTTGATAAAGTTAAACTTGCGCTACTCTATTATTGCTTTTGATTTAGACATTGCACTCCATCAATTGCTCGCTCTTTACGGCATAGTGTCGTGATAATATATGTTATTAGTAAATGTCTCTTTGAACGACACTTTGTATCTAACTATCGCTGTGAGCGAGTGGGAGACAAAGATTGCTTCTCTTTGTCACAGCTATAAACGATGTCATCTTGTTAACAAATCCTTCTTCCTACACTTATAGTGTTGTTTGTGGAATAGCTTTTAACTTTGTGCTACAGTGTACACTGGGCGACAAAGTGACTTACCTGACTTTTCATAGGATCTGTGTTGACCTGGCACATGTAGGTGCCAGAGTCGTTCGCTTGAACGTTGCTCACGTGCAACTTCCAAGTATTGTGGTTATTGTACGTGACGCTGAGTCGAGGATTCAGCGCTACCATGTTCGTGTGTATCGCCAGAATCGCCTTCGAATCTGACTTAATCCACGCCACCTACAAACAATACTGTGATTATTTCACTGTTCAATCAAAGCCTTATTGGATTCCCTATTAGTTATATCGTCAATACAAATATTGACTACCCAATACCAAGAAAATTGGCTTTGAAGATAAATATACGACTGTTATTTTTATAGCAGTTGTACAAAGAAGTTTAATAAAGGTAAGAATGTCGTGTTGAATTTAACAGAGCAATTAGAGCGGTGTCTAGGAAACAAAACGTTTCTCCTCGGTGTTGCATACGAGTGTGAAATTTCATTTTATATCTGGGATTAATGTCATAAATCGCTCGTATTTCCCCGGAGCTCTTGCGAGTTTTAAATCGTTTGTATTGTTCACAGTGGAGACGAAACTTAATGTGACTTAAACGCTGTAGCAAATGTAAAACTGAGGGAACGACACGTGAAATTGTAGAGAGTTTCACCCGAGGAATGCAGGGCGTCTCATCCGCGCCGCTTCCGAGCATTTTTCATGTGACATCTCGCTTTGTTGCGGTTGGAAAATAAATTAGTAACAATTTCATTGTTTGCGAGAATTATTTCCGACGAGTTTCAACGTAAGCGGCGCTAGTGCTCGCCGGTTGAATGCGCACACTTGTCGCAACTACTATTATTTGCAACCTTTTTGTTACGAGTACGCGCCATTTATTATTAAATGTTTACATACTGGTCCGTTTATTTAACTTGAGATGTACAAGCGAGCTTCTAATTAAGTAACCGTTGCACGAATATGAGTTATGAGTTGAGCAGTATACGAGTATTAAGTACGTAACAAAAATCTAATTAGATAACCTTCCACATGGTTTATAACTGCTTTGGTTAATATTTACCACTTTAGCTAATATTTTCGTGAAAAAAATATTAGGCTTACTATGAGGCTCTATTTTACGCTCAAATTGATCTCTATTAAGAATACACGTATGTATTAATGGTTGAGATGTTTGGTTAAAATGCATCTAAAATATTTATTACCAGACCGAATGTAAATTGATAGGTTTATAGAATCTCATGTAAACTGGGGAAACAGGATACTTTTTATCGACATACCACACGAGGGAAGTTGAGTGGGGTCCAGATATGAGCCTTTAACCCCTTTTAACATGATAGTATGTCGATTCAAGCTTTTTATCTTCAATTACCAACCGTAGTATTTCCAAACGACTTTACAAATTGAATTCAACTTAACAGTATAGTAGCGACTGACTAAATTTCTTTTGTATTTTATCATTCTTTATTTATTTATTGGAATGCTCCTGAGATTACAGCAGATTAAAAAAAATATTTGAGTAATTATTAAAAAAATATTTTTCTGTTAGTTTTTCAGTGTAGAAGTAGTTAAAGCGTGTGCATTTAAAAAGTTGTTAGTAGTATTTTTGGACATATGTACATATTTGGTTATCTTTCAAATAAGACATGCATCACAATCACGATCTGTTCAAACACAAACACATTGATAAATATTAGTAAAACGCCGGACGATGCTGTCACTGTAAATCCTAGACGTTGTGGCTAATGGCTTTACAGCGTCTATGCATGTGTATTTCGTAGTACAGGAACTAGGTAATCTGTAGTACAAGGTACAGGCTAACAGGAATGATCAACTGTAGGCCTGCGCTGCACTTATTTCATTGGATATAATTGGTTTTAAAATACAGTAGGGATATATGACGTTTGCTAGAAATAAAATCTATAGATACTTTTTTGTTTTAAAGTTTTGGGACAATTTGGACGGAAACATATCGCTTGTGTCTTTAGAGCAACTATTAAATAAAGCCAATTCACGATATCATGTAATAATGTGCCAGCCAGCTAGTAAATAAATTCATACAGAATAAAAAAAAACGCTTAATGAAGATCGGCTTTATTTTCGAAAAAAAACTATATAATTTTTTTCATTAATACTATTTATTATTTTTAGCAGAAAACGTTACCAATCGAAACCTCTCATCACCCACAGAGCTGTATATGGAAATTTCTACGTGTACAAGTACTTTATTTTCAAAAAGTTACAGCATACTATAAAGGAATTTCCCTCGAAATAATTATAATAACAAGTTATTCTATACCGCTGTAGCTATACAGTTGTTTAATGTAAACTTTACACCGCACATCAAGTGGTACTAACGAGGTGTTCTGTTATTCACCTGAGAATATACGCGTGCTGACTGTATGCAGCCATGCAGTCTTTCTTTATACCATATTACGATCATTTTGTATGCGCTAAAACTTTCGCTTGTATTTTAATGCAGATATTCAAATGCAAAGTATATAGTTGTGAAAATATTATTATATAGTTTTGAAAGTCTTCGTTTTTAGAAAAAAAACTACAAGTGTTACTACGTAAAAGTACCCAATACTTTTAACACCCAATACCTTATAATTTCTCCGTTTTGTAATGAGCTGATACATAAATTTCATACAATATGAAATAAATTAATTCAGTAATTATATTGAATAAAAGAAACGATCAAAAAAACTTGATGTATAAAAGACTGAATAAACGCAGAACTTAAATGGTATGATTTTATATCACGTACTCTTACAATTGAAGAATTCTTGAACCTTTCTCACCTATGTTGTTTAATTAAACAATGTTTACCGGGCTTCATTGAATTACCATAGTATTTCTATATGTATTTCAACTACGTTATTAATGTAAACAATCAAATACTGCACTTAAAACAGTTCTTATCTTGGCAGAAAGTCGGCAAAGCGTAAAAGTTGTAGGACTAACCGTCAAAGAACTTTTGAAACTTTTTTACAATTTTCATTACATTTTTATCCATAATATCGAAATCAACATCATCGAGGAGTTCGTGGCTTAGTTAGCGACAGCCGCGCGGATCGATCTCTGAGGTTAAGCCATGCTTGCCGAGGTGGTCCTGTGGATGGGTGACCATCTTACACATATCGAGTTTCTCCGTGTTTTCAATTGAGGGTCCCGGCTGTCATTTTTGAAGATCTTTGACAGTCGTTAACAGTAGTCTGAAGCTTGAAAGTCTGACAACCAGTCTTACCGAAGGGTATCGTGTTATATCATCAATGGGTTGTACAGGTCAGATAGGCAGTCGCTTCATGTAAAACACTGGTATTCAGCTGCATCCGATGAGACTGGAAGCCGACTCCAACATAGTTTGGAAAAAAGGCTAAGCTGACATAATATCAAAATCAACATAACAATACTACCTATTATGTGCATTGCTCACTCATCGATCATTCTCCTTGTGATTAATATTAACTGACTTATTAACATGTACATAATGTAACAAGGCACCTATACATGTAACTATTAGTAGTTAATTCTAAACCAAATCCGATATTCCAGAAGCTTAATGACAATATTAATCATAATGCCTGTTTTGATAACATGCAATATACCTACGTCTTTGACTGCGCTCTCCAATTGCAATACAAGATTATACCTATTATGTAATGATCTTATGTAATATAGCCTCTCATCCGATTTCGTAGAACACTATGTTGTAATAAATAGCTTTGTTCCAGTTTTGATATAAATAATGTTCTAGTTCTTTCATTTTTACACATTTAATAATGTTATTTGATTTAGTAGATATTTTTGCAATGTTATTATACCATCGAATATAAAATAACATCTCTATAAAGAATCTGAGTACCGCGCGATTTCCAGGAACAATGTAACTTTTTATTTTCAGTATTGTTTAATTATAATATAAATGCTCTCTTTTCATCAAAACCTTTGATTAGTTCTATGATTTTTTAATAACATAGCTTTTTAAAATAAATTATTTCTAGCAATCGTTTCTCAAATAAAGTTTACACAGATGCAACCCTTCATTTAATCATATTATCGTTTCACTGGAAATATTCTAATACACGAACATATTACAAATACAAATTCGATCAAGCAAATAATTGTACATTATTACATTTTCCTTCGAGCTCAAGATGTATAGAAAATAAAACAGAACTGGCACGTAACAAATTACGAACTTTATGATGGATGAACTTTTCGTTTCAGTAGCTCGTATGCAGCCAAGTGTGGACCACTTATTTTATGCTCGGTTTGACATCTGGTGCACCCACTTTCATACTATAGTTGGGAAATAAAATGCACAAAATAATACATCATAGCGGGGATCGAATGGCGATAACTTAAGTAGCGCAGTGGCTAGCAGCCAACGATTTTGTTTTCGATCTCTGTAGCCCGCATGGATAAAGTTATTATTTTGCCTGTGTAGATAATAACGTTGACGGATTAAGATAATTATTACATATTCATTTATAAAAAAAAGAATGTTTTCCAAAAATATACCGAGTAACATATTATCAAAAGCCTAGGTAGTGGTACCATGTGTTTTTAAAACAACTGAAGAGCTTTAAATACTTAAAAAATGAATCAGTTTCAGCTGTGAAAATACCGGAATAAATCATTCCGCACAATCTATTGAAACGTATGCATCAAATGCGTCATTGATTGAATAACTGTAAAATATTTAATCAATGTGTGAAGTTTACTCATTCATCATTCACGACCACATTGTCAATTGATTGTTTGTCGTAATTTATCGCCATAACATAACGATGTTTAGACAAATATCCTATCAATACGGCTCTATTTAGCTTCGTAAGTACTTAATTTTTATTTTTATTTATGTTAGTGTTAAAATCTCAAAACGCGTGTTTAATTATTTTCGTTACCAAAAATACCCAATTAGAAACTACTAAACACATATAACTCCTACGTTATATAGGTGTATATCAAGCAGTGTTTGAAGAATAATATATTTTATAATAGTAGCAAACAAATATGTATTTGAAAACCACTGTTACAGTAAACATCAGACTAATACGAAGTAAAATAATCGTAAGTATTTATTGATATAAAATTTTGTACGTATGTGGTACAATATTCGTTATATGGTTTTATTCTTTCTTACATTGATTGTCAAGTGAAGTACGTTACGAGGAGTGCATTGTGGCATATTGTTGGTTGAAAGGATTTGACACGGATTCCAAAGTGGAACTTGGATAAAATCTCAGAAGGATTATCTTGAAAGGAAAGTGGAGTACAAGAGGACGATTTGAACGAATTGTTTCCAAAGTTCTCGAGCAGTATGTCTAAAGACTTATAAAAGGAAATTTTACATTTTACATTGATAACAAAATTTGTTTCATTTGTCTCGAAACTTTGAATATTTATGTATTCGAATGTGATAATAAAAAGTAAAGAATACTCGGTGCGCCGTAAAACAATCGTCTGGATGTTATCTCAACATTTGGTACGCGTGCGTGTATTACTCGGTCAAATATTTGAAGACAAACGCGCACCTGCTCTTTGTTTCTTATCAAGATTCGTACATTTATTAATAAAATATTACGTTTTATACTCGTCTGACTACATCAAAAATAGATTTTTAATCAAGAGCACCTAAGAACTCACTAAATTCCAAACAAAAAAATGAAGTCAAAGAAAATATTGCAACAACTAGTAAGGGAGGGGACTGGGATTAAAAAAGAAAAGTATATTATTCAGTTTTGTTTTCGATGCCAATGTTTTCTCCTGGCTGTTTAGAAACTCCTTTCAGCGTGAAGGCGCTACGTTCATTTAATATTTAATCAAATTAGATATTATTAACAAAAGTGAGGTGTATTTTACGATATTAATATTGCTGCTGACAATCGCCTGTGACCCAATTACAAAGAACAGAAACAATTTACAAGGTCCAATAATTTCTTATTCACTTATTATTGAGGTAATTTTCTATACAGTTTTGAGTTTTTGAAGGAAACCTGAGGGCTATCTATCTAGGGTCTTTGTTGACAACTATTTGCAAGCCACGATGCAGTACATTGTTTTCTGTCTTAGATTTTTGTGATTACTTTACATCAAAGCAGTAATGTACTGAATAAATATGCCTAGTTGTCAACTGAGATACGTGATATGTAAAACTGGAATGCATTTGTAATTTTTACCATATTTGTATTAAGTTACTATGTTTGGTATGCAAACAATAATATATTTGGTAAAGTGGTGCTCACTAGGATATAATATAATTTTGCATATTATTTGCGTATCATAAATATTGATATTATTGCTAATATTTGTATCACGTCATCGCAATAAGCTAGAAATAGTTTCATTAAACAAAGTTCTGGCAAAACATACTTTGGATCAGGTAATATTGGTTTATTTAATATTGAAAACTAAGTTCGGAATTATTTTGAACCGAAAGTTAACAGTTAATATTTAGTTCAGTTTCTAAAGATAGTTTTTTGTTATTTTATCTTAAGTTTAAATTGATTTGGCTAGAAATTATGATCTTTCAAAACAATTGAGCCGCTAAACCATAACTTTAATATAATATATAAAGATATAATACAGGTAACATACAAAAATAAATAAATTTAACCCATTAAAGTCCCACTGCTGGGCAAGGATCTCCTCGCGTAATGGGCAAAAGTTAGGCTTTGAGTCCATCACGCTGGCCAACTGCGGTTGGGGACTTTGCATATCGTCAAAAACTGTTCTTATTTCAACAACAACAAACATTAGATACCTAATTTCTTAAAATCTTACTGCTTATTATACACTTATACAATTAAGAAAAAAAAAAAACAATAATCATTTGTTACTTACCCTATAATTAGATAGATGGTTGACGACACACGTAAAGTGCACGTCTCTTCCTTGTGTGACTGTGTGGTTCTCCAGAGCCTGGAGGAACTCTGGCTCTTGCTCTGTCTGCATCGGCATTTCACCTACAAAGAATACCAATTGTAACATCAATTATGTACTGCACCTTTAACTATATTATATGACTTAATATGTGTTAAAAATATCTTGAACAAAAATCGTTGAGAGAAACATTTTTAAGGTGGATTGAAATGGCAGGAGAGCCAATTCCAATGTATTTTAAATACTTGTCTACATTTATGTTTTCATTAATTTCGAGAAATAAACTCAAATACGGCGCTTAATTTTCTGCTTTTCATTATTGTACCAAAACTATCGGCTAATTAAGCTTATATGAAGTTTTGGGTCCCACGTAACCATTTTATTCCAATAAATTAAATTTTATCAAGGGGACCTTGTAACAACTACTTAATCTGCTTCAAGCAATTTTCTAATAAATTAATATTCAATTTACTTAGGCTGAAGAGGTATTAGCTTGTCGATGTCGCGAAGGAAAAATGATTTTGTTAAATTTTGTTGAAAGAGCCCTCTAGCGAGTGTAATTAGTATCATTTAATTTTTGACGACGCTGGTGTAGTGGTTAAAGGATCCGACATTCGATATAATAAGATTGGTTATTATCAGAAAAAATATTAGCATAATCTAAACTTATAAGCTTTCCATTTTGTTCGACTAGTAGACTTTACTGCTAACTCCTATTTTACTGTGTTATAGTATCCCAACCTAAATTGTAGCCAACTTTATCTTAAAGCATTTGTCGATTCGTCTAAAGGTCCTTTCAACACCCATCATGTCAAGCAGACCGAGATTTTGAATAATTCATATCAATTTTGATAACTCCAAAATTGTCCGTTTTGAATGTTGAACATTTCGGGCTACTACTTGTGAATGAATCTATTTTACTGTTTGATGATAATCAATGTTAAATAAGTCTAGTTGCTTGTGAATTAGGTTAAAATTATAAAAACATTAGCTGATATGGGTGGTTCTGCATTGTTTTGTTCTGCAAGTTTGAAACCGAAACTATAACTCTATGTTTTTACTTATGCCAAATTTCATCTAAATAGGTTTAGTGGTTTAGCCTTGATAGCGTAACAGATGGACAGATATTTTGTGTATGAATTAAAAAAAAGAGAAAATATTTTAGACCATCTGAAAAGCGAGGAATATCTTTTTTTATCTCAAGTTATTTGGCCAAGACAAAGTTTCACGAAGATTTCTCCCGAGCATTTCTCTTGAGCATGCAAATCATGCAGTTGTTTGTTACGTGTTCTTGTGTAAACAATGTGAGGCATACATACAGGTGTACGGTGACAGGGAGCAAGGAATCCGGGAAGGACATTAATGTATACCTAAAGTTTGTAAGGCGATGACACATAACTGAGCTGTGATATCTAACGTATGTTGGTATGCTGTTACTGGGCTTAGTGGAACTTTGCGTAAGGTGTAAATATGAGTAGTTTATTGTGTGGATGGATTTATTATTAAGTTGCTCCTTAACACCAACAAAAGGTATTTGTAATTTATGTATCGAAATATCGATACACTTGTTCTGTATGTATTCTGTGTATTCTTTCCTTTTATAATAATTTTAAATCTTATAATAAAAATAATATAACGTTACATAATAAGTGACCTAGTCTTATTTTCTCCGCTCTGTAGCACATAAATACATAGGCAAGCTAGTATTTGTAGAGCATTTGAATCTAACAAATGGATGTTAATTCACCAAAAACTAAGTTATGCTAATATATGTCGGTGTTTTACACTACACGTTACAGTTGTTTACCAATCCTGTCTTAAACCGTACCTTATAAAGGAAGGTTTTTAGGGCAGCTTATTTAATGATAAATAATTTAGTAAACATTTACTAAGGACACTACGGAAAGGATTACATTCACGTTTCTATCTATACTATATAATATTATAAAGCTGAAGAGTTTGTTTGTTTGATTGTTTGTTTGTTTGTTTGAACGCGCTAATCTCGGGAACTACTGGTCCGATTTGAAAAAATCTTTCAGTGTTAGATAGCCCATTTATCGAGGAAGGCTATATATCATCACGCTACGACCAATAGGGGCAGAGTACCAGTAAAAAAAGTTACAAAAACGGAAAAAAATATGATTCTCTTATGTGACACAAGCAAAGTTGCGCGGGTCAGCTAGTTTAAGGATAAAATTACAGCATTAATGTTGCGGATGTAGTTTTCTAAGTGTTTGTAAGTTTTAAAGTACCTTGTACATTTAATTAGCAACTAGTTAGCAACAACCCCGGCTAAAATAAACTTCGTGAAATTTGCGACAACTTTTGACGTTATTTTTTGTCTCTTTCATAATTTTATGACATATTTTTCGAGTGCAGGGATTTGAAAGATTATAAAGTATAAACAAATCACGGCTACATTCGGATAAAAACTACATAAATATAAAACTTTTTCGGATACATTTAGATTATGAATTATGTCACAAAAATAAACTAATCCTCTTTGTCGATGTTACTACTTTTAATAAATCAATGATACATCAAACGGACTGGAAATCTAAAATGTATTAGCGTATAACGTACACAGAATATATTATGTGAATTATTTTGCTTTTTGCTTCGGATTATATTTTAATAACGGCGAAATATGAAGCGAAAAACTAAATTTCACCGTGTTGATCTAGATTTCCGGGAATAATGTATTATTTACAAATACAGGTTATCTAAAGCCTGTTTCTATTCTCATATAATAATGGCGAAGAGGGAAGTTGAATTATCTATTAGGCATATATAATAAACCTATGTACATTAAAGGTACTTTATATGAATGAAATAATTACCGTGATGTCAGAATTAAGACCCAAACTCAAAGAAAATTCGTTCATATAACGTATAAAATAATCAACTACAATAGCTCGTTTAAATATGATTAGCTAATGTTTTGTACAAACAAAGTAATATTATGATAGTAAACCTTTAAGCATTCACGGCAGTTATTTAAGTGGAATCACCGTATTCAGTACGCTCTAAATAAGGGTGGCTTTAAAGCTAACACAGGCACCGTGTGAATACCATCTAAGGGCTTTTTTACATTACACTGTACGATAACGATGTAACGTTGTGAATCGTCGTTTGGTAACATTTAAAAATAAAGGAAATATCATTGGTTGAAATGAAAAGTTGTAAAAAGTAAAAAAATACGTGTTAAAATTTCAGAATACTTGGAAGTAATTGCATTGAGATCTCTGTCCATAAAAACAGGCAAAAAATAGTGTAATTCGAAAAACTATCAGTAAGAGCAACTTTTCTCTTCAGAAACTTCAATTCTTTCGTTTTTACGAAGATTCACTTACTTCATGTCTTTTGCCTTTGCTAAAAACTCCTTGTATTACAAGTTAACTTTATTTCACAGTTACATAGTAAAGATTCATTGAAACATCTTTACACTGTAAAAGTAACAGCAGTACAACCATAAACTCGTCATTAAGTAGTCACGGATTAGTGAAACAAACGATCCACCTCATAAAGAACAGTGATAATGAAAATCTACGTTCAACTAATTAAAGCCGTTCCATAAGTGTTGCATGCAAATTTTATTGAAGTCAGTAAAACGAGTCGTGTCGGTGTCGTGTCGTGTCGTCGGCTGTAAAAACCAACGTAGTATGAGGTGGATTTGGCTGGTAACAAGTAAACTCGACTAATAGGGGTTAATACCAAAGTGTTGCGCGAAACAGGTGTGGGCCGGGGTTTTCTTACGAAACTCTGAATTAACATATTTGCAGATTTCAAGAGGGCACGTGATTGTTGGTAGATATGGGATGTTTTGTTTACGGTCTGTTAAATTTATCTACTTTATATATAACATTAATAAGATAATTATTTTGAGAATGGTTATTTAAAAAGGTAAGCCACGTAAACACAGCCAAGACATAGATGGATGGAAGATTTCCGTGTTTGCTCTAAATAGATACGTGACGGGTTAGTTCCTTGCCATCTTTTAACTAAGTCAAAAGCTTTGTAAAGGCTTAAACAAGGCTGATTACTAACATACAAGAAAGGAAACGACCAAAAAGTACAAAACTTAAACTAAGTAAAGATACGTTTGTAGAACACATGCCAGTCCGAGGACAGTGATGGATAGGCCTTATTGGCGTGAACGACTTAAGGTGGACTTACAGGTCTATTTTATATTTAAACTTAAGTTTTAGGCTTACTACAGACATATTCGGGTCGGCATAATCGGCCCAGCCGAGTGTTTGGAAAAATGCCGCTCGACATAGTCGCGGCTGAATGTTTAAACCGAATTCTGTCTATCGAATCCGAAGGAACTTCCCATTCGGTATAAGAAAAACAAGTGAAGCAATAATTTCGAGTCGGTTTCAATCTAATATATAAAATTCTAGCGTCACAGTTTTCGGTACCGTACTCCTCCGAAACGGCTTGACCGATTCTCATGAAACTTTGTGAGCAATATTGAGTAGGTCTGAGAATCGGCCAACATCTATTTTTCATGCCCCTAAGTGACACTTTTTTTTAATTTTTATGGCAAAACAACGTTTGCCGGGTCAGCTAGTGTTCGATAAAATTGTCGAACCAAACGTGCCGACCCGAATATGTGTATTGGAAGCCTTAGCCTTACCTGTAACGAATACACTAAAAAACGTTGCAAGCCACCAGGCCGCTTTCGTCGACGACGGCGAAAACATGTGTCTGTGCATCTTCTGTCTGAAACAAACAAAATAGTCTTTGAAATTGTACATTTATTTTGTTATGGAAAAGACAGTCCGGACGGGAGTACATGCGACCGCTGTCTACGAGGTCCTAGATTCTGGATAGGAAAAATGTTACCCGTTATTTTAATTTCCGTTGTCTGGCTTTGCGTTTGTTGCATGTTGTCTATATTTTCTGATTTTTAGAGGCGGTTAAAGTTTAGTAGCATTTCTAGTATAAGGCGTTATGTTTAAAAACTAAACTTAAGTTTAAGCAACGCGTTATGAGTGTGTTCATTTATTCTCTTCTAAGATCTTATGCGTGATTTTGAACCACTTGAAAGGTACGATAAGATTTACATATGTATATTAGAACGGTAAAGTAAAAATAGTCTAATTAATTGACTGACTGATCTGAAAAGGTTAATCCGGAACGGCTAGACGTATCGAGCTGTTTGAGCGTGGGTTGCATTAAAGACATCCTAAAAAGATTAAGAAGACATCCAATGAGATCGCAAAATATATTAAAACACGAATGATGCCGCTGCGTGGGAGGTTGTAATGTATTGTGTTTAATGATAGCCTATTTATCTATTTAGCCGATTAATTACTAAAGCTGTTACAACGCCGTGTTACAAACTCGAGAAATAAAAACAAAAAGATTAAGCTAAGCTAAGCTAAGTAATAAATAATCTCTAATCAATACATGTATAAAATCACGCTATATCTCTGTTATGTATGCGGACTTAAGAACACCACTTGCTACGATATTATCTATACTAATATTATACAGCTGAAAAGTTTGTTTGTTTGTTTGAACGCGCTAATATCAGGAACTACTGGTCCGATTTGAAAAACTATTTCTGTGTTAGATAGCTCATTTATCAAGGAAGGCTATAGACTGTCACGTACGTCATATCATCATGCTACGACTAATAGGAGCAGAGTACTAGTAAAAAATGTTACAAAAACGGGAATTTTTTTTACCCATTCTCTCTTGTTAGTAGTTTTCTTAAGTGACGCAAGCGAAGTTGCGCGAGTCAGCTAGTTATTAATATATACCTATTCTGATTCATACAAATTATTATTAACATTTTATATTTACCCTGTTAGTAAGTAATAAAGAACGTGCAAAAATAGGTACTATTATTAATGGAAAAGGGGAAAATAGACGCGATTTTTTTCAGGAAGTATAAATGTAAAGATGAGTACACAGTTCCATTTATTGCACGTGTAGATGTGAAATATCTGGTACCGAAATAAATAAAGGCAGAATATTGGTTGCAATGTGCACCGTGTTTTTAAAAAAGAATACAAGGCTGTACATGTTTCCGTATCGGCCATTGACACAAAATAAACCTAGAGATTGTTGTAGTGCTTCTTGCAAAACTCTATTTTGAGTTTTCGGATAGATTTGGCCTGTACACCACTAGAAAGAAAGAAAAAGGTTGACAATAATATGAAATATTTCAAGAGAGATTTATGTTATAAAAGTTCTAGACAGAATCTGAACGCCGTGGCCGATTTTAATCAAAAGTCTGATTCGCAATTTTCTCCTCAAAACTGCTAAACAAACCATTACAAACAAAATTATAAGGAAAATGAAGCACAATAATATTTAACACTCGAAATCTGATGTTATCATTACAACACTTGAGTAAATCTAAGCATCACTCGCAAAACATTATCTCCACAAAATAACAGGAAAGGGATCAACAAAGAGATGCCCTCAAAGGAAATGAGTGTTCCCACGCCTGATAATTTGAGTTTTATTGAAACGGATGGGTTGAAAAATTGTACTTTTCAACTGAGTTATACATACTGTTACGTCTCGGGGTTAACACTTCACTGACTTTCAAGTTTACTTAGTAATTAAAAGTATTCTTAATAATATAATAAGTTATTTTCAGCTTCGAGTTTTAATTGCTATGTTTGTTATTTTAAGATCGGGCTACAATAATGTGTTCTACTCTATTTATATCATAAATGCGAAAATTTGTGAGTATGAATATAATATGTTAATTACTCTTTCACAAAAAAACTACAAGACGTATTTTAATGAAATCGGGAAATTTTACCCTGCGGACGAAGTCGCGGACGGAAGGTAAGCAGTAATGTGATTGTGCACGGAGAATATAACGATGACATTACAAGAAATCTATTTACATCTAAAACTATATAATCTATTTAGAACATACATTTATGTTGAATTACATAACAAAGTGCGTTGTATTACTCCCTTACTTTAACTATTATTTAATTCCCTTTCTTCGTGCGCCAATCTTTAACGGTGTCGTTGCTGACAGTTAAGCAGATACAAAGTTTTAAACACCCAGTCCTGGCTTTAAGACACTGAGCGTTGGACTAACGGCATTAAAAGTTTTAAAAGTTCGATGCCTCTTTACTGTTTCGAGTAGTTTGTACTATTAAATTAAATGTAGAACGTTTCAATGTAAATGCATTTGGGATTGCAAAAGACTTTTACGTATTGGTGTGTGCGTGCTAATGAGCCGTATCTTCTATCCTAAATATAAAAAAAGATTCGGTAAATGTGTTGCTAAGCTTTAACTCAAGAACGGCTGAGCCGATATTACTTATTCGTTTTTTATAATATTCCTTGAAATACCAGTATGGTTGTTATGGAGAGAAAAATTTTAAGTAAAAAAAAAACAAATTAAAAAATCAACTGTTAGGCGTAAGAAGTCCGCTGGGTCAACTAGTATCTATATTAGGTATAGAATTTGAAAGTAATTTACTTCAAAATGTAACGGAAATGCTGTGGATAATGTAAGGAACAATAATGACATAGGTAATGTATGTTTGTAGTAGGTATACTGAAATAAAACAGCTTTCTGGTTCACAGTAATACGTTTCGTATAATTATTCTTTTCCACAAATTGAATATTGCCATAAATCTTATGAAGGATTTTTTAATATTGAGAATCAAAACCATTTGGGAATGTAATAAGAACAAACATTTCTCTTACATACATCTGTGTTTACGTCACCACAATACATATCAATCACACTTTTTTCAAAGTAAATAGAAATAAGAGCAACACGTACGAATTCTGAAGTAATCTATTTTCGTCAGGTGACGGTTACGATTCGCTAGATAGCGAAGTAACTATTTTCCTTTAAGAAGTGAAAATAAACAAAGCAGACGTTTTTATAAGGGTTGCAGTATTTTATACGAAATCTTCAGGTAAAAGGAAATCATATCTTTGGTACACTCAGATTTGGATCAGCGTTTACCTTACTGTTATGTTACGGGCATTGTGACAGTACTCTTACATACGTGATGTGGTATACTCCCTGTAAAAATCGCTTAGTTTAAATGTAAATTAACATCTTTCTAAAATAAAGTGAATTAATTAAGTTATTTTTTTCTCTATGTTTAGTAAAAAGTTTAGTTATTTTAAATATAAAGTTTAGTTATTTTAAATAAATGAATGCCCTCTCAAAAAAAATTTGATGAATGATCACGCATATCGTATATTATAACAATACTGTGTAGTAAAGATTTGGTTTCTTAAACATTAGTTTTCTTTACAGAAAACGTCTCATATGAATCAATGACATAGTATAACATCGTTTTCTGTACGCCACGAGACTACAATTTACGGAATACTACAATCGTATCCTCCATAATTACCTTTCAGGTGGCGTAGTAAATACTATTAAATCAACGACCCCTTTATAAAAGTAAGTAGTTTTGTTTGACCATCACTTAGATAGAGGAAGGAAAATCAATGCGACTTTTATGTTACAAGCGATGTGTTCCATACAAAATATTAGTTTTATATGACGTTCGTGCTCATCCTTTTAATACACTCTTCTTTAAAGCATTAGAAAATTTGATTACGTTTAGTAATAATAAACAAATTTCGAATCCAACTTTTTTATAGTTTTGGACAGTCATGCTGAATAATGATGTTCTAAACCGGCTGCCGGATCCTCACTTAAATAACAACTGCACACACAGCGATAAGTAACTTTGCCTCCAAACCAAATACTAGAGATACACTATCTTCCAAACGTAACAGAAACTCTTACTAAACACGTACAACTTTCAGCCAAAGCTGAATAATCTATAGGAGACAGGATCCTACTCATCGCGTAATGCATCAAACATCCAATTTCAGTTCTGAATATACTACTGAAACTTTAATCTCCCCGTTCCAACATTGATTTAGAAATGAAAGCAAAATATAGATTGTAACAGCTGCATATATTCCCGTACAAGACGTACGAGTCAATTGACGGAAATGGGTTACCGGCGAAGCGAAGGCTAGTAATCTTTGCAACTAGAACATTATTGTAGACTTATTTAAACGTAGGCAATTTATGCAAAAAATATCTCGTGCCCGTTTTAGTAATGCAGTTGAGAATTGTGTACTTTGTTACGTTTTAGTAGAGTATAACTCACAAAGTGATAGAACCTGCTTTTGTTTGCGGATTGGTATTTTCGTTGATCAGTTATATAATGTTATCGCTTCCAAAATATCTGGATTCTACAATAATAGATGATATTGAATTTATTGATTATATTATTAAAGGTTCTGTTAAGCGATTAGTCATTGCCTTTGTGATCATAACATGTCAAATAATTTTATATTTTGTTTATGAAATTGCGATTCGAAATTATTTATCACGAATGAGATGCTTGAGTGGTCTGTCTTTCTGATTGGTCAAACCAATCTAAGCTCTTGTTTGCTCAAGTTTGATTCTGCAGAGTACTAAATATGCATGTGTAGACTGTGTGCATAGTGGTTGTAAGTCAAATCACAATTAGTGCTAGTGCAACTTTATACTACGGTTCGATTAAAAGTTTGCCAAACTTGCAGTATGTGGAGGTTACAAACCCTCGCATGTTAACTTTGGTTGGTTTTCTAATCGTTTTACATAGGAGCTTAAAGATTTTCCAATATGTTATACCATTTTCCAGACCATATTAAAATAGTGTGTATGAATTTAATCATTATGATTTATTAGAGTGTATCTAAAACACTACTTTTTACTATGATAACCCGTAAAGCGAGAGTCAAATATTACTCAAACCTTAAAATTATTAGGCACGTACTGCGACCTAAACCGCACACAGTACTTACTCAGATTAAATTATATTATCAACCTTTTGCTAACAAGCCATAAATTGTGAAAACAGCTGACATAACAGAAAAGTTCTTTAGTTTAATAAACAGAAACCGCTTACTTTATAAAACACGCACCCAATAATCCTATTCGTTCACAATGGAGTGAGGGGAACAGTTTTCATAAGCGATCGCGGTGCGCGGTCAGGCCGCGTCGGACCCACAAGATTCAATTACGTGCGCGCTGACACCGCGTCACGAGTTTAACCAGCGCTGGCTGCACTGCACAGGAAATACGATGGACTATAGCTATCCACCTTATTATAATATTGATGTAGAAAGTTCGCGTCTTATTTGTTTGTTTTGTTATATGTAAGTTGTGAGTGTTTTTCTATTTGAAATTGAGGAAAGCAATATTATCCTTCGATGCCGTAATTATGAACTACGGAAGAAAGAACTTGAATGGAGCAAGGTTATTAAATCTGTAATAATAATAATTTGTTGTGAATTAAATGTTTGTTGGTTGTCTTTTCTTTGTAAGTTAACATCATAACGTGACTTTAAGTTTCGTAAACATTCTTGTTATTTAACAAATACGGCTTGACTTAAGACATAGTATCTCTATCCTTTTCTAAAGGGCCTTTCGATACATTACCTTGCGCACTTCATTTATTGTTGAGTAAATGTTGAATTAGGTTCTTTATTTTCCCTGTGCTGTTTCAATACTAAATACCTAAGCCAACTTCATCTTCAAGACTAAAATAGTGGAGCGAAAGCTTTACGAAAATACGAACGATTAGTCGAAACAGAAACAATTTTATAAAGTTTCTACAGTTGAAATTGGATTCCTTGCTAAATCACACGGTTCGTATATTTTTTTCAAGTCGATTAATTCTTTAACCGCAAATCGATGCAGGAGCGTAGTTTCATTTCATCTGAACGGTAATCAGTAAACATGGGCCAAGGAATAAATATCCCGTGTGGGGGCATCCCCGGGGAACTAATTGCAGCCCTAGCTGTATTGATGGCACACTACCTACCCCCGGATCAATGTAAATTATCTATCCCTGATCCACAAAATACGATTATCGTACATCACTTTTGGTTTATTTCGTATATTTTTATTCGAACATTAGTTCACGCGTATACCTCCATTCATTTAGTTTTGTTCGAAGTAGGAAGCATCATTTTTAAATCGCATTCAAGGTTTCCTAAACCAAAGTACTTTGTTAACAATTTGTTTGCGTACTACAAGACCTTCTTGTTTGTGAACCCTGACGGAAAATCGTATTGAAATAGGTATATTTTAGACCTTCAATCAAATTATTTCTCGTTACGATTAATTGGCGAAAAGTTCAAGTTTCAGGCATAGTTACCGTTAACTACGCACTAAACCAATTATTTAATAAAATTGAGATAGCATAACAGACGTCTAGCACAGTATATTGTTAATTAATAATAATCGCCAAGACTTTCTATATCCAAGTTAACTTGATGTGATATTCCACTTAAAACCGGCGGACAGATTTTATTAGGATCGGTAATTGGTTGTCGGCGTCTTAAAGGTCGTGATACAGCCTTCAACGACTGAATAAAGACTTAATTAACTATTAAACTGGTAGATCGTGAAGGGTAATATGCCATGAATTCGTATGTCATCTAATAAACGAGTATTTTAAAGATTATATTAAAATACTAAAAATAGGATAATTAATAAATATTTTATGAAGGACGAGGGGTAATCGTACCCAGCTGTGGAGCAAAAAATAAATGTCCATTTTAATCATTGCCAAATTGTTAGAGACGAAAATCTTACAAAGGATTACAAAACAGAATAGGAAAGGGATCTTCGCCAACAATAATTGTAAAGAAAAAACTGAAGAGAATTATTATAGCTAACGAAGGTCTCCAATTAAAGGATTTAAACCTTGGAAACGATCGCCACGCGGGAACAGAACTGTAATTAAAACTTTGTTCCATAAACTATGATTAAAAACTCGGAGGTTCGTGTACGATCCATTTACTTTTTTGTTGAGAACTTATGACTTCTCGAACTTTACCGTATTGTTCTAAGAGTGTATCCTATTAACGAAGAACAGTGATCAAATTAAATTACTGGGATGTATCTTTATTATATCCTGCTTTTGAAATTATTTTATGTTTAACATAGCACAATAGTTTAAAAAGTTATGGTGGTATTTTAAATTTCAATTTGTTACACATTTTATTTTATCCGTTGCGAATAAAGATTAACAGTTCTGAGGTTAAAGATCTTTGAAAGTTACCCTATTTTTATATAAATATCTGTCTATTGCCGTGTTGCTTAAATTGTTACTTTTCTCGGATATTATAAGCTACAACGGAGTTTACCTAATAAATTTTATGAGAAAATATCAAAAAGGTCTCAATTATAACGCGCTCGTAATAGCCTTTCAACGCGGAAATTGACAAAGTTCCTATATATAATGTATAAATTTTATATTATAAAGCAGTTTGCTGTAAGCAACGAGCCGTTTTAACGAGTCTATTAAATTTGTTGTTCAAACACGGTTTCTTTCATTCGATGTTTAGGAGCATAACGGCGTAATAAATTCTTGCGAGGCTTACCTTAATAAATCCAGTTCGACTCAGATTCTCTAGCCGCCATAAATTGTTAAATAAATCGTTCGAACAACACGGAACGGATCGGCTGCGGACGATATCAAGTTGTAATTTGGGGACCAATTTTAACGTCCGAGTACTTTTTAAATAAGGCTCAATGAGGCTTAAAGCGGGCCAGTGATAAATAATGTGAACAGTGAATGCAATACCGTTTATTTAGTCACTTTGCCGGTTTCTGTTATTTCGTTAACCATAGCGAAGATTTATTTGTAAATGTTCTTGTTTTAAGAAAGGGTTTTGCGTTTTCGATGGGATGTACGCGTTGGTCGATTAGTTTATAAAACTCTTTTGCGAATAGGCTTACTATTACTGAGAAGGTAAAGCAGAGAATATACATAAAATTAAAGACAAAAATGTCTAACAAAGGATAGCAAAAACGAAAATAGATGTAAGTACTTATAAGTGCTTGTATGGACATACATATAATCGCTATCGTGACCAATCAGAGGTAATCCTTCTATTGTCAGCGTAATCTTTTCATTATCCTCGAGTCACGACCTTCATTCTATTCTTAGCAGCTTGACGAGTTGTTCTTTATTTCCTCCTATCAGTCTCAATCTTACTTTGAGTTTCCAACCATCCTGTTGCGTAAATCGAAAGAATTAATAATAACAACGCATGAATGCTATATGTCCTTAGGGGCTTCCGTGGCGAAGTGGGTTATCGTTTTCGAGCCCATAAATGAAAAAGCACACTCAAAAACAACCTGCAATATTTTTAAACGAGTGTACAGCTTGTAATCTTGTTTGATGTACTCTTTCATGCTACAGTTTACACTTCAAGGGTTCACGGAACTGTAAATCTCGGCGTCTCATTTTGTTTCGTGTCAACGAGATTTTTCTTTGAATTTCCAGCAAGATAATATTTTTAACAGCCTTTCATCCTTTCATCCAATCATTTCCACTTAACTTCCCTAGTAATAGATTGATTTCCCTATTTAAAAAATGTAATGAACCTGAACGCTTGGGTTTTATTCTTTTCTTGATATTAGCTGGATATTAATATCGGATTCGATTGATTGGGATGATGCGATCATAGATTTTTGTTCTTCGGTGCCATCACTTGGAAAATCAATGTAAACGTCTAAACGATGTTGAAACATTGTTACTGGACTTAAGAAAGTCTTTAAAGTTCAGATGCACTGCAACTTTTGAATGCGCAATTGATTTGCAAGTTTCTTGCCAGTTACGAGTTTCACGTAATTTATAATCGTAAGTTGGCTACAGTTGGGAGAGTAAGAGGTGGATTGTTTCTTTCACCGGTATTTTTGAGACGGACTAGTATTCACTACTAACTATGTACATTATGAAGTTGTCCCTACAGTATACAAAATATTTGAGCCCACCGCGGGTCAGTGATGGTATGCGGGGCTTATCCCGACAGTCCGCTGACAAGTTGTCGCCAAACCATTATTCATGGCGACAATTTTCCACGTGTCAACAGCAGCCTACCATAAATGATAAATACTTTTTTGTTTGTAAGCATACGTTTTAGGTTTAGTAACTAACATGAGCTATGGCTCTTCTTTTTGTTGCCGATTTTAATTAATATTTTAAGAGCAACATTTTATAATAAACCTAATTTATATGGGAAAGGTTTTAATACACCCACTCGTAGCCACAAAAATGTAAAAGTAACGAAAGGTTTTTTGCTTTAAAAGAGTACTCGAAAATACGATAACATTTTAGAAGGAACGCACTAAGTAAAGCGAATACTCATTAAAATTAGTAACCGTGTTTTTCGCAGTACATTATCGTGGTCTCATCTTTTCTCTCACATAAAATTAATTACTACGAACAAGTCTAAAATTAAATTGTCTTGTATATAACGTACGCCATACACGTGTCAACAATCGCAGCTACAAACTGTAATTTAACAGAGACAAAGGAACCTCTTTGATAGAAAGTGACATGTCAGTCAAGTTGGTGCGGTTACTTAACACTTTAGATTTGTTCATTAACGTTTATAAAGCAAATGGTACTGTACTTGAAATCATATTGGTAATATTCATAATTTAATAGATTTTAGTTAAGAATCACTGACATCTGAAATTACATTTATGTTTCTATTGTTAAGATTACATATAAAGTGTGAACTAAAAGTGAGCCTTTTTATTTACTTCTCAAAAATCAAGTAACAAAAAAACATTACAAGGTTATACGCGTCTTAACACTTATCACAGTCCATGCTACTAATTTACATTGTTGAAGAAAAGCTCAATGGAAATGAAAATTGAATTTTCCTTAGTAGACCTCCGTCTGTTCGCGAAATTATCAGAATAAATGGCAGGTATAATATCGTATTATTACTCCCTCAACGTCTTCGTATTTGCAATATCCGACATAAGATAGGCTTTAGGAAATTTAGTATATTTTTGGTTGTCGGGACTGTTCTTTGAAGGAGAAGAGAAACGGAAAGATTTGGTACGTTTCCGACCATATAGACAGATGCCTACGTGACGATTTGGTTAAAGGGTGGGATAATCGTGAAAGGTTATAAAGGTAAATAGAGAGAAGTTGAGACTCAAATTTATAATAAAAAGAGAAAAATTTGCCTGCCTATCTAGCCGTAACGTTTAACGACTAAACTGCAAACAGAATTTTCATGAAATTTGGTTTGGCCAAAAACTAGAGGTAAATATGGGTATTTTTTCAATTAGTTATCATTTTTCTTTGAACCAAAATAGGTACGGTACATCCGAGCGGCACCGCGCGAGTCAGCTAGTATAAGCACTCATTAACATTCCTCATGTTTTTTTTGTTTTACGGAGGAAAACTGTTGGCTCGAAAACTAACTGCTTATGATAAATTCATTTCATTTGCCAATACTCTTTAAACTCACCAACTAGATATTTATCAATCAATTGCATTCACAAGTCGATGCTGTTTCTAGTTCCCATCTCATCGTACACAGCATTGTCTAACACTTGTAACGGTTTATCTCGGAAGGCACACGTAAACGTTCGGATATGAAGTTGAGCTCACAAATCTACAGCGCCTTATGTACACTGGCAAACAAGCTGTTCCAGCTAACGCCAAATTGCTGCATTTCTACTTAAATATACAGGCAAATCGATCGCTGTGTTATAACGATCAAACTTGCTTTTGTGGTGCACCGATGAAAAAAAAGCAAATAGTATAATAGAGATTGAAGTTTTCGCATAGAATTGCATGTAGAAATAATAATGAGCGGAGATCTCATGTGTTTACAGAATGTAAATATATTCGGTTGTTAGGTTTGCAGTTTAAAACGCAAATAGGTATGCTGTTGTGAATACTACACCTCTTTGGCCTTTATAAGCGAATTCCGCACAAGAATGATATAGTTATATAATCTAGCAAGAAACATTGAATAGTTCACTGTGTACTGTAAGTGAGTATATCGTCCACAAACTATGGAAATATTTTGTTCACGGAAATAAATCACAATAAGCTTCTTGGTAACAAAAATATTGGCAAACAAATAAAATGTGGCGTATTACGAGGTTTGACGTGACGTAACATAAATCTGACTGACCTCCGTCTATTGAATGAGCCACAGTTCTGCATGGGCACACCCCAATATTACACAGGACGGTCGGCTTTACTCATTGTACTAGCCCAAAAACCCATACGGAATCGATTCGGGAGAAATGAAAATATTTTTTGTATACCTTCTTACCTCATTTGCATATTACGAATAAAAATATCGTTATTATATTTATAGGGCCAGTGTTATTTCAGGTTTGAGAGGGTCTGTTACGGTTAAAATTATTTTCGACAAGACTTTTGATGTATATAATCTTAGTCGATAGTAATTTTCCATTGAATTGAATTATTGCCATCGATTTTGACAGGAAATTGCAAGTAAAGTGAAGCCAAATCTATGTTCTGAGTCGTTGTATGGGGAACCGATGTTTACATAACGATACCATTCGTTGCCTCGGAGAGGACGTTAAACTGTCGAACCCGGTTGCATTTCCAATATCTATGACAATCGTTATGGGCAGCCAGAAGCTTGAATAATTCTGACAACTGGTCAAGGCTTAAAGGCATTTCCTCTATTTAGGTTATAATAGACCGCTTGACTTCTGAAATCTTTTTATCTTTGCTATCGGCAACATCTGATTTGGCTACGAGTTGACCCCAACACATTTAGACGTTATGTACTCTTATCTTAGTATTATTTTTAAGATAACTAACTATGTTTTCGCGTTTTTGTGTCTACTATAAAATCCACCGTCTTAGAAATGCAAAATAATATTTCTTAAAGAAACGAAAATGTAAGTTTTTCGAGTATGACAACAAGATCTCTCGGTAGTTTTGTAAAGTCACAGAACTCTTAACATAATTTTCTTTCCTTTAATAGTACTAGGGTTGGGTAAAAACTTTAATGATGTTAATGGGGACAACTAAAAATGTATCGTCTGATGAACAAGAATTTCTTCCCTAAGCGTTGTTACTTTATTACGAAGTTTCGACGTGGATCGAGATTACTTAAGAACTTCAGATACTTTCCCGAGACCTGAAATGAATTTAAAACTTTATTCTTTATAGCTCATAATTTTTCAATTTTATGTGGTGCCAATTATTTGGTTGTAAGTCTGTTGATTGTATTTTTTTTGTGTTAATAAGGAAATGGGGCACTTTTGCTTACTGTTTATATTTACTCGTACAACCTATAACAATGACATAGCAATATTCAGGTGCATTGTACATTTGGCTTTTTCTTTGTAATGTAAGTTTTTAACCGTATATTTAAATCTACTGAAAACAAGATATTTTTAAGGTGAAAGAAGTTACCAATGTAGCAGTAGGTATAGTTATACTTAGGTATATACTTAAATATAAATGACATCATTATTGTATTTGTTAGAAGCATTAAAAAGCACCAAATTATTCACTATCCGTAGATAAATAAATCAGTTCCCGGCTATCGCTACCACGAACTCGTTCAATAGTATTTACTTCGACAAACAAACGGTTTCGTTCAATAGTAAATTAGGCCGCAGGTATCGTCCAAAGTACCTATGCTTAAATCCGCTTGAAAACCGGTGTCAAAACCGCTGTTCATAATTCCTACATTAATTAACAAATGCCTATGTAATTACCGAATGTAATTAGTATTTAATCTGAGGTTTCTGTGGTCTGTACAAAGAGTAGACGTAATTGTGTTCTACGTTAAACGCTTCACTATAATACCTTATAGGACTATTTGCTATCTACTCGCTCAAGTTTTGGGCAAAAAATATTTTTTCAGAGAAACATTCCCGTAGACCGCTAAGGAAAATTTCTGAAATTTTGTGTCTAAAATTATACGCACGCAGCTATGACGGAAATTTCTTTTGTGTATATCTTATGATCGTATTTTTTAAGAGAATATATGTTGTTTTACTGGAATAAGAATGTCTTTACATTTTTAACTTTCTTAGAATTTATAACATACTATCGCTCATAGCTTTAAGTTGATTTCAAACGTTGTGTACGAGTCAATGAACTATTACAATATACCGATCTATTTAGTACACTACGTCCCAATTAAGATTAACATTCAAATTGTAATTGCAGATTGCTAAGTATTCGATTATGTGGCCCACGAGAACGACATATTCATGATTATTAATATACAAACAAATCAATTGGATAGACCACCGCACAATTACAATATTAGATCACCCGAGGACTATAGTTTATGCTAATATATGTAATCAACGTTATAGTATAACATATCTACATATTGTCACGATAACCGTTATGGCGACAGAAGTTATGAATACTTAATTTCAGTGATAAAATGTATTTTTTTATTACAAAGGATTCTTTTGTAAAAACCTTAACGTGTGTGCTAGCATTTAAGCATTCACTTGGAAAATTAGGGTTGCCCGAATAACCTCACTTTTTACTCGAATAAAGTCTGTTTAAAAGAAATGTTGGGAAGTTAGACTTGGTCGGTATTCGATTGTTTTTCTTTAACACTGCTAAGAAAAGTTTTGATTGATTCGGTACGTATTGTATATTTAGGTCACTATTCTTACGTGAGAATGAAGTTATTTTTAGCCTTTGTTGGGCTCGGACACGAGTGTTATCTGACTAGACAAGTGGAAAAAATATTGGAGTAGCGATAACAACACCTAACTGTGACTTGTATAAATACATTGCTACACAAAAATCCTTTTGAAAAGATAAAAAGTTATATTTAACTTAAAACGTTAAATTGCCATATATTCTGTAAAATCGGATTTTATAACAAAATCATTGAAGTGAAAAGTTGTCGTTACAATTTTATTTACGTTGTCATTTTTTTCTGTCGCTGTATTTTACAAGTTCTCGGTTGCGTGAGTCACAATAACTCCTCGTCAACACACTTTTACGGGATGATAAAGAGTTAGTACTATGTTTTTATATTTATTCTACTCGTGCGTGGATGTAGGTAAAATACGAGTGGAGGATATTTGAGTTCATATAAGGTTATACTGGTATTTATTTTGTGAAGTGATACTTGTTGGCTTCTTATTCTCTTGAAACAATTGCGATGACTCGTTTAATACACGAACTACGTTTAAGTTATATATTTGGGTATAAATGTACATTTTTATTATGATATTAATGATATACATAGGTCTGTATCTTTAGCCTTACACGTGTTACTTAAATAAAAAACTATGTTTCACTTGACACTTTAGTTCCTTGATATGCTTAGTGCTTACGTATATCCCGAACGCCGGGCCCAATTCGATTCTTAACGCTGCAATAAAATATATGTAAATTTGCTAAACACGCAAGTTAACTAAACCAGAACCAAATGTGATATCCTAGGCATATTTTGGAAAATTAACAAATCAACAACGAAATTACGACACCTCTGTGGGGAGGACTTAATTAACCGAGCAGCAAATAAGATAAATGAACTGTCAGAGTCGCTAATGCGCCCACTGGATAACGGACACACGGACGCACGGGTTAACACACTACGTATACATACCACGAATACGTACCAACGTATACGTCTGTTGTTTAAAACGATATATCATTCGTGTTTGCTTTATTTTTGCTTAGTTAATGTCTTAATTTCAATTTATTTAAATACATTAATTACGTAGGTTGGCTGGATTTTATATGTGTGGGCATACGGTTTTTACGGAATGTTCGTTGCTGGGAGCGTAAAGTCAGAATGTGTAAAATTTGATTGGTTTTTAAAAGGTCAAATAACGTTTCAGTTTTTAATTATTGAATTGTGAACTAAACTGACACTGAAATAAGTATTTTGGTATATTTTTAACGGCCTCGTGAGAACCAAACATTAAGCAAAATTATTTGGAGGCAGATAAATTAGCTGCAAATAAAATACATAATAATATATGCAATCTTAGGAACATTTTAAAACAATATTTAGCCTTCGTTCTATAAAACACTACGAATGAAGCTTTTACATGAACGCGTTAACAACATTGCAGTATTAAACAAAGGCAATGAGAAACATATAACGATTTACGTTTCAGGTTTTTGGCAAATTCGTTTTAGATAATTTTTCCAATAAGAAGTAGATACTTTATAAAACTTTTCATTGTTCATAGTTATTACTTTTTATTTAATTGAGTCTGTTTCAATACTAATTGTTCGTATGATATTTAATTTGATGGTTTATATTGTTAGTGAGTAACTTTGAGACAGATTGATGAAGTGGTATTGATTAAATCATAGTTTGGAATGTCCAGTGAAGTATAAAACCGATAAGGTAATTCTGGCTACGAAGTTTTAAGATCTATTGGGCAGAAATTCGGTACATTTATTGACTTGGGACTATCGTGGATTAGTCTAATCATTAGTTTAACACCTAAACTGTTAGCAAAGAACAGATTGATTGGCAAGTATTCTTAGTGTATAATCGGGAGAAATCCATCGAGTAGAATAAGTTTTCATGGCTTTGATATATTTTATGATAAGAAAACGTAAGCTGTATGAGATTCACATAAGTATAATTATTGCCATTAATAAATCGTAAATTGTTCTAAACAATGATGAAGACAAGTTTTATGATTTGTTTATTCAGCAATTTTTAAAACCTTTAATTGGGGTTTGAAACGGTTAAAAACGTTCGCAATTTTGTGAGCACGTATGTATCACACGCGGGCGATGTCATGTGATGATGACGAATGCTAAGCTATCTCATTGGCCAGCGCCGTTATTGCAACCAGTCCTACCGACAGTTACCATCGTCCATTTTTCATACTGGACTCGTATGTAGGCACAAATTGTTCGCTACAATCCGTTAAATACCCGCTAAAAAGATTTATTACAGTGTTAATAGCTTTAAAAGTCGTAAACGTCGTTTGTATGACAACTGATATTGTCGGTGTTGTCAATATGTATTAAATTGTCCATTTTAATAATGTTGAATCAGTCGTTTAATGTAATTTTATACAGTACAGTCAACTTGGGTAACTTTGAATCATTTGGGTCACATGAAACCAACACAATTGACAAAAGTTTGCAAAACTAAAATGAAAAATCAATTGTGTTGGTTTCATATGAAAAAATAATCGAAACCAGTTCAAATTCCCACGCTCAATGTTACCCAAATGATTCAAAGTTACCCAGATTGACTGTATACAAGGAGAAATAAACAGAAGTTTATAAATATTATCTTCAATCTCTCATCATCGATCATCTCACCTGATTTGATCTTGCATCAAAACGACAAACAGGTTTTAAACGTAGGTGTTAAGGTCTATGTTTCAAAACTAAAAAGATTTACCTATTATGTTAAAGGTCTACAACCGGATCTTTTGAAGCTGAGATCCGAGTAGGCATACTTAATTTATTGAAGATTACAACGACATAAGCACTCTATTATTAATGTTCTTGTTTAATTAATTTGTCGATGATGTATAAGTGCTAACATTTTTTCATTAAAAGAGGAATGCCCCAATAAAGGTCAACAAGATCATATAGACGACGAAGAATTTCATGAATTTTTATCGTGTATTTTGTCAATTAATTAAGAGTATTAAACGTTGTTATGGAATCTAACGAAATTTAATAAAACATTGTATTAGTTTAAGTTATTAGTTGGAAACAATTTGATTCTAATGAAGCCTCAGATTATTACCTACAAAATCTATTTACTCCGACTAAAGTTAGAACTGCTGTTATTGCTTGGTAGTCACAAAACCAATTTAATATAAGTTTGCCCTTTATACGCTTCATAATATCTCAAAATAACTATCCGAAAATAGTGCATGAGTTGGGTTAGACGTTTTGGAAGCCGTAGTTAGACGAAGAGAGCTTTTGTTGCTGACTTCGAAATAGAGATACCTTTAAATTAACTTTTGATTTTAGAATCACATATTCTCGCAAAACATTCTAAATAGGTATAATCTGAAAAAAATGTACACGTTCTGAGTAAATAGGTTAATAAATCAAGAAGAGTATAACACAAACAGGTGCGTTTCTATTACATTTGTAATAGTATTCGACTTCTATCAGCGAGTGGGCCGTTCTGTTTGTGTGCAAAACTTTGTGAATACGTTGCAATTCACGCGGGGCGACAGGTGACGAGAATGGGGTGTCGTTCCGTTTCACGTTCGACGCTCCCTGTCACATTCACACATCCTTTTTGTACGGCCACAGCCGCAAACCAACCATTTCTTAACCTCTAAAGACATTTCATTGACTTTTTTGTACCTTTTTATTTTAATAAACTCATTTATTTGTACCATTTTAATACGGCGGACCGAGCTCTATTGTTAAAAAGGTTATAATGTTACTTTATTTCATTAAGTTTGTTGAGAGATTCAGTTTGTATTTTTATTTAGGGATAAATTTTATATAATTTACGTACTCTGCGACCATTTTATTGTCCCCGAAACTTCTTAATGATTTAGAGTTAACTAAGTTTACAGCTAAATGTTTTGGGCCGACTTCGTTGTCAGAATAAAATTGTTTAACTTCTTTCTCTTGACTGGGTTACTAATTCAACTGATTCTAACAACATTTTTGTTGCAAAAACATTTAATGTAGTTACTAAGGAGATTTTAAACCATCTACTAGACCATTTATTACAGAAAACTGTAAGTGCTATAATTTTAATGTAAGTAAGTAATAAAATTACGGAGTATAAAATAAAATTACAGCATAAAACTTTTAATGTAACAATGTAACGTATCACTTACGGACTGGGGGCGAAACTAATGAAATAATTAGAAAAGTTTGCCCACCTTAAACATTAACGAGGATTGAAAACGTACCTGTATCTTCATTACCGAATTAATTAATCTACCCATTTAAACAACCTTGAAAACTAAACAATTCAGGATAGTTACTGAAATATTCAATTGGTTTAGTCACAATATTGCTTAAACTAGTAAGTATTTTTGAGAAGTGTAATTAGTTCGGTATGTTGGCTCACTGTGGGCACATAAAACAGGATCAAAAGCTATTACATAGAGCAAACATTTACCTGTTTGCATTTATATAGTTGCCATCAAACGCAAATCGGCTTTTTGGGCGCGGCACTTAGCTATGCCGGTATAAACTACTCGTGTTTCGTTTGTGGTAACGTAAATAAACTTTAAATAGTGTAACGTTTCTATTTACGCTGTAGCAAATATCTGGCTGAATTAGTTTACACTTTTTTTAGATGCCGTTCTGTTTAAAAAAACTTACGCTACGAATTTAAAATAGAATAGGATTCAAACAATTTTTTAAGTTTAAGTTTAATTGTACAATTTTTTTAATTCAAATAATATAAATATAAAACGCCCATCGAGTTGGTATATTATTTTAAGTACTTCGTGATCGATAATTTAAATCCTTGTCGTTTTGAAATGAACCATCGTTATATTAATGCAAAGGTTTTAAACCTTTAGGTTAACCTTTGTGTTTGTGACTCCTTCCGATTCGATTTCCGGTTGAGGTAAATTGGATGAGATCCATATAAGTACAATAATTACTCAGAACTAAAGATCAAAGTCAAAGCCATTAAGTTTATTCAATTTACCTAGAAGTGTGTATAGTATATTGCTTGTAATTTAATTATTGTAGTTATATGGACAAATATAGACTTTGGGTTTGAGTCAAACTAGTAAAAGATCCAGTAAGGTATCGTACTGCAAAGCGACTAAAAACAATTGAAAGAAGTATCTAACAAAAAAATCAGTAATACCTTTTATTAAATTGTCAAAGTCAAAATTAGCATTCATATATATCACACGTTAACCTTTAACAATAATAATAGAACAATCGAATCTAAAATTAGCCACATATAACACAATGAAACGTAATTCTTACACTCAATTATATATTTTACGATCCTACACATTGTAACAATTTTTGTTTACATTCCTCAAACAAATCCCAGTACGTTTTGTTCCTCGTGGGCCGTTGATACCAATTTTCCTTCTAAAATTTACTTTAGCTTGTATCAAAGCTCGCAGCGACACCTCAGGCTTATCGTTTTACTTAAAACAGTCACCTACCCGCGGTAATGACGTCACATAATCGTCTTACGTCATAGTGCCATCTGAACCGAACCTAAGCATTTGAAAGCTTTGGCAAAACTAAGATCCCTATTTACAATTTGCAGTGGTAACGATTGCTCGCAAGGCAGCTGGTTTGAGTTTCATCTGGTATAATTGTGGATGAAACCTAGAGCTCCTAATGTAATGTGTTTCGGTACTGCATGAAGACGACTGAGTATCATAGTTTCAAGTTGATAGTTTGTGATTAAGAAACAGCTGAATCTGGTTTGTGTCGTAGGATTAGACAAGGACATGGTTTTTTTTTTCTTTAACTTTATATTCATTGTGGCTCATATCTGTAGCGCAATTTAGTACAGTGGATATTATACAGTACCGAGATTTTGACAAATAAAATATACTGCGAAACTAGTCCCTGCGGCGCTCGATAGAGGCGCTGATTGTCGATAGAGGAAAAAAAATATAAAAGAGTAAATTATCATAACTTACCTTAAATACTTATATTGCAACTTTATTCTAAATTCTGATACTTTTTTTGCCACCGTAAGTAGGACATCTATCGCAAAACGTGCCAGCAATACTATGTAAAAGAGCCCGCCTTACGAGCAAGGAGGTGAGTAACTTTATTACAAAGGACAGGTAGTTTCAATACCTATAAAGGCAAAGAAGTAATTGCTACTGACAGTGGCAAGTTCCCCGTTGAATAACAGGAGATGTAATTAAGAAATATACTCTTTTAGTACTAAAGTGTTCAGAATGCCTACATTCATTGTCTCCCTTTCCCGTACTAAATGCCAAATAACTCAATCATGTTAGGGCGTAAATGTGAGTAAATCTGGGGGCACGGAAGTGCCCCCGCAAGTCGAGCAAAAAAAAGCGGCACGGCCGTAACATCCTTTTCTCGAAGCAATTCGGGCTATTTTTGACACCCCTATAATTTCGTTGTGGATAAAACTAGAAGCCTGGATTTTCAGCAACCAATAAGTCATTGTATAAACACGGTATATTTAAAATTTCAGTCAATTTGAACCAGTAGTTTAAAAATGACAACTTGTTAAAATTTTGAATTTTGTCACTCACTGATTCACTGACTCACTGACTCACCGATCATCAAAAGTCTAAGGTACTTCTAGCAGACTTAGAAGCTTAAAATTTAGAATACAAATACGGGTTTAGTGTCTTAATCATGGGAAAAATTTAATATTTTCTAATTTCGGCCCAGTTTTCTAAATACACCAACTGCAACAATAACTTTGTAATCCTATATAAATGTATAAGATTACAAGGTTACATTTGCAGTTAATGAATTATTGTTACTGTAGAAAATAAAATAAATAGGTGTAAATAGGTACCTACTATATGAGGCATAATGGGAGGGGGTATAGGGTGGGTAAGGGTGTTTAGCCCATGAAACTGAACAACATTCCCATAGGAAAATATGTTGAATTATGAAAAAAAAACGTCTTTCCATACAAATTGGACTTATGTTTGCTTTACAAAAAGAAGTGAGATGCCATCAAAAACATTCTGTAAAAACCTCAAGTCTCGCCGTAAAAAGTTGTGAGATCTATATAATACCAAGTCGATAATCTATTTAGTCTCTACTTAAAGGACCTTCTGTCATAAGTTATTACGTATGTTCTTATCATGCCAATAAAAAAAATACCTTTAAAACAAATAGATCGACTTGGTCATCGCAAGAAAACACAAATTCGCCATTAACATTTCAGGAGCATTAACTTCTCGTCGTGCTGTGTACATACTAATAATTAAATCATGCGATGGCCAGGTCGGTCTATTTGTTTTAAAGGTATTTTTTTTATTGGCATGATAAGAACATACGTAATAACTTATGACAGAAGGTCCTTTAAGTAGAGACTAAATAGATTATCGACTTGGTATTATATAGATCTCACAACTTTTTACGGCGAGACTTGAGGTTTTTACAGAATGTTTTTGATGGCATAGATGTCTTAGATGTAGGATACAATGTAACTAGACTTTAGAGTTTATGGCCTAACTAAAGACTAAACTTTAAATAACGTCGTAAACCACGTTTTTATTCCAGTCGTTAATAACCTAAAAACTAAAAACTCCTTAAAAGACTTTCAGAAGTCAACTTTTTATAAAGAATGTGATTTATTATTTAAAATTGGTTTTGCTGAGATTTCGAATAAAATATCAAATGCTATTTTCTAAATTGAGTTCGCTTCGGTGGCTAAATCGTTAAGCAGTAACAAAAAAATATTAGTTTCACATCGAAGTAAGTAAAAATATTTAGCAATTTCATCAAAAAGAAACCAAACTAAGTATTAAGGTGTATTACTAATCGATTGTAACGAGTGATCGAGTTTCGAGATAACAAACAAGTAAAAAATAAACAAATAAATAATTGGAATGGTCCTTTTAAAGTAGCGCCCGCATTGCATCAGTCTTAGAACAATCAGTCAATATTAACTTTGACATTGATCCATTAAAAAGTTCCGGAAAACAAGAACCTATGTATTAATGTTAATTATAAAGATACACCATGATAAACAAACGTCAAAAGTTTAAATTGGGCTTTCTTATAAGAGATGTGTGGGCGATGACAACGATGAACTTTGCTTTGAAAAATAGACATCACAAAATGTTTTTGTATTTGACACCCTTAATGCGAATGTCTATATAAAGGATAAAATAGATCAGTACCTCGATTCTCTACCACTATCGACTACCGACAACCGGCTAGCTATCGAATTTTGACATTTAGAATGTACTGCCAAAATGTTTACTACGACACCCGTCAGAGGCGTTGATCAGATTTTCATACAAAATTTCTCGATGACAGTTCGGTTGTCGGTAGTCGATAGTAGAAGAGAATCGAGGCACAGTTAACCATCGTAAATAGACTTTATATTTAACTTATATGTATATATTTTGACCAACTTCAGAACTGAAGGAGGAAAGTAGGAAAGGTTACCAGTATTATTTCAGAATTATTCAAAAATCATAAAAAAAAGTTTATATTAAATGTTTATTATATAATACGCCATACGGGGAAAAATATTACCGGGTCCGTCCTACACAATGATAGATATATCGGGTTCCTTTAAAAGTCAATGACTCAATGGTAGGTGTACAAAAAGAAATCGACCTTTTTTTCATAAATGTTATCTTCATAATTTGTATGGCTTAACAATTTGAACGGATGAAGAAATAGCACACGTAGGTACAGTTGTTAACAAATTGTAAGAATGTGACTTTTTCCGCGAATCTATTTGAATTTCACTAGTCCGGCGTCAAGTGCCTTCACCCACAATTTTGCCTGACGAGAAGTAAATATTGACCCTCCCTGTTCACTTCCCAACCTTTTATGTTGGCTTTATTTGAGCTTTCTGTAAATAAAATTGTCCATTTTCCGTATGTCACACAGATTTTTACGATAAATTGTTATTTAGGCGAATACGTGGGATGTAGAGCTAAACGGTTTTCATGTTTTCCATCAAGCTTATTTCAAGATGAAATTAAAGGAAAATATTATGTTATTATAATGAAACATTTATGTTGTAGAGGTACTTTTGCGCCTGTTTTCCTGCCGACAGACTGGGGTGTGTTCATTTTAACCACATTTTATCATGTGTGCGTTTTGGTCCTATATACCTACCGCAAACGAACAAACCTACTTCAATTTATCATAATAGTTAAATTCTTAAACACTACTACGTTACAAGAATTTTCTCTACGGTATTTCCGATTCTTGGCCTTAGCTTGGAATCTTACGCAGAATCTTATCGAGTTCTGAGAAATTCTTTTTGTTAACGGACGAATACACAGCGTTCTTACTAACTGCATTTACAAACTATTTTCTCGATAATCTAACTAGAAGCAATATCTCAATATTTTCCACTTCGATAGAAAGTTACTCAACAACTAAGATTATTAAAGTTCTTGACGTATCAATATTAATATTACCTGGAGAAGCGAATAATTCAATCACAGTGAATAAATACAGCTAAGTGATTCGTTAGGAAAAAAACGTCTTGTATTTTATATCAAGAAAAGATTTATGAAACATTTTTGTTGTGAACATAAAACAAGTAGCTATTCACATAATAAGCATACTCATAACTCAATGTTTTAGAATATTATAAACAAAAAGAGATGACCTTTATCCATTAGTGAACGTTAAGGGAAGGTATTCATTATTTTTAACACTTGCACTTCAGCATGCGAAAAATCAAAACCGAAAATGTGGTGCAAATTAACTAAAATTACTTTACTACTTTTTCTTTTTTCAATATTAATTGAAAAATTACTCTGTGTTAAAGAAGTTCTCAGTATTTTGTATGTTACTTTTGCGTACTTTAAAGCTATCGTTAAATTCACAATAACATCATGTTTGGTAACTTTGAACTTAATGTTGACGGAGGAAATTCACAACAAATATGGTTGGTTTTCACTAACTAGTCCAGCTCTGACCATCATGTTCATATATTATTCAAACAGGGTCTCAGTAGGTTCTGTAGCGAGCTGGCTTTCAAAACCCTCTATACACTATGCATAGGAGTTACGTACTTATTCGTATTTCTCTATGCGTTTCAAGTTTCCCAATATTTCAAGACCTGGATACTACATTCAGAATCGGTAGCTGTCGGACTGTAGCCGTATCGTGCAAATATTTATTATTTGCGACTCGATACGAGCGCTGCACAGTGATACACGAAATGTGAATTTGTGTTTACATTCTCTATACTGACTTATGTGCAGAGGTTATGCGTGGCAAGCGTTGCTAAACTGCGAATATTTGAATAGGTTTACAACCATCAATATTACAGTTTCAATTCGCTTTGCACAAAATTATAATATTTCTCGATACGGTAACACAGCGGGAACCGTGATAAACGTGCACAAGTTATATATTTTTTATGTAAATATTTTTATTTTTAAATGTATTCTGTGTGACGGTGTAATGTCGCTTCGAAATATATCCGAGTTTTATTTGTACGCAATAGTAACAACCATGAGTGAAATATTTAAAAATAGCACGTGAATCCCTCAAAGAATGTTCGTATTGGCCAACAACAAAGTTGAAACTAAAAGAAGGATAATTAACAGCGATTTTGCCATTAGTATTGGGCGGATATTCGTCCATAGAACTGTTACAAAACGGGTAAAATCTCGATAAACATGTAAAGAGAAATGTCGTCGTCCGTCCGTAGCAAGTTGATGCGTCACGCAATATCAGAATGATTGATGAGCAGTCGGCGTTCACGAATCCCGGATGACCACAGCTTTGTACCCATGTGTGTGATACACTCTGTTTACGGCCCGAATTAGTTTGTGAGTGACCAGTCGCCTGGCAAAAATGAAAGTTAAATATGAGCCCTAGCGATATGTACCCTGTACATTTTGCTTTACATACTTTAATTTAGTATCCGTCTAAATTAACGTCAAACAGAGTTATTACAATGTTTGGAAAATGAAGACATCTTTGAATAACGATGCTTATTATAATAATATGATATTTGAATATCAAATGATGTATTGTAATGTCATAATGTTCTCTTAGGTATGTATCTACTTCACAAAGAAATTGTCTATTTTTAAAACAGTCTACCTAAGACATTATCTTATTAACAGAATTAAAGTGACACTTATCAGTACCGCGATTCTGTACAACTATCGAGTATCGACTATCGATTCGCTATCGAAAAATTTTGTATGAAAAATTGATCAGCGCCCCTAGCGGATTTTTGCAAGTACTATGTTCTTCAATGGCGCCATTTTCCACCAAACATTAAAATAAAATTAAATTAAATATTTTTTTTTTGCTGGAGTGCACTTAAGTGCAATTCGAAATTCGAATTTCGAAATAAAATATTATTTCCATTTTTAATTTTCATAAATTATTTAAATATTCTATATTAGATAATTTTAGGAAGACGAGGCCAACGAGGCTGAAAAGGTATTGTCTCCTTTGCCTGCTTCAACGTAGAAAAAAAAAGACGCTGATTCTTTTTTTGTGTTGATAATGTTTCGTTGAACAACATTAATTATGATATTTTTATATTATTGATTTATTTTTACTAATACCGTTTAAAGTAGACTATAATTATTATTTATGAGATATAATACCTTTCATTATTATTTTTTATCCACTATATAATATATTTAAAATTAGTTTATACATAATTATTACCAATAAAATTTTATTTAAAGAACAAATTTTCAGAACGAATCTTTTGCTCACTTTAAATGTCAAGTTTTCGATACTCGATAGGTCGCGATTCTCTGCCGGATTGCTGCCGGTTTCCTAACGAGTTGCTCGATAGCAATGTATGGTATTCGATAGCGTGACGTTAGTATCGAATGAACAGAATCGAGGTACAGGTCTTAAAGAGTGTCAGTCTCTTTTTAATTAAATAGCAAAGATATATGACAAGACTTTAAAAGGTTTATAATTGGCTGATTATTTTAGGTTATGATATTATTTCTTCAGATAACAGATATAGTATGCCATCAAAAACATTCTGTAAAAACCTCAAGTCTCGCCGTAAAAAGTTGTGAGATCTATATAATACCAAGTCGTTTAATCTATTTAGTCTCTACTTAAAGGACCTTCTGTCTTAAGTTATTACGTATGTTATTATCATGCCAATTTAAAAAAAAAATACCTCTAAACCAAATAGACCGACCTGGCCATCGCATAATTTGATTATTAGTATATACCACACTACACAGCACGACAAGAAGTTAATGGTCCTGAAATGTTTATGGCGAATTTGTGTTTTCTTGCGATGACCAAGTCGATCTATTTGTTTTAAAGGTATTTTTTTTTAAATTGGCATGATAATAACATACGTAATAACTTAAGACAGAAGGTCCTTTAAGTAGAGACTAAATAGATTAAACGACTTGGTATTATATAGATCTCACAACTTTTTACGGCGAGACTTGAGGTTTTTACAGAATGTTTTTGATGGCATCTCACTTATTTTTGTAGAGCGAACATAAGTCCAATTCGTATGGAAAGACGTTTTTTTTTCATAATTCAACATATTTTCCTATGGGAATGTTGTTCAGTTTCATGGGCTAAACACCCTTCCCCACCCTATACCCCCTCCCGTTATGCCTCATATAGTAGGTACCTATTTACACCTATTTATTTTATTTTCTACAGTAATAATAATTCATTAACTGCAAATGTAACCTTGTAATCTTATACATTTATATGGGATTACAAAGTTATTGTTGCAGTTGGTGTATTTAGAAAACTGGACCGAAATTAGAAAATATTTGATTTTTCCCATGATTAAGAAACTAAACCCTATTTGTATTCAAAATTTTAAGCTTCTAGGTCTGCTAGAAGTACCTTAGACTTTTGATGATCGGTGAGTCAGTGAGTCAGTGAATCAGTGAGTGACAAAATTCAAAATTTTAACAAGTTGTAATTTTTAAACCACTGGTTCAAATTGACTGAAATTTTAAATATACCGTGTTTATACAATGACTGATTAGTTGCTGAAAATCCAGGCTTCTTGTTTTATCCACAACGAAATTATAGGGGTGTCAAAAATAGCCCGAATTGCTTCGAGAAAAGGATGTTACGGCCGTGCCGCTTTTTTTTGCTCGACTTGCGGGGGCACTTCCGTGCCCCCAGATAAGAAGTTCCATTAGCTCACTTATTTAGTTGTATACGTCTATATATTTTGGCAAGGTAAGTATGAAAAATCCTTTCAAAATTAGCTCTTAAAAGTTCACGTAATGAGGACTACTTATAAGGTAGGTACTTCAAACTTTCAACAGCAACTCTGATGTAAATTATTCTCATCGACCTGCAAAGTCTCACAGGTAGGTACTAACTTATTTTGAGATTTGATGTTGTCATTACTTTCCCAGTATTTTGGCCTGCCTAAACTTTATATAAAACGGTTTAACCGCAATGAACTACATAACTTTATTAAAAGTTAATGAAGTCGAAAACTTTGTTAAAGAAGTACTGTGTCGAATTCTGTTGCTCATAGCTTTTACACGGCCCGGCTTACATTTTCGGTGGTTTCGTGTCTGATTGCAGAACGAGTGATCGATACTCATAACTAATATGCCCATTGCCTACGTACACATACTACGCATATCAATGTGTAATATGACGCGCCTGTATGGTCAGCCTGACGTTGATGAGTACAAAAAGATTCGCGTTGCCTGTTACAAATGAACGTGAATATTGATATAGAATCTAAAATCATAGTTCAAATTTTGATTGAAAATGCACACGCATTCAAAATACGTATTTCCCTATTGTCTATAACAGTAAACGTATTGAAGCTCAACAATTTTCGTACAAATTATTTTGAACGGAATGGGAGTAAAACGTATAATGAAATAAACCTTTCTTAAAAGGCAGGTTGTTTTTCATTACCTATTCAAATTGTGTAAGTGTTTTTAGAGTATGTTCAGGAAGGCTAACATGTGGAGAGATAAAAGAGGTTCGTTAACAGGATTCCAGTTTTGACGGGATCGTAAAAAGCGAAACGGTGCGTCTGATCTGTCAGGCATACGCAATATCTGAGTGATAGATGGGCAGATGCCCGGGCACATGTCCGGGCCAGAACACTTGCATTTACTCATATCTAGTTTTGCGTACACGGAAAAAAATGTAGCTGTGTGATTCCTGTCATATATGAAATATTGTGTTATTTTAGGATTGCGTCAGCCAGTATCGGATCATACAATTAGATAGAAATAATACATATGATTGTGTTGTTATTTTTTCTAACAAAACTCTTTTTTCGTAAATAAACTTTTACTAACGCAGTCTTTATTATTTCTTATTTACATTCATCCGTCTACTAGATTTAATCAAGTCCCTAACTAGGTTAATTTTCGTTTCTTAAACCATAAATAACAATTGACGGCAATTAATAAAAATATTGTTGTTCTAAACTGTTTTAATAGCTCCGATAGTTGTCACGTTTAATATTCCATTAACAACCATTTTACTCACAATTTGAGCCATTAAAATAAATACGTAATAATATACACATCGTTACATAAGCTCTCATTTAAGGTCGGTTAAGGTTCTTCACAAAAGTTAGTTTCATAAACAATTCAGAGCTATTAAAAGCTGGCTGTCCGCCCTTTGTGTCTGTGCCCGAAAATCTAACGACACCGTATGTATTATTCTAATTGAAACTATTACAAATTGAATATAGACCGCTATTGATCGTTACAATTTTAAACTTAGATATTTTTAGCACTTGTCAAAAATTTTAAAAGGCCGTGGCATTTTTTTTCATTTTGTGTCTTAATACAGCCGTTGAAAAAAGAAAGTTAATTTGCTTTTTGTATGCTGAAATTTAAAACGAGCGCCAGTGAATTCACATCCAATTATCAAACAATACAGCACACGTATAAATCCGTCTAAAGTGCAACACATTCGGCTGAAATCTAGAAAGCGAAAGCTGTCCTCGCTGAATAGCTATGAATAAATGAAACGAGACAATAGGCCGTAATACAATTGCAGTGAAAAGACGCTCGGGCCTGTGTGTTCTAGTTCCAAACAAGAGGTACGGTGGTTCGCAGGTGTAGGGCACAATGCGAGATGCACGGTGCGGCAACAATGCGTCGCTATGATTGCTGGATGCGCCCGATTGCGCACTGCCACTTGACTGACACTTGTTTGGGCATATTTCTAGTATATTTTTTTGGTAATGGCGTTAAAATAAAAATAAAAATTGGTTCTAAGAAAAGTGGTTCACTTACTCACTTTGTGAAGTCTGGCGTAAGTAAAGGTATATCACAAATATTATTATTATGAGAATTTCAGCAGTGTTTTAATCACCAAACTTTAAACTAAAGGACATTCATAACAACATACACATCGTTTGAGTTTAAACACTTTCCAGTTTTACATGTGTGAATTTTTTAAAAGTTAAATGTTTCAATATTTCATTCGTGTTCTAAAATAAAGAAAAAGAATACTACGGTCCAGTATGTTAAAAGCGATTGTTATAAACTTTAAAAAATACATCGTTAGTAAAGTTTTAAGCTTACGTTCAAAAGCGTTAAAAGTTTAATGTCGGAAATATAAAAAGTTAAGGAAACTGGGTGTAACTAGTTTCGTTATCATGTATGATATTCATAAAGCCTGTAATATCTGCTCTGTATTTTTTAAGTCAGGGCACCATGATAGTTTTAAAATACAACCACGTTTAATATTTTATCGCAATTCACTATCATATCTATTTCCAATAAAAAGACAATCGTCTTAATTATTCCCTACTAACTTTAGCACTGAACTCAAGCATATAGTTCTATTGGCTATTCAATAGATCTTCCTTACTCGATAACCAATTTATGCGATATTGACGTTACACATACAATGACCAGTCGATAAACGCCCGTAACGTTTAATAAACGTCTTCACTAAAATGTCACATAACAATAAATAGTATCTACAGTTTACTTGTATCCAATCTCCGTTAGGAAGCTAAGGTGTTGCATAAATAGGGCTAAATTGGAATCCTCTGAAATTCAGCCACACACTGGACGTTCGACGTATCCTCTGGGCATAGGGGAGGGGAGAGAGGGGCAAAATGGGGCAGATCGGGGACGAAGTTACAAACTTCAGAGTAAGCACTGTCTGTCTCGACCGCTATGACTCGAACAGAATTCACATTGGGATTAAATTGGACATTATGTCCGCTACACGTGAATTAAATTTGTGCCGTATTACGTATGCATAATTCAGAGAGCATTGTGGAATATCGATGAATTAGTTTTAGTTAGCTACCGGTCTAGCTAGTCATATTACTTAACGTTTACTGTACGTCGACTTTTGGTCTGTCACCTTTGTGTTCTCATTTGAAAATATCGGTATTACAAATAATTAGATGAGCAACAATCTCTATATCAACCACAAATAAGTAGGTATAAAGTTACCATTATAACTTATATGAAGTAATAATAAATGAGTTTATAAAAGTTACATTAATAATACCCAACATTTACGTGGCATTATTAAGTTTTACAAAGTGAGAGGAAAGAAAACAGTAAACATAATTAACTTTTCTTTTCCCGTAAAATACGGGTAAAAGAAAAACTCCGCAAAGAATCTAGTAGCTGAATCATAAATAGAACTTTTACAAAACTGAGACTAAAATCTTCAAGTTTATGATACTTATTTGCTTAATACATACTACTTGAATATTTTTAAAAGTTCCTCCTCGGGAGTAAAACACGTGGATACAGTTTTAAAACTGTTCGCCAATTCTAGATTGCGCGCTCCGCCAACTCCAACTTTATCTAACAGCTGATTGCGACTCTTTTCTTCAGAAGAGTATCGTTAGAATCCTTCCTTTAGTCTCCTTTATTTTTATTGTGACTGCAGACAACTTAGTCGACGCTATACGTATACATACTGATTAACTGCATGTGATCATAAAGCGATTATAAATCTATCGTAAACGTTTATGAACATTTCTTTCGAAAATGTTGGTTTACTCTAACTCTAACTAACACACGTTTTAAAGCAAATTTAATACAATGTTATTGTAAAGTCCACATAAAATTAAATATTCTGATAGAAATGACCGTTTACTTGAGCTACTTATAAACTCTTAATTGATATGTAAGCATAATGTCACGCCACGCCTGTAACGCCTGCTGCTATACAAATAAATATAAAGACGTTTTGCTGCGAACATCTATGATTAAAAACTTCGAATTCGAATGACGTGTTCGGAGCAGTACAAAGGGCGCTCACATAATTCTAACACTTTATTGTACTAAACAATTAATATTAGAGTCCGCCTTTAAAGTGTATAGAACTTACTTTATTGAATGTTACTTCGCGGCAACCGTATGTGGTTCTTTGTTCCTCTGTTCCGGTCCCAGGACAAAAGCATTCGTGTTCAAATGCAGCTCAAAATTTCAAATACACGAAACGGGTGGTGACGTTGTATTTACGAAGACGACAGCTCTAGTAATGATTGCAGTTGTGTTGCGTCAACTTCACTGGGCCGTATTATACTTTGTTTATTTTTGTTAAGTTCAAGTACTTGATTTGCATAGATAGCCCGACTGTTAGTTGAAAGCCGCTTATATTTAGCACTGGACAAACAAAGAGACTTACGAAGGTGTTGGCGTAGTGCCTCGTGGAAAGCCTTTTATTTTATCTTTGTGGATATTTATTAGTCTCATAGAAAATTAGGCCGCTATTCAGATTTACTGAAAACTTAATACTATGAGCGCCTTTTGTGATGTTTAGACAGATTGAGGTTGATGATGACAGTAAAGGCTCAAACATAACATTAATAAATGGAGTTTTTATATGTTAGAGGAGTATTTAAAACTTTTTACCACAGTTCGTGTTAAGGTCTTGTGTCTACACGAGCAACGTTTTATTCGTGTCTGTTCTTATTGTCGGCAGTAAAGTCTTCTTAGTAAGGTGAAGCATTTGTACATTTTGAAGTACAGCAATTCCTCTACTGGACATAAGTGACGGTATCGCGGCGAAGTTGTACCACAATAGTGTAGAAACTGCAGCGTTCATTCTACAATGTTAGTGTATGTATGTTGTACCCCAAGTGACCAATTAATTATAAGTTGCTAGGCACTCACGGTTCGTTTTTCTGTCCTTTTTAATGAATATGCTAATTAGTTTTATTAAGTGCTATGTTTTGTTACAGGCTATTTCTGAGTGCAAGCAAGTATTTTAAAACGTTAGTAGATACAGTTACAGCACATTTCACCTGCGTGTGTTTTTAAATCTTGTCTTGTGTTTTTAAATAGTTTTTACCATTTATTTCGAATAAGATTTACTTGAAACATAACGTTTTATCATTAATGTTTCGTTAATAATATTGGATGTTCCGTCCAATATTTTACAACAAATATTGCTGAATATTTTAAATACGCAGATACTGTTCCATTAAATTAATTTTGTAGTTTATTTACTTCCGTATAAAAAGAGGTTCATAATAAATAAATATTTAAAATATTCTCTTCTACCTTCAATAAATGTGCGTTAAAAAATATGTGTATACAGCGATTACCCGGCTGTGAGAGTCGTGGGAAGATTTTACAATATTTATTTGACATCTACCCTAGCATGTGGTGGCACAATGTAGACTACGAAATATGAGATTCTGCGGTGTATATTATTACCTGAAATGTGCGGAATGACATTATTGCCGACGCTATATGTATGTATGTGGATGTACGGAGGCGTCGTAAAGATATGTCACAGTTAAAATATTGCTACCGACACATGTCATGTTTGTATAACCATTGCACCTGTATAATATGTGTATTTACGTCCAGCATTATGAACTGGGCTCCAGAGCACAACACAGTCTTGCGTATAGCGTAATGGTCAGAGAGGGCAACAATGACAGTATAAAGTACTTGCACTTTAAATGTAATCAACTAAAGAAACATACAACTAAATAAAACTATAAATGGTATTACTTTTGGTGATGTATTTAGAATTATAAAAACCAAAAGCATTATTTCATGTCTATTATTATTAATATACGAAGACTTTTGTTGCGAGAATAATCTGTTAAAAATTTAAGTTTTAAAAGGGTTTTTCATACGTGTCTTGCTCATTGTGCTAAAGTAGTTAAAAGTAATAGCGGCCATAAATCATTCTGACAAGTTTTTTACTTTGGAAAAGAAAGACTATTTAGTTCTTACTTTATAAAAAGTCGTTATTAGATCTGTTGGAACAGCGTAGTTAAACATAGTGGTTTAAGAAACATTGAAATATAAGAAAAAATATTATTAGAACTAAAAAAAAATCATCAAGATATGCAAAACGTATGTGATTTTTATGTCTGTATATAAAAATAACATAATAAATAAATGTAAGCCGCCAATGTCCCACTGTTGGGCAAGGGTCTCCTCCCGTAATAAGGGAAGGGTTAGACCTCGAGTCGAAAAATAAAATACGAAAGTAAAAATTATGAAACTTTACTTGGGTAATTTAAGCTGCTAAATATTTACCAGGCATTAGAAATTAACCTACACTCACCCACTTTCCTAAAGCACCATACCACGAAAATAATCCAAATATACTACCGAACCAACTTTGTTCTGAAAATAATGTCACATGAAGATAGTAGTCTCTATGTGACTAACGAAATATACCGGCTATCAATCGAGTACTTATCTAACGTGGCTCATTAGGAAGCTTCCGCTCTCTGATAGAGCCAGTCCCTGAACGCTCCCGCTACCGAATTATAAATTTGATTTTTTTCTATGTATGTGTAGAAGAATTACGAGTATTTACGTAGTTTTTATGTGAATGTAGGATTATTATTATTGAGCTTTCATTGTTAAATAATTTATAAATGTGTTTGTATAATTAGGTACAATTACTTAAAAAAAATAATAACCCAAATCCTGTGATTTGATTAAGTATAATTCAGTGATCGGATAAACCCTGGCCACGCAATAAAAATGCGCTGAAAAATATTTGACAATTATAAGCATTATTGTTAACAGGCATGTATGACACGAGGTTCCCCTTTTTATGATGATAATAAGTAAAATGAATGAATGTATTACGTGACTAAAATAGTTTTAGTGCTTGTTGTAATTCCTTGACGCGTTAAAGTTTATTTTTGCAACTACAAAATGATAACAATACCACGGTTTTATAATAAAATAAGTCTCTAATCTTTATTTGTTCTGTGGACACAATCATCCTACGTGCTACGGCGTAGCCGCTACGTGACGTGCTACGGATATCGTAGCCTTTTATTTCACTCAGTATGAAGCAGTAGATTAGTAATACTAACAGGGCTTATGTTTGTTGGGTTCGTGTATATTTGTTATTCTTGAATTACATCGCAACAAAAAGATATAACTATATTTAACTAATTATAGTTTTTTTTAAGACTTTTATGATATGAAATTCCGACAAAAAGTATTAACTATTTAAAATAGATAAATTTCCAAGATACTCTAATATTTTAGTCTAATAAATAATTTATGTTTGAATGTAAAGTAGAATAAAAAATGCGTATAATGTTTTAAAGGGTGAATGAATTATTAATTCCTCGATCAAACGGATGCCGATTTTAAAAGGTTGTTGAGTAAAATATGAATCAATAGCATAATTTAAAATATCCTAATCTAGAGATCACAGCCTAAAAATATAACATTTTTACAACGGTGTATAAAAAAGAGCGTTATTATCTTAAGTCATTGCTATGCTAATTTGAACATCTTAGGAACTGATCGTATCTCGAGCAATAACTCTGTGGCTTATCTGTGGCAATTTTGTGAAAAATAAAAGATTTATTATAATAAGCTCGGCTTTGTAACGCTTACGCTTATGAGATTATGGTACATCACGCCGCGTAAAGTATGAATAACTAAACTTATTTTTTGTTATTTTGACAGAGAACTCTTTATTTAGGTGAAAGAGAAACATTTTGGAATGTAATAGGAATATTTTGATATTTGACGCTGTATTATTTTAATGTATGGATAGTTTCAAAGTAAAATCGGTGAAAATGAAAGAGAAAATATTATTTTGTTGTGTTTTGTGTTAATTAATGTTGTTTAAATATAGTTAAATTTATATCATTTTTAATGATTCCATTTTCATGCAAACTGTTATAGACTATGTTTTGGGTACGGTGTATCAATTAACTTATGTCGTGTCAAATAAATGCCATCAAAAACCTCCTGTGAAAAAACCCAAGTCCCGCAGTATCCCGCAGTCTATACCGTAAAAAGTTTTGAGATCCATATAATAACAAGTCGATGGTGTCAAGTAAATAACAATAAAGATAATATGAGTTTTAATTTCAAGTCAATTTTACTATTATCGTTAATTACCTCGAAATTACTTAGTTACAAAACTATTTCAAATTAATAATTCGACGCGACGGTAAACTTCGGGTACATCCGTCTGTTGTGGTGTGGGGGTGGTATATTGCTATTTAAATCCCCCCCCTAATATACCAGTGCGTACCCCCTAATATACACTTGTGATATATTTCAAACGATACATCTTATAGATTTGTATGACTATGTATAAATTTATTACTGGTGTGTGTAGTTTTGAAGACGCTCGAAATTTTAGTAGAATTGTTGGTTTTATATTATATTATGAGGCTTTTTAATTATGGAATATTGTCGTTATATGAAATAGTAAAATGTTTGTGCAATCTTTGTGTGCCCTTGAGGATTCCTTAATAAAATTATGACAGTAAAAGAAAAGTAAATTGTACTATTTTATGTCTACAATTCTAATAAGGCGAAACTCGTTCAAATGTTATATTTATCTTATAACGCAATCTCAAACTGAAACGCAAACGTTGAATCACATTTAAAACGTAAACTAACAGAAGCAATCGCTATAAATTAATCTAATTCCCTAATACCAGTAGTAAAGTTTAGTTGATCTACGTCACTATGAACATGTAAACTGTTTAAACCGAGCATGTCTGTGACGGTGGCTCGGAGCGAACTCTCACTCATTTGGCCAGACCGCGGATAATTGATGAACAACTAGCCAATCACGAACGTTCTAGAACGTTTTAGTACTCTCATTTTAAATTGGAGTTGAGTTTTTACAGCCGTGTGAAAGCAATTTGTATTTTCGTTAATTTTTTTAGTTTGAGAAGTAATTTTAGTGTATTATTTATCAGTTTTTATAGTGAAGATCTTAGCTCTCATTATTGGAATCATGTTTTATTTTTGATTTACATTACAATTAAATATAAGTCACACATTTTTTACTTAATTGTCGCACAATTTGCAATTAACCCATTATTGTCATTCGAAAACAAAATATGAATTGACTTGAAACAGTTCTGAAATAGAATGCTAAATTTTAATGCGATCTTATATGATAACATGCATTTATAACCCGAATAATGAAGAGAATTATAGCAAAATGGTACGTCAAAAATAATCAAATAACGCAAAATAAACAATAATATAGATCTATCTATATCTCCGTCACAGTCTATAAACATTTAAGTACATGTTCTTTGTGTAACATTAATGGCAGCAATAAATAACATTTAATTAAACTAATTATTACAACAACTATAAATGTTTCAAATTAATGACTCGATGCGGCATTAAAGTTCGAACCTGACGAGCGATGTATGCGTGTAAATCCTTACGTATCTCTGTATTTATTACATGCTCCCGGAGGCAAGATTCGACTATTTAGTTACACGAACATAATTAATATACCACCATTCATTATTGATCACAACCAAGGAGTGTCTACTTTCCGTACAGTCTTTTGTTTTAATGCTTATATTATTATGTCGAAAAGGTTTTATACAATACCGTTATTTTTATGAGGTTAGAAATTAATAAAATAGACTGTTATTAGAATTTATTTTTTTCGCTCTATTACTCTAGTAACAAACCACCAGTATAGCTAACGCAATTATTTTAAATAAATAAAAGTGAAACATATCTACTCCCGGAAAATTGCACAACCATAAAAATGTAGGCTTGAATAAACAAATCTCACTTTACTTTTAAAACATGTCTGTTTATTTTATTTCCAGTTATGAAACGTACGTTAAATTTACAGTGGTTTTTAGCTAATCTAATCTAAAATTCAAATTGTAATATGAATGAATGAAAATGTTCCATGTTCATTATTTTAATGTGACAATATATGAATAATGTCAATTGAAGACAAGTCGTGTCCCCGAGGGTGTCGTGCGTGACGCTTTCAGTCCATACTAAACGCTCAGGTAATTATGTATATTCAAAAGTTCGGCGGAAGTCGTGAAACAAATTACGGTATTTTGTTTATAAAACAAATTCTTTGAAACTCTTTTTTCTTGTGGAAATTTTTGGAGTTCGTGAACGTGATCATGAATCAATGCTCGCCAGAAATATTACTTAAAAACTTTTAAAAGTAGATTCATGCATTCGTGTTTGCGTTTCTGTGGTGGCCAGCTTTAAAAATGTATAATAAAATTTAATTGAATTAAATTCTTCAAAAAATAAACCTTTGCTTTAAAATAATTTAAAGTTAAATAAAAAAAATTAGTATCAAACAAAGATGGAAAGTTAAGTTAAGTAAATAAGTATTATAATACTTTGAATTGAACAACGCATTCATTCTCTTTCGAATAAATGCAAAAAATATTTAATTAGGAAGTTCTCATTGCTTAATAAAATGCTAAAAAAACGACAGCTTACTCCGAAATAAACCGCCACAGAATTCAGACACGTCACTATTTTTTATTGAAATATTTTTAATTATTGTAATTTGTTTAGATAATTAAAATTATTTGTACAATACTTACTTTCCCATACGATCGAAGACAATGACCAAAGTGGCACGACACAATCATGAGTTCAAAGTTATTTTATTTATAAAACTACACGAGTACATTTCGACGACACACCAGTCCGATAAGTTTTAAAAGTGTTCTATTACAACGTTTCATTATAAAGTTAATTATTGGTGCGTCCACGTGGTCGGCGAGAGCGCGGGAAATCGGAGTATTTAGCGCCAAAACCGTCCTCCCCCGAGACCACCATCCCTTACCGTGCTCCACAACATACTGACAACTGTCACCGGGCACCCGGCCGCCGTTTTGCTCGCTTTTACTACGGACGCTTTTCCTCTTTTGCCCTATCTTGCTTTAACGAAAATTTATATACACACAGAAATGTACGTACACACATGGACGACAACTTAGTTCGAGTCGTCGAGATTCCGTGTACATTGTACAGCTGTGTGCGGCGGGAGTGAACATGTGCGAGTGGCCCGTTCAAGACGCATCTTCATGGTAACATGCCAATGCGTTGGTGCACACAATTACAGGTGAACAGATGGAATATGTAACATAATCGAATGGTATAAGGTCGTGTTTCGCCCGCTTTGATAAAGTAGCGTTCATTCAGAGACAGCGCTAAAACAGAATTGCGCATGTCCGTTATCAATCTTGCGATCGTGAAACTACGAAAACTATTGCTATCCTTATTTTTCTTGAAGTTTCAGTTTGGATGTAAGATACTGTTGGTAACAGGAGTATCGTTGAACATTTTTATAATTAATCAAACTGTTTGATAGCTAAGTTGTACTTTGAGCTTGAGTTAGTATTTTCTTTGTTTATTTTTTCGTTTAACTGTATACAAGGATATTTTACGAGCAATAAAGTCGGGTACCTTAATAAGAGCAGAGCAACTTATAAATAAAATATGAATTAAATTCTAAGATCAGGTGCGTTTATTCTGTGAACGCACTGTATTATTTTATATTTAAGGTTACGTACGTGTTTTACGGCTACTACAGCTATGAATATTCAAGTTGATAAGCCTATTATATTAATATGACAACGTTATAACATGAATAAATAAAACGTAATAAAGTTTGATTACGCTCCAAAACATATTGCCGGAGAACGAATCACAATTCGTGTAACAGCCCCTTACACAGAAACTTTTCGTCTCCAACTAGTTACAGACAAAACAAAGGGAAAAATAATTTCCTTACAACTGGGGATGATATTAACTAGGAGATAAGAGCGTAAGAGTATGAGTGAAGTACTCTTTCCGAGCGGGCGGCGTTTATACAAAGCTATGAATAACAATTTAGTAAAGAGCCAGGAGCGCAAACACTTGAGCATGGAAGTTTGTTTCGAAGTGCCCAAACTCACGAACAATACCGACACGATGAGCTACGAATGATGAATTAAACCCAAATGTAATAAAACACCGCCACTCGGAAAATTGATCGTAGATTTTTTATTGTTCTTTTGTTTTTCGTTTTACTTGCAATGTTAGTATTTGCACACGAACATTCGACCAGCCGCCTTGGGGTCGGTAGAGTAGTAGTTACTGGTTTTATTCATTACGAGAGCTTTTTAAACTCTATAAAGGATGTCCGTAATAAATAAATCGTATTTATATTCTGCTGTATAAATTAGACTAATAATATTTGAAATCCTCATTTAGTATTATGATATCGAATAATACTATTGAACCAATCTTAGTAATACTTGTCTTATGGTAATTTTGACATTAAGTTTTAAGCACTACCTCAATGACGTAGCCAGCGAGCGCTTCGTTTTCTTTGTTCAAACGAGTGTAGATAACCTCGATCACTATCAGTAACTGCCACTTTAGTTGCTGTTCAGACTTAAATACCTTTAGGTTGCTTAGCATGAATATTCTAAGTTCACTAACTCTACAAACAATGCTCAGTCTCTTTTATTATTTAGACTGTAACATGACGATACCGCATCTTAGACTTATTCAATTTACTCGTTTCGTAACTCAATGATGTCGACATTCAAGTGTTTTGCCGCTTGAACCGCCTTTATAGATGTCACTTTGTCACACTCGCGAGTTCAACCCCAGATAACGACTTCATATCTAAATATTATTTTGTTTACTGGCTGTCACCACGAAAGGCTTCAACACGTGTTATATGGAAAGATATAAAATGCCAGCCTGAGAGAATTTTGCGCGTAAAAGATAAACTGGATTTTATGATTACATTATTTTTTCGCGAGGTGTGAAGGGATGAATCTTGGTTTTGATTTTAATGTGACGGGATCCGACGAAAGTAAAATCGGGCGAGGGGAATTTTAACAAGCAATAAGATAATTTACGCGGGCACAGCGCGGGTCGGGTTCTAGTAATTCAATTGTTTGTGAAAACTTCGATCAGCTTTAGTCAAACCTCAATTTTGGAGCGTATCGTTTGAGTTAAGACGGCCGGTATCTTGTTCGTTGTGGAAGTTGCGAATATAATCGTACTACAGAGCGCTGCAGCATACCGATCGTAGACTAAGTTTTATATTTCAATTATTATCCAGGTGCAAGACGAGACTTGAGATTTCGAGCTATTGAGAAATCGAACTGGTGTAGACGCTTCTATCTATGTATAATAACACGGCGAATTGGATTCTCGACGTCATCGTGCAGTAAATTTCAGTTAAAAACCTCTTTGCGCTAGTTATTTTTTGCTGTAATAGTACAGTCTGCATATAAGATAAATTTTCATTGTTAACGAAAGGAGTGTTTTTTTTTATTACTTGCGGTTTGAACGTGTCAATGCATTTATAAATCTGGTTCTTTTATTGCAACAATTTGAACTAATTAGTAGGTAAACAACCTATGAAGCGTAGTAATTAAGTCTACAGTTTAAACAAAGTTGAACCGAAGGAAGAATTAATTAATGAAATGTGTTTAACTGTTTAATTTACGACAATCCCTCTCTCTGAAGCGTTCAGACGATTTCTTTGTTTGTGTATTTCTCACTTCGCTTGAAATCTTGTAACGGTGATTAATATCAAGTTGAAACACAACAGTCGTTAACAAGTGGCCGATTATTTAGAGAAGCAGAAAATAATTAAAGTTAAGTAAGTGGGACGCATGAGATAGTTAGCCCATCGTCATCTGAAATCGATAAAATATTAACTATCTCTACTGCAAACTTCGAAACAGAACTAAGGTATAAAAGCTTATTTAGAAACTTTAGTAAAGAAAACATTATTACAACAACTCTATAAAAATATTCATATCATCAATACCTAGAACAATAGGAAATACCAAGTTACTGCCAATGCTGTCGTAGACACTTTTCATATTAGTACCTCGGATTAATATATCAAGCGAACAGATATCAAGATAAAACTGTCAGAGACAGCAATGTTTGTGCAGACAATAATAAAACTCTTAGAACTTTATTTTCGGCCATTACATGTTTTTTACACTCAACGGAGCTCGTAAATCAAACTACACTTGGTAAGCTCGAACATCTTAAATCGGTATATTCTGCACATATTTCTCAAATAGAAGGTTTATAAACCGTTTACATTCTATTTATCGTTCCCGAAACCAGCTAGAGGGGATGTTGTGTCAGCGGAAAACTTGTTAAAGTCCTTCCACCAAAGAAAGAGTTATGAAAACGCCAACTTTGGGGTCCTCACAAAAAAGTGTAGACAGTTTGCACAACTTCGGTCCTCAACAGGATTTTATAAATATTAAAATCTAAGGGAGACACTTTCAAAGCGGAAACTAATTTTTTTCCTTCTTCACGAGGTATTCATAGCTTCGTGAAAAGTGACTTCCTTGTCTTTTGTAATGTTTTATAGAAATACCCTTATAATAAATAACTTTGTTGGCCGAAAATATCCGAGCATTATTCGATGGCCGGTTCCTTTGAATATATTTTATATCCTTATGGAAGTTTAATTAACGCGGGCGTTTCGTATACACGTAAAGCTCTTTACTACTTTTCATGCGTTCAACATTTTTAATTAACGTTATCCAATCGATTTGAAGAGGCGTTTTTGATTGAGAATAATTGGTAGAAGACGTGGAAATTTACAATTATAATATTCAATGGAAAATCAATTCTTGTCAATTAATAGAACCTCTATTAACTCGGGAAGGGAGAGGATGGCTCTCGTAAAGTTATGCATAATAATTGCTTGCTCTTCAGTTCCAATTAAAGGCACTTCAATAATGACGAAGTCCTTGCGGTCGAGTCTTGAACTGTATTCTGTGACCAACTTCCAACGTCTACCGAACCATGGCGCTCGATACAATTTGGTTAGCAACTATTTGATTTATCCGTGTTAGTTCACTCGTTCGTTTATATTGCTTTACACTACATATAACCTCTACATGAACGGTATTTAAAATTTCAATACAAATGAGCGTTGAGTATTGGAATTGTTAAATTAGATTCTCGTAAACGATAAATTTAAATTTTGGTAGCATATTATTGATAACGCGTGCTTATCAGACCAGCTGTCAATCATAATGTGATTGATTAATTGTAATTGAATTCGATTTACTGGAGCAATTAATGTTAATTTCGGCTACTGTATTATAATTGTCACGTTCAGAATGGGTATATTTTCTTGTATCCTAATTCAACTAGACATAATTACGAATTCAACAATTGCATAGTCCAGTTAAGTGAATACTGTAATACGTTAAAAAACATATTTATTGACGGGTTGTTGAAGCCTCTAGCACGTCTATTAAAAAACTATTCTTGAAGTAGAAAGTCTAAAACTCAACGATCAACATAATTTTACATTCACATCACTATCTTTGCAACTTTGAATTGGTAACACACACCCTGACTTTTTACTTTCTTTCCCGACCTGAGATCTTTATAAGAGGCATACTTATTTTTTCCTTTGTATTCCGTGTAAGTTTCGCTTGCTATTGTAATACAAAACATCACTTCTGTATTTCCCTGAAGGCTTCGGGAGAGATGTACACAGTTTTCGCTAGTTTCGTTAGGTTCTGTATAAGGCCTATTGACTATTTTCTTGGGCGCTTTTACTTCAATACAATTCTATTGTACTGAATTTCTTACACTGTTGGTAATAGAATTGAACAACGTTTGGTGTGACCGGAAAAACATTTAGGGCTATACCTAGAATACCTATATCAATTTAGAATTTTTAAAATATAGGTTCCGAAAGCAAATTAAATTACAATATATCTATAAAAATATTATTGACAATGGCGATATCGCTAGAAGAGTATAAATGGCTGGTATGAAGAGTTGTATAAATAAATCCCTGTCAATTACAAACCATTAAAATTGATGAAGTGCTATTTAATTCATACCTTGCCATCTTTTACGTTAAAATAGTCTAGACGCGTTAATCTTTCTTTCATTTTAAGTCGGGTTTATTGCGCCAACCCTCTGAATAAAAACGGCAAAGGTCTTTTAAGATGAGGATTAAATATGCAGCTCTATTTTAGTATTAACAGCTAGTAAACACCAACGAGGGAACGTTGCTCTCTCCTGTAGAATGCCTTAATGGGTGAATTGCTGAATATAAAGATGCTAGGTAAAACTGTGATTACAGTCCGAGGAAATGAGGTGATAGTCTTGTTCTAAGGCAGTAGGTGCTTTTATGTATTCAGCGTCTTAGTAAATTGAAGGCTTCTTCAATTCAGATTCTCTTCCCTGAAAAATGGTAGCTGAGTATAATTTTTAAACATAATTACGTTCAATATAAAACCAATAAAAATAGGATAGCGATTTAGGGTCGGCCAGATTCTGGGTAAATCGTAATTACTTCGGGTAGGAGATTGCTCGATTTTACTTAATAAATCGCTGAAATTAACAATGAACTAGATCTTTATAATTACTTATTTAGAAACCAAATTGAGGAAGCCTGGATTTGAAGCCTTTAGTCCATTAAAGTATTATATCACCAACTCTACTCCTTTGACGTATCAAGTAGCTATGACAAGGAAGCCTAGTCAGCAAGCGTAATTCGATGTTTGATTAGGCGTCGACACAAATTAACTATAAACGACTAGTGGCCCGGCCCGACTCCGTTCGGATATAGGCACATATAGCAGATACATAATTGTGCAATTTTAACAGACTAATCCAATTCCCATGGGAATCTGGATCCTATTGACGTAAAATATGTAGTCCTGACAATAACAAACACATTAAAAAAAATATTATTTAATTTTATGTTGTTGTCCAAAAGTTATACGCGAACGTACATTTCGGTGAATCATTTTTATTTGCAAAGATTTAACACTTCAATACATTTAATCTTAGAAAACATATCCTAAACTCGCGGTAAGACAGTAGTGTCGTCCCAAATACACAAAGTAAATTCGTAGCACGGTAGTTTTAATCTAAGAGCTTTATTAATAACAGTGAGCGTGTTGCCAGTGAATGTGCCGACCACATTCCGTGACGCAAGCGCTCGTTTACACCGTACTGGTGCAGTCACTGCCTTGTAATTGCCTGCTAAGTACGTTAGTCCTGTTGCGATGGTCTAAGGTAATTAGTGCGGTTATTCTTATTGGTAGTTTCTGATTGGGTTTTGTATTGAAAATATGGTGTTTGTATTTTTTTTGTATTCTTTTTATTGTACGCATTTGATTATGATTAGGTATAGTTAATTGTAATAAGTCTATGATTATTGTCAACGAATAAAGATAATTAGAAATCGAGCACAAATTGTAACAGTGCTTTACCTTTTCTGTAGGTAGGTTTAATATATAAAGTATAAAAAAATAATTTAAAGGGAAAATGTACGACATACTAATACTTTTTGAGTATAATGGGCTCTGTAACGAAATTGCAGCCACACATAGTAACAATATTCTATCAAACCGAACAAAAGGCCACAGTAACCCTCCGTTTCTTTACATCACTTATATGAAGTCTCTAAAGAAATCTTAATGCTTACAACATGTCAATCTATCACAATGCAAACAACTCGGGCAAGTACTATGTCATTGTGAACGATCCATTTGACGGTATACCTCCAGTGCCTCGGTTGTATTATGAGGAGTTATTTGCTCGCAGCTCGTTAGCCCGACGACATCCTGCATGTAATGACACGCCGGCTACTCATGAATCTCACCAGATTATTACGTTAAAATATTTTTCCAACATTTTCATAAGAAATCCGACTTTACAAAGAGCGCATGTGTATTTCCCGTGCAGTCTTGTTAGTATCGTTGCATGTTGAAATAAAGGTTGCAAGTTTTTGATGCAGTTTTATATTCAACTATGTAGTTATGCTAACCTAGTTGAGAGAGCATTGGATAACGTATTTCAATGGATTTGAATAAAAATGCGATGTCAGGAAGTGGGTGTATGCGACTTATAGAAAATGGTTCACATTTTACGTACATCTTGGTGTATGTGTGATTGTTACTACTGCAATACTTCTGTACATAGGACGTTTTAGCACCTACCCTACTTAAAAAAAAATGATATTGTCTAATATGTTCTTTATCGTTATAACCTAAGAAATATATATAAAATATTTTAGCTAACGTATGTATCACAGAATGCATTCCGCCTTGACGCCTGTATCTTAAGAGCAAATATCTGCAGGACTTAGGTTCCTTGCAATATTTATCTCGTGAAGAAATCGGACGCCGCTACACAAGACTACAGTTTAACCACTGACAGTTTTATTTCGCTCTTTGACTATTAACCGATTAAAGTAAAATATAAGACAATGAAAAAATGTAGTTCTTTTATTTAGGAACGGTTTTAATCACTTACTTTTATCCCCAATGTATACAATCAAATACTAACTAATAACTGTTTTAAAAGGAACTTGGAAACTGAGTTACTATCGATTAGTTTTTACAAACGGCCAGTACTAAACAGTCTAAGAAATAAGAAAAAGGAAACAGGGTTGTTACGATTAAAGTTCCATCATAAAGTTATTAAATGTTTTCGACTAAGTACCACAGTACCATACACACCTGCATAACCGCCAAAGAAATTACAAGAATAATGCTTTATCACATAAAAGTCATAAGTGTAAATTCACAACGCTCTTTACACATCACATAACCTTCAGTACAAAGTGAAACCTGGCATAAACATTTTACAACGTACTCATATGCAAACGAATGCCAAACCGACGATTAAATGTGACTCTACACTTTTGTTACACAGACAATAGTAGAGATCGTCTCTATCACCTTTTATACGTCGTCATTACGATTCAACTCTTTGTTAAACCACTCAAATAATTTCGGGCTTAAACTCTCCTTCATATCAGTGACAGAGTAATGATAGATTTAAATGGGTGTTAATTAACATAAACTTTTATTAAGCCCGTTTCATTAAGTCGTATTTACTTGTTTTAATTGTAAAGATGAGTGTGATTAAAAGGTAAGTTATTATTTAAAATATATTTTAACATAATGTGTCTCGGAATTATTAGGCTTGTATTACAAGATCATTAAACGACGTTTATAGTAATCACCTACACACACTTATAAATTAAAATACAATAGGTTATGTTGATAATCAACCATTCAGCAAATGAAAAAAGCATAAAATGATTTATAGTCTCCTTTACAAACATGCGTAAAATAAATCGATTCAATATTATTAAAACGAACGTCAACGATCAAATATAATTGAAAAGATGGACATTAACTCGTTCAGTCGAACTGCCGTAATAATCTGCCACTGTTTGCATTCCTACGTATTCCAAAATTCAATTTAAATATGATGGCGAAGGGCACAAACATGAGATCAGCAGAATAAAATGACGTGCGCTATTTGTCGGGGTTTCACGCCACGCTACCGCGCCGCCGCCGCACCGCAGCCGCGGGGCCGGCCAATTCACAAATTAATTGCTTTCCAATACTATTTTTTATACGGCTCTAACAAACGCGGTTGTTAAACAATATGATGAGTTTTGGAATCAGATTGATTAAACCGTGAACGATATATGGTCTGACGTATGAATGACCGCACTGTACAATTAAAAAAGTTACCGAGTAAAATTACTTACAACGCTAGTTATTGTTATAAATCGTCTTTAGTGACAACGTAGTAGTACATCATCTCATATTTTACTATAGTTTATGATGCTATGTTCTGCTGAATCAAATACTACGATGTAGATGTAAATGAAATCACAGAATACAAAAGAAAACAATAAATTCTGCTTACAAAAACCTAACAGCTACAATACATCAACACCGCAGTCAGTGAAAACGTTGCGTTTTCAAGTTTCTAACAAATCTCGAGATGAACGTTCTAAATCTGGTGTTTTCAGCTTTACTACCACGATAAATATATTCTCTGACAGGCAATATACATTTTTCACTTTTACAACACACACATAAGGTACTGTTGTCGTAAAGATTTGCGAGTTTGAGAGTATAACAGACTATCATTGGATATTATTGAAATGTTAAGTGTAACGTCAGCATATTTTCTTTACCATATTAACATACAGAGTGCTGTGGCTTGAGACTCTCTTCTCATAGAGTACCTTCGATTATGGTACGGAAAAACAGTCCACCTACTTTGCGTTATTTAAACCAGGTGGGGGTAGGTTAGGTTATTTTAAATCACATTATCGCGTCCTAGACATCGCTGTATACTCAAAATACTTTTACACACACTGCAACAGACATAAACTCATGTAACAGGAATGAAACGATGAAAACCTTTACTTTCCTACGGACTTTCATCCAAAATTTCAGTTCAACAATACCCTTATAATATTTGGAAAATGTGCCTACAAAGCTAACTATTTATCATAGTAAATAACCCGCACAATGTGAACTGAACCTTAGTTTACAACGCACCATTTGCGTAACACGTAAACAATACACCACTACAATTCCTATCTGAGCGATTAATATGTAGAGATGATACCTAACTCCTAACGTCTATATCACTATTATACCGCCCGTTGATAGCACCAATGAATACTCGAATTGGGTACCCAATTAGAATAACGGTATTTCTTAATGTTAGATCCAGTTATAGTAATGAAATGAATATAGTTTCGCACGAAGTGGATTCTCTTCTATATTCCCTTTTGTTACTACGAGTATACCCAATACGTATAGTTTTATTGAATACCATTGTTTGTTGAATTCCATTGATATTTTGTTTGGTTAATTGGATGAATCAAATGTCAAAAGTATGTGTCCGACCAACTAAATCCTACAAGTTTATGACTACAAATAATTCAAACCCAAAGAAGCCAAGTTTCATTTATTTGGACAAATAAATGTAAGATCAAATCTGTGAACAAATTATGTCGCTGTCTTCCTTACGACTTCCATCTTGATTTTGCAAGACCTTGAACATACCAAAGCCGGCTCCTCAAATCGTCGAATGCAGCAAGTTATCGCCATTCATTTCCTCAACAAACGTGTAATCTCCAAATAAAAAAATCCCAAACGAAATTACGGATTAATTCAATCTAAGAAAAGAAATCAGAGAATTAGGAGGTGCATGAAAGACAAATCCAATCTAAGTAAACAGAGGCGAGCCGGGGCGAGACAAGCTTTAGTGCAGCGAAACTGGAAACAATGAATAAAGTTTGAAAGGATCCAGTTGCGATGGGCCACGGATTAATGGCTCCGACTCAGGTGCCGCTAGATGGCGCTCGGCACGGTACGACAATTGCTTTCGTGTGTCCATTGTCATACGATACATCATACAACGAAAACAAAGAAAATTTTAAAAAGTATTCCGATGTCCCGAACTCTCCAGAATTTTATTTCGCATTGCACGTATTTCTCGGTGCTAAAAATTTCTTATTTTTTATTAAACTCAATAGCCTTAGGTAATAGTTTAAATGCAATATTAATGAATTTTCTCCTTTGATACATTAATTAAATTTTAGACCAGTAACAAATTTCTACCAATTTTGTAATACTTATATGTTGCCTGACTCAGCATAACTAATAATGTATTAACCGTCTGTTCCATTAACGTTGACGTGACAAGCGCGAGGATAGTAGGCACAAGTCCTTAATGGACGCGACGTCACGTGTTCCCTGACCGCTAACTTGTCCGCATTGCTGAGGTACAAGGCAATGTTGCTTGTTATACGAAATGCCCTGTACTATTATAGAGCTATCCTCTTGATGCTATCTGTAATAGATTTCAGCGGCTTACTGAATTTGAATACTTAGGCACGAACTGTCACACGTTATTTTTAGAAAGAAAATTACATAAGAGCAATGGTTTTGCTTGGATAGGAATTAGCACGAATAATATTGGTAGTGAGAATTAAAAAAATAAAGGATCTGAAACAAAATAATCTTTTATGCAAATCGGTCATTGGAAACAATTCATAAATATAAACGGTCTGCGTTTGAGGAGATACTGTGAGGGATAAAAGTTGGAATTGTAAGCAAAAAACTTTTTACTCCACTACGGTAAAACCTAATGCTTTTCTGATGCACATTCTTAGTCTCTTTTGCATTGAAGTTTTTCTTTAAAGAAACAGTCAATAAAGTTATATGGATCTTGTTAACAATAGCTTGATCAATGAACTTGTGTATATCTCTCACGTTCAAGACGGTATTTAGAGGTAAACCAACTTGCTACTTGCTAGTTAGTCAGTGTTGACTTGCGTTAACTTTGGACGACAGTTTATCTTGCAGTCCGTTTTTGTATGTCGACGTTTCTCCTTGCACCAACAACCGTACAACTTACACAGCTGTTATAGAAAGCAGATTGTAGATAAAGTTTCATAAAACAGTAAAAAGAGCCAAGATTAAACTTATACTACAGTGCAAATGTAAGTTTCACCGTAACTTATAGAATTATAGCTCCTAAGTGTTACCTGCATGTGCTAGGTATATAGCCATTTTTATCCATTCCGAGCCGTATACTCTCAGCTACAACTCGCTTAGTCCATATCTTAAAGCTTTAATGGTCCGAAACAGCTTACTAGTAGCACAACCTCACTTTAACGAAATTTATTTTATTTTATTCAAAAGTAAAACACAATTGTCTTCCAAAAATGTAAATAGGTGGTGGAGCGTGTCTTTGAGCACACAACAGACGAGTAAGTATCTGTTGTGTGGAGATTAAGTGTGACAGTCCTTCAAGAGACACGTTTCACGACACGCAAATGTCTGCTCAGGACACATTTAATTAATTTCAACCCCACCTACTCTACGTTTATATAAACAACGCATTATTAAGTTTATACAAACGTTATTATAAGTCATTTAATCTTGTTCCGCAAACTTTGATTATTAAAAATCTTATTTATTTTATTTATCGGCAGGCGATACAAAGATTTATATCCCTTATCAGGTTCGCGGTTTTGCGTGACTGAAACAGTTATAAATAACCTCCTATGAAAATTGGATGAGAATATTGCGAAAAATGTCAAAATACAATATTTATTACGAGCTACTTGTTTCACAAGTTCAAGAGCTTTATTGAATCAAATATTTTGATTGTTATAAATTCGTGGAGGTCTTAATATAGACTTTTTGTAAGAAAGAGTTCTTGTAAAAGTAAGACTAGAGCTATTCTGATAAATATAGACACGGATTATCAATATTTAAAAATAAGTCTTATAACAAGTGAAATAAGATTTATATTATCTAAATATTCATCTAAATGTACACCTTTTTGTGTGATTTCTCCGTTGTCTCAAGTTTGAGTTTCACCGTTAAATATTGTTGTTCTCAAACTCGGACTTAAAGTGGGGAAATTTAAAATGGTTTTTCTTTTGAAACACATTTATTGTGCTCAACCTGGGGTTTTACGTTTATATTGCTACGTGAAAATAAGATTGGTTTTATCTTCAACAGAGTAATATTTGCTATCAGATCATTACATTAATACTACTTTTAGCTGAATAAGAAAAGAAAGAACATTATATTATAACAAGAACGCTGAACAACATTACATATTAGAGCATTAGATCGTTACACAAGATAGACATAACTTTAGTGTTATTATCTTATTCAAAACGCGCGGTACAATTTTCCCATTACACAGAAAGGAGACTTCATAAAACTTTGACTAGAGGTGGAACGCGACTATTTTTAACTTACCATCCAATGTAAATACCTCTTCAAGTTTAAGAGTATGTTTCCACTGGGTTCGATACTTCGATAAGGCGGGGGTAAGTTCACATGCAAACTTGCCAACTTGCATACTCGAGGTTGTCGGTTTCGCTCACTACGTGACCGGTCCCTTGGGACTTCTGCCCAACTTTATTACAACTACTTATTACCAACTAGTTCAACATTACTTAGATTTCACTTGCCCAAAATTTGGGTAGCAAATTGGGTGTTGTGTGCCACAAAATTTATCTGTTTGTGTGTGATAATAATGTTGTCACATAGAATAGCAGGCAAATATAAATTTTGCTATAAATTTTATTCTATTCATAGCTTTTGAATTGGAACTAACTGGATTATTAAATACATATATGGGTAGGTATTCATGCGGTCAGTTGATGTTTGCGGGTCTCAAAGATCATAAATAATTGTAATTAATATTATTCCAAAATGTCAAAAAACTCTCGAAAGTAGGTTTAATGAGTCGTGCAAGTTTTAGTTTTTTTTAAACTCTATAGGTAAATAACAATTAATTTTATTATTGTTCTAACAGAAATAGAGTAACTAAGTACTTATTCTGTTCTGGACTACCTTCGTTATTAACCTCTATTTTCGTACAAATTATTCAAGGCATATAAGCTAATGTGTTTTTAACAAACAGTAACGTCGTCTAGAACCTATTACATTAAATATTTCAATGTCAAACAGGTCTTAGACAAATAAATGAAAATAATTTTCTTGAATAAACGAAATTCATGTCACTACAAAGCTGAAATGAGATCCAATTGTGGCACTAACGTTATCCATTAATTATAATTTACTACAACAAACATTACGCTTATACTTAATAAATATTGTTAAGAAACTGACAAGATGATATTAAACATAATAATAATATATGTAATTTAAAACCATAACACGTTTATTTATTTTATATGTTTACCAACAACTAACGTATGTAATAATATATATTTATATAATAATAGTATCCCAAGCATTTAATAACACAATAATTCTACATTAATTCATTACAGTTTTATACATGAATAAAATTGATGACTCAAAATTAATTGCATTACGTACCTATTTCTCAAAAAAGTATAAGATTTCAAATTGCGTGATCGCGGGTTTGACTAACACATATTAATCTTAAATTCTACACAAGCCTTTAGTTTAGTATTTTTCAATTGTGAATATTAGTAGAATAGTTAGGCCTAATAATAGCCTTTGAGGCTGCAAATTGTGTGAGTTGGTAGTTGAACGAGATTCTGCATTTTGAAGAGGATAAATCATGGCAATAAATGCATTAATGACTCCGTTATTGTCAATAAAAATACGATGAGTATGAGTGGTACTGGCGTTGCACTCTGCTGGCTTGCAACATCAACTGTCCAAGCCGTCGATTAAACCCTTATATAAAGTTTCATTGTATTTAATGCCAACGTTGATTTTATTTGATGGAAACTTTTTTCCGAAATCTATGCTAATAATATAAATTTAAGGAGTTAGTTTATTTGTTTGAGTTTTTGTGTGGAATAGTCTATTGGTTGAGGAAGTCTATAGACTACTAGCTGACCCGCGCAACTTCGTTTGCGTCACATAACAGAGAATGGGCCAAGCTTTTCCCCGTTTTTGTAACATTTTTTACTGATACTCTGCTCCTACTGGTCGTAGCGTGATGATATATAACATATAACCTTCCCCGATAAATGGGCTATCTAACACTGAAGGAATTTTTCAAATCGGAACAGTAGTATCTGAGATTAGCGCGTTCAAACAAACAAACAATCGAACAAACAAACAAACAAACTCTTCAGCTTTATAATATTAGTATTAGTATAGATATAACAACACCGTATCCCTAACAGCAGTGAAGTCTTCGCGGATTAAATCGCAGGCGCCTATGTTGTGTAATATGCGCAGTAAGATCACAGTAAGTAAATAAGTATTTAGTATATAGTAATGTAGTCCACAGAACACACAGAAGTCGGTTTATTGTTTAAAAAATAAAGTGTAGGTGACTTGTAGAAACATAGTTACCGGAATAAAGTCGTCGATAGTCGTCCGTTATATATATTTTTAACAATTTGTCGTAATTGTTCAACAGAACATGGTCATAATTTTATTAAATTAAAGTAACGACTGTTAAGCTTTTTTGGAAGAAAATTAATAATAAATAATAGTGTAATTCTGTGAATGCCAGCTTAAATGTAAAATGATTACTTTTAAAGAACCTTTTAGTTTAAGTGAAAGAGCTAAAATGTTTTTAAATCGGAGGCTATTAAAGAAACTTTTGCCTTTTAAAATTACACTTCATTCAACCGTTTTAATACGACATTTCACGGAATCGCAAAGCCAATTCCGTGCGAATAATAAATCGTGAACATTTATGAATGATGACGGACAGACAACCGCAAAGAAAATTAATGTAGTGTTTTGACACATAGTTGGTACTGATTTGACTCAATAACTAGTCTTTATATCTTGTCAAATGAATGTCTTGACAATATCACGCCTTTTTAGAACTGTAAACTTTAATCTCTAAACACACGTTATCTAACAAAGAGCGGCGCAGGGGTTAACGTCGCCACGCCGCTACCATTCCGCCGGGAAGTCGTGGGTTTGATTTTTCACACGAAACAATTATTAATTTGTGCGATACACAAAGTCAAAGCCAAAGTCAAATATTCTTTATTTCATAAACTTTAACGAGTATTTGAAATCGTCAAAATATTTTTTATCTACCACCGTTTCGGGAAAGCTGTTGCTCTTGAGAAGAAACGGCAAGAAACTCACGGCTTGTTCTTTTTAAATGTACACAAATAGTTGTTTCAGGTCTGGTTGTACTTTGTGTTCGTTATTTGTATCTTTGTAAAAGTCCCCGCGACACAAGAGCAATTTTTAGAGTAGGAGTTGCCTTTAAAAAAAAAACGTTTAATTTCTATTTTGAAGCAGTATTCAAAGTACCTACTCTGTTTAAAAAATAAATCTTGTAGAAAGTACAATTTGAATTCTATCCTTTACTGGTATTTTTTATGTATAAATCACATCTGTCTGTATATTCCAATCCAATACAAAGCCCATTGTCGGTATTCCGTTATTAACGTAATGACAAACATACATACGTATGAAATGTCGTTGACGTCGGACAGCCGTATTTATTTTCCATTGAAGCATTGTGACCATAATTCATGCAGTCGGTTTCGTTGAATTTTTGATGACGGCATATTTTGTATTACTGACAGTGGTGGCCGATGCTCGGGGCGTTGTGGCTCGGATAACGCTCCGCATGTTATTGCACTCAAAAATGAGAAAATATTGTTACTTTCATTATGTTTGGCTTCAGTAAAACGATCTCGGCTGCAGTACTTTACAAATATGGGTAGTTAGCTCTTGCTACATATGTCCAAACCTCTGTGCATCCGATCGGCTACGAAGAAATAGCAGTGGTTACGATGTTTCGAACATATTATCCTTGCTACGAAACTACTATGAATGTTGTAATGGTGCAAGTAGCAAAGGTTCTAGTCACGACTTTGTTTTGAACTATGTTTCGTAAACAAAAATGTATTCGTAACTTATTAGCGCAATGACTACACGCTTGCCAGTTCACTGTGGCCACTAATCCATTTATTAGTTATATAAACACTTTTAATATAAAAAACAGGCATAAGAATTATGACTTGTTTACGGTTAAACCTATCGGATCTGCAAATTTGTATCACAATAATATTATTATGATTGTTTATCGAAAGTCAAAGAGCAGTACGAAATAATTGCATCATATTAATAGCTGAATCGTCCAAACGGAATAAGCCACCGAATTTAATATGTGAAATAGGCATTGAATCTGTAATAAGCCATTTAATAAGGGCCATTTATAACAATACACACGAAATTGATTGCGGTTTTACACTGAGAATTCATGATGCAACGTTATGTAAAGCTACAATATATGCGCATGATTTACAAAACCCAAGCAATTCAGAATACTCAAAAGATGCAAATGGAATTCCTCCAGCGCGGACATTCCGAGAAACCTTGAAATGTTTCGTTCAATTTGAAAATTTCAAACGCATTCTTAGTGCTAGTATATGACGTCATTATATTCCTCACTTATCATGGCAATTGCACAACGAATTCGCAAAAGGTTATACATTTCTGTTCTGTACAATTTTTAATTTTAATTCGTTTTAAGTTATAAAATTAACGTTACATTTAAAGAAGATAATAAGTAAAGTATGTTTCCACACCACGACAGAGCAGACATGAATTTGCATTACCTACTATTATTATGAAATTCAAAACTTCATTACAAAGTTACTTCAAGACGAAACAATATCAAATCCACCAACAGCAAATCTAATCGTATACTCATTAGTTTCAAGTAATGCAACAGAGACAAGCTCGTATAAATTGCAAGCTAATACTCTAGAACTAAACAAAGTCTAATTCTCAAACACTGAATCAAAGCACCGAATTAACATTCTCAGCGCATGTAATATCTTGACACCGACAGACGCTTTGCTAAGCAAACTATTTCGAATCAAACATTCATTTAATCAAATGAACATAACAGCTACGTGCCTCGCGTGGAACTCTAATCAAATCTGGTGACTTCGACACTGCGTTTCATTAAGGTCGCGTTTTCGTTTTGCAAACAGTGTATACTTTGATACTACACATGCTCTTTGCTAACCGCAAAAAATATCATAGCCAGTAGGAACATCGTTCTCGTTGTAATAATGTCATTCTGGCCGATTTCAGCTACGGTGGCCAGTTTCGTTCAAACCAGTCAACTGTGCAGGACTTTGTTTCTAGTCGCCAAGTATGCAGAATAAACAGGTACACTCTCTATTTCTCCTACCATACCTGAGAAGTTTTGTTTTCGTATCGACAGTTCGACATTTGGATCTTTAAAATTTCTATTTTCCAAAAAACTAATCTTGATAGCTACTCAATAGCCTAATAACTGTCAATATCCTGACATCTATTTAACCACCAGAATATTGGCTATTCCTTTGTTTGCGTATATGTGATGGCGCTCCGGAGAACGCCATATATTCAGCCTAATCCGGTTACACTGGGTGTAGCTTCAAACAGAGTTCGAAACTTGTGTACTAAAACTTGTTTCAACTTTTTTTTTTGTAAGTTTTAGAGCCAGCTTCATGGATTATGAATAAGTGTCAAACAAGCTATCTGCTAGACAAAATGACAATAACATTCATGCATTAAACATCTATCAAAATATTGTCTTCTAAGCTTTCTTATACTTATCCATGAGTGGGAAAACCAGGCCCAAGTGTACCAACGTGACGACTACGAAGTTACTTAGAATTGAAATAGTTAGGTTTATGTTGAAAAAAGTGGGCTACTTAATTCATACTAAAAATTCTCGAAGACTTCTCTCACGTCATACAAAACAGATAACTAGCTGCAAAAACGTAGGCTCAGTCACAAACCATTCGCTTATTACGAACGTGCCCTTACCGTCGGCATATTCACAGGCACGGTACATTTTGTACGCCACGCGTGTACCATACAAAGATATCATTAGTAGAGTAAGGACGACATTATGGGGTGCACAACATTACATTTAATATTGTTTTGTTACCTCGTAATTGAAATTAAAGGGGAAAGGAAACTCTTTGGGTTCCGTTTTAATTTTAGACGTACGTATCGGTCCGTTTGAAGTGTTGTTTAAGTTTCTAATTATAATAGTTAGAGGGCTTTTGTAACTCTATCAACGGAATTTTAGGGTTATAAACTAAGATCAATAGATTTTGTTATACTATTGAAATAGCATCGGCGGAAATTGTATATTTTGAAAGATATTATATTTCTGTATTTATTAGTAATTTCTCCGTGAAACAACGATGAAATTATCAGGTTGTCAGCAACATTAAATAGCTATCTATAGAGGATCTCTTAATTCCGAATTAATCACCTTGTTTAAAATCATGCCCTAGAGCACGGTAGCGTTACACTTTTTGTACTACACCATGAATTTAAAACGTTTTCTTAATCAAAGTAGTACACATCAACTGTACCTATATGTATTGTATGTATATAAGTATCTGGTATTTGCAAACGGACGCAAGGGTGCAAAGTTCAACTATCAAATGTGCAAACGTATGCATTCAGAGATAAACATTGTATTTATGAACCAGGACCTGTTTGCATAGGTCCAATTATATTCATACATAAGGGACACGCTAAAATATTCAAATCACGAAATCGCCATTGATGTTTTCAATTGATATAATAAATAAAAACTTATTCATCTCATTTCTATAGGCATTGAAAATTCGGTCTTTGACGATTACGAATGTATAGAATCTTTAACTTTTTGCTTCATAAATGCTATTGACAAACAACAAATAAAATAGGTATTATACCGAAACATAATATGAAAATTCATTTAATTGCTTTGTGCGAAAGCCACGCCATCAAAGAAACACTTCAAACGTATGAAAATTTTCGCTTATTACTATTCAAAGCTCAAAAGACGTGTTTATAGACACGTTATAAAACCGTAAAAAATGAACACACAAACGTTTTTCTAAGTAAATAAGACACATTTTGGTGTGACACGTGGCCCTTACAAATATGTTTACTTTTATTTTATCTCATTTTTATCTACGAAAGAAAAAGACTGACAGCTTTCCTTTTGAAACGACTTTATAACGCTTTTGTTGGACGTTTTGAATATTCATATGTGAATGCTAATAGATATTTTTACGGTTTCTTTCATAATAATAACAAAAGGAAACCGAGAAAGTAAAACATTCTCAAAATATGCATGCACACGTTAACCCGAAATTCCCCTCTGAGAATGGCATACGCTTTGATACGATAAGAAACACATTTTCTATTGTGATATTTCAAGCAAAAGTTATTTTGACTTAGATACGAAAGTAAATAAAAAATAAACATTACATTTGTTACGTAAGAAAACCTGAGTCCTCAATTTATATGTTTCAATATCCATTTAAAGAAACCCCTATGGGGTAATTAATTACGAAGTATTAGCGATATCATAATCCTTTGTAATATAACGGAACGAAACCCTAATTAGACCCCAGATCAAAATTATATGCATTCTGATTACACAGATAAACGTTTGCAATACCGCCACTTGGACTCAATACGTTAATCCAATTAGGGAAAATTCATTATCTAACATCGGGACGTGTTTCTCTGGCAATAGTGATCCGTCGAAAGAACCCTCGGAATCTTCTAAAGAGCCACTTGTAGGCGATTAGTGCTGGAGCACACTTAACCCCCCTAGTGCGGGCTCTGGCGGGTTAGTCCCGCTCTTTGTTCGTGCGTACCCCTCGACTCTCAGTGTATTATTGGCTAGTAACAACGAGTTATTACATTTGCTTTTAGATCACGATTATGAATAATAGAATCGAACAAAGGAGCTACATTTCTTTGTGTTAGAATAGAGCTGCGTATTTTTGCGTCGTAACTTTGTAATAAAAGAGAACTACTTAAACACATTTTTTTTAGTTTTCATCACAGTTCTTTCGACTTTTTTGGAGTTGTGCATAATTGCTTTCTTTGGTAAAGTTTTTTTGTTTATCGTTTGTGGACTTTTATTTAGAGTTTGTGGGTTCATAATATAAAATTATTGTATATTTCGTTTGTAAATAAGATTTGTTTACATGCCAATCAGCGACTAATATAAATATTTTAAACGCAATAACTTCAAATAGAGCCGCAAAGTAATTATATTAAACTTATTTGAAATCTACGTCTTACTAAAATTAAAACTGTACAATCATGAGAATAGAAATTGTTCTAATGTTCGCAAAATTATTATCGGTAGGTACCCAATTATTACAAGCATCATTTCCACATTGATTGAGTACTATGTTTCTTCTCAAACAATTTCCTTGAATAGTTATTCGATCCGAAAATAGCTTCAGTTATTCAATTAGTACTCAGCTTCATTAGTTTTGCAAACAAGACCCATTTACTGAATGAACCTTCGAATCTCCCTGATAATTACTATTCATATTTTAATCAACTCATTTCCAAATTCTGATAAAATTAAAATGAAGGTTCCATTTGAATATATTATTCACGCTATTGTGTACGGAGCTTTGAATATTTTAAAAATGTATACCTACTCGTTTCAGAGTTTTCATAGATTACGTCACGCAGTTACGTTTCAAAGAAAATGGTGTAAGTTTCTGACTAACGGCCTGTCCGAAACCTTTCAGTTATTGGTTTACTTATCTAGTGGAATGAAGATTTACTTTTTTATTAAATTGAGTTTTACTTCTAATATGGTTACTATTACTATATAGTTTCAACTCAATTATTAAACAACTTAGAACTTAGAAAAAACGTAAGGTATTTATTTTTATTGCTGACGATAGGTATATCTGGTTATCATATTAATATAGTTGCAATAATTTCGTGCCATATAATATCGTTACAATAAAACGATACGTTCACTCTGCAATTTCAGTATGTTTAAAGTAAAAATCAATTTGTAGTAATAGGTACATATTGTTGTTTCATTGGGAATAATTGCAAATACAATAACGGGTAATCAAGTGCCATTTACTGATTGGCCGAGAGAATATCCGTGGCAGGCGCATTGGAAATCGTAGTAAATTAAAAGTTACGATTGTACAAGAGGACTCGCAATTGTATGATATGGAGGTAGAATTACTGCTGCAACAATACTGATTATTATTAGCCCTTTTAATTAAAACTTCACCACAATAGAGCCGTGGAAAGTACTTAGTGCTTATTCTGTACCGATTCTGTATACAGTATTCAAACCTTAAATTATTTAAGGGAAGAAAAATGAAACACAAAAGGAATGCATTCATTATTATTCATGTATTCTCATTTGTTTTAATAAAGAAAAAGCAAATTACTTCTCATATATAAAACACCCTAAGCACTATAAATCAAGCGTCAGAAATAAAGTGCACCATGCAGCGAAAATATGTAGCTTTATTGCACAATTGCTGGCCATTATATCTCCCAAGACTCGTCATCTGTGCGTAGATGCTTTTAAGCGCAGTCGCTCGCTCCTCATACTATGCAAAATTACAAGCGAAGAAGTAATTCGAATGCAGCTCACGATTTGCAAGCATAATGGGGCAATTTCCTAGTCATTTCCTGATGGCTGCAAGCAATCCAGCGTCTTGCGGCGACGTGGTACCGGTTTTTGATGGTTCCACCATCCTATTTCGTCAATGTCCAACCGCCTTATGTAATGTTATGGGCATTTTATTGGGGAAGATGCTGTTTATTTACGCTTTAAAGAGGGAATCGCCATTCAGTTAGTTAAACTCAGGAAAATACCCATATAAAATACTTGGTGAGTCTTAGATGACTAAGATTCTGACAACAATGTATTAGGTTATATAAAATCAAATCAGCCAACAGAAGATTTTCTTGTCAGTGAAAGAAGCTATAAAAGAACGTGTTAATCATGTGACATAAACATTTGTTCATTATATTCAATACGAATACAAACCCATGTTATTATTAAAGGGATAGGGAAAGTGTTCACGAAGTGGTTTACTGTGCCATTTGGGAATCATAACAAAGGGTCTTTCATAGCAGTCACGCATTTCCTTATTAACTGTACAGATAATAAAGATGGTCCCGTTTCTCGCTGGAATATCTTATCTCTAATCATGACCCAATAATAGCTTGACATTATACGCCATACATACGAAAACATTCTGCAGTTAATATTATCAAATCAGGAACATTTATTCAGTGTTGCGCACAGAACTTTGCAATTTACCCACATTCGGAAAATTTCATTCGTAAAACAAGCCAAACGATATAAACAAAGGAAGTGTGAACTAAGTTATATTGAACAACTTTGCACCTTACGATGTTCTGCACTGGTGGCTGCAATGAATTCTGAATATCTAATTGTACAATTTTGGGTCACGTATAGTTGCAACGACTAAGAGTTTTGTTACTGCGTATTCTCTGGTTTGTTAATAATAAAGTTAAACGACTGAAAACTGTGTTGTTTGGAGTTGTTTTATACAAAACACTATATGAAAAAAGGAGGGAATTTTTATGCTAAAGTTACTTTTATCGTACGACATCGGAAATCCATTAGTTAAAAATATATATGATTAGGAACCGTGCAGGTGCCTCGGTAGTGAATTTCATCAAGGCAGACGGTTTTTCCCGAGTTAAGGTCTAATTTTAAAGGAGTAGGCTGAAGGCCTCCGTTTTTGTATGGATGTCGTCGTTCGCATAACGTCTACGACTTTTATTTAAAGATTGCTGTTGATATTTGATAATAAAATGAGCGGGTGTCAGGTACACGTGCCAAATAGTATCATGATGATTTTCTGACCTGTTTTTATTTATATACTCAATCGTATTCCTAGTTGTTGGCAAATATGTTAACTGCATTCCACCCTTACGTTTTAGATCTTGGGGCTTAAGTTTTGTTTTTAAGTACATTAACCAAAACCTGGCATAGATGGAGATTTGTGTAATATGTTTTTCTTTACTTTAATTTTTTAAAAAGTAGATAGTCGGCTACTTACATCGACAATATTAATCGAAATAACTGAAATCGCCATTTTGAACAAAATGTTCGATAAGTAAATTAGATAACAGGTGAAATAGCTGTTTAAGCGGTGTCCTCTGATCGATTTAATAGAGTGATCAAAATTTATTCTCGGCTACCGACAATAACTTCCCGGGAACATTGTTGCCGAAGAACATTGAAAAGTTTTCTTGTTAAAAGTTCTCTATTGCGGAATGAGAATAATAATTCTTGAAATCACTTCCTTATTTAAGAGAATATTACTATTTTACCTATTACGAGGACCGTCTGTTTAATACTACACTTTAAATACTTTATACAACATTTTATAAAGCATTACACAAAGCTTATTGCTACGAATGTTTGTTAGTTTAAACAGTTGAATTGTTCACGAGAAAAATTGTTCCGGAGTTGCTTCTGAAAATTGTAATCTTGCACGGTGACTTTTACAACTTGCTCGGCTATAAGAAACTTTTTGTTCGTGTTTTTATGCGAAAATAAAAGCGCTATTGCGTTAACATAATGTTATGTGCAGTTTGTAGCCAACACGTGTGAATTGAAGTTACCGTGATAGTGTTGAAATGAAAAGATTATAAACTAGTTCTTTGTGTTTAAGCTTTTATGTAAATATCTTAATTTAATTTAATTGTATTGTGTTATACTTGCTTAGTATTTTGTACGATAGGTATTGCAAAATTACGAGATTGTACGGGTTGTAACCCAGTTTGTGTTCTAAGTAATATTATCAAGGTTTCATGCTCGTTAATATTGACACAGATCCATAAGTCGAATATTTGTAAGCGTAAGTAATAACTAAATAGAACGCTTCATAAACATCCCTACCGATATCCGAATAAGCATTAATGTTTAAACTGAAATAGTCAGAACGTTTCCAAGATTAAATATTACAAATTCTGAGAATCTACTTGATTATTATGATTTAAACATTTCATACTCATTGAACACAGCAAAGTATCTGCTAAAGAATAAAATGATAATAAATTCAAGAAATTAGGAAAACTTTTAGAACTTAATCATCGCTTCGCGCTATCCGAGCTTTTTGAAAGACATCTAAAATTGGCGAGTAATCCTTTTCTTTGCAGTAATTTATTTCCGAATGGACCGTTGAGTTTTTTTTTAATCCGCCATCGTTGATTTTAATTGAAGAACAGCCCGTGGCTTTATACTGTCGTGACGTCAAATTAACTGCTCAATCTTTCAGCCTCGAGCTATTATAGACCAGATCGAAACTTTACTAAAGCCGATATTTTTTTACTCTACTCTTACACGTGACTAACGAACTTCGAGTCTATGGAGCGTAATATCTAGTATTACTCCACCATTAAGTAGCAGGATTTCGTATCTCCGCTTAATGACCACTCGTACCGATAATAAGCAATTTATATGACCCATTACAGGATCAGCCAGTCGTTAAGATAAACTTAAGGAAATTCTTGCACTAATTTAAGTACCCACTCCACAAATAAGAACACGGCGTAAAACAAAAGATTTTTAATGTGTATCGAGTTCCTTGAGCTTGCACAAGAATCATCTATCAGCAGCGTTTTGTAATACTCCTGTCACATATAACATGCCACCCATCGCCCCGTCTGCCTTCAGACCTCGTGAAGACAACCGGAAAATTAGAAAGTAAACACTGACTTCCTACACCGCGATTTTATAGCAGAGCTTTATAGGAAAAATAAAATCAACTCCGGTGTTCACGGATACACGGATAAAGCGTATGTTTAGATAATTACGCCATAAGGAACGAATAAAGAGGTCTTTATTCAATTAAGAGAGACGAAGTACCGCAGGCGTACCCAGGATATACTCCCGAGGCTTAGGAGACAAATTTCCCTGGAAACAAATGCGATTCAAATTCAGACAAATAGTCCCGCCGCGGAAGAAGCCGTTTACCAGGAAATTTGTCCATCAGTCTTGGGCCGAGCAAAATTTGTTTTTTCTTTTCCCTCCGCTAGCCTCTATTACGAAATATCCTAATACAAAATACCCAATGCGATTTATTAACAATATCAGATCATTTATTAGATGTAATAATTTAATATAATAGACATTTTTATCCGTGTATTCTGGCAGTTACATTAATTTATCTTCCCTTTCGAGTCTAATGAATTGTATACAACAATTTCTGGCAGCGATTTCAATTGCATTTAACTGTTTTTTGTAAATGGGTAATTTTGTTTTGTTTACAAAGTTCGCAATTTGGATAAGAATTTAACAATTAAACTTTTTTGTTTGGTATTGTTCTTCTATATTTACTAACCTGTGTTAAAAAAAACGTTTAAATTAGCACTTATTGTAAATCAAATAATGTAACAATGTATTTTATTTTTTTTTTTTTTTTTAAAAGACAACTCCCGCACTAAGAATTGCTCTTGTGTCGCGGGGACTTTTACAAACATACAAACAACGGACACAAAGCACAACCAGACCCGAAACAATTATTTGTGGATCGCACAAATAATTGTCCCGTGTGGGAATCGAACCCACGACCTCCCGTTGCAGTGGTATCGGCGTGGCGACCTAAACCACTGCGCCACGGAGGCAGTCAAACAATGGTTCATCAAACTCCTCGTCATTACCTAGTTGGAAATATTTAAAGTTGTTCGCACTGAAAGTAGGCACTTATGTTCTTGGCAAGCTTAAATTAAGAGCTCCTTTGATGCTCCGGAATGATGGAGCAGAAAATGATCCGCTTGTTGAAACGTTCAATTTTTATGACGTTAAAATTGGTTTTAACCTGTTGAAGTAGTTTTGTAAGAATTTTGCACCTTTTTTAAGAATTACGGCAACTTTTTGTTAAAAATTTAGGCCAATGTACACAGAAGTTAACTAATTTACGTAAAAAAATGGTTTTATCTTTTCAAATACTCTATTGCGCTCATACTCTCATTGTCCTACATTTATTCTCAGATTAAGTAAAACGTAATCCAGGATTTCTTTACGGAGATAAATTAGGTAAAATTTATTCCTCTCTGTAAAATAATATCAAACAATATTTTATATTGCGTAACGAATAAATCCCGCGTTTCGTTGGACAAGTACCCTTCACATCACTGATGGCAATATCTCATCTCTCGAACAGAGAACACTGATTTTAGTTGTCCTCGATGAAAAGGGAAAACCGCGAACTCATACAAATACCATTGCAACCGTACTCAATCCGCATTCGATCAATTTCAATCAACTTGTGTCAATACAAATTATGGATGGATGAATTTTCACGTGGTCGTATTTACGGTGGCGGATTAAAATTACATTATTAGCAGGCCAATTGGCGATTCATTTGAGTAAAGAACCGATTTAAACAGGTTATATTGATAAAATGAATGACATTTTTTTTAACAGATTGATGAGCCAATTTTCATCTATCCAGTCGTGTAACTGAATTCGAAAAACTTGTAACAGTTTCATCAATAATAATATTCATGTATTCCACTTACGTATTCGGTTAAACATATTCTGAGCAATACGTAGATGTTATTAAATAATCCAGCCGTCGATGCTCACAAATCATTCACCAGTTTTGCGCAATAAATAGCTACAATCGTATACGAGTTTCGGTACAATCGAAGCGTGAAAGGAACCGACTCGAGTCACCATCAGTCAAACGTCAAGATGTGTCGTGACTACATACCATTTTCCGAGTGCCTGCGTTTCGGGCCCAACAAATAGATCACACCGATTCTTGGGCGTGCGGGATGAAAGAGCGATCGTTTTTCTATGTGACTGCAAAATATTGAAGGACAGGCAAATCACTGCAGGATACTGTTAGAAAAATGTAGGTATTATGGTAGCAATACAAAGGCAATTTATTTCGGGACTGGTTTCTAAGAATATTATTATGTTCCTTAGGCTTGAATGTAAATAACTTTAAAGACCTAATGGAAGTATATGTAGATTGTAGGTACTAAAATGAACCTTGGGCAAAAATAAATTCGTAGAACGACTTCTAAGTACAACGTTAAGTTATCTTCAGCCACTCTCGACAATACACTTTAAAATGTAAGTAACAAATTTTCAAAGTAACAAACTTTTCCTTTGATAGAAATTTAACAATTAACTTTAGTTACGAGATTATTTACGCAAATGTAGAAAGACTATAATTTAGTTTGTGTTCTAGTTACGAACTCCAAAAGAAGTGTTAATGTAATAAAAGTGGACAAGAATAAGTTGCGGGTTACTTTGAAATGAGATTAACTACGGCTTGCGACAGACATCATGTCGTCGGCTTCATTGTGTCGAATAGATTCTCAGTATAATATAACTAAATGTTACTATAATAGCTTCTTATTCGGGAATACGATAAGTATAGATTGTGTTTTCTTTATCCGTTTATTTTGGTCACGGTTACCTTTCAAGAAACGGCTTAAAAGTTTCTTGATAAACATTTCGGAATTGGAAAAGCTGCTAATAGTACATGTAGATAAAGTTTAGGTTCTTACTTATTGTGTCGAAGACTGACTGATTACCAAGTCCGAGACGAAGACGAGTTTACATATTTTTCGTTATAATACACCAGCATGTCCAAAAGGCTTAATGCATTAATAGTTAACTATGAGTACATCAGGTTTAAGGTACCTACTGCATGGCAATTAATTATAGTACAACTCTAATGCTACTTGGAATTTTGTAAATTGGGGTATAATACAAGCATCAGAATTTAATGACTTTGTATGTAGGGCATAAACTTCAAAAGCTCTGAAGGAATTTAAATAAAAACATTGAAAAGCTTACCGATAGACATAAGCTAGTCTACCTATAGTTAACCCAGGCTGAAGTCGGGATAGGCCGCTAATAAATTATATTCTCTATTCATGACATTTATCACCGAATCTCAACAATCATAATCAGAGTGATTGTCTCAACGGTACGCGCCGCCGGACAGCCCCCAAGGATTATCCGCGACCAATATGCCATCGTTTGGACAAGCCATCGTTATGGCCATTCGCACCCGCGTATTTACACAGCGCTTATTATTTCGAACCCTAAATGTTACTGATAAAATTTGTTTTATTTGCTGTGACTGGACATTAGTATGGGGGTGTTCGGGCCGTCTGGTTTTCACAAGATTTGATTTTAATGGATTTGTAGTGACAATTTATTTTTATACTCCTTGTTTACTCTTTCTTTATTTACCTACCGATTTATAGAAAAATAGCCAGCCGTTTATTATCTGATTCATTTTTGAATCTGAAGGATTTTTTTATTATATTCTGTCACTTACCTTTAACTTGCAATAAATAATCTAAAGTGCACATTTGTGGTTTGAAATATTTGAGATTTAGTTTGTTGTAATAGCACTCATCTGCCTCACCTGCAATCTACTTCTCCAATCATTATAATTATTCAATGTGATGCGCAAATCGCCTTACAAGTGTATGTCGAAGGCACTATCGAGCCATCAGATAATGGCTCTGTGGCGAACGACTAATGTTCCTCACATAAGCATTGCAAATTACGTCCTTGTATTAATTGTGTTACAAACAGGTACAGTTATAACTCTACCGAATTAGTAAACAAACCAACGGTTTCTCCAAACCAATCAATGTTTATTCGTTTAAATGTAACAATTATACAGAAACTCGATTCGATTGATTTTGATTTCATAACTATTATATTTTTAGAGGAATAACCAAAAGCTTAATCCATTTCCAAAATAAAGCATCATAGGCATAAAACACGTCTCTGTAGATCACACGAACGCTATTTCTCGATCAAAATTTGTAATACTACTGAGCCTTGATATTAGTGCCAAATGACCTTTCTTTTAAGTCATAATTTTATGAACAGTACACCTATAAATTCGAGAGCATTTAGCCAGCGAGCTAAAGAGGTGAAATATCGGCAGTAACACTTCATAGTGCTGCGTGCCAAGAATGGTGATTATGGCAACAGCACCACCATTAATCAATGTTCTAGACTATTAAATTTACAGACCAATATTTTCCTTTCTATAAGATTAATTCCTGCGGTAATATTGATGGCCGATGCAATTTATTTCATATCCTTCTGTTATAAAGCGTGTCGCATTAAATAAAATAAATAATAACAATATGCCTTAAGAGAGAGAGAGAGAGAGAGATAAGAGAGACGGTAGAAAACGACTTATTTCGTTTGACTACATACATAATATACCTAATAAATATCTGCCGTTACAAATATGACTCAGGGTGTCGCCTCTCTTAATTTTATCAAAACAAAATGAAAACATAAAACTCACCGCTCCGAAACCCTATATCATGTTTAGTCTAACGTTACAAAGAGCAAACAAAGATGTCAACGGCCTTTTAACAGGCAATTATCTGAAGAACATCCACTACAAAGCAAATACCTAACAAAAACATTAATCAATTTAAACGTTCATATTATAAGTACATACATCTCACATTACAAAGGCTATCTAGGCAGTTTATGAAACTATTATCGTAGCCATAATAACGCTTGATTCAACAGTAATTCTTTTCGTCATTGTATTCTGAGTCTTTTGTCGCTTATTCGACGGAAAATGACCATTGACAAAAGATAGGTAACACTGATATTATTGTGTTGTGAGCGCGCACAGACGAAATGAGCTTTAATACGTCATTGTGTATTGAAGAAACTTTAGTAATCTTTAAGAGGTAAGTTAGGAGCAGAAGCAATAAAGTCATATAAGGCTACTTTTATTCATACAAAAATTACTTTTCATTCATATTAAACAAACTTTTGTACAGGCAAAGTAAACAAACAAACAGCAAAAAATACGGCTTTTAAAAAAAATATAATATAGTATCTGCCAATTTTAGTGAAATGTTACGTGGATATGTTTTGCAGTGCTCTATATTTTAATGTAAAAAATGTGTATTACTCTTCAGACCCGATCGATATTGGTATCGGAAATAGTCCAGCTGCTAATGCTAATAATGTAATGGAGTCTAATGATAGCACACGGATACTAGCACTATAATTGAGCTATTATGCTACATGCAAAATCGGAATGCAATCAAAGCGCTACATTGTGTTTATAAGCTAATACACGATTTACTTGCTTGACTAATGCCCGGTCTGAGTTCATTTAGCGGTAGTTTATCTATTCAATAACGTTTTTTTTATATGAATTTAAACGCTATTGAATAGATAAACTACCGCTAAATGTACTTCAGAAACCGGGGGTCAGAAATTTTACCTTTGTTGATGTGGCTTCAATATCAACTAAGGTAAAATTCCTTCCTTAAGGTCCTTGAACACGTCGTAATTGTTCCAAATATATTTGAAATAATATAAAAAAATATTCAATGAAATTATTAACCTACCACTTATTTATACGTCAACACAAAATTATGTTAAAATAATCACCTATCTCCAAATTGTATGTACAGTGCGTAGGTAGAAAAACGTAGGCGGCTATTCAATAAAGAAAAAGAAAAACCTTTTCAGCGTTGAGCAAAACATTTTTCATACACGCAAACGCCTTTATCACAACAGAGTCGTTGAGTTTATTTCACAGGTTCATTTTCCGAATCCTCTTGATTCCGGTCAATGCGGACAAAGCTGTGGGCTGGACCAGTTTATTCTATAAAAGCAATTGTACTGTCACATCCAAAGCACTTTGAAGACGAAGCGACCCCTAACATTTTGATAACCACAAATACGTGTTTCGCGTTACAAGGGTATGGCGCCCTCGACCGCAAAACAATGACAGCAATATACCAAGTTCGAATACTTAGTGTCTGTTTGGCCTACCTTCGTCATTGGGCTTTTAAAGTGTGCGGTTAAGATATCGGCAATTCGGCACCTTTCGATTTGAGAATTGGAGAGGACACTTTCTGTTCAAATATTTTAAGTATAAAAAGGACCTCCTAAAAATTACTTGTCCTAACGTTTGATGAGATCTACTCTCGCATTGTAATCTTTCAATTATATTTTTATTTTTTCTGTCCAATAAGAGTGTAAGTATTATAAAATTAATATTGTAAACAGTAACGTGTAAAGCACTTAATACATATTCAGCTTACAAATAAAATATGTTCATACATAAAGCAACATTTTTATAAAATTAAATTAAGCGCGTGATCCGCGAACGAAACCTGCTGATACCAATAATATTCAGCAAGCACTCAACTGTTCGTAATTAGGTTATATATTGTGTGTGTGAGGAAATTATAAATTTGCGCAAGCTGCGCTCCGAAAATCATTATTGAGCAATTTGTCCCGCTCGCCCATAAATGCACACGTTGATTAATTTATTAAAGGACCACAGTTTTACATAAATGATGATCGTGACAACAGTTACACACCTCGTGGACGGAACGGAACGATGGAACTACTCTATATAATTGTTTCATTAATATTTTCAATTGTGGAGAAATAAATCACATAATTGTGTTGCGGTTTTGTAGCTTATAACCACCGCAGTTCTATGTATATCTACTGTATACGGATCCCGCTACGTATGAGAAGCCACGTGATTATTTCCAATTCAATTGGGAGGCCCGGTCATATCCGTACATCGTTGGACAAAAACCTCAAAGAAACTTTCCATATAAATAAACAATCCAATTGAATTTAACAAACATCGTCCTAAATTAATTAACAAAATCAACTGAATAACTACACCTATTTATACGTTACATTAACGTTTCGTTTAAAAGCCCCATACACCCGAGCGTGGGTCGAAGGGACACGGTTTAAATTTTCACACCTTAATTGAAAAAAATGTTTAGCTACACAACGCTTAAACGACTGTGACACAGGCATAGAGGTTGGGCAAACTGAATCAATTTGCGGACCGCCTACACCCCTTGCACTAATTGATTTACTTTGCAACGAGATACTGGCTTCAATTAAAAATCGTTTCCTTTAATTGACAATAACCAAAGTCAATAAAGTGAGTAGAGTAATAAATAAACAATCCATCAGATGGACTTTCGGTTGCAGTAAAAAAATCTTTATGGTTACGACTGGATCTGTTGGTACTTTTGCGAATAGATGTCTTGAATGTCAACGGAATTTGTTTAGAAAATTCTACACAGTTTTCTAAACAAATAATATTTAATGTACCTATTTTTAATCATAAACAGACAATATTATTTTATTCGAGCACAAGTTATTTTTAGTTATTTGGATAAACCAATTACAACAATAAAATACAAAGACGGAAAAGATACGAGCATTTTATCAAGCCACCAAATATCTCACTGTTCTACGGAATAGTAAACCAATCCGACAATTTTTTCAAGGCGCCGACATGAAATTGACAAATATATTTTTTGTTCGGACCGAACACCATATTTCACGGTAACTGAAATAACGTTCAACTACCGAACCAAAATATAGACTAGAGCTATATATTTTACGAGTAAACCGAGCTTTGATTTTCGCTGGCTCTCTTTCAAAGTCGGCGTGAAATTAGTCTCGCCACATTCGCTCCAAATCCGAACAAAATAAACTGTGGCAAAACTAGTACGTGGCCAGAAAATTGCAACAAAAATATATTGACAACCATATTTACTTAAAAAATACAAACAAACTGGCTGGAACAACCGAAAATAAAAAGGTGTCTCCAGTGAGAATAGAGGTTTTTGTTAAACTTTACCGTTTCACGAATCGAAAAGCCGTACAAGTTTATTTCACATGTTCTTTACATTGTAGTACATACGCACTAATCTCATTACTATTATGGCAATGTAAGATGTGGTCTGTCATCGATTCTCATTCGAATCGGCAATCTATTTGACCATCAAAAATGTTTAAACACAAAAAAAGGAATCATCCCAAGTTTTGCACTTGTGTTTTGTTTAGGAAAAGATGCGAACGTCCTCATTAATCTTAACATCTCCGTGACCCAAAACCAATGAGGAAACCATAAGCAGAACGACGTACAAAAATAAAACCGAAACGGGTCTGACAATATACCGAATCAATATATCCATGAAAGTCCATTCATATTGCTTAACTTTTGAACTCTGTACCTTTTCATTCCAGTCGTAGTTTTTTATCTGCTTGGATCTACCATGAACCATTGCAAAATGTAGAGAAAAAACAAAAGAACTAGGTAGTACAGTCTCGCTCAGATAATCACGAGCGTCGGTTCCGTGCAAGCGAAAAGTCTAATCGAGTAATATTTTACAAAACCTTAGTTAAAACTGCAACTATCCAGCTCATTCCATTCTCCAAACCGTTATTTGTTGGAATGGAAGGCGTTTTAAGTAAAATAAATTACCTGTTACAAGATGAGAGTTTGTGACCGAGCGGGGATCAGCGCAAGCGAACGTTACGGAAATGAGAAATGAATTGTGGCGAGATCGGCCCGTGTGTTCCTCGCCTTACCGCCCGCGCCGGCGTCGGTAAAACTATCGTGTTTCACTAAAGTATGAGCATTATCTGGAATACCGGGAATATTTTTTCTTTTCTGTTTTTCACAGCACCGCAATATCTTTTAAACCGTTCATTACCGTTTACTCAACGTAATGACTGGAAACTTTTTGCGTTTATTCATCGGAAAGCGTAATATTTATTTTGTGTAATTCCTTTGAAGCGATGTTTATACGGAAATACAACTACGAATATTATTCGTGTACTTTGATTTTGCAAAAAATTGTTCACTTAAAAGTTGAGTCTTAAAATACAGAGTGGTTTGTCCTACAATCAAAATAACTACAGAATAAAGCAGTTTGTGAAATATTAAGTTAAAGATACACTAAAAGTCAAGAGAGAAGTTGTGTAAAAACTGAACAAAGTTGGTCGTTGTTTGATGTGGGAATGCGATGTTGAAGTTTGACTAAGAGCGGGGGCTACTCACAAGAAAGTAAAAGTTGCATTACTTATAGAAAACAAATAAACTCTTGATTTATATTTAGTTTAAGTTGTTTAAGTTCACTTAAAGAAACTTATGTACGAGTATTTACGACGTAGCAGATAATTTTAGCATTTTTTTTGTGTTTGAGTATTTAAAGCGTTAGTAAATTTAAAGTGAAGTGATCATATTCGTGATAAATTTAATTGCTGATTAATAAAACTACAACATGAGTCTTAGTTTTATACGATTAATGCCCAGTTTCTGAGAACATTTAGCGGTAATTTATCTTTTCAATGGCGGGTTTTTATATGATTTTAAACACTATTAATAGATATACTAATCTATGTACTAAATGAACCTCGGAACCGGTACCTCGATTCTCTACCACTATCGACTACCGTCAACCGGCTAGCTATCGAAATTTGACATTTAGAATGTACTGCCAAAATGTTTCCTATGACGCCCGTCAGAGGCGCAGTGCCTCGATTCTCTACTACTATCGACTACCGACAACCGAACTGTCATCGAGAAATTTTGTATGAAAATCTGATCAGCGCCTCTGACGGGTGTCGTAGGAAACATTTTGGCAGTACATTCTAAATGTCAAAATTCGATAGCTAGCCGGTTGTCGGTAGTCGATACTGGTAGAGAATCGAGCTACAGATCAGATTTTCATACAAAATTTCTCGATGACAGTTCGGTTGTCGGTAGTCGATAGTAGTAGAGAATCGAGCTACGGGGTAAGAGTGTTAGTGCTTGTTAGCACACACTAACACATATTCTTCACAAAAGTGAGGTAAATAACAGAAATACCGGACGATAATGATACAACAGTTCCTACAGAAACCTATTTACACAAAAAATACCTCGGCTGCTCAACAAATGACCGTAGTTAACCTAGTAACTAGTGAGCTCGACCGACTATTTAGTCAAGCAATTTGTAAACACGTTTGTATTATGCTATACGTACTCACGTACGGTAAGGTTTGACTTATTATTAAATACAGTAAAATATTTAGTGCTTTCACAGCTTATGCTATATCTGTTAGATACTTTATCTAGCAGACAGAGTGAGATAGATATAAATAATTTAATAAAGTTTAAACTAGGAAATATAGAAATACCGTTTGTTTAATGTATGTGTTGAGAATAAGCTTACCTTTAAACTCTGATGAATCTTCGAGCTTTTCTTTAATGAAGTTTGTTTTATACCACGAATAGCACGTCACAATCACAGATTTATTTTAAAAAATATTAAAAAATCACTCAAAATGCACAAAATACGGGTTCAAAGTAATGAAACCGTGGCACCAAAGCAAAATGATTAAATTGCCTAAAGTCAAGCCTTTTATCACTTATTTCACTACATTTAAAACCGCTTCGAAATATTCATAAACATACGCTCTCGCTATTCTTGTATCTCTTTTGCGATAAAACAGACCCATAAATAGTAACATTACTCATTCGATGTTGGCATTTTAGTATTAAAAGTGAATATGGAGCAATTGAAATATCAAACTACTTGATTAAGTGAAGTACCGAAATGAGGAACTGGAAAATTTATCTTGACTTTTAAAAAGATCGATATCGACGAGGCCTAATTAACTAATTATGATGAAAGAAACAAACAATATAAGATTAATTAAGAAAAAGCAACACAAAATCCTTCTTGACCTTTGTTATCTTACGCCAATTCCTGCAAAACCCCACCTTAGCTTTTCTTTTTCGTTCTCCTCTTGTTTTTCGTCATCTAAAAATGTGAAAATATATAAAAGAAACGTAAAACATTGCTTGGAAACTACGTAAACAACACTGCATCCACTGAAAATATGATTCATGATAGACGGATCAGTTTTTCCCACCGGACGAGGCAGATTCAAACGAAGCTATACACAACACATGTAACATTCTTGTTTACTCTACAGATTTTAAACCAAATATCAATACAAGCGTACGAGCACAGATCGAAGCAAAATTGATGGCCATGATTCGGTCGGGAGCTGGCTTGAATTTTTATTGAATTTGAGCTCGCTGGCATCAGCTCAAACACTACGTTAGCAAAATTAAATTATGGTAGCGCCAATTACAGCCGTTTTTGAACCGCACGATGGCCGATCGCCAATTTATGCGCTTATAGAGCCAGTTTCAGTTATAACAGGGTTCCGGTGCCCTCTACGTGTAGTTACCATCAGTTTTCATGATCGAAACTATTATCTTTATAGTTATAACCTTTTGATTACTTTTTGAGACTTTTGTTTCGAATTTACCGATATATTCGCTTAGAAGCAATACGAGAATAAACATTTCAGTTACGTCATGAAGGAAAATGGCAAAATTGTTACCGCCCTCTCGATTCACCGATCTCACAAACATACATTTTCAAATTCTATTCTTCGTATAGAATTAGTTTTCAACATCATAGTTTCATTAGCTTTGATCGATATAGTTTATACTATACATGCTGTCGTTAGCCTGCATCATTGTTGCTAGTAATCATTAGTAGCAATAATTACCTGTAGTATGGGTCTCATTGTCATGTTGTCAATGTATCCGTTTATAATCACGTAGCGATGTCACCCATTATCACGAACTCGACGCATTTGATTTTCAGATAACGTAATTTATTATTGCATTTGGAAATTCATACTCATTAATAATATTTTAAATGCGAATGGATGTGTCTGTCTGTTGCTGCATGTATTTGTATAGGTAAACGTTGAAGGCCCGGAGTAGATTTTTGGACATTATTTTGAATAATAAATTTATTTTTAATGAATTACATGTAAGTAGAAACGTAGTTAGAATAATTTATTTTACACAAAAGTAAAATATTTCCAGCAAGCAAGTTTACATCCTGCATCTAATAAAAATTGAACACTTTCACGTTTTAAAATAACAAGCGAATGCAAACAAATAAAAAGTGTAAAACACATACAATCACAACATTCGGTTTGCTTTGTCGAACAAAATAATGGAAGAGGTTTGTTCACTCGTGTTAGAACGAATGGTAACGAATTTTCTCTCATTTCCATGAATAAAAGATTGCATCGACGTATGCACTGAAATCGTATTGTTTTTATTGATAAATTGCTGTGTTGTTACGTTCAAACGGTGCTCACGTTGCATATAAGAGCAGACACGTCCCTTTTGTAGATATTGTTCGAAATTTTAATAAGAATTAAATTACTTTGCAAATTATGTTTGCATTGGTTTACTTGATTTTCTATGACAGGTGAATAGATGATTCCCCAGATTAGATGGTGAGAGGTTTTTTTTCATACAAATAATAAGCATAGCATTAAAATCGATGTAATTAAATTTATGTATTTAGGACGATTATTTCAATTTTCTCTTATAAGTCTGAAGGAACCCAGTGTCGTGAATTTTTTCAATTTACTTTTTTTATTCTGAGTTAAGCTCTTAAGCATTAAGTTAAGAAAATATTTAACCAAGCATTACTCAACTTTCTGTATATTTAATATTTAAAGAAATCAATTATGTAAGAACACGATCCGTAATCACAAGTGTTTTTAGGTCACTCAGACATCTTTGATGTGGTAAAAGTTAAGGCACCAAAACTTTTTCTAGGCGATCCGTTTAGCAAAGTTGGTTTTATAGATAAGACGCCCGGCTTCCATGTCATGAATAGCTCGTTTCCTTGATATAAAAACTTCTGTAACTAAATTGCTGTGTAAACAAAGAGACGCAAGACCCAAAGTAGATACTAACAACACAGAACTACATAAATGTAGGTCACTTGTTGTAGGGATGCAGAATTTAAATAAGAGTCGCTGTTTTGGTGAACGTGTCTCGTAGAAATTGCATTCCTTAGTTCAGCGCTAAGAAGTTATTACAAAAGGTGTAGATGTGTACTATTGTGTTGGAGCTATGCTGAATAGCACAACAAAGAGATGCAGTCCTAATTAGTCTGAGAGCCATATTTATTGCATTCTCGAATAAATGAATGTGATTAGAATTCAAAAGTCACTTCCCTTTGTCACTGAACACTAAAATATGAATTGAAAGCTTCATAAACAACGGCATGTAAGTAATATATTTCACTGTTCGAAAAAATACACATAAAATAGATATCGAATGTAGAATATTGATAGGTCTATAAAACTTTTACAACTGGCTAATGAAATTGAGAAATTACGCGAAAGCAACGATATTTTATGCCCAATTTAGCCTATTATGAAGTCGTACTCTTACATCGTGTTGAGCTTTGGATGAACGAGAATAATAAAATCAAATGGAAGCATTACGAACAACTTTATCCGCGTGCACCTAGCTCGAGCATTTCCTATATCGTTAATCAAATCAAGTGTTAAATGATCCGTTGAGCTGTGAGGGGTCCTGAGGTACAAACAGTAAGATATTTCCTCCGCCGACTTACTGATGATTTTCCTGAACAATATTTTTTCTTTTAGAACCAATGGAGTTGCTAACACGAACAATTTGTCAGAAGTCTGCTTTGTCTGTTTAGATTTGGGCCGTTCATCTTTCACTTTGAATTGGCTTCGAACTTGTCACTTATCATTTGCTACTTCGTACATTAGGCGTGTGCGTTTGGTTGTCGTGCCAACATTTATTTGTCACGGGTTGGGTTACTGCTCTAAATACTTTAGGTTGTAGTGTCAATATTTAAGGGAAATAGAAGTGGAAAATGCATGTTGCGTGTTTGCTGTGCGCAAGATAGTAAAGATAAATATATCGATGTTATTCTTCAGTTGAGACGTCAACTAAAATGGCTTTTAGACGCTAGTTACTAAATGCGCGTAAGGAAAATATGTCCCACAGTAATAACATCCAAGCACAATATCCCGATATTCAGGTAAATACGTGGCGTGCTCGTCCACCTCAAACGCTCGCAGAAAGGAGGTGGCAAATGCCAAGTGCCGGGAACGTCGGCTTCTACGAATAGTTGCATAGCCTATATACCCCACCATCCCTACATCCGACCGCAACCTTCTAGTTGACAATGTTAGTCTTGCGCCGACATTCAGACTATGTGAATTATCCTTTAACCACGGCTATGAAGCATAAATTTATTGACACCGCTTCTATGAGAGGAATTCAATGGAACGTGCTGAAGACAGAAGCGAAACTATTTTGAATGTTAACTTTATACGTTGGATAATACAGCTTTATGTGTGTTTACTTTGCGTTTATACTGAGTACGAGATGTTTGATAAGCGTTGGTTGTGTCTACTCATTAGTGCTACAATAAAACAAAGCCAACGTGCTAAAAGGAAAAAACCGGAATGAAATAAAAGGATTACTCTAAATTGTGATTGCTCTGAAGTGGCGCTAAAAGAAAGCCTCCGCAAAAACAAAGTACAAAACGAATACTTATTAGATACAAAGCTTTCGAGTTTAAAATGGCTCTTTAAAGGAAGGGAAGGGTTTGACCACGGACAAATTTAACGTCAAATTTTACCAAAAAACCCTAACCACTTAGCGGTAAAGGCGTAGCCCACGTTTAATGCACTGTACAAGGTACATTAGTATTCCGTCTATTGTCTTCCTTTTTTCGAATGGACAGATGCTGTTGGCCTCTTCCGGCCTTTATAGCATCACTGGGCTTAAGCAGGCGAGCACTTAAGGCGCTCAGCCTGTAAAAAGCAAGGGGGGGTAACAAGATGTCTAATGGTACCGCGGAGGGACGAAAGATTTTTACGCAAAAACGAGTGTACGACATTTTGTCTTTTTTATAATTGATAAATACTTAGAACGATCTTATCAAAAGAGAAATTTTAACGTGTTGATTTTTCTTACGAAATACATTGAAGGATAAGTAGCACTTGGCAGATTGTTTAGAAAGAAACTTTTCTCATGTGCATGGTTACTTGAGAAAAGTTTATAGTTTGATCTTCTTATCAAGGGATTTTTGGAAATTTAATGTAACATTATTAGGCTTTTATGTCATAAAATCCAATTTTATATAAAGCCACTCGACCCTAACCTTTCAAGGAAATATAAATTAGACTTAATTTTTACAAGTTCAATTAAGAAATTGCCTCTTACCCAAAATATCTTTAAAGCGTACCGACAAATGAGTTTCTACAAAAATACGTACGTTTTAAGTAGCAAGTAACAAAAGCTCACAGTATCAGATAGTGCAGTTATGCAGTACCATAAATATCGTCGCTCACAGTGGCCTTTAATAGCACGTATACAAACTTTTATTGAATTCGCTCAATATATTTTGGCATTGGCGCAAATACGATGGTTGTTGAATTAAATAATGAAAAGGCAGTTTCCCACAGGTTTTAAACGGGTGAATGGCAAAGAGCCAACGTTTATGTCCCACCTATCTACACATCTACAGTCAATAGACATATTTTTAGTCAGTACCAGATGGTGTCATTGTGGTTCCGATTGCGCTGTTACAAATTCTCTATAGCTTTCCAATAAGGATAAGTGCGACTGTAGGCGATATTAAGACAATTGCTCGCCAATATTTCAATAATTTTGCTATGGAATATAAAATAGTATAATAAACCCATTATCGTATACTAGCTGACCCGCGCAACTTCGCTTGCGTCACATAAGAGAGAATGGTGAAATTTTCCCCCGTTTTTGTAACATTTTTTACTCATACTCTGCTCCTATTGGTCGTAGCGTGATGATATATAGCCTATAACCTTCCTAGATAAATGGACTATCTAACATTGAAAGAATTTTTCAAATCGGACCAGTAGTTCTTAAGATTTCGCGCGTTCAAACAAACAAACAAACAAACTCTTCAGCTTTATAATATTATATTATATATATTACTAGCTGACCCGCGCAACTTCGCTTGCGTCACTTAAGATAATCATAATTTTCCCCGTTTTTGTAACATTTTTCACTGTTGCTCTGCTCCTATTAGTCGTAGCGTGATGATATATAGCCTATAGCCTTCCTCGATAAATGGGCTATCTAACACTGAAAGAATTTTTCAAATCGGATCAGTAGTTCCTGAGATTAGCGCGTTCAAACAAACAAACAAACAATCAAACAAACAAACAAACAAACAAACAAACTCTTCAGCTTTATAATATTAGTATAGATTATAATATTAGTATAGATTTGAATAAAGTAAAGGGTTTCACTTTTATCCTTTTATTTTGATACGCCAATTTACTGACATCGACAAATCACTATACATATTATATATAAAAATATACCGTGTTTGTACAAAAATACTTCGTAGTTGAACTTATATAATACGTTATGTTGTGTTTGCAAAAACCGGCGTGAGCCATAATATAAAAAATATAAAATTCAAAATAAAAATCTTGTATATATATGACAATATTCGCATAGAACCATGCATGTCAGTAAACATTTTGCACGTGGTAGCATTTTGTACGAATTAAACCATTTTTTGTACCGAACATTTTCCCTTGTGTCACACTACACCAAAAATGCAACAGAACTAAAACACAGTAACTGCAAATAAAAACTTCTATTACCTTGTTTTTAAATTACACGGTGCGGGGAACAAAAATAGTAGGCATCTAGTCAGATTTTAGTTACATTTAGCATTTTTTGTCAGCGCTTTGAATAACACAAACAATTTGTTTTGTACAAGCTAAAATAAATGTTCACTAGAATTTTAGTTATTCACGTTACTCTTTCATTTGGCGAAAATCTCACATCCATTAATTTTAGAAAGATTATGCAGATGTTCTCTGCTCTTTAATTATCTCTTCTCGCTGAGGCATATTATATTACTTATGAGTACAAACCCTGTAAATAGGTTTAAAAAATATTCAGGGGGTTTATTAATTCGGGTTTATGCTTCGTTCGTCTCATTTTTTGTTTTAAAGATAATGAATAATTTCTCAAAATATCAAACATTTCTTTCTCTATTCCGTTGAAACTATCCATGGAAGTTCCTGTATAATTTGTAAAATAAAAAATCACATCGTTCAACATGCTGACGTTCTAAACACATTCTAATATCCATAATAACAAACAAACAAAGTTGGCAACAGTACACAACACATACGCGGCACCATTTATTAGCCGTCATAAATTGCTTCTGCGGGTTTACTCAGTTTCAATTAACTTAACAGATTATTGAGCTTGTACTGACATTAGCTTTGTACTCGATTACAGCTTTGTTATGATAAATGTAGTGCGAAAGATTTTTTTAGAGTACTGACCTTTTTAAAAGAAACGTATTTTTTTAATAAACATATAATTTTCTCTGTTCGCAAAATTGGATTCTTACCTCGTAATGTGCTATGATAACTGCGAGTGATATATCTGTCGCTACCTTTCAATTAAATGTATTTAATACTAAGTTGAAATTCGCGCGCTTCTGTAATGTTTTAATGTAAATATGAATCACACTGACTATAATTTTGTGGTCAGAACAGTATTTAAACAATTTTGCAGCTTGATTAGTAATAGTTGACCATTATTTTTATAGCTGACTATTAAAAGACTTCTGATAATTAGCAGTATTTATTGAAACGTGGTACTATTCCTTTTCATTGAAATTCAAACTACGTACGTTATTTCTTCCGTTAACAATATCGTCTACGAGAATTGAAAGAATTTACTAATATATTTGTTGGAACCTAGTTACGTACCCGCCGGGATTCTCGATCCAATTTCCGTATACTTAATTAAGATTAAAGATGAGTTCAGTATGTACAGTGCATAACATATTGGCGCGCACGCCTCGAGGGGCTCTTGACGCGCCCTGTCAAGACGCTAGTGACGGAGATGATTGACGAATGGCCTTATTCATATCGCATAATAACTGCGGGATATGAGAGCGAGAGGTGTCTCTGAGGAGAAGTGTTTTTGTTTCCAGTATTCCTGTCTGACTGTACTTACGATACGATCATTTATTGAGGTTACGTGTATTACCGGTTGTAGCGTTTAAAACATAAGTAATTGTGGTAGCAATATCTCCTCTTTCCCATTTTTTTTAATCTGATTGCTGTAAAAACATTGAGTATTTCTTGATAATCATTGTAATTTTATGGTTAGTAAAATGTTTACGCTATACGATTATTTTGCACTCAATGTAAGAGTTGAATCAAATTTTACCTCAATCACTCGGAATGCAGTACTGTTTATTTCTAGTAATTGGAGTATTTAAATAAAAAAAAAACAAAACACACCGTGGTACGCATTTCATTGGCTTCGCAGAATCGCAGTTAACAAATGATAGAATGCTATTTTAGAAGCTATAAAAACATTTTTTCGAATTGAAAATCGTGACACGAAAAATCTCTACTGAATATTTGAATCTGTTACACTTTTAAATATGAATGTCGACACTTTAGCCGTGAAAAGTGTAAAGGGAAAGAATTGAAAATCGAAACACGTTAATTTATAGGTCGTTGAAAAAATAATGGAATCAGTCACGCGACCCACTTAGTACGAGGTTAGCGGGCCCTTACATCGTAGTTTTAGTACTATTGATAGAAAAAACATATTTGTCTTCATATTTGAGTTCTAGTTTTATCCAATGACCGTTTTTATTAACCATATTGGATCGCTTTTGTCGTAGAAACTTATTATTAGTTGAACGCGACTTCTTTTGGAAGGAACTCGTTCTAAATGTTGTAATAATATTATGAAATACTTGTATATTACTACAGTTATTAGGTTTTATGTTAGCTTAAACAAATAGTTACTTACGGAGGAAAGTAGTGGTTTTGCCAAAACTAGCGATTATATCGTAAACCATAGTTCTACGTTCTTTATAAAGCAAAGGGAGAATTTAAATGACTATTGTCAACTATATTAAGTTTTATCATCTATCAGCTGCAGCTTAATAGCATGTATTACCCCGAAATTTAGCGACCCATACACCGGCAATTCCTCTACAATTAGAAGATAATTTAATTTACATGTAGACGGCCCCACTACTTTAATGCCTCGAGTAAACTGCCTCCTCGCGAGGCGCCATAATTAAAAGATCCTTTTTAATTAAATCGAGAATCTTTTTCAGCGCGCCACGCGGAACAGTTAAGACCTACATGAACAAATTTTCCTGGTGCTTTGGGCAAATAAACAGCAGTGGAAACCGCTAAAGTGAACGGGTATGTGAAGAACACAAACAAAATTAAAGAAAAACTAAACAGCAAGTAAACATCCACGAAGCATGTCCGGTCCGGGTAAGCTAAGCTAATACTTGCCAAGGAAAAGTTAAAAGCTCCGGAGAATTCGTTTCTGTCTATTCACTGCGTACATAACAAAACATTTTAATTGTTATTTTACTGAAGCTTACTTTGTTTTCAATTAATAAGATAACGTACATATGTAATAATGTAATGAAATAGTCGCGATAAAATACAACCAAAGTAAATACACTCGAGCAAAAAACAAAAACACTATCTAGTACTTATTTAATATCTCCAACACAAAAATAACTGGCTAAAATAAACCCGTACAAATATCTAATTCCCCAGTTAGATAAGCAAAACCACTTCAAATGTTTGTGTAAACTTTTGTAGGTAATTTAGGGACAAGAACATGATATTTTCCCTAGTAAAATACTGAAATAGTCGAGTGAAACTGTCCTTAGTTTAGATAATATCAAAGCTCGCAATGAAAACACTGAAACGTACACCTACTTTGTACCACAGTAACTTTCAAAAGCCAAATATTCGCGTAACAAAATGGAATTCTATATTAGTGTACACTCGGACTATGCTGATTTGAATAAAATTTGGTGAAAAGCAACAAAAAAGGAATCAGGGCACAGGGTGACAAAGTCGAACAGAAATGTGAGAAAAAGCGGCAAAACCCCCAGTAACGAGTAACCGATTGGAAAAGCAAAACCCAACACCACAGCCTGAAAGAAACTAACTGCCGTTTAATAGTGTAGTTTGGGTCCCGTTAAAACTCGTGCCAATAAAAATACCATTTTAAATTCATATCTATACAAATATTTAAAATTCTATAAACTTTTTGCAGTTTTGACAATTGGAACGCATAATTTAGTTACATAAAAATACATTTTTTCCAAGCAAATAAAACATAGATTAGCAGGATAAGATAATTGTTTTCGTCGTAATTCAAAGTACAATTTATAAAGTATTCTAGCAAATGTAAAAAGTGTGAAAGAGTAAAAAATCAACAACGGATGATATCATCTAAGCAAGCGAAAATATTGGGATTATACTTTCTCATAAAGAAAAACTTTTATTATGGAAGTAATTAATTTGAAAGAATGCTAATTTTTCTTTTAATCGCTTCTTTAGCGCCGCAACTTTTATCTACTTTGTTTGAATTACTTTCGGCCGAGCAGTTCGCGGCAAGTTTCTCAAACATTTTTATACTAAGTTATAACACTTTTATTATAAAACAAAGCCATTGTTCTAAAATAAAATTTATAAATTGAGACGTAAATAACCATACTTAGAGCAATACTTTGTTTTTATTTTTTTAAGTACATTGGACAAACACCATAATTAAAATCAAGACATTTAATGGGTATAATCTCAACGATATACAATTTTGATGTTGGTTTTTTGTATGTTATTTAATTCAAGAAGCCACTCGAATTTCCTTTATCGCTGTGCAACAGTAACTGTTTTCTAGACTCGCAGTGTGATTTCAACGTATAAAAGTAATTACCACTTTAATTGTTTAACTTATAAAAACTATTCATAAAGCCGCGCTACGAATTACGATTAAATAAAATATCCATAACGATTTCCACCGGCACCAATGTTTATTGTTTACGTTCGCAAAAATAAACAAAAGTACATTTCGCCTTTAAAACACCGCTGCGTTTCGAATCTGAAACAGAATCTGTAATGTATTCGATTGGCGAATTCGTGACTACTCAATGCAGATCAAATATGAGCCAAATTGGATCCGTACACACGTTGGACCTCTGAAAAAGGTTCGTAGCGTCGTAACTAGGCATTTCATTCGATACTCTTGGAAAAAAGTACAAGACGACCGACACAAACCGTCTCTGTTCGATACCATGAAATTACCAAATCGTTTGTACACCTACTTGTAGGTAAACAAAGGAATCACTCCGGACCGAATTGATTTGATTTTAGATTGTTCATTCTTTGAAGTTTATTTTCGGAAAGGTATGTGAAGATATACTTACCTACATATGTATCCGTTTATACATCGCTCTTTATTTGTATTTGAAGTGATTCGGTTTCATAAATCTATTTTTAAACGTACCTATCATTTCAGCGACTTTGACTTTGACTTCAATGAATATAATTTCTATATAAATCTGTAAACACTGTATAATGTTAGTACTACATAATATAAAGTGATTGCCTACTAACTGGACCAACTATGCATACACATTACACAATCATCACAATGGTCAATTAAAGATCCGACCACTAATAGTCAGCTAATCACCGCTAATTAATCGCACCGCAAATATCTGGTGATGATGAGTTACATTAGGAATTTATTTAAATCATGAATATTCAGTTAATTAAACAAATTCAAACACAACTTTCCATATGATTACGTTCATGCAGTTTATTATGTAGGTACGCGTACATTAGACTCTATTATTTTTAATTTGATAAATTATTATACGCTTAACGCTACTCACCTTAAATAAAGTCAACACATCTCAGTACCATAAAACGCAATGTCAAAACTCTTTACAAGGCAGGCATTACAATATTTTGGCAAAAAAGATTTTTAGGTAGCGTTTATTTTTCTCACTTTCCATAAAAAAAAATACACTCAAAAACAGTATTTTTAACAAAATGTTCTAATGCATTTGTTGACCTTATCATAACGATATAAAAACGTATTAATAAAATAATATTACCTTTATTCTATTACACGTTTCTTTTTCACATTCTACATTTGATACCACAAAGTTTAAAAGCACTTAAGCTAATACTTTTTACACATCGCTGTCACGGAATAGTCAGTAAAGCAGCCGTGAAATTATTCTGTACTCGGCCTTAGCGCCAACCCGGCAGATAGACGTGGGAGATATTAAATCGTATGGAAACTAAACTCACCGGGATATTAAAAATAAATTCAACGTATTCAAGTTGTATTTTCAACTTCTAGAGAATTTTATGATAGTTATGTGTGATGCATTTGCTCTATGTTCTCTCTATGGGCATGTTTTAATCATAATGAGTACAATTCAACGGACTAACTTATTTAGTTTTTGCTTTCAATAAATTCTTACTTTTTATATGTAAGTACATTTTGTCGAGAAAAATTCACTTGTGGCTAAATTACATGTGCTACGCTATGTACATAAACAGGTACAAGCTCAAGAAATAGACGCTTACCTCTACTTTTTAAAATCTTAAAACCACGCCATTCATTATTCAAAAACGAGTTCAAAATCTTCGTGTTAAAAAGATGCTTACGAATTCTATAGGGTACTCTGAGGTGGAGGTACTAAATTTGTTTATCTTTTACAGGTTAATTATTAAATCGTCTATAGCTCAAAACCCTTAAACGAGCAATTACTGTGTACATCGACATAAAAGAGTTAAAAAAAAAATGTGCAATGTTCTAACAAATTGTGAATCAATGAAGAAGTCTCACTTTTACTCGCTCGTTTACTTTTATAAAATGCGTTTTACTTTAACAAGCACCCCTGGTCAGTAGCTCCATCTATTAAATTGCGAACGAACTGACTTTTAGTCGTAGACCTTTACCAACAATAGGCAGAAACCATGTAAAGAACAGATACAAGACGAATATTATTTTCTTATACTCTTAAAATGAGAGTTCTTAATAAATTATCCATAAAAAAAAACGGTGAACCTTTGTTAAAGTTACTAAATTATACTATGGTCATTTGCCATTATATAAGAACTTGCTTGTATTGGCTAGAAATGCGGTGAATTTTCGAAACCAGGGGTGTTTAAAGGCGCCTATATCTTTATCAATTGTGTAAAAGTATAATCTACTATATTAATAATCACCACGTGCACAATACCGGAACCCATGGGTAATACTATTTCAGACTTATTAAGCTTCCGATTATACCTTGATTAATATAACGAATATAACTCAAGCCCGTAACAATCTCGACTTGCACATTTACGACATTCAGGCGACTTAATAAAATTTCCTTGCAGATGTGAGCGACGCAAACCTACTCTAACAACTTTCAGAGTAATAAGTACATAGTTCACCTGGATTTACCAGTTCAAAATATTCACACACGAAATGTGGATGGCAAAACTATCCTCTGACATTAGCAACAGCATGAAATTGGAACTATATTATATAAATATCTAAAGGTAAACTGTTAGCTAAGACCAAATTTGGAGAACTGAGTTATGAATGTTGCTAGAACTTTTAATGGACTGCATTCAGTTAGCTCTATGCAAAACTGCGTCATTTCAAGCAGAAATACAATATTAAACCTATGCACACATTTGCGTTTATCTTGGGAATATGTTTGTAATTTTGATATGTTATGAAAATGTTTACACACATTATTAAACACTGAAAATTCTCTAACCAAGGACGTACATACTTTTATGTACAAACTTACCTACGTTTTGAAACTTCTAGGTTTATCAATTTGTTTGTTTGTTTCCAACGTTTCATTTACACTTCCCGTTAATTAATTATAACGTAATTAATACTATGCTCACCCAAAACATAATTACAGGATGTCAAACAATTAATACGGTATAATGTAACAAAGTAAATGCTGAATGCAATTAACGCCATTGTCAAACAACAGACTCAGTATTACTTTAAAGTAGGTTAGCTGACGTTTGTTCCGCGTCGCTGGTTATATCTACTAACATGCAAAAATTACTGTAGGAACAAGGCGAAACTGTGAAATTAGAATTGGTTTTCTTAATCGGCTGAGGTGGAGGCGAGCGCAGCGCGGTTCAATTCTGTCGCTTCCGAGAGCGGCCTGTTTTCAATACACCTCCAAATTGCTCCATTAAAACTTCCCTAACTGCCTTCAAACCGAATTGTTAACGCTTCGCGTACTACTGAATGTTGGACAATGACGGGAGTAGTCATTGAATATCAGACTGTCTTTTCAAAAATTACTGGTTTATTCGCTGTTTAGCACGTATTTATACTTGAGTATCGTAGCTCTATTCAATTTAGCAGTTAATAATTTAAACTTATATTAAATAATTATTCATTTAGTTTATTTTCAAGACTATCTTTCCATCTGTATAATCTTATCTCTGATAACTAAAAATATTTGTCCATTAGTAGCGTACTCTAAACTAATGTTTACACGAAAGCTCTGCAAAGTGTATTCATATTTTCCGGCTACCAAGGAAAGTTTTTAAAGCAGTGTAATCATCCAGTAGATACCTACTAGAAGCGGTAAACTTTAACTACTATTTGGCACACTTTCAAACTTCCACCGTGTCGGTCCATGACTATTTTTCTCTTTTTGTAGTTCGATTAAAACATGCAGTCGCTCTTTCCGTTCTATTCATGTATGCGATGCACTTGAACGAATTTCGGAGAAAGGTGTGTGGCAAATAGCAACGGCACAGGCAGCGAGCGTCATCGTGCTTAAAATAGAGGAAAACTATCGTAAATATCGCCCCGAAGCACCAAAGCGACTGTTGTATAAAAATAAAACTACTCTGGAGTGCTTACTGGAAAATAATGAAAGTGTAAAGCTGAATTTTGTTGCATGTGCGATAAGGTGTACCTATTGCTCTTCGGCAATGAATTTTTTTGACTGTGCTGTGCCGTCTTGGTATTCAAAAAGTATAAATATTGTAAGAAAAGTTGGCTCTCGTATAAAAGGAGCGGCACTAATGTTTGTATAAATCGTACTTACCTGGCCTGCCTCGGCATCCAGTACGTTAGGTGTTTTGAATGCGAGGCCAAATTGACTCCATTAAAAGTTTTGAAAGCGCTCGTAGCTTAGATAATTTACTGAGAGAGTTATGCCGTCTATAAAAGCATACGTGGGTACTGAAAACTAATGAATTTATGTTTGTGTTTATATTTTCGTACTTAACTTTGTTAAGTGGATGCTTAATGTTTTAGGTGGTTGGTAAATACACATTATGTATGATACTGATATATTTTCATGGTGGTAAGGTCGTAAGTAACGTACCCACCCGAATGATTGTCGTCGAGACAGTTGATGGGTACTCAAGCTTTATATCCAATCGCTTAAATGGTACTTGTGTTGGCTCATTGGCTATATTTTAAAGAGTATAATAATATGGTTTCCAGACGCTGTAAATGATTATGCCTCTGCAACTTCAACTTTAAAAAAAGTAATTTAATCTTGCCATCCCGTAGAGAAAAGCGCGAGTTATCTTTATTGCTTCCATATTCTCTACAAAACTTTACAAGATCATAGTGTATTGTTTAATCTCACTGTTACGAACTTTTCCTTTGATAATGTGATAATCTCACATGGGACAGAGCCCCATAATTGATAAGAGAGCACAGGGACACAGGACGTAGTAATTAGGGAACGGGGAAGCAATTACGACTTTAATAGGAGTGCGATGTTCGCGGCCGAACGTTAGCTCCTTAATAATGTTATATGTTCCTTTGTTGTGCGCGATTCAATAAGTGAACTAGGAAACTAGTGTGTCCCAGACCAAGAATCAATCTCATTATTGGTCCTTGTATGACCAATTTTCTTGGTAATGTGAAGCACTTACGATATGCTTCTCTCGTAGCATGTAATGGATGAAAATGTAGAGTATTCACTTTACATGAGAGGTATAGTGCTCAACTTTGTTAGAAGTTTAGCACATTATTAATTTTATCAAATAAATTAAAAAAAACTTCTTAAGAGTCTGCAGAGATAGTGGCAAATGACGTTCTTAAGGACATGCTACGGCCATTTGGTTTTTTAACTTAGTTACAGGCTTGCAGGTAAGTTTAACAACACGAAATGTAATATCGCGTTAACTCTTACCCGTGGATATGTAAAATGTAAGATTGATAATCTTTTGCTCAGAGTGGGCAATCTAGGTGGGTACTTTGTAACTTATAAAAGTATGAAAATGAAATGCACACAGTCTCAAAATTAACTCATAAACCTGTGTTTTATTTGCTTATTTTGTTTGTTTTTGTACTTTTTGTGTTATAGTCGACTATAAAGCTTAATATCTTATTACGCGATCACAAACACGATTGCAATAACTCTTCGTGCTTTAATTGGACGGCGCACTCGATCGCAAGTGACATTTCAAAGGCTGCGGTTAAGCTCAACTCCGCACGAAATTAAGTTTGTTATGAAGTGAGAACGTTTTTTGTGAAGAGTAATCTTACCAACCTATAGTAGGTATATTAATAATAAAAAGCTGAAGAGCTTGCTTGTTCAGTTGGTTGAACGTGCGTTAATCAGAAACTACTGATACGAATTGAAAATATTTTTTTATGTTGAATAATCTATTTATTGTGAAAAGCTATATCAAATCATGTCAAGACGCACACACAGTGGAGCAGCATTAAATAATGCTGATAAAATAGGAAAATATAAATCCGTACGGTCATCTGTACGGACATATATTGTCTTCGCCTACTACTACTAGTTACTTACTTGGTTAATTTTTTATCTTATAACTTTGTGTAAACTATTATTTTTTATCAGAACCTGTTAACAACTACGAGTGGTAAATGCTTAACTTAGAGTAAAGGTAAGGTAAAAACTACCTTTTGGTAGTTATATTATTGTTTCTTTTCTAGTTCTATTTAATGCTAAATCACAATAAGTATTGTATTTCTGTCTGGTCCGGGTAGCTGTAGTAAGGATAAAATAACTCTGTGACAACATTATTGATGAGATAAAAGATTATAAATAACAGTTAAATCTACAGAAATAAAACATAAGTTTTAAAATATTTATATTAAAAGACATGGATGCAATAATTATTATTTAATAAACACAGTGTATTTATACTCTGGCAGCACTGCTTACGTCTGTCGCCTGTGTCAGTTATGTCAAATGCAACTGACAAATACTTACTTATTTGTGTTCGCGCCGTCAGCTTTACCGTTAAAAATAAGCGATAAATATTTATCTGATTCATATAATTAAAAGTTTTTAGATACAGCGATTAACGCTGCATTAGCTATGACTTACGGAAATGCACACAGGTTCTTTCTCAGGACTATAGCTAGTCAAGGAGTTTTGACTCTTGCCGATGTTCATAAAGTTTTGGAAAAGTTTACCGGTAAGAAGCTTATTAAATACATTATACCACTAGTTAAAATGTAATTACTTTTTGAAGTGGTAAAAACTTGCACGTACGCACTTGTAAAAAGGTCTTATTCAAAGAGATCTAAGATGTTTGAGGTTGGTGGTTAAAATAATCACGCACCTAATAATATTCCTCTTTACAAGCGACACTGTGCACACTGAACATCCAAGTCTCTTGTGAGACTGTGTCTTGCAGATAATACTGATAAATATTTAATATTCCAGACGATGGAGAGTTTAATTTACAAGACATGGTGAAAGAAATAAATGCTGAAATAAGGCCATACAAACAACAAATCAAAATAACAAATGATGAGGTCACTAATGAAGAGGTTGTAGTCTTCCTTTCTCTTGGCTATGATGATGCTACTAAAGCACAAAACATCTTCAATGCAACAGAACTGGAGTATTTCAGGGTACTCATTGAACAGATCATGACAACTGAATCAAGACAGATCACTGGGATCCATGCTATGAACTTAGTTGGTAAAATGAAATCTACTTTTACTAAAACTGATGCACAGGTAAGTTCTTTTTTGTGTTTATCCACCTTGTGTGTGATTGTTCAGTATAAAACAATGTTCTTGTTAATAATAATTTGCCTAGCAATAAATACTAAGTAATAAAACAACACAACATTGAAAATGTCATATTGGTTGTATAGTATCATAAACATTTCAATAGGTATGTAATTTTTTTAAGTAGGTACACAATTTAACAAGATCATGCCATTGGAATCAATTTACAGGCAAATTATCTCATGATGTGTGTTTTTCTGTTCCATTATTGAGCACTTATATTAATTAGTACACAGAGGTTTGCCTAGGTGCATAATCTGGTCTGGAGAAATTCTCTGAAGAACTCTCAGTAATGCAATATGTTATCTTTATATTCTTAGCTTCAAGAGATACACTTAATGCCTTTATAAGTACAAGCTCAACGATTGTAAAACATTAAAAGCCTCATACCTTAAGTATTGTTTTAAAATGTTACAGAAACTGCTCAACACTTGGTGCAGAATGCGGTATTTGGATAAGGAGGAAACAAACTATGCTCTAGGGGTCAGAGCTATCCATGAGTTTGAAGGCTATCTTCGAGAGAACATGCCTGATACCATTGAAGAATGCTGTCTTTGCAAACAAATTGTTTTTAGAGTATGTGGTATATATTATTAAGCTAGCACAGAATAGTGACACTTATTTGAGTTCTAAAGAAGAATTCTTTTAATGAGAACCTGGATACTAGCTTTAAAGATGAGTGATAATGTACAGGAATCCTCGGTTTGAGGCAATCACTTTTTACATATAATCTTTTATAAGGGTTCTCTTATAAACATATTATTATGTGTTTGGATTATACATTAGTATCTTAAAACTTATTGTGCATTACAAATACTTATTATTTGTGACTGTATCTATTTCAGGGTTATAACTGTCCAGGCTGCAGCTTAGCGGTCCACACTAGGTGCTTGAAGCGGTACCTTGAAAAGGTTGACAAGTGGCCATGCTGCAAGATTAACTTCAATTCAGACCAGCTGGATCGCCTAAATAATGAAGGGTAAGACCTATAATAACATATAATCTCTTTTTAACCTGCTAGGGCATAGAGATATTGCAGCCTATTTCTACTATAGGGAAAACCCTATAGTAGAAATGTTTACTTACCTGGCCATGTTCTCCTTCGTCACATTGATGCAAAACTTAAAGCTATAACCAGATTACTTTGGCCGCCTGTTTATGGCGCCTACTAACTAGAGGCAACACTTAAATGGCTTTACAAAGGTTTGTGTGTAGATATAAATACATCTCAAAGTGGTGAAGAAAAACACTGCTAGCAAATGTTTCCTGTCTTAGAGTTGGTGAAATAGATATTGAAAGAATTCAATTGCACATAGCCAGCATCTTGGACTCAGGAAATAGAGACCTATTCCCAACAGTTTAATTAGATGTATGTATGAAGAGATTTTGCTTCCTTCTCCTCACTTGGGTCATTACAGTTCCAGATTAACTCAAACCCAACACATTGATACGACTCAACAGTCAACAGTATACAACACGGTTGTGGAACCAACACTCCATCACAATTCGACAGACGACATGGAAGTTACTCAAGAAGTCATACCGGAGATCTCACAACGAGTCACTAAGAAAAGAAAGCGTCATAACGATTAGATTTACGTTCATTATGTTAAAGCTACTGAGTGGTAAGATATTGAGACGTATTTTTGTATCAGTAGAAAAGTAGATAGTTATCTAAGTAGTTAGCCGTAGCTAAGATACAACGTTTTTTCTATTGAAAATCCCAGTATAGTATCTTGTTATTGTTTTTACACACATAAGCTCCAGTTACCAAGCAATATGGATACTAGTTATATTGTTCTTGTTATTTGTTAGACGTTTCATGGTTTAAAAACATCTACTATGCATGCTATTATGTTGCATAACTCATTGAATAAGTTGGTTTTCAAAAACCATTAATAAAACAAAGACTAATTTGGATAATAGATATTCTACTGTAACAGGAATACAACAAATCAAGTAAAGATAGGTAATTAATATTAACTAGTTATAGCATTTCCACTGAATGAAACGAATTGTTAAATAATTTCTAATCTAGTATTAGCTGTTATTACGAAAATTATAAAAAAATTGTCATGTCATGGTATTGTTAATTTCAAATAAAATTAATATTTGAACATAATTAACTTTAATATTCTAACATACCACATTAAAACTAATGAAATAACTAAATAGCTAAGTATACATTTTCTACTTTTCTTCGCACGAGTTTAGCGGAACTTGGATAATAATCGAGTAGATATTTCCATTGGTCTAACTTTAGGTAAACGATGTCGACAACGGTGCGTGCTCTAAACGAAAAGTGATGAGGCACGCCTACAAATAATCCCTGAAAACATTTTAATTTAATCATTTCGATATATTTTTTTAAGTTGAACTGTGTGGTGAAAAAGCTATAAAACCTAGCACATTACCGAAATGGTTTCAAAAATTTTAAACATTTTTTGGTTTTGATATTGATGTGGTAAAGAACTTATAATGTTGACCTTAAAATCATTATTTTTTAACCAATTCCAAAGAACTTTAGTACATTCTTTATGCCAGCGAATCACTTAGGTGTAATTTATTTGTATAATATTCATCATATTCATAATATGTTAAGATTTTGAATACGACATTATTATGAAAATTACCTGAGCAATACCGAAGCTGTCTTCAGGGCCAAGTACATCATAAATCGATTCTGTCAAGTTAGGATGAACTGTTAGCACTTCGACCTAGTGGCATAAACATACAACATTAAAAATAGCACGTGCGCAACAAGTAATATTAATTAAGTCATAAATTATCCTATTTAGATAACTAATGACTGTATAGAATGGATGAGCTTCTGTTTTAAAGTAAGCAAAATGACTACTTTATCGGACTATTAACATAGATGACACCAACATTACGTCATGTGGATATGAAAAATACGTACTTGACCTCTATGTATAAAGTAAATACACTGATCTGAGTCACCGCACTGCACTATGTAATTGCCGGGAAAGAACACACAGTGCCTCATCCACATGACAAGCATTCTTCTAAAATCTGCGTCAGTTTTACTGAAAATAACCGACTCCCTTATATGGGAGCCGTATACCGCTTCCATTACTTGTGCTCGCAAGCGGAACGGTAATTGGTAGACGAGTGCAGGCATCTGGTTATGAAAAACATTACTTATTATGTCGCCTATGACATTGCATGTGTCATAGAAATGAATTATTTTGATGAAGTGTGACAAATTGTTTGCGATTGATACATTAATTGCCAATTAGTTGTACTAAGGAATGTTGAGGTTGGCAGTGGGATACTAAGGGGCGTGGTCTAGGCGGGGCAACTGAGATACTTGCCAAAAAACTTCTCATTGTATAGATAATAGTTGTAGTTTATTAATTATAGCTACGTTTTTGTGGTTACCAATTAAAAGTTATGGCTACGCCCACAGTGCTATTAACGTTAGAATGGACAAACTGGTAGTGTAATCGCTTTATTAGTTCTTAAATGGATAGAGACTTGTGGTAGACTTTTATGTTTTAAGCAAAGAACTAACTATCATGATGTGAAGATAATAGTGAGCCTGTGAGTGATTGAATTTAAAATAATGTTGGAATGGAACAACGCATATGTTACTATAGCCATTCCTTAGCTTTGAATTATTCTTATAAATCTTGAGCATAGAAGTTCTGGCGTAACCGTTTCCCCACGTCTGTATATTTGTCAGATAGTTTATCAGGTGAAATTTGGACGGTAGTTTTCATACATTAACAGTCACTTAAACAGGCACATGGGATATCTGACACTATTTATGAAATGAGAAACTGGCCCTAAAGCAGTATTTATTTATAAGACAAATTAACGGTTTCTATACCTGCTTCCCTTGCTGCCTGTTCCATAGTTCTCTCACATAGTCCCACATTTTGTTCATTTGATGCAAGCTCAAGTCCATGTCCCTGAGTCCATCTCTCAATTCGTTGATGTCATAATCGTATGCGATACGTGATGACGAATGCGCCGTTATCATTGCTGACATTTCTGATATTAGAAGTCCTGGAAATAATATTAGTACCTATCATAATAGGTAGCATTTGCAAATGTTTTCATATAATTTGTGCGCATACTTAAAATCACACCGTTTACTCATAGGATTAGGCAGAGACCAAAATCATCTTGTATAATGTATAATATGTTTAGTTGATGTAAAATGAAGCTTCTTATGCCTGGTTTCTAAGGCACATTTAGCGGTAATTTCTCTATTCGAAGTGTTTTTTTTATTTATATGAGTTTTAACGCTATTAATTAATAGATAAACACCGCTAAATGTACTTCAGAAACCGGGGGTTAGTCGTTTTAGTTCTTAGTAGCAGACTAGGGTTTTATACTACAGCCGCCTTCAACAAAGCTAGTTGGTAAGCCTTAACATTGCTGAAAGCTTTCCTAAATAAAATAGATATTGGACTATACCTGTACAAAACTTGATAAAAATGATGACTATGATAGTTTCAATAACTTCGAAGCTATTTTGTGCTGACACATCTCCAGTGCCCGTTATCGTGACCAAATTGACCACGTACCATAATGCCGCCACGTATAGAGCGAAATAGCTTCCCTGGGAAATACAGTGGCAGTTAAAAAAGTTTTCTTTTCCATATTTTTTTTTTCTATAAGTCACTAGCGGCCCGTCCCGGCTTCACCCGGTTTAAAAACATTTTTCACGTATAAATGTACCTCTTGAATCATCGTATCTATTAACAAAGACTGCATCAAAGTCCGTTGAGTAGTTTTAAAGATCTATACATACAGACATAGGGACAGACGCGGGAAGCGACTTCTTTATACTATGTAGTGATATATTAGCAAGCATTACGTCTTTAAGTTATACATTAAGAAACTTCTAAAAAGAGAGTGATTGTTCATCTACTGAAGTGGTGTTCTGACATTTTATAGTAGGTTTTACCACTGTCGAATCACACTCACTCTCAGGATTTTACTTACGTATTCACCATTTTTATATCCCATTGCCGTAAAACATTTATCACACACAAATGGTTTATGTCAATATTTCCCACGTTTAAATGGTCGTTTCTTAGTGTAGCTATAGTTTACCTCCATTAAAAATAACATAAACGGTTTCATAGATATATATTACCTGTTGCTTCTCATTATTTCCCATCACAGTACTAGACTATAAAATGGCATTAAATTGTTTATACCTCAGAGTAATTAGCCCGTAAATTCAATTCAGGTTTAGACATCCAGTTAGCTGAAGTACAGTGTACTGGAGTGAGGCACGATAGCTTGAAGAATAGGCAAGCGTTTACATGCGATAGTATTGATGCCCATATCGCCGTTGTACTAAAATTGTAGAAAATATTAAATTTGTTGAAGCAAGTTACATGACAAAAGACTCCTACACAAATCCTGTCTTCTTCGTGACTAGTGACTAATAATAATATGACTTAATTTGAAATCGGCTTTGTGATAGCAAGATGCCTACTTTAGTCAGTGAAGCATTATGCGATTTAGAATTGCTAAGAATAACACTTGAATTATAATATAATAAAGCAATAATATCGTCGTTCTCGATATAATCTTTATTAAATAATGCTCTCATACTTACGTAAGCTTTATAAATAAATTTCCAGATCCGATATTAGTCTTTCTATGCGTACGATACGTGAACAAGTAAGAGATTCTTGCGAGTTGGGGAGTCCGTGTATAACTGAATACAGCCAGTTTCATTACCGGACGCAAACGTAACCCAAGCATCACGTAACAAAATGGAAAATTAGCCAAGAAGTCTCTCCTTCGAAGGAATACTTTTGAAAAATACCTGTAAAATAAAACAATAAATGTCGTACTAATATTAAAAAGTGAAAGTATGTAAGATTGTAGATAATAATATGAATATTTGTTTCACTTTCATTCTTAATAACTTTCATTATAAACAATGGATATTTTGTAAAATTATGTCAGTGCTTTTGGAAGGATCGATTCCTGTATAATCAAATGTATAAAACATTGTCAATTGAATTGTTATAACATCTGTCTACTTACTTCTTTCTCACTTTACTTGGATTCAACACATAGTCTCCGTATCTGTTCATATACCCGCTGTGGATGTCCAGAAATAGTTTGTACAGAAAGACTATGTCGATCACAATACAAATGTATAAGTAGTAAGGAACCGATAGAAATGCCATTTGATAAACCACTAGTATAAAGTCCATGTAAGATAGGAAGAGAATAATGTATTCTGAAAATAAACAAGTGAATTTCGTATATTTGCTCACGAAAGTTGTGCCATAAATCAAAATTTTAAAGTCTTTATTATAGTATTATTGTGATTTGGGTTAGACAGTTGATTGAAGGAGCAATGGAATCAGTTCTAATTAATGTTATAACGTTAATTATTTTATAAATTACCTATAAAGGTGACTAAACGGCAGTCCGGAACGATGCTGCTCCGGAACCACCTAAAATGATAAAATAACTGCTTGAAAAAAAATATCCCTATAAACATTCAATAATTTTATAATTAAACAAATGGGTAACGTTTACCTGTGAGGCTTAAACAGCAGAAATCCAGCGGCGATGTAATCGGCACATGTTGCCGAACTTATAGATTTAGAACCATGTGATTCTGAAACACTTTTATCTGGACTCTGAAATGAAAAAGACATTGTTTTTCTTAATGCCAACGTTGGTCTAGCTGTTCTCGAGTTTTGGGCCGAGTACCTATGCATATTTGGCGGTTTATAGATTCAGCTATTAACAGATACTTTTATTTATCAGGTCTCATGAAAAATATTTCAGATCACTTTACTTTGCATTTCGTACAATGTCCACTTTGAGTAACAAAATAGATAGTTAGTGAAAATGCTCACATCTGAATACTTGAGAGTATCAGTGTCGTCCTCCTCGTCTTCGCCAGTTTCGTATGAGGCAGGAAAATAATTTGAACCCTGCCAAAATAAAGACAAATATTGAAAGAAATTCCATAATCTGTCTTAGTCTAATTTAGAGTAATTAAGGAATAGATATAAAACGTAGTTACGACTGAATTCCCACTCCTGTCTAGCACGCAAATGGTTGGCAAAACGTAGTCTTTGGGCGCCGATTCGACTGATTCCTTTACTTTTTTAAGAACTGACGGATAGCTCTGTAATTTTACAGTAACATGAAATTATATGTAAAGTTAAGAAAATAGATACAATTTTATTTTTAACTTATTACATAGTATGTCTTGTCAGATAAAGCTCTAAAGTTTCTCCTTTCTTTCTGAATAAACACTGAAGTTTACCTTTAAAAGTGTATAAAAATCCCTGCCCTTTATACATAGCACATCGATGTTTCGAGAAGCAACTACGTTAGATGTGGTCAGATATCTGCTAGCTCCCCTTATGTTCCCGAATATTCCTCCCGGTCCCATACACGCTTCCACTTCATTTATACTTGACATTATGTCCACCTTTGATATGAAAAGAAGCATACAATATTACGCAACTGAACTGTTAGTCATTTTGATAACACACTGCGGGCCAGTTTTAAAGTGATAGTAAATGTATGAATAAAATTGTCAAAATTCCACCTGATTAGTTTTCAGATACTTATATAGTAGTGGTGAAACCGGCCTTACGCATAGAATAAGTGGTGTCAAACGTAAGATACCTTCATATCTTTATGTACTGACCATGCGCGAATACTATTAGTTTATACATACATACATGCATACAAACACGATTTCTTCCAATAGAGATAGGCAGAGACCAAAGAACGAATACCATTAGTAAATAAGCAAGAGTGTTAAAAGTAAGCAGTATATGACAAAAAAATTACTTACCTTCCCCCTATAAATGATATACATAGTACTAATAACTTCATTCGCTCTAATCACCAAGTAACCCTTTTGGAAGTACCGTTCTCTTAGCTTCTTGGCAAATGCTCTGAAGAATGAATAGTCTACATCTTCAAATAATGGTATTTCTCTCAGAGTTTTCTCGTACATGTGTAATACAGCGTCTTCGTTCAAATTTGCGTGCAGTTTGCCGAGTATTGATTGGTGCTGAAAATAAAATGCATGATATACTACAAATTAAATTATTATTATTTTCATGTACAAAAGCGTAATTATCTGGGATTATATTTCAGCTAGGATCATTCTCATCCGTACCGTTTCTTAGTACAAGAAAGTCCATTGCTAACGACGATGCCTATTCTTTAAATTTTGTAAATGACTGGATTCTTTTGCAAAAACAAACATTCAGGAGAGATATTGGATAATATCATCGTTTCACGCTTTAGTAGTTAAACTAAACAGATTTAGTAGCTGCTCCTTTTTGATCGTCTTTCGCTCACTGTTTTTACTTACCGACCATCCTCCTGTTCTCTTCCATTGATATTGCCAATATTCCATAACAGTCTTCATCAGCGAAAACGGTATCTTTTCTCTATTCAAAAATAGTTCCAAATGCTTTAAGTTCTCTTGAAATTTGGTCACTACTTGGTCAGCCATCGCTTTTAGTGATGCTATTCTTGCGTACACATATCTATAACAGAAGTTCTTTGAAAAGTTAAGTCTTCTTTTCGATTCTAAATGTTATTGTCTATTCATTTTTACTAACGCTTTTTTATCCCTAATCATTACATGTTGTAACATAAAGTTACCTCGGCGCGTCTTTTCATGCGTTTTTCAATTCCCTAGGGAGTTTTAGGAGCTTTGGGTAACCGGGTTGAAGCCAGGACGGACTGCTAGTATCCAAATAAATTAAAATTCTAGGACCGTAAACTTACCCAAAAAATAGAACACCGTGTACGTTAACGCAGTTACACAAGATCATGTGTACATAATTTTGAGGCACAATATCCCCGAAGCCAGCGCCACCAAAGCTTGTTGCTGCCCAATAGTAAGCTAATAGATACGCCCTCGTTGGTGTTATATACTTGCTCTTTAGTATCTTTGTACCGTCTAACCAAGAACCTGGGAATTAAGCAATTATTTATGACTTTTTCTTAAATGAATATACCCTTAAATGAATTGCTAATTATTTGCCCGCAGTTCTACATGCGTGGTATTTTTGCTAAACTAGTGTATTATACCGTGCTTGGGTACTTCTACATTTACATTTAGTAGGGGATAGTTTCATCAATCCAACGTTTTAACCATGGAAGCGTTACCAATATCTAAGCTAATTAATTAATTATTTTTTTGATAAAGAAGTAATTATTACTAACCCTCGTGACAAACCATATTGCCATCTGGATGAAAAACTGTATTCATAATAGGCATTTGTTTGCGAAATCTTTCCAACAAAATCTCGAAATCCTCGGCATCGCTTGCTAGCACGTATGTACAGGACATACTGAGCAAAATGCATGCGTACAGGTTAAGGAAGAATAACGTCAGTAGTAGAAAATGTACTACACTCATGATATATGCCTGAAAATAATTCAAATGACGTTATATTTGCGCTGCAAAGAAAGGTATGAATAAACTGTCTTTTAAACAGCGACACTAAGAACAGAATTTTAAAAAAGGTTTAGAGACATTAAGAGCTTGTAAGGCTATGCAAGGATCCAATAGTGTTCTCTCATCTTAAAAAAATGCTTCATTAAATGTTTATTTAGACTGAAAAGTTAGGTTGCGTAGTTCATATGATTGTAGATAATTATTTGATGACTATGTTTTGTTTAGATGGTTTCAGTCCCTTAGAATACGCATTTAAAATATATTTTAAGAAACTGATGTATTAAAAGATTATAAAGGTTTACTCGTTTTAAATCGGCTATAGAATCAGCCCACGTTGCTGTATAAAGTTTAATAATCTGCAATACGTTAATCATTCTTATCCCGCAGTGGTACATGTGGGGACTGATCTCGTGGTCTTCTTTGCAGTGACCCTCGTCATGCTTGGGAACGAATAGCAGCCATAATGCGTACCAAGGAAAACAAGTTACTATGTCTATTACGAACTGACCCTGAAAAGAAAATATAAATGGAGGAATTAATAACTGGGGTAGTAGTCTTTATTGCATAGCTTATTAGTAGAGATTTAAAACGTTTTAGGCTTATTCTGACATATTACAGAGAAACATACCTGATATGTTGGTATTATTTACGAAAATGTGTCTCAAAATCTTAAGTAAAAGCTATAGGCGTAACCTACATCTTAGTTGAACAGAGTAATTTTCATTCGTTGTCGTTTTAATAGTAGTATCCGGTAGGTGGCGGCATTTGCACAGAATATTTTCTAATTTAACTCTAAACTTACCATTGCAATAGAAAAGTTATATAAATTAATTTAATTTACCTGTAAGTAATGCTTTGCAGTCATATACGGGTGGTATATAAGCTGATTCTTTGGACCATAATAAGCTACGTGGAGCATTAAATACATATCTACGTAGCACATCGTCTCGAGGAATGCTATCGGTATATTCAAGTCTGTGAACACTGGTGCCATTGATACAACCAACTGGAATAGAATAACACGCATTTCATACTTCTACGGTTGCCTTAGATATTTTGTGTTTCACATACATACAGTTTCTTTGCTTGCCCTTTTTGTATACAGATTCGAATATTGCAAGCCCTAATACATGCATAAAATCACGCCCTTTTGCCCTTAGAAGTAGGCAAAGACCAGAGGGTATTTTGTCAGACTATTTACTAAAAGGTAGAAATATTCAAATATATATAATTTCGTCGATGAAAAAGACACATGACATATTTAAGCCAAAATTATATCTAATTATAAAACTAAATTCATCAGTAAACATTTGAGTCACAGAAAAAAGAAACAAAGACACAACCTGCCAGCGCTCACCGCTCCTAATCAGGACTATTGTTTGTTATTTAAACTAAAACGAACACTTACTGGTATCATGAGGCACAACAGAAACGCCGCGGTCATACGCATTAACGCCCACACTTTTAAGAATATCCCATCTGGCTTCAAAACAATAGGCATCAGAATATAAGGCGCTATGTTGTTTAGAATTTTAAATTGTCGGTAAGATTTCCAGTAGCTTTCTTTGTTCTTTTTGTAGTCGTGCAGAAGGTCGATAAATGAATCTGCCAATTATTGTCATTAACCTCAGTATTTTCTTTCTATCTTGAAACTAGTTAGATTAAACGTTTGACTAGTTTCAAGAAAGAAAATAAATATACCTCCAAATATATGTCCATACTGTCACAGAAGAAACCCAAAATAATTTGAAACTGAATGGGAATCAAAATATTGACACGCGCGTCAATATCGTTGTAAAAATGCTATGTTAAAAGTTAAGAAAATGGGTATTTTCAATGTGAATAGTATGTGTATACCATGTTTATTGCCATCAGTTAATTATTTGCAATTCTCAGTATTACTATTTTAATGTGACATAAGTTTCCCTATTTTATTGTCTGTTCAGCCTCAATGCAAAGCTTCATGATTTTAATGACTCTTTAAACTACAATAGCTGGCTAACTAGTATTCGATGCGCTTTTACTCAGTAACTAAAATATACAGATACTTAAAATGTATTAATGAATCCTCGTATTTTTATTTCTCTTCAAAGTATAAAAATATAAAATATTTTTATTTCTCTTCAAAGGTGGTACAAGTTTTTACTGTTACAATTAATATTATAAATAAAATATCAACCATGGAGAAACTTCGAGCTTGTACTAGCCTAATAGGGTAGCAGTAATACAGTTCTCCAGACGCTCTCAATTTAGACTTTTATACCATTACAATTATATTACTGAATGAAGTGAGATATACTAACTGTTGAAAAAGTCTTGCAATATATTAGTAATCTTGACTTTTGGTTTTTCAGCTTGATTGTAGTGTTGTAAGTAAGATTCTTTTGTTAGTAAATTAGTATTCACATCGAATAATTTCAATTCTTCTGGTGTTAAAAGTCCTTCGTGTTCTTTCATATCGGGGAATAGACTTAGTGCTGATGTGTAGGCACTGTGGCTGATGCAGACAAGCTAAGAAAAAGTTTAATAATGGCATATGATAGAGAAATAGTGAAGGAAAACATCGTGATAAATTTAATACGTTTATTGATTATGCAAAGTCTCCAACCCGCACTTGGCCAGCTTGTTGGACTCAGGGCCTAAAACTTCCCCCTTGTTTGGTAAGAGACCCTTGCCCTGCCGTGGGATAGTAATGGGTTAAAAAAAAGGGTCAGTATATAGTTATAATTAAGATTTTTATGCATTAAGGTTATGCAATGTTGTACCAAAGTGTACTATGTATCAATATCAAGCTGTGCGCAGATCCAATAATAAGATCCATAATGTCTACTTATATCACAGAAACAAGTACTGACATGAAATAATTTAACTGGCTCTTGTATTACCATTCTGACAAACAACATATCTATATATGAATCGTTCTATGTACTTAAGTTGACGCGTATTATACTCAAGGTATTAGTCATTGCGTTTCACATGTTTTACGTAACATAATGTTATTCAGATTACGATTCGTTATTAACTCTACATCTACCGACTTGTATTCAATAGAAACGAATCAGCCACATTGTGTAGGCAGACAATTTATACTTTTAATTTGATTTGAGTTTTATAGATATTAATCAACTGGAACTTCCTTTATTTCCATTCTGATATGGCCTGGCTCTATTTATTATTCCGTACGAGTTGTATAAGGTAATTCAGGAACATTAATTATATACTTCTTCAATCTTTATAGTCTAGTCGCATATAAGAAACTTAACTGTCAATACAATAAATCCTGCAAAAGTATACATTTTACTATGTATACTTTGTTAGTAAATAAATAATGTCTTCCTGCTTAGAACCGTAGAACCAAAAAACTAGAGACAAACAAGGCAAACTAAACGGTAGTTTTTGCCGATATGAATATGACACATGTTATGCGGAAATCTCTGTAAATTCAACTGAAGATAAGCAAACCTATTCATGGATAGCGGCCGTTAGTATGTTTTAATATAAAACATACTAACGGCACAATTCAGACCACCTCTTAAATACATGTATTTTTGTACTTAATAAAACGATATGAAACGTATTAAAAACCTGTCCTTGCCCTTAGATCCCTTCCCTTTAGATCCCACTGCCTAGTAGTGAGCTGACTAAATATAGTAATTGCTATGCTGAAACTAATCTCACATGCCTTACCTTACAATGTGTCAACGTAATCACAGTAGAGACCGATGGTACTCCATACAGAAGGACCAGCAATCCCAAATGGTTGCCAGGACCGATGACTCTTTCCTTGTTGTTTTCTCTCATAGCTTTAGTCGTCACTAAGCAGTAACCACTTTCTATTATGTAAAGTTCTCTTGACACTGTGCCTCCGTAGAATACTATCTCTCCGGGTGGGAGGATTATATCTGTAGCCGCTGTAAAAGCATTAGAATTCTGTAAGACATACTTTTACGTGGAAAAGAAAATTAAATGAATTAAAAAAAATGCGACTACTAAATAAATCATATAGTCCAACCAGTTGTAGCCAGCTTTGTCTGCGTAAAAAGATTTCTTGGGATAAAAAGCCTATGTATTAAACCAGGTAATAAACAGGCTGTTAACCAAGTGGCAACAAAATCCATTTACTAGTTTTCGTGTAAGAAATATCTATATCTACAAATATCCATACATCCAAACTTATATAACTAAATTCAATAACTGAAAGTTCATAACGGATACGAAGCAGATTTCTAAACACAATCACGACGTCAGAAATTACACATTAAATGAATAAAATAGGAGATTTATTTGTGCTAAGCCTATCCAAGCTAATAAAACAAAGGGAAGCATAAATTGCAACGGTTGACCAATTAAATGGTCTTTATTAAACACGCTAGTTCTTAGTTTGACCGCTTGAACCGTTGTCTTACTTACTTATAGGCCAATTTGTCGGCGTTCTGTATTAAACACTTAATCAATGGGATAAGTATTTGACCGGGAAGCGAGTGACACACGGGTTAGAAGTAGTTTCTATCGGGCGTTTTAAAGCTGATTGGTGTCAATTATATACTGCTTTTTAACTTGGTACCTATCTTTAACGATAGGAGGAAGTTTAATTTGTTTTATATTTCTAAGAAGGAAACCTTTAATTAACTTGTTGTTTAAAAGTCTATAAAATGTGGATTTTATCGTTAATTTCTCGTACTTACTCTCCGTGAGTGTTTGGATGTAAGCTTTGTTTTTGACTTGGAAAAACTTGATGGATGTGAGAGCCTTGAATCGGGCTTGGTGTAATACTTTCTTGCGGAGTTCAGACGGTACCACTGTTTTTTCCAGCCAGTTGTCATCTGTTACTTCGACTCCCTGAAAATGTGTTTTTATCATTACTTATTTTGGTTCATGTATTCTTTTGCTAGAGGTTTATGTTATGTGGAGTTTTGGAATAGTTTTCTGATGCACCTAATATCGATTTGGACAATTTTTTTGCTTTTGACTTTAGCTTAGCTGGTATTTGAATTGCTCCGTGGCTAAATTTAGCTACATTGAGTAGTTTGAAAACATAACTTCACAAATCTTTACAGGTAACTGGGATCTCTAAAAAGGTAACGTAGTCACATATTATTAAATTTCATATAAGTATATTACCGAGTTATACTGCCATTGCAGTTCGTAGAAAGCCATTATTCGCGATTTGATAGCTGGATGCATATTGTTTTCTTTCATGAATTTGTCTATCGTCATGATCACTTCTACAAACGCCGTTTTAGTTCTGCAGATTCAAAATTATAATTAGAGTTCTGACATGATTATCTAGATTGTATTATAGTAATGTGACGGTCATTAAATAATTATGTTTACAAATGATATTGAAGGGGAAATCAGTGATTATCCGCTGTCTTATAGCATTAATATAGCTCAAGGTTGCGTTAATTGAAAACTTCAAATGATGTTTTTGCGACATGTTGTGCTGCAATGTTACAATAACATGTGGGCAGTTACCTTGACCAGTGAGTGACGACGGCGGAGAACTCAGAGATACAATACCCGGTGAGTAGAACGCCGTATAGACTGAGAAACGCTACGAATGCCATGTCGAATGTGTCTCCTGGAGTGAAGTCTCCGTAGCCGACGGAAAGGAGAATAGTCGTGGCGAAGTACACAGATGTTACTAAAGGATATTCTGTCCTGAAAAAAAAAACGCAAAATTGCGGTGTATTTAAGGTTCCGAGAATCAAGTAATCCTGTAAATTGACTGGTAACTGCCAAGTATCTGGGTGAAATGTAGCTAGATTCTGTTAACCGCCTCAATGATTTTCCTAACTGTTTAAACAATGTCGTTACTTATAGCTTTAAAAATGTAGTTAAAAAAAAAAGCTATCCAACACGGGAACTAAAAGAATAATGCTAATCATAATAAAATAAACGGTTATAAGTACATAACATGTCTGTGTTAGCTCTAAAATTTTAAATGCCACCCTGAAACGGCCACAGACGGAGGTCATCTGAATTTGTAATTATATCTGTCTTTAAAATGAGTCATAATAAAAATAAATCATTCACTGGAAAACTTTAATGGAGTATGAATGCTAAATGAATCATAATCTAGCGATCCAAAATTATATGTTGCGTACTTTCATGCAAAGTAGAAGCGCGTCTTTAATGTTTTATTTATATGAAAAATAAAGACTTACGCAATGGTATAGAAAAGGCAAAGTGAAGAAATTGTGAAAGCTCGATTTCGCCGATACCACGCAAGGAGATCGCCTACACGCATCACTGAATAGAAGCTTAAGTACACGCTTGGAATCAAATAAATAACTCGAAATAATAAACAGATCTTATTTACTTAGTGCTTTCGCGTCCTTTTTTCAGTTGCTCCCAAGTTAACGCGTTGTTGAACCACGAATTTGTAGAGCATCGAGTTATGAAACAAGACTCCATGTACAGTATAATGCCGCACCAATAGCATAGCAGACATATGTACACGCAATACTTCACTACCTAGAATTTTAAAAGCATAGTTCAATCCAAGTGAACTATAATTGCAGTTAATTACAAGATAGTCATTAAAAGCAGTAAGCTACCTTAACAAGTATCGAATTGAACATCAATTTTCTCTCTAAGCTTTCAAAGAAACTCGATACTCTCCACACTAAACATAGTTTTATGCCTTTGCACATATAGAACAAGTGATCTCTAGAATTTATACTATAATTCACAGTTTTATGTATCGTCACAATGTATTCGAAAGGTATTATTGCAATCAAGTCGAGGTAAAAGCCAAGCGTATTCATTCTATAGTTCAGAATGCTTTTGAATTCAGTTATGTATTTCTTCTTAGTTTTCACTGCTGTTATCGACGTCATAAAAATGTTTAGCACTAGCGAAACTGCAATAACTATTTGAGCGTAAAAAGATGCTTCATCTGGGAAGGATCTTAAAAGACCTATGTAGTATGGATAAGCCACGCAAATGTAGCATACGATGCCCAGCATGTATAGTTCCCAGTATTTTACTAGAAGACAGTCCGATTCCAATATCCAAGGGAAACTGGACTTTAGGCAAGTAAATAACGCAGTTTTCTTCTTAACATGTTCGGATAAAATATACAAATCCAAGCAGTTTTCATCCAGGTGGTCGTCTTTTGTCAATGTATCGACTTTAGTTTTACCTGAGGAAAGACAAATGTGATAAAAAATGTATACTATTTAATTATCAGACCCATCGTTTATATTCAATGCAGATGGCACGAGTGCGATTCTTGGACTATGAGAATAGAAATGAGTCTAATCAGCGAGTGTTATTGTTGATCTATCAAAATAAGGTGCGTCATATTCGGACATAGATAATCCCCGGCCATTGTTTTAAGACATAGCAACTATAGTTGTATTGAATATGGGTGCAGAGAATTTGTGAGTACAATAGGTACTTCTGTTCCGTTTGTTTCCTGACCTATATTTAGAAGTATATATTGATTTAAAATTACCTTGAAGAAATCTCAACTTGTCTTTCAAGCATTTGATGCTGCTCTTCTTTTGGTCTTTAGAAGCGTATACGTTCAATGAAAATTCTGTATATTCCGCTTGCATCTTTTTCCTTTCTTTAGCTCTTTCGATGCGCTCATTTATTTCTTTAGTTATATCATTAACAAGATCGGGGTAAGTAACCATGAGTTTTATGAATTTGGTTTTTTCTAAGACTTGACATTCGACGTACGTTGCTGCTTTTACCGTGCAACGAGCTGTAAGTATCATAATCATATTGCAATGTAGTGCATAGCGGCCAAGAGTTTCACGTAAGTATTAGTATTAGAAGTAGTCATGTTGAACATTTACCAGGTATGTTGTAGACTAGAGAAATTTCGCCGAAGCATGAACCCTTTGCTAATGAAATCATGGGACTTTCGTCGTCTTCGTCTGACAGTAGCTCTAGAACGCCATTAGTAATGCAAACCTGGGGAATATTTAATTTAATCATAAAGCAATACAAAAACTCGCTTCTGGTATTTATAGATGACAGTTTACTATAATATCTAAGTTATATTACTAATGTAATTACAATAATCTGATTCATAACATTTTTCCTTCGAACTAATGTGTGCCGTCAGACTTTATTAATTTAAATTATACTAATTATAGCTGTCATCTAGGTCCTTAAGAATACACTAAGAGGTACAAATTTAGTAAAATTATGTAAATTGGCACCCGTACCATAATAGTCTTGTTCTGATTATGACTGTACACGACATCTCCAGGTAGGTAAAACTGATGAGTCATATTCAACGATAGTCTCCTGAGGAATGCTTCCTGTTGCTTCCTAAATATCAAGGAGCTATACAGCGGAACGGCATTCAAATCGTAACAGATCTCCATTTGCAAGGGATATGGCAACAAAGCTAGCAATTTTGGCTTAAATACTCCAGATTTTTGGTACCAAAGATCTTCATAATACCTTTGAAAGGAACATTTAGTTACTAAATTATATTCTGTCAGAAATACAAATTTCTAATTAAAAAAGCACCGTCTTTACCTGATGATACGGGTTGTAGTGTCTTTGTCCATATTAATTAGCCTGAGGTGGTTTTGAATCTTCGTCAATTGTCTAACATACTTGGAACGTCTAGTGGTTATTGTAATAAACTGTGAAGTCAAGGAGCCCACAAATACCACTGTTGTCAGCAGAAATCCTACTAGTATTGCAATTATGGCAGTCAATCTCTCTATTGTAGTGACTGGATACAAGTCTCCGAGTGCATTGGTCGTGAGATACATTACTGAACAATAAGTGCAAACATAATACCAGTCAAACGTAGCTTCCGTAGGCAATAAACTCGCGGACAGCGACCAAGATGCTTCAATTCTCTGTATGTCGAAAGTTTTGTTTGCAAACCGATACCAGACGCATGTCAAAGTATGAACAGACAGTAGAAACAGAATGAGATATTGGAATAAGAACGTTGTCCATTGATTGCTGCCGGCTTGCGATGATTTATTATAGAAGTATTGTAAAATTCTGTACACCCGTATTGTTGCCACTAACGGGACTACCGCATGGAAATTGAACGATACTAAGTTGTCGTTCAGCAAATACAAAAATGCGAACGGCAAAGCAAGTATTACATCCAAAATCACCAAATATGTATTAGGCTCCATTAAATTGAGAGTTTTTCTCCACTTTTTGAAAAATTTTAAACCAACCATTATGATGACGTCACAGGTGAAAATCAAATTAAAACATATTAGAATTGCAATAGCCCAAAATTTTCTTTCTTGTGGTTGGCAAAATGCGTAGAGGCAACTGTCCATTATGTATGCGATAAAAAGGGTTGTCAGTACAAATACTTTCCAAGCAACATTAGAATATATCAGCAAAATAGCCCGCAGTTTGCTGTTACTGAATTCGGTACGACCTTCTTGTAGTATGGCGTATGTCTTATGGGGTTCACTTGCGCGCGGATGTGCAAGATTTAATTCTAGTTTTTGATCAGGGAATGCGTATGAGGGACTTAGGAACTGGTTGTATCTTGCTTTTCTACGTCGGAACCTGTAAATATCCCAGCCCTCTTCATCTTTTGTTTCTTCTTTCGCTAAAAATAGCACATAAATTATAATAATACATTTACAAAAGTATTCATTTTGTTACCAGGTTACCAAAATAAAATATAGAAACTTACACATAGCAATATTATTAATTCCACTGTTAATAAAACACTTTAATCTGTTTGAGGGCACTGATTTATCCGTGTGACTGTCAAAATAAATATTCAGTCATCTAGATGGTTTTGATTCCGAAATAAACTAGTAAGCCCAATTTATTATGAAATTAAATCTGACGTTTGTTCATGAAAATAGAAGGCGTTTCTACTGTTAATGTTTTGTTTAAATTTACAGTATTATGTAAATTTATTTTTATAATAATAACGTAAGTATATCCCTTACTGAAATCAGATAATTGAACATTCCTGTTGGATTTTAACTTTCTACGCCGCAACTTGAAAAGTCTGTATTAAAATGCCAGAGGATCAAACATGTTTTTCTTTCTGATTCTGATATTTCGTATTCCAAAAAGGCAATTCTGTGTCATCACTTGGATAAGATCAAGCTGTCAAGTTTTGAACAAAATGGTCACACATCGGTCGGGTGACGCAATGTTTTCCTCGCTACACAAATCGTAGGCCGAAAGCCGGACATGTAGATATCCAAGACGCAAAGCTGTGCGCACGGCACTCCAACCTACATACATGAACATAAAAATGGTTGCGGACTTGTCGTTATTTTAATTTCATATTGTGCACATGCTTTTTATTAGAGAAAAACAATGTAGGAAAATTACCTTAACACCGGCTTTTAACGACTTGTCTGTCTATCGGTTAATTATACCTTCATGTTATTGACTTCCTTTTCATGCTGTCGTTTTAATTAATTAATTATTGAGAAACATTATGTACGAGATTCTATGATATGATACTTTCTACTAATATATCGTTATTGTGCAGTGCGGTGCATGGAGTAGAAATAGGAACCTACTAGTTTCTTTCCAGGCGCATTCTTCGATTATGCAAGAAGTTGAAATTGCTTGTAGCATTTGCAATTTAATGTTTTTATTATTGGCAGAGAGTAAGATACTTGATAGCGGCATTAGTTAGTTACCATCTTCGTATATCCAAGTTCCATAGCGCCTAGATAATTAGAGTCCAAGCGAGCTGCCATAGGCGGAGCGGCCGCATAATCACGATGCTTTTATGGTAGTCAAGCCCGTGTATCGGTGAAAAATGTTGTCATAAAACGATTTTAAATACTTTTAACATTTCGCAGCACATTTAATTCACTCTAAGCAGCCTCCTTGTTAGTTTATTCTGTGGTAGGCATTACTTATTTAAGGAAAATTGTCTTCTAAATAAGAAGATGCAACCATCTTCAAGATGACGTAAACGTGACTGCATTGAGTTTATAGTAATTAACTGCAAGTGCTTAATAATAAACTTATACATGATATGTTGTCTTTGCTATACGACTTTATGGACAAACAATGAACACTTAGACGGGTATTAAGAACAATAAACTTCTTTATTCTCATATCGAGGTGGTGCAACACTAGGACGGCTTGTTTGGATAAATAATTAAATATGTTGAAGTATTTATCCCTTCGGCGCAATATATGTACGTAATAAAGCTTTCAATTCAGAAATAATAGCGGAATATAGAGCGTGGAACTTGTGTGCTTAATCCGTTTAATTCGATAGATCCACAAGAGCATCGAATAGGGGTCAATTATCCATTTATCCTTTTAACGGAATTGATAAAACGTAACTAACATGGGTGATTTTAATTGATCAAATGTGCTGGCTTTGTTAAAAACGAATTTCGACGGTGATATAAAGTTTATTCTTTATCACTGGCCAATTTATGCTTAAGAAGATATGATCTAAAGGTTATCCAAAATACTTATTTGTATATTTTAATTCTTACAATATTGACGTTTTATTCTTATCACAACTGCAACAGTATCGTAATATTTTGATAAGTGTCGTCTTAAAATATGCAGTCGATATCTGATTGTTTTATTTTATGTCGATGACTTATTATAAATATATTTTTCTTCTTTATGTCGTCATCGTTAATGGTAAAATTCCCTCCCTTGAGACAGATTTCACCCATAAACTTCCAAATTGAGCAGTACTACAACCCACGTCTTCCGGCCATAGTCTTCAGGTTGTCATTTAGTCAGCACCTCTAGTGGGAGGCTAGCCAAGGTTCTGCTTTCCGGTTTACTCTTGCAATTCAATGTTAACTTATGATATGACAATCACTTATTATCATTTTGGATACAGAACTTATTGATTTGTAATCTTTGTATAATGTAGTTTAGTACTTGTAGGTATTATGCAATAAGCTTAACAACTTCACTGTTCAGTAGACACTTTTACCAGTTATTTAGACAAACCCTTTTTGATATAATTTACAGCTCCAAATAAACTAAAATTCCACATATATACATGATGAAATTAGTAGAAAGTACGTATGCAGACGTTTCTGACTTTCGTATTAAAAAGGATGTTGAGTGCCGTATGTAGATTCTGTTAGCCATTAGTGACAAAGAGCGCACAAGATAAGTAGGAAGCGTGTATGTATAATACTAGTTTACAGTTAAAACTATTGCACAGTTAGATTTGTATGAAAATGGCAACATTTTGATATGAAACGGTGAAATATACATATTTTATTAAAGTTAGGTTCTTAGTAGCTACGACTCCAGGTAGTTAAAATAATAAATACCAAATGACTTTGTACAATCCGCTGATTATAATCAAGAATCGGGTCCTAATTCAACCTACATCAGGTTGCAACTGCCACGACCAATTAAACCTAAGGACATATGAATAAAACCTACTCAAATCAAGACAATTGTTCAACGAAGTTCTCTTAAAGCCAACATTAACTAGAATACAATGCATAAAATACAGGTCTTATGCATTGCTCAGAATTAATGTCCAACTGGTGTAGTACCTATGTCCCTCACGCAAATAGCTAGTTGTAAATAAGCTTCTTAATGACAATTATTCATTGTATTTACGAAATCTATAGAATAGAAACAAAACCAACCATAATAAGTTGTATATCAATTATACTTTATACTAGCGCCTACGCGAAGTATTTTGTCAAGTTTAGAGAGTGATATTTTTTCTTCCCCTACATAAAAGGAAACTGTGATAGTGGGCGAGTATCGAGTTGTTTTTCATATCATTATAGAGTATTGTTACGTAATATGCCAAGAACATAAACGGGTTGCTCAATAAATAATACATATTTTTAATTTTACGACCACCTCGCGTCATGTCTTCGTTAGGGAGTATTGTTTCACGATGCCTAAGTCAGATAGAAAAGATTTTCGATACAACTCTGTTATATTTTTATAGCACTAAACATCTCATCTTGAATAAAACCTAGAAGATAATTATTTCTATGTATTTTCTTATGCTTTTGATATCACTGGTCGCTTCCCTGCTTGCATGTTTTCATTAAGTACTTAAGTATTATACCCGACATTTCGAGGATCCAAAAATGTTTGGTGGATATTTTGCATTTTTTTCACCGGCTGCTCCCTTTTTCCAAATCACTATAACGAGGGTGGGAAATTCTCTTGGGTCTGGAATGTGTCCAGATAGTTCCGCCGTCTCCGTTGATTATCCTCTAAAACCAAATGGACACCTGGTAGCAATATACACCTTTCTAGGTGCAGAGGGCTCACTTGACTGTTTCAATCTCATTTCAACCTGCCAGTCTGCTCCCCTGCCAAGTTGGTCCATCGGTCAGGGAGTGTGTTTTGATTATTACCTCCTGTGTGTTATATAATTTCCAGTACTTGTCACTGATTTCTTGTGTGGTTGTTGGTTAGGAAACATAATTCTACGGCAGTCTAGACTAGCTGCTAAAAAAAATCAGGGAACCCCTTTCACAATTTGCTCAATAGCAAAAAATCTTGTTAAACCGGTATATGTTCTTCCCTTTGATCTTATTTATACCCATAACGCATTCATTAATTCTTTTTATATGATAATTTAAAAGTCAAGACTACTTTGTTATTTTTTTGGTGTCCCTTATTACTGCTGGTATGAGACTTCAACTTATTTATCCAACAAACAATAGTAGACAAAACGCACGAGCCATTTCGTCCCTTATTTGCATTTATTGTAACAAGCCGAGACGTTCGGACAGAATTTGGCAGATACTATAGGGAGTGTTTTTTATGTAGGAAAGTATTAATGCTTTTCAAATGATCGCCTCGTGGTTTTAAAACATGTTTCGTTTATTCATTAGCATTTTTATTACAGGAATTGCTTATTACTTTTGTAACAATAAGTACTTCAATGGCTTCTTTATACATAGATGGAAATAACATTAAATGAGTCTGTAGTTACGGTCATGTCAATTCATATCATTATAGTTGTATCTGGGTTGGCTAGATGGCGACTGCTTCGCGTCTATTTTCTGTTGCGTTAGAGCGAGATATGCACGGCCGACGCGGCAGAGCAAGCGAGAGCAGTATATGTTATTATTACGCCTACAGTGTGGACGGAGTCGCACGCGCTCACAAAAAATCCATTCGACAAGAGCGCAGGCGCAGCGCCTATATTCGCCCACAACTTCACTTCGGTCAACTTCGTCATTTAGTGGTGATCGAAACTTCGATGTGTGTGGAAGTGAATTTAACTTTTCTAACATAATCTCACAAAAATAACAATAATCAGTAACTAAAGTACAATATCTTATTTGATCGTGTTGGAATAAACATATAACGTGTCATTAGTTGTATAAATAGTATTCAAAATGTGTGATAGTAACAGTCCTTCGACGCAAAGTATAGCGGACTACTTAGCTCAGTTGCTCAAAGACAGGAAGCAACTGGCTGCGTTCCCGAATGTTTTCATGCACATGGAGCGACTTCTGGATGAAGGTAGGTCAAAATCGTGTCGAACTATTTATAATACATGGGTAGCAGAGAGTACTAGGTTCTATCGTCGATGCTTGTCACCGAGGCGATCATAAATCGGATGCGTCGACAAATGTTACAACGCAAACGATATTAAGTTTATTTTTGTCTTCGCCCCGCCGAGTTATGGTCCAGTGGTGTTTGTAATGCGATCCTTCATTTCGAAAAGCGAAGTAAAGCAGAACGTCTCTGCGCTGATTTGCGGTCAGCGGTCGTTAGATTGTCGCCGACGAAAGAGATCGGTGAAATGTAAGTAGTAAACGAGTTTTGTGTCTACATTTATGTGTCTCATTTCGCTATCCACGCAGCTGTTGTAAATAAATCTTTGATTGGTCGAGTTATGATTTTGAGGTTATAAATTAAATAGGGACGGGCGAGATGAAGGATCACAAGCCCTGAGGGTAACCTGTTCGCAGGGCCGTATTCTTACATTCCGCGCGAGTTGGTGGAATGTCGCCACTCTGTGTAGGTACCGTACGTCCACCATTCTCAGTCATACGAGATTTGTACGGGGCGCGGTGCAGGCGCACCGCTCCTTACGCGATGTATAGCCTCGTTTCATACCACTCGTAACCAGTCCACGGATACTATGTAGCCCTTATCTTTGCTACTGAGCGCCAGCCGTCTAGATTCGCTTGACGTTTGTTAAATAATTGTGATTCGAGAATGGGATTTGTATGAGTATCTAGCAAACGAATTTGAATACACATTACTTATGTATTCAATGACTCATAATAAATTAATATGAAATATTTGTCTCATGGTTTGGTGAGGTTATTAAGTTGTATTCTAATTGAGTATCCTTGTAAAATAGTTTTGTAGTGGTTTATTTTTTGATAATTTTAAATTAACTGATATTTATTTCAGCATTTACATCCGTCAAACCAATCCTAACAAAATCTTAGACCCAAAAGTCAGTAAGTAGCTAATAGTAACTATGGAGGCTATGAAAATCGTAGGACCGATGTATTTCAATAACAAACTGGTTCGAGACAACTTTGGCACCATATAAGTGAAGGCAGGTACATTGATAGTTACGCCCGCTCGCTAGCATAAGCCCTAATTGATATTATGAGTCGGCCGATCAGTGGAACATGATAATGAAGTCGGTAGATTGTCGTCTTTATTGCTCTGAATGATCTGACTAACAATTTATTGTGACCCAGGTGAATTGCAAATAGTAACCTAAATGATAAATTTAAATTGTGGGTATTCAGATAATAATCTATTGAGACACCACTGTTTCCGCTTAATTTATAAAAGTATCTTGACTTGTATTCAGTTAACAGCGCTGTATATTAAAACAATGAGACAAAATTCTTAAAAATCTAAAAACGATGTTCATCACAAACTAGATGGATACATTTTCAAAAGAGTCGCTAGCTAAAGCAAAATTCATTCAAAAGGCGACGTTGCTTTAAAACGTATTAAGAATCCTAGTCACGTCTCATTGCAAAGCAAGGTCTATTCTATCGATACCTCTACATGTCATAATGTCGCAGCCATGACGATTTACTGTTAAGTGTTGCCCTCTGGGGTAACAGGTATATGATACTTTGTAAGTATGTATCACATAAACCCTAAACCTTCTTCAATGCATTTTTTATACTGCTGCAATTAAATATTTATCTGTTTTCATTTACAACGTAGACAAACTGACTTTCCTATCATACACACATTCAATCAACGTTGATTATCAGTTTTCACTTATGAAAACTGTTTTTCAATATTTCAATACCCCAAACAATAATAATTTTTGGAGAACAAACTCCAATGTAGACAAACAGTTTGTCATATTGGAGCGTCGGCAGATGTCCTCATGTTCTAGTTGGTCTTATATTGTCCAATGTTTACTCGCATTTAAATGAGCACTTACGAAATAATGCCAGTGGCGCATGAATCTAATAAGATTCGTCTCGGTTTAGCCCAAGTGGATTGAAATGTTCCATATCCAATGCCTTTGTGCTTCACATGTTTAATACAAGTGGCAGAAACAGTACTGTACTTATTGCGTGGACGTAATTTTAAAACACGTGTCTCGGGTAATATTCTGCTTGCATCATTCTCGAAAACTTGTTGATTTAACATTTGCCATAAAAAGCAAGAGCTCTCGACTCGAGGACCGAGACTTTAATTTGGTTTTGATAAGATTGGCAAGGTTTGAGTCACCCTGCAACATATTGGGAAACGTCCACTTTTATTCATTGATATTAGCCATGTTGCCTGATGTTTCTGTTCAATAAAAGTTACGACCCGAGGTCATCTACACTAGAACGATGTTTTTTAAGTTTTATGGTTTATTTGACATGTCGCGCCGGTCCACCGTATTCACTGACGACTTGACGAAAATATCGACGGCAAGCTGACAGCCGACAGGCGTGGCGTATCGCGTTACGCCGAACTAAGAAATTACCGAGTCTATTTTGGTTGGACGCTGGAGAAATCAGGCTTAAGTGAAAAATGTTTTTCTTCACGAGCCGAGCATTTCTACGCTACAAAATTTAAAACTACATGTAGATGCGACCTAAAAAGATCTCGAAAAATATTCCATGTTAGTGTGGCGATTGTCTTTAAAGAGCACGTTTTGACTGTTGGATCTTAAAGTTCATCTGCTACAATAGGTATACATGAGTTATCCAGATGTAATGGCTGACATTTTATAACATTAAACATTTGACAGTCAAACAATATCGTCTGATCGATGTTTACATATTAAATCAACTATTTGATTGTTTGCATTCCAAGAGGAACAGTAAGCATCGCTAGATAACAATGCCCTAACAAAAGTAAACATACAAATTCGATAATCAAAACAGTCAATAACGATAAAACATATTGGGAATTATTACAAGATAAAGAAACATCAATGAACTATCTATCATACAGAAATTATCGTGCTACTGATACGAACAATACAGGTAGATAATCAGAAACACCAGATTTATAGATAAGTTTTATCATCTATGTTATACATACTTGATTTACAGATTAAACCTCGATAAAAGATAAAAAATGAGTTTAATAGCCTTTCAGAATTGTTCTTATCGGTAGTAGTATCGGTGGAAAATGCTTTAAAAATGATTACATGCTTCGTTGACAGCACTTGTGCTCTTATCGAGAATCCTTGCGACTTATCTGAAGTTGCTGCTGTCGCAAAATTATTCAATACAAGTCCTAGTGACCCTGTTTAAATGAAATACAATTACATAGAGCTGGTAATATCTAGTCAATAATAATGCAATTATTGCGTTTGATGCGTAGGCGCCACCTACCTTTGATGCCGTCGGTTCCGCAACCCTGTAGCAAAAGTGAGTCTTAGTTGGGTCATTATAAGGTTGCTTAGTATGCGATTAGGCAGGCACCTACGTCGATGACCAAATGAGGGTAGTCGTGGGCAGCATGGAGGTGTAGAAGCCAAGGTTGTTCCAGTCGCTTACCGACACGTTGTAACTTGCCGTGGGTTGCTTAATTGCAGAGATTCAAAACAGCCATCGATGTTATATTATACAATCAATTTTAAGTGTCAACCAATCTTACTCGAATCATCTCCATCTTGGGCGTACCTACTGTTATGGTTTTTATTTATGTGACAATATAATTAAAGTCTACATAAGTACCTTTATATCTTCCTAAATCAAGGAGATTCACTGATAATCCATACAGACAGGAGATAAGAATGAGTTAAGATCAAACACCCTCAGTCAGAAGTAAAAGTAAAGTTTCGTATTAAACGAAAAATTTTGATGAGTTGCTGAATAAATCAGCTGCTTATGGAAAAAAATGGATTTATATTATTGCGCATGCGAAAAATTTCTTCTATAAATACCAACTTATTTACAATAATAAATAAATTAAACAGAATGCACTAGCAGAAGATGCTGTAGAAGGGCAGACACTCATAACTGCATTCTGAAGTGAATGGAGATAAAAGTACCAAATATTAAATACGATAAAATATGTATTTACAAAATGACATACTTTTGAAAAATTTCTCCATAATTTTATTATTTACCTTTCAAGTCACGGTCTGGAAAATGTACCTACGAGAATCGTATAGAAACACTTGCTTTCTTACTTCCTTTGTTAGGTCGGCAGGTAGACACTTCAGAAAATGTTACAGAAAGCAAATATTGACACGCGACTCATTATCGCGTCGACCTCGATAAGGCTATACTGCATCTTTGTAGAAAACTGGATCATACGAGACGCCTATTCTTTGTTCGTTCCCACGACACTGCTGCTACGTATCTACGCTTTATCTTAAGCGACGTGATCGTTCTGCTAATGAGGAATACTTTTTTCTAAGGCCGTGAAAATCTACGTACTCGTTGTACTTTATAACAGTTACTTACGGGCCGCAGCTGTGTCATTACTTTGTTAACATTACAAAATCTTGGGTAACAATAACTTTGGAATGTTTTTAAATACCATATTGAATTTAAGCGCAACTTGTAATCAATTGTGTTGGCCACTTAGAATGTTAATGAAAACTGGATGACCATCACACTTACTATACTTGAACACACGAAAGAATGCGTTTGGGAAGTATGTGTGGGTTGTGTGTGAGTACTGTAATTTGAAATGAAAATCGATCGCTTCAGAATGTCGAGAGAACCTGTCCCGTGGGCGGAACGAAGCCTACGCGTAGTTTCGAACAATCCTTCAAATACTCTACGTTTCGGCGTCATAGTATCACTATTGTACCACTTCGCCTCCTATAAACGGATCAGATCATTTATCGAATATGGTAGATACGCCTTTTTAGCTAGTATAGAAAGAAACCAGTCATAACAAGAATCGTGACTTTAAATGAAAATATTAATATGATTATCAATAGATCAATTAGATTTGATACAATACTTGTTTTCTATATCCATGTGAACGTTCGATGCTGGTTTACCTTCTGAGTCGCACGACAACTCTATCTAAATATAATTGAAGTTTATGTGCTCTCTCTAAGCTACTGCTTAGCATACGTGAATATTCAGCAAGTAAGTAACACGACTAGAAATAAGACGGATTGCTAACTGGTACCTAAACAAAAAGGTCGGAGTCAAAGCGTGGGAGCTGTCAACCCACGGACAGAGGTAACTTGGGTGGACCTGTTCTGTTTAATTGTGGCCCTCGACGCCTACGTTCTTGCTAAAAACCATGAGAATTGTGGCCAGGTCAACGCATTGCTTTGAAAATGTAACTAATAGATGCTAATTTTACTCGCACATTCAGTTTCGACTGTGCATACATATCCAAGACTAGTTCTTAAAGTTTAAACGTCGCGTCGTTCGTAAATACATGCAATTGATAATAAGTAAGGAACTTCCCTTCGACAGGCCTTCACACGATCCGGCGGATGTCTTCTTTATCTCTTTCAAACAAAATAGAGGTGTGTTATGTGAACTGGACCTAATCAAGCGAAACTTTGATTTTAAGTAGGTTGCACAAATGTAGCGGGAATATTTTGTGAAGTCAAATATGCTGATCGTTTAAATTAAAGAAAAACTCTTTTGAATTGGTTTATTAAATACATATCAAATATATAGGTATGTTTGTACCAAAATAAGTGGAATTTAATTAACATCACAGATTTCACCTTTATTGCACCTTCAAAAATTAATGAATTTGTATAATTTGACGAATGACTGATGTCATGAAAATAATTTGAGGAACGACTTATATCTATCACAAGAGGTACAACTTATACCTATCTATCACCACAGCATATACAATACAATGCACAAATAAGTCACGCGTCGCGGTTGAACAATGAATACAATTTCATTTAGGTACCTTTTTGTAACATTAATTGCAGTAAAAGTTCTGAATAACAGTATCATTGAATAAGATACAAGATGATACTTATTAAACTCTACCATTTGCTTACGCGTGAGAGTAAATGAAAATATAGTTTTCTTCTGTGTGAAATTAAACGCAACGGTTCGTTGTTTGATCAGACGCTTTTACTGGCTACATGCATTAGCCGTTACAATGTACTTTGTTAGTGGGAAACGTAAATACTGTGGACAGATGGAAAACCGTTGACCAGTGTTGGGCAAAATTTAGTTTGATTGATGATTGATGATTAAGATTAAATTATTTAGTCATGACTAATGAATAATGACTAAAAAAATTCAATCATGAGTCGTGATTGATGATTAATTAGTGTTAGTGTTAGTTATTCAATCATGACTAAAATTTTAATGACTAAAAATAATAGTTAAATAAAACTAAGCTTTTCAAGTCTACGTTCCATGACTGTTGATTTGTTAATCACAGGTTTTTAATTAAAGCTAGTTTTACAACAGAATCAGTTAATTTTTTTTTAATTTACACAGGTACACATTTGCAAAAATAAGTTCGGCCTAATTTAGTTTAAAATAATTTAAATTGCTTTTTAAAACTACGCGTTTTGAAAATCAAATTTTATAAATAATGGAATTATCTTCTTTCAGTCCACTTAATGTGGTGATCAGTTATAGTTTTATAGATGTGTTCAATTAAACTAAAATTATGTCACCTGAATTATTTTTTTTAGTTTAATCATCATACAAAAATACAATAAATTAGTCATCAGTCATTTAATCATTAAATGATTGATGACTAATTTATTTAATCATGATTATGATTATTATTTTTACTCATGATTAATTCAATCATGACTAAATAATTCATGACTAAATTAGTCATGACTAATCAATTGATTGAAAAAATTAGTTGATTGACCCAACACTGCCGTTGACCTACATAGGACAATAGGCCTATAAATCTTCTTGTTTTGACAAAAAAGGTTTTTGTTGTAGGTGAGCCGGTGACTATTGATTCTTGTTTAACTACTCGTATGGTCCACATGCAATTCCTATTACTAGTTATATGAATAGGAGGCATTCAAACACATTGAATATATTACACAAGTTTATTTCATTTTCATTTTAAATGTATTTTTTAAAACATTGTAACTTGGACAAATCTACTCAGCTCTACATAATATTACTTTGTATAATATTATAATTTATTTACAGAAAACATATTTTTTGTATTTATATTAAAGTTTTAACGTAAGGAAGTTGAAGGTAAACAAAATAAATTTCCGCGAAACAGGAAAATACAAACGAGAATTTTAAAAACAATCAAAATATGTTTCCCGTTTTCTTCATCAGTATTTTAGATGTATGAGCAAAGTAGATTCGTGCTGTTGCTACTCAATTCAATGTTAATTTGCTTACAATGTTTTGAGAGTTCGTAATTTCTTTGTGTCGTGTCTAAAATTATAAAGACCTTCAAACAATTGAGTCTGTGAGTAAATTAATCCATAGAATGATAATCGTAAACAAGTTGAACCATTTCCTATCGGGTATTCAGATTCAAGGCTAATGAAACAAAAGCCAAGTATCGTACAGTCAGTATTAACATAATCTGGAAAATCCCATTAGTTACCTGTTTCTATGTTACATTTGTTAGAAGCTTGGTCGTCCATACAAGTTGATACTTTGTACTAACGACCACAGATGAATGTAAATCCTATGTAATGCTTATGAATCTTATTGAATAAGGCAATAAAAACAATATTCTTATCATAATAAATGACTAGAGTCGAGACACAAAGGAAATATAAGTTGTACAATTAATTTATAGATTTGAAACGTAGATCTTGGCACGAGTCAATAATGTCAACTTTTGTATTTAGGAATACGATTAAAATATTTTGACATCCTGAGTTATATCAATTGTTAACTGTTTTCAATCATATATTATTAATATTAAAAATTCGTTTTTACTTCCATTTCGAAGAAAACATTAGTAAAAACAAATAGACCATTGACCTTCCCTTTGTCCTCAATAATCTTGTTCTACGTAAAAAAACGTTTCTATTCCTAATGACACGTGTAAGAATTTTGGCATATTGGCTAGATATATTTAAAAATTGACAGAATTAGATATTTTCTTTTAGAGAATTATGTATTTATAATTCAACGTACCTTTCCACTCTTATCATTGAAATCAAAACTTCAGAAAATACTACAAACTTCATTTTAGTTTTCAGTGTTCAGTTTAACCTAAGATTAGTTCAAAAGGAGAAGAGTGATCGTGGGGCCTTAGTTAATCCTTTAACTCCTGCTGTCAACAGATTTATGAAAAAGCAAATATAATATTGCGAGCATTATAAAAATTGCGAAATTTATTGTTTACCCTATTACTGCGATAACGCTTGTCCGGCCTTCACGCTACACACTAATCTCGATCCGTGCAGCGACCGCGCTGTCTGAATGACCTGTTATTTAATGTTTACGTTAACAATAATTTCACATTATTATTATTTAATTTTTATCGATGTTCAACTCTGCTTTATTGTAATTAATGCTAATTTCATGAATTAGTTCCACGTTAGGAATATTAACGACACAGGTGCTCCCATAAATTCGATTTTATATCTTTTGTCATCAGATAACTCCCCAATGTCAAAGTAAACAGGAAAAACAGTTTGTGTTTTACCAGCATTGGAGAGTAAAAATATAAATGCTTGGTACATGACTGCGTAATTCTGATATACTTTGTAATTCGTCCAAACTGGGCCGGTCTAGTTCTTCAACTTTCTACAGAGGCACGTAGGTGGCGCCCGACAGTCGACATTCAAAGACTTGTCCATCGACGACAGTTTCATAGTTTTACGCGGTTTAAAGATATCACTTCTCTGAGTGCTGTGTGAATCTAAACATAACCGCTTACTCATAATAGTGCTAATGAATATTGATTAGACAAAATCTAAAAAAGATTATGACACCATCGTTGTTTTCGGATACAGTTTTTCAGATTTTCGAGCTCCGATATTCGCTTTCTATAATCGATAGGCAAGGCGTTACTAACAAGCTACACAAACATGATGAAAGTGCCTCCGTTGCGCCATGTGTGTGGGATGCGCTGGCGCCGCTCCGCCGTCGGTTCTAGTGTAGACGGCTTAAGGGTCCCATTCATTTCGCATTAAGCAATTTGGTGAACGCACAGCGTTTACCGGTTCATTCATACGATTGTGCAATTGTTGATATGTGATTTTAACCACACACGTCAAATACTAATGATTGCTGAGCAAATATCCGATTACTGACAGTTTTTTGATTCAGTATAGTGACGGCGTTTTGAGTACTGAGGTACTATTAAAACAAGGTCAGAGGAAATTCGAATTGAGTCATTTAATATTTAATCGGGCACAAAAAGTTTTGTTTGCTATTAATACAGGAAACATGTATTAATTTTAAATATATTCGGTTTAATGTTTCGTCTATATAAAAAGGTCGTGATTCTATGACTCAGCGGCGAGAAGTCGTCTGCTTGTCTTTTCTTTCAGATACTGTTAGATTATAATGTTCTCACTCGTACTAGCCTATCACAGATATATCTGTCACTCTCTAGCTCAACCAACACTTCACGTGTTTGCCGGCTCGCCTACACGACGTCATCTGTTAATTTAATTACTCCATCTTTACACCATTTATGATTTTTATAAAGCAGAATGTTAGAATTTACAAAAATGGAACCCATAGTTTTTTGCTTGTTATTAGGGCGGTAAGAAGTGAGCGGTATGTTAGTCCCCCGCTGAGGTAAATTTTTAAATTCCTAGAAACACACTTGTGTAAAACGGCGTTTAACGCCTATTTATAGACGTTGCCGTTGCGCGACAAAATGTTATCTTAATTGAATACTTTGAATAACAGAATGTTTCACTGCATTGCCTAGTTCCAATATTATTTGCATTGAGGGACAACTGTGCTACTGCGAATTCCTTGATCGACATTCGATGTAGGTTAGAGTGATTGTGCTAATAACACTTGTATTGTGCACATAATCGCTGTTTATTTTATTAACGAACCTGCGAATAGATGAGAAGATTATGTTTTTGCAGATAAATAATGTAAGGTCAGTCAGTAGACTTGAAGCACCTATGTTTAATGCCAACTTTATTATTGGCCATTTACGTAATTTTGTGCTAATGATGATAATGGTCCTGTTTATAACGTTGTTTCTCCAGGCCCAGTACAACAGGTCGTCAAGAAACTATTTAATATGAATATAAAGTACTTTGTGTGACTATGACTCAAAGCGAGGGCTACAAAACAGAGAAATAGCCACATTATGTAAGTAAAACTGGTAATTTAAATAGAAGGAACTGCATCCAGTCTTGTTCTTTGGATACTAGCCAACTTCATCTAATTGGGTCATTTATATGCATTACAAAATTACTCAAATACTTTCTGTAGACTTCTATGTAAATTACGAGGGATTATCTGAATTGAGATAATACCGAATAACATCGTTAAAACTTGTTTATTACCATGAAAATGTGTAATTATTTTCGATTAAATTGTTCAAAAATGGGGACAGTCTAGCAAATATAAAATAGAAGCAGAAAGAAGTATCACTATGTATATGACCTACTTAGTTTTTTAGATAATGAGGAAACTTTGAAGAAAAGTCAAAGTAATATTTTAAGAGATAAGATTCTACAGCAATAAACGCAAATAAATTATTTATGTAAGATAGATCAATATTTTATTATAATAGCAAGCTCTTAATTTCTCTACATTTTTAACGTTGATTGAAAAGTCATTCTCTCTGGAAACTACATGAGGTTTACTTGAATATAATCATTCTATTAGAACATTCAAACCGTGTTTAGCCTTATCGCAATCTCCATAAAAATGTTTCCTAATTGAATAATAAAAAGTTTACGGTTAGTGCCATTAATTTTTGCTCAGAGCCCGCATGCGTTCTCATCGATCTATCCTGCATTTCATTATATTTTCTCACTGACTTTTTAATTTGTGCATTGTGATAACTCTCCCCTTTAAATATCAAGCAATTTATTGTTGTACGCATCGTTTCACGCTCTCCCATACCCACGTGTTTTAATGAAGCGTAGTTGCCGAGTTTACATTATGAACGAAAATTTTAATGTGTATGAACTACTTACACAATTTTCAGTCTGCGATGTCATAAGGTACTAGTTTCATAAACTAAATTCTAGGTTGAGCTTCATGATCTAAATAAAAATATTCATAGAGCGAAAATATCAAACGCTAGCCGGAACCCCGTAACGACTTACACAGCCGTCTTCTTGATATCTCTGGAAGCAACATTCCACAACTGCAAAGCAAATGAACCTTATGGTCTATCACATAAGATTGGATATCGTTTGAACATATCCCTCAAATAGGACTTAATACGACTTAATTGGATATTTTTAATGTCATGGCGTTGTGTATTTATAAACCATCTGGAGGCGGTTTGGTTCATGGATACGATATTTGGAAATGTTCTCATTTTGTTGCGATAATTGTGATATCTGAATAACGTTGTAATTTTTTTGTTACAGGTATGTTGGAGTAAAATTTTGAATTTATCATCGAATTTTAATGTTGTAAGTTTTAAAGCATTACTAACGTCATAAAGCACGATTACCATCATAATATACCTTTTGGCAGAACGAGTTTAGTCATTTATTTCATGCATCTGAGGCTAAACCCCAGAAAATATTTAGCTATAAAGCCAAAGCACGTGTGAATGATAAACAGATAGATACATAAACGTTCCAAAATGTTGCTTTAATTCATTCCAACTAGCAGACCGAGTTTATAAGAGCAGGAATGTCTTTAATGTCCAGATGGTTATCTCGTCAAACGAAATACTGTTTGCCATATCCAATATATTTTTATTCTCGGATACACGCAACAGGAACCCAGGCGGCACGAGCTCACACTCATTAAACCCCATAACAATGAAGGGCGGGGTTGCCTGCGTAATAAAAATTACAAGACGTTCAGGATGGGAGTGCCTAAATGGTTCCTTACTTGTCTCCGGTCACGATAAATCTAGCTGACTCATTAAATCTAAAGCATTCCACAATGGAATGTTATTCTGCCTTAGAATTTTATATTATGCTGTATTGGGTGTGTCTAGGAGTAAATTTTTAGACAAAATGTTTAGTTTTGTGTTGTTGGAATGGTGTTTATATTTGTGCTATATCCATTGTGATTGTTATCTTGCACGTGACGTACGAGTAGCGGATGATGTGTGACATGAATGAAGCGTGGCGATGGCGATGGTGGCCAATTTTTGGACCGGTAGACGCGAGCCAATGACGCGAGGTTCCGCCAAGCTTCCGCCGCGCCCGTCCCGTCGCACTCGCGCGTAAACAATCGTCAGATTCGTTTGTTGTCCATCGCCCCTACTCGTATTAATGTATTTACTAAGCGAAATATGTAAAGCCTCATTGTTATACCGTTATGAACCGTGATCTTGATAAGGTCTCGTTAGTTTGCCTGTTTGAAACAACTTCCAAATTATACTTAAATGTATGTAAGTAAGTAGTTTTTGTAAGTGGTTCATCTGGTCTATGTTAGGTTTCGTAACTTAAAGTATCAACTTTAATCAGTTTAATATGTACATTAGGTTGGTTTTTCATTGTGCTAATGCATTCTACACATGCAATATAATTATTTTGACCTTAAACAGTTTTCTCCTGCACAGATCGCGTTTCAAGTTACGCAACGAGAATGCGTCGGCGCAGATTTCGTCACCGCGGAAAGCGCGCTGGCCCATTAAATTGTTTTATTATGAACTCGACGCCATCTTGTGTATTTTTGGCTGAGGTTTAGGTGTTTATCTGGTTGGGACTCTGTCCAAGCAGTAATTAGTCAGTGTAACTTTATTTTTGCTGTCCACGAGGATGTTGCTCGAGAAAAACGTGAATTTTACTCAGTATGTTCCACTGATGTCACTTTTGCTTCGGCTTCAGCCGTCAGTTTCTTAATTATATGATGATAAGAAAATATTTAGACATTCAATTCGATATTACCTACCTACCTTCTGTTTTCAAGAATTTGAGACGGTAACATAAACATTTATGTATTAAATCCAGCCGCCAGAAAACATACTCTTCCTGTAGAGTTGAACGACCGAAGTTTGTTTGTCATCCCACATCTTGTCTTCACGCAACACGGTACGTTCCTCGCATCACCTGTTTCATTTTTCACTATCGTCGTGGACGTGACTCTCGCTATTTTAATCCTCACTCTAAAATTATGAATGAGTCGCTACAAATGACACTGGATCCGCATTCTATCGTTTTAAATATGTTTAAATAAATCTATCGTGCTCTGGCACGTCTGGAGAGATGAGAAGAATTCCCTGAATTTTAGTTTAGTGTAGCACTTTGTTAGTTTGTAAGGCGTAGGTTTTGTCCAACGTTCTGATAATTAATTAACACGCGAAGCTATAATCTACGTATATTACAATTGTTATTCCTTCTGCTATCTTCTCACATTGCTGTAATTTAATTGTTCTTGCCGCTTTGTAGACATCGTTACTGTATCTATTCATAGATTTCAAAACGTTTGTAATTTGCATATTCATTTTTTGTCACATGACTCAGAGCAACTCTGGAAGTCCTCGATGGTCGTACAAATGATGTAATCTACATTTTTGAGTATTGAACACGAAGGGTCATAAAGTGTGTACGTACGAACACCATAATAGGCAAAGCACGAACTGTCATTGCTTTGATGAACCCTACCTATGGCTTTCCAGTTTCGCACCATTGACGGATTGATTAAAATGTTTAAATAAAAAAATGTGCGTGAATCCGAAATTTTAGTATAATGTCAGCATGCTTTGTTGATTAAGAAACAGATTTATGTTGGTATTTCGTAGGAACCGTTCTTCAGAACTCTACGTCTCAGCCGCGTGTAGTCGTGACTCATTAGGTCATTCATTCATTTGATCTTCTTTAAATATATAGCTCCTAGTAGTGGCATAAATTTTTAACATTACTTAAAAAGCTTGTACAATGCGGTTTAGCAGCTGTCAAACAAATTTTCTTGTTTACAATAACAAATATCTTTTACTTTATTCTGACAGCTGAAACTTATGTGCTCCACTTTGTGCGCAACTGGTATCATAAACCCCTACGTCGAATAATTCGTTTTCTTAAAGTGAACTAATAAGATACCTATATCATTGGCTACCGATACGCCAAATAAGCTTTATGTACTGTGGCCTATTATTTGTTTGAGTTGCCTTATTAAGTTATCGTTCCAATTTGGTTTCGATTTATGTGGATAAGTTTTGAAATTAATTGTAAGAACAAATCGATGTGCCAGGAGCTTTAGTTAATCGATCTCATTGCCTCTTCTTTAGGATTTATTTGCCATATTGAGTTTATCAGCGATTCTAATTCCATTAACGTTAGGTTGTGACGTCTTTGTTCCTTCTAAATATTTGGTATGCTAACAGTGTTATTTTTGTTTTGCACGCGAATAGTGTTTCATCGTGTAACTGATTTGTAGATCCCATCGTATCGGGGCGGCAGGCGCGGCGTGGGAGACGAGAGGAACGTCGACCCCGCGTGCAACTATAAATATACAACACACTCCTTATCCATGCATCTGAACATCCTTGATACACCTCTTACACGCTTCAAAAGCGATATTATAAAATTATAGTTAAATATCTAGTCAGATTGATCTTTTTCTCTTTTCGTCACAGTGAGTACTGTACTCAGCCCCAATAAGAATTTGTTCTGAGAATTTACCAAACGTGTCGCTATGTAAAAAAGAAGATTGTATTAAGTATGTTTCAATTTTCAATAACTTCCGTTATACGATTCTGTCTGAACTCACCGTCTGAACATGCCACTCAGCCCGGCTGATACAAATTGTTTCGACAAAGTTCAATGCCGTCTGTAGATGGGTGATAGCAATTGAATCAGTTCCACTTGCAGTGAATTAATGTTCATTAACAGGGAATGGTATGACACGGTTGACCATTTTATCACTAATAATCAAGCTAGTATCGCATGAACCACTAAAATTACCATTAGAACATCCTGTACGTATGACATCACCGTTTTGATTTCTGACGATATTATCTACAGCCGATAACCTACAATTTTTCTGAGAACTTATTAAAAAACACGGAGGTAACACACGCAGGCTCATGATCGATCTCGATGCTGGGCTCGGCTCGGGTCGTGAAACGGAACACGGTCGTCCCTGATAACTTTCCCGGCACTAGGTCAGTTTTGCGCGGCTCGCTTAACGGTACAATCAGGTTGTTGCCGTCCGTCGACACGTAACAATGTGATTGCAGTTTTGAAACGTTCATCGTAAACGATTCGTTACGATTGTGACCGATGTAAACTCTAATGCTTTGATATAAGAACGCGGTGGCTGGTATCCGCCTCTAAAGCCTTGAACTTGGCGATCACTTGGACTTCGTTTCGTTTGCATATATCGCTAATGTTGCTGTTTAGAATAAATTTAGGCATCGAATTCTCAATGTGTAATAAGTGGTTATTTGTGTTTTTGACCTTTGAAGGTACTAAAACTTGTTTATTTAATTAATCAATGTAAATTGGTGTCACTTGGACATCTTGTTAACTCGGCAAGCACGTTTGATTGTCACATAGGTTTCTGCATTTTCTAAACGTGATCTACGCATTGAGGTGGAAGGAGGTAGTGTTTTGTAGTTTCCTTAAAAATAAATCCTTCCCAATTTTTAATTGATTACTAAATATGGTAAAGACTCATTTAAAATGTTTCTTTTAAGAACTGCATTGAGTACTTAAATCCTTTTGCTAGTTTCTCTTACTAGTTATTTCATTATTTGTCAGGAAGACTAGTGTCACGCCTGGTGCACTTCAAGACGCTTCAGTAAATTATTAGAGACGATTGTAAAGACAACCAAGAATCTGTTTCACGCCAACCGCGCATAAATATAGTAGTTTGCGTCCAAGCGACAGCTGCCGACAATTTTGCGGTAAGTAAATATTACGCTTATTGAATGCTCAATGCTCATGAAGTCTTTTTTCTGCTTCTACGTCATCTGACTACCTACTAAATCTTTGAGCAGCAGCCTACCTATGTGATTCAAACCATGACATCATTTTCCAACGCTAAAAAGATTAGCAATAATGTAAACAAACAAAATGTCTGACGTTTTATAAGCAGGATCAGAGCATGTTTATTTTACTGCTTCGGATGGGGTTCCAAAATATCTAATACTTAAGCAATAAATTTAAAATAATCAACGACCGGAAACCAATGCGCAGATAGTCTGGATAAACTTAGCATTGTAGAGAATACGCAGACATTGTGGTACTTCAGTGTACCTATGCGATCGAACTCCTACCCGTTGTTGTCGAATAACACAAATATATATACTGTTCTAAAAGTTTTTAATATGAATACATCGATTAAATAACAAGGAACTTTCGCACATTTTATAGCTACAGAAATGGTCGCACACCATACGAATAAAACGGCAAATAAATTCTAAGATGATATCTAATAAAAAGAATAACAAGTTGCACCTGTTGGCTTATAACCGTACCTGTTCGCAGGTTCTCTTGTGTATTTATTCAAGGGTCCCTATTATCCAATCGGAGTTCCTTTGTTGGTGACGTCACCGTATACGTGGGGCACCGCATACGTATGAGGTAATCCTCAAACGTCCTTATAAAAAAGTGTTAGTTCTGTTGCGTTTTTTGCCTTGTTAGATACAAGATTACGGAATCTTATTGCTCATCGGACTTTTCCAACCTGTGCCATCTGTTTAATGTCTCTGTTGTCGTGAAGTTTCGATGTCATTGCTGTTTTACGATTGTCCGAACCCTGGCCATAAATCGATTAATTAAAATTCTGATTAACGGTGAAGCCGACGATGGTTATTGAGGTGCACGCAGAATAATTAATTTGTGTGGCAACACTGACGACATTTCAATGCAGCTCGTAGCCGACTAGTAGCGGTTTTATTCACAATTCTTAGAATTCCAGGGATTCAAAGTTAATGGTATGACTTAAACAGTATAAAAATCAGTGATCGTACCCAAAAAGGGATTTTCTATAAAAGTTTTTATAGAATTCTTCGACTTCATTTGATCATTAATATGGATCTCATTGTTATGAAAAGAATTTTGGATGGCAGCTTCTGAAACCTGTTTAGTTTGTCTCGTTTACTATTCGATATTTTCCATCGAAGCACTACATTTATATTTTGCACGAACTAAAATACGTATTGTGTGTTACCTAGTTAATTTGTCCCAAGGATAAAGAGGGGGGATGCACGATAGATACGCAGTATTTAATGTGCAGTTTCCGTCCGGCAAAGATCCACTATGATTTATGTTGTATGAAAACTCTTCAAAATATAGACACTGTCATAATTTTTATTACCTTGACCTAACGATGACTATTAGCTTGTTCATCAAAGTTGCGAGAAACGGTAATCCGTAAACACCATGCCAGTGTTAATTAAAATACAATTATTCCGTAAAGTGACGTTTCATAACCATGAATCCAGGAAAATGTTTATTTAACAGTAAGTGACCTACTATCAGCTGATCGCGAGAACTTGTCTTAATTAGGTTAACGCCGACCAGTTACCGTAAAAACAAGAAACAGTACACTTTTCTGTCTCGTTTCAACTTTTGTAGAACTTTTATTATGATAACCACGTACTAAAGGTAGTTTTGAACCTACAATGGGCCCCAAAAAGTGTTTTCGTGTTAACTTCGTTTACGCCTTCATACGGTATTTTTGACATCCTTGAAACTTAGAGAATGTCCGTATAAAAACTTTATTATGTGAATTTTCAAACAGTGTTAAAATATTCTTGTTATTTCTTCCTTATGTCTATCGTTGTTACGCTGATCATGATGACACTCAGTTAAGTAAACATAAGCCCAAGATGCCGGGTATATAACTGATATTCTGCGTTTTAAATCAACGGTTTTATTCATAAACCCAATAGCTACGGTTTCCTATTATTTAAAGTTATTTTTAGATGTTATAATTATTTTTATTTCCTGCTTGTATTAACATAATTGATGAACATAAAGGTGAAGTTAGGTATATGTGTACAGGTACATACCTGTACACATATACCTAACTTCACGTTTGACATCATCTATGTTACAAATATTAAACTGAAAAGGAACCCACGCTTAATATTTAATTCCATTTCCTTAATAATTGTTTGTGTGTATTACAAATAAGTGTAGGCTTTTTCAATGCATTATCTCCGTACGCCTACGTATCTTGCAAAACAATCGTCACGTTGCACAACGATTTCTTCTACTCGTCAAGACAAAGGGATGACCGTTAGTTGCTTTTTTCCCTTTTTTTGTCCGTCCCATGCGATGCGTAGTCTTAACAAACGTTTCTCTTGTTTCCTGTCGTTGTTCCACATTTGCTACTAATGTACTGCCTATTGTTGAATACCAAAGAATTTTAATGACAATAGGCTCGGCTAAGAAACATGCTAAAACACGACTCTAAAGCAACAAACGTCCATTTATCAAAATACTCGTATACGGCGGACTATCGATCTCGTATTTAAATTGGCGGGACCTTTGACACAGTCGGCGCGAATTAGAAGCCAGTTTGAGTCATCGAATCTCGACTCCAAATACCAAAGCCACATGTAGAGAGAATATTCGAGTACGAGAGTTATACGTGACCTAAAATAACAAATCGGTAACAATAAAATAACTGTTCTATTATGACTTAACCGCAAGTCCTGTGTGGAATACAAGCCCTTCGTTTTCATAACATTGTCAATCAACAATATGCCTAAGTATGCTGCTTTTAGAATCGTGTATGAAGTAGAACATACCACAATGAACAGTGCGGTATCATTTGTACCGACATTGAATCCAATTGCTCTGGTAATAAAATCTATTTTTGGTATTCGATTGTTTATAGCAAAGCTAAGTGTGTCGGTAGTCGGAGCGGTTGCAGACGTCTCGTGTTTCAGAAGCGTGGTCGGTGTTAGCGTCAATGATCCTCCTCTTTGTGCAGAACAGCTGCAATTTGCCAGCGACGTCAACCATTGACCATTGTTGTGGCTCTATTTGTATTCCGAGTTTCGAAATGGTGTGACTTAAATTTTGCATATTGGTTTACTTAGGCTTCTGAATAATGTGGACCAGCAAGTATGGTCTAATGAAAAGCCTTTTGTAGTAACACGTTTGTTGTGTAAGTTAGAAACTCATCAAGGTTTTAAGCGGTATTTTCTCGCTTTACATAACCACTTTATCCACTTTTACGTGTTACATATTTGCCATTAAAAACCGCTGTAGATGTCAAAAGATCGTGAACTGACTGTAAGGATACAATCAGTGTAGCTTCGTGACATGTTCTAGGCGCGTTGAGGTTACAGTTTACTTTCAACGCTGTCCACGTATGAATCAAACATGAATGCTTACTGGAAGGGTAAATACCTACTCTATTGAAATTAAAACACTGGTCAGTTTCGTTCCTAACACGGTGTGTAACGTTGACAATATGCGACCTTGTGTAGCTACTGATCCTTTTATCTTCATTATAATACTTGGCTGTGACGCCATTTATTAGATATTTTGTTTGGAGCGCAACATAAAGCTTATTATAAAGGTGGGTCTTAAGGTTAACGGGACCGTTAAGACAAGAATCTTGGCGCCCGGTGATTAATAACTAAAAGATAATATTATGTGAATTATCTGGGAACTCTATTTATTTTATTGACACTTCTATCTGTCTAATCTTACGAGCACAATGAAATTGAAGTTCGGACATGATAGATGGAACAACCTTCGGCTGTTTCCTTCCATGTGTTTGTCTTACTTACTATTATAATTATTATGTTGATAGCATGATCTAATCTGAACAACATACTCGCAAAAACGTTTCCGTACATTGTGTTATGTCTTCTGTCGTTGTAATCATCATAACGTAGGAAGACGCAACTCTAAACATTGACATCTCGCCAAAACTTCCACAATAAACAGCTTTTACAATCTATCCGCCACCACTCCATCTATCATTGATACTTTATGCACTGATTCTATTGACAAGATGTATTGATGAATATTCTGTTGTTCGTTGTGACCTGATTATAAAATAGACCATGCAATTCTGGTTTCATTGCGATCTACAATATTGTCATCGAAACTTGTATGCCTACCCGAAGTAATTTGTCACTGGGCTAGATACAATGGGCCATACACTGCATGAAATATGGACTTGTGGCAACATCCATCAGTTCTGTTACTTGGACATCGATATTTCATATAATCCAATCTAATATTTCATCGTTCATAATCGCACCAAATTGGGAATTTTAATGGAACGCCATTTTGACAAGAAAGCCACGGCCTATTTTGTATAGCTTTAGACATTACCTACTGCAGCATTTGACAAAATGGACAACATTCCATCAATAAATATCTTGTTAAACTTACATTTTGTTTATTAAAGACATAACAAATAATTTATGTGTCTAAACTAGAATAATAAATAATTAAAATATTGATAATAACAAGTTTCAGCGAAGCGAACGGTACTTGATTACTTTGTAACGGAGATTTTGGAACTGGCTCCGTACTAGTTATTCAAATGTTCCTATTTAAACGCACCGGCTTCCAATGAGCTCCGCTGCATCATTGCATTTAAACTGTTTACTTGTACTGACATTATTTGCTTCGGCAATAGCCCAGCAAGCAATTTGAGTTGCTCAAACATCGCTCAGAACATGTATTCAGCATGTGTGTACTCATTTTCATGGCGGTATAGTTTCGAGTATTTACATCCATTTGTACAAGCATTGTCTTTGTACTTGTGATATGATGATTGAAGATGGCCATTTCCATTTAAACTTGGCTACTACAACGTAATACTTTTATGGCTAGTGACTCGTATATTATCTACGGGATATTTTTTCTCAGATTCAATGAACAAAATGCATGGAAACCTTATACAATGCATTACAAAGACACAATTCATAGAAAAATAAATTTTCTCGTCATCTTTTTCTATGTTGTTTTTCTATTCTTCTGAGAATTCAAGCACGCAGAAAGAAAAGCACAATGTGTTGTGAAGGTTCTATTGTGCACGCCGATTGAGATAGTTTTAAATTTCACTATAATGTCCACTGTGTTATTGGTCTATGCCAGAAAGCTCACGCTATTGCGTAATTTCGTAAGATGATTACCGGACCGCTAAACGCCAAATTAGTGTCTTATTTTGTCGTCGTTAGATATATCGATAGAACTTTTCATGGGACCATATAAAGGCAGGGGCCGGGTTCTAAGTGCCACCTACACAGTGCTGTACAAATGTCCATATTCGTCATTATGGGCGTTCTGACTAAGACGGCCAGCGAATCGGCTACCTTTGTTAGATGTAAGCTGATGACTGTAGTTTTTGCCGCGACCGTGGGCGGCCGATTCACCTTCGATATAAAGATTATCTTATTCCATGTAGGTGGTGAGTACCCACGATATATTCTTGAGAATACTTAGGAAGTGTTCGTTTCGTAATGATAGTTCCGATATCGTGTGGGCAGCTTAATGACGACGCACCAACTAATCCACAAATTACATATTTATTTAACCTTATTGCATAAGTTGCAGTGAGTATTTACGACATGTAAGTGACCTTCTTTTGGATAGCGAACGCATAGTACTATTTAAATAGTCAACTGCTTAAATTTAATGCGTTCAAGTTTTGTCGGTGTTGACTTAATAGGATGTTTGCAAACATTATATTGATTACAGGCTGTTGCGAAATCGTTCTATGTACACCCTCAATCCGAAAAATGTAGTTTCAAATGTAAAAAAAAAAATATTGGCATTGATTAGTCATGAGCTTATCAAGCAATTCAACATTACATGAAGTTATGAAATAACTGTTTGTTTCTTTTTTAAATCACAAAAGTACCAATGGAAGTTAAAGTAATTTTATTGAGTAAAACAAGCTCAAACAATTACTCTCCTATTCATATCGACTTCCATACATTTTCAGAACAAGCAGTCGCAGCAGATATTTATCGTACAGCTACTATTTAATTGTTTATAATACCTACTACGACCATATTTACATACGGTACATTGTTAACTTGTTTGATATTTGTATTGTTGAAAAGAAAATAACAACAAACAATTGGTCCAACAATCAACATAAACGAAATTGCTAGCTAGTGCATATCGGAATTATTTAATGCATAGAATTAAGTTTTCATTGCATTCGAAGCCTATCATTTTGTTCAACGCCGGCTTAAGATTGGAGGATTGTTTCGTCTCGGCTACCGAACTAAGATAAGCTTTACTAAGTAGGCAATGTGTTTATTATTTCCTATAGGGCTGTCGATGACTACTTTAAAACGGAAATTGAATACCCGTTCTTAGATGATACATGACTAATTTTAATGTTTACGCAATTATTTATCGTCGCTTCTATCATTTCATAAATAATTTAAATTTAAGGCTTGTAAATGGCAATTAAACATGTCCGAGCCTCGTAACATTATACTTATTTAATAATACTGCTTGGTAGATAATTTACAAATAAATTGTTCAAAGTTTCAAGTAAATCTTAAACCCATCCCTATTTTGGGAGCGGGCGGTTCAGATACAGCTATTAAAGTTACCATACATTTAAAGTACGCACTCGAGTTTGATGTCTACCTTTAAGAGTCATGGTCGCATCATTCATAGTTATTTATAAACAGATGACATAATTGTATGCAACGACGAAACTATCAATCAATGTTTAAAAAATAACTCTATCGCTTGAACATTTGTCAAAGAAAGTGTAAAGGCTATTTGGTATTCGTATGATTGATATCTGGTAATTAAAGTTTGCGGCTTTAAGAAGACGGGTAATTACGTACTTTATTTGGTTAATTACTCAATATATTAACAGCTCATCACTGTCTCTTAGATGTGGATATTTATCTTGATTTGATTTATGATTAGAAACATAGTCATAACTCACTTCAATTAAAGTTACATGAGAACCGTCCACGCCTATAAAATCTTCATCATCACTTAAAACTTTACCTTTTAATACCACAGATTTTATTTTCATAGTATCTAATTAACGACATGACTGACCAAATCTTCAGTCTCAATGCAAGATATCCGCGAATGTGGTTTTTAATTGAATTCGAATTTAATTACAAATAATATCTACCACACGCTGTCACAGTATTCTTCCGACAAGAGATGACGAATTTTACAAAAAGCCTTTTGATTAATATTTCATCTAAGCACCTTTGAACTTTCTGTGTGGTGGACAATGCGGAGTTCACTCAATTAGATGGCGGGCCTCCGCGGGTGGTCTGATATGTGCCTTTGCCCTATAATCAATAAAAATACGCCTTTAGTGTTCATGTCAGTTGAAGTGACGTTTTGACGGAGTCGCTGTTGGACGGTACTGGTTTTGTAATAGATATCTTTTGGCGCCAAACTTGTATTGTATAAAAGTTCTTGTTATACACAGTTGCGATCTAATGATCCCATTCTATAGGAAGGTTATGATACTGCTTTAGAATGTAACGTATTGTTATACTTACTTGTCTGAGATAGCGCCGAAAATACGGCACCTAAAGCTTCTTATGTTGTTCTAAATTTTAATTCGTATCACGCCTTATAACTGGCCGTTTACAAGTAGATCTTAACAAAAATTTGTCGAGAAGACCTTGTACACATTTTCATAGAACGTCGTAAAATTTACAGATATGGAGTTGTCACCTCAGACGTTCAGTAGGAACGGCCGCAATGGACGTTTATATTTTTGTCCATTCATCCGCAACGGTCACTTTGTCGTAAGACTACACCGACGTTTTAAATTTCTTAACCATCAGAGGTTTTTTAAAGACAATCAGTATTTATTTTAAATGTCTTTGCGAAATTGTATGACAGCAACCATATTATTCTTGGAGAGCGTCTGATCTTCATGCTAGTATTAGGATAGTTGACCTAGCGCTTCTTGTCTCTAGGTATTTCAGTTACGGATTGATCAAGCGCTATGGTAGAACGTGTAGACTAAACATTAAACAATCTAGCAAAGTAGCAACGATATGGGCTTTTCATCTTTGTTACTTACACGTATAACTCATCTTTCATAGCGATTATCTCGATAGCTTTTGGCATTGCTACAGCTTTGGCCCGAAAACTAAAGGAAACAAGCAATAAAACATAGAAATAAAATATCCGCTGAACAACACTCATGCAGTTTCTTGTACAAGAGAAATTCTGCTTAAAACAATTCGACTATTTTCTGTAGCCGATAAATTGTCTGCGTCAATTTATTACAAACTCGCAGAATTTTTCGAGCACCATTATCTTAGCTTTTTATATATAGTTCTGTACATTTTTAACAATACCAGTACCTAGTATTCTCTGTGTATTGTTTTTATTGTCTTTGAATCAGTAGTCTACAGTACAATAGTTTTTTTGCAGACTGCTCCTATACAGTGTTCATTGGAATCGGAGGCGTGATGTAGGCACTGCCTACACTCCTGAAGTTACAAGAGTGCATATTAAATTGGACATATCTGGCATATTATGAGGTTTAAGCTACGTTGCTTAAATAAATGTAAAAATAACAGATTCAAAAGCATATGTACCAATATTTCGCGGTCGCAGATAAAACTTTTAATAAGCACTGTACTCGCTAATAATTCTGAGTATCTACGCTGCGGTAGGTCTGCCATGTTTGAATCAAAGTAAAAAGCACTTTTCCGTTGATGATCTAACGCCGCTTTATTTTCCATTATCATTACGGATGTAACAGCTGTGCAGATGCAGAATGTATAGTTTAGTTAGCGTGTTTTTATCGAAGCGGCAATGAAATTAACTGTCACGCATGTGAGAGAAGATCTCACAAAATGCTTTTAATATGGCCAGACTAAATCCTTACCCAAAATCGTCAACATCGTCTTATTCTTCTTCTGTTGTCAAATGATATAAAGTCTTTCACATAAAGGTTGTATTTGCGGCGGATACTTGTAAAGTAGCTAAAAAGCTGTTTGATTCTTGTATAAACTAGTAGAAAAATTGAATTGTCCGACAATCTATTAACTTCAAGCACAAGATGACTTAAGGAACTCGTAACGAATCTCAAATATATGTGAATATTACATGCAATTAAACGAAGATTTACGTCAAACACATCATTTGTGACATTTAGTCGATGAAGCGGTATAATTAACTCACTCCTTAGATATGACCTCAACAATGCAACGTTAAAACTGCAAGGAGCGTGAACTATGTTGTCTATAATTTTATCGTCAATGATGTAAGCATTGTCTTGACTAACATATAAGGACAATAGATTAAAGATATTAGAATTACCAAGTGTACAATGTTTCACAGATAGATTAAAATCGATTTGCGGGTGGTAAATTCCGTGCGTAAGTTAAATCCATCAATTCTGCCGACATGCTGTTTTTTTTACATGTAGATTGTCGCTAGACAATTAGTTATTCGTTGTACTTTTTAGTTGCTTATATGCTAACGGTTTACCTGTATTCGATTCATTCTTTAAATTTCCGATTGTTTATGTTAATATCAAAACAATTTACCGGTATTTTGCTTTATTATGGCTCAGTAACACGATAGCGAAAACAAACTCTGTTCAACTTAAGCTTCATAGTTTTCATTTACTAATTAGCTTGTAATTAAGTGAATTGTACAGCCGGTGCACGAGAAACCTTGTTCCAAACGAAATCTATGTGTGTCGTTGAATCAATTTAAATGCAAACACTGGTTTAGTATTTAAATGAACCTAAATCACACACCTGATAATTTAATGACAACGTATGTGCAAAATTTAACATTATAATTGATTTTCTAATGAATGGCAGTAATCATTTAAAGAAATGGTGTAGAAATAGTTTTGCAGTAGCGTATGAGTTAAAGTAATGATTGGGATAGTCGCCAATTCGAATAGGCGTTCGTGTACTGTGTTAACAGCCAAAATAAATAAGTTTTATATTTCAGCCGTCACATCCGATTTACAGACATCAGTACAACGAGCTCCAACTAGTACTGCAGTCATTAGTCTATCTCGGTAGATAGTCTCATAAAAATAGCGTCAGATATAATCATATTTCTTTCATCTACGGCTACAGATAGTGGTATCTCATGTAAAAGAAAGTAAAACCCATAATTATTTCACTCTAATAGTGTTACTAGTCGGAATTACCACAATGTGACTAAAGGTCCGAATGACTCCGTTGTTTTTATACTCTTGGAATGTTGGAGGAATCCTTTAATTAACGAAGCTTACTATACGCCAGGGTTAATCTCGATTTATTTCAATGCTTAAAAACATCGAATCTCTTGTTATTGTATCGAAGTCTGCGGATTTAGAAAACCTTGAAATTAAACATTAAGGCAAATTTTAATTTCTTTTAAGTGTACCAATGTGATTAAAATTAGTTCTTCAACTAATTTATTGAAACAAAGCAGACATTTATGTTTAGGTATCAATGGCAATCAACAAATAATAGTCCATTTGAAATACTGAAAAGCAATTGTAAAGATGTCGTGCCAACTTCTAGGTAGGTACACACCGCAGAACAACATAATATGTATTTTGTAGCGTAAAATTCGAATTTTGCATCACGTTTTGTGTAGTACTTCGGAAAACTTTAAATATTCGTTGGTGTCATCGCCACAGCATCCGTCAATGACGCCGACGGATTTTCACAAACAAAGTGATTATCGAGAATATTTTTTCTCATCAGTTTTGTGTTTTTTATTGCACTGTTTTCATTTTGCGTATGCATGTGCCAAGAGTCACATACGTTAACATCCACAAAGAAAATAGAAGCGTTTATTTCTGACTATCACCTCTAGTTCGTGTGACCGCTGTACGAGTCGGAGCGATGAATGAGTTCTTTATTAATTTATAAATGGAATTACTTCATCTGTCATATCATATAACCGTTGGTGCTGTAAAGAGTTATGAGAGCTTCATGAATATGTTCCACCGAATTGTATTCAAGCTTAACTGTGGTCATTGTTCCGCGTTGTTTATGAAGTACTAAATGTGATTGTATTTGATTGTGCACACGGTAGATAAATATGTTATGTTAAATATGTGAATGTGCTTTATGCCATACATTTTCTTCAGTAGCTGTTACGTAAAGAAGTACATGTAAAGTAGAAATAGTAATGTATGTGACAGAAATTGCGATATGTAAATGCAAGTTCGTTGTCCCTGTTTCCTTAGGCTATTTACAAATTGGTGTAACCGTAGCATCGGAATACGACGCGCTTAGTAAATAATGTCAGACAAATACTAAATGGTTTTAAAAGCTGAACACTTACATCACGGATGCTAAAACTAATAATGACACGTTACACAATATTAGAATTAATGGGATTTTGAAACTGCTATTATATATTTGGAGTAAACTTTTTACCTAATTCGAAAATATTAATATTCTTATATGACCTTTAATGATAGATTTAGTAATACAAAATATGTGAATTTAAAATCTACTGAAGAGCCCATAACCATGTGCCCAATGCAAATATTGCATTGGCATCAACTTCAAAAGAAAATTTATATTATATTTTTAAAAATATATTATTATAATAATTCAATTCTCAAACCACAAAGAGACTTATCCAAATTTATTGTGATATGAATTTTTCCGACACTGACTCTACATGTTTTAATATAATGTATAGGTACTCCAAAATGCACCTTACATTTAATTAGTATTTCGTAATTCAAGCAAAACTTATATTTTATTTAGTTTATATAAAATAATACGGTATTTAAAATTGTATGTATTTTGTTTTCAGGTAAGCTTCGCTCAAACATAGACGTGAGAAATTCAATAGAACGCCGCGACTCGTAAGTCATAAAGGTTTTCAACGAGTTTTTTACTGTCGTCTTTATAGAGAAACGCAACTTTCTTTAGCTCTCCTATAATTTATCGACGAAGAAATAACTATTTTATGATCGCCTGTGTTTATTATTTAGTTCGATCTGCTGATTTACCGAAGGTATTACTCGGAAAATCAACGTTTCCTACATAAATTAAACAGGACATGTAAATGTTTTGAGTTTATTTCCAGTTTCAAAGTAGATATAAAGATGTTTTCAAACGTTAATTATTACATTTTAAAGTATCCGTGACACAATATTTAGATTGTATAATGCGGAGAACGCTATTTACGAAATAAAATTTTACTACAATGTTATGACATTTATTTTTTTAATACAGTCTTCTTCAAATTTCATATTTGAGAATTATGTATTCGGCAAACCTTTTAGTGGCTGACTTTTAGTGGTCGTCAAACGGAAGACGGGAAAATACACATTATAATTTGTCTAAATGAGTTTAGTTGATGGTTGTCAGTTATTTAGTGCCAATTTTTATCACGCCAAGAAGGTCTATGACGCGATTCAACTTTATATCAGGTTAGGGACACTGAATGAATTAGCAAAATTAGTTGCGCTGAGACAACACGAGTTGGCCTTACGTGTATTTGATTACACCTACGATTATTACAAGAATTACAATTGAATTCGATTCAATCATTGCGCATCTGTAATTGTCGATGGATCCTTGAAGAAGGAATACATCATTCTTGACAATCCATAAAAGTCTGCAACAATAATAATGTTTTGCGATCCATGAAACATGGTATATTTCTAGTTGCGATTTGCGATGCGTAGGTGGATTTAAACAAATGAATTGTCTTAAAGTATGACTGAGTAAGACGGTTTATTACAATAGGTTTTTCAAAGAGAATTTGACGCGTGTCTCGAGATAGGCGTTGCTTGCTACCAGTCGCGTTAACTATTTGTTGTGAATGGCAAGGTTGAGTCGCGTTTGTCTGAGCCAAGTACTTCTGCTGGCTCATGACTAGCTATTGTCAAATATTTGACTTAAACAATCTGTCGTACTTGCAACTGAGAACCGCTACAATACACTGTTCTGCATAAGTATAACTTAACATATTGACGTACTGTTGTCTTGTATCGAGAACTTTGTTGCCAAGAAACTTCAAGTGTGATATACAATGACGCCATAAAATCTGTTCAAATTGCTGTTTAAGTGTTTATTCAATAGTTTGTCATTGCGCACTGGTATAATTCTGTCATTCAATGTTTATAATGTACGCCCACCGGTAGCTATTGAACGCAGAGTCGTTCCAGAGTGGTAGGTGTCGACATTTGACGCTCTTCGGTTTTATTGTTGCAGAAAAAAGGCCTGTCAATATGTTGAGTATCACATGTCACAATATAATACTTAACACCTAACCCGTTCTGATTCATAGCAGCATTAATTACTGTTTCTATTCATCTATTATGCCAGAAACTTTATGCCTTCCTTCTGACACCAATATTTGTGTGTATGGCTTTAAAAAATACTGCACCGGAGGTTATAAACTTTCTATTGAACATGTGTAATGGTATATTAAAGTCGCTAGCTGACACGACACATTGGAACATCAACAGTCCGTTGTTTTACGATAATGTTCTATATTATATTAATGTCCGCGTCCCATCAGGTCACGTTGTTTGGCACGGCGTAACACATTAAAAGGAAACCCCAGTTTCCCTACTGTAAACCCGTCCTATATTTACAAACCGGTCTCGCAAGTAAACCGTGAAAAATAAATATTAGACGATAAATCAGCGAAAATCTCCGGTTTACTCCAGTGCTTTTATAGCTATAATAAAAGAACCGTCAACCGTGGATAGTGTTCGGAGAATAAATAGTATAGATCTCGGTCAATATTCTGGAAACTCGAACGCGTAATAGCACGCATTGGTTCAGGTTTGACACATTTAGGCGATCTTAACTAGTGAGCTTATTTACACGTGTCGAACCAACGTAAATCCTAGCGAATACGACCGTAAATCCGGCGGTTTTGTATGAAAACATGCGGATTCCAACCTGCCTAGACAATTTATGTTGGAGATAATTCTGGTTTCAGTAAAATATTATCAGCACCTATGTACTATTATTTTAAAAGTGTAGAAATGTGGTAAGTGTTGTAAAATTACGCACTTTAAAAGCCGTTATATTTTTATGAAATGATTGCTAACGTCGCTCATTCTCGAACGTTACTTATTGGAAAATTGATGATGAGTTTTAACAAAATTATATGTTATGATTACCTAGTTTTGAAACGTAAATATAACCAACGAAAGAAATATTTAAGAGAGAACAAATTTGTGTGAAGCAAACATATTGGATTTCACTTCCGTGTACCTACATACATGCCACCACTGTATCGGTGTGCAAACTTTGTATTTGAATACATTTGCTTAAGTTTGGCTTACCTGTTGCCTAGACGTGTTCTTATACCCTCTTTCCCACTCTTACCTAAGCAATATTCAAATCAGAATATATTTTCATATACACACACGCTATCAGCAAACTGCCATTCATAAATTTAAGTGGTATTTTTCTTTAGAACATTTACGCTTGACCACCTGTTTATATGCACGTTCTCTGAATTAACATAACATGTTTTGCTGTCGATATTCATATTTCTCGGCTATATTGCACACAATTAGCTGCAGTTGAAACGACTATCGGTATGCGCCGCAAACTTTATCTTGAAATTCATCTTGCTTCCTATTAGATAGATGGCTCGCGATAGTGCTTTTCAGTGAATTTCCTAATGTCGCATCGTATTCTAACAATGCGACAGGACGACCCTCGTGCATAGATTAAGATATCACGATAAAAGCATTTCAATCACAATTGTAAAGACAACCTGCGCTGGCATTTCCAACTGGTTTCCATTTTGAGTCCATTTCGTAATGGCCAATGTCAGTTCGCTCTTAGTTGGAGATTTATGCACTTATTATTTTGCAACAGTATTGTTTTGCGTACATATTAAACATGTATATTTACGGTGTTGTTTTCATTCACAAGTGAATCACCGTAGAACTCATTTCGTCACTTTTCTAAGTATAATTATTGTCATCTGCCCACGCGTCGCTGGAATGAGTAATGAGGATCTTGGAAGAACCATCAATTATGTTACTAGTATAACACTAAATCTAGGATCATAAACGTTTGACACACAAACAATTTGAACACAACTTAATTTTGGTTTAAATTAAATTGCTGTTTTTCTACGAAGCGTATTTTGACTTTTACGTACTTTTCATTGTATTTGACAATAAATACAATGAAAGGAGGTACGCTTACTTCATATCCGCATTTGATTAGTAGAAACGTTCTAACTACAGCGATTATGGACCAAAAACATTAGCTCTATGAAATGACGTAGGACCTTTCTAAGAGCTCACAGCTGGGCCATTTTGTTAAATCCTCCTTTGCATAATGCATGTGCATGACTAGACATTGGCCTGTGATACTTGACATCAGAGGCAGGAAGTCCAATAATACAGAACACAATTTATTTGTACTACGCTCTAAAGTTAGCCGTCTCACCTGAATCTCGTCACGCCTGCCTCATGATATCATCGAAACATTGATACATTATGAATTATTATAGACAAATTAACGTCAAATTTAATATTGCTTTCGTTATTGGGTAATTCTGATGACATGTTTATGTTTAGCACAGATTAAAATTGAGCAACATTTTATGCAAATTTATTCATGATGTTTCCAATCAAATTGTAATACATATCTTATCAGTTTCTCAGGCTTCGTTTAATAAGTAAAGTTTTCATATGCTTGAATCCAATTCCATGATGTCTCGTGCCGCCCCTAGCTACCCATACGTATGTCAGATACTATATTTTATTATTGTCTTGAACCGTGCCGGCTACTTAACTCACTACTGCCTTTTGATTATCTTGTTCCCATTCATCATTCTCAAGTGCATCGCTTTCTATTAATATACTTATACTTACATAAGTAATTATAGCTTTATACTCTAACATTCTTAGTTCATTCAATATATTGTTATCTAAATTGAATGAAACCAGTTATTTGTATTCTAATTTAAAGTCACTTTGATGTCCAAAGTCAAAAGTATAGTTTGTTACGTTTTTACATAAGCTCGTAAAATCCGGTTTGATTACTTAATAAGTTCATTTGTCAAGCTTGATTACAAATTGCCCGTCCACTAACACAATGGATTCTACAATGGTCTTCTACAACACCGGATACGTACAGTCTTTGTTCCCGAATGTCACATTAACTTAACTTGACATTAACTTAATTTGGACAGTGTTCGTTGTTAAGCTGTCTTGCAACAGTCCCATTTATTGAAACAGATACTATGTCAAAGAAATCAAACAACGATTTATGTAGGTGTAACATTCGTTACACGCCTCGTGTTTGATTTACTCGGGATGTTTATTGTTGCCATTATGTTCTCTACAAATTTATCGATATTTCCTGTCTCCAGCAATATTTATTATCGCCATTAACCCATCTGGATATACATAAAGGTCAAAGGTCTCCTCGGATTCTTACATGTTAATTTTGCTCGTTGATGTTTTTGTATTACGGTTATTATTTTTGAATTATCCATCATAGTAATGGGTTAACCAAATAACTATCTAATGATACGTAGCTAAGTATTTATGTCGTTTGATTCATTTAATGTAATTTATGTGACGGGTAATTACACATTTTAATATATGAACATAATAATTATTCGCGTGATTCAAGTCTTCGTGGTTCGCCGACGCAAGTGAAGCCGGTCGCAACTGACCGTGGTGTTGCGTTTACGCATCGTCGCTCAACGTGAGAAAATTCCCGTTGTATCTACATTGTTCTTATTTCACCCTCATATATTTTATTCAGGGAACATTAATCTCAATACTAGCCGCAAAACAAAACCATTCGTTCGTCTCTAATTCCTCGCCTACTCGAGTTGCACCTACTTTAAATTTCTCACAGATTCAAGAGTTCAACAGTTGTGGGAATTCAAAGGTAAATAAATAATGGTTCGTCCTTCTATAAACCAAATGTATTTTTGTTATTTTATGCTCTAATTGTGTCAGTCAAGTTTAATGAATGCACCACCTTGTAATTTCACTGTCTAGACCGCGCGTCCGTTTACTAAGTTAGTTATTATGACGGCCGTTGCATTTGCGTCGCCGTTAAATTACAAAATACCATCGTGGTTGGTGATGAAAGAAATTAATTGTTTCCGCTGCCTGACGTTACAAATGAAAGTGATTTTGTGACTTCGTCTAGTCTTGGTTATCATTTGTTTCACTAGAACAGTTTCGCGTAGAATGCTGGCAATTTATTAAATGAGTGCACAAGTGAGTGAAATTGCACAACTGCCACCTCGTGCAGTATTAGATCTATTTGTGTTTACATTTACAGGAATACATTTTAGGTCAGAGAATTCTCATCGTTTGTGTTTAGTTAGATCAGTTTGTAATTTTAGAAACGTAGATTGTGTAAAATTTTAGAACATGTACATATGCAGTTATTTTATTTTGCACTATTTCGGTAAGCACTACGCTCTCTCTGCCTCAATTTACGTAAGTGTTGATGCTCTCTGAGACGTTCTGTGAGTCAGTGAAATTATTTTGGCATTTGAGAATTTGCTTAATGTAACCTATTAAAATTTCGTTGAATTAGTAAACTTTGACTCAGTGATTAATAGTTAGTGAAAGAAAAAATATTGTGTCAATGTTGTAACATTTCGTAACATCTATAGATACATTTTGAACCACGTCGAAATCTGTACGATATCGGTCCAGGGGTCGAGTTCAAGCATGCCTCTGCACCACACCTGTATATTTAATAAATAATGTAAGAGATCGCACTGTGAGCAATAAAATAGAGTATAGAGGTTTTAATAGAAACTATAAAACATTGTGGGCGGCGTGTCTTGCGGTGAAACGTAAAAATCTAATCACGTACGAAGGCGTGCGATAATATCGTTGTTGCGGTTGATGGTAGGGCTTATTAAATGCGTATTAGAATAGAATGAGGGAGAGGGATCACAGAATGAACGCGCCGCGTCCGCCATTGTGGACGGTGACAATGCGAGAGAGATTGCATTGCATTATCTGGAACCAGTAAGCGTACTGTGTCTGAGGTACACCCGTACTGTTACAATGCTCCATGGACCAAATTATATACAACGTACTTTTGTCTTGATGCCAACGTTTTATAAAGGTACGACGATATTAAAAAGCCAAAAACACAATTGATGCATGTGTATAAGTTTGAACGATCTACTCGAAATTAGATAGAGTTTTCATATATTGTCAGTGTTGCAAAGAATCGGCATGTCCTATACTCATTAAAATGGTTTTAAAAAGTTCCATATCCGCGATATTGTACACTTATATGCAACCATCCATTTGACATGGTGTGCATAAAAATGGTAGTTATTAATATGGACATTAATATTTATGAAACCAATACAATACAGTACCTATTTCGTAACTTTATTGATATGCACCTAGAGTTGCCATAAAAACATTCATACTGTATGTTACAACTACCTATTGTTTTAAGCACTTGTTTTATGTAAGTTTGTTTTAAAATAGACTCCGTGATAAGTTGTGCTTAGTCTATTAAACTGAACAGTTTAATTGATATTGTAATCGTATCCTTACAAAAATCTTTTAGTAGTCCAATAGTCAGGTACTTACGTATCTCTTTTTATTATTTAGCATCATTTATTTTGATAAACGTCACGTATTGTGACCAAATATACGGAACAAAGCATTACCGTAGGTGGTCCGAAAGTTGAAGCAACGAATGACATTTGTCACTCAGAGAGAACATGCTTCACCTATTATAGTGAATGCTTCCTACGCAGCCGTTCAAACATCATTATTTTATAAAGATATCAATTAGCCACATCGTGTTTTCGAACCTAATGTTATAGACATAAAGATAGTTTTCGCTTATTTTATCCAAAGGGAGCCTCACAAGGCTAGAATTACGTACAAGAACGATCGCGATTGCGGTTGGAGTAATCCGAGTAAATGGTAAAATTAAACCTTGTTAACGAATACAACTAAGTAAGTGTGGCTTTGTAACCTGTTTGTGGATAGACAAAAATAGAATTTTGTGTTATTCAAAATTTGCCATTTTCACACATTTAGATTTCTGATATTTTACGATGTCGAAAAAACAAAAAAAAAGTGTTGAATATTCATTTTGTATTTCAACTATTTTTATTTGTACACAAACATGATATGTTAAGCGAATCATTTCTTATAACCAATTTGTTTATAAGAAATAGGTTAATGCGTTGCGTGTAGGCGATAAACAATGGAAGCTGTCATTAAACGTATTCTGTTACATCTGGAAATCCTATAAAAACACTCATACATTACTTTAAACTTCGGCCATTTGGAAATAATGACTGGACGACGATTGACGAAGCTGACCCAGTAAAAAACATGGTGTGGCAAATTGTAACAGTTCCGGGAGAACTGTTCACTTAAATCGGAGCCTACTGATCAATATTGAAGCATGCAAATGAGTTGGTACTAATTGTTGTTACTGTGCGGAGCTCAGGTATAAAGCTGCCTGTTCATTTTCCAATATGTCGTTAATATTGGATAAAAAAAAACATTCAAGTACATGAGTACGTGTATAAAGTAGTATTTACTAAAGTGTCCGAGATCGCACAACTTGCACCCATTCTTAGGCATAGTCTCGATATGGAAACTTAAATATACTTACTTTCCTGTCTCGCGAGGAAGTTCATTTTTGTAATGGAAACGAAGACATACACAAGTAAGGTACTCAAGCTTATGCAACCGACCTCCTACAGACGACATATTCCAAAACTCGTTCACGTCACATCCGAATACATTAATCAAACTCAAGCGCATAGACATAGAGTGACGGATGGACAACTCCCAAAACCACCTGCGTCAAAACAACCTCCATTATACCGCCTTTGTTTTTATTCAGAACCCATTTACCAGTACAAAGACAGCTGTATTGTTCCACCACTGTTACAAGTGTTTCGACACCCGTCAACGTCCGCTGTGACACGTTACAAAAGGATCTTTTAAACGATCTGCTCTTGATGCAACCTTGCGGTGACCATTAGACGATTCAACCCGTCAAATGCTGTCAACTGTATAAACTGTACAATTAATCTATCGATTTAAAGTCACCCGTTCATGTACAATGTAGTTAATTCAAAATTGCAAGAAAGACGTTCCAAAATTTATTTAAACTTTCCAACGGCAGCACACCATACCAATTACGAGAAATTTCGAGAAAAATCTGTGAATATGAAACGTAAACATATCATCCTCATCAAAGTGCATTCGCCATCAATATGCAAGAAAAGGTGGCAATTAAATACATAATCCATCGGCTATCACACGAGTCCCGTGGCGGGTTAATAGCTTGTTTACTCACTCTGCCGCCCTTATATGGTGTGAAAGCTCCTCCGCATTGTCGCCAGCCCCTCGGCGACTTTGTATGGACAGCCGGATACGTGCGTCTCAGCATATGAGCCATTTGATAGCGTGAGAGATTAACAAATTGAAGAGAACCACCATAACTGTACTCAATGCAAATCTACAGATAAAAATATCAAAAAGCTCATTTTTATTTTTAAATTGCCGAGAAAAATTATATCTTAAGCGTAAAATATTAACATGAAAGTTTTGGGGCCTACTTTTTAACTCGGGTTTACCTTAGATAAGGCCGAGAGTATGCGAAAGAAAAGGACCAATAAGTGGGCCAGACAGTCATGCGATGGCCCGTGCTCGCTATACAACTTGGCATATTTTAAACCATATCACAAAAACAGATGGTCGTCTGATTGCGCAGTCCGGAAATTAGCAATGACTCATCACCTCTTTATCTGGATAAGGAAGATAAAACGAGACCCTGTGTTTGCACAACGATTCTTCACATACGGTGGGGAAACCGTAAGTCTCTATATGACATTTTTGCACGAACAAGCCATATGGTCTTTGAACCTCATTCACAAGACGGTAATTATCATAGTATTAAATAGTTTTATTTCCGATACGTGACATTAAGGAATTGCTATATAATATTTTAAAACTTCTACAATAGCAACACTACAAACATTGCAATTAACGTTTTGTAATTATTGTATACTTAGTAACATAACCATAGGGATCCTTGAACATTAGCCATGTTTAATGAAATCGCAGCATGAGACCTCTTAATGTAAATCCGTACAATGATGTCATAACCGTCATCGACTATTGTCATAGCCTTCAATCTTATTACGATACGATACAGTTGGCGATTGTAACTAAAAATATTGATTACACGATGAAGTTACAGCTCAATGTCTGTTTCTGACCACACTAAAACAATGTTTCTCAATCTTAAACAGACGTAATGGCAATAAGAATTTTGTTGGTTTTCCAAAAACTAAAATGAGTACATCATAAAACCAGGAATTTTCCACGGGACATAAAGTTTTATCTTTAACAGTAAACGTTTGGGCCGGGATGCTAAAATTAACGAGTCGATATGACATGTTTCATACAAATTTATTGGGCCAGCTGTTGTTTCTATACTAATGATTGTTTTTCTCCTCTTTCCAGAAATAGCAAAAGTGCGAGCGAGTTTATTCCAAATAAATGGAGTAAAGAAAGAACCACTCGTGCTACCAGAGGCAGAGGGCATGGTCACCACATTAACAGAAAAAGTTTACGTGCCAGTAAAAGAACACCCAGATGTAAGTACCTAATGATGTAATTACTCTTATTATAGCGAATGATTCTGAGATTTATCTGAAAAGCCAATCAACTGAGGTCAAGGGAATGAAAATGACGTACTAGTTTGCCCTCTAATGTCGGAAATGAGAAATTATTTGTAGCTATGTATTAATACATGAGATCATTTGAGAGATTTTAAATTAGCAATTAACTCGCAGACACGGCGTTTCAAAAAGTCAGCTGTTTTGACATATTACAATTTTGCACACATTAATCTAGTCAAACGTTTCTGTCTTATAATTTTGTTTTATTCAAAATTCTGTTCGTAATTCTGATAGTTACATAAAACCTATGAAATTTTAGTGCAGACTGTTCTTAGAAATCACATTTCTTATAAAACTACTACATATAAATCATTAGTATTCTTGATACTTTGTGGATAGAGAGAACCACTAAATATTTTCCAGATTGTTTTCTTTGATTTATACAAAGAAGAACACGTGTGATAGAATTGTATTAGTTTGATAAATGCTATTTGAAATAGAACAATTGGAACTTTCAACTGCATTATAATTTTATTCAGAGCATTTGCCACGATTTAGAGTTAGAGAGACAAGAAACTGCGTGCGAGGGGATTTACGGAGCGTGATACAACCGTATCCGAAATAATCCGGCGTGACATCATACTGCAATCTGCTAAACTGACATTTAAACAAATTTCATATAATATTATAACGGCATTCATTGATTTACAGCTGAGTGCGTGCACACGAAATATTCATAAACACACGACTTTTAGTTCAACATTTTGTCCTAACATTCATTAACGATGTGTTCCTTCAACGTTTACCGAGTGGTTCGTATTTATGCGACTCATATTCATTCACAGCTAATTTATCAAAATATGAATGGGAACTTTCTGTAAGTAAACATTGTAACGATTGTTCTCTCATTAATTATTCAACTGTCATGAGGTAAACATTGTTTTGTCGGTGTTTGAAATGACTAAGAACGCTTATAGAATAAACTAACGGATTATTACAAGAAAGGCACAAATAACTGTTATAACATTATTTTAGAGACGGGAAGATTCTTATGTAGTACTTCAAATAATTTTGTAATGTTAAAGATTTATTAACTGGTCAAGAATAAATCTCATAAGCATAAGTAACCTGTTTAAAGAACGTCGATATAAACAGACACTTCGCGTAGTCCACAGCCAGGATACCTGAATTATACACATTACATGAAAGATGTACCAATCAATTATAACGGTGAACTTTTGTAATAGTATGCTTGTAAACATTCATTCCATTAATTTATATCGCTGTAAGTAATAGTTGTAAAAATTTATGCACGCAAATTGATTTTAATAGGTACCGTAAATTACACGAATTAGTACGGTACCTGTAAATGTCTAATTGAAATAAATACGAAAGTATTCTTATTCTATTAAATTTGATCTAATAATAACTGAATGAGATCACACCAATGACCTCTTGTCTGCCAGTCACATAGATTCTGCGATTTTTTTATGTCCAAATTTTTTACTTGGCATATTAGCAGAATTTCGTCAGAAATCTAAGAATTTCCAAAAATCTGTCAAGCTTTTTGTAGATAAGCGGATATGACTCAATAACCTATGCTTTCTGAGGTACATTTAGCGGTAGTTTATCTATTCAATAGCGTTAAAACTCATGTATAAAAAACGTTATTTAATGGATAAACTACCGCTAAATGTACTCAGAAACCGGGGGTAAATCCTTGTATTGTATAAGCCCAGTAGTACCGCTTACTAAACAACATTCGTTCTTACTCCAAGAGAACTGTTCGCATTTCTCCTTGTCGTTCAATTGTCGTTCATAACTAGTTTGTAACGCAAGTAGTGTAGTGCACTGCGCTAGTCATACAAATAGAAACACAAGGTTGGCAGCCTGCTACATTTGGTGACTTATGTCAGGGCTATCTCGTCTTTGGAATGATTATAGTTGTCTGCACGACAGCACTAACCCTCAATAATATCCTTCATTCATATAAAGTAACAGATTCGCACTCATTTGCAAACGTACATGTATAGAATTCCTTTTTAGGCAACGAGTTCAATGAACCGAATGATTCACTATTAAAATCGGATAACAGCGTTCTTCGTGTTGTGCCAAGTCTGATTGCACCTTATGAAAATATTTTCAATGCATACACGTTCTCAATATTTGACTACCCATCCGTTTGTTTATATAACACGCGGGTACATTCTACAAATATGCAGTTAAATATTCATCATCCTCCTTCGAATTAAACTCAATACGTAATATAAAACAATGTTTGTTATCTCATTTACTTATCGCGGTTGGTGTTATCTGCATCGCAATTTTTGGTAGTTAATATGCCTTTTTTGATGTGATTACAATAGCTAGCATTTATATGTAAAAATCTATAACATTGTTCTTTTATATTTACGGTCTAATACCTTCTTAAAATGCCATTCGAAGTCTAATAAACATTTTAGTGAGATGTGTCTTGACTCATAGTGATATATTGTTGGCGCCATCCACTTCGTCTGAGTTACCTTATATGGTATCATCTAACGAACCACCGCCACTGAATAATTTAATAGAATTTTATTATAATTTCGTGTATACGAATAACGATTAAGGATTTTATAAGGTGTTAATCTGAGAAACCGAAACAGCTTGGCTTCAGTAATATTAATTTCCTTACCATCTAATTCATACAATTCGATGTAAAAGTCTCCGTTCGTAGCTTGTTCCTGCGCAACTGTAGTGTCAAGATTTCTATGTTTATTCAACTAGTTTGTTCAGTACCATGAATATTCATATTTGAGAACGTATTATTTCTCACAGACCATCGGTATAGTTGCGAGGAATCCAACAATGTGGACGTAAATCTTAAGATAAATTGATCGGCGGACGATATTGATTGCCGATCAAAAGTTCCGACCGCTTCAAGACATCGGTCACGTACACAGAATCATGATGAAAACCTCTAACGATGCAAATAAATGTCATATGAACGAGTTCATAGAAACAAACCTATTCAGATGCAACTGCGTATGATTTTATAGGTTACTGGAAGCGGTATATTTTGCCAGTTCTCGAAATAATGTTTTTACAATTGGAAATCATACAATCAATGTTTTATTCGCTCGCAAAAACTGAGCCGTAAAGTAAACGTTAACTATTCCAGAAATAGAGCTAGCAGTATGCGAATCGTATGTCGAACACATTGTCGAAACAATAGTTTTGGAACGTTCGCTGGCATGCTGGTGTGACTAATATCTTAAAATGTTTTACTTTTGTAACAATAACGTTCATCTTTATGGCTAAAACAAATAGTAAATTCTTAATTCTTTGATACAAGATTTAGTTTTTAGTCAAACGCGCAAATTCAGGGTCTACTTAAATATAATTATTGAGGTGTTTAGTTTAATTTACTTCTGTGTGATCAGTTTATTTTATGACTTGTCTTGACAGAAACGTTCAACATTTGTATTCAGCGTTAGTGCGAATTTCTAGTAGGTGTGACAGGCCCCGTTCCGGTTCAGATCAGCAAGAAAAGAACATAAATAACTGCATATTTCCCACACAATAATATTATTCACCGTGTTGCAAACAAATCACATATTGTATTCTATTTCCAGTGACAATTATTCATATGATTGAGACGTTATGCACATAAAATTCAAGATAGATAGCAACCTAATTAATTCTTTTCCTAGTCCTTTATAGGAAAAAATGCGAACCTAATGCGGAACATGTTCTTTTCCGCATTGTCGGTGTTGCAAATGATATGCTGAGCACATACGGGGCGTATGAAGCTGCTCGATCATAGACCACTAGGTACAAAGTACCAAGTCATTCTGGTCCTACAGGTTCACATAGTGGTGTAAGCGATATCGATGAAATACGCACATTTGCCAATGCGAATATTAATATCGATATTCTCGCTACTGCATTCAAATGATATAAACGCATTCTCAGATATTCCCACTGATTATTATACGAAATTATGAGTCTTTGGTGTGGAAATCGTATGCACATTTAGCTTATGAATTTGCCGGTTTTCGTAATCAGTTAGTACTTGAATTGAATAAAGTACTTATTTATTTAATCGTTTAGTAATAAATATAGTATTGCACAATTATTTGGCGTAGGACATTAACTTCAGTATACATATATGTTCAAAAGAAGATTTAAATAGTGTATACCTATCGAGACTGTTAATATGAAATAAAGTAATTAGTGCCCACCTACTATGAACTGTAAAGTAGCTCTGAATAAAATTTTGTAAGTCACAATCAACAATATTTAAATCACCGAAACTGTTATCTGAAGTTTATCTCAAAATGGTTTACCCTTCTATATTCAGCCACTTAATAATGCTGTGATATCAATACATTATAATAAAGCTTTGATAGAGAATCGACATCAGCGCAGCGCGATGCCGGCATCTGCGTCTTGCCATTTAGGGACGGAGGAGTTATTAAATCCTGCCATATCGGTGGGATCCGTTACTTCAGCTTTTTGCTCCCTAACAGTGCTTACTTGATCGACCATCTTAGAGAAAGCACCGACATCTGTTTGTTTCCTTACTTCTATTTCGAAACAAATTCAAAAAACAAATATCCTCATTAGCTAGAAGTGTATTTATTATCTCTATTGATTAACAATTGCAAGTGGCGCTTTGATTACTTTCGCGCCTTCATTACTTTCGCAAAAGAAGAAAGCATTCTACTTCATTATGATTCAGAAAAGCTCACCTATTTATACTAAACGCATCGAGAATGCATAACATTGAGTATAGCGTGTCTTTGTTGAATAGATATTTGTTTGCACATAAACTCGTGGCTCTATAAGCCCTTTGTTGTCTTATTTGATGGGAAATGTTAAATCCGATTGAATAGTGAATTAACTGATGGCCCATTTAAAAGGCCAATGACACAGACGTATTTGGATGCGTTGGATCGGTTTCGGTAGTAAAATCCAGTATCTCCATAAACACAATTTAAAGCTTTTCATGCCGTTAAAATCCGTTTCTGTTGGTAAAAATGTACGTGGATAACAGTTCCCGACGCTATTTGGAGTTTTGTGAAATTTTATTGATAGCTTTAGTGGTATCATTTATATGCATACCATAATCGTTTGTTGGTATAACCATCTACTTATAGTCGTAACCCATTGGTTAGTTATTTGATAGATAGATGTAGATAGTTATAATTGTAATTAATAACCAATCATTGACCGTTGCAAATGCTTAGTTATTACTTGCTAATACTTAAGTATTATTGCAGATTTACGCAAATAATACTATCGCGATCTTATCGTCCGGTTGTTACATACAGCTGTAATGCCGCTTATAATAGGAAAGAACGTAAAACAGAATTATATTTGCCTACGAGCGAGCCGGATCGTTGAATTGTTTTAGTGAAAACATGTCTGGCACGAGCAGTGTGTGCTTTATCATTCGCGAGTGCAAACATCAGTAAAAGCTCGCGAATGTGTTTCAAAAAGATTAAACAATTCACGCTACTGCATCGTCGAGAAACTTGTTTAGGTTACGACCAGCCGAGAATATCAGATCGAATGTTAGATTAGCAATATTTCTAGCTATCCGTCAATAATTCTATAAGTTTTATGTTCCCCGTTCTTTAAATAGATAGAATATTGTGCAAAAATTTCGTTACAACTCAAACGGTCTGGTCTAGGTAGGTCTAGTGGCTATTTATTCTTTGGCGAAAGCATCAAAGATTCGTACGAGAGACGTAAATTTAAACCTTCATTTTTAAAAAGTTTTCGACGTTTGTGTGGCCTTGCGTACCGCAGTTGGCTATAATGACGTAGTAAAAACGACAAATTGATTAAAATATGAGTTTGTATCGTAAACAATCGAATCGTTATTTGACCGGATGTTTAATATTTTTTTACTATAGCAATAATAGAGCTCAGACCTAAGTAGTTTTGGATAACTGCTGATTAAATACGATACAAACATTATAATAACACAAATAGAATTAATTTCAAGGTGTGGCTGCCATATATTTTTCAAGTCTTATTTTAAATCACGATATTGCGTGACATTTTGATGCTAACATAACCTCAGCCATTTGTAATCTTTTGTTAAAAAGACACCGATCACTTAAATGCCAGCATGTACGAGTCCTAATTTATGTATCTTTTACCGTTTTTAGTATTTACAGTAAAACACCTTTCACGCAAACAAAAGCTGACCATTTGCATCGCCTTCAAGTCATTGAATTCCGCCAGAGTAGTTAGTTCACAAAATTTGCGAGCGTGCGTGGGCGCCTACATCCCCGTGTTTTACTCTGACATCGTTACTTTGTATAATTTAGTGAAGTTTTCTTACGACGCATTGCCCGTGATATTAAGCTATAACATGTGCACTAAACGCATGTGTGGGTGTGCCGCTAATATCCGTTCCATTTATCTTTACACCGTGTAAATCTGGACAAATGAAGAATGAACTCATTGAACTCTTTCAATTTCTATTTCCATATACCTTTCGTCATTTTATCGAGCGTTACAAAATTTAAATGTTATTAGATTAGCTATGTAGTGAACTACGTCGCATATTTGTCATGAAATAACAAGGAGTGGTGTATGTGCAATGTGGGTTGATTGGGTTGGTCGGAGGTACTCCGCAGGTCATAGTTCAGTAGCCTTCGACACCAGATCATAACGGACGTTTTGTCTATATCTGTAAATAGATTATCTTCTATCGTTAGACTACGTGTGAACAACAAACAAGCGAGTGACAACATCCGAATGGCATGCCTTACACAGAGGTTTTACACAGGTTTTAGTCAAACATGTGTACTTACAGTTGTGTATAAAATATCTTTATTATTATGACTAATGCTACAACTTCCTAATGTTTGGTTACTCAATCAGTTTTCGATGGAACAATAGATCATGAATATATTCAAAATAAGGTGACGTCATCGCGAAAGGCACGTTCTTGTATAAATAAGCTCAGGTACTTCCACTATGATGTTAAATGTATTTCTGCGATAAAATTAAATGTTGACATATGTAATAAAAAAGAAAATTAAGGTTACTGTCGTAAAAACAACGGATTTCTAACACCTTACTATACATAAAATATGAAATATTCTTAATTGCAACGTCTCTCATACATACACACGCATTGTTGACTCCCACAATATTTTGCCCGTGTAAACAAACTTAAATGCAAATTGCATGATAGAGACAAATGACTTCAGCGGATGCTTTCGTACGATACAACGAAGAATAAATACATTTTAAACGCAACGAACAGCTGAACATGCTTAATGAATGAGTGTTTTCCATTGTGAATGAAACTTAAAAAAATGCAGCAAGAGCCCTGAGTATAAACACGTAATAAAGAACGTTGTACTAGTAGTCGAAGCACTAGTAATTTAATTAAGTAAAATACCACAAGAAATTATAAAAAAGGGAAGTAACCACGTGAACGAATTTATGTCTAATCAAATTAATTTGCACGCGATTTTGTAATTAAAAACTTTCTCATTAAAAAAGTTTCTGGTTTTCTCACATAATATGATTTAATTTTCATTATTTTCTACATACATTGTGGTGCAGTAGAGCAGTGCATTTGTGCCGGTAATGAGGTTGATCGGATTGGTCTCGGTCCGGCGGCCGCGGGTCACGGGTCGTGGCCCGCTCTACACTAACGTCGGTATCATTACTACATTGTCTTCTGCGACTACGACGTTTGTTACGACAAAAACGAGCCTTACTCCCATAATTCTATTCTAAATCAGGTCTAGTCTCATAATTGTGGACCGCCATTTCCTTATTTTCTATTGGAAGGTTACTTGCTTTACTTGACAATAATAAAATAATTTCAAGAAATGGATTTCGCATTACACGAATAGAAATTAAATCATCAGGCTGGTAGCTAAAGCTATTTAATTGTGTCGCTTCTGAAATTTCTTATTAAAACATCTGAGTTTATAATATTAGTCATAAGAAGTACAATAACATAAACCATCTGTATTCTAAGAAACGGCTGAAAATATTATTACGATTTACCGTTTGAGTCGCGTTTATACAGACATTTTAAACAATTAAGTAATCATAGGTCGTGACTAACATCCATTGGAGCTCGTTAAGTTATTAAATTACGAACTGATTTATTTATCAATAGTTAGTTGCGCTTACAGTAAGTCATTGTCTGTCCCGTAAGTCTACTGTTCTTACAGATTGATCATTTTATCTCTCTCCCATTATGGTATAAAGGCATGAGTAGACAATAACGATAACTCAATTTTACAATTGTTTCACAAAGAAATAGCACCGGCTCATTTATTTTTACGATTGCTGATACGTTAACATAGCGGATCAAAGCTTGAGGAGATTTTTAACAAACTGCATCTTGTATTTTCGTTTATTTTTACATCACCCAATACTATAACGGTCTGATTTATAGTCAAAATTCCGTATAAATTCTGTCGACACTCGATTTTTTATCTGCATTCTTGAAATGTTGTAGATTAAGCAATCTTGGCCACGTTGCAAGACTTTAAAATAAATTCAGAACTGCATATTTTACGGAAACTATTTTGATATCATCCGGAAGCAAGGTTTTCGAATGTTTTATTCGTCCCAAAATGTATCAAACGGTATTAGTCTTCGTTATAGTTTAATGTGATTTGTTCGCGCGCGTTATTTTGTTTGATGGTTGCTAGATTTTCTTTCTTTTCCTGTCTGATGTTTCCTTAATGTAAAAGATAGTATGAAAAAAGATATGTAAGTATTTTGACATCGAGAGAGCCGTATAGTACAATTTCGTTACTCATGAAATAGGTACATACCATAGTAAAACAGCTCATCTGTTGCTCCACGGTGACCCGAAAGTTTTCAGATAACATTTACGATGTGCGTGGGACGATAAACGGCTCATACTTTCTGCGAGTTTCCTCTATTCCTTCATACACAAATATAAATAGAAATTTATTAATATTAATACGATATTAATATGTATCTAGCTCGCTCTGGCAATAAGCCGAGATAACTCTATGATAAACATTATTTCCCGGCAATGAAAAGAAGTTGTTATTTTGTACTAAGGATTGATATTTACGAAGGTAAGTTCTTCAATCGTTTATTTATGCCTAATTATACACTAGGTATTCCAGCAGTTTCAGCCCTACCTCACAAAATCAAGCTATTATAATAAATTAGCATGATATCACCTTAATCGTAATTAAATCAAAATGCGTAATAGAGCCACACGAAGCTTATGTACTAATCAATAAAATGGTGGGTAATAAATACGGAGGTAGGAGTGGTTACTGAGAATGACGATATCCCATAGCATAGTGGAAAAGGGAGTGGCTTAGCATAGATCACTTTGTCTCACTGTGGGTGACTTAAGACAACTAATGGATGCTCAATCTGCATCGCGATCTGTTGTTACAAGTATCAAGGGTAACAATTTGCAGCGATTTAAATTAACACACTGGAAAGACAACAAAGTAGAAGTCAATAATATTATGCAATATAAAATATACAGAATAGGTATCGGTTGTGTGTAGGTTCTAGTGGAGGAGAATATTTATAAAATTGTATCATTAGAACTGATCGTGTCTCTCAGTAAAATAACCCTTTTTAAGACCAAAAGTCAAGAAGCAATATTCGCTATTGGCAGGGAAATTTCCTCAATCCTGAAGATAATGACACAAGAATACAGCTTGACGGTAATATGTTCTTAGCTTTATTGGAAACCTATCTACGTAACAGCAGTCGCCTCGAGGCGGTTCCAAGTAACGCGCGTCGTGACCAATCGTTGTACGACAATTATGTTAGAATTATACCATCAATCAATTGCAATATGGTATCCGACCACACCCACCTGCACTCATCCGGCGTCACTAATGATGGGCAATCACTCTCGGTCAATAGTTCACTTGCTTTGTTATTGTACTTTTCTTTGTTGTGGAGAATATTTTTATTGCATTACCACTACCCACTCATTACGGCTTTAAACAAATGTGTACCGACTGTCACTAACTGTGAAAATTACTAGGCATTTAGGTGAGTGTACGCACTGCTGAATACGAGTACATTTGGTTCCGTTGATTTTGCCCTTTTAACTGTTAAGTAACCATTATCCTCATCTAACTGTTTATGCACGTTGATATGATATTGTAATCATGTTTTATATCGATATTCAATACACATAATAATAAAATCCTATTTTATATGTATGAATCACTGGAAAACGTTCGTAAATATCGACTAATGATGAATAGAACATGAGTTCCATAAACAGTTTATAAGGGAACACAATACAAATAAACAAACTTTTGAAAAAGGTGGAACAAGTTCGCATAAATGGAAGGTATCATCAATGTTACCAAACATTTGTGATGGATGATCGTGTTTGAGTGTGTATGTGTATGCAGCTTTACGTATAACAGTTAATGGTAGGTGTGAACTATGAGTGGAATATTGAATGCTACATTATACACAGCACAGTTAAAATAAAACGCAGCTAACGAAGCCGAATTGATTTTCGCAGACTTCAATTTCGCTGGGTTATATGGCGCCAAATAAAAAACTAGCTGTCTAGAGATCTACTAATAGACGTAGGCAACAATATTTATAGAGGTAGTGGAAACTAGAACAAAACACTTTATTCGCTGGTCTAGAATCTAGATAACAGATTTTTTAATATTATTATTTCGGCTTAGCAAAATGCTAATACGATTTTTATGTATGTTTCATTTGCTTTCCTGGCAGTGATAAGCGAAGCCAATTTGCCAATCAACCTACTTCTGTCCCTATAAAAAGGGTAAATGATATTTATTAAACATTATATTTCTGAAGTTATAAGTGTTAAAGCCAACAAAATAATTAATATATTTGATACAGTATGGCTTATGCTGGCTATAAAACTGTTTGTCATATTAAACTACATATGCAAAGCTTTCTAAGGTGAGAGATCAATGGACTCATAGATCAATATAGATTTTTTGCTCTACTTTCGTTCAGACGATAAGCTAGGCTGCAGTAGCAAAAAGTATTGTATTGTTATCGCTTTAACCACGCACAGTAATAACATATTTGTTAAAGCATGCCATATTGATCGATTACCGATGATCACCGTGTATTAAAATCACTAGAAATGGTAGGATTTGTTTACAGTTTCCAATTTATGATATTGTTATACCTACTGAGACTGTGAAAAATGATTGAATATCGCAGGGACATTTGAAGTAACCAATTTTGTAATTGCTGTTGAGTATGTAGATATGTACTTTCATTGTGCATGCTATTTTCCATCGTCAATCTATCTATTTAAATCATCCCAATTTTTGACACTATTCAAAAAGTGATGAAAGATATATTTTTAATTTCTTTCACATTTAAATTTCATCAAAGAAATCCCGATTTAAAACGTGTGTCAATCGCCACGAAAGCCAACACGACAGATTTTATATCAACTACTGCATAATTGAAATCACACATTTGTCCGAACCCGAACCAGCTGGCTCGGATTATAATTAAGACGTAAATAAACAAAAAAGCACTATGATTCATTAAGTCAATTATGCAAACAAACATAATGTACGCATGTAATGGATTATGAAATAAAAACATGCATGTTGCCGGCGAGTTTACATAATAAAGTTTTTGTAAAGCTTGGAAAAGGCATCGCGACTGCTGATTTTCTTTATGTCGGCGTTAAATGTAGCACCTACGTGAAAAACTGTTGGCAATTGATCTAGCTTCTAATATTGTAACCTTTTAGTATATTCCTGAGTCTTTTTTAACATTTGACTGATCTACTGCTGGGCAAGAGTCCTTTTCCAGACGAGGGATTAGGCCTTGAGTCCGTGATTTCGGAGTTTACAGCCATACAAAAGTAGGCATTACATAGCATATTTTTGGTCAATCCAGCAATTAATAAGTTGCTTTAAAGCATCTTTAACTAAATCTGCAATTTGAACTTATCCTCAAACGTAACTTACAGGTTATTACAATATTCACATTGTTAACTTTTTGCTGCGTTTTAAGTTACTTTTTGATTATATACCACAGCGATGATGAATGGCTTCTATGACTAAATTGTACACAATTGTTCGACGAATGGACTCAATGAACAGATTTTAGGTACCTATTTTACAATTTTACTCATCAATAGAAATGTTATTGTGCAGGGATTTTTAACAGGAAAATGTAAATTATCCTCATGCATAATAATAACACATCGTTCAAAGGAGTGTGTCTTACAATTACAATTGTTACGCTCATTTCCTTTAAGAACAAGCAAAGATTTAATGCGTATCCGTCATCGGGCTTCTTAGCATTCTACGTGCATTTTGCGTAGTACACATGCACAAGTCTAATATTATTTCCAGTCTAATTTCTAACTATAGAATTGATACAACACAGTAGTCACTTTTCTGCGAAATTCTGAAATTTTACGCAAATTGCTCAAAGAAAACGTTAGATACACAAATTGTATGCAATAAGAAACAGTAGCGTTTATAACGGGAGCTCTAAACAATGGTACGAAACGCTGAACCACGTAAAGTTATAATGATAATAATAAATATTTTAAAACGATGAAACGGCATTTTGCTTGTTATAGTGAGGCCGTGGTATGATTGCAAGCGTAAGCGGGTTGTGTAACCGATACCTTAAATGTACTTCAATTTATAATATAAAGGATATTGCTAATAATAATATTATTATTGCGTATTGTAATAACGCTTCAAGAATTGCGTGAGAAAATCAAATAAACTTAAGCCTTCATCGTCCGAAGCACGCGAAATGGGCCCTTTGGTACAATCATTATTTTTTTTCATCCCATAACACAAGTCATTAAGTTGTTAAATGTACAGAAACTAATATTTATGAATGATTTACATTGTGTACTTACCTATAAGTCTATTAAGGAAATAACAACTTATTTTTCGTATTGCACGCACACATTAATGGGAATAAGTAGATTGGGAGTTGTACAAGAGACGTTCCATATGGTACCTTGAAATATTATGACGTTCGGTCTAAATCTTTATATAATACTTTTTGTTCAATCCTAATCCTCAAAGCCAGTCTTTATGTTTGTCTATTTTACACAGAGATAGAGGAATATAAGCGTTTTTTTATGTAGTTTGCGTAGTATGTAGTGTCAGGAAGGGTATTAAAGGTTCGGATTCTTCATAAAATGTTAAATGTTAAATTTGACTATGGTTAATTTTATCCCTGAAAATATCATTTTTGACGGGCGAACTCGCGGTTAAAAACTAGTTTTTAATAAAAGCCGGAACTGGAAGAATTACAGATAATATTATGTACAATAATCTAATGGTCACGTATACATATATACATTGATGTTAATGTTTTGTATAATTTTATAAACCACATATACATAATGTATAAACCTATATTATCATAATTTAGATTAGGATTGTTCTGACGCATACATTATATATAATATTTATAATAAGTTGTACATTTAATATTTAATACTTTATGAATGGACCAAAACTTATTAAACGTGTAGTAAAAACAAGTATTACGACAAATATTTTATTACCTGCAATAATAGAGGGACTGCAATGAATAAATTTAGTAATTTATTGCATTCATTCAACATAATTAACTTATTGATGATTGGTTCTATTTAAAGTCTTGGTTGGTTTATTTCGAAACATAAAAAGCATTAATTTTATTTACTTTACTTTTTCCTGAAAGCTGCGTTTATTTTAAACCTAGACTGTTTAAAAACTTATGACACATTAATATATTTATCTGGTTGTAAAATGTTACAACCTGATGTTATAGGATATTATTTTAATTGGCCACAACACGATTTAAAAATGGCATTTTATAAGAAAAAACGTCATCTTTTCTTTTATCAACTTTTGTTAACTACTCGCTATCAGTAAGACCTCGCCTCGTCTGTGGTTCCCATTGCACGTGGTTTGCGGTACTATCGGAACGCTATCATTAGGCTACAAAACCACTGCCAATTACTGACGGAAAACTTGCACATTTCCACTCAATATAAACACTATTGTATCGGTAGGACAATGTCACTTGTATAACAATATCCGGGTTATGGTGCGTTCTTATATTATAACTATTGGTCGATTAGAAATTCGTCCTGTTAAGTTGAGTCTGTTGTACTTAATCGATGGTGCAAAATTAAAAGATATTTTTAGAATATAAATTTTATACTTATTTATACCTATCTACCGACGCGTTCAAATCTAAAAATTATGTAGTAGATGATCTAGTATAACTAACATCAAATCATCCGAATAAAATAACTGTATATTTTATAAATGTTTCCACTTAATTGTAATCGCTTGAGTCAGTAGAATTATAGGTACAATCTAGATATCGACAATGTAGGTGTTACAACATCAATATCTATATGACTAACGATTATTTGCACACCCAATAATTGTTTAATACAAGTAGCGAACGCTTACTGATTTATTGTAAATCAAACAAATAACTTTATTTGCATTTATTGCGATAACGCGATACTTAAACTGATAAGTAAATGGTGTTTGAATTAATTCTTGTAATGGTATCTACTATGCCTGTGTAGGTAAAGGGCGGTGCGCATGCGCCGCGGGCAGGAATGCAATTGGTTAATGTTTATCGATTAGATGCGCCCGCGGCGCAGCGCCGTACGTTTCCCATAGCTTTGTTTACTGTTGTACTAGCCATTTCCTTGTATTATATCAACGGTTTAGTACAGACAAGATATTACTCACGAACTTATTTCTACTCGAAGTGCAACGTGTTTATTATATCACACGAATTCCCAGTGAAAATAATTCAAGTGATAAACTGGCACGGTAGTGTATCCGGGCACGCTTACAGGTATTTCTGTAATGTAGAAAATAAAATAATTACTTTTCTCATAAAAATATTACTAACAGTGAAAAAATGCAATAAAGTAAACACGGGCGCTTCGCCAACTATCGCGACGCTATTTCGACGTGCCCCGTCGACGTCCGGTGACCAACCGCCTCATACAGCTTTGTTTCCCGTCACATGGCGAAAATTGTGACGTTTTTTGACATGAAAATATTTGCAGACATTTTCATATTCGTTACATTACAAGACTTGACTGAGATATACGTTTACAAGCTTGACACTGAGTTCGTTAGGTAGGAATTCGCTCCAGATCTTAGGTTGCTATCGTAGTAATTAGATATCAGTTCCGTGATTAATATCGCCCACAGTTTGGAAAGTGTATATGAGAAAGTTCTTACTTCTGGGGTAAATGACACATTACTCACCCATTCATTATTTCTTTGAACGCTATATTTCAATCTTAGTATCTCGAATAAAAGGCTTACCTACATCAAAAAGAACGTTATATGGGTACTCTGGCCTATAAACGGATTATAAAAAACACAATTCTTTAGAATATCAAAGAAACGTTACATAATGTGTGACATGCAAAGGAAGTATTCTCAGACAAGCTGTTTGTGGCCAACCACTAAACAGCACTAGAACCGCCCTACGCTTCAAAATTATGATCACTACGAGATTACAGCTAGGATTTTATGATACAAAGAAACCACGCATATAAATGTAACAAGAGAGATTCACCCGTAGGCTACGTGCTTATATCAAAGAAAATAACAGACTGACAGAGTTAGTGGTGAATAGATATTTTCAAAATATGATGTAACCACACATACTAGATTGGGTTAAAACTCTTATGTTTTCATTCATAAGAACACGTAACGCAAAATAAAAATGATGATCACCTTCGTAAAAATGATGTCAATGTTGTTTGAGTGCATACTAAGAAAACAACTAACGAATTAAATACGCGCTTGTATAAAAATACATTTAATAACTGTCTAGTTATGTTGTTTGATACAGTTGGTTGGTTTTAATAGATTAATTCATGTGATAATGATATGTATCGGCATGCGAAACCTCGGCGCGTCAGTACTTTGAGTGATTTACAATTTGTCGTCCCGCGCCGTCGCAGTCGCTGGACCGCGACGGGTAACGAATGCTCTCCAAGCTTGTTCGAGGCGCCTATTTCCGCATCTCATATTTCTCATTGAAACATGTCATTGTAATGAATCTATTGTCATAATAAAAGAAACGGAACGATAACCAACGTACGGTTTTATGACTGTAAAAGCAATATACTTGACACGGCCGCCTATCTTTACTAAACGAATATTAGTTCGCTACCGTCGACGTCACTAAACTTTTCAGTCGCATCTAATAACATCTTCGAGCAATTTGCACGCTGTCACGCAAAACAATTTAGCATGAGACATGTGACGAATTTCTAACCTCGATTTTTGTTTACTACGCTTATTTATTACGTATTTTGAACTAGCGTTCGACTGCCTGAAATATCCCTTATGAAAAAGAAACAAGTCTAGTGTGAACCTCTGTGTTTGGCGTCATGCCAACTGGTCCATTTCTCAGTTTTGCTCGTGGACGGCAGAATGATACTGGTTCACAGTTCATATACGTTGAGCTGACCGATGCTTTGAAGCTTACGTATTGAGGTTAAACGTATGTACTGCGTGCGTGTACATACTATATACACAGGAAATATGGTTTATGTGTAACGAAGCGAGTAATTAATCCAACAGCTAATGGCATTAGATGTAGTCGCACACTTGAATTAGGTCTGCGCATGCGGCGGCGTTTCGTAATCTTAAATATCCAATGAATTATTTAACAAATCGTGAATGAAGTTTCGATTTTATGAATTAATAGTTGATACAGTGTTCATGTTGTTTTCATTAGCTATGGTAGACCAGTCAGATCAGATGTGATACATCCAAGTAAGGAAGAGAAACGTGCCAATTTTAGCACTATTACAACACGCTACTTAGAAATCTACTTACCATTCACACACTTTTGCCAATTCTGTTACACATTGCAGCAAAATAATTCCAGTATTATTGCAATCTAATAAAATATATTGAAGGACAGACAATTTTCACCTTGCCAAAGTACATTAAGTTATTTGACAGCTTATCCTTATTTACTAGAAAAGCCGTATTGCCAACGAAAAGCGGTATTGCCAACGGCGTAAAACTCATGTTAAATAATGATGTAATATGACAAAATTTATCTCCGGCAAGAACGTAAGATATTTCGTAAATTTATTGAAAGCGTTTCCACTAAATTCTGAAACAACAAAACACATGTCAGCGTTGATGCGTACACAATATTTCTCAAAAGACAAATGAACTGTTAATTGTTATATTTTTCTGTTATTCTTATGAGATATTTTTTATTTTCCCAGTTCAACTTCGTTGGAAGGATCCTCGGCCCCAGAGGTATGACAGCCAAACAGTTAGAACAAGAGACAGGCTGCAAAATCATGGTCAGAGGAAAAGGCTCAATGAGGGATAAGAAAAAGGTAAATTCTAATGTATGTAAATATTTTATGCTTTTAATTTTTCCTATTACTAACCTTAGTATTAAGTACATTGTCTTCTAACATTAAATAATTAGATGATAAAACCAGTTACTAATTGTTATATTTTCCTTCCTAGTACGCAATCGGAGTTTCAATCAGGTTACGATCATTCCTTAATCGTTTATTTTAATGTCAAATTATAATCATTATTGAATATTTATCAAGCCGGTAGTTGATATTTGTTTAAGGGAATAAGAAAAATATCATGTTTTTCTTGATTATCATGTCCGTATTTAAATATCATATTTACCTTTGATGGCCTGTAGTCATTCATAAACATTTTATAATATTGCTGTCAAATAATCTTTCGATATCAAAAGATCCAAAAGTATTGATTACTATTTTCATACGGTTATTTTCAAAACGATTCGCGATATCAGATACTTTTTCAACTTTTATCATAATTTGTTGCAGTAATCGCTTCTCTGTAAAACAGTTCCAGATGCAATTCTTTTATTATTCACATAAACGTCATCATTGCAAATCATCCTTGCACTGAGCAATTAGACGTCCATTGTCACTGTGAGGAAAACTCACAAACTAGATTATTCCGAGTACCTACTATTTATACTTATTTACTCCCACGTCTATATTCTATTCGCTTATTAGATTAGAGATCGTATAATATATTCAATGTTGTTTTGATCTCAACACCGAGGTATATCAGTTCAATTGATTTCTATTTCTACGAATAGTAATACCTAAACAACGCAAACGTATATGGATCTTCCGTTTAAATTTGTATGGGCTTGTTTGAAGTGCTCAAGCCATTAATGTTCAGCTACGTCCTTGAGAATACGTGGCTATTTATATTCACAACCATACTTCAACTATCGGCAGTAATTGTAAAATGTAATTTTGTAATGATTCTTGAGTTTGTTTTCCAACTACAAAAAATGGTTCATTATACACCTATTCAATTTTAGAGTTAGCTTAGTATGAAAACAAAGGCAGAATAACATTCCTTGCTACAGAAAATCGCGTAAAATCTCTTCAAACGTGCTCCGTAGAAACAAATTCCATTTTACCACTGTATTTGATTTCACACAACACGGTATAATTACTGTGCTAAACTGGGAGAATCATAAACGTTCAAAACTTCAATAGAAGGTTACTGAAACACCGTGTGTTTACATTAAATTTCAGGAGGACGCAAACAGAGGAAAGCCGAATTGGGAACATTTGGCTGACGACCTCCACGTCTTACTCACAGTCGAGGATACTGAGAACAGGGCAAAGATCAAGCTGGCCAGGGCTGTGGAGGAAGTCAAACGCCTGCTTGTACCAGTAAGTATATAATTACTATACTATATTGCCTGCAGGCTATGAAAAGCTGCTTTACCGGTCCATTCCTGAGTGTTCCTGTCTCTTGTACGTTGTTACATCCTGCGTTCGTTCAAGTATAATATGGATTTAAATTGTCATACTTAAACAACATACTTGAATAACACAGTCAATTTAAGTACTTCGTTTTCTGGATAAATCATAACTGTTCCTTTCGACTGTTATAGAAAATACTATGCTTAGTTATTTAGATGTGTTTAGGCTGTCTACAAGTTCTAATACCGGTAATATTGATGAGTACTGACTACAAAGTAGCAACCTGTTTTCAAGTGTATGTCTTTATGCGGTCGCCTATACGTCTGCTTTAATGATTGGCAATATCGTTTGATCTCTCTCTGATTATATCAGCAAATCGTTCAATGTAACAGTTCATTACATAGGCTCGTGTTCCGCTGTGGTCAATTATGGGATCATTTTATTTGATTGTACTCCGTTGTCCGTCTGTATTTGATTTTATGAGATCTAATTTTCGCATTACTTCTGTCATCTTATCGGAGTATATTTTGTAAAACGAAATGTTTCGTGCTAGTTGCATACAAATATTCAAAATGATCGTCATTTCTTAAATATTTCAAACAATTCGTAATAATTTTTGTTCCGTAATAGTAAAGTATGACTAACTTGATAGTCGGTTACCACGCAAACGTTCTTCGTAATTGTCCGATACTGTGAATGTTATCTGTTAAAGATAAACTCTCTAGTAAACTGCCAGACGGTAATGCCAAATAGAAATGTTGGCAACTGGCTCCAGCAAACATTTTGAATGAAATCCAATAGCTGTCGTATGTCGTATTTTACTTTTCCTTCCTTGTCGCGAACAAGAAAATATTTCACGTCAAAGACTGTCGAGCTTGGAATTAATTTTATATTTTACTTTTACCTTATTACTTGCTGATTATATTTAATGTCATCATATCTTAATTACTGCGACCTACGTCTTGATTAGTATATCTACATACTGTTCTATAGAGCTCACGTTTACTTCGCATTAGTTGGTACACGTTCTCATAATGTTTTCCTTTAAAACCAGTCATGTGGCTAAGGCACATTATTTTAGCTATCTTTCTATGAATCTCCTTCAATGTTACGTTCATTGCTGTTTCATTTAAGGTATCGTGACGTCACTTACATTGTGTTGAATCGCTGCAAGGCTCGCGCTCATTATTATTAATTAACGAATACTGGTTACCTTCCACCTAGATACTTTAATAATTGCTACAAGAGTATTGTTCTACTTTTACTAAATGATCGAGTTGCATTTCTTTGAATTCAAATACGATGCAATGTTTATGTTGATAGTATTAGGTCACAGATTGAAATAGTTATAGTACTGCGTATTAAAGAGAGAGATGGAACATTAGAAAGAGAGTAATAAAAGATGACCTGTGAGACACAAGGGCGCTCTTAGCTTCTACAATGACCTATCACAATTCTCCTACTTACGGCTATTTTTTGGTTTTTTAACTAGTTATGCGAGTTTTATGTGTTTGCTCCTCATTTATTTTATTTGAAAGTTAATTTGGAATGCAGCTGCCCAGTTTTATGTCTAGGATTAAGTCAAAAATGATTTATGAGGTTCGTCTTTAAATGTCAAAACTAGTAAATGCCTTTTATTTTTAGCAAATTTTACGTTACATGATAGTGAGACACGGGAATTTTGCAAAATATTTTGATCAGTACCTAGATATCTTCTACGTTCACATATTATTAAATCGATTGTATGTTCTTTCTCAAATATGTTTTTACTTACAAGAATATTTTTCCTTTCGCAGCAAGCCGACGGTGAAGACGAACTGAAGAAGCGTCAGCTTATGGAGTTGGCGATCATAAATGGCACATACCGCGACTCGAGTACCAAGGCGGTAGTGCCCGTCAACGGTCAGTGCCTCATAAGTATGGTCGCATTCATGTTTTGTAACTAATCCTACCCACTAAGGTATAACCCTTCGGAAATATCTACCAACACGTCAAGGCAATAAAGCCTACCTACCTACAACTGTAGAGCAGTGATTCAAATGTTGGAACGGATATTTCCGGATGGTCGTACAACAAACTTAACCACATCAAATATTGGCTTTAAGGTTTCTTGCGTGAGTTTTACTAAAGGTGGAGATTCTTCAAATCTTTAAAGACTTTGCTGACGCAATTCGCACAGGAGTATAGTCAGGAAAGACGAGGTACAAATCAAACAAATATGGTTGTGATTGTTTCATGGTTGAAAGAGAATGTTGTGGGTCACACTGCATGAAAAAAATACATAACAATCGTGGGACTATTACATTGGGATTTTTTCTGTCGATTGTACATATTCTGTTCTGTTTTCATTACATTTCCTATTGTTGAATTGAGCATCAACTGTGTCTTTTGTTTGCCGATCTGAGTCATCGAAGCGACCGCTAAGATGACTAACTTAATTGATTTGTGGCATGTTACGGTTGTTAACTATTAACATGGGTGATTTCACCGCGCCAAGATCTCTTATCGTTAATTAAGGGCTATTGGAAACCGTTCCAGCCTTAGAGAATTCGTTACGGTCGGCGAAATGAGTTTTTGTCATGATCGCTTTCCAACGTTCGTGTTATGCGTAAGCCGTAAATGCATTCATTTGCTTTACTGCTAGTAAAACCATTTCGCCTTCGTACTCATTTATGAAATCTTACTAACAATTCTGGTTTTCCATTTGAAATTTATGCTCTTCGGTATGGGACGAATGAAATCAAAACTATCATTGTTATGGGAAATGTGCACCGCTATAGAAATTTACAGCATTTCAAATCCTGGGTTCGAAACCGGGATGCTTGCGTTTGCGTGCCGTCTTTTTATTGGGCTTTAGGTAGGTACACTTTTTAAGGATACAACTAACTAATCAAATACCATTATTGGCGAAATCAAACAATTAAATTCTGTAAAACTAAACTAAATCTGCTCAATCATTTGGAGCGAGTATGAATATTGTCCCTGATCATTTTCAAAACTTTAAAGCGTCATAAATTCGCCAATAGCGGTAGACCCTAAGGCTAACCGATGAGCGTCACGCGTGATCCTCATCGTTCGCCGACCGGAGTACCCGAAGCTGATATAACTTAGCATTGATACAATGAAGGGGACTCCACAGCCGACGAGGAGTGGCGGCGCGTGGCGGCCGCGGCGGCCGAGACGCAACGGCTGCTTGCGCCGGGTGGCGGCGTGGGCGGTGTGGCATTGCGCACGCCGGCGCCGTTGGGCGCGCCGCTGATCCTGTCGCCGCGCATGTCGGCCGCACCCGGGGCCCAGGCGGGGCTTCTTAACGGCACGGGCGCGCAGGCGGCCGCCGGCCTGCTGTCGCCCGGCGAGCCCGCGCACCAGCTCATCTACGCCTCGCCCTACGACTACGCCAACTACGCGGCGCTCACCGCCGCCGCCAACCCGCTGCTGACGACGGAGTACGCCGCCGCCGACCATACGGGTGGGTTGTTCGCCCGTTGATTACGATTAACGATGTTTGATAACGAGTTTCGGTTTTTGCGGTTGCGTCTAGTGTCGCCGCCCGTGACCGGTCGACCGATATCGTCGTCGCGTATGCGGCCTAGTTCATCGGCAACTTTTTACTTTAGGTGAAATGTGGTCGTTCTATCGGCGTGTTTTTTTTTTGTCTTTTAAACTATTGTGAGTATTCAAAAACATCTTGCGATAAAGTTATCAAGCATCGTTATAAATCTACTAACGCTACACACACGGTACCGGGTTCTCGTCCAACTACGATATATTTTGTCAGTGTAGGCCGATAGAATATTAGATCAAACTAGGTTTATTTAGGAAAAACGAGTAGGAACAACGTAACCGCATGTTTGTAGCTGACCTAAGAACACATTCAGGCCAAAGCCTTAAAAAATGGCGATACGTAAAAGTCGTAATACCTTATAGCCAGTAACAGTATTTAAATCTATAGGCATAAACAGCTAATGAGTTAGCCCATCGGCTCACGAAGCCTTTCCTAGTCTAAATTTCATGTACGCAAGTCAGTCATAAGATAATTCATAATCCCGTGTCCTGAATCACTCAATGTGTCGCATGTGTTTTGTTCTAAAGCTCGAGTAAAGAGTAGAATGATACATAATCGCGTTCAACTTTATGGCGAGAATGCTCCTTACAAGTGTCCCAAAGCTAAAAATCAACTATACAAAGGCTTGGAAAGACATTAAAACAAATCTTTCTTGGAATATTTGTGAAATTTAGAGCTACTAAAAGCCCAAAGGACATGTCAAACAAATCATAAAATAAATTTGACCGTCCAAGTTTAGCTTTCCGTCACTTTCATTCTAAAGGCTGATGTCTTCAAACATAACAATCAAGAATATCATAGAAGCTATATAACTAAAACAGCTATATATGATAGTTTAACATGAGAACAAGCAGACTCGTGATTACACAGCACTAACTAACTAATGTACACTATTCTAACATATGGTGTCGAGCTTATGTTGAACTGTGTGAGTGATATAAATATTTTAATGGGGTTTGCAGCGTCGAGATATCTGCTAGCTGGCTTTTGACATTGGCCGCAATCGCATCAGCCCACAATAAGATACGGGAGAGTCCACGCACCGTATCGCACTTCGCATCATTTTTGCCGTCCTTGATATTATAATCTTTCTTCTAAACACGCCTCCCGCACAGGACGTCCTTACAGTCATAATAATACGCCATGATCAATATTTAGACTAAGATTTATTGTTTTAAGTACTTTTAGTCTAGCGACTCATTATTTTGTACCTACGATGTTATCATCTTTAATATTTACGAATATTGTTTTTTTTTTCTACGGCTGTTGTTGTACAGTTTCACACAAATTATAATTTTTGTTTTACGTGACAGTCAAAGATATATTATTTATTATATACAGAATGATTTACTATTTATTCAAATTAATTTATCGAGATATTTATTGAAAAATATATTTTCTTTTATAACAGTTGTCTCGTATTAGGGTTGATGGCAGTTGATTTATTGTTTTAAATTAGATATTATTTTAGTTGAATATGAACTGCCAATAGAACTCTATATAAGTTACCGATGTTTAGTATACAAAGACATAGAGTTTTTATACACAGTTATATATTTATTACTATACACTGATATCCTTCACTCGAATGATGATAGATATGAATAGAGCCCATCATTATAGTTCTTGTGATAACCCTTGCTTGTAACACAACTAATGTATTAACATTATGTTATTGTAGAGTCAAACTTCATTGAGTTTTGGACTAAGTTTCTCATACTTTCAAGTATTATCGTGTATTCTAAAATTCCACCTATGCATGTGGTTTTTATCCTTTCTATGTATTTCCAGTTGAGAGTACTTGTAAATAACAAATGAAATTTTTCGTATTAACAGTAGTTTATCTGAATGACGTAATGAATTGCATAGATAATTCAGCAATTACAAGCAAAAGGGACCAAATACAAATTGATTTACGAAAAACAACATTTACATTTTTAACTACTTTTTAACAAAACTGACAAAATTAATAACGCGATACACACTCACATAACGAACAAATATGGAACATTCTAGGCGGTTTTTAAATGTTTATATACGTACTGTTACAATAACATTTACGTTACTCGCGTCCAGTGTTATTGTTAGCATTATTATATCGTAACTTATTAATTTATTAGCCATATTATTATATTTATAAACATACCATAGGCTAAGTATTATTATTATCTTTAAAAGATTTCTAGTTAGTTTAGAAAAGAGTGAGCTTTATGAAAATATTATACACCCGTATATTATTGTTTAGGTTTATTATATCGCAGTTAACACTGTAGTCAATTTAATGAAAACATGAAATTATCGAAGCCAGCCATTACCTGTACCTTGACCGGGCTCACGTGTACCCGCTCGTTTAAATGTTTTATTTTGTTATATTTTCCAAAGCAATAAAATAGATAATAGAATATTCTGTAGGACTAAGCATAATAATAGAAGTTAGTGTTACTGCCAAATGAAGATTTAATATTTAAAAAAATATATCTTAGTATTACCGAAACGACAATGACGAGTATTTGGCAGTGATAACTAGGTACTTGCGATCGTTTAGTTAAGAAAACGAACACTTTTCTATTTCTATTTTATAAATGAGATTAAATTTCTTTACAGCATTTAGATATAAAGCGTCTACACCCAGTTTTTTATAGTCTGTCAGCTTTAAATCTAACTGTATTCCAAATTCATTTTTCCATATGTATTAGCAAAGGTCTGGGTGCACCTATTCGGTGTGGGAAGCTTTTAAATGTTCAGCCAAGACGCAGATGTTAAATGTGTATATGCCGCTAGGTGTGGTGAGGAGGGCGGGTCGGCTCGCGCAGGTCAGGGAGCACCCTTACCAGCGCACTGCCTTACCGGCGCCTTAATTCCCGCCAAAACGCTCTCACGCCGCCATTTTGTTCACAAGGTGAGAAGCGCGCGCGCGCGCATACCGCTAGATGAATACGTTTGCTTTTGTCTTTTTATATTCGATGTTGCATCATTCGAAGCGAAAACTTGCATTTTTATATTGAATCTCAGTAGTTTGCAATGTAATATTTATTTTTAAATGTCACTGTCCCAGCAATCTTATTCGTCTTGCGTATGCGTGGGTGCCTTTGCTTTACTGTCTCTCTGTGTCACTATTTTATATTTATTATGTCGTGTACTTATTAGTTATGTTCTCGAATAGTTTGTATGAGGATAAGATGTTATATCGCTCTTCATACCGGATCTGATGTGACACTGCATAATTTGAAAACTGTGATTTTTATATTTCTTTTTATAGATATTTAGATCTGTTACATGTTGTGATGCGAGGCATTATTAGAGACTATCTTTATTGAACGTTGAACATCAGCGTTACTTAATTATTTTGCCGTTGTTTTGAATGCTGTCGTTGCAACTGTTTAAATCACAACATGTCTTCGGACAGTCGTAATGTTTTCAGGAACAAATTATATATTTGAGGGAAGAAGGATTGATGTTCCATTACTCTTAATTGCAAGGCTTGAGTTAGTTGCTGTTCGCATATAACGTAGTGTTCAATATTGCCAAATAGAATCCACGGAGGTGCTACAGTCCGGTTGTGAAATCCTTCTTTCCCGAGTCTCGCCCAGTATTAGTCAAAGGAAAGAGCATTCTCAGAATTTGTGCCATCAATCCAGTATTAAACGTAATGCCCCTCCTTTGACTTGATATTTTTTCATTATCATCACAACTTTCTTTTAGTCAATATAAGATTTTTATATGAAATTTTTAAGCTAGTTGTTTTTATTTTTGCCTTAGGTATTATTATATTTACTTTCTTATTTGAAAGTGGTTTATTATTAAGATAATTTGCACTTGTGTCCTTGTGGATTTAAGAGGCCGACATTGATTTGTCGGCTACGTATTTTCACGCTTCTTTATATGAAATGATTTAAGTCGAAATGCTATTCGTAATTTTATAAAATGAATGATAATAAGCGATAATGTTTTGTAAAGTATTGTTTCCGTTGTTGATTGTAAATAAATGCATTTTCTGAAGATATACACGCAATAAATTGTCTGAAATTTAAATTAAGCGTTTTCTTTCACTAGTGGTCGTTAGGGGCGCGGTAGATGTAAAGCTCAATGTCTATGTGTTACAAAAGTATCTATATGTCAATAAAGTTGATGACGTGCAGTCATTTGGTCAATTGTAGCCTCACACAACTAACATGCAACTCCACAAGGCCAAGTTCCCGTTTGTTTACATAATAATAATTATTAAGTGCACTATCATAACTGCTATTGTCACAACTTGCAGATTATCTGTAACTATGTATTTATATTATATGAGTCACTAACATGCAAATATGTAATGACATTGTTACGTTATCACAGACTAATTAACAACTTTTTTATGAGAATGCCGCCATATACAGTTTATTGAGATCTTGCAGCAATGTGTTGAATAACTTACATACTTGCATCTGGGTGCTATGGTTATACATAAGTGATAAAATTTATTATGCTTGTTTGTCTGAGCAATGTTCGTTACATCGACGCGGTGGTCGCACTGATCGCCCCCGGTGTGTTTCAAGCATTGCTCGTTGGGAACTATTGGGCATTTAATCCTATATTTGTAGATTTATCATTTACATACTAAATTGACTTAACATTTTTCAACCATTAACTGCGTAAACTAATGAAGTACCCGTATAGTTTATTAACTGGGCCACAAACAGAACACAATGTCGCGGCGCGAATGCCTGATAGCCTCCCCCTAGTATTTTTTTAAATTTTCTATTTTTATGAGAAATTCCGTACACTAGTGGTGTCAATCCGAGATCACCGTTCGCTTCTGTTGGCTCGCTGCATGTTGCCGGTACCCGAATGTCTAAAATGTCTCGTATATCGTACATCGAAATTCCATTACACACGTTGTACTGACATTCTGTTTACACCCTGCACCGCGTACTCGTGACGTAGACCCGCCCGGCAGCGGCCGCAGCGCAACGAAAGCGTTACTTGCTCAAGCACACTAGTTCCTATTACTGCCAAATCGAGCGATTTAGCGAGCGACATAACCGCCTATCACGAATCTGTGTCATGTACTCAAGTCAAACGTGGTCACAGCGGGCTTTTCGCGCCACCACAGCTTTCCAAACCGCTCCATCTTGAGCACTGTGAATGTTTGCTTGCATCTTGTCCTAGTTTGTTCTCTGAATCGCGCCATTTGACAAACAACCAGTATGCTTGAGCGTGCGAACTCGCGATTGAGGGTACTCGTGTAGTCGGACCATGACATTTTGATCGATACTAACATTCTGTTTTTCTCTCTTCTCGTTAACCCGGCTAGGTGAGTGCTAACGGCGCCGAGGAACTAACAGGAGTCGCGGCCGGCCGCCACACGACGGCCCCCTATGTCGCCGCGTAACATACTCATCGGAACATCGACCACCATGTAGCTATAGCTGTTGGGCCTTTCACGTTTAACATTATACTATGTATTATAATAGTCTAACTATTAACATTTATATGCCTGTTATGTTTATAACATGATGAACTTTATTAACATTTTTTATATAATTTTTTAATGAAATGGCACACGCCATCGACTATATTTACTATATTGTATCTTATTGTACTTCTGTTGTCGCTTGATCGTGTTGTTGTTGAAGCACGAGTGTTGTTAGGCTACCCCGATATTACACGGCGTTAAATGTGCATCCACCTATAATCTGTAGATTATATTTATTATTCTTTAATGTTTATGAATAGATTACCCATATTTTATACAAAAGCACTTTTAGCGCCGTATTTACAAAAGTTTGATTTAAATATTGACTTCTAACTTAGAGCTTAGTTCACGCAACAGTAGCTAGTTCATTTTTCTTATTTTGATGATGAATATTATTATTTTCTAACATAAATCGCTTTTGATCTCTTTCAAAAACATTTTTCCAATTCATTCTTCAGCTTACTGTTGTATGAATTAAGCTTTGTTATGCGAAGTCATGATTTTTCACTAAGAAATTTACCTAATGTTAGATGAAATTCTAAAAGATATTGAATGTACTACACAAAGTACGAGAGTTTTTTACGTAAACTGATCGTTTGCTGCGCTACATGGATGAGTGTGGCGCGTCACAAGAACAGGATGGCGTCATGCAAGAGGTCAAAAGTAAGTACCTACGATGCTAAAAAAATATAAATTTGCTTTTCAAAAATAATTGGACTGACATTGGATTATAGTCTAATATAGGTTGTCTTTCAATATACTCATTGACCGACTACAACTTTGGCAATATTTTACATAACTTTAAAACCAAAGACTAATATTTTATAGATATTTTTGACCTTTTTACTGATGAAATTATAAATCATGAATGTCTTCCTTTTTGAAATCATTAACGTCGGTCAATCAGTGTATGGAGTCTCATTCTAAATGAATAATATTTATAGCATTGTATTTTACATTTAGTGCTTAATATTTATAGATAACTTTGAATATTTGTACATCCCATGTGCCTTAATTAAATGTACAATGTTCTTACCTTTTTGGTTCTATAGAAATTGTTATAATGCTAATTAATAGCTAAGTTAGAAGAGATTAAATTATTGTTAACTTTTCTAAATGTTAATTTTTATACATTTATCTTCGTCAGTTTTGAAATATTATTTGTATAAGAATATTAATAGTAATACCCAAATGTTTAGTACTAGTAGTTGTACGTTAGTTTGACAACATATTAACTTTATAAGTGCCTTCGTTACAATCTCTTGGGGAATCTCTAGATTTCATATCTCATTATTAGTATGTCACAGATCTGGAAATATACTTGTATTCAGTGAAAAGTATTTACGGAAATAATCTCAAAGATTACAAAAATCATTCGTGTTATATTATGTTATGTAACAAGGGCAATTATTTGTCATAACATTTGTATTGTTATGTTTAAAGCTTACATAATGTAATTAAAAGCAATATTATAACAATAACAAATCGCGTTTAGTGCAATAGAGATGTTATAATTCTAAATAATATTTTATTATAAAATATCTCGACTGTAATATTGTTGGGAGAATATTTTTACAAGATTTTATAGAGATCTGATATTGAGATTAATGCGGTAGGTGAAAGTATATTATCACGATCGTTATCTGTGAAGATAAATATTTTCTTTAAAATTATGTTGATTATAAGTAATTAGATTAAAGGGCTAATTAGTAGGTTACATTTTTTATTGTTTTGCATTAATTAGGTGCTTTATAGTTCGAATATCACTGAAATCAAAATTATCTTTCGCAAGAGTGTATGCAAATATCTATTTTTATTTCTAAATAAGTAAATTTATATCGAATACCTAAATTAAGTAGATATCCTAAAACATCAGTGAAAATACATCATCGAAGTTGTTAACACTCCGTCCATGATTACTTCATAAAATAAGTACTTAATTTTGTTGGTCTCCCACTCATGCATATTTAAGTACGATTAATTTGAAATGTTTACTCATTCGTATCACGTGTTAACACTTGGAAATAACAGAAAAAATATATAAATCATGTGTAAAACTTAAACGGCATTAAGAATTAACTTCATGTACATGTCATCCTTTTATTGCCTGGCTGAGTCTCGCATTACACCGTCTCGTGATACACAAATATTGTCCTAAAGCCTGGGTAATAAAGTTTACAATTGCTTAAAATCAGCTTGACAATATTCCCTATGTAAATTATCTTGTTATTCCACTTCATTTTTTTTTATTAAAGTTTAAAATCAAAATTATGTCTTCAAAAATCAAATGCAAAACTGCTTTCATTCACGTTTCATGTAAACTTTGTAGTTCGTACAAATCATACTAATACAAAAAAAGCATTTAAATGATTAAATCGTAAAATGCAAATGCCATAACAACTGAGGGATCCGTTTCATGTGAAAAGTGAAAAATATGTGATGAAATAGATGTGTTTAACGTACAAATAATTTTATTGTCTGCAAATAACTAGTAATAAACTGTGTTTCATAAGCAATAACATTTGTATTTTTGTTTTTTGGAACATGCTTAGTGCCATCAGCAGACGGGCTTATATTACATGTTTTTTTAAATATTAATTTGTACTTATTATTAAGGCAAATATTAATCAAGTGCCTTAAACCAACTTGTACATATTTATTATTATCTTTCATTAAAGTATTAATATAGCGGAGAATAACAAATTCTAAAATTGTTTTCCAAAAACAATATATAGAGAATAAATAAATTAGTTAAGTGAGATTGTGCATATTATGTATGTTTTGATGTGTGTTTAAGATTGATTTGGTAATAGTAAATATTTAAAAAACGTAACATTGTGTTTTTATTTACTTTCTTAGTAGTTAAATGAGTCATGATGAATGAATGTTGGTATGCGATTAAATCAGTTTGCTGTTGTGCTTACAAACCATTATTGCTAATTAAGGCCAGTTATTGAATCAGCTGCACGTGGCTTCGGTTCGCCATTTTGTACTTTGAGCACGAAGCCGCCAACTTTTGTTTTATCAGACAGTAAGAATTAACATTTGAATGACACTACGTGTAGTGAAACTACTCGTTCTAATTATATACCTACTTGTAAGTTTTCGGAATAAATATATACACACATTTTGTTAGACACACTCAGTAGGTATTGATTTATCAAAGTTTTAAAAAGGCCTATTTTCTTCGAAAAATCTTATTATAAAAAATGGAAAAAATGCACAATTGAAAATCAAGTAAACTAGTCTCTATGAATTTGTTAGTAGTCAAAATATTATAATTCACATAAGTAGAGTAGGCCTCTACCTAACTACAACGATGCTAACGCCATCTATTGCAACATACAGGTAGTATTTGACTGGTAGAGCCGAACGTTATCAGTTAACCCGTAGCAGACAAGCTATCTCTACGGGTTAACTTGTGGAGTTCGACCAGTTTCAATAAAATATTAATAGATGGCGCTGTTCAAATTTCGAATATCTATTAATATATTATTGAAACAAGTTATATCAACTATAGTTACTATAGTTAGAGAGTGCTTCTCTAGTTAGGTGGTAATATAGTAGAGCCATTAGCCCAGAGGAAGAATTGCTGCATTTCAAACGAATTCGTAAAATAGACTTCCAGCTTGTACTTTATTTTTATTACAATAATTGATAAAGATGATATTTGTTTATTAACGTATGTAAGCCGTAAGGAAAGTTGCAATTATATTATTTAACTTTTAGTATTAACATCGTTAAATGATTTCAACGGTAAATGGTTGGATACCTTTGCCAACTAATCAGTAAAATGTGTAGAAAAGTTCAATCGTATCTTTGGAAAATCTCTTCTATAAAATGCGCAGATTAGGACTAGTACAAAGGAGCCATTTTAGTATTATAAATTTTTAGTTACTGTCGACTTATTTACAATCTTAAGAGCAAAAATAAATGCACTTTGTAACTTCATTTTATGCCTAAACTATATTACTTATCTCCAACAATAACCGCAAACCAGTGTCATAAAATACGTAAGCATCTAAAAATAGCACGTTCTCGTTTATCTTTCAATATGTACACCCGTAGTTATATTTAAGTGGAAGCAATTTGAACTTTTCGTAGTGTCTGGAAATGGAATTTTAAATTCGCAGTCGTGTCCGTTCCCATGGTGCTGGTGAATAAACGGCGTGCAGTTTGTTCGAGTGCATTTGTCGCTTGCATGCTCTTGCATGGCTACAAACAATGTTGATGCATGCTCCACTTGCCTTTTGAATGTGGATACTTCGCACGCGTAAATCTTGTAAATGGTCCGAACATGTTTTGAACAAATTGTTTTTAATGTTGAGGTTTTAGCTTCGGAACGAGTGTAGAGCTGTAGCTACTGTTGCTAGGTCCTGATTGTTTTACTATTTAGGTGATAGAATATAATAATTATTTATTTATTTAACTGTGTTATCAAAAAGTGGCAGAAATAATAATTAGGTACAAGACCCACTTCGCCTTTTACAAATGAATGATAGAGTCTCATTCTGAAAAATAAATAGAATATATAGTGCAATAATTAATAATTGCAAAACAAAATATACCATTAAAGGAAATACCATGAATTGGAGATGTTTTAAGCATCTTTAATTTACTTTTACTTACTAGTTCAAACCTTATTTCCTGCTAGCAATGATTATTACACGAACTTTCTCTACCCACCGTAATTTTCACATCTGCACCAAGATAAACCAACAGATCCAGTTTTTCAATATCCCAAAGCTATTACCTTAGCGACAAGTGACAAGTTCAGTATAACAGGCGCATAGCCGAGTCGGTTCCATGGCCTGTTATTAACACTGCACCGTGATTACATTGATTTATATGCATGAGTTCTTGTAAATGACGCATAATTGGACCTATAGTTACATTTTTATAGTTATTAAGTTGCTCGTAATAAATCATCGTCAAGATGCAACGGCGATAAAAACGATCTTACACATCGATAAATTGGGAATAGAGGGAATAGCGTGCGTGGATGCAATCGCATTAATGATCCTTGAATACCTCATATGAATTAGATAGGCGTTTTAAATACCAGCCATTCATAAAGTTTTGTTCAACAGTATAATTTTCTTGTATGAATTAAAACAACTTCCCAAGTGTTTTATTGGTGAAATACGTTTACGATTCGGAACGGGTATATTGTACACTGGCTTCCTGAACTATCTTAATTAGAAGAACACCAATAGCATTTTGTCCGACCTAGGAATATAACTCGGGGCATTTTGGTTAACAGTCGTAAGTATACACGCCAAGACTACAGAAGAAAGAGAGTTCTATAAACTTGTCTATTAAAAGACACTCTACTTCTATCCTAAAAAGTCCTAAAAACAACGAACTGAATGTGAAACAGCAACAGAGTCCATTCACCCCTTCACAAAGTCGGCAGGACTCAATCAACATTCTGTCCTGCTGAAATATTGACCCTGCAATTTTCGTTGGTCCAAACATTTTTGTTTTGTTTCAATCGAAGTCTGCGTGCAACGCATGGGGCTTCACGATACTTGGGGCGGCCGCTCATAAAATTGCAACTGACTTGGGGGAGACGTCTCAAGACGCTCGTGCATTCTTAGCTTTATAGTATATTGAAGTTTTGGAGAAGCTTAAGCTTATAAATATAAAAAGGTTTTATTCAATTTTTACGTAAAACTCGATAATTTACAAAGCCAATACGGGTAAACGGGCATTCCTGTACAAGGTAATAGATTGATAAGTACTATTAAGTTCGTTTACATAATATATAAGAAGATAGATTATATGGCTATGCATCATAGGTACAAGGGTACAATACGGGGTGCAGATTTATGAATAAAATTGCTAGAAAGTGAGAAAACACACATGGTAACACCTTATCTATAACCTACCCTCAAAAAAGTATGCAGATTAAAATATTCATTTGTAGTCAGCGCCTGAAAACGAAACAATTCCAATCTCACGCTTATTCTACCCAGCTGTATAAAATATTCCAAAAACTTAACATTTACTATGTGATCAAGGAATCAACCCGGACTTACGGCGCACTGGGGTGCCAGGGTCATAAAACTACTTCCCCCAACATTGTGAGGTTGTATGGTGCGACACCATTCACTTTCTGCACACATACTTCAATACTGAAGAAACTTTTAAACTACGACGCCGACCATATTCACGGTCCATAGATTTACCATATTTTTGTTCAGGAATTGTGGTGTTTTATGAAAGAGAAATCGTGATAGTTTTCACAAGTGGAGTGGATATATTTTTACCATTTACACCATATTACTTACAAGTTATTTTTGGTGTGACGTTTGAGACAAAGGTCACACTAACTATTATGAAAAATTCCACGAACCTGAAATATAATCCATAAAATTATTTCAAAGTTCGTATGCAAAGGTATTTTATAATTAAAGAAACATGTGAATATTATTTTCATGGCAAGTTTGTGACATGTCACAAAGACAAGATGTACAATCGTTGCTAATATAATTTTTAATAGTTATTCACAAATGAAACTGGTTGTAGGTGAGTAAAATATCCCTTGAGTCAGCAGGTATACAGTGTTTAAATATTCTTAAACAGGACTCTTGGGAAAAACCATCGAAGTTTTCCTTGTTGGGACATATTTATGGGTGAAAGCTGAGGAGTAAAAAATGGTGTAGACGTAAAAAGGGGGGTTGGTCTTAAAGTAAAACAAAATAGATCGCTTCGGATTTTCAACCTTCGGCCTCTTTAATATTTGTTAAGGGAGGTTTTCTCCTCAAGGGAGCAGAAGATAATTTTACAGGTAGGTACTTTATTAACTTCTTATTGTTATAGAGAGTAAAGTAAGTATACGAGAAACAATGACAAGGAAACTGTACTTCAACTTCAAGTATTTATAATATCAATAATATTGATTGTGAAATAAAAACAGAAAAAAACGCATTTTACTTTTTTTTTTAATCAGACCTTTATTGTGACAAAATGGCATGACATTGATATTTAATTATTTCGAATGCTGTAACAAAACGCGTCAATTGTCGTCGCCTGCAATCAAAAAACAAAAATCCGTTCAAAGTGCAGCTACAAGTATTTGAATGAAGGGTACGAACAATTCATTTTTCCTCTTCCTTGATTAATGTCGTTCCGACTTTTTGCCTGCTCCTATTTCAATGAAAAATTTCCCTCGGGACCGGACTGGTAATTTTCAGGGAACTGAAATTACAGTTAATTGGCCAATGTTTACGGACGAAACCGGCTAGATATCATGCTTATGTCGGGAAGGGGAACATTTTCTTTGTTTGATAGGGATTCGAGTAAAACGTCTCATGTACTACGATAAGAAGCCTTATTTTTGTCCAGTCTATAGGGTGCACGTAATCTGTCAAGTTGCGCCAATATTGTCCCGGATAAAAAATATTATCCTCTTTTTATCTGTCTGGCTCTTCTGTTGCAGGCCATAAGGAAAGCTGTCGTAAGCAGAAAGCCAGTTCAGTTGCATTTATATTTACTGTATTGAGGTAAATGTGTGATAATCGCCGTAACGAGACACATAATAACGAGAGTATAAAATAGAAAGCTAATGAAACTTTAAAATCACATTATCTTAAAATTAACGAATTATGGTGAGAACCCTAGACTGTTTTATTCTAAGCAATTAAGGTACGAAATTAAACGTGCTGTTACCTCCATTACCGATATTACAATTCTAGTTAAACGGTGTAAAACCGGGCACGAGGCGTCAACATTTCATTTTAACTAGAAAATTAGATTCAACAGTAAACACTTAAGTAAAACGAGGGCTATTCAAAAAAATATTATTCATTAATCAGGTGCAATAAGTGGATACCGTATACCCGATCATTATATTATGAGATAATCACATGCTTCATATGCAAAGTAATTATATGGTTTGAAATATGGTATTTCTTATTATCGGCCGCTAATGAAGTGGACAGTCTCACTTCGTTCTCGGTTTCAAACTCGTTCGCTTCTCAAACGATTACGGATCATGGTACTTTAATTACATCGACGCTGTAATTAGCCAAGATTTGTATTTAATTACGTTTCATTAGTCAGTTTTCTAAAAAGCTAATATGTGTTCAATTGCTGTAAAGATAAGATAAGGTTTATGAAGCGATAAATTTGTTTTTGTTTATACAAAAAGGCGCTAGGAACAACAGGCCGAGGCTTTTATCGTTTTGAATAGACTTTTATATATTTTGATCGCGCGTAAAATGCTTTGATAAAACTAATGTAATGAGATAGCTATTTGATATTACAGTAATCATTCAAAATAATCTGTTGTTAATTATGCAGACACCTATGGAGTCTTATGGCGCATTAATTATGCATTTTAATGATAAATATTCTCACGCAACTTTTTTTACGGCGTAGGCGTTATAATTTCACAAGTTATAGTACTTTTAACGTTTTATCGTTGTTATAAATTACTACTTAGCATCTACTTATTGTTTACTAGCTGACCCGCGTAACGTCGCTTGCGTTTCATAAGAGAGAATGGGTGATTTTTTTCCCCGTTTTTGTAACATTTGTTTCTGGTACTCTGCTCCTATTGGCGGTAGCGTGATAATGTATAGCCTTCCACAATAAATGGGCATTTCAACACTGAAAGAATTTTTCAAATCGGCCTAGTAGTTCTTGAGATTAGCGCGTTCAACAAACAAACAAACTCTTCAGCTTTATAATATAAGTATAGATAATAGTTAGACATGTTGGTTGTTAAATCCTTTATTGCACTGACAGAGTATCTACCGGTCTATTTCTTCCCTCCGTCTAGAGAATAGTTGACTGTAGATTCAAATATTTCTAAAGCGTCTGGAAGTCTTCAGGAGAAGTATTTGCCTCGCAGTAGGGCAGAGATATAGGCTAAATAAACTAAAGTATTTATTGCTTTAGAAAACATCCGACTAGTCAATAAGAACTGCAAGTTTGCTATACGTTTGTTCGTAAATTAATGATTTAAGAATATATTGAGAGGATGCAGAATTAAATATATTGTTTTGACAAAAATTGCTATTACTAAATGCTTTATTTACGAATCTGTCAAGTGTCTTTGTAAACTTGTTATGGTAGAAAGAGTTCAAAACAAAAACAACATTAGGTCTGTTTATAAGAGTAATTAACTAAATATCGTACTACTTGATGTTTTTACAAACATACATGACAATTCTTCTGTTTTGTACATTCACTATATGGAAATAAAATATTCTAAGTACATACATTACACACGTTTATGAAAAAAATCAACTGACGGTATTATATTATTTAATAACATTGCAGTTAGTTTTTACAAAACTGCAAGGGATAGAAGAAAAGGTAGTTTGTAAGGATCGTACCAAATAGCGTTATCCGGTCTCTGTCTACCACTATGGGAAGAAGGCATAATTTTATGTATGTAAGGGAAAGATTCATCCGACGTTTTTCGTGACCCATCAATTTTGGGCTAAATATTCTAACAAATTTATTTGATGAACTTCCAATAAGATTTATCGCCTTTACAAACGAGCTAAAAACCGTTACTCCAACCCACGTTTTCCTTCATCAAGCAAAGATTTCGTAAACAAAAACTCACATGTATCTCCATTCATTCAGTAAAAAGCGAACAGTATTTGTCAACTTCCAACAGGCCAACAAATCTTTCTGCATACTATTAGAATAATATGTCTTACAATGTATAACGGCCATCAATAATCTGACCAAAGAAACGTAACGGTGCTCTCACAACTGACACTTGCATACAGTGGGCGATATTTATAAAGCGAATGTAGAATGAAAATCCACAAGATTTCCGTATTTCTAAATAATTGTCGGCATAAATTAAAGCCATTCTGACATTTGTGGCCCTCTTTCTCGCCTGTGTTATATTTTTTTTACTGTTTTTTATCTAAACTTCGTCGGCGACACACATTAAAGAATTTAATAGGCGCACACACATCGCGGTCTATACTCTATTCACATTCAAATAATTATAAAAGTGTCATTTTTAATTATGAACGCTTTTGTCGGTGTGTCAGTCATGGTTTTGGGGCGAGTTTTGATGAAAAAAAGCGATAGTTTTGTTTCTTATTTTAGATGATGTTAATTTCCATAACACTGGAATGTTTTGTGAACATAATAGTTCGTTGTGGTGTCTTATTTTTGTACGCAAATGATTTGGTAGGTGGAGTTCGTTTTTTACGGTGAAGATGAAAGGTTTAATTTTTACAGTAGATATACGAGTTTAATTATAATAAATGTCTGTGTAGAGACTATCTTACAAATGATTAATGGCTGAAAAAGAACATTCTAAAAAACGCATGTTGACGAAAGTAAACACAAGTATACTATCGCCAAAAGTTTAGTAACTTACACCCAACTAGTACAGGGCCAAGAACACGTCATATATTTAACCTTACAACACCAATAAAAACAAACGAACACAACTAAAATCCACTTAAAGGAACAACTCTCACAAACTTTGGCACATAAACCAACTTTTTCAAAGCAACATAAGTAGTTTATCATCAAGCAACATCCGTAGAAGGAAAACGTGTGAAAACGTTTCAGGAAAAAGGCCTCGTTACAATGATTTATGGTCGCCTACAAAAAGATGCTACCACACTCAGTATTAAGGACCATGTACTTTAGCTCAAGAAGAAAAAGTATCCCTTTCTTCGAAAGCTAGTAATGTGCCACGATTTTTTACTGCCTCACAAATTATAGTGCTGAAAGTTCGCACGTCCAGTTTATTACTGGTCGCTCGTTAAAAATAGGCGAAAGAAAAATGAACCGAAATCTTGTTTTATAAGGGTCTACTGAATGGCTGTGTAAAAGTTATCCTGAATAATGTGGTGCCAGCTTTTTCTATTAACCTCGTAAAAATGGAGAAAAAAGTGTTAAATTAGCCTTATTTGCCCATATATGTTTAAGATTAGGCAAAGTTTGCATAACATAGTTTCCTGATAACGATAAAAAATAAGTTAGTTAAGTTATTACAAGATTGAAATCGTTAAATGCGTTAGATCAAAAGTGATTTCGTAAAGCGAGTTCTCACAAAAAGGGGGAATCAGCTACCCAAATTACAGATATTTGTCTGTCTAACTAACCGCAAAGAATTGCCAATCCAAATTGCAACTCAGCTGGTTCACAATGGCTTCCTTAATTCTTTCAGTGGTGCCGTTAGATTATAATTCTCCCTTACATTTGCCACTCCATTTGTAGTCATTTGTATGGGCGAGGCACACCCGTTTCTAGGAAACTTTCCCTTACCAAAAAGCCTTCGTCAAGTTTCTCAAAGTGGTTCGTGATTGTGTTACCGATGTGAACGTAGCCTCTAATATAACCAAAGTTTCATTATATTGTTCAGACAAAACTTTACGAGAGTTCCAGATACACAAGTTTACAGAGACAAAGGGAAATCGCTCAAGCGAACAACTCGATTGTTAGTTTTTCAAAGTTAAATAAAACATTAGTTATAAACTGCAGAGATGTACAAAATAATAAATGGTTTCTTTCTTCTTTGAGCAAAAGTTTAAATTTTATGAATGTTCTCAAGATTCCTTTGTATTTAATTTATCAAAAGTTAGACTGGATTTATTGCGTTTACATTTTATTTTAGCTCTCATTCACCGCGGGAAATGCTTTAGTGAAAAAGCCAATTCGTGAACGCAAATATTTGAAATATTTTCATCAGTTCATATCAAAGAAACTTTATACAAACAATAGGTATAAATAAATAGCCCCTAATTATTGACCAACAATATACGGCGCGGATATTGCCAAAATCCCCAACGCGTAGCTTATCCTGCTTATCCCACCTGCAAAGTAGGTTAGTTATTGCTTTAATAAGTTTTTATTACTGTACTTGTTGTGATAATGTATCCTTTTATCCCATACTTCCTGTTCTGTGTGGAAGTCCAGAAGGAGTACTTTTGTATTACATGACCATCATTAAAATGTTAAGAGTTTTGTTAAGTATTTAGGAACTGATTACCTCCGTGGCGTGGTAGTTAAGGTGGTTGCCAAGCCACCGCTGGTGTTTCGTGTCTGGTTGTACTTTGTGTCCGTTGTTTGTTTGTTTGTAAAAGTCCCCGCACCACAAGAGCAATATTCTTAATGCGGGAGTAGTATTTGAAAAGCAAAAAAAACTTAAATTATTAAATGTATGGGTTTATAGTAATTCGAACACTAAAGGTAACATTCGGTTCTTAGCGACCGCGACCCGCGACCGCGACCGGGTCGCGCGACCCACTGCTTAGTATGGATTTATATGGAGTACTAAACAAATCTAGCGACCGCGACGCGCGACCGGTGGGCGCGGCTAGAGAGCAGAGTGGGTCGCGCGACCCGGTCGCGGTCGCGGGTCGCGGTCGCGCGTCGCGGTCGCTAAGAACCGAATGCTACCTTTACAAGCTCCTTTCATTCGGATCAAACATTTTACAAGCCTAAATGTTGTAGTTTTTACTGCCCCTCTAATAAAAGACAAAGGTATAACGGCTAATAACAGGCAATAGTATGATTGTGGAGCTTAAACACTCACACTTTTATTAAATTATTGGAATATTAAAGTAGGAAAATAGGTTACTAAAACTCAATGTTTCTATTCACTATATATAATAATTAGACGATACGTATTAACCGTACGGTTCTAGAAACACTTTCACCTTTAATTTTTCAATCCCAACCCTTAATTCGTTTTACGTTCGATATTACAAACACCGTACAGTAAACCCCTTCCTCGATGAATACATTGCGAACTCCCTTCAGTCCCTATTCGGTTGTAACTATTTTACGAGTGCCATTTTGTAGGCTGATGCCTGCCAGCCTCGGGGCCCCTGCAGTTATAAACTTGGTCTTTGTTTCATTGTGTTTTAGTACGGGATAGGTGCATCGATACCGATAACTGCTTTATGATAAGGTGATGCCTTTTGTTTGGAGTATCGTTTATTCGGTTCGAAAAGGTATATGTGTCGATCATAGAAATGTATTTTTGTTGTGAGTCTATTCAAATATACCCTTTCTTCTAAGATACTGCAAATGTTATGATCCATTCTCCGGACGTTGCAGTGCTGTTGTTCTTTGTTTGTCGTATGGTTAGTAGTCAACCTAGTGTCAAAGTTATTTAAGCCGCCCGAAGGCCTTTGACATGGCTTAACGGCTGTTATCTTAGTAGATAACAGCCGGAACGACTTTTTACGTGCCCTCCGAAGCACGGAGACGCCAAGCTCAATTACCACTATGCGGCCATCTATGGAATGACCGCACCAACGGTTGCTTAACCCACAGATGGTTTACTGACCGGTGAGCGCAACTGGTTATGGGCGCCTCAAAGTTGTAGTGCTGAAAGTTATTAAAGAAGGTCTAGGTTTACCGTTTGCTTTTGTGCTCACAAACGCAAGAAAATTAATTTACCGTAGGTATTTAAGCGCCAGCAAAAATTACTCAAAAAGATGATATTTACAACATTATTCTAATAAAACTTAATATTTATATCTTAAACGTAATACAACCTACTGTTTTATTAATGTAACTAAAACCTACGAGTAAAATCGAATTCAATAGATCTTTTGTATTCGAAGAAAACCCTTTAACCCAATTTCACAAACCAACCCAAACACCGTACCAGTCAACCATCACAAACCCATACATCTTACCCAACAACCAACACACACAAACTAACCAGGTCTAATCAAACATCTATCAGTGGTTGAAGCCAGGCTTACTGCAAAACAAATGAGCAAATTAGTCCCTACCCGGAGTCTGACAGAGCCTGATTGATCGATGGCCCCAACTCTTACACAATTAGCTTCTCAAATACACCGAACGCCTGTCAACGTTTTATGGGTAGATTAAAACCGTTTTGTAAGACGATGGGAGTTTGATATGATAGATGGATAGATGGAATAAGTTAATGTCAGTGGAGTGTGATGTGTATCATTTAGTTGTCATAGGAGACTTGAAGTTTTGTGTATTAGTAATAAACTGTGATATTGCATTGTGTTGGACTGGAATATAATATACGATACAATGACTTTTAAAATGCACATTTAAATGCTGAGTGCATTTAAAAGTGCATCTTAAAAGTAAAAGGATATATACCTATATCAACAGAATAATGTCAACAGTTTAAACTATTCTTGTAAACATCCCTATCATCACGACGATGAAAATGACAAAAGATCTCAAAGTCAACAAAATATTTTGAGTTAGTCGTACGAGCAATGCTTTATTTCTATAAAAACCAAGTCGTAGGAGTACAGCGTCTGATAACTTTTATAAAAATATAATGAACTATCACATAGTTTTGATTTATCGCTTATTTAATAGCTTTGATAAGCGACGGTTATTAATTTTATTACATTAATCAACAATCTGGTTACAATGTCATCATTCATTCTCTACGACGTAATCGATTTCACAGCAAAACTTAAGCTAAACGATCCTATTACTAAGTCTTTTACAACAGGAAGTTCAACAAACTGATAGCACAGTTCAATAACAAAATGAATGGGCTAAAAATAACACAAAGAAATAGGTTAATGACTCCCTTTCAATACAATCGGCCCTCGTTTGAACGTCTTTATAAAACTTGTAAGCTCTACAAAGCCGCTCCAACACGACAGCGTAAACAGTTTTTTTATGGAAGTTACTACAAACTCATGTTTTAATAATAAGTTTGCTACCGTATATTTTTAAACTATGGAATATTAGATACATTTATTAATCAAACCACAAGGGATCTATAGAGTCAATTACTTGCCGTTCAACTAAAATAGAAAAGTGCTCAGCCTATTATGGAATACAAAAAGTAGCATTACGAGAAAATTAATCGAATAAAGTCATTTTATAAAGTAACACGTTTCCTATAAATGGGATCGATGTAATTGTTTAGCAGAAACTCGTTCTAACCGTTGCTGGTAGAAAAAGAATGAAAATTATTCACATTTCTTATAATTCAATTTTTTACTGAGCGTGCTAAGAAAAATAATTCCATTACTGAAGCAATTTCCTTTAACTGCCAACGATTTAACCTTACCGTCGCGAAGTACGTAAGGCTGGTAACAACATAGCTTTGAGAGCTGGGAACTCTTTCGAATTTACCTTTAGTATCGCGAAAGTCCTTTAGCAAAGTATTACTTGCGTACACATTGTGATAAAACAAACCAATTTGGACCTTATTGTTCTGGGAAAATGTTTTCTTTTGTTAAATTTCGAGTGTAGGGTAGCAAGTGTATGTTGGCGGGAGGGTATTATTGGAAATTCCTGAACGTTTGGAACGTTCGGCTGATATGGAACGTAGACGATAGTTCGACTGCGATTGGAGGGAAGTCCTGTCTCGGACGTGCAAGCTCTCCGTGACGGTGCCGCTTGTTTTGTTTTAGCCCAAATACTCGTATTCTGTCGTAAAAGCAGTTTTACATCGAAACGTAGAAAATACCAACAGTCAGCTTATTTCATGAACTAGCTGAATAAATAATCTTTTTGTGTAGCGTTTTGCACAGTTGAGTGCAGGCCCCAAAAGTTTCGGGGATATTAAAATCTTAAATTATAACATTGTCAACGGCAAATTAAGGCATTAAAAACAAAGTAACAAGTAACAACTCAGAGAAAATACTCAAACTCCTAAATTCCGAGCACCTTAATGATCAGCTACTCTCCAAACTAATTTACCTCACCTTAGCGTTTCTGCAAATTAGTTATTTAAAATTCACAACGCGCGGGCATCTCAGTAATCGCGGTCCACAAACGAACTATAGTTAAGTACAAACTCGCATAAAACAAAGTGTCAGTTATTACATTAATAACGGAGGGCCGCAAAAACCCTACCCTTTTTGTTTATCCCTCGCGCGCCAACATCCGCTTTGTCTCTTTGATGAAACATATAACGTAAATATTCCGGGCGTTGTCTACGCTTTTTATTTCGCGCCATCCTTGTCGTAATGCCTATTTACAAATGTATGAATGTGGAACGTTGATTCTTTTTCCCTGTGGAAATATTGTGATGAAATTCTGCCCGAGTTCCTCGAGCATAAACTGAAAGTAATTTTACCAAGAAGCTACTTTGTTTGAAAGCCTAAATAAACCTCCATTTAGGCTCTCAGTAAAAGACTGCTTTATTTTATTTTTGTTGAGCTCTAAATGTATACTCGTGTTACAGTTTTTACTATACAAGAATTACCTAATATTTCAAGTGGATTATTTCGACTTTTAGGACAAAGAGCTTATTGGGGCTGACAAACACAACTGTGTTTATAATTTAGTAGCAAAACATTTAAACTATTAAGTAAACTGTGAAATTTATGGCTTTAGAAGGGTTCTGAAATCAAAACATTTGTTAATAGAGCGAATAACCTCTAGGAAACTTTAGCATAGTATTAGGATTGTTACGAACTCTGATTGCGAATGCTAATGGCTTTAGAATCCTGGATTCAATACAGTAATGAAACAATACAGTCATGGAACTGTGCCCAATTGTAAGGATTGTACTGATTGAACATTACGCAGCGTTATAAATTGTACGAGTTAGTTATTTCTAGTAAAGTGTTCGCGATAAGGTTTACTACTTATTTCTTAGCTATTAGTTTAAAATTTTATTGTACACAATGTTGTTGGAACTACGATGCCGTGGCAAATTATTTAGAATGCTACATTTATCGACAGGCGAACGATTACTGCTTTACAATACACGATATCAAAACCTACATTTGAAAAGCTTACTTTTAGTAGAGAGCAGCAAAATTGTACAGACGACCTTCTCTATATAAGTTGGTAGTTCTACAGCGCTGACCACTGCGGTCCCTTGATTTATTAGTGGGGCAGCCTCTACAAAAAGCGAGGCGTCCATCGTAAGCCGTTTCCCTTTCATAAGTCCTCGTGGATTTCCACAGCGCGATATCTAACGTTTTTATTACTACTTTCGTGTAAAACGACTGTAAAATGTTTGCAGGAAAATGGGTTACATTGCTCCTTTTTGTCTTGTTGTTTTTGTAAGATGTTTGTGACCCCTTCGTTATGTTGTGTACTATCCTCATTTGTGCTACTGCTACCACTTTTTGCTGAAAGTTGTACTAGTTTCCTTTAAAAGGGACCGTTTCTTTAGTGTTTCTAAAGCTGCGATGCTTCTAAATTGTGCTGTTTTAAAACGAGACAAGGATATAGATTACAAATTTATTTTAAAAAAATAGTAGTATACATTAGTAGTATGCTCCTTAGTTGCTGCGGTAATATTTATTTTTGTGTGTCCCTAAGACAGCTCAAACAATATTATTCTAGGAAGTTATTAATTACCTAACTTGATAATTGTTTGTTGTTGTTCTTATATTAAACAAACATTTAGGTTCTCTCATATGACATACAATTGTAAATACATAAATAGTTACTACGAAATTGAACAGTATTTAAAATACAATAAATCCGACCACAATATACCCAGTAAATGTATTTCGGGTAACAAAGGCAATTCAATATACGTTTAAATTAAATTTGAGCAAAGCGAGTGACTATAATCCACATGATAAACCAAATTTCTGCTTTCCAATATACGACAATGTATTCCAGGATTGACGGGCGTGAAATTAACATCAACGAAAATTTGAGCGAAAAGTGCGTGATGGAAATACTGTATGAGGACATGAGCATATAGTTTGTGACTGTGTGTGTGCGTGTGTATTTGAGGGCGTGCACGTGTGTCTGTGTGTGTGTTTACTTGTGTGTAACGGTTGTTCAATCACGGAGACAATCAAATTAAATGTTTTGTAAAAGCCTATTATGAATTGTAAATTGATTTTCAGCCTATCAACTTGTCATAATTTGATGATTTTTGGGTCAATTTTAACTTTTTATAAAACTAATTATGCGTGTATAGTTGGATATTAATCAAATATCCAATAAAATCGTGCACGAAAAATCTTGCAAATTGTTATTAACTAATGATGATGTCTATTAATTTTAAACAAAATAACGTTATTACATTCGAGAGCAGTGTATATTTTAGTATCGTATATTGTCACAACAACTAGCAATTACAGGTAAATTATATTTAATTATCATTCTTGAATGAAAATATAACAGGGGCATTCACTGGAATTCCGATTTATCCTTGTAATTTGCTCATGGTTTTATAACTAAAAGGTGTTATTATAGGGAATCCCTAAATAGAACTTGCGGCTCATAATGAATATTTTAAATGCCTTTTACATTCATGTTGTTCAAGACACTTGAATGAATCATTGTTTTAAAGATCGTTTAAATAACATTTGGAATTATTATTTTTTCTACCTTGAAAGAAATAGAATATTGATTGTTTTTTTTTTCAGTTTCTGGAATTCATTTGACTTCTGTTTGGGAAATTTTCGTTAAGTTATGTGTTATTTAGAGTGTATAATATCATGTTTTTGCATAGCTCTTTTTAAACAGACAGGGAGCGAATTTTATATTTTCTTTAGTGGGTGGAAACTTACTGATAAGATGACTTGGTCAAGTTTTATCAAAAAACGACAAATAAATCTTTAAATATCTTATTCGGGATGTTATTAAAACACAAAATATAATTGATTTGCATTTATTAAACGAAGGTCTTACTTATATTTGTCTATTATTGGTTACATAGATTTCATCAATCTCTCAAGGAACTATAAATAATTCATGACATTCTTAAGAATAAATTCGTTCAGTACAAATCTTATGTATCAAACATTAGGTTAGAATATGTCTCAATGTAATTATGTAGGAATTTCAAATAAATTAACACTTTGTTGACATTTGACCAAGAACAAAATTTTATGTGACAAGCTAACTATCGTGATGCCATGTAAGTGAGTTAGTAGCTCGAACTAAAATAGGTACAATCAGCTTTACAACTTGATATTAAAAACAAAAATTAACCTCTATGTTACAACTTCTTATGAGTACATCTCATTCAATGTTTAATGTTATTTGAATGAAATAATATATATGCTTCAGAATATAGGGTTTCGAAAAATTTAATATGTTTAGCTATTCTTATAGTTGATTATACCAACGGATATAAGAAGTATGAGAATCTAAAATAGTCCAGTAGTTTATATTTGTAGTACAGCTTTTATACAAGGGAGTTACCTTCTACCTTTATTCATATTTACAGACACTGCGGTGTCTTACACATAGTTTTATTCTGTCGTTAACTTTAATCCTAATGAAACATATATTCTTACATGATAACAGATCTAACTAAACCTAGCTGTCATAACAATAATCTTGAGTAAATTCTTCTAACTGTACTGGTACATTAGATTTTAAATTAATTACGACAGAACCTTCACACTATTACAGTTTTCAAGTTACTATTCTATAGTGACAGATAGTAGGCCACTGAGAAATGCGACTACTACTAAAGTCCGACAACTTTGTAAAGGGCCTTGTGTCTGAGGTTTGCGGGTGGCGGAGATACACTAAATCTAGGACCAAGAAACTGGTGCAACGGAAAATTGCCTTTTTGCTGCGGCTACTTTGTTTTGGACATACACGGAATTGTTTATTTTACTATCAATAAATCATGCGTGCCAAGGCTCTCTACTAAGTTGTCAGACTATAGCTATAGAGTTGTTATCGAAAATTGAGACTAACTGTAACGTGTGAACGGTCTGTGATCAAAAATAATGACTACTATACAACCCTAAAATTAATTTTAGACATAGTAGTAGATAGTACATGCAAAATAATAATAATTACAAGATATTCTTCAACATTTACATATATTTGAAATTAGTTAATACAAACTTTAGATTTTTTTAACATTCATACAATTCAGTTCTTCTAATAACTGAATTAAAAGCGACTTTGATTTCATCGAGTTTAAAAAATATTGACATCATTATAAAGACCGATAAATCGACAAAAAACATTTCAGTAAAGTATCAAAAGACCAACCACTGCAAGAAATCACTATTGAGAAGATGGTGAAATGAAGTGGCTTATGATAGCAAGGTGATATTTGATTTCAAATCGAATGTCTCGATATGAAAGCGCCAGAACAGTATCGAGAGTTCATAGTAACATCGCAGGTCAAGTTATTGCATAGCTAAAGCTAGACAAGGTTCGTCTAAATATCATTGACAAATAAATGAAACGTTACTATTGTCCCAACTCGAATGAATCAATATTAGAATTGTTTACTGTTGGTACATATTTGAGATATTGTGCACACCATTGTGTTATCTGTTTATACTTACGACGTATCCAAAATGTAATCTAATTAGTGCAAACACGTAAATACGTATTGTTCAATGTGTCACGTAGCTTTGATACTTCGAGAACGCGTTCAACGCATTACAAACCAGTACTTTTTTTATTTAAACCTGATCGTTTTACTAATCCTAGTGATGCAAATTAACATATAACAGTCGCCTGTTTACTGATATAATTTTAATCAATATTTTCTGAAGACACTAGGTTCAAAAAATATTTTATATCTTTACTTGAACATGCACCCCGACACATTTGCGAAAGACGACGCTTCCTATTCTAAAATGATCCAGAATTAATTAGATTTCATGCATAATTGCATATAATAGTTATGAAATAAGTCACATATCACACGCTTCCCTAAATGACTCATTAATTCGTTAGCATCAATTACACAAAATGATATTTTCCTTACTTTTTAAGGGCATGCAAACATGCAATCGATAATCGTACAATGATTCAACTGACCTATTAGTCATAATATCACTTATCAAACTAATGGGAGTAGCCTAGAAACATTATGGTAACTGTCGGTAACACCACTTTGGTTTGACATTAGCGGAGCCTACCAGTCGCTGAGTCATACGTCTAGGAGTTCCCTAATCTTTTACTTACATAAATATAAACTTTATTACTAAATAGGTTATAGAGTACGGTTATTCACTTATTTCGTGTCTCTATATACATTTTGCTAAATTAATATCTATTAGTATTCTTTAAATGTACTACAAGTTACAAAAAAAATCTTATTATATTCTTTGTCTTCGCGGTTTCTTAACCGCGAGGTTTAAAACTAAATACCTATAGCATCTTACGACGAAATATACAGATTCTATGAAAATAGCTCGAAAACAATTCACCGAATGGTAGAATATATTTTCGGGTATGATCACACACAATTTGACCGACATCAGTCCTATATTTTACTTTAAAGCTGTCTACATTTTGATTGCAACGTCCCACCGAAGTTTTACCAGGCCTCTGTTCCGAAAGAGTTTATATCTGGCTATAAAGTCACTGCACTTGGTCTTCAGATATCTGACTAGACGTATATTTCTACTTCAAAGTTCAATGGGTGATGCCGCTGACTCTTCATTCTCACTGTGACGAAGGAATGGCCCACTCCACCTTCAGTTATATTGGCACTTGCGTGGGAGAAGTCATTGTCGATAACTGCTACTCCCTGTGAAAGAAAAAATCTGTTATTTTGTGTGCATGTACAAGCAATAGTTTAGTCAATGCTCTTTTCGATCTACTTTGCTTCTTTCGGCTATAGATTTGAAAATAAAGACCGCAGTTATGTGCAGTTTTGTTAAAGCAATCTTTAAGTTTCTTTATTTTTCGGATGAGTTCTCAGCACTGCAGTATTTAAATTTAATTAAAACTTCCGTTTTGTTTTAGTCTGGCTTCTATTTTTAAAATATGCGGAACTAATTTAATTTTACGTAATAAGTCTGCGGTTAACAATATCAAACAATTAACAATGGTTGGGCTAGGCTTTTGTCGCTTGACTCATCGTAATGTGAATAGTAAGTAGCCAACCAAAGAAGTATTCAATCTTAAATGGAAGCCGCTATTCAACAAATAAAGCACTATTCTATGTCACGTGTGGTATAAAAATATCACCAATGTTTTCTTTACGTGGTATTTTAAATATTAGTGCTATATGTAGATTCCTTCCTATAAGGTTCAATTATCAGATTCAGCATTCCTAACACGGTGTGAATACGCGGAACCGAACATTTTATTTACAACTGCTCGATAGGAATGTGTAAACTCTTCCTTAGTAAGGAATGAGATTTTTACAAATATAGGGTGTTCTTAGTCAGGTGGCTTTGATAAGAGGAAAATAGTCACGATAACCTAGATGAGAAGGTTTTATATGACGTCAGTATTAAATAAACTTGAAGGAAAACCCCGCAATAGAAATGACTAACTTTAGTATCAGGGACTTTACGAAGGATGAACTAGACTGATTCAAGTAGCTCTTTGTACATCAATCAACGTTTTCTTCTTTAGAATGGCAGAATGGAAAGAGTATTGTAATGCTTCCTCTACTTATTCATCCAACACCCAAGTAGTCCCAACTCACGATTGATTTGCATGCAAAATTTGGGAACGGACCCTAAAACGATTCAGCAGATACCCATTACCTCTTCACATGTAGAAAGTGGAACGAGATATTTGACCCTTTGACGGTTGTAGAGTTAGGAAACATAAAATTGTCAATTCCCTGCAATTCATCACAAACCTAATCAAGCAGTTATAGTTCAGACATTTAGACAAGTAGTAAACTGCAACCAAATTGATACTAAACAGCAAATATTATTGTACTACAGGTCACGTTTAATTGAAATGAAGTCGTAACTTTGGTGCTTATTAATTTGTCTCCAAATCGTTATTTGTTTTGAGATATCTATTCTTAGCGAAGTGAATGACCCTCAAGTATCTGTTTGTGTCGTGAACCTAACCCTGCAGTAGGTCAACATAATATACTTGATACTTTAATAATATCTACAATGTTATTTACGAGATTAAGTACAGGCCACGATTAAGAAAAGTGACGGGCAATTTATGTAAAAGTTTATAATGAAGGTATCCGAGAGTGTTTTTACTGTGGTATCATGCAGAGGTGATGAAAACCACCGTTGGTGTTTTATTTGTTAAACCTTTGCGTGGGTATATGCTCAGTCGTTCCCTCTGAGATCGTCCCCCGGGGCGACAACTGGAAATTTTCTTCCCAGTTGTCCAACCGGGTGACAACTGGAAAGACAACGAGAACTGCGGTGGAAGATAAAATAGGATCAGATTTCCTTATTGATAAAAAAAAAACATCCAGCGAGTGGATGATGATGAATCAATACACAACGGTACTCACGATGTCACTAGTCATATAAATCTTATTAAAAATACGACCTTCTTAAATAAACACGGAATGTATCATAAAAATAAATCTTACTTTATTTACAAACCATGATTATGTAACATGGCTTAAGTCAATCATCCTTGGAACTAGAATAAAACTGATATAATCAATAAAACATATTGTGTAACGACATTCTAGCACACATCTGTATAATATTAGCGAAAATATTGACACACATAACAACATTCCTTTGTATTTGCACACAACTGCAAACTACAGATTTTGGTAAATTGCTTACGTTTAACACATTGTTCTGCGGTTAATTGTACGTAAGGTAAACCGGTGTGACGTTGACTGGTCAAAGTGCAATATATAAAAATATTTTTGCAAAGAACACGTTCTAGAATTGCGAAACGTGTTAAGCCTGATTTATATTTTGATTGTTTTTTAATATTAGTCACTATTATCATTGTTGTATTTTTAAATTATTAATGAATGCAAGTTAAGTATCAAATATTCCTGGTTAAGTAAATATCGATTATTTTTAAATGGAATAAAGCTACTCAAATTGTAAAATAAATGATTTATACGACTAATTATTCAGAAAATTAGAATAATTTTACATTTAAAAATAAATATTTTAAATGCTCACTTTTATAATCCTTTTTTCCGGGTCCGTAAACGAAAGCGTTTTAATTCTTTTCTTGAAGGGTATCGCAAAATCTTTGACTCTTTGGTGGAAGACCATCTTCCTGTGGACTGTATCGCCGACGATCATATCGAAGCACACACACACGCACAACAAACACGAAAGTACAAATAACAAGAATACAAAACGCATCACGATTTTATTTCACATAGTTGCACAAAATAAGTATAGCGTGTGCGACTAACGGGCGTCGAATGAATGATAACCTCTCTCGACGATAATGTGACAGAGCTGACCGTACAATAACAACTTCAGATCGCTTCTAGCTTAAACATTCGCTAAAATGACCCGTCCGCGGGCATTTTAATGAGTTTACTCATTCCCAAATGATGTTTGACTGAACCATTAAGATAGGCCGGCGCTAGGTCATTTGAGACTGATTGTTTATGCGTCTGTTTTGGTATAGAGACAATGGGTGATTGGCAATTGTTTTTGCTATCCGGTATGTTTAACCTATTGATGACCAATAATACCAAATCCTTCCGGCGGTGCTCCTAAATATTTTCGTTAGAGCACTTGAATAGGCCCTATTATATATTTATTTATGAAAGTTGAAAAAAATACCGTTTTAGTTTTCAGTTACCAAAAACTCAGCTTTGTTTAATTTGTGGTAGGGTGACCAATCAGCCTCTTAAATTAAAATAAACCTTTTCCGGACCTTTCAGTAACATACTTAAACTATGACTGTACAAAATATGCGATGACTTAGTCAACGTCCCGTCTAGGTCTGCTACTTTTTATTCACTGAGTATGAGTAACATTCGTAAACATTCCTTTCCTCGCCATACTTTCTTGCTAATGTTTCTATTGTTTATCTTTTATTCGCACGATGGAAATCTAGAATATTACGTTTCAAAGCAAAAATAAAATTTCCTTATAAACCGACCATTCTTCAGAAATTTTCATTGGTAATTCCATGACAGGACGATCAATCTTTCCGTCACTCGAAAACTTTGACAAGAAAATTTGAAAAACTTTCCGTTATAAATTGATGATGGGCGCGATTTTTATAACTACCCACTCATGATAAAGTTTAAATAGGTTTTCGAAAGTTGAGCCACAGTTTATTTCATAATTGCACGTGTCAACTCGGCTACCAACGAAATTGTCGGTTTGGGGCACAATAATTATTGTTTTTGGACTCGGTAACTTTGTTAATTTCATTCGTTCACGCCAAGTGGTTTGAAAATTCGTTAGCAATGGAGGCTCAAAAAGGTTAATTTGCTCGGCAATTGGTTTTTATAAATTTTAATACTTGTTTTGTCCTAAATGGAAGATTCAAGAAAATTTGAAATGGAGCAATAACTTTACCAAAAATGACTAAATTCATTTACTTTGCATCAAGACTCATAACATTTTTATTCAAGTTTTGGATGATAAACTTCCAAAGTTATGCAAACAAACAAAATTGGCCAATTAAAATACCAGACCAGGTAGTTACCTAAGAATTTCGACACACTAGTCGATACTCACTGGCTATAATTTTATTCCAACGTAAACAAAATGTGAATAATCATCTGTTTCCCGTTTCCAGTAAAAGGCAGCAGCAGAATTGATGCTCGGTTCATTTTGAATAATAACCAGTAAGGGTTAAATAATCGTTCTAATTTAGATTAATTGCTCGTCTGTCCGCCCTTGCACGTGTAATTCGAGTAAAAGTAAAGCAAATCAGTTGTTGCTATAAATCAAATTAATTTACAATTTTACGGCCGTTCATTGTAGATAATTGAGGATATTTCTAGAAGGAGATGTGGAACGGCTTAGTGAAGTTGATCGAATATCGAATAAAAATAATTTAAACCTTTATATTATAGGGGAAACGATCTCAGTCTGTGTTTGATTATAAATATTTTTTTGTTTTTATTTATGAACTACGATAAATTCTACGTAAATACACATTTTTTCTGATATTATTATTTTTTATGTTTCCTATTACCTAGAAATATTATTATAACAATTATTAGTAGGTATTACTTTCATCTTTTGTTGAATTGATTATTTCTTATATGGAAGTCGATCTATTCGTATAACGAGGAAGCAAAGCAGTCAAATAAAATTGCAAAAATAATAATAATATTAAGTACTTTGAAACAATCCTTTGCTTATCATTTTTATAAAATCACCTCAAAGCCAAAATGAACTACAATATCTTTTCGAAACACAAAACCTTCGTTATCCAGGCTTGTTTATTACATATTCACGTAGAAACTATTATCTGTCTAGAACGTGGCTGGCTATTTCGTTTAAGGGGATTTGCTGGGGATTCCAGCCCTCATAACTGATTCTATCGATATAGTTTCTGAGAATGTGGTATTACTTCGCTATTTATGAATATTGTTAGCTACAGGTTATGGCAATGTAGTTTATGTATGTATTTCTAGCGCGGTTAGTTTTCTGTTTTACCTGAATAATTTATAATTATTTTTGTTATGATATGATTAAATTTAATACTGAAAAATTTTCAATTCGATAGTCCGATATCGTCATCGGACTATCGGACTTCCCAAAAGGTTTTATTATTATTTTCATACATTTACTGCCACTTTTTATCGGATGGGTTTTCTAACTCTTATTTGTTTAAATAGAGATTTCAAATTAATAATTTGTTTCTGTTCTATTAGAGTACATGCTGTTTTGTTGATGTTCATTGTTTAGGCACAATAGACTTTTGTGTCAGATATTATTGATATTAGTTCAACGCACATGGACGCAGACGAAATAGACCTTTTTTAATATAAAAAAAAACAAGACATTATTCAAAGTTACTTTAAATTTTATTTTCTACAATAATAGCAGTAAGTAAGACAATTGTTTAATTGATTTCTTTGTACTTAAATACTAAAAGGTAGTAATAATACATTTCAATTTTAAATTTATAACGACGTATATTAAACGTTTTTTTTATGTGAGATTTCTAAGCGATTTGTCAAAAATTCGTCATCGGTCAGCAACAGGAGCAATATCCTGAAGGCTAGCCCTATATATGATCTATAGACTAATGATATTTAACCGCAGCATACGTTTCCCGAACGTGGTAATTATAGTATGGATAATGGCATAATTAACCCGGCCGTTTATTGCGGTCTACAAGGGAAACCCTTACTCCCTAATATATGGTTATTGTGATGATTTTGATGACATTACTTGGATGAACATGTATTTATGTGTAATAGCGACATAAGGCGATTGAAAGAGCCGTGAACTACAGTTTAAAAAGAACACTCTGCAAACTGGCGACTAGGTTTCTTGATTTATTTTATGACTGTGAACGTGGTCTGATTGTAAACATCTTTATGTAATATCCTTTATGTTTATATAGTCATTACAATCCTAAAAGTAAAAGTGTACACAACTTCTAAGTGCAAGTTAGAAAACACTTACTCATTTTCCCTCAGAAACCGTAAAGCCAACAAAACGTAATATTTGCCAAAGAGAATCAAATAACTTTCTCTCGCGTTTCAGTGAAACAACAATACATCGAAAAACAACTAACTTACGACACGAATAGTGTGGGGAAATCCTGTCTAAAATCAGAAAATCCTCACTGTAAATAAAGGGGGTGAATAAACGAAGTCCGTGCGACTGTAACTCGAACGATTCTTTTTTCATTGCGCTGTGATATATTCCGGCAATACGAAAGATTTGAATCTCTTTTTTAGATAAACTTTGTGCGGCTTTGTTGTGACGTGTATCGGGTTTTTCTTGGTTATGTAACACCGGTTTGATTTGATACAGTTTATTTGTGTGAAGGAAATTTATTTGTTTCTTTTGACTGGGGTGAAGCTGCATAGTAAATACATATTTTTGGTATGATATTTTTTTGTATTTTCGTGTGTGCCACAATGATCAAAGAGAATTACAAATGTCAAATAATTAAGTAAAGAAATTTATAAGTTTAATGTTAATAAACTCACTGAATTTACGTATTTCAACTCTTAAATTGAGATCTATTTGTATCAAAAGCGCGGACATATTATTTCCTCACAAAGTACTTCAACATAAAAGATACTTAGTACCAAAGTATACAGTGCAGTACCAAAACTCGTAGCTCATATACTAAATAGAAATTTTGGCAGCAGACAGAAGCGAGACGTCTAAAAGTGGTGCAAGTTAACCCTATGGTTTCTGTGAAGTACGCAAACATTGAAACTGGGAACAAAGTACTGCCTGTAAGTACGGGGTAACGGACAGACGGTATTCGCCTAGTACGGGCTTCCCCACATTCTACATAGTTGGAACTTATTGTCCAATGTTTGCTTCTAGCAGTATTTGGTGCATACGCGTTAGGAACTGTAGCGTGATTTTGAGCAGTCGGTCCCATCGAGTAGTTTGACGTTTAAAGTGTACTTCAAAATTTTGTACATACGGCACCCGCTAGAGGCGCTAATCAGATTTCATACAAAATCTTACAATAACAAATTTGTTGTAGTCAATAGTTTTTGCCTTTAAACTTTCGTTCATCATTATGAAACGACGAGGAAAATTATAAATTACATATTTATTTGCATAATAAGGCGTGAAATTATAATAATACTTAGTTGCCATTGAAGTAGCTAATGTAATTACATTGAGTGAAAATTCGATACAAGATCTTCTTTTATCTTTTTGTTTAGTTAACCTTGTTACCAAATATGAGAATATGTGCGATATTGATATATTTAGGTCGCATATAGATTATATTCGTGATAAAAGAATGTTTGACGACTACAACTGAATTCGAAGGTTTTATGCAAATGTATAATCGTGTCAACAGAAGCTATTGATGGGGTCATGTAATTAATTGTATGACAGATTGCTTAAGCGTCCTTCATTATTTACCAGTCATCAATGTAAATTGACTATAAGTTCCATAATATCCGAGTAAATTTCGTTCTCATGCGCAGTGGTAGGTATTTAGGAACAGACACCGTCGTTTCCCTCACGCTCTCGCTTTTTTACCAAACATTTTACATGATGGAGTAATTTGAATAATGTCGCTGAAGGCGGAATTATGATAAGGCATTCGATTCCAAAGGTTTGTATAGCTAATGGAATCTGCAAGCAAGGAACACGATAGGATCAGCTAATGATATTCACCTTCTCGGAAAATTGCTTCCTTTATCCACACACGTCGTGCGTTTACTGAGAATTTAGGCGAGCAATCCGTAGAGAGAGGGCGTTGCCATGGCAACCAGACGAAGGCTCATGTGGCTCCAAAACTTTAAATTGTATTACCATGCGCCCAACACAATATATTTGAAGACGAGTGTAGGCTGCATCAATCTTTCGTGGCGATAGATGGAGTTTGGTTTTTCGATCGAAATGGATTGTGCTGGAGAAAAACTGAATAAAAATTCCACCGATACCGTCGGATTTATTCGCTACATTTTATATTGTAAGTAACATTCAGATATTTGTTTACTCTATGCTAGTTTATTTAGATTGCTACACTAGCTTGGGTAGTACTACTTTAATTTAAGCAGAAATTTTGTTTTCACAAACACTAGATTTTACTATTTTTACAATAGATACAAAAGTTAAAATTGAAATCGTTTTTGTTATCTTGATAACAACATAGCAATGAATATTTTTAAATTTATTCGATCCACACTTTTAATACACAAATAACGAAAGAGCTTTTCATCAAAAAATTACAATAATTCGATCAATTTATGCAACAAGACCCTTTTTAATCCCGACGAAATGGAATTACGTCGGAATCGACTTCGAGAGGAAAATCCGATACAAGCGGGGACCTGCTACTAAAATACGAAACGAGAAAATGTTCGTTTGGTTTTACTTTCCATTGCGTGTTTTCTTGGAATCCCTTCAGTTAAAAGTAAAAGATAAAGCGTAATGGATGTTGTGACTGAAGTTGGCCAGTATTTTTTCCGGTTTTTTTTTTGTAGTATTCGCAGATATTCGGTGTTGGGACCATGCAATACAGAGTTTTTCCTTTTAGAAGATCTCTTGACTGGAGGGTGCTCTTGGTCCTTATAAACAAGGCCATTATTATCAGAACTACAGCTCGTAGATCGTGTTAATGTACTTTATGGTACGTTCTTTGTAAATAAATGGTCTAATGTACTGACAATAAAAGAAGAAATGGTCATTTCTTTCGCCTATTTCTAGCTTATTAGTTTTATTATAGTTTTAAGAGAAAAATAAATGTGTCGGAATTAATTTAATCTTTTGCTTTCCAAAAGACTTACTTTCAAATAGTATTTTTGGAATACGCTAAGATAATAACTTTGTCTGTGAGTAAACCAACTGTAGTCGAAAAATTGAATCGTTCAATGTTTTAAAACTTTGAATAAAGTCATTTAAGTATATCGAGTGTGCAGACTTTACGACATTCTTATGCTTTTACCAGCGCAACGGGTACAAACTTGCTTCGCTCAAGTTCCAAATGAGCTGAAATATTATACCATCTGTCAGAAATATCTAGATGGAGCCAAATAAGGTTCTATTTGGAACTTACAATAACACATTCTGCAACTTATTTTTCATAACAAAATAGTGTACATGGAAAATATGTTTTAAGAAAATGTGTAGGTAAGACTGCGTTTACACTAGCGTAGACTTTTCTCGGAGTTGCAATAATTTTTCATGGCGCATGGCGTGCATGTCGTGGTGCACCACGTGGCACCTATACAATACACACGTGCGTCGATTTTAATTAAATAGTGCAGCACACGCTTAGGAAGCTAAACCTATATTGCTTTTACTGATCGTTACCAATAAAAGTATTATGAACATACCCTCAATATATAAACCAGATGTTCTAGGATTTTCCTGCCGCCGTTTCATAAAGCAGAACAAAGCTATCTCCTCGTTCATTTATCACACAAGAAAACGTCATCCCATCGCACGTCGAAGCTAACGATGCCGACCGCCAACCTTAATTGATCCTTGCCGTACGAAACGAAGCCGGACGGACCCGGACATAACCGGGTATAATCGTACATATCCGGACATAACGCAAGGATAATTGCCGCGTGCAGATCGATAGACGGATATCCGTGTGGATGGCGTGTTGCACTAATTGCCCGGCCGAGGCTGGGGGCATTAGTTCCGACTATTGATTCGATGAAGGATACGGGCTTTTGCAGCTTTATGTGCACCATTGTTGTTATTAGTCTTCATCAATTCTTACCCGGTTAGTAATCGTAAAAAGTTATCTATGGATTCTCTATGCATACACGTGCGAATTCTTGAAAGTGAAACATACTACCTCTACAAAGTAAAACAATCAAATGTTGCAAGTGATATAGGTATCTAGCACCTGCTCCAACCGACATCTGTAAAAAAATTGGCTTAAGCATTTTTGGATTATATAAATGAATCTTAAATCAACTTACGAGTTCAATTTGAAATGAAATGACCAATTTTATTCCAATATGAAGCGCTTAAATAATTGTATCTTTCAATTAGTATTGAATTCACATTAATTTTTACGTTCGTTCATATCCATTTCAGTATAAAATTGGATAGCCGATTTTATTACAACAGAATTTGTAACATTGAATATACGAAAATGTAAAAAAAAGCATTTCAGTTCTCATTTAATTTTGTTAATATAACTCGGTTTAAAAATAAGTTTATCTTGAATTGCGAGGGACAAGCGTACAAGACATATATTACATACATGCAAGCAGACTTGAAACAACCTTTTGTGAATCACAAGAATGTTTGTTCCGTTTATCTTAGCCATTACGCTAAAAAGAAAGTAAACCACCATATTTTAACAAGGGGCATTACCAAAAAACTTAATAATAAATATCTGTTCAAACTTCATCAATATTGAACTTGTGCCTACAGAGTCAGGAACACACAATACATTGATCGGCGGATATCGGCCTGACGAGGTAACTCCATGTTAATTGCTGGCCGGCACTCATGTCAATATGACAATGATTAACGATTGTCTGTTTGTAACTAAAGGAGTAAATATTGTGTTGTTATGAGTCATGTTAATGTAATTGGCAATTGTATGTTGCTATGTTTATTTTTCAGGGGAGATCCCGTGATGCAACATTTAATTTATAATAAATGATTACCAAAGTTAAGTTCGGTTACTGCAAGACTTTGCTCACATTTAAAAGTGAATCGCAGGCATTAGTATCTTCAAAGGGCATAAAAGAGCGTAAAGACGTATGCAAAAACCCGTTTACCTTTTTTGAAAAATGAAATTGCATCGCAGTACTCCCGAAGTTATTGGATCCCAGTAAAACAGTGATGCAGTTCGTTTCGTTGTGGAAATCAGCCATTTTCTACCAATTTATTTATCAAAACTCTTCACAACGGAACATAGTTCTCCACAAAACATCCGTCGAGTCCTAATCATATTGAACGATGAATATTTCATGTTCCAGAACACAAGCGCACCTATTGTGCTGTATTCTAAGGCGAATAAGACAATTTTGCAAGATGAAATTTCAAGAACGCTCTTTCGAGAAGACAGCTGAAAGCATTATGAGAGCTTGTGAACTTCTTTCCTTAGATGTGTAGACTGGGGTCACCATGTAAGCGGGATATTTTAAATTTCCAAATATTTTACACTTACATGTATGATTCACAAGTAGTTCTACCGGTGAAGAAAAACATCGTGATAAAACATTGTATCCCTAAAAGTTCTTTATTAACATATTTGTTAAGGGCATAGAGAGTCTCCAACCCATAATTGGCTAGATACGGTTTAAGTAAAAAGTTTATCCATAAAATTACTTTGTCTTTATGTTGGCAAAAATTTTATAATCGTTACTAGGTAAATAATAAATGTAATTCATTTATCTTGTCTCTGCATTTGTAACTTTCACCACAGCTAGTGCCTATCGCTCTCTTGTATTTCGGTTTATCATTAATATATACTGATAAAGTAGAACAAACTAAATGTAACTAAATCGCGTGAAAATTATAGTTAATTGACACATTATTTAATCATTTCTTTGTAGTATATTTAAAACATTAATAATAAAACGTCACCAATGTCAGTGAAAGTCTAAGAATATAATACATATTACTGTTTGTTAGTACTTCACCCAAGGATATTTACTTTAGCTGTGAATAAACCTCTCCATTTAAGCTTTAAATGTTATTTAATAAACATGAATCATAAGACCTTTAAACATAAATATTGATATTATTTTAATTGTTTTCACTTCCATTACGAATAAATTCAGCAACATATGACGTCATTGGCCAGCGATGACGATTGACCGCTTTCAGTATTCTGCCGTCAGTCAGGGCCAGACCTTTTACGGAATCATAAGTATTTGTAAAAGCGACGTAAACAAACATGATTCTCTTTAATCAATTAAATCGGTACTGTGGAATAACGACAGTTTGACATTTTAGATGTAATTAATAATTAGTTTATACAGCAAAATTTCTCGATAGCCGTCCAGTTGTCGGTTATCGATAATGGTAAAGAATCCTGCTGGAGAACATCTCTATTATTTTATTAAATTCAGGTTAATCAGCGAACCCGTGGCCATCCAGAATTGTGGATAGCTCATACTTTCGTAGGGCACCATCACTCCTGAGGGAGATTTTGCTGGGGGGGCAATCGAAACGCGTTGAATCATTTGGTTTGGATCCGTCTAAATTTCGAGTGGCTACAAGAAATAGAAGAAACTAAATTTCAAATACCAGGTACGTATTTTGAAATGTGGTTGTCCTAAAGTTTCCATTTTACTGGTGAATCTAGCAACTGAAGTGTAGCATCTTGACTAGATGTTTGTGTTGTTTCTTGTGAAGAATAACCCCTTTGTCAGCGCCATCTACAGTCGCTTGTTTGAAATCACTGCACAAATCTTAACGTCCTAGTTGCTTCTCTGAATATGTTACTTCTTACTTTTGTATGTTGTAAGCCTTTGGATTAGTTGTTTGAAATTTGTTGCCTGAAAATGATTACAAACTTAAGTATCTAAGTTTGTAGTATCGGATTAATCTTGTCCAATTTTTTGTTAATGTGGTGTACTACTTAAACTGTACTTCGTTTACTTGTAAGCAATCCTTACTACAGGCGCCGCTGGTCAATTTTGTTAAAATAGTTCACATTAAGCTCATTACTGACCATTAAATAAATATAAATATAAATAAATATTATTGGACAACTCACACACGGTCATTTGATTCCAAACTAAGCAGAGCTTGTACTATGGTAACCAAATAACTGATAAACATACTTATATACTTCTAAATACATACTTATATAGATACATTAACATCCAGGCTCAGAACAAATACTTGTGCTCATCACACAAAGATTTGTCCCGGGTGGGATTCGAACCCACCACACGCGGCGCTCCGGTTGCTGCGGCGAGGTGACCGCTTAAACCACTGCGCCAAACGTGCAGTTTAGATATTTAGTATGAGTTTTTATTTTTCTAAGCAATAAAGTCCTGTGTCTTTTTGTGAAAATGAGTAGCCAATATCAAGCACTGTTATAATCTCTGAATTTAAGAAATTGAAATACACTAGGCACTTACGGATTAAAAACTGGTTTTCTTTTGTCAATAAATTGGAATGCTAATGAAATTAATCGATATTTTGTTAATGAACTCATTTGTAATTCATAACTTTTAAATTCTCGCGTTGCATGGTTAACATATAATAGGATACGGGAATTAACGCGTACACGCATTTTACTTTAAAATGTCTTAAAATAAATAAAAGATCGTTGTAGTTAATTACAGATTATTGATAAACTAGTTGAGTACTCAGTTAATGCACTAATCGATTTTTATCAAACAAATTATTTGCACAAATCTGGTCGATAGCCACTAATCTCCGCGCCGCGTAGTTCGCAAGGGCCAGTGTTTTATCGTACCACTTTATCGCAGTACTGGCAGTCAATTTTACAAGTCAATCGTAGTTAATAGAGCGACCTTACATGGAACTTGTAAACAAACTTACTGATACGAACTGAAAACTAATTTGCATGTAGATTTACCTGAGACGACAGTGATCTAATGACTGTTATATTTTACTTCGTTGATATTGGTATTAAATAGCATTAGTGTTTGTTTAATAACCGCTATGGTTGGGTATCTTGCTTTTTGTGGATACATATGTCTGACTAAAAATTACTTCGTACTTTCATTAGCTGTAGGCAATTTAATAAACGATGTGTAAAAAGGTATAAAAAATAAACTATTGTTGATTTTCAGAACTGGAACTCTCGGCTTTACTGTATTTAATAATTAAGATGTCAATAACAAAACCTAAAGATCTTAAGCTCAGATGTAACAACTTGGAAAAACAGAATCAAATTCGTGACTGAAGAACTGCACCGTTATAAGAAGTCTATTAATATGAGAAGTAGGTAAGCAGGCAAGTAATAAAAATCATAAATCTTTTCAGTACTTGCTTACGAAGGATATAGAAAAAGGGCACCCCATTTTATTGTTTGCCATCATACGTTGCCCTTTTGTCTATATTTGAATTTTTATACGATACGTGATGTATAATGGCCGTTTGAGGAAATGGTGTATTGCTTTTTGTGAGAATTTTGATACCGTTTTTGGAGACACTTGTTTAAACATTGCTTACGCTCGCGTTCTATGTACGTGTGATAACAATACGCATATATAATGGTCTTCATATTTCTTAACTTTTTTATTTGTAGGTTTATTATTGCGTAAATAATGTATGTATGTGTAAAAGTAAGTCGAAACGTTGTTATTTCAAATGTGAAAGTAAAAGGTTAACTAAAATTATGATTCATTAATACTTATTTATTTTCGCACTCCACGTGTCCTCTAAAACATAACTTATAGCTAATTCTTTAAATTACTCTTAAAGATAATGAAGATCATTTCCATTTTAAAGCATAATTCTTAGAATACCAACTAAGAAACACTATTAAACAACTAATTTATTCATAATATAAATTACGAAAGCATTTAGTCAAAAGGGCCATTAAAGATAACTTCTTAATTGTGTTAGATGCTTAAAGTTTGGGAGTAACTCCTCGTAAACAAGATCCTTATAATAGTTACTTGTGAGAAGACGGTGTTATGTATGGTGCAAGACACAGGTGATATTGAATACTCGAGTAATTTATGTTCAAAGACTATTTTAAGCATTTCAGACAGTTCTATCGTAAATGCATACCTTGCGAAAAACGTATGTAATCTTCTTTTTATTGCTAGTAAGTCCTTACCTAACTTAGAAAAATAATTTTAATTTGAATATAAAGTTAACTGTATGACTTAATTTGTTCTTTGCTTATAAATTAATATTTCAGACTTACCTAATAAGAAGCTATTTTGCGTATTTTAATTACAAGATAGATTTTGCTCAATTACGAAATAGATTTTGGAAGCGTCCAAGAACGCAAAATTTTATTGTAGACACAAAAATTTCCCTGATCCGGCCTGAAATAATGTGGCATTTTTACATTTTCATTAAGGCAAGCTTCAGTAGCTCGCGCCACGCAGCCTCCTGTGATCCTATTGTACCACTATCCGCAGAGGTCTGAGGCTGAGACGAGACGCGCTAAAAGCATGTTGTCGCGTCCAATTTGGCTCCGTTGTCACATTCCACTCCAGACGCCTCGCTGATACAATTTGCCCTTTTGCCGTCCTATGAAATATTAGAAAGGCAACGGGTGACGTGACGGGGGAAAAGATGTGTGGATCTCACATACTTGAGTAGTGTTGAATCAATTTCGTGTCGTGTTCATGAGTTTGTAACTATGTTAGGTGATTATTTGAAGGACGCACATGTCTGGAATATTGTTCATCGACGGCTTATGTTTAGCTTTTGATTCTAAGAAATAATCAAAGAGTACAGTTGCGAGAATATTTACAGTAGGCACTATTAACTAGATATTATACTGTAATTAAATAAAAAAAATGTTCTCGTGAACTTCCCTAAAATGAGTCGATATCTGGCCCGTTATCGATAGTACTTCGTCGTAGGAAATCACCTCACCGAAGTACTTATTTTAACGTATAAAAGCGTGAAAACCAAACCGTAGTTTAGTAAAAGACGTTGACGTTTGCTGAGAGCTTCTCGTGTGACGAGTGGCCGTGCTTCATTTTAACGTCCATTTCAATGACGTGGTTTAGTAAGATTGACGTGCACAGGATATCCAAATCATTTCTGTATTCTATACTCAAAATGACGTATTACGTATGATACTCTTACAATGTAGGCAACACGTCACGACAGTACGTAATATGGAACAGGAAACTCTTCATTAGCCGTTAACTAGAATGATATCACCGTGATGACAATTAGGTTTTAAAACAGTACACGTTGTAGTTTAAACTTATATTGCCTGTTTAGGGATAACCGTAGCTCGATCTACTACTATCGGCTACCGACAATCGGTTAGTTATCGAGAAATTTTACCCGGAAATCTGTTAAGCGCATCTACCGGACTCCGTAAGAACCATTGTGGCAGTACATTTTAAAGTCAGACACTCATTACTCGACAATACAGACTTTACAGAATTGCGCTACTGTATACTAAACAAAGAGAGAAAAATCATTGTGATGACAAAAATCAATCATCCGGTTTATATCAATAAACGATCCCGACGGATAGCTTCTGCTTTACAGTTTGCACTGTCGCGACAATTAAATAAGTTATAAAAGACAACGGGATCTTATACTACAGTGCGAAAAGTCGGTACTCATATGAAACGCTAGTTCCTATATACGTGCAATATTAAAATCTTTATGTGACACCCACGTCATGTAAGTCATGTGAGGGTGGTCTATTCAAGATGCGGAGAGACAATTTATTACGTAATAAATCACTGCATAGCATATTTTTGCATTGTTGCATCCTTGTCACCGCCTTGTACGACACTTATACTTTAAAATGTTATTAAATCCTCTCAGGCTATGAATAGAAATCACCTGCTTTGTTTTTAATAGGCTGTTTCACTTTTAATGATTATAAATGAACGTTGTTTACTGTTGCTATTAAAATATTTTCCTCTGAATATTTCAAAACCTTAGATTTTTGATGTAACCCGAATATTATCAAGAGTATAACAAGCAATCGTTAACAGAATTCTTGGCATTTTAGCATCTATGTTGGTTTTTAAGATAATTGAAATTTTAACTCGTATGAAATTTTGACCAGCGCCCTTGATACATCACTGCTATAGTGGCTGCAGAATATTTATTTAAAAAATATTTGTTCTCTTAAAAATTGCCCTTCGTTTGTTCCCAGGCGAGTGCATATCCTTCTCATTTAATAAAACTTTTGACACTCGACCATCAAGTACGTTTATTAACACAAAAACCGTACTAAAAGCTAGTACATTCGTAGTTTACTATTTTCGTTGACTCATATTAATAATGACTATGAGTATGGGAGTGCGGTAGTCACATGATGGTGATCGTATACTCTCGTGTGGAATAAAATGAATAAAGCGTGTCGCACATCAACAATTCATGGCACACATGGGGTGCACTAATTAGTACCAGCAGGGAAATATACCTAATAAAAAATGTATAGAGTAAAGAGCCGACGAAAGAAATGTGTTTTGGTAAAAGTGGAAATAAAATGTCTCATTCCTTCTCTCTCATTTTCTTCTTGATAATTCTGTCAATAAACTGCAAATATTTTTTTTAAGCAGAGCTAATAATAATGAAATACAATAGCTCCTGCGTGCAATTGAGAAATACCAGAAATTAAAATGAAATAAAATATGATTCTGATGCTCCATTTGGCTTAAGGTTACAGCAAAGAGAATAGTCATTTTTATATGACTAGCATATGTGAGGTATCAATCTTTCGGTTTAAAATTCTTCTCCTTCATTTTCAAAATATGCTACTAATTCCTTATCTTTTCTTGTTACAACTTTTAATCGAAATAACAATAAAAATAAAAGCCATCGATGGTATATTGACTTAGAATATAATGAACTACTCGGTTGAGAGGTTATTAGTAAGGAATGATGGATGAGCGAGGTCGATTCAAGGGGACCCCGCTACTGCTATTAAAATAAATATACGAGTAGCTTTACAAAACACTGGATTTATGTTTGTACAAACAAACAAAATTGATATTTAAGGGACTTAAGTAGTGAATAAAAGTTCCAATTGTAATGAATTATGACTAATTTTGTCCGTATATTTGCTATTATTGCTTCCGATTTCAATTATTTATTTGTGTTTTTGTTACTCAAGCGCTGCAATAATCACGCAATTGATCCCACTAAATAAATGTTGGGGCTTGTGAATCATTACTTTAGAGCCTGTGCACACTACGTTTTTAAACGCGCCGTGTTGCTGCGCATTTCTAAAAAGGCCTTCATTATTATTTAGTAATTTTGGACCTGTTTAGGCTCCAGCTGAGTCCTGCGACTGCTATATCGTTTTGATTGCGTGATAGCTAGTCATATTGGCACACACACGACAGTTAAGATTATCAGTCTGTGGAGGTGAGTATGAAGATTAAAAATCATAGATTTCACCAATTGATTTAATCGCTAATATGACCCTAGATTGTGATCCGAGTACTATTTTATTTGCTAAAAACTTCCGTTAGCGTCTTCACATTAATTGAAAGTTTTCCTTGCTATTATTTGGTACTATAAATTTATAGCGGGTGGCTTTGGTAATCATAGATGCATGAATTGCTTATGCAGTTAGTAAAAGATAGAAATCCCTACTGGTTCCCTACTAGTTTTATAACTATAGTAAAAATAATTTTGAGGAAGCGAATTTGGATGTATTCTAAAGTTTCTATCAATCTCACAAAACTAGTTACCATTACAGTATTAATGCAAGCGCTTTTTCATTAGCAGCTATAACTAATTAGTATAAACTGTTTAACATTACACCATAAGTCCTCATCTTGATTTACCGCAGTCTCTCTTTAGCCGGTGGTTCCACCTGTCTGTATAATATACAGCGTGCGGTATTGCGGTAGACGGACCTGTCTGCTACTATACTATTTAAACAAGCACTTTACCTTTTATGTCTGTGTGTATGTTTATAAGCATGTTCGCTTGCTTTAAGTACTCACTAGAAAATTTACACTTTTTGCAATTGAAATTATTCAATGTGGTAATGAAAATTTGTGCAGTTCTCTTTGTGTTATATTAAAATTTTACAGTAGAGACGAGACTGATAGAACAGTGGAATTAATCGTTTTCATTAAAACTGAAACCGCTAATATTGATGGCTAACTAGATCGAAATCGATTACCCGTTTTTTTTAAAAGGGACGGCAACGGCTGTACCACTTATCAATTCGGTTTTTAGCCCCATAAAGATAACCGAGAGAACAGGTTGCCACCAATTACGAAATTGCAAATTATTTAAATGGCATCCTTTTCTTTACAAATACGAATTTAAAGTACAAAATAGGTTCTAATTCTAACATTTTCAAAACTGTTTATATAAAGTTTTAACCGGACCGTTGCTGCCGACAGTGCGGTTTTAGGAATATACTCCAATATACCAACGTTATACGTGCATAATAGAGAAACGTTAGTACGAACCCTTTATACGTTGTGGCCATACGTTTCGGAAACCGCACCCTCGCCACGCGGAACTGCTATTTCAGACTAAAATGTTTTAGCTTTGTTTAATATTTTACCCTATGAAACCTGTTTGCAGGATTTGCGGGTAAAAGTAAAAATAAAACGAAATAAAATTCCTTTTCTACTTTTGAATTGAATTTTACTATTTATTTATAATACAACATGTATAGCGTATAATCACGATCAAAAATATGTATACACCGTCACATTTTTTGTATGAAAACATCAGTGTAATAAGCCTTTAGTACTGTCAATATACACTTAAATTTTAAATTGCAATGTTACCCTTTGACAAATATCGTAAGTCACGGAAATACGTAGTTCCTTCTGTTATAAAATTGTACATAAAAGTTATCTTCTTCATCGATTCACATTTGGCTACATTTCAGTTATAAATAAAGACTATCCGTACAATGTTACTGTGTAATCCAGAGGTTTTCCTCTTTCGCTTTGTATCCTTAGGTTGATGTAACTGAAGCCGACACCTCCTGCTGTGATCTGGACGATCGCTTTCGAGCGTAGATTGTCATAAGCTGATACACTCTGAAACACAACAATCATGAACATAATAGTATGTACTTTTATAAAACTCTTCTGTTACTGGGTGACTGACTGACAGACAACGCACCGCCGAAACTACTGAGCGTAGAAAGTTGAAATGTGGTATGAAGATTCTTTAGGAAGTGTAGAGACACTAAGAGAGGAAATTTTTGGAAATTATAAACACAACTTATACATTGTATATTGGGAGTACAAGACACAAAAGCAGGGGTAACCCGAGATAAGAGATGACTCTTGCTATGTTTCCTGAATATTTATATTACGATTATATCAGACCAATAAATAGAAAGAAAATGGAATTCATATTAAGCAAAACGTAGACGAATAGAAACAAAATATATACAAAGATAGTTTATTCTCCATATTCTTTAATTTTCCCAATTAGTTAAAAAAAAATAGTATCGAAAACTAATTATTGCGCACCATTATAATTATAAAATTAATTAAACATAAAATTAATATCAATCTATCACTGAACCTAACAAACAATATATTACCACAAGTGGTTAGGTAATTGGTAAACCATACAGTCACTCGCGGCTCCCGTGAACGATACTGAATATTTCATGGCACCACAAATTGTATTGACTGAAGAACCTATCGAAGCACCGAAAGAAAATTGAAGGAAAGTCTTCGTACATATACATGAGCTGACATCGCTTTCTGGGAAAAGTGTGGATGTATTTCACGTTTAGTTTGTTGGCTGTATTTGTTTAGTTGTAGTTATTAAATGTTATATGGTGCTTGCTGCTTTTAATTTTTTTAGCAAATACTCAACGACTTTAATGTTAGATACTCAGGTTTAAGAATAATTAATTATGTCAATATATTATTGGAAAAAACATGGTTAAAGTACCTTTTTATAAATTTACTAGCTGATACGCGCAACTTCGCTTGCGTCACATAAAAGAGAATTTTCCCCGTTTTTTGTAACATTTTTCGTTGCTACTCAGCTCGTAGCGTGAAGTTGTATAGCCTAAAGCCTTCCTCGATAAATGGGCTATCTAACATTAAAAGAATTTTTCAAATCGGACCCGTAGTACCTGAGATTAGCGCGTTCAAACAAACAAACAATCAAACAAACAAACTCTTCAGCTTTATAATATTAGTATAGATATAATGGTATAAGTATTTTAATTTTAATATAATATAAAACTTTTGTTGTCATTCAAATTTTTGGAAATTACATTAATTGACGCGCTCACACTAGATAATTAATAAATTATATAGATGTAGAACGATCATAAGTATATACAGGAAAGAAAGATGAAAATAAAAGTGTACTTACTCGTATCACTCCTGGTGCACTGTAAAACCAATTCTTAACCTGTCTTATGAACGGTATTCTTTTATACTGTAATTTCGTTTTATACAATATCTTTTTATTTGTAATATTATTTGCGTTTCCATCTGTGAAATCATCACACGTTACTGCCATTATATATGTCAGAAAGACTAAAAAGACAAACTTCATTTTTGTAACGAAAATTTAGTACAAAAAGGACCAAGTAGTTATGAGCGCATCCGGATTGATGAACGGTTATAGAATAACTAGATAAACTCGTATTGAAGAAAAGTTATAGAAATGAAAACAATTATTACAGTAAAATATAACATTATTGTTTTTAACCATTGTTCTGAACTAGAAACTCAAATGATGAAGTAATAAATGACGTAGTTTTTTTGTTATTCTGTGCCTTCTTTTAATTATAAGTATTGTTGTTTTGCCTTAAAATATTTTAGGTAAAACACTAAAATATTGGAAATCATGCATATGTCTACTAATCAGCAACTAGATTATACTGACTGACGACTGTATGACGGATGTACTACATTAAACAAAAGTATTCACTATAGCTAAAAAAAAAATTATTCCTAATCCTAATTTTATGTCTCATTCCATGACCTTTGCTCAGGAGTGGAGAGTTACTATTATTTATTTAAGCGAAGGAAAATTTGTACGAAATTTAATATCAACATTTGTTTCTTGTGAGTTGAAACCCGATGAATTGTGAAATTCCATCGACATTTTCATGTCTATGCAATGTTTTTCCTCCTCGTCTTTCACAGGATGCTCAGTTTTACAAAAAAAATCCCAAGTAAAACAAGGGTTTAGTTCTATATCACAAAACGAATAATATTAGTAACAATTAATTTTTATAACTAATGGTAAACACACTATTGAAAAATATTTTAGAGACCTTGCTGCTTGCACTATACAAATAAACTACAATAAAACTCTTTGACCTTCCAATTTACGATAAGGATGACTTAAGAGATTTTTATCCTAAACCTCCGACTTAGGTATCAATTTATGGCTCAGTCGAGACACCGCCGTACATTTTAATAAGGGCAAATAAAATGGAGGCAAGGTAAATACGTTAATGGCGGCAAATGTTAGGGGATCGGCGTTAAAATATTGTTTTACAAACAAAATTTAATCAAACGAACCCACACCTACGAAATAAAACTTTCGTCTGTTTAATAAGGAAGGGTTGCACGCACCGAGGCAGACAATACGAGTCCGTCGGAAATCGCGGACCGAAGGCATTTTCTACTTTATGCGAGGGTTCGTGGAAGGGTACGTATTAGTCCGAATCCATTCCCTGTCTTCCGACAAATGTTGGAAACAATCTACCTCCTGTTTTATGAAAGCCGTTGTCTGAGTTCTGGTACGAATGAATCGATATTTTTGAACAATGGTCCCGTGAACAAATGGAACTCGTTGAACTGGTCCGTTGTCCGATGACTGATATAGTTTTCAATAGCAGATGAATATTTATAGTACTTTCACAAAAATCAATATTTTCCAATGAAACGGTATTCATGAACAAGGCGGAAAAAATAGTAAAAAACAAACATCAACAATTCGAAAAGAATGGGTTAAAAGCATAATCTCACCATCCACCTTCTAACATTTTAACAATTCACAACCATTCTCAAAATGTGGAGGCAAAGGTTTAAATAATATAGAAGTACGTTTTGTAACCTAATATCATCCTAGATTTCGAATTTGTCTCATGTCACATAATAGTGATCTACAGAATATCACAGAGAAATTTATCGAAAATATTCGAGGCCAGCAAACAGCCCCATTGTCTTTTATGTGCTCAATTGTCACAACTCAACTCAAATCATAAGATAAATCTTTGATTGTAACTAATGACTATATCATGCGGCATTGTCGGGACTTATCCTATTATTTTTTATTTCATTTCCTGTTATAACATCTCAGTTGAAAATATGAAAGTTTCTTTTATTGCTATTATTTGCCTTTAGTATGTAATGATATGTTGAATTTATGATTTCGTACATCAGAAATGGAAAATGTTCCCCCTTTTAGGCGGTGTTGTACCTCTGTTTGTAATCCAATTTGGCGTGTGGTTTTGTTTTCATTTATTTGCAACGTAAAGTTTTGTTTCAGCTGCCAGTTTACTAATTTTGTAGGGTTTGCTTTTAAACCTAGAATAGTATTTTATTTCGCACTTATAGTGGGCTCGAATGCTTCGTGTGATTTTAATTACGAAATATTCATTGAGTTGTAAATCGCATGCAAAATAAGTTTCGAAAGACATACTAATATTTCTTCAAACCCTTTTGCTTAAACTAAAATACTATTTACTTAATAGTTATTCGATATTCCCAATATCGTAAGTAAGACGAAAGATCAAAACCAAGCGCAAACAGACCATGGCCCAATTCTAACTCCTTAACTTTATCCGAGCTGAGACTAGAACTGTCGTACGTGCCTCCACATTTATTCTAAGGAAATGCAAAAGTTTCTAAAGTATTGTCGCTGTGCCGTTTGATAAAGGACTGTCGTTCTCATAACGACTAGGGGTAAAGGGGTGGGATACATTTGGTGACAACACTCTCTAATGCCCTCATCTATCTGAAGTAATCCCATAAAATTTTGTGGCGTGTTTGCATGACGCTGCATTAGAATTGGTGTGTGAAATTTTTATTTTTCTTTCTCTTCTCAGCGTTGAACATGTATTTTGAAATAACATCTTCGATTGGTATTATAAAAGGTCCTGTTGTGAGAAAAAAAACTGCTGTCATTATATTATTCCTACAGTCGTTACTAATGAGTACTGCATTCATTTCAAATTAAAATTTATATTTTTTGCTTTATGTTAAACATTAAGAACTATAGGTAAATACGAACTACACAATACACATTAAGAGCTAGCAAAAAAAAGAACAAATTCATTAGTACTCAATCTGAATATTTTACTTTTTAACAAAGATTCCCCAACAAGAATCGCAAAAGACAATTTTAGACCAAAGAGAACAGAATTGTATTAGCCCCCATAACGCTATCTGCGATTACTAATCTCTTCTCTCATGGTAACTGTTATAGTCATTCCTAAATCGTCGCGTTAGACCGTCTGGCTCATTACACTGAATGTTTAAAGCCCGATAAGAATAAAAATAAAAATTAGAATGCTTGCGTTCACCAACAATCTTAACAATTGTGTAATTGCCTTGAAAAATGTTTGGTGATAAACGAATAAAAAATTGCCCCGCAGATTTTTTTTAAAACTGTTTGTCGCAGATAAGGAGAGGACAAATGCGACAGGAGTGTGTGTTTAGGGGACTCCGTTATCGTATGGGGAATCGACGGTACTATTACCTCTGGCTATTCCGTTTTATGGTGTTCTTTATAGAAAACCAAGTGTGATTTGTAGTGGCGAATCAGCTGAAAATAAATGGGTTGAAAAATAATAAATTGTGAGGATAATTGATTTAGTTAATATTTCAGTAGTTAAAATAAGAAACACGTAGTTTATTGCTAGCAAATACAAAGGGCTTAAAATAATAAATTCCTACACGTCCAGAATGATTGTAGCAACCATTTTTAATTCACTATCCGATACAGAAAATCCGTGTAACATGAGAGCATCATGAACGTCGCTACTGCGAGATAAACGCATCCGCGGTATATCTCTAGTGCAATTTGTTACTCATTGTGTGTTCAGCGCTCGGTAACAAATCTTGCGATTTATCTTAAAAAAGTTGTTTCATTTTAACAGAATTTATGGATCGTGAGCCAACAGAACAAAGACTACACGAAATGAGTTTTGAACTGCAATTGTTTATCATAAATGCCGTGTTTTTCGTAAACGAAGCAGTATTTTAATCCAATGCAAATGAAAAAAGTTATTTTTGTCGTCGACTCGTTTTACTTTGGCAACATTTTCCATATAATAGACTCGCGAAATTTTAGTGAATCTCGTCACGAAGGAAGGGGAACTTCGCTTACTTTTTTTATTAGAATGAACAAAACATGCATAAATTTTCTCAACTCGCGGAACAAAACTTGTTCATTTTGATGAGTGCAAACACCCAATTTCAGGTCGAGAGCCGTAAAGAATATAGGCTGTATAAGTTTATGGTGGAAGTGACCTATTTGCACCTGCTGTGTTTCTTTGTATGATATACTATATCTCGTTTAGACTTGATGAAACGCAAATGTGTATGCATAATTCTAATTAAAGCAAAATCTGTTAACCTGCATAGGGCGGTTTGCTTTACCTTTGCTATTTTTGGCCATAATAAGCATTTGCAATTTTAACGAAAGTTTAATTTCGGCTGTGAAATCAATCATTGATTTTTATTTACAAATATTATGAGTTACTTGTGTGGCCAATGTAGACACCATACGACACATATTTACTCTTCTCATTCCAATGCTCTTCGACACCAACATATTGTTATAGGTATTTCCGGCAAATTCCTGCTAAACAAACTTCTTTTTTATCAGCCAAGATCCCACCTCTCTCAAATCCTATTAATACAGATTAGTCCTTCAATATCTTATCGATGCACCATGAATTAAGCGAACGTCTAATACCGAAAATTTCGGAATAGAACTACGATAAGCAAAGCCTACAGCGATGCGATGGGGCGACGGGAGTGACGCGAAAGAGGGAGCCAGATAACGCCCTGCGGTAGACCTCATCTAATTTGTTACTCATTGAACGTCAGATAACTCGTAATGTACCAAGTATTGATAACAAAACGATCATATATTACAAACTTTGATATACGGGGACATATTTTACGTTAAATTACACAGATATACCAATGACGCTTTTGTTTGAAGACATTTTTATCTTCATTACTTTTTATGAACAACTTCCTATCAAATGTTTATTTAGTATACCCAGTCTTAAAAGCCATAATGTCCAATCAAAATGTAACTGTGCCAGTCACGATTCATAATTTTATGTTTAACGTCGAACTATTGCAATAAAATTCAATATCAATAAACTGTTATAGACAGTTAAATCAACGCGATAATTTCCATCCATTTAAGATCAAGGAACTAGTTGAGTTTAACTGTGCGTGTCCTATCTTTGGAACACTTCACGATAAATTATACCGAAAGTTTATAGTGTGTTTACTGATCTCCCTTTGGCTTTAGCCCAATAGTGTCAACTGTTAATAGACAGCGCACGTGGCGCGATTTAGCGGCTGCTCCTTTTATCCCCAGCGTCCTCCCGCTTCAAGAGATTTTTCACGATTAATTTTCTAGTGTAGACACTGTCACTCCCATTTGTTGGCAGGGCACCCTTAACAAAAACACGGATTATTCTATAAGCCCCTCCAGGCCTGCTATCTAATTTCCTGTTTGTTTTCATTTGGATTTGTTTTGTTTATTTACAATGTATACTTGTCCCTAAGTGTTCAGCTTTATTTTAGCTGATAAAATCCGCTTCTACTCAGGCAATTAATGGTAGATGGCATTTTACAGAAGTCCTACAGATAATTGTGAATCTAGCATTAGCAATGTTAAGTCAGGATCGTTAATTTCGCAGCGCGCAGTATTAATGTCTCCGCTCTACCATGTCTTAATCTTTATCGTAAAATTTACATTAGCGTATCCTGCAGACGTATCGGGAAGGGTTTCATTTATTTCAAAGTAAATTATTGATGCATCCTCTTTATCTGCTTCGAGCTTAATTGATTTGTCGCTTGCAGCCGTCTATATTCTTGCTTCTCAATTACGTGTGGACCCGTGTCTCGTATCGCAAACTGTCTACCATTTTATTTATGGTAGGCCAATTGATTGAATTAGTGGCCCCTGAGGCGCTTGCCCGATACTGACCTGTTTCATTCAAAGGATAATTTATTTCTATAAAGTTGCCAAGCGCCGGTCTTTCTACATTATACGCCTAACAAAAGATTTGCATAAGACTATATTTCAACAACGCTAATTACTGTTTTAATATTAGGTTGTAACTATTGTCATTATTTTCGTGGCGACTGTATTTAAGGCAATTTTTTTGTCTCGCAAAAACCCACTTACATTTTCGTCTTGACATGGGGCAGCAAACGATCATTGCCAACATTGCAAGCACTATCCGAGTGTATTTTGTGTCGCGAGCGTGGCACGTGTCTGCGATCAGTATCTTTTGCCTCACCTGACACACTCGCGTCTACGTGACCCGCATCTCTCTGTACCTAACACTACTCTATGCTTCACTATGCCCAGTGGATACATGCAACGCGTGGCGGTAAGCATCGCTTTGTAGATTTATTTTTATGATGGAACCTTCATAGAACTTAAAATATTGATGACGGGTATGATGTTCTTTTGTCGTTTCGTTTGTTTTTTTATACATTTTAGCCTAAAAATTACTTGAAAATCACTTTAAAATACTATTAAAGTAGATATATTTTTGCTGCTTATTATTTTGCTATTTATTAATCGAATGTAGTGGTCTATTTTTATCACAAATGGATTGAATTCTAAAAATAGTCCTGTCCATTGAAGATGCGACCTATCTTACTAAAATCGAATTTGACGCCACAATATCCGATCTAATCCTGTACTTATCAACTACGGTTAATGAATATTTTAGTAGGAGCGAGTTAATGAAGGAGGTCTCCTTTGTCCCGGAATGGCTTGATTACATTCAGTCTGACGGAACACCCGGATATAAAATCCTACTGAATGGAACACTGATAGTAGATGTCCATGGATAAAGATAATTGAAAACTGTTGGGTGAATTAGTTTGGTGCAGTATATGACCTTTGTTTGGTTTGATAAGGACTTGTAATTTGGAATGTGATCTCAGATGTTTTATGCCTATTAAAGTCATATTTTAATATTGCTGGGAATACATTTGGTAAATGCTTTTTTAAATCTGTGTCAATAAATTTTGTTTTTGTGGCCCGACTTAAAAAAATGTTTGCAGTTTATTCTAATAACTTACAACGAATGGAGTAGAACCAACCAAACTGTTGACTTTTGCGGCTTTTTGTTTCTCAAAATATTTGACCCCGGAAATGTTAAAAAGTTCAAAGGTTTGCACATCAAATTGATCGACTGACACATCGTATATCGGAACATGTAGATATCAACTTATCTCTTCCATCTTAGTGTTCCGTGTCATCGCCACAAAACAGTTAGGTAACTTATACGTGACTGGCATTTGCTAGTTTCCCAATTGACACATCCACACACGTGCGGTGAATCGATGCAGGGAGCTAATCCCGGGATTTCTCTTGTATTGCTAATATTTCATTTGATTTGGGACTCGTTTCGTATGTTCACGTCAGGTTCTAGGTGTATTGTGAATTATTTAATGAAAGTAATTCCTACCGGTATTTTCTTTATTGTTACGTTCTAAGGCGCGCCTAAATGTTCTATGTCAATTGGATAATTCGGATTTGAGACAATTATGCGGTAGAAGAATGAGCTTAATCTAATTATGACCCCAGTCTCGAATAGGGCGTAAGACTTCGAAGATCGAGACTTTAATTTATGTGATTTTTAGTTGATATGTTAAGAAAAAATTGTATTATGATTGAATTTCGAAAGAGGTTGTTAGTTTTTATTCATTGTAATCATAAATATCCGATTATGTTATATTTCTATAGACGAATTGTTTTGAAAATTACGCGTTTACTTAATAAGTCGTCATTCGCATGAATTAACAATACCTCAGATAATTACATAACAAAACAGTAACATTTTTCATTTAAGTACAATAAAACAACACAATGATTTAATATGTTTACAATAACATTGAAACAATATGTTATAGCGAGAGTTAATAAGATGCTCCTCTTGATGAACAAATTACTGCAAGCGTGCACTCGACGAAAATCATTATCATCAAGCTTTCCTTGTGCTTTCGTCTATGCAAAAGCTGGTGTCGACGGAGTCGGCGCGAAATGACACTCTAGAGTGGGGGGGCAGTAACCCTAAGCCCACGGCACGGGGAGGTTGTGTCGCTCTGCGCAGTAAACACATCGCGATCTCCGCAAACTGTAAACATTTTCACCGGCGATGTTATGAATTACACCCAAAATAAAATGTACCAAGCGGTTTATTATGAGTTATAATGAGTGTGTTCTTTCACGTGTGATAATAAACTATGCGGTGTCGAGTGCTAAGTGACGTTAATCAGTAGTGTCAAGTATGACCGCGGGCCCAATTATAAGAGATAATCTCGTATGGAACCAGTTCAAGTGTATAGTGCTTTTGCATCTTTTGTTCAGCTTCCCGTGTGCGACAAAAGGTAAGTTATTTTTTTGGAGACGGCCATAAATGGTTTTCGCGAAGTGATTTAATCGGCGAAGCCTGCGATCAGATTGCAAGATAAAATTATTAAAGCAGATTATCGAACACTAAAGTTTTTAATTGACATGAGCAAAAATGACGCGGCTTTTTTCGGCGACGGCTTACGTCGCGTTTATGTAAAAAATAATCGCGAAGCTCGGTAATTAAGCGTTAATTGTATGGAGACAAAGTTTATTGAACTTTGTTACATTGTATAATAATTTCAACGCTGGAGATAAGCAATAAGTAATTAGTACGCATATGTTATTCTTATCTACTGTTAATAATAATACCTTTTACATCAATCACTCCGGTAAAAAAATTAATAGTATTTTTCCAATTAGAAAATTATAAAGCCTCTTTTTTCCAAGCTCAAAGTCGCGCCCCACGCATAAAGGAGCACCCAGCTGACACGATAGTAGGCAGGAGTGAGCCTGCTACTCTAAGGTGCGTTTCTGAAGGAAAGCCGAAGCCGACTATCCAGTGGTACAAAGATGGATCACCTCTTGCACCCACTGATCACCCCCACAGGGTTTTACTCGAAGATGGACTGCTGTTTCTTAGGTAAGTAACAAAACCTTCGAAAAACAATATGTAATAGTAATCATAAAGCAATTTTATGTGTAAACGATCCCGACAAATCGACATTGACCTGACGACAGCAAAGCAATAGAAACGTCCATTAGAAGACAGGAGCATCATATAATCATTCATCATCTCGCCTAATTTCTGATTCAATTTAGCCTTTAGTAATCCACTAATATAGTATTGAACATAGTCTGACCAATCACTAAGGTAATAACAGAAATCATAGATATCCATCCTATTAGCGAACAAATTTAACAAGGACTTCATCAATAAATCATAGCTGATTGATTATATTTGAAGTGTGTATGAATCACTAAACGCATGTTAAAAGTTAGTATTAGAGCAAAAGGACTTTGGGATATTTTTGCTAATTATATGTTACTTAAAAAGACAGACAATAAGATAAACTCTTTATGTGTTTATAGAAAAGGTGGGTATATGTCTCCCACTTAAATCAACCATGTATTTTTCTTTTATTACAATGTTAGTATGTAATTTTCCGTTTCAAAAAAGTACTTAAATAAACATGTGCTTTGCTTCCACGCAGCGCAATAAATGAGTATTTAATATACCTAATTTTATTTTCCTATGAGGTCTGGTAAACAGATGTCTCTTGTTCAAGCACATGTTTACCATAACCTATAATATTTAATGAACCAGCTAGAATAGTTCAAAGGGCTGTTAATAAATAAATTACTAGTAATTTAAATTATTATAGTTTGAAACTTTGCATCCCTTATTATGAAATAATCGCAAAAGATCTCGATTTCCGAGAAATATTTTGTCTGCAGCTGTAAAAATGGATTAGTGAAAGTTTCCAATGTCAAATTATAAAACCATATCGAGTGAATACCTTAAAAACAAATACAAAATACACTTAAACCATACTTATTCAGCAACTACAGCAGACAATAGGCCTTAATTAAAATTAGATTGTTTCAAATTCGCCCATCAAATTATTGCGCTTAGCTGTATTGAATTTCAAAATGCACGCGCCGTAATGAGCTGCAGTAATTGAAACCAATTTAATAACATGTCATGTAGGTACGTAGTATTGGACTGCACATCTCTCGACCATTAGCCGTCATAATCAATAACTCCGCATTGTGTTCGTGTCTGCTATTTATTGTATTAGCTCTATCCTGACTCCGTACGTGTGGACTATGGGTAGTAATATAAGCTTATTACCCGTATAGTTCCGTTTCCCGTGGGATATCCTGGATAAATCTGTCTTATGCCCTTTCTAAACATAGTTTAAGACTATTTTGTACCAAGATAGTATATCTCAATAAACTATCTTTGTGCAAAATTTGATACAAAAAAGTTCAGTAGACTTGAAGAATAGACAAACGTAACTTTTGCATTTATAATATTAGCACGGATTAGGATACGTCAGCTACGTGGTTTATCTTGAAACACAAGTCCATCAAGTTGAGTACGTACTTATTGATTTTGGCAAAACACTTCCGAATACAGGGGTCATATCGTTGGGATGCTTTTGATTCGGGTCGGCCTGAGATAAATCGGCAATATCAGATCATTGTGTTAAGTAATTCTAGATTATATAAGTCAGGGTAAAAAACAACGATATTCTAAATATTGTGCCAAATCAACAAACTTCCGAATTAAGATTGTGATGAGACAGAATACGAAAGCAAAAATATATTTTGTATTCCCGAAAGCGTTCATTTACCAAAAAGAAAGGGAGAGTTTTACCAGTCATTGTTCTAAGCTTTGTAATTAGAAACTCTTAAGCCGTCTTTCGCGTGACACCAGGATCTCCGAATCCTCCGTACAGCTGACAAAGACTGGATAATCCAGACTGTATATTTATTGATCTGTTTCCAAAACAATGTTCGTCTTGTGTGTGGTCTGAGCTATGAATAGCACACCCCATTGTCGTACGTTACCTTAAGACGGGATTAAGAGATTTGTATCATTGATGCGCTGCTTCCACATGTTCATTGTTTTATACTTTACTGCAATTCTAATCCGTTGAGTAAATTCTTTGGAAACGGTTTGTAAGTCCTCTGACTCATATATTCAAATGGGCCAATTAGGGAGGGGTTCTTTGATCGATAGATACATAATTAATTAATTGTAAGTAGTTTGTTCGAAGGATTTTCCATAAAATGGCCATAAGTTCTTTCAGTTTGTCATTTTATTGCGTGGACAGTAAGACACACCCCTTGTTTGAATTATTGTTCCTAGAAAAACTGTATTGCACTAATATGTCCCTTTCCGACTTACGTTAATTGCGAGTGAATTTCAGAATATAAAGAACTGTCTAAAGATATCGATTTCTTAACTACACTTTTGACTTTATAAATTTTAAACTTATTCAGTTATACATATTTACTTTAATACCTCTCTGTCTCAATTTCTGTACAGATAGCAATCTACAAGAAATAAATGCAGTTGTATGTTCATAACCTGTCTGCATCTTTTTACAAAGATAATAAAGATAACATCAATATTGGGTACTTACTTTACGTAATGCTCTTTAAGTTGGCCGTCGGTTATGAGCTTTTATATTGAATTTTATAGTACTATTTTTATTTAATAGGGGCTCTAAATGTCTACAAGTTTATGACTTTGGTTGTCAGCAATATTATACAATTCAAATAATTCTGTAGCGCAATTTTCTGCATACGATACCTACTAAAATTACCATTGAAAAAAAAACAGTTCCTTATATTAACAGCGCCGCGCCGGACCGCCGCGGAACAATTTATATTATAAATGTCAAATTCTCTAAACTCGTCATTTCTAGCTGAAAACAATTATTAATCCGGTGCAAAATAAAGCTGAATATTTATTCAACTATTTGTCAATATCTGTGTTTTAAATTTAAATTCCGTTTGTTTATCTCAGCAGCTTCCAATAAAAAGTCACGAAATACTTTATTTCATCCGCTATACGAATTGAAACTGTAGCTTTATTTTCTTTATCTAACTTGAGACGTCCAAGTATTTTTCTTTTCAATGTCGCGCTACTTTAGACAAAAGATTTTCGAGGAATCTGTCTGGAAAGCATTGTAGCAATTCGAAACATTTGCTTGTTCAAGCAAAGTCTTCATACTGTACATTTTTTCTCTCTTTGACTCACATACTTGCTTTACAAAAACGATCCGACTTATTTAGCAAGCGTTTTTGTTGTTGTGTTAATTAGAAGACGAAAAAACTGTAGTACCTGTTTATTATGTCTTACCTTGACACGCCATTAAAGTACCTTAATGGATACAAAAAATATTTGACGTGTGCGCGATGTCTAAGTACTAAATAATAGCCAGGATGATTCAATGTTATATGAATATTTGAATAGGTTTGATTCTTAAATCAGTACTGTTTTCCCCAATATTTATATACGAGTGAAACTGAAACACGAAATCAAAATCAAAACAACATGCCTATCATCATATGACTCACTAAACAATATTGCCTTTCTATAACATAATAGGTACAATACAGGTACATACACTATGACCAATATTCATTTGATCGTTAAATTGTAGGGTTATGCGAGGTAAGAAGGAAAACGATGAGGGTGTGTACTGGTGCGTCGCACGCAATTCGGTCGGTGAAGCGGTCAGCAAGAACGCAACACTCACTATTGCCGGTAAGTACTCTGAAATTGCGTCTAAGTACTTTAAAATTGCGTTTCAAGCGTCTAAAATTGCTTGTAAGTACTTCGAACCCTAGAAAAGGCTCTAAAGTCGCGTGCTAGTACTTAATTAAGGGTTTTACGAGTGTGTGGGGTTTCTTAAATTAGGATTAGTGAACGTTTACAAGCCTTGAACTTTGTTTAAATTTTGCTGTGTTTTATGATGGAATATAATATCGTTTTACTACATTGAAATGATAAAGTTACAGTAGGTAAAACTTGGATCTAAACTAAAAGGATACTAAGTCTCTTAAGTTAGGGCTTCTAAAAGTTTTCTTAGGGATTTAGAACTTACCCTAAAATGTCTAGCTAGGTAAATTGAATAAAAGGACCAAGTTTAGGTCTTATCTTTAAGCTATATAATTTGAAGTTTATATGAAATATAAGTGATAGAATCTTTCATTTTACGTTTCTTCTTAAGTAAAGTTTTATTCAGTCATTAAACATTCTATGTGCATGTGAAAATGTGTAACTTGTCTTATAGTTCTCCGAGACGACTTCAGAACTGAACCACGAGATGTGAAAGTAGCTAGTGGCGAGCCCGCCACGCTAGAGTGCTCCTCCCCTAAGGGCGTCCCCGACCCAGGCGTGCACTGGACTAAAGACGGACAAACTTTAGACGTAGAAGTTAACGGGAGGTAATTAATTCTGCACGATACAACGCAGACTATTTTGGTTAGCCATTGTTGCTTCAATAAATATCACTTCAGTGTACATTTTGTACTTTATTGTCAGACTAACCAAACAATCGAAAGCTTTCTGCGTGGTCATATTTATTAACATAACGAGCTGCCTCAGGCCAGGCGCCATCTGTTTTGTTTTAACTTACAAGTCGTGAGAATAACTTACTTCTGACATTAACAACTTAGTACAGTCATCAGTACATACATCATCTAAATAATGATATTTTGTTTCAGGATTATGGTAGGGAATAGCGGTGATTTAAAAATACTCGAAAGTCTTCCATCGGATAGTGGTGTATATAGATGTATAGCTTCAAACGTGGCTGGTGAAAGACAATCGCGTCCTGCGACATTGCTCGTGTTACGCCGACCACATTTTCTAGTGAAACCTAATAACATAACGGCACTAATAGGCCAGAACGTAGAGTTTCATTGTCAGGTAACAATGTGGAAAATTAATCCGCTTACTCATTCAGCTTGATAATTACGTGCGAAATTACCGTTTGTTTTTGCTTTGAACTACTTTCTGTGGAATGATAATATTGCTTGTAGAAACACTTGACTTTTGCTCTATGTACTAGAAATGTACAATGTTTAATCATTTTAGGCATCGCCTGAATCCGACGTCTCGGTAACATGGTCTCGCGACAATGGCTCGCTATCGCCGTACGCGATCATTCGTCGGGGATCTCTGAGAATAGATAGAGTTGTAGCTACCGACGCTGGCACGTATACTTGCCGAGCTGAGAGCCAAGCGGGGACCAGTGTTGCCAGTGCTACACTTACTGTTCATTGTAAGTTTTTCCTTTTATAATACAATAAAAACTTTGCACTTTTCTATGAAAGTCATTTTAATATTCATTTTGTTTGTAGCTCTACCTCATTTCACCCGAGTGCCTTCAGACCAAACAGCATGGGAGGGAGAAGCTTTATCCTTTCCATGTGAAGCTGAGGGTACACCGCAACCCGTTGTTTTTTGGACCATGGAAGGATCTCAGGTAAAACAATACCTTTTGAAAATCTCTCCTTGTCAAAGCCTGGAAAATTTGTTTACATTTTGATATTTTTTTAGGAATTGGTGTTTCCTAAGTCAGCTCATGGTACTGGGTCTTTATATTTAGACAGAGTTATGACGCAACACGCCGGTCGTTTGACTTGTGTTGCTGTGAGCGCAGCGGGTAGTGCTTTACACACGGCTACCTTACAGGTGCGTTTATCATTCTACTCTATCTCTTAATCCTACATCACTAAGGTCTAATTTCCAATGTCTGATTCTCAGGTGTTGCGAAGAGAAGCTAATTCTTTTAATGGGGATCTGGAATCGTCGTCACCTTATCCAGAGTTGACAAAATCCCAGAATCATCCACCAATGACCCAATATGAGCTAGTACAAGCTCGTAGATATTTACAGCAAGATGTTTTAGCCTTAAGAAGAGTTGAAGGAATATCTGCCACTACGTTGAAAATTGTTTGGGATGTTAGTATATCAATTATATTATTTTTTGTTGACTTCTGCTTATATTGATAACATTATGGCTTTAACTTTTTTATATGCTTTTAGGTTCTGACAGATTACAACGAATATTTAGAAGGTGTAAAAATATGGTTCAATGGAACTTCGCTCAATCGACAATACGTTTTAGAAGAAGACTATCAGCATTTCAATGTATCTTATAAAGAAAGTTTAGCAGACTTTAGGAAATATGAAAACTTCTCAATGACAACCGTTCACAATAGCGGTTCTTCTAGTCACGTTTTAACTGGATTACTTCCACATGCTCAATACGATGTGTTCCTAATGCCGTTTTATAAATTATTGTTGGGTAAACCTTCCAATTTGAGAAGTGGTTTCACTGAAGAGGATGGTAAGGATTTTTACATAGATTTGAAGTACATGTATAATTTAATGCGACATGTAGAATAAACAATGGAATGTATTGTAGTACCATCGGAGCCACCGCAAAGCGTCACAGCGGGAGTGATAAATGCGACGTCAGCGTGGATTCGGTGGGATCCGCCGCCCCCGCATACATGGAACGGCGAACTTTCCGGCTATTTGGTTAGTACTAATAATTTTCTATTGACGTTTATTTTGTTGATTACGATTTATTATTTGGTGTTTATAATGTTTTGTTTTTAGTAGAATGGTATGAGCATTCGACTCCCACGCATGTGGTCAAGTGTACACACCCAACACATCAATAACTTAACAAAGTTATGTGTATTAAAATAACTATAACTTGGTATAAAGCAAACCAAGCAACATGGCTGAGACAAAGTTTTTTAAGAAAAGCAAACTTGCTAGTCCGCACTTAGTCGTCGTAATGGGATTTAACTTTTGAGCAATTAGTGAAGGATACATATTTAAAATAATTTGATTTGTTTTAGATTGAAGTGCGCGTAGGTGGTAGTACAGGCGGTCGCGTGGTCGGTCAGATGTCAATGGGAGCTCGTACGAGAGCAGCCGCGGCAAGTTCCTTGCGTGCTGGTGGACGGTACAGTGCTCGCGCTGCTGCAGTCACGCGCCGAGGACATGGACCTTTCAGTGCGCCAGCGCATATACACATGCTGCCTACACAGTCGCAAAGACACTATGTCCAGTAAGGCTTTTTATAATATAATAGCTTTGGCCCGCGACTTCGTCCGGGTAGTTTGTGACTTCGGACAAGTTTTTTATACCAATTTTAGTCCCCTATTTTATCCCATTGGGGTGAAATTGATCAAAATCTTTCCTAAGCGGATGCTTACGTCATGACATCTACTTGCATGCCAAATTTCAGCCCGGTCCGTCCAGTGGTTAGGGCTGTGCTTTGATATATTACTATGTCAGTCAGTCACCTTTGAATAATATAATATATCTACTCTCTACATATAATATATTAAGATATTTTTATTGTTTCGTTGATTTAGCAGTTCCACATAAAAACAGGATTTTTGTTTTTTAGGACGGAGCCAGCGACAGACAAGGCAATAATGTCCATGTTCCAAGAAACATGGTTGCTAGCATTGTGTTTCACATTACTAGTATTAATATTAGTAGGCACTGGGGTGATTGTATTCATCAGGCGGAGGCAGTCTAAGCAGAGGAAAAATCAAAATACGACTGGTAAGATTAAGCGCAAATAACTTTTATCCAGAATTAAACACTTTCTAAACTGATTTTGCTAGGGTACCCCACTGCTGAGTCAAAGGCCCCATGGTTTCCATTCAATAGGTTTTCACATGTATTTTTTACAGGAACAGCAATAGTTAATGCTCAACAATGCCTTTTAGGTAAAGAGGCAGTTTGGCTCAGAGAAAGGCCTATATTTGAAGGCTCAAATGAACCTAGAATAGAAATTTTGAATTGCCACCAGAGCCTTTTGCATGGTAAGACAGCATTGTGATTAATTACTTAAATAATATACTCGTAAATAAATCTTAACAAAACTTATTCAAAACTTTATTTTAAGGTGGTCATTCAATAGGCACTATGGCAATGGAAGCCGAGTACAGTCTTCCACAACACACAAACGTTATGAATCCAATACAAGAAGAAGTGCAAAGGAGGATACAACCGGAGCCTTATGCATCCAGTGCTATTTACACAGAATTAAATTACCAGGTTCGTAGCTCCCTGTAATAACAGATTTTTCGAACTTTCTTAATGAGATAACCTAGGCCATACGCTGCTTCAATGTTCTTACTCAATCGGCCTAGTCGTGTTGCAGGATCACACGGACGCAGAAGACTCATGCATGAAGTGTGCCGTAAGTCCAGGCTCTTACGACAACAGCATGGTCAGATCATTCGGAGAAAGTAATCAATACTCAAATGAAGAATGTTCCACATGCTGTCGCAGCAGTAGTTCAACACTCACTAAAGACTACAGCGAAATGACAAAATGTGGGAACGATGATGAGATGCAAGACATGTCTATAGAAGATTGTCCGTCTTGTAAAACAAATCATTCAAGATCTTCCAGCCATCATGACGCCAATAAAGAATGGGCTATGGCTGAAGTCGAATACGATTACCCCCAATGGCATTGGCTAGGCAGGGAAAACACTTTTAGGCAGAACAATCAAGATATGAGATATGCTAGTGAAGGAAGGAGCGACCAGGATTGTAGAATGAATTTATGTGATATTTTGCCGCCGCCGCCTTACGAAAGGTAAGATTGTGTTTCACAGAACATTGTTTCGGCCAATAATGTTTGTGCAATTGTGTACAGTTCACGACCTTTATTAGGCAATGTAACAATGCAAAGTAATTTTAGTGCTTTCGATCGATTTCTCAAGACAAGCAGATCTTTATCCAATGTTTAAAGATACTTTAACCAATGTTTTTTTCGCAGGGAATCACCATATCGCGAGATGCACGCATTCACCAATCACTCAGGGACATCAGGTTGTTCAGGTCATACGTATCGAAGTTAATTAATTTGTAAATTGATATCACTAGTGCGTAATACAAGCAATATTACTTTATAGTGAACTGTACAAATGTATAAAGGTCTTTGCATATTATAAACATTAAGGTAATGTGGGATACCTGTGCCACCGTCGCGCAATAATAGAATGTAATAGGAACAAAATTGCATTAGAATTTTCAACAAAATACTATATTTATCAGAATATTTCATTTGCTAAGACATTTAAGTGTAAGGTAGTTATGAAATTAGGTTTAGGTGTAATGCTAAGTTTATATATACTTGTATGATGCCATAACTTTGTTAGACGACATTACATCCTTTTGAAGAATAAGTACTTATATAGTAAATTGTATGGAGTAACAGTATATTTATGTATTAACTTCGCGACAAATTACATAGATTTGAAGGAAGTATGTCATTTGAACATTAGCGGTTGCGGTATCGACATGTTAAATTACATGCCTCGGCAGCCAATATCCAATTAGTAATTCTCAGAAGCAACAAAGCTTTATTACGCGTCGGTGTAACAGACGGCTTTCGAAGATTGTAGTTCTTGTGAATGTGTTTACAAATAGACTGCTATGTAACGTAATGTAGGCATTAGGTTTTCATCTTTCTCTAGTGACTGTGATATAGTATAATTTCGTATTCAAATTTACGTTTTATGTAAATATTTTGAAATGTTTGATATCCTTATACAATTTTATCATTGACGTATTTATTGTGTGTAGTGGATTAGTGATTCGGAAGAGTACCAAAATTCAAAGTGTATATTTTAAACAATCACAGTTGTATATCATTTTGTACTGAAACAAGATTCCTACACTGTATCGAAAGGTAATTTGTACTTTGTAAAACCAGCTTAATTAAAAACTGGATACATTTTTTATCTGTTTGTTTTTCTTTTACTTCCACACACCTTATAGTCATTGATTGAAATATTCTTATAATGACCTATCTGAGACACCTCATTGTTACATTTGTAACTGGTCAGGGATATACAAATGTTTTCATTAAGACGTCTGTGGTTATTTTTTTTTTCGATTATATTTGCTTTCAAAACTTGTACTGTGTGTTCAGGATACATAGAATTTTCAAATAGCTTTGTCATTGTACTTGTATTTCTAAGTGAATAAAGGACAATGTAATCTCAATGTATGGTAAAATCGATGGATAATGTTGCCGATCTTCGCACGTTTCTCTTACGCATCGATATTAAACGACGATGCTAATAAACTGTGATTACGTTCAATATAACTTTCTTTTTGTAATAAGCATACTTAAGGTCCGTTTACTATAAAATACATATTATTTTATTATCGGTTTTATATTTTCTAGTTTACGTTTACAATATTGTCAACGATCTATAAATTCTTGAGGTTACGATACTTTAATTACTAAATCAACTATGTAGAGTTTTTTTGCAAAGCAAAAAGTACTTATACCTACTTGAACTCATGAAATGGTAAACGATCTGTAAGTTAAGCAATAATGTCGCGAACATTCTTTAGTTGTAGTAGTAGTAGTCTTCGCTAAGGTATTTAAGCCAACTGTCTCTAGAATTCTTAGGACTCCTTGAAGAGTCTGGCTGTTATACTATTAAGTCATTAACATTGGGTTGACCACCAATAACTCTTATAAAACAAAAATAAAGAAAAAAATATTGCTACTAGTATTACTTGAGAAGCTATAAATACATTTTTAAACACCAATCACTCTTGGAATCGTTTCCGAGTACACTAGCTACGGGAGAGTGATATCAAGATGAATTGATGTTTGTTGGCGAGGGTGGAATAGTATATACGGAATTCACCAATGTAGCTTGGGCTAAGCGTAGCTTGGGCTAAGCCTTAATATGCAGTGGGTCGATAGAACTTCCGAATAGTAAAAGCGATGAAACCTTTTCCGTATTTTAGTGCATTTATTAATTTTTTTTTCATACTTCATTCAAACGGGTACAGCAGACGTATTGTATATCACAGTTGACAACTAATCAACGACAATTTGAAAATCATTACGACTGCGTAATGATTTTCTAAGCAGCAATGCACTGGCATTGCTGCTTAGACGTAGCGTATTAATCACAGTCGTTTTAAAAAGAAAACAATGTAATGTTTAATGGTTAATTGTTATCTACTGAGATACACAATAGCCCCCTCAATACATGCAATTATATTTTATAATGAAAATCAAACTGGAAACGTCGAACCTGTATTTTCAACAAGGCTTGATTTAAACGGGAACATTTCACCTAATTTAACGATCCCTTTATTGGGCAGGAACGATTGTACCAACTTTGATTACCGTGCACGCGAATGAAGAAGCACAATTAAAAATACTTTAGTGTGCAATAAACTCGCGGATTGCCTGTAAACCATTGCAAATTAATTGTAAAGTTAACACTTCAGTACAACGATTTAAATACCTATAAATGTTTTGATTAATTGGTACGAAATCAATTTTACGAGTGTAGAACGTTTAAACACAGATCCAAAAATATGAATAAAAGCTACAGTGTCCACTACATGCTCGTCAAATGCATGATGAAGATCTATAATGATAATAATAAGGGGATGGCAAAAGAATCAACTATAATATTATTATATTTAACGACTTCAAACGTATCAGCAGATAGGACAAACCAATATATTTCTTATTATTGTAGATTTGCATAAGATGTGTTTTCAAACAAATCATTTTAAGTTATTTACTGCTTTTTGAAGTCGATTTTATTAAACACTAGCTGACCCGCGCAACTTCGCTTGCGTCACATAAGAGAGAATGGGTCAGAATTTTCCACGTTTTTGTAACACTTTTTACTGTTACTCTGCTCCTATTGGTCATATTGGAAAATTATTTATATCTCATACTATAACGAAATCGCGCTAAGGCATATCCGCCATTAAAACAGTTGCCATGACAACGAAATTTTGTTATTTTAATGTCATTATAATATTGATTATTCACAACTGAATTCGCCACCTGAATTTTCTCGGGAAATGCGTAATTTTCCCGGGGTAAAAAGTAGCCTATGTCCTTTCTCGGATATCAAAATATCTCCATACCAAATTTCATGCAAATTGGTTCAGTAGTTTAGGCGTGATTGAGTAGCAGACAGACAGACAGACAGACAGACAGAGTTACTTTCGCATTTATAATATTAGTATGGATAGTATTTTTTATAAACGCAGCAAATAAGATAATATAATATTTATGTCAACGTGAGTAAAATTTTCAGTGCTATTTCGTATATCTGTAATCATTGTTACAGTAATCGTATCAAATTTTACAAATTATATCCCGTTATTAATTAACTTTCCACGGCTATTTCCACCAGGGCGACGATAAAAAATAATATATTTCTATAAACAAATGGTCTGAGAACTATTTAAAACGTTTTAATGTTAATATACAGCTACCCTCTAGTCTCTAATTAAGTCGAGGGACATAGTTACAACCCCAATTTAACTCGATAAGGGTCGAGATTGCAGTTATGAGTATGCAAGTTTCCGCCCTAGTACCTCCCGTCGGCTTTTCGTATTAAAAAATATTACTACCTACATCATTAGAGCGTACGGATATTTTTGGCACTTTTTTTCATAGGAGATTTTTTGACTCTGTAATTGCGTTAAATATAACTAAGGTAAGCTTCAGGCTCAACCTGCTTTGATGTTAGCGATTTCTCTGTATGTACAACTGCTTTTGTCATAAATTTAGCATAAGCGTCAAGGACCTTACTTTGTAGAATAACATCCACGCGAGTCGGCCACGTAGAGCGCTGACGAGAACCTCTCAAAACATCATCTACATAATATATAATTACGACGCAATAAACTGCAAACCTTATTGCCAAAATTGGCCTTTACGTCATCACCATGCTTCGATATCATTACAGTCACATGAAAAGTGGTACAATTACACGAGTAATCAGCTTTACTCATAAATAAGTAAACAAGTATTTGTGCGAGCAGTCGCAGGCTGTGTCCAAACGGAGGGCGTTGCCATGACAACAGGCTTCACCTCACCCTAGAGTGCACCCTTGTTATTAATACCCGTAATAATTAAACTTGATTGCATTTCACACCAGGTGTTGGATGACTCGACTCAAACTAATAACTGTTTGAATACAACTATGGGATAACACCGTTCAAAAGATTAAGACATTTTGAGCGGAACAATGAAATTAATCTACCGAAAGTAATAGGGTACAAAATATTGTTTCATAATATTTGAAGCGATATTAATGGATTCTTTCGTATCATTAAAATTCAATCAGTGAATATGATTATGTAATCTTTGATCACAGGTATGTAATCGTTTCTGAATAATGAAATCATTTTAGATATTCCATTATAATGACACATTCGATTTTGAGTTCGCACTCAATGTAAAACCGAAGTGAGTATCCATATTCATTATGGAGTGAAATTCAATCACCGCCGCCGAGATACTCTCACTCAACAGCCTTCCCATCAATATAATATTCTATAAATTTTCATATTCACTTTGAATAAAATCTGAATTCATTCCACACACAAACGCGAACGTGCCCTCTCTAAATCATATCTCGAACTCACGTCTTCAGGATTTTTATTTTCTTTATTAATCAGCACTCCCCTACGGTGCAATTTCGAGAGTAAAGAGCCCTCTGTCGTGTCCCGAAGTCAAGAGTCAGGGTGACGGAGAAAAATTGAGTGGGATAGGCTACGCGTGGTATTGGAGTGACAACGGAGAAATAAATGGATGTCGGCTGCTCCACGTAAATGTTATTGAGGAAGGCAGGCCATGATTATTATCATTACTTATACACAAACGCGAAACCCTTCGAGGAAAGTTCCGACGTAAAAATTATGGGCTCTTACGCTGTGCCATATTCATAAAACGAAGGTAGAACATCGCTATTTTCTGTTAACTATTAGCTAATTAGGAGATACCAAGAATATGAAACTTGAAGAATTTTGCTTTAAATATTTTACCGCTCGCCAGTTCGAAATACTTGCGATGAACTTTACAGTTTTGGTTCAAGAACATATTTCAAATTATTAACAAGAAACTTTAAACTTACAATAGTAAGCGGGCGTTGTTGTGCTTTTACTGCTGTAATAAATGAAATTCCTTTTGATTTATGAAAGAAATTGGTGCTACCATAACTTTGGGAAACATTCTAAATGTGTAACCGTCTCAAAAACGAATGTATATCATAATATAAGTTATACAACACAGCTCATACCAAAAAGCAATAATATTCAACAAAAGGCTAAGAATGTTAGAATAATGAAAGACCAGTTCGCAAATTCTTAAAAGCTGTCCACTTAAGTTGTAAAATTTAAGTCAAAATCTATTTTGATAATCGCCACCTACCAAAACTTGGTTTAAAAGCCAGACGTAGACATTTTACCTCTATCAAGTACAATACGGCTTGAATTAATTTGCTAAGATAAAAGGTTGTCTGACAACGTTAAACATTTTGCTCCGAGATATTAGAAATTGTGACACAGCTGTCTCAAGTAATGAAGTTAACGTTTTCCTTATGAGATCTTGAACGTTATTGGAATTTTGATTCGATAAGATACCAACTTTGCAATGTACCTAAAATTATTTCTATCTAGGTTACGTGTTACGAAAATTATTGATCGACAATATTAAAATTTGTCTATGAATAGTTTCAGAATAACTTTAGATTGTTGAATATGTTTAATATAGGATTGGTCACTTGTATTTTTTTTACCGGCCGAAATAATTTAATTTCGCCTATTGGCTTTATAACCGCTGTTGATTCAGTGTAAAAAAATATATAAACATGAAATCATTACTTGGTTTGCTTGGTTATCAGATAGTTGGTTAGTACTAGCTCTGCTTAGTTTGGAGTCAAATGATTGTGTGTGTTTTTCAATGATTTTTTAATATCCTACTCATTCCATGTTTCTAAAATTATCTCAAAAGACGCGCAAAAGGCGAGTCTTTTATTTTGTGAAAAAAAAAACCGTAATTCACGAAAACCAATATACTAGGCCACACAGACCGCCACCTTTATGAATATGCAAGGATTAAAATTTGAGTGTAATCGTTAAGAATGTTGAGCAATAGGGTTAATTACTTATGTTCGTGGTTCTTTCATTATCTATCGAAGATATTGCGCTATCCATCTTCTGGTTATTGACACTATCGATTCATTAATAGCTCATCATATTATATCGATATGAACTGCTTATTGACAATTAATTGCACATTTTGACGTCAAAATTGAAGACGTAATTATGTAATTTGAAATTTTAGAGATTGCATTGTAAAAATTATACGTATTTTAAAATATGAAAGTTTTGGATATGCCTGGTCTCAGGCTAGGATTACCGATCAAAACTTTACTCGTATGACGCAAACGTTATGAAGGCAGTGCAAAATATTATGACACCATGATAAATTTCTGTATATCTTATATGTTTACGTTTTGCATATACATACGTGTAATTAAACGAATAATAATGTTTAGTTGCATATTGCAATGTAGCTACTTAAAAAAGACACGCATAGCCACTAACAATACTTTTATTTCTCAAATAATATAACCACTTCTATTAGTAAATACTATAATTTTCTCAACAATTCCTAAGTTACTTTACACAACGCCCACAAGACCGATAGGGCTCTAGTCTAATACTAAGTTACTGATCTTCGAACATTACAATTACGCGTGGGCATGTTCACGATGCTTTCCTTCTTGTCCTAAGATAAAATTAAACAGGTTCGCAACACACCCATTTGTAAAACAGCGATAGTGGATTCGAATTAACTTCCAGAGCTTTCTTGTGTGAAATCCTTAATGACTCTTGTTACTGGCTACAAATTATACCGCGAATACATTATGTAGACATTTGCGTACGAGTTTCGTGTAGTTTTGTACTTGTTATTATGATTTGTGCATCTAGAGCTGCCTTGGTGGTCCAGTGGGTGTGAACGTTGTTGTAGATTAGGCACAGTATATACCTTTTATGAATTTAACCGTAATTATAATGGCGTTCATTTAACTGATTGTGAATAGGGATAATGGCGTAGTAAGAACTATTTTTACTGTACATTTTAAATGTCTAACTCCCGGTACTCGATAGTACCTATTGTAGAGAATCGCGCTACTAGCACGCGTGTAGGCAATAAAATATAAGAGTGCTGAACTCCTCTATAACTTTTTACTCTAACTTTCAAGTATTAAGTAGCCGTAGTTTATATCGCGTCATTGATATGCAACAATGTAAGTAAACTAAAGACACTATTGAAACATCAAGTTCCGTGTCCGAATCAGTTGTGCAACGGTAATAGAATACTATCGACCGCAGTAACATGTCGATTGAAAACGCCTATTCAGTTCAGATTATCATAAGTTCTCTGTATTTGGTCAATACATAAAAGGGCTACTTAAATGTATAGTTTTATTACACGTTACTGTGAAATATCTAGCAGCATATTAATTTAGTTTCTATATCGCAATTGTACGAGTATATCATGTGGGTGTAAAGTGTAGGGAGTGTTGTTGTTGCTATGGTTACGAAACAAATAATAACCGCGTGTTTAAAGCCTAAAGTAAAGAAATTGCTCGAGTAATTTCACTAAAACCTTTTAGTAAGCTCTTGAAATATTTCAACAGCAAAACCAGTCAAAACTTAGTAGGTTTATTGTTCACGGCATCTGCACTCCAAAGTCACGAACATTCGGATAATAATTATAAAAAAATGTCTGGAAATTATGAAACAGCGGCGAAGGGTGCATGAATTATCCATTACAGAGCGAGGACTGAAAGTACCTCTGGTGCCATAACTCGTACTCGTTCGTACGCTTCCGTGCGATATTTATGGGGGTAGATAAGGCCTACAGATGGCAGTCTGCGGAGTTTTCTTCCCCTAATACTTGTTGAGTTACAGTTCCCAATTTCCAGTTCTCCACTTCAGGTGTAAGCCCCCTCGCGGATCGTTGCTTATCTCCAAGATATCTCACAAAATTATTACTTTAATTCTAGTGAAAATTCTAAAGGAGTTTTGTCACGGAAGTCTATAATATGCGTATAATCTTATCTAATACTGGAATATCGAGAAACGAAAGCTACTTCGTAACCATGTCTCGTAGAGGGTTAAAACCTCTAAGTTATTGGTGAAATAATGTACTGATGCACGTGACAGTTGATCGTATTTTCAATACCACGTTTTGCACACAAATGGAATATTATACCGCTAAATAGAAATTGGTGTGCTTTGGTAACGGGCGGCGCGGGCGGTTCGTTATTTACAATGCTTAAACTTCAGTAATGTAGTGTGTGTTTACCCTTATAGTGCAAATTTTGCAATATTTAACTAGCTGTACATATTCAAATACACTGAGAAATGAACACCTGTAAAAGCAACGATTTTAAGCACATGTACACATACGAATTAAGTTAATATTGATATAGAAGATGCCTTAGTCGTGTTGGCATTATATTGTTTTTACACAAGGTTCTATGAACTGATATATAAAATACAATGACCTCTGAATTTTAAATAATATCGTGGACTTGTACGTGGACAATAGAATTTGTATTCAATTAATACTGTCCCCGCGTTACACGGGGCGTAAAGAAACGAACACAAAATTATGACATCGTATGTAGGTATCGTGGATTCGTGACGTCACGCAATGGCCGAGGTGCCTGTTTTTCGGTGATTTATAGCACAATGAGAACCATGACTAATACCAAGCTTAATAGCCGCTTTGTCTACGTCGGTACAATTGTTTTTATTTAGATTTATTTAGGGATTTGTTCAGGGAATTGTATTGAGATAACGAAAATGAAAAATATCTGTGAGTTTTGTTTATTTTGATGAAAAATGACTTTGTTAATAAAGGGAGTTTGATTAATTAATACAATGTAGCCATCAAACGAGGTGTTTGTTTCAGATAAGATATTTTTTCATTAAAATACGAGCTTGAATGTTAATGTAAATAATTAAAGTTCGTTATCTGCGACACATAATTTTCAAGTTTTTTGCCATGAGTTACTTTAGTCTGACTTAATGTCTAGAACTAAAAGCTTTTTTGTCTCAATATTTCTACGCCATGTAAATCTAGCTAATTAATTTAATTATCAAGCATGACCAATTTATTTTTGCATTCTTATTTATTGCTCTATTATAAGATAAAGTATCCAACCCGTACTTGGCCAAAGTGTTCTCTCCCTCATTTCAGGTGGACATGAGTAGATAAAAATTTATTTAATTTATTTATTTTAAGATAAGGGTCAATATGACAATAAAGTGTATTTATCAAAAACAATAAATAAACCCATAGACCCTTTCGAGGACCCACAAAGGATAGCTTTCTATGATATACGCAAACATAGTGAAATATGGTAATTAAAGTATTAAAACCATTAAAATTAATCCCGTTTACAATACGGATGCAACCCAAAAGTTTCAAATACTCCCGCAACTAATTTCAAGTTGAACCCATTTTATTACCCCCGGGAGCTGGGAAGGACATCTGATTATTAATTTAGTTTTCATTAATAAACCTTTTGTAAAGTGAACAAAAGAAAAAGATACTTTTTTGAAAGATAAGTTTTACTTTCAATCACTTTTCCATTGAAATCAAAAACATATTTTCCCTTTTGTTTTTTTTGAATATGACATTCAATTAATCAAATCTCAAATTTTAGCTTAGTGAAAAACTTGAACAAAGCTCAAAGCCCTTGCGTACACCATTTTCGTCAGCACATTTTACGTAAAGAACAATGTTACATATTTCTATTTTCAGAACACTTTTTATTAAACTTAGCATCGCTATTGAAAATAAACGTTCAGATGTCAAATCTAGGAACTAAATTTCATTCAATATGATCAACAATTTTAAAATATTCGTTTTTATTTTTAAGTTCTATATTTATGGGCATAATTACACGTGAGGCCGTCATACGCGTGTAAGATGAGATGTTTAATTTGCGCTCCCGACAATAACGCAGTGACGGCTCAAAATGAAGTCAGGCGTTCATTAAGAGTGTGAGCAATATAAAATTAATGATCTACCCCTCGTTTTTAATTAAATTATCATTTCATTTTAATTTATGAAAATTGCTATTTTTATGCGCTTTAGAATTTAATATAGAATTTAGATAAACATTCTCAAGTATATAAATCTATCAAACAACAGAAAATACATTGCATTTAAAACTGGTATTTACATTTTCAAATAATCGAGAGATTCAAGAATTTGCGCAGTCCAGCTGAAAATAGAAACAGATTTTACTTAACAAAAAACTTCAGCAAACAGTTTTCTATTTTCAGAGAACGTAGCAATAAAAAAGAAATACCCAACGAGGGAGAATTTGTTCGTATTTTCTTTACAAATAAATACGAGAGCGTCAGAACAAAATGGCTGATCGGTAATCAGTGTAAAATCGCATTGTTTCGCGATACGATCGGTTTCCAGTAGGTGAGTATTACAAATTCTCAACGCTTTAAACAGACACGTAACAAAACAGCAGAATTAGCCAGCAAGAACCCCCTGACTTTATCTACGGCCATATTTTTAAGTAAATTACAAATAGGTATAGGGCGGCGCATCGTGCCATCAGTTGTGCCGTGCGTGCTATCGCGACGGGGGATCGCGAGCCGAACACCTTACACACAACGCTACTAGGGACTGACACAGACTAACAGAATCAGCATCCGAACTTTTTCCATCCTTTTTTATTTTAAGCGATTTTGTAGCCCTGATTAACGTTGTAGACTGTGTGTGAGTTATCCACTGATATTTATTTATTTAGATTAAAAGAAATTGCTCGAAAGGATTATTAAAAAAAAGACATGTATAACGTATATATTTTTAAATTATTGGGTTATTCGAGAGTTTTTACATCAAATTCACGCGAACATTTTAGCCAATTTTTGTTTACATATGCAATCAATATCGCACATTAATACTTTTATTTATAGAATACTCCGAAGCATCGTCCATAATTACTGTAGCAAAAATAGAATATAATTTGAACCACACTAATCAACGTAACTGAATTAAAAGTTAATAAAAATGCATGAACACACATGACGAATGAATTGCTTCTGCGTACATGTGTTATTATGTACTTATGTTCGTAAACAAAGAAATGGTTGCAAGATTAATACCTGACTTAAATTTACTTTAATCGATGAGTTCAAAGTGTGCTATTCTACGGTACAAGGTAATTTACTTTTATTTTCCGTTACTTTAGCATTCTCCGCCAAACCTCCTGTATTTTAATAATTATAAAAACGGCATTCCTTTGAAACCATACGTGGTTTAGTAAAAAATCAAACAAAGTTTCCGATAGACAAACATTATAATTGTTGAATAAATAATAAAAATCTTATAATATCCCTAACAAACCCAGTCCTTAGAATTATCGATTCGTTATTGTACGGTGGTTAATTGACATAAATGCAAAAAATGAAAACTTGTTTTACACGTTTGCGGTATAACAACTCAAGGTTCAAACCCTAGAACACTAAAAGAGCACAAAGGAACCGCGACAAATTGTATAACCGTTTTTTGGTAGACTGCATCTTTACTCTGTGGCAGTATTTATTACGCGGCGGAGTAGCCCTACTATGTACAAGTCACGGTCGGAAACGAATTTTTTCGTCTAGTCTCCCCGCTGCATTTTCAGGCTTTCCAAACTGACGGTTTTCCTTCCCGACAATGATAACGTCGTTAGTGAGGGACTTTGAGCTCCTAAAGACGTGATAGTTTGTTGATGGCCTCAAACTTAGCTGTTTATTTTCCGCTTTAAACGTATTTTTCTATAAAAAAGTGTTTATGTGAAAACTTTTTAGTAGGGCGATTATTTTCTTTTATGAATCAAACAATATGGGGATTTTATTTGTATAGTCTTAAAAGCTTAACGTTTGAACATTTTTATATTATAAAGTAAATTCCGAGCCCCTAAAAGGAAAAAGTATTCCGAACAATCTAACGCTATTATGGTAATTGCTAAAAAAACGTTTACAATAAAAAAATATAATTTTTCGCAAACAGAAAGAGAATGGACCGTTTCAGACGCGATAATGTGAAGCACTCACGACATAAAAGGTGAGGAATAAAAAGGCTTCGGGACGCCTCTTTGTGTTAAATCGTTAACTGCTTTTTTCCTATTGAGAGCAAAAGAAATAAAAATCAAATGCGACCGCTTTCCCCGATCGAGTGTTTGTTTGTCTTGTTCTGTTTGTTCTGAGGCAAACCAACTGCTGTTGGCACAAAACGGATCCACCGAATGTATGCTCTCATACAAAGCCGGGTGGTCTTTATCATTTTCAACGTAAACACTGCGCTCAAACACTATATAATATTATACTAAAAACCAACACCCGCTTCTAAATCTTGAAGGAAGTTTTCTTTTACCACTCAACATTTAATTGGTTGATGCTTGTTTATTAGATATGAAAATATTTTATATTATTGTAACCCAAAAATGTAGAGAGTATATAAATAAGATCTTGAACAACTTTCGAATATATTTGGTTAATCGGTTTACATAACACGTGTATTTTTGCATGTTTTTCTATCGTCAAGTAGTTGTTCGCGGTGGTCGAGCACTTCAGGCGTGTGTAAATCATGACTTTGAAGTGGTATACAAAGCTGCGCTATCAAACGATTGCGCACACATCACATCAAATAAATCACAAACTTAACGAGTTTCTAGCAAACATTTGTGAACGGGACCAACATTTTGATTATTTTACAAATACTCGGCGTGTAATGGTCCATGGGAGTTCTGTTTACTGTTTTACGGTACGTCAGAATGGATAGTCGATTGTTGGGCAACTGCACAAGTATTTGTCTAGCGGTACGTGTGCTATGCCGTGACAGTATGGTAATAGACGTCTAAAATATGCATATAAATATTTTAGTCTATAAAAGTCGCGTTCCAATGTACCGTAAAGTGTAGGTGGTAGTTCATTTTTATTGTACACTATTTTATAGAACGATGACATGCACAATGAATTGCCTTGAGCTCAAACAGTGCGCGATGAGTCGTAGATATGTTATTTAGTACGAAGAGTTGTAGTTACAAAGCTCACGGGTCGTATTGCTGCGGCGCGATTACGGCTGTGTTTCGTGTCAGGCACAATGAAGGGGGCAGGTTGTTTCCACCAGGGGTCTGTCGGGTCCTCAGAGATGGCGGCGCCCCGCTGCGGCGAGAAGCGAAAACCTGCGAGTCGATATTAACAGTCGCTATTACCTGATGATGTATTGATGTATTAACTCATTAAAATTCAAACCAGTTTTGGAGTTAAAGGTTAAAGACTTCATAAAAAACGCACTTACTTTCGTTCCCCGCTGCGTCAAAGAATTCAAATGAAGCGTGAACGCTTAACAACAAAGGCTTAGGTTAACTATTGTATGAAGATTTTGAAGCAAGGTTTGTTTTGTACATACACGACACACGCTAAGCGATTATATCTGGTGTATTCCTGGAAGCAAGCACGACTAATAAGACGGTATCTAGTCTCACGGTTATCTTAGAAACAGTTAATTCGGCTACATATGCTGGGTCCTGTTTTTAGTTTATCTTAAGCGTTTGCAGCTAGAGGAAATAATAATGTTAGAAACAAGATAAGACATTGCATAATAAATTGGCAAAGTACTAATGTATGTCTGGAAAGTTTACGTCATCACAAGAAACAAAGTGAAAGAAAACGATCGCTCTTTATAAGATTTCGCATATTCACAGTTCCAACATTTTCTAAACAACAATCAAAATATGTAGTAACTTAATACCGTTACAAAAAAATAGTAATATTTAAGAACGTTCTTTTATAAATCATGTAAAGACTATCACATATATGAATCAAAACACTGTCAACATAATACATGACCTTATCTCTTTCCAACAAAAGCCTTTACAATGTAGTTCTAAAATCCCAGCTAAAAATCACAGCAAATTGAATTATTTCCAACTTTTCGCAGTGAATTCGTTCGTGCAGGCTAACAAAGCTCGACTGGTCAGTTGAATGCGCCAATATATGGCATCCGTCCATGAAACTTCGTGGCGCTTTGATATTCATACGAGAGCTTGTCAACATAGAGCAGTTTGTTCGCGAAAACAATCTGGATGGCTAGAATTTTTGATTTTACAACTTGGACTTTGTGACTTTTACGGTAAATATACCCTAGGCTTAAATTATATTTATAAGTAACACGGATGGAACATATGTTTTTAAGACTACATTGTATTTTGAAACAAAAGAATTTCATTTCGAACATTGACGACGTGAATGTAAACATTGTTTGTCTTCTCAACACTCGAGGATGCTAAGTGAATTGCACAGATCGATCAAGCAGCTCCAAAACTAGCAAACAAAATAAGAAAAAGATGCGACTATTTTGTCTCAAAAACAGTGTCTTTACAAAATCGCCAACTTTATCGACTTTTTATTATAAATCCTCGACGGTAAGAAGTAAATCTTCGCGACAAAGTACCTTATTACTTTGTTTGCTTATAAAACCGCACTAAAACGGTGTCTCCACCTATTTTCTTTGTGTTTTTTTCGACGTAAAAAGAGCTTGTCCTACTTATCACTGTTCTTTAGCAAAATAGTGTCACAAACAAGACTGTTGGGGCTTAAGTATCTCTCCCGTGGCGTTAAGTAGTCTTTATGAGAGCCTCTGTTCGTACCGGCTCCAGACGTTCGGTGGTTTGACGATGATTAGCAATAACACGTATGTTGGCTGGTATCTTGTGTCAATTTTCACACATACCAGAATTGTATCTGAACATATTTTTGCATCAGATGGGATATTAGTGTTTAGTAGTCAAATTTATGTAAAATAAAGGCTACACACAACTTGCTACACATAGCTTAGTAAATAACGGATTGCAACTTTTTTTGCTGTATTGTGCAAATTTGTCTTTTAATATACATACATAGATATGTACCAACTGAGGATTATCTCGTGAAAAAAGCACTTAACATTCGTGCCATTATCAATAAACCTTCTTACTTATATCACAGAATAGATAATAGCACAAGTCTTATAGAGTTAAACCAGATCAAATAATTGCATACCACCTTAATACAAGATTGTGATCACAAAACAGAATCCTTTTGTACTTACGATGGTTTACGACATGGCGCCCATAAAATGTGATATTTACTTTCCGAGTGTCCTTTGCTTTTTTATAGCTTTTAATATGGATAATGCCTTCGATTATAGAGTTGATTGTTTGAATAATACTTGCTTAAGTAAGTGGTTGTTTTTGGTTTCGAGTGGTGTGTAAATAGGTGGAGTGAATGAATTATTCAGTAGTCAGAAGTGTTTGTTATAGGCGGAGTATAAAGTTTTCTAAAAGTTGTGTAGATTTCGGGCGTAGTTAAAAAAATACTTTCATGTGCGAATTACTTAGTTTATTAACTCATGATTATTTTTCAAGAAAAAAAAGTGTTCAGATTGGCGTTAGTTAGAACATTTTTTTTTATAAGATTTACTTTACATTTGTGATTTTTTCTTAATTAAGCTATTCCAGAATATTACAACACTCTATTAATATCTTAAAGGAAAAAATACAAAGATAAGTCTCTTAAGATTATCAAAGACGGCATATCAATAATTCATCGCTGAATTAAAAAAGCACTCGAAGTCATAGTTAATTAAAACGTCCCAGGGCGAGCCATTACCGGGGATGAAAAAGCGATTTCCCCAACACTGGGTTTTAAAGGAATCGACGAGGCCTCAAGTCCATTTTAGTGAATAAGAGGGTGCCTCGACAGTAGCTTATAGACTTCTGAAAGGTTTCTCTTTGAGAAATGCTTCAAAAGATTTTATTGACGTATTCCATCTTGCAACGTCTTTGTTTCCATTGTTAGGAAAACTTTGAGTTCTCTCTCAAAGACGGCTGACATTTTATTTGATAGTCTGTTTTATTTACGTTTCAATTTTGTTTAATAAAGGTAAATTACCGTAAAATAGACACGACCATAGTTTTACAAAGTATTATGAGTTTTACCTTTCTTCGTTGCCATATGGACAAGAGGAATACAAATGTTTTAATATCTAAAAACGACTTTTGGAAAACAGAGTCGAAACCCTAGTCGTTCTCGATGCAATATTCCAATAAATAGAGGTCCTGTGAAAATCTTAATCCGACGATTTTTATAGAAAATTATATACTGTTATTTTATGGTGATCACTGGACTTTTGAACAAGGGTGCCAAAAGAACCACAATAAAAATCTATACCAACTAGATTAGCTAAGTATGTACATATATCTATGTATAGTCAATTCCGACCTTCCGATCTTTGTTCCAAGTATGTTACTATATTGTAAGGTGAAATGAGGCTCTAGACATTTTTGTACACAATATGCATCTTTTAGCGTCAACGCGTGTTATGTATGTAAGCGTTACCCCCTAAAACTTTATGACAGACGTGCTTCATACATCAAGTCTTCCTCAATTTCTTCAACACAATGTTTTCCTGTTTCGAAACCTACGAACCTTCTTATAGGTACAAGATTTAATACGGATTAGTTCTAAACTCTATTAAATTCAGCTTTGTTTAAAATCGAAAAGAGATTTCACCTTTTTCTTAATTAACGCCTATAACGAAATTTCCTTCATCAAAGCGGTATTAAGAGCGAAACTTTGGGGCATTAATGCAAAATAACGAGCGGATCGGGCCCAACCCGGGGGATACCAATAAGACCGGGATACGTCCTTTACTAATGGGACTTGTAGTCAGTTAGGAGATCGCCAGATTAACGTCACTATAGCTACAGTCCAAACCTTACAAAAGACGGTTATACACGATGGCGAATTTGGTAGACGTGCACTTTTTCTTGGAACTAAACTAAAATGGAACCTAGAGAATTTCAAGCAAATATTTCTTTTTTCTTGAAATTCTTTAGAGTTTCTTTTAAGTTATCAATATTCGTGTTGGAAGACCAACTTCGACTTTTTGAGATGATAACAGAGTTAACTTTCTTCTAAAGATTCAGACATGGCTGGCATATAAAAGTGGTGATTTTCTTGATTGATGATTGAAGTCATATAATTTACTAAATGTCAATTCAACATAATAACATAATAATAAAATGTTTTTTTTTTGACGGGTGTTTAACGGAATACTTTCCGTACGTAAAATGACGTTTTCAGCTGTTGTCAATTACGAAGCGAAGATCAAGATGGAAGTAATGTGTGAAGCCACCTTTACATTGTAGTAGCGGATATTGGAAATGGATATTTGCGTAGGCCTTTTACAGGGACCTTACATACAAGTATATGTTTATCGTAAAATAGGTTTATTGGGAAAAACGGTTATACGTTGACGCCTCGTTACACTGTAACGTTACTAACTCCTAATTATTATGCACGCTAACTTTTATTCAAGGTATTTTGTTCAGTAAAACCGTTAGGTGGTTCTTTATTGGCTGTTAGGTTGCCGTAAATTACTTTGTATTTTAGAGCTGAATTTTAAATACGTTTTTGCTTACCTGTGATTTTATTAGGCCGCTGAGGGGCAATTTTCTTCCAGTAATGCTAATAAGTATTTATTTTGCCCCCGTCGTATCTGAAATAACTATTTTAACTGACTTCAAAAAGGGAGGTAATTCTTCGCTTTTTTTATGGAAGCCGCACTACTCATATCCTTCCTCCGTGACGCAGTTAAGGTCGCCACGCCGCTACCATTGCGTTGGGAGGTCGTAGGTTCGATTCCCAACAGGAACAATTTGTTGAAATTTGTGCCATCCACGAATAGTTGTTTGTGTCCATTGTTTGTATGTTTGTTAAAGTCTCTGCGACACAAGGGCAATAGCTTGGTGCGGGAGTTGCGTTGTGTCTCTAAAAAAAATGTAAATGAAAAATGAGACTGATATCCTTCAACTTTTATTATCTGGTTAATTCTAGTTTATGACTGAGTTGAGTTGATTTATGATTTAATAATTACTATGCAATTAATTCAGAATATGAAATACTGCTAGACATTATAATATATTATTATGCTAATAACAGAGGTTGATTGACATAAATCGTTTTTAATGAATACGGATATTTACGCATAACCGTATCTTGCTATGAAATTTTAATTGTCCCCAGTTCATCTATATTATCCTGTATGCATTTCTCTACCGCTATCGGCTACCGACAACCGGCTAGCTATCGAAACATTTTCAATGACAATCGGTTCAGCGTCTCTAGCGAGCGTCGTGGAAACTATTTTGGCAGTACATTTTTACCTATGTGTATTGTTTATTATGTCAATATGAATTGTATATAATGTGCATTATACCTATGTACTATTGCATAAAATCACGCCTTTTTTCCAAAACGATGGGCAGAAACCAAAGAACTCCGCTTTCTACGATGCCTACAACTTCCCTTGCTTCATTCACATTCATGCATTTTGTCATACAGGACCGCCGGTTACGAGTACTACCCACTGCACAATATAAGCTTGTCACATCATAGAACATCTCACAAAGCATGTTCTACTTACAAATAAGATACTAATTACTATCCAGACCATATGGCCCTATCTATTTCGGTAATATCAACCAAATGCTAATTAAAATTCTAGCTGACCCGTAAAGGCTATCATTCTAAGGCTTGAGTCCCATCCGGCGACAGCTGACACATTCTCTATCAATTACGTTCATTATGTCATCCCTCGGTACTATCAATAAGAAACTAATTACGTAATAATTATTCTATTTTAGTGCTATCGTAAAGGGAATTTATGATGATTTGGGTATGACAGTGTTATATGAGTTTAGTAGGAAATGTTCGTAATTCGCACGTCAGCAGCGAAGTGAGTTTAATTGTGGATGGTTATAGATGAGAGTCGATGACGTATATCTCATGCTTCGTTTAACTTTTTAGTAGGTATTTCGAAACATGGAAAATTGAAATGATAAATGAAAAATATTCTCCTAGCCGATATTCGATATCGATAGTGAAAGAAAAGTTCAGAAAATACTTTTTGGGCTAGGATTCGAACCACAGAGAAAGCCAAAGAACGGAGAAAAATATTATAATAATACTTAATACTCGTCCAGATCGAGAGCTTCTTATGTAAGAATACAATTGAATACATAAATAAAAATAGAGCCTTGATCTAAATACACATCGTTGTACCATGTTATTGTAGAACACATTACGCTCAAACAGAAGTACCGTATCGTAATAAAATATACAAAACAAAGAAACATCCCTACGAAAAAAATGAATAAACGAAAAAATTACACACACTATAACACGGAACAGCCGGATCTTACTGTTTATATTGCACAACGCATATATCCAAAGTTGAAAGATAAAACATTCCAATTCCGTATCTAATTTATTATAGAAAAAATCCGATGCGTTTCATCGAGTTTCCTTGTAGTGAAAAATCGTACCATTACGGAGGGAAGCGGATCCCGCCGCTCGTATTTCAAAACAACACATTATTGTTTCGTTCTCCTTTTGTTTCGCGGTTAAACCCGTTATAAATTTAGTGGGAAATTGCTTTAAAGTTTTCCTTTTTTAGTATTACACGGTATCTCTGGTGGCCGTGTGGAAAATCAATAATGTGAACACGACAATGGTATTAAGTTCGGTACTAAATGAATTGGTCCAGGCGGCTTGGTAATAATTCACACGGTACTTAAGTACATTAGAGTAGTTTCCAGTGAATGATTAAAGGGTTTTTTCTATTTTTAAATGCTTGGAAGTTAGTGAGGTTAGTGCTAAATGGCTATTGTGTTAAGCGATCGATTTGCGGTTTCATTATTAAACTACATAGATTTAACTTACAGTCGATTTGTGCATTCATTGTTAAATTGGTAATTTTATGGTGGGACTGGGTATTGTTTTGTTGGTAGATTTATTGATTGTGGCCAGCGGAATAAAGGTTCGACGCACCAAAATAGGAAAAGCTTAGTAATATACATATATTACAGTTTCACTAGTATGTATTTTTGTATATAGTTTATTAATCTGTGATCAACGTAATGAAATTCAATTATATCTATTGACTGTTAAAACACTGCCGACTTATGAGAGTTGGGTACACATTTTGACAAGATTTTACGTAAAAAATAGACTAACTAAACGTAACAATCTAAAATAAGATACAAATAATGAAAATTACATAATTATCCTCGACGGCACTTTCAAGAGTCTGCCGTTCCCAGTTTAATGTCGTTTCATCTGTCTGTGCGGGACTAACAAAGTTTTGTATCTCCTGTAAGACTGCTCGAATACTGAAAATGAAGCACTCGGGGGAAATTCACCATTAGCCGACTCATTAAATTGTGATTTCATTTTACATTTTTACTTTCTTTTGATGAATTATTTAGATATTTTTGTGTCGCGTTCGCTTTGATGACTAAAAGCACGATTAAGTAGAATTTCCTTAACAATTTATTCATCATTTTGTGTTATGTTTATATCTTCAAAAGGCATGATAATATGTTAAGTACACCATAAAAATAAATGACCTGTGAACGTATGCACACGTACAAATATGTATATTTAATAATCATAAACAAAAAAACCTAAACGCAACAGTGCCTTCACATATTAATCTGCAATTAATATACGAAAAACAGTTACTTCTTTCATCGGCATTTATAGAACTGTGATCACCACATAAATGGCTATACATGCCCACGTATTACACATACATATACCTCATTGACGCTAAATGACCCTTTCTCTAAATAAATAATTTATTTTTGAACTTTATTGGGATGCATTCAACGTTGAAATAACGAGTACGGATAGTCGGTTCCGTGTGTTGGTTTCCAAAAGCTTGAATAGTTGCCTATGCTATGCTTCAAGCATCGTAATTGTACCAATTAAAACCGCTTGTTATATCGCTTATACCTTCACTCTATAAGGCTGTGCCTGTTGATACTCAATTAGAATGATATTTTATTAATTGCTACGGAGATTGTAAGTACTACGAAAACATGCTCGGAAAATTGTTGTGATTAAAATTGTGGTTGGATTGCTTAATTAATGTAATTTTGTTTAGGTTAACCGGTTATGTGGTTTACAGCCTTTATGGGATAACTGGACTGAAATAATTGTATTTATTTTAACAAAATTAACACACTTTTAAGTACTGTCTCTGTGGCACCGTCGGTAGAATATCTGACAGCAGTCAGATGGGGTTAGCAGACACTAGGGGTTCGATTCCCGGGTAGGCCAAAGTACTAGGTATTGTCTAATTATAATAGTGTTTCTCAACAGTAGCCCGGAATTTAGTAGCGTGCCCAATATATAGCAATAGACTCGCCCCCTATCACATTGGACCAACATTGTTAATGGCGTGGTGGTATTAAACCTCTGCCTACACCTTCGAGTATAAACAGGCTTGAATGTTTATAATAACATGTAAAACAAACATATGAATAAGTAATAGTTTAGTATTCAATTCTACGCCTATAATTGACTTTTGAACTGTACCAATGACGCTGAACTAAATAAGTGACTATGACGTACGGAGACAGTAAATTAATTGCATAAATCATCTTAATAGCTTTATTCTGATAGTAAACAGTCAGTCCAATTGGCCCTTTCTTAGAAACCCTATAAACACATCAAGTGACTAACATCATTCAACTTTAAACCCAAGCTCTATAAATCAAAACTGATTTTATTAAGCCTATCAGCCTATGCGTAGATAAAATTACACTCAAACTGCCGATCGCTCAAACAACGTGCCAAAACATCAATAAAAAAATAGGTTTAATCTCGTTCCCGCCAAAGAATGAAAATAATTTCGATCATAAATAAAATTCTATGCCAACGTGGGCAGTTCAATCAGCCTACTTGCACTAAAAAATAAAATTAAAAGTAAAGCCGGCTACAAATGAGGCGGGTAAAATTATTTTTACGATGCTCTCTCTCAATTAGGAGGAGCACCGACAGTAAAGTGTCAGTGTTATTTAAATTTACTGCACCAATTAGACTCGCCATCATCACAGCAGTGATGAAACCATACCGTGTCGTGAGTAGCTTCCCTTATTAAGAGTTCTATAATTAAAATTTACAGCGCCAGCCGAACGATTCAAATAACTAAGAGAATAGCTACAAATGATTCCATTAAGTAGTTTAAACATGTTGAGTACCACGTTTACGCACTTTGTATTGGATGGTACTGGAAAAATGCGGGTCAGTTTATATTATTGTTATTTTAAGACTTTATGATCCAGTGTACTTGTAAACTAAAAGCTGTCTGTTGATTGAACTCTTTACGCAAGTTTCTAAATGTTAACTAAACTATACGGTAAACTATGGATATTCAAAATATTTCGTATGAGCGGAGTTCTAAGAAATAATTTCCAGTCTCAGTGTAATTAAAATAATTTCTAGCGAAAACCAGATATTTAATTACTGTGTCTCCATTACACAGCATTTTGAAAGTTTGGAACTGGTACAAACGTTATTCACATTTAATGTTCCGACGACGGCAAATTTCCCACAATTGCCAGCGCAAAACGCCATAAATGTACAAAAGCGGTACGCAGAAAAATAAACAATAATTCAAAGTAACAGATACCGCTGAATAAAAGGATTGCACCATAACACATATCTCAAAAAGTTAGTTGGCGCGCAAAACATCCTGGCATGTACGATGTATGTAGAAGCACAATTTGGCATCGGAAGGCGAGAACAATCTGGATAATAGAATAAACTTGTTTCTTTGGTAACATGGTTTGGGGATGGCGACGTGAAGGCGGACGGCGGTTGCTCTCTTGAATATAGATAGCTCTTTACCTTTGCTAGTTGATAATTAAAGGACAAACGGAGTATTTATTAGTGGTTAGCTTCGTTAGCACTTTGAGGTCGGGTTCACCTCGATGCGAGTTTCTTACGTCATGATTCATTGTTTGGGTACAAGTAATTTCCTATTTAGCGTGTAATGTCGATTTCCTTACAAACTTTGGTTGTTTTGTTGCCATTGAAAGGATGGTAAGTATTCAGATTTACCAAACTGGATTTTATGTTTAAAGTACAAGTAAGAAACAGTTATACAGATTTCATTTTAACAGCTTAATATAATCCACCCACGACTTCCTCTAAACAAATAATTAACAAACTATTAATATGAAAAACAAACATTCCCAAATGGAATTCATATACGTATTTTATGACTTGTATCAATAAACAGATAAACTATAAAAGTATTGGCTAATCGTAATCAATAATCCATAACTCAAGCAGACGCCGCGATCATCGGTTAATATCAGTAAATATGTTTTTGCGTAGGTATAAAAAGAACTTATATGTGTGCGTACCATTTGGAAATGAGACAGCTAATATAATAAACGTCATAAATATGTTCCATTCGTATTTGTTTCTACGTATGTATAATCGAAGACAAAACTTGTTTCGGGAAACTAATAATATCAGGCCTACTATATCATAAAAACTTAATTGGAATGTAAAGAAAAGGATGCAAAAGGCACTTTTGAGAAATTGAAAACTCGGAGAGCGACGGTATAGTTTTCTTAAGCTATAGAAAACCAAATTAAAATGGCATGGCAGTTTCTTCTCAGATATTTTTCGTCATAGAAAATCTTATTTTGGAAGCCATAAGCTTTAAAGCATTAATCACTTTAATTACATACTGAGAAGTCGCCAGTTTTGGACATACATCATTTTACAACAGTTTTATCCCTTAAGGCCAGGATACAGCTTTGGAAAAAGGTATTTAGGTTTTTTCCGATTACAGCCAGTGATTGCCTTAATGCTCGATAGCTTACGATAGGCTTGGCCCCAATTAAGTTAGATGTTTGGCCCTAATACCGTCATTAACGAGCCTCGGGCGAACCGTAATAATTCTCTTACCCCTGAGAACGTTTTGGACCTTCTAATTTCTTAGATAAAATATATTCTTGTAAGAAAAGTACCTATGTGATATATAAAAAAGACGAACTAAAATATGGAGGTGACAAGGATGAAAACGAAGCTAGTGGCAAAGAGAGAAAGAGAATAAGAGAGTGTAAAAGTATGGAAGTATAAAGAAGAAGAGATTTGAGTTAGAGCAGACGCTTATAAGCAAAATATAAGCATTATAATTACACTTGACTTTAAATAAAGGAGTAACATCTACCATGAATAAAGTATTATTAAGCTAATAACGGTAAGGGAAGTGGTTTGTAGCAGTAATTATGGACTATTTCAACATGAGAACGATTATAGTTTTTAAGACGTATAGGTAATTTCAAAATAAGAGATTTTGGTTTTTAACATCGATCACTTATGTCTTTAATGAGTATAAATTCTTGGTATGGCTAGGTTTACGGGGTTTTCTTATCTTTAATAAAAACTTTTGGCATTCATATTTCACCGATCATTTTAACTTATAATTGGATATTATGCAAAAGAGACAAATACAACGACACAATTTCACACGGAAAAATAAATTACAATGATGAAACAAAATACGTTCGGCAGAAAAAGTGCCCATCCGTTTCGAATTGTGCGTGTATGTTTATCATTATTATAATTAAAACACTAGATCATTTCCATTTAACACGCAATTATCCATAACCAATAAATATTAAGCATTATTATGCACGCAACATTACAAGCTTAACTTTAAAACTTTTAGTTCGTATAGTACATGTCAGAGTGATGTACAGTCAATATCCCATAGAAGTCTTCGTAAATAAGTCTTGGCGAACTACCCACATTTGTGGTCACCAGTACCTACTATATCCTACTGAATGTTCGTTATGGGGAAACTTTGGAAAGCTTACAACTTGATGCTGTCATTGTTGAACTTGGATTTACGCCAAACGTGCAAAGACGCATTGCAGAGTAATATTCGCCCTTTTTCTTTACCTAAGAATATTTTCTTGGATATGTTGCTATGGCCTTGTATGTGAGTAATGTTTGACTTTCTGGCATGTCGCGTTGTTTTCGTGTCGCATAGTTTTAACAGACAACGGTGTATAGATTAGCATCGTTTACAAAGAAAACATGCACTACACTATTTTTAGTAGTTCAGGTGTTGACCTCACAAATTTGTTTATGAAGATTAGTATGTGCTAAAAATAATTAAAGTAAATTGTTGAAAGTAGGTTTACAAGCTAAGTTTACCAACCTTTTGACCAATAATGTACAAACTATGTAAGATTGCAAATGTTATCTTGAGGTTTGCCAGTCAATGCTGATTTAGTTAGTTTAGTTACCTAGTTTTTAACGAAATTGGCAGCCGTTATGCTTATCAAGACAAGCAGACAGAGCGAGAATAATTTCATCGTATTTATAAAATTACTTAAATTAAATTATTTTTTTGTTGATATCAATACTACAGATAAAAAGATGCCATCAAAAACATTCTGTAAAAACCACAAGTCTCGCCGTAAAAAGTGGTGAGATCTATATAATACCAAGTCGATTAATCTATTTAGCCTCTACTTAAAGGACCTTCTGTCTTAAGTTATTACGTATGTTATTATCATGCCAATTTAAAAAAAAATACCTTTAAAACAAATAGACCGACCTGGCCATCGCATGATTTGATTATTAGTATGTATCACAACTACACAGCACGACGAGAAGTTAATGCTCCTGAAATGTTAATGGCGAATTTGTGTTTTCTTGCGATGACCAAGTCGATCTATTTGTTTTAAAGGTATTTTTTTTAAATTGGCATGATAATAACATACGTAATAACTTAAGACAGAAGGTCCTTTAAGTAGAGGCTAAATAGATTAATCGACTTGGTATTATATAGATCTCACCACTTTTTACGGCGAGACTTGTGGTTTTTACAGAATGTTTTTGATGGCATCTCACTTCTTTTTGTAGAGCGAACATAAGTCCAATTCGTATGGAAAGACGTTTTTTTTTTCATAATTCAACATATTTTCCTATGGGAATGTTGTTAAGTTTCATGGGCTAAACACCCTTACCCCCCTTATACCCCCTGCCGTTATGCCTCATATAGTAGGTACCTATTTAAAATAAAATAAATAGATGTAAATAGTATTTACACCTATTTATTTTATTTTCTACAGTAATAATAATTCATTAACTGCAAATGTAACCTTGTAATCTTATACATTTATATGGGATTACAAAGTTATTGTTGTAGTTGGTGTATTTAGAATACTGGACCGAAATCAGAAAATATTACAATTTTCCCATGATTAAGACACTAAACCCTATTTGTATTCTAAATTTTAAGCTTCTAAGTCTGCTAGAAGTACCTTAGACTTTTGATGATCGGTGAGTCAGTGAGTCAGTGAATCAGTGAGTGACAAAATTCAAAATTTTAACAAGTTGTCATTCTTAAACTACTGGTTCAAATTGACTGAAATTTTAAATATACCGTGTTTATACAATGACTGATTAGTTGCTGAAAATCCAGGCTTCTTGTTTTATCCACAACGAAATTATAGGGGTGTCAAAAATAGCCCGAATTGCTTCGAGAAAAGGATGTTACGGCCGTGCCGCTTTTTTTTGCTCGACTTGCGGGGGCACTTCCGTGCCCCCAGATTTTAGTTAGAGTACTAAAATATTTTGCGAGTATTTCACGAAACAACTAACAGTACGTGTCTATACACACTTAAGATCAGTCGTGATTTGCATACTACTGTCGGACATACTTTATAACTTACAGCTACATAACATTTCACTTATCTACCGTAATAGATCGGTGTGAGTCGTTCAACTAGAATTGCAATAGTGTTTGCGTAGCACGTCATTAAATCTTATCATGTCCGTGTCTATTTCATCATGGCTGACACGCGAGTTTATTACTACGTGTGCTGTTTGTTGCTTGTTTTGCGAATAAACGTACTGTAGGATACGAGGATAAAAGCGACCCTATGCTTATAAAAGGACGTACTCGGTCTTTTACAAAAAAATATGATTCACTTTGTAGGTATTTAAGAAAGCGCAAATTGAACGTTGATCCTGTGTAAAAGACTCTTGGTTGTCTGTTCTACCAATCAATTGATCGAAATGCAAATGCCCTCGCCTTCGCGTCCAGTGATTCTTTTCAAGAGGACCTAAAATAGTTCATTATTATATAGAAAAATTGTTGTCGTAAACTTCAGCAAAGTGTATTTTTAAGTATAAAAAATGAACGCGCGTTAAAATATTACTAGAGTTAATCGTTTAATCAAATTTTGAATCCATTTGAAAAAGTTCTTTTTATAAGTCAGACTGAGTATATTAAAGCCATTACTGTCCCACTGCTCAGCAAGGGTCTCTTCTCGGTTGGAGTCCATTAATTTCTAATTCACACTTCGTCGAGTTAAAGGTTTTGACTTTGAATCCAAATAGATTTGCTATAAAAAAGCATTAGTTTTTTCAATATTATTTAAGTTGTGAGAGTAGTGATATTTAAAACAGTTAGCGAAGAAATGCAGTCTCCAACCTGTTCTTGTCCAGATTTAAAGAACTCCAGGCCCAAACCCTGCCTCACTACCTAAGAAAATCCATTTCCACTGTTTAGCAGTAAGAAAATAGCAGCTGAGAATTATTTTTGCATGTTCACCTTTATTGAATGGTGTAACTTATGTCAGCACACTAATTTACATAACGCAGGTAAGTTATGAAATTAAGTACTTACGCTTAATTTGTATGAAGACCCTCACATAACCTCTTCGGTTTATTAAAGAGCTTCGGGTTCCAGGTGCTTGTAATAGTGTCCTTACCTAATATTGTATTTTACCCTACAGTATTAAAAGAGAAAGTTTATTATCTAAATAATTTAACTGTTTAAACAATTTTGAACATCATGCAAACAGGTATGTTTCCGTCGTATTCAATTCAGTTTCGGTGTAGTTTTAGTTTAACAGGTACCCGTAATTGTGATACATTTAGAACGCATTACTCCATATTAGGCCCTAACATTTTCCGCAACAAGGTAAAAGCGGGCCGACTCTGCGTGCGGGAATTTTGTCCATTGCACACTGCGACCAGACATTCCCATAGAGTGTACAATGAAACTATTGTACTAGAATAGATTAATTAGCGTTTTAATTACAAGAAAATAACAGCATCAACAAACCGTAAAGCAGACAGACACATCTCTTTGTACACTGAACATCTAAACAAGCGTCTTTTGTTCAGTTTTCGGTATGAAATCCGTGTTATGACTGCGCCGTTCATTTGCGCCTCAAGTAATATCATTTTCCACGTTTTCCTTTCCTTTGTCGATGTAGACACAATAAAAGCAAGCCGGCTCGTTAATCGCACAGAGTAGTCCGGGCTTGTAATTAACTTTGCAGCCAGAGAGAACAGAGATTTACGTGGACCCCGGGTACAATTAAATTTGCATAGGAAATTGCACAGAATGAGCTAAGAATAAGTTACCCGGGTATGAAACTAAATTTTATGCTTGTCGTCGGGTAAGTACGCTTATTTATTTACCTGGCTCTTAGTTCGTAATTACTGCCAAGGGGATGGAAAGTAAAACCTCATTTTCCTGGAATTCAATTAGCAAATTTGTTGCAATATTTTTCTGTGATGAAGACATTTTTTGCTGCAGATTAAAGCCAACAAAATCTTACAATTTCTTTTGAAAATAATAACTAACGTTCACTACAATCTTTATTGTTCTTTGTACCTTGTTAACCTTATTAACTCAAAGCCCATAATATTCAAATAAAACTCTAGTTCTCTTTAGTTTTTTTGTCCATTTAACATAAAAGCAATGATTCGTAAAACTGTGGCTATTTGTAGCTCGGCGGTATAATTGGCTATCAGGGCCGGTTGAAAAACGAACTGATGTTTATTTTAATGTACCCCATCCATCAAGAACTGCGGCTTGGATGTTTCGAAGACAAACTTCCGTAATTAACAACACAAAGCAAATAATTATTTTGAAATAACGTTTTTCAATTTGCGCAGCAATATTTATTTTATTAATTAATTTGCGGAGACAACTAACTTTAACTATAAAGCATTGTCACATCTTTACACTAAAGTCATAATTGAATATTATTCTTAATGTTTGTAACTGTATATTTTGATGTGGAAAGATTGCAAGATTCGCAAATACTTGTAAACAAACAAACACTTATAGAAATAATAATTACTGAAACGTTTAACGGCTATTATTTATTTAGCTTTTACGTAGTCTATACATTAATAACGAAATACAGTGGAGTTTCCTCTCAAATTGTCCGCGGTGTAAGTTTTATTACAGCACCCGTCTGAACACTTCCACGATATTTTTCATATTTTACGACGTTTTGAATTTACGCCTCTTGTGAGTGAAGGCAGACAACTTGCCGCTTCCTGACTATTCTTGTATGCACCGACGGGCTTTCATATGTCTGCTGCAAATGTAAAAACTCGTTGAAAATTTATATTTTCGTTGCTACATGAGAGTTTCAAGAAATGGCGGAGATGTTTACATTTTTTGTTGATTTGCCATGTACTGAATGATGGCCAACATGACGGCTTAAAGGTATGAGCTATAGAATTTGGTAGATATTGTATAATATCTTATGAAATCAACTGACAACTGCGACTGAGCTATAAGACCCTACAACTTCAGTCCATTTAAGTCAGTTTAGTAACCATCGTCCTTTGCTTTCATTGCAACCCATAACCATCTACAGTAAATATATACTCTTACTTCCTCTAATGTCCATGTACTTACAAGTACTATAAGTACTGTAACATAAAGAATTGTAGATATATACTCTCGAGCGGTCGACAGTGATAGATTGCTCCACAAGAATTACAACCACACCACTAACAAAACTATTCTGCACATTTACGATACAAGTACATGCTTATAAAAGCAATTATCAAGGTTTTAGCTTGTTTAGATCAATAACAGTCTACGGCTTTACTTTTGTTCGAGAATTTTAGTTCTCAAATCTTTATTCTTCTGGTTGAATATTTATTATTCTTTGATTGACAGTTATAGATTACATTATTTTATTCGATACACAAAGAGAATTAGGTACTATCGTTAAAACTTGAATGCTCGTAAATAATAAATGTTGATCTAAGCCTTGAAAAGAACTCTAACTAGCAATAAATTCTATTTAAACTTCGATCACCTTGCTGAACATAATATTACAAAATGAGGAATAACAGTCTAGACCAAATAAGTGTTTCTTGTAAATACTTAGTTTGATTCAACTAAGCTTGATATAACCTCATTTAAAAAAAACTTCCCACCAAATCTCTACGGAACAACAGTTTTAACTCCTACAATCCTTTCCACCTAAATAATAAGCGTCCACTCTAGTTACCTTTGCTAGAAGCTAGACGAAAATGCAGTATCTAGTTAACAACTGTATGCAATTTTTATATTTCATCTCGTCTGTGCCACATATCCTGCCGGCATGTTGAGAGCTCCTGAAAAATGTCCAGCGCTTGAGTCCATAAGTTCAACGTATGACTGGCGTAAAATTACCAGATTTAGTACGTACAAAAAAGTTCGAGTGTGTTTTTTATGTATTAGCTACGGTTGTAGCCTGTGGGCTTAATTTGAAACCTGTTTTCGTGATGTGTTACATTGATTGTGACGTTGAATATTTATGCGTCGCAATTTTTGTGTACAGATTGAATATTGTTTGTCAGAGGATAATCTTATAAGGGGTGAACTTGTTTAGAGGCATTGGGCAGCTTATAAGCATTGCACGTCGTATAACGTATTTAATATGGTAAATAATGAGTTGCAGAATTGCATAGTAAAAACCTGTAAAAAGTACTGCAATATTTTGGTATGTTAAGCGTAACTTGGCGTTATAATATACTAAAGTTTACGAGAAATTCAAGCTCGCTCACTATATAATACTAAAATATCCCCATAATATTATTATGGTATTTCATATCCTACTTTATACAGGTGGCATAAAAAAGGATACACCATAAAAAAACACCTTACATTTTCTTCCATTACTTTCGCCATGGAATAGCTACACTTAAAATACTATCGTGCCTTGCCTGATCAAGCTCCATAACGAACCGAGTGTAAAATCATTGCAAAATTAAAAACGGCTTTATTTCATCTATAAAATCGGCGTTATGCAAAACCAGTGGCGGTTTTCTTCACAGTCGCCTTATCAGCTGTTAGCGCAAACAACTCTTTTGTTATACTATTAAATTTTAATTTACAGCGACGCGTTATCGCTTGAATGCTTTCCTTCGTTATATTCAGGAAAAAGCCTATAAATAGCCGCAGTTTTATATGAAAGAAGTGGTTTATGTGGTTCATTGTTTACTATAGTTTGCTAGTGTGAGATTTATAGTGAGTTTATTCAGCAAGTGTGGTACTTTGTTGCACACTTGCAAAGTAATGACTATAAAATGTTTTCCATTTTGGCAATAGATCAATTCTTCTCACTGTACTTAAATGTTCAGTAAACCAAGAAGGACCTGCTTCGTTTCTTGTTTACTTTGTATTAGTTATTTCTATGTTTATAAAGTTCCTCGCAGTAGTAGTGGAAAATAATAAATACAAGCACAGAAGTTGTTTTTTATAAAAACAGAAACGTTTTCGAATTCTTGCAGAACGTAACTTGAATATGTTAATTAAATAGTACGTTATTTTAACAAAAAAAATATAGGACGATATTTTTTTAGCTGTATATATACTACGTCAGTACTAAATATGTAATACTTTTATAAAAAAAAGTGCTTAAGTATTACCTAAACGGCTTAGAAAGGTGTGAATAATTCAGCTATAAATAAGAGAGTCAAGTGTTTTAAAACGCTCCGTGTTTTTGTTTCGTTTTAATTACAATCCCTAACGAGGGTTTATCTTTGTCGCTAAAACGTTACGCTTTACCTTATTATAATTTTAATATACGGTTTGTTGCCCCTATTTTAATGTATGTTAACACAAAGTGGGTTTTGTTTACCTTTTAGATATGTATTATGTCTATGTATTAGTAAAATTATAAAGTTGACATTATGCCGTAACAAAATTATGTAAAAAGGTACTGTAATGTTTGTTATGTAGAGATTACATTAACAAAACATCAATTATTGTTTTCATGTTACAAGTTTACTTAATTACATTTCATTCGGTCTATATAAACAATTCTGGGTGTGAATCCTTTCTTCCTTGATTTCATCATACAGAAAATCAGAGATCTATTTATTTTATTGAAATTGTTGCTGCTATACAATGAAACGCCTAAAAAACACACTCAAAGGAAAACTACTTAATAAATCTATTTAAAAGATTTTTTTAAGTTCGTTAGCCTCTTTTCCAACCCTATTTTCTTACATCTAACCCTAGCATTAACTAATTGTGTGTAACCAATACCTACAGTATATCAACGATCTCTGCTCCACATAAATTTCTATGAAGGATAGTCTACCATACTGCACTAATTGCTTTGCTTGCTATGGTCTTGTGACCGCAATAATAACATATGTATGTAATTATAATTACTCCAGCACAGACGCCATTTACAGCACTTGCAAACTGATATACTATATCTAGTGTGCATTGTTGATTCGTAACTACTTGCACATGTAAAATAAAATATACTGCATCATTAATCTTTGTCTATGCAATCAATTTTGATGTTCTTGTGCCTAATGACTTGGTTGACCAAGAATAAAAAAAAAAAATAAAAAAAAAAAAAATGTTTTATTGCAGTAACTAGTACAACTTTACATTGAATCTTACAATGGAGACCTCCTTTTAAGTAAAAGATATACCTGTGCTAGGAGGCCCCGCTCTTCAGTAACATATTTTAAAATGATAAAAGTGGTGTACAAGGAAAGATATAAAAAAAGGACATGCACTTATATTCTAACTAATACAAAGTTATAAATTACAGGTTTTTGAATTAGAGTTAGATTAAACTTTTTTTAACATTTTTTTAAGAAAACGTGTGTGTGTGTGTGAACGCATGTGCGTGTGTGTGTATGCGCGTGTGTGTGTGTGTGTGTGTGTGTGTGTGTGTGTATGTGTGTGTGTGTGTGTTTGCGCATGTGTGTGGGTGGATGTGTGTTGTGTGTACCTAAATATGTATCAGTGTGTGTGTAATGCATGCGTGCTTCTACATTTACAGTGGGGATGCTTGCAGCATGTCTTCTATTTCATCATAGGTTTTATCCTTCAGCCACTGAGCTATTGTCTTTTTGCAGTCTTTAGTTGACAAGGGGTAGATATTGAGTAGATCATTGATTTTGTTATATAAAAAAGCGGACTTTGCATAGTATTGCCTTTTAGCGTACGTAGTCTTAACATATTCTGTCGGTGCAACGCGATGTTTTCGTCTTCTTTCCGTTAGAAGTGGCTTGTAGGGCAATACTTTGTGTAATTTTATCACAGTATGGAGAATGAATAATTTTCTGACTGATAGTATATTGCTGAGGGAATACAGCTCGTTGGTTGGAAATCTATATGGCTTGGAATACATGACAAGAATCTAATGAAGAATTGCCTACAATGTCCTGTTTGAACCGCATTTGTTATGAGTTATGCTTAGAAACGTCTCTAAACTACGTTAGATAAAGAACGTTCGTCGCAAATTAGTGCTATTGATCCTTTCTAATTTAAATTAGATTATTTGTCAGTAGCCTGAGGTTTGTTAATACCCCCGGTCTGTAGCAATAGGCTCATAAGATATTACATAGGACTTACAATGTAAGCGGCGTCTACAACTTCAGGTATTATAATTTCAAACTTTTGCTAAAAACCAATAAGATATCGTACTACTGTTGAGGCGAGCCATGCATCAAAACAATACAGACAAACACTCCCATATCTAGACTAAACACCGGAAGTGAAAACGCAAAATATGCCAATAAGCCACCAAAGGGCCGCAATTACGGCTTAACGTCCAATGTGAAGATGTCATTTCACCCGTTCCGCCAAATTGGAGGTCATTCAATTTGCATATAAAGCGTGCAGAGGCGTCAATAGTATGGAGAGGGCTCGATACGAGTCCCATTCGCTGGAATACGACCCAGGACCGATGACCATTGTCGGCAACGAACCTTGTTTACATTATATGAAATGAATGACGTTTTTACGCAATACACTCTGTTAATAACATTATTCAAAGCGAACGGTTTATAAGCTAAAATTAGCGAAATTCATTTATGTCAGAATTGCAGCCATTTATTTCAGTAAACGACGTCATTAATTAGGTAAATCAGATAACGTGAATTGCACAAAGTTACGAAGATTAATCCGGAAGGCGGAAGCTTGGAAGCGGCGGCAGTAAATTGAGAATTGCAGGAGTCATCATTTTACTTAACTTTTCAAACTGTATCTCTGTACAATGCCGACTTTAGAAGTTTAATTTTATTGATCAATGAGATAAAATTGCAGAATTGAAAAATGAACGGTTGTAATTAAATATTATCTTGAGTTATTTATATCTACTGGTTTTTATAAGTATCCAATGAGATATTACGCATCGTAGATGTTTTAGTCTGATATATTATTATGATACAACCATTTACATCAATATTCACTGAAATTTATCACTCAAGAACTACACTATTTGTTACCTTAAACTACGCTAGTTTACACCCGGTAAACTAAAAGCAATACATCAAAACTCTTAACCACTATACTTTGCTAACGTTCTCTCTCTCCAGCACTAAACATACTAAAGAAACTATAACACGAACTTTAAAACATTTAGCTATGAACAATGGTACCACAGAACATCTCGTTCATCCGATGTTCAAAGATTCAGCGAGAGATAAAGGAATACGTGAAGTACTTAAAGTGCATACTCATAAATCCGTATGCAATAAAATACACGTACAAAGTGGCACGTGACTACAGAACCTCCAAGTTGAGATGTAAATATTTACTGTTACATTTTATACCCAGTTTTAGTTCCAACATAAATCTATGTTTATGATTTGGGCGTTATATTATATTTGGGGAAAGGGTTACGCAATTCTTAAGCTGGCGCCACACATCGTCTTCGAGACAATTTCCCTAAAATGTATGGAGATAATCCCTTTTTTGAAGTGTTAGAGATTTTGCGGTCTTTTATTGCAGACCCACAAGAAAGGCATAGGCGCCAGCTATGTGCAAATATTCACACCAGCACAACATCACATAAATCTATACAAATGCGAGAATGTATAGAAGCTGCGATATTTTGCCGTCGGCCCCTTTAGGCATTATCGAGAAACGGTGAAATAATTGTTTAACTAACACCTGCATAACTTGTAACTGTACTTACTGTATATTTCAAACGTAATTTCTATCTGTATGTAAGATGTAGAATATATATTTTTACATACGACACCTATAAACCCATAAAAAATACACCTATAAAAAAATTCTAACTTTTCTCACCACGCCAGGTCGCCACGCCGATACCACTGCAACGGGAGGTCGTGGGTTCGATTCCCACACGGAGCAATTATTTGTGCGATCCACAAATAATTGCTTCGGGTCTGGTTGTGCTTTGTGTCCGTTGTTTGTATGTTTGTAAAAGTCCCCGCGACACAAGAGCAATTCTTAGTGCGGGAGTTGTCTTTAAAACAAAGAAAAAAAAAAAGAAAGAAACCACTTACTGTTTCAACTTGCATCCAGCAACGCCGCTTTAGTGTCGGTCCGAAAGGAAACATTTAAAATTGTCTATTATTACTCAACCTTTGTGTTCTATATCTATTAAATACGTTGAGAAATATCTTCGCAGTTACAGCTTATTTAATTGTAAATACTTCATAGTATTTGCAATGCACTAGTATGTAAGTCAATCAAATATCGCCGGGAGCTACCGTGAACGCCAGAGGTTCATTCCAAACGTTCTGTGAGTTCTATTACGATCCGCGGAACTATTATAATGAACTAGCTACCTGCTTCATCGCCTCTGGGTTCACTTACGCATAGTAGTATTCTCGCAACTTGGTAATAGTCGTAAATTACACCATATGGACATTGACACCGAATATATGAATGGTCATTAAAATTAATACACGAACACCTCCGTATCCTATTTTAACAGTAAGTGTCTATTTGTATGCAATGCTCGTAAATTTTACTTGTCCGTTTAGAACTGTTTACTGGATTATTGCAGTTTAAATACCAACAAATGTGTTTAAATTCTTCTACTTTCTCGAAATTAAGACTACATTCTTAAGAATGGGACTTGTTTTGCATTGATACGAGAAACTTTCAGTTTTTAGAGTGTCTTTAAAAAAAAACAACAAACGCTGAAAGAAGTTAATTCTAAGCCTCGGTATAAAAACAGAACCATCCTTGCGGGACTATTGTAGTAAATATAAATAAGTACAAACATTTGGTCACAGTCTACCTTAAAACTTTTAGTTTTAAATAAAGCTTATCTTAACAGTAACTTGAAACCTCAAACTTACCTAACAATACTATAAAATAAACACAACACTGTAACTCCGGTATTTCCATTCGGAAAAGCAGCCAAATTTTCACGCGGGCTCTATAAAACTGTCATTAGTTCGACTTCCCGGTTCATATGGCGCTCTATAGTACCATTTTATAATCCTACTCACTATCAGGAGTCGAAAATATGACGTCTAGACTAGACGGTAAGGAAGAAACGGCCTGCGACCGTCGTCTTTACCGCCAAAGACGGCAAACTGCGCGAAAGTGATACCGAGCGATACGCAGTCACGTAATTTCACATTTACATGCCGTGCTTTGAATCGCTACCGTTTTCCGAATAGGAAAATATAGGGAAATAGTTGTTAAGAAATATAAAGTTAGTGTAGCTTGAACTTTATATTTGCAGATCGATTTATTGAATGTTTGTTATTTTAGCGAATATGTAATTATTTAGTATCGACCGTCGTAGTAAACTGGATCTGTATGAAAACAAAGAATAGTAAACTTTCAAACATACGGTGTACTTAAAATAGAAAAGAAGAAAACTTGGAACAAAGTACCTACATAAGTGTACTAAAAAGGACTGAATGCATTCTGTAGAAAACAACAATAGATGAGTAGCAATCGTTATTTAAACTAGAGCCAATTCAAGGAATAATACTGCAATCGTACTGACCAACAGGAACTAGTTAATTTAAAGCAGCAAGAAAACACCGCAATAAAATACATTTAGCAGTGAGCACGGACTTCTACTGGCCAGAAATCCAAAGTTAAAACAAAAAGCAAAAGAAGAAAGGCTACATAATTGAATGGAACATTATTTACTTAAACTAAGACAGTATAAATCTCCGTTGTAGTACAAGCAACGATAAATTTTCACGAAGCTTTGCAAAGCGACCTTATATTAACGGAGTGGGTCCCAACCTTAAATAATTAGCCAATTAATTTTGTTTATTGTATGAGAACGTTACACAAGTAATGGGTACACGTAGTTGATAACACGTTATTGAAATATTATAATTGCTTTGACGACTTGTAGGGTATAATTTTGATTAGTACGTTTTAAATACTTCTGAGTAATTAACAGCACGCTACGAGTCTCCTTCCGTTCAAAGTCGTTGAATCATTAGGCAATGATAGCTATATAGCAGACCTTTAGTGCTTAAATACTCGTTTAACACTAGTTTTCATACTTTTGTATAGAGTGTTTTCATTAAAAACAAATAATATTGAATATTATAATTTATACGATAAATAGAATAAAAAGGAACAATTATTTCTAGTAAGGAAAAACCTTGTCTTTCCATTTTGATCTTAAGCAATCAATTTGCTCAAGATCAGTTAAGTTAACATTTCCTTAGAAAATGTTCGCGGTTTTGTTGATTTCTATTGGTTGAAGTAAAGCCAATACAAGTTCTTTGTGCAATTTGAACAATTCTCACAAAAGCTGTCAGGTACAGGTTGTACAAATAAAATAGCAAATTGATATTTTTTGTATCGTTCTCTTTGAATTCGCTCGATAAAGTTTCTTTATAAATTAGTGAAAGTGCATAGAGACTTACGTTTTATTAATCTATCTTTACTATATATACTATACTATACTATATTATTATAAAGCTGAAGAGTTTGTTTGTTTGTTTGTTTGAACGCGCTAATCTCAGGAACTACTGGTCCGATTTGAAAAATTCTTTCAGTGTTAGATAGTCCATTTATCGAGGAAGGTTATAGGCTATATATCATCACGCTACTATCAATAGGAACAGAGTACCAATGACAAATGTTACAAAAAAGGGGAAAATTTTGACCCATTCTCTCTTATGTGACGCAAGCGAAGTTGCGCGGGTCAGCTAGTTTTCTATAAGTTGGTACTAAAATATTATACTATACTCATATACTCATACATAGATAGATACGAAATATAAAAAGGTATCTGAAATTCACTTAGCCACGTTTATTTCAGCTACGTATTATGTTAATATCACGATATTGTACGAGTCGTAACAGTTCAACGTTTTACATAAAGCCTCAATTCTGAGAATGTTTTACAAACATTGTATTCTACACCATGAATATGAAACAAGGCTTGATTGTATTGTTTCAGCTAAAAACATATGTACATTTTTTTACTTGACATGAATCAACTTTCGCCCTAAAGATAGAAGAATAGATTTAAGTCCATTACTGATAAAATCGGAATAGCTACTTTATCAGTCTGCGAATGCAAATTTTAAACGAAAATACGATTACCTTATGTAATGTCGCAGCCAAAAATACGAGCAAACAACAATGAACCACGCGAAGGAAAATGAATAAGAAATACAGAACGGTTGCATTCCGTTTCGCGGCTGAAAATATATTCCGTGAAGCGAAATCGTGCGGAAAATTTGCAATTTAGAAGTAAAAGGGGGAATGCCAATAAGCCATCGATTATGTAGATGCAAGGCTTTTGTGCAGAGCTGCACAGTTATCATTGCATTCAGTATGCCGTTTCAAAACGATTTGTCAGGATATTTTCTAAAGGAATTTTCGTTTACGGTTTACGCAGCGTTGAAACTTGCGGTCTAGTTCGATTTTATGACGGTACCGATAAAATTTATTGGGTTCTAGCTTTAGTTAACGCCTAGGAAAGTTTTAGAAACTCCTCCGTTTATTCGGGATAAACGCCTGAAAATTTAGATTCAGAGATAAGAAAATCGGATTTTATGGCCTATAAAATCCAATTTACCCGGAAAAGGGATTCTAGACACTTAATTTGGTGCTGAATATTGCTCGACAACATCTTTGATTGTTAGAGTTCGGAAAGTACGAGCTCGTAACGATTAAACTCATCAGTTGACGTATAAAAATTGCCGAATTAAAGAAGCGAGTGATTTCTTTTGTGCCAGTACCTAGTAGCACAAATGCGCTATAACAAAGACACGTTAGAATTCTTGCAGACGACGTTCTAACAATCAGCAAGTATTGCACATTGCAGTTCTAGGTGCGAACACGTTATTGTGTTCTTAATTTTGAAAGAAACCACCTCACGTCCCATACTTGTGCTACTTCAGGATATTATTTTATATACGTTCTTACAGTGGCAACACTCAGTGGTACTAAAACAGCTATATTTAATTTTAATATATTTTAAAGACATTATACTTATGCAATAAAGCTTCAATTTGTTAAAACTGGTTTTGTTATTTGGCAAAAGTTTGATTGATTGATATTCATTATTATGAGTAAATTTTCGGAGTATTATTTTTTCAGCGCCCTTACTTTCAGCACCTAGGTTCCGGTCATACCGCAATACAACAAGAACCAATCTCATCAAGTCTATGAATCAACTAAATATTAAAAATAAAATATGCTTTTTTATTTCACATTTATTCTAGTTATATCAATACAGAATACCATTAATATTATTAAAATTATTATCTGTTGAAATAAAAGAAGAACATTGTATTTAGGTTAATACCGTGGCTCGGGAATAATGGAATAGACAGTAAATAGACAGTATCAGATGTTCGTAGGCGTAGTCTGATGAAGATGGATTACTTCACATAAAGGTATTATGGGATCTCACAATAAATGTTTTATTTATATATTACGTTGTTTTCTAAAAATAACATTATAAAAGTAATCAAAAATAATACCAATGTTGTGCGAGGAATATCTTTGTGTATACCTCTCCTAATTATACGAAATTTTGTATACAGATTTGCAATATAATTAGTTAATTAAAAACATTTTTTTTTCATTTAATTAAAATGCTCTAGGCTGAAAATATGACGTTATCTTTAATATACAGCTGTACGTTCCCAATCTTTTTTATTTAACTATAAAACCTAATGGCATTTTCATCCGTTTTTAGAACAACCCTGCCAGTAATCTCTCTCCAAACTTTCAGGTACACAGAAATAAAACAACGGAAAAGGCTCTAAACAAAAGCAAAAAGGGTTTAATGTGTCTAGCTATCTTTAAAGCGGACTTCGGTCCTTTCCGGGAGCCTATTTAAACGTACCTACGTAATAATGTAACATGTAGATCCGTGAAAAACAAGTCAAATGTCATATACGGCTTTTGGGAATAACAACCATGTTTCCGGTCACCGAATTCCGGCGAAATGACGTCACGCACTGTCGTCACATGAAAAACAGTTGGATTATTAGGTAAAATAATAAAACGTGTGTGTCGACAGGGTTAATATTTTCTACAAAAAATAAGGAGCAATAGAGGACGCTGAGAATGTTATCGATAATAATTTGAATAAAATACCTATTTGATGATGATAATTAATTCCCATATTAAATTGAAAGGAGATACCCAAACGTTTATTTACTATGCACGTGAGCTATGATAATAATATTAAATAACAATATGCAATTTAGCCACAATTTATTCAATACCTACATACATATCTCATTGAGCTTGAATTCTTAACTTAATACATAATACCTCTATATAACCGAAAGATAAGATAATAAGTCAACCAAAAAATAAGCAAATTTTTATACGAATAAAAATAATTTCCTTAGGTTAAGTTACACTAAAGCTACAAGTTAACATACAAGTATGAAAATATAGCAACAATCAACACATAATAAACTCAGTAGCACTTATTCAGTAGTACACAGTAAATAGTAAACTAAAACTCTTACAAGAAACCCCAGAATGTTTTCATATCAACGTCGTCTGTACAAACACGGGTATCTATTCATGACCTTTTGGCAGCATGTGTTCTGTAACACGACACTAGAGGGCGCTGCAGTTCGCTTGTATGTTTGTCTGTTTGTACTGCAACCCGATACGGCGCATTAAACTGGCTTGTTTTGTCTCCATTATCTTAGCTTTGATGCCAACTTTACTAGTCACATGTGGAGATTAAAAGTGGGACGTTTTGTACTAAATAATGGGTGTATTTATAAATTGTGATTAGTTTTTTTTTTGTTGTATTTTAATGTAAAGACTTGGTTCATTATTATTTTTTTAATGAGTTCCTTAATCTTTAACAGACAATTATTTATTTAAGGATAGAATACAATCTGACATAGAAAATACACAAATTTAGTAATACATCCCTACCGGTACCATCAACTAGTGGAAGCGTTTGATATTTAAAATTACTGAAATAAAATAGTTCTTGCGATATATGCTAGTGTCTCTAACCGGATTTTCATACAAGAGTGTATAGTGGAAGAAATTTGCCCTTCCAATTTTTAATATTAGTGTTGTTATTGTTCACCGTCTGTTTGTCTTTTGTCCGACTGTCAAAAACAAACCCATTAAAACTTACTAAACAATAGTTCTAAATCAAAAACCTCCCTAGAGCGTAATTAAAAAAATTACAACCGCGGAAAAACTATTAAAAAAGCTATTACGGCGTGACACGTACTTTTATGAGTGCATATCTAATATTAAAAAAAGCCTGAGACATTTTTACGTCGAAGAAAATTGCGTAGTAAATCATTAATCATGACCACAATGCGTGTCAGGGAACGACGCATGGCTTAAGGGGTATAAGGGGGCGCCGGACGAATTTCCTGTATTATAGGGAAATGAACGAAAACCTTTTTTTGAGGTTCGAAGTTCCCGCACTGTACAAGAGAGGCTTTTGTAAAGTTTGTCGTAGATTTAATGTCGAATACTGGTTTATGGAGATAAAACGATATTGTGTTGCCCTTGGTAGTGTATTAGGGAAGGGGACATTATTTATGTATTGGGTTTTTGATAGCATAAACCACTTCTAGCAAGTAGTTTTGCCAAATAAAAACCAAATGTGATTTTAATAATAAGTTCTAATATTTTTCTTTCTAATAATTTAAAGCTCGAAGTTTGCATCAAGTCTAGAACGTAAAATAATTTTACTTCAAACGAGCAACATTTTAAAACAATTCTTATTATAATTGATATATCTACCTCAACGGTTACGACTTTATACAAACGGTCAATAACACCACGAAGCTAATTAACTAACAAAATTTTATGGTCTCACATTCACAATGACCATTCTGGGAAACATTTCCCCTCGATATAACGCCATAATAAAAATAAATTACCAATATTCGCCAAAATGCAACAGAGCAGGGGCACTGGGCTGGACATTGTCCGACAATTACCGACTGTTTCCCGAATTTCCCGATACCTATAAGCTGGGTAATTGATATTTACGCTACACTAAACTCACGATTCGATGCCGTGACCAGATTTATACATCGGACAGTTAATAAATTGAAGGAATAACTTGATTAATAAATGTGTATTGCTTTATCTGGGTTAAAATTAAAGTTTTTATAGCATTGTTGTTAAATATATTGGTATTTTTTTAAAAGCTTATACCTACATTTTAAAAATATATTAATAATATTGAAATTTATCCTCTGTATAGTTATATTCCTTTTGGATGTGAATCACATTGTGAACTTTAAACAAATATCACGACTTGCATTCTTTAAGATATTTGCATTTGTGTAACAGATAAGCACAGTTTAACAACGATAACTTTATTGTTATTAAATCCCGCTTTCTCTAGAGCTCTAGTTATATTTATATTTTAGTAGTATACAATATTCATCAAGCCTAATTCAATGAACCCATAACAAACAACTAGGATTATCAGTAAGACCATAGTCTAGACTAAGAACGAGCTCCGCCCTAAGATAGGATTACTTGACTAATAGAGAGATCGTATCGCTATCCATCACACGGTGCAGTTCAAAGTTTTACGAAACATCGTAAAACATGACAAATCTAACGTTATCTCTTTTTAATTAAATCATATAACTGTAGTTTGAGTGAGACAGGAAATCGTCGAACACTAAACCCTAATTCGTTCTATTGCAATGTAATGATCACTTTAATGCTTCAAGAGATTAAATTTACTAGGAATAGATACTTAAAACTTTATAATGTAATAATGTCATTTCATTGACACCGGCCATCGGTGCGGCATTTCGCGTATACTGTCCAAGTGTGTGCATATAATTGTATACAGGTACACTAATTATACACAGGGACACTCGATATTTCTTCATTTTTATAGCCCGTTGGGATGGGTATGCGACACGATCAGAGAAAGGTTTGGCGCAGGACCGCCGGTTTTACATTCGAGGCACGGAGATCTAAGACTTAACTTCCTAACTCCGACAATCTCTGAGAAGTTATTGACACAAAAACCAAAAAAGTACTTTTTGCCCCGATCTGGGGCTTAAACCCAAGACCTTTGTGTGGCAGTCGCATCCACCACCGATTACCGTGCCACAAAGATAGTCAAGTCAATACATTCTTTGGGCTAGTCAGCTCATACAAAAAAAGAAAAAAATCCGGTTTAAAACTTTCTAAAGCGATCACAAAAGTTAGATCAACTAATTTCTATCCAGACTAAAACGATTCAATTTAAAAAATCTCAGCACATTTTAATGTTTTCAAGAATTTCTAGTCTGCAGATATACTGAGAAACGAAGAGAATTTTCACATTTGCATTCGGATAGCTGGTCTATTGAGTTACCTAGCAGGATAACTTTAGTCGACTTAAATACTTAGCCTTTATCTGAGGTTACCATTAAAAGCCGGACTTGTAAAGACGTCATATGAATTAAAGATTATACGCCAAGTAATTGGATTAATAAAGCAATGATGATTTTATGCAATCCGCTTCCAATAAAGTTTGTGTTTTAATCTGGGGGCACGGAAGTGCCCCCGCAAGTCGAGCAAAAAAAAAGCGGCACGGCCGTAACATCCTTTTCTCGAAGCAATTCGGGCTATTTTTGACACCCCTATAATTTCGTTGTGGATAAAACAAGAAGCCTGGATTTTCAGCAACTAATCAGTCATTGTATAAACACGGTATATTTAAAATTTCAGTCAATTTGAACCAGTAGTTTAAGAATGACAACTTGTTAAAATTTTGAATTTTGTCACTCACTGATTCACTGACTCACTGACTCACCGATCATCAAAAGTCTAAGGTACTTCTAGCAGACTTAGAAGCTTAAAATTTAGAATACAAATAGGGTTTAGTGTCTTAATCATGGGAAAAATTTAATATTTTCTAATTTCGGTCCAGTTTTCTAAATACACCAACTGCAACAATAACTTTGTAATCACATATAAATGTATAAGATTACAAGGTTACATTTGCAGTTAATGAATTATTATTACTGAAGAAAATAAAATAAATAGGTTCCTACTATATGAGGCATAACGGGAGGGGGTAAAGGGTGGGTAAGGGTGTTTAGCCCATGAAACTGAACAACATTCCCATAAGAAAATATGTTGAATTATGAAAAAAAAACGTCTTTCCATACAAAATTGACTCATGTTCGCTCTACAAAAAGAAGTGAGATGCCATCAAAAACATTCTGTAAAAACCTCAAGTCTCGCCGTAAAAAGTTGTGAGATCTATATAATATCAAGTCGATTAATCTATTTAGTCTCTACTTAAAGGACCTTCTGTCTTAAGTTATTACGTATGTTATTATCATGCCAATTTAAAAAAAAATCCTTTCAAACAAATAGATCGACTTGGTCATCGCAAGAAAACACAAATTCGCCATTATTAACATTTCAGGAGCATTAACTTCTTGTCGTGCTGTGTAGTGTGATACATACTAATAATCAAATCATGCGATGGCCAGGTCGGTCTATTTGTTTTAGAGGTTTTTTTTTTAAATTGGCATGATAATAACATACGTAATAACTTAAGACAGAAGGTCCTTTAAGTAGAGACTAAATAGATTAATCGACTTGATATTATATAGATCTCACAACTTTTTACGGCGAGACTTGAGGTTTTTACAGAATGTTTTTGATGGCATTTTATTTTTCAGATTAAAATTTCTTTGATCCTGCGTATTTCCAGATTACTTGCCATTAATACGCAGTAAATAAAGATTTTAATTATAAATATCAATTATTTTAGTAACTGTTATTTAATTAAGTCCAGCTTATAACACGGTTCAGATATAATCCCACTGGATTAAATTTAATGACACGTATAAGCAACTAATTGAGTTGTAAAATTAAAATACGTTAATATAAAATCCATTAATTATTAACAAGAAATTCAATGGCAGTTTACCTCTAATATTTTTCGTGCAAAAATCGCACAAATTCTACGACAGCCAAATCGTAAACGATAAACCGTAGTATTTGTCCCCACGGCAATCATTGGGTCCTTGAACTTTAAAAAAAATTATATGAACTACTAATCCCAAAAATAAACAACTAAGGAAATAAATTAACTTAATAATTTGTATTTAAGTAGTTAGTACTATTGGTATTAGATACCGCTATTGGTAGTTTTGTTTACGAAGTGAAAGAGCCAACCAACGACCATAGAACGAGTAGGTCAACCAGCCCCTTAGGCCGTGAATAATGATGATCGGACGTAATAATACTTAATAGTTTTAACTACAATTCCCAAGCATCCATTCTCAAACAATCAACTAAAACACAGTTCTCTCTACATTGTTTAAACAATAAGTTGTTAAACAACAATGAAGAGAACAACAACAATAGGACCGAACATACTTTGCAATAACGTGAATAGTTCGCGATTCTCATTTGTTTGGCTGTAAGTATCTCAGACGGCGACCACTGACAAATCTGTGGTCGTACAAACGTTTCGTTTGCGATAGTTTAAGACAAGTTAGGCAACTGAACGCATTATTCAACGATACTGACGCCATTTAACAGTGTCGCCCGCACATTTGTACCTATCGGCCTCAACAGAGAAATTATGCAAGGCCAGTCGGAATGTTGAAGATGACTTGGAAAGTACTGTGGGATTAATGCTTCTGTTTTCCGTAGTGACTGATGGCTTTGGACTATGGTTTAATGTGCTTTTCCGTTCGGGAAGTCTCATTTCACTTTAATTACGAACCATTTATAGGTACGGTGAAATTAATTTTACTTTAAGATAACTTAGGACTAATAATTTGTAGAGTTCGAATAATTATAAGTCATTAATTTCAACTTTTAGCTTATCGCTTAGACCCTTTAACTTTTGTTATTCCTGCCTGTACGTTAGCTTAGGCGTCAATTACAAGCCATTTAATACAATACCGTAACACTAGGCTTGTAACTTGAAGTAATAGCGCCTATTAAAATATAACTACAGGCTTTAACTGACTTAGCGCAATCAGTTCTCAAGTTACAATAATTACGCGATATCATATGACTAATAATATTCTCACAAATGAAAGAGGTCAATGACCTGTCACTGTGGGAATCCTCAGTACTTTCTTTAAAGCGATAATAAATTAAACTATGTTTAGGAAAGATTAATGATGGTAGAGAATATTCGATTCTATTACATTTGGTCCCGATCCTAATAGTTGATGATCAATCAATGTTTCAATAGAATTTCCAACTAAGGATCGTTATTTAAATAAATAGCGGTCAAGTTTAAGCTAAACTGTTGAAATGTGTTCCGTCGCCGCGTCGATCTGAAAACTTACTTCGATGTTGTGTGAGACTTGAATGAAATGGGTAAATGAGAACTATTTAATTGGTATGTATGTAAATATTGGTTTCGATTCAAATGATGTTAAAGCTTAACTTTAGATAAAATTTTCAGGTATTGGTTTACTTCTTAGATGACAATACTATATTATTATAAAAAAAAATGACGACAACAAGTGTTTCACGACAAAATATTGACACCTTTCGAAACTTTATCTACAAATCTAAGAATCCATTTACACCATTTTCTTATTATAAATCGTAAACCAAGTTAAAAAACAGGATTGCTATTGAACCCTCATCATTAGCGAACAATTGAACCACCAAAAACCTTCCAAAACCATCTTTCACTTAAAATACAAAGTCGTCTTCTTCAATTGTAATAGGGAACCTTAAAAGCTGACAAAGCGGAAGGAACGAGTATTGTCGAACCGACACGTGCTTTAACCATCCGGCACACCTGCTTGTTCAAATGTACAGTCGTGAACTCATGACAAATGATCGATAATCGGTACATCTACCTTACCATACTTTTTATTCTGATTTGAATGGTTGTAATATGTTTTTAACTGAGTAAAAAAGGAGGAGGTTCCCAACTTGTCTGTATTTTTTATTTTGTTTTATAACTTTTTACTGGATGGACTAATTTTGATGACTCTTTTTTGTTTGATAGGTGGTCATGGAAAGCTATGAGGTTCCATCATGATTTGGTCCAGACTTGTCATGTCTGTTTCGAAGATTTGATCCAGACTTATCGTTACTTAGTGCATATTAAATAAGTGTTGTTGTCGAAAGGCAAGAGCTTTAAGTAACACACCTACTTGTTTCTATGTACAGCCGTGAATGTACAAATGATCGATAACCAGTACGTCTACAATACCTTTTGATTTTGATGTGAATGGATGTAATGTTTTGTTCAAGCGATTTTATGCCTAATGGGTTGTTAAAGATGAACATTTAATGTTTGTTGTTACGTTTTAATTAATGATCAATTTGTACCGGTAGTTTATCATTAATGTCAGGTTTCGTTTGACTTGTGAAATATTTGTCTGTTTATTTATAAGTATAGTTCGTGGTTGGTTTTCAATACCTTCGGATTATTTATTCGTTCACAACATGGTTTTAATATAATTCCCGCGTATTATCTGTCAAAATAGGAAAATTTCTCCGCATTCAGTCATAGAGCCATTGACGATTATTAAATGGGATACGTAAATTAGACAATGGTTGTTCCTTTGGAGAAATGTATTAACCGAATAGTGATAATAATTATTGTACGTACACATAGTTACGTTACGTACGTTAATGTACAGATCGAATAAATAAAATAAGCATAAAGTGTAGATAGATCACTTTGATTTCATTGGCGTGCGTGATATAAACCTCTGAGCCTTTCCTCCACAATCATCAACACAGACAATAGATAAAAACCCTAAACTAACACGTACACAACAAAAACAAAAGCTATTAATCAACAGAACCACCAAACTAATACGATATTATGATAGGGCGCCATAACGCCTATTATGTTCAGCATTAAACTAATGTAGACAATACATTAGGTGGGAGGTATAAAAGGCTAATATTAGTAGAACAAAGAGTAATTACAAGCATCCATTATCATTAATGAACCCCTTACGTACTTGTTTAGGCGAGGTCTGCTTGTTTTTTTGGGTTTTTAAGCCTCTACGAGTCTGCCTGCATCCCTAGAGCGCGTGTTTTGATGCATATGTCTAGATGACTTTGTCGCTTTTATTTTAAAACGAGAAATAAAGCTAGAAATTCTGTAATTCTTAGTTATAGAACACGAAATATTTAACATTTACTCATCGTCTTAAATAAAGTTCGTCCTCATCAATGTAAATAAAGCCCAAACGCATTTTCTAATAACGAGATTGTATATATTGTTGCTTAGAACGAAATCGGAAACACGAGTATAAAGCTTTTCCATACGATATCATCACAATACACAAAATAATGACTAAAACAGTAGTACCTATTGTTTTATTCACAAATAAAATTTTACCTGTAATTGTCATATGTTATCCGATATTCAAATGAAGCCTACCAATTTTATTTCGCACAAAAACAATAACGAAATTCATTCACTTAATCGTTCCATATTGTCTTTCCCTACATTGCCGAAATCATTCGTGTTAGCCATTTATCAGTAAGACTTACGTGCTGACATAAATTCCGGGACAATGTGGGAATTAATTTACTTTGCGGATTCTTAATAAGACAGCTCATCCATCTGTCAGAGAACGCGACAAGGTTTAATTAGAGCTCGCTTAATTATATCGTATTTGCTTAAGTAATACGATTTACGTTTTGTGTTCTATTGCCGAAATATATTTGAAAATGTAGCACACAAATTCCCATGGTACATAGAAAATTTCGATCATATAATATTCATTTAATTAAACTAACAAACTATTGCTGTAAAATTCTAGATGCTAAAAATACTTATCCATGTACCCAATGCATTGTTTGAAAATGTTGTAGCAAAAACACAGCCGGTAATACTGTCATCAGTTTCATTAAGGTGCTAAAATATTATAATGCTTTTAATTTTCTCGAAGGTATTTTCCTTTATCCGTTAAACTGCTGATAAATTTTAACGATCTTAATCCGTTTGCAAACCACCTCAGTACCGCCCTGATTGCCCATTACACCACGAGTCTTTCGTTCCTTTTTGTACGACAGAATTAATTAGAACATAACTAAGGACGGTATGGTTTCATATTTGAATAAATTATGAAAATTTCAACTAATTGGAATAATTTATAACTTATTTAAACAGCACGTCTAGATGACTACACACAACTCACACGAAAAGGCTCATATTATAACTTTTATTTTTACTCTCTCATTGTCATGTAAAAAGGTCTACGCCTCATTGTTGGGCCTACAGAATTAAAATGCTTTTACGGACGTCGCAAATTAAAAAAAGGTATCACGGCCGATAATCTTATCTTGCTCTTTTTGACGTCGCTACAACGCCGCCTCTCATTTACCGCGCATCTAAGGATTTCGGACGGGCCTCCATTAACTAAAGAGGATCTCCGGCCAGCTTAATTAAGAATTCCCTCCGAAATCTCGTCTCAGTCCGCCACCCTCGGACAGAATGGCAGCGATTGATTTTAAATGAGGACCCAACAAAGACCCGCTGAAGTGGGCACAGCTTTGAACTCGTCTATAAAAACTTTGTGGTGAAAAAAGTGTGCAACAAGAGGGAATAAAGTTCAACGGTAACTGCCCCAAACAAACCGAAGGGATATGGGAATTTAATTACGGCCACACAGGGCACCGCAATAAAAATAAGACGGTAACTTTTTAATTTGTAAAGTCATCAACGTTGATGTGCCTTCTACCGCGAATTTTGGCTGAAATTTGCATATTCCTAAAGGAGTTTGTAGGTAATTATTTCGGTAAATAAGCTGTGTATGAGCTTTATGCATTCAAGTTGAAGTATACACTTCATTAGTGTTGTAATATATTTTGAAAATATCTATATAAATAAGGATATCATCCCTTCCCCTTTAGTTTAGTTTGTCTGAACAGTTCAGAATCAACGGGGCGTGAAAACTCAAAATTTAGGATAGAATATAAAACCGTCTTATACAGTCGAGGGGTGTTTTGTACACAAACTGTCGCCATAGACTGATCGATCGTGGAAGGTTTTATAGTTTCCTGTAGAATTTGGTCACAAAATATAATAAGTATATAGTTTTTGTCCAAGACGAAGCATTAAATAATCTTACTATGATTCTGAAACACTATTCTACAACTTGCTCTTTCAGAAATTTAGAAAAGACACAAGGCGGAGTACTCTTATTAACTAGGGTCCCAGCTTTTAATACGATTAGGTTATTTCGGTGACCTTAAAGCTTCAGAATTAATTAAGATACCGAGGTAAAAGGAATGAAGGTTCGCTACAGTACTAGGAACACTAATGATAAGCTCCGCCGGCCCTGAGATGTTTGCCCAAGATAATACGTATCTTGATTTTGTCTGTCTTTTACGATTTCTACTTGAAACGTTAAGGACCTTGCGTAGACTCTACTTTTACGATCGCACTAAACTTAGCTTTCTGATCAGAATTTAAATTCTATTTGTAGTAAACTGTAGTTAGAGGTCGTTTCGAAACAAGGTGCGAGGTGATTATTTGTTTGTTGGTGTTTGTGTTTGTACAAGGCTTAAGGCTTTATGGGCTCTAAAACTTTTATTGGGATAGAAAATCAAACATTTCCATCTTAGTACGTGTTTCCACTTTATCGTTTAGTCAAAAATAACTTGATTTCCAATAGCAGTTCAAAAATCATTAACTTCATGCTTAATACTTTACGATCTGTTAGCTGTAAATACAAGGACCATTCTCGGCTATAAATCAACACGGGAAATACCAAACATTTAAATCACAACGCTATTTCAAAGCATAATTTTCTATCACCAGCCTATTATGATTTAAACTAGCCATCTACATAAATACGGCAATGCTTTGATGCAAAATGCATGCTCATGTGAACATTCTAACTGCCAGCCGGTTATGTACAGCAACATTATAAATTCCGCTTCCCAGTCTAATGCTAGACGCTTTCATACTTGAAAATATCCGTGTGCTTCAAATATCGCTGGAGTATTACTTACCTTGCAGCTTGAGACGACAGCACGGTCTCAAAACTTGGCTCAACATAAATAAGGAGACAGAAAATTTTGTCGTAAGTGAGAAAATATTACAGAAGCTTAATGTTAGGGCACCTCGCGGAAGACGGGCTCGTTATGCTGATTTACGATGCACCCCCGAAAGGTATTCTCAAAGAAAGACCCACCTTATGAATTCCTTCGGAATTTACGTGCAGCTCTCCATTGTCGGCACAGGTTATATGCCTACAACGTTTAATATTTGAGTTGTTTTAATTTATTGGGAGACTTTTGGACATAATATTCCCTTTGTTCGAGCTCTTTTATCTTTTAGGTTACAAAGGAGTTATTTATGCGACCACAGATTACTTTTTAAAATGTATTTAGGTCACCATATTTAAAGGCCAATATAAATCGGAATGAACATGCAAACCTTCATAAATTAATTATTGTTATAAATCCACCTTCTTCAATATATAAATATTGTCAGTAATTCTATGCAACTTAATTTCCTTTATGTTTTGCTTTCGTAAGGTCACTATTTTCTTAATATTTTAGTTTAGAGCAAGATTCATTATATCCAAAACATATCAGTTTCTTACAGCGGAGACAGAATAAAAAGAAAGCAGTCTGGAACACTTTTTATTTTCAGCTCCTTGCTGTCACTTCAAAAAGCAAAAGTATTCATTTTTATTCGAGAAGATACTTAATTATTATAATTTATCTGAACAAGGATTACTTTAAGGGATCCAATTTGCTTGTTTCAAGTAAGTATCGTATTATTATTTTTTTTACTACATGATATTTTATAATATTTGATAAAACTAAATATTATCTGCAAAAAAATCTTAACGATCACAAGCCATAGCTTTCAAGCTAATATTAAGCTACAAAGTTCAGCTTATATTAAGCAAAAATATCTAGCTTTACCTACCTTATAAAAATTGCAATGCCTGTAAAGTTTATTAAGCTTGTCCTTTTTGCCTATAATTCAGTAAACAATTAATGATTTGATGCATATTTTTTAGACACAAATAAGTACCCTTTCATCTCTTACTAATAAAATTATCTACGGTAAAAGATACTTACAGATCTTTATTAGTTAAACGAAATAGTATAATCCCTTTACTATCTTCCCCAATACCATTCACCGCAAGTATCAAAGCAAATGAGTGAATTAAATCGACTATTCATTAATTAAGCTGACTGCGCGAACGAGTGTTGTTTTATATTAAAGTCCCACCCTCTCGCCCGCCGCCGCGCTGTGAATATGAATTAACCGTAAATGGAGAAGATATCAATGAGTTTACACTTTAGTGCGTTATAAGTTCTTGTTATCGTTCACTACTAAGTAGAATAATGAATTACGGTAAAGTTATATTAACAAATAAATAAATGATTACAGGAAAGCATAGAACGTTTTTAAAATATAATTGCTTAAACTAGTTTTTAAATCCTTAAGGCCCACTGCTGGGCAACGGCCTGTAAATAATAATGTCTAAAATGTTTTACTAGTTGTATATACTTTTTTATTTCTTAAAGCAGTTTGGTACTATAGTAACATAGATAAATCAAACCAAACAAGTTTGTAACAAATGTAAAATCCTTCACAGGAAAATGCATAGTGAGAAAAGTTAGCTTTGACAAACAACTTGTAGTAAATACAAACATAATTTATATGTGACCCCTCCCATGCTTAGATCAAGAGATGTTCCATTAGAAAACTAGGCACTGGCTAATAACTCGCTGTAGCATCTCCGACGTTAATCACGTTTGTTATTGGTTATAGATTATCGTTCAAAGTTGCGTACTAAATATGCAGAGACAGGTTTATTATACAGTTTTATAGCCCACTACTTATGTCCGCAACTTTGCTTGTAAACTGATTTTCTATACTTGCTTGATACTTCTACAATGGAAACGCAATTTTCTATACGATGTTCTTCTATTATCGACCTTGGATGTTATGTAAGATTATGTGATTATTGTACGAAAAAAAACATTAGCGCTTATTTCCTTCGTATATTTTATTAACTTCAAACGCATAGAAATTGAGCAACCGGTTTCATACATCTTTTGACGTAATAATTAATATTTCTAAACGGAACAATTTTTTTTCAATGATGTAAATACCGGCAGAAAAAGTAATTTTGCATTTATAATGTTAGAACGGATAATGCATATTTGCCACATCCACATGGTAAAAATGTTACACACATATTCATATTTCGTGTCATATCCATCAATAAGCTGAATTAACGTTAACCACGTTTCAATTTAATTTGCACATCTGGGGGCACGGAAGTGCCCCCGCAAGTCGAGCAAAAAAAAAGCGGCACGGCCGTAACATCCTTTTCTCGAAGCAATTCGGGCTATTTTTGACACCCCTATAATTTCGTTGTGGATAAAACAAGAAGCCTGGATTTTCAGCAACTAATCAGTCATTGTATAAACACGGTATATTTAAAATTTCAGTCAATTTGAACCAGTAGTTTAAGAATGACAACTTGTTAAAATTTTGAATTTTGTCACTCACTGATTCACTGACTCACTGACTCACCGATCATCAAAAGTCTAAGGTACTTCTAGCAGACTTAGAAGCTTAAAATTTAGAATACAAATAGGGTTTAGTGTCTTAATCATGGGAAAATTGTAATATTTTCTGATTTCGGTCCAGTATTCTAAATACACCAACTACAACAATAACTTTGTAATCCCATATAAATGTATAAGATTACAAGGTTACATTTGCAGTTAATGAATTATTATTACTGTAGAAAATAAAATAAATAGGTGTAAATACTATTTACATCTATTTATTTTATTTTAAATAGGTACCTACTATATGAGGCATAACGGCAGGGGGTATAAGGGGGGTAAGGGTGTTTAGCCCATGAAACTTAACAACATTCCCATAGGAAAATATGTTGAATTATGAAAAAAAAAACGTCTTTCCATACGAATTGGACTTATGTTCGCTCTACAAAAAGAAGTGAGATGCCATCAAAAACATTCTGTAAAAACCACAAGTCTCGCCGTAAAAAGTGGTGAGATCTATATAATACCAAGTCGATTAATCTATTTAGCCTCTACTTAAAGGACCTTCTGTCTTAAGTTATTACGTATGTTATTATCATGCCAATTTAAAAAAAATACCTTTAAAACAAATAGATCGACTTGGTCATCGCAAGAAAACACAAATTCGCCATTAACATTTCAGGAGCATTAACTTCTCGTCGTGCTGTGTAGTTGTGATACATACTAATAATCAAATCATGCGATGGCCAGGTCGGTCTATTTGTTTTAAAGGTATTTTTTTTTAAATTGGCATGATAATAACATACGTAATAACTTAAGACAGAAGGTCCTTTAAGTAGAGGCTAAATAGATTAATCGACTTGGTATTATATAGATCTCACCACTTTTTACGGCGAGACTTGTGGTTTTTACAGAATGTTTTTGATGGCTACCTTTTCTCCTACAAAACAAATGATTTTACATGCAAATTCATTTCCAATAATAGTCTAAAGGTAAAATTTTACGATCAAACTTTCAGTAAAAAAAATATATTCTTAATGGTTTGTATAAATCTACGAAAGCTTTTAACGTATTCAAATTGGTATTTACTATCGCTACTTTGTCTTAAAAAATACGACCAAATAATGTTCTGTTGAAAATATAAATGTGTTCGTGTATTAATGTCGTTTTAATATTTTATTGAGTTGACGCCGACAGCAGTCATGTTCATAATAAGCGCCGCGTTGCATAAATCAGATGCTTTATGAGCAATGGTGCCAAATAAATTTCATACGAGTTGCAGTACATTTTAATACAGCAATGGTGAAAGCACGCAGTCATTTCAACTTTTAATTCGCTGAGTTTCTTTTTTAATTCGTCTGCGATTGCCAAGTTTTTAAATGGAAACTTTGACTGTAATTATAACTTGGTCCGATATGGAACCGGTCAACACTACAAACTTTAAAGCTAAAGAAATAATAACACGATTGTTGAACGATTAAACTAATTAAACAACTATATTTTTGCATCGCGTTTCGCAACAATTATAAGAAACTGCGCTCGTGGAAATAAATACAACAAGATAATCAACCGTATTCTGAATAACTTTATGTTATAGATATTAAATGTTTTTATTGTGAATGCTTTTATTGTAAGTTGTAAAGATAAAACTGATATGAATTTTGACTTAATTAAAGGGTTTTTTTGCCTTTTGTACTGACATGAGTATTACCTACCGAATTTAAACTGCATATTTAAATGTAGTAAAATATGAAAAAAGATGTCAAGCAAGGAAATTGAATTTGTGGAATGTTACTTAAAGATTTTAAAAATATTCGCTTGGCCTTTTCCGAGCATCGGAATTCTGCAACGATATTTGTGGAAATACTTGCCAGACCTAACCCTTATCCTAACAACATCAACATTTCAGGCTGAACAAAACAATGTGGAATGTGCCTCCCGGAAAGACACCGAAATTCTGGTAAATGTGCAAAGGCAGATAATTCTATGTAAGCATTCAGAATTTCCCTAAACGAATCATTACCAGTACCTATTCGCCAGCAATCGCGGCCCCTCGATAATAATTTGGCTTGATGTCATACTTTTTGCGGATGAGTGAAACCGAATGGATTTTCCGATAGAATTGCTGTGTTCCATTCGGCATGTATTGTTATGAGAGCACGACGGAACAATCGGAATTCGCCCCATTTGTTCCATTTTTGTTAATGTCTATGTCGAGTGCAGTATGAAATTTGAGCGTACATCAATTTCTATTTGAGTTGAGTCAGACATTCTATTATTGTCGTTTTAAATATTGCCATCGGTGAAATCATATTTCACAAATAAATGTACGTTTTCATTAACAAAATGCAATACCAGGCCATATTTTACCAAGCCCTATAAACGTGTTTTTTTTATAAAATGCTTGCTTGTTAGAACCGTACAAAGAATAAGCAATTCAATACATCTGAAAATAGAATTGTCTGAGCACTTATACCAAAATAGAACCTTTAATGGAGAAATTAAAAGTCTAAAACGTCGACGATAAATTTTATGAAGTGACAAATGAAATGATCGTGTCAAGACTACGAGGCGTTGTCTGCAGATATATTAAAAATTGAATTAATTTTAATGAAGATAACTGGTGTCAGTATCCATAGCCTTTCATGGAAAGCGTTTGGGAAAGGGAGAGTGAGAGATCCGAAAAGTTTGGAGGGATTAGACAGAGACAAAGAAATCAAGTGCAGGCAGCAGGCGCTCTTCGATGCGTTGTTGAGTTGTAGAATCTTTTGTTGTGACTGCCGGGGGGCGGGGTGAACGGGGGTGAATTCTTAATTAAGTGTTGGCGAAGCCCTCTTCGCTTAATGCAATGACTTCACGCCTCGTTTAACTTTCATAAAATTCTCTTAAACTCAGCGATTTTTCTTAACTAGCGGAATAAAATTTCCATGTGCAAGTAACTCTTTAGCGCTGCGAAATAGAATTTTAGGCTCGCATAATAATACTCTCTTGTTTTTAATTATGATTATAAGACTCTTAAAAAAAGGCTTTGCTGACTAAAGGCTTGGCTTGCTACGTTGTGATACAATAAAACTAAACTTTTGTCGATAGTGATATAAGTTTCTAATTACTGGTTTTGAAACGTTTTGTATTTAAATGTAGTCATTAATATTCTTTGAATTTGTCGTAGGCAATAAATTTTGACCTACTTAAATCTTTATTGGCTGTCAATCGTTTAATTATTGTATCTTTTTTGACATTTAAATTGAATTGATTTATGGGTAATAAATTTTCTAATTCACACTAAACGATTAGCACCTTATTCTTACTTACTAAAATGATGTAAATTTATTTATCTGGTTCATTCAAAGCAGAATTAAAATAATAAAATATTTTATAGTTAAACCCGTGAGAAAAGATGATCTCGTATTTAACGACACGTATTAATATTTCTTAACATAATTAATTTAAGATGTCAAGCCATTTTATATGATTTTTATACGATTCCTTTGAATATTTATAAGCAAATTAGGTAAAAATGTATTTTATCGACGATCGTTATTACCCTATAACTCTTCGGGAGTCTACCCGTATTTTCATTATGGTTATTGCCGGTATAGCCGATAGCCGCCATAAGAGAATTTCGTTGCATGAAAAATCGGTAAAAAAAATATGCTTCGGAGCTATCAATCAACATTATATAGCGATTACCGTCGAACCAAAGGCTCTGTAATAGCCGGAAATTAATACGAGCCTACGTGATGATGTAAATTATATGTATAATTAAAAAAATCGCTCTCATAATTGCATAGAACGTAAAATTGTACCACACACCGATAACTCAGCGTCTACGAATTATACAACGTTGCTTCATTCTTTTGCTCTGGAATTTTTATGAGCGTTTTTAGGTTTATAATGAATGGAAGACATCTAAAATAAAATATATTTATTCATGATATTCAAAATATTGGATGGAACTAGAGCAGAATTCTATCATATTAGTATTCATATCTCATATAAATAGCTCAATAATATTCGATACAACTTCTTGATACCAGATAAATTAGCATATTTGCCACCAGAATGAAACACACTACATTCGCCACATTAGTTATCAATCCGTGAGAGTTTAAGTTCTATCTCGAAACTGCTCTATAAACGAACATACTTACGAAAAAATTACAGTAATTTCTATCCATTTTCTTTCCAAACGGGTCATTTTTATTCACCCCTTCAGCAATGGCCAAACAATCGCCTAAGTAATGTAACATCGTTAGTCTAGTCAACGACCATTGCAGGCTACGTTTTCCCACTAATCATTTTAACAAATTGCACTGGGAATGCAAACAACTGATACGCTCTATGTTCCAATTAATCGGTACGTCCTATAGGAATACTTCCATTTCTGTTATTGTGAGTCTATCAACTTAATGTTCTGAAAATTGTCAGTGAAATGCTTTAAGGGATTAGTTTTCACACTTTGTCTAAAATACGCTTAGTGGTTTCGGATCGATCAAGCGTTATGATAAACTTTGTAATCGCTTTTCATATAGGCATCATTTATGTTGAATAAAATGTAAGCATAATGTAAAAAAATATAATTGTAGTGTGTGTAGTGTTAGATGTAAGTTTGGAGGTATTTAGTATTTTTTATTTAAGGTTACACAATATTATAATTTGGTTACATACATAGACATCACTTGTTAGCTAACACTAAATACACACTACAGTATTTTGAGAACCCGTTACATGACAAGCGTTCACCGCGCTTTTTGACAACATGACAAACGTATACAATTCATTAAGCTGGCCTGAGATAGCATGTGTACAGCCTGAATTAAATGTTCGTAGTTGTTAACACGCGTTATCGGAACGCGTATAGAGCGTTTGTCATCTAACATTATCTGGCAATTTACTATAACTTCATGATACTTAAAAAACTTTGACGAAACATCCATTCTCGAAGGTATTAAAAAATTCATACATTTTTATGACGTGATATTAAAACTTCATCTCGATGCACCCTCCTTTACATCGATTACTATGATCTCCCTTCATAATTCACATAATCCCGTAATTGATACATAAAAGCTTCAGTGGCTCTGTACAATTAGGCCCACCCTCCGCGGATTTGTTCGCGATAGATTTTAATGATTAATATTGTGTACTGAGCGAAATATTTCAAATGTCTCAGTTGAAGCGAAGTAATCTTTATTAATTGTTCTGATTTGTTTTACGTGGTGTAACCTGGATTGCTCGGAAATAGTTTAATCGTAGGAAATGATACAGAAAAATTTTCATAATTTCCTAGTGGGAATATTCATTATGCAATTGCATAATTAATATTTAAGTGTTTACTTGTTTCACTCTGAAAATCACTAGCCAGATGACATAAAATTACTTACACCGATGTGAAATTGATCGAGTTTACGCTATATTTATAGTTTATGATTTCAGCCCAAAGGGAAAATATTTATATTGTTATTCTAGGTTAAATGAACAACGATACTCGATTGAGCTAACGTCAAACATCAAGAGGCGGTGTATTTCCAAGCATCTTTACCTAAAGCACCCTTCTTGACAATTTGGCAGCTTTAATTCCACAACCGCACTAAATGTACCGTAAACTGATACAAGACAAACATACGCCGAGCACTCACGAGATTCTGTTATCTGGAGGAACCGAGGAACCTACATGAGGGGGAAGAGAGATGGGTATCATTATGTATAGCGTTGTCCCTGTCTAACGTAGAACAATAATAGGAATTGTAGTATGCCATGTAGGGTGTTTTCGAAAAGGGTGGTATAATCGACCCGTGCGATAAACAGCGGCGCGTGCACGCCGCGTTAGTTACGCGCTGTAATGAATCTGCGCGGTTGCATTTTAGGGTTAACAGTAATATTCTCGCCATTAGTTAATAGTTCGTTTGTAAGGGATGGAAAATTGATAGTGATCATTTTGAATGGATGTCGTCAGCTGTGTGAAATCGTGTTTTGGATGATGTCGATTAAAGGGATAACGATTCTGTGTGACTAATGTAATTTAAATTAAACATAATATTTCAAATATATTTTAAACAAACTGCAGCGATCTTCTACAGTTTGTATTATCGAGTATCAAGAGTTTGACTATTGAGATATACTTACGTATTTAATCATTAGTTTATACTACAATCCTACAGGCGCTGACAATTTTTTCATACAATAAAAGTCGATAGTCGAATAGTAGAAAATTGCGCTATTGGTCCAAATTTAATGGTATACATCGCACTATGAGGACTGCTAGACACTTTACTGTAAATGAATAAAGGAATTTGACTGCATGTAAGATCTACTTACATTTCCCATTAATAAATAATTAGTTTTCAGTCAACAACATCGAGCAAAGCTTAACATAATGACAAGAGACATAAAGGAATTAGGGTATCTATTACCAGTAAACGGCATTAGAGAAACAAGGCACTACATTACATTACATCATTATAGAATTACCTACTACGGAGTCACACGTCAATCCTTGTCAACGTCTAACCGAAGCAAGTTATTTGATACACAAGTCAAATTACTGCAAATTGCTTCAAGCGACACCGTGTGTCATATTGACAGTGGCTGGAATGTGCAATGGACGCGTATCCTGTTGTTACTATTCTTAGTAAGACGGTAAATACTGAAACTTAATGTGGAAATGTACAGAAGTGATTTACACTTCCTACTGTTTCTAAAGCAAAACTTTACTTTAGCTTTTATAACTAAATACTATACCTACATACATAGGTGACAACGCTAATTAACGTCATTTTCTTGCTTACTTATTTTATCATTACCTACTCATAACTAAAATGGAGAATATCAAATAAAGAAAATTTGGAAAAAGTAGCGTATTATAAAATTTAAGTGGTTCAAAAAATTACAACCAAACTTTAAAAATTAGATTCAATACTTCTCTGAACTGATCACTATAATGCACACAAACGGAATACCAGCTTTCTTACGTAAAAGAAATGAATGCGTGGGAGAGACAGAAGTGCTAATTTGGTACGTATGTTATTGCACGTCGAAGTAAATAAAGAGATAGATGCCACGTGACCAGAACACGCGTGCTCCCAGACCATAACCTTAAATCAGGGATCGCGCACTAATTGCTTAGAAAACATTAACGCAGCTGTAAGGTTGGGTGGTACAAGGCGTAAGAACAAGCGTTATTGGTTGATGAACTAATTACGTAAATCAACAAATGAAAGTTTCATTCAAGTGTAAACGTAACAACGGATTCTTAAAGTGCAGTAATATTAGTAGCTCATTGAAAATTTTAGGTTTTTGTAAAGGTGTTTGTGTGGGTCTGATATTTGAAACAATTATTGTTAATTATGTTTTTATTCGTGCTCTCAATACAAAAAAAAATATAAAACCAAAACACTATGCCCACTTTTTTGCAGTAAGTATATTGTTACTTCAAAAATAATATCGACGAAGAGATCTTTTAGTTATTAACTAATGTAGGTCCTTCAAAATCAATAAACGGACAAAATGTAACATGAAATTGCGACACAACGTTTGACAGATGGTTAGGAAATCACGATATGTATATTTACTGATAACGTTGTTTCCGAAGCGATATCACCATATCTAGGCTAAAATTGTAGGGCAGAACGAAACACGTGGTAAGTTGCGTAACAGTTATCAATAAATCAGTTAGCTGGATTACTTATGCATCATTTACTTAACGAATATTTTCAGTAAAAAAATATTCAAGTCAATTGAGCATGAGGTACTTTTAGGCTTTGCTTACTTTAATAAAAAAAGGAGTCACATTAATATAAGTGAACTTCAGGTATTACAATTTAAGGTTTATGTACCTACTTCCTATGTTTCGCTAAAGTTTATGGCTTGGACCATCGCCGAAGCAGACTTGCATTTCACAGGAGTGCGTTTATGGCAAGGCACAGATAATTTTATTCCCCTCATGCATCCGATCCTGGGGTCGATGGGTCGAGGGATGTTTAGTGTCCTGTTGTTGCGTAAACGATCTCTGCCCCGGACAATTTGATACGTAATAAATTATTATGTTTATTTCAATGTCAATGTATCAATGTTTGCCCTTTGAAGCTGCTAATTGAATTGGATTAGGGAGTAGAGACTGCGGACTAAGATCCGTGAGATATTCGTTTGTGATTTCAGGTTTACGGGATTTGATTGCAGAATAGAAACCTACGTTAAATCTTTTGTGTTAAACTGTCGTCAAATAAACAACCAACTTTATGCAAATAACAGTCACAACTGTCTACAATTTAAACACAATAAATAGAGTCGCATGGCGCACGATACTAATTCAAATGCCTGGCAAAAAACAATCATACAAATATTGCCATGCTCCATAAATCGCAATAGTAATGTGTTAACCGCCGGTTAATGTGACGCGCCTAAAAATATTATTCATTGCCATGTAAACTTACCAAAAACAAGGTGTAGTTAAAACAATATTTATCTTAATAATTAGTATAACCCAAGTAAGCGCGGTTCATTTGATAAAGGTGCGTGTAAACGAGCGGCCAGCCATCGCGTGATAACAACACTCTGTATATAAATTAAAACGTAATTGTATTATCGTGACCCGAAGGCTTTATATTCAGTTGACGAAACGAAAGGCTGTTCGAAAATTAAATTACTCTTTATTTTTCTGTATAAAAAGCTGTTGCGATTCGTGGCTTTTTATGTATTGGTTTTTAATTAGGCATTATGCAAGGGAGTCTCTAGGGCCAGTTGTAGTGGACAGTTATAGAAATTAATTTAATAGTATTGAGTTAAGTTACTGAAAGGGTTGAGGGACAGTTTGTTTATTTGATAGGGAAATGTTGTGAGGGTGACATGTCGCCGACCTTTGATCCCTTTTAGGTTTAGGTTATTTTTAGGGAAAGCAGACAAGTTTTAAATTATAATGAAAAAGACTTTAGCACCATAAAAATAGTTTAGTTTTAAAGGACTTTCAACATGGCTTTACGGTCCAAATAATGCATACAAAAAATATTTACAGAATTATTTTTATTCGCACTGTGTGTTATTAGTGGATCAAGCATTTAAAATATTTGTCTACAACGAGGGCGTTTTAGTTGACTTCTTTGTGTTGTAAAAGGGTCTACAACACTAAGAAGTCAGCTAATTGGTCCGACGTTTCTCAAGAAGCCCATTAAACTACTTATTCAAGAGGCAAACTGAAACAGTTTGCGTCCACCAACAATACCACCTACATTACTTATTAACATAGTTCAAACAGTTCAAATAATATAAATCATAGCGGAAATACGACTAGGTCTCTTGCAAAACCACAAACTATGCGACAATTATTACACACACCATTTGTGAAAAGGCTTGGCCCTATTTTATACTCATACAATACTTATTCATAAGTCACGTCGGAAATTACAGGACTAAGTAATATTTATGTATATTCTGTACGATTTAGTAAATGACTACTTAGAAATTGCTGTAAACATGAGTGCACACCGGCTCAACCTGACTTGTTTGTGATAATAACATATCGAATTTATTGTGAGAAACCGTTACTATACATAAATAATATTACTACTGTATAATTGTAAAATTGTTTATGCGTATTTCATGAGAATTTAACGCAGTGTAGCCTTCGCGTGATACCCGGTAATACTTTGATGAAAATAAACACATATGACAGAAACAGTCGTCCACGTAATGCCCAAACATTTAAATATACACTAAAGTTGTAGATAAGAATAGGTTATACTTCTTTAAATGTAGCCACTTGATTTCATTAAATGCGATAGTCATATTTCCTTGTTATATTTTCTCACTAACTTATAGTTAAGTATTTATTTAATAGTTAAACTGCTACATAAAAGCACATATAAATTGCATACATGTAGATTAAATCACGCACCTACACATTACTAAAATGGCAACACGTTAATCTCGCGACAATTGCCCAAGACAACTATCTAGTCCCAACCTTTCATTGCACTAGAAGGAAATGCATTCACCTTTGTCCCATATTTCACGTGCAAAATCAATATGCAAATAAGTAGCGGGCATGTCAGCCTATTGTGGGTACAACAGAGTAACAACTTAGCCAACTTTAACCGGTCTAAACTGGTTACGGCTAAATTTGTGGCTTTTGCATGCTATTGAAATTTACAGCTCAACTTCCCCGCCGTTGTCTGCGTGCCTAGTTAGTTTTGCGGACGCTTTCAAGAATTTAGCATTGGAAAAATAATTTCCAACTTGCGTTGAAATATTTTACGAAGTATGAAAATGTTTTTGGATACAATTTTCTTTTATTGAATCGACTGCTGAAGGCAGTTTTGATTCGAATTGAAGAACACGACTTATTCAGGCAAGGTTTCTATTTTACTAGTGATTATATTTTACGACAAAATTTAATGACGTGTTATATTCGTTACAAGAATAGAAAACATCAAAATAATGTTCTGTTCCTTCTCAAAATAGTAACTGCATTAAAATGACAGAAGGGAAGGTTAGAAAAAAATGCACCCTCTGCAATATTCGGTCTATTTTTAAGAGATACATCCCAAAAATATTAAAAACTACTTACAGCGCGGACATCTCCATTAACGCTGGGCTCCCCTCCGTGCCACTGATTGTTTTTGATTGGTAACATGTTCGTTACATTGTTTTATTGCTCTATTTCCTAAGCTTTTAAAATGCAATCAATATTGTCATGTCCTTGTGTAAGAATATTTTTACCTTTACAACCACCAGATCCTTTCTTCTTTTGACCGTTCATGAATCTGGTTAATTTAACTGCCTTGAGCTAAGAATTAAATGGATCTTTATTCTTACCGACACTGATATCTAAACCAAAAACAAAGTGTGGAACTTAAAAAATAAACGTTATCTTAGCTGCTTTGTCCACCACTTCATTATCATACAACGATCGTGCCAGTTTTATGACTTCTCTAAATCGCAGATAGTGTCCAGACTGCATATTAAAATTAGAACCACGTAGAAACAGAGTGATAAAAAACATCACAAAAACGCCACAGTGTTAAAGTTCTTTCACCCTTTAATATGAATTTAAAAGTGATCCAGCGCGATAATAATTTAGTTAGCTCGTAACTTGATAACTAAGTGTAATGTGAATACATCGAGGCTACATAATCCCAAGACGCTACTACGAGGTTATAACTCGCAATTTTTTCACGCCATCCTACTATATAAGTTATTTCCACAAGTTGTCACATAATTCTCGCTCGGTGCCTCGACGACAGCGCCAAAAATAGACGCCCTAAACTTTTTAATAGGTGCACCGACACTTTGAGGACACCGAACAGAGCGGCGCCTTTTCTGTCCCCGAGACAACTTTTATGACTTTCAACAAATTGCTCCTTCTCATTTGAATATACCTTTGAATACAATATTGTGTTTTATTGCTCACTCGAGTCATGTGGTCGGCCATGATTGAAACAAAGAGTTATACAACTCTATTGGCGTCTAAAGTTTGTTCATAATATATTCAGGCCACACACAGGTTTTTGAATGGACTAGCATTCAATTACTAATTTAAATTTATTTATGGTTTCCTGTGTAATTTACCGACAAATAATTTAGCTTATTACCGCAATTTGCAAGTATACGCTATGTTTAGCATTATTACCTGAACTTTATGTAGCTTTTAACAATATATTTATTTTCAACTGCTTAGAATAGCTATTGTATTATCGGTAGGCCGAAACACTTTTGTGTAATATTTATTAGTAGCGAAGTTATTTTTTTTATTCAGAAACCGAGTTTTAATTGAAATAGCTTTATAGAAATCTAAAATTATTGTCAGCAAAATTTCCGTCTAACTGGTTTTCAGAATAATTCAATCAGAAAGATACGGCACTCAGCAGCCGCGTCTAACAACAAACTTTGCACTACCAAATTGAAATTAAGCACAAGAAACGCCAAATTCAGGAACTCTACTATCGGCAGGCGTCAGCGTCATAATAATATAACATTGAACTTAAACCACAAGTTAGCAGAAGCTAACTTAGATAACTTAGCTGGGTATCGGGTGCTAAGTCAGGCGAACTCCCAACTAAACGCTTTGCGGGGATAGAACTTTGTCTTCCGAGTTAATCCGATGCTTCGCATACCCCTGTACGTGTTTTGAGTACCGACATTCTGCTTAGATAAATATTTCTACACGGAATTCTATGTACAGGTATACTTTGTTGTGAATTTCAGCTAAATTGAATACAGTATAGAGAAAATGTTATGTCCCAAATGCTTTCTATACGTAATACCGATAAAGTTACTTAACTTTATGTATTAAATAGCAATATAAAACCAGCTTATAGAATTAAAATTAAATAATTCAACTATCTAATGCCACCATAATTCCAAATTAAGCACCATAAAACAATATTCATGCACTAATTATAATACATTCGACATTCATTCACATTAGCATCGTAATGAGACAACAATAAATATCACACTTCAAACGATAATTCCCAAATAACTAATAACAATAACATTATTCATAATAATCCCTGAAATAATAACAGAAAACCCTTTATTGCCATACAAAGTATAATTCGGACAATATAAATCCCAGTACACACAGGCAGATTACCGCAATATATCAGCTGTTCGATACCTAATGCGGTAAATGTGATTCGGAACTAATGTCTACGGGCTTACACTAGTGTAATCCGGCCCTAATAGCCGTGGACACAGCACAGGTAGACATAATGCATATTGATAGACCATTAAAGCATTTCATCGATGGAATCATCTTTCATTAATTTGAAAGCACAAATGAAAGGGTCGTTGATGTTAAATGTATTAAAATTGTCGATTTATTGGAGCTGAAAGATTAATGGTCTTGAGGTCCCCAATCAGCTTGACCCTCGTGATCTTTTCTTTAAGTTTTAAGAAAGTTTATGAGTGGAGAAATGAAGCGGTTGAAATATGCATGTTCTGAATGGAAAATTATTTACAATGCCAGAGATCTTCAGTCTATACTAGTGTTATTACGTTTCTCCTTCATTTACAATATCTTTGTACTAGATAAAGTATAATTTTGCAGTTCACAGAATATGTGAAGAAAAAACCTAGTACTATCGCGTTACATGATTATAATATAACTAGGTCAAAACAACTCTCAACTTGCACTACAATTACAACATTAAGATTATGATATTGTTCAGTTAGCATAGTGTAACGAGTTGCTGACAAACTTGCAACAAACAGTAACGTTATCAAAGGAAACACGAACAATCATTCTAAACAACGAAACTTCGCTATCTCCACCCGCAACTGGTTAACCAAACTCTTGTAAAACTCAAATACGAGTTGTATACATTGTGCAGGGGTCGTATATGCTAAAGCGATGCAAGACCAGAAAAGGATAGCACGATACAGACATATGCTATATCCGTCACATTCTCACTGGATAGCTGTAACATGTATATACGACGCAAATAACGTTGTGTGCCTGAACATGGCCACAAGCCGCTGCGAGGAAATTAAATAATAAATATTAAAATCAATATATTTAGGTGAGAACTGCAGTAGCTCGATTCTCTACCACCATCGACTACGGACAACCGGCTAGCAATCGAGTAAGCTAGCACGAAAATCTGATCAGCGCCTCTAGCGGGCGTCGTAGGAACTATTTTGGCAGTACATTTTAAATGTCAAACTCTTGATACTCGACGGTACCGAATGTAGATAAGTGCGCTACAGGCAACGTAACGAATGGACGCGGTCGTTTAAACGTGTGTATCACGCGCCTTTTATCAAAATCTCTCGCTTGAGGTTATATTCAGAATATACTGACGTACAAAGTTATTTGGTGCAAGTTATACGACCAGAAGTGGTATGCTCAAACTTGCACCGTCACATATATTCAGCACGAAGTAAATATAATTTAGCCCTCGTTAAAATAAGCACGTCTCTTTCCCTCTCCGTCTGTCTCGTTTGCACGAGACAGTGGAACATATAGCGCGCTTAGTTTTAATTACACACAGTAAGGAAATTACTCGTACCGAGTTACGGCGGTTTTACACTGGTTGCTATAATATCATTTCTAATTACTACGCTGCAACTAGTCTTCACTAACTAGTTTTTTTACTGTTTGAACGATAGAGTACGCTTTATTACTTGTAGTATTACAAAAGATTTTCACTGTGATTAGGTATTTGTTACAACACTGATGTGTTGAGGTCTACTTCATTTTACTTGTAATTGGGGCAAGAGGTCGTGTAGAATCTTTAAGTGATTATTATTATTACTATAAATGATTATTACAACGTCTCTAGTTTACCTTTCAGAATTAAATGAGTATTAATTAATATACTAATTTAGTTATTTTTTTAAAAAAGAAACTCTTCTCTATTACTGCTTATCCGGTTCGATTTTCTACAGTCTCATGATACTATCAAACGTCGAGAGTTTAGCAATCAAAACTTTCCGCAAAAATAATACTTACGCTAACGAGAGGCGCTCACTAGATTTTAATACAAAATATTGTAGATAGTCGTTAGCACTAAGAATCAGCCCTTAAATGTTCTTAATGTTCGTTATCGCGTTGATGAGCTGAAAATAATTGCTCGTTAGCTTTCCCTGTGAAGGCAGCCTTATCAATGATAATAGCAGTTTTGTACAATAATCGTTAGGTACGGATCCATTATTATCATGTTATATGCAGGTGAATTGTTCCTATGTGAGCCTTCCGCCGAAAACCACGTCGAATATTACGGCTTACGCTAAGTACGCCGTTCGACTATAAGCGGTTACGATATAGGGACTATAAAACGAGTAACCAATTTAAGTACACTTACGCGACTTGATTAAATTAATATTTCAGTTTGTATGTTATGTAATACTGCAATATAGTATATTTTGCAAGTTCTTGCAAAATCATGAAGTTACAAGTAAGTATTTTAAGCAATTTTTTTCTAGATCAAACTTTGTTCTAGTGAAAATTATTCTCCATTTCATGGGTAGGCATTTCACAGTCTGTCAAAAAAAATCGAAGTAGAAGGGAAATATATCCTTCCTTTGAATTACAAGTACAGTAAAATCTTATTTATTCGACGCGTATCAGCTGCGAACAAAATATAATCAAACAATCAAAACTTTCTTCTTTCAGATGTTGTGTGATGCATGTTTCTTTTGTCCCATATGGGATGCAAAAACGAGGCCAAAGTTATTCCAATCTCTACGGAGATCCTCTGTTTCCCGAAACGGCAAACTTTTCCTACTTTCTATGTTCGAATTTGTATTGTATTTGAATCACGGTTACTATAAGAAAATATTAGAATAGAACTATACCGAATATGTTCTGGGATACTGTGGCAATAAATATGATAGGTCTGCTTTACCCTCAGAAAATAGTGACCCAGAAATCTTCTCATATGCTGAGAAACAAGTCAAACATTTTTGCAGGCTTGTATCTACTTACTGATAAATTAAACTAAATAATAACTGATTCCACCGTACTGAATTCTTGAGCGTAGTGAAATCCGATTTTTTTTATGTATGTTTGTTTTTATTACGTACAATGACATGTCACAGTACGATTTGGGTAGGTACAGAAGTGTAGCAATAAATATGTCTGGGTCCAGTTAGTTCTAAAATATACTTCACGTCCAGAAAACGAATGATGCAAAGATTATCTCGAACATAATAACACGTTTTAATACGGAACTAAATACCCGACTATTACATAAATGGAACGTGCTCCAACAGTTACAATAACAATCAATCTAGCTCTCCCAGGCATCGATACATTGTCGCAATAATCACTACAGATCCAGCGCAATAAATATACCATTGATATCTTGATGAATTTATTCATATCTCCGATTAGATATGCAATAAGAAATGCAGGAACCTCGTGATCTTGCTGACGTAATCCCACGCCGAAGTAGACGGTGTATTCTGTAATTATTTTGATGTTGTAAAGCTTCGACTGGATTATTTCAGTTTAAAATTGGTGTTCTAAATTGCTAATCAATTATATTATACCCATGTACTGATTTACTTAAAGCTTTAAAGGCGATTTTTTTTATTACGGGAAATAAGCCAAAAAATCAAAGCTTGGTTACAAATTGTGTACTTCCATGATTTGCTTCGTTACAATGTAGGTTTTTATCTATAATTAATTCAATGATACGAAATCTAACTTTAACAGTTCTGTTGTAGAAGACAGGATATTTTGTGATAAAACTGTAACAGAATAATCTCTAAGCTTGGCTTGACTGAGTGTGCTCCACCTACCTCCTCTGGGACGTTGCAAATCAGGTGCGTGGGTTCGACTCCCGGCTCAGACACTTGTATGTCGAACATAGTGTCGGCGGCTTGCGAAATATATTAATGGTATTATGTAGATTTGACAGATCGCCTCACGTAGCTTATGGCGACAAGAGCAATCAAAATATAATAATTTTAATAAATAATGCATGAGTGCTTTATGAGTAATCGCTACTTAAACCTTCTTACTCATTCCATGGACGTAAAATTTTGTAATCTGTGTATTATTTCCAGTTATATTAAGGTCTTTAGTTACGAATTCTGCAAACGGTCACAATTAACTTGGTTTGAAAAAAAACGGACCTAGAATACTCCTAGTCTTTCCATTTTCGTTTATCTCACCGCTTCCTGAATTGAATCGTGTTGTATAAAACAAAACCTGCCGAGTAGGTGACTACATTAAAATAGATTTCCACAGAAGCCGACACGAACGTTTTGTTTCGTCAATAACTCGAACATTCCTCGGCTCAGTGGAGTAAGTGCAGCATGATTTACAATTATTATAACCAGTTGACAAGATTAAAGGCCTATTCTATACTCATAAATCACAATCAACAATCACGGATGGCTCGTTGTATTTTAGACAACGAACTGAAGCACAAATAGAGTGCCGACAATAAACTAGGAGTTCATTTAACTTGGCAACGCGACAATTCACGTCGTGTTTGGTGTTCATTAACACTGTGCAATCGAAAAGTTTCAGTGGTCTGGAAATGTCATTGGTTTTTCACATAAAACTACGGACAAAATGAAGAGTTTAAAGTTATCAACTTTTGTTCGTGACCGCTGCTAAATGGAAGATACCGTGTCATGTCACCTTACATTATAAGTACAAGGCTAATATTTTAAGTACTTTTTTTTAAATTATGTATTTCATTGTCGCTTGTATTTAATAAATTGTTCACGTTGTGTTGGTAAAAATGGATCCCACATAAGTGCGGCAGTTTTAAATTCCCCTTGAACTCAAAAATTACACGAGAAATTATGAAAAACGCGTTTATTTACCCAAGCTACATGTTTGTAGTAAGTTCATTAGACATATGTCGTCCTAGACAATGTTGTCTAAGTTAAATAGTTGGTCAATGAACCGGGGTCGCAGCCAAACTTAGTTACCTAAACAAACAAGGGACCCTCGGCGACAGTCAACAATGTGTTCTCGCACTATCGTTACTGTTGACGTGTTAGATGCTTTTGTGGAATAACAAATGAGTAAAAATACTTCGTAATCTAGTATTTTTAAAAATTAACCATACCGTTCATAACTTGTCTATAGATAATATAAACTTTTTATATCTACGGTTAAAGAATATTGCGCTAAAGCGAAGAAAAGCAATAAGAGCTCAGTGTTTTCATTTTCTCCAGTTAATTATTTTAGCTCTCTTTTCCAATTATTTCTTCATCTTCATAGCTACTTCATACACTCTACAACGAAGATAGCTGCAATTTTTCAACCTCGTCCCATCTTCCGGCAGACTTGAAATTGGATTTTAAAATTAAGAGCTTGATAGACGTTTTTGCGGGTCGCAAAACGCTTTAAAATTCGATTGGATGAAGTGACAGTAACATGAGTGAGAGACCTTTGAACCAACACGAGGCAGGCACGGAGCCCCATCAAATTTTATCTTCACAATTGACAAGGTTTTGGCATACAACGTCAGTTCACGTCGCGCGTCGATGAGTGCTGCAGAATACTAGTTGTTTTCAACGTGCAATAACGTCCCAACGCATTACGGTGGCATGAACATAAATTGAAATAATTTATGGAATATTGCACTTCTGCTCAATAAAGCTTACTAGTTCGTGTATGATTTTGAATTGTGTATGCATAGAAATTATTGTTGGGTAATATTTGGGACAAATACTACGACCAAAATGCGAAGCAATTGGAATTATTAAAACTAAAATGATGCATAATGAGACACATTTAGAGCATACAGACGCATAATAGCCGTCTAATTTTAATATAACATCGGGTAAATACGGGTTTAACAATAAACATAAATTAAGTTTTCTCAAAAGAGAAGTTGGTGCTATTTGTCTAGTGAATAAAGACCCGGCCATGTGCAATTTATTCTCACGCACAAATAGCCAAATGCCAAAAAAAAAACATGTTTGTTGCCATTTCAATATATATTTTATTCATTTTTTTGTATTTTGTTGTTATAGCAACAGAAATACAGCATTTGTGAAAATTTCATTCATAAGCCTCGTGATAGAAAACAAAGTATGAGTTATGTCAAAGGACCCGTTTTTACTCTATGGGAACGGAATCCTTAAAAATTAAAATAGAATGAATTAAATTAGTAGTCAGCGTAAGTATTTAAGCTCGTAAATGCAAATCTGCAAATAAATAATGAGTTTAAATCACCCATTGAAATCCCGTTTTAATGGAAAGAGTTTTCCGATAATATACCCCACGGGTCTCTTTTACTTTCCCACCACCATGCGTCACAGCGCAAAGAATTTATAGTCTTCGTGAAATAAATGAAGCAGGAAGGATTTGACCGAAGGGACCTTTCAGGATCGGTCTCTTATCAAAGTAAGGAAGCCGATTGAGCCAATTTTATTGCTGTTTTGCAGACACAGCAAAAGTGAAGTTTAGATTTTTTCTTCATAGCTTTTTTTAAATGTTTACCCAAATATAAGAACTAGCCACGCCACGCTTGTTGCGTATCATTTGACGCTTGAAAAAAACAAACAGCTCTGCCTCCATAGTTCCTAGAAACTAGATAGTATAATTGATTTAAAATGCTCTACAATTGGTGCTATATACTATATAGATGGTCTTTGTAAGCTTGTCAGTAGAAATGTTCTATAAAAATCATCAAAATCAATCACGATCAGCGTCTCTAGTGGCCGCCATTGGAGCTATTTTTGCAGCACAGTTTAAATGTCAACCTCTTGATACTTGACACTCGATAGTAGAGAATCGCGCTAAAGAAGATGACGACTATTGACGACTATTCTTGGCACTTGACAGTACCGACTGTAGAGAATCGCTCTACAGAACGTGACGACTGATGAAGACTAACTGCCAAGGTATTTTATATAAGTGGAACTTCTTTTCAAATGCGTACTTAAAGTAATTATAGTTAATACTAATGGTCATTATTCGGCTGTTACACCTGTTCTATCGTATCGCTGATTACTACTTTTGTCTGTAATACACACCACTTTGAGAAATAGTCACCATTTCAATACATTTTAATGACTCTTCTCGTTATATTGTTAAGCATGACTTAACTGATTAGATTAGTTAACTGTGACCTTTGTTTGTAGAGTAGTATAGAAAAATACTATAGCTTAGGTAAATAGGTAAGTTGTATTGTTAGTAACCAACTAATGAGAAATTGTAAACATATCTTAAGTCCGTTTGCCTGAAGTAAATTTTCTATAGAAATCGTACCGACCAATATATTTAAAGTATTTTTTTTATACAGTTATGTCGCACACGCTGATTTGAAAAACTATTTCAATAGAATTTTCTTGTCATTGAAAGCTATTGCTGCAAAGTGCATACTCCAATCTGAATTTGTCTCGGGATCGAATACACAACCTATTGATTACCAAAATATAAAGCCATTTTACCATAATTAAACTCCTGATTAGCTTACCGGATAGAATATTGACAATTATTTTCATACATTTACTGTAACTTTATCTTTCAGATACGTTATTAGATTTTTATCTAGAAGTCATAAGTTTTAATAATACAAAACAATTAAGAACTAATATAATTGCCAAGTTCCTGATACCTTTCCTTCTTTCTGGAAGACGAGAAATAATTTCGGATTCGAGATACGTCGAATGTAATTCATATGGTATAAGAATAAAGTTTTCCTTATTAGCGAGATCTGTTCCAACCAAATTGCAAACGTAAGCTAATAAATCATAATAAGATATAGATATTCTAGCCACGTCTCTTTTTCTTTGCCAAAACTTCCATATTATTCATGGTTTTATGTTATATCTGAGACACAAAATATTGACAATACAAATAAAACTACTACGGAATATTTATTTTTATTTTTTTACCAGTTTACATAAACAATTTCGAAAGTCTTCCTGTGTATTTTATAGGGTTCTAGCGAGGGTTTGCAACAAAATCACAACAGCTCAACCAATTATGATAGAATTATTTTGATGAAAATTAAAATAATTGAGAACGGAGTAAAAGTGTACAGTGGCCTACATTATAAAAACAGCATGAAGGAGTCTGAAATAGGAAAAGTACGCGTAAAATAATTTATTTACAAAAAATATAACTTGGTAAATTTCTGTGTCAGTTTCATTCAAACTAATAATCAAAACGGAATAACAAGTGGAAACTTACATATCCAAGTTCAATAGTATATTGTAGTTCTTAGTTACTTATTAGCAACTTGGCACTTATTCAAAAGGTCAAAGACCTCTGTTTTATTACACCGCAATAACCTTCACACAGCTGATAGATATTCAAGCGACTCCAATAACACTAGTGGTAACTTTAGTTCCTACAACAGTCACAAATTCATAGCTGCTGTTCCATATTCATTGACAGATGCTCGACGAAAATCAATCGTAAAGTTTTGCAGGTAGAGTTTATTTTCGATTGTTGTTTATTACCATCCCTAATACTGCATCCTTATCGCAGGTGGCAATATAAGCGGTGAAGGCACTGTGAAATTCCCCACTATGAGTCGCTTTCGAGATATGAACGCGTTTATTATACAGACAAGAAGTTGTGAATTCTTAAGTAAAAGCAAAATATGAATATCAAATAGGAATAGGGAACCCCGTTTAGGTTTCACCCAAAAATGTTTACAAACAAATGGAATTGTTTCGTTTTGTTTTTGGCTCTCTTGACAGTTGCAGCTTTTGTACAGTCGTGAGCATGTATCTATGCAATATGGTCACATTTTATCCGGGTTGAAACAATATATAAATTAATTAAATGCTATTATGTTTTCCAAATATGTGTTTCGTAAACTATTTTTTTTTTAACTTTGTTAAGTTTTATAATATGAGAGCTTTACTATTTTTCAAGTTTAAGCATCATAAATTCTATAGTAATATCATATCTTTTTTCGTTGGTACATAATATATAAAATTATTATATACAATAAATACTTTTAAGTATTTATTTAATGTAAATATGTTACAAATAAATGCATCATAAATTGATTACTATTAACTTCAGCTAAATATTTTTTCTGCTATTCTTTTTTATATCAGTAACTTTAAAATGATACTTTAGTTTCATTTTTATGTCAATGGTCATGTCTATACAACAATACAAGTGCACTGTGTTTAAAATTTAGCATATAAATTCTACGTGTAACATAAATACTGAGATAAAATCTAAAAAGCAATGCATCACAGATATTCTGATTTATTTTAGGAATCTTGATCTAATTTGTATAAAATATTACGTATTCACTGAAGCTTAGGCGCCGTAAAGAAGATTATACTGTCAAATGAAATAGTTTCACAATAAAATTAATGAAGTTCTATAATCGAGTCGAGTCTATGTTTAAAAATAAATATAACTAATGACATCCTTTGAGCAAAATAACTTATTTGTGACTGTTTTTATTAAGAACTCATTATAGAGTTGTAAGTAAAATATAATCTCTTTTATAAAACCTCTTTTTTGCAAACTTGTATTTAAGTTTATATTATTTGCTACGTGTATTTTCTCATCGTTCAGCGGAGCTTGTAGCTGCTTATCAACTTACGCCCGAGTCGATCTCTCAGGTTAAGCTGCGCATATCGAGGTTGGTTAGTGGATGGATGACCACATTAAACATACCGAGTTCCTTCGTGCTTCAAACAAGCCTTATGCTTGTTACATTGTTGAACCCCGTGGTAATTTTTAAAAATCTTTGACAGTTGTTACCAGTAGTTGAAATCGGATAACTAGACAGTATTATCGAGTGGTATTGCTTTACAGAGTTTATAACGTGTTCATCCAATCCGTCTTTACCCTATTTGTTTCGGTTAGAATAGTTTGCAAGTACGATGGATAAAGTAAAATAAGTAGGGATTACATTAATAAAAAAACTTTTTGTGTTTCGCCGAACTATTGAAGATTTCCTTAGTAATATTACTTACACTAAGTCTATAAGTCGTTCAATTCGTAGTTCCGTTGTCCGTATCAAGAAGTCAATGCAAAACTTTGATCCCAAACATCTTAGAGTCTAATAACATTAGTGGTTTGTAGGGCTGGCAAAAGGTAATACAGTAAATAAATATTTTGGTGTTCATAATAAAATATTGTTGTTGTGTTTACTTTTCCTAACTGATTGAAACCATCTGTTTCTCTATTGAATGAGTACAGTTTAAAAAATATGTTATAAAATGCTTATCACATTTTTTTTCGTATTACATATAATTGAAACATGAAACCGTTGCAGGAATAGAAAAGAACTAACTACTGGTTAGACTAGAAACCGACTCCAACATAGTTAGAAAATAGGCTGATGATGATACCATATCCTTGGGCACACGATCACTCGCACACACCTACAAAAGGTCAAATAAAGATATAATTACTTATACGTAGCAGCCCTAATCCCAGAACATTGGTAAGGAGCCGGCTAATAAAGTAAGTTTACACCGTCTCGGGTATAATCCCATGTGAGTAACGACGTCGGCTCGCTGCACCTCATTCATTTACCTCCAACCTCCAGCCTCCAACCTCCAGCCTACGACTAGGACCATTGTTTATATGACTACGTGAAGTTTTCTATGTTATCTCACTCTTGGGAAATGAAAATACGTTTCTTGTATCGTGGTGTGACTGATGGTAAAACCTGAAACGATTGCTTACTATGGACCATCTGTAACCTAGATTCTATTGTATCTAAAATTGCAAATTAAACTTTTTCTATATTACCTGATGAATATAGTTTTGAAAAAGTCTGTGTTATAATAAATATCAAGTCTGTAAAATCTGTTCTATGCGTACCAATTTATTAAAAACACTCACTGTTAAACAATTGACGGGACTTTCAAAAAAGGCTGTAAGAGAACAAAACTGAATAAACCAACAAAATTAACATGTTTTCCGTTTGAATATTTAACGAGCCGAAACCGCGATTGAATTTAGAGCCCCATAAACTCCAAAATACAATACAGGCAACATGCAAACTGAATGCTCACAAATTCATAACTGGAACATGTTTAATCTACTTTAAAGCACAAAGCGCTCATACGCCGTGGCATATTAAACAAAATTACCGAAACGGAGGCTTAGAACATGCTCGTGGAAGTTTTTCGCATTCAATTTGTATGACGTTTGTGAGCGTCAGCAATCTGTGTAATGAAATTGTACTCAGTCGCGACGCCGACGACGAAATAACGTGTGTATGGAAATGTATTGTACTCGTAATTGTCGTCTCGATTGTCTGTTTGCTTGTGCTAAAGAATATCTTACTGTATTTTTTGTAAGTCATACTTACGCTTGTGAACAAATAAATGTTATTTTATACCGTACGTGTGACTTTTTAGTCTTTGATGTAACAAGAGAAAAATGTACATTCTAAACTGTTGAAAAATTGTTGAAACGTTTAAGATAAGGTTTATGCAGTTGAACCCATTTTATAAAATACAATCTATATTAATATATAATATTTATAAAAAAAATAGACTACAAACAAAATTGCTTAACACATTTTTTTTACAAACAACATAATTAGAGAATAGTATACAATTTAATACATCACACTTATAGCGGAAAAAATACTTCACATTTTCAACTTCACTAGTTCTTAGATCAAATAAAAGTCTCACAGATTCAGATAAGGCAGATTGTTTATAAAACAAACGCACGCTACTGCCTTTATCACAGTAGCTGTACACCCACGCTCCTCGGCTACCTATCAGAGACGATGATAACGAAACATGTTTCTGATTGTAAACGTCTCTTAAGAATATGTTTGAAGGCCTGATATGATTACTTTTGTGGATTTATAAATATGTCAAGTCTAATTAAAAACTGATGCTGAGCGTAATTGTTTTTTTCTTGTTTTACTGTTGTCGCCCACGGTGGAAGGCAATTATTTACTATCTAGAGGAAATAATGTACTTCATAAATTTGAATAATGGAACAACGATATTTGTCTTTATGCACCATTATCCTTCACAAGTATAAAAACCCCGAATTGAGAATTCCACGGTTTTCGCACCAACTTTTAATCGTACAAGTTTGCCACTTATAAATATAAAACTTTCATGTGACAAGTGATAACATCTAAATTTAATCTACATTTCCAATTTAAATTCAAATTAAATATTCTCATTACTAGCCGTAAGTATTCAAGCTAGACAATACACAAGAGATCCACTACCTTCCAATATATTCTCCCTAGTTCTATAAAATATAGCAAAACCAATAAATTTTAAACTTAAAAGCAATTTCAGACAAAAAGCTTGGAATTTTAATCGCATCTAATTTACAAGACAACGTAGATAGCGACCTATAACAGTAATTTGAACTAGATTCGAGTTTACACACTGTTACCGGACTCTACGAACATTTTGATGTAAAATCCTTCAAAAAAACTCCTGTAACTACGTGTGTTTGCCGTAAAAGGGTGAGTTATTGGGGCAATTTATTTTGATGCTCGTCATTCCTTACTTGGTGTCTAACATCAACGCTAGTCGATTTTTTTCTCTAGAAAGAACATTATAGCCTGTTCTTTTCTTGGGTAAAATATACCGCGCACAGTGTGACAAACTGCTATAGACATAATGTGTAAATACTGGCTGTATTTGAACTCAACACTAGGAGATTGCTTGGCGACCTCGTCACACTTAGAAATTCAATGCTAAACTTAACATTATATTTTGATTTATGATACAGAGAATATTATTATATTCTAACTGTTTACTATCCTACTGTTTATCCTTTACCAATCCACCTAAAGTGTTGTTTGTAATACACAGAAAAATAAAAATACATAACTGACAAACCACTCAAATCTTGTTCAGCAATATCACGTACTAGCTGACCCGCGCAACTTCGCTTGCGTCACATAAGAGAGAATGGATCAAAATTTCCCCCGTTTTTGTAACATTTTTCACTGGTACTCTGCTCCTTTTGGTCGTAGCGTGATGATATATAGCCTATAACCTTCCTCGATAAATGGGCTATCCAACATTGAAATAATTCTTCAAATCGGACCAGTAGTTTCTGAGATTAGCGCGTTCAAACAAACAAACAAACTCTTCAGCTTTATAATATTAGTATAGATTGTGCTTTTGCTGCTTGGAAGTTATTCTATTATTTACTTAGTTTGACAACCGCTAGTGCTCTGTGTCCACAGCACTGTGACAACAATTGAGGCGGTCCGTCGATACGCCGCATCTCCGGGGAAATTACCGCTTCCTTGCCGCGCCGTACCGTGCCGTAGACCACCGTTTGTACACACGATGTTACAACCAAATTGTGGTGGGACGAATTTTACGAGCCGAATGTACAACGGTGTTCATGTGACGGATTTCGTAATACTCGTGCCGCTTCACGTGTTGTTATAAAAAATTGATTTAGATTTTATAGAGAAATCCTGAGGGGGAGATACAAAAAGCATAAAAAACGGGTGAAATTAGAAGCTATATATTCAAAAAGTTCTCTTGTTTATATTCCGGTATGCCATTTAAATTAACCAAGAGCCCTATCCTTTAATATGTGCTTGCATATATTTATTATCACTAATTCGTTTGAAAATAACTAATGACTAGTATTTATAGCTAATGTCTAATTTTTATTGATCGTTTTAAATCAACATGAAAACAAATGCATAAAATGCAGAACTTAACCACGATAGCAATAAATAGTCTGAAACTACGTCATAAAGACTAACAACGTCGAACGCAAACAAATACGCAATTAATAGACGCGCAACAGCTATTACTATCCGCACTAAGATAATAAATAATTCTGACTTCGAGAGTGAAAATCCACCGAACAAAAGTGCAGCTAATTTTCAGGATACGAATGAATTTATTCCAGCCGTCGGCCGCGTAGGGTGGGTAGTTGTAAAAAATGCAGCCAGTCGCAATCCCGGTTTATCCGAACGCAAATAAATCTGTCAATTTCACTCAGCCTCCCTTCGCCTGTACGTTGGTTAGAATATATTCTTGTTGATATTCGTGGATTTAGATTTGATTGCTGCTCTACGCTACGCGCAAACAGTAATAAAAACTACAGTTAGGGAGGAATTTTACTAGAAAACCATGAATTTTTAGAGTTTTTATTCTAAGTCCAAAACAAAATCTAGAATCAAACTTTGAATACCTGTGACGTCATAAAACAATATTTCCAATTTTGTAGAGAGGAAATCATATAAGTTTGTAGTATTTATTACAGAGGTGTATTTTTATACTCAGTTTTATATCTGCCTCTCAAAACAAAAACATATAACTTCCGAGTACTCCATCTAACAAAAAGAATGTAAACCGATCATACAACAAAATAAATTGAGTGAGTAAATCTATCTCACGCAGACAGCATCCAATACGCAACCCTCGCGACGGGATCGAACTCATTCATCCACCGGTACTACGGTACTACCCTGTGCACTACCTACAGTCCCTATAAACCGATCGAATGTACTACGGTTTGTTTATCCACTTCCCTTGCAGTTGGTTCGTTGCGTCTCCTGCAAATCGCATTAGAATTGTTAACGGATGAGTTCGTGTATTAATTGAATAAGCTGTGGGCAAGGATTCGTGCAGATTATAGATTCTGTTATTGATATGGGTTTTAGTGAAATAATCTCGTCTATTGAAATAATTGTTGTTATTATAGGTAGATCCTTTATCCGAAAAGCAATCAGTTTTCGAATGAAGATAATACACAAAATAAAAAAGGTATAATTTCCTATTGATGGGAAAATAAACAATAATATTTATTCTCGCCTATAACATATCTGTCAGAACTCGGAACTAATAAATACACAGATAGAAACATGGAACTGTTATTCTAAAAAAATTAAAAACTCGTTAACTACACCTTTCTAGATATCGAAGTAAATATTGATGACAAATTATTATTTTGTGTCAACAATAAAGTAAAACAAGTCGATAAATATTAACGGTAACATAATACAGCTACGTTATAACGTATGCATTAACTTATCGTGTTTACCCACAAAGATTTATGTGGGCATTGCGACATTATCATAATAGTATTGAATATGAAAGCCAATCGAGTCTACTATCCGAATTCGTATGAGTTTTTCCAACGATTGTCCGATTCCTGATGGCATCGATAGCTTCCCTATTTCCTGTATCGATATTTTATTGCATGCCATATTTCTGTACGACGAGGCGAATGCCAACCGATTGGATATCGAGGTCTAGTATCGAATATATGGCAGTATTTGATTGGTTTCAGATTCTATGTGTTTTGTTTTTTAAGATTTTTCTTTCTTTGTTATTGTGGAATGGGATCTAAATATTTATATTTGTGTAAATAAATTGCTTTTGTGATATCTGTCCTTTTTTTTTAATAACCCATATCTGTCCCATTGCAGGGCAAGGGTCTCCTCCCAAACGAAGGGGAGGGGTTAGGCCTTGAGTCCACCACGCTGGCCAAGTGCGGGGGGACTTTGCATGCCCTCAATAAATGTATTAAACAATTTTTAGGCATGCAAGGTTTCCTCACGATGTTTTCCTTCACCGTTAGAGCAAGTGATAATTATTTCTAATACACACATAACTTCGAAAAGTCATTGGTGTGTTGCCTCGGATTCGAACCTGCGACCACTTGCGTGGGAGGTGCCATCTTAAACCACTCGGCTATCACTGCTCACTTCTGCTGTTTTCTTTAAATAAAACTATGTTTATAAGCTGTATGACTTCTCCTATTTCTGTAACTAGCCAATTCACTAGTCGTATTCACATAGAAAGCTATAAAACAGCAAGTACGACATACATAGCATTTATCAATTTCCTGTTTCAACAGATTTAAATTAACGACAAATAATATAGTAAAATTCTCTACTACTATCGACTACCAAAACCGAACTGTCATCGAGAAATTTTGTATGAAAATCCCATCAGCGCCTCTGACGGGTTTTGTAGGAAACATTTTGACAGTACATTCTAAATGTCAAAATTACGATAGCTAGCCGGTTGTCGGTAGTCGATAGTGGTAGAGAATCGAGGTAGTTAAAATACGAATGTAAAACAAGTAATATCAACCAATATCAATTCAAGTCTGTGTAATGATGCTAACATGCTAATGTTCAATAGTAAATGTAAATTCTGTTGTTATTGCTTCATATACAATAATGTACGTAAATGATAGTGTAATAAAGTGTTCTATCGTATCGCTAAGTAGTGATACTGGTAAATAGAGCACTATTCGTGCTACAAATAGATTGTTATAGATCGCGTATAATTTAAATACAGATTTCATCTTGAACTTGCATGTATTTTAATAAATACTGGCTTAGAAAACTGTGATAATTTACGAGTATGTATTCATTTAGTAAGCAAGCGCTTCGCACTGCAATATACTCATTGTAGTTTTTAAGCACAGTACAAACTGTCATTGAACCGTGTCTAAGATTCAAGATATTAATCGTATGTTTACATTTGCAATAGTATCTGTATCAGATAACTTAAATGTATTCATTGCATACAAAAAACCCAAAGTACAAATAAACGTTATCTCAAATACGCCATACTTCGTGTTTCTCCGGAAGGAGTACAATACTTTCCATACAGAATAGCAATCACCTTTTTCCCCCTTTACGCGAGTTAGCGAAATAATGCAAAGTTTCCGTATAGCCGAAAAAGTTTACGTTTTTCGTGCAAAATTTATTGGCCATAAAGAGTGACGTTCGAACCACGGCAACATAATAAAAGAAGCTCAAAGGGTCAGCCCACGGGAACTTTATGGACTTAACTGGCAAACTAGACCTGTGTCACGATATAATAGTTTTGTTTGTTGCAATAAAAACTTTTCTTATTATTACGTTATTATGATGTTCTTCGTAGTAAACGGTGCTAAAGGTATAATAGAAACTTAGTTAAATGGGAACGAAAGTTTGACTTCATTTCAAACTTTTCTAGTTTTCGGAACGACTTAAAAGGAAAACAGAACTGAAATGAAAGGGATCCATCTTCGCTTTTATTTTGTTTGCCGCAAAACTAATGCCATCAAAAACATTCTGTAAAAAACTCAAGTCTCGCCGTAAAAAGTTGTGAGATCTATATAATACCAAGTCGATTAATCTATTTAGTCTCTACTTAAAGGACCTTATGTCTCAAGTTATTACGTATGTTATTATCATGCCAATTTAGAAATAAATACCTTTAAAACAAATAGACCGACCTGGCCATCGCATGATTTGATTATTAGTATGTATCACACTACACAGCACGACGAGGTGTTAATGCTCCTGAAATGTTAATGGCGAATTTGTGTTTTCTTGCGATGACCAAGTCGATCTATTTGTTTTAAAGGTATTATTTTTTAAATTGGCATGATAATAACATACGTAATAACTTGAGACATAAGGTCCTTTAAGTAGAGACTAAATAGATTAATCGACTTGGTATTATATAGATCTCACAACTTTTTACGGCGAGACTTGAGTTTTTTACAGAATGTTTTTGATGGCATCTCACTTCTTTTTGAAGAGCAAACATAAGTCCAATTTGTATGGAAAGACTTCTTTTTTCATAATTCAACATATTTTCCTATGGGAATGTTGTTCAGTTTCATGAGCTAAACACCCTTACCTACCCTATACCCCCTCCCGTTATGCCTCATATAGTAGGTACCTATTTACACCTATTTATTTTATTTTCTACAGTAATAATAATTCATTAACTGCAAATGTAACCTTGTAATCTTATACATTTATATGGGATTACAAAGTTATTGTTGCAGTTGGTGTATTTAGAAAACTGGACCGAAATTAAAAAATATTTGATTTTTCCCATGATTAAGACACTAAACCCTATTTGTATTCTAAATTTTAAGCTTCTAAGTCTGCTAGAAGTACCTTAGACTTTTGATGATCGGTGAGTCAGTGAGTCAGTGAGTCAGTGAATCAGTGAGTGACAAAATTCAAAATTTTAACAAGTTGTCATTCTTAAACTACTGGTTCAAATTGACTGAAATTTTAAATATACCGTGTTTATACAATGACTGATTAGTTGCTGAAAATCCAGGCTTCTTGTTTTATCCACAACGAAATTATAGGGGTGTCAAAAATAGCCCGAATTGCTTCGAGAAAAGGATGTTACGGCCGTGCCGCTTTTTTTTTGCTCGACTTGCGGGGGCACTTCCGTGCCCCCAGATTTCAGACTTTCTGGTAAATTGTATGATTTTAGTCTTTAAATTGAGTAGAAATGCTATTCTATTAAAGAAAAGTTTTACGTTCTGTCTGAAATAACAAAGCTAAAAGCAAAATAACAATTTGGAATGGAAGAATGAAATGCTACAAAGTGAGACAAGATATAAAATGATTAATAGACACATAAATTCCACGAAAGGGTGTAATAATTTCAACCATAACAAGTCCCAATCCAATTAATTAATAGCAGAGGCAAACGCCACATATTAAAAGGACAAAAAGAGTTCATGCATTTTCAAGGAATCCAAGAATAGCAGAATATATTATGTTCTTTGTTAACATGCAAACCAGCGGACGGTAAATAGAATTGGGAGCTTTTAATTCTGTGAGCATTAAGGGTTAAATCCACCACCAGTTGCGAGGACAGTGCCGTTGGCTCACATCCAAATTATTTTAAAAGAAACCCCCTAACGATCTCATTTCATAGGATCACCGGATATTACTGTTTGCATTTTTAACATTTCGCACTGGATATTCGAAAATAAAATGTCTTTGTTCTATTTTGTTGGCTTGTGTAACAAGTCGTTAGACACTGTCTCTTTCTATTTGAAGAAACATTAACTACTTCAATTCTTATTCTGAGGATACGTTTCGTTTTTTTTCGGAATAAATGTTAATAAATACCTTTCGCAATAATTATATTATTACAGACAAAGGTTAAAAAAATAGTCAGAATTGTGAAACACTCATCTAAATACGTCAAACACTACTATCATGTGCTCTATGTCCTGACGTCAAACTCGACATCTATACAAATATTTAGCGAAAGTTAGAAGCTCTCAAACATGAACACAAAGGGGAATCCTGCACGCATATGAAAAAAGTTATAAGTACATTTGCATCCCAAGTTTTATTTTTAGAATTTCACAAACGCTGGCTCCTGTTTCAGCTTTAAACATGAATGTAGTTGAGAAACTCGTGAATGAACCTGCTTTAATTAAACCAAACACTATTAGTGAGATTATTAACGTGTGTTGTTCGTGTATTAATCTTGATACTCATAGTAATAATATGTTCATGTATTAATCTAGAGATATAGTATTAAGGGTAAGTTTCATGTCTTACTATACTGAAATCTTTGATAAACTTACCTAATAGATAAAGTGATAAAATGTATGACAACTGCTGTCAAAATTCCACCTGAGAAGTTAACCAATACCAATTCGGAATTGGTGAATCCGCAGCTCATAGTGAGTCAGATATTATCTGTCGGATGTTATTTTACCGTCAAAGATGAGCTACTGTCGATAACGGATTAAACACTTGGACGGGAAGCGCTTCCGATAGTTCACGGATTTAGTTTGTAAAACCATATTGATACCTACCCATACTTGTAAGTGAATAAATGACTTAGATCAAGAATAAGAACTATTTAAGGTCAAATAAAAATAAGGTATCCGTAAACTAAAAGACTGTAACAAGTTTTAATGAGTTTTTTGATAACTAGGTAAATATCAAGGCAAGGAGATAATTCTTAGATTTTTTACTTACAGTATATTTTTTTATAGCTGACCCGCGCAACTTCGCTTGCGTCACATAAGAGAGAATGGGTCAATTTTTTCCCCGTTTTTGTAACATTTTTCACTGGTTCTCTGCTCCTACTGGTCGTAGCGTGATGATATATAGCCTATAACCTTCCTCGATAAATGAGCTATCTAACACTGAAAGAATTTTCAAATCGGACCAGTAGTTTCTGAGATTAGCGCGTTCAAACAAACAAACAAACAAACAAACAAACATACAAACAAACAAACAAACAAACAAACAATCAAACAAACAAACTCTTCAGCTTTATAATATTAGTATAGATTTAAAAAAATGTCTTACATAAAATATTTTTTTTATCAGTAGGACACAATGATTTAGTATTTATATAATTCTTGAATGAAATTAATTAATGAAGAGAACAAGTTATTAATTGTCTTACTACCGGCCAAATCAACTTTCCCACATAGATCGCCCTTTATTATGGTTTCATTAATATTGTAGGAAATGAAAAATAGACGGGAGACATCGCGATCAGAAGCAGAGACGGAATAATAAGAAGTGCGCCACCGACTGGAACGAATAGGATTTCTGTATATCTACTGCTACATATAATGTACTAGCTGACCCGCGCAACTTCGCTTGCGTCACATAAGAGAATCATAATTTTCCCCTTTTTTGTTACATTTTTCACTGGTACTCTGCTCCTATTGGTCGTAGCGTGATGATATATAGCCTTCCTCGATAAATGGGCTATCTAACACTGAAATAATTTTTCAAATCGGACCAGTAGTTCCCGAGATTAGCGCGTTCAAACAAACAAACAAACAAACAAACAATCAAACAATCAAACAAACAATCAAACAATCAAACAATCAAACAATCAAACAATCAAACAATCAAACAATCAAACAATCAAACAATCAAACAATCAAACAATCAAACAAACAAACTCTTCAGTTTTATAATATTAGTATAGATGTATGTCTTGCATATATTTATATGATATGCGATAACTGTCACAAAATACTATCAACATAAAAGCAATCTGAAGTAAAGTCGATTTTCGTGAAAAAAAAAGTAATTGCCCATCTACCACATGTCTTATTGACAATAAATACAATTGTGACTCAATGTGTAAGGGAGTGCTACTAACTCTTTATAAACCTTATCAAAAATGCATGAGTTTGCTGCATCAGCCAGTTTAATTCTTTGTGACTATTGACAGTCAATAAATCGAGAATTCCTGGACTGACGATGACTTGTCTTTATCCCCAAGACCTTTGACTTTAGCGCGGTCAATCAATGTCTCTAGTAAACACTAATAAATACTACCATCTCCTTTTTCCTTTAAATTCTGTTTCTCTAAAGAATAAAGTAAAACCCGATTCATTACCATGCAGAAGTTTATTCGCAAACTAACAGCTTCCCACGTCCAGGTGTCAACTTGTTTATTGCCTGCTGCTTCTCACCCGAGTTAAATTCGTGAGCAACACATACGTTCGCTTACGGCACAAATTGCTAGACACTACAACGCTCATTTAGCACACTACGTACCGTACGATTTGTCTAAGTAAGGCTTGATGCAGACAAGAAATAATTGTTGGTATACATAACGCTTCATTAATAAAATGAACACAGACAATACGAATTATCATCACCAAACAGCTACTTTTGGGGACCAAAACAGTCTAAAAGATGCCGCGATAACTCGAATAAGTAACTCTACAAAAATTTACAGTCATCGTCTACAACTAGAACGGCGACTAATCTTCAGTAAAACGCTTACCATCATCATTATTTATTGATGAATGGAAATAAAATCAAAGAGAGGACATAAAGTACAATTATCTACTGACATGCTAATTCTAAAGATTGACACATATCGAGCCGTTGTAAAGTCGGACTTCGAATGTCGTCAGTTGCTGTCGTCCGATCGACAGTCGCTAGTCGTTGTCGGAGCAAAGTCGGTTAACAAACGGTCGTCTGCATTACTCCTAAACGCCAGAGAAAATTACTACGTCCCACTTTATCTCACTCATTATGGTAAACACGGCCTGAGCGATATAATTACCACGTAATTTATTATTGTTGTATCACAAAACACGCCATCCATTACAATTAAGATATTTTTTATTAGCATTTTCCACGCGAACTTATTAGTTTGAAATATTGTTTGGAATCTTTCATGTGTTTTTTGATGATAGGTTTTCTGTTATATTTAACTTTTAAGTACACCTACCTTCTGTTTGTTTTAAAGGCATTTTTTTATTGTCAGAGAAATTTATTTGAAACATAACTCCGACTAATTATTCAGAGATTGTTTATTGACTATCTAGTAAATTAATAATATAAGTTTTCTGACATTGTAAAATTCGACACTAATGTGCTAAATATATGTGTGTATTTATTTCGCATTGTTGGTTAGGTCTTACATACTCTCAATGTAACAAACTATGTACAAACTCTAATTCTTGACATTTCACTCGAAGTAAAGACTGTTGCAACCTTACGAATAGTTAGGGTTGTGCTATTATGTTATGACAAATGGTTCTTTCAACACCGATAAGCATACAAAATGACTCTTACAGAATCTGTAACCTGTTTCACATGCAGACAAGTATTGGTTAAAATATGAATTGATTTGGCACACATATTGTACCTACCTAGGAAAAGCTATCAAAAACTTTGAGAACTGTAAAAAAGTTAAATTATGTTTTAACCGTTGTTTCTTGTTTAACAACTTACGAATGAACACCCGATAAATAAATCGACTCAAAATTTGCAAAGTTTTAATTTCTCTTTTTCAGCTAGACTATATTTTATCCTTAGGTATGTAAAACAAATGACAAAATTAATAAATGTCAATGTCAAGTACATAAGTTAAAATTTCATACGGAAATTAATGACTGCTTCATAGAAATCATATCTGCAGTTCTGATATTGACAAAATCAATTCCTTGCTCTATCTTGGTTTAGTAATTGATCCTTGAAATCAGTGGTATGGCTATTAAACCAGCGGGCAACTAACTTCACAATTGACGTAAACTGTACCTCGATTCTGTACCACTATCGACTACCGGCAACCGGCTAGCTATCGAAATTTTGACATTTAGAATGTACTGCCAAAATGTTTCCTACGACACCCATCAGAGGCGCTGATCAGATTTTTATACAAAATTTCTCGATGACAGTTCGGTTGTCGGTAGTCGATAGTAGTAGAGAATCGAGGCACAGAATATAACGTTTAAACTCAGTATATTTATATTACTATGATAATTACTATCGGTGCTATATTTCGTTGTTAAAAATTAAATGTTGTTGTGCATGCAATGCAATGCATAACACTGTACATTTTGTCATGGACTTGCACAGGTATTTGTGCGTAGATGATGCGGTGTTCTCAAAAACTCGCCAAATAAAATAATATTGCGTAATATAAACCTTATAACGGTCAATAACATTGCGCAATATTTTCGATAGAAATTACGGTCAATTTTATTGAACATTAAATGATACAAACTTATATTCAATGCTATTGCAGGTTAGGTTTAGTTTAGGTTGATAGGCTAGGGATGGCCTAAAATAACGACTTTTCGCAACACATTACACACAACACACACAACATACACACAAACCAACGGAAGAAACAAAAGGAATGCCACAAATCACTTAAAATTCTGTACCTACTCTCTGAATCTGTAGCCGAACAGTGAATGTAAACGAAAACGTTCGCAAACCGCTTAGTGTGCGGATGTCACAAGATTGATTGACGGTGGCTCGAATATGTGATTAATGGCCCTCACTATGAAGTATGAACGAACGCTTTGTGCAAACGTGTGTCGTTTAACGCCTAACTTGAGAGATAGTCTTATCGAGTTACAGTTTTGAGTGGCTTCGAAAGCGATTTGAAGCAGTGATTGAATCTTTTGAGAATTTAGCAATAAACTTTTTTCAAGAGTATTATGTGAAAATTTTGGTCAGTTACAAATTGCTCGTACACGCTGAACTTTTCTTCTTAATTAGGTTTACTAAGCAAAAAATTAAGTAAGTATAATTTTTAATTACCTCCTTAGATACTGAATTTTCAAAAAGTTACGTAAAGGTATCGACCGATCGAATATCGATAAATAAAATTCAACATGCTTAGTAAGCCCATCTCAGTATGCAGAAAACTGATATAAGAACCCTCATCTATGAAAGCCTATCATAGATTGATTCTTAATAGGTAAGCTGCTATTATCATATAAGTTATATGAAAGGTCTCATTGGTATATTTATTTTAACCATGAAAGCGAGATTTTCGAGACAATAATTAATAACTCAATGCAAACATCCATATTCAAATCGAATATTGTGCAAATAAGAATTATGATTAACGTTCCTAATAATATACAAACATGACAAATAGCATAACTTTCGCGTTATAAACTTACAAAATAAATAATTACTCGCCTACTAATCTATGACTTATCTATTACATAACAAGTACGTTAGATATTGCGTAAAAAATGTAATAAATATTGCAGTCAAAATGACATCAAATAAATCACAAGTTCGATTAACCTTTGAATTAATCATAGACAAACGTTACAAGTATTATAAAAGTGTGTAATACCATCTGTTTTGTAATCATCGATGCTAAAAATACCTAACTCGATTCGGATTTCCTTATACGACTTTGTCTAAGTTTCTTTGTATCTTGGTTTATAAAAATACACAAAACTAAATAGAATTACCTAAATTGCATAATCTATTAAATAAAATTCTCGCGTCACAGTTTTCGTTGCCATACTCCTCCGAAACGGCTTGACCGATTCTCACGAAATTTTGTAAGCATATTGAGTAGGTTTGAGAATCGGCAAACATCTATTTTTCATACCCCTCAGTGACACTTTTTTTTTATTTATATATGGCTAACCAACGTTTGTCGGGTCAGCTAGTAATAATATATTATCAAACAGTACCCGATTAATAGTTGCCAATACCGATAATTTACAACAAATTTGAATTAGAAGTACATAACTAACCCTAATTTTTCAGTAACCATAGTCTTCTTAGATACAGTAGTATTATAAAAGACAAACACTATCACAGGTCACACTATCAATGGGATAGTATTTTCGTCATAAGCATATCAAACAAATAAAACCTAGACTTGCTACAAATATCTCTGGGCTACTCAAATATTTGCGCGCTGTACAAACAGTACTCACCGTCTTTCATCGTACCAATATATTTTTATTTTAGAATTCTTACCACTAGTTTTATTGATATAGAACAAAACAAATATATGTAGATTTGCTCACTCGCAAACCTTGAAGAATAATTTTGAGGGTTTTATTATTCAAGTGAGAAAATCTTACAAAAATCTATACTAATACAATAAAGCTGAAGAGTTTGTTTGTTTGTTTGTTTGTTTGAACGCGCTAATCTCAGGAACTACTGGTCCGATTTGAAAAATTCTTTCAGTGTTAGATAGCCCATTTATCGAGGAAGGCTATAGGCTATATAACATCACGCTACGGTCATTAGGAGCGGAATAGCAACGAAAAATGTTACAAAAACGGGGAAAATTTTGACCCATTCTCTTAGGTGACGCAAGCGAAGTTGCGCGGGTCAGCTAGTAAATTATAAAGCTTAAAGATTTTAGATGACTGGCAAAGATTAGAGACGGCTTCTGTCCGAAAAAATAAACAACACTAAATTATGTATACAGATTATTATTTATGATATGAAAGTTTATTCGCAACTAACCCGAAAGCTCATAAACAAAAGGCTAATATTCAAAGAAGGCGCATCAATCGTATAAATAAAACCTTGGAAGATAAAGTAAGGCCGTACCTTCCCCAACTTTTACATAAGATAGCACTTTGGCGGAACTTACGCATAAAGTACACCAAATACTTTATTAGGCTTGCTACACACATATTCAGATCCGCACGTTCGGTTCGACAATATTTTTCGAACAACAAAATCGACTCGAACCAATTACTACACTTGTTCGGCTTGTGAAGATCGGGTTATTTGTTTCGATTCCTACCCGTAATAACAAAAAAAATAGCTTTTGACTTATTCTAATTGGGCAGTTTTCCGGGTCCGATCGTCACAATACGGGTTTTATTTAGGTGCGGCACTGTCGAGCGCATTTTATCTCAAACATTCATCTACATTTTCAATTTTGGCGAACGGCTGAGCCATTTCATGCCGATTCGAATATGTGTGTAGCAAGCCTCACTCGGGATTCCTTGAGGTACCGACGTCGATTATTATTCATATTTCACTGTATTCCGTGTCTTTACGCAGTCACGTCACGGCCAGAACTTTTTCAATAAAACACCTCAAGAGATGGGAACATTTGAAAGTGTGGTCACGCATCGCGCCAAGCGATTTTATAACTTTATCAGTGTTATCCACCAATACCTGGTTTCCTTGTAGATCGAACCCCAAAGATTTTTACATTGAAATTGCTTCATTACCGGCCTACCTGTAATAGTGGGTTCGTTTGATCTTTCAGCGGGTTTGTTTTTCGGCCATTTTGTTTACATACTGAAATTGTGAATGTTGTATTCAAGGATGAAACTTCTCGGAACTTGTTAGGCTTCTAATTTTATGAATTGGGGAATGATTTATTTACATATCAAAGGTATAGTGATTATTGAATGATCGATTTATTTACCGCACTGTTATGTTCACTTCGTTCCATTACTAAAAAATAATCAATAAAAACCTATTGATTAATCACTACAAATCGACAAAAGCAATCACAATCCATTAGATTTATTAATCTCAAACAGATTTCAAACGACTAGCACATAAATAGAAACATTTATACAGCACAAACCGCTCATTAAAGAAGAAATTATAACGATCATTCATCATGTACAGCTTCCTTGAAATGAATGCATTCTTGCTGTCATCGCCGTGACAAGAAAATCGTCTTTAAAGGCCTCGCCCCGCCCACTAGTTCGCTACGATTACCCTTTAATATTTATAAGTGCAATAACGCCTTAATATCTATTCATAAGTGAAAATTATTATGCTAATAGTGGCAAGAAGGCGGCCAGCATCCAACGCAGTCGGCCAGCGCCTTAATTACTGGTAGAGTCTAATGTATTGATGTACACAAACATGTAGCAGGGAATCACGTACGCGATTAAGTGATTGCGTTGATCGATGATTACGTGTATATGGGGGAGTCACAGACAGGCTTGGCATGGCTTTGTTTAAGTAAGACTAACAAAATAGAGGAAAATTTTAACTAAACAAACTGAACATCTCTGTAACCTTTCGTCTTTGGTAAATATAGTCTGTATTATAGCGCGCTTCTCTTTAGTCAGTACTACCGAGTATCGAGAATTTGACATAAAAATGCACTGAAGAAGTAGTTCCTTCGGCAACCGTCAGGGGCGCTAAACTAAATTTCAGACAATTTTTTTTGATAACTAGGCGGTTGTTGACAGTCGCAGAAGAGAATCGCGCTACTGTATCGCATAGAATGTTTAATGGGGCATGGGATTTGACTTTTGAACTGTATTAAAAAGTCTAAGAATGAGTGAACGCAATAATCATTTCTTATAAGACTCTAAGCAGGAGTGATTACGGTTACGTAATGCAGTAACCAATTACGCTGTAAAGAAAAAATAACTGTCATAAAGCAACAACTTGAAAAGCGGCATTCTGGCGATGACAAGCACCATGACATATTTAAAGCACTGCCGCATACAACATCAAAGGAGCTCGCATACCGACTTCTGCTAACAGCACCACGGAAAGTTCATATATCATTCGTCAAACAGTTAAACCGATACGAAAAGGCTTTCCGCATTAACGCCCAGACATACGTCATCGGCGCTCTGTTATTAAATATTCATTTTAATAAACAACGACGGTGCAAAAAGCAGGAATACGCCTGTCGACATTTCAATGATTTGTTACGCTCGTTGGTTACATTTATTAAGTCATTTTATTTTGTTCTGCTAATGGATATCTGTGTGAATGTTCTTGGAGGGAAGGAACTATATTAGCTGTGTGTGAGCAAGCAATATGAAACATAACGTTTCTGAGTAGCCGATATTAATCATAGTATGAAATATAAGATATATGAATACGATTTTCCTACATAACGAATATGCTTAATGCGTACCTACACATGTACTTATGAAAACTTCCATTCGCTATATTTTTTTATGATGATGACTCTTATATATTAATGGCTTTTATCTAAAAAGCTTCGAGTTTTATGAGTTTATTCGGTCACCATCAATAACGCAGCATTTCATAAAAGTATTGGATTTCCCTTCACTATATGACATCATTTTTTGGTATTTTTTATTTTGAGGCAATAAAACTTTATTTAGTTTCCCATGGAACACCATTGTCTTGTCGTAAACTATATTCGGCTTGGTGTTACAAAGAACGTAAAACAAAGTGGAGCAATAAATTGGAGATCACTCTCCTTTAAACTATGTTTCTTTTGACCAAAATACAAGACAGAAACGCGATAATGCCGTAATTTACAACCCAGTACTAAAATATCTAAAACCGATAATGACGTAAAGATTTCAAAGGTAATATTAAAACGTCAACCTGGGCAATAACACGGCAATTTAGCGAATAATGTTTACTAAATAAATGCTTTTAGCGACTTATTTTATAGCGCTGTGTAATAAAATCGAAGGCTAGTTGTAAGTAGCTTTTAGTTACCGAGCTGACCAATGGTCGGATCAATAATTATTGAAATTTGCAACATCGGCCCTACTAATCACCGCTTCAACTGATAGGTAGTACAACACTAATACCAAGTTTGCGGTATCAGTGAGACGTGGCGCCGCCGCCCACGTCCATGTCTCGACGGCCCGCGCAATTGCAGGCCCTATTACCTTACGTACTCGTAGTGCCTTGTATCTATGTACTATTTACAACGCCTGGGAACAGACCTCGCAACCTGTCGGCGCGTGGGACGTCACTTAATAGCCTTTTAATTTTCAACACGCGCCCATCAACTCGATAGATAGTAATAGCTCGTAATACCATACTTGTTCTGCGACTAATCGCTTCACATGTTAGAATTTTGTCGAAGGTTCGAACATGACGTATTTAAGTAATGTACTGCATAAAGCTTAAATTAAGCATAGACTTGATGAAACATTTAGTCAAGATTTATCTTTTTTTTTTCATATATTTTAAACGGTGAATAATGGACACATGCACTGATTGAACTTTGAAAAGTTTTTGAAATGATAGTACAGTAGATAGTAGACAGTAAGAAGGCGTTTATCTCACAATATTATTAAGATAAATTGAATTAATAACGATTTTCTACTGTAAACACCTTGGCGCCGTGACCAATAACAGCATTCCTTTCACAATACAATAACTAATTATTCTCTCCAATGCCATTTTATAGCGACCGTATAATGAATTATTACCTTGAAGATTGGACATTTAACCGCTTAGTGGATCGTCTAAATATAAACAGGGATCGTATTCTATCTAAATAGCGCACATTAAATATCGGTTGCTCTGCTAAATCACGTTGACGTGAGTGATTAATCTTCGGAGTAGAATGCTTGTCGTTAGACCGGCAATAAAGAGATAACAAAATAAATCAAACAGCTATAAATATGCGCGGGATGAGCGATCAGTCCCAGAACTGTCCGATCCGATAGAAATTTACGGAACTTTTTATGAGACTCGCATGAAACTAAACGGAATATAAATAAATATAAAAACAAGGTTCCGTTGTAAATTAACTTTATTGTTTTATGGTAACCGGTTAAAACCGTAGTTACCGCGCTTCGAAACTATATGACAACTGTTTATAACGAGCCCTATTATATTTTGAATTCAATTCAATCTTAAAGGTCATTTTAGGTGAGACGTGAACGAAACCACAGCTATGAATAACAAAGTATTAGAAAGCTCGATGAATTAGCAGAATGTTTCATGCTGGTAACCGGGATGGTGAAATTGGGATATAAAACTTTTTAAGTGTCATATTCAATGTGGATACTGTCTTCAGTTATTATAAGCCATAATTCAGGAGTGGGAATGCGGTGCAAAAGTGCAATATCCGAGTGGGGCTATAACTGTCAACAGTGGAATGAATCACTGGGATATAAATCGTAGCTAGGACGGCATCGTGCTCCAACACCGTGCAATCGTAGCCTGATTTTATTTTATTACTATCACTGTGGGAGAAATGCAACTGTCGATTTGTTTAGTTAAATTATTTTATGATAACTAACTACCAACTACTATTGTTTATAGCGGGCAGGTGATATAAACGATGTTAGATTGGATTGGATTGTAAATTATAGACCACTGGTGTTTGTTTTGCGCTCGAAAGGGGTTTGGTCTCAAGTTGAATGTAAACATTATTAAGCTAGGGTTTCCACATGTATTATTTTAATAGTTTTTTTTAATACACCACGAACTTCTTGAGACGACCTCTGTCATAAAAATAGAACTCAATATTGATTTTACAAATAATAAATGTGTTTTTATAAAGAGCGGTTGACACGCGTGACTTGCATCAATTTGCGCTTCTATATAAACTTTTTCTGAAGTGTACACACAGTTCGGAAATTAGACAAACATAGTCGACGACAGGAAGCGGATCTCAAACAAGCGTGACGCTGTCATTGCGCTCGCGCAGGCGAGATGATGGATCTTAAATGGCGGCCGAAGATTAGCTTGACAGGACTGCTCACTTTCTAATAACAGATGTGCAAACAACGATAAATTAACAGTGCGTTAGGTCAGGATCAGGTTTTGTTAAGGCGTTTCTCTTAATTTATAATAGAAGACAGATTTCAAAACCTCCAAATATCTTTATAGTACGATTTCAGTTTACTTTTAAAGCGAGTAGCCAACCATTAATCATAAACAGTTTATTACCCAACAACTTCAATAAATCACAAAAAAATGGGTCGATACATCAAATATTTCAAACAATCGTCTCAATCCGGTATCAAAGTATAAAGAGCGGAGATCCGCTTATTACTGTTTTAGGTGTCTATTCCGGGTACGGGACCACCCACAAACTGTGAACTGTTATTTTAGGTTCGAACGTAATTGAGTTGTTGCAACCGTGGCGAACGACGACCCTAGCGACACGCATAACGCGATGTTTTACACGAATCAAATGCTATTAGCATTGACACTGAAAATTTACGGGAAATTTCGTTAAAAATAGATGTCTGGCTGGTCTGTAACTGCTGTAACAGTTAATTAGAATGTGGATTGTTAGTTCTGTTTATTTGATACCTAACTAATAGTTTTGAATTGGTAAATGGAAACGTACCTGTGTTTTCATATAGCATTGTCTGTTTTTGTGCTGTGAATTTTGGGTAGCAAGCCTAGCATTTGAAACAAACACTGGAATTTCAAAAATAATCTTCTGTAATCTAGTTTGTATAAAACTAGCCTGAAACAAGTTTTGGGTGAGACAATCTTTTGATCCTGAGACAAGAGAACTTTTAAAGGCCTACATAAAAACTTTTTACTAAGTGCTAAGTTTCAGGCGTAAAAAGATCATTCGTATCGCGATAAAATCTTTTTCTTACTTTTTTACACGTCTTAAGGATAGCCTAAGGCAAAGCAAAGTTTATACGACTCGAATCCTTGAGAGATATCTTTGCGAATGCTATCGTATCCTTTCAGACGGCGTACGAATATGTTCGTCCTTTACCATCGCCATAAAACCAAACATTCTGGTATAATGGTTCAAGCCTTCCTTTATTTTCTCCCCTAAACGAAACTGACGTGTATTGTACGAAATGATTAATAACACGTCATAATGATACGACGGTTTTTTGTTGCGTGTGACGATTTATCCTGTGACATTCTTTTGATAGGATGTAGGTCGAAGTGGGATATTGCAATAGTCACTGTTTATTTTCTGCGTGGTGCTTTTGTGGCCAACCCTTTTTAATTTTACGCCTGCTGTTAAACTAGGTGCAGTATAGATTGATGTTTTTCCATATGATGATGATGTTTGAGAAATATTTTTTTCTAATTATGCCTAATATTGTTTTTTATGTACAGTACCCCTATCACACTTACTAAGTTTGTCAGAAAATTGTTTGTGAAATACTTTAAAAGGTTTTGCTTGACATCAGTCTGATGTCGAGATTTTCTGTTAGGAACAATCAAGACACGACTATCATACGATAAAAAGAAGAAGAAATAGCGTAATAACACTACCATTAGGAGAACCGAGCAGTAATTTTAAATTTATGTGAATATGTTTAATGACACTGTTGCCGGTAACGCTCACCAACCATTAAAAATAGTACGCATTTATTTATTAAATGTTTAAAATTGGGTAATAATTCGGTGTCGGTGACTTCCTCTCATTAATTGGGTATTTCGTGGTGCATGGGAAACTCCCATGGGCAGCTTTAGCTGTGGATTGTTTTGATTGATTGATTATGTTGACAGTGTATGTAAATATATGTGCTTTTAGTGCAGAGTGATGGCGGGACGGATGTTTGATTTATATAAGCATGACCACGTGAACTTTGAGTGACTCCTGTGAAAGTAGCGCTGACGAATACACTGTATCGTACAGTTTACAGCAAAGAGATTTATTTTCATTTTCGCTTTTTTGATTGAGAAAAAGGATCAAATATTTTAAACCAATTTGCATGACTGTTTTTCTTCAGTATCCGCAAACGTTACAGTATAAGAGGTAATGAACCTCAGCTAAGCTGTGTAGAAAAATAGTATGATCTACTTGTTCATATTTTTTATTGTCGAAAGTAAGTTTTCAGTCCTCATCGTTTTTTTTTCTCTGACCAGTTCTTAACTGTATAAGTAACTGCTTAAAAAAATTGTGATCTCGATTCTCATGTGGTTTTTCCACTTGTTTTTATAACATCGTAAACGACATGGTGGTCGACACGTTCCGTCTTAAAATTATGCAGTTCATTCTCGATACGTGGTCTTCTTTAAATGTGGTCGAATTCCGCTGTCGGACCGCAACAAAGCGTACGTCTTGTAAAATATCTTTAACACTCCCTTACACACGTTCTACACGCATCCGACTTTGAATACAAATGACCTGATTCTTGTTTCCTGTAAATTTTTAGGTATACAAACACCATACACTGGTTTATTAAACAACCGGCCGAATGTATGTCACTATAATAAAACGGAATTATTTCCTTTCGTTCTTTTGTTACGAAGAAACGACTGCAGATATAGAAAGGTGGAAAGGAAAAGACATTTGCTCTATGGTACAACATTCGAGAGGATTTACAAGATCCTTTATTGTTACGTAAAAAATCTTTGATACGTCAGCCTAAACGCACAACTGTTTTCTTACAAGCGTTTGTTTTTCCTGTTTTATCCTTTCAAGTTTCCTTTTTCCTTGATAAAACGTGAGCGATAAACATTTTAAGAAAACATTGTACCGATCGTATTTTCCCGGAAGTTAAAGTTGTTACTTACCCATTCAACTACAACACTTTACAAGACATTGTTAAAATAAATAACATTTCCATCTACCGGTACGGCAAAAATTAATGTTTATTGCACTAAAGGCAAGTGCTAAGCTTTTACGGATAGAACAAACTGCGCTGTTAAGGAGCTCGTTCGATTTTCATTGGCACTTTGCCCCGAAGTGACTATGCTCTCGACTAATACAATCCTTTCGATAGTTTTAGCACCGTCTCCTTTCATATCGGTGTGATAGTAAAGGATAGAGGATGTACGAAGTCGAGAAGCATCTAGGTGTAGTATACGTAGTTGCATTTAGCTCATGTGATCGCGTGGCTCCTCGGAGCCTGGGTGTTTTATTGACTCAATCATGGTGATACTATGAGGTTGCGGCGCGCCGGACCCACGGGTAAAGTGCTAAGACTTTGTTACCTAGTTATATACGTTTTTCCTTACAGTAAGTAGAGCGTGCAACAATATATGAAGGCGGTATTTCAGACGGGATTTCTCTGTACGGAAAATGTTCTTTGCTATTAAAACGGATACTGGATATAATAAATTACGTTATTCATTACACACTTGACCTCAAATGTTTTTATTGTAGTGTAAATAACATAATAATAAATAAATTACTCACTTCCTAGGCCGTTATTTTGTCTTCAGTCCATTATTTAAATTTTATTTATCATTTGAAATCATTTTCATGTAAAGTTGCATTTATCATTAACTTATTCAACTTACACAATCTTTTCGATGTCGAACTTATCACAAGAATCTGGGGGCACGGAAGTGCCCCCGCAAGTCGAGCAAAAAAAAAGCGGCACGGCCGTAACATCCTTTTCTCGAAGCAATTCGGGCTATTTTTAACACCCCTATAATTTCGTTGTGGATAAAACTAGAAGCTTGGATTTTCAGCAACTAATAAGTCATTGTATAAACACGGTATATTTAAAATTTCAGTCAATTTGAACCAGTAGTTTAAGAATGACAACTTGTTAAAATTTTGAATTTTGTCACTCACTGATTCACTGACTCACTGACTCACCGATCATCAAAAGTCTAAGGTACTTCTAGCAGACTTAGAAGCTTAAAATTTAGAATACAAATAGGGTTTAGTGTCTTAATCATGGAAAAAATTTAATATTTTCTAATTTCGGTCCAGTTTTCTAAATACACCAACTGCAACAATAACTTTGTAATCTCATATAAATGTATGAGATTACAAGGTTACATTTGCGGTTAAAGAATTATTGTTACTGTAGAAAATAAAATAAATAGGTGTAAATAGGTACCTACTATATGAGGCATAACGGGAGGGGGTATAGGGTGGGTAAGGGTGTTTAGCCCATGAAACTGAACAACATTCCCATAGGAAAATATGTTGAATTATGAAAAAAAAAACGTCTTTCCATACAAATTGAACTTATGTTCGCTCTACAAAAAGAAGTGAGATGCCATCAAAAACATTCTGTAAAAACCTCAAGTCTCGCCGTAAAAAGTTGTGAGATCTATATAATACCAAGTCGATTAATCTATTTAGTCTCTACTTAAAGGACCTTCTGTCTTAAGTTATTACGTATGTTATTATCATGCCAATTAAAAAAAAATACCTTTAAAACCAATAGATCGACTTGGTCATCGCAAGAAAACACAAATTCGCCATTAACATATCAGGAGCATTAACTTCTCGTCGTGCTGTGTAGTGTGATACATACTAATAATAAAATCATGCGATGGCCAGGTCGGTCTATTTGTTTTAAAGGTATTTTTTTTTAATTGGCATGATAATAACATACGTAATAACTTAAGACAGAAGGTCCTTTAAGTAGAGACTAAATAGATTAATCGACTTGGTATTATATAGATCTCACAACTTTTTACGGCGAGACTTGAGGTTTTTACAGAATGTTTTTGATGGCATTGAGATATCACGACATGATGGAGCTTTATTGAAAACAGATACGAATACAATCCGAAGCCGATTTGAATATCTGACACCGAATTCAAGTCCGTTGTTTCTCCAGTCATGTTTACAATCGGAACAAGACAAGACAAGATATTTCCGTCAACTTAATTGAAGTGAAGTGACATGAGTTACTTTATTGATATTAAGATTTATTTATGAGTACGGCGGCGAGTGATAAAACGCCATTTCACCGGCCGGTGTATTTGTTTGTCGACAGATTTCTGCGAATGACTGCAATTAATTATGACCGATGTCGGTCGTCCGCGGGCGTCTGACGCGCGTCTGCGTCTTTTGTTTTTGCACACCATTTGTAGAACAATGCAGCGCGTGCGACTTTTATCTCGCTACAAATAAACAAAAACTCGTGTCGACTTTTTGCCGGTCTCGTTCGTGGCTCGCCTTGTGCTCCGCTCCACCACGAAATTTTATTAAGCCCGTACCGAAATGTTACCGGAGTTAAACGAATTTCACCAAGCGGAATATTTCGATCGTCCCGCAAAATGCCAAAGTAACAAAGTCGGCAGAAGCAAAGTTGCGAGACGTTCCGAAACGCTCGTCTTATTGAGTTTTGCCAGCTTTTCTTCGAGCTGTCGAATTGGACAATAAAAGGATAGGTAACCTACATTGTTTCGAATATCACGCCATTTACAACGGGAGATTGACTCATTACTTTGTAGTCTTTTTATTAGAACTTTATTTATAGTGATGCTCTAATGGAAAGATCAAACGCACTCGGCAGTTAATTTTAATGTCTCGGTGTAAACGGGCACCGAGGCCCGTTAGATATAATTAGAGGCATCGGTAAAGCCTCGGCGTGCAATGCTCGCCGCCGGTAGTATTTTGATCTCGTTGACATTTATTATGTCACCGACATCGGCACTACAAACGTACACCTACTTGATATGAATATGCATTACGATGTATTTTGAACTTAACGAGTGCGTTAACATTGGCGCTCGAGATTGACGTGATATATGCACGTCAGCGATGAGACGTAATGTTGGAATAAAATGGAAATGCGATTGATTGAAAGAGTACTTACTCGTCGAGTTTAAGTAATTTTGTTCGTACTTACTATATTATTATTATATGCAAAGTGGTATTTTGCTTTCATTGAGGCAAGTGGGCAATAAAACTTAATTCTAAGAGTTTAGCATGCCGTTTCGTGGCCGCTAGTGCTAGTATGTTGATAAGGAGCAGATATTGCTTGTTAACTTTTCATTTATTTGGGGTATTACGGGAGGAGTTTAGAGCGACGCGGCGACGTAGTGGAACTGCCGAACTTGTTTTACGTGTCAGGGAAGGAAGGAAGGCAAGCTGTCAGCGGGCGCCTCGCGAAGCAGCGCGAGGCGAGGCAGCGAGGCGGGACGAGGGCGCGAGCTCTCATCAACTTTAACGAGCCATTACCGCCGAGCCGCCACGCTCAGCGGCTCAGCGCTACAGGGGGATTCGTGTAATTTTCGGAACTCGCATAACGTGTAATTATTTCAGGAGGGGGCGTCAATAACGTAACCGCAACACATTTATATGCGTCCAGACTTGAAATTTCGACGCGTAGTAAAGTATAACAGTGCATGTTTATGTATGAATGTCCCCGTGAATAATTTTGATGAAACCCAGTTACACATAAAACCGAATTATTTGCATAAAATATACAGGTTACGTTGCCGGATAAGCTCGAATGTCAAAAACAGTTTTGTATTTTCGTTATTTTGTTTCAAGTAAAATAAGGTTGTACACGATGTCGTTATGAATAAGAATGGCTACTAATGAAGCAATTTATGTCTGTCCGGTGAGTTATTATCGACACAAAAGCGAAGACAGTGCGGTACGCTCACTGAAATGGAACGTAACAAGTCCACTGAAATAATTCACGGCGGATTCGACACGGACATTCGCAGTTGCATCGCCGTGGGCGAGTGCAAGCTTGTCCAAGACGTCGACAGTTCTTGTTGCGACTACTGCGGTTATTTCTAAACCGTATCACGTCTCGCCCGTCGACCGGATCGCCTCAACAGCCAACGCTTTGATGTCGCATTCTCTTTTTGCAAACCACATTTCAGTAGCAACTGAATGCTTTCGGGAAAGATGTCTAACGACTAACATTTCGATCGCCGCATATTTTGTTCTCATATTTTGTTTTCACTTCAACCGCTATAATTGCGTCTTGATGCCAAGATCATTAAATGCTTATTGTTAGGTGGCTAAAGGGTTTTTCGACACCTAAATGTTTAGCGTTCCATAGGAAGAGAATCGAATACTCGGTGGGTTATGTGCTCTGTATTAGTATGACTAAAACGTAATGTGATTTAACCAGTTAGGGTGTAGACGAATGATAATGAGTCTTTTGTTATCCACGTGCCGTTTTTTTCCGGTGACGTGCAATTATTTCAAGTATTTGAAAATTACTCAAAGTAAAGAGAGGCAATGCACTTTCAAGAAATATAAAATTGAATTTATGCTTCAAAGTAATAATAAATATTTATACATATATCAAGGTACAGAAGTAATACAAAATACTAATGAAACCATGCGTTCCCTGCAAAGGATTTTTTTAATGATTAGGAATATAATTATTATACAAAACAATTACGACATGCTTGTACGATATGTGGTAAAAATATTTGGTATTTGAAACGCATAAACGTTGCAAATATTTGAGTCTATCTCGAGAAGAGAAGAATCTGAACAGCAATGAATAAAAATCAATGCTAAAAATAAATAATTCACTAGCAGCTCACTGTAGCTTCGCCCCGATTAAAATATCAAATAATACACTGAAACCTTCCCTGAGGGTAAAAGTTTCTATGAATGAAAATTCCGTTTAGTAGCTTTATATCGAACTGATTGACTGAAGCGGCTACGGGACTTTATAATGTTTAGTGTTAAATAGGTTGGATCTTTTTTAATAAAACTTGCCCGATATAATGTGCACTAAGCATTATACAAAGCTCTAAAACAGCTACCTCATAACAACTTAAACTAGCCACTCATTTGAAAACCAGAAAGCGATAAACTGTGAGGGGGTAGATGCAGTTTATTTTCAACTTCGCCAATGTGGCAACTGATAATAGTACGCAGTAAAACTCGGTTCTATGTGGGCGTAGGAGATAACAGCCGGTTCGACGGTATCTCTTAAAGCGGTAATTTGTTAGAGCTCTTGCTACGTCTCACTTGTGATAAGGGAATAAAAAGACGTTGCCTTTCAAGTTCAAGTGTATATGAAGTCCTTTTGATAGTTTTGAATAAGATTGTATTAATACAATTCATCTGTTGACTTATTTATTTTACATTCTAGTGACTATGATTTTATATCGGAGGTATTTTGCGACGTAAGATCAGTACCGCGATTCTGTACAACTATCGAGTATCGACTACCGACTCGCTATCGAAAAATTTTGTATGAAAAATTGATCAGCGCCCCAAGCGGATTTTCGCAACAACTATGTTCTTCAATGACGCCATTTTCCACCAAACATTAAAATAAAATAAAACTAAATAAATATTTTTTTTTTGCTGGAGCGCACTTAGGGGCAATTCGAAATTCGAATTTCGAAATAAAATATTTTTTCCATTTTTAATTTGAATAAATTATTTAAATATTCTTTATTAGATAATTTTAGGAAGACGAGGCCAACGAGTCTGAAAAGGTATTGTCTCCTTTGCCTGCTTCAACGTAGAAAAATAAAAAACGCTGATTCTTTTTTTGTGTTGATAATGTTTCGTTGAACAACATTCATTATTATATTTTTATATTATTGATTTATTTTTGCTAATACCGTTTAAAGTAGACTATAATTATTATTTATGAGAATAATACCTTTCATGATTATTTTTTATCCACTATATAATATATTTAAAATTAGTTTATACACAATTATTACCAAAAAAATTTTGTTTAAAGAACAAATTTTCAGAACGAATCTTTTTCTCACTTTAAATGTCAAGTTTTCGATACTCGATAGGTCGCGATTCTCTGCCGGATTGCTGCCGGTTTCCTAACGAGTAGCTCGATAGCAATGTATGGTATTCGATAGCGTGACGTTAGTATCGAATGTACAGAATCAAGGTACAGTTTTCATTGCGGATTTTGTTCTTAAAAAGTTGAGACTAAATTTAAACTTAAGCTTAAGCTTAGCGTATACTAAACGGATGCTAGTATGTAACTGGAGAAATCGAAATTTGCTCTGAATGATCGAAACATATATTTTGTAAATACCTAATCACGCAATTGAATGTCTGTCCCTTACATCACCACAAAAGGATGCACGAAGAGAAGATAATAGTAACAATAATAAAGCAAAGTTCCTTTAACAATAAAGATTCACACACGCCACGAGGCACTGACAGCTATGTGCCTATCAACCTATGTTTTATTACTTCGAAACGAAATAAAAGGGGAAAAAATACTTTGGATGCATTAAACGTTGGCTATGAATGTCTTTAGACAAATTAAAAACGTTGTGATTTATTGCGGTAGCGCTTTTTATTGCGACACAGTAGCATTTACACGGTTCGTTCCCTTAGAATGTTGTTTTACCAAAAATATACAGGGTTATTGTCATATTACGACTGGTCTCTTCATTTTTTTTATTATAGACCGCTAACCAAGTGTTCTGATTTTCGTATTGTTAGTGGTCAATCTCATGTCTATATTAATTGACAAAAACTGCATTTGATTTTTGAATTCTTCCTTATGCATCGAAAAATAATATTGTTTATTGGCCTGGCATGCAAGGTATGGTAAATATAAAAAATATTAATTAATTACTACTTTTAGTAGTGGATGGCTTTATCAAATCTAATCATTATTATGTTTTGGGTAACGATGTTTATACAAAGTATGTTTTGCTGAATTTTGAGCGTAATTCTAAAGGTTTATGGAGACATTATGCAAAATCCTATGAGACCCTTATGCATTTGTATGATAATCACGATGTCATGAAGTTAATGGGTTTTAGTAAAGTACCCTGGGCTGCAGGTGCCACTAAGGTCCTTACCTAAGATGTTGAAAAATTAATTAAATTATAAACACTTACAAAGATTCTATTTTTTTTATGTTAATTATGTCAAAAGTACAAGTATGTCAACATTTCATGTCAATAACAGCTGTAATTGGAGTTTGAAAATCAAATCTGTATTTTATTCCAATAATCTTAATTAAACTTTTCGTTCTACAGTGAAAGGAGAATTTGTTTATCGTAAACAGTCCTTTCAATAATTTCGTTTCCGCAATTCTCGCGTTTTATCTGCCACTGATTTCATTACAAAAATGTGTAAGACAGTGACTAATAAACAGCTTATTTTGAGACTTTTCATCACTCTCATCAAAACTCATACGCGAAAGCATTTCCGTTGGGCCTTGACTCATTTCCACGTTCACGATTATAACCACAAATACATGTTCAATATTTATAACAAATACATTTTTTTAAATCCAGTAAAGGATTAAAAAAAGCCCACTGCTGGGCAAAGGTCTTCTCCAGAACGAGAGAGAGGCTAACTTGGCCATAAGCTGGGTTGGAGTCTTTGCATGCCCTTAGGAAATGTGTTAAACAATTTTTTATTATGCAAGTTTTCATCACGATGTTTTCCTTCACCGTTAACGAACAAATACAAGCCAATATACGGTGCATTATATATCAGTTAGTATTACATGTATACTTCGTGCATCTACAATTTCAACGTAACGTGTTATTTGCTCGCCCCTTACACCTGATAGTGCTTAACCTCTATCGCGTACACTAGAGCTCTCGACGTAACAATTCAGTTTGATGATAATACTACTATCGAGTTACGGACAACCCTAGCTTTGGATAAGGTTCGAACATATTCACTATGTAGTAGCGATAAGCGATTTGATGAGCCATGTGTCGATTCTGGTTATAATTAATTCTATGGACTTTACTTTGCTCACTTTCAATAGGTATCGGCGTTAAATTTGTTTGTAAAGCATCGTAAATATGCATGTATATTTCATCTATATTCAGAAGCATATGAGTTACTTATGTATTCAAATGCTAATCATAAAATCTGAACTTATTTCTGAGGAAGTAAGCAGATATCATTTAGATGCTTTTACATTAAGCCTTGGGTTGTTTAATAGCAATGTTTAAAAGTGATAACGTATCATAGTAATATGGCGAGATTATAGCAATTTCGAAACAATTGTATTTAAACGTGAAATACCATGCACTTAACAAGTTTGCCGAGACGATAATAGGCCCATGCTTAATTTTAAACAATCACAAAGTACCTACTATCACAGGCAAAGGTCGAAGTTCCCGCTACTCTATCATTAACATGTCACCATGCGTACAGAGGAATCCCGTGAAAGACTAGGGGAGGTGAAGCCACGTTGTTACCGTGAATTTTGTAATTAAACGCCTCGTCTAATTGTGACCTTCGACCGACGCTTCACGCTCCGCTACACTTTCAGGATTAAGCTTGTTGCTTTGTAACAGAATAGGACGCTTCGAGTGCGTCTAGAACCAATTTAGCGGAGTAATGGAATGAGCAACCGAAAACAAAGAGAATGCAATTGTGTCTTAAGTGGTTTTACTGTTTTAATTTCGATTAAGATTATGGGAGTTTGTTCTTTTTAATACAGAGTTAACTTGCTACAGGTTAATAATACGAAATATTATTTCTTCATTTTAATTTTAAATTTATACTTAAATATTATTAAGCCAAAGTGATGCAAGTAGACAGATTTAGTTGTTTACAATTTAAAAAAGAGGTAGTAGGTTAAGCAAAAAGTCGTTTGTTTGTATACAATTAAGTGTAATTAAAGGAGCTAATATTATAACACATTTGAACTCGAGAACAGGAATGGCGGTGGCATAACGTCCTACCATACCGTATTACCATACAACTGGGCACGATTAAAGCATAGTATAGCGGGTGAAATGACGGCGTTTATGCAAATTGCTTCCGCCAGGATTTCGCTTAGATTTATGTGTTACCGTCAAGAACAATTAAATTTAGACCACGACTCGCGCTTCTGTATAAATTAACTCGTTTTAGTCACGAGAACGCAGCCGCTTTCAGTCCTACTCTATATTCTAAGAACTCGTAGCAAATGTATGTATATGAAACTGTTTGAAGTCGATCCGCTTCTTTACTTTCATAACCCCGATATAGGTCATCGTATGAGCTTTACAAATGTTCGTACTTGTTAGATCTGCTAATGAAAACTTTGATATGCTGATACTTCCATCCCCTTTTATACTTTCAAAAAATTATATAATTAAGGTTCTCATTATTTTTTAAGAATGTTAACAAAAATATTGTTTAGTTTGAAAGTTAACAAAAATATCTTTAACTTTGTATTATACATTTTAATCGTTCTAGACACATTTTACTAAACAGTCACGATTTGTATTGTCGCCTACGATATTGCTCATTTGGGTATCATTCGCATTAAATTATTTCACTAATTTAAATAGCCTGTGCCTGGTGTTTGGTAATACTAACACCGAAAACGGGCGCTATAATAAATTTATACGACAAAAGTTCACCTGCTGGTTCGAGATAGCAAATATTGGATTTATTATCCTGTAACGCTTACTAATAATTGTAAATTTATCAAAATTGTTCTAAATTACGAATGGAAAAAACGAATGGAAAAAATAGTATATTATTCGTATTAGATTATAGAACTTTTATGCAAATTTACTTGCAGCTTTCGTTACCATAATGCATATGCAAATCTTGGGAGGATACTATTACGTCTTATACATTTTAATTTTGTCACACAAATACTGATTACCTTTTTAGACATACAGTCGCTTAATGTTGATTAACTTTCCTAAAATCAGACAAATGTTTACTTATAGTTTCATGTATAGGGTCGCAATAAAGGCTATAACTAGATAGATACGTTTTCAGACTTGGAGTCCGTCTAATTACAATTATATATGAATTTCTTCATCAAATACCTTAGACAGTTTACATTTTTGTATTGAACAAAGTACTTTGATAATTAAATATATAAGAAAAGGCATTTATTACCGACATCATATACGTTTTTTCAGCAATGATTTACTTCCCCTTCAACCATACCAGACATCGTTCGCGGACTTACTGCCGATAAATACGTCTGTTTGAAAAATTACCGCAAAGAAATCCCCTTTTACTATCAATAAAATATATAATGACGTGCATTTACACCGGTCTGTGTAAATTCAGTGGAAGTAAGGACGGTAGTAGCACCCTAGGGCAGGGAGAGTGCTCTAATACCTGTCCGACTGCTTTTATTGGTTTTTATGTATTAAGTTTTCATGTACGGCTAATGGATTAGTGCAGCGAGAAGGGTGCATTACCGTTCGTGTATTTGAGCTCTGGTTTGCGATTGCTTGAGTTGCAGTAATGGAAGGTGATTTTTATTAATTATACTCTACGTATAATGTTATCAAAGTTTGTAGTAGTGGATACTTATCCTTTTAATACTGTTATTTTACGTTGACTTAGATGTTTATTTTAAAATTAATAATATTATAAGTGGACCTCGCCAACTGGGAGACGGCGGCGAGGTAGACCCTGTAAAAGATGGAAAGATGAGCTAGACACCTTCAATCCAGAGTGAAATCAAACTGCCGGAGATAGGTTACAGTGGAAAACTATGGGGGGGGCCTTTGCCCAGCAGTGGGACAGTACAGGCTCATAATAATAATAAAATAATTAATATCAAACAATCTCGATCCTCGTGTTTCAAGCGGGTGGTATCCGTATACATATTTATTATATTCTATCAAAATATATTCAAATCAGATTTAGGTAAGCAGCGGTGGGACGGCGTGCAATTTGCAAACTGAGCTTATATTCGATCACCATCTTATGATAAATGTTTCCCCCATGGAAATGTACCAGAAGCCGATATGTATTAACATAAATTATACTTACAGATTAATTTCAGCTCTTAACTTCCTTGGAATATTTGCATCCGTGATATATTAATAAGCAATGAGTTTGTTGAAAATAGGTACGGGATTTTGTTGAATTTTGATGTAAAACTGAGGGTCAGATGACGTCAGATGGTATCCGGTGATTAAGGTAATGTAATCCTCGAAACTTCAAAATGGTGGTTATTATTTTGGTATAAAGCTTTCATCACTTTAATCGGTACTTATCTTACCTATGGCTAAAGTAAAGGTTTTGATGATGCTATTACTGTGACAGGAAACCTATAAATATGTGACCTTAAAATTATGAATACTGAATATCTACCTATTTCACCTGTTCATAAATTTTAGGCAGCTATAGTTTCAACATCAGGTCAGTTCTAACTTTTCAGCGCCCTTATAATTGGTAGTCGCTAAGTCGGCCACCAAACGTTTTGAGACAAATTGGTACAAAACTAACTATACCCTATTCCTATACAGCTAAAGGACGCTATTACTCAGCCTAGGCAACCTTTAGAGGTTGCCTAGGCTGAGTAATAGAGTAGTAGCGTAAAGGTAAGCTTAGTCATTCTTTACGGTCCATTGCTTCCCGTACATTAATTGCCTACATTGTTTTATTTATTACCAATATATACGGAAAGTTGACATCCGCAAGGGTAATGGATACGTTTCCTAGTAAACTGCTATTTTGTTCTAACGAAGTGGCAACAATAGACGATCAAATTGACAATGCAGTAATAAAATAATTTCTATGGGTAGTTCAGGTAGTTCTTTGGTAATTTCCTGCGTCTACTGGTGTCATGTTGGGTGGTAAGTATGACTCTATCGTAAATGACACTGTGCTACAAAACATTATTATATCCTGTTATTTAACAGATTCTGACATCTACTTAAGAACCAATAGGTGTATTACTGCGTGCAACAATAATACATATTCATTTACGATAAAATCTTTTTATTCCTGTTGATTTGTTTATCTGCTTAGCGAATTTATTTATCTATAAGTATTTTCTACTTATAACTTTAAAACTACGCAACAGATTTTGATGTTTTTTTTAAATAGATAGAGTAATTCTAGAAAAGTGTCTACGATTAATAATTGTAAAGATTTTTTTGGAATATAACTTTTTAAACCGTGCGTAGTTGGATAGACCACTAGCATATAAAAAAACAGATCCATACATAACAAGAACGTTTATCTTGCTGAAGCGTAAGTGTTAATAAAATACACATTAAAATATCTTCTTATTTAAATAACTCTTCGCAAACAAATATAAAAGTGATATTTTATATACCCTTCTATAATTTATATTATTCATGTGACACTTTTATTCCCGTGCACGCATTTCTATGAAACATAAAAATTACGACGATTTTATTGTGTGTGACGGACGAGGAGATCATAAACTGACACACACACTCTTAATAAAGCATCCTTATTAGATGCTTATCGAAATATTTCCCAACAAAATTTAATCAATACACGATAACGTATCGCAGGAGTGAATGACCAGACTAACCTATATTTATTAACGCTATTTACTTTGCGTTATCAGATTTATTGGTTCAATGCGATGACATTAATGGGAGTGAAGTGTTTGTGGAAACGTGTTGTATGAAATTCCTTAGTACTTTTGTTCGTTTATTCAGTCTTTGCTTAGCGGCCATTAAAATTTTATTTGTCGTTTACATTGAAGCCGAGTAAATATAAGTATAACTGCAATAAGAAAGATCGTTTGTGAAAAATGGAAACATTTTATAGCTCGATTGTAGAGAGTTATTGCTTTTTAGAAATTACTTCCTTATGTTGACAGCAATTATCTTGTACTCATAATTTTACAATCACATTAAATAGACATGAGATACAATTGAATTCTTAAGCATGAAAGGTTTTACAAATAAACTGTATTTAGAAATGTTTTCTTAGATATGATCATAAACTTCGCAATGCATAACTTTTACCATTTACTTTGGACTACGCTTGATTGACTGAATTTTAGACACACATTAAAACTATCTATCTTTGTTTAAAATGTTGAGATATCTTTGTCGGAAAAACATGTGATTATAATAATAATAATCGTTTATGGTGAACGTTTTTTTTATTATCTCAAAGCAAGTTCGTTGATCCTAATTACTAACGTTACACGGCGAAACTTTCGGAAAATAGAGCGAAATAATCTGAATCGTATCCTTTGTCCTTTAACAAAACCGCTGATAAAGGAAAGCTCTTTCGGCAAAAAGGTAGCTATAAACGTGGCCGATACGTAAGCAAGACAGGAATAAATTGGACTCAAAGATTTATTACCAAATGCTCTTAACCCGAAACCTTTCGCCCCAAGAATGAAACTGTGCAATTCACTTTTTCACTTCGAAATATATCTTGAACAATCTCTAATGATTAATCATTATAAGTATTCGTCATTTGTCTACGGAAAATGCTGCTCAATTCACCATTACATGTTGAGGGTACATTATTAAATTATAATTAGTGAACATAAAATAAATCTTTGTATAGTATGTTGGTTTACAACCTTTGCAGTATGGTACTTTACGACTCGACTAAGACTTGTAAGCCGCAGGTAACGACGTGCTTCATTACTAAATGTATATTATTTATGTCGCCTTTTAACTTGTTTTATACCTTCGGATCCTACTATAAAGTTCCTGCACACGAGAACCCAATAAGGAGTACAGGAAGAGTCTTGATACTTTTATTGGGCGATTCCGTGAATAAAATATACGTTGTGTGATATTAAAGTGACAACTGGAACGTGTGTTTACTGTCTACGTAACGAAAAATAAAAATTCAGTTATCTTATAAAGTTGCTATATTTCAGATTTTTTTCGGTACATCACAACTGGCTCTGAAAATATTCTCATTACAGATCAAATTGTTATGTCTCTTACATTATGTGAGGGATTAAAAATTTTAAAATCGCGGGAAATTGGGTAATTACACTAGGGTTACATTTATTTCTAATACACAAATTTAATATAAATATCACAGTCAAAGATTATACAACTAATATTCTAGAAATTCCTAAAGGTATATGGCAGTGAAATGCAGGGCTCCGATAAGTCTACTTTTACAGTCAAATTTAAAACAACCTCGAGTTGTGGAGTATAGGTACAAAAGTTAATCTTATGAGAAAATACAGAGTGTTTACCAATGGCAAAACTAGTCCTATTTACTGTGACTAGAATATAGATTAGGAATAAATTACGAGATACAAATATCAAAAGTACGGTATCTACATATACAAGCACTACTATGGCAATCTACAATGGTTATGAATTTGCCTGACGATTAAGTTATACATTACATTATCTACCTACACCTAATACCATCGATTTTCAGTTCCAATTTGAACATCACTAAAAATGCAAAACTTTTCCGTAACTTATACATAGAATTTGAAAAGATAATGTTGATTATTGCTTTGATTTCATCACTCGTCCTCGTAAACTTCTAATTGTTTGGAGTTCCATACACGTTCTTGTTTTCGGGACTCTGCAAAAAACGCATCAAATCTAAATATCCGCATTGTCCATTACAACAGAATACAGTGATGGGCAAGGGTGTAAAATTGTAAACAAGTTCAATTTACCTCATACGGCGGTGGCGGCAGTATATCACACAGATTTATTTGACAGCCCTGCTCCGACCTCGCTACATTCGAATGTCTACTCGTCTGAATGGGAATTTTGAAACTGTTCTCCCTTCCGAGCCAGTGCCACTGTGGATAGTCGTACTCTAAATCACTCGCAGGACACACTTTGCTTTTGTCCTGTCTACTTCTTGATCCGGACCTATTTGTATGACAAGAGGCACAGTCGTCCTCCAAAACATTAATCTCATTATGTGCGTTCTCGTGTCTCGGCTCCCTGTAGTCTTTCGTTGATCTACTAGACGTGCTATGACAACACGTTGAGCATTCACCGTTCGAGTACTGAATGCTTCCGTTACATGATCTAACAATGCTGTTGTTATGAGATCGCCTTTCTGAACAATTCCTCAGGTCTCCAATATCGTTATTGTCCTGCGACAAAATTTGATATTTATGGCTACACATACGAATATTTTTATGAGGTATTTGACACATGATAGTGACGAGTTATGCAAATTCCACGTAATCTTATCTTGAATCAACAATGAAGTTCTCGTAAAGCTTATCAAGACATACCTTGAAATTGAGTTCTGTGTAAATTGCGCTGGAGGCATAAGGTTCCGGTGGTCCGCGGCGCATTCTGTCTACGCTTGACGCATCTAATCCCTGAATTGAATTCTGAGGTAGACTGTACTCTGGCTCAACACTAAGAATGCTTGTTGATTGTCCACCTAAAGATATACATTTCGTTTCAATAAACGGTCCATTTAAAACGTTTTCTATTTCTAAATAAGCATTACATTTAATTTACTATTTCAATGGACGTATCTCGACATTAATTCAAAGTAGGACGAAGGAGATGATAGATTTACTCAAATGTCGTCGTAAACATATTTCAACATGCGCATTCCGCATGTATTACAATTGGATTTACGCCGTGGGAAATATGTCACTGAATCTCTATGAATAAACACTTGATTATCGGAACTGATAAGGGTGTGATACTAACCATGTAACAGACTTTGATGGCAGCTGCTTACGTCTAAAGTGGGATCGTTCGGAGCGGCGAACACTGGCCGGTCCCTTAACCAAATAGTGTCTTTATTCAATAAACACTGCTGCGCCGTGACAATTGCTTGACCTACAATTGAGAGCGATGTTTCAATTACGTACTTAAAGATATATCGTTACAAACAAACATAAGAATGTCAATTACCACTGGACTTCTTTCTTTGAATGTTGTTCCGTCGTTTGAAGTAGTAGATACTGAACACGCCGATAGCGATTACTGAGAACAGCGTTAGTCCGAGAGCTAGCAGCCAAGTTTCTTGAAATATGTGCGGTATGTTTGTGTCTTTTGGCGGTTCAGTCCTGGTTGACAAATGTTATCTATTACAAGCATGTCGACTATGTTAGGGTAGATTCAAGGTTTACATTCGGTTGAATGTATTACAATAGCAGATGTTACTCGTGTATGCCTGCGCAAATAGAATGAATATAACAGGACATTTGGGGATGTGGTGAGCCAGCAGTGTTATAAAATTTCGATAAAGGCACAATGTGAGCGGCTCGTTTTTTATTTTGCATGTTGATGTTTTTATTAATGGTTACAATTTCTATCCAAATCTATTATTTAGTACCGGATGTCTGATAATTAAGTACTTGTTATATAATAGTTATTTCTACCTTGTAGTGAAATAGTAAACTTTTGGGACAGATGTGGGCAGTTAGTTAATTTACTGTTTTTCAACTTTTTTTAAAATCAAATTGCCTTTAACTACCTTCTTAAGTGGCAATAGAAATAAAGGTGAATACTAACTGTACGTAGTGCCGCTGCGAGTGTGTAGGCAGCATGTGTATAAGCGCGGGTGCGCTGAAGGGCCCGTGTCCGGAGCGCGTGACGGCGGCTGCACGCGCGGTGTAGTGTCCGCCCGCACGGAGTGAACTTGCTGCTGCCGCTCTCGTGCGCGCGCCTAGCGACATCTTACCCACTGGACGACCGCCTGTACTCCCGCCCACGCGGATCTCGATCTGATTGTTAGAGACTCTTAGAATATTGCACGTCGGTATTGATTGATCCTTCCTGATTGTTGAAGCTTCGAGAAAGTAAAATTATAAGCGCAATTGTGTAAAAGTACGAGTTACTTAACTTCCCCTAAAACAAAAACTGAGGCGTTGAACATTAAGTCTTCGTTAAACTAATCGAAGCTTCATAAAAAACTAACAAACGTAATAACATTTCATTGTTCCCAACATTAATTAAAAACTCCATTACGCCCCCAAAACCACTTACTAAAACAATAATAAAGAATAATTGTAAAACAAAACTCACCAAGTATCCAGTAAGTTCTCCGTTCCACGTGCTCACAGGTGGAGGTTCCCAGCGTATCCACGCGGACGTCGCGTTTATTACACCCGCCGTCACGCTCTGGGGCGGCGCGGAAGGCACTAAAATATTACCAACCCATAAACTATGCAACCACATCTTATACACAAACAAACCGAAAATAAACCATATTTAAGAGATTCGATATAGCTGCAATAATAAACTTCAAGTAGGTAAACACAATTTCTTACCATCTTCGTCGGTGTATCCAGTCATCAAATTCGAAGGTTTCCCCAACAACATCTTATAAAACGGCATCAAAAATATGTCGTACTGCGTATATGCCATCAGTCCAGTAAGAATGTAACTCGACGACCCACTATTGTCGACGTTCATCAAAGACCCGTTCGAGCATAAAACGGCGTCCGAGTGAGACGGATTTAGCATCATTTCCTCATCAGTTACATTACGCCAATTCAATGTAGTTCCATTGTACCAGATTTTAACACCTTCCAAGTATTCATTGTAGTCGGTCAATACCTTAAAGTAAACAACATGGACGTAAATATCTCACATAGCGAGACCAAATTAGAACTATGAATGGAAACATTACTTACATCCCAAACAACTTTTAACGACGTAGAAGACAATGCCTCCACCCTTCTCAAAACTAACACATTTTGTTGCAAATATTTTCTCGCTTGAACTAACTCGTATTGCGTCATGTGCGTGTCGCGTTCGTAATCTACATTATATTCGTGATCCATAGAAGGCTCTTTTAGTTCATTGTTTCCTTTTTTTAGCACTTTAAGATAAGCCTCTTGCATAATACTGCCAGCTGCGTTGACAGCTGTGCAAATCACTCTCCCGCTGTGTTCCGCGCGGGCCCCGTCCAAATATAATAAGCTCGAATTACTTTTCGTACATTCCGGGAAAAGTAAAGAATCTCGGGTTCCTTCAAGAATCCAAAATGTGGTCGGCGTAGGCAACCCTTTAGCTTCACATGGGATGGAAACCACATCGCCCTCCCATGCGGTCAGATTGGACGGTATCTGCGTGAAGTGCGGTAACGCTGGAACAGATGGCCGTATTAAAATAGAACCGACATTTGTTAGAATTATTGATGCAATAAAATCGATTTAAATAGAGACTGTCTTACAGTAAACTGTGAGTGTAGCGCTCGTGATGCTGGTGCCGGCGTGGCTGTCGGCTCGGCAGGAATAGACGCCGGCGTCGGTTGCAGACACATGTTCCAACCTTAATAGCCCTCGTATTATTGTGGCGTGCGATGGTAAGGAGCCGTCTTCCTTGACCCACGTTATTTTAACACTTGCGTCATAACTCTACAATATTACAAAAACATTGATTGGTTGCTCTCTAATCGTTATCGTCTCGTAATAGATTCGCAATAGTCGTTACCTGACAATTAAATTCAACAGTTTGTCCGACGAGCGCGGTTACGTTACTAGGCTTAACAACAAAGTGCGGGCGCCTCAATACGATTAGTGCGGCCGCTCTCGACTGTCTCTCTCCGGCAATGTTCGACGCCACACATCTAAACAGACCGCTGTCGGTCGGTAATGTCTCTAAGATCTTCAAGTTTCCTGTATCTGTTACTGTTACCCTGAAAAGGAAGTTCTATTTAGTTATTGAAATATATGTAATTGTTTTCATTCATTTAAATAATATTTGTCAAGATTTAAAAATCTAAACAAATTTGTCAAGTATTTAGTTTTTAAAGGCAGGTTGGCTAACATTGGTAGGTTGTTTGCACAAACCTGCTTATTATGACATGAGTATTTGTAAATAACGCTAAATAACTTAACGAAGATCTGCTAAACTTTACACAATGCCTACATACGTATTTGCAAACAAAACCCTCCGGAAAAAAAAACAATACACTTCTTACCTGCCATTGACTTCGACGTCATAAGGTTGTCCATCTTTGAGCCAGTGGACGGAAGGCTCTGGGACGCCTCGAGGTGGAGAACATTCCAACATGGCGGGCTCTCCAGCCGCCACGTGGACATCTCGCGGTTCTGCCCTAAATTCATCGCGAAGTACTGAAAAGGAGATCATCATTTAGCCACAGGCCAAAGACAGAACGTCAAAGAGTCAGTTTCTGACGATCTGGTTCAAAATATTGAGAACGCCAAGGTTTTTAAATGCATAAGCGTATGGCTCGGCAATCCCGTGCCATATTAGATAACATCAACATGAGTTGCATACTTGGCCCTTCTCGTTGACTACAAAGACATTTCAGAATGTACTTATCAACATAACATGAACTTTATGGTTAACAACAATTAGTTTAAAGCAAAGATTCCTAACTGTTCAAAACACAATGGCATAGCCCATAAATCTCTTGCGATAAAGGTCACAGTATACCACAAACATTTGTATGCAAATGATAGACCCGCGAAGTAATCTTTAACTCACCGGCTACGTTCAGTGAAGCGTTGTGACTGACGGCTTCGCCGGCAATGTTGCGTGCCACGCACCAGTATAGCCCTTCATCGCTTTCCTTCTTGCCACGGTTTACCCTGTGAAAGAAACCTTGTGTCAACTAACGTAAAGTTTTATAGACTATTCAGGTTGAGCTGTGCTCTGTGTGTCAGGAAGTTAAGAGGTTTATGCACTGTTTCTGTTTTGTCCAGTTTCCTGATGAGCTGAATATGTAACGAGGTGAAACGTTTCTTTTAGTTGATATTTACTGTGTACTATCACGACTTGACTAGTTCTTCTAGGAATCTAAAATGGTAATCTTGCATGGTACCTGTACGAACTTTTTCGATTTGTTATTATTTGGAGTACGCCCTAACCATTTATTTATTTCTAAGTCACAGCGAATTAATTACAAGTACGAAAAAGCGCGTTAACATGAATTCCTATTTCGTACCTATTTTTTTCGGTCACATATTTAGGAAGCAAAATCAAAACAGCCACACGATTAAATTTGTCAACTTTTACCTTTACTTTATCCCAGTTTGCTCTTGGGACGCAAATCTTGTGTCAGTAGGACAGTTGTCTAAGTATTTTATGTGTTGCTTCGCGTGTTTCTACTATCTTGGGGTTTCCTGACCTACATGCTACAATATGTTAGAACGAAACTCAATGCCCTGTGGAGACTTCGTACTTTACTGTTGCTGTTTAGAAAACAAAACACTGCCACTGTTCTTTGTAAAATCTTGCATAAAAGATTTAGGTCCTACGTCCGTGGTGCATTAGTTACTCTATTTTATGTAAACTTTTGTTTATTACGGCACAGATTTGTTTGTTCGTAATATAACAACGCGATGAAAAAGTGTTACCGCGTATCGTCCACATATTTGATTCAGTAAAACGTAACCCAAAACCTACTGTGTAGTTTTAGCAGCAATTTATATGTTGTCCTTTTTAACAATTTATATTATATACTTGTATTTGAGCTTCAACATACTATTAAGAATAAGGGACCCTTTCGGGTTAAAGTACATCGGGCCATATTATATACTTATCTATACGACTAAAATCCACTGTGAAGACCATATAAATTAAAAGAGATGCAAACACACAGTCAGTATGCTCTTTATTGCGCTTAAAAAATTCTTCATACCTCAAGAACAGCAGGCCATCTTCCAACAACACTCTGTGTCCATCTTCAGCTGGTGGCAGCAGAGACCCGTCTTTATACCACTGTACGAATGGCTTAGGCCTTCCTTCGACGACGCATCTTAAGGTGGCCGGTTCACTTCGACCTGACACGGTGTTCGATGGGTGCTCCTTGATGCGGGGCGCTCTGTTTTGTGCTAAACAAAAAGAGATTTTAAGTTAATAGTTTGTTGGTGTATTTTTGCATGTGCTGACTGAGTGATTTGTGACTTTTTGGAAAAAATATCAGAGTTTTAGCATACGTTTGAGAAATATTACATTCAGTATGGAATTATTGTTATGAAAATCCAACAAAATTAATTTAATAATTCCTTAAACTCCAAGTAAATCATATTTCAGGTGTATGCAAAATTACGAAATAATTAGTTATTAAAAAGAAAAGGTTTCATCTATTTAGCTTAATTAACATGTCTTCAAATTCAGAATACTGCGAATGCAATACATGCGTTTTCAACATGCAAGCCATTCCCAGTGTTATATTGCCGCATTGTATTCTAAGTAATTTGAATGGCATATTACGCAAAGTCTAAAGGTTGAGTACTCAAATGCTTTACATTACTTGGAAATTCTATTTCAGCAATATATTTGATTCAATTTGAGAAAAGTCAGGTCTTGGGCAAGTTTACTATCAAAATAATTCGAAAATCATTAATACATCATTTTGATCCATCGGAATAGCCTAACATAATCGTATTTTGAAACTTAAAGCATCCAAATTTTAAGTTGCAGAAAGTTATTCTAAGCTTTAATAGATACCCCTTTATTCTGAATCATAATATTAGGTAACAGCAAAAGGCGAGCAATCAACAAGCCAAAAATGGCAGAGGAATCGATTTTTGACGAGCCATCAAGTAATGTTCACATTTTAAAACTCACAAAGAGAGGCTTTAATTTTATGAAAAAAGCACAAAGTCTTTGTTTTGCATATTCATGGATATATAAATGCTTTATGCCCATCAACGTTGCCTGGGGCCGACAATATTGTTTGCACAGTGTGTGTAAATTGTCAAAGCATCCGTCCGTGTTTGTGCCCTTGGTTACTAACTCGTATTAAAATTAAGCCAGCTGTGTACATGTACAGAATATTTTATTTAAAATATTCAGGTACGCAGACAAAATTGTGAGTGATTTTAATACGATTATAATGCCTTTTATACAAGAGGTAAAGTAATTTACATCGTATATTTTAGTTTCCAGGTAATATTATCTGCTTTGAATGAACAAAAGTTCCCCAAAATGAGACCACACAAGTGGCCATTGAAAATAAATTTTAATACCCAATAAAAACGGGTAAAATATACCCATTATTTGTCGTTTATGTAAGAAGAAAATTTCATTTTTTTTTCCGATGGTGATTGGTATAAAATATTGGTGTTCGTGTTCAAAGGCTGCCACGACTGCACTGATATTCTAAATACAGCAATCACATATGCTACCAACTTATATCAAAGAGACACAATATACAAGATACATACAATTTGTTATGCTAACCCCGAAGCTCAAGGCCTACATCTCCATACAGATATCGCAATATCATACAATACACGAAAGCCATGTAATCTCGGCAACGAGTAGACATCCCATGACTTCCCACGGGTATCGTAAGATTAGGAAGATTATATCTACGGGATTGGCAGGATATGCTACGTTATATATTCAAATACATAGTGCTATTCAATTCCAAGGAGACTATGCGCCATCTTGTGCAGCTAATTTGAGCGTGTGCGATACCTATCTAAGGATGCACGTTGATTATTCATGTGAACTTGTCTAGCGAAAATCTGAGCTTAACAACTTAACAAAATATACTGTAGCGCGATTCTCTACAATCGGTACTATCGAACAATTACAGAAGGTTTGACATTTAAAATGTACTGCAAAGATGTTTTGTACTGCGCCCCGTAGAGGTATACAAAATCTCTTATTAGCTAGATAGCTAGCCGGTTGTCAAAAGTCGCTACCGCTAGAGAAACGGGCTGCTGGATGGACTGATTAACAGTTATACTTTGTTTTAAGATGTTCTTAAACTAATCACGTAATACTGATTTTTATAGTTATCAAACTCTGTGAAGACAATAAGAAATATCTCAAGCCAAAGGAAAGTATGAAAAGATATTTTATTAGTTTTGTATTCTGCGCTCTGTATGCTTCCAATGATGACTACTGATATAGACGGTTATTTGGTAAACCGGTTACGAGATTGGAAAGACGGCAAACATACGAGACATGAAGGCGCCGCAACGTAATCGATATCATTGAAATAACAATTTGAGTTGAATCTAATAACATATTATTTGACTGCCAAGGTTCATACTATTTACTAAAGAATACATTACTTATGATAAATTCAAAAACTGACGCGGCTATAAAATTATGGGTTAGACTTAGACTTAAAGAGAAAAGAATTTATATTTCATAAAAACAATGAAACAAATAATACTTATTTATGACTAATTCGAATACTTTTTACGAGTTTATGGAAAAGGGGATATTTTGAAGTTGAATTGAAAATTTAAAGAAAGGTATGATTTAAAAGGTAAAATACACAAGTTTCGTGTCAACGGGAAAAAATCACTTTTTAAAATGGCCAGTATGCAATGAAAAGGCCACTCCTCTTACATTATTCTAAATTGACATCTTCCCATTGAAAAACCCAGTGTCTTGCACTTAAACGCGGCGTGTAAATCAGTCAATATACACAGTGATTCAACGTCATCTTTAGGTGGATGACCGAATCAAATATCGAGACTTCTCCGACTCCTGAGAGCATGTTAAGCTGTCGGTTCCGGTTGTCAAGTAGCATATAGCCGGTGTATTAAGATAGAAGCCTAAAAACCTGACTATTTATCTAACTAAAACGATCACCAATTATTCCTTACGCTTTAGTTTGAAGTTTCATTTGTATCATTTTGGTGATACATAAGGAAAACAGAATCAGGAATATTTTAAAACACTGTTTAAAATTTGTATTTTACCTTCTTTCTATACCATAAAGTGAAAAGGTATATAAATAAAAAAACAGGCAAAAAAATATTGATTGTCGTAAGTTTTGCTCTGTATCAGTGGATTAATATTCAATATAGGTATATCAAGTTAAAATCGGGCTTTGGGCTCAAGGGCATGTCTCAAATCGACCTCGCGATATAATTTGAAGTATATTGTCGTAACTGCCGTACGGCAGTTTGCGAGCCTTAAGTAGCTAAAACAATATTATTCGCCTTCAATTGTGCTTGCGTTTATAAACATAATTAAACAGTTAATTAACTAGTAGTTTCTTGTTGAATTAGTCATTAAGGCCGTTATGGAAATTGGCATTTCAAACTGCATGAAATTGCGGTTATCGTTTATAACTAGAAACAACGTGTGCGCTGGATGTAGCACATATTGTTTTCTTTTAAGCATCAAAAGAAAATTAAACAATTGAAAATTCTTTCATAGAATCTGGCATACCAAAACAATTTGTCGTTTTTTGGATTCATGTCTGTCATTCAACTTATGTAAACTATCTATCTATTCAGCCCACTGCTACCCACTGTTGAGTATTAGGCCTCGCCCTCAATAGCTCTATTCTCTACCACTATCGACTACCGACAACCGGCTAGCTATCGAGAAATTATGTACGAAAATCTTTTCAGCGCCGCTAACGGGCTCCGTAAGAACTATTTTGGCAGTACATTTTTAATGTCAAACTTTCGATACTCGACAGTGCCGAATGTAGAGAATCGCGCTACTGTATGCCATTTACGATCCTACGCCTGTCTCATCCACTGCAAGTAAAGACTCGTCTAAAGCTTGAATAACAATTTGTATACATTTAACAACATTTTAATTTATGTATTTATGGTTTCTCCCTGTTTAAGAGCACAATAAGATAACGCTTTATGTCATGACTGGGTGTTTTTGTAGGTCACTACAGTTGATCCTAATTTACAAGTCACTGTAGAATGGTCTCTTAAAAAGAGGTCATTGTCACAAATACCATTGGAATACAAACTTATTTAAAAATCTTCATAATTCTGTTAGTATTTGTTATAATGTTTTATGTATGAATAAGCATGAAATTAAAGCAACATTTTATCTTAAAAAGAGAGTTATTTAGTCCTAGTCTTAAGAAAAGAACATGCCAAATTACGTGTTAAAATGTCTGTCACTTTTCAGAAAACGGTTAATGTACTCACAAAAATCTATATTCTTTCGTAGTGTTTATTCCATCTCTGGGAGAGGTTTTTTATCCTTATTTTCTTTATACAGCAATAACAATTACGCGCATAGATTATGTTCCTTATTGTTATAAAAATACAAAATGTATTTATTATGCAAGTATTAACATTTTCTTGTCCCAAAACCCAGACTTGAATAGCACAATTTAATATTTCAATACTTTATATTGGTAACATCCCCTTCGTTTGACTGGCACGAATAAAGTTTCGATATTTTTATTAACGACTGAAATAAAACTGAAACGGGGAGTAGGTACCGAATCGACGTGATTTTATTGACTCTTCAATATTACTGTCGCATATAAATCGATGTCTTCAACCACATATCCGAACTGCAGACGTCTTATAGGAATTTAATAGCTCTATCAGACAATTCTTCGGTCATAGCACAGGGTGGAATTAATAAGGGGGGTTTTAAAATTTTACGACAAAATCTTAAAACAAATATTTGGATTGCATTGAGAACCCAACAAAACAGCCGTATAACTTTTTATAGGAGTTAGAGATTTGTGAAAAAATAAGCAAACAACGGATTAATTCTATATCTTTAGTTCTAATATTCTATAGTCAGTGTATTTCTGTCGCGGTTAGGTAAATGACGGAACCGATTTCCAAGAAATTGAACTTCAGCTAAAGCCAGCAAATAATTAAAACCAAACACCGGCTTTTTAAAAGTCAAATAAGCAAGTCTGTCTACTTTTTTGAAACAGGAAACCTCTCTATTATATTCCAATTACATACATGAAATTATGCTTGTAATTAAAATATAGACTTTTTTATTCCTATAAATAATCTTCACACAATTTTGTGCTCAAACTATTAACACATTCTTACACAGCATTACATTCTATAACAACTGATAAGCTCTCCGATTGACGCCTACTCCATCCGAAAGATTCTTTTGTTCATAGACAGTGTATAAAAAGTAACGTATGGATCTCTCAATAACCGTCGCCGTTTGTTCGTTCCACTGCATTTAGATAGACACGAGATAAAACGACACCAGAGGTATAGTAATAATTGTGATTTATTTTTTACCTTTTGTCCCTTCACTGATAGGGTTGACTCCTGCTTGGGATACTCGGTGGGCTTGCAATTGCATCATTGTCAAGATTTATGTATGATTATTTTTTGTAAATAAGGTGTAACTCTTGGCAGGCTTGAGAAAAAGTTACGTCACTAAAGACACGTTCTTATTAATATTTTATGTACTTTAGAGTTTAGAGTACTATTGACAAATTACTCGTCAATTACATTAATCGTTTTTTTATTCAGCCCGAATTTTCAGTTAATTCTCTTTTATCTGAGTGATAAAAGTTGCTTTGTAAAAATAAAATATAATACAGCTTATTATCGTAATATTTCCGATTAAAAAGAGGTAATATACACACTACCACCAAAAATGCAACTTTTTACGAAGGTTATAGCCCATTTCAGCTGATACACAGCAAAACTTTTTCATTTTTTACCCACAAATACAAAGATTTATTTAATTAAAACCCTTTCTAATAAGCTCAGCAGTAGCCCTGCTGCAAGCGCAACATCAGTAGTTGTACTTTATTAATACTTGTCACTGTCATTGATAACGATACAATATAACTATCTGAACATGACATGTTTGTCTTTACGTCACAGTGTGCAGGGGAATAAATCGATTAATATATTTATACCTTTTTATCTGCCAGTCACTTTGATACGAATAATGAGATTATTTCCAACGGCTTTATTATGGTAGTCTTTTCGTTTTACTTTGAGATACTAGGGAAGGTATAAATCAATTGTTAGTTATATTAGTGGCATTTATTAAAAAGTATTTTTTTTAATACTCGTATATTATTTAATAGATATGTTTTTGTAAGAAGAAAATGTAAAGTAGAGCTTTCAACGTTACCAAAAACTTAAATGCTAACTACTCAACGTACTAACAGTGAAGAATAAGAAGAGTGTCTCTAAGACAAACAGCTACCAAATGCTAACTACTAATTATATTCAACTATATTAAACATTGTGAATATTTTTTTATTCGGAGTGTAAAAAGGGTTAATTAATTTAGTCAAATTCTGGTTTATATTTTTATCTACTTTATCATAACGAGGTAGCCACAACAAGGGCCGCAAAAAGTAAAGGGGTGAATTAATTGACACACTTAATACTTTAATTAATTCAAAATTATCCATCCGAAATTATTATAAAATCAGTTCTGCGTTATTTAAGTACAGGGACTGATTATATTATTATAATTAATTAGTCTATAAAATTGCCAAACGTATCTTTTATTACGTTTCTTGAAACCCATTTACTTATGCAATATTATTCAAAGTGTTCATAGAATATTTTTTATGCTCGAACTTGTCACTTAACTGGGACGCCAACACCATGAAAAGACAAAGGAACCGCGCAAATCACCATAAACCGCGCCCAGTAAATGAAAACTGAACAAAAAGTTAATGTAAGAGTAAGCCCAAAATCCCGCTAGTAAAATAAAAAGATATTCTGATTTTTGAACTGATCGAAAATGTGTAAAATAACAGCACGATATTATGGTCTGTATAATTTAAAAAACGAAAATTAGATAAAGATAAAAAAGAAAGTTGAAATAAAAAAGAAAATGATAGATTTTCGATTTACGTCACCAATTTAAAATCGACGTTTTAATACTCATTAAAAACATTCCAATTAATTCAAACGTAATTATGCTTCTCTAAAAAAATTTAAATGTTTACTCTTCATGAATATTTAATTCCTATAATTAAATAGCCACCTGAAATATAATTATACTAATTACAAACTATTTCAATGTTCTATCGTCATTAAATTGTGTAAAAGAGTTCCCACTATAAAACTGTTAGGTCAAAACTTTACTGAACCGTTTCTTACTTAACTGGCCGTTAACGTTAATTAAGCTGGCCTTAAAAAAATAAAAAAGTGTGTACATTGTTTTGTATCGGCTACCGTACAACGGAACTACATTTTATTAATTGGACTCGGTACTTTAATTACGGGATGGTATACCGATCAGATAAGAATGTACGGCTCCCGTTGTTTCAAATTGAAAAAAAGCTTCGGTAAAACACTTAGGACCAATAAAACCCTTGGCGTTTTTATGTTCATATGTTTATTAGTTTATCGAGATCTATAGCAACCCTGTTTATTGTGTTAAGAATTTTATGCTTCCTTCTAAGATAATGTCAATAAATTCTTTAATGTAATTAAACCACTTAATTTTATACGCTCTTAACCTATCCCGAGACGGCGACGACGTCGTTGTTCGTACTATCTAAAAATAAGGATAACATATGTGCTATGCGATATACCTATAGTCAAACAATAAATAGCACCGATACTACCAGTTAATTCATTTGTACATTAAGCTAAACCAACTATGTTTTCTATCTACTTAGGTAACTTAAGACAATATTTATACACATGCACTCACGCAACCATCACCTGTACAAATAATATTATTTACAGTAATTTAATTTCAAAAGCCTTAAACACATACCCACTTAGAGTTACCAGTAACTTAAATACACAATACACTGAACACTAGTTTAAAAACAAAACTTAAAGCTAAATAAACAAATCAAAGAAATAGTTACCATTAGTTCCATTCAGTCCAATGAGAAGTAAATGCACAAATACAAGAAACACAAATTGGTTCCTTCCATTTATGGTGTTATCGCACTCATTAACACCAGCATCCACCATACTGCCACAGAATTATACTCAATTTTCACACTATCGATAATTTACATGTTTACAATTTCACTAAAAAGTATTCACTGTTTATTTTTTTCACTAGCATACTGTAATCTCCATTCGTTCAAAATGTCATTTTCGAATTTCAAAAAGTTCGGTAAACAAAGTCGGCATCGCGTTCGGAGCTCGGTGCGGCCGCCGCTTACACGACCTGTCGGTTACGAGTCTTGCGTCGTACTATCGCTTCTCCCTCCCTCATCTCTATTTACTCTGTCCCAAATGGGGGGACACAGGCGCCTTAGACGATCCAAACTTTATGTAACTCTATTATGGAGTAAAGACTCATTATCACTTGATTTGGATGTCACAGATGTGAAGAGCATTTGTCTTTGTTTGTACACAAACATCACGATTTTGTTTTAAGTTGTTCTTAGTCGTTGTTGCGTGAGTACTTAGCACTTGAAAAAGTTTTTACGATCTGCTAAACAACCTTGCCTACTTGCTGTTCCACAAACTGGTATTCAGAGCTTTTATTTTCACCTTATCTTAAATTGCGAAAGAATGTTACACTTCGTAACTATGGTAATAATTTTGAAAGCTGCTTGCTGGAGTGTGAATGTTAAGAATAAAATAGAGTAAAATGGTTAAGCTGTTATTTTAAAAGTAAATGTACCTCTGTGTCTGTTTGTTTTACGATATTCCGAGCGAAGCTTAGCAGTTCTACATTTATTGCTAACCTCAATACAAAAATGTTAAAATCCTGCTGCTTCAGCACAATGCAAGGGGCATTCGCATTCATCAGATTTAATAATACCAGAGTATAACTTCGAAGGGGTTGTGGTTTACAAAATCAATGTGTGTCTAATCGTTCAAAAATCCTCCGATATTGAATTTCTATACATACATCGTAACAACAAAAGCGAACCCATAATAATCTTTACTAAGTTTTTGTCCAAACAAACCCCAGGATCGAAACTTTGAAGGCCCATTCAAAAACGAAAGGAAATAAAATACGGCTTATTTCATTTGACGCATTTGTCGAGTTAGCGCATGCGCACCGGGCGGCCGCCGACAAAGCCAATGGGTTCGAATAAAAAACGTTCTAATTTGAAACCGGTCGCCCCTCCGCCGCACGCGCTCCTGCGCATCCCTTCGCCCATTATTATGCTGAAGAGGTCATTCACAGTTCGCACAATACAACCCATACATAGGCAAGCGCTAATAGCAGAGGCTGGCGGCTCTTGAGCCCCTTTTGAACTTTCAAAAATTAAATTATGTCGTGGAGCCGAGATTGAACGCCTAGTAATGACTGCTCCAAGGTAATATAGCTTTCGAACCACATATTAAATTTGTGCCCACACAAGTAATGTTAATGACGCCGGTGATTCAGTAATAAAGTCATAATTGCAGGTAAATCTAACGGCGGCACCAACCGCTCATTCATTATTAGACTAAATCTTAGAATTTAACGCAAATTACAGATCATTACGATAAGCCTACACGTAAAATATGTAATTAAAGGCCTTACTTCTCTGAATCAAATCAGATTAGCATTTTAAAAATATTTATACAAAAGAGGACATAATAAAAGGAATATGTTTCATTGGCAACATACAAAAGTTCAAAATCATTATAACCTTTAAAAAATATTGGCAAATTGTCCAAAATAAAATGAATCGAGCGAAATTACAAACATTCTGATACATTGCCTTACACGGCTTCCATATCGGTCGGGCCTTAAAGATCAAAAGATAATTCCGTCATATCATATCGTGATTCAAAATAAACGGTGACATGACGGCCGTAATGGTGCACACTTAACGATCTCTATAATTAAAGGGTGCTGCTAATTGGACTGGTTCGATACCATGACCGATACCAATACCGTCTCAGAAACATTTTTACGTCATGTTGAAAATAATTCAGTATTAAAACCTTTTCATTTGTTATGGCTGCTGCGACCTCTCTGTAACGCACACTTTTTTGTTATCAGTGTGTTGTTTAAATTTACGTGAATTAGTCAATAATCAATTATAAATTAGTCTTTACCATAATTTCGGATGACATTGATTTATTTTCAAGGATTTTTTTTAAATAAGGTAATCCTTGTTAATTTTACCACCGATATTTCAATAATAATAAAAAGTTTTAATATTCGTAAATCTGCGGAAATATGAATTCCGTTTGTAAGTCCAAACAATCACAATACTAAGTGATATGATATTTTCCGGAACTGTATAACACCCGCACGCACTAACTTATGTAGATAGACGTGACATTAACGGTCACAAATACATTACCTTTAACATAATAGCTTATGGAAACACGTGGGCATGAAATGTTGCAAAACAACCCATCCCATTACTAACTCCCAACATTGTCATAATGTAAACGTTTGTATGACAACAATAGACCGCACTATAACAACTATGAACATTTACATCCATTTATAAGAAATACAAGATAAAAAAAATATAGTGGGTGGGACACCATTGCGAGAGAATCTTTATACAAAATGTATTTTTTATTTTAACATTGAAACAAGAAGTAAATTCAGTGCATTCGTAATCAGCGAGGAAAACAGTAGCCATACGGATGTCGCCTACGAGCTACGTGCGTGCACTGACAACGAGCACAAAACGTCCAAACAATAATGAACCCTAAAACTCGAAGTAAACTTCTCTTCTCCTACAAAAGCTACAGTCAAAGAGAGGTGTGAGGGATCATTGTATACTGGTTACCATATTTTTATTGTACGCCAGCTCAAATCCATAAAAGATCCAACTTAGCATATTCGCTGTATAGTAATAAAAACGAGTTATTGTTATTTATCTGGCCTAATTCAACACTCTTGGTGGCATATCAATTGCCTTTTTTATTTAGACGGACACTTCATTCTCAGTCACTAAATCATAATTTGCACGCATGGTCAATTAAGCTGATTTGCGGGAGAATAAAAATTCATATTCATCCTCGCTTCATTTGGCTCAGAATTATGGATATGGCCTGAAATTGCGAGAAGAAAAAAACTTTGATTACTATCGCAAATATTTAACTACGGTAGCCATTTATAAGGACTATTAAAAAATTAAATATTTAAATTTTGTTTCATCAGATACGCGCGTACAAATTAAGATATGAATATTCAATTAACGTTTATGTAAATTGATAGACGCCATAAATAGAGCGAATATTTGCTCAGAAGTATAAAAAAGATAACACTATAAGTTAAAGGTATTTTTATGATACACAGGTGAAATAAAAATTCCTCAATAATATTAAGAGGCGATCCAATCTACTTTATGCTAAGAATACGGGCAAATAAAACAAGAACACGCGCTCCATGTTAGCACTCAATTCTTTGTACTGTATTCTTGAGACAGAACTATCTTTGTATTACTTTGTGGACGAAGACAGTAAAAATTATCTCTTCGCAGGAATTCTGAGAAAATCCAAAGGTGACCAGAGCGTCACACTTCAATCGACGCGCTCACACTAAAGCACTGTTGTTCCTAACACACGTCACCATGTCTTACGATACCGAGAAAGATAAATGAAGTGCTTCAGAGAATTAAAATTTCGTCAGTGCAGAAACTTGCGGGAATAAAACATCCTGTTGCCAACATTAAAATAAACTTTGAGGGACATAAATCGTCGATGTCAATAATAAATGGTTTATAGAATAAATAGCTGCGTCTACTGAGAGCAAATAAGACAAGAGCGGTTGCATTTTACTCTAAGAACGGCTACATTGTTGCGGTTGAAACGCTACGTCGTGATTAAAGTGTTTTTACGTTCGGTTCTCCTCTCTTTCCCGAGTAACGGAAAATGTTAAATTTACGGAACATAAAGTATCATAATAGCTGGGATTATGATCAAATTACTGACTTACAGATTTTTTTGTAATTTACATTGCAAATATGATGTTGCAAAAGAGATAGACGGATTTTATATGATTAATGGGCGTCCAAAATAATTTTCAATTACGAAATGAACGTAAACAGGAAGCCAAAATCCTAAACACATAAATCACACAGCAATTTTTATCAGGATTATCTTGTCCCATCTGGGTCACAGATCAAACAGTATAAATCAAAAACCGCGGCGTTCGAACCGCCCAAGTGCAATCCCGGAGCTTTTCCCGAACGACACCAATTGATTGATGAGCAGACAACTGCCGTGTTTTGCATTCAGCTATTTACGGGTATTTCCTTCGCTTAACCCGTCTAAAGGCTGATTAATGGCGACCACCGCTGTCTATTACGCAGAGAGGTGGCTGCCTGGATGTTCGCTTCACTTGAACTAAGGAGTACCTGAAAGGGACCTATTTAAGGATACGTCAAGTCAATTTAAAGGTTAATTTCTTGTTTGTTTTACACAATCGTTACTAATGTTGGGGCTTTTAGTTTGAAATGGGTATTACTTAATTTAGCGATGTATAGGAATGCTGTAAAGGAACTTTTGGAAATCGTGATATCATCAACAAAACAAAGCGTAAAGCAATCATAAAGAAAACATGAAGATAATGTCAAATCAACGATGAAATTAGAAACTCAACATTACAGTGTTAATTACTATTTATTGTTAATTATAATTAGGTAATGTGAGTTCTACAATAGACGTACAGACTGTTGTCATACTTACTTTAATCACTTTCGCAGAAATGAAAGGTCAGATGAGGGCACGACAATTTATTTTAATGTATCGTAAACAATTTCTAGAACATAACGGATCACGTTCTACAGACTACTCATTTTATAAAATAAACAAAGTATCTAATTAGTATAATGATACTGTCAAAACAAATAAAAAGTAAAAAATTGAATTTTAGTCACCTAAGACCCATTGATTGCCAATCGTATGTTAATTAACGGAATAACAAAGATAGCTCTCCCTACTCGTCTATCAAAAATAGATATTATAAGATTAATATTATGAATGCATTTGATCTTTTACCATTAATTTCACAGTCAAACAATAATATATTAACAAATCGAAATGTAGTCATTAATTGATAATATTACAAAATATACTAAGTACATTAACCTATCCACATTTCTAAAAACTTATTAGGATTACACGATCAGTTTAGATATTAATTTCTTATTATAATTATAGTGAGTGTAGATCGGAGCTCGGCGCCTGCGCCTACGCACGACGGTCCGACGCCGGTCGAACATAATTTGCAACCTGCTAATAGCTATCGTGAAACTGCACGCTCTAGTATACCGGCGCAAGTAATATACTTATAATCTCTTCGAAATAACGTTAAGAATAAATTATAAAAATATATAGTTGTCTGCAAAAACATGGCAAAAATCACGTTATTTTCACTACTGTAGCGATGACAATCTGTTGATATCATCGTTTCGTATCGAATGCTTGTCGTTCAAACGTCGTAACCTTTGGTAATTAATATTTTAAATAAAACGTTGTTATTCATGTAACTAAGGTAAAAACATCTTATCGTAAACTAGCTCATAGCTTATTTAGTTTTATTCTAAAAAAATATAAAAACCCAATATGACCAGCTTTTAGTTTTTGAATACAGCATAAAACTATTTATTCCCAATTTCGCTCTACGATAATAAACCAAGTAAACAATATTTTAAATATGGTTTCCTGAAATCCTGCACCGTCCCATTATTCTAAAGTAACTCTCCCAATGTGTCGAGTTAGGTTGTTCTATCAATAAATTTCTTGTTGGCAACCCCGATGCCCGTCTAGAATTAGATTAGCACGCCAGTAGGTTGAACGTAATCAAACACTCTCGCAACTTGTAACTAGTCTTCTAGTACATGTGGCCCAAAAATATACTTTATATACATGTAATACAGTAATATTTTAAGTTGATTTTTGAAAAAAATAAGCCATTGTGCAGTAATTTTACTGATTTTTATATTTGAATCCATTACCTGTCTAGTTTTGAGCAAATAATACTTATAATTTTTACATTTTTATTTTCAATACGATTGATTCCGTGAAAGACATAGACTGTAAAGTTCAGTCACAAAGATTAAACTCCGAAAGAGCGACTAATAATTTGAACAAGACCTTTATATTTGATCTGATAAACTAATATGAGTTACGGGCCTAACAAACATTTGAAATAATAGATATTTCAATCATTTTAAGACCGTATTAAAATACATCGTCTTAGATATTTTTCATTCCGCCTTTAACTTGTAAGTTATACCATGTACCAGAAACAGCGTGGGCCGTTCTAAAGCCGATACCGTCCGTTCGCATCGTAACTTAACGCGATTGTACTTTAATTTTAGTTATTTAAGCGCCGGCACCATGTTTTCCATGTAATTGATCATTAAACTTGTTTATGATATAACATCTATGCATGATTGTAATCATTACGATTTATGTCTGTCGTGTGAATTTTACAGTTTACGGTTTGTCATTCGGATAATTATGGCGTGTTCAAACTTTATTGACTCAGTTTAGGTTAATGTATTTCGAATAGCTACATTCATTTACATGGATACTAAAATAATTCATTATGAGGCTGCTATTTACTATTTCAATTAATTAAATAAAACCCATTTAGTTCTCAAATAGATATAGGTGTGTTCCGTCATAGTAAACATAACTATTTAGTCATCAAACCTCACAGTACACATAAATTAAAACCATTCCCTACCAGCTGCCATAGAGAAAAATACAATTTTCAATTTGTTCCTGCTCTTTAAAACTCGAAACAAAACATTATGAAATGTAATTTGTCTGAAAGCACATTGTACTGACTCTTGAAGCACACAATGCAATACCAAATCAAATAAAAACTGCCGTCTCGACTACGTTTTAACAGACCAACTTCCTACACTATAATAAAAGAAACAAAGACTATGCAAGTCCCCTCGCTTCACTTTCTCGTGGATAAAAACGTCTAAAAATACGTCGTTTCGACAAGTCCGAGGTACTTTTTATGAGGCTCAAGTGCAGACGTACTAAACTTGTTCACAAGTTTAAAGCTTTATTTTAATTTTCTTTGCACATGCCGCCAAGTTTTTCGTATAAAAAATCTAGTACTTCGCACGTGCGCGAAATAAATTGAGATGTTTAATGGCCAGGTTCGTTTAAATGACGTAGTTTAAAACTGTTATCGTAATTGTAGATATGTTGTAACATTTATTGTTAACGTGTATCGCATCGTTTAAGTTTTAGTTATTAAATTGATTTATAATTACTTACTCAGTCTTATTGGAAGATATTTTATATGCATTAGGAGTTTAGCGATATATGTATTTACCTTCAATCAATGTTAAAATAATCGGATATTGTGAACAAATAAAGAGATATTTTAGTCTGTACTTTTCTGAAATATTGACTTAAATATTGTCAATGAAATATAAAAAATAAAACAAAATTGGTCAATGTTGTTTACCGTGTCAGAGATTCGCAACTCATCTGAGTTTATTGGGCAGAAAAATTAACCTAACAATTCAACGTACAACTTTTATTATCCTCAAACTACATTGCGGCTTGCCCTTGACATTGTATCCCATAATATATTTACTAAACAATGCCTAAGCTTTCCCTCTACGAATAAAACGTACATTTGTAAGCAGCTTACGAGGAACAAACAACTTGTTCTTTAATAAAATAAAGGGCTTTATCAAATAATAAGGCACGTGATGTACTTTATCTGTCTCTACAAATTCACTTTCGATATCTATCACATTATTAAAAGAGTAAAACTTTTTTGTTAGTATACGTTCCCACCGGAGCCGCCGACTCACCAACGCGTGTTGCTGATTTGGTATTGCCGACTCTTATTTTTTAACTCGTAGACTGCCTTTGAAAGCTACCGACATTCAAGTCGTCAATATATTATGTCGGTAACTCAGCAAATTTGGTAGATACTTGATTTCAAAACTATCCAATCGATGTGTATCTGTAACTGCCATTCTCCCTGAATAGCATGAAATATGTAAAATACATAACGTAGAGAATAAACGGAATACAGAAAATATTCCACGCAGTCGAAGTAGCGGGTAAAAGCTAGCAATTCCAATAAAGAGACATTGTTCGAATCCACCTCTTTTTATTATTGTAGAAATACCTCGAGATTAAATTAAATGTCTTGTTTTACGAGTCCCTTATCTCCAAGTGATGAATAAGAATTACATTCGGGATCCATAATAAAAAAGATTTTGCCTAATTTATATTTTACAGCTTCATCACTGAAGACTTATACATTCTAAATGGACTATAAAACCTGGCTGTAACATCTATTATCTAAGCCAATGTGCTTTTATCTCGTTTTTATTCAATTCACTTTGATTATTTATAGACAAAGGTTATCAGTCAGTCAAATAATAATATAAATTGATGATCAACATATCTTTGGATAGCTCAAAGAGATATTTTAGTTAATATTATGAGTTTTTTATACAAGCGTCATTTTCTAGTACTACCTACAAGTAAATATACCTGTCACCGATGAATTGAAATTCAGTCTATGAATTTGTAGTTTCTCGGGCTTATATTTACTATTTGAAACTGAGGATGCTCATAATTTATGGATCGGTATTTAAAGTATTTACTTACATTATTTTGCAAAATTACTTTGCCAGTCTCCTGTTACATGCGATAGACAAGTTTTAAAAGAGAAGTACTTTGGAATTGTGCAAATAAATTTATAGTGCGAGCATTATAAACACGCAGCCAACAAAGATTAAGAATACTCTCAACACAATTCAGAATTCCAGATACATTTTGAATAGAATGTTGTACATTTTATGCGAACGTTTGTGCGGTGTAAATCTAATACTAACGATGTGTGACTATCTGCTCCTTTTGTCGAGCTTGCACCACTTTAGTACCTAAATACTTATCTATACACATGTCACCCATTGTGCTCCGTAGTTAGGAAACAATGGAGTTCCACGCGAGACGGAAAGAGTAAGGAACTATTTATTACCTCTGAATATGGACTTGTATGTGAAACGCGGGCGCTTCATACTAGAAATTGTAGCGAAGATATTTAGAGCAAGAAAGGCGTAAGTGTTGTTATGCTAATATTATTATTGTCTTAATACTGTCAGTGTCTGAATTCTTGTTCTTTTGTGCGAATTAGAAATGTATTGCAGTGAAGATAAACGTTGGTAGAAATCATGTAAGTGTTATGTACTTGAACCAAACATCTGAAAGGAGACCCGTGTTTAGCTAAACGATAATAGCGTTATAAAATCATGTTTACTGCAAATGCATTCCGTTTTCATAAAGGCATAATTGGATAGTGTTGTCAAGATTACTTACGTCATTTTCCCACTAGGACAAAGGTGCGAAATGTAGTTTAAAACTATAATTCTCTACTAAATTTTGAATATCTTATCTAGACTTTACAATGTACCAAGTTAGTGTTAAACTTTGTAGAGTAAAATTTTATTGCAGTTTCAAAGAGCTGCGGTAAAAACTGCGATTGGACGTAGATTAAATTTCGTTTTAAATTCTTTGCTACTTGAGCTGGGATTTTGAGCTTTGCCTCAAACGATAAAGTTGACTACAATGTCTATTTATTTTATACAATTTTAAATTGTTTAAAAGTTTGAGTGAAAGGATTTTAAGTTTCCGATTAAGATTTCACGAAGCATCTAGATAAATACGAGCTGTATTATAAATCAAGACCATATAAGTGCAATTTTATGTTCTGAAACGAATCAAAATCAATCATGACTATATTTTGATCAATCACTTGAACAATCAACATGCTCTCACTCAATCAAATCACTCACGACTATCGACATACAAATCAAAACACTGTCAACGACACAATAAAATGCCATTCAATTCCAAACAAGTTTCTAGACTTTCTCAAGTAATAATGTCAGCCTGGCCGATATTTGGCTACGACGCGGCTTTTATTTTACATTTCAGTTACATTTAAACCAGCCACCTGAGCAGGATTTTGTTTATAGTTTCAACACAATACACATGGATACTATTTCATCGCGAATTAATTTATGTCCCGACTCAGTATTTGAACCCGAGACATCTGCGTTGCCATTGCAAACACTGCCAATCGCGCCACAGAGGCAGTCAGACTTCCACGAGTACACGAAGTAAAAACTTAGTTTGAATATTCTGCAGTCAGTCTACTTCACTAATAGGAAGACTGCATCCCCAGTAGTAACATGAAAAACGGTTTTTGCAAGGGAAAGTTTCCTCGCCCGCAATATCCAGGATAAGCCGGATTTGCAACTCACTACCGCTTCTTCCTACTTTACTTTTTAATTAAAACACTTTTATGGACACTGGAGAGATTTTAAAAATGCAAGCTAATTGAAGTGATACGTGACTTAGAAGGCGGAAGGTGGGCGGGATTAATTTTGGATTACATATTTTGTTGAACCGTTAAAGCTCAGATTAAACGGTGTGAACATGGAACGGTTGATTTGTTTTTTGAGGAAAATTGAGCTTCATAGTAAATATTGTTCTGGTTAAAAATGTAAGATTGAGTAGCAACTTTTTGCTTTGAAACGGGTTTAGTGGATTATATTAGTAATATGTCAGTATTGGTTTTTATTTTAAAGTTTTCTAAAGTAAACAATAACATGACACATGAGACATTGTTTTTCAGAAGTAAAGAAACCTTTTTTTCCTTTGCTTAAATATTAAAAAATAACACAAAAGAAAACACATGTCATGTTGTTGGAAGAAAGAGATCCTTATTTTTTTATTTTTCATCAGTCTTAGGCGACAACCTTAAGGGTCCTGTCTGACACGACACATGTCTTGAAGGCTTTTCGGGTTTTTCTTTGAGCATACGGTTATATTTCGCGTGAAAAGGGTTGCGGCTGGGGGTTTTATGAACGATTAATCATGGCGTATTAACCCTTATGCAGGATTTAGCAGTCGTAAGTACATGTCTGTTTCGGTTTTTGTACGGCATTATTTATGCGAGTCCTAAAAGCTTTTTCTGGGAAATATTTGTTGCTACTTGTATGGTGGATAATTCTGGCCTATTTATTATTATTATTATGGACGCATTTTCTAAGTTCTTGTAAATAAAAGAATCGCAACTATTCCTGCAAAACGAAAGGTTAGAACACAACAACTTGTTTAATGTATAATAGAATACGGGAATTAACGCGAACACGCATTTTACCTTAAAATGCCTAACGTTTCGGCGCAGGTTGCACTCGCCGTGGTCCCAGGCAGACTGTCTGTGACTGTGAGTCTGCCTGGGACCACGGCGAGTGCAACCTGCGCCGAAACGTTAGGCATTTTAAGGTAAAATGCGTGTTCGCGTTAATTCCCGTATTCTATTATACATTAAACATGCAACGCGAGAGTTTAAAAGTTATGACAACAACTTGTTCCCGGATTTACTTACTCTGCTAACCTTGCTTAATATTTCTTATTCGTTGTACAACTTAACTCTCAAACTTAACAGTGAACAAGAAAATGGAATTGCCAATATCAGTGTTTTATAATAAAGGCTCGTACATAAATTTAGCGTCCATTGTTCGGGGACACAAAACGTTCGAAAAAAATATTCGAATCCATATCTCCGTTTCCGAAAAACCCTCACATAGCATTCCTTTTTCATTACAAAACCAATTTATTTCCTACAAAGACGTATATTCAATAGCTTTTGTTATTTCGACAGAATTGATTCGTGTTTTATTCGATTCGAGGATTCTTATCACATAACGATGGCAGTATCAGCGATGGTCGGCCAACAATAAGGTTGTCACTCGTACCTTTTCTTTGAGACTCTGTCATGGTATAGCATCTAGATACCGAGGCTATTTTTGTAGTCGGACAATTTTTACATTTGTTGGAGCTGTCCTTTGCAATGTTTTTCAATTTTATTTTATCTACGCTATATTATTTTATTATCAATATGAAGAAAAATAAAGATGGCGAGATAACTTGGATGCATTTCAAAATGACTACTAATTGCTACATACGTTCGGAGCTTGACGCCACCAGGATAATTTGCAAGGAAAGAGAAAAGGCCTGTGCGAAGAAGTGGGAAATTCATTATTACAAACCACTGTCATAGCCAACTCAAATACATTTGTTTTGTAAAGTCCACGTAACACAAAACTGTAAGTTGAACAGACCAGAGCTGAAATAGCCACCAACTATTTTATATTATGCTATTGAAAAAAAACATCGAGTGCTGTAATACCAAGCTGATCACACAATTTCTAATGAAAAGTTTACACTTCGAGTCATTTCTCAAAGTTAGTTCAACCCTAAACAGATGGGACAATGGCATAGTAGCATAGAGGTCGTAACTTGGACGAGGTTCGGTCACAATGAGCGTCCTCGCATTTGTTGAAACGGTAATGGCTTACGGTCTGTAGTTTGAGTACGTACGCCAAATATATAGCCGATTTGGCAAGGTAAGATATTTTAATGTACACTGCCTTTTTGTTTGAAGCACTTTTATGTACACAAGCATTTATAAAATAAGTGCCATTGTCCTGTTTACATTGTTCTAAAAATAGTTACACGTTGTACTAGAGAGCAAAAATTCTGAGTAAATTATTTCTATTATAAATTTTGATTCCTTTGGAATTATACAATTTATGTTTTTTTAAAACAATGCAAGCTTTCACAAGCGATACGGTGATCGTATCATAAAGAAATATAAATTCGTTAGCCAAAACAAAAGCTTATACGAAACTATTTTCTAAACTCAAACAGAAAACTCTTCAAGCTAGACATATCTGCACTCTAAATCTGGCTTCCATCAACTTTATTAAGTAACAAAATAAGAATTTCTCGCACGTACTACGAAAGTTAGGACAAGTAACAAATGAGACGTGGAAATATCGTCGAAATATGTGAGCCGGGTTGATTTTCCCCGAGAGGTTTTCTTTTCTCCTATATAACACATGTAAGGTGTTTTGTATTAATAGCAACGATTTATCCTTTGTTGAAACATTCTTTGAAATAAATGTCTTTATACCTTGTCTTTCAACTACATTTTCTCTCGTCGCTTACTTCAGATTACTGTCTTATAATGTGATCATGAAGCCTGGGTTCTGAACCTATGACCTTTAGTATCGTGTATCGCATAACTGAAAAAAACTAGCAAAGCTCAAAGAAACCTGTAAAGTTGAAAACCGTAAATGAGATATAAAAAAATCACTTTATTTTCTCATCCCGTAGATATTCTCTGCTTTAAAAGAAGAAAGTCAATCGGTAAATATTCCGAACCACTCAATAAAATATCTATAATGTTCTGTTAAAAATAATCCAGACGGTCACAGGAGCGCTGTAAGAGATGCCAGCTACTTATCGATACCGCGCCATGTAATTGATAGGTCAGTTTAATATACCCTAGGGTTGTATCAATTTACTGGTAGCAGAAGGAGCGGAACTGCGATCGCCCCTGGGGCCCTGCGCCGTATTTATGGGGCCCCAGTGACTTTAATTTCCAGTTCTGTTTTCTAATCTAAATTTATTCAACTGAGTTACTTCTATTTGATTTTACAGAGAGTTTTCAGGAATAAAAATCTCGTACCACCTGGCTTTTGTTCACAGAAAATTGTAACATTTTTATTAGACGATATTTGTACTACACTACTTATTTTCAGATAGATTTTCTTATATATTTTTTACCAGTAAATGTGAAAACGACCACTAGCATCTTGAATAAAAATATCATTAATATGAATCAAATATTCATATCAAGCTGTATAACGGAAACTTCTAATCGACCTCATATAAGTTTCCTTAAGTCCATTTAAAGTCATAGCCGCGGGAGTTTTCGCAGAAACCCAATTTCTGGAACCATTTCAAATTGGCTAAGGTACATAAAAAGCTGAATATCCATATTTTATGACAGCAAATTAACATACAAGGCGTGGGATTGCCAGCATGACGAGAGGGAAACTTTAATATATTTTTATGAAAGGCGTTTTCGCGCGCAAAACGTGAATGATTAATGGCCGACCCTTCACCCGAGATCCGCTTCCGTCCAAGCTAATTCCGGAAAGTTTTCCTTAAAACGAGCATTTTTTTATTAATTAAGCCGTCTGCTTTATATACAACTCTGTAAATGTTAGAGTAATATTTCCAAATTATTCTAATTAACTGCATAAGCGCTGGGTTTTGTGGAAATACTAATTTCAGATAAGCACATTCTATTAACCAAAAAATTAAGAGAGAAAAGTTTTGTCTGGATTCGTGTTTCTTTTGTTTGTTAAAATATTCAGTAGCCACTTGCATAAAAAAACGTATAATTGAACAAATACAGACTTGGGAGAGCGGTTTAATTTTATAAAAACCCTGATTTTGTACATTAGATTTAGTAGTTAAAGTTTATTAATTAAGGGCTAAAATAACCTTATTCAAAACCACTGAACTGTAATAGCAAAAATATTTATAATTACTTATGAACATTTAATAAAAAGACAATTGCAAACCTATACCTGAAATCAGTGGAATTACGTACCTTTATTACCTAGTGGCAACACTTTCTGAACAATATCATTCTGTTATACAGCCATAAATTTCGCACACGATAATCTTCCTTAAAACACCAAATTAGTCGCAAAATCATTATTATTCATATCGCACAAGGGAGTCGCGTACAATTATCGTCGAATTATTCAAACCGAATATTTGTCGCTTCCCAACATTCATACAATATATGAATATATAAGTACAACGTACACAAGTATAATGATAAAATTCGATACAACCCCATACATAAATTGTATTCAGGCAACGCAATGTAACGAATGGAATATCCGATTTATACCCACTGAAATCGAATCTAACACCAAATTGGATTTTGAATTACGGCTGCGGATAAACAATTTAATAATTTTGTATGTAGATATGCATTGGAATGGTTTATGTGTGTACGGTACCGTAATGATACGTTCGTTGCTTTCATTGTATTGTGTTATATGGGATGAGTTTGAACTATACGGATATTGTAATGTACATCTATGTCTATAAATAAGTTAGATCACAGGCTAGAGGGTTTTCTGTAGACGTTAAGAAGTATAAAGTATTTTGATAAAATGGATAGATGATATGAAAATCTGAATCTATACGAAGTTCTAAATAACAAACTATTTAAATATGAACATCAACTGAGACTCGGTATTGAATTTATCTTTACGTGCTATTTTGTTATTGCAGGTTATTGTACGAACAGTATTCAACATCGTTTCAAATAACTTTAGTGAATACCCAATAAACCACATGTAATAACCAAACTCTAAAGCAAAAGAACATTATATTCCATTTATATTTAGCACTTCACGAGTAACATGCGGTGTCTAGACGCAGCCATTTAGCGCACAATCTCTAAGTTCTCAACAAAATTAATATTTCATACACCCTGCCGCTGGCAAATTGATAAATGAGCTGTTTATCAAACATCTCCTTCCGAGTAATCACATAAGATCTGGCTATAATGGCGCATTGCCGCTGCCCAGCTGCCGTTTCGCCGTGAAATCATCTAAATTGTATCCCACGGGCACAAATCTCATCTTATTTCGAAGAGTATCTTTCGAATTTCATTATGGATAAAGCTCATTTAATAGGCCTACGAGTCCTGTGTATAATTGAATAATGTCTGGTGTCTAAGCCCTTATCATCAGCCATTTATCCATCTTGTTTGCAACAGTGTTGAGTGCTGAAATAGTAGGGTATGTGATTATTTCGGAATATATAGAATTAGGTTGTTTCCACACACAGTTATGTTGCGAGGGTTTCATCGTTATGCCGGCCGTTTACGACGACGATACCTTTCCGTACACTGGGTTTTCGTATAAACGTCAGTCGTCTATGCGAAAACTAGCAAGAGCCTCAAGATATAACGTCATTGACCAGCTGGTGACGAAGAGATTAGATTTAACGGTTCAGTTCTAAAATGGTTGTAGGGAAGTAAGTTTAACGCGCTCGTATGTATGAGTTAAGGTTTCCTGGGAACCACATAAGCTTTGCCAGACTTTAACGACTCTCAACACGTTTAGTCCATTGTAATGGGGCTGGTGATGATTTTACGTAGAATCCTAAGAATGTTCTATACTGGCTAAAATTGCTTTTCCGCATAGGAATATCATATTGTTTTTATTTCACATAAAAGTTTTATGAATGTGAATATATTGGGATTTTAAAATGAAAACATATAGCTTACGTAAAGTTACGCATAAGCAACGCTCAAGAAAATAAGAAGTGAGAAATACTCTCCGATTTCAAGTAAAAGCATTTTCATTTCAATTTCTTTTTTCTCGATGCGATCGTAACATTGTGAAGAGTAAATAATAGCAGCTAGTTAAAATAATGTTGGCGCGGAAGAACCAGATCGCTTCGGGAAATGAACACCATTGTTCACGCGCTCGAAGCCGTGATTGGCGCCTTGAGATTGACTTATAATTTATTTACGTATTGAAGTGAAAAATAGACTATTGTCTTTAAAAGCTTTTAAACAAATGGGCCCTAGAACATTCAATGTTTTCGTTCTGCAAACGCAAAACGTAAACATTTTAAATAAGGTTTTAAAATTCAGTACCAGTTTTAAAACCAAAAATTTACCATAAGTGCATCGTAAAAGTTGGTAACGCTTGTGCAGCCAGCTTCACGTGTCACATTGACAGCATTCGGAATTTTCACGTCCCTATAAAAAGTCTAGACGCAAAAAATCGCATGCTTGCTTTTGGCGCCCACTTTGGCCACTGCGATCAATATCAGTTGTAATAGACGATTTGCTTGTGAAAAAAGGCACTAGAGAGTCAAATAAAAAAGAGCTAGGGAAGTCGATAAGACCACTGTGAGCCCTCGTTATCTCGGGTCATAAATTACCCTGACACCCTCGGGGGTGCAGGTAGGTGCCTCCCGACTAGGATCCTTCGAAACGCCATGAAGGTTCCGGGAAATGAAGTGACTACGTGATCCAATTGCGATTTAAGGTGCATTCGATTTATGTGTGTTTTTAGTAGTCACGCGATATACCTCTTCAGACATTTGATGGGTCATTTGTTTGAAGACTCGTTAATGAAACAGTAAAATGAACAGCTGAATGTCAAATACTGGAACTCATAAAATCGAATATGCAATGTTCGGGAAAATAAAACGATAAAACCGGACACATTCAATTCTATTCAGCATGAATATGATATATTTTTGGTTCAATCTATTTTCGACGATACAATATAAAGTTTCGATTCGTAACAAATATGATTTGCAATCAAAACTTTGCGATTGAATCTAAAAAGTTAGAATCTATATGTATTCCCAATTTTGTTTCAAACAATGCTCATAACTTTTATATCTAATTTTTCAACGCACAAACACAATGTGCGGAAGTGGGATAACGTTTAAAGTTAGACGATAAATCCGGCAGTTCCGACGTCCGTACGCCACCGCATCTGACAGCCTAATACATATTGATACAATATTGGTGGAAACGTTCGGAACACTTTCTATTTCGAACACGAATAACGATACACATGACTCTTAACACCTTTGTAATAAAGTTGTATTTTGTTTGGCAATAGGCTCGTCTACCGATAATATTAATGTTGTTTAGTTTGAGTTTTGACAAATATCTGCAGGTGACGGGCCCGCGGTTTCCTGGCGCGGATGTGTTTGACATATTGCTTTGATAGCGGGTTTTGTGCATATATGGGAGTCATAAATTATACACGTTATTGTAAAGACGGTCAGCAATATTTTGACATGAATATACTGAAGTAAGCGAATTCGAAGAAGAAGAACCTTTTCTACCATATGGGGTGAGTGTAGAAGAAAGGTTTGAGAAATGTGGGAGAACCCAAAATTGTAATAAAAGGGCCAGGTAAGAATAATGGACGTACTTTGAGAAATGCATATAATTTTACACTTTAAACTTAAACGTTACGCACTGTAAATTAAGTAAGTGCTTAAACGGTAGCAATTGTCTCGTTTAAAAATACTTGTTTAAGAACTGTAATCACCAACCACCGATCATTATCCAGAACGCATCGTCTTCTCACTTCGGAAATCAATTTTCAAAAACAAAAAATCTTTCATTTGCAGATAACATTCGCAGTCTCCGTCAATTCAGACAGTCATTAACATTAATAAGCCAATTACTAAAATGAGTGAAGCAAAAATTCCTCCCAGTCCTCCCCGCGGGGCCGTCGCGTCGGGACACCATTTATTTTTACACGCCTAATGAGAACTGACAATGGCTTCCAAGCACGTCTACTATCGATCCAATTTCACAATTAAACTTAAAGGACTTCAAAGATATGAATTGGAAAAAACGCGATGACATTTGTTTGGTGAACTCTGAAGGGTTGATGCTTTTAGCTGATTAGATAGTTCAATGCCTTTAGTTTTTTAACTTTTTTCAAAGCAAACACTTTGAGCAAAGTAAATATTTCGAAAGCGCTCTCCTCGAGCCTGAAATGCTCTTTTCACCGTGCAAAAATCACAACCCACGAAAAAAGAGTGTTTTATTTTCATTCAACAAATCAAACTTCAATTAGTTAAGTGTCTGCAAAGATTTACTTTTAGCCTATGTTCGTAACTTTCTGACTCACTGTTAATGTGACAAAGAATAAAATCAATTAATCATAACAATATTATTAAGGGGAAAACTTTGCTCGTTATGGTTACATATGAAACTTTCGTTATCGGAACATTGAATCCCTTAGGGGTCCCTGCGATAAATTACACAGATAGAATTACGTACAGCCGATACCTGTGCCTAATTATACTGGGAATATTACACTTCGATTAGTTTTTGGGACTAATGATATTATTCCACATGTGGCTCGCTAAGCCTTTGTTAGAGACCCAATAAAGGTATCGAAAATGATTAATGATTGTTATAGAAACTGTGAGTTGCCCTATATTCCAAATTTATGAGCATACTATTCATATTGAATTTAGTAAACATTAACAAAAGTATGATAGCACAATTACATATAACAAGACTAAAGAAAGCGATCCACCAGCCGTAGAATCTATTTATACAATTTTCATTAAACCATTTTCACTACCTATAAATCTTGTTACAGTGATGACCACATTCCCATACAAACATCACAAGAATAAACTTTCAAGTCGACTGCCAGCATAAATAACTTAACCCACAAAAGCATTATCCTGAAAATATTCGGGAAAAAGTAATAATCTGTCAAAGAGATTGTCCACAGGCCCTTCGGACCCTGTGTGACACAGGTCGGAAATAATTGGATTACGACGATGATCAAATTAGGAATTTCTTTGTATTTTCCGCATGCCTGCCACTGTTACAATATCCAATCTTCGAAGGCAATTACTGGAGAATCAATTACAAACGCCGAGTCTAATAATATATGAGGCTATTAAGGCTTCATCCACACGGAGACAATATTGCAGCAAAATAATTAACTTTGCAGTAATTATTTTGCATGATAGATGACTGACACCAATAGTATATTCGTTTGTATGACATTTAACAAATACATATTTGCAAAAATCAGAATAGATTAAAAGTCTTGATAGCGCAGCCTAAGTAATAACTATTAGTTGAATAAACATAAATTTGAACCCACTTTTTCCCCCAATTTAAACGGATAAAAGAAAAGAATACATGTGAACTGTAACAGGAAAAATTTGATTGAAATCTCTACTGCTCTAAAACTGTTTTACTGAAACAAAAGTACCATTGGATTCTGTGATCACACCATTTAGCCCCATAGTTTCCTATAACAGACTATGCCAGTAACGTTGCCTTGACGTGTGACCGCACCATATCTTCCCCCTATTTTAGTGCCCTGTGATATATGGGCCGTAAACCATACTTATCAGAAAACACACAAGTCTTCGTGAAATCTAAACTATGACTTTGATACGCCTTTAAAGTGATATATAAAGGGAACTGTTTGCATTGATAAGATACTTTGACGATATACTTATAAACGAGAGACTAGTAAAACCTGATAGAAACTCGTAAAGTAAAATCTTGTAAATAACGTATGACGTAAATATACGATCAGTTAACTAAATAAATTAATTAGATTTATTTCACACTTCCGATTACAAGACCTATTAAAAATTCAAACCAGAACGTTAACGTATCATCTAAACTAAACCACGAATGTGGAAAACGAACACAACAAACAAAAAGCAAAGGTGTAAAACACGGCAAGTAAATGTCAGAAAACCTTAGTGAGGCGATAAACTTCTATTATAAAGAGCTTCTCGTACAAATTTACGACGTGGTCCACACGGCCCCACCCCTGCTAATCCATACTTATTAAGGATAATGGGGAACCAATGAACAACTTTTCGTCCTTTATCTCGAGTCATAAATATCGGCTATCACGCGTCGCCGGTAGCCCGAGGTGTCGAAAGTGCGATTTAATGGTCCTTTTATTACATTTCCAGTAATAATTTTAATGAAATAGCAAATGTTGAACTCGGTTTCAAACATATTTAGCTTCCGTTTTATGATTTAGGATGGTTCGAAACTTGGCTGTGTGAGCTCGAGTAACGGTTAATGTACTTCCCCCTATATTAAGGAAGACAATTTCATTACGTGGATTAAGCCGAAGGTGGTATTAGACTTGATCTTCGTGCATATACTTATAGATAGCTGCAGCTTAAAAGCTTTCTTGAATGCTGAAGATACCGAAATGAATACGGAAAAAAAATTTCATCACGCCGCGTCGCTACGAAAATGCTTTCTTGAGTTGCAGTTTAAGCTGGAAGCTTTTAAAATTTGAATGCAATCTTCTTGTGGGGATATGAAGAGTATAAGATGAAACGTTTTCTATTTGATATTTTTAAAGATAAAGTAGTACAGAGTCTAGGAAATCTGATGTGTATACATATAAGACTGATGCGTATTACTTTAATGATTCCAATACATCAGTTGTAAAGCAAGTTCTATTGGTATTAAGTAATGAGATCTAAAGGTGTATTTAAGTACACAAAATAACTTGGATTTTATCACTTAATAATAACCTATAGGTCCCCTTTACTGTATCTTCCTACGCGAAACTTTATGATATACAAAAGGAACAAATTCTCTAATCACGTAACGGAATAGCTTCGCAACTTAAAAAAATGTTGTCTTTCTTTCTTTCTTTTGTTTCTTAATGGCCTACCTTTACCCTGACTAGTTTACTCATTAGGCGGTAAAGAACACTAATTAGCATCAGTTATGCTATAGAGACTTAACATTTGCACGCATATAAATTCATTGACCAATCTACGTACTAAGAAACGTAGTAATTCAATGTAATCCCAAAAGGCCAAACACTTCAGTAATTTGTGTAAGAGCCACCGAAACCAATCCACTTCGTCTTAGTGTCTACGCTTTGATTTCAGTTTACCCCACCAGGGACATCGTAAAAGCCTCCTGTACATATGTAATAGGTACTTAGTTAACTAGCCCGCATAATTTTGTTGCCGATATCTTTGCTACTATATTGAACGGAAAATGTTGGGGTTCGTTAAGATTGTTACCACGTCAAAATACTAACCATTCTAAGTGAATATTTAGAACTTTTCCTCTTACAACTCCTTTGTGCAAAGCAATTAATATTTATAAAGCTATTCGAAATAAATATGGTCTAAATTCCCAACTTGGTCTATATCCTAGATTTATCTGTTAAGTAAAACTACACAATAGACACGTTTCCTTACAAACTAGCCGAACTAAATGGAAGTAGGCGTAATATTTCGTAGCCTGTCAGGTATTCTATAGAGATCCCTGAAAGCATTGATTTACAACCGACTTTTGTCTGAACCTGAATGGCAAAAACTGCTTTACTTTTCCGCCCACCTTTCGACCTTAAAGGACGGAGTTACTGCCTTAGGATACTCCAGATCTCATCAGAAAGAATCAAAGGCCTACCTTTCACTATGCTAACAAAAGATCGAGACCAACTGAATTACAAAACCTCATGAATGTGTTAAAGAATTCTGATGCTGATGAAGTTAGCGTAGATGCCAAACGAGACCAGAATTTTAAACTTTAACGCCAATTTTGATTCTTTCTTATTATTATTTCATATTATGTTATAACAAAACAATACATACAATATTAGTCACAAGCCATAGTTTTCTGATAAATGTGTAAAAACAAATATTTTTTGAGATTTTGCATCAAACTTGTCTCTGAAGTTTAAAGTTCGATTTTATTAAGACAGCTTACGTCACGCGTTGCGACCTCCACACAATCAACATAATAGTTAAACCTAATAAACAATCAAGCGCTGTCACATCAACATGAATTCACCATCAATTTCCCTCACATTCTCTTAGAACATCGTAGTACACATAACGTATACAATGAATAAACCCTGCCATGTTTCAGCTTATATCAACGAGGATACACGAGACATATTGTCACTCCCGCCTCCAGAGGCTCGCGTCGCTAATAGCGAAATAGTGTCGGCCCGGAGCCTGTCACTTATCATTTGCAACGAATGGAATATTTATCATGAGCTTATTGTACTCATGTATGATGTTATGCTTTATATTTTGATCGATAATGTAATTGGATGATATATTTAATGAGCATTTGCTATTAAAGCGGTTGATTATTGTCTGTCTGTCATTCGAAATAAAGTACAAGTTGTGTCCCAGTGTGTTTTTTATAGGTAAGTGGTTTAATATCTGATGGTTCGTTTTAAAAAATACTTACATTTATATTTATAATAGATTTGTTCATTATTTCATTATTGGATGGAATGGGTGTGAGACGGTGTGTGATCATTATATTTTAAGAGGTCTTCCAAAGTCATTAAACGTTTCCGCTGCGCTTAGACTGAAATAGGAACTTATAAAAGTGACGTGATAATGTTCCCTAACAACTGTTTGTAACTAATTATTACCAGCGCAGCTTCCGTACAGTGACCACCAATTTGCGGCGGCACATAACGTTTTATTTGATACGAACAAGGGTTAGTATTTATTATTGTTTACGTAGCGCTATGGCCTCCGGGCACAATTCCGTTGAGTTATGGCCTGGTCACCCCAGTGGCCGGGCGCAGGTGGGCCAACCGCACAAGGTCTCAATTTATTGCTAATTTTATTTGTATAGCGGTTCCTGTGAATTTTATTGTTCTGTTCCTAAATATTTCTGCCGGACATCGGCGCTTATGGCGATAAACGACGTAAAAATGTTTATTGCGGGGATTTATACCCGGATATCCGGACAGTCGTAATGTAAAAACGTGATAAATAATTGAAAATAAAGGTAAAACATTTTTCAGGGAGAATAAATTTTAAATACTGACCGCCCGACGATGAATCACTCGATTGGCATAAAGTGGACCATTACACAGGTGCATCAATTAAAATTGTACGAGCTCCGTATATTTATCATATCTTCCGCAAGCATTGGATACAACTACGTTTACAGAAGCAGCGGTATCTTGTTAATACCTGTAATTTATTTTATGTTTCCGCAAACGACATTACTTTTATAAACTAATTACAAGAAGACATTTCCCAATCTCCATAACCTCAAATAGGCGAAATATTCAGCGTTTTCCTACCAATATTATCGTAAAATATCGTTCTGTTTACATTACAAATCATAATAACGTAGCACTTTCAGCAAGATTAACCGCTATAATGGAAAGTTCATACAATCCCTAACAAATAACAATAAAGGCTAATGTACTCGAGATAACTGTGATGTCTTCACAAACATCCGTACTTCGACCAAGTCATTTGCAAAACAAAGCTTTCACCTAATTCTCTCAGTCCCTTTGTATTTACGAGTCACCTGTACTTCGACACGATATAAAAGTTGCCCTCTACTAATGTTAGAAAGATATTACTTGCCCGTCTGCTGTAACAAGCTGTTACAGAAAACGTAAGTTATTAATACATCGACATTTTGTTTTATTGTGAATGTGTGTGAAATTAAAGCTTTCGTATTTCTAAGTCATGGTCTTTTGGATTGGTCTCTATATTGCTTTGTAAAATTAACATTTGATATGAGGGACAGAAACAGAGCAATCAGACTTAAAACCAATTAGATCAAACTTTTGTGGAATTTCACAATATCCAATTTGTACATGACAAAAAAATGTATTAAAATTACACCCCACCACTGCGCTGAACACATCGAACACCAGTATCCGTCAATTTATAATGAACTATAATTCTAAAAGAGATCAATTTCTCTATACTTAGGTGATATCAAATAACGTCAATTTATAATCACGTTATGGCTCCTAATTAATCTTGACCACTATTTCCCAAACACACGTCCTTCCCAAAACAAATTGCGTCCGTCAGGTAATTTATACAAGGTGGTAATGAAAATGTATCCTAGCTATTTGTCTTTCAAAGTGGCGGTAGACTTCGGCATCGTTATACCGATGGGAAAACGCCTCATTTATGGTAACTGTTCGTAAGTTTCCGCTGACAAAGAGAAAGTGGAAGGGACCCTTTTCTTTTCCAAAGGATTTGGGTCATTGGTTATTTCTATTGGGAAATGATTCAGGTGGAACTAACCTGGCTATTTTACTTTAAATACGTTCTTTTGTGCGTATTTTCTGAAGGAGTTTTCGACCCTAATACCTTTACGCGTATGAAATACAAAAATCGTTGTTTACGCGGTAGTTATAGTATATGCCAATGAAACTTCTGTGAATATCAGTTGTTGAGAGATGCAAGATAGTAACTTTAAAGCAAAATTCATTTCAGAAATAAACACTACAAAAATGAGCTACTTTATACCTCACGTACATTCACTTGCATTAACTACGCAATTTAAACTATCATTAATAATGAACAAACACAGGTAAACAAGAGATATTGCTCTAATAACAGTCCGTAGTGCATGCTTTAGCTTAACCCGGCTCATAAACACAAAAGCCGTGTTTGTATAACGCATTATTAAATCCAGTTTCTTAAACACGAGATGCTCGCAAGGATTATTACAAGTCTAGTAATAAAGGGGAAACGACACCTGCTAAATATTAAAACGGGAACGAATAAACTGAATGTTATGTTTGTCACGAAACGTGCTCCGGAACTTTATGAATTTCTTTATATTTATAACCCCACCTTAAGAGGACAGCAAGTTGAAATGATGATAAAAACGTACCAAGTGCGGTTGACGTATTATGTTGTAACAGTATAAAGTTGCCTTATTTTATACGAAGGTACGCCTGTCTAAATAGTAAATAGGCTACATGAACCACAGTAGCAGTTGCTATTTTATTGTGAGAAAATAGAAAGGTATCTCTACAAGAAAGATTTCAAGAAATTCTTCACTGTTTTCTTGGAAACGAAAACGGTAAGAAATGTACGAAAGTTCTAACAAATTCATCCGAATTAAATCCAGACCAATTTGCTGAGTTTCGAACATTTCATAATTATTTCACTTTTGATCTCGGATTTCTCTCTACATTTCTGAATTCAGCGAATCACTCTGAGTCGCAGTGAGGTGAACGAGCCGATTACACCTCACTTCCGAGACTTCCACAGGATTAGATTGAAATTGAATGGTCTTGGAAAATGAGAAATAAAAAAAATAAAAGGAAAGAAGCGCTGGAATGAGTATGAGAATACTTCGGGAACTATTTCCATTTAATGACGGAGATTAAGAAAACGCAGCGGAGGAAAGTTTGCAAAATTTTTATTTTCCAAAGAAAATAGGAAACGCTGGGACAGAAACCACTGATTTTCTTCAAGAATGAGCAGTTTATTTTTATTTTAAGACACCGGGATTTTATCTTTAAAGTAGAAAGAGTGAAGATAGAAAATGTGGAAACAGGTTCATAAAACCAATGCCATCTAATTTTAGGAATTTAGTGAGTAATACCTACAATATTTATAGCTTTTCTATGCTTTAAAGCATTCAACAGTGGGTGCAAATTATGCAGCAAAATACAGACTTCTTTGTATTCAAAAAATCGTTCTTAATAGTTTTTAAATGAGTATTATTTTCAGAAAACTATAAAGGGATGTAAACTAACTAACTAAGCTAATAGTAATAAGCCGACTTGGGTTGATTTTAATATTATGTAGTTCGTGGCATAACGAAAAACCATGTATTTTGCTTTGCCTATTATATCCTAATAGAAAAGGCTAATTCTACAAATAATATTACAATTTGGATTTAACATAAAAAAAAACAAGAAGAGAATAGGCAACATAAGTTTTCAAGATATTTCACAAAGTCTTATTGAAATTATTACTATGAAGCAGCATATAATAAAGTATATCCTAAATCATGGATACACTAAGCTAATACGAGCGTTCTCCACAGCACGTCATAAACTGAAAATTGCCTTCCTAGTTGAATCCATCCCGACGCGGACGGAGACTGGGGCACCTACCCTAATAACATTGCAGTTTCCTGGAAAATTTTAGTGTACCGTGGACCAACGGTGCGGAATAAAGGCGGTAGCTCGTTTCCGCGACTCAAACTACCGTACCTCGAAAGAATTCCACGCGATATTCTTTTAACAACACCTTCCATTGCGCGTTATATACTACTCGTTCAAAATATTGTTGCACTAAATACGCAATGATGTTATAAGTGAGTTTCGGCATTGTGTTTTCGGCCGAATTAGTAGATGCATAAGAATGCTTTCGACGTGATAAAGGGGAATTTTATCCGGACTAACAAAGCTGAGAATGAAATGGGAGAATAAAATAGATACACCTGGCTAATGGGGTTTTTCAAGGATTCCGGCTTTTGTACAAGTACTGAATTTCAATAGAAATGTTAGAAAAAGGTTTTACTTACGTTTTTCTTTGTATAGATTTAGTTACTTTCCAGACCGGAGTTAGTATGGAATTAGCAATTGCAACCAATTGTTTAAAAACGAATGACTATTAAAATTATCCAGCTATCATTTCAAATAGAAAGATCAACCTTGTGCCAAGCCATGTTCCAAAAACCTGTAAGATTTTTTTGCTTCAGCAAGCTATGCGTACAACAAAATCCTCTTAGCAAACGCTACATCAGATGAACAACATCATCATCAGCATCATCAAGTTTTTTCGTCAGGTTTTATCAAGCCAATAAAACAGATAACACAGCATTGCTGCTGTAAAATTTTGCAAATCTGTAGTTATATTACTCACACACATGTAGTTACAGGCAAAAATATGTATTCATTCACGAATACTACTATGCATTTACCTTTTGCTAATATATTAGCGGATTTCAGACAAAAAAGTACGACTCAAACTGTGTGACAGTTTGAGTCGTACTTTTTTGTCTATTATTTTGTTTATTATTTTTTTTGCTCGTTGTTGTACATACATATATACGTACGTGCATGTATGCACGTGTGAGTACAACACGATGACGTCAGACTGTTTCATAAAGGTACGGGTTCAAGTGTCTCGGCAGGGCGCCGGCGGCAACACGACACAAGGAACCCCGCCGACGCCATATTAACTATATTTCACTAACGAATTAATTATAACAAGCAGCTGTTTTACTGCACTTCCATGTATGAGTAAGTTTATAGACTTGTAAGAGAGATTGATTAAATGCTTTTAAACTAGTTCGTGTATTTAATTATCGAGAATGGACACATGTTTGGTTACTTAGTAAAAGTACTTCAAATACGGCCTTACTTTTTCGAACTGTGTATTTATTGTTAACTAATAGCGATAATTAAGTGCTATTATATATTGAACATGCAACGCGAAAGTTTAAAAGTTAAAATTAAAGAACTATTTTATAAAAGTTTGATTGAATTTGTAACAGTTTAAATGAGTGCTTTGTGATTTAGTTATATAAATTGCGACGTTTCATCGCTTTATATTAATATATTCAATAAAATACAAAACTGAAAGGTTAAAATAACAGGCAGGTTTGAAGGAAACAATGTTGCAGTTTATTTTTCATAGATTGTCATCCAAATATTTTCCGTCCAACTGCACACATTGTTCAATATATAGTCCGTTTCACGCACCATATTCTTACAGTCCTTTTTTCAATATTACAAATCGGCTACGATTAGAAAAATAGCGAACACAATCCAGCCCTTATGTTAATAAAATGATGATAGTCAGTCACCCATTCACTTGTCCTATTCCAAATTTGTCATTCATAGTTATGTTAAATGGTTCTATTTGGTTAAAGCTAAGCTTTTTGTCTGACTCAAATTGCTTATTATTCTTGTTTATATTTTAATTGATGAAATTGATTTCACCAATTTTTTTACCAACCTTTAAAATCATTATCAGTATTCGTAATAAACCAAACTTAGGTACAATATCTACGATTTCATTATCGAGTCAGTGAAGACATCGAGTATGATTTCCTCTGCGAAGTAAGAATATAAATTTCCTCTCCAAGTTTCCTACCAGAAATTAAAGTTGAACGTACTAAAAATAGAATTTTCATTTCAAAAAGTTACGACTCCCATTCAATGGAAGTTCATTCAACGTTACATTATAATAGCACATAACTTCGAACCGAACAAAGTTGGACTTTTACATAAATTTACTAACTTTTTTAATACGAGCACGAACAATAACATAAAATAGGGGCATTTGGACGGACATTGGACATAGCGGCCGTTGGATCTCATCGGCGCACGTATAATTCAGTTAACCAATGAACCACATGCGGTGCACAGGGCACACCGGATTGAATTGGGATCAGGAAACGTATACAATGTTCGTGTAAACTCCCGCAGAGCTATAGAATTTGTATAGTAAAAAAATAATTTGACAGTGAACACACAAAATTGAAAAAGAACGCACGCGTTCCCATATGTAGCCAGTTTCCGTCCAATATCTCTTTCCAATATTGTTGGCATCCGAGCGCATTATACGTCTCTCTACATTAATGCTTAACGTACTTGTAACATTTCCAATATGTAGTTATGTTCGACATTCAATTATGTAAATATATACTTTACAATTTTATCGCAACAGTGCATCGGCTGTAAGGTAGCTTGTAAGTAATAATGTTTACAAAATAATGTTATCTGAAATATTCGAATTATTACATTCATTTTATAAGAAATATGTACATTTACATTCTTCAGTATCAAGTTATCGATTGGCGATAAAGTGAGCTTACTGTTAGGTCGATTACGCATCTACATAATCGAATCCCGATTAAGTATCGATTAAGATCAGGTGAAACTTACATTGCGATTATCATCTCTAGGATATGGCCGCCGATATCAAACCCACTAGTTTGACATGCATATTACGGCATCACTTACAATGATCATGTAGAATTAAAATTCAAATGGAAGACAAGATCTATAAAACCCATGCATTAAATAGAACAACCGGGCTCAGCATGTTGTCAGCGTTCGGCACCACGTACATAAAGTCATTTTGTAGTGCATTTTACGACATCGAAGCAGCCGCTCGTCCGGCTTGAGACTCCTTTACACCGTACAGACACGTTATAGGTTCAAGCATCAATACTGGTACAGATGGCTGCGTGTTGCAGCTTGCAGAACACGTCAAATTGTTGTTTCATGTTTCGTTTTCACAGTGAACACGGCTTTACGGCGGGAATCGGTGAATTTCCCTCGAGTGCAGTAAAAACCTCTCTGTCAGACGACACTCCATCGGCAGTTCGGTTCAGGGTTGATATCGCGACGGTTCACGTCAAATATCCGCAAATCCAACGCTCAAATAACTTTTGTTTTTTTATGCGAAGGGACCGGACTGAAGCAACAGTGCCAGTTCTAATGCCGATATCAGGATTATTCGCTCCGGTTTTTCCCTTACGTAAAGGGATGTTCACGGAAATGGTCTCATTCCGAAATATTCTCATTACTTGGGCGGAATCTTTTTTACTTTACGGCAGATCGCTCCCCTTTTCTTGTTCAGTCGAGTACAAAGTTTTCCCGACCCTCTCATCGGCTGCGAACGAAAATGACTAATAAGAAACGCAAATGATAGCAATCTGCCCGAGCTGCTCGATCTTAATTAAACTGAAGATGAAAACTTGCGTCCAATAAAACTTGGTGTTAATGGAGCGATCGTTGTTCTACCTGGCGCAATAAAAAATAAATATACGTACGGCTTGTTGACAGGCTTACACGAATTCTCTCAACGCACCCATTACAATACCAACAAAGGGAATTCAATGATTTTTATAGAACTTTCAAAAGACGTAAAAAACTGCTTACAAACAAATTCGTTTTTTTATCTCTCAGAGCAATAAATATGTCCACCGCCCTCGCCCGCTCCTCTAGTAATTCTCAACCAACTACCAGCCTATAAATCCTGAAGATTGATGTTAGATACCGAATTTATTTACTTAAGTACATTAGCCGTGTAACGTAATATGTCGTAACGCCTATTAATCTACGAAACACATTATAATTTAGTTAGAAAAAGTTAATGGTATCACTGGTGTCAACATGATAGATTACTTCAAAACATACCGAGAAATTAAAAAACCCGGTTTTAAAAGTCCAATGTGTCAACTGTACCTAATTTCTTCTAGGAAAAGATTAATAATGATGTTTATTTTATTAGAAACGTTTAATCTTTTACCGACTGTTTTAATTTACCGAACATTTTATATTACTAATCTTGTTCACTTATCATTCCGCAACATCTCTAACGTTATCGTTTAAAGAAATATAATATCTTAATGAGGTAGCATTTGTTTTTAAATCGAAACAAGTTTTATATATTCACGATCTTAAAACGTTCAGAAATACTTATAGTAAAATAAACATACGACTTTGTGACAATAACCTCAGAAAATCACAAAAAACGTAGTACAAAAAAGTCGAAGCACAAAACCAATCAGTAAAGAGTTCCCCTAAACATTTTGCTTTGAAAAGAACCTTTAAAGCAGAACATTTTATAGATAAATAGACACGTGCACTCTCCCTTTTGCATTTAATATAAAGCAACAAGATTATTCACTAACTAAACACAACCATAAAAGATGTGCCAAACAAACTCAATTTTTTACCCCACTTATTGATTTAACAAGCGGTCCATATGTAGCAGAAACTAGGGACCCTCAAAGCAAAGAAACACCATTAGAAACCACGTGGGACTTGCCCTAGGCCTCGTCGAAAATAATGTTTCTCAACTAGATTGCGAATAATAATACTACGCATAATAAAACAATAAAACTTTTTCGATCGCCATTGTATAATAGACTCAATCGATTAGCTTTTAAAAGAAACGTTTATTTTATAGAAATCATTGATTTAAATAAGCTCATCATAAGAAATTCAGCTTGACCATCTGAAGCACAAAATTATTAAAATTTTGCTTTTGTTTGACAAACTTTTCATGAGCCTAATAAGGGTAATATACAATACACAAATCAATCAAAAGTCTAATACGTGAACGATTAGAGTAATTAAATAGCTTTTGCAGTACTTTTTTAGCCAACTGCGATCAATGGCGTCCATCGATTTTTGCCCGTTCGGTAGCCGAGAGCACAGCAAGCTTACAAAGCAACAATTGCAGTTTAAAAGCCATTTTCAAAGTCAATACAAAAAGTTTGAGTAACGTTGTCCACTGCCCTACGCCATGGGATCCTTAAGCCCCATGGGGCTAGGTAACGCGTGGTTCCGCTGCACATTTTACTTTTACCACTAATTGGTGCACTCCGGTCATAAAAGCGAATCCCCACTATCCCTGGGGAGGATCAGATACAGACACGGGTATTTCAATGTCACTTTATTTGTTCTAAATGAATGCGATTGTCAATTTAGTCGAGGTATATTTGTTTGTTTTGAATTTATGGACATAAATAAATGAACATAAAAAAATACTTATAACAACAATTACGGATTTTTTTTTAAAAATATTTTGTGGTTTTGGGTGAATTGATCACGTATTGTTAAAAGGTATTTCCCATAATATAAAACCTTTAAAGCTTTTAATATAACGACATCTTAGTCAAAGAAAATAATTTATAATCACAAAGCTTATCCGCATTAGCCGGTATAAAAGCTATTATTTTACAAAATTTCGGAAAAAGAATCCTTGTTTTAAAACCAAATTATACTTTTCGTGTATTCGGCATAAATTAACCATAACTTCTAATTTTGTTGAAAATAATTTTACCTCATTTTGCCGAAACCGGAACATAAACAGCATACATTTCCGTTAAAAACCGTAATTTTCACAAATCCTTGGCTTAATAAAAACAAAGAATGGTATATTCTCTTTCTTCTTATAAAGTCTCGAAAGTTCATCGCAAACATCTATAATAAATTGCAATTTTAGATGTCATCCAAGCTTATTTTCGTACTAAATCTATATTGGATCAGGTATTTGGCATACATTGGTATTTGGCACCTCATAACCGTTACTAATTGGAGTATAGCAATATCCGACACTAAGTATTTCTCTAGTTATTTTCACTCAACACGTTGTAATACTAATATTATATAGGAACAAGGTAGAAAGAGCGGCACGTGTAGACTTTGAACACGTATATTTTACACCTACATTGATTTATTCATGAGTAATGTTCATAATACGAGTAAGTACTCCAGTTTTAGAAGAGTGGTAAAAAATATTACACTCTCATTTTATTACGAAGTCACTTTTTCTTTAATCTCAAAATTGAAAATATACGTTCTTAAATACAGCCATTTACACTGTCTTTAACTGGTTTAAAGCCAACAGTTACAAACGCAAACATAATAATACACTCAGATTGAAAAGCTTTCATTACAAGAGCACAAAGCCCGCAGCATATAATATATTCAACATGCATTGTTCCCTACAACTCACTCGATATTAAAACCTCATGTTCGGGAATATCGGAATATTAAAAAGGCCTGAAACCTACAAACCCGCCGGAATCCGCGGAGCTAACAATGGACCTTATTATCGGATGATCCCTGGACCGTTCGGGGCGCATATCTGCAAAATTTCACGCACCCTTGCAATAATAATACAAGAGGAGGCTCTTATCGACCCTCGTTGCGATCAGACCGACACGCACCCAGACACCACCGATAAAAGGCCCCACTATATCATATTGGCACTTTCGACGGAGAATCTAGTAATATTTCGTACTCCTTAAAGGATAACGGAATTTGCCCCTCTTCAGAAAGGAGATGATATAAGGGTGCTCCTGATCTATTTGTCAGGATCAAAAGTGCGAACTGATACCTTAGATATTGAATAGTCATTTTAGTTAGAGGTGCATCAGATTCCACTTTCTTCCGAGTCATCCTTGCTAACAAAAAATAGTACTGAGAATATCTTATTCCAATTAGGCATCTTTTTGCAGACCATATTACTTTAATGTGCAATCAATACAGGCCTTCAGTGAAGAAATGGGTGTGGAATATACGTGCAAATTTTTGTCGCATACTCATGATTATACTCTGTTTTGTTAATTTCTTGACACTAACCCTCAAAACAATAACACGTAAACAAAACAACCCAAAACCATTTGAGCGCTTAAGGTGAATCAACCAACAATCGGCTTTGCAGAACACGCTTATTAAAGCTCATTAAGAATCCGCGTAACCAGTTCCTTCATCAAACTGCTGACGTGTAAATGTAAACAAAACAATGACTCGCTAATTCGCAGACGCGCCCCCTCTGACGTCACGAGGTGTGGCCTGTATCCAGCCCACATCAAACCTTAATGAAAGCAATATTGGAGGGAAATGACGTTTCTCCGTACGCTATATGATGAATACCAAAATATGGGCGAGTTGATTCTATTCGACCTACATACAGTTACAATGAAATGCACAATTAATTTTGTAATGACGATTAATTGCTGGGTTTGAAACGGTCTTTGGAGTTCAGGTAAAAAGAGGGTTGTAATTTTGGCGCTAATTGTTGAGGTGGTTTAGGGGTAAATGGAGGTATGATTTACATCTTTAAAAAATCTTTGTAAGTAATTTATTTGTATTTTGTAAAGTTACTTTAAATGTTTGTGTAGGCTGAGTGTGTATCATGGTCGCTTGATGGATTTAACTTAAAATTAAACTTGGTATAAGTTCAATAAATTAATTTGTATCATTTATTTTTCACTGGTAAATAAATTCTAATAAAGTCTGTTATTTAAAAATAATAAATTTAATCAAAGTCAAAAAAGGTCATAAAAAAATTAAAACTAATTTTAAGGGTTCGCTTATTCCAGTCTCTTTATCAAGAATAATGCAAGTTGATGACGTGCATGAATGTAATTGAAAAAGTGTTATGTGATTTTTATTCAAATTTAACGAAATTATGAAATAAAAACAGGAACATCATGTTCGTGGCTATTAATATTTTACTGCCTTAGAGTATACTTTCAGCATAGGCGACTAAAATTAAGGGACTCTTATACTTAGCTTACGTTATCGGACTTGTTAAGAGACAGTTGCTTAAAATAAACGGCTTCGACAAAGTTGACGAAATCCTAAGTATTATGCTAAGCTCAGTATAATACCATTTAATCTTGTAAAATAATAGCTATTAAATGAGAATTAAATATTGATCTGCTTTAAAGGAGATGAATGATAAAAAAAATCTCCCATGCAATCTGGGGCCGAAACTGTAATGACATAGCTGCCGTGTAAATCTATTAGTTTCACCTGTTCTGTAATAATTTTATTACTTATTCGTTATCTAAAACAGGTAATTGAAGACATACGCAGTCACTTCTATATGTATACCTGTTCATAACGTGACGTAGCGTAAATATGTTCAGCTCTTTATTTTCCTAGATCGCGTGTCACGCCGGTCGACAACCACGCGAAGCTTTATGTCGCGTTTGAGGTATTATACCAATACTTTGCGTGTCGTTCTATTATAATATGATTTTAACAAAGCCGCCAGTAATGCTCGCACAATGGACGCCTTTTCAAACATAAACTGGAACGATTTAGGATTACGAACCATGATATCGCAATCCACTTGTCTGGGTATTTGTGTGATTTGTGATAATGTTGTTTTGGAAGTATGTTTTTATTGTTTACATCGTTTTTATGGTTGTTTGGACTCTATTATAGATTCTGACTGCCAGTGACATGTCTAATAACATTAAAATCTAAAAAATTGCGCTCTGATGGGAATGAAATAAAAAGATTTTACGTAAATATTTTTTTTCATCTCTTGATGTCATGTCATTTATTTCGAATCACGATGACGAAAATTCCTGAACTATGTTCAGAGACACGATTCTGTACTACTGTCGACTACCGACAACTATCTGTCGGTAAATTCTGCACGAAAACTTGATCAGCGCATCTAACGGCGCCCGAAAAAAATATTTCTGCAGTACATTTCAAATGTCAAATTCTCGGCACTCAATTGTAACAAGTGTAGAGAATCGCGGTACAGTTTACTAAACATTCAGAGAATTAACAACAAATTCTATTACAAGAAATAGATGGAATATTCCCCGTCTAACCTAATTAGTTGAACAGTGTTTTTGACAGGTCTAAAACTATTTACCGAATAACGAGAGTGCGCGGTAGGTAACTACCTAGTAGACCTTTGTAGTGTCAGTCGATATCGACTTCAAACACAATGGACGACAAAATTAATCTTTCAATACCATTTACAAAGGCGGGCGTAAATTACACCGCGACTAATTTAATTAATACCAAAATTCAATGTAGTATTTGTTTGTTGAACAAAAGAGCTATTGATTTTCTTTGTCGACGAAATTAATAGTAGCCGTGAGGTGAAATAGTGGTGTCGCAACATAATTAACGTATAATTTACTGTGGTACTCGTATCGCGAACATGTTGCTTTACTAAAACGAAATTATTATTTTCTAACTTAATGCCCATCACGCGACGCCGTAAATATAAATCTTTATTACGACTATAATTGTTATAGCCAATTAATTATTAAACTGTAATTATGATAATGTCTATGGGAATGTTGTGGATAAGAGGAGTACGAGTATGTGGTGTGTTGAAATTCTTGAGTGTAACCGAGTTCATTACAACTCGGTAAAAGACTAATAAAGAAATCAGAATAGTCAGACGTGAATAGGGAACGTTTAGTCTTAACTTACAATAAGGAATACGGGTTGGGCACCAAGTAAAAAAAAATTGAGGAACATAAACAGCTAGACTTTGAATATTACCAACAACTATATATAAAAGAAAAGAATAATGAATAATGTTATTAATTTAAATCTATTGTGTCGTCATTTAATAGGTATAGCTAAGATCTTTAGGTTCGTACTTTTTTTGTCCGTAAATAGACTTAATATAAATTCATATAAAGCGCACGACTTACTTGCACTTATGCATCTACCCACGCCAAATCAATTCGCAAGCACAAAGAACTGCAATACCCTTGCACAATATAAACCTACTTAAAAATATTCATACATAATTCATTGCTAATTCACACCTGCCAGTTTGACTGACGGCGTCCCGTCAACTTTAATGATCTGTCAATGTTTTGACTGCACATAAAATGATAATGACAGTCGATTAACATTCACTGAAAGTTTGTAAGTAATTACAGTGGTAACCAATCATTTATTATAACATGAGTAATGTGAGGTGGAAAGTTTGGTATTTAATTAAATTGAAGTTTACAGGTACAGTTTCAAACTTAATTTACTTAATTGGAGAAGCTCCCGAAGTTTTGAAATTTTAGCGCTTGGTTCACTAACTACCACTTTATCACTATCTATTACAGTAATATAGACTAACCAGCGCTTTCTTCAAGTGGTTAGAATATTTTCATTCCGATTTTATATTTTGGAAACAAATACTACTGTTTCTTTCTTTTTATTTAACTGTGTGGTCCGATTGGTGGGTAAAGGTCTCAACAAAATCCTCCACCGATCTTTATTTTCGACCATTACCTGCCAAACATCTGGTTAGGTTTCCGAATTGTAACGTTTTAGGGCCTATCTCGATGTCGTCGTCAATTGTTTCTATGTTTAAATAATCAAAATCACTCTCATGTTAATGAATTATACGGTAAAGTACTTTTATTTATAAAGTTACCATATAAAATGCAAAATAACTAGCTGCAGCGTGACATCGCACGCGAATGGCACAAACAATTCAGCCCCAAATAAAATAGTGTCCAGAAAACTATGTTTGCCAACCTTTTGTCCACGCCCAAAGCTTATTCCATACACCTTTGCAACAGGCACATTTATTTACACTCTGAAATAAATCAAGTGTATTTTAATCGCGTGCGTAGTCTCACCGACATTAACATTCTTGCATAAAAATTAATATTAACTGCATTTTACGGACGCTTCTTTGTATCGTGGCTTTATTATAAACCTACTGCCGCAAGCTCATTCGTAAATAATACTTAAAAGTAAATGTAAATTGTGGGTAAATTTGTATCTTCAGAAGTTATATTGGTATTCAGGCTTCTAGTAAATTCGCTATACTAAAGTTAGAGTTCTAACTATCGTTATAATACTATGCTAAATCTGCTGTCTGCGTTGTTTTAATAAATTTAATTATTGTAATGGCATTACAATTCCGTAGAGCTCAGCATTTCAGCTTCACATTGGTTCAACCATATCTAGAGGTATAGTAAATTTAGTACAAGCCTTACTGCACTAAACACTGTGAAATGTTTTATGAAATTTAATTTACATAGCAGTATCATGAGAGGAGCGTTTATAATCATCATTAAAACCCACGTTTTTTGACCTTACGAATACTATAAAGTTTAATGTTTGAATTTTGGCAGACCGCATAATGCAGTCATGAGTCGGTTACTGATAAGCTAATATGATCCGAAATAAAATATCGAAAGCTATGCTCGTTAATGCATGACCATTCACCGATTGGCTCTCAAACAATGAGTGACGTCCGGAAGCGCAATTAACTATGTATTCGTTGGAAAGAGGAAATATCAATTCGCTTACAGAGGGGATCGTCGAATGCGTTTAGTTTAAACGGACAGTTCACTCAATTATGCCCATATTATATCAACTGTGATATTTTTAAAGGGTGATCTATTGTATTTTATGCATGAATTGTTCTCTATTTTGTTTAAATTTGAGCTTGTCACGACATCAGGCAACATTTAAAATTATTTACTATTACCGTCCTGTCCCGGCTTTGCCCGGGTTACACACTTTAACCTTATGAAATTATACACTAATGCCGTGTTTCTCCCGAACAGACAGACAAACGTGGCTATGTGTCTTTATTCTTAAACTAGCTGACACGCGCAACTTCGCTTGCGTCACCTAAGAGAATGGGTCAAAATTTTCCCCGTTTTTGTAACATTTTTCGCTGCTACTCCGCTCCTAATGACCGTAGCGTGATGTTATATAGCCTATAGCCTTTCTCGATAAATGGGCTATCTAACACTGAAATATTTTTTCAAATCGGACCAGTAGTTCCTGAGATTAGCGCGTTCAAACAAACAAACAAACTCTTCAGATTTATTATATTAGTATAGATATGTAGTGATGAAGCTAAACTATAAAATATATTTTTATTTATACTCGCAACACGTTTCGTTATGTTACCTCCAAGCCGATTAAAATTGGAAAGCTAAACAGGTAATTTGAATGTACTTTCTGCCATATGGGAGGAGAGAAAATCAAATCGTGTAAATACGCAATTTACTTCATTCGACTCTCTTGAACCTTCTAGTGAGCAATGAGTATATTCATGCTTCATTAATGTCAATTAAGTGAGCGCAAAAAATATAACAATTGTAGTCAAAGTCAAGGTGAAGGTATTGACAGTATGTACTTAGATGTTTACAATAAAATAGAAGTTCGATATAAACATGACTAGTCAAAACTTTCAAAATCTCTTGGTTAAGTTTAAATGAGTCAATTACGTAACTTAACTCTACTTTCTCGTGTTATTTTATACAAAACAACTGAAACGCTCCTTCCTTTATTTAACGAATTAATGCAAAAAGAAAGTTGAAAGAATGTCGTCTGACGATTAATTATGCAATCCAAAAGGTAAAACTTGCGTCGTCGTCAAGTTTTTACACGAACCTTTTGCATATATTTTGAACAAAAACAGACAACCCGTAGCTTTAGGCGAGCTCATTTATTCTCGGATCGAAGGTGTATCCGCCAATTTATCGGGAATCACCCGTCTCGTTGTGACGGGCATCGCTCTATTGTCCCCGGCTCAATCATGCCAAATTGCAGCCCCAACGTGTGCATTTTACCCGATTTTACATTCCAATGCCGATTGAGATACGACTATCGGAAATGGCGTCAGTCCATAATGGCCACACTATACATACAACTACTTATGATACAGTATCTATATGTTTTTCGGTGACGGATAGTTTCACGCATGAATATGAGTGTGAGAGCGATCGAATCGATTTCACAATCGATTTAATTTAAATAGTAAAAAGGCTATTTAACAATGTAACATTAGAGCTCACACACCGTAACCGCAGTATGGTATCGATTCAACAGTTATTTGATGACGTGTCGATTATATGCTTGTCGACCCTAATAATATCGTAGGTGTCTATTCCATTTGCATATAAAAACTACATTTCCATAGTAATTTAGACCGTTATACGAATAACTTTCTTAGAAGCCCTACATTTTTCCCGTATCATATCCATATTTTGGAGTATAAGCCGAAAAACGAAATCCGATGGAATTTTCGCATTAAAATCAAACGACATAATCTTCTTAGGTGTGATATTGAATTTAATCTCACGATAAATTGTAATGAAGCCGTTGAATATGTGAACACGAATTTCAATCAACATCTCTATCTAACGCATAAAAATAAGTATTTGAGTGTCTGTTGATCTATAATCCGATCTACCACTTTCATAAATGTATTCTGCATACATAAGCAATTCAGATATCGGATATGCCAGTAACTTATATTTAAAATATTCTTCGAGTTAAAAAGCAAACATTGCAATGCAAATCTCGGGGATGTTTCGCAAACAAACCGAGAGCGCGGGTGATCTCACTAATGAAGTGTTCGCATTTAAAACCTCGCGAACATCTTGTGTACACTTTTGATAAAATCAAAAAGAGTACCGCGTTCCTGTTTGAGTTATTTGTCGTCACATTAAACGAGTGTTCGGCAAAAAGTCGACTGAGATCAAAGCGATGACGTGGCGGGCTGAAATAACATCCAGCCACACGCACTTGTCAACGCGAAGAGTACGAAGTGTACGAACACACGCGAACACTACACCCATTGCGAGATTTACGCCATACAAGCTGTAGGTATTCAGACGGAGATAGATATCCGAGTCCGGTAATTAAATGTGAGCTGTGATTTTATTTGCCAGTGAATTTTGTTTTTAATCTTATTTCTCCTTCCTGTGTGAAGGACAGTAAATGTTTTTCTTAGATGTTGTTTGAAGGACGTGACTTTGATATATTCTGTTGATGTTTCACACACGTTGTAGGGCAGTTCGGTTCATCTGATAGATATGTACTCAGCTCTTTGACTTGGTTTATTTGTAAGATGCAAAAGCGCTGATCACTGCAAAACAATAACTTACATTATGTTTTATTTTATATCTGGTTATTTCAAACTTAAATGTAAAACGTGACTGTATGTGTATTCCTAACTACGAATAATGTTCAACAAAACTACTAAAATTAACGTATTTATTAGCAAAAAGACACTATAGCAAAAAGCACTATACAAAAAACAATGCAAAAAGTGTCACACATAAACAACAGGCAGCACAAATGACAAATACGCAGCGCAATCAGCGTAGCGCGTGTCATAATGAAAATTGTTTCCAAGTAGTTTTACGCATACGTGCAAAGCTCGTACTTCAGACGAATGAATAATGGCCTGGCGTACTGTTACCATAAATATAGAGACAATGCCGCTTTTAAGGCGCGATCTTAATACCTGTAAGAACCAGCTACTGATAAATTTAGTATATTTTGTTTGATACTTGTCTGGTGAATGTTAGTGTATTAACAAAATTATACTGTTAATAAATTGATTAATTGGAATGCCGATTTATTTGGCATATATTGTGTTTAGTTAAATTGTTTGAGTGGTTAACAGGCTTTCATCACATTATTCGTAATGTAGCTTTACATGGAATATTCTTTGACTTCTAATTCCATGTGGAATCATTTGATAAGCGTAAAACTAGCCTCTCTTATAAGTAAAGTAAAGAGTAATCTTGTCTTTACAACTTTACAATGCTATATTAACAAAGTTTATCCACAAAAACATCATAAAATAGGATTCGGGAAGAAATCTGTACCATAATCTGGAAAATGAACGTAAATCTCGAACAAAATCGAAAGCCGAGAGGACATTGCCCGACAAAATCACGATGAATGTCATCCCTAAAAAAGGCAGAATCTTCAATCAAACTTGACAAGCTGAACTAAAACCGGGGTTCTCCCTTGAGTTTTAGCAGTGAGCCAAATAAACCCTTACCTTAGATTACTTTCCATTTTGCTTTCAATCTTGAAGAATGGGTAGAATGTCAGCGTATTGGGAAGTCGAAACGAAAACACACACAAGTTAATTAAAAGAAAAAATTGCTCAATATCTTGGGCTATAATATTCAAGTCTACAATTTCTTTCAAATGTTTAACTGTATGGATCGTTTTTGACTGAGTAAATAATGTATGCTTAAATCGTGTAAAAATGGCTTAAGAAGATTCATGCAAGAATTGCACGTGATTAAAACTCCTCGTAAAGTTGTGAATGTCGCGAAAGCGCCGAGTCATTTCGCATTCTTTCACCATCCGTTAGAATTCACCACAACACTAGCATTCTTATTTAAATTCAAATACAGTCAATAAAATCAAATACGTCAATCAATGTCCCGTTTAATTATTTGCATTTTCAATATATGAATAACTCAATATCAATTAAGCCGTATTATTTATTAACGGAGCAACGCGCTGGATATTGAAATATGGCAACAATATTTTTACAAACATTTGAATACCTAATAAGGAATCGTTTTCAATCAACGTCTGTTGAAAGTGCGTGATTGCAAAACCACAACATTCTTCAATCACCTAATCAATACATCAGCTGCAAAGAACGAAGTAAATCTAATAAATAAGATTGAAATTCAAAACAGTTCATCATAAATTCTAATAAAGCATAATCGATATTTATCTTAGTACGGTAGCGCTCAGTAGTCGTTGTACAGTCCCTCGCGGCACTATTTTATTAATGCGTAGTACTACTAACTCTACCAGTCGTCTTATAGGTACAACCAGTAATTATTTTAAATGCAAAGCTCGGAAATCGTCTACCCAGTTACTCTGGCGTGGATGTAAATTGTGAACTTCAAACGTGCAGTAATTAATTGGTGAGAGCTTGCAGTTTTCGATTTATGTGTGACGTACTAATAGAATAGCAAATGATACGTTGATAAGGCTGAAACGGTAAATAACTCGAACATGAATTCGTGAAGAGGACGTTGGCATATTGTCCTCCAAAAAGATTCGGTGCAACGTACTCGTAACTCGCGGTCGTAGATGACACGTCAACGAATCTGGACAAAACATAAACAAACGATATGTGTAGATGTAGCTCTATTATAAAGAAAATATATACAAGCAGATGCACTTTCTATCACAAAAAAAAATCAGAAAATCGAGGAAAATGTTTAATAACAAGTGAGGTGGAAGGTCAATTATAATGGCTGTACGTGATATTGATGCGCTAAGAAATCTATGAATATAATATAAATATTAGTTCGTTCATCGAACTCAGATAATTATAGATCGCAATATAAATCTGTCTACGACAACAGGTATAATGTGACGGCCTAATTCTATATGATTTATATAAATTAGTTAAAATTAGGGCTCATATTTTCCCACCCACCTATAACCCACACAATATTCCATAGGTACCGGCTGCTGGAAAGACACACGTACTATTAACTCATATTTAGATTTAGTTATTGAGGCCGAGACAAGGTCAGCTGACGTTAACATCGATATAATATTTTCCTCACACACGAGACAGTCCTATTCGCAGTTCTTGCGAGTGCACACATAAACGATTATGCTGTAAAATAATTAAAATGAAGTACTTATTAGTTCTAGTGTGTGTGGTTTTGTGCGTGTGTTTCAATGAAGGAAAAGACTTCACTTTCGGTACGAGAGCTAATAATTTATTGATATCCACGGAAAAAGTTAAATACAGAAGTTTGCCGCTCATAAGACGAGACAAGGATTATATTTACAAGGATCCGAAAGAGAGAATTATTAAGGTAAGGAAACTGAAATAGAATCTTTAGCAGACGTATACTTTATGTTGGCGAGAATGTGCGCAATTTGAATTAATTAACACATGCATATTCATCAAGAACGTCGCAATTTTCTCGGTTATTAAAACTTCTCACGTGTAGAGTAAATTGCAATCTATCTCTCAAAGCAAACAGAGATCTTTAACCTATTTCCATTTAATTTGCAATAACAGCAACAAGTGATTTATAAACATTACACTGATTGTTTATATTCAACATAAAACGATATCAGGTTTTAGCTAGAATATTTGTAAGCGCTTTGTAATTTGAGACTGGTAAAACAATATTTGAATTTTATTACACGAGCCGAAAATAAACATATCGCGGAGGACACGTTTATACAGATTCCAGAATACCAGGCAATCGTTTCATCTAATAGTTCGGCCTTAAAAAAAAAGAGTATATTTTTTGCCGGTAAAACTAGTCGGCGCCCACTTAGCTTAGATGAATCTTTGATGAACCGAAAGCCTACAAAACGTATAGCGTGTCGCAAATTGCTTCGGAAACGACGTCGCGTGTGAATATTGAATATACCCACGAAATAATGTATGTTTGAACGTGTCCCGACTCTATGCTAATCTCAGATTGAGAAGAGAGCGTTGTGTCAGCTGCGTGCATTCACGTGTATAAAGAGTAAATAATGAGCGAGCCGTGGGCGAGATTGTAAGCGATCATATCAAATGCCGTGATAAGTAAGACAATATAAATTAAATGGCCAGCTTAGATTTATTGTTATTGAAAATATGAGGTCATAGATTCAAAGAGATGTCTTCATAAATGTGGGAAGTGATGGCCTCGCAATAATTGCATTTAGTCTATCGTAGTTGGTTTGCCTCAATAGGTTATATTTTATGAAAATTATTTGATAGAATCTTGTTCGAAACTTATGTATTTGTTTTATTTAGTGTAGTGTGTAGTTACTATCTTAGGTCTTTCAAATTTTTTGACTGAATTACTGTATTGCTTCGAGCTTAACATTCTTTTAGATGGTCAGTCTCAAGCTTCAAACCCAAAACACGACAAAATAAAAGAAATATTGTGCTTTTTTTTTAGTTCTGGTTTTGAAAGGTACTACCGTCTTTTTCGTTACAGTGACTAAATCACAAATAGCTACCAGAGAAACGCATCGAATAAAAAAAGTGGTATAAATGATGTCATAAAGGAATCGCTTAATCGAACAATCAGTATAGATGTTTACCAACAATGTTGCACAGTGTCGGTGTCATAAAAGGAAACCGTGCCATTATTTCATTAAGATGAGCAGTAATATCCTCTTGAGTTGATTACATCATTGCACTGCGGACAATTTACATCCACCTACGTGTATCCTAAGTCAAGGACCGTTTGCTGTGACGCATTAAGGAAACTTGTATCCAATAGTCTGTTTGATTACGTTTATCTTTACACAATCTAAACAACTAGTTTATTTCTGAACATAATTTTTCATAATGAAAATTTAAATTGTTTATAGGGTTTTCATTCAAAGTTAAGGTAAACAAGTCAGATTTCGTGATGTTTCAATAATATGTTTGTTTTATTAAGTTAAATCGATTAATGTTACTTTTGCGACAACGCCAAGGTAAAATATATTTCCGGGAAAGCAAACTCTACCGGGGTAAAAAAATAAGAGGAAGAGTAAACTTTGCTTACATGAAAGTTCGCCCAGAAGTTTTATTAAATCTGATAAACTAAACCATACAAGTCTTTCAGTTGAAAAAACGGATGCGAAGAAATGTCTCAAAGCTACAATAATATCTCTTGTATATTTAGTTGTGAAAACAAAATCTTTTGCATTATTGCAGAAATGCCGCGATGTGCACTGCTCTCTTTTTAATTGATTTGTATTCTGTTTCAGGGTATCATCGCTCGGGACCTATCGCGGACAGACACGGAGGTGACCATTACTGAAGGAGGGATAGGAGCCTCCAACGTGACCCTGCACCTTCAAAGTGGCAGGGGAGAGGAACTCAACTATCTCATACTAATATTTAGTAACAGCAGAGATATTAACTACAATTTTTGATAGTAAATATTTTTTCATAATGTTGGTTTTCTGGGGGCACGGAAGTGCCCCCGCAAGTCGAGCAAAAAAAAAGCGGCACGGCCGTAACATCCTTTTCTCGAAGCAATTCGGGCTATTTTTGACACCCCTATAATTTCGTTGTGGATAAAACAAGAAGCCTGGATTTTCAGCAACTAATCAGTCATTGTATAAACACGGTATATTTAAAATTTCAGTCAATTTGAACCAGTAGTTTAAGAATGACAACTTGTTAAAATTTTGAATTTTGTCACTCACTGATTCACTGACTCACTGACTCACCGATCATCAAAAGTCTAAGGTACTTCTAGCAGACTTAGAAGCTTAAAATTTAGAATACAAATAGGGTTTAGTGTCTTAATCATGGGAAAAATTCAATATTTTCTAATTTCGGTCAAGTTTTCTAAATACACTAACTGCAACAATAACTTTGTAATCCCATATAAATGTATAAGATTACAAGGTTACATTTGCAGTTAATTTATAAATTATTATTTCTGTAAAAAATAAAATAGATAGGTGTAAATATGTATCTACTATATGAGACGTAACGGGAGGGGGTTTAGGGTGGGTAAGGGTGTTTAGCCCATGAAACTGAACAACATTCCCATAGGAAAATATGTTGAATTATGAAAAAAATACGGCTTTTCATACAAATTGGACTTATGTTTGCTCTATTCGCTCTACAAAAAGAAGTGAGATGCCATCAAAAACATTCTGTAAAAACCTCAAGTCTCGCCGTAAAAAGTTGTGAGATCTATATAATACCAAGTCGATTAATCTATTTAGTCTCTACTTAAAGGACCTTCTGTCTTAAGTTATTACGTATGTTATTATCATGCCAATTTAAAAAAAAATACCTTTAAAACAAATAGATCGACTTGGTCATCGCAAGAAAACACAAATTCGCCATTTACATTTCAGGAGCATTAACTTCTCGTCGTGCTGTGTAGTGTGATACATACTAATAATCAAATCATGCGATGGCCAGGTCGGTCTATTTGTTTTAAAGGTATTTTTTTTTAAATTGGCATGATAATAACATACGTAATATCTTAAGACAGAAGGTCCTTTAAGTAGAGACTAAATAGATTAATCGACTTGGTATTATATAGATCTCACAACTTTTTACGGCGAGACTTGAGGTTTTTACAGAATGTTTTTGATGGCATTCGTATTTACAAATTCCTTTAGGTATGTCGTTTTAAGAAGAATATCAATGCCAGGTTCGATTTAAATGTTAAACTACCGTACGACAATCGAGAATACCCAAACGTTTTTAACTAAACCAAAAATTTCACCTGACTTGTTTCAATACAGAAAAACAAGGTTAGCATTAAAACAATGTAATCACATTTGATATAAAAAATAATAGGGACAAGTATAAAAACAGAGTGTAACTTAGAAACGGTCAATTTAAGAAAATTCCAGTTAAAGAAGGAAATACTGAACGTCAAGATAAATCAGACAAGTCGTAACAACAAAACGGAGAACGGGAAGTGTCCACAATTCAGATATGATAAAGGCAACTTGACAATCACTGAACGCAATCTAACTCGACACTCCGAAGTTAAATTTCCAACAGACTTTCGCACAATCGAAACATCTAAATAAACATTTTGCTAAATTTTCAAACGTTGAAAGGAAGCAGATAAAACATCTTTGGAAATTAATTTTATTTTTATAATTATTTGATAAAGATATCTTTTCTTAACCAAAGTAAAGTTCAGTATAAAGAAATAAAGCTCGGGTGGCGATTTAGAAAATACTAGAAGATTTCTTTCATAATTCAGAATAGAAGCAAGCATTATTGTCGGCCGAGTTTCTATTTCTGCGTTAAACTAGTAGGTATGACGTACAAGCAGTAATAATAGTACATTAAACGTCATACATTACACAATGATCACAATTTAAAAATATGGAACACCGGAATCGACGCGATTGTGATAATAATTTACTCTCAAAATTCTGGACTTCATCCAAACTTCTAGAAGTTGGTTTAAAAAAAACCGCTAACATTAGTAGGTAACGTGATTTTTGAGTTTTAGTACAATATAAATCATTTTTCGAAATGCAGAGTAAATTCAAAACTTACATTTACGGCGAATTAATTGGCGCTTGGCTGTTGTATTATTAAAAAAGATTGTTCGCATAATCAAAGAATAATTTTAAATTATAGATATTTCAACAAACATAGACCGCTAGCATACAGCGTACTTAGTAAGTCATTAAAAAACTTTGGCAAAAGCGTCTGGGGACTACCAAATTTCGACATGTCATCCAAATATTTATACTTAATCTCGTACAAGATACATCGGAAACTACATTGCAACTTTCCCCTCGCACACAAATCAATTTTAGCGAATTGTCAGTGCACACAGGGTGTTTAAACTGAGGGTGGGCTAATGGAGACACACGCATTAAACCGAGCCTCGTGCTACGCTAACATTGACACAGACCAGGGGGCCTAATTAGTTTAAGCCTGTGGCCGGCGCCCCGGAGATGTGGACCATGATATAAAAGTTGTACCAGAATAGTTCATTTGTATTTACAGTTATCTTGGAAAGACTGTAATTTTACTATAGATAAATTTTCTACAGTCGTTACTATCGAATATCGTGAATCGTGAATTACGATGTATTAAATAAAAATATTTTGCAACACTTGCTAGAGGCGCTGCGCCGATAAGATTCTATTACCAAAGGTGTAAAAAATAGTGGTCAAAAATCTCGTCACTGTACTGTTTTTAAATTGCGGATTCATGCTGACCTAATTCTACATGACATTCTGGCAGTATAAAGCGTACCCTGAATATGTATTTAGCAACTACTCTAAAGATAATTGTTATAAATGAGACGCATATCAAAACTAAATGATCGCTATCATTAATGTTGTCCAATAGCTACTGAGAGTGAAAACTTCTTGTAGTTTCCATCACACCTGCTACAGATTTATAGACACGATAAAAGAAGAAGAAGAAAATATATCAGTGCTAACAAAACAAAACCAAAGTACTGAACGTCGAATAGAACTCCAAGTTTGATTTTTCGATTCTAATAACAAGTTACGATACGATTAAGATATCTTTTGCTCTAAAAATACGTACATACGTTATGTTTTCCTCCATCTTTGTGTTCCGGCAATTCTAGTTTTTCTAACATCTTCGTCGTGGCCAGTAGGGTGCCGCTAGCCTTTACATTTTTATCCAGGGATCAAAAACCACCCGCTTATTACAATTTCATCGCATTACCTCCATACATAAGTAATTCAATTTCGTGTCAGTCGGTGGTTTGTTCGTCCAATTTATTAATGCGAGCTTAATTAATTCACGACCACATTATATTATCGGTTCAAATAAATTAAATGAATTACTCCACTGATAACCAACTGAGCCTAGATTATCGAGTTTCCGAATGGAAAGGCTCATTTCATGACGTACAGGGTGGACTAACTGTATTAATAAAATAAATTACTTAATTTTATGGGAACAAAATGTATTATCATTTGATAAAAAATGTGAACGAATGAAAGTAAAAAGCAGTAGAGACAAGGAATAAAAAGAACAGTCTCATGTTGCATCAGACAGACAAAAAACAAAAGAGAAGCAGCCTGTGTGCTGTTATTTGTTCCCGCGGGACATGGAAGGCTGAACAATATTATCAGTTCCTAACACAATATACGTTATTGTACCTGTATTATTTACTTTAAATAACAAGCACATTAATTACAAAAAGACTACGAAACAATTTCGGGGAGTATAACACAGATAGACTGGAATTTAATCACTTGATGGTTACAGAAATATTTGCTTCACTTGAGCATCATATCCTACAATGGAGTAACCGTATCGAGGCGTCAATTTACCCTCCCAAATAAAGCGTTTACCTCCTTTCACACTCTGTATAAAACATGAAAAACGTGTATGTAATTTAACGTGTTCGGTGTCCAGTGTTTTGACAAGGACATTCAATAAAGTACTTATTTCGTTTCAATTAGCATTAATGTTAACATCACGACTGCGGCCCACTTGCTATTAAATATAGCAGTTCTATTCTAGATCTTTGCTTGGATTAAACTTGATAAGTAAGTTAGATGAACGCTCTAATAGATACATTATATACTTTATTAGGTAAGTTGAATTTTGAATATATTAAACTCATGTTGTGACTACAATGTTGCTTCACTAGAGCGTACAATGATTGGTAAAGTTATTCCTCTTAGCACTCCAAACTGACTTAATTAGTATAATCAGGTAGTCAGCAGAGATATTGCGTGGTAACTATATCTACCTTACATAAGAAGAAAGGGTATAATAATATTGTAATAGCAGGTCCATAATATAAAATTACCCGAGATTTACACCCGCCGTAAAAATATTTAAAGCCCTAAAACATAAAGTACATAAAAGTATAACATCTACCGGTCTACACCAATATTTATACCAAAGAATCGGTTTTAAAAACGGCCGTTTTCCCCCTGGCACGGTACGATGGCTTCGAAGCGAGAGATGAAAATTTGACAGTAATGTAACCAACCACTTTCGCGTAGACTCACTGGTATAAATAAAACATGGACAACGGTAATGCACTCGTTGCTTTACCGGCCTCACCGCCCGCTATATTACTGCAATATTCGGTAACGTAAAATATTACGCGCACTCACTAGTAAAGTTGTTTCGTATTGATATTTTTAGTGCATTTGCGGAATGAAGTTGTTTGATAGATCGCGCTTTAGTGTTCGTATAAAATAGAGTACTTTTCTAGATTAAAATCTGATCGCTGATATAAATCTTGCGGTGATAGTACCGCTCTGTATTGGCAGGGTTTGTGTTCGGGCCTGTTTTGGTGTGTGAGTCATGTCGTCGGCGCCAGAACCGCGTGGGACCAGTGACCAACACCATGTTTATACGCTATTACTACATTACACGCAATAAATACCACATTGCTACACGTACCATTGAATAACGAGCACAAATATGCCGCCTACCAGTAAAATTGTCATAAAACTGCAAACAATAGCCATAATTTGTTATTTCTACTAAATTCGTCTTCTATGCAACACTGTAGTACAAATACACACATTGAAACTCTGTAATAATTTAATCATGAAGCAAAACGAGCCTGAATAAGTTTAAATTAAATAATCGTAAATGATTACGAACATTACGGTTTAAGGGTTTAATGTCTGTGTGGTGAACCCCCGACGGTGTTTTGTCCCAATTCAAAACACGTTACTTTCCAACACAGAACAATAATGTTGACTAACTTATAATTTAAGCGTGACCAAATTCACCCTAAAAGTAAAGTTTCCCGTTGTTTTCCCGAAAACAAGCTGAGAGGGAACTCTCAACAAAATTCGATTTTGATGTGGCCCATCAAAAAGTAATTTCCCATGAAAACAAAAGGCACGAAGAAAATGTCTAATTCGATCCAATCTAAATCCAATTACTTCCACCGCGTGTTGGCGCTTCAACAAGAAAACACGTGCGTGTGTGTAGCCTTCAGTTATAGGCACCTACTGAGGGTTATTGGTCTACTACCCTAGAACAAAACAAGTCCGTAATTGTTACGTTACAAAAATATATAGTAGGTAAGTTGGGAATTTTTAAAACTAGTTGCAGTTTACCTTACTCAAATAAAAAAAACGCAATCCTTAATAGCCTATCAATCAACTAATCCACCGATCCATCTGCCAAATTAAAGAAATCGTTCATTAAAAAGTATCGATCAGTGTTGAAAAACTTTAACTAATCCAAACATTCAATACGCTTTCGTGCGCGTTAACAGGATTCCTGGCTTTATTTATTTATGCTGTCAATAGCCAGTGATTGATCATTCGATATCTATCACGATTCTAATCCCGTATTTTAATATTAAACAACTATCGATTGTCCTTCTAAAATGGTAAACTAAGCTGGTTGCAGCCACAAGGGGATCAAATAAAGATTTAAGTTAGACCAAGTTTGCAGCGTCCGAAAAGCTCCTACACACAGATTTAGCGGTCATGCAATTTTAAAATATCAAACTACAGGAGATAGTTTCTGGAAATATTAAAGTCTTATCTCAAACTTTAAAGGCTTAGTCTTGAATAAAACTTGAGCAAAAAATGGAGGAGTCTGTGAAACTTTTGTAATTTGAGTCCTTTAGTGTAACTAGTAAGTTTCCGCGTAGGTGTATTCTTATTCCTCAATAAAACTATCAAGTTGTGCTACCTCATTAAACAAGGCGTACTTAAGACTAGGCTCGTAAATAATCAGGGTTATAAACATACTTATCACGCAACCTGTCTAAGTCTCCCTCAGGTATAAACCGCTTAGGAGAATTGTAAAAGTTTTAATACCTGCCTGATTACACGAGGCTTTCCGGTAAGCTGGAATTTATACTAATAAACAGGGTATTATTCGAGTTCTAGTTAGCTCGTTATTGTACAGTTCATTAGAAAATACTAACACGTTATTAGAATAGTAAGTAAGGTTAGGGAAATATTATACAGGTGCACATTTTCTTCGATATTCATTATTTTAGACAAGTGACAGTATGATTCAATGACGGCAGAATCAGAATAAAACAGGTATACAGTCAAACGCATTTGTACAATTTCATATAACCTGGTTCAATATGAACTTCTTTTTCAATAATGAACAATAATTCGTCGAGCAGCGCTTGAACTATTGAAGTACTAGCGACGTTACTATGCAGTTACCGTCTTCAAGCTTCGCAATACTATTCTAAAGTTTCAAACATTACGTATCACAAACATAACAAACATTCAGTACTGTCAAAAAACATTTCACACAAATATTATATATAAATCTTGTAAGTTAGATAAAATTGTCCGATCTTGGCAATATTTCACCTGAACAATATCAAAAATTCCTACCGACATTCACTTTGTAGATAACAGGCGCGCAATTATACGCAAAGCGACTAAACAAGATTTTGTGTCGAACGTAAATTCGCTTAGTTGCCGACTCTTAATTACTTTTAGTACGACTAAATTACGTGTTAGGCTTGTTACTGTACTGTAATTGCGATTGTTTAGATTGATTTTTAAATCAAATCCTTTTAAGGATTTATTTAATTTACGGACACAAATCGTTTGTTGCTAAACATTTGCGATTTGTTCTCATAAATTATCGTCAACTAAGGATCTGAGGCGTGTAATCATTTTGACTTTATTATATTTTCAGTTTCATCTTGACCTCGGGGGAAATGAAATAAGACGAGTCGTTGACTCGCTGCCGACTGCTCTGACTGCAAAATACCATTGTTCTACGATATCAACAGAAATACTTACTTTTTTTGTAAACATTATGTGTTAACATTATGTGGTTTTACCAACGCTAATTTTACTAATGCTGTATGTATTACACCTCTGCAAAACAATATGTTCGTTCAAAGTAAAAATACTGCTGTATTGTGTTTAATGTTTGAGCTATAAAGGTCAACCTAAATTTCATTCCCTTCACGTTTGACGCAAAACGTCGAGGTCGTGCTGCAAATAAAACTACAAATGTTGTTATTCCAATGTCCGAATGTGCCACATGCAAGCTTAATTTACGACGGAAACCAAGAATATCCTAAAACATTAACCGATTTTGGATAGGAGCCCAAGCAGGTCCGCAATGAAAAGTAAAGGAAAGGCCAACAGAGCGTAATAAATCACATGAATCGAGTGAGAGATGATGAAAGGCAGAGAATGCAAACTATTAAAACGGCAGAATTAGCCAACACTCGTTGGCGCCCACGTGGACGTCTGTACCTATATTTCCAACAATATATTTTTCTCGCCTGTAATATATGGCTGCTCTATCATCGAGGGACTACCGTCGCTTTTGGTGTGGAAAATTGCATAGCGTTTTGCACTTCTTGTTGGCTTGAAAACGGAACGGTATTTGGAATTTGGAATTGATAATAGCTGTATAGCGCATGCCATTACAAAACTTTTGAATGTGTCTCCTTTTCTACAGCTTTAATAAGGTGCATACTAAGTTACTATTGTCTAATCAATATTACATTAAAAACTTATATCACCTACAGTAAATATACAGACAGACACGAAAGTTTTTGTTCAACATTTATCTCAGACATTCAACTCGTAAATACCAATCAATACATTTTTAATTGATAACCCATACAACAAACATTCCGATATCACAAAGCTCATTATTCGAAACGTCAACGGCACGACATAACTGTCACTAATTCATTATGTTCTATCTCATTTTAATGGAATTCTATAAAAAATACTTGCCACCATGATTTATTATTGTTATCGTGTGCGTCGGCCTTTGTTTTTTTTAGTCGCGATAACGAAAGTAATAGAGGAAGCAGTATGTGATTTATTGAACGGGTCACTTAATATTTTTCAATGAACCTCTGTTTATTGGACACGCGTCACGATAAAAATACGTAAATAAACGAGATTACAGATATTTGTCTACTCCCACGGTTCGTACTGACTTATGATTCTTGTTCTTAACTCTGTGAAACTTTTATCCTTGAACAATGTGGACGGCATAAACTATCCGATAGGGTTTCACATCAATTAGATAACCGTGTGTGTTCTTAACAAACAAACCAATAAAACTCTACTTTAAAATATTAGTATGATTTGTTGTGTAGTTATTGTCGTAGCGATAACGTCTTGGTACACGCTTGCATTATATCTCGGGCTAAAAATACACCGGAGAGCCACACAAGTTGAATATATAATTGCAGAATAATGTTCATGCGTCATTCTGAGCGGATGTGTCGACGCGCGAAAATCACAACACAAAAAGGTGGGTTATAATAATCTTTAGCCAAATTAGGCGAGTTAAACTGCAATACTGCATAATACATTGCCAACTGTATTTAAAACACAGGTAAACAATAGGTTCGAAAGCTGTATTGCAAGTCCATGAATCATCCGGACACCCTCGTACTTCCGTGCTTTCGTATGGGTAATTAAAAGCCCGGAGAAGTCGGCACAACGCTCCGTTGTTCCGCATCTTTGAGCCAATGATTCTCAAACTATTCGGAAGAGTAAATCCCGGAACAATTACAACTAATTTTCTTCGTATTCATTCGTGATTTAACGATTTCCCTTTCAACATTCATTAAAATTCGTTTAATTTTATTGCAACAACATTTTATTGGTGTTATAGGAAACACCGTATTCCCTCAAAAAAAACTGTTTCCATTTACATTAAGAGTAGAATTTAATATTGCTAACAAAGTGTAAGTACAAATCACTTACTAGTTACAAAGTAGCTAATTAATAGTAGTCGAATACACCGAAAACACGTTAAAGAAGGCGATGTTTCGTTTCTGTATAATAAATACTAATTAAAATGCACGAGTCCTGCAGGGCAGGGGTTCGAGAACGTCACTCCGGCCATAAAACTTACACGAACACGCCTCCAATGACGCACGGACAGCTTTATGGACACGAGAGAATTCGGTGACGATTCTTAAAACGAATGATAACAATAAGAGAAAAGTAATGTGGTTTGCAAGACTGTTGTTTTGGACAGCGATTTTTTACCAGCTATTATGAGATACAGCATAAGTTTCAGATATGTAAGCTGTTTGCCCAGCAAACAGCTTATATATCTGAAACTTATAACTGATCAAGCACTTAATTAAGGTTTTCAATATTTTATTCTAATTGTGCCGGACTCTTGTAGGTCTAAAATCATTGATATTTATTGCATAGTTGCATAATTTGTTGACACAGAAATCGTATTTAAATGCACTTTTAAATTTTTTACTATGATTGAAATGGGTAAGTATATGTAAGGAATAATGAGCTATCCGTTTTCTTGCAATTATGATATTCTTTTCTGATATAATAATGTCCACAAATTCACTGAAACATTAAGTTGCTAAAATTTACCTAAAACAGACTTGCCGTTTCAACTCGGCAACAACTTAATAACTCAAACCGAGATGTAAATTTTTGGGTTCGCCTTTCATCTCTTCGTGATTGGAGCCCATTCGTCATTAAAGTTGTGCAACTACCGTCAATTTGCGAACCAGTCCCTAGCAGGTATGTAAATGGAGCGGTTTCGAAAATAGATGCATTCTGACAAGCGGAGGTTCGGACGTTGTACGACGCGAACACATGGCGTCATTAGGACGTCTGTCACACCAATAGAGGATACTGTTACGAATGTACACACCCTACTGGGATAGATACAGTAGTTACTCAGAACTTAGCTTGTAGGGCTGCCACTGCTGCTAGCTATATTTGCGGACAATTTTTTTTGCTAATGAAATAGAAAATATGACATTTTCGTATTGATTCTTGATGCCATTTCTTGCACCGTTTTGTATTTAAATATTTGCAACCAAGTCCTCTAGAAATTGTTCGCTACGTCGTGACCAAAATTTTTATTCATTTTTCTACAAGATTTACACAGTGACTCCGAGAGTTTTCAGTAGGGTTACTAACACTCTAAGATTTTATCTAGATTTTGCACTCTAAAACGAGTAGTATAATAGGGTAGCGACAAATCCAGACAGATGGCAACCGTGCTGTAAAATAAACGGTGCATTTAAGAAAGCCGCCGCTAACCCGTGGGCGGATACTACAGGGCCCGCCTGACTCACTAAGTGTTTTACCAAACAACGACTAAACAGAAAACGCACGTTTGCGTAACAGTCAACGTGTGAAAGTCCGTAGTAGTGATAGCGATAACCCAAAGTTACTTCACTTAAAAGGACCGGTGATAAATAGTGAGAACATTTTAAGACTAGATAAAGCCCTTTAAGTACTTACTTAACGCTTTCACAGAGATATTTGGGTTCAAACGATATCGTGTAATAAATTCTTCGTCGGTAACAGATAGAACTATCAAATATTTTTAATACAGACACTATTTATTTTCTCGTCGACGACTAATTTCGGTTTAATATTTTGACAGTCGTAAAAGTGTAGTCAAGAAGCTCTATGTTTATTTAAGACTAGTTTTATTGCTGTTTGAGTTTGAATGTAAGGAGCAGACTACCAATAGAATGTCTATAAGGAAAACAGACTGATACTACTTTGGAAGCCAAGTAATATAACTTAAAATCGTTTATTTTGTTGGATCACTTTTGTGTCCGCAGTTTAGAAAAGCAAGGAAGGAGCAAAAAACATTTTTTTTCTATTACTAGTGTTTTCTAAATACTTTGTGTATTTTCAAAAGAAATTAGCCATTAACAATATCATTAAATTAATGGCATTAGAAAAATAAATAAACCAGGCTAACAACATGAACCCAAGTAATCATTACAACGAAACATACAACACCCTATCGTGGGAAAAAACACGCATTTGTCACGGCAAATACACAATGTTACTTACACAACTTTTCATTTCGGACCCCTACACGAGCAGGCGAACAGACAAAACCCATTAGGTGTGTGATAATGCAAGTTCATCGCGGCACAGGTATTGTTTAGTGTTGCCTACAGAACAAAGGTCCGTGCCTGTCTCATCTACGGCCCTATTACGATCCATTGTTGAAGAAGCATGTACAAAATTAAAATGCAGCATTGTGTGCTCGCAACATATCGGTGTTTTGTTTTAGTCAATTGTGAGATGTGAGCTTAGTTTATTAGTGAGTTATTTGAGTCTACAATGAATTTTAATGGCGTAGGTTTATTACAGTTACTGGTAGAGCTAAGAATGGTATGTTTTATTACACTTACTTTTTATTATAAGGAGATAATGTGAAGGGCTCTAAAATCAAAAGGAGAGCTTCTTTACCAATATAAAACCAAGCTATCTTAACCTAACCAAGTTACTAAGCCAATTTTCAACCTTCATTTAACTGAAAAGGTAATAAGAGGCAGCGAGCAATCAAAACGTTAAATTTACCATTCTTTACATTAATACTTAACAACAACCTATAGAGCTTCTCCATAAAAAAAACCTTATAATATTAAATACAGTTCTTTCCAACTTCCATATCATAAAAGCTGAAACTCAACAATCAATATACAATTTATATTTTAAGTGGTAAAACACTCAAAGTTACGGCATCATGCAATTTTCCTTGGTCCAACTTATAAAATGTGGACTCCCCTCGGACGGTGCACAAGTTTAAATTGCCCTCTTCTTTTTTCACTATCTTACCCTCCTCTCACTTTTTCCTATTTAAACTTTTCCCGTTTTATTTTAAAACGCCGACCGCGACTTGTTACGAACAACGACTGTTATCGTTATGCGTTTATACTTGGAACTATGTAAATGTTTTTTTGGATGAAAGCATGTTCCACTTTAAAATTGTGGTACTCGAAAGGAACCAAGTTGTTTTTTGTTTAATCAACTAACCCCACGAACCGGTAATCAGGTAACCAGGTGTTGAAATTATCACCATTAAAAACATGCCTAATCATCATTCAAAAAATATTATGTCACAATTTTTCCCACAAACACCCATCAAAATAGTGAGTGACTAACACGAAACAATCAAAGCACCACACATAGAAAAACACTACGAACAAAGGCAAAGCAAACAATTCGAACTAGTAAAATAGACATTCGATTGCTCTTTCATCAAGCACTCTTGAATTAATCTCCAAGATTCGTATTAGCAGCGTGTAAAGTCGTTCTGGAGAGCACTTGCGAATATCCCGTTAATACTCGTATATTTTTGTGTGCCGTGATTCTTAGAAACACTTACACATGTGCTTTTAATGTTGTTGCATGTGATTGTGAAAGAAACTAATTATCATAAATATGTTCTTGAGTGAAGATTTTAGGCTGTGAGAAACTGCATTTTGAGAGTGTTTTTTAAAGTGATGTATAGGAATTCTGCCGACATAAGATTAACGGAATGTGTTGTAGTATAGCTCTCCAATATCTAGCTTGAAAAACAGATTTAATGTTTTTACAAAACATTTTTTTTCACCGTGTTGGGTAAACCAAAAGAAATAATAAATTACATTGTTTTACTTAACATTTTGTTAACTATTTACAACAAACGAAACTTAGTTATCCACCACATGCGCTCCGGTTAACCTTAACCGCATGCGGGTTACACCCAAAAAGTATTAAACACGTTTGAAAAGTGCTCGCACGTGCGCTTCTGACCGCACCTTTAAAAACTTAGATAAAACAATTTTCAAATTAAAACCACATCGTAAAATACGTTTCACTTTCAGCAGTCCATAATACGCCTTAAAGACAAATATACATTAATGACTAATAGGTATTAAAAGCATATTGCGAAATTATTACAAGTACCGAATGATTGATGAGAGTATGAGGGAATACGCAATACGAATTATTTGTTTTAGCATGCACTTAAGCTGTTTAACTTAAACCAGGCTGTCAGAATCAACCCACACATAAACATTGCAATAATACTCTTCACTTAGTCAAAACAAAGATGGGTATAATTTGTTCGATGCGTCTGCTAAATGGACGCAACCGCCCCGGGCTTCATACGTTTTGAGGGTTAAAATAAAATTCGAAACAAAGACTCGTAATGTTAACCCTTTCTGACCCCACACGGGTACAGTTTGCCACCATAACACAACAAGAGCTATAAAACGTGTGTATGAAATCAGTAGAGCTGTGTTACCCTATGAGTACCTTGGTTCTCCTTATTTATTTTGGAATTATGTTCGGCAAAATTTTTATTTATGTAGTTTCCTTTATTTGTGTTATGATGCGCACAACACTTCAAATGAAAAAATCTAGTGAAAATTTTCCACAAATAGGCCACGAAAGCATACTCTGTGTGTGAGATCCCATATTTTCACCAATAAGTTCGTTGCACTAGACATTTATGATAAGAAGATTCTTTATGTTTAGAAATAATTAGTTGGTTAAGTTATTTCAATTTAGTAAAAACAACTACTTTTTGTGTTTAATTTAATTTGAATTGCCAGTCTGTAAGCTGATAACCTTATCTGAATTTAAATAACTTAATTAACAAAATTGCACAATTCAGCGGAAATCTAATACTACATGGCAACCCTGTGTACATCGCGCGGAGTGGCACCACAATTTGCGTATCTACCTTGCCGTCAAAACTCGCCGGTTGCCATGGCAACACCCTTCTGCGGTCCACACCGTGCATTCGCCACTGTTTTGAAATTTTCCCTGAACTCGTTGTTTAATCCGTATTAAAATAATAAAACAGCTCAATGTCCCGCCTGTCTGTATTCTGGGATATTAAATTGTTAAAATATCTGCCATACATTCTGGCGTCGAAATCAAAAGCAGATTTTATTGGTCAGCTATTTTTATAAAAGCGACATTGTCGATGCGTATTTCATACACGGCAGACACATGCGGAATGCTAAACAGACATGTAACAGACAAATTAAAACAGTATTTCTGGCTGAAATAACTTATTTTCTAGACTTTTTTTTTATAGGAGTCAATCCGAGTTTCAGATTCAGCTGTCATGACTGTCACGCGAGACAACTGAAATGCGTTTTCACATCTCACTTTTATTATTTTTCTAGCAAAATTGCCGACAATTACGACTGAAAAATGATATAGCGTCTGTTGTTCACCAGTCAATCTTAATTAGACAAATTAAAGCGAATTAGGATTTAGAAAGGGCAGTCGAGAGATTTTTATGCAGTTACCTAGCCAACCAAATTGTAAGTGCGCATCTCTTTACGAGTATACAGTTTGATAAAATATTCAGTTAACTAAAATGAGGAAAGCTTTAGGGTACAAACACAGACACAGAACGATATTATCTATTTTCCAGTAGAAATTCATAACCCTAAAAAAAAAATTCCCGCTATTGCCTCCGGGCGCATGCATGGAGTAATTCCGTCTACAACACGCGGTGCATAACAATTGTTGTACAGAGCTACATGAGCGCTAATACGATGCTACAGGCCTGTAATAGACCGTTAAACTTCATGGGCTGAGACGAGATCGCGCTCCAAAATACCTCGCTCTAATAGAATCGGCTGAAGTGAATTGTTATTGACGTGTGTACTCATGGAAACGCGCATACGGTTTTATGTTACGTTAACACTTGCTATTAAAGGTTAAGGAATGTTGCATTGACTTTGTTGCAGTACTGAGGTAATTAGTGTTGAGAAAGTTATTTTTGTCATCAATCATGGTTTTTGTCGTGAAGAAAGTTGAAGTAGGTTTACGCGGTGCTTTTACATTTCATAGTCTATTTCTTTTTAATTAATGACCTCAGTTTTATGTTATATGTATTACTTTCGATGAGGACCGCGCAACTATACAAGGTGGTAGAAAACTGGAAAATGGTGGGAGCAAATCCAATTTCATTTGCACTATTAGAAAGCTACATAAATCAACATAGTTGATCTGTTTATTGAGAGTGAGACATGTTTTGGAAATTATACAAGCTTGTGATGAAGTAGTTAGGAATAAGTTTCTCATTTACAACTACGCTCAGTATTAAGTGCACTGTATTTGATATTGGCTGATTATTTTTGTCATGCGCTAAAATAAACTATTTGACAAAATAGTAAACCACCAAGATTCTTATGAATTTTGAAACTACCTAATCGCTGAAATTATAATATTTTATACTAAGCTTATTCCTGATATATTTTATAACTAGGACATCTAGAAAAGTCTGAACTCAATTAAATGGTAAGTACTTATAAATGCTAAATGCTAACTTATAAATCTAGCATAGCAGATACAATACACATATCGCGTAGTTGCGTACTTAAATTAATCTCGGAAGCCGCAGGAAGCTGCTAGAAGCTGCGCGTCAAGTTAGCCGTAAATTACCGTCGCACCATGAAATCTTAAAGGACTACGACTATACATTCGCATGCTGACTGACACTCGATTAAGTATAACTGCTTAGTCCATGAACGATTTAATTATAGCTCTAGGGGACGTGTTATGATACGGCTTGGACGTTGAAGTAATAAACTTATTATTAATGTTTCTTAAGTGCTATTGTATTCTTATAATATGTAGGGGTTGCTATACAATTGGTGACGGGCACATTGCATCTGTGGGACAGTTTCCCTTTCCTTTTCGACAACCGGCTAGCTAAGAACATATTAATTCAAATTATGAACGACTTCTTGTAGCGCAATTCCCTACCACTATCGACAACTGGCTGACTATCAGCAAAAATGTTGAATGAAGATCTGAAGAGGTTCTGTAGCAGGCGCCGTAGTAACTGTTTTACTCCCGTAACTCAATAGTACCGACTGTAGAAAATCGCACTACTAATCAGCGCCTCAAGCCGGTGCCGTAGGGACTATTTTTCAAAAACATTTTAAATTTAAAAATTTCGATACTCGATAGTACCAAGTGTAGGAATTCGCGCTTGTGTGTAATATGTCCTACGTCAAACAAAATAAGGCGCATAATGATTGGTACATAAATAAATTGCTGCACGTAATTAGGGAGGCGACAACCGGTGGCATATGCCAAAACGCTATGCTGAAATGGTAAAGATAGAACTTTGTGCGGTTGCATTCAGTTTCACAACTTTCATTAGTTTGTGTCGGTTTAAATATAAACACAGAATATGAATGTAAGGTTCCCAATTTATATGAAGAGGTAGTTATATGCAAAAATCAGAAATGACAAACATTCCCCTTCATAATGAGCAAGCAATGTAATTTATACCAATAAAATGTCAAGACAATCATATCCTGTGTATTACTACTGACTGAAGAACTTTATAATTTCCTTATTACGTCCAAACATACCAATATAAGACTAAGATTATTCCATAATAAATATAAGTAAAATGTCAGTGACTGCCTTGGTGGTCCTTTTGTGAAATGTGATTTGTTTTCCGTTAGTATATGACAGTAACAGTTTGGCGTTTGGGATCATGCCAGGTAGAGGTTATAAAATAGGTTTACAGGTTATTATAGTAACAACCATTTCACAGAAGAGTTCGGTAGAGATCAGTCCAGCCTCATTGCGGATCATCTATTGTTCATTTGTGTGTGAAATTTCTCGGACCCTCAAAATATTTACTCTGCCTGGGATTAAATTCGGCACCTTGTGAGTAATAGTCTTATAGGCTACGAATTAAAAAGGAAGTGGTAAGCTTGTAGAAAAAAAGCGATTCAAATAAAAAGCTTCTACATAAAAAATAACAAGGAAAAAATGTACCGTGTTGTACCGAAATTCGCTATAAAATAATATAGGCCACATAAAATATTCAAATTTAATAGAGCGTGTTAAAATGTAATTTTTTGAACGTAACACAAACGCGAACGGATTTAAGCACTCAACGGCTATGTTATAAACAAGCACTCGCGATCAATCAGTAAGCTGCTTATCACGCTACACAATCCTTTGAAAACAATCCGCCTGTGGAAATAGCCCGCGGCTTCGTCTGGGTATATACCGCGGTATTTTATTGTTTGCCTATTGAAGTGTCCGTTCAAGAAAGTTGATTTTTCATAATATTTATCAATTGCTGGCTGATAATGTATTATTCTTCGTAGTCCTGGTCTTTTTATCCTGTAGTTGTTTCAATGTTGTGAATTATCTCATCAAAATAAATCGCAACCATCATAAACGTTAGCTTCTGTTCTAACTAACAAGTGAATGTCGCCTGCGGTTATGGTAAAAATGTGATTTAAACTAACGACAGACCACGCATATAAAATATAAGAGCTCTTTATGTAGAGTGTACTTGTTAGAGTGCCGGGATATGGCAGTCAATCGACATTGGACACCGCGCCGTGATGGGTCGTTAAACTTCATGAGGCAGGCTTAGCGGCACCGCGATTGCAGTCAATTCGGTTCCCGACTAGCCGTGTAATGGTTCATTATTGGGTTCAAAATCTGTTACAATTTACGGTTATATTCTTCCGTGGTAAGCTTTTAGACGCAGTATACTCTGCCAATACTAATAAACCATAAATAAAATTTAGAAAAAAAAGGACAGTGTCAACAACCCTGCATAGAATAATAATGAGGAGACAAATTGAATTCCGACCGACCAATCAAAACATGTTTACAACAACCTTTTTTTAGCATTTCTGGAACAAGTTATTAATATTCAACAAATTTATAATCATTCTTCACTGGAAAAATACATTAAAGTATCAAGAATTTCTTGCACAAAAATAACACACGCGAGTACTTCATCCAACAGGCGCTGACGTGGCAAAAATCACGGATGAAAACAAAAACATCGCAACGAAACTTTAATCGGGACCTTGAGGTTCGCGAGAGGCAAGACTTCACGTTCAAGCACTCGACTCTGCGCCTCAAGTGATCTTCACAACGAGCAGCTGTTGCGGCCGGCTGTGCCCCATCACAACCACACAAGAAAATATACGAACGCTCTGCAAACAAATGTACTAAAATATGACCGCACCGACCGATAGAAAAATAATATTGGCTGTTTACTTTGTTGCCTTGTCCAAACATTTTTATAAGCGGTTTGTTAAATTATAACTTTTTTTGGAATGTGTTCGAAATTTCAATCTGTATATGTTGCGTGGGAACGCGAAAAAGACAGCTTTTTAATATGGTAATGCTTACCATCGGCAAACAATCTTAAGTTTGAAGTGCCTTATTTTTAACTATTGGTAACAATGACATGAAAAAAATCTTATTATATTATTCCCAGAGTAGGTATCTATTACTATACTATACTAATAAGTTTACAGCAAATTAAGTACGTATTTGTCTGTCTGCGTAGCAATCGACACAATGATCTGTAAGTAAGGTTGTATTTAATGTACCTTTAATTAATTAAGTTTTATCTGTAATACAATAAATCAGCAAACTACTTCGATCATTAATACATCTAAATTCACACAAGTATCAATTACAAACACACTTTAAACTTTTAAAACCATTAATTAACCGAAATGTCAAGCAATTCTTTCACCGAATCTGCATCAGATACAGTCTTATCTTGCAAACTGCAACATTAACGCAATGTAAGAGGCTTGTGAAACGAAACCCGAACCGTGCCTTCAAAGATGCCTTGTACAGAACCCTGTAACCATTATTTTGTTTGCTTAAATCGCATGTTTGGATGTCTCGACAGAAAGTTTATGACCACAACAGGTGACAATCAACAATGGTACGTAAAACGGACACTGTCGGACACACCTGTTAAAGGACTGAGAGAAAATTGCAAGGTACATTGTGGTTATTGAATACAATGTGCTAATGTTTTTGCGTGAAAGTTGGCCAGGTTTTTGTTAAAATATAAAAAAATATGTTTAATATCACAACACCTAGCTACAAGTCATCCCGTATAATGAAAAACAGTTAGTAGATTTTACTTTCAGCTGGTAATTAACAACACTTTCAATCTATCATTTTCAACAAGAAAATATAAATCTGTCTTCCCGAAATATTATATTTTGAAATGCAAGCTGCAGAAAGTATAATATTTACTAAGTAAGTGACAATGACGCTGTCGCTACCATTTCTATTGAAAGTTAAGAACAGACGATGTAGCTAGAATAAAAAGTATATTATTTAAATCAACTGCATTCTTTAACGTAGATGACATAATATAATACAGCTAGAATGGTTCTCTCCGTGTACATTAAATTATATCATAATCTCGACGTAGATCGCTTACATATGCATCGACGGATTTAGAACCTAATAGATTTAAATAATACTGTTAAGAACATTTTCAACACTTACAATAATGAATGCTATAAGATTAAGAATATTTTAGAAACCAAATCCAGTTTATGTATCATGTGCAACTCGTAAAACCTTCATGAATAACGTAGGATTAAATACAAAGTTATAGTTCTGCGGTAGGTCGTACGTCGGCCCAATAACGAAATCATTCAACGTTAGAAACGTTCACACTATTGTCTTCTTTATTTCCATAGCTATTACGACGAAATTATTATGAAGTGTTGACTGAAACGTGAACATGTACGACAAATCGAAACAACGTTCCGTGAAGTGCTAATCCGAAACACATGTGACAAAAAAAATCACTCGAGATAAGGGTCAGTTTCAAGAACACGCCTTGCAACACATACATCGCTATAAAAAGAACATCGGATCAACGGATTGACAATGACAAGCGTTTAAGGGCCACGTTTATTTATTTGTACAAGTATTTCCTTTTAGCGACGCCGTAGACACAAAATAAGGAACTTTTAGATAAGCATTGTACGTTTGACAAGACAAGCCAACGTACATTATGGTAATAACTTTAGCTGTGAACGGAAAGCCGGGACACGCGGCTAGTTACGGCGAAACAGGATGTATTAAATTAGAAAATATATATCCCTTGCACGAGTATTCTTAAATTTAAAGCAAAATGTATGAAAGTTGTAAAGTTTGGCGATAAATTCAAGTCAATGTGTCGGGCTCTTGCTTGTAAAACTTGAGTTACTTGTAAAACATCATGTATTAACTTCAGCCGTTTGGCGATGTTTTATTTTACGCTGCGAGTTTCTTATACGAATACGCTGGGAAAACTATGAAAATTAATTTTAAAGTGCGGACAACTGTCGCCTTGGAAACTTTTGCTACAAACTACAGCACAACAGAGAAATAAGCGAAGCTTAATGCTTGCTCGTTGAATACCGCCTTAGTCCAGTTGGTGCAAGTTTGACAACTGATGAGAACTTTGAATTACAGTACCCAACTGTATTATTCTGTACAAACGTTTATTTACAAGATTTATTAGGTACTATATTTATTATATTTGACCGAAATGATTTATTGTGGTTACTTCTTTTTTGTAGTATATCAACAAAAAGAGATGTTATCACAATTATTCATAATCGCATAATTAATGATTACATTTGAAGGCAATTTTCGTTTTCAATAAATCATACTCGAATCGATCAATATTTGACTGTTCTACAGTTTTTGAGACAGAAAAGTATTACAACTTACACTTAAACCTACATATAGTTTTAATACAATAAAACTTCAAACAAGAACATATCACCAGCCTTGAAATACATTACCATACGCGACATACGCATGCAGTTGAACGTCCCCATAAAGCAGGAGTGTATCGGCATAGAGCACAAAAACTATCGAATGTGTAATTGAGTCGTCGTGAGTCACCCCGGGGCGGCACACATCTGCTGTGCTACGTACTGGCCGCTGTGTGGTAGGTTATAGGGAGATTATTTTTGATTAAGGAATAAAATAATATTGTGAAACAAAAATAAAATATTTTTTCCAATATTGTCTCGATTAGGATGCTGAGCGCTGGCAGGGAATTAGAATTTAGATTATGTTTCCTCTTAGTTAACTAGACCAACAAAAACAGGGATTATAGAACTACAACTCTAAACGGCGTATGTGGTAGAAGAATACATCTATTAGTTTGCCAATAATGGTTTTCGTACTTATGTTTAACACGCGCGAAATGTTACATATACTCACCAAGAAAAAAAACTATGTTTAAGTCTTGTCATCAAAAAATAAACAATTACGAGATTATAAATTGCATCTGTCAATATCATACCGTAAAGCTACCACACCTATTCCCCGAGGTGCACTAGCGCGGTTTAGTTCCGGTACTTGCGGAGTCTTTTGTTTTCGCCCCACTAACAGCCCACCGAGTATTATTTAGCTAAAACCAGGGGAAACCGTTTTAATGGACTACACAAAACTAGAAAACGAGGGGACTGAAAGATTAGATTTCTTATCAAGCAAAAAAATCTTGGCACAAAACTACGTAATACAAATTGTATTGACTGTTTGTAGAATAATATTGTTATAGGGGAGTTTTTGTGGACAAATAATTGGTTTACTTTATTTTTTGTTATAAGTAAATAATACTACGAGGGTTCATAGATTTGTATAGACTCGAAAACTAGTTTGTCCTACTCTATAAAAATAATCAAGTATAACAATCAATCTTTCAATAAATCTCAAAATCTAAGTAAATATTCTAGATCAATTCACTCAAAATGTATTCAACTATATTCCCTGCTGGCAGCTCTAATTACATTATCACCCATATTCTAACAACAAAATGTCCACAAAACAAATTGAATTCAAAAATAGAACAAATTGTTTTACAACCAGCCGTAAAATTGTGCCCACATAAATAAACTTACCACAGAATATAAAAATTAACGCAAAACGCGAGAATGTCATCCTTTATATTTGTACGTTATCCCATATGCGGGTATGGGGCGATAATAATTATAATTAACGCGATTATCGCACGCCCTCCATAATACTGTAAAACTTAGTAATGCGTCTTAATGCAGTGAAACTAATCGATGATCATAAACTCATTTTATAATTAAGTTATAGAAAAAAGTGTATGTCATGATGATTCTCGGGATTATGGACATAACACTTTCGCGAGCTAAAAAAAAGATTAATGACTAAATAAAATTCAAACGGCGAGGTTAAACGTAGCTTTCTTATAATTATTTATAAAAAAATAGTAAGTAACCTAGAAAAATAAGTGGAAGTTTTGGCAAAGATATAAAAAATAATCTATATATGTATAATAAAATCGTCCTTTGTATGGTTTTCTCTGTTTTTTTTTTAACAATTACCGCCTTATTAAAAACAATAACACAAGATCAGTAGATGATAGAAATCCCTACGGTATAAATTATATTTTGCGATAAACATCTTTACCTCCCGCACGGCAGGACCCGCAGATTGTCCCCGAAATGAATGTGACAAATTGAATGACTACTGTTGCCCTTGCCGAAAAAAAAATCAAATGGTTATGCAACTGTCAATGGAATTTGGAAACTTTTTTGCACATGAATTGTGTCAAAATAATTCATAGTAGGCAGTAGGAATATTTTACTTCAAATCGAAAGAGAGTTCATCTATGCCTAAAATAGCTAGCTGGTATTAAAAATATTATTTCATTTCGTTCTCTTTGTTGTATCAATAATTCTAAGCTTTATTATTTTTATGAAAAAAGTGTGTCTTAAAGAATTTAATATAGTCAAAAGTGTCTGGGCCAAGCTATTTGAATAAATTAGCCTGAATACGCTTGCGAAAATAGAATGCCTTCAAAGAAAAGAGCGCAATATACTACAGAAAATTATCCCCAACGCCTCAGAAAACACCGATTCTCCCGTATTATAAGAGTCACTTAATAAAATTTAAGCGTTGAACAGTTTAGTCGTAGAGCCCATAAAGAAGTCGATGGGCCGGAGGAGCGCAACAATGACGACGACCGTCCCAGGACATTCGGACCAAGTTTATTTTACTGTTCCCACTAAAATGTGCAGTAAAAACCCGCCCACGCGATGTAACACCCATGATATTCCTACTGACCTTTGCCCTCGTATAAAGAATATCCCAGACGCATAATCCCGAGAAAATTTTATTGTCACCCGATAATTTAATACCGATTCCATCGTAAGAGTAAAAATGTTGATGCCATTTCAAGTACAGAAAAGTAAATAACGATGTTTTTAATGACGTCCCCAAGTTTAATACGATACTGTCACATATTTTATTTATAATTGCGTATCCATTTTGGCATTAACGTATGACACAAAGTCGTTTAAACGCAAATAGATCTCCGAGACGAATTCGATAAAAAAAGTTTTTATTATACTTGCCCGCAATGCAGCGGTTATAATGCTGGCCACTATCCAGTTTTGAGATTGTGTCGAAAATTATATTGTAGCAACATCTTACAAAGCTTCCTTGTATATTTTAAAACATGCGTTGTTTTTAAATTGCATTTAAAACTACGAGAACATTTAATATTTAAATTTTCTGCAACAAGAATGAAAGAGGTTAAAGTGTATTGTTTTTGTTGGCAATAATTCACGTTTGTATAGATTGTAGCGACATCTTGCATGTATTATAATTCTTCTCAATTACATGATACATCTGGTGCATTACTCATCGAAGCGACAGTTCTGTGTAGGTAAGTCACTTATGATTACTTGGGCATCTTCTGGGGCGGGAGGTTTATTGGCCCGAGTCGTTTAACTTGTTTAGTTTATTGGGCTTTAGCCGTTTATCGTATTAAGACAATGCAGTTACCAGCCCACATTTCATAGGGTGTTTTGATAAAGGATGATACTCGTTTTTAGATATTGTTTCCTGGACGTAATGATAGTAGGCGGGTGTTCAGTAGATTGAAAGTTGGGTAATCCTTCCAGCTTACGCTTGTTATTAGCTGAGAGAGAAAGGCGTTGATCGATATCAATTTTGAAGAAGCTTATGCGATGAAATTGATTATATATTTTAGTACTTTGAAGCTTCCTACTTTTCGAAGTGATTTGCAGATAATTCGCACTAAGTATAGGTTTACTATAACAACATAAAATAATCTTTAGAAGTGCCAAACCATTGAATAAATAAGGAGTTCTTTTTATAGCGTGAAAAGATAATAATTAGCTGCGTAAGTGTAACATTTCGTGTTTACAGGTGCACATTGCATACTGCATTGCACATAGTCATAGTCCGTTTTTGCAGCAACACTGGCCATTAAACATTACAATTTATCATAATTACGAGCGCTTATTCCTGGCAGCGTGTAGATTAAAAAACATAAATTATTTCCATAGGTGTTTTAAAAATGGCACATAAGAAACAAAAGGTGTTGGGATATAAAGTTACGTTTAAAACACAGACCAATATTGAACAGTAAGTGTAGCATGTACATTAAACACAAAATCGTAGTCTGGTAGTTCTCTAGCAACTAAATTGATGACCACCAAACACAGCATCCAAAAACCCTCAGCACGGAGCGTTCCCAGCTAATCTTCGGCTAATTGATAACGGACGAAGAGCGAATGCATGTGACACAAAATCAATATGGCTGTGATGGATGGTGCTGAATTTTAATTAAACTCACATCAACCTGTTAGCTGACAAAATGAGCTTATAATGGCGACGCCGTGTACATAACACATGCTAGTCTAGCCATTAATCTATGAGCAAATATTTATTTGGTAATACACGCGTCAACGATGTCCGTTTGTAGTCGTAAAGTTTTTGGGGAAAAAACTGAGGTTAAATACGTGTGAGTAAATTATTAAGCTACTGTGAATATTTTACATATTATTTGCCTAAAATTATGTGAATTTTTCTGTTTTGCAATAATTTATTGCGGCAATTTTAGATAAGTCACTACAGAATTAATAATATTGTCTTATACAGCAAAATATTTTTTCTATTGATCATCAAATGGTTACTATTTAGGAGATCTCGTAACCGAAAGACAATTTTGTCTCATTAAACATCGTGCAACGTAGCATCATTTCGTTACGCTTTAATTAAATCTGAATGAGTAAAAAATAAAAGTCACTAAGAACACTAGATGCCGCCTGCATCATTCAAGCGTATTGCGAGTTTGAGTGAGCGATGGGCAGTGCCAACACTCAGCAGCACTTGCTTTGTCGGCCCTTGATTTGACCTCTACAGTTTATTCACTTATCAGCCTCTCAGTGCTCTATTTCAGCTCTCCACACTTTCTACATCGCATAGATAATTGCAGCGGCATACAAAGCTACAATTGCATTCGTCTCCTGTCTGTCGACCATTTCACACTCCAATAGACCTACAAAGGGAGTCTGGACACCGTGACATGATGAAGTGTCACCTCTCCATGATAAACGATACTACACCTCGGGCATCAAATGAGAAATTCAATTTCTCGCTCCCGTTACTTCGGTTAGCTGCCGGCTTCGTATTTTAGATCAATCAGAAAGTTATAGTGATTTTATTTACGTTGTTATATTATGAAAGGCGTGGATGAAGGGCTTACAGGCTCGGAAAGTAATGGGTTTGTAATCGGCGGTGTCTTTATTGAATGTTCTTTAGTCTTGGGTACGGACTACGGATAGAACGAATCTTTAAGCTACAAGCGTCTAAGAAGTCAATTTTAGAAAATAGGGTTGTGGTGGAGCTTGTTTCTCGGCAAATTATTAATAAGAATTGCTTGATATGGCTTTTAAAGCGGTTATTTTCTTAATGCTGAAAAGTAAATACGACACTTTCTCTCGTCTTCTGTTTACTTATACCAACTAGCAGGCTCCGGTAATTATGCTTGTCGCCACTAAAGTAACTGTTGGATCGTTAAATAGTTTATCCGATAAAACATGTTCAAAGGTCTTTTAATTAATGTTTAATTGAAATATTTCATCGACATCTATTAACGATTGGTATACACTCACTAGCAGACGCTACCAAATAAAACATGCATGTTTATTCGTATTTATAATTAATTAATGATCTTTACAATAATATTATAAGAGGGTAACGCTAGAAAGTCGAGAAATATAAAAATTAATGACATTATTAAAGCAAAAGCTATTAATAATCTCAATTTAGAGTTTTATAACTGCGGGACGGAGATGAGCGTCTTAATAGTTTTTGTGTGGTTTTATGAGTGGACCACATGGTTCATCGGGTTTATTAACTGCACTAATGCAGGTTTTACGAGTAATTTCACGGTTATTCATTGTGCCGGCAGGGGGCGCAGCCAGTGTTAACGCGCCGTGCCATTTGCTTCAACTTTGTACGTGATGTAGGATGATCGTAATGAACACTTTATTGTCTTTAATTAATGAGTGTTAACGTGGACTGCCGCTGGGAGGACTTTGTTTCTTTGGAAATAAAACGACTGTCTTTAGTGTTGTGTTTTATTGACAGTTGCACATTACTCGTAAGTACTCCTGTAAACTTGTCCAGTCGCACGTGCTACGACGATCCCTGTCCACGAAAAACTTGCATTAAAAAGTTACAAGAAACTGGTACAATACATTAGATATCGTTTTTACGATAGAATGATAAGTAAATACTATTCATTGAATATTTTGATGCTACAAAGTTCTTACCTATAAATAATTTCTGAACCTTAGTTTAAAAACAAATTGTTGCGTCTCCATACTAGGGAATACTCTCTCGCTTTGCCTAGTTAACTAAGATCAGAACAACAACATTCACCTTTAACATTAAACCTTGAAAACGGAAGCTTATTACCACAAAACGAGCTACATTTCAGTCGTAGCTTTATTTGCAGCGCGCTAATGAACGCATCCCTCATTTAACAGTGCAAGTTAGCACGAGTAGGTACACTTCATACCTTAATAACAAGCTCTAGCATGAAAAAAGCCACGCATATGCATAAGCTTAAGTTCTTCACCAACGGTGTCTCAAAGAAATACTGGCTTGCCTCTATGACCATTTTATATTTGGCCGTAAGTAGCAAATATTTAGTTAACCTCCTTGACAGTCAGCTAAAACTTGTGCACTTGCATTTACAGGACTCAGGCTTCGAACATACTTCTAGTCTTATTATTTTTCTCAGAATATAGATATATATCCAATAACAACATACTCACTAGCACAGTGATTCACATATTAAAATTGAGTAAAACAGCAGCTCAAAACAAAACGCTCAAAGAGACTCGTATATTTGAGCAGTCGCGGTAAACCGGCGACGTTTATGTTTGTTAACAATATAACACTGAAACCGGAGCACCGATGTATTCATAACTTCCTTCACATAAAGCATCGTAAACGCATTGTTCAAGTATGCGATTATAATAAAGAAACTTTATCGGCGTGTGTCGTAAAGTGCGGAATGTAGAGGCTAAGAGTTGCCGCTCTGCCCCCATTGAGATAAAAAGTAGAACTACACTTATTTCCAGTAAATGGTCATTCAATTTGCTAAGAATAAGTGCAGTTGGTTTAAAGTTGTAAAGTTGCTAGGGATAACTTAGATCGTTGGCTTCGCTTATCCGTTACCTACTTTGTTTTATTTTACTTTGTACGAAGCACCAATTAGGATATTGCAACTTCTTTTGTAAAACCAGAGTTCGTTTCAATCTAACATCACTACCTACTTATTCCTTACTGTTGTGCTCGCTCCTTTTGCTCTTTTTCAAATACATTATAACAACGACAAACTAAACAGTAGACCAAATTGTACAATTACCTACATGTGCATCATGAAGTATCAGAAAATACGACACGCTTAAAATAAACTTGTGCAAGACAACTTAACATATAATTTAAAGCAGATCCATTCAGAATTCCACTTCCCTATAAATAATAGTAATTTAACTAAACCCTTGTTTTTATGCTAAAAAAATGATGACAGACACTCAATGCAAAGCCGTTGTCAAGACAAGAGCGAGAGCTAGAGTGCATCAAGATTTATGATTATGATTCAACGTCGCCGTCTGCATTCAATGGCATCACAATTTATGCGATAACGCTGTTTTGTTTTCCAATAATTAATAGTCCACTTGGGACGTAACACAACTTCTCCATCGGCGACCGTCAAAACGCAGTACAAAGCAATAAACTGTGTCAAATTAAAAACCCTTTGAAGGCGCCGTAAACATAATCGTAATACCAAAATAAAAAGATCGTTCTGAATGCAAGACATGTGTCCACATGTTGGTAAGAGACAAACCGTGTATAATGTGATAAAGTGGCTGGATACCGCTCCTATGACGAACGCGTTAAAATTTCGTTGAAAGAAAAAGATGGGTTTATTTTTAAATTCAGGATGCTGTTGACACTGCAGGGTGTTTTCGTTTGGTCACAGTCGTGATTGTTTTTCTCATTAAAAGTCTTTTCTCGTCCCAAATTCAAAAACAGATTACTGATGCTGTTTTGGAAGGATCTTACGTACTAAATGTAATCTCAGTATTAAACTTCATCATATTATTATGATCCTGTACCTAAGTGAAGTGGATAAACTTCCCAGGTAACTTCACTATCAGGAAGTTGCCAATGCTGGCATAAATAATCAGCACCTAAGTAAGTTTTGCATCAAAAATGTATGTCACGCTAAGATAGCCGTCATTTCTCTACCTAACATCAACCCATCATACCTTGTATCCGTATCCATAATCCATGAACGTGCGAAATGTTCCGAACGTATTATCAGCTGGGTGTTTACTTTGATGCGCCTTGCCGTCGCCGTACTAAGATAAATCGACGTACACACTCATAGCTCCCACGGACACGGGACGCTGGACTCTTGACATCAAAGTCAACAAGATCCCGACAATATCGTAATATATTATGCTATATTTTGTTTTGGATTGTTTTATGAACCTAAGTTACGTAGGCCCTTGAATGCAAATTATTGAAAGCTTGTTCTAAGAATAGATGATGATAACTAAGTATTCACTTTTGGAAAGACCTAGGTAATTGTACGAATCTAAGATAAGACTAAACCGTGTCTTAGGGACACATTTGGAAAATAAAAATTGATAAACGATTTAGTTTTATTAGACAACCAAATCTATTAAGAACTAGCTGACCCGCGCAACTTCGCTTGCGTCACAGAGAGAATGGGTAAAAAATTTTCCCCGTTTTTATAACATTTTTTATTGCTACACTGCTCCTATCGGTCGTAGCGTGATGATATATAGCCTATAGCCTTCCTCGATAAATGGACTATCTAACACTGAAAGCTTTGTTTAAATCGGACCAGTAGTTCCTGAGATTAGCGCGTTCAAACAAACAAACAAACAAACTCTTCTGCTTTATAATATTAGTATAGATAAAGTTGGATAAAGTATTGCTGGAAAGTAAAAACCGAAAGCACTGTAACGCGCGATTATAAGTCGGTAAGATTTTCCTTAATTTTGGCACTTATGCACCAGTAGATATCGCTAATCATCATTCACAGGTAACTACGGGAGCTGATCAGATAGGCAAGCAGATATTATACTTACTCCATCCCAGACGTATCACGTTAACCACCCGTTCAGTTTGATGTTAACCAAATGTCGTAAACAAACAGAAGTGGGGTGTTTGCTCTCACGTCTATGGCGGCTAATCTATAAACGGTTATGATTATAAATTTATGAGATCCCAACCACCGTCACCGTTCACCACGGCATTTATTATTCAAGCACAGAAATTAGAAACGGTGCGCGAGTGCAAGTTAGTTTATTTGGCTCTAGATCAAAGGATGGAAATCCAGCATTGAAACTGCTGAATTTATTTTAGGCTCTCGCTCTGAACATTTTTTGTTTGTATAATAGTTATACTTAATAACACTTTTGGAGTAATAAACGCTAAAATAATTCGTATTTCATTAATACAACGCTTTAGTAACAAAATATATGTTTCAGTTTTAATATTATTTTAATTGAAAAAAAAATCTTTAAGAAATTCATCATCAATCTAGATTATTAAAAAAATCAAAATAAATAGGGATTTGCCCTCCATTGGTTGTAACACAAACTATAAGCATCCCGCCTCGCCCCGAGTTACTAACGTAAAACTAGCTAGATGTCGCTACCTACAAGGCATTGTTAAAATGAGAATATGAGCGTCTGTTAGGTCACAAGCAATTAAGCTTGCTTAATAAAGTTAATGAAAAATATTTCAGGTGTTTATTATAATTACGCACAATATTATAATAAAACGAGTTAAAATAACAGCTGATCCATTTTGACATTGACAGTCTTGACACTGATATTATTTGGAAGGGCAGTTTTGTAACCCTTTCTGCTTGTGCCGTTGTTCACAAAGATTAAGGAAATGAGCTTATGGCGAAGAGTTATATCACCGACGCTAGTGCGCAATGTGTATAAACAAGATATTATCAAAGCTGCCTTTCATAACTGTGTGTATAAAAATGTAAACATAACCTCAAAAGCCGTAAATTTATATCCAAATAATACAAATTATAACGTTGTTAGATGGAAATCTAAGAAGGTGAGCACTGAAGTACATGATAAAGTATCTCTTCTATTTCGTAATAATGGTTTAGGTTAGCATATTATTGGGTATTATTAATAACAACTATTATTGTTATTCAGGGCCAATATGACTCTGATGATGAAGATATCGACTTGGATAGCGATTCATCACTCTCGAAGGATTCTAAAGTAGTAAAATTTTCAACCACTTCAATGAGAACCGATGTTATATTAAAATCTGCACTTAGTGTATCTAGAAAGTAAGTACCTACCTATTCAATAACAGATTGCTATTTTTTATGCTCAAATTATTTAAAAATATGACTATAATGTACACTCTAAATCCACTTGATGTAACATATACTCCACTAGTACAAGATATACCTTAATAATTAATTGTTCTTATTTTTTAGCAAAGTAGAACAGATGTTCTATGAAAGTAAAATAAGAATAAATGGAAGGAAAATAATGAAGAAAAGTGCTTCTGTAAGTTAATCTATTACTATTTATTTATTATTTCTTAGTTTTCATTTATCTCTATTAGGCAAATAACAAAAATAGAATTAATTATTAATAGGTCATCAGCCTAGCCTTTCTTCTTCTAGCCTGTTAGAGTTGGCTTCCAGTCTTACCGTATGCAGCTGAATACCAGTATAATTGCATTTTAATATTTTTTCCTGTTTTCAGGTTAAGGTAGGAGATGAGGTTGATGTTATAAAGATGGTAAGTCCAAAAAATCCTGACCACATTTATGTAGCAAGAGTAGAAGTGTTGAATGCAGTGCCCAAAGAAGAAAGTATAGCTATAACTGCAAGAAGATTTAAGAATCTTCTAATAGAAAACTATGAAGAAGACCCACATAAAGGGGTTGCAGAGAATGAATAATGTTGTAGTACAATAAGACAATAGTTCAATTGGAGTTGCAAATATCATAGGTGCATTGCCAATCCTGATATGTGCATTGTAAGATTTTTAGGACAACCCATAAACTGTAAATACGACAATGTTAAACATATGAGGAAACAAAATATAGCAGATTTTTTATGCTTTACTTTGTTAATTTTATACCTTTTCAAAACAAACACAATACATTGCCAGAAAAAGATGCATGCTATCATTTGAAAAAGTTATTAACATGCAAATAGTTTAGGTTTGACAAGTGCACTAATGAAATCTATATGTGCTAGAAAAAATCACAAGAATCAACTTGTAACAAAGTACTGCCATTATTTTTAAATAAATTATGGGATTGTTGACCTTTGAGTTGTGAGACCTTTAGATATTAATAGATTTGTAAATAATTGTTAGTTATAGAATAAAATCCAATGAACAATAATATTTGATTTATTTATACCATGTAAACCTTTAACATGATTAAATATCTAGATCTATATCACAATCTGAGCTTTCAAACATTGATATTTGTGAACTGGGATTTGAAATTTTATTTGAAGAATTTGATCTATTTTCTGTTAATACAGATTTGTTTAAAGGTACAACATTATCTAGGTCTAAATCAATAGGCTTTGTCGATTCTGAAGTTTCAAATATGGATATTTGTGATTTTGTACCAGCTTTTTTAATTGAAGGAACTGTATCTTTTGATTTTTCTTCAACTGCTTTTACACTTTTTGTCGAAGTGTTAAGCACTTTACTAGATTTTTCATCATATTTATCAAAATCATGTTTACTAACAAACTGGAACTGCTTCAACTTGTTTACAGTATTCTCTTTGTTAATATTGCTTTTGGTTTCGTCAACACTTTTGTGGAAAACACTTTCATTATGTTTGACACTTGATTCATGATCTTCAAATGATTTATCACTTTCAATTTCATCTGGTTCTGATTTAATTACTTTGTTTTCAATATTTTCCGTAGGTTCTCCTTCAAAACTGAAATCAATACCTAGGTCTGCTAAAGCATCATTTACACTAGGTATTGCATTTAGTAAATTAGTTCTGTCATTTTCGTCATCACTGTCAGATAGGTCATCATCTTCATCAACTTTGCCTTTACTCTTTTTCCCTTTCTTAGGTAGTTTACTTCTAACCATGCTTGTATCTACTGTAACTTCTTTTCTTTTTCTTTTATTGCCTTTTTTCTTCTGTACAGGTGGTTCTTTCTCTGTTTTGTTAAGCGTAGCGTGCTTTTTCAAAGTCGCTGCAAACTTTTCATTGATATTATTTTTAGCATTTCCCTCCTTCGCTTGAGCGTGGTCTTCAGAATCATCATCGTCGTTTTGTTTAGACTTTTTATTATTGAAATATGAACTAGTTATTAATGACGCCGAAAGCTGAATATTGTCATCAGTAACATCATCGTGTTTGGCAAATAATTTGCAATTTCCTTTTTCTATATCGCTTTCTAAAGTCTTATGATCGACTTGTAATAACTTAGCATAGTATAACAGTTCGTTTTTCCATATATCTTGTAAATTCAACTGTGTTAGTAGTTTCTTAGCAGTACATAGGTAGTCATAGTCGGAATATCTAGGGACTGTTGAATGTAGAGCGTCTGTAGTGTCTTGTAGTGTACAGTCCTGCATGGAAAGGTCGACTAGTGACACTGCTATGATGGCGTCCATTGGTAGGATTGTGGTACGATACATAAGGCGGCAGTGGGCTTGAGATAACCTGCAAATAAAAATATTTAAAGATATAAACTCTTATTAGGGTCATTTCTTCATACCTATGTAGTAACTTATTTGCTTCAAAATGCCGCTAATGATACTTGTTTTTTACTACATTTTTTTTTATTAATGACTCTAATGTTGTTTAAATATTTAATTTTAGCAACTTACCTAACTAAACTGTCCAACATTCGAACAGTAGTTCTTGACGGATCTCTATGTTCCGATCTTCTTTGAACCATGTAGTAAGACTGCAATATCATATTTGCTGATCTTGTCATCTCTGTATGTCTAGGCCCAACTAGACTAATGTACATCTGAAAATTAAGAATTAAAAATATTAAATATTACCTATTCAGTTATCTTTCAAAATTAATAGATTAATCTTCTTACAGGTAAATTCTTCCTTGTTATATTTTATCCGAAATTAGGAGAAAAAATTCATTTTACCTGTAATTTTTCATTATTCCATTTCTTCTTAGTTTCAGTCGTATTGGATTCGCCAAAAAGTATATACGACGAAACAAGTTTATCCCATGTTTTATTTTTAGAATCCAGTAATATGAATATCAAGTCGAACCTGTAACAGAGATAAAATCAACACTTATTTACTTCGTTAAAAGTTTTGAGGTACCTTGTGCCCAATATATTATTTTTTGCCACATTAATAAAATGTCGGTGTATCCCTTACCTACTCAACAAAGGTGTACCGAGTGATACATTCACACTAAGTGGTTGATCTGTTTCGTAATGTCCTTTAGGATTACAGGCTGCAATGATGGCGCATCGAGTGTTCAGTTTACATACAATGCCAGCCTGTAACAAAAGGTAATACATATAATAATGCTTGAGATATAAAGTACATGATTTGTTCAGTATGAGACCAGCTATTCCCTAGAATAGTCCTTATTTACTTTAAATGCTTCTTTTAATATTGCATTTATCACCTTGATATTGGAACTATTGCATTTATTGGCTTCAGGCCTTTTTAGAAAATAATTAAACATATTAACTATTTGCCTTTGGTAATTATGCTTTACCTTAGCAACAGAAATAGTCTGTTGTTCCATAGCTTCATGTATAGCAGTGCGGTCGTGTTCCCGTAGCTGAGAGATCTCGTCGATACAGCACACGCCGCCGTCAGACAACACGAGCGCACCAGCTTCTAACTGCCATTCACCTTCTTCCTGTAAAAAAGAAGACAAACTAACTGTTACATGTTACCCCGTAAGTTTGAATGCTGATCAAATCTATCTTAAGTCTCGAGTTAGATTAACGAGTCGGGTAAAGTATTTATGGGCTTTTCTGATTTATGTCGTAAAAGTCGGACCTACCCTATAGAGTAAAAGAGTCATCCTCCTGTTACATAGGTCTAACAATATAAATGGCAAAACATGAGCCTATTTCATACATCTCTGTCTGAACAGAGTATAACATGCAAGAGGATAAAAAAATAACACGCAAATTAAGCACTATCAACACAAAGTAGGAAAGCATGGAAGAATCCATACCCTTAGAGCAGCACATGTGAGTCCAGCTCGAGTACTGCCAGCTCCTGACGTAAATACGGAACGTGCTGTCAACTCGGATCCAGCGCGAAGTAACTGCGATTTGCCTGTACCTGAAAACAAAAAGAGGTCTGAAGTCAGTATAAGAACAAAATGATAATATAAAAAAAATAAACAACATATTCTTATAATTCTAACCAAGACTGTTGTTACAACAGAATGTTATGCATTGCACAATCATTTTATTAGATTATTCATATGAAGGAGTTATTGGAAAAGTTTTGCAGTGCGAGAAAGAGCATCCAAAACATTTTTTAATACGAGGTTTGTCTATTATACCTGGATCTCCTACTAATAGCAGATGGCACTGGCCCCTCACGCGAGTGGCGTGTTTTTCACCTTGGACTGTTTTCTTGTTATTGTCATTATCTATGATGTGATTAGACCCTGTGATTACTGTCAGCAGTACAGCTAGCTTTACTAAGTGTAGTCCATAAACCTGTAATTAATCATATTGAACAATTCTGAGATGCATAGGTTTAGAACTGGATGCTGTAATATTCATAAATTATTATAATTTAAGCATAGCAAAAAGATCTTTACTGGGTCAAACAGTTTTTTCTTTGAGCTTTGAGAAGTTAAGTGCCCAAAATGACATACCAATACATAGCTAACAAAGATAGTTTTCAATATTATTATATGAATATTAATTTGTTTTGTACCTGAGGAGCCACAGATGCTATAATCCTATCCCTTCCTTTCAAAGGACAGGCTTCATACTTAGACCAGAATTCACCAAAACAGTCTTTAATATCTGGAGCAGTTGCTATAACTTCAGACCTCTGTGCATTGCATACTTCTATGAAATTTGCTTGTAACACTAGCTCAACTTCTGACTTCCTATTGTGGCCAGTCGGTCGCCAACGACGTCGTACTGTGGCACTGAAATGATTGTACAACAATAATTAGAATTTTAAATGAGTATATTAGCCTAGTCAGACTACTGAAGATCAACTTTTTGTTGTGTTTCAATACAAAAATATTACAAATCTTGCATTACCTATTAATAAGACCACTTTTATTTAGCTGTTTTGCCTTCCCTTATAATACTAGCAGTGGATGATTATACCACAGACAAACTTACCAAATAATAACATCATCTCCAGGCTTACAGCAATCTACAAGATCATCTTCTAATACAACCCACATTGAACCAGGAATAGTACCAATACTCAGCTTATTTACTTGTTCCTGCAACAAACATTACATCATATTTGTTATATTTTTAGGCTAAAATTATTTATTTGACTTCGAGCCTATTGTTAAAGGAGACTTCTACCCAGTGGGATAGTAATCGGTTACATTTTTTGTAATTTTAGTCTGTATGCACTTCTCTATAAAATATATCTTTAATAGATGCATGTACCATTTGTGAAAGAAATTATTAATTTCAATCAAAGAAACTAAAAGGACTGCGGCAAGTGGCATTATGAAAAGTTGTGATTTGATGTGTGGCTGTTTATTAATATTTATCTGCCCCATACCTGTATTTTTATTTCCTGATAGTCCTTACAATGTTCTCTAGAGACCATCTGCACTTGTGTGAATGTAGAACTTCTACAAGCTTTCACATCATTGCCACATTTCGAAGGAGGCTTCAATATGTATCTGTTCTCAAACTCTGCTTCTACACAGTTCTCATACTTACACTTGACGCAGACATACTTCCTTTGATATTCTAACATTTTAGATTGAGTTACTCTGACCACTGTACCTGAAAGAGTATAGTTGCATGTCAAATAAAAGATAACGTCATAGTGTTTTGTTGTCCTTCATAATAAAGGGTTAGGAAAACAAATATTTTTACTGCACAGCATCCAAAAGTGTTGCTGTGTGATTCTGAAGTCAATGAGACACAGTAAAAAGTAAAAATAGAAGCAAATATATTTTAGGAACATAACGAAAATCTTTATTATTTCTGAAATATCTTCATTTCAAACTAACACACTGCACATATAATGCTGATAAAGTGACACTACATAATAATGACTTGAAAAATTGGTTGTTGCGGGTATGAGACTTTACTAACCTGTCACTTTCAGAAAACATCCCAAATCAACATTCTTCGGAAACACAGTGCGATGTAGTTCAGGGCAAACTGGCAGTCCAAAAAACCTCGCGTGAACATTGCGTTTTAAAAAGTAATAATCCAACTTTGATAAGGTTATTTTGTATTCATCTCGTTCTAGTATTTGTTGTTGTGCTTTCATTACATCCTTGTCGCAAACTGGTAGACACTCCACTGGACTACACAGGACTCTATCACCAACATCAGGATTCGATTCGAAGAGCTTTAAAAAACTAAAAAGAATATTCGTTACTCTCAACTTCGACGACAGTTTGTTTTCATTCTGTATCAAAGATATTTACTCTATTCTAATGCTGTAGTATCCTAAGTTATCCGTCTCCGAAAGAATGTTCAGACAATCTTGTAAATGAAACTTGATTAGATATTCTAAAATCATTATTAAACATAATTTCAATTACAAACAAAATACACAGATTTCGCGGTTCTAGCTTGTCTTGTTGATCAAACATTGTCAAATGTCAATGTCAAAAATGCATAACTGATTTTTATTTTCATCGGGCAGGGGAAACTATACCTTCACAGCCATACCTTTAGTTATGTTACAAGTTAGTTTTTTTGAAAAGTTATTTGATAATGTGGAGATAAACCGCATTTTTTTTTCTTTTGAAAAAGATAACTCCCGCTTAAGATTTGTTCCCCGTGGGGCTCTATCCTCCCGACGCAATGGTATTGGTATGGAGACCTGAAGCACTGCGACACGACGGCAGGCTAATTTATATGATGAGCAGGAATATCGGTATCTGAGCCCGGTTATGAATATGTCTATGAAATATTTAATACTTAGTTAGAAGTGTATATAAATATGTTTATCAGTGATTTGGTTACCTTAACTTATGTACTCGTCCGCACTTAATCGCAATCTCTAAGGTTAAAAAAAACACTATTAAACAATTTAATTCTTTATTATTTTTACGTCACAGTCGTGGTATACTCTACACATCTTGAGGGATCTGTTGGGAAGTATTCTTGGCATTTAGTCATCAATCTTTTCAATGCTTGAATGTACTTTCTCTGTGTCTCGTCGTTCATTACGTGCGCCACGTTTTTCGAGAAAATCTTTTCTCGACCGGTACGTGCGTGGATACCCACCATGGTTACTCCGATAGGCCAAGGAGCATTACCTATAGCCATCTGCAAGTATGCATCACTTGCCTGAAAATAAAAAATAGTTGTAATGCGTATCATTCATATTCCACCAGCATTAGCTCACGAAATATTGGGTTTACAGGCACGCACACTCCCGTAAACGGGTGTAGACGAGCGAGTATGTTTGTATTACCAAGAAAGCTGTATTATAATATCATTATGAATGTAATGAAAGAGACAAATGCAGTCATGTACCTACATAGTGAGTGCATGTAGTTTTAATGTGTGACCAATAGGGCTAAATAATATTAGGTACCTAGCTAATAAAGAATATCAGTACTAACCATTATATAATTTCTATCAAGCAAATGTTTAGTAATTTCACATAAACTTTCACAGATGTCATCAGGTAGGTTTTTCTTCTTCAGCTTTCGTACCAGAGGTTTCAAATACACTTGAGTTTGTGTGTATGTCGCTCTCGCCATTTTGTGTTTGACAGCCATTTTCTCTGAAGCTGTTGCTGAGTTGAGCTGCTGACCCCAAAGTTTTAACAGGAACTGAAAAAAAATTCAAGTTTTCATTTAGTTAAGATGGTGATGCATTCACTAAGATATTGTTAACAGAATGAACAGCAAAATTATTAGCAATGCCAAGTAATTTCATATTGGATTTTTTTATAGTTCACTAAGTTCAGTAGAGAAATATTGGAATTCATTTAAATTTTGTGTATAAAAAAATTAAATGAAATAACGAATAAAACTCACAGAGTATAACTTTAAATATATGATACTTGTACCTAGGAGATACCTGACTTAAACTACAATAGTCTTGTTAAGTAAAATAGAGTGGGAACTCACTTGTAACAATGTCATAATAACATTCATATCATGTATCTTGTCTCCCTGCCCCAATGTTTTGGCCATTTCCAATATTGCATCATAAGTTATGGAATCATCAATCATTGTGTCTTCCTTGAGTTGTTGTTTTTCATTGTCAGTCTGAAATTAATAAAATAAAGCTCTAATTAAATATAAATATATCAGAGTATTGTTACACACTGATTTTAGATGAGCACCATGCGTTAAGAGAATGCTGCTTGTTACAATTCTTGTCTTTTCAATAATGATTAATATACCATAAATTGCCTCAGTTCCATGCATTTATAGTCGTAAAGGGGTCAAAATTCTGGTATAAGGAAGAAATAGTGTAATAGGATTAATAGTGCATAGCAATATCAATAATGTAATTTTATCACTCCAACAAAGGATATAAATATGGATCAACCATTACTCAAACATACATACCATCACTTGTGATCCTAATGCTAATATTTCATTTAGATATGCTTCATCTACTTTTTCCATAGCTTCCTGGAAGTCATTTCTTAGACCCTGAAATCATTAAAAGTTTTTATATAAAATATTTTTTTACAATTATTTTAAAAATGTAGAACAATCAGTGTAAGCCTAAATTAATTGGTCTATCTTCAACAAGACTGGACCTTTTTAATAACTTAATTAAGCATGTCTTATGTTTATTTTTGTTTGTAAAAAGATTACAAAATCATTTCAGCTACTTACTCTATTCGCCTCTGGTTCTTGAATCTCAATTCTCCTTAATCTTCTAAATGATTGAACCTCACTTTCACCAAACAACCATATTGGATGTCCTCGCTCCCTCAACCTTTTTATAACTTCCGTCCTAGGCAGAGAGATTGTTTCTGTCTGTTCTGCTTCATTTGCTTCTTGTTTGTCAGCTGAAGAGTCAAAAAAACGTTATAACCAACTTATAGGGCTGAGATGAGAAACTTTATAAAGGAACTACCAACTGGATTATCAGAGGTTATAATTTTTTTTCTTTATTACTTGTGACAAGGTTTATAAAATTATAAATTATCAGTCAGGTAAGTTTTTAACAGTTATACAAACTAACTTAAAGTAAAGCAACTATTTAGACAAGCTTTCATACATTGCTAGCATTGTTGAGTCAAACCTTTCGTTTGTTTATCCTCTTGTTTTTCTTCCTCTGCCTCCTGTTGTTGAGGGCCATACTTTTTTAAGTACTCTTCTTGTTCTTTAGCTATCAATTCACCTCTTTTAAAATATTTCCTGTTCTTTGTGGGATCCTGTAATATTAGAAAAACACGAAGAGTTATGATGGTGAAAGCAACAACCTCCCTGCAAAGGTAGGTAATTTTGTGATTGACACGGATTATTTACTTACAATAATGTTTTTTTCTTCGAGCAGCTTACGTTTTCTTGCAATTTCAGCTTTTAAAATATCCATTTTGTTATGTGAGAAGAATCAAAGCGAATTTTACACTGTGTTTTGTAAATACTACGATTACAAACTGTCAGTTGACACTTTACAGTTGTCAAGTTTGGCATTTCACTTTACCATTGACAATATCCCTCACTTTCATGGTTGATTCAAGGCAAAGGCAATTTTCTTGTTCTGCCCAGCCTGGGCCCATAGATATATTAGGTCGGGGAAAAAATCTTTTCGCATTATAGTATGACGTATAAACTTGTAAAGAATCTCTTTGGCTTCAAGGATCACAAATGAGTACACGGTTCATTAGGTTTCTTTCAGTGAGCTCGTGAGGTACCGACCTAAATATCGACCTTTTTTGTGTACAGAAAAGATTTTATTACAAGTTCATACATACTATCATGCGAAAAGACTTTTTCTCCGACCTATACGAGTTATATTCAATTTATTTTGATTGCACGTAGTTAAGTTCCAGAGTAACTGTAGTTTTTATACATGATAGTAAAATACATCATCAAGAAAATAAACTATAAAACTTATAGCGGATGTCTTTACTTTGAAACCTCTCTTTATTTTTATTATCAAAACAGATTTTTATGTGATAATGTTTATCATCTACCTAGATATTAATCATTGTTGTTAATCACCTTCCAATCAATGAAAATTGCCGACAATTTAATTCATAACAAGACAAGGAGTGAACCTTTTAAATCATATTATATCGTATAAATCTCATTGGAAAATGTAATTTTTACAATGTATAATTATTTATTCCATGTTTTAATTACATTTTTAGTTATAAATCAAGAAGAAGGTGCGTGATAATCGAATGGACCAATGACCGGAATGTATTTTATTAGTGTGAATATATTTTTTTAAGTTGTGCGTATTAATAGTTTTAGGATATTCGTCTAGAATATTGGGAGGTGTTGAGGCGCCTCCTAAATATGGAAAGTTTCATGCTTCAATACAAAATTTGACTGGTCATCATGTCTGCGGAGGTGCAGTGGTATCAGAATGGCATGTTGTGACTGCCGCACATTGTGTTCATGGGTAAGTAAGAAAATACCTATTCTTTATGTACCTATGTACCTATCTATATTTTCCTTAAAAACACAGAGGATACCTTAAATCATTTTAATTTCAGCGCGAATCCCGCATTCATGAACATTGTAGTCGGCACTAACAACTTAGAAACCGGTGGTATACAATATGACGTTGTTGATATAATTGTATACGATAACTACAACACAAGTAGCAGAGAACATGATATTGCGTTGTTAGCTATCAAGGAACCTTTTGATTTACGTTCTGTGCGTATTTTGAGACTAGGAAAGCATGAATTGATGGAAGGAGACGAGATAATACTGACTGGATTTGGTGCGCAAGAAGTAAGTAATGAAATAAAGCCTTTCAAATTGTTACGTTAATATTTCATACCAACAGTGTCCGTAGCGTAGTGGTTAAGGTGATCTTTACGCTAACGCCATCTACTATTACTGCTTAAGGTTAGTTCGATTCCCAAACGGTACATTATTTGAGTGACCCACGAAAAAGTATGTTTCATGTCTATTTTTTTGCCCATTTACCAGTTCGTAAACGCTTCTGCAACAAAATTATGAATAATAGTGTATCTAATTTAAATCAGACTACTTATCTTTAAATTACACTTACTTTTAGCCCAATGGATTATCAAGCACCGTAATGCAAACTCTTAACTTAACGGTTTTCAATCAGGAAATTTGCGAATATGCAATGCGATATGCTACGACACCTGTGACTAGGGAAATGTTTTGCACATTCTCCCAAATCGGACAAGGAACCTGTCATGTAAGTTTAGAATGCATTTATTGTACGTAACCGACACGATATGGGGTTCTTCCCATCTGCCTCCTTCGAGAATTGTAGTACGTACCTATATGGCACCTGTCCCTGTTAGCTTCTAGCAACTGTAGACTCTATCATCAAAATCTGACAAATCATATTAGGCTCACCAGCCACAAATTGCCAAAATCATAAAATCTTGTAAGTACCATAAAATTTGTTTCAAATAAAAAAAAATTTAGAAAACGCAAAAATACTCTTTATCCGGAACCGTAAAATTTGCATAGTAGTATTTTAACGCCGAGGCAAGAGTTGATGTTAAAAACATCAACAAAAAACATGTTATGTCAAAATTAAACCCCACTTTTCATTTCTACAGGGTGATTCTGGTAGTCCTTTGGTGAAAGGTAATGAAATCGTCGGCGTAGTATCCTGGGGCTATCCTTGTGCCGTCGGCTTTCCAGACGTCCACACAAGAATAAGTTCCTACGTACCATGGATCCTACAACACACTTGTATACCACCACGAAGACAAACTATTTTCGAAAAAATAACTGAAATTGCTAAGCACATGCCCGAAATTTCGAAAAAATTTGCTGAATTTCTAAAAATGGACATTCATCCATCAAGTCCCTAATATGACATTTTGTTGTTAAAAAACCAACAGATATTATTAGTTCAAGTAGTGTTTATTGAAAATCAATTTCGAGTAGGTACTTACCGACATTTTTAAATTCGATGTTTATGTAATTCTGGAACCGTGTATTTAAGCTGTAGTAAATAAAAAAACTTACTAACAAAAAGTTATTTTATTTATTTAATACATAGGTAACTAAGATCCTTCCCACAGGACAGGGCTTTTCATTTATCCATATTAATTATGTTCCTCTTATGCTTAAATCGAATTAAACTAGCTGTGTCAAACTGTAACAAAAATAATATAATAATTTAATTCGTCACGATAATTCGTTTTAAAAGAAGTGTTTTGGTATTAAGTCGAATTATAATTATTTTTTAGATTTACCTTAAATTCACACGTATTGCTTTTAACTTCAATTAAAACAGCCATCACTGGTCTCCCATGAGCACATTGAAATGGTGTCTTGCAATGAGAGAGATCGCTAAGTAGTTGAATGCAATCGTTCTTTGAAAGTTTGTCCCCAAACTTGATAGCGTATCTGCAGGCCTAAAAACAATATAAACGTAAATTTTACTGACACAAAAAGAAATTTAAATTTGGCTCCGTACACTCGTAGCTCACCTCGCTGAAAACTAAATCCATAATTGCTTTTGGGTATAAGGAAATGCACCCTTTTTGCATTTTTATGTTGTTAATTTCTTCAGTGATTAAGTTTTTAACAGCTTTCATCACTTTATCGACCTAAATATGAAAACATTCGCAATTAAATTATGTGTATAGACTGCCGTCAGGGCACAATAGAATATGTCTAAATCGGTTCCACTAAGCTAATGATCTAATGAAACATTGTATGAAGTGTTAAAGTTACCTCTCTCGGATTTTTACCAAGTATTGCCTCAGGTATACAATTTATAGACACTTCGTCTTTATTCAAAATAGTCCATTCTAATCCGAGTTGATTAAATTTGTCTTTATAGTTATGTAAGTAAACTATTTCGTCTTTAGACATCTTGATTGTAACATTTTCTAGAGGCACACTTGTCCATTTATCGTCTTTCAAATAACCTAAAATTTAACAAAACAAAAAAGCAAGGAGGCACATTAAAACTAGGTATCATTCAATAATTAAGTTGTAGAGATACGGATTATTTTTGCTTGCAAAGTTTCGATAGGGACCATTTCTTGTATCTTTAACTTTGTGAGAAACACCGACAAATTACGATATTCGAAAAACAAGTTTTCAGGCGTTTTACTTTTATTTAAATAAACGTTCGTACCCTCTAAGTTATTCTCCAATCTTATTCTCTCATGAACCGCATGTTGATCGAATAGTACCAAATATTCTGATGCTATCTCTGACTCTCTGTACTTTTCCTTCATAACCACCGCTATAAACTTACAATCAACTTGGTTGAGCACCTGAAACGTAATCTTTATTTAGAACTCCAAAATCTAATTTAAGAGTTATAAATAGGTTTATCGATTCAACCTGAGCCTCTTTCAAGGATGTTTCGTCAAATGCTAAAGAAGCGTTCTCTTTGTGAACTTTATTTTTAAACTTGTGAATGTCTTTTGTAGTCAGATCTTCAACATTTTGTATCAATGGTTGATATACTTCAGCTTGCATATGCACGTCACTTGCAAAGTCGTTGTAAATTACCTAAAATCGGGTTATAAATTATAGTAAAAATGTTTATTTATTAAGACCTAAAAATATTTTCTAAATCTCACACTTACATCTTCGTAATAATCTGTGTCTAAATTATAGTCACACACTGTTTTTGATCCACACTTCTCGAAGATTTGTGACATGCCTGTGAAATAAATTATTAATACCCAATAGTGACGTAGGCTACTAAACGTTTCAGATACTAAAATATTTATATACCTTTGGGTAAAAACCGAAGCCTTTCTTTCACATTAAAATTAATATCGGTACCATTGAAGTAAGTGTCATAGTTAAGTTCATTCTGTTTGACAAAATGATCCGTATGATTTTCTTGGTTCTTATCCATCTCCACAATAGCCTCTTGAAACTTAGCTTCGATATCATCAATGGCATTCAAATGTTTCGCAGTTAAAGTATTACCAAAATGATGAGAAACATCTTCGTCTTGATTATGAGTTTGTATGACTTGAGTCAAATATTTATCACGAATTATGTTACCGAAATTATTGTATAAAGAGTCATCTAACCTATTATTGTTACCAAAACTCGCAGCGAATTCTTTTTCAATAGTTCCGTTATTGTGAAAAACAGTTTCACATAAGTTTATTGGGTCTACATCATTCAAGGAGTTGATATCAGAATGTTGGGTGTTTGAAACAAAAACTACATTCACATCTTTATCACCTTGATTGCATGTTTCATTGTTTACCGTATCATTTTCAAGGATTGAGTATACAATTGGATTACTCAGAAATTGTTCATCAGAATTTACACATTCATCTTCACACTGAGTAACGATATTACAGCCTGACGAAATGCTATAAGTAGGTAAGGTGTATGTGTTTCCAAAACCAAGACTGGGTTCATAATTCGGTGATTGTGAACTATATTCGTATTTTTTTTGAGTTCTATTGTTTACAAAATACTTAGTAAAATCAGGATGCTGAGCTAGCATTTCGCTAGGGTTTGTCAACAAATTCATATTGCTATTTGTAAATTCTATGGTATACGATTCGTTCACAGTTTGAGTAACATGTCTACTATAGTATTTTGTGTATTTATCGATGCGTTTTTCATGTCTTTGTTTAATGTGCTGTTTGAATGTAGGTTTAGTGTGTCGATCATTTGTGCTTAAAAAGTTATCTCTTGATTGCTTCGTAATAAATCTTGTATTGGAAGTTTTTGTTTCACGTCTGCCTTTATCAATATTATTATCGTTAGTATAAATAATGTTTCGGTTATATTTATGACTTTCATAAGTCAATGCCGCTGGAGTATCGGTCAATGCTATATTAGATGCTTCTCTGAAAATGTCTTCAAATGCCAAACTTTGATGGGTAGGTTCTGCTGAAGTGCGACGATCCGGTGATCCCTGAGAACTATAGTTTATAATCGTATATTCGTTGGTATTATATGTATTTTCAAATGTAAATTTAGAGGTTATATAATTTCTTGATGTACTACAAAATTTTGATTCTTCTTTTGGACAATAATTAGTGCTTGAGGATGGAGTAAATGGTAGTTTGAATTCAATTGGCTTTCTGACTATGGACTTATAGGTAGATACAGGCAAATCATTAATAGGGTACTGAATATTTAAAGATAAACTGTTAGCCTCTTGGTTAAATACAAGTTCTTCTTGACCTTTAAATATAGTTTGCACGAGATCATATGTCGTTTTGTAAGGTTTGGTTTTAATTTTATGCATGATATATTTTTTAATCATATTTTCGTCCATACTTGTTGGAGAATAAGCTTTGAATTTCATACAATTGTGTTCTTTATTTTTCGTTATTTTCCTTAAATCCATATGCTTGTTAGTATTTTCATCCATTTCTGTGACATTGCTGATTCGATGCCTTAAATTTATATTTTTCTTCTTATGCGTAACATTGGTTCTTTTTGTTGGCTCGGGTTCATTTTTGTTAATAAATAATGGAATGACATCGCACTGTTCTCGGTGTTTATTTTTATTACATTTGCTTTGTTTAATAAGTCTACGTCCGTCGTGTTTACGCGTTTTCCGAACTTTTTTCATAGATGACGTGTCCGTAGATTTTATTTTGTTTTTCTTTTTAATTGTTCTGACTTTTGAGGTTTTTACCTTTTTATTAGGTATAGCTGTAGGTGTGGAATTAGGTATCATCTCGTTATTGTCAGTATGTGAAACTTTCGCTGTATTATTGCTGTTCCCGGGGTGGACTTCAATTTCCATTGGGCTTGTATTCGTGAAATTTTCGTTTTCAATATTGTCTTGTATGGGTTTGTCTAAAGCAATATTTTTCTTATTCTTATTGTTAACAAGGTCTCCAATTTTTGAGTTAAGATGAACACTATTTAATTTCTTTTTCTTATTCCTCCTCTTTATCATTTTACCTAAGGTGATAATATGGCACAATATTAGTTGATTCTTTAACAATTTAACAAAGCAATTGTAATATAAATATTTGCTTACCTTTAACACCATTTTGAAGTTGCGAAACCCTTAACTTTTTTGAGTCGCTCCCTAATATTTTATCTATAATTTTCTTGATTTTATCTTGATTATTGTCGTCATTTTCATACTCTGGTTGATTGACAATTACTTGGTTTTCGTTGTTATTTACTTGTTTAACATTAAAGTCACCTACATAAAACTTGACAAGCTTTTCCAACATTTTGTTAATTTGTTCCCAGTTTTTGAATTCAACATTGAGTTGTTTAGATGTAGTACTGGTGTCGTAATCAATGTAAGGACATGTTAAAAAAACAAAGTAAAACGGTATATTTTGTTGAAATAAATGATCTTCGTCGTGATTTATCTGCAATAGAATGATAAAAATGACTATAAGCTAGATTCCTTTGCAAGCATCATCATAAGAAAATTTGTAACCTTAGACTTAGATTTCTTCTTGTCCCGTAGAAGAAGACATTTTTTAAAATGTTCGTTTATAATTTTATACAGTTTACTGGTGTTATGTATAAATTTTCCATTGACGTAGATCCAGTGTCTCCCAATATCCATATCAGGTTTTCCCATAAAAGCTTTTACTTTGTACTGATTCTTTTCAACTTGCAGTTCTTGTACTGCAGTACTTTCGATATCAAACAAAGTCGATAGAGTTTGATAAACGTCTCTTTTCTTATGTATTTTGAATATGATTTCGTTCTTTGAGTCATCTCTTAAGCTTAGTGAAATATTATTGTGTACTACCGATAACTGTTCTAAAAATGATTTCATGTTTTGCAATTCGTTCACTGGATCTATGGTGCGTTTTTGGATGTTTAGATTAAAAAGGAACCCTTTTATATCAACCTGTAAAGATTGTTAGAGGCTTGATCAGTGCTTACAGAATCTAGCGACGGAATCTAAATTGCAATGTATGCAGAGACACAGTTATACCTAGTAATGAATCTACCTACAGCTAATGAAGTACCAATATTTTAAAAAACTATGAGTTACCGTTGTTCCTTTCGAAGGACGTGTCGTAATTTTTGTAAGCTTCTTCTCTTTACCTTTATAAAACGTTTTAGCCCAAGTTTCTTCCACTTTCATGTGCCTTGAAGTTATTTTGACGTCGTGTGATATATTAATGATATTAGCTAAAAACTCGCCTTTGAATCCGTAGTATTTCGGCATAGCTTTTAGAGATGACAAATCTATGAGTTTACTAGTCATGTGCCTTTGGCCAAGTGCATGAAAATCGTTTTCAGAAATACCACAGCCATTATCAATTACTTGAATTCTGCTCTCTTGCATATGAACCCTTATCGCTATCGAAGTTGATTCGGCGTCTAGTGAATTGTATACCTGTAGATTACGAAACGTCATAAGTGGTAAAAAGCTCCATATTAAATAAGTTGGAAACGCGTTTCGTGTCGGAAAAAGGCGGATATGCTAGTATGAAACTGAGTAAGCGTCGGTTGAAAGAGTTCTCACGTAACCGAGCATACTGTTCATACTACCTTAAGTATGTAGCTTATGCAGGTATTCTCACGATACGTTCTTTGGCATTTAGTCTCTATCTAAAGCTTTAGGTACGTTGTATTCTTTAATGAATAACATTTTAGTTTTAGACTTTATATCCAGCTGCACGGAAGGTATAGGTTTCAGTTTATGCAATGCGTCACAATGACAGAAGATAACCTTAAAACTAACCATACAGTGAAGTAAAGTACAAAGAACTTAAGAGAAGAAATACTCATTGTGCTACGTCTATATAAATACATTTATGCATTGAGACATAACAATAGTCATTTCAATAATCATATCAAAGTGGATTGCAATCTTAATGATTAGTATGATAATAATCTGTTTATTGATAGAGAAGGCTAAAGTTCAATTGCTACTTACTAATTCTTCAACAGCTGTCTTGTAGTTATTAATTTGAGAGGACGCACATAACATTGAACGTACATCGTTAGGCAGTACTTTTAAAGCCATTTTTAATTATTTAATAATAACAGTTGAATCCATTGTGACATTACTCAATTAGAAAATAGAAAGAGGAAGCTAACTGTCTATTTGAATTTTGACGTAAACATATAATATCTATTGAAAAATAAGCGTGTTTTAAGTAAAGAGGTTCTATACTATATAAATAACATCTATCTGTGTTACCTTCTTCTTTCAAGAATTTGCTATGCTTGGTAGCTGATAAAAAAATATGTAATGTTAATAAGAGAAAATCATTACCTATACGTACCTTACACATACCTACAATGTAAGAAGCAAATTAAATGTTTTGCCTGACAAAGACACAAACATCCAATTTTAATAATGCATACCTACGACCTAACCTAGTTGCCGCCCACGTGAACACACGACCGTCAGGAATAAAGGCACCTAACATGTTATTACATTCGTTCATATTGACAATAATTTTAAATTGTTTACATTTATGACAGGTAATTTCTCCGAAACTACTTTTTAATGAATGGGAATCGATTCGTATTTAGCCCTGAACTCTATTTGAAATATAGGTAGCATCGATAAGGCTCGAAGTGTCGGCCGGCGAGTAGTCGTTGACGGGCCCTCACATGATTGACCGTATAAAACGGCTTTTATAGCCAAATAAGTAAAAAAAATATCAAACAACTGAAATGAACCGCCGTAGTACTAAACTCGCGTTATCAGGCTTAGTCTATTTGCTTAAAATCGCGTTTTTCTACTCATATTGTTAGATCGTTGCCAAATACTGTTATCATGCATTTGTAAAGGATAAAATCTAAATTATACACGTCATAATGTTTTTACGATAGTTATCATTCTATCTAGTGAATTATGAGTGAATTCGTTGAAAAAGAGATTTTATTGTTTTGGGAATACGTCAAACGGTGAGTAACAGAACCTCTATTGTGTCATAGCGTGCAATTATTCATAGACAATCTGCAGGATTGCGAGGCACTGACCACTTAAAATATAAACTGCACGCGATTTTGAGTCTTATTTTTTGTGCACTAAGTTATTTACTGCGCTAAACATGTCAAAAGTCTGTAATCGTAAAACTATGATAAGTAGATGAACTATTTCGTGTTATAATGCACTTTCTTAGAACAATATTCATGTTATCAGTAACAAGAATACTGTCTCATCGGAGACAATGTGATTAGTGACTCATGACTGTACCCTGAATCATTGACTTTGTTTTCAAAAGTTTTAAATATAACTTTTTTTTACCAAAATACATTTTTTTAATTCATTGTTTGTATCATAATTGGTAGGTACTACAATGTTCACACATGTTGTATTTTTTTTATTTCTTGGATATTCACGTCAGTTTATTTTGGATAATTGTGATAGAAATGTAATGTATACCTACCTTATTTCTTGAGCCCTTGACCCCTTATTAATATTATTATGATCTACATTACGATATTCTATCAGATGAAGAAAATTTTATAGTTAACAGATGTGAAACTTTTCCTTCAGTTTAAGAAGAGTACGTAAAAGGTTGGGTATGGATGTTCTGGGTTCCCTTGTAACCCAGTCAAAGGGCAAAATTCTATGTTTGACGCTATGTACTATCAAGATAGTAATTGATGGTTAGGTAGCTTGAAAAAAAATTAGATTGTAGTTGAAGAGTACTTTATATAATTCATATATCAGCTGTATTATTCCATTGTGTTTTTACTTGTACCCTTTTTTATATATGGGTTTTCATTAAACCCATAGACTGTTGAAGAATAAGCTTAACCAGAAAAGTAATTAGTTCGGCACTGGATGCTAATAGTAAACAATTACCCTACCATACCCTTAATATTACGGCGTAACCTTTCTTCTCTCTTAATTGATATCCTGAAAAAATCGACACACTGCCCGTGCTTTACAGCAACGTCATTGTAAATAAAAAATGTCATCCTGTCCATTTTAAATGAGTCACGCAGAACGCTAAATGACAAAATCGATACAAGTAACAAATAAAAAATAAAACTGGGTCACTAACTATGTCAAATTGGTTTAAAGTAACCCTACGTAGGAAATTGTTCAATGGTAGAGCCAAATACATTATTAATTCATTGGTTAGGTAGAGGCCACTTATCGATGTTTTCTTTGTATTGTTTTTTAAATGAATTATCGATCGGAGCAATTTGCGTATTATGTTGAAGTTATGGGTATTTCTTTTTGTTTCACATCATACCTAATTTCATAAAACTTGTATGCTTCGGATCCAAAATTTGTTGCAATAAAAATATCAATAAATTTGTATGTTACACTAACACGAACTGCTGAACCAATGGTGATGAAGATAGCTGAAAACTTGAGGTCAAATATAGAATAATTTTGTTTTCAAAAATTGCTCTGGATTGGTATCCAATAAACCTTTATATGATATATAATTTGTAAAAAAACCTTTTTGCGAGTCATCAGTAAAGGTTTATTTGGTTGAAGCATAACAGTATCCAAATCTAGCGGTGACCAAATATGATAAAGTTTACTCGACCTGGCTTTAAGTCTCAACAGTGAACTTAATCTCATATGGCTCGTCCTTAAGGAGATTTTTACCAACATTTTGATAAGTATTATTACTCTATCTTATATTTACTTTTGTTACTCAGGAAAACATACCGTAACTTCAAAACATTTAAATAGATACTATTAGCGAAGACCTTTTTAAAGTGACCTTGCAAAGATTATACAAAAAATGTGCACTTATTCACGGGAACAATTCTTTAAATACATTCCAAAGTTTTGACGAATCCTTATCTTTGGGTTCAACTGGCCATTATTGCGAAACAATATGGGATGATAACAGTAACTGTATGGGGTGAGTTGTCATAGGAATAGACCTTTAAATAGTGTGAACCTCCAAGGAAGAAGCATCAGTGCTTTCAAGGACCTCACTTGTAAAGGATCAAAAAATTCATACCTTTATAAAGGTAAGCTACTTTCTATCTAATCAAGTTTATTTGGATTAGTTAGGATCAATCTAATAACAAATTTATTTTTCAGATGTTCAAAATATTGCCAGTAATTTTGGCTCTAGCCGTAACAGCATATTCTGCTGAAATATCATCATCGTACGCATTACATGAGAATAATGGAGCCTTCAAACCTGAACTTATCCCGCAAAAGGATAGTCAAGTTGTCGTAGAAACAAAGCCTGATGTAGCACATCCAGTTTATAGAGCAGAAGAGAGGATTCAAGGAAGGGCAAGAATTGAACCTGTTAGACCTGTGAACCCTGTTATAAGGCACGATGCGATGCTGGCAGATCAACCTGTAGGAGCCACTGATGTTAATAATAGAGTTGTAAGTATAACTTTTGATGGAATCTATACTTATATTATAAAGCTGAAGAGTTTGTTTGTTTATTTGTTTGTTTGTTTGAACGCGCTAATCTCAGGAACTATTGGTCCGATTTGAAAAAATATTTCAGTGTTAGATAGTCTATTCATCGAGGAAGGCTATAGGCTATATATCATCACGCTAAGACAATAAGAGCAGAGTACCAGTAAAAAATGTTATGAAAAACGGCTCTCCCTGATAAAGCTAATGATGGAATACCGAAAGAACAAAATATAGTAGAAAAGACTCTATATGACATAGCTTTAGTAATTATGTTTGTATTACAGGATGATATGGGAGCGTATGCAAATGGATATGTGCCCGTGCCAGCTGAAGTGCCGTACGCTGATATCCCATACGCTCCAGGTTACATGTACGAGACTGGATATTCGGCGCCCAATAAGTGAGTATAAAACAGTTTTTTATCCCTTTAGTTGGTTTTGACCAGGTTTTACCAGTTCTTGATCAATATTACTAAACTACACTATTAACGAGTAAAGCTGTGACTAATTCTTTCAAATACCTGGAAGTAGTAATGTCATAGGCTATTATGAAGTGTTTCAAAGACTTATACGCATACATTGTCGTCATATCGTTGGTGTCATGTTTTATATCTATGTAAGCACTGTACTAAAAAGTAATATTCACAAAGAAGGTTTAAAAAGTTTATTATAAGCAGTTAATTGTTTTTATTTCAGCTACGAGATGTATGGACTCAACTCGTATTTGATGGAGCCTGATACTTCTGCTCTAGGCTTGCTGTGGAGCCAAGTGCCTGATGGTAGAGTAAGTACCATTAGTTTAAATATGAACTCAAACATCAATTATTTACTTATTAGTTTCATTTAAGTCATATACATATATATACATACATCGTAATCAACTACTTATTTCTATTGAAGATGCTCATTGACTAATACATATAATATATATACCATCTTTGTTTACCATAAATAAACCTGATTGTATTTCGTATATTACAATGTCCTGTCAATTTATAACCTTTTACTTATTTAGACTCTTTCTCTTAATTTTCCAGACGCTGGTCAGCTACGTCGGCCGCACTATTCTTTGGGTCTTCAACAGCGTATTTGTCCTACTCCTCGGCTCTCTTCTCACCATCGGGGTCTGCTCTTACACCAACCTTTGCACCATTGCCTTCCACGGCGTTGGCCCCATTCATGAAGAAATGAGAGCTCTCATGACTCCAGAAAGACTTGAAAAGATCAGCCATGCTGCTGATTTTGTAAAGACTGCTATCGACAAATACCAGAAAATCCAAAAAGTCACTGATGAAGTGCCCAGCATGAGAAGAAGGCGTGCCATCTTCAACTATTAAGTTTTGCTCCAGATTATTATTTTCCCTTTATGTTTGAGCACAAAGATTTTATTATATCATTTAAATATCACATTTCGTTTGTTTTTTAATCCTGTTAAGTATAAAAAACACAACTAATAAAACTTTAGATATGATTATTTTTTCATATTTACGAAAGAAGACATACCCTTCAGTGGATGATGACGATGAGTAAATAAAATAAAGATAAACACGAACCGGGAAACGTAGTGTTGGCAGGCCCCCCACAAGATGGACCGACGACCTGGTAAGGGTTGCCGGAGTCCGATGGATGAGGGCGGCCCAGGACCGGTCCTATTGGCGCTCGATGGGGGAGGCCTTTGTCCAGCAGTGGACGATTCCCGGCTGAGATGATGAAACACGGGCGTAATAATTAATTAGAATTTATTGGCTACATTATTTACAATAATATATTTTATTCCTTATATTATCTTACGAAGTAAAAGCATTTTGTATGTTCTGATACGTATCATAAGCCATACTAAAGTAGTACTGTATGTCATCCAAATAAGGTATAGGGTTGTCTAAAGTGACGGTACAGCTCGAGGTGAAAGCACAGAGGCCTACTGCCATCAACATTCCAAATATTACTTGAGCACCGTTTACTAGTGCCCATCTAGCCAGGGGTAAGATTCGTGACCCGAGGTTCAGGAGCGTGTTCTGAAAAGAAAAACGCCATAATTAGTAAGAAGTATCGTACTTATTTTAAGTCTTGGTTATTAAAAACAATTGAATTTACGAGTAGAGTACTTGTAGCTGATACATGGTGTCTCAGGATTCAACGTTAAGCCAAAACGTTTTGGTTCGACGTTGAGTTCTGGGACTAGACTATTCTAGTAATTATTTATTTTGTCAATAATATTTCTTGATAAGATTGTACTCTACGGTACATAATCATTCCTAATTGTAATACTTACAATAGGACCAAGCATTAAGTCAAGTAAAGTAGTTTCCAAAGCTGGTTCGGCTACAGCGTATTCACCTTTTGCAACTATTTGGTATCTGCAAACAATAATTTTGAATGTAAATAAAATAGCACACAATCACTTTAGTGCAATTACTTTAAACAATGTTACAATTTGTTCTTTGTTTACAAGCCTTTGTAGTTTTCAGAATAAATGTAAAAAAGCGAAGCTTTAACTAGCTTTGAATATAAATCAAACTAGCTGTCTGCTTGCAAACTTGCTTAAACTGTTTAAATATTTTGAATGCAAAGGAAAATGAAGCACGTTTTCACAAAAACGAAATGTTACATTTTTCGGAAATTATTTGATTTTTATTAAAATGAATCAGCGCAATGATTTAGAATGGTGAACAGAATGACATAGGAAAGTATTAACTTACTGTTTCGTAGCAGGCGTCTTACTTTGGACCACTGGTAACCTTTGCAAATCGGTACGGTGTTCTCGGATTAGGTAGGTGGGATGCGTTTCTGAAATTACTCCAGATAGACAGCATACTGCGAGAATTAACAATGATATCCGTGACATCTAAAAACCAAAACACAGATTATAGAGGAACCATATAAAAATCTGCTATAAAGCAAAAGCTGTGTTGAAAAAGTAGGTATACTTACTTAAGAAAAATAATAAATCTATCGAAACTTTAATAAGGGCATAAGTAAGAGTATAAATTTATAAATAGTAAAGATAACTTACTTTCAAAGTAAATTTTGATCAACGGTTGTATTTTACTGGTCGTAAAATAAAACTTATATGATTGAAGGAATTAACTTTTGCACTAATATATAGGGACTACAAATACCCACATTAATTAATTGAAATGATTATTGCGACGATTTTGCGTACTTTATTAATTGCCATGATTAGCGGTTGCAGATACTTATGTTGTGCAATTTCGCCGTTAGGATAATCTTCTACTTTCTTTTTCATATTTTAGGTAGCAAATGTAAAAAAAGTTACTGTAGGATTCAGAGGTCAGGATATTTATCGGTTAGCTTAATATTAAGAAATCCAGCATCTTATTTTATAGGTCCATCTATCCGTAAAAAACACTTAAAACGGGACGTCATAAATTTAATTTTTTAGGCAAAATTTACATCGTCTCATATACAGAGATGTGCTATTAAACAAATAATAAGTATAATTAGAATAAAAAGCAGTTGAAGCGCTTTTTACGTTCACAGTTAATCACGTTTTTTAAATGAAATTAAGAAATGAACTACTTAAAGATTAATTAACTAACGAACCTTTATTTAAAAGGATATCGACATTTTATTTTATTTTAATTCGGAAAGTGAACTTTCTATGTGCACATTAGGATTTTAAATTATAAAGGTAAAATATTCCATCTTTAAATAAAATTTTCTTTTTCTTTTTATCAGTTGGTTATGTCTTTTTTTATTAGTTAGGTATTCTTCTGATTGTACCTATATTATGTTTTATGTTTCAGATGTTGAAATCAATCATCACATTTGGTTCAGTGATCCTTTGCTTGGTGTCCGCGGATCTTATCGATGATATTATAGATGGTAATGTACTATCAGCAGTTAATGGAACTAATTTTACCCAGTTTGATGAAACGCCAAGTGATGTAAGTTAAAATATATGCACTTAATTAAGTGTCCCACTAGACTTTAATAGTTCTAAAATTTCGGTAGTAATAAATTCGTGAGGCAAATATGTAGGATTTAAAAAAAGAAAATGTTATATCCAATGATGATGAATGATGAACAAATTTAGCATATGGCAGTGGTTATCTGGGTGCTTAGAATGAAAATTAGTAATAATTGTGTATTTTACTTTCAGAAACCTCCACAAGTATACCACGGTGACAAGAAGCTAGTGAGCATAGTAATAAATCCAATAATACACAATATTGCCAACGGCAATGGCGGGGGCGGTGGTGGCGGCGGTGGCGGCTCTGGCTCCCAAGGTGGATCTGGTGGAAGCAGCAATGGAGGCGACAAAACCACAGAGAATCCAAACAAACCTGATAATCATATACCTCCAGTACAACTGTTTGCTGAACTTGTGCGAGTAAGTATTACAACAATGTCTTATTTCCTTGTAAATGTTTTATTTCTCGTATGGTAAGTGATCGGAATAGTGCTGATTCTGTTAAAGCCAATCAAGCCAAGTGACATCGCTGAACGATATTTTATCACCATGAACAGGTGGATAGTTCTGCAAAGATTTTCCCATTTTTGCGTATCTTGCACATAGATTGCGTAGATAACTCATATCTACGCAATCAACTGCGTCAATAGGTCGTGGGTTTGATTCCCACACGTAACAATGATTTGTGCGATCCACAAATAACTGTTTCGGGTCTGGTTCTACTCTGTGTCCGTTGTTTGTATGTTTGTAAAAGTCCTCGAGACACACGAGCAATTTTTTGTGCGGGAGTTGAATTTATGCATTCTTGTTTGTTGCAGGTATTTTTCAGAAAAGCAAGATTCCTAACACGTTTTGTACTGAACGGCTTCCTAGCTTTAATACGAGGAACTATTAGATTTATAGTATGCACATTCGTTCCTATATGTGGATTATTCTCCGTATTTGGTGATGAGATGGACGATTCAATGGCTACACCAGAAGGAATAGCCCGAGGACTGGACTTTATACAAGGAGTTATAGAAAGATTTCATGATGTTCGAAATAGTACCCTATTTTAAGACTTTTAGTTTTATATTTATCTTAAACTAGTAATAAACTATTTTTAGAATTTGAGTTTCTTTTATTCGATTTGTTTGAAGTGATTTCAGTGCCTGATTATCTTATCAAAAATATTAACGTTATTGTTATCTATTCCACTACCTTATTACTCATCTAAATATTTGTAGTAATCGTACCTGTTTTAAAAAGTAAAGCTTTGTTCAGTAACGGCTTGTTTGCCAATACAATAGCTTAATATAAATGTTATGGTGAAAGACATTTTAAATATGGTCACAACGAATGCCCAGCCCTGAAATAACCAACTTTGTTTTCACCAAATATCTGGGTCTATACTTAAAAGCAATTGTATTGTGGTCAGGTGTGCTTCTAACCCGAATTGTTATACCTAAATGCCATCAAATTGTCGGTAATATAAAGGATTGCAAGTTAAAATAATCATTCAAACAATTTTCGACACTATAATAAGCAATGATCGTGATATTAAATAACGTAATACGGTGAAATTAGGTATAATTTACTATAAAACGTTTTGAAATTTTCAATTACCGGATGTTGGTATTCGTATCTTAATTTTAGCAAATAAAGATCTAATTATGGTAATAATCCTCTTTAATCTATACTTATCTGAAATTTATAACTATTTATCGAAACAATATTGATGTATTGAGATTGAATATTTGGTTTATCGAATAGGTAATAGAAATTATCAGAAGATAAAAGTTAATTATTTATTTTTGTACTTTATTGCTAGTTCGTATGTACTGCCGGTCTATTTGAAGTTCCAAATCTATAGAAAAATATGCTCCGTTATTTAAGGACGCGTGTTTTTGAACTTAAATCAGAGCCCGTTGTCGGACAAACGGATATTTCCGACTAACGTGTAAAGTCTCTTCATATAGACTTGTTAATGTAGCAATATGGTATCCATTAGCCCCCATAACATGATTATTTACTAGCTTCCACCTGTGACTTCGTTCGCGAGAAAAGATTTCTCGAGGTAAAAAGTATTCTATGTATTAGTCTAGGTTATAAACTATCTGTGTATCCATTCCAATTCCTTCAGTAGTTTTACTTGAAACAGTAACAAACGTACATAGTACATACACACTTCCATCCTCACAAGCATTTATAATATTAATAGGACTGATAAGTAACCCTGAATAACAAAAAAAGAAATTAAAAACACGATTCCTTTTATCAAGGAACACGTAGTATATTTATAAGCCAAAAAGTTCACCTTTATGATTTTCGTATTGCGTGACTTAATCAGAACACAATAAGGTGCTATAAAATCATAACCATAGCTTGCCACCTCGTAGGCTTTCACGCAACAACCATTTTTATTTACGAAGGATACAGGATAGTGCCTTTAGACATTCCTGAGGATTATTCCATACGACGGATAGCGAGTATCCTACCTGCCAAGTAGGCTGTAGTATTTTCTATCGAAAGTGCTAGACTTTTGATGATTTTCTTTTGTACTCCTTTAGGGGTTGTAAAGCTAGCGGGGTATAAGTGGGTTCGACGTCTAAAAACATCTTATACTCAATGCTGTACATACATAAAGAGATCAAGATTTTTATAAAGACATTTTAGTTGGTTATACTGGGCCGGATAATGATTACGATTCCATCAAAATTAAAGTGGCAAAGTATCACTAGCTCTAAGTGGGCAGTGGCAGGGGCAGTGGTAAAGGGCAGTGAAACTTCGATAGAAAACCTTGCATATATGAGAGTTCTTCAAATGGGTCTTAAAAGTACGTGAATACTATCTTCCCGCTCTTGGTCAGCGTAATGAAGTTAGGACTTAAACCTCTTATATACTGGGAGGAGAAACAAGCCCAACAGCTATAAAATAATGGATATTTCATATTAATAGCAATATGTGACTAGGTATATCTATACTCATTTCAAGAATCACGTGTACACATTAATCACTATTATAAATCGGTATAACAGTTACAAACATTTGTTTCGTATATTTCTGTTCCATTCATTAGTTCTAATAACTATGTTATTGTTGATGACATTGTATTATGTATATGTATGTATGTATGTGCCTACTATTAACTTCCGGCACGATATTATAATTTCACATAATTTCCTACTATTTAGTATGACGTTCACTGAATTATCTCCCGTAAATTTTATAGAGATCATTTGATATGATGATCACGGGTTAGTATGATAATGATAACTTAAATAATTTTGATTGACTGTTATCTGCTTTAGAAACTTAACCTCATCATACTACTGTTTATACCATATTGGGCTTAGCTTGTAGCTATAATCTTACTTACAATGTATTGAAACCTTGTATACCTTAATTTTTTTTAATACGATCCTTGAGCTTGCAGAGTCACACCACTTCACCCGTAGCTGACCAGCTTGGTGAAGTCAAGGCCTAACCCTTCCCTCATTCCAGAAAAGACCCTTGCTCAGCACTGGGGCGGAAAATGGGACAGTACCTAATAGGCTTAAAAAACTAACTTACTAACATATATAACTACTAATCATGCCGTACAATAAGTCTTCCAGCTGAACTTTCTTCTCAGACAAAGTGCTGTCTGAATTCTTTACATAAAAAAACCCCTGCAGAATATATTAATTCCCCTATTTAAACTTCGGTTTCCGTCTCCAGAGTCCCAGAGTTACTAGTACTTTATGAAATGTACTATACTAGTATTTTCATAGATTTTTGTAAGCAGTGCTAAGTTAACATTATGTTTGTATCTACTTAGTTATTGCTCTGGAAAAATGATTGGCAATTTTCAATATGTCATCACATTCTTATCACATTACATTATTCTCGCTTTTGTCTTCACTCTCAAATATGCGCAAGTTTCCAGCTGTTGCACTCATTATATTTGTTTTGTGAAGTCATTGGCAGACGGGCCTCGTCATTGGACTAAATAACCGACACACGGATTACAAAGACTTTATCTTGTTGACTTTTAACGCTCATTGTTTTTAATAATAGTTCATCAAAAGTGCTTAAACTGTTTACTAATTTACGTGTTGATTCGTTTTATATGACTGTAAATTTCATCATTACAAAATTTTCCACGACTTTATATGCCATTAAATCTTTATCTATTTGGACATGTTAATAGGATATTTTAAATGTTTTCACACCTTTCTGTTCAATATTAACGAAATTTACAGGAGTACAACATTTATTAATTAATGCGTAACACAGTTTTATCTATAATCATTAATTAGAAATCAATTTGACGATGCATATCAGAATTATCGCTCTCGTAGTGACACAATCTCAATGTGACACACGAGTACACATGCACGCAACAAAATATTTTATCAATGTCGTGTTAATATCCACTTGAAAATAAACAAGAGAATAGTAATTAGGATTACAATCACAAACATCATCAAACGGTCATCTCAAAACCATATCGGCCAATCACCCACTCGCGCGCAATATGACGCGCAATATAAAAATAGCACAAAGGATAAGCACCAAACAAAAGAATCTTTTTATATCAAGAAGATCCCGTTTATTGTATTCGTAAAAGAGACAGAAGCATCCGGTCAGTATGAAACGCATGCGGACGATGTGTCATTGTCGCCTTATCTTGTACCTCTAGTACATACTTGTGTATCAGCACTTGTGTTTTGACTGCAGAAACATTATCTTGCCAACTGCAGTTTTGTTTTCACTTTATTTGGAAACAGACTTATCTGTAGCGGTGTCAGTATTAATTATACAGATCCTCTTATCACCGGGTTTATCTTTACCGAAGTGTGGAACTGTGGATCAGAGTTTATTCGTCACTCGTGCATGTGAGCTGGTGGATCTCAGACATAAAATGGGGAATTCTAAAAGTAAGAAAGTGAAGATTAGTAACGAACAGACGCAAAATGTTCAAAAGAATACAGAAGAGAGTACAGAAAGGATAAACTCTTTGAAGTCTGATGCTCATGATGGTGTTTCTAAGGAGACGAATGGAGAGTTCGAAGGTGGAGAGAACAAGGATCGTGACAATGCGAGTAGTGCGTCGACAGTGGAAGTGCTTGATGATAAGTGAAGGCCAGTGTTGGACCGTCTCTCTAGTTTAACCAGCCAAGTCATGTATCGAATAAGTTATTAAACAAGAATGTAAGTGATATAAATAAAACTGTTTTTGTATGAGTGTATTTGGTTTATTTCGAACAATGACGTGTTAGTGTCCTAAGTAAACATAATAAATACCACGTTGTTAGTTTAATCAGAATATTTCCAATGTAAATTTTGCCCGGTTTTATTAAAGGCAATCGAGTGGTTTTATTGTAATGATAAAAGTGGAGGGCTGATAAGTTATAAGCTAACAAATGTTTAAATTGTTGAGACGAGATTATATTAAATTGCCGCTTGTTGTTATAGCATTTATACTTTAAACGATTAAAGAATTTAAAAGTATGAAAAATTTATATGGAGTAATTACGTCAGTGTGACTCACAATGTTTGAATTGTATGAGACATCAGACAACCTTGTGTGGGCGTTGTCTACAGAATAATTAAACAATATATTAATATGTTACATGTATTGAATATTTGAATCTTAAAGAACCCGTGTCAATTTTAATTATAGCTTCTCAAAACCCAAATAGTATGTTATCAAAGAAATCATAAGTTACTTCTATGTTTGTGTGTATTTGTGTATCGTTGCGAACAATCAAGGTTATCAGCCTTTTATGTATCAGATGGATGTCTAAATAATATGTTTCATCTTCTAGCTCATAGCTCGAACATTTCCATTTTTTAAGTATATAAACCGACTGTTTAATCTCGCACATATTTTGTCAATTCGATGAGGGCAATTAGTAACAAGCCATTTCTGTTTCCTACCTAATAATACAAAGTGACAGTTGGTTAAATAGAAGTACAATTGTGTTTGACTATAATTTCGAATATTATTTTATTTTGAAATATCTACATAGTTACTGACGTTCTTGATTAAGCCATAGCCATAAACTGCATTAAAAAAGTTGCGCCAATCTTTCAAACTAATATTTTTTTTAAAATTTCAATGGTTTAGTCAGAGGTTATTTTATAATACCGATTCAGTTTCAGTGCATTTCACAATACATTTAAAGTTTACAACATTATTTTAGTAAGTATAAGACTTTTATTACGTAGATATATTATCTTATCTAAGTAAATAAATATAAATATTTATATACAAAAAGTACAAACAAGGAATTTATATCAGCTAGTTATCATGTTAAGAAAGTAGTCAGCTGTAAAGGACGGCTGAAGTACACGACGAGTCGATAGGGCACTGACACGAGAGGTCAACATGATGCTTGTTAATTCATTGTTTCGTGGGATATATCACACATGATGTTTATGACTTATTACTGCGTAAAACTGACTCACTAGAAGCCGGCTACCGGCTTAGCCACATTTCTAGAAGAAAATAAAGTGATTTTCCAAAAACTTAGCTTTTGTTTATTAGTTGGACAATCTATCAAACTGTTAGTTAGATAGATCGTCCAGTAGTATCGACAGATAGATATGACAGATACAGAATGAATGATGAAAAATTCTATAAATATATACACAATACACTTTGTAATATTTGGTGATCCCATAAGGTTGAAGGTTTTGCAAAAAGGCGATGTTTTTGTAGGTAGAGCGATGATTTCTTTTCTAGATGAATGTCAATTCAATATTGTAGTTTTAACTAGAAGTGGTCATAGTTATACTTTCATAGTTAGATCATAGTTAGACTTTGAGTATAAAGTAATTGCTAGGTTTGTTTAATGGAAAACATTAAATAATTCCTATGCATTGTGTACCTACAGTGTGTCTGTTTATATACATTTTATTTCTGTAGTTACCATTATCCTCGTATATTTGCGTGACTGCGTGACCTGAAATGACATAACTTGAAACTAGTCATTAAGGTAAACATACTAAAAACTAAATAATTATATATGTTACTGTAAAAGCCCGAACTGTGGTAAATCCTAAGATTTTCCGGTAAAACCTAAGATTTACCAACTCTCACTGGTAAAAGTCCGAACAAGCCAGAGTTTAAAAACTATGTTACGATATATAAAAAAATCCTCCTTCATAACTATGTTTATAACTATTTCACGGTATAATTATATACTGTGACATTGTTATAAAGAAGGAGTTTTGGGCAAAGCGACATGGGTAGGTTAGGTTAGAAGGCTAAGGTGGGAGCGAGCGAAGCGAAGCTCCCACCTTAGCCTTCGTGGTTATTTTTTTTTAACCATCCAGAAGGAGGAGCCCCGCGAAGCGGGGCTCCGGCGACATCTTGACATCATCAAGTGAATATAGGTAAAAGTTCGAAATAAAAGAATTGTTCGGACTTTTACCATTGCGAGTTGGTAAATCTTAGGTTATACCGGAAAATCTTAGGATTTACCACCGTTCGGGCTTTTACAGTAACATATATAATTCACTATCTATTTTTAACCACAAAATACATTTTGATGTATTATTAAGGTAGCTATTTTTGCCATTCATTCCTTTGGCAATTTTGGGACATGATTTGCTCAATTATTTGGTCACACTATGTTGCTTACGGGCTGTCGAATAGTTGTTTACGCGAAATTATTAGTACTACATACATACAGAAATACACAATATCACGCTTGTTTGATCCGAAGGTGTGGCTGTAGGCAAAGTTTTACGAAGCACACCCAAGTTTCGACATTAACAATATTATTCCCATGGTGTGGGGCGAGCCTATTGCCATTTACCGGGTTACGAAACTCCGAGCTACTATTACAATATTCTTTTAGAATCAAACCAATTTTTCTTTGCCGTACCTAGGAATTGAACCCGAGATCTCATGGTTATTGGTCGGATACACCATCGAGCGTACCACAGAGACAGTCAGTAGTAGTTAGTTAGTACTACGTTTATATAATGCGTAGTAATTGCTCATTATTCCAGGTTTGTTTCCAGTAAGATTATAAACGTCCTTGAAAATTGCATGTCAGAAGGTAATGGTATGGTGTGGTTGAATTACATGCAATACAAAATGCCATCTGTTTATTAAAGTGTGGAATATTCTTTGATGTGTGTTTAAAGGTGTATTAGACACTGGAGTGTAATGTTAGGGATGGTCATGGTCTCTGATTCTATTCATGGAACTACAAATTTTCGGAACGTAGTCTGGGCCCACTCATTGTCAATAATAATGATAGATACTCGTAACTAATTAACCCCCGGTTTCTGAGTACTTTTATCGGTAGTTTATGTATTCAATAGCGATTTTTTATATGAGTTTAAACGCAATTGAATAAATAAACTACCGCTAAATGTACCTCAGAAACCGGGGGTAAATAATGTTTTCGAGGGTGATACCAAAACATGGTAAGGTAGGTTAGAAAAAACGGGGAAGGCCTTGCTCCAGTAGTGGGATACGTAAAAGGCTTGTTAAAAAACTTATTAGGATAATGTAAATATGAAGCCTTTTTAACTACAACATTTTTTTAGGAGAATATGACGGCAATTCGCGCGCAAATTGTTTTACTATTATGTACATACATCTATACTTAATATTATAAAGCTGAAGAGTTTGTTTGTTTGTTTGAACGCGCGAATCTCAGGAACTACTGGTCCGATTTGAAAAATGATTAATTAAGGCTATAGGCTATATATCATCACGCTACGACCAATAGGACCAGAGTACCAGTAAAAAATGTTACAAAAACGGGGACAATAAAATTATGACCCATTTCCTCTTAAGTGACGCAAGCGAAGTTGCGCGGGTCAGCTAGTATTATACAAAACGAACCCATTAAAGTATTTTGAAGTACAGTAAATATTTTGATAAGGTGATCTCATGTCAGAGAACCATCTATTCGTATCACACATGACATACCTTGCATCAAGTTGCGCAACAAATCACATAGATTAGAGGACTTAAGCACATGAGCATTTACGTCACCAGTTTTAAGCATCTCTTTGATTATTCCAAGGTTAACAAATCAAACCTTACATGCTCATTACCTGTAATATTGTCTCGTCATTACAATGCGATCAGCAAATAACGTTTAGAATTATAATGATGGAGATTCAGCAGAATATTTGTGATCATTATAAATTATTTAAAGTACTAATATATTATGTTAGATATGTATGTATTGGATATCGTATTGATGAAAAAAATTACAAAGAGTTAGATATGTCATAAGTATAAAACAAAAAACAAAGTTAAAAACCTATTCTTCTGCGCTGTATGTACACTTCAGGCGAAACGGTCGAGTGTCAGTTTTTGAAAATTAGTTTTCAAATATCCAGGTTCATTGATGAATTTTAATATCCTATAACCGACGTCTACACATTGATAGTAAATATATAAGTTTCTTGGAAACCTACCTAATATTTAAAATCACATCCAATGCAAGCCTTTTATTTATATAATAGAGTTTGTAGAAAACCCTCATTATAAGATAATGGCATAAGAGAGCCTTTGCTTAGCGGCATGCGTCATAAATCATAGAATACGTAACCAGTCATTCTGATCCGCGATTTGATGGTCACAGTGAGTCGGCGGTATGGTGGTACCGCCCAACGTTGCTATGGTATCCATGGTCATAACAGCCTTTATTCTCAATCATAACAGACATGTTATAAAAATCAGTATATCTTTGAACGTAGACTGACGTGTTGACTTCAGTCCGACAAAATATTTGAACAAAACAAACGACCGCCGTATTAGGTATTTAGGATTTCATTATTAAATCGTGTCCGTAATACTTTAGAAAAATAATATTTGTTTATTTATTGTGAAAGTGCAGTAAAAATAATTCAAACTGGGCCAATGCATGGACAAAACTGTCGTCGAGAAAATTCAAAAAGCGAAGTGAGTTTGGCAACACTTAGAACGACTGAAAGTTTATTAGATCGTTTGCGGAATTAAATTTAGTAGATGCAAATATTTTTGTTTGATAAACCTTACTGCTTTCTTTTAAATCTTTATATAAATAATATTTAAATATGATTTGTTGTCATGCTTATAAGCTTGAATCGATAAGAGTAGAGGTTTCTTTTTATTTAGTTCAGATACCATTAAAATATCTTGTAATCTTTTCATAATCTTTTTGTTACTTCTCTAGATTTAAATAGATAATCTCCGTGTAAACTTAGTACTTCAAGTGCATGGTAAATCGTTAACAATGAAGAGCTTAGCTTGTGCAGTTTCTTTATGTCTTTTAATAAATACTATTGGGTAAGTTTGGCCTAAAACACGGCTCAAATCTGGTTTTGGGAATTGATTGATTTTTGCGTGAGTTTTTTTTTCAAATTCTGATTTTCTTCCAAGATTTTCTATTGGTGATGGAATTTTTATTAACATTTCTATTGTTCAGAAGTCAGAGATTGCAAACATTTTTAACAAAAGTACAAAGTACACAAAGCCGTACCTTGCACGCTAATGCCTACTCAGCAAAGCAATAAAAATGTTGTCATGCAACGGTAAAGCGAATGAATCGCATTTTTTACTTTGCTATTTGGTATATTGATTTAAGAAATTTCACAGAGCCTTGTCAAGTAAACTCTTTGTCTTCTTTTGTTTTGTTTTCACTTGCTTTACCATTATTTCGTTGCACATAGTTATCTTATAATCTGAGTTATTTTTGTGTAGGTATATTCTGTAGTTTATTTCGTACTAATCACCTACAATATGGACTTTGTTTCGTACCAATGACTTGTATGTTTATCTGAGAGGTGCTTAATTTATCAAGTAAGTATAGTTAATGATCTAAATTATTAAAATTTGGTGAAAATGGCTAACCTGCCTTTTGAAAAACGTGCAAAAGATCTAAGTGTTTTTATGTTAGACTGTAGAGACCATTACTATAAAAATGCTTTGAGCGTGCGACACGAAATACATTACTATAATCGTTGCATTTAGTGTAATTCACTAATCGCTTAATGTGAGCTTTGTGTGAGGTGACCACGTAATGGTTTTAGGAGAAGTAATTCGATCAATTGATATAGTTCAACCACTTAGTACACAGCCTTGTATGCTAGCTAGCAGGTCCAGGGATGGCGAAGGTATAAATACAGAATTTAGAATATCAGCGACCCGCAGTACTATAATCTAAACTAACAGTGCATGCTACGGTTCTCTACTAAGTTGTCGCACTATTGCCCCTCTGCTTTTACTGATATCGCAATACGTGCTATTGACTGTGGTCTAGGCGGTAGTGGATACAACTGCTGGTCACGAGGTTTCAGGTTCAACGGTTAAACTCTCGTGTCTGGCAAAGAGCTATCTTTTCTATTTTATATTAGACTATTTCTCAATGTAGTTTGTAGAGTGTGATAACATGGGTGGTATTCAATTGGATTATAATTTTAAATGGTGAAATGTGGATGTATTAGATACACATCATCCCACTCCTTCGAGTGTAACATGCCTGATGTTTTGTAATTTTATCAATTGCACGGATTGCACCAATTGCACCTTTGTGTTTACTAATATCACAATCTATGCTATTCATTTATCTAGAGCGTGCTGATAATTGCAATGCACCGGGCAGTCACGTTTCAATTGCATGCAGGTTTGTATAAGAATATGCGCCTTGTTTTTATACAATAGCTATACGTTCAGCTGATAAAGTTTCTAGAGTAGTAAAGTGTAGAAATGTAAACTACTATTATATTGGATTTTGATTTCAAATCTAAAGGTTCTCTTATTGATCTTGACGTGTACGTCCTACTAAGATTGAGTCTTCTTGACCTAGAATATTAGAAAAATATACAATGAAAGACTACTATTTTGCGCTGGAAATAAGTTACATACCGTGGAGTAAAAGACAACTAGACGATATATTTTTGGAAGCAAACGCCCCTCAGAGGATTTTAGTACGCTTGATGTTTCTCCAATAACATAGAAAAATCTGAGGCCCAAAGGTACCTTAGAGTTAAAGGTAGACCATCGTTTGTAAATCTTTTTTCTTGGAGTATCAGTCGGGCTACAAATCAAAGCTATTACTACAAAAATAAAAGATTCTAAATACCTTATTTTAACAAAACGCCTTACAATATTTTATAGCAACGCCGCCGCCCGTTCTAAGAGCAGCAAGATGCCGACACAGCCGATCAAGTTGTACTACTTGCCACCATCCCCGCCATGTCGGGCTGTCATGATGACGGCTAAAGTACTCGGCATAGACCTGGACCTCGTCCTCACCAATATTATGGAGGGGGCGCATATGACTCCGGAGTATCTTAAGGTAAAGACTGACTAAACGCCTGAAACTATGGTGAGATAAGTAAGGATAGAACTTTAAGACGACGGCTTCCGTGCGGTAGTTGTCTTTCAAAAAGAAAAATAAGTAAGCCAGAAAGGACTTGGTAAGGGCAAACGTGAGGCCGCCCTTACGCCTACAATAATATTGCACAATATAATGTAAATAGGTATTATTGATCGTCTACAGACCGGCTTAAAATATTTTGTTCTCCATAGAATATCATGAGTTTTCTTATTTTTCCTCTGAATGGCTTGATACCCCTTCCTCATTCGGGAGGAACAATAATGGGTTTTTATTTGCTTGAGCCATTTCTTACTAGGTACCTACCCAATGCAATAAAGAACTACTAAGTATGGAATACTCTCATAAGTGTGTAGTGGGTGTAGGTATCATATGACATTCTAGCGCAATGATGTGTAACCGTTTAATTTTCCTCAACCGTGTCAAGAATATTTTTTTCTATCCACATCGAGTCCTTACATACTCATATTTATTTTCTCGAAATGCTCAAGATCGCGTCATAACTTGCCGGGAAAGTCGATATCAAAATAAAAGTTTAAGTTTAAGTTTAGTTTTATAAGTCTACGATTTTCTGTTTCCTAGAAAAAGTCTAATATTAGCTCAAGACATTAATGGGACTATTTGAACTATAGCTACTAGCAAAATTATGATAAGTGGTCGCGTGTGTAACCCACATTTTTATTTTTGATGAATCGTTCTCAGCAAAGAAAGGTTTTACACAAATGTTTGTTGCCAAATCTAGAATATTTACGACTTATTGATCGAACACAATGTTATTATTAGAGTCCGTTTACACCAGGAGAAAAGAGAAAATTCAAGAAGTCTATTTACCTTTTTTTTATAGGAATTCATATACCTGACTTCAGCACTTACCCCCGGTTTCTGAGTAACATTTAGCGGTAGTTTATCTATTCAATAGCGTTGTAACATATGCAAAAAAAACGTCATTGAATAGATAAACTACCGCTAAATTTGACTCAGAAACCGGGGGTTAAACACGCATGTTTATTTCTTAATTGTTTTATTTTATTTACATCACAGTACTATTTCGTAACTCCGACGTGCGACTTCAGAGATAATTATATTTGCCTAAGATTGACTCGATCTGAGGAATCCAGAGTTCGTGCTCTTTATTTTACTGGTCTGTACAAATCCAATGGCTTGTCCTAGTGTAAATGCTCCGTAGTAATGTAAGTTTATGTTGTTTTTAGATGAATCCACAACACACAATACCGACGATGGACGACAGTGGATTTATTTTATGGGAAAGGTAAGCTATTAATGGATTTACGGCAGAATTACTAGTGAACAATTTTTCCGTATTGAGTGGGCTGGCTCGTCTAGAACATTCTTAAATGAAAGATATTATGTACGTGTTCTAAGTACCTACCTAAGTATAAATGCATATAAAATTATTACTAACAATATCTACTAAGACGCAGTTTTAAGTAAGTTACCTACACTAAGTAAGTTATAAGTTTCCTTGTAGTTTTCCTCTTTGTACAATTTGTTCTTTTGATTATTATGCAGTCAAATTAAATTGTTTTCAAAGACAATATTACCTCTTTAAGTTTTGCCTTTGTGTCTTGATCATAAAGTCAAAATATATTATCTATATTTTCGAGTAACTATGATTAAATAAGTGCTTATTCGTATTTATAAGAATAGGAATCAAATTTAAATATTCTAACATTAAACGAATAAGTTATGTATAAATGATTGAGTGGGTCTCACTGGATGATTTTACCCGTACTTTTACTTTTTTTCTTCTAGCCGCGCTATAATGTCTTACCTGGTGAACGCCTACGGCCGTGATGACTCCTTGTACCCCAAGAACCCTCGTCTACGAGCCATCGTCGATCAGCGGCTGAACTTTGATCTCGGTACCCTGTACGTGAGATACGCAGGATTGTATGTAAGTAATTTATCCCATAACCAAGTTGGATATACCAAAATAAGAAAAAAAATCTTAGTTCTTTTGTTGTATTATTTACTTAGAAGAAGAAGAAGAAGATTATTCACTTAGAGAAAAACTTTATGGTAAGTCAGGAGTAAGCCGGAAGTAAGCCACTAGTTACCCTGGGAAAATAACCGCTAACCCTTCGTCGTTAAGTTCTCTTTAATCTTAGGTTTCATTGGAAACGCTCAGGTTTTTCTATAGACTAGCTTCTACAGTATAACTTAATACCTTCGCGAAATTTACGATGTACATTATGTTAAAAGGTACTGAATGCAGTAGGCTTACATCATCAGTAATACCACAACGCAAAACCACAATACCTTCCCTGTATAATATCGGAATGCTTAGCCATGAAAATGAACACTCATTATGGACATAATATGATAAGAATATAGGTGTATGTATAAATAAGTGTGACGACCTGCGGTCTGCCGCGACCATATAACTTGAATACTAATTACTAAGGTATTATAGAATGCAACATTGGTCATTGCTAAAATTAAGTAGTTAACTCGTGAGTAGGTTTATAATGCACAATAAATGTTCGTAACAACTGTGTAGAATTATTACTTAGACTATTTCAATAAATTACTCCTTATATTATATTAAGCTATACTTAAAAGTCTGAATCAGACTATTTTAAGGATAGCTTATCAGATTTAATGAGCAGATTTTGAAGGTCGGGTTAGCAGTTTTGAAAAATTTGTGAAACATAAGTATATAAAGGTATCCTGAGATTTTCCTCTGAAAAGAAATATTCCTAACGATCCTTGTGATCACGTCGATGAGGATGGAATTACTAAAATAGATAAACGACTTTACGGCTCTGTCCTCCTGGAACTCCCAGTCTTCTCTCGTTCTCCAGTCATTATCATCGCATTATGTAATTTATCTCTTTACAATTTCCAGGTCCCGATACTGTTCCGTGGTGAAGAATACAATGAAGAGAACGCAGAGAAACTGAATGAGGCTCTGGGTTGGTTGAACACTTTCCTGGACGGACGAGCCTTCGTCGCTGGAGAGAACCTCACCATCGCTGATATTTCTATCATCGTCACTATGACGAATCTGGATGTAAGTATTACGAAGAAGAAAATTTTGCTAGACTTTAGTTTCCTCCATTTATGTAGACATGGCTATAAGTAGGCTGGTAATTTTATGACTGCAAAATACAACCGTTTCAAGTGGATTTTGACTTGTCTCAGGCCTTTTCTGATCAAATAATAAAGGAGGAGAAGGAACGGGACGCGGAGTATCCAATTGGAGGTACCGCGTCCTGGTCACTTTATGATGACTGTTGAAGGAACACCATCAGGTTTTTAGTTGGTATGCCCAAATTTAAAAGCCGGAACGCCTAGCCGGTGGGAGAGCCCGACAGACCCCTGCTTCCTCCCTGGAGCGGAATATGCAGTAATGCATTTTCCTGAAGAAAAAAAAGTCCCAACAGAAGGAACGTAAGATAGATAGACAACACGGCGCAAATGGACGTAGCTCGTCAAGTCTTTAAACGTCTACGCTAGAGGACCCGAGCACAAGCGGAGAACAAGCTGTGAATCATGTGAATGTGAATGAAGTCAAATTTCAAAGTGTGGACTGACACGGGCCTGGAACGAGCAAGCTTCTAAAATTAATTTGTGCTGGGCCTGTACTCCCCTCGTAGACTAGCGCAGACTCACCTTTACAAGGACAGTTTTGATCTGCGAGGTCTCTTCATCCTTCTGCCTTTGATTTAACAGCTGTTTTATGATATAAAAGTTATTATTGTCCCTCTGGTTCTACTCTATTGGTTTCAATTATTGTTGAAACTGCACGCAGTGATTGTTACCAACGGCTCCCTATCATTTCGGTAGTTAAGTTCCGATTGTACAATTTAATACGAGGGGGACCGTTCCATATTGCGCTTCCGGATAATAATGTGACCCCTAACTGTTTATTATTACATCACAAAAGATTTAATTTTAGCTCGTTATATGAAACTAGGCAGATACCATTTTTTATGATAAAATTTTGGTTACAATTCTGACGGATGAAGTTATATCAAAGTGTCAATGGTCGTGACCATTGGCTAGAACTGAAAAAAAGATTTTACGGTGATTAAAGTAAACTAGCACAGTTTAGCAATCGTACAAATATTTAAATTAAAAAATGTTTCGTATCGAATTGATTGACCGTACAGTGCTTTGCAGTTATAAGTACATCTAAATACCTAGGACTGCAGAGAATTTTAATAATAAAGAAAACTGAATTGGGATTCACTTGCCTCTGGCAGAAATATTTCCTTAACCTACTTTCAGTCTAAGGGCTAGTCTAGTTCTTTAAGAGACCACTGTAATTACACTGTTGTTTCTAAATCAGATAGCAAATCATCAGATAAATAATACATTTCTGAGTATGCCTGTTGTTGCGACTATTAAATAGTATACATACAGAACGATTTTTAATAATATTTTTGTTTCCAGGCTTTTGGCTACGACTTCAGCGAACATGAAAACCTTACCAAATGGTTCGAGAGGACCAAGAAGGCACTGGAACCTTACGGCTACAACGACATAGACGTCGCAGGCGCACAAATGTTGGCTTCTTTCTTAAAGAAAGAGTGATCAATTTCACTATTGTTTATTTAGTTTCACGGCGAGACAGGTTAATCGATTAGCAAAAGTGTCGTATTGTATTAATAATGTTAACATAAATGTTTAAGTCATGTGCTGCGTGTTTTATTTTCTTTGCGATGGTTTTATTATTACAGGTTTTTTATCAGAAATTATTAAGATACAGGCTGGTACAAAAAATGTGTCAATTGAGCGAGTAAAATTAAACAACTATGCATTTGTGTGTGTGTGTGTGTGTGTCAATGTTAAGATTGGGTATTGTTGAACAGTGAGAGTAATGCATAGTAAACTTCACACATCTAATGTGTCACAATAATTAATCAATGCGTTAACGGTACGATAACAAAGGACTAATAATAAGGTGTTAGCGGTCGTGGTGGCGACGCCGACGTCCGGTCGCACGAGAACGTACCGTCCAGCTATTGAATTGAGGTAGGCATTTCTATGTGCCACAACAATGCGCCAGCGCAGGCAGGCGGGTCGCGCGCCGCGCTCCTACCGTTCTACGTTTTCAAAACAAAACACCCGTTCGATTGTTCCAATTTGAAAAATCCACCACAAAACGATCAAACACATCGCAGTATTCACAAACAAGCAGTAACAAAGTGAAACAGAGAGTGTGTGAGCGTTGTCGTCAACTAGCGTCGATTCGCGAAACACGACAATTACATTTTACAACATTGTTTTGAACTGAAAAATGTGGGTGCAGTGCTGCGGTTGATATGTGTACGAGTTGATTCAGCTGTGGATTGTTCTATCAACATGATGATATTCCTAGTGCGTATTTTCGTTATTATTTCATCCGGTTCAGTATTGCCTGATTTATTTGGAATCTTTTGGAGCGACTTGCATTTTTCCTTGCATTGAATGCCCTAAGCATGATAACGATGTTATAGAAGTTTGTTAGCATTGTAACTTCCGATAATGTTATTCTTTATCAGAAACTATTGTGAGTAAATTAGATTTATGTAAATGCCAGTCTTTTCAGTGTTAGTTTTAAATGAACTTATGATGAGAAAGATTTTTATCATAGAATAGCCATTCAATTCACAATTTCGTTCTGTTGATTAGTTAAAATATATGTAGTTCTAACTAAGTTAATTCAATACGTGCCTATTGGTTAAAATAGTTTACACTGATTCATTCTGGACAGCTGTGCCTTCAAATAATATATTAAATATCATATTCTAAAAAAGAATCTCATATAAATATTCATTGTACGAACAAACTCGCATCGTAGGAAACAATATGAAGGTACATAAAGCAAAAATAGTAGTGCATTTCATAACTTTGCATACTTTTGCCGCGATCTAAGGTTTAATTACTACGTAGGACGTAATATGATCTCACTGAATGAAGGTGTCAAGATCACTTATGAGATCATCTTTAATCCATAAACATGATCTTGTCAATAACAATCATGGAAATACTATGAAACAAGACGTGCGTACAACAATGTAAACTGTGAAGGAAGTGCTAATAAAATGCCCACAAATAACAAAGATTAGTTAAATTAGTCCCACTAGCCGCCTGCCTATAGTAGTCAGAGGATATTGTCATTTTTCAACTATGAGTTCTACTAATGCACAAGTTATAAACTATTAGATGACTTGCGCCACTCCGTTTATTTTCCTCTCCTACATCATCTGTGCCCCTCAAAAATCTGTGCCTATGTTTGATTTCGGGCCTTCATCTATCTCCATTCTAAATTCCATAAAAATCGGTTCAGCGTGCTTTGAACGTGAAAAAGACACAGACAGACGCTTAGTGTGAACCATTTACCATTTTTACGATGTCTGATAAGAATATCACATCAAATATTACCCTCATACTACTACTCAACTGCATCAGAGATACGATAGGTAGACTCGTACATCCTGCCTTCAAAGAAGCCTTGTTCTACACATCAGATGTTTCAGATAATCCAAACAATAAACAACTGCAAGGAATAATCACACGTTTGTTGTTACAGCGCTTAATATGCCTTCTAATAATAGCTTCAAAGTCTGTAGGCGTCCAGTTTCTACCAAACCCTACGTCAGATATATCAGCAGATGAAAAGACGCAAAAGACTAATAAAACAGGGGACCAATCAGAAGAAAGCGGTCATGAAATAGAAACAGATATAGATGAAGTCAAAGAAAAGAAGTTCTTAGACGATGCTATGAGAACAGTTTTAGATCCCAATACACAAATAAGTAAAACCGGTGATGTGGTCGAAACGTTCAAGTTTCAATTAGACGAATTAGATAAAGGTAATATTACTTTAGAAGTGTTCATGGAAGAAATGGATAAACTAAGTTTAGATGTCTGCAAAACATCCCAAGATGCACTTTGGTCGTATGTCACGGACATAAACAACGATTCTAAAAAGAACAAAATGGTAAGAACATTTTCAAACCTGTAGAAATATAAATCTCGTTATCTTAACTGTTTTATAAGCAACTGGTTCTAACAATCACGTTTTCTTGTTTCATAAACATTGGATGAAATATTTCAGGTGCGTATTGCTGCTGAGGAAGATGAAATCAAAAAACAGTATTGGAATATATTCAAGAAGAAATATTTGAATAACGAGCAGGTCATGAACGATACGAAGTTGAAAAGGAAAATAAGAATTATAAAGGAACGTGGGACTAATGTGCAAATGCCTCAAAGCAAGGTAAAACTAGATGCTATCGTTTAAGCTAATGAATTATTCATTTGTGTTAAAGATCGCAAAACAACTAAGTGCGAAGTTCAACACGACATGTATTCTTCAAGACCTAATAACATGAATTGAATAATAAGGAAGTACATAAACCGTTTTATATCTTATTTGATGTCTCGGAAAATGGCTTTATTACGTCACTTAAAAAATATAAAGTTATTGTAATATTTGTAGACAAAAATAGCGTTTGTATAAAAATACTCGCGGGCTGGCCAGATTTCGTCCGGGTATGGTATAATTTCATCCCACACAAACCTTGTCTGGACTGTTTTTTTTAATTGGGTAAATAAACAATGTTAATGTACAAACTGTTACAAATATATTTAAAAAAAAAATCTGTTTAGTTTACTTGATCAAAACTTATACGCGTACATAGGTTTTGCTAATTCATTTTTATTTATATAGATATAACACCACTTATTGACTCCCATACATTTGTGACTCAACATTTAACAGACATGACGCGTCCGGGATTCATTCATTTGGGGGAATTCAGATTATGTATCGTATGCCGATGCTCTAGAGCGAGTTCGATGCCCGTTTGTAGGGAGAATTGAAATGATGTAAAACCAAATAAGAATGACTATTGTAATCCTTATATGGTCGATTTGTGCACGGACAGAAGGATAGGCTCAAGCGAAAAAGATGTGAGCGCATTCACTTGTAGGCGTAATATTTTGAGATAGTAATTTGAGAGTATCTAGCTCTTAGTGTGCTGCAATGCAGCAGTACGACAATTACGTCAGCTAGTCATAAATAATGACATTCTTTGACCCACATTACTAATTTCTTATGTATTTTCACTTCATCGTTATGTCTATTTATGACATTAATAAACATGTTTAATAATCTAATAATTACAGCAAAGGGAGGAGATAGACACAATGCAAAGAATTTGGAGTCGGGTGACAGTGTGCGCTTATAACACGACGTGCAACTCGGAAGACTCGGTACGAACAATGAGTGGTCAGTCAGTATTACTTATTACACGTAATCATACATAGGTTCAAAGCCACGTACCTTATTCTTGGAAGAGACTCTTTCGTACATTGGAAATAATGAAAGTTTGGTTTAATAAATAGCTATACGCTAATAATAAACATTTGATGAGTTTTATAATACTTCTCATTTCTGCTGAAGGCGAAATAGAGTCGAAAACACTAAGCAGCTAAAGAACGGCAATTATCTTCTCCGTGCTTTTGAAAGCCTGTTTAAAAAAGTTGATGGGATTGCTTTAGTTTAAATATCTATGTATAAAGAAGAACTTTTTCGTTTGGCATTAATGTGTAATTTTTTTAGTCATATAGACTGATATCAATTAGGTTTGCGTATTAAATCACTCTACGTTATTTTATATGCTGTCGTGTAATCATTTCGTATTTTACGACAACTCGTACAGTCGTAACGTTATAATCGAAACATTTTTTCCAGACGTCATATCAGTGTTCAAAACAAGCAACGATACAAAGGAATTGGCTTATTATTGGAAAGTTTATCGCGACACGACTGGAAGGAAAATACGACCGATATTCAAAGATTATGTAGTAAGAATGAATAGAGTTGCGGAATCAGAGAATTTTACCGACGCCGGTGATATGTGGCGGTATGCCTTCGAAGACGATAATTTTACCGAAACAGCAGACAGAATATGGAAAGAAATAAAACCATTTTACGATTTACTTCACAATTATGTAAGAGCGAAACTAAAGTTGATCTACAAGGATGTTATTAAGAACAATGATAATTTGATTCCGGCTCATATTTTAGGTAAGATTTTTATTTATCGAGCGCCTTAAAAATATGCATTGCAACGTGTTTGTTGTAAACGCGCCTTACGCAATTGAACTGCAATATTTACCGCTCGTATAACAGAGTGTCACTTTGGATACGGGGATTCATCACAGACATACATTTTAATTATAATGTCAATTTGAGGAAACTTAATTCTGTGTCCTGGATATTCGTCCGAAATAGTATAGACAGCTTTCCCCCTATTCTATCGATCTTGAATTTCGTCATCTGAAACATAACTTCATTATGTACACCAAACATGAAAAGACAAATGAATTTCCTATGCCTAAATAAATGTAAAACAATACTGTCCCACTACTCTTCAAGGATCTCATACAAGACTGTAACTTTTTCCAGGCAACTTGTGGGCCCAAGAATGGCAAGGGATATACCCGAAAATCGTAGCGTATGCCGATCATATGAGGCCAAAATTAGCAACAAATGAAACTATACGGTCAAAGGACCTTTTCGATGCCGTGGACGAGTTCCATCAGTCTTTAGGCTTCGATAGTGCCAAAGATTCATACCAAGATATTAAAGAGACTATGACGACTGCGAATTGCTTGCCGTCCAGTCATGATATGTGCGATGGAGTAAATTACAAGTAAGTTAAAATTATATTTCACTTTTTTATAGGTTACACGGTGCTCGGGTGCTGTTTCCTAAAATAGCCTAAGCCTTATGTGTATTTTTTCTTTTTTTATCCCATTACTGTCCTATTGCTGAGCAAGGGTTTCCTCCCAAACGAGGGATAGATAGTTAAATACATCATTTAAGTAAATCTGTGTTCTGTGCATTGCTGAAGGTAACGATTTCAAACTATGCCAATAGATGGCGTTAAAAGTTCAAACGCTAGGCATTTTACGCATTGAACAGTAGGCTCATAAATAAAATTTAATGTATGTTGAGTACTAATGTTATTAGTTAGAAAAGACAATAAGCTTACTAAAAATAAGGGATACTATTATTTTGCTTTCTTTTCTGCAATTTACTTCACAAAACTAGTGTTAAAACAAATTTATTCAATAAATAAGACTGCCATGGGTTCAAGGATTCAGTAGTTCCGGGTTTTATAGAAAGTTGTACCCTTATTAAACCCCCACATGTAAATGCGGGATAAAAATAAAATCCTAAGAAATCACGAAAGTTGTTATTGACAATTACTCTTAATTTCATTTTAGTACAATACTTGTGCTACTACTTGAAAAACAGCCTTCAAAAAGCATTCTTCTTTATGCAATTTGCTTTTCAGAATCAAATGGTGCGGTGAGAAGGTGACAGACGTGGTTGTGGGCTTGTCAAGAGCCGCACGACTGTTGGGCCACGTTCAGTATTTCAAGCACTACAGGAATCTACCTCCTTTGTATCGGGATGGACCAAATCCGGGTAAAATGCCTTTATTTTCTCATTTTATGTTCTTTTGGTGTAAGTAGAGGTTAAGGCCTATCTTTTCTTGTTTTAAAACATGATGACGAAGTTAATAGGATTAATTCTTTGGCCCGTTTCGGTGTCCCACTGCTGATGAAAAAAGAACGTATTTCATATTCAAAAGTGAATATAATTATTCGTTCCAAATGATTATGACCGTTATTTTCTAACACTAAAACGGTTTAAGTATTTAAATATTTATTGATCTACAATTGCTGACCAGATTCAGAAACATTTATTAATATTAATTCACATTATAAAATACAAGTTATTAATATTCTTTTATAGCAAACAAAACGTTTATTATTTAATCGGTCTGATGTCAATAGCATTTCGTGTCTTAGCGACTGTATAACTTGAGCAGTACAAACTACTGTGATTTTTAATAAAATATTATTATTATTTTTATAGTTTTTAGATTGAAATCGAATACGAATTTCAAGCAACATACAATTATTTCAATAATAGGTTAAACCTCCATAAATAACTATATACAAAGTTGTACTAAATAAAACTATAAATATTGTGAATACCCGCACGTGTACGAAATAAAGTTTTAGCATTATATTTAAAATGTAACACACACTGTAAATGACATACGTAAATATAATAACTGTGTATATCTAACAAAAGAATAATGATCATGTTGACGTTTTTCTACAGCGTTTCATGATGCGATTTCCGACATCGTCGCCGTACAGTTGACCTCGCCCGAACATCTTAAGAGCTTGAACCTAGTGAAGGTCGAAACAGGGCCGGAGGTCACACTAAACTATCTACTATGGGTTGCCCTTGAAAAGTTTCCTTTAATGGCCTACGCGTATGTACTGGATAAGTGGCGGTGGGATGTCTTTGGGAATAGCAGCTTGGAAAATTGGAACCAACATTGGTGGGATCTGAGGTTAGTCACTTATTATCTACGTAGCCTCAGTTTCTGAGGTTCATTTAGCGGTAGTTATTCTATTCAATAGCGTTTTATATGAGTTTAAACGCTATTGAATAGATAAACTGCCGCTAAATGGACCTCAGAAACCGGGGGTTAGTCGTTTATTTTGCGTAATAATCATCTTGTTAACCAGTGAAATGAAGCTCGAAATCAAATTGATAGTAGGTACAATGTCAATACTAAAAGTGAATACATGGGATACCTTCAATTATTTAAAGATAATCTAGTGGTTTTAAGGCAATACGGTATAAAAATGGATATCTTGACACCGTATTGATTTAAAGCAATGCGATGTAGGTCTGTAAGATTTTCGCACCAGAAATATGCGGCATCTCTGCAACTCTATCTATAACTTTGTGGGTGAAAAAACCTTCTCCGAGCGGTTTATTTTTGGCTAAATGGTGCTAAAACAAGATACATTTATGATAATTTTATTAAAATATTGCTATTTAAAGCATGTTTCTGATTCTGCAAGATTTCTTTACGTAATACGTGGGTCATTGCGCCTGTTGACCAGAATTGGCCAACATTTTATATTAAACTTGTGATACAGCTTTGTTTTGAGTAACTTACTTTTGTTGATTGTAGGTATACCATATTTATCTTTGATCATTATCAGTATACTTAACAAAACGGGAAGAGTTTAATACCATCCGTATATGTAGTTAGATTAAATATTATCCTCAATTTGTTTAAAGCAAGAATTCTAAGTATTATACCTATTCGTGTTTAAAATTTGAATCCATGAATATTTATAGCGTTTGTTACCAATTTACCATAGATCGTGAATCATGTCCTCGTTAAATTTCCTTACGCGGGGAGACTATACCTTACTATAGAGGCTTCAGTGCTTTCAATTAACATTTTTTGGAGGCAGTAATCCTTTAAAAAATAAATTTACTTTATTTATTTTTAATAGTAATTTAAACCTTTAACTGCTGCAGAGACGCGGGTATTACTTTAATTTACGTTTCCTCTACTTCATATACCTAGCCGTTAATGCCGAATTTTGATGATTTTTAAGTCTTTTGTTAGACAAAACGTGTTTATTAAAATTGTATAAAAATATAGTTTTTTTTTACCTACAACCAGTTATTATAATTGTTTCGTTGTAACCTAGTGCTAATTTATCGTACCTACCACGACTTGTTTAGCTTGAAAACTAAACAAAAATACGCAAAATAAACAATTTTATTGCGATAAAAGCCTTTTGCAAATAACAATTAACATATTAATGTTTATCTGCTTGGCTGGTTTGATTATTATATTTTTTTAAAATGACCAAAAGCAACTAGTTTGTAGTAAGTCTAAAGTGTATTGAAATCGCGGAAGTAAACCGTAAGTGCGTCAATACGGCTCGAAGTTATATTTGAAATAGGTATTTTCCAATATAAATATTAGCTTGGTAGTAACAACTAACAACTTCATATAATTTTAATGTATTATAGATATATGCTGCGATATATGCTTATATGCAAAAGAGTATATTGGCAAAGTTTCGTAAAAAATCGGCAACAGCCGTGTACGGAATTAAACAATTTAGAAACACCGAAACACGTGCGCTGATATGATTTTACAATCTTTAAATGTCAATCTATCGATGCCGGCTTGTTTGATTTCGTGTACTTACTCATGCTGATTTTAGTTAGTGTTGAGAATTAAATGTTATTCACCAGCAGTTATTATATCAACTTACTTTTCGTTTTGAACTTGAGATTTGCAAATTGTTAAGTAAAATTTGTGTGTGCTGTTAGTCCTCCTTGCTTTAGCATAGCATCCGAACTGATCGGTGATAAATTAAACTAGCACATTGTAGGACTTAGGATTCCTACTCTAAACGTCGTGATTAGCAGTGTTTGTTGTTTTTGTTTGTCGTATGGTTAGTGGTCAACCTAGTGTCATAGTTGTTCATGCCGCCCGAGAGGCCTTTGACATGGCTTAACGACTGTTATCTTAGTAGAAAACAGGCTGGACCGACTTTTTACGTGCCCTCCGAAGCGAAGACGCCCAGCTCAAATACCACTATACGGTCACCCATCTATGGAATGACCGCGCTAACGGTTAACCCACAGATCGTTTACCGAACGGTGAGCGCAACTGGCTTTTGGCGTCTCTTATTCTCAGCAGTCATAAGCCTCGGAGGTATAAAAAAATCTTAAGTATGTACTCTAACTTGCAGGATGAAAGAGACAGGGGTGTCGCCACCGGTGCCGAGGAACGAGTCTGACCTAGATCCAGCTGCAAAGTACCACGTTGTGTCACATGTACAGTACATTACGTGAGTGTTATGTGCATTTACTAAGTGAAAGTACTGCTTAAATAGACTAGTTGTAACATTTGCAATACCCTTTGTTTGTACGTTGAGCGACAAAAATAGTAGTTCATACTTATGTACTTCTGGTAAAATTAAGCAGAATACAAATAGAAAAAATAGTTTAAATTTAACTTTTAGGAGAACAAATGTCATAGATTTTATAAGTTACCGTATGTAAAATCTTATCAATTTATTCCATCGCTTGGATACAGGTTCCTTCCTTTCTTTTACCTTTATTTCCAACTGAGTATATTATTGCTCAGGGGAAGATTAAATTGACACCTATTTCTGCCATCATTGGATACCTAAGTAATACGCAACTCATACATTTGCTATCAAAAGATGACGTTGGGAATAATCTCTCCCTTTTTTATCAGGTACTTAATATCACACGTTTTGGAGTTCCAAATACTACTATCGCTTTGTAAGAGAGCGAACCACACGGGACCATTGCATGAGTGTTCCATTTATGGCGTGAAGGAAGCAGGAAAACTACTAAGGTAACAATGCTTTACTAATTTAAATGCATGGGAAAATGTATATGCGACTCTTTGTCTTCTCAAGGCTTGGTGCAAATTCAGAGATTGACTTAAGATATCATATTTATTTATGAACTTGCAACACAACGTTTATTGTTTTACGTAATATGGTTGACCAGTATTTTGTATACATTATACATATTCCATTTTTTTTTCTGCTACCCGAGCATGTTCTGGTGTTGCAAGTTAACTGATTTTCGACTATTTCCTAGGACGATTTTAAATTACGACGATTAAAAAAGACGAACATAATTTGTATTGTTTTATAGGTGCTTAATTAATAGTTGTTCATTATAACATTAGGATAAGACGTAGTGAATGACCTACTAAACCTTAAATATAATTTACTAACACTAATTTGTAGATCACACAATACATAATAGTCGTTGGTGCACATTAAACTCCCGTCATAATGTTTATTCGTAGGAGACTGCGTAATGTCGTAAAATTTGTCATAATCGAGGATATGTTATCATTACAATCACTTTATTTTGTTGCAGTGATGGGATGGCGCTTGGTGCTAGCGAAGACTGGAGAACAGTACTATACACAATAACAGGCGAAAGAGATCTATCTACTGACGGCATACTGCAATACTTCGCTGAACTACAGAAATTCTTAAAAGAGGAAAACATAAAGCTTGCTATGATGGGAGAAGGAGACATGGACTCTACTGCACCCATCATTGTAGGCGCTATAGTAGTGTTGTTGACAATTGTTATAATAGTATTATACTGTGTGAAGAAACATGATGTTGGGAGCAAAGTACTCTCGGTTTGCGGTTTGAGCAAGAATGGTTCCCTTGACATCGTGACAAATGAACTACCGCAGGGCAAGAACAACGATGTAGATGGTATAAGCGAAGATAAAGTCTAGCGTATCCATGCATGTGATTATTGCACTAACGATTTTATTATAAGAGAAAGTATTGCAGATATGTAGGACATACGAACCGATACAGCGTTTACTGTTATCGGTCAGGCGTTTGTCAACAAGTTTTGATTTTAGATATATTCAGATTTGTGTGAAAGTTTGATCTATTGGTTATGAATATGTTTTTTGCCATGTGTATATTTACGAATAAATATTGTGTTAAGATTTTGGGCTTATTTTTATTCAAATGGATGCTTCACTCTAGAGCAGATATTTATAACTGCTCTAGAGTGAAGCATGCATAAGCTTGCAATAACATCACTTTATTATATTAGACAGCTATGTCTAGTCCATACCTATTTGTTTTAGTTTCAACAATCCTGGCTGGCTTTACTACTTAGCGTTTGATTTTGGGTTCAGTACAATGTCTTTGGAAAAACTATTTGAGTCAACTAATAAACTTGTTCGAATAAGACTCTAAGCAAAATAGATCGTTAGCGACTCAGTTTAGAGGCACGTCACGCGAGGTCTACATGTAATTAAAAGCTACTTTACTGAAGGTAAAATTGGTAATTAAATAAAAGCAGTTTAGTACTCTTGATTCACAATGTGGTTCCACTGAAAGCTTTTTTAAATCCTATTTTCGTAAAACAGTCTCCATTGACGCCATCACGTTGCATAGTGTTACATGAAAGAAAAAATCGTAAATTATCTCTGAGGGAGATACTATACGTACACCTAATGATTAATATATAATATTTCTTCTCCTACATATCAATGCCTTGCTCTATATAGAGATTTCTATAATGTTGTCTAGAAATAGTAGATATTTTCCAAATAGATAATTTATTTCATTCCCAACTTCGTCTCAAAATTAAGCATTTTGTAAAAACACCAAGCATCTACGAGAGCCTTCAATTAAAGACAATAATGACATATATGATTACAGCCTACAAATGTGAACGTAAGCGCCTACAGACAGGTCACGGCCGAAAATAATTTTCAGTTATTATTGCATTCTATTCATTAATCCCAATAAGTATTTTAATAACCCGTTTTGTTGTTCGACCCGGAACCTGTTTTGAATATGAGGAAGACCTGATGTCAAACAATCGATTGACACTCGAGTAGTATAACAACGATTCCTATTGACGGCCAACGATGTCCGCGACTGGCTGTGGACATCCGCTCGTAACTGACTTGTCGAAATGGTTAAGAATGTGAGCCGGTGTGAACTAACTGCAATCACCTTACTGTTACCGCTAGTGACGAACGCGCGCAAGGATCGCAGCGCAGGAGTTCGGCGCGCGCGATTTACATATTCAAAATTTGGACTGCGTTCTATAGAACTGATTTAAAAAAAATCTAATATTTCTCTTTTTTAATACGGAAATATAAAAAATATTTTTATGAGTTTTAAGAGATAATATAAAAAATAAAGCAAGGGCAACTACAGATAATGCCTAAGTGAAGTGATTTGAGCTTTATGGTTGTGAATAAATTTTAATTAGGACAAGGTGAGTAATTATTTCCTATCAGTATACTATTTTTTTATACATAGAAAAGGCATCAAAAATCCAAAATAAACCTCCCGTAAAATTAAATAAAACGGAATAAATAAAGAAATCAAAAATAGTTATTCTTATAAATATTCCTAATTCTTAAATATTCTTCTGTTGCTACGTAAAACTAAGGAAACATATAAAAATATAATCACATATTGACTGTCTCAGTAAATTACAGCAATTGTCAAGTGGCATTATTTTATGACTGCTATACAGAATCACAAACAAACAATGATTATTACAATTTGCAAGAAAAAACAAGATTGGACATAATGTTTGATGGAATCAAAGTTTTCGTATGAAATTCGCATGCACGAGTTGTAAACAGAGTTAGAGATATCGCGTTGAGTTCTATTGTGGTGAAATTGTTATGGCATTGGTCTCGTCGCCATTAATCATAATGAATACTGATATTATGTGGACATTTTTTGTGTCGTCGTACGTACGCAATTAGGATTATTCGTAAAATCACTGATAATAAAATAATGGGTACTAAAAATGTATGTTAATTATCGGTATAAAAATATAGCTATATAAATATATTAGTTATTGAATGCAGAAAATTGCGTGCGTTTCAAAAAAGTTTAACGATTTGATCGTGCCGGTTTGATTGTTTTAATCTCAGATTCTATTTCCATTAAGGACAATTCTAAAAGTTGTTAAAATTAAAAAAGATAATTATAGCTTGCAATTTTGAATTAATTTATCCGATATATCTTTTTGCACTTATTTGGCCAAGAGGCGAAGAAATAAGGTAAACTAACTTCGCTTATTTCTAAATTATTGGTCTACATGTAGAAAAAAGTATTTTCTTTTTTCTAGCATAGGTATCTAAAGTCTCAACAAAAACGTGATAATTTTTTTTTTGTCCAGATAATATGCAAAGACAAATTTTGATACGCATGTTTCACGTTACTCCTAATAAAATGTTTTGAAAATAAAACAAAGCATGTCTCGCTGTATAATATTATATCGCCCTGATATACATCACAAAGAAAAAGACACCGTACATTTTGTATTGAAACGAAATATATTTATTCTGAATATCGTTTTTCAAGTATAACAAATCGTTCGCGTCCTATTTCAAAAAGCTGTTTAAACATACTCTGAATGAAAACATGCTAATTAATTTTGCAAGTGTGGATTATGATAGCGTATTTATTTCGCAAGAAATCATGCATTTATAAGTGGAAAATAGGTACGAATATTTTTTCTACGTATTCCTACTATGCTAATGGAAGATCACAAAAAATGATTAATGAGTCGAGTGATCAAAAAAATAATCTTTTGATCGGAATATAATACACATGTTGCTAAAATACAAAGTCCGTTAAAACATTCGTTTCAATTAGAATCTAAGCCTGGTAGACCCTGAAACGTTTAAGTACTTCTCAAATATCCTCAAAACATTATTATTTTATCGCAGCCTAACGTTAATCACTGCTGCCTCTGTTTTCTACTGACTAAAACTTTTCAACGCCACAAGCCTCAAAATCATGTCAAGAATCTATTGTTCTGGTTTTCGGTAATCCGAGATTTGTACCCTGTATTCCTGTAATCTACAGTCAGGTATAAACCGTTGTACTTAGACAAACGTATTCAAGCATTTTTGTACCAATCAGTTGCACTTTAGACTTGATAAATAAGCATATCTGAGTGCTTTTAAATATAGCGTAATAACAGACCAATTAATGAACATACAATTCTAGGAGGTTTCCCTTGCTTGAGAGCTATTTGCGAGGACGGTATTTAATGTGGACAACTTCTAAGCTCCTTACATTCTTAGCTCCTTAATACGTGCCATGGCAACTGTAAGGAAAATCATACGATTATAATGTTTGTTTACATATAGCAATTTAAAACAGTGGCCGTGAGTTTAGTGCTTTGGAAAATCTGCATTTGCATTGGAAAAAATAGAAGGCTTATAACCATTTTAAATATTTCTATACAAATACGCCCGGTTTCACCGGCTCTAGATAAGTATTAGGTATTAACTTATCAGACGGAATGACAACAGGTGTTTTCATATATAGGTATGTTGTAAAATGAGCTATCAGTTCGGTAATCTGACGGTTTTACATAAAAAGCTAAAAAAACTGGCCCCTGAAAATTATTTACCTATTAGAGAGTATGACCAACGAATGTAATAGTAGAGTTTTGACTCAAAAACTGCATTTTCCACTGACTAAAGGCCGTTCTCAGTTCATAGGCTGTTAGGCCTAGACTATTGATGAGATGTTAGGAAACAACTTACCGTTTAGTTGACTAACTTTTGAACGATCTATACCGATAGTTTGTTGACAATGACGACAAAAGAAGGGAATGGTATCATATCCGAACAATACAGCGATTTTCTACAGTGGCCACTGTATTATTGTATCACATTCGTGTATTCATAATAAATTTACACTAATATTATAAAGCTGAAGAGGTTGCTTGTTTGTTTGAACGCGCTAATTTCAGGAACTACTGGTCCGATTTGAAAATTTCTTTCAGTGTTAGATAGCCCATTTATCGACGAAGGCTATAGGCTATATATAATAGGAGCAGAATACTAGTAAAAAATGTTACAAAAGCGGGGAAAATTACGACCCATTCTCTCTTATGTGACGCAAGCGAAGGTGCGCGGGTCAGCTAGTATAAAAATAAAGTGTAGTTTTCTCAAAAAGCACTGAGCAAAAAGTGAGCCTATATTTTTTTTTCAAAATATATGTAATTGACCTGCGCAGTCGCTTAATAAGTTTTAATCCCTCACACCTAGATGATGTCAGTCTGTCAGTCAACTGAATTCAGGAAAATCTGTTTAGTCGTTTATCCCTGAGAATGTGACAGATAGTTTTCACATTCAAATCATTAGTATGAACCTCGGATATTCGACAGTTAACTTGACAATTGTAACAAATCTTCTCTCGAATCATCGCATTGATTTATGTTGGCTAAACTGTGACAATGGCGAATTCAAGTTACGTCACGAGCCTAAAGCATAATAAAGACATCAGTCACGGCCATTTTACAAACTAAATATAAAAATACGTTCGCCGTTCACTATTTAGTTACTTTCGATATAATGCTGTCACAAAACCTTACTTCATGGACTTGTTAGCCACTAAATCTTATTATAAAAGCAATTACTTTATGACAAGTATCCTGTATAATCAAATACACGTACATGAAGTTTGTACGTCCTTATTCATTGCATTCTTTTACCTAAACCTTCGTCGTATGGACCTTCACTTCACGTTTAGTGAATAGTTAGCCTTTATCTCGGGTCATGTGATTTTAATAATAGTTAAATTCTTCAGTGTAGTATTCTTCTAGGTCCTAGCTTTTTCGACTTTACGATAAATAAATAAAATATATACAGGTACAAATTACAATACTTATTGAATAACATTTTCATATACAAAAAGCGAAACCAGACGGTTTCGTGGTGTGCGATGCCGGATTCAAAGATAATGAATAACCGAAAAACTTACATACTACTATGTACATATGTTAAGAGATGCGCAGATGTTTCGTCCCTTGTAAATGGTAGTCGAAGTCCATAATATATTAAGAACCTATGGTACACATAAATATCCAAACTTCTTTTTAGTTCAACTGGTCATCATACCAGCTGTAGCAAAAAATCCATAGCGTCAAACCACTCATTACAACTTTTGTTCCGCAGATCAAAGACATCACTTGCCTTTGTTGCAAATATTTTTTTACATAAAATTTTCAGAATAATACTTAAGTGATTTTTTTCTGCAATTATCTGAACAATGTGAAATCGTGGGAACTCCCTTAAATAAATACTCAATGTAATTATCATTAAATGTCAAGTGTTCTTATAAGAATTAGTTGTGTAGGAACAAGCGAGGCGAAACGACAAACAAACTGAAACAGTTAAATTATGATAACGTCAAACATTATATTAAATTACGAAGAATAAAAACAGGAAGAAATTTATTTTATTGTAAGCGCTGTGGGTGAAAGTGAAGTGAAATGAAGGCTTGTACTGACTTTGTAGCAGTTTGTGGCATATTGATCGAGTAAGTGAGATTGTCGCGCAGTGGTCTGGGGTTTAAATCCCGGATCTGTATCTAGATTCTCTACCACTATCGACAACTGGCTAGCTATCGAGAAATTTTGTATGAAAACCTGATCAGCGCCTCTAACGGGGGTCGTAGGAACCATTTTGGCAGTACATTTTAGATGTCAAACTTTCGATACTTAACAGTACCGATGTAGAGAATCGCGATATTTATGTAAAGTAAGTTTAAGTTTAAGTACAGTTAATACTGAAGTTTGTCTGAAAGTAAGGGAAAGTAACTCAACCATAACCCTTGAAACAGGCCATCTTGGCTGATATTAGACCATGAGGAAGTAGTATAAGGTAAGTATTCAATTTGGATACTAAGGAAGAGTATTCAATTGATAATTATGTTTCATAAAATCGGTTATTACTTTGCCTTCATACCTAAAATAAATTTTATCCAACCTTGAAATGTTGATGATGACTTTATTTTTCTTCACGTAAAATAATGATATCGACTGGGTATCATCGGTTTTATAATGGCTAAACATTAAAAGAGGATCTTCATGTATTTATGAAACATAAGATATAATTAATTGATAAAAAATATTAAATCATAAAGTTCGTCTAAATCACGACTTTACTGAAAATCGTATGTACTTTAACTTATGTATATTAAAATTTACTTTGTTTTAAGGAAGGAAAGCTCTTAAATCATTATACTTAGTTAGTAATGTGGATCTCATATTTAGGTACGTGAAAACCTCTTCTCAACTAATTTAGTAACATTATAAATCTACATAAATGCATTAATAGAGCCTTTTGAGAGCTCGTACTTAAGCTTAGCTAAGACAAAGTTGCACTTTCGATTTCTCTGCGTCCACTTTCATATTGCATACAGAATGCGAGACGGCAATGTTACTTTACTTAAAATATGTTTATAGGTTAACCTTTCCTGACTTTAAAGGATTAACACTCTTATTTGAGAAGCCATAAGGTAGTTTTTTTTGTGTGGTCAAGTGTCACAGATGTACGAAGGATTTTAGCAAGGTTTTGCGAGTGGTTTAGACAACCGCCGGTACTTTGTAACCTCCGAAGCATGGAACAAGCTGTCGAAATTGCACTAAGCGGCTAAATTATCCATGCTTCAAGTTCCTTATCACTAATTGTTTAAGCGCAGCTAGCAAAGATACTCAATGACGCAAAAATAATTATCACGCCTTTTTTTTCTATGTTGAGATTTAGTTCGAGCAAAAAATATATAGATAAACGGAACTTTTTTCTGATTACAATATGAGTGGTATACCGGTTTGGCAATACTGCAATACGAAGTCCAGTGCATAAACTTTTGAACAAGATGAATCGCATCTACAGAGAAAGAATGACATAAAATTTAACCAACATCGAGTCGCCCCTATTCTACTAAACGTGCGATACTGTCCAAATTATATAACCAGTTGTAAAATACAAAATTATTGAAGTCTTTAAAAACTTTATTACGGAAGATATTTTATTATTTCTATTTACAGCTTAGTTAATATTTTCTCTGATCAATAAAAAATGAAAAATAGTTAATGATCTAGAAGATTTGCAATAATTTACACTTCCTACAAAATGTACAGTCGGCTAGAATACTTGAAGATTTTCATTTTTCCTTAGCAAAAATTCTTATCACCCGAACTAAATCAGTTATATGAGTACACCGGTTGTTTCTGACTGTAATAATTTCAAAGCGATGTTTACGATTGTTGTTGAATGTTGATTATGTTTACGTCCATGAATGTAAACATAAAAATAACTACAGCATATACTGTCAACAAGATTAAAAACATAAGTACTTCTTCACGGTGATAAACATAAATTTAAGCGCTCGATTAACCACCTCTGAATAAGTTTCGGTTAACATATTACGTGTCATTTTCATAGTTGTTTTCATACATTTGCTATCACTTTATCTATCGATTAGGTTATCCGACATTTCGGCTTTGCATTGCATGAGTGTCATCTAACATAATAAGAGTATATCATGGGCATTACCATTATTATACATTTTTAACGTAATTTCTTGACGTTTCGGTACACGTTGCACTGGCAGTGCAAGCTGAACGCAAATAAAGAAAAATAATGCATGTAGGTACCAATAAAACCATACCTGCGACGACTATTTGAATTTTGAGAATCACACGGAATAGCTGTTCAGCGAGGCAATCACTAAATGCAGTCATGCACAAAACGACAAGCGATTCTTTGCTTTATCCTATTTTCCGAGTAATACTAAAGCATTGCTAGAGTAGATCGTATCTCCTAATGGTGGCGCGACCTTGCGAGCTCTGTCATTCTATTGTTGCCCAACTTAACATACCATCATGTAGATGTAATTGCACTACGATTAATTGTCCGGGATGAGGTATTATCTTCTCATATTTTTATTATTTCGCTTGATTCTGAGGTTGAACAATGCGCTGTTGATAGATTTGTGATAAGTTAACCCACTTCGGATTCAAGGCGAATTGTGGTGATTTATCAAATGCTTGTTGAATAGCTTTTAGTAATAGAAACGACAAATACAGTGAGACAAGTTAGTAAGGAGCCACTAATAAAATAAAACTAGTACATATTCTCAAGTTTAACAAAATAAAATCTTCGTAGAAACAGTAGTACCTATACAAATTACAATGCATCAATCGTATACAACTCAATTGTATCATAACACTATTTTAAAACTGGTCCTCATTAGCATGTTCGTTTGTAAATTTGGAAAGTACTGAATTTAGTTCTCACGATTTTAAATATCTATTACGCACGAAGCACTTTTTTCTGCACGGTCAAAAGTTCATCGCAAACTCGTATGACGTCGTCTTGATCAATATTTAGTCACATCGGCCAGTTCTATTGACACTAACAAACGATAGAATTTTGATTAGAGTGGCCAAGTGAGGGTACAATTTTACTTGTACACTTATACATAAATCAGTGAAAGCATAATTTCTGGAAGAAAATCTGAGGGCTATTTATTGCTTCTACAGCATCAATTGTATGAGCTACTAATATAAACCTCAGAAACATTGAGAGCTTATGAGCGCATGTCATTACGAATATGCGTGTTTCGCAATCCCATCATGATCCAAAGGTCGTAGCCCCAAACTTACTCGTACATGAGGTGAACTATTCGTAATGTAATTACGTATGCAATTACAAACTAAAATTCCTTCATCATGTAATCGTGAGCTGAATTTTATGAGAATAACCTTATCCGTAAATATTTTGATGATGTAAAAGGCGAATGTAACTTGAGTATCATTGCCGTTAGAAGAGCAATTGAAAAAAATTTTTTTTTCTTTCGGCAAATTTTTTTACCACTTCATATTCTATAAAAGGTAGTGTGATTTGTAAATAAAAGTAGGTTTCTAGTCAAAGATTATCATAAACTGTATAAAACAAATAAGATTCAGATTGCTTAATATTTTGTTACCACAATAGCGATTCGCAGAACTCGTATTTTTTGGGTTTTTAAAGCAACCAAACTAGTCCAATACGAGCCTATTTTTAGAGGCGTGAGAGGTGCATCGCACTTTTACGATGCTATTTTTGAGTCGATTGTGACATTTACTGTGCTTGTGTAACAAAATAGTATACTTGATACAATAAGTTTTTGAAGCTTAAATAGGTTGTATATGCGAAAAGCTCTGTGTCAACTCCTTAAGGAAATCACAGTAATACTTACCTATAGGTACACAATATTGCTTGAATATTAAATATCAATGTCTAACCTTCAGATGACAATTAATTCGTTTTATTTCCACGAAACGAATTTGTTTTACACTTTTTTTTTATCTGGCGACAAAGACAACTCCCGCTCTACAATTGATTTCCTGTACCGCGCGAGACTTTTCAAACTTGTATTGATCAAAAGAGGTTGGATATTTTTCCAAGTAGGTATATTTATCATCACCACAAACTGTGAAACTGAAAAATGTAAAACCTGTACTCATTGTAAATTTTTTTTTTTTCAATTAAATATAATTTAATTATATTGTTACAATAACATTTTAAAAACAATTTATTCCACCTTCTTAGAGCAAATATTAAAATACTGTCTGATTCCATCAAAAAAATTCTAAGATGCCATTAAAAGTTTACTTTTAATTATTTTCTTAAAACTATTTAATGGCGTTTTTATTATTATTTCTCGATATACCAACCAGTTACAATGTCTTTAAAAAATATTTAGGTAAATCTTGTTGGATGATGACATGCAATAAAATATCATTCGTATGTATGTGTATGGTATGAACTTACTTTAATCGGTACTCATTTTATATGTATAAATCTGTTCAGTACCTTGTAAGCTACGTTAACTTGATTCGATACTACAAGGTGCACCTTGTACATAGCATCTAAGAAATATAATTAATCTTTTGACTCGCACGTACTATATCGCTGATTGCAACTTTTAGAATTACGTAAATGAATTACCAACTAAGCCCCGTTGGAGTTATGAGTAGTTATGACTACTTTATGACGCAAGTAACTTCATTAGATTCTAATTTAAAATAGAATTCTCGATAAAAACAAGTTTATTATAACGACTGTGATAAATTGATTTATTAATGTTATGTTAAGTATATTTTTATTTAATATAATAATTATATAATAATCTTGTATTTGCATTACTGCTGAACTATACGCAGGGTGAGCCACGGGCACAAACTAGTTTAGCTATACAATAATGGTTCTAAAAAAAGAAAACATTTGCTTGAAAGTAATGGGTCAGATTCTAATAATCTTAAGTTTTTTCATAATCTAAAGTCCATTTAAGTTTCTGTAAGTAAAAAAAATAATTAGATCAAAGTCCACGGCAATACTTAGTAACGACTTTGAGTTTCAAGGCATTTTGTAATTTTTATCTATTAGTACGCGTGCCCAAGGATTAGTTTCACAGATACATAGTTTATCCCACACTTTATAATAAGTGTGGGATAAACTATACGATTAATAAAATGTCAGCAAATGTATGCCAGAAAACAACTGCCAAAATTCTACCTAATCAGGTAACTGATTCGAAGTAGTGAATACAGGCCTAATTTGCACCTAACTAGTATTTTTAGTCTGTGGTCCGCTTGTAAACCGACCTTTGTCCAACCGCTGCAATGCTATAATCAGAATGTACGTCTACGTATTCTAGCACAAAAAATGTGCGAAGTATCTAAGTGAACGGAAAATCCGCGGTTTCAACATCATCAACGATTCTAATGTTATTATGTATTGCATTTAATAAATTTCTAAGAATAAAACAACAACAACAATAATAATACATAGTTATTGTTGTTTCTAACCGCTTTGATGAACAGGAAATTCAAGGGCGACTCCTTTTTTTTTAGTGGCTTAAATTGGAAAGTGTTCGTTGGAATTGGAATATAAGTTTTCAATTTAAACTTTGTACCTAATGGTCTCGCCCTTGACGTAAGACTGAAAAACAACAGAAAAGTATTTTTTTGAAATTTTATATTTTTTCTGGGGAAGTAATAAGCTGCTTTATTAATTCACATGCGTGACGTAAAACTCGTAATTTTCAAACACTGCTTTGTTTTTACTCAAAGTTAGTTTCCAAATGGATTCAAGTCAAAACGTAGATTACTTCATGTTTATGGAAATAAGGCTGCACCTGTATTCATACTAAATTGATAAATATTACATAGAAATTCCTTTGTATAGGTCACTGAAGATACATTATCACAAAATGTGAAGGTAATTCCCCTATTTTGCAGCAAACAAATTAGCTAACACCTACCATATAATTGGTACGTCACGTCCGTTTAAGCAACATAATTATTTTTTGTATGGCACTTTTTGTATATTGTGTCAGCCTTTTTCAGCCCGGGCGTTACCCTCGTGGGATACTTAAACGGTTTATTTTTTATTTAGCTACTTAACCTCTCGTAAACAAACAGCATAGGACAGCGAGTGATTGAAAAGCGGAACGTGACATAAATAAAAAAGTGTAAAAAAGGTTTTTCGTCAAAAAAAATCCTTTTATGCGAGCGTTCTAATACTCCTTAGCCTTCCTACGAGCGTTTAACTCTTAGCTTTCTCTGAATTTAAACTTTTGCTTCAGATCTATTAGTTTTTTTACGCTTGCCAGTTTTTATATGACTATCTGCACCATATGTTTACAATCGTAAAAAATATCAGTTAGATACTTTTTGCTCTTAAGTCTGATAATGTAGGTATCTAGTTTAAATATTAGACAGTCATTTCAGGAGTTGCTAGGAGGAAAAATTAAATAGAATTGTCATTGTTCCGGGAAGAAGAGATCCTTTAAAACCTTGTAAAGAACTATGTAGCCTTACGCCCGTAACTTCGCCCCGTGGATTTTCCCCCATTTAGAGTGGAATCCAAAAAATATATTTTAGTGCGTCCTCTACATTTTCCGAGGAAGATAACCATAACACTGAATTTCAGATTTTTACGTTCAGTAGTTTCTATGACATAATTGTCTGTCAGTCCGTCATTCGCTCAGTCCCGGACGAGTTTTATACATATGGATTATACTACCCAGGATTTTACCAAAAGCTAACTATGTTTTAATGAGATTTAAGTTCCTTAAATTCAGTATTTAAATCTAGCGTTTATCCAATTTCCGTGTTTAATGATTGATTTACGCGATTAACAGTAGTAATTCGAAATTTTCCAATTAGTACAAAAGTGCTAATTAAAACGCTGCAGTTGTGTGCAAAAATCTTGCCTATTGCTAATTTGTTCGATATGGCTTTTAGGGTAGCATGGTAATGTAACGATCAATCTAAACTCAAGGAAGGAAGATTACTAGGTAAATACGTGTGTTTGTACGCTTTCTTTCATATTTTATCCAGTAATAACTATGTTTTTTTAAGCAACAAATAAAGTGTTAGAACTTTAATAAAAAGGCCATGTCTTATGCTAATTATTTGTTTCATTTATATTATCATAACGTGGTGCAGCCGGGCATAAAGATTAAAGCTTTGTCACGTGCCTAGAAAATTGGTTGCATTCGTAGGCGCTATTGTTGTTTAATTAGGTACCACGACTTGCGGTCATCACGACCCCACTGGGTCTGGGTGATAATTGGGGAAAAAATATTGAAAACAATACAAAGTAATGTATTGTTACTAAGAACATTTCAGATCATTATCACCATAATTTCAGGTTCGAAGATTTTCCATTTTTTTACTGGCTGCAATGCGCTTTACAATATCTACTGGGTACTTAGGACGTCAATAAATCTAACTGATTATACCTAATTTTGTTAAAAAATACCCACCAAGAAAAATTGCCAGAAATCCAGGTATGATAATTCACAAAATCTGATATGACTTCTATTTTATTAAGTTTTTTTACAAAATAATTCGTGAATCGCGGAAGCAAATTTATAAATAGTTTCCACATAAGCACGTTGAATACATCACCTATCGCATTAACAGCTGATAGCCATTGTGAATAGAGTTTTATTTTTCAGTGTTTTCAAAACAATGGCTCGCTCCATGCCGGTCGACGACAAAAACGCGGTAAAAAATATAAAGCTTTATGCTCTTACAACTTGTTTGACAAATAAAAACGCAATTTCGACAAATTATTTAGGCATTATTTTGTCAAATAATTTCAATCGCATTTACTTAAACAATTTCCGTGTTGATGACCGAACGTAAAACATAATAAATAACCTAAAATAAGTAAAAATTTGCGAGGATCGACACTATTACAATAATAGTGTAAAAATCTAGCCATTCATAGCGTTTTGTCAACTGTGACTTGCCAATTGTTATAATGTGTTGAATAAATAAATAAAGTTGTGCAATGTTTATGTTTTAAAATATTTTGTACATTAAAATGCTAATAACATTTATTTTATTTACATAATTCCCATCCATTATTAAACTCTACATTGTCTATACTCTTTAAGTAACGTACACTACTCATTGTCAACTTTACTTTTTAAATTAACACTATGATCTCTATAAATAAAAAAATTGCGCAATTGAATCAACATGTTGAATTCGAGGATATTTATTTTGCACTCGAGTGTGCCGAATAATTACTAAATTCTGCTACCGCGTAATTCGCAATGTACTTAAGGTTTTTTTACGGCATAATGGTGGTAATATACATATAACCATACAAGATAATTACATGTATCTCCTTCGAACGTGTCGCACCGAATCGTGTAAACTTTTTGCAAAACGCATTGAATTTTTTTACTTAAGTTTACTTCCTTGTACCTATAGTAGGTATTCCTCATTGCTGGGGTAATGATGCTTAAGCATGAATTACCACATTCTTTATTTGTATTGTGTTTAATAAATCTTAATTAAAAGGCTTCTTGTCGTAACTGATTTATCGATGTGAATCATAGTGTTATTTTAAAAGATCTTTGTAAATAAACTGAAATCTTTTCGGAAGATTCTCGGATACCCTAAATTTACTAATAGAGTATTTCATTATATTTCATTACTAACACATTGGCAGTGTTTCATTGCTAGAAAATTTCATTTAGCTATTTCATATAAATACCAATGCCACCAAAAACATTCTGTAAAAACCTCAAGTCTCGCCGTAAAAAGTTGTGAGATCTATATAATACCAAGTCGATTAAACTATTTAGTCTCTACTTAAAGAACCTTCTGTCTTAAGTTATTACGTATGTTATTATCATGCCAATTTAAAAAAAAATACCTTTAAAACAAATAGATCGACCTGGCCATCGCATGATTTGATTATTAGTATGTATCACACTACACAGCACGACGAGAAGTTAATGCTCCTGAAATGTTAATGGCGAATTTGTGTTTTCTTGCGATGACCAAGTCGATCTATTTGTTTTAAAGGTATTTTTTTTTAAATTGGCATGATAATAACATACGTAATAACTTAAGACAGAAGGTTCATTAAGTAGAGACTAAATAGTTTAATCGACTTGGTATTATATAGATCTCACAACTTTTTACGGCGAGACTTGAGGTTTTTACAGAATGTTTTTGGTGGCATCTCACTTCTTTTTGTAGAGCGAACATAAGTCCAATTTGTATGGAAAGACGTTTTTTTTCATCATTCAACATATTTTCCTATGGGAATGTTGTTCAGTTTCATGGGTTAAACACCCTATACCCCCTCCCGTTATGCCTCATATAGTAGGTACCTATTTACACCTATCTATTTTATTTTCTACAGTAATAATAATTCATTAACTGCAAATATAACCTTGTAATCTTATACATTTATATGGGATTACAAAGTTATTGTTGCAGTTGGTGTATTTAGAAAACTGGACCGAAATTAGAAAATATTAAATTTTTCCCATGATAAAAACACTAAACCCTATTTGTATTCTAAATTTTAAGCTTCTAAGTCTGCTAGAAGTACCTTAGACTTTTGATGATCGGTGAGTCAGTGAGTCAGTGAATCAGTGAGTGACAAAATTCAAAATTTTAACAAGTTGTCATTCCTAAACTACTGGTTCAAATTGACTGAAATTTTAAATATACCGTGTTTATACAATGACTGATTAGTTGCTGAAAATCCAGGCTTCTTGTTTTATCCACATCGAAATTATAGGGGTGTCAAAAATAGCCCGAATTGCTTCGAGAAAAGGATGTTACGGCCGTGCCGCTTTTTTTTTGCTCGACTTGCGGGGGCACTTCCGTGCCCCCAGATAGGTACATTGCTTATCTTTTAAAATAAGTAATAATATTTTACGATATAGTCCGCAATAAAACGCATATCCTTATTGTTTTATTTTACTTTAAAGCTACGAATTGCGATTTGACTAGTTATGTGTGAAACGAAAGTGCTTGCAGTTCTACAAACAATTAACTAACGAAAAAAACTAAGTAAAGATTGTTAACATACTAAGTACAGATTGTTACTAAAGATTCTTTGGTATATTACGAAATATAACAGCTTACATTACGTTCTCAAACCGGCGTCTATCAACATGTGAGTACTGCAATCAAAAACTACTTTCAGTTCTGCTAAGTAACACCGATATCAACGGAAAAACACTGCCCGATATTCCTAGTAATCGTTAACTTTATTTATAAAACAGTTTTTCTTGAAATTCACATGCGACTTGAAAAACATGGTGTCCAGTTAACCTTGATCATGAACACGGATTCAGTTGCACAAGGTCGTTGGGAACAGATGACACGCTTGAGTTTTTGTTAAGCTCTGTTGTGCAGATACAATAAAAACCTCATGTCATCACATGACATTCAACACCACAATGAGCATCATTTGTGAAGGAAGTTACAAAGATAGATACTGAACAAAATGTATGGTCACAGTCTTGATCGGTGGGGACTTTCGGAATACGGATCCATTTGTCTCGATCACTGATAACGGGTCTTGTCGAGAGGCCAAGGCCGGTATATTTCAGATGAATTCAAGATTTGGTTCCTCAATGTTTTTGCATAATAGACGAGTTATAAAATATCATGGTGCAAAAAAGTCGCGGTAAGAATGCATCTATCACAATCTACGTTCTCGCCTTTACGTCTTCGGATGATGAACGATTTTGACTAATTAGGAACCGTCAACTTTGCTACGTTCAAAATTCCCTCTGTTTAATACACACAAGGACAGAAATAGTAGCAAAATTAAGCTGATAAGGAAGTGTACTGTAAGAGGCACATGTCTACAAGTAGACAGGTGCGCTGGTAATGATGATGTCTTTGTCAACCGACAATCTTAAATGAACTCAGTTGCGTCTCAAAAAATTGACTTACTAATCATTTCGCAAGTTCTAAAGCTGTTCAAATTCAAAAAATGTGTTCAGATGTTGAAATCAATCAGCAATATTCTTTCATTTAGGTAGGTGGTATTATTTCGGATACACCATTACGTTATATTTTATAAGTCTTCAATCTTTATGAAGTCAAATTAAATATTATAAAAATCCTCTTTTGTTTAAACGTCATAGATTAAAAACATTTCTCTTGATATTCCCATAATAATTAAAGAAACGGATTAGCGTGATCTTGCGGTTGGGTATTCCCTTGTACCGAAAACATATGAGTAATTTCATTGTATTGTTAATGATCTTACATCAAAAATGCTACAAAAACATTAACTTTTTGTGTAAAGTCACGTTTTCATCGAGTCCGACTTCCAAATGTTTGAAAATCCGCAAATACATTTTATTATATGTTCACGTTTTGTGTTTAACTGACAACGGAGCGACAAAGTCTGCATTTTGTTTTTATTCAGGTAGTAATGATTTGTGGTGCCGTATTTATGATATGATTCTGCATTTCTGGGTGTAAATCGTTGGCAATGATCAGCGTTTATTCTTTACAGCATTCTAAACCGGAGTGCCGCAAAAATTATTTCCGCATCATAATCAGCTGTAGCAGACCGTTAAATTAAATTGTATTGTGTCACATTAGCCTTACAATCAATGCGAAAACTCCGTGACATATCACTGTGCTGAAACGATAACTTGCCGACTACAATAATATAAATATTTAAAAATACTTAGTACGGATGATAATTTACATTGTATTTTTCTCCGTGACCTCACACAAAAAGGAAGACGCAGAATGATAAAACTATTGTTGTCTAGGTAAAGTTGATTCAGCACAGCAGTTAGAGATGATTACGCTAAGCATCATGAAATGATTACCGCGTCCGGTTGTTCATTTACCAATCAAATGTACAAAAGACCAATGAAAAAATCGTCGTATCCATAAAGAAACGTAAAAACGTAATAAAATTTGATGCCTTTCTAGAAAATTTCAAATAGTGTTCGGATATCGAATGTAACGGTCGTAAAGGTGAAAAATAATTAATGTTTCTGTTTCAGATACGCGTGACGTAGTCATGGCTGTGGATAGCAAAAATGCGGAGAATAACAAAACTGCTGATAAAACTCTTAACGTTAATGGTGGTGACTTAAATGGAACTAATGTAATTAAGAATAGTTTAAGTAAATCTAAAATGGAGAAAGAACAAGATGACAACAAGTTCCCGAAAATCGATGACGAGAGTTGGGAAGGACTAAGTCATTTTCAGAAATTGAAACGTATGATCTCTCTCATCACAGTGGAGCCAATACTGGCGTGCTATGTGATGCCTTCAGTCTTATCTGTGTTAGCGACTCAAAACCTTTACTTAGAGAAAGCATGTCGAGTTAATCTTCAGTTTGACCACCACATATGCGACGCTTTGACACGAAGAGAAACAGCGAATTACACAGCTGAGGAAGAAGCGGTACAAACATTAGTTGCGTCAGTAACTGGTTGGAAGACTGTGCTACAATCATTCTTGCCGTGTGGGATATTGATCTTTCTTGGAGCCTATAGTGATAGAGTTGGACAAAGAAAAGTCTGCATGCTGTTACCAATAATCGGTGAATTTCTTACGAGTATAGGACTTATTGTGAATACGTATTTCTTCTACGAATTACCTGTGGAAGTGGCAGCCGTGACAGAAGCTATATTTCCAGCGTTAACGGGTGGTTGGTTTACAATGTTTATGGGAGTGTTCAGTTATATAGCGGATATCACAACAGAAGAACAGAGGACGTTGAGGATAGGGATAGTGAATCTGTTCCACTCTGTCGGAGTGCCTGTGGGAGCGGCTCTCAGTGGCATATTGGTGCGAAAGATTGGCTTATACGGTGTCTTCTCAGTGAGTGCAACGCTATACATTCTGAGCTTTATTTATGGATTCATCAGAATCAAGGAAGTGAGGAAATCCAATCCATCAGTGGTGAGTATAAATTATTATTTTTATCATTAATTGTAACTTTATTATCATAGTCGTGACAAACTGTTTGTGTTGCTTGTTTATTATTGAACTAATTATTTATTGTGTTGTTCGTCTTTATTTATTTATTAGACACCTTGGTAAGTTTGAATTAATCGGTCCATTGAACGAGACAACGGGCTTAGTGTATTTATTGAAATAATTACTGGATCGATAAGATAGATATTTAACGGTTCAGTTGGTGTTCTAATTATAGCGAGTGACAGGTTAATATGACTAATTTTATTCTCTGATGAAACGTTCGCACTATGTAATGTGACAATTAAGTTATTGACAGCGTTCGTGATCTCATTTATCGTATTGACATGATCCTATAACTAAAATTTACAATGGCTTCTTTATATTACTGAATAAATAATGGTTGTTTTAGCAGTCGTCGAAACAATAATATAAAATAGAGTTGTATATCTATTTGTATTATCGTCAATACATATATAAAAAATCAATAGTCATTAAACAATGTATTGAAAATAATAAATATTGAAATAAGTGATTAAGTCATTTCTTTAATATTATTGAATAGAATTGTTATTATTTGTCAACCTTCTGAAGAAGTGGAGCATTGTTTATCGGGTTTATGATGCCACTTTATCTTAGACAACAGCTGTTACATAAAATCTCGTTTTTTATGAAAAGAACTACCGATATTTCCGTATAATAAAATGAATGATTTTACTGAAAGAATTTCCAAACAAATTATATCTATACCTACATAATCCTTGAGTCCTTGATTCGATAGTTCCGTTTACCCATTAACCAACATAGTAAAGTTCTTTTAAAATAAATATACTACGCTACGTGTTCTATCTGTCAAGATTATTATTTATTTTAAAAGTCATTCAACAATGTATATTTTGGTAACAAAACACAAAACCGGAAAATGGTAAACACTAACAGTATTTTTAGCTAAGTTTTTGCTATGAAACTTGTTTAGTTGGTGATAGACATGCTATCTGGGAAGCTGGCTTTCAGTCATTGGCCTTTGAGGCGAAAAAAGAGATCTGTCTGAAGACTTATTGATCGTTTTTTAACTTAACGAGGCTGACTATCAAAACAAAGTGACCTTTTTAGTAATAATTATAATCTAGCAATGCAACTTCCTACGCGGAAAGATTCTCAGATCATTAATTCATTATAAATATCCGTATTATTTTAGCGTAGCTACGAGATGTTCTTTTGCACTGTTCAAGGCTAAATATACAATCTAATAGTAGTCGTTGTGGCATCAGTCTCCAAGAGTGATTATGTTATTTAGTTACAGCAAAGATCATGGCCGTGCTTCCGCGAAAATTGCCAGAGCTGTAATGACAACTCGAATATTTAGGCTTATTCCTATTCCGAAGCATTATTTAAAACTGCCTTTAGACTCGCTCAATTTTTATTAGAAGTAAGTAATTAAAATTGGTCAATCAAATCAAATCAAGTAAGATGTCTTGATTGTGTTTATACATCCATGTATGAGTAATCATTAATGAACGTATTTCCCGAAAAAGATATTATGAAAAAATTATAATATTGTAATTTTATCATGCCATCTTCAATTCACTTTCAAAATAAGTTCTTATTGTTTCGACCAACAATGTTATTTAGCGTTTACAAATACCGTAAACAACTAACTACGGGTCACTGCCATGCATGCATGTAAAATATTAAAGATAAGTGGAAACAATAAACCTACCTACTTCACCTCCCAAAATAACTTTATCTATACTAATATTATAAAGCTGAAGAGTTTGTCTGTTTGAACGCACTTATCTCAGGAACTATTGGTCCGATTTGAAAAATTCTTTCAGTGTTAGATAGCCCATTTATTGAGGAAGGCTATAGGCTATATCATCACGCTACGACCAATTGGAGTAGAGTATCAGTAAAAAATGTTACAAAAACGGGGAAAATTATGACCCATTCCCTCTTATATGACGCTAGCGAAGTTGCGCGGGTCAGCTAGTCTATTATATTAATCGTAGATCTTACAAAAATCTATTACGAAGGTTCATAAGGATGTTACTCTTTACCACAAACTTACTAAATGAATTTTGATTATTGACATAACTGGGTGACATAGGATACTTTATACTAACAAAAATCTTTCCACGCAGGTGAAGTCGCCGGCAGAATTATTTACTTACTTAATAGATAAAGTAATCATTGAAATTATTCTTGAAAGTATTTAAATTATAAAAAGATTTCCAGAGAGTTGATCACAATACAATTTGATATGCGATGATGTCCCCGGCTGGGTAGGTGAAAGTCTTCAATTAAGATTATCTGTATGTGTTTCACAAACATATTATCGTTGTATACCCATCTTTGTCTGATTATACATATTATCTATATGAGGATTATGCAAAAAAATAGTTATAAATATTTATGCTAATGAATATCAGTAAATGACTATCAATCATAATCAATCATTGTTTTTGTGAGTACAATAAAGTCAATGAACTTACAAAATAGTATTGGTAAGAAAGTGTTCTAAAAAGTATTGAACATATAGACGGTTGTTTATATTAGAAGTTGTTAAAGTGTTTTCATTCTTTCAAAAAGAGAGATACAATCAAACTGACTAGAAATTGATGTATTAATAAACCAAGATTTATCCAATGACGGATGATTTATCAATCTCTTGCGTTTAAAATTTTCCAAAGTGCAAGACACTACAATCATACTTTTTTGTACCAACATGTCATTAATAAAATAATTTCTGCTGATATTATAGATGTGAAACATAGGTACTCTCTCCGTCTCTTCTTCATGGACCACGGAACTGATTTAGATGAAATTTTGTGGACATATAGTTATACACCAGAAAAATGACAAAGGGTAAATTTTATCCCTGCAGGAATGGATAACATACGGGTAATAATCCATCTTACTATAGCCAACGCAAACGGAACCGCAGATAAGAACTATTTTTGACCAGTTCTTTTTTGTTTTAATTGGGTTGCTTAGCAGTCGAAAAAATGCGACTTTTAAAATGTTTTAATTAAATACTGCGTTATAGGCGAAATTAAGCATAGAGACAGGATCGCCACGAAGCTAAACAAAAAAAAACTATTTCTCTACAAAACTGAAATATTTCAGCTTTAAAATCGTGTCAATACTTTTGTGAACTACGATAATTAAATGAAACACTCGTGAGCACTGTCATTGAGGATTTATTACGTAATGAATATCAGTTCGAGTGGCATGAAGTGATTGTAAAACGTATAAGATAACACACGTTCGACATACAGGGCCACGCAAAGGGGGTTAGTGAGCGGAACCTGATACGAGTATGTAACTAGCTTGTAGCTTATGCTACCGACTTTAATAGAGAGAATCATCTGACGGAACAGGGAAAATACGCATCACGTTTTGTGTGTGTTTACGTGCTATATTTTAACGAATAGACTTATCCCCAGTTTCTGAGTACATTTAGCGGTAGTTTATCTTTTCAAAAGCGTTTTTTTATATGAGTTTTAACGCTATTGAATAGGTAAACTACCGCTAAATGTACCTCAGAAAGCGGAGGTTAGAGATGTGTTCGTACAAACAAAACATACTTTTTTGAAAACTCAGCCTGATCGTATTCCCATAATCTTATCTTAATTTTTTAACTTGCCATAAGTTTCTTTAAAGTGCCTATATCTATAACTGTCTCACTGCTTGGCAAAGGGTTTCCTCCCGTATTGAGGAAAGGTTTAAGCTCACCACGGCGGCTAAGTATTTGACTTTTACGATACAAACATAAGTAAAAATATTATACAATACTGAAATAGTTTTGTATAGATAATGTAATTAATTGAACTGTTGAGTATCTAGCATTTCATAGATACCCAAGTACTTAAAGCTCTTGTCAATCACGTAATCGCGCGAATTTCATATAGATTAACACAATAGCTAAATATAAACTTCAGTAGCTCGATTCTCTACTACTATCGACTATCGACAACCGGCTAGCTGTCGAGAAAATTTACATGAAAATCTGTTTAGCGTCTCTACCGGGCTTCGTAAGACCTATTTTGGCAGTACATTATTATTCGCTTAACCTTTGTTCCAAACTTTATTGGAGTCGGCTTCCAGTCTCACCGGATGCAGCTGGATACCAGTGTTTTACATGGAGCGACTGCCTATCTGACCTCCACAACCCAGTTACTTAGGTATTATAACACGATACCCTTCGGTAAGTCTGGTTCTCAGACTTTCAAGCTTCTGACTACTGTTAACGACTATCAAAGATCTTCGAAAATGACAGCCGGGACCCACAATTTAACGTGCCTTCCGAAACACGGAGGAACTCGATATGTATAAGATGGTCACCCATCCACGGAACAACCTCGGCAAGCGTAGCTTAACCTCAGAGATCGATCCGTGCGGCTGTTGTAAACTAAGCCACGAGCTCCTCTATCCTATTTTGGCAGTAGATACATTCTAAATGTCAATCTCTCGATAGTCGACAGTGCCGACTGTAGAGAATTGCGCTATAACAGATTTGAAGTGATAACAATCTAAGGTCATAATTATAGAAATACATGACATCGTTGAACGTTTTATGTACGGTCATGCCCGTGATACAAGTCCGAATAAGAAGACATTACGGCGATTTTATTTAACCAACTTTGGTAAAGTCAAGTGCAAGGATAGATTACCATTTACAGAAACTTACTGATCATGTTTAAGTAAATCAATTAGAAGGTTCTTAATAAGGTATAGTAAATAAAATGAACTTGTAAAGGCAATTTTTACCAGGAAACCTAGTTACTAAAGCTGTTTCACTGTACTTAGTTAAATGAGCGTATTATCACTACATAGTATAAAACAAAGTCGCCCATTTTGTCTGTAGTCCCTTCGTATGCATAAAACTTTAAAACTACGCAACGGATTTTGATGCGGTTTTCACTAATAGAAAGAGTATTTTCTCCGACAGGTTTTTATATATAATTGAAATACATTGAAACTATATTAGCTGAGTTATAGCGATTTATGTCCAAGAAGTCAGAAAAAAAATCTAATTGAAGATTGCATTTGTGCGTGCGCCGCTTATACCGTTGGATACAAGTAAGAACAATGTATAGCAAAAACATTGGTCTTTATTAGTTCTACAAAAAAGTCCGCGATGACATATATCCAGCTTTTTTATTTAAGTCACAAAAACTACTTTTCTGTATTAAAAAAACATTTAATTCGTTGGGTGATGTTTAACTGGTGATATAACCAATAATACATATATCCTTATCAAAATAAGTAAGTTCATCATCACGAGCATTTAATTTAGATTATTTTTGCAGTTTACAGTGTGTTATTTAGACATATAGTTTAGGAGATATCACGATATTAGTATTGCGGCACGGTACGGGCCGGCCGCGGCGGCGGGGGCAGCGTGGCAAGCGATACAAGCTAGCGGGCACGCTAGCCACGTGCGTAAGTCCATCCTGTATGACAAGACGTATGGATGTGAATGAGGCAAGGGAAGTTTGTAAGGATCGTACCAAGTGACGTTCTTAGGTTTCTGCCCACCCTTATGGGAATAAAGTGTGATTTTATGTGAGTTTGTGCGGGTTGGGGACTTAGCATGTCATCAATAAATCAATATAAAGTGTTACACAATATAATATAATAAATTTATATACGTGTTTTTAATAAAATCTATACTAATATTATAAAGCTGAAGAGTTTGTTTGTTTGTTTGTTTGAACGCGCTAATCTCAGGAACTACTGGTCCGATTTGAAAAATTCTTTCAGTATTAGATAGCCCATTTATTGAGGAAGGCTTTAGGCTATATATCATCATGCTACGACCAATAGGAGCAGAGTAACAGTAAAAAGTGTTACAAAACGGGGAAAATTCTGATCCATTCTCTCTTATGTGACGCAAGCGAAGTTGCGCGGGTCAGCTAGTTATATCTATATGTTGAGGATAGATCGATCTTTTACGTTCATTACAATTGGGTAGCGAGCGTTTTTCGTGTATACTTGAAAAAAATGGTTCTCACAAGATATACGCTGGACAAATTTTCTTCAATAGCTTCTAGATTTTTGATCGACAGTGGTAGGAAATCGCCTCTCTCTCAACCTTTTATAAAAATATGCATTTGGATTGTTAACACTAAACATGCTAGAATAAAAAGTCCCTGTTGTCATGTGAACGTTGACGACAGTCGTCACGGGCCGCGAAGCCTGAAAAATGACTAGTTTTTATTCATTACATCGCTCCGTGAAAATTCTAGAAAACTTTAGGATTCAAATGCATTGACGCTATTTTTGCTTTGATTCATTAATTTTTATTGTAGCTTGAATACTATAGACTTAAATTAGATAATGAGTAGGTAATTGTTCATTTTTGATGCTTGCTATCATAACATTCTATGTAGCTAGCTACTTATAGACTATCCAGCTACTAGACTGCTTAATAGAATTTGGCGTAATTTACCTACAGTTTTTCAAATTAATTATAATTTTACAAAGGTCAATCCTGCCAGTACATGAATACAGCAACTAAGGTCGAAGCGCAAAATCTGTCGCCTAAATGTACTTTATCATTTCGCAAATAATTAGCAACGAATGATCCGACCTTGCAAGTTGTCATCTACAAGAGCGTTGATTTGATTACAATTTATAAAATCAAAGTACCAAATTAGATAACCGGATATTAATAATTAATTTCCCAAAGTCATGTGAATTGACCCTTACACTAAGCCTTCCGCAATGTTACGGGAAAAAACGTTAAAACAGTGAACTTTTTCACGAGATAATTGATTTAAAAAATATAAAATTATTGATTTAATGACCGTGAAACAGGCGTATCATAATTATATAACAAACACCAAGTTCAATGACTAAAATAGACTATTCGTGCGTAACAGTACAAAAAGTCCGTCAACTTGACCTAATTAAGTGTCACACTCTGTTGCGAGGAAGGACCTTGACGATCATTTTCTATGAAAAAGCAATCAGTATTGTTCGAGAGTGAAAGTTGTTGTCGAACTATAGCTGAACTTAATTTGATTAAAGACTGTTCGTGTTTTATATTTGTTTGTTCCGCGTAGAAATATGAAGCCTAAATCTTGAGTCTAACTGTGACACGACTGAAATAAACCTGTAATTTAAATTGAAACTGAAAATGTCGTTGAAAGAAATAAAAAGCAAATTTTAGTATCATATACGCATTGATAGTAACCAAATAGTAAATAAATTAAAAAACAACTATTGGTCTACTATTGGTCATTTAAAATTAACAAATACTTAGACAAAAATTTTAGACATAGGTAGGTAGTAAGTACATTTGTTTTTATTTTAAAACAAATATTATTCTTGGCAGGTTGAGTAATCCCTTATCCACTCGCTTTCTCAGAAGGTTAATAGTTTGTAATCCTTTAATGGTTTCTCCAGTACTACAATTGCTTACTAAGAAAAATTGACAAGCGACAATAGCTCATATCGGCGTGTGAGAAGCTTCTTAGAACTCAGCAATTCCTAATTGAATCCTTGATTGGTGGTAGTTCCGTGATAGACCTTAAAGAAAAAAATGGCCAGTTTCTGGATAAGTGCTAGTTGGCTCAAAACGTGGAATTTAAGCTGATATTCTTTAAATTTTATATTAACCGACCCTTGCTGAGAAACCGTGAAAATTATCCTAATTCATATCGTTCATTTACTAATGGGATGTACTCGTAATTTGATATTTCTGAATAAGTAATACATTGAAAGTTACGAATAGTAACTATTTTGATAGTAGTCCCTACTTAAGCCTGGGTACATTTACAAACTTAAAGAAACATTTTTCTTAGCTTAACTTAGCTTAAATATATTTTTTTTTACGAAGTAGCCTAAATTTTCTTTTGTCTCAATTGGTTCAGCTATTTAGCCATGAAAGCGAAGCGAAGAAGACCGCTATTTTCTTATTTCTAATATTAATACAGATAGCATTGAACAGTGTCTGTTTTACACAAGTCATATAATAAGTAAATAGGTACGTACTATTCCTATTACATTGTTGCATAGCTTTCAAGCAGTCTCCAACTTTCACCACAACAGGGTAGGGGAGCCGCCTTGCATGCAAATAGATATCCGTTTTATAACTAGGTATAACTACTACGATTAATAGTCGTGATATCCATTGACGGAAATCATCTGACTGATATATTTTTGGATAATTGTCACAGTATTTAAAAATGATGGAAATATAAAGCAAAGACTATACTTATCGTTGCTATTAGGTCTAAACTAAGCACTTAATCGACTTGAATTGTAAACAAGATATGTTTGTTTAGATGACGCGTGACTTCAAAATTATTCTGACGACACTACTCTATGCTAAACTTTTGATATATTTTTTCTGTTTTAATTTATTTCCAAACAAAACTTATGATTGAAGATAATAATCCCAACACTTGCTGTGAACGAAAGGCCGACGTTCGCTCCACAGGCTTTTCTAATAATTATTCTTTTGACTGCTTTGTTCTAGATTGACCGTATACCGGTAACTAAAACGAAAGATAGGTACTTATGTACTCATGTGTGTACGTACTTCGAACATAATATACAGCTAACTCTATCTCAAGATTCGTTAATTATCTAATTCAATGTTGGGCTTATAGTAATTATGGTTTTACACTACTTAATTTCTGAAATGGTTGGGTAATAGACACACCTGCATAATTAGGGCCAAAGCCTTTCAAGTTTGAAGGCCTAAAAGATTAAATTATTGTAGACTGTAAAACAATAATTAAGTAAGTTTCTTAGATAGAGAAGTTAATTATGACCTACCAAACTATTGCAGTTTGTTGAATTGTATAATATAAGCCACATAAAATTAATAAATAGGCTTTGTCGATTCTTGCTGTAACACAAAAAAATGACCACATGATTTTTCCTGGAGTTAAAAGTGACAGGAGTATGTTACAGGAGACAAGCTTTTCCTAACCTAGGCACAAACCTAGCATTTGAATTTTCACGTAATTTGTAAGCAGAAATATAGGCATTTTTATAGAAATAAACTTTGAAATATTCTTACAGAAACCAGCAGCGAACTGTTGTGAATGGCTGCGGACTTTCTTTGACACTCGATATGTCAAAGAGACGCTTATGGTGGCCTTCAAGCGAGGGCCGAACAATCGAAGACTGAGGGTCATCATGCTTGTGGTGGTCATGTGTGTTATTATTGGACCTATTTATGGTGAGCTTTATCTATTTATCTATTTTATACTGTTGCGATGCCAAATTTTAAAAGCAATTAGTGAAACGTAAGTTGTAGGTCTTGAGTCCACTACGCTAGCCAAGTGCGGGTTGGGAGGAGACCCTTACACAGCAGCGGGACAGTAACGGGTTAAAAAAAGGTATAGGTAAACTACGGTTATTAAACCAAGAGCCCACTAGTTTTTCGCCAAGAAGAGGCAATAACGCAGAAAATAGTCAAAAATCCAAGTCTAGAGTAACAAATATTTCCCGAGTCAATGTCTAAAAGTGCTAGAAAAACTGACGTCTGAAATACAATGTAGGTATCGAGAAGTTTAGTGTCACACCATACAGAGAATAATAGCTATGGATAATATGAATTAATTTTCTGTCTTATCGTTCAATTCGAAGCCACGACCTACAAACACATACTTAGTTTCCAGATCCAATAAAATCAAAAGCTCATTACAGTAAAGCAGGGAAAGCTAAGCAGTTTGTCTAAGGACCGGATTTACTAGGCTCTATCTTGTCGCCCTTGGCCATGAGTTGACGTTTCCATAGAGGTTGCATTACGCGTTGGTTACGCCAACACTTTCTACAAGTTTTACTTTCTATGTGCCTGTAACTTTACATGTATAATCTATGCTATAGAGCGATTTACTTAACTTGTTGGGTTGCTAGTTCTTGCGAATATAAGAGTGAAGTGATGGCTATGTAGCTGATTGAGTGACGTTTTTGTGCTTAGGTATTGCTATAATATAATGTATAGGGCAATATTTTACGCACAACAAAACTGATTCAAAGTACAATGAATTATAAACAAAAAATTATTGCACTTTTTCGGCTTGTGCCGATCGGGTACTTCCTACGAGTCTGACTGTTACAATTCGGTTTTTTTAAACATTCAGGCGCAGCGATGTTGAGGGGCATTTTTGCCGGTATAGCCGCACGGATAGGCCGATTGATGCTGACCCAAAGAGACGAGAGAGTAATTTAGTATAACCGAAATGAACAAGAAATACTTTCGTACTTACCTATAAAATACTTTTGCATCTAATTACGTTTTAATTATATGACTAGATGGTCTACCTACTTAGTAGCAACTAACTAACAATAATAACGTCGAGTTTATAACTAAATTGAGAGCGCCTAATGGAATCTCTTTTCTAAATAATATTTAGGTTTAGATTAGTACAACATTTTTGTTGAATAAAGTACTTAGATACGTTTTCAGGGTTATAACGAGAGATTTTTTCTGTTTCAGGTGAAATGTCCGTCCTGTATCTGTTCACTAGATACCGGTTTAACTGGAACGAAGTTGATTTCAGCATGTTCTCTACTTACGCGATGTGTACTTCATTAGTAGGTAAATACCTAATTATCATAATAATAGTTTAATTCATAATATATGTATGTTACATATGTAAATAACATTCTAAACGCTTCAGCATATTTGTGGAATGTTTTAAACACTACAACTAGGTATCTTAATATTTCTTTTTTAGAAAACTGTTGCTTTTGGTCCCAGCTAGTAGGTTTATAAAGCGATCGGAAGGTTACAAATACGAACATGATTTCTTTAATGCAAATTCGCTCTATGCTCATCCAAAAAAATCCTTATTGATTTTTACCTATAGATTTTTTAATAATTTAGGTAAATAACGATAATTATCATAATTATGTTTTCAGGTACGTTATTCTCCGTGGGTGTATTTAGTCACGTTTTAAAATTTGACGACGCGATAATAGGTGTTATATCGTGTACTAGTAAAATATTGGCCGGGTTTATGTATGCCTTTGCCACGAAAACTTGGCACATATACATAGGTAAGATTAATAAAAAAATACGTTTTTTATTGGGTACCTTATATTATTATGTTCCTAAGTTCTGATTGTAAATTTTTATTTGCAGCTCCATTGATAGAAATATTCAATGGAACATCGTTTATAGCAATGAGGTCAATGGTCTCCAAATTGGTTGGCAGAGATGAATTGGGTAAGAAATGCTAAGTATAGCGCCATCTATCGCGCTTAAATGTAATTAATCTACAACTGACAAAGTAAAAAATTGGTGATTAAAATTATATAATGATGGGGACTCCTTAATTAATAGGCCATAAAAACCAAGAAAAAAAATTACAGAATTGTTTGTTTCTAGTCTTTAATAACGATAACTGCACTGGCTTCACCTATAAAGAATTACGATGAATTGCTTTATTAAACAAGAGTTCCCGTGGTGGTGATTTTCAGGCAAGGTGAACTCGTTCTTCGGCGTGGCTGAAGCTATGATGCCACTTATCTACGCACCAATGTACACCACAGTTTACACTGCGACGTTGAAGACTTTCCCTGGAGCATTCTTCGTGCTTGGAGGAGGCCTTACGATGCCCGCTGTCGTTATTTTCTTGTAAGTTTATATAAAAATTCCTATTTATTTGTATCAGCTCATGCGTTGTAAGTATTCTTTGCTGCCATCTGAGTTTATATGAATACTGATGATAACAATTTATATGTACGCAGTTCATGTATAGAACTGGTTTTCATAATTAATCGACCTGGTAAATAGCAACTAAGTGGGCTCAAAAACTGTAACAAGAAATCCTTCTATGAGCAGCAATAATCCGTTTCAGCATAGTGTAGGTACTAACAAAATTATTTTATTCCTTCTGTTTCAGATGGCTCTGGCTAGCTAACAAGAAACACAACGTGGATAAAAACCAGAAAATCGAAACCAAGCCAGACGTCATAGAAAAATCCGGTGTTGAAAACAAAGCTTACGAAGCCGAAGATATCGAAAGGAAAACACAGAGCTCTAACACTGTTCAAACACCAGATTCAAATGACTGTGTCACTCAATCGCAGATAGAGATGGGCTTTATAGAAAGTATGGTAAACAATAGCAAGGTACAACACTAGTTCACGTACAAATGTAAATATTGGGAAGAAAATTTTATACACAAAGATTTGAGGAATTGTAAACTGCAACATTTTCACGGCAATGTGTGGCCGACAATATTTATTGTACCGGTGGTACCAATAATTTATGTACTTTACCTAAGCTTTCAATACATAATATTATAGCTTTGAAAATAGACACACGCTCTAAGTCCCCTATAACATAATTCTAATAACCGAAGTATCAGGTATTACAAAGTTGTTACTTATTAGCAGTGTTCATAATTGCGGGCAACACATTGCCGAAAATGTTGCAACTTGCAAAATTCATAACACTTAGGTACCGGTGACGGAAAACATCGTGAGAATAGCCAAGTGTTTATAGTTTTAAGCGTGTGATATATTTAGGGCTCACTGAAAATTTTACATTAGCTAATAGTATTTTCCCTATTTTACGCAATCGGTACGAATATTCCTAAATACTCAAGTACCGTCATGGCGAATTAGCGTAATGAAATACAAAAATTATATTCTGACTGATGAATCTGATGATATTCATACCTTCAAACTGTTAGAGCCCTAAACAGTTTCAATATAATTGATCCATTTCACTTTGAATGTTAATTGAAATGACTATGAATGTGATAAATCCAATAACTTTAAGGAAATGCAAGGGGCAATATTTATTTATTGGTATTTAAAAAGGCACGACACCTTCTAACCGAATTCTGAAATTAAAAACAAAAGTATATACGAGCTAGTGAAGATTCACAGCTTCTATAGAAAAATAACCGCATTTTTGAACCACTATTAGCATATTTTATAACAGTATTTCTACATTTGGTCCACGTGCCTTACCTTGATTAAACTTCTAGGAATAAATGCCAGCAAGTAAACGCTGACTAATTTAGTAGCAAAATATCTATTTCTTGGCTATCTATGGGTTCCTACAAATTGTGCTTTAATATCCTAAAGATCCTATGGCTTTGCATCTCTAGGGTATCAAGGCGTCAAAGTTAAGAATCACTGTTATAGACGCGTGATCGGTACGCAATTTCTCGTGCAAACATTAAGTTATAGTAATTATAGCCCAGTGCCTCCCTTTACGTTAGTTCTTGCATTGTAGATAAGACTACAACGTAAAAGCGTGGACGTAATGTTTATTGTGATATAATAGAGTTGATATATTTATATTTACCGTTATAAATAAAGATATTAATAACGTTCTTAGGAGGTACAATCATAATGATTATCATTTGATTTTAGAGCTAACAGTTTGGTGCTTTTTTGTATACGACCAGTTTATCAACTACTTATTAGAGATACTAAGGGCAAGGGCTTGTTTCATTGCTTATGAATAAGTGCCAGATAACCTATTTACTAGATAGTGACAGAAAAAGTATAAAAACAACTGTCAACATTAAATCTGATCAATTTTACCGCGATTCTCTAACACTACCGACAACCGGCTACTTAACGGGAAATTTTGTATGACAATCGGTGCAGCGATACTAGCGGGCGTTGAAGAAAACTATTTTTGCTGCTGATTTTAAGCGTCAAGTCACGATACTCGAAAGAAGGGTATGCAGAGAATCGCGCTACTTTCCTACACTTATCTACAAGCGGTGAAACCAAGCCTGATGATGTCCATAAAATAGAGATATTATTCCATTCACAGATACTAAGTGTGGTCGAATTAATGTAATATTTTGTTATTATTAAATTAATGTGTTTGTTTCCAACAATTTGTTACCGAATACAAAATTGCGAACGGGTTTCAAACGCATTGCTAATTTTAAAGTTTACGATAACTGTGTCAGTCAGCCCGTGACCAGAGTCGAAGCAATTCGATCGAAACGTCGGGCAGCAAATAAAGTATCCTATAAACCTTAAAATTCTCGTCGCGTTTACAACCCATTGGCAATTTTGTATTATGTTTACAAAACTGCGATAGTTTAGAAACTTTAATTTGTTACCTGAGAATTTATTAAAACACTACAATGAGTTTTAAGTCGTTATTGTACTTGCACTATTAATAATGCATAACAAAGTTTTGCAAATCTTGTGATTTACGTATAAGTTAAGTTTTGTGTACCTAGAATAAATATTAATATGTGAGTACTTATTTGAAGAAATAAAGAGTTATTTTTAAATTATTTTCGTCGAAATTCTGTCGTATTTATTCCTCAGCATTAACTATTCTGAATACAGTAGTGATAAGTAAAAGAAATATTACATAAAAGAGTTTATTTAACACTAAAATAAATGCTTAAATACAATTAATAAAAGTATAAACTTACGAAACAATATATCAAATACATAATTCAAAACTTTAAAAGAATAAAATATGATTTAATACAGATTCCAAAAGACATTTTGTTTGTAAATTTTATTGTCTTGCGACACGACAGTCTTAGACTTAACAAGATTCTTACATAAATACTTATAAGACACCATTCCCATTGACACAAGAGATTCTATAAAACGTTTTATGAATTTGGCCAAGGCAATTTATAAACTAGATTGAGATTTATTTCATGGGCTTTCGAGTTGAGTGTCTCCGGGGTTCTCAACAAAGCCCTAGCGGTAAAGATGCCGCCACGAACAACTTCGAAACATCGTAATGAACGATGGTAAGCCCGGCATGAAAAGAATTGCATGTTGCTGTCATCCAGTCTTCTGCACTGGGTCTAAATAATTTATTTTTTTCTTTAACACCTACATGTGTTATTGTTTGGCACACATATAGTTTAAAATTTTTCGCCAACTTAACCATTTTTGTGAGTAAGTGCAAAGGGATAACTGTCTTACGCTACACAATTCTTAGGTACAAAACAAATAATTTTCATTTCAGTGCTTATACTGTGCACAAAACTTCATATACCCTGTGAGGTATCTCCTTTCCGGCGAAAGACATGTACATCGTTTTGTGACTTGGGTGAACCTGAAAATAATTGATATGAATTCATTAGTCATCAATGTTTATCACATATTTTATTTACGATAGAACGCTTAATTTTACATGGGACTAACATTTTTGATGACTAAACGGTACAGGTACAACAAGTGTGATATTAAGTGTGTTTATTCTATTAAATACAATACACAAATTACAATTTTGCTTGTAGAGATACATTACTAAATCTACATAATGCAATTACTCCAAACCTGTGCTAATACCTGCTTTGTAAAACAATAGTTGATCTATGAGTCATGAAAATAGTTATTTTGTTTGTTCTCACCTTGCCAGGAGTCAAAGAGCCCTGATGTTTAGCTCTGCCGATGTACAGAGGCTCTCCTTCCTTGGTGTTTCCGCCGACTATAGCGTTCGGTGGTATAACTCCATCACGGCTCTCTAACCATCGCACTTTCTCTGGACGAGCACAGCATACCTACAATGTAAAAAATATTGTTCATAAAATGTAATTAATAAGTAATAAATAGTAGTAGTAATAAATAAATAGTAAGGTAGAGAAAGCCATGTAGGGACAGGAGACTAGTGGGGACTTTAAATATTTAATCATTTTTCCTGTGTCCATTCCCATTATAAATAAATGATTATATTTACCCTACCAATGGCATGCAATACTGTTATACTCATGGAAAAAAATGCAAATTGTGTTCGTTTAATAAAAATAAAACGGAAGTATGTAACTAAAGAGTTTAAAACAAAAGTAATTTGTTTACTCCTTTATTATGGCATGTTGAGAAGCTAATAATTTTAAAGTTCCGCAATTAAAGAAAGGGTAAGTAACACTGCAATTGTTCTGCTGTTTTTTAAGATTTATATTATTTTAGATTAGATGATGGTCCTAAATATTGTCAGTTTACTTGAGAATAAGAATGTTTTGCTCTTCATAATTAGATAGAATGGTAACTTTACTAAAAACTTGTAGTGTTGAAATAGCTGTATGATTTACTCCTATCCACATAATAAGCATCAACAATGACAATACTATTTCCACAGTTAGCAAACATACCTCGATATTCTGCACAGCATTCTCGTTGCCGCCCCAAGCAACATAAGCAGCGCAATGCTTAGCAGCCAACTTTCCAGGAATCAGATCCCCTTCGAACCTAGCCCTGATGACCCACAATGGGCTGCCATCATGGCCTTCATAGCCTGCTACTACAGCCCTGTCAGTTAATGAGGATGCATTGTATGGGGTGGTGGGAATCCATTCAAGGGCAGCTGAAAATAAAAAAAAAGTATTATGTAACTCATCTGGATATCCTTATGAGACTGTTCCTGGGAATGGTGAAGCATTTTTCAAATATTTTGTACCTAGGTGCTTCAATTAATTTCTAAGTTTCAACTTGAGAACTGACAATGATTAAAATTGATAGAAAGAAGACTTTGTACATTATCACATCATCCATTTTTAAAAAACTGTGCCATATTTTGTTTGTTCTCCTTGTTCTTTATCATAACAAATGATAAATTCTAGCAAATAATGGGTTTTTAACATGAATTAGATACTTACGTTCATAAACTGGAGTAGGTGCTATATTAGGATAGCCAGGGTAAGCAAATCCTGGATTCGGAGGTGCTGACGGAGCCATCGGTGTTAAATTCGGGTAAGACATTGCAGCTGGCACATGTGCCTGCTGATAAGGGTATGCCTGTGGGTGATATTGGGGTTGGTGAGGAAAACCTGGGTGTCCAGGTAGTGGCTGTGGCACTGGTGCATTTACAGGATTGTAAATCTGTGGGTAGATTTGCCCTTGCGGTGGGGGGTACTGAGGGTTGCCATATGGATCTAAAATCAAAGCAATTATTTATGTTATTTTTCAATTTCTGCACAGAATCCCCAGAGCAACACATTAAGTAATAAAAAAATATTACATAATTTATTCAGTGTTTTTCTTAATTTTAGGATTAACATGTATTTTATACACAAGATTCTATTACAATGTTATGTTTAGAATTACCCATCTTCCAATCTTGCTGTTTTAAAGGTATTTCTATGCTATGTCTTTTGTTGAAGTCATATTATAGTTAAAATATCTAATGTGGGAATTAATTACTGGACTTTGATACATGTAATCATCATCTGTTTGGGTATTTACATAACAAATGCTGCATTCCAGTAATAAACCATATATAGATAAGTAAATGAGTATGAGCATTAGTCACTGATATGAGAACTTGTGTAAAAAAATACTAACAAAAAGTAGGTAGGTAGTTTTCAATAATAAAAATAGAGTAAACTCCTATTTTATGTAGGAAGGTAAGTTCTAAAAAAAAAAGATTATTAGGGTTTTTCAGGGCCTTAGTTCAAGCTACTGTGACTAATCTGTTATTGTTTTTTAAACATATACTCAATATTTTTTATACATTTTGCATTTAAAAGTGACTAGCAAAATGAAAGACAAAATAAAAGTAAAATTTGGATTATGAATAGAACACTGAACAGACCAAATGGCTCTTTAATAATAAAATAAAAAGCTTCTAGGAACAATATCTACAAACAATATAGGTACATTTACAATAATCTGTAAAAAGATGGAGGTAGATAACACTTTCATCTAATTAATTTTATAACGAATCTTAAAGCATTTTTTATACGGCCAGTTCTAAAAAGCGATCGGAACATCCTAGTAAACAGTAAATTCTAGGTTTCCCAAAAATATCTATTCAAGGTCGGCATTTCTGGCAAAACAAAGTGCCTCGAATCATTAGCATAGCATTGCACGTCCCGGCTTTCACATCAAAACATACAGAGGTCCGGTTTGTATCAATAGGAATTGGCTACGTACAGACAGCTTACGGTATAAAATAAAAAAGTCAAACGAATTGTAGGTAATCACAGGCCAATAAAAACTTATTGTTAGAGACTGACTGAGGTTTTCATTCGTATTTTTCGATTTGTTTGTGTTCGCATTCTACGGTAACCTCAAATTTAACATAATAATCTAAACAATTAAGTAAATATACTCACATCCAGACATTTTTGTAGAAATAAAGGCTGATCACACTAAATCAAGAGGTTTAGCTACACACTGAAAGTACGGAAAGAAACACTTGCGCTCGATCTAACAAACAAACTGCTTTGCTTTTGGTTTTGATTGCCGTTATGCCGATACTGAACGCCGATTGGTGCTAGTGGAGTAGCGGCAATTGGAGGGTGGGCGATTGCCGAAAGGAAACGCCAGCAGAGGGGGGGGGGGGGGAATTGCTTTGTCTATGGTCTAACCACAGAGTATTCACCGTTTCACATAAATAATTTTCGATAATGAAAATAAAGAGAAGTAAATGAGAATGACGGTTTCGCTACCCAATGATGTTAGCAAATAATCTATACCACAGCTTATGATTTGCATGTTATATTTCTAAATAAAAAATGAATAAAGGTGTAGCGCTCACTCACAAACGCATGGCAACACAAGCATAGATGAAACCCTGACGTCATAAACAATGAAATCGTGGCGCTATGATTTTAGTACACGCACGAAATTAGTCACAAGCTGCACCGTGCGTCATAATTATAATTATTCTAATGTTGTCTAACTAAACTATTACATTTACAATTTTACAATGGATTGACTCATGTTGTTGCATAATATTTCGTAGTAGGTACTTTTTTATTTTTTATTCGAATATTAATTTATGAATTAATTCCTTGCTATTTCCTGTTTCAATACGCCTACTGCAAAGTTACTGTAGGTATCTATTTTTACCGACAATTCTACAAACGCTGCAACTCGATTATAGCGATGATTATTTCTAATAGACGGTTTTACCCTGTAGACAGAATATCCCACCCTGACCTAAAGATCATTCATATCATGTTAGTTGTCGGGTTATCGAAAAGTATCTTAATTTCTATAAACAACAATAATATATTTATTCACATAATAATATGTCAAACAATGTATTGTAGAAAAGTGCCTTCAAATAGTTTTACCTTTGATTCATATTTGTCAAAACTCTTCATCCAACATTTATAGTTGAATTACTTCAGTCACAAGGCGCGGGCGCACAAGAATACAATATTTACTAGGACGGTAGGTACGTATTGATGATTTGTACAGAAATTCTTATCAAAGACACGTCTTGTTTTGATCATCGTTATGGTTAGGAAGTAAAAGTATTTCTTTAGTCCAGCGAATCATCTTAATCGCGACGTTAAACAATAATATTTTGACCAACTAGTTAGGCTAAGATAATGCGTCATTGTCGTGATATTATCAATATTATGTAAAGAGGATCTATGTGTAATTACTTCAGAAGTTAAATTTTAATTTATTAGGTATGTTACTAATTGGATACGTTATACATACCCTTCGAATCGTTACAAATCTATACAAGTATACATTGACCCTAATCTTAGCCCTATTGAACTCAGTAATCATTTAAGGGGACCCCCTCGTTTATAGCGCTGGGCTGCCATTACCAAAAAATATGAAATGAAAAGCCTATCATATTTTAAATCGGCTAGTTAGAAACTAAATATTAGGGTTTGGCTATACTTCGAGCCAAACAAAATGAAAGTAATGACATAATAAGTTTAGCCGGATGACAATCATTGTTAAAGGGAATTCCCCCATCCAAAAGCAAAAGTTGCCAGTACTAAAAAAACCTAAATGTATTTTGAGTCATTTGACCTCTATAAAATTAGAGTTTGACAGTAACTAGTTCCAATTGAATTAAATCGATTCAGAGGCAGCTGAGACGATGAATATCGGTGCATCAGTGTTTATTATTGTTAAGTAGTAGCTATATTTAAACGCAGAATATAATTTCACATACCACAGACTACGATGAATGGTAAACAATGTTGCTCTGTGGATTTATCGGTGACGTTTGTTGTTCAAGGTTAATAGGGAAGACGAGTCTTCACAAATGTGTTTCATATCGCAAACTGTTGAAATGATTAAAGAAAATCGATATCTATCTATCTTAAGATAGATTTTTCAAAATGATTATGATGAAAATAGTATTAACAATGTCAGTAAATAAATACATTTTATTCATACCTGCATAGTCAACACACTAGCAAGTAGATGTATGAAATAAACATACCTATTGTGCGTCGCCGTTTACAATAATTACAATACTATAGTTTTTAGACATTTCCTTGAGTGAAGAATTGATTTACACTATCGACTCATTTATTCACCGGCCTCCAAACATGTATTCCGGATGATTCGTACAAAAGGATTCGTATTTCGATTTTGATTGACCGATCCAAAAAATCGATTCTTGGAATTATCGATACTAAATCGCCCTCCCTAATTCGTCGTTGATATCGTTCCTTATTTGTAGGAGTTGGTATTAGCAAAGTTTATTTACATTGCGTGCTCGGGATAGGTTATACGCAATATACTTGCAATAACTTTAGAGCACGAGTTAGTCTTCGTGATAATTCGGGATATAAATTATCTTTGTGCCAAATCCTCACTATCTTTCGTACAGTAGAGCGTAGTGTTCAAAATAAGACATCGGCCAGTTCGGCGGCTGCCCAACCCAACAGGTTGCGTTCGGTGGCCGGTTATTCTTCGCGTCCAGTGCTAAGTAATATTTAATTATTGTTTTTTTACTACATTTTGGATGTGTTTTACGATACGTAGAAAGAATATTACCTACAGAGGTTGAATTTATTATTCTAAAATGGGTTCCGGCAGTAGCAACGTCATACAGAACAATTACAATTCGCCTGGAAGTAAGTATCTAATAATAATAATAGGGCTTTTGACATATTACACATTCACACATGTAGGGCCTTCATTGGTTTAGTTAACAAATGCATGCCTTTCACAATTTAAAAATAAACAATAGAGTACTAACAGCACTACTGCTTTGTGGTTTCAGAGTGGGGCGTTTCCGTGCTTCGGCGGGCACGTAAATAGTCTGTCCGATTGTTATTCACTAAGATAAATGTCGTTAAGCGAACAACTTAAACATAAGGTTGACCACTAACTACCTATACGATAAAATAAAATAAAAGACTTAGCGCTGTCATTCGTACTTTGTTTAGTTTGACATATTTTTGTGTGTGTAAACATATATTATGTTCTCCATGCACGTTCGTCTTTTGTTTGAAATCAGCTGAATTTTAAACGGAATCCTTAGTTGATCCTTTTTTAAATTATAATACCTACATAGTTTATATTACCTAGATGGTCTCAAGTGCCATTAAAATGCATATTATTATCTCTTCGCTGACATTGAAACTTGTAGCGATAACAAGTCTGCAGTCAAAGTGCGATAGCATTCAAGTAGTGGTCTGTACAGATTGTTTTTATTAAAGACGTTTGCCTATAAGCAATGGTGATATCAAGAAAGGGTTATGTAGATGGCGCACCCGATGATGCATTTCATTACGCACAATAAATTATTAATTTAATTGGGAAAATAGTACCTCCCTATCATAGGTATACCTACGTGAGCTGTTTTTTTATATATTTTTTTTATTTTTAAATATTTTTTTTTTGACGGCTAAGCAAACATGTAGAAACAAAAAGTCCTCTAATATACTACATTTGTACCTAAATTATAAGACATTTTATGATAATGTCAGAAAAACAAGTGGCTACCTATCTTTAGAACTGTTTAAAGAGAAAAGAGTTATTGTTTAGATAACATTATATTATTCTACAAGCTACTCTATCAGAGTAAAGTGGCAGTAACAACAACTTCCGAAAAAAGTATTAAAAATACATATATCGATTACGAAACCGTTGCCTTACGTTTCATTAAAAATACATTTATTCTAAACATATAGCGCCATCTATGATCAGCTTTGCGTAATACTCTACTGGAAGTTAACACACTGGGTTTATGAGATCGGGGTTTTCTCCCTAGATTTGGAATTTTAGGGGCGTTTTTGACTGCGCTGATCTTAATGATTAGTCCGGAAATTATAATGTAAAAGTATAATTATAATACACATCTGAGACAATCCAAACTAGCTACTTATATCTTTTCTAACGGTGGTTTGAGAGTAGCTCTTCCGCCTTGTGTTTCTCTACTCAAAAGCAAGTTATTTTTATTAAAAATACTTGGACCAATATTCCAAAGATACGCCAGCGTAATAAAACACAGATATGTGCCTCGACATAAAAAGGTGTGAGGCGTTAGGTAATTACTAATTACCTATACACTAATCTAAGTACGGTATTAGCTTACCCGTGTTGTTGTCAAGTTCTCTATCGATATGCAGCTGGAGCACTTATAAAAAGACTAAGTATGTCTGTAGAATTTCGAAACGACTTACATTCATATTTTCTATTTAATTTTCAGGTTCCGTTCATCAGACAACTGGGTATACAAGTCACGGATATAATCCTTTACTGATTCCGGGACAAAACCCACTAGCCGGGCAAACCACAATTCACCAGGAAAACCAAAATGGACAGTCGACAACTAAAATTATTGTACAGCCTTTGTTAGAATGTAAGTATCGTTAAACGGCTATCGCAAAAAGGGACAATTGTGTCAAGAGTAATTTTCGCGTGTCACCAAATCCAAAGTCATGGTTGGTTTTGCGCTGCTGCGTAAAACTTATGTATCTAACCTTCGGTCGCAAATTATGTACCAGATATCATACGGCATGGCTATGTACTCCCGGATCATTAAAAGAATAGGACAATCGTTGACAAACACCAAGACAACACTTTAACATACTTATAGGCGCCGAACAAGACAACCGTACACCAACGTTAGCTGCCTTAAGTTACGTATCTCGTACCTTACTTTAGATAATTACTAGCTGACCCGTGCGGCTCCGCTCGCGTGAATTTCGTACTGTTGCTTATTCGTTTGAGCACGCGAATTGCGAAGCACTCGATACACCTACACATAAAAATGTTAACAACTCTTTTGTCATCTAATGGTTATTTACGAAAGGGACCCGAAAGGCACACAATGTGACACAGGCTCAGGCAGGCCTGATTTCCTGTGGTTACCTTCTTTTCCGCTCTCGTCTGTATCCGTAGCAGTTTACAGTGTAAAATATAATACCTTATAATAGACTGACCATTGCTTACCCGTCTGGATTCAGAATATTATTATAGGTCCTATCTGCGCCGGAGCTCTTGAGACGCGTAATAATGTATACTTGCGATGATACGTCCGAAACCGCGTAACCCGTAATTATTTTTTATACTTATATCATCCGTTGTTTATTTTTTAAAACTTACCTACCACATAGTCTGTTTCATAGCTATCCAATTTATTTCCAAAATGCAACCAATTAATTTGGTTATGTGTTTCGAACAACAACGCCATCTGTTAGTTGCGACGAACAACGACAACAAACGAAATTACTCGATTTGCCATCTAGGATATCCCGACCGCACCGGACCCACGTAAACCAACATTTTTGTGTAATATATCATACAACATTTATGTTTAAAAATCTTATAGATGTATAGCATGTTTCAAAGGTATTTTTTTACAATAAAGCCATCAAAATAAATTAATTAGAAAAAACATGCTTTGTTGCGGTTTATAACGCCATCTATTGGTTGGTGCGAACAACAGGTATCGATACGTAACGCCATCTATGGTCTCTATAGGGAAACGCAGGTTCAAACGATTTCTACGTATTTTTTTCAATTTTCTAAAAATCTTTGAAATTTTATGCTATAAAAAGTATCCTAGAAATTGCTCCACTACTTATTCTATGCATATACCAAATTTCAGTGCATTTTATCCGGTAGTTTTTACGTGATAGCGACACATACAGACGGAGGACAGACAGACAGACAGACAGACAGACAGACAGACAGACAGACAGACAGACAGACAGACAGAAAAGAAAATTATAAATTGCAGATTCGGTATCAGTATCCGTTAATAAACATCCCCCATTGGTTTTTTTTAAATATATTCAATGTACAGAATTGACCTCTCTACAGATTTATTATAAGTATAGATAAGCTCATACGGTGGTATCCATGAGGAGTGCAGTTGCTAAGTTTGATAAATTTTAATATTTTCTATTTTATTTTCTTCAGACGTAGTGCAATGGGTGCCTACGACAGTGGCAAGAGCGATCGAATTGAGTGAATGGGCTGTAGTAGCTGGCTATGAGCATGCTGATCAGACTCCTATTTGGTTGATCAGATCTTGGTACGACGGTCACCTGATACCCGGCAAGTTGATGATTTGTCATAATCGCGCTCTCATCGGTCTGGATGACCGCGAGAAAAATGTTTATGACATAGAGGTTTGTTAAATTACTTTGTAAAAAAATAATGAGGAGAGAGGATTTTAGTGGAGATGCGAACATTTGCGAAATGCTGGAAAATGTGGCTTTATCGATCCTAATAACTTAATTCCCAGTATGACCAAATACGAAATCATACATTTTACGCAATCTTAGTCTCAGTTAAAGTACGTTTTGTAATAAGGGAGCAAGGAGTCAACCTCCACTTAAAACTTACTTACAAAACACATTAACAATTTTACAAGTAAATAAAGCAGACGCGTAACGTCTTGTTTTTTTCAGGTGTGTTGCGCTCGTAAAGAAAATATCGTGTGGATACCAAGTAGTGATGGGATTGTATTGCCGAATGCAGTTTACGGTGGGCACACTTCAGAGGCTTACGGGGCTGAGAAATTATACGTAGGCAGAGCTAGAGCGAAAAATTCATTAACACCCGGAAAGGTATCTTAAACTTTATTCGTAAACTATAAATAAAAAGATATGAACTTTTATTTTTGTGTTATATGGACAGGACTGAATCGAATTCTTTATAAGTCATAAAATAACAGTAGTTACCTAGAGGTAGTACTTATGCACTGTTGTGACTATTGTCTGGTGCAATTTTTAGCTATTATGTGTCTGTTGGAATATTATTTTCATTGTTTATAATATATTATTGTTCTGTCCCATTGTGTGTAACGCTAACGTCTAGCTAGAGACTTTTCTAATAGTGTTGCAAACCTAGAGAGAATGTTGGGATCTGCGATATTTTAAACTTGTAAACTTATTATTTCGTATGTTTTTTGCAGATTCAACCAAGCAAGCGTTGTATGTACATGCCGTTCGGGAATAGAGAACGTTTGTACAAAGAATATGAAATTTTGTGTACGGTTCCGACTGATAAAGAGAAGAAATAATCACGAGAAGAATAACGCAGGACCTATATTAACAATTATAAATGTAATCATATAAATTGGATTAAGCATATTTGTATGTACTTTAAGTCGTAATACAGTTTAGTGTGTTAAGAGAGAAAGGGATGTGCGCTTAGGTACTCCTTGTATGTGCCATAGCCGCGAGATATTCGCAATATTTTTTACATAATATTGTCTATTGACTCTATTCTTATGAAATAAATAAATAAAATATGTTTATAAACAGATTCTGTGTTTGCCTCCGATCTTTTCAATTTATTGACCACACCATAAAAACTGTTTTCTAAGGATCACACTAAAATGGTATCATGATGGTAACCCGCACCCTTGAAAAACTTGTCGGGATTTTGGCTCAGTGCCACCTAGATGAAAAGTGCTAAAACCGTTACATTGAATTATGAAAATTAGTTTACAATGTTGCAAATAGTTTGTGGCTGCATGTATAGATGGCGTTGGCAACATGTGTACTAGTGTGATATTGTATTGATAGGTGGCATTGTTTAATTTCGGCGGCTGGGTACATAAGTTTGTATTAAATTAACCATAAAAACAAAAAGTCGAATGTACAGCTTGCAGTCCTTATTTGTTTTTCTGTGCTTTTGTCATATTGAGAAAATGCCAGTAGCACTTTGTCCGACTCGGGAAACGAAACCAAAACACCTTGCTTAGCAGAGGGCAGTGATTAAAACAGAGGTTATGCATAATAATTTTACGGTAATGAGTTTAATAGATCCCTGAAAAATCAGAATAGTATTCATTACGTTTAATTAACTAGTTTTATAAAGGCACTAGCTGACCCGCGCAACTTCGCTTGCGTCACATAAGAGAGAATGGGTCAAATTGTTCCCCGTTTTGTAACATTTTTTACTGGTACTCTGCCCCTACTGGTCGTAGCGTGATGATATAATAATATAGCCTATTACCTTCCTCGATAAATGGGCTATCTAACACTGAAAGAATTTTTCAAATCGGACCAGTAGTTTCTGAGATTAGCGCGTTCAAACAAACAAACAAACAAACAATCAAACTCTTTAGCTTTATAATAGTAGTAGTAAGTAGTATAGATATGGTCGCATATTTAAAAAGTTACCGCGCATAGGGTGGTATTTCGAGGTTCGTACCTCTGATATCAGGAATCTATTAAATTCATACCCGTAATTACTATACAGCAAAAAATGGATTTTCAATAAAAAAAGGTGTTCCGACTTTATGCACTGGAGGCGACGATATTTTAATCTTTTTAGAATTACTTTTTATGATTTTACGGGTCAATGGCCTGTTTGTCAAAAATGATGGGACATGTCATATAGATCAATATCAACAATCTGTTGTCATGGTCTTTGCAGTTTTGTTAATAATGTAGAATATTTATGTACATAAAAGCGAAGCTTCTTATCTCGTAAACATAATGTCCAACGCTTTAAGTAACTTGTACTTGCGGTCACCAATGAGACGCATAGCAAAATTAAATCAGACCTACATACTGCAAGAAGCACATTATATATCAACATCACCCGTTCAATATGAAACTGTTGAATTTAAAAACCATGACGACTTTATAAGAAAAGTTTTTTTAGAAGTGGATGTGCCAATTATCGTAAACTTTCATGCAGACTGGTGTGAGCCGTGTAAAATCCTCACGAATAAGTTAAAAAGGCTTATTGAACCATTAGATGATTTTGCTCTGGTGATAGTAAATGTAGAAAATAATGCGGAACTCGTCCATACGTTTGAAGTAAAGGCGCTACCCGCAGTGTTAGCGATAAAGAATGGGTTGATTGTACACAAGTTCATTGGATTGAAGGAGTATGATTTTTTAGAAGATCTCATTAGTAGAATGTCCAGAAGGAAATAAAGAGTCGAGTGAAAAGGGGAGAAATATTTCTTGTATTTGTATATTACTGTCATTTACTGGTAAAGGTACCGTGAAGCAATTTGAACAATTTCGACGGGCGAAATCGCTTGGAAAGAACTGCCGCTTGCGTCGGTATCACGCCACGGTATTGCGCCTCGATCTCTTGATTGATAGAACAGTCAACCGTTACTAACTAGGTCTACGTTCAGTTTACTTTAAACATACCTGTGTTCTACTTGTTTATCCAATTTTATATACTTATTATAGCTTTCCGTTCTGTTAGACAATAACAAATTGCATTCTGTATTTCCCACCCATATTTTATTCATACAAATGATTCCATAATTTGCGTATAAAGTACTTAGTCACTGAAAATTTTAGCATTAGTGAATGTAATAGAATATTAATTGTTGAATAACGAAGTTAATGATATAGTAAACTTTGTACATCATGCCAGTCCCGTATCCTATCATATATTAAATGTTCTTCTATTTATAAACGTTTAACACAGTTTCAGGAGAAAAAAACGAGTAGTTGAATTGAATTTTATTGCATTAGATGGTACAAAACATACACATGGAAAGCAGTTAGTAATTAACACTACATCCTTACTATATTAATGGCTAAAACTATGTTCCTATCATAATGATTCACATATTAAAATAATTTAACCATTATTTTTATTCATCAAGACATTATACATAGATAGGTGATTCTTCATATTTCTATTACTTGATTCTTACAATCTAATCAGGTGCTGTAACGTAAAAAACGGTCTATTATAAACATTTTAATGGTAATAATATAACCAGGAGCCTAAGAATTTTATCCCTAGTAACTAATGCTTGATTGTACATGTACATGTGCATGTATGCACTGTGGCAGAATACTAGAACTTGAACTGTGGGAGATTAAAACACGATGGTTGTTGTTTGATCTTATTGATTTTTTAATGCTGCGATTTACGCTTTACAAGCAAACTAACCGAGTCACCAAGTACTTAATATGTATATAATATGGGGCCAGAAATATAGCATTACGTTGCAAAAAAAATGAATACTCACTATATGTTGACCACCCTAGGACCCAAAATACGCCCAGAAGAAAGAATCCAATGATTGCCGCGCCCAGTGCAAAGGAGAAGAGCTGACATAGTATACCGAAAATGCAACTGTAACGATAATAGAAATGATTAGCATCATACGAGTAAGAAATGAGAATTACTAGGCCCGTTTATGTCCTCACTCCATTGCACGCTTTCAAAAGCGACGAGGATTGTACAGTTGACTGTTCGCAGCGATGGTTGCAGCGAAAGGCGTACGAATCCATCTTTGCACTTCTCTTCTTTCGAACACGGTCACTGTTACCATCTACTATACTATAAATATGAGGGTTTTAGTTTAGATTTGAAATCACCTGTATATAGTGCGATTTATTACTGACGCTACTAGATACCAAGACCCGAGGTATAGAGTTTGGCGTTTAATATGTGCTAAGAAAATAGTTTTTACGGCGCCCGCTAGAAGAGCTGAACAGATTTTCATAGAAAATTTAGAACAGCAAAGTTCATTCACTCTGTTATAATTTACACAATACCAACTAAAAACTTCCATTCGCTTTTTTGTTTCCAAAAATAACGGTTAGTATTGTAGATAAAGTAATTTGATAGTAAAAGATTTTATGTTATCAAAAACAGGTGGTTGTTATTTTCAAAGAGAAACGGCGTAATCGTAAAACATAAGATTATAGTTTCATAGTCTCACAGTTATTTACATTGTATACATATTATTATATACATAAAATCACGCCTTTCTCCCATAGAGGTAGTCAGAGACGAGAGAACGCCACTTGGTACGATCCATAAAGACGTTCCTTGCCTCATTCACAGCCATACATCATGTCATCATCATGTCATATTAACCCATTCAGTGCCGTGCACGCCCATCGGCGGGTGAAACGTTTTTACTGACACGCCGAGCCCGCCCATGGGCGGTTGGATTTTAACCTCCGATATCTAAGCCAATAACCATTAGAAAAATGAAAGATTTTGTGAAATGATTCGTTTTACTAAAATTTATTCGTTATCAAAACGGCCTGCAGATATCTCAGGTTTGGAAAAAAGTCAATTCCGACTTTTCATGCCGAACCCGCCCATGGGCGGGCATAACACTTATTCAGGATTTAACAACCTTTTGTGAAATTAGATAAGAACTATAATTTTAACTAAAATTTTATAATTATAAATTTTAACTAAAATTAAGTTACCTTTAATAGAAATTGATGTTGTTTTGCGTCGATAAAATATAATAAGAAGATTTATAACCTACACGCATAAAAAAAATGTTCTGGCCAGAAGCGCAAACAAATATCGCACGAGCTAAATCATTTTGCACGAAAAAACAGCAGACATAATGATCATGGTAGGACCCAGAAGTCATAAACCATATTTACCTGTGTATATCAAATTCAGTTGTATTGTCTGAACAAAAGAAAGAAAATATTACATATAGTAAATAGGAGGAACGATAAAAATTTATTGTAAGCAAATTTGCATAATGTACTTTTTTTAACTAAGTATGTAATTTAATGTACCCAAGGATTGACGACACCTGACAATTAAAAAAGGCACATATATGTGGGTTTTTAAAAGGCCTAATAGATTTCTTTACATATATATTAGCTTAATTTTTAGGATTGTATGATTTTGATTCATCTTAGATTAATTAAGTGAGAGTTATGCCTTACCTTCATGCTCCATTTCTATTTCAGCTAATAACCAATAAAACTGTCACAATTTTATCACAAATATCGCAGGAAACTTCACATACACGCTTTAAACACGGTACAGTACATGTAAACTGAACATGTGAAACGGTTTATGTCGAAATCTACAGCTACATGCCAAAAACGCCGATGGGCGGGCAAGGATACTTAATCGAGATGCCGGACCCGCCGATGGGCGGGCTGATATCATAATACAGCGGAATCTGGGTAATGTCGTTAATTTTCAGCTAGGCAGTGAATGGGTTAAAGGATTTCAGTGAATTAAATTGTCAGGGAGTGATATGGAAACTATTATAATATACTCTAAGTGACTTACCACATATTTAAAATAAAAGGGTTTACGTAAATTATTAACTAAAGGTGTTTGCAGTATTTCCACTTGCCTGCTTCATTAGATTATTAAACTTTATTTGTATTTGCTATTTCATATACTTAATTATATGGATACATCAAGCATTCTGTGACAGTAACTGTCGATATGACAGTTTTTTGGCTTCATTCTGGGCATGGAGAAATAAAATGCTATCATCCTTCACGGTGTTGAAAGTTAAAGTAGCTCTACGTTTACAGCACGGAATGTATAGTTTCGTATGGTGATGGTAAGTCTTAAGTGGGATTGAAATAACTTATTTCAGGCGTTTAACAGTTTATTTTACATTATAATTTTCTTTTTACGTAGCCTGCGTAAGTGTCCCACTGCGGGGTTAAGTACTTACCGAGTTTACTACAATTACTACTCGTTAAAATATCAATATTTACCTGCACGTTTGGCGTAGTAGTTAACGCGGTCACCTCGCCGCAATAACCATAGCGAGCAAAATAATGTTCATCAGTTATCTAATGTTCCCGCTTATTTTCTTTACCACTTTGAAAAGTCATTAGTTATTTTATTAAAGTAGGTAGGTAAGGTTATGTAATTTAGTTTACATACCTTTAAATAGCAAACAATTGCGGCAAGACTTATGCCCATTCAAATTAGGTACCTACATAATGTGCATAATTATGTGATAGGTATACCTTATTCGTAATCGTGAATGTGATGTGCCGTAAGGCAATTATTGAGTAAAATAGCTTCAGACATGAACATTAGTTTAACTTAATTGTACTAAATATTGTCTCAAAATTATATCACAATAATTGGAAATCGATATAGATCGCCGATGCGCTGGACAGACCAAGTCAAGACTGCTATTAATAGTACCCTTTATATTATTAGTACGAGAAAGGCAGCAGTCCGTGACGAGTGGCGACGAATAGTGAAGCGAGCTACCAACCCCGATGACTACGACTGACGACCACGACCACTCTGTCAAGAGTGTAGCGACCAAGAAGAAGAAGAATTGGAAATCTACCTTTAATTACACAAAAAGGATTTCGGATATTCTTTCCTTTCCCTAAAAGACAACTTCCGCGCTAAGAATTACTCTTGTGATGCGGGGACTTTTACAAACATACAAGCAATGAACGCAGGGTACCGCCAGGCCTGAAGCAACTATTTGTGGGTCCCACAAATTTGTTCCGTGTGGGAATTAGATCCACGATCTCCCAACGCACTGTGGCATGGCGACCATTTTAACCACTGCGCCGTATACTTAGATTCTTTTACAGGTAGTTATGGTTTATAACTAATTCAATTCGAAAGAATACGAAGAATTTCATATAATTACAAGTATAATAGTATTCAAGAATTAATGAGCGGATTTTCCAAACGAAATATTTAGCATATTAAATTTGTATGACTTTCATTGTCTATTTAATTAATACTATTAAATATATGTATTTCAATTTATAGCACTTGTGGCAAGGTACTGCGATGGACGTAAAAATGTTTAAATTATTTGCGATTGCTAGTTTCACCTTACTGGGATTTCAAACTGTATCAGGTACTTATTATCGTCACCAAGCGATACATTGATTTTTATTATTATATTGTCTTATAACTTAAAAACAAATTGTTTTGCACATAATATTAGTAGTAGTGGTAGTCGATGTACAAAGTTCTTAAAATTATAGTTATCTTGATAAATATTTATGCACAGCCTTTTAAAACCATAAAAATAGATGAATTCTCATTCTCTAAAATAGCTAATACCTATTGTAGCTTTATTTATAACAAGTTATAATAATCTTACAATCGTAAAGGTATAGCTTAAACACAAAAAATATGAATTATTTTATACCTAATATCTCAGGTTTACAAACCCCGGTCATTTGGTACGCGTGCGTGGGACCGAAGGCAACACGTAGAGGTCTTTTCAGACGGCTAATCTTTCAATAATTTATGGCGACTCAACATTATAAGTGTTTCTACTGTTTAATACATTCTAACATTTATTTTCAGCTGACGTGGAATGGGTATCGGTAAATATAAATGAGACTTGTCCATTAATTGGTAGAGCAGTGGTTGCAGGCTATGAAGCTCATGACAGTAGTCCTCTTTGGGTGATCAGAGCCAATTATAAGAACGATCTTGTTCCGGGAAAATTGGCCCTCATACATCGAGTTGCTTACATCGCCTATGGTGGTGGTGAATGTGCCGTGAGCAATGACACATTTGAGGTTAGTATACACAAATACAGGCCATAGAATGTTCTTTTAGCCGATATTCAGCAAGGGTGACCGCTTGGCTTGTTTTATTCAAACTAGCCAAATGTGCTAGACTTTGTTTGTGACCACAGCGGCATCTTTCCATTTTAATTAATATGAGTGATATTGAATAACTGATGTATTCTTTACCACTTTGTAAACTTTGCACTTTGCTACTGATGAAACTGGGCTGCATTCAGGTAACTCTGTCATCATTACTTAACATACGTAGCGTACTTAAGGTTTTTCTTAATGTACTAGTCATTTATTTATTAACAAAATTGTGTCATAGGTATGCTGCGCCGATCCCGAAGAAATCGAATGGATCCAGAGTCATGATGGTTACGTACCAAGGAAGGCTATAGCAGCTGGATTTACGTCTAAAAATGAAACTCTTTACGTTGGGAGAGTTAAGTATCGAGGTGCTTTGACTCCAGGCAAGGTGACTACCGCAAGTAGTGTTTAGAAACAGATTATACAAAATTCATGCCTAAATTGTGCGAAGAAACTGTTTGTGCGAAGTATCTAGTGTAAAGATAGTTATTAGAAAGTAGTTATAAAAGTAGAAAATGTATTAAAAAATCTAATCAAGCTGTTTTTCTGTCAACAGATTCAACCTAGCCACCAATTGATGTACTTTTCTTTTCGAGGCAAGGAGCTGACGACTCAAGTATACGAAGTATTATGCTCAGTGTGAAGTTTTATACATACTTTTAAATCTTATGGATTATTCTGCATCTTGTAATATATTGTCATAGATAAAAAAAGGTATTTTCTGAAACGATTTTGCGTTTTGTTCATTGTGAAGTGAGGTGTCATCGTGATGAAAATGATATTATTATCTACATATTATGTCTGTCTGCGTGTTTTTTGTTAGAAATTTTACGTTGTTGTAATAAAAATATACTTATAAATATGTTTTTCGTTTTTATACTTGAATAATGCCTGTAATTATACATACGACTATCCATAGGCCGTAAATATTCGTTTAGTTTTAGTGTTAGACCTAGTGTTTTTCTCTTACTGTACTTTTGAATATGAGAACAGATAGACACATTCATTAGTCGTCTTAAAGTGGCGATTGTCTTTTTTTGCCTGCTTTTGGTTAAACAATAAAAATTAGGAACATAGAAAATAAACCTATTAGTCTGGAAAATTAGAACAATTCTTAAGTTTATAACGAGATTATCTTACAAACGAGTTGACTCGTGGATGTTGGAGGCGTCGTTGTAATGATTCAGCAATTCTGAATCTGAATCTATGGACTTTGGGTTTAACTCGGGTAGGAATTGAAAGAAAAGGAAAGGTTCACTCATTCTTTGCTATAGCCTGAATCTAGTAATATTTTGTAATGACATCTACACGCTGAAGTCCCCAATCCGCTTACGCAGGTCATGTTGACTACTTGAAGTTGGTATCTTTTTATTTATCAAATCGGTGATCTGTTAAAACCAAAGACAGCGACAACTAGTCCTCGACAGTCGACGATTTTGATAAGTAGGTATACTCTATAGGATTGGTAAGAATGTTTTCTCTTGTGGAAATATTATTTTTTTATGCAATGCGTATGGAAAGACACGTCAAAACTATTGATGCAACAAAACAAACTTCTAATTTTCTATCGTAAAATGAGTCGGAAGGGAGGAAGATATCCTTTAACAGCCAAAAACTTGCTAAAAGCAACCATTCCCAAATGGCAGGAGCAAATATTTAAATCTACTATGATAAATTATTTTTTAACTATCTTATGTTATACGGAAGAAGACCCTTGCCCAGCAGTGGGACAGTAATAGCTCAAATTTATTAATAGGCAATCTATCTGGATCACTGTACATAATTATGTTGCCTCCGTATTAAAATTTGATCCTACGCACCACTTGTCTGGAAGACAAATGCCTATGTGGTGGTTTTGTTAGTTGGAAGCAACTGCTGATATTATAGTTTTACTGGTCGTCGTTTACCTAATAAAATACCTATTATTTAACCTAGAATATACAATTTACATAGAAAATAAATTAGAATTGTTAATTGTATTAATCAAAACTGTTATGTGTACGGCGTAATTTCCGTATAGAATGTCCAAGTTTGGTTTTACCTACAAGTGTTTTAATGACAAACTACTACTATTATACAGAATAAATTTTTACTTATTGACCACTTTACTTAGGACAAGTAGCCATGATGGACGTTAAAATATTTTTGCTGACTGCTGTTGTGACTCTTCTTTCAGTCCAAATCGTGTCAGGTATTTATTTATATGATTATTAAAATTCTTGCCTTATTTGCTGCATGTTTTTGAACAAAAAACTATAAGATAATTGAAAAATCACTAACTATTGATTGAAATAAAAATAATTTATGTGCCCGTTGGGTACCTAACTATCTTCTGACACGAAATATGTGATACAATTTTTTTTATTTTTTATTTATTATTATAAAAATTTATATGTGCCCGTTAAATTCTTAGTCCGTTTGAGCTTCTCACTGCTTATCAAAGGCCCCCCTCCTCCTCACTCCATCGGCGGCATGACTAGTGTTCTTAAATGCGGTTAGGTAAATATTATATTAATTTACAGCTGAAATAGAATGGGTGAAGACAACGCCTAACGCAACATGCCCTTTATACGGCAGAGGATTGGTGGCGGGGTATGAAGGTTACGATCGCAGTCCTCTGTGGGTGATCAGGGCCACGTACGACGAAGACCTGATGCCGGGCAAACTGGCTCTCTTACATAACGCCGCGTATGTACCGTACGCTGGACGCGAGATTGAAGTACATGATATAGAAGTTAGTAAATACTTTACTATTTATTGGGAATAATAATCTGTTTGAGTATGTAATCTCATTGAATTCGAATGAATATTGAGAAAGTAATTTCAATCAAGTCGAAGTCTTGAGGGGTCAGTTGTATTAACATGAAAGCGCAAAAGAGAGACAAAATGACTTCCATTCAAGTATTACAAAAAATAAACACCAAATAAGATTGTTTAATTCACTTGGGCCTTAACGGTACTGTTGCTACAGACAGGCAAAACGGATACGTTAGACTTTTAACGCTTCTCTGATCGCTGCTGAGGTTAAAGTCTGTTAATACATAAATCAACGAATTAAAAGAAACATAGACCCTTTTTTTTACTCCTTATAAACACGTATTATCTACGAGACTTTGTTGCCCCGTACATAAAAACTTTTTAAACCGAATAATCGGTTCTGGTTTCGTTTACGTTAAGTGGCTCAATTGCATATTATTGATAGAAATTTGTATTTTATTGTATGTCATAGGTATTATGTGCTCGTCCAGACGAGGTCCGATGGCTGAGGGGAAGAAACGGAAAGTTACCTAGGAAAGCTTTCCCTGCTGGTATAACCAAAAATAATGAAACTCTTTACATCGGCAGAATTAAATATGGACGTTCATTGACTCCGGGAAAGGTGAGAAAGTTTTACAGTGTATTATATTAAGTAACTAGCTGACCCGCGCAACTTCGCTTGCGTCACGTAAGAGAAAATGGGACATAATTTCCCCCGTTTTTGTAACATTTTTCGTTACTACTCCTCTCCTAATTGTCGTAGCGTGATGATATATATATATATAGCCTATAGCCTTCCTCAATAAATGGGTTATCTAACAGTGAAAGAATTTTTCAAATCGGACCAGTAGTTCCTGAGATTAGCGCGTTCAAACAAACAAACAAACAAACTAACAATCAAACAAACAAACTCTTCAGCTTTATAATATTAGTATAGAAGTATAGATTTTCATTTCATTTATTAATTCGTCGTATAGTTAATGGTGAACCTGGTGTCAAATTTGTTCAAGCCTCTTATGGGCTGTTCACATGGCTTAATGGCTGCTATATTTTAATCGACAACAACCGGGATTGATGATCGATACCACCGATCCATGCAATGTCCGCAATAAAGTTATTCTTGTCACTGTATCCAATAACTCACACGCTTGATTAAAAGTACTTATCATTGTATTCACGTTTTAGTGATTTTTCCTATGGACGAAATTCGCTGGGCAATGTCAATTATACATTTTTAGATGTATTAAAATATAATGTATTTCATCGACAGATTCAGCCGAGTCACGAAGTTCTGTACATTTCAACCGAAGGCAGGGAGAGAACGACTAGTAATTATGAAGTGTTATGTAAGCATTAACGAACCTGGTATTTAAGATAAGATATAATAAATACTGTAATAACAAAGCTCTAATTAAATTTACACGTTGTATAGGTTGTATTTTTTTATCTAACGCAAGTCTAAACAAGTGAGTATAGAGTCCTGCACGACTGGTGACGATTGAATCCTTACAGTTAAGACTAGGCTTATCAAAACAGTAACCAGCTGGATTTGAAGGCACATTGCAATCTTATTTGTGAAGATTGACGCTCTAATGTCTTGCAAGAAAATCAGGTGCGTAATACTCGTAACCGGCATGCAGCAGTTCCGTATACCAAGGTGTTTGCGAATTAAGCAAGGGAAGTTTGTAAGGATCATACCAAGTGTCGTTCTCTACTCTCTGCCCACACCTTTTGGGAAAAACCCTTATATTATATGTACATATGTATGTTTTTATAAATAATAATATTATTTTAAATAATTAATAATTTATTTTCTATAACATAATGAGAAATAAAGTAACATAATAATTGTTATTACATTTTTTTTACATTGACACTTAATATATTATTCTACAATAATCTACATAAGTATAATGAAGTCTATGAATAATAGAAGGGCTAGTACAAATTGCTTGTGGTTTTCTTCTTGTTCTGCTAGACACATTTTATGAAAATAGGTTGCTGAGATCAGCATTGCTTCCATTTATCTTAAGCTTACAATCTAGTAGTAAGCCCCATATTCTGTAAAAAATATTTTGCTTTATTAGTTTAAATAATTATAACTCCAGCGGTGAAGGAAAACATCGTGATGAAACTTTGCATCCCTAAAAGTTGTTTTTGAGGACATTCAAAGTCCGCAACTCGCACTCGGCCAGCGTGTTGGACTAAAGGCCTAACTCTTCTACCAATTCGGGAGGAGACCCTTGTCGTCTATGTGGGATGCGCGTATTTACACCATTCGGCTATCATTGCTTCTAATTAATTACTTAATGTAATTTACTTACAATTCAAAAACCATCCAAGTGTCCAAAGTATGAATATCACAAGCAATGCAATGCAGAACATAGCCAGTAGCAAGCTGAGGATCTGAACACAAATATTGCAACAGCAGCTGTAATTATAACAGAAATTATTATCTTCCGACGTCAAAACTTTCAAATAGAGTCGCCCTTGACCAATACAATGTTTATGTATTGTTCACAGATGAGCTATGAACGTCCAATGAGTTATTAAAATCTGTATTAATGGCCTTTTTATATTTCTTCACAATATTATGCTTGTTTAATGCTAATTAAATACACCCACGGCTCACGGTTTTATATCTCTGTTTCATGTGATAAGATGCATATGGGAGGTAAACCTGTAGTCATGTACTGGGCGGGATTGACTTCATTTGTATATTTTACAATAGTAAAATATGTATATCAGAAATGGCAATATTTAGTAAGTTATCATGTTGAATTTAAAATCTATATAATTTATATGAATTAAACTGACAAACTAAATAAGCAGGTTTCACAAATTGTGCCACTTAGAATTTAATTTATATCTTAAATAAATAATAAATATATTTGGACAACTCACATATGGTCATCTGATTCTAAACTAAGTAGAACTTTTACTATTGTAACCAGATAACTGATAAACATACTTATATACTTCTAAATACAATAATATATAGATAAATTTATAACCATTTAATGGGAAACACCACTTTGATATTGACAAAGGTTTTTCTGTACTAAATAGTACAGAAAAACAAATCTACTAGTAACATGCATTGTCAGATAAAATGATTCAAGTTAAAAAATCTTACCACATTTTGATTATTTTTCAATGTATTTATCATCAATGGCGACTATGTAATTGGTTCCGTTAAATGTATTTCAAGGTAATGCAGATGCTACCAGCTGAAAAATATTATGATATTATTGATACAGTTATTCGTCTTACTCCAATATCATATTGACAACTGTGACAGGTAATGATTTATTTTTAATTTAATGGATAAGTTATTTACATGCCAGGAGCTTGTATGCGTCAAAAATGTGTATCTGCAGAGAATTTTATCGGCTAAAGTTTAAAAGGTACTATTGGTTTTAATGGTTTATAAAAAATGTTTGCCGATTGATAAAAGTATGTTTTACCTGCTTTATCCATTTAGCCACCTCATTTAAAATCCCCAGGAACTCAACTGTAAGAAGTATAGTAATATACAATTATTTATTTTAAAGCTAGAATTCTACGGACGACTGCAAACCTCAAACGGTGGTGCTGAAACGCATCTTAAGCTCCGTTACAAGAGTAAAGGCAAGGTTTACCGCTTACGGAAAAGTGTCAGATAACCTACCCGGCAGATAAATAGTATGACAAGAATCTTTAAATATTTATCTTTATAAGTAGATCAATACTCTTTCAAAAGTAGTTCGTCGCTGCCGTTACGGTTTGCGGTCGCCCTTAGAATACAACTTTTCAGGGGGTGATTTCGTACCACTATCGTCTATCGACTAGCTATCGGAAAATTTGTTCATAAGTTAGTTAGTATTAAATGTGATAAGCGCCCCTAGCGGGTGTGGTTGGAACTAATTCTTAAGCACATTTTAAACGTCAGCTCATATTCGAAAGTACCGATTGCAGAAAATCGCGCTACAGGTGAGTCTGTAGTCTTTTCCGAGATACGTGGATTAATGAGATGCGTATCTTACGCAGATAAAACGATGCCTATTGTTAAGTGTTTAAAGTATAGGTCTTACGCTTACTTACATAAACCTACATGGACCATATTTTTTCAGCAAACCATACGAATAGCCATATTATTCCGATTCCTATCATAGGCAGGACGCACCAAAGAGTGAAGATTAAACAGCTGCAACAAACAAAACGCAGAGTAAGGCTGACATCGGTAGCAAATGTCGATCGAGCGTACGGAGTACGACACGATACGGACACGATTTTTTTAGGGGAACTTATTCAACGGCCCTGACACGCGAGGCAAATACTATCGTTGCTGCGCAAGCAAAGGTTTTTATATATTTTTATACCATTAACAGGAGATACCAAAGACTGTTTTTCACAAATTCTCTTTTCAATAACTTTTTAAGTTTTGTCTGTTTTAAAGTATTTTTTAGCGATGGTGTGCTCGACTGAAGTACGCGAAAAATTTAACGTCGGAGAAAAGGAAGCTTAATCTTGGTTTTGTTACGATTTAATCCTGCCACGTCACGATACGATAAATATCCAATTACTTAAATAACTGCCTATACTTATGGTCACTATGCAATACGCAATTGAGGTAAATAAAACTAATATTATTAGCATAGGTACTTTGTGAATGAACAAATATAATGTTAGAATAAGTGCCAGTTTCAATTTATTTCAAAGCAAGTTGGACTCAGTACTACGACTATGGTTGCCAGATCCAGGCTGATCATTACCGAAACTTTTCTGGGGCCACGAACGGAATCAGAGTTTTGGTCTCCTGTCCGAGACTACATTAAGTAAGAATAACCATAAAAAAACGTCGTAGCATCGTAGCATAATAAAAAAAGTTATTTTGCACTCCGGGAGAGCAGAGTATAATTACGGAACACGGGAAAAATTCCGGGACAATCCCACAAAACCCGGCGATCTGGCAACGCCAACTGGGTTAAGAGAACAGTCAGACTATATCATGCAACAAAACTTTTGCTTAAATCAATGTATTATTTTGATATGATTTGTTTGTTGTTCCTACTGTGGATACATAATCGACAGTGGTAGACAATTCCTCTCAAGGAAATAGTTGTCACCAAAATACGCTAGAGGCGCTGAATAGTTCAAACAAATTTTCTCGATAGCTAACCAGTTGTCGATAGTCGATAGTGGTAGAGATTCCCAGTACATTTATTTATTGCTGGTATTTATTACTTACATATTTTATACAGTACTCCACATATCCACAAAATAATAGTTATAAATATTAACATATATAGAAGTCCCCAAGCAGTGCAACATAAAAAGCTGCAATGATAAATACAACTGTAATTGTCTCAAATAAAATGTTGTTATAACATATTGCCTGTTCAATCCTTAATTTAGCAGGAACGCTAGCAAATCTGAATCCCAACTTTCAAATCCCAAACAAAGAAACAACTGTGTTTATATTAATAACATTTATTTAAAATAGTTATAATCATTTATACAATACATAGTAAAAATAACGACACCTATCTTTTCGCAGAATCGCGCCTAAGAACATTGTTTTTATTTTCCACACAAAACGAAAGCACATCTTATATCGAGGCTTAATAAATATCTATAAACGTAAAGATAAGAAGAACGTAAGAATTTGAAGTATCTTCATATCAATTGCTGCTTCATGTTATAACTCTGAAAAAGAAAACATAATTAAATCTCAATCGGAAAAAAATATCAAATGTGTTTAGGTGTACTATATTTTTTATAAGAAAATATGCCATTAGATTTATTTTATACAAGAGAATTATTAACACTACATGCATAGAAAAGTAGTAAAATATTAGTACAAGATATTACTCACATTAAATTAAAGAATTCAGGAACCACACCAGCAATAACACAATCGCTAACATTATTACTATAGCACAACACCACCAATTGCAGAGTAAGCAGCTGGAACGATAAACAAAGTTTTAAACAATACCGACCGCGGTTTATTTATATTGAATTCTAATAATTAGACGACGTTATATTGAAAATTATAATAAATAGTAACCTAATTAATTAAAAAATATTATCTTTTTATAAACGACCACAAAAAAGCTAAGTTGAAATCGGTATTCTATGCAGCTTTTGCGATTGAGATAAGGTGTGTTATCCAATGATATTAAGAAATACGGTCAACGATTGAATTGGTGCTCCAAAACACTAATTGACGGCATGCGTTTGGTGCTTTGATAGAGTATTTACCTTGCCTTAATATAATATTATTGTCATAATCCATATTTTAGTAAGTAAATACATTTTTAGTAATTTTCCTTGGCATTGCATGGCCGTCTTGTCACGACGAAAGTGAGTAGTGACGTTGTTTCTTTCCTATATTTTTTGGCGCCCAAAATGTGCAGTAAACTGTCGTTAAAGTTAAATTCTTAGATCAGGGTTTTTTTTTGCACTGATGAGCATCGAAAACAATATTCGTCATTGTAAATTTATCACTGCCCTTGTCAGTTAGGAAAAAAATCACCGTGAGGGAACACGAAGGCAGGAAAAGCGTGAAAGATAGTGTGAGATCTATTGATCAATTCAATTTACTTACCACATCTTAGTTATAGCATTTAATAATCTATATCTAAAGCTGACTTTTTATCTCCCCAGATTCTTGGCTCTATAAGAAAATAATTATAATACGACACTATCTGCAGTATTACTTCCAAAATAGTACTGCAAAATAATACGATAAATCCTATGAATAGATCGAATTTCTTTCGACCATGACAGCACGGGACAATAATAGACTATATTGAATCAGTTAGTACTTTTTATTCCGTCATAACTCTGACATATAAAAGTACACATAAATTGATACAAAACCTTTTTTGTCGGTAACTTTCAGACATACTAATTGTATGTCTTCAAATACCGTTACAATAAAGTCTTAAGATTAATTTAAGTATAAATTATATTTACAAATTAACACTATACAATGTTTTAAGCTAGGAATGAAATAGCATGAACAAGAAACCCATTTGTCATGTTTTACAATGTATCGTTTACAATTAATTCAATAACACTTTGTGCAGTACAAACTCTACTTAGATGCACTTTGTTTGTGTACAAAAGTGGGCACACGCTATAGAGGATCACCCAAAATCATTTGGAACTTTGTTGTGCTAGTGAGTGATTGAACAGCATTTCCAGCAAATGTAGAAAATCTTATACGGGATAAACATCCAAATGAAAATGCTGTAAATGCTTCATAGATACCCAAGACTGAATAGTACATACATGATGATGTATCGTAGTGTATAATCCAAATTTTAATTCACTTACAAAATTTTAAAATACATTGTATGGCTTTTTAGGCCCGAATAAGGTAGGTATGTAGAAAATTTAAGCCAAATTTGTTTTATAGGTACATTTATGTGTTCATGACATTCTCATATACTGTTGTCTTCTTGGTAAAGAGTAAATACATCGAAGGTAATCCTTATTTCTAGACTAGTTTTGGTTGTTCATCGTTGGTTCGGGATTGTTCCGTCGCTCTGAAAGATAAATAATAATTGTTTGTTACTCATATTGTTTTAGTTGTTGTTAAAATATGCGGTTTACATGCATCAGTAATTTTGTGGGACATCTACTAAATAACTTTTATAAAGATGTTTAATTAATAAGTTAATGATAATAAGAATAAAATGTACTTCTGGGTTGTTCTGTAGTGGTAAAATATTATTAAGTGTGCAATGTGATACTTTTCATACTTGTCCTTTGAATTACTATAGAAGAAATTGCTTAAAGTATAGTTTGGAAAAATGATAATTATGTAAACTTTTTCCAGAATACAAACGATGAATACAAAGCATGAATAGACCCGAAATCACTATTTCTGAATCACATAGAGTTATAATCACTTATTCAAGTGGGAATCGAACTCAAGGCCTCCCTGATCTTGACTTCAGCTTGGATATTGATAAGTATTTGATACTTACAAGTAAAGATGATGCCAACTCCCCACAATATAAGTAGTACCACAGCGACTATGAACAGTAATGACACCGCCAAACTGATCAGCTTACACAGCAAGTTGCACACACAGCTGAAAAGAAGAAAATATACAATTAGTTTAATATCATTGACTGCTTCTGTGGTATGGACAGATCTATCTCTTTTTAAAAGTAATACAAGCGATTGCTGCTTCCAGTGATTTTGATTCTGAGACTTCCCGTTCGATTACCGGGTCGAGCAGAGTACGATCGGACTTAGTAACGATCGGTGCGAGTACTATGGGCAATGTAAACTAGCAGTAAATATAAGTAATACTTCTATTTGTAAAACCACCTCTAAAATCATCACGTTTGAAATCAGATTAACGAAATAGGAGTGGCAAGAAAATCTAGGTAAAATATAATTATATCTGTAGGTAAATACATAGCGACTGTCAATAATCCTATTTAATATGTAACACGTTTGTCAAAGTTACTTCATTAGTTTGCCGGAGAGGTGATAAGGTGGAAGAGTGCAAGACGTACTTGTTATTAGGGTCCCCTTGCGGAGTACGCTTGCAGAATATTTACTAGAAAGTCGAGGTCGACGAGCCAGCGACGAATAAATTAACTAGCAGTTATACTCGCCAATACATTTTTTGTTTCTTTTGCTTTGGTTACAACAAGCAATTTGAAGTTAAATAGGCAAAAATACATTGCAATAGGTATTTTTATCACCAAACGCAAAAAGTGTATGTTGTACGTATGTATTCACTGCTATTGTGTGTCTGTCTGTGATACCGTAGGTTTTTAACGGGTGAATCGATAAGGATGTGTTTTCTTGTTATTAAAACTCTCTTTACGTCCGTGCTTTATAAGGGATTAAAATAAGTTTCGAGTTCTCAACTATCTTGAAAATAAGTGTAACAACATCCGAACATTGATTTGTTGTTATGCAAAGTTCAGTCTTGCGAAGGTTTTATTATAGTTGCCTCGCAGAAAATAAATTGATTTTAAGACACAACCGGTAATTTTAGGTTAAGGTACAATTTTATAAATAGACGGTATACATAAGAAGGCTTTTTAATCAGAAGTTACTTAAAAGCTTTTATCGTAAATTATGATTGTGATGGCCCCGCGTACATTTGTATGTGGGGAAAAACTCTGAAACTAAGTAAATAATAGGTTACTATGTACTGATTAGATCCAGTATTAGTTGTATGCGAAGAAACATAACTATCTACTTAAGATATCGTTATCACGGCATAAATAAGTCTACTTTACTCGTATCATTATATCAATAGTGTACAACAATTAGAAATAATAGTTTTAATTATACTAAAAAAAACGGCCAAAAATCGATGGCTCTGTTCTGACAAACTATACAGAACATTTACAATTAAACGCATTATTTGTTGATAGTTAATTTTGATGTTGTTCCAAACCTCCTCTATCTCTCTCTCTCTCTCTCAAACATATCTTATTACGAAAGGAGACGATTACCTAGCAATGGTTTACTTTATACTAATAAATCTTAAAATGTTGTGATTCAGCAAATTTTGTTGCTAACTCTACCAATTCATGAGGATACTGACTCACATCATTATTTTGTTATTCACGTGGCTTCCTGCCTAAACGTAAAAACCAATCTTATCGATATTAAGTATAATGCGATAATAATTATTCATGATTCATAATTGGTGCGTGCACTCAGTCGGCTTTCACTCTTTGGTTATCAGAAAACTAAGTGCAATATGATAATTTTGTCTTTGATTTAATTGAAAAATACCTGTTAATTACGTTATCTTTGACTTGCTTTTGCCCAAGTCATCATCGTAAAAATTCCTTTACGGTAAACAAAAGCAGCATAATATTATTACATAATATTTATAATAATACTTTCGTGGGACCAGTAGACTATCGCTGCTTTTATTTACCGTCAAAAGTCATTAGTATGACTTTTCGAAATTATGGTGTGTCAGAAATAATTATCACTTCTTTAATGGGGAAGGAAAACATCGTGATAAAACCATGCAAACCTCAAAGTTGTTTAACGCATTTCTGGAGGGCATACTAAGTCCTCAACCTGCACTTGACCAATGCAGTGGGCTCAAGGCTGCCCTTAATTCGGGAGAGGAAGTCAAAATTAGAATCAAATCATTTATTCATTTATGTCAAATATTGACACTTATTATAGTCGTTACAATGACTGAATCGACCACTAGCTCGGAAAGGGGGTAGAGCCTTATAAGAAGAGCTAGCAAGAAAGGAGAAGCTTGCCCTGCAGTATAACAATAATGAGTTCAAAATTTCAAAATACAATCAGAATCCTGTAAAGAGGCATCAATCTATCAGTAATGCGTCGATAATGAGAAAGATAACCTCGCTATTTAGTCACGTGTAGTACTTTGTTTTTACTTATATAACTTCGATATGAATGAAAGAGAGACCTACGCAAAGACATGTACACTCATCTTTACATAAACATTTAAGTAGCGCTACAACTGTGTCAAGGTATTCCCCAGACGTCAGCTCAGCATGTTAAGTTGCAACACAATGCCCGTCACAGCGAAAATGTTGTTCTTGTCGTATGCTGGTCGCATAACACTCCATAATTTTACAGTACTTTTTACGAAGCATGAAACCAATACGAACAGTAGAGGTTTTAGATATCTTTTTAAGACTAGTTATGGTCAATCCGGTCATCCTTAGAGGAAAGGGTTAATTCAAAAGGTAGGTGTATAATAATGTATTGTTTACCATCGTTTCTCTGCATTTGTATGACTCAAAGATCAAAGAGGTTCATTTAAAAACATGATATACAAAATTACGACATGTTTTTGTGTCATCGTGTCATGTGTGTCATTGTTCCTGTGTGAGAATGCCCTTAAGGTGAAAATGTGAGCAAGTTCATTTTGTCGTCCTCTAGGAACTGTTTAGACACGCAGTTTAAGGAAAAGTTTGTAAATAAATCTTATATAACCTTTGTATAAATAAAAATGTTTATCTTTTAAAGTAGCTGTGATAAATGAATTCTAATAAATAGACTACATAAGATACAAAAAGATTGTACGTAAGTATTTAGATAATAAAACGATTTCCGTCGCAGATATATTATTATGTATTATTTTGAATTCCACTATGTTTACATTAATGGCCATTTTTTTGTTATGTGTAAACTGCCAGCTTAGCCAGAAAGCCTTGAGGTGGAGGATTACAAAATTTAGAATTTAGAACTTCAGTGCCCCGCAGGCTCATGCAACGGGCTGTTAACTGTTTGCTACAGATACTTTATTTTGGATATACTTACACAAAATAATTAAGTAATTACTATCGCTATGAATCGTCGACGCCAAGGCCCTACTAGGTTGCCGGGCTGTAGTTTGTAGTTTCTCTACTCCACTACAAACGAATTGTTTCTAATACAGTGTGTCTCATGGTGTGTCTGTTGTAAATACAATGTGTGCTAACTAGCTTTATCTGTGACCGTCAGATGTCAGTTATATTGTCAATGAACCGTCTTTACGCGCTTATTAAGAATTTTTGTTTTAAGCGAAACAAGTTTTGCCAAAACGTTGGAGAGGTCGATCGACATAAAACTTGATCTCGACTTACCTGCGAGTCCGACAATCGAACTTAAAGTAAATTCTATCAAAAAATTGCTATAATTCTTCTTTTATATGGAAGCAACAATACTTTCTTATTGCAAAATTACTTTTCTCTCCTTAACCTATTCAAAGCGAAACCATTGAGATAAAATAGTACCATAATATAATAAGTGTAAATGTAAATCCTTTGATCAAATAACATTATCTATGTTTAGATTTAGACAAATAAAGAGTTCTCAGTTTGAGGGTAACTGCCACTTAGCACAAGATGTATCGATTAACACAGTACCCACTTTGTAACAAACCCATAATTCGCAAAACGATCGAAAACGTTGCCAACGAGAACGGGAAAACGTCTTAAAATATTATGTTAAGTGCCAATAGCTATTTGTAACAATACGTGCCTCTATTGCATTTTAAAGTATGATTGGTCAATAATGTTTTACGTCACTCGAGTTGGAAAATACTGGCAGTGCAGTACTACGAGCCGCTTGCATGGCCGAGTAATTATAGAACGAACATGACGGCCACTGTTTATTATTGTAAGAAAATTACTATGTCGTTACAAAATTAATATAAATACGTTAGATTTTGGTACGTACGGTACGCCCCGTGTATTTTTTTTCGTTTGTTTACTAGTCTTGGTATGTGTTGTGGAAAGTGCAGTCTTCGTTTCAATTGTATTAAAACTGTTTGTCAAACAAACATCGTAGTAAAATTATCGGAACGCGTACAGTGAAATTTTCATGAATATTGAATTAATTCGTTTTCATACATTCAAATAAATTTAACTACTTAAATATTTTCTGTGACTTAGCTTGTACTTGGTCAAGGCTGTCAACGATTTGTCGCCGAGCGTAATTTCATTGATTTTTATTCACACAGTGTTCGTTTCAGTGTTAATTACAATACAAATAAACTAGAAAATTCAAAGCAAATTTGAACACAGTGTTAATTGAAGGAAAACATAAAAACTTGTTTGCAAACTTACCACATATTGGCGTTGTTTTGTTATCACGTTTTGTATAATCACTGATTCCAAGGCAGCCTGTTCACGACTGACTACCTGCGGCCGTTGTTACCATTTAAAACTACAACACAACTTATCAACGCTTATCGAGTTATCTTTGTAGATCGATACAGGTTTTGGCACATACATTTGTGAACACGTGTACACTGTTTTATGAAAAAATGGTACAATAACTGTCAATAATGTGAGTAACTAAGTAACTTCGTAACTGGATAAACGGTACTTTTTTGGCTTCACAGCAAAGGTTATGTGAAGCTAGTGATGCAGTCGGCTCTGCTGTTTAGCGTGTACTGATAGAAAGCAGTTGTTCCAACAATGATTGAGTTAGATAGAATTACGTCAGTTTTCTTTACATGAGCGTTATTTTTATTTTCGCTCTTTGTTTTCGTTTGAACGGTTATGAGGTCGTTATAGTAATGTTTCACGTGAATAGGTTTCTTTGTAGATATACGATGTTTGTTCTTTCCTGTTCGGTTTTACAAAAGATATAATGATATATCGTTATACTAATAGAGTCCTATTCCTTCATAGGCATTTTTATTTACTATTTATTACAAAAAATGGTCCAACTATAAAACTTTTATAAAATCTGCACTTGTTTTGTAGATATCAAGTCAGTTGAAGTTTTTTAAGAAATGCAAAATATATCAAAATTCACCGTGAGTCATTTTAATATTTATATTTTATATGATTCAATAAAATTAATGCCTCCAAATAATATTAATCTATCCAGACAAAGGATTACAATTATCAGGAACTGTTTGAGTAATGAATCATTGAATAACTGAATTTACTCATTGGATAAAAAGTACGTAGGTACGATAATTTATCTAATTGATATAAAATCATACAATCATCATTCACGCCTACGTGTTTATGTAATATTAATCTATAAGTAATGGAAAATATTAATATCGGCTTATCTTGTAGATAGCGCCACTAAAAATTAATTAATTATTATTGGTATGTATCTGGTCAAATACATACATAATATATCACGCTTGTCATTCACGGAAGTGTAGGTAGAGGTGTATGAAATACACTTCGCTATTAAAGACGTCAGTCCCATGTCATAGGGGGACAGCCTATTGCCATATACCGGGCACATTTTCAGCCTCTTGATTACTATTACTAAAAGAGAGAGAGAGAGAGAGAGAGAGAGAGAGAGAGAGAGAGAGAGAATAACATAAAAAATACTTACTACACTTTGTCGGCTAAACAACCGACCATGCCACAGAGGCAGTGAATATTAAATCATCTAGTCAAATTTTAAGTCAAATAGAAAATAATAGCAGATGTACACTTACTGTGCCTATATAACAACATAAAATTGTGATATAATGATGTGGTAATGTTATGAAATAGCATATAAATAAAACCTTATATTCTATTTATTGCTGTAATAACATTCTAATACGTAAACAATAGAATCGATAACAACTATTATACTAATCTAATCATCATAATAACTTTTGATGCGGATATTTTTACTAGGTATTCGTTTTTTTTTGACAAGCATAATAGATATAGATAGATACATTTATTGAGGGCATGCAAAGTTCTCAACACGCACTTGACCAGCATGACAGACTCATGGCCTCCCTCTTTCGGGAGGAGACCCTTGCCCATCAATAGTAAGACGGTAACGTTAAAAATATAAGAATATTAGGTACTTTTAAGGGTTAAATTGATCTTCCGCGTTTTTCCATTTATCGAATGTTGGTCACTTTTTCTAAAAAACGCTTGTCAGATTTCTAACAAACTATCAGAAACTGTATCACACAGGACAAAAATGCTTTGTGTGTTCCCGCTTCTAAACTATCTTTCGCTTCCAAAATGCCATTCGTTGGTTCATAAATTGAAACCGCAGCATCTGGCGTTGGGAGCTACCTGGGACATTGCACCTTGCGCTGCAACCTGTTTTAATTTAAATTATACACCCATGCAATCTCGACATAATGTCATCTCATATTATTAAGCTGTTTGAATCCATTGTGGAATAGCTCATAATTGTCTTCATAATCTACATAAATGAGTACGGAACTGCAGATTAGGAAACAGATTTAAGTCTCTAAAAATTCGTACCATTGTAATATTTCGGGCTTGCAATAAAGACACGTAGGTTTATTCTATACTAGCTGACCCGCGCAACTTCGCTTGCGTCACCTAAGAGAATGGGTCAAAATTTTCCCCGTTTTTGTAACATTTTTCGTTGCTACTCCGCTCCTAATGACCGTAGCGTGATGTTATATAGCCTATAGCCTTCCTCGATAAATGGGCTATCTAACACTGAAAGAATTTTTCAAATCGGATCAGTAGTTCCTGAGATTAGCGCGTTCAAACAAACAAACAAACAAACAAACAAACAAACAAACTCTTCAGCTTTATTATATTGGTATAGATGACCCGCGCAACTTCGCTTGCGTCACCTAAGAGAATGGGTCAAAATTTTCCCCGTTTTTGTAACATTTTTCGTTGCTACTCCGCTCCTAATGACCGTAGCGTGATGTTATATAGCCTATAGCCTTCCTCGATAAATGGGCTATCTAACACTGAAAGAATTTTTCAAATCGGATCAGTAGTTCCTGAGATTAGCGCGTTCAAACAAACAAACAAACAAACAAACAAACAAACAAACAAACAAACAAACAAACAAACAAACAAACAAACAAACTCTTCAGCTTTATTATATTAGTATAGATTTCGAAACAAACAGCACCAAGATTTTCGTAGAGGAAAATCTATGCTACTTGAAAATTTTGAAAATTAGTTGCAAACTTTGTCTTGCCCAGACGTTGAAATACACCGGGCAATGTTGTAATGCATTGATTGCTATTAAAATACCTGTACTTTTAATGATGTTGGTTCTTCGTGATGGTCACAATGGAACTGGCATATCTATTTATAGATAAAAGTCCTTTAATGTTATGTAACTAGATTAAAAAGAAAAGTTACCTGTACTTTCATATTCTTATACATTTTTTTTTTTCGGAAAATAGAAAATGTTACCAAATACTGTCTTACTGATGAGCATAGAATTAGGCTTTGAGTTCACACTATCGATATATCAATAAAAATTGGGTCAAAACTATTCCAACATGAAGATTGCACATACCAGTAAAGATAAGAGCAGATCTTCTAGTTATCTTAATAGATAAATACTGATATTGTTTGATAGAATACAACATAATTACGACATCTTACAACGATCAATAAAACATTGTTTGATCTATATTTAGAAGAATAACAATAGAATTTCCTGACAGTTACCGTCCTTCACCTTGGAGAAACGAGTATGACTACTGATTAGATATAAACTAAGTCAGCTGTATTTTCCGTTAATGTGCAAGTAAATCTTGCCTTATTATTATTATATATGTGATTAAAGATCATATTGCATAATTTTTTTGCGGAAAAATTTTATGTATTATTTATATCTGTTTAAACCCCTTACAAACTTTATTTGAAAGTGACGAAAATAGTGAGTAGTAGAAGTCATCTCTTCCTTTCTATTGAGAAAGAGTAACGGAATAATAAAAAAAATCTTATACTTTAATACTACGAACGCCGAAAAAAATATTGCACTACGTATCTTCCTACTTCTAAAGAACCTGTACTATTAAAAGCAAGCAACACTATACCAAACATAGACATTGGTGTCCCTAACGGGTGAAAGCGTACCTACTGCTTGCTTCAGGCGTACGTAATAAAAACCGTAGAAAAGAGACTTGCTAGTCTTTGTCTACTTGGAGCAAGAAGTTTGGAGAATTTGATATTTCCATGAATATTTTAAGAACAATTTAAAAAATAAAAATCGTTGCTAATAGAAACCCAGTATTTTTTTTCCTTTTAAGAAACAAAACTAAAATAAATGTTTGCCAAAGAACGCACTCACTCAGTCGTTTAACTAATGTCAAAACTTTTTACGTAATCTATTATTTCATTTTATCTACAAGTTTCCAAGAATGCAACAGAATGTTTATTTTCCTAAATCTTTCACAAAAAAATCTCGCACGAGAATTTGGCTGGCGTTCTTGCAATTTCGCCCCATACGTCTTTGGCCCGTTGAGAGTAAAAATAAGGTTTGCAATTACTCTCCGTGGGTGTCATAAACATTAATTCAATTCTGGTCTCGTAGTCTCCTTCATAGTTGGTAGTCGGTATGTAAGTCCGACGAGGCTTTGTAATAAAAAGTTTTGTATATTTTTTTAACTTTTTCCATTAGAGCGGATTCCCCGGAGTGAGGCGGCGGTCGTTCGCGTGAGAATGAGCAATTTCCTCCCGACCGCCACGATTTCGATCTGACTTCCTGTCTGGGCAGCGATTTTAAAATTTATAGAATCGCTTTACATGAAATTGAAAATAAGAACAAAGGTGCCTCGTACGCCAAGAAGAAGCAATATTTTTTAGGAACGTCGATAGTTTCTCTCTTCGTTTTAACATTGTCACGTATTCAGGAATTCGAGGAATTGCGGATCTTGTAACTCTATTCTTTTACCTAGTAAGGTAATATTGCTCTAAGTGAAACAAAAATCCTGGTATTTTCTAAAACATTGCTTAAAGTGGAGTCGATACTTGATTCCGTGCTGCTAGCTTTCTTATTTTCTTTTCGTGATTTTTAAAGCAACAGTCGCCTTCGTTGGTCGGTTCTAAAGTCTATAAATCAAGGTGATTGTAGATCGAGGCCGTAAGTCTCTATTGCCTGAACAATGCGCCGCTGGAATAACGAACTCAATTGTGTTAAGTCAGTTGCACCTGAGCGAACCTAGCTTTTTCGTAACGACGTCTCTTTAGTTTCATTGAATGACGAAATACTGGAACTGCTTTCTGCAAACGAACTTACTTAAATAAACTTATATTTCTGTTCAGACTTGCGCTCGAAATATATATGCGATCGATACTTTCGTAGAATAAAATTTCTGTAGAGGAATTGTTTTGTTATTCTTTACTCAAATGACATTCCCTAGTAGAAAATAAATCTACGGTAACAAAGTTTATACAGTAATGGTAAATTCCTAGTACTTAAATATATTTTTTCTTCTATCTTGTTTAGCGATATTAGTTCTGGGAACTCGTCTGTACGCGTTTTGAATGTTCGTCACTCACATTTCTGATAGGAAATATTAAAATCGGATTACGAATTACGATGTGTACTTACAAAAACGACATGGCGGTAAAACTTTCGCTTTGATAGAAACAACGTTTTCTTTTTGTTCCACTCTATGTATTCGTAAAATAAACATTTCATCAACTGCATCCATCGTTCCTCTCAAAGCGAAACTCTTTGGTAACTTTAAAAATTTCATCAGAGTCCAGAAATGAAAAAGACTTGGCTGGTCACAAGTTCGATTCGGAAGTTCAACTGCAACGATCGTACAGTCTGTGATTGCACTCCATCTTGAAAATTTCGAGCAAATACTTTACAAGTTTTAGTAAAGTTCACGGATGGTACGATGAGACTTTAAATGAAATATTACTTGTGGGTCAGTTTGTTATTACGTATTGATAGACGTATATCGTCTTACTCTCCATGTTCTAACAAATCTGGAAGCACGGTGCATGCTGCTTCGCAGTGGTTTATTCAAATGTATGATGCCGATTTAAATTATTCGACTCAATATTAAATGGTCTGGTGAACTTTTTTTTAACTTAGTACATAAATTATAATTTATTTCACTTTGAATTATTAAACTTAATCTCTTTGAGTATTTCAAATTAAGTTTTACATTGGGCCGCTTAAAATTTTCTTAACATTTCGCAAAGATCTTAGAATGTTATTAGAACTTAGAATGTAATCACTTTATTCAAATATCAGTCTTTGCCGGCGGCTATTACTCATTTGAACATCAAAGTCTATAACTCCCATTCAAGATAAATATTTGTCAAAGCTATTGCAGTTTTTTTTAAGCAAACTTTAACATCCAAAGTTCACTAAAAATCTTGCAAAGAGTTTTTGCGCAGTAGGCACTAAAGCAAGTAGAAAAACAGAAACAGTGTTATCAGGATTAATATTATAATCTTCATGTCATACCCGAGAAAGTTATACCGTCTTGTGTTATCATAGTTTAAAGATAGGTAGATAAACACAAGATAGATGACATGTACTTATCCACGCCTATGTAGGGCTAGAGCTGCATCAAAACATTTTGATAGCAACTTAGCTCCAAGTCTGTTATTCAAGCACTCGGAAACTCAAACTATAAGTCATCCTTAATACCTAAGTAAGGACGTATTTGTCTTTGAATACAAGTAGGAGAGCATACGGCTATAAAGTTTCCACCAATTAATATTTGCTAAAGGTACTTTGGTAGTTGCAGAAGTTAGATGCAGTTGCAAACTGCTGAGAACCAAACACACATAGATCTTTAATTAAATGCGTTTGCGATTTATCGATACAGGTTGTGAGTGTTGGTTTTATCCGTGCTTGTTAGCTGCTAGATTATGTTATTGCAATTTCATGAAATTTGATTTTAAGTTTAAGCTATTGTGTTTTACTGTTGTTTTTGTTTATTAATGGAGAATTTGTTTAAAATCCCGGTGTTTGATCGTTGGATCGAATCGCTGAATCGAAGGAAAATAGCCTTAAAAATTAGATTATTGCGGTTTTGTACATAATACTCTAGAGTCTAGACCAATGCACGGTTAGAAGAAAAAGACGATAGTTGGAAATCTCGCGGACTTTTTGTGCGCTCATTTACCTCAAGCAACTCATCATCTTTTAAATATGTTTTAATCAAGCGGAAATTAGTCACCTTGCTTATCCTTTTAATCATAACCGACTGTACCCAAATATGGCTTCTGACGCAGGCACGAAAGTTCACATTTGCAGATAGGTATAGGCTTTTAGAAGTATTTTCCAAACTTTGTCCGCAAACATAGTGAGTCACACGCTTATCAAGGATCAGTTTCGTTTTCCATGTATTCGGATAATTGGTGGGGCTTATCAGTCAGATAATGTATCTGGTTTGATGGTAAGGCAACAGATATATATTATGTTCGATAGCGATACAATATTCTATGAATTGCAATGACTAAGTAATAGCAGCACGTGTCACGTTTTAGGCGGAAGTCGTAGAAAGGTTTTGAACATTATCGCTTCAGAATTTCTTTTGAGATTACTGAGTCGTATCACGTTTTTTTTGTAGAAATATTATTCAGTTTAAAGAGTTATTAACGTTTAATTATGATATAAATAACTGTGAAAATGTACTATACTTCGTTACGTGTATTTTTTAGCGCAGTCAGCTCATCAACACTATCGACTACCGACAACCAGCTACCTGGCGAGAAACTTTGTACTGAAGCCTGATCAGCGCCTCTAGCGGAGTCCGTAAAAACGATTTTGGCAGTACCTACATTTTAAAAGTCTCTCGAAATTCGACTGTAGAGAATTACTGTACTGTACACACTTCTTGCTATGAGGTATGAGGTATGGGGTATACTTGCTGTATGCACTTCCATGCTACGGGATTCATAGCATGGAAGAGAGGGAGAGAGAAAACTAAAGGTTGCAGTATCTTATTTGTTTACCCGACGTTTTGACCGAGATACACCGGTCGTGGACACGGGCAGACTACCCTACACCGACTGGTGTAATATTATGAGTTTCATATAAATATTTGGTTACAAGTGACCTTCATATATCATCACATTTATGGACTGAGTCATAAAATTAGTTTTCATATACATTTTATCGACTAATAAATAATGATTAGATTTAGATAAACTTTATTAGTACACAGTTTTTATATTTTTCTGTTCACAAAGCAATCTAATTCCATCTCTAACATAGCATGTACTTATATTAATGTAAACACTTAACCAACTGAATAGGATCAAGTAAACACAGTTTAACACGTAATTAGTGTGTAGAGCGTTCTAGTGAATAGATTGATAACGTAATGGTCAGTCAACAGTGCAGACAGACATTGAGGAACCAAACTAATATGTACTAATAATATAATAGATACTAATACAAACTAATTATATAATAGATAGTTACTTATACAAACTAATAATACATATTAATTTCTTGCTTCAGATTGATCGTAGAAGATTTATAATTATTATAAAATAATTTTTTGTTTAGATTTTGGACCATTTTGAATTTGTTTCAGTTAATTTATTTTAAGCGTAAAATTCTTTAAGAGTATAATTATTTTTATTAACACTACTAGTTTGTAAGGTTCGTTTTGATAAGCATTTTGTGGTAAACAAATAAAGGAAAATGTGTAACTTCATTGTTAGAATATTTTATCGTCTATTGAAAAAGTGTTGATAAGATTGTGTTCGCCTTAAACAATAAACTAGTTAGGAACTTCGATACAATTGGGTATTTTTAAAAGGACTTTGTAGAACTGTTAGGCATGCAAGGTTTTACCACAATGTTTTCCCTCACCGTTAGAACGACCACTGTCTAGGTATTATTTTGCATGAAACGTTATACTGGAACGCACACTTATATCAGAATTGCTGACTTATTTACTGGTGGACATAATTCAGCGGTCGATGACCGGTAAGCTTGGTGTGGCATCGTCAAACCTAACAAGCTTCTCATAGCATAGGTAAAGTTATCGGCAATTTAGTAGTTTTTTTGGAAATAGCGAGCGAACATCGCGCAACGCACACTTTAAACGCCGATCGTAGCGTTTTCGTCGCATTTCGACTGATCGCTACGTTTCGCGCTCATACGGATGCCAATCGCGGCACGGTGATAAAAGGAGCATGTTTGCGGTGTTGATGAATTGACATCTCAGAACTGCTGGTTTGTTTCGGTTACGTGCTTAAGTTAGGTTTACGTCTAGATTACAAAAAGATAAGGCCCTACGTAGAGGATCATTTCCGAGTGGATATATGAGAGAATGATCATTCAGTAAGAGCTCTTTAAACTAGACGAGAAAAGTCACCCATGATTCAGAAATATAAGGGGCCCGACAATTAACCAAGCAAATACCTCACGGTTATCTTGATACAATAGGCAATAATATTCCTATTGATTGCTTATCGACTTATCTTCAATGTCACACGATAGGATATGCTTATTTCAGATAGCCTTCAGTAAATGGTATTTTTAGCGAGGCCTGAATGAAAATTTGATTTACTTTTTCTAAATCGGAGATCAGTGATAGTATTGTTGATCAATACTAAGATACAGTAGGTTGCTTTTCTGTTCGAAAAGTTACATCGATTGTATTTTTTTATAACTTAACTTAGTGATACTAAAATTAATGTCATCCTGGCCGATTTCGGCTGCAGCGGCCAGTTTAATTGAAACCAGTCAACTGTGCAGGACTTTGTTTATAGTGGCCAAGTGTGTGCGCAATACACAGGTACACTCTCTGTTCCTTTAACAACTAAACTAAATCGACACGACCAGGGAGGGGTCAGCCGTAGGACCGATGGCTTTGCTACTTAAACCCGAGTGTGGCACCCCCTCGTGGCAGTCGTATACACCACCAACCGCGCCACAGAGGCTATAATTATGTAATTCATATCGAATTATTGACAAGATAAAAAACACAACAGGTGTGCACGTGTTATTTAATTGCGCAATAGTAAGCAATAATTAATTCATTCATCCATTATCTTTTTCTGGGACTTTTTATTCACAATCGTGGCTGTATACCTGTGTATACCTTGAAACATTTATATTCTGTGAGCGTCTATTAAATAATTATTTAGTAGAGCAAGTAAATACAACGATCTGTTTGGAATCCGCTTAGTGCAGCCTTCAGACCCTCCCCCCGCGTCCGGCTTCCGGAGGAAACGGTCCTTCGGTGGCGGCGACGGAAGCGTCTGCTTTAGCTGAATCTGATATCTACGTAGCTAGTAAACTGTTCTCAACAATTATCGCTTGAGGCCATTCATTCCTTCTCTCAAGATGACCGAGTTTTAACAGTATCGTATTTATTTAGCCTTCAAATTGAAATCATTTTCATCGTTGCTTTCTGATCTAATCTATTGGCACAGTTTGCTGGAGTGAGAGATTAGATTGTAAGGGCAGTAATATGCTGTGTGGTATCAAAAGATAACTATGGTTTGTTTTGTTTTGCAAAACTATACCTATTTTTAATACCCAAGTATCGCTAATAATAATACTTACACTAGTCGGGTCACCAATATAAGCATTATTTACTTTCGCTCTCATATTCCAGTAAAAGATCAATCAATAATTTAATACAAAAACGTACATGGTCAATTTCAAATATTATTATGCGATTTGACATTTCAGCTAAGATGTGGTTGCTTGCAAAATATAATTAGAACATCAGGTAACCCAGCATTACCACTAAACCAACTAGATTAATAACTACAATAATGAAATAACACCATTCGTTCTCAAATCTCATAACATCTTCAGCGCATTTTATAAAGTGAGGCAAGACAAATGATGAACATCTTAAAGCTGAGACCGCCATCATATGCGACCTCTGTCAGTGATGCAAAGAAGAATTTATGTGTACCATCCATATTGGCCTCCGCGCGCCCAGCGGCCCGCTTAACATTATACCCCAGATTTATTGGGAAATACAGCCACAACGACCTCTTGCCATTTTTCTACAGAATTGACGAGAATATTTGCTGTAACGCCTGAGTCTTGAGAGGTTATTGGACTTTCCACGGTACACCCGCGGTGTAGTAATGTTGTTATTTATTTGATTTACAATCTTATATCTTAGACACACATTTAAAAAATGCTTTGTGTAACCTGAAAATTAATTATAAAAAGGAATTCCGACGCACAGACAGATTTAAAGCAGAACAAAGATATTCACAGTTCACTTCGCATAATTCGTGAGACGCTATATATAAAGTGGGCGCATCATCATAAGTTACAGTAGTTTCAGGTATCTTCACAAAGACGTGGTCGTTGCCGCAGGTCGTTGTCGTGGCACGTGGCACTTAAAACTTTCCACCGGAATATGAATAACAATTTACAAACTTTTATTCATTGCAAGTCTTCACGAGTCTCACAAAAGTTGTCCATGTCAGCGCTGAGCTGTAAACAAAATGTTGCTGACGAACTGCAAGTTTTAATAAATTCGTCACCGAACTTTCGAGTCGAAAGCCTTAATTAAGATAACGTCCTTGGTGGTGGCGAAACCGGTACCCTGCGGAGAGAACTTCAAGTTTAGCAGTTTCGTGTTTGTCTTAGACAACTTGGACAGTGAAGTAACTAGTCAAACAAACTGGGCTCCCGTCGGCGGGCACCGATTTAAGCCGAGCGTAACATCCAAATTAAATGCTGCTACACGTACCGTTTTACGGATTGTGGAATGCTTTAAACACACTCCCGCAGCAGCCCGCAAACTGTTATGAAACCATTCTATGTTTAAACTTTCCGTTTGCGCAGGATTCTGCTGAATACTTACATTGTGGTTCCAAAACGCGAAAAACATTTTCATTCGTCGCGCTCTGTGTGGAGCTGTTGCATCAGCGGCGGCGAACAATATTACAAACAGAAAAATAAACTTTATTTTTTACAGTTATTTTTGTTGAGAGAGCTGGTGTTCATTGAGTTTGTTCGTGGAGCGTTGGTCTAATTACGCTCAATTCTCGATAGCGCTGACTCTGTGTCTGCCAGCACGACCATTGTTCTAGTGTTTTAAGATTTATTGCAGTTTATGGAAGACTGAGAACCTATTATCGAAGTAAGTGTTTTCATTGAGAACTGCAATCATAGATATTTTACAGTTATTTGATTACTGAATTTATTTGCACTGTATACAAAAGGCGAGCTTACAAGTATTTTATATTTCATCGTCAGTTTTTTCAACGAAGCAAAGGGAGGAATACCTAATATGCAAAACAATTATCTTAGATTACACTTACGGTTCAAATCAAGCGCTTTCTGATTCAATTACCCTAATAGGTTTTAGACTTCCGATACCAATTACCAAAACTATACGTAATATCTACCTACATAATTATATTATGTACAGACAAGTAGTCAAAGAGCTTGATAGTTATGAAAATTATTATTTTCTCTAGAGAGAGATGAGGTAATTGCAATAAGAAATAAAGTCAGAAGAAAATCTTGAGCACAAGAAACGTTAAATAAAACATACAAGAGCCTCTAAAATAAATTCTTAAGACAACCACAACAGTGGCAACTCAAATTCCGTACAGCGGAAAGTAAATTTGCCAGTGAAACTTAAACACTAACGTAGCTGAAAGTTTGTAAATATGTAAGCGAGTGCGTATAGTAGCGATCTAAGTTATACGGGTCTCTTGCAAGTTTCGTATTAACTGTGAAACTTACACATCAAAGCAACAACGCGTCGACTTGCCAGACCTACCTGCTGACAATTTCAATAACTAACTTTGTCATACCGCTGGTAGTTATTGCAAATTGTGCCTTATGCTCTTGCGAAATAGTTTTGTGATGTTGTGTTACTTATTACGTTTTAGTTTTGGCTAGAGTTTTATTGCTAACAGTTTATTTTAGAACTGCTTTAGTGTTACAACGTACGTGACTAATGAACATGAGGTTTGGGGATAGATTCCGGATCGGGTGGCGTGTTTAACCATTCCGTTGAGAAATTCTGAGTAATAGCTTCATGCCGCTCATGATACAATACAATTAAACGGTTAATAGTTACTGTATTCTCAGTATGTATGTTGATCAGTAATACATCATTATTTTATTGCGGCCGCTTTAGTAAATTCTACTTCAATTTGTTTTTGTTCCCAAAGTTCGATCACCTTTAATTAAACAATGAGGTATAAATAATAACAAAATGTATTATCATACTTAATTCGACTGTTGCCAACCGCAGACGTAAAACAAATTAAAACGTGAGTGAAACGTTTTGATCCGTTGGATTAAGAATTTCGCTAAGAGAAATAAGTAATGAACATTGAACATTTTCCCTCGATCTCTTTGTTGGGAACATATTCATTAATTCTGAAGCCTCAGGCTTGTCTTAAAGCCATCTCGTCGTTTTAATGAAAAACGAATTTATAATTGAACATAGACATGTGGAACTTACAACTGAATTAAGCATTCATCTGAGTTGAACAGTTGGTGTCGGTTCAGCTTGATGTCGTGTTTTTGTGATATGAATAATGAATTATGAATAATTTCAATATAATTCAGCGCTTGCGGCAACGATGCTTATCATTATAAGGGAGATCGAGGATCTTGACTGATATCGAGCTATCGCCAATAATTATCGCATCTACTTTAAATATTATCGGCTCATCTATTGACCGAAATCAGAACTATTTTTTTAATTATGGGAAGTCCAGATTCCCACCCTGATATGATAATACCAAAAGTTCATCGCATGTAGGTATTCTTAAAACCTGATCACAGATGTTAAAGTTTTAACAGCGATGACCGACTTAGTTTACAAACTTTCGTATTTGTCGTGAATTGTAATTAACCATGCTCTGTTCTCTGCCTACTTCCATAGGAAAAAGAAGGGATAGTATATATGTATGTAATAGTTAACAATTCGTTATCTGAACTCATATTAATATATTTTTTCAACTCAACGACTAGCCGGAAAAATAGGACATTTAAGTGCCGACAGTCTTCTTTATTCAGTTGAAGAGTACGATCGAGTGCAGGGTGCAGATGGCTTCGTTTTGATTGCACCTGTCAGTGCGACTTTTCAAGCCACAAAAGTATACGTGAACGGTGAACGCCGAGAGGTGATATTTATCTGCAGTAGAATTGAAAATAAGATACCGTATCACATTAAATATTAAGTTGAACTTTAATGGAACTCTTTTTATGACACAATCTAATTTGTTGAGTGAGAAAGAGTTAAAAATCATAGTTTGTCTTAAGATAGAAGAAAATTCATAAAGCCGTCTTAGCGACTAGAACAACTTTGTCTTTAGGCCAAGACTTATAACAATAATAAAGTTAAGTTTCAAATATCTCAGGATTTTATTTATTTTCTAAAATATGTGATGAATGAATGGATGAGGAATTCTGTTTATTTTCTTCACACAAATGAACGTTGACAAAGGAACAAAATCAAAATTCCTATTGTTTCAATTTAGATTGCGAGCATAACTTAAAATCCGACAAACGACTGGTATTTACAGTAGAATATCGGAATTTCATAATTTTCTAGCAAGCACGTTAACGATAAAGCCAAACCGCGGAATTTGTGCATGAACGGAGTTTAAAATCTATTACAATAGAGTTTGTATTCGTACATATTATAAAAGTTAATACTAAAATACTATGGTAGTTATTTCTACGTTATTGCATGCAAGTTTCTGACTCGGTTCATGGAGAAATATTTTGTGATATAAATTTAATATAAATTCTTAATAGGTCGTATTATTAATACTTTCTTCGTGTTATTTGATTTCATATTGCTTTGGGTATTTTGTATTACACTGTTATGCAGCTAGATCATAAATATTGTAGATAACAGGCAAGTGTTATTGAATAAATGACGTAGCAGTGATTATGAATTTGGAGGACAGCTACGAGTCTTCTGGAAAGTTAGCGAGAACCTTGTTTAAACACATAATTAGTTTTATTTGGGGAAGAAAGAAAGCATGGGGTTAAAGTATACGCAAGCACGTGTTCCGCTAGACTTAGGTTTCGCTTCATGTAACTGGAACCATGCTTATTTACGTTGGCTGGGCATTGTTCCAAGCTAGTAGAGCTGCTACGGAGAAATTCCTGTCAGAAAAATCTAATAAGGAGCCAAGGAACAGAGTCTGAGACTTTATTAGCAGTACTACTAAACCACTTAGAGCTGGACTTTTTGATTTTCCATGTCCATACTTTTAGTTGCCAACTGTATAAAATTCGAGAGAGAAAAATGCGTTACAGAGTGGTCACAAACCTTTCATGTCTCTTATTCACTTACTATTTTAAATTCTCATAAAGTAAAATATAGATAGGCCTAAGCTAAGTATGCATACATAAAAACTATTTTCAAATCAAATAACAGTAAAATATTCAACACGAAAGCGTCATCAAAAAATATCATAACCGAGCGACAGTTCTATCATTATAATGCAAATTGTGTCGGTTCAGTGCAATATCACTTTTAATAGTGTGCGACCGACGCGGGCTGCTGTTGATAACATTAATATTATGCGGAATTCATCACACAAATGTTTCCATAGAGCTCGAACACGAATAAATTATACGTAGCGCCACGCACAGTGTCAGTTACTGACGTGTTTAAACTACATTCAAAGGTTAGAATTTGATGTTTCAGCAAATGTTTACGTTGCAAATCTGTGTAGTTCATGCAGGTGCGCTTTTACATGACATGTTTACTGACGGGTACGCACTGTTTCTGTCATAACACTTCTATCGTGTGTTCAAAGCTTTATTTTTTACTTTGGTCTTCTAACTGGTGTCGTTTTGACTGATTGACGGGACGTTCTGTGTAGTGGACTTGTAACTTTGGCAGTTTAATAAGTGAGGACGCGAAACACGATTGTTTCGTACAATTTTTAAAAATTGATTAAATCATATTTGGCTAAATTATGTCTTCATTCAGTCTTACAAAAAGTTTCCAGTTATCACACATTAGGTTATAAAGAAATGTATGTACGCGCATAACTGTTGAACAACTAAATTAAATTCCTTTTTTGATGTGTTCGTAACGGTCGGGATAAGGTTCGTATGGGATCGATGGGATCAAAATTCGAACGGGATAAAATTGTACCATACATGGACGACACGACGTCCGCTTCGATATATATAAATTAGTCTGTACTGTATTATAAAATTGGGGTGATTGATCTCATAATGACTGAATTACTGACCACTTGTTAACAAATTGTGGGCATACACAGTATTCTGATGGTTAATTATTACTGATTTATTATGCACATTTAAACAGAAAACCACAAAATAAATACATAAATATTTTATTTTTGTGTTTACATTGATACTAATTAATTCATTAATCAATTGATATTGCTTAATTGAGAACTTGAATAATATTAATGTGTCAGTGGTAATGTTATTTTATAGTTGGAAGTCATTAAAAGTACCTAAAACGGTTTACTAGAAACCAATTTATTTTGTAGACTAAGAGAATCCTTTTCTTTGCTATTAGTAGCAAAATAGACGATTTTATTGCACCCAAGAACATGAGTGTAAAGTGAAGTGTATGAAGTGTTCTTCGACTGGCAAAATCTTGAGAACCGTTCGAGTACATTCGACTTAAAACTTTTCATACTTTCTAACAAATTTTCAGCACTAAGAAACTGGAACTTGAAAAGACTAGCATCTGATAGATATTCGATTTCTTCGTTTTGTCAGCAATATTCAAATGCGATCCGCGGCGGAAATATTGCCCCGTAGCCTATATGCAAATTCTATTTGAAATGCGAAAGTTTCCACAAGAGCGTCGAACCTTCAATCGTGAAAGCAAACAGTTTCTATAAGATTAGTCGTGAGATGCTCTTTCAGGAGTCAATATTGACGCAGGCCGTTGCAGACGGGGACTGCGATGGCTTAAACATAGAAAAAGCGCGCAGTAGTGTAACGTCGCCTGGCTTTTATGTTGATTGCCTCGTTGGAATTTTATTTTAAGGAATGAAATGGACACAATACGGTACACGTTTTAGTACTTGTAGTTCAGGATGCATGTCAATGCTTTCAGCTTGAAACGTTTAAGTTGAAAGGAACTAAGGCACCAATGTTTTGACAGTTCTGACTAACTTTAAGTATTTTTAACTTAACTTATAAGAAAAATAAATAATAATGATTATAGCCGTAACTATAGAAATCTTAATAATTAGTGCGAGTAATAGGTGGCCTTACGCAGAAGATTACATAGCAATAAATTTATCTTACTCTAGTAGAATATTAAGCCCTTGTCTTATACCTAAGTACTCCATATAACAACGTTCAAAATTTTAATCCGAACGCATTATTTAGAATACTACATGTCACAAGCTTTATCTGGGTAAAGCCTCACGTCAACCAGAGGGCGGATTAATTACAAAATTAATTAATTAATGGGATAATTAATCACATAAATAATTATACGAAATCTTGCTTTACATTTGATTAATCACTCATGTATTCACTCTAAAGAGAACAACAGAAAGATATACCTTAAGGTTTAGTCCCATTGAGAAACTACAAACTGTAGCATATTAAGCTAATGAGCTAATATTAATCTAATGATAGTCACACTTAATAGCAAGCTACTGAAAATAAGACATTATAATTAAGAATTGAATGTAAAGAACTGTGTTTACTACTCGCAGAAGTCCACTATCAGCACAGTAACAATTTCAATAGTCTGTAACGAGGACGTCATACTAGCAAACTTATGTACTGCACTTACTTACCAAATCAAATGGCACTTTAAAATATTTGTTTTTGAACTATACTGTTTTTGTTTTTGTCATAATTCTTTTTTTGACTGCGATGCTTACTTCAAGTAATGTAAGTGCTTTCGTACCGACTTCGTCCGCGTAAAAAGATTTCTTTGAGTAAAAGTATATATTATATAATCCAGAATTATTATAACCTATCTCTGTACTTAATATTTTTTAGAACATTTCACTAGCTTTTACGTTTTTGAGCTACAAACATTCATACATTCAGACTCTCGTATTTAAATTATACATATATTAGTAAAGACTAGTTCCATACGAAATAAAACTCAAGGAGAAAGTACTACAGTAGAACCAAATCTGTATTTGGTTCTACTGCACATTCCACTGTGTAGTCCCGAGTTTCTTTTTATATGTATTACGATGTATGTGCGCGTTTCTTTCGCTTACCGACTTATTGTCTAGCGGACGACCAGCTGTTTGAACTGTGGCTATTGCGTTTCTACATTATGTTGCACTGAAGTAAATACACTACTATTAACTCCTTATGTTGAGATCTTGTATGTCTGGCAGTTTTATTTGTTTTCATAACTCTTAAACTTTCGTGCTGCATGTTTGTTATATAACAGCATACGAGAAATGACGTGAATACGCATTTTAATTCGGAGTGCCTGTCGTTTCGGCGCAGGTAAATTTTGCCGTGGTCGCAGGCGTTCCAAGGTAAAAAGCGTCTGTTACCATTTATTTGTAGTATAGGTTTCAACTAAACTTATGGCGTATGATCATAGAGTTTACACTTATTAACTTGAAAGTTCATTTTAGTTAACTTAAATGAACTTTCAGTTCATTTTAGTTGTATAATAATACTTGGACGTCATAAAACACAATTGAATGTGTAGGGTGCTAAAAAACTCAAAAAACTTAGAGACTTGTTATGGTTCATATTTTAGAAATAACCAAATGTGTGTTTTGTAAAATAAATATCTAATTCAATATAATTAGCCGTATTTGTATAACACGTTCAATTTGAATATACAAATCACAACATTTTGATTATAATTATGAAATATTATTTCAGCCTAATTAATTGTGTTTAGTTTGAACAAACATAGAGAACAATTAATTTAATTTATTTATCTGAACTCGATTTGGGATAACGTGATTAGAATTAAGCAGAACACGGAAATTTCAAATAAACAAATCCGTATTGTTTACCATCAATTACACTATCTGTAGGTTAAACAAACTTTAATGCGGCCATAGATGGGTGACCACAACGTAGAACCCATACTTCGAAGGGCACGTTAAAAGTTAGTCCTAGTAGTTATCAATGAGATAACAATCGTTAAGCCATGTCAAAAGCCTTTCAAACGATGAAAAATAAGCTGTTAACAAGTTTTTAGTTCATAACTAAGCGGAGAAAGAAAAATGTTGAGTCTAGGAAATGAAATTATCTGCACGTGTTTGGTTTGATTGCAATATTTTCTTAAAATACCAAAGAATTAAAAACATGATTAGCAGCAAGAAATAGCCAACACTTTTCTCCAGCTTTGCAAGAAAATATGGAAGAAAAATATATTCATTTATAATTGAGCATTATTATCTTAACTGAAAGTTGGGAGTCTTTGTAATGACGAGTGTACAATTAGCATGGTCCTGCAGCCGCAGTCGGATAACGAAGCGCGACGCCGCTCTTCACATGCAACTTGACTCACCGTCTTTATTAGAAAAGTATTCTTACTAATAACGAAAAAACATTGAAACGTAAACTTTATTTTTCAAAAAATAGAGTTGAAATTCATTTGCTGATTGCAAGTGTTTTGGGGTGAATTTTGGGGATAGCAGGCTTTCTAGATGTTGCACTTCCCTACCTCACTACAGTGGATATAGTTAAGGGCCCTTGACTTCAAGTACGTATACATACCGCAAGTCCCGACATTCCTAGGATTTCATTGGTTTCGATTCGTTTTAATGATGTATTCTTATTTATTCGGCAGATTATTATTTTGCTAATATCAGCAAAACAGATAACAACGGTACTTAAGTAGCTCTTGGAATGTTACATCAAAGATTCTTTTGCGTATTACCCTCATTATTTTCCTTATGGCTCTTCAGTTTCTTATAAATATCTTGGGCAATCAATTTGTCATATGATTTTTATTATTAAATATGTCTATTGACGTAAAGCTATTGATGCAGCATAAGTAAATACCTAAGAATACACTTAATTCGTGAACATTCAAATAGAAAGTTTATTCCTAAAACATAACAAGTATTTCATGAATAAAATAACACAGCTTTACCTGTATATTGCAATACCTCTTTAGCCGTAATTGTACCTTATTATAGGTGCATGTGAAACTGAATAACTTTAGTAAACATTAACAAAGGCGAACAGCGCCAAAGGAAATCAAGTAGCTGCAATTAAAGAAAGTGGGGGAGCCTTTGTGTCGACGACAAAGTTGCAGGCGAGAGCCGAGGTATCAAGAAACTTGGAGATATTTAACTCTCCCGTTTTATCTTCAATCAGTTTCAATCGATAAGAAATTTAATAACAGCGAAATTGAAAAGAAATAAGTTCGAAAACGCTAAGAAATTGTTCAAAGAGTCTTTGGGAAAATGTTTTATTTTTCTTGGTCTTAATGTATTAAATTGTGCTAGCTGTTATATTGTCCCATAATAATGTTCTAGTTCATTCAGGCTACCCTAAAACCTCGTTGCTCTGTAATAATGATACTAGAAATAATACGCGATGATATGTGATTGTGACATCTATTTTGTTATAATAACTTTCTTTTATAACTACATCTGTTTATTAGTAGAACTCCATTCGCATGAACAAACACCTATTAAAATCCAATATTTCATATCAAAACTTTCTCAATAACAAACTTTGTGAATAAACTATACAAGTCAGGAAACATAAATAAAATGTTCTGTTTTTCCCTTGTTTATAAGTATCCCTTTTTTGTTCGGATATAGATTAATGATACGTCGGCTTTTCGACCCCAGAACTGATTCATACGTTGTGTTGGCAAAAAACAACTATTAGGTATCTATTTTCTTGTCCAACTTTGAACATTAGTGTTATTGCGAAGGGGAAAAACAAGATGCTAATAGCTTGTTTACTAGAGTTCCTATCTTTTAGTCGAAAATACCTTTAAACCCAATATTTTACATCAAATCCGACCCACTTTTTACAAGTTTTCATGAATAAAAATTTTGTTATTCGAAGTTTTTCAGGTCAAAAAGAGACATTATTATACCCAAATTCAAGCTAAATAAATGCTATATTATTATACAGACTGCTGAAATGCTCTGCTGTAAAATGGACGTAGAGCGTCTTACTTGAATCTATAATTTTAATAAGGATTTGTCACATTGTATGTAAATATTGAAGTTTTTGTACATCAATTCAAGCTGAAATACGTTTTCTTTAAAATTTTGATTGAATAAGTGGCTTTACCCAATCTGGTTTAATTAAATTTCCGTTCATTTCAGACAGAAAATCTCTCAGGTAACTAAATCTCTTTGAACTACGTTTTTAATAATGCAGAAAGTCGCATATATACGAGCGAGGTGTGTGTGTGCGAAGTTCGCGTTGGGACTGGAAGTGATAACAATGGGAGGGCATTTCAATGAAATTTGCATTAGAATGCGTAGAGATTGGTGCAACGGAGCCTTTGTGATGAGACTCCGAGCGTGCCCTCTGAGAGAGCGAATTTCGTTTTGAAGACGTTAAAAAGAATTTTCTTTGCTAACTTGTTGTATTTTTCCTTGAATTCACATTTAACCACTTTGTGACTTTTAAAAGTAAATAATTTCATTACTTGTACTATGGGACGCAGATTAATGTTTTTGAAACGTTTTGAACTTGAATTTGTAAAAAAGGCCTAAAGATTGTCTTTAACTTAACTAGTTTTCTTTATTTATTTTACTTTTGTTCCGAAATATATAAGTAATCAGTCGGAACTAGTAGTATTTAAAATATTCTAGCTTGTGAGCTAATCGGACTCAAAAGCAGTCCTTATTTAGAGATAACAAAACTACATTAAATATTTGCTATTCTCAGTTCCCGTTTAATAAAGGAACTTTAAATGCACAAATACAGACATGCAGTACCGAAATTTCCATGATAATATTTACCTTGTTAAATTATCGACGTAGGCCGCTATAGCCGGTATAATGAGAAACAAATGTTAGCACATACGGGTTGGACGGTGAATATTGTATTATCTGAATAATGTTGTGTAACTCTCTCTGTAAAATGTCTGTTTTCGCTGTGACGTATGACGTGGGATGTTTGGATATGCGTTTCCTTGGTCGAATCGTAAATAGAGGAATATGTTTCGTGTATACGTGAGCGGAATGTTAGTGTTTCGTATATGAGGTGCAATTTTATGAGATTTAAACTTAGATTGTGTATTTTGATACGCTATATGATTCGTCTAGACTTTTAAATTAGAGTTTTATGGATCTCAATTTCGTTTTAGTAAACAAACGCGTAGAAAATGTTTTGTTGAGTCTTAAATTTTAAATACTTTTTAAAGCTTGTCGGAATCTGTTTGAAGATGCATGTGTAACATCAATAGAGTTAATGAATTAACTAATGTATTTTCCCTAACCAACTTGTTTCGATCGGTTCCTATAAAAACTAGAATTGTGGTAGCGGAATTTCATATTATGCTCTAGTAGCTCTAGTATTCACATGTTTTATTAATGAATATATAGAGAAGTTTACTTTCTTAACAATATTTTTAAGCATCGAAGAGATATTTTAGAATCGAAGGGAGTTATTTTAGCACTATTTTCACCACTTTGTCATCAAAATCGTGTATCTTCAACCCACTACTGCACGTAAACTGCCTTCCTTTTGCACCATTTGTTTATCAAAATTAAGATGTAAATATCAACATCTGCAGAACAAAATAGTTGATTGTCTCTCTGAACATCCAGCATAAGAGTTAACGGACCGAATCCGTACAGCACTTTTAACAAAATTAACAATTAGTCGGCACAGGATCCAAGACAGTTTCAACAAATTACCAGACTTGTAGCACAGCAGACAAATTAACAACGAAACTGTTTTTATGTATAAATTGAACATTATGCTACATAGTTATAAAGTTTTACAGAACTCTATTTCGTATATGCATGCATAAAATCACGCATTTTTCCCATTGGGGTAGGCAGTCAATGTAATATCACTTATTACGATCCTCACGAGATTTTTTCGCTTCGTTAATATCATCTATACATCTTGTAATACAGGATCATACATTTTTACTGGCTCTAAAACTATTTAAATACTATTTAGTATCCGTATCATTAGAAAAATGGCCGTTGACAACGTAAATAGTAATAGTACTAAGTTCTTATTTGTCGGCATCAACGTAAAGAAAATTTTAGCCTACTAGTGCAGAAAGAAAATATCAAATGTAATTGAAACCTACTACAGACAGCAAGTATATAACAAACAAAATAATTAAAAGTACTGATAAACAATACAACACAAATAAAACAATTATCTCGAATTCAGCGTTCAACTAATGTACCGTATAAATAAGTACGTGAATTTAAACTTTTACAGAGACCCTGTTTAAGTTGTTAAGTAGCGTATACAGAAGAGTTATAAGTCGTATACATTGGTACTACAAATACACTCCTGGCCCCGGAAAGTTTGCTTTGAGAAACACTCGTAATTTCTCCTATCTCTCTGTTTCCATCTTGTTTCCTTCGGTAAATTAAATTCCACTTATTTTATGATATAGCTAGTGCAAACTTATTGCCGTGTTAGAGAGTATTTTCTAATTAGTCTGTAAATCGTATTCCAGTTGTATTTTTTACTAATTAAAGATAGCGTCTTAACGTTTAAGTTTATGTTTATCTGATAGTTCTTTGTGTTTTTGTTCGATCGTTCTAATTATATGAAGACGCTTATTAGTTATTTAAATAAAATAACACGTTGTCTTGCCATTAAAATTGTGACCAATTTCAAAGATACTTACAATAATAAAAATAATAATCACATATCTAAGCATGTGTTCTTTTTGTATGCTGATGCCAAAGGCAGCTTTAAATCGATTTTTTAATATACTATTTTCTCATACTACCCATATGCAGGAAAGTGGAAGTTGTGATTTGCGTTTCTTGGAAAAAGCTATTATTATGACGTCATGGTCTGTGGAAGCAGAAATATTGTCCACGATATTGTGTTTACATGTTACAATAAAAACCTAATAAAGAAACCTCGCTTGGGGTTTGTAAATGTTTGCATTCTTACATACTTTCTTATTGGAATCAATATTATTTCGCGGAATTTCCTGGCTCCATCCGTCACAAAATTAATCTGCAACTTTTGTGAGTGGAAAAGTATCAGTGACAGTTCCTGATGTGATCCTAAAAGTTATGAGAAGATTATTAGTATTTTATGAAACTACTTCTACTTAAGTTCAAACAATATACCAGAAAAGCAATCGAGTTTGAAGAGCATTGCATGTCTATTAAGTTATGCAAATTGCTTTCAAGACAAAATTATTTTAGTCTCCGAATTATCGATTATTGAGAGTATACTTTTGAAGTTACTTTTCTTTAAAGAATGAAAATCTATTCTTGTATCAGCTCTAAAAATATCAAAAAATCAATGCAAAGAAAAATGAGACGAAAACACTTTCCAATTTCGTTACAACCTTGCTTCGACTGCGAATTATTTCAATAACACTGACGAATGGGTTTTATAAGGGAATTGATTACAGGGCAGATAACGAGATGTAATCGTACCGGGGGGAATAGAGACAAATGTCGTATTGGTTGCAGATTTACAGCGCGGCGCGCGCCATCTGGCGTGTCAATTTATGAGTTTAATCAGGGAGTCGGCGTTGCCACCGGTTTGGGATCGCATCGAGAACTCCAGCGAGCTTGTTCAGCTTTACAGTCGCCACCGCACGTAGGCACACACACACATATGTACACTGCATTGGCTTTTAGCTGCTGCAAATTGATTTTAAGTGGTTTTACTCGTTTAGTACTTTTTCACTGTTAGTGAATGTGCTTTAGAGGCTCTCGAGATTGATGTATAGAGCACTCTAATGCGAATTTATTGATTTGTTTTATTCTTGAACCAATAGATATTCTCACGTCCTAAGTAGTCGTTTGTTGTACTTTTCTTATAAACAGGTTCGATAAATTACAGTCATTTCGTAAAGTTTGATTGAGTTAAAAAGAATTGCTTTGCAGGTAAAATAAGTTTCAAACTCCGGTGAATTTTGACGGACTTCTCAATATGGACAAAATGCGACAGACCATTGTGAAGAACAACTATGGCTATTTTCACTTACTCTATCTTTATTTAACTGTCAACAATGTCGCCAGTAAATAGAATTTCTCCCAAAGTTCACGCATAAAAAACGCAATAACTGTCAGGAGAGCGATACGCGGCCCGCGCTACCTCCATAGATCTTTTAGGCGATAACTTAAGCAATATTTATGCCTAACAGCCTTTGTGTGTTTATCGCCTGTTCAATAAGTTGAAAGAACCATTTTCCCCTATGGCTTGTATATTTTTTTATTATAGTATACGCAAGTTTGATTAGAAAAGTTGGATGTGCGAATCTAGTTTAGTTGCAAAATTATGACGTGAGGCGCGCGGGGATACTAATGGAAGTGTCAGTTACTTTATGGGTAGTAAGTAGAGAATTAAGTGTTGGTTGTTAGTGCGATGTTAGTTCGAAACTTTATTGTGTATTGTCTAAATATATTTACTGAATCTATTTTAGTACGCATTCGAAATTAGTGTATGTATTGTGTATTGTATTTACTATATATTTAGCTTGCTACATTTGTATAATAACTTCGAAAATTATGCAGATATATGAATTTGTAAAACCAGTTGGAGTATTTGGAAATATATTTTAGCAGCGCTTTAGGAAGAAATTCTACCAAACACTTTAGACAAAATTGATTCCTGTATAAACGCAAAATGTAATACTGCACAAAGTAACCATGCAAGCAAGTTACAAAGGTAAATCGTTCGCTCTCATCTCTTAAGTTTCAAAGCGAATCCTCGTGGATCCGGCCAGTTTTACTTCATAAGTGAGTCGCAGAATGTTTTACAATATAGTGCATGAAATTATGCGGTAAGCACTATTAAGATAAGAGAAATGCTTTTATGTTTGACGTATTTTGTGCTGATATAAATTAATGGATAAAAATTGTTAGAGTTAGGTATATGTATAAAAAAGTTTAATAAAATAGAAATCAGGTCCATCGTGGCGGAGCATAGCACAGGACAGACAAGTTTGGAAGGAAAGAGCAGTGGGACACATAAACGGCTAAAATAAAAAAAAAAGAATAGAAATGTTTGCTGCTCACTTGACTAGCCACTGCCCATAGCCGCGACCGCAAGCCAGTATTCTGAAACGTTCAGAAATCTTAAGTAAGACTCATGTTTACATTGACACCAGATTATAAAATAATGAGCATGTGAAAGCGTAAAAACTTTACAATAATCTACTAACTGGCGGTACTTTATGACCGTTGAGTTGTAGTTCAGTTGTAAAGTGCGGGATCCTTAATACGTATCTCCTTAAAATAAAAACGAGTTAGATTAGTATCGCTGTTAAAAATGTTCGTGCAAGTTTACAATTAGAGAAGACTCGGTCGACAGCTTGTGGAGCGTTAGGATCGTCGCCAAACCACTAACTACTCTTGCTTAGGGTGGCTGTTTATGTTATGCTACTACTTTTGTTCAGTGATTTGTATGTCTGTAAAGTGTCCCAAAGACTAGAAGATATAGGTATAACTACTTGATTAGTTTTGTTTTGAAAACAAAATATATCTAAAAGCTGATTATTAGAAAGCGTTAGGTACATGGTCAGGTTTTTAAAAATTGAGTTTATAATAAAATTCATGTACTGGCTCGATGAGCTAACGATAGTTAAGAATCAAAGAAACAGAATACGCTCTATTTAAGGTAAATGTAGTTCCGAATTCCCTTTTATTTACAATCACCTCTTTCAAACCTGGCGTGGTTCAAATACAAACTTACACATTTAATTTACTAGTTTCCCTGATATTCGCTTACAATCCCGCTAACGGAGTGCCGGCCAGCGGAGATAGATACAAAATGAACCAAAAGTTAACCTCTCCAACGTATTGGATGTAGTGCGGTCCACTAAAGTGAAGTTGAGATATAAAGGCGGTTTCAAATAAATTCCTTTACGCTTTCGACCAGCGTTGCCCAAAGTAAACCCCTCCTTCGCACGCCCTCAGGGCCTACGCCAATTAAAATTTTAACGGCATTTTATTGAAATAAAACCAATTTAGAAGGCTCTGTGGAAAGTTAAGGCAATTTTTGGCACGGAAATACTTGGGATATTTTTTGTTTTGGTTGATTGAAATCTCAGAATTGTCCGTCTTGATTATTGAAGAATATGCACAATTTTATCAATCGGTAGTAATGTTTTTTGTGACGTTTTCTTAGGGTAAATGCTTAAACACAATGCCACGTATCTAGAAACACTGAAGTTTTCTGACGTGTCTTCTACTAAGAGTGTAAGTATGTAGTAACGGTTTTTATTACTCCTGTAGAGCTGCCTCTGGGTAGGTATTTATAACTTTTACTTGCTATTAAATAACTTCAGAAATTAAAGTCTAACTTTTAAGTAAATACAGCACATACTTATTATTTCATCGACGCAAACAAAGTACCTCAGGGAGTCTAGTTATAAAACCTGTTTATAGTTTAAACACGTGCATAAATGTTAAAAGCAAAGTCTTGTTAACTGAATGGCGAGACTCAACTAAAATCAAAAATAGTTTTGACATCTAGTTTTGAAATTCAAATTGAGTTTCAAAATTTTCATCCCCAAAGGAACGACACATGTACACAGAACTTTAAATTGAAACGTCATCTGTACTCCATAGTCGTATAAAGATGATGAATAATGCACAACAAAGAAACAATTAAAACAAATAACTTGTGAAGAATTGTTACAATTTCATAGCCGGTTGCTACGAAACAGAGAACAGACCATCCTATATTAAACTTGCAGAATTTCAACGAGAATGCAGAAACATTTTAATGAAATTGGTTGAGCATCAAAAAAAAAGTATTCGTGAAACAAATAGTCCGTGAAACGTCATACAATAAATCCTACTTACTTTGGCGCTATCCAACGATTTAGAACTAACTCATAGTTATAAATTTTCGGTTGCGCTACCGAAAATAGCTCTGCGGCGAAGGCCTGGTGTGCAGCCAAACAGATGAAATGTAGCCCCGTCGACGCTCCATTAGGAATGAATGGGCCGATTCGAGAAATGTCATCTTCCGGTAAATACTGGTCATAATTCATTTCATAGTTGACAACCACAGGGTTCGGTTCCGGATGAGATACTCGAACAAAAACAACGGTAAACCTGCGAATGAAAGTGATTCATTCATCGAATTAGTCGTTCAAAATGTAATTTTATTTGTGCAAATCTTCCCTTCTCTGCTAATAGGACTGGTAGAGTTATTTTAAGGGTACAAACAAGGTTGTTTTCCTAGTTGATTGCTTTTCAACAAGAGCTTGTATATTTGGAAATGAAAGGAGCAACGTTTGTTTTTCTGGGACCAATGCATCACTATTACTCTTATTTGAGTATCAGAAAACTGTACAGTGAATTTGGTACAAAATATATTCAAGAGTTACAGTTTATATATCTTAAACTAGACCAAAGCTTAGTAACATGTTACAATCGTTTTAACCATTGCGCACACGCAGAGTAATAAAGAAATGGATTCAACGTCTCGCAAGATCATAAATGATGTCTTCAGAATACATAAAATCTGCTATAATTTCTGAAGGCTATTCTCAAAAGTTTGACGGTTGCTATCAATATTTAATCTAAGTTTACCAGTGAAAGGGAAACGAAACACAAACTGAGAACCCTTTGCATCACTTTGTTATGAATTTAATATAACGACATGAAACAACTCTTATTAGTATTGACGGGTTAATAAACAGATCAGCAAATAATTATCGAATGACATTCTGACTTTGTTACGCGAAATGGTGATCAAAGAATGATTGACATGTGGCCTTTGGTAATAATTGAATTCTGTTTGTGATATTTGGGATTACACTCATGGAAATTTTATCTTATATTGCATAGGCATTCACGGGTTAAGTGGTGCGATTTTCTAACATTATCGACTATCGACAGCCGACCAGCAATCCACAATTTAAGAGCTACAGGCCTTACCTTGGATTACTTTTGTTTGGGCACAGGTAAGGTAACATTTGCCGTAGTCACAAGCTGACGAAAGTTTATGAGAATTCATTTTGTAAAATCGTAAATAAGTTCTTTTACAATAGGCATGCATGTACTTTTAAGTCGCTAAATAAGGGATAAAAGAAACATTGCCGGGAAATTCTGCATGCATAGTTCTTTAAACAGTTCTTGAAGGGGTGCCAAGTTAGACAACCCACATTTGGCCAGCGTGATGAATTATAGTCTCCATTTATACGCAACTTTTAACAACGAAATTAAACGCTAACTTAATATTTTCTTGGTCAAAAGTCAAAGTTATGCTTATACATATTATAATCACGCTTTTTTGCCATAATATATATAACTCAAAAATATATAATTTTGAGTTTATTGCAAACAGATAGTTTGACGCAACGGGACTTGTTTTACGATAAATATTCATGTAATCATAAACTCTAAATTAATTTTAATCATGGTAAAGTAGGTTAATGTTTAGCAATTCATATTAAAGCAAACACCGTGATGTAATTATATGTACAGAATACACACTAAACACATTGATGTTGACACAAGCGTCACCTGAGCACCGACCGTAAATCTAATATTGTTATATTGCCTCCGCTCCCTTTGGCGTTATATTAGCAATTCATAGATTAAGTACCCGCGCTATCTGACTAATTATCGACTATTAATCATATTTGATGTAAACAATCATGTTTGTACATAATCATATTATAATAATGAGTTCAGTTTACATATGTACAAATTTGTAAGCTTTATTATTAGTATTTGGTTATTTATTTGTGTTTCTGGAAGTATTTCAACTTTGGTATAACTATTGAATATAAGTTCGGGTTAGAAAACATGCAACATCTATACCTACTAAATGACGAAAGCTTTTTTGTTTTTATTTGTATACTCACTAAGAATTTCTCACTTTTACAAACATACAAGTAACGTGCATCAACTACAACGAGACCCAAAACAATAATATAATTTGTGGACCATACTAATTTTTTTTCGTTCAAAAATCGAGCCCACGGCCTTCCGGCGCACTAATAGTGGGTTGGCGATCGTCTTAACTACTGCGAGACAGAGACCGTTAGAAATTGCCGAACCTATGCAATTATTCGCACAAATTATATTTCCATTGGCACGTATTCACAACATATTGTGGCACTAGCACTAAAGACCAATCACATATAGATACATGTATCTGTACAACTTGCAGAGACACATTGGAGTAATATAAAAGACAGATATGTTTTCATGAAACAGCAAACGTGGAAAATAACGAAAAAGATGACACCAATTCGGAAAGAATGGATGCAGTCACATTTTCAGCGGTGAAACATTGGCGTGTCACGGCGCGTGACGTGATCGCGGCGTCGCTCTTGTATCAATTTCACAGATTAAACTCCGCGTGAATATCGTGTGTTTGTTGTCGTATTGAGTTTGTTGAAAATTCTGCACAACTTTTATTATATTTCGTGTTTCGAAAGCGAGATAAAAAAGACGCTTTAGGTTAAATATTTGAGAACCTATTAAATTTCAGTAATGAAATATATGCAATTATGCACGTATGATGATAGACCGGTGATTATCGGAAAAGAGTAAAGAGACTGCTGGAATGCTGCACTAAGGTATTCCCAAAGTACGAACTAACTATTCTATATACTGTAGCAGTTCTGTCAGGATTGCATCACGATATAACTTTGTGGAGAACAACTTTTATTTTACTATATCGAAATAAAAAGGTCTTCGGAGTCAAAACTCTTATAACAGAAACATGTAGTAATGAGTTTATATCACTGTCCTTGGACCAGATTCTACTAAGAAAGTAAATGAGCCATAATTAATTAAGAAGAAGTTAGAGTAACTTTTAATTGTCTATGCTGTCATATTCTCTGTTGACAGTCTGTCAGTATAAAATTATCACGATTTCTTCAGCTGTGCTTCGATGTAAACATACAATCCTTCTATAATATACCCGTAATTCTGTGCTATGACAATTTCACGTAATTGCTATTAATATTGAGTTGTCTTGGAACTATATAATGTGGTAAGCTGTTTGAAATTTGTATAAACCTTTCACTATAGTCCTTCAACAGAGAGAGTTTATTTGAAAGACACAATAATAGTTGTAACTTTATTCCAGCACTTGTTGGTGTAATTCGTTCAGCTGCGTGATATTCATAATTATTTCATTAGGCGTGATATTTATATTATGGTCTTGTGGAGATCTATGAACAACGTAAGTATAAAAATAAACAAATTATAGAACCTTTATTAGATTCAGAAACGATTTTTAATTCAATAAAACATTGCGTGAATCAAATACATACATTTTTCTTAAGTTAATATCAGGCTATTTCTTTAACACCTAATTGCATGTTGTCGTTTCTTTTCATTAGAAATATGAGTTAGCATCTCTTATGAGAAAAGTTGGGTAGTTGAAGATTTTCATTATAGAGTCCGTACACTCTTACCTTAAATCGGTGACTTTGACAAAGACTATAAGCCTTTACCGTTCTCTTTCATTCGATCTTGGTCTAGCAGATCGGTTATTGCTTTCTAAATCGCATAAAGGATCGAGTTCATGACCGAAAATTCGATTAAAATTCTAGTCTTTATTGAAGTGGCCACTAGGAGTATTCGAGTGTAATGGAACGCTGTACATTCGAACATTACATCAGTGAATGCGCTCACGCGAGAATTACAAGCGCACCTGTAATGATACAATTTGTAACATTGCAGTAGTTAGTGCGGAAAACCGAGCATTATATTGCACACATGTCGGTAAAGTAAGGGAAATGTTCAGTCAGTGCGCGAGTGGTTTAGAATAATGACAATAATGATACCTCTTTACTTTTCAGTACTGCGCTTTTGAATCAGCTTAAACGACGATTTTCGCCATGGAAGTTTGAACCTAAAGCAGTAATCTTAAAGCTTGTGATTGGTTGGTCTGCTTCAATTTGTTATACTGGTATTATTAAGTAAATAATTTTATCATAATGTTTTGTTAGAAATAAAAGTATGATTTAAGTTGTTGCTTTCATTCAATTTTATTTGCTTTCTCCTAAGTTTGTGTCAAATAGATATGAATAGTAAATGTAAGTGAATTGCCATGTTTCAATAAAACTAGAAAATAATAAAGTATTGTTATATCAATACCTTACAAAGCGAATTAATATAACAACACTAATAATTAGCCTCACTCTTTACTGCATCTGTGTAAATGTAATTTTACAGTGCGTCTAGAACATTTGTGTGCTTCCGTATCGCCGTGTGCTTATGAAACTTTCACAAGAAAATCAAGGAGTTTATTTCATTACATTTATTAAATTTACCTAATTTCACATAAATAATACATAATTGAAACTTTACTTCCACAAGAAAACTGCTCTTTAGTTACGCATAAAGCTTCAAAACTTCTCAGGCTATGAAATCTCGATCGGGTTCGTTACAAATGTAGGTATAACGAAGTATAACAACGACTTGCCTAATCCCATTGTTATCCTGAACTGCCGTTACAATTCTCCACATTTGTATACGTAGAAATAACAGGCGTTTGTAACAACGGTACTAATCGTAAACATAAATACTAAGGGGGTGTTCAACTGGTGGGAGGTTAAGATACCCGCCTTTTGTATAACGATATAGACTAGCCAAGACCGAGATTCTATTCAGGAGAATATTTATTGTGTTATAACATTTGATTATTGACTGTGAGTTTACTGGAGATAGCAGTAGCGCGATTTGTATAGTCGGTACTGTCGAGTATCGAAAATTGGACATTTAGAATGTACTGCCAAAATAATTCCTACGACGCTCGTCGGAGGCGCTGATCAAAATTTCTCGATGACAGGCCGATTGTCGGTAGTCGATAGTAGACTCTAAGTCAGCAAATGTAGTGCGTAATTTGCAATTTTTTCAAATAATATGATGTGTGTATTTTAATGAAATGTGGACATTCTAAATTACTTTATTATGTTTGAGTCGAAAATGTTACATAACGAAAGAAAGTTTTCAAATCCACGAACAATTCTTACTAAGTACTTACTCATGTAAATCTTATATGTATATTAGTATTCACAATTGGGTTAATAACCTAGTAGGTTTACCGCAGACGACAGACACTAGACACAGATGCGACGCAAAAAGACGGGTAACCTTCAAATAGCTTTAGTTGAGTTTTTGCATGAAGGGTATAAACAATATAATTTTCATAAATCGTAATGTTTTCTACGAATGATATCTCTAGAACTCATTTATGACTTATGAACCAATGTGAATTTTGGCGATGCCTTGAATATTGACGATAAAACATGAAAGATTTACTCGTAGCGTTATACCATCCTACGAAACATGAACTGTTGAGTCAATAACGTCAAGTTTTAAAAGGGAAGCTATTAAAAAATATCGTTTCATATTAAATTAAAAATCTGAAATGAACCATGAGATTTCATTACATTTACCGTATCGTGACGCGGGCGTCATTTTCACGCTACGTGTTTCACGTCATATTTTTTGCGCATACGTGGAAAGTGTCAATTTAATATCATGAAAGCTTTTAACCGAGAACGTGGCGTATGAAAATGAACCGCGGTGGCTATCAACACGTACCTACGGATAGGTTGCTAGGTACTGACGGCTTCATCCCTTTGCCGATGAAAGGCACGCTCTATACAAACTTGGTTTTTGTTGAACAATAGATCCATTTCGATATTAGGCTCATTGTGTTCATTGAGTAGTATTGAAGATAAAGTTGAACAGGAAGAGCTTTGTATAATGCCTCGCTTCATAATCAGTACCGTAGGCTAACGGCTAACGTAAAAACTTCATCACATCTCAAAACAGCACAATAAAATCTTTACAATCCTTGCGAGCAAAGTTTGTGAGCGGGTATAAATTAATTAGAAAATTGAGTTCAAGTTGAGGCATCAGACCGCCACCGTAACAAGTTTTGTTGCCCAAATTTCGGGCCTCCGCAATAAGGATTAGGTCAATTTAAAATCATTACCATAATTTCTTATCAAAAACTTTCAACTGAGTTTCGTTCATGAATATTCCTCCCTTATTTGGCTGCTCATTCTCTGGTGTATTATGTTTATTAAGCTCAGCGTTCGTTGTCAAGAATACGGCGATTAAACGAGGTACGCGGAACCTCGGGTAGTCCACTCCAACTACAAACAAGAAACTTTAAAATATTATGTATCGATCGCTTCCAATATTCAGGCATTATTATTTATTGCTGAGCAGTACGCGGAAAGTTTTCCGGCGCTGCTATAAAATTTGTTGTAATACGTCGAGGCTCCGATAGCCTCGGGTTACTTCAGGAGAACTTTTCCTTTTGCCAGCGAAGGACGAGAGTAGTGGAGCACGCCAGTAGCACGCGCCACTCGATAAATCGTCCAGCCAGCTCCTCGACGAGAAACATGTTCACTGCCCCCGTTCACGATCAAACCATTTCATACAACTTTCAAGTATCTATGGCCTCAGCTTACGTACATTACATTTCGTGTAAATTTCTCCCCAGCAATTAAATTTATTATTAAATTTCTTATCTTGAAACTTTGGAGCTTTTCTTAAAAATAAATTTCCTTCACTACAAAGTTCGTAACCACGACGACAAAAACATAATTCTAAATCTTGGGTTAAGTCAGCGCCAAATTGCCTGTTTTAATTAAAAAACCGTGCGCCGAGGGCCTCGTCGCAGATAACAATTTAATGTAATGGCGATATTCAAAGAACTCCTTTATGGACAATTCGAGAAAACCTGCATAATGAATTAGACTGTGTAGGTACATTTACTTGCTAAGTGAAGGTTACATTTTGAACGAGAAAGTATCCTCAAAATATGAGTAGTCTTAAAAACTCATAGTGTAAGTTATGAAATAAATGTATCTAGTTTCACATAACACTCGGTAAACAACAGACAACAATACCTGTATTCGTGAAACACTTCAGAGACATTCTTTATGAGAGCTAAAAAGAAAAAAATTACAGTCTTATTGTGTGCCGAGTTACTTATTCAAGGCACACATACTCGATTTACATAAGTTCCCAAGTTTTTCCTCACTTTTATTTACCTGTACGGCAATGGTCTCTCAAAGATATAACATGCACGTTTCTATTGGGGACGCAATGTGGCCAATTTGCGGGGGATCTGAATTTGCCTAAACCCTAAGAGAATGGGACAAAGACAAAAGGTCGTCCTGGTTGAGATTTATGAAGATTGCGGTCCCATAAAGTTGTGTCAGCGGTGTACGTGGACTGGAGAAAAAACGCGATGTTTTGTGCACCGCTACAGTTACACAGTCGCAAACGGAATTCACTTGCCGCTATAACTGTGGATCATTGTCGGAAATGAATTATAACTTCGCTACTTTAACTTAAATACAAACGGATGAAGAAATATAATATGCAACTTTTTGCGGCCCATTATTCTTCATGGTATTCACATTTCATAGCTTTTATCATATTATTATTGTTAATGTTCGTTTTGTTAACATCGCTGCATGTATACTATGTATAGGTAGATGACGTCACCCGTGGAGTTTGAGAAAAGCTTCGGATAAGATAAACAAAGCACAATCTAGATTGTGTTAGCAGTGAGACCTTTTCCATTTCGGCTGTCTTCGAAGTCTAAGGAAGGCTTTATTTTTTGTACCGTATTTTCGTTGATAAAAATTCATTATGAGCTGGAAGAGGACGCTAGTGGCGCTCAGATTTTCCAAGATATTTTCCGAGCTGGGATTGCTACTACGACTATCCGCGCCGTATCTACGAAATATTCACAGAATTTAAATTACAGAATTTGGTAACAAGCAAAAAACGTGAGCCAGAAATATATTTTAGCTACCTATTCAATTGAAAATACATTAAAACAATTGAAAATATGACTAAATAATGGCTGAGGCATGGCATACAAAGCGTCTTCATGGCTAAAACTCCCAAAGGTTTTCGACCGAAAGCTGAGATAACGAGTATGAAAATCAAAAGCACCGTTGTCAGGTATGACTCAATTATCGATGACGCCGGCACCTATGAATATTGATAGAAATATTTGCATAGCCACCGCGTCAACTCGACCGACATGAAAGAAAAAACATTCGTATGCAGTAGATGCGATTGTATTCAGAACTTGCTTTCGTAGTTCGATACATATTCATTCGGTAGCTCTAGTTAGTGAATCGATGTGACTATTTATACTTTTTCATTAAGTGAAATTCCGATTGATGGGATGCGGTACGTATTTGCGCTGTAAAAGAATATTTTATTGATGCTGTATAAACTCGAACGAACTAGGGTGATTTATTTTTACTGATCTGTAAATGCATTTTCAAATATGTTCTATATTGTAGGTGGCGATGTCGGAGGTTACCATGCTTCATTATTTTTAATTACTTTTGTGTATCGACAATCAGGTAGAAATCGTTACGTATCGTATTTCATAACTCTCATTATAAGACTTGGTGCTACTGAGTATGACACAAAGAAACTTAATCGAAATATCGTCTTTCAAAAGAATCACACACGCGTTCTCGATAACTTTATACAAAATAAATAAGGGACTCAAGCTACCTAGTGAATCGATTTGAAGTGATTTTAAGTTTTCAACAGTTAAACAGTACCTACAAAGAGATCATTGCCCAGATGTCGCTGGCCAAATTATACCAACACCCAGGTGTATCGAAGGCTAAGTGTATGTAAACACGAACAACAAACAGATTTGGAGAACAGGGTCGCAGTGGTATTTACGGACCCGCATGCGAAATTCATCCATTCATTATTCGTTAGTGATGTAGCGGGAACAATAAAGTAGTCAGGTATCGTTGTGGACATCACTCAAACTCCTTTGATGAGGTTCTGCGATAATCGCACACACAAAGCATTCGGTTCTCGGTACAATTATGAGGCATACTCATTCGTATTGTACTTTAGTCATCGGGACTAATGGTGATTGAAAGCCATTATAGCCAGTTCCTCTACAGTAGATGGTGATTGGAGGTAACTATGTTTTAAAGATAGCTCATACCCAATATAATGTTTGAGTCACGCACGCGTTCTGTAGTTAAAATTGAAGGCTTGTATTAAAAAAAGGTTTACGTCAGTAGTGCAAGTAGGTAGATATAGGAACTCTCAAATTCTGTACCTACAGTAATTTTATTATTAATTAGAATCGGTAGTTGCTGGTAGACTTATAAAACTGTTGATTTTGAAACTCGTATAAAGATTATGTTGTTGTTTTGTGATTGCTTGTGTTATAGAATAAACTATTTTGTTGGCTACGATCGTTTAACTTGTGAAAATGAACTGTAAGATGTGAACAGCTGTTATGTTATTTAAAATTAAGTTTGAAGTCATAAAAGCAAACTGTTTGTGGTCTGTTGCAGTACATTTTATAGTTTCACTAGTTGATTACTTAAATTGCTACTTTTGCGACTTTACTTAAGAACATGGATATGTTTATCATATTTCTTATAGGTTTAGAAACATAATATTAGTGGTTGCTTGACATGTTATATTTATTGCCCTAGCTTATACGTAGAAAAAAGAACTTCACGAAGTATATTGTATACCCAGTTGCGACCACAGAAATGAGGCGGAATGTTTTGATAATTCATGAACCCACAGGTGACACCAATAAATAATCATCACAATATTAATATAACTACATAACCTCATTTGCTTGAACACAGTAAACGCATTACTACATTAATAGAATGCTATTGTACTTGTTGGTGCTCACAACAGCCACAACTAAACACAACTAACGTTCTAGGTTGACATAAAGGGAATCTGAACGCTAAGCTCTGCCAATTAGAGGGGTTCTTCAAACGATGTTGCTAATTAGTATCCATTACATTATTAGTGTTAGCTATGTATTGACGGATATGAGATGAAACCGACTGAACCAATTAGCATAGTAATGACTTGGTTGACTTGATTTATAATGTACATGAACCAATTGTTTTAGGTACAAATCTTGTTTATGTACAAAGGTTTGTATTGTATAAATTTAGGAATGGAATGAATCTATGTGTGTTACAAATATGTTTAACAATCCGTACGTTTAGATTTTCAGTGTATTTCCAGATCATTCCGATCGATAGGAGACTAAATTAATTAGCCACTGATCGGTAAATTTCATTATCAAGTCGAACAGTGAATGGAAACGAGAAAATATGTTGGATCGACTCAAATTAGCGAATTATACATTCAAGGCAATGTTGATGGTAAATAATATTGTTTAGGGCTGTACAAACGTATTCATACGTACCTCATTTCAAAACAACTAACAACAAACTCATGGAACTACTAAATGTCATGTAAGTGGTTACAGTTGTGTGTCGTAGTACTGAAAGCACCAAACATTTTCAATTTTGCCAGATTATTACGTACATTTCTAAATAGTTCAAACAAAGTCCAACTTAAATGAATAGACAGGGAGCACAGGTGAGACAATTTCGCCATTTTCCTGAACGACCAAATAATAGGAAAGTGGGAAAACGTGCGGGAGTTTTGTCCAAAAGATTAAAAAGTGTTCAATTAAGCTACTAACAAGTTGCTGAACGAAAAATTCTCTATGGAAAACGAACAAAGCCGCGGGGATTGTTTGAGTTTGTAGTTTCAGTACATAGACCGGTTCGATTTAACAATTCACGAGCACGTGTGAGGAGCTTAACTAGTTAGTGCAATATCTGATGTATATCTCTATACGTTGTCTATTCACGCGTACGTTTATCACGTCAATATTTGTTAGAGTTTTTAAAGAAATTGCTTTGCAGAGCCTGCAAAGCATCGGTTTTTAAAGTAAAGTTATTGTGTTCGCTTAAACCAGGTTCATGTCTTTTTCTTAGCCACTTGGTAAATGTATTTACTTGTGTTTAGGGGTAACAAGAAAATCGTTTATTTTTCTAGCTTCCAGAAAACCAAAATAAAAATTGAATAGTAAACAAAAAGTAACCAAGGTCCATTTTGTGTCCCTCACAACTTCCGTTCCTATCAATCATTAATAACTTCATAAATGTTGCCTCCCCTAGATAATAAAAAACCTTTAATTTTATTTGCTACTGGTCACGGACAACAAGAGGAAATAAAAATAAATAAAAGCCAACAGGCTTCGGTCCGCCATCTTTTCTTCGCAATTTCCGTCGGCCAAGATAGGAGTCAGGGACACGTGAAATCAGAAGTTAACCCTCTATATCTATGCGAGACGACAGTCTGATTTACTGGCTTAATCGAACCGGGGTAAGCTTTATTACGTACGTCCCACGGGTCTAAAATCCTATGTTGTGATCATGGATTACCGGTACATGTTCGCCAATTGTAAAGGACGAATTAGGACCATTTGATTTATCAGTGCGATATCGTGACTACGGTCGGCCACGCACTGGTTTCCGATGACAAAGGTTTATTATAATCTTATCTCGGTTGGATTACTTGAGGGATTGCTAATGCTATCAATGATCGGGTAAATGATCAACCCATTAATTGGATTTTGACGTTAGACATTTGCGAAAGATGGGGACCATTGTTTGATCTCGTTACTATCGTAGGCATTTTGCGATCATAATTCAGAGGATATTTTGATCAATATTTTTTTCCAAAAATAGCACATAAATAATATTAAATATCACATTACATTTACGCACACTGCGACAGGTGACATTGAGTAAGTATATTGTAATACAAGAATAATTACGCCTCAAGCTTTGTATTCAATAAACTTCACAGAATCTGTAGACATTAAAACAAAAACAAAACAAAATTGAAGCACTTCCCAATTCACACCCACATTTAGGTACTTTCTTCGAGTAAATACTTCATTACGAAGATCGAAACACAAACAATGTTCTTAGATTCTCAAAACAATTAGCACTCTGTAAATTCAAGTCTCTAGTGCGATAACTTAGAAGAGGGCCTTGGCATGCATGATGTATCTAAATTATTCTACTAATCTACTAATATTATTAATGCGAAATTTTGTGAGATTGTATGTATGGATGTTTGTTGTTCTTTCACGCAAATACTTCTCAACCGATTACGATGAACTTTTGTATATAGGTAGCTGAAGACCCAGAATAACACATAGGCTTTTTATCCCGGAGTTTCCAGGGATTGGCATTTACACAGAGAGGGTTTCCACGCGGACGAAGTCGCGGGCGGCCTCTAATACTTAATAGTTCTACGTATTTCCACAACAAAAGTAATAACACTGCAAGCTGCGTAGGTATCCCTTTAGTTCATTTATGTTCTAAATTCTTCATTTTGTATAACTCCGTCAGCTGCGAACCTTGTATACAAGGCTTGTTACTAAGTTGTTGGACTATATCGCGTCGTTATAACTCTTAAGACCACTTAATTCCTTCTTATTGTTATTATTTCCATCTTCATTGTTAACGTTCACCTGAAATTATACTTCAGTTAATCTTCTCTCAAACTAGGGCTGAGACTTTAAACAAACGGAGTGTAGTTGAGAAATTCCAAGTAATTAGTACGAAAATAGTAACGGTACTAAATTTTAAAATAGTATTATCAAATTCCTGATAATAACTTGGATTAATATAAAGAAAAAAAAACTTTTAATACTATTTCGAATAAATTCATCATCATAGTCTTTTAGTGTAGATGTTTTAATCTTATTGTGAAAAAGTTGTGAAGTAAGCACTCGTAATATTATGATGCACTTTAAACGATTACTAGCGACATCTATCTAATAGCGATAGAACTAACCCGAACGTAAGCGCTTGAAACTCTCCAAGTTTTACAAAAAAGGTCAGTCAATGGCTCTTCAAAAGAAATAAAATCTGCAGCCTGGATTTCAAATATCCGTAAAGGCTTTTAGGGACTTGTTCTGTTATAATTACGGCTTTTAACCGTATAACATCTGTGCAATACCAAGAGACGCTCTGAGTGAGCAGGTGATCTCCCCAGGGAAGGGCCTAAAGGCATCGTAGGACAAGAGCCTTTACCCAATTGGATATTCCGTAATTTCTCGCTAACTGAATTAAACGCTACCAAACTTGTTTAACCAGAAAGAACAATCCACATACCTATAATCCCTAAGGAGACCTTTGCAAAGATTTTCCTTTTAACTGAAAATTCTTAAGAGGGTTTTATTACATACCAGGTGTCGCAACCCTGGTAATAGCCTTCAGAGCTCTAAGATAATAGCGTCCGTATAGATATTGTAGAAACGTGGTTATAATTAACTAGGAGCTATGAATTCCCTGTATTCACATAGTTCAGGCTGGCGTATTACATAAGATTCATCTCACACACGCCTACGTCGTACCTGAGATTATTTATGAGACAACTGGAGCTCCTAAGGAATGTGAAGGTACTTTTGTTATCCTATGTGATGGTGATAATGTTTCTTTAGGACGGAAGGGTTTAATTGGGCGATGTTATTAAGCTATTGAAACATGTTGTATTATAATGCTTTCACGCAATTCACAACTGATTTAAGAATGTTTCAAAGGCTTGTCTGCTCTTGTTTTTTGTATATTTGTGATGATTTGTGTGTTTGCAATTTTCCCGAGACATTACAATCATTCTCAGATTGTAAAACTTTGAAAAAGAATGTGGTACATAATGATGATTCTTTGAACGGCGCGGCGTAAGATAAGGTAAACATTAAAATTCAAACCTTATCTGACATTTCATCATTATTTCAATTGGACTTTTTTATAGATTTATGATTATTATGCTAATACAATATTAATTCATCAAGATAACGTTTTTGAATCATAAATCGAGTTACAATGTTATGATACAACAAACAGTGAATATAAATAACAAAGAAACCGAAAATGCGAGTTAAGTAGACTCAAGAATAAGACAATAACCACCAAGCACACTACTAACACGAAACAGCGCGATCGGTAATCCAATAAATCTTGAAAAAAGAAGGGAATGTGGTGCGAATCCAATATCAAAAATAAAGGTTTGTAGAACAAAAGGTTGATGTGCGGATAAAAGAATGGATGGAGTCGCGCTTCGAGCGGTGAAACATTGGCATGTCAGGGCGCGTGACGCGGTCGGCGCGACGCCACACTCTCCTATATCAATTTCACGGATTAAACTTCATGTGGATGTATTTCCCCGTCTTCCGTCGTTATTACACGCATTGAACTCGATAAATGTGTTTTCCGTGAACACGTTACTCTATTACTTCAATTTGCTAGTGTAAAATAGTGGCTTTTGATGCTTTTAGTGTCAGCGTTGTGCGCTAGAACAAAGGGTTGATGTACGTATAAAAGGCTGCAGTAGAGTTTTCAGTTTTGAAAAATTGGTGTGTCATGGCGCGTGACGGAGAGAGACTGCTCTACGTTATTAATTTTTGTGTTGGAATATGTACCTGGGTAGATTTCTTTTACGGGATTTGTTTAATTTTATGTCTTTATTTCACAGAGAGGCGAACATTTCCATCTGGTTTATTGAATTTTCATTGTGTAAAATCTATACTGAAATCCGAAAGGCTTTAGCTGTAAAACGGAAAGCGATTTAACTTAATATCCGTTATTTTAACAGGTTAATTAACTACGTACGAAACACAATGGCTTAACGCCTACTTTCAATAACGATACAGGAAAATGAAAATATTGAGTGCTCACGTAATATTCTAAGCAATCATGGTCTTATACTACACATTACACATGGTTGAAAAAATACTCGTATATACATAATATAAGCCTCCAGAGAAAAAAAAACTAAAAAAAAACTTTAAAATCTATTTTTTTAAGGAAATTAAAAAAATCTATGCGCAACCAAAGTAATAAAGCAGTGTAAAATATAAGTAATGTTCGTACGAAGCAATAATTTAAAACTGAGAGACTTGTAGGAACGTACAATATAATATTAAGCTTACAAGGGCACTGGGACCAATTGACGTGTTAAAGTGAAATATTTTACTGCTAACAACCTTTATACTCTCACACTTTATATTCTGAACCAAATTTACAATGTCATAAATTGTGTAAAATATTTTATAATAAACTTATAATATCTTTTCTATTTTACATACTATAAAGTATGTCAGACTTTGTTCTCATTTGAACTACATACAGACTGACAAACATTTTTGCGACTCTGCGTACTTATTTAAGGTATATAAGGCCATTAAAAAATCTTATTTTCTACGAATATTTTTATATCTAGGTTTATATCTTTTAACTAAAGAAAACATCCAAACAAAATTTCTCAGTCCTAAAATATAAAAGCATTACCACTGCGAAATATTTTATGAAAAGGAACTCCCAAAGAAATGCAGTGTTTTCTTAAAAGATAACCTGCGAACTAACTTACTTAGCCGGAAGACTGAGAAAATCGTAAAACTCCAGCTTCATATTTTTACTAACGTACAGTCATCAACATAAATCTGCAGTAGGTATACATTCCTACATTTCTGTAGTAAAAAGAAAATTTTAACCCATTACTGTTCCACTGCTGAGGTCTTCTCTCGGAATGAAAGAGGGATTAGGATTTAAGTCGGACCTCAACATCCATATTCTTATTTCATCAGAAATATTTGATGTTAACATTGTTAATTCATTTCAACTGCATAAATAACTTTAGATAGTTTGAATGATATCTTTAAATTAGGTTTCTCAAATTGCTTAGCTTTTATTGCCCACTGAAATGCTTTTATCTCAGTCTTAAACAACTTAATGCATAAATGTATTGAGTTTTACAGGCAAACACTAGATTCAAATACGTCTATAAAAACAGCAATAGGTAACTTTATAGTGCTAACAAACACTCGTTATCAGAAGTGTATTTTGCATTGGCAACCCATTAAAGTTATCGGGGACATATTTAAGCTGAAATCGGGCTTTAAACGTGTGTAGCGTATAATTAATGTTACATTTAACGCGACCAGTGAGCAGTTTCGCGTTAACTCGCGTTAATTCGATGGGATATACGATCAACGTATTGAACAGACGATCGCGCGACGCGATGTGACAGATACCAACAGTAAATTGTGACGTCACGGTGTGTTGTATGCTTTTTGTTTGATGATGATACATATTATGCGGTGGTTATGTGGTTACTATCATTGCAGATAATCGAGTGCGAGAGTTTATTGATTGAAATTACCGTAACCACGGCTTTTTTATTAATTCTTTTTTAAAAATTGTTGTCATTATCTACTTGAGCGATAGAAGCACGTCAAGCTGGAAAAGCAAACGCAATGAAAGGAAACAGCTGTCCTTAGAATTTCTTTTTGTCAGCAACGAGACATAACGGTTCTTTGTATTTTGACATAATTATATTTGACACACGCGTCTTGACGACACGCGACATTGCATTCGCTTCACCCTCTTCTTGTAGGACTATCAGTAGCACGATTATGGTACAGCCGTTACTGTCGAGAATCGAAAGTTTGACATTTAAAATGTACTGCCAAAATAATTACTACGACGCCCGTCAGAGGCGCTCTGATCAAGTTTTCATAAAAAACTTCTCGATGACAAGCCGGTTGTCGGTAGTCGATAGTAGTAGATGTTCGAGCTACTGCTCTCGTTAATAATATGTATGTAATACAATCAATGTGTTGAACACACGATCGTTCTACGTTCTGTGAGTTGTCACATTACATTGAACGCTTTGTTACGTTTTAATTATTTCCAGAGATTGTCTCCGCGTTGTTGTGGCGTTGTAATTGTGATGTCGCTTGTGTCGCAAGGGAAGGTACTGTGAAAAGAAGTATTTAATAGCAGTTTTGTCACGAATTAACAGTATTGTGTTGAAGGAATAATTTGTATTTTATTTACATACATAAAATCACGCCTTTTCCCCATAGGGGTAAGACCAAATATTTTATTTTTTATCTTAATACTTTTTGTAGTCTTGATACACGTATAATATACGTGTATCAAGACTAGCGTTAGGCGTTATCATAATACCGCCTAACGCTTAATATTATACATACCTACGTAAGATCTTTCACAACGTTAAAATTTACATAGGAAAATATAATTATTAGATACAAGAAACGTCTTCAGGAACAATATTTTTGAAATCAATACTTTGGCTATGAACTTTTAACCGATCCGTCTTAATTATAATGTTCATTGAATGTAATTAACAAATGGCCTTAATCCTGAGTTAGACAAGATAATTAATTTGAAACGTAACTAAAGCTAAGTTCACAAAAGTTTTGGTATACGATTTAAACTTTAGCGATTGTCTTTTAATAATTATATTTTAAGAGCCCCTTTTATGAAAATTCTCCTTTTGTTCAGATGAACGATATTTTGGTATACAATATTTCAATTTGCCTGATGGTTCGACAATATCGAGGGCGACAGCTGGTGAAGGTCTTATGTTCAATTTTGTTAATCAGGTACGGGATTTTTAAAATAATAGTCTCAGAATTCTCAATAGTAGATATGTTTATATTACACGGTAATATTACAATAAGTAATTAAGCTCAAAAAGATTTGTAAGGATGTTAGAAGTAGATTGCACCTAATAATTTGCACATTATTTCTTACTTTGTACAATTTCTGAACTCAAGATGTAATAATCTTACGTAATTATATATTGATCCTTTATGCTGAAACAATGTTAATGTTAACATTAATAGGCTTGCTCACAATAGTAGTCGCTGTAGTGTTTACATTGCACCCTCGAAATAAAATGCTCGACAAAAAAAATTAATTGTCAGTGATGTGTGGATTGTAGTGGACAATTAGATGGTTGCCTGGGTTAAATTAAATGTTTCGGAACACCACGGATTGTTACACACGGTTTTACGAAAATATGTATAATGTTATTTACACTTCGCACGTAAACCATTATAATATATTATGCTTCATTTACTTTCTTTCTGACACAAGATATCTCCGGGACAAGTGTAAAAACCTTTGTTGCTCATAAAAGACTAGTTTCACTTATTTAAAAGTACCTAATCTTTTAAATCGAGGTATAACTTTTGGACTCCCAGCTAAGAAAAAACGCCCTCTTTAGATGCACGACTTGCAACATACTGCCAAGTTGAATAAAGTATAACGGGAAAAGTGAAAAGAAAAGGAAAAGTTTAATAAACTTACTCAGAGAAATTGCAAAATATTCAAAGGCTTTTTTACTTGTTTTAAGAAATAATGAGAATAAATGATTGTCGTTTTGCTGTAAACTTTTCATAAGATAATTTATCTCTGGGGGCGACAAACTCATCAAAAATAAGGAACGGGGGGACAACGAGAGCTTGAACAAAATTTACTTTTTGACAACAGTAAAACAACAGTCGTTTAACTTTTCGTATTAGCGCTGATTCCAGTGCCTTTGTGTTGAAATATCGCCACTGATTGCTAAATTTTACAAGATGTGAAACTGTTCGAGTTGACGTTGCTTTTCTAGCGTCTACAATTTTCACATCCATTTCTCAACAAGATATATGGTCGGGATATTGTCTCTATATTACTAGATAGCTGCAAAATGAAGCGACGATGAACATTTTATTAGGTTTAGTATCAGTGACAAGATTGGTTAAGTGAGACTAGTAATAATCGTCTATTGTCTTGATTTTGCCACTGTAATGTAATAGTAAACAGATATTTCATTAATATTGCATTATAATATTCTAGAAACTTTCATCACAAACATTTTTATCTCTCATAAACTGAGGGCGTCATGGAAAGCGCAATAAACACAGGCAGTACACAAGTTTTCAGTTATGAAACCATAATATTCTTGGTAAGAATTTTCAGACAGACCACGAATAATCCTAGTTGGAGAACTTTCTAATAACGCTCTGCTCTTAGATTCATTGCAGCTTGCAGAAAAATTTCAAAACTTTCCCCGGGACTTAAGAGATGTTTGTGAAACTTTAGAATGACGTTAATCCCAGTAATTTCTCAACAGATTTTAAAGTGTTAGGTTAAAAACTCTTTTCTCTTTTGGATTAAAAGTTTTATCGGTGGGGAAAACTGATAATGAGAGGTCGCGTCAATTTTATGTCGCAAGAAAAACGAGTCTTGAGGAATTTAGTAAAATGTTTTAATACGATGAAAGATTTCGATTAATCGCTTAAGTTGTCGTTCGTATTGGTATTGCGGTGTGTAAATTATAAATTGTAATTTAAAGATCCCTAGGCGTTATTCATTTGTTATTAGTGTCCAATTTGTGCAACTAGCTAAAATTCATCTCAAAAGTCGTATGGCGCCGCTTAAGTCAAACTTAAGGCTAGCATTTTGCTTTGAGTCCAATAAAATGTTTAACCTTTTAACTTATGTTCCGTTAAAAAGTTTCGGTCAATAAAATCTGTTTGAGTGCCGCAAGTAAATTAACTTTAAAACTCCTTCTATTTTAGATTAGATTAACTTCGAAATGAGTCTGAAAAGATGGCAGCGTAAGTCAAGTACTTAATCATTTGACTTTCTAAGAATATAGGCACTTAGAAGGCTTCTCTGAAATATTTAATAACAGATTTGTGACGACCTGAAGCTCCATCGAATTAATTTTAATCTAATGAAAGAGTTTTTCTATAACAATCTAATTTGTTTTTAGTTACTAAAATAGATATCTCCAGCTTCAGTATTTACTTACATATTTTTGATAGCCCCCAATGTAGACTTACAGTTAAATACAAATTGGGGTTCGCTTATGATTAGATAATATTTCTCTTGGAGTTCCTCAACGACATTTTACTAGTAATATTGCAGCACAGCAAAAGTTCTCATGTATTTATTGGTGACTGTACTCCGCAGTACATATAAAATAAAATCACTGTTTCAGGTCAAACCCCCAGTTTAGAAGCCAGCCAACTTCGGTTTGTTTGAATAATTTTAACATAATACCGTCTACTTATCTTCTAAAAGAATCGTATTATTCTGTTGAAAGAAGCATGAATACAAAAACCTCTTCGTCATAAATCTTGCAGATTGAGATCGACGTGTGTAAGTCTAATTGGTTTTGCGCAAAATTTCGGCTTATTGGGTGGTACAATTTGACGTGGAAAAGACAGGCCTATCCGCTGTCAGATTTTGGAACTTCACTCTTTGGTTAGAACTCACTGACTCAGCATTATATTGGAGTAGATACATTCAGTAGCACAAAGATTTTGAACTGATTCCAAATAGTAGGTACATTCGGTAGCTCCATGTTCTTTAAATATAATGAATATATAAATGGGTTTTATTTGGGATAATTATGTAAAATGTTTATTGATTAAATTGTGTATGTCAATCATTGGCATGTGTATATCTATTGCTGATGATTAAGGCGGCGTTAGGTAAAATTAGTGCATCTTCAATCCTTTAAAAAAAGGTTATAGGTATTTATGTATATTAACAAATGAAACGTAAAAAATAAATTCTGCGAAGTGTTTTAAAAGGTGAAATAATAACATTATTTTACGGTTATTTCAACAACAATGTATATACAATTCTCGGAAAGTGCCAGACCAGTTTTGAGAAAAGTAAATTAAAGCACATAATAACCCAATTGTTAATTAATATCCAAACAAAATGAATATTTAAAAGTTGGTCATGAGCATCGGTTTTGAAAAGCTTTACAAACTAATTACTGAAATTCATTTTTATTTTGTGCGAATATAAATAATAGAATTGAAAAACATTACGTTACTATAGTTTATTATTTCGCTTTTCGTAGACTCTCCTCTTATCCTTTTTATATTAAGAACCTATGTCCATTTCGAAAATAATAGGCTTAATATTTATTATTTCTATCTATATTCTATATATATATTGTCTATATATATGATCTAGTTTTAAAACACCAAGTTACATTCTTCAGTTTAAGAACAAATTAGGTTATTCCATTCACCCATTTAACAGCATGACGTACACAAAACATAGTGACTGAGTGATTTGTACAACGGAAGCTGTTGTTCCGGTATTTAAATGTAAAGGAAACGATTCGTAGCCGCGTCAGTCGTGTTTGACTTCAACGGCTGTGCGCTCGACACTATCCAACGGGAATGCTAATATGTTTCCTTCTTACAGCTTATGTCTTAGTGAGAGCGATTAGCGAATTGCTTTTGACACTTTGAAATTTAGTTTTGGTTCCATCAGCCTTTATAAAACTGTGCTTAGAGGCAGCAAATCTATAGGCCTTGAATTGGTTACTGTAGTCAAATTTTTCGTTTCGATTGAGAAATTTCATTTAAAAAAAGCTTTTAGTTTCTTTTGCTGGCTGAAATTCAAGTGGCAGTGCAGGACAATTTAAGGCATGACTCTTCCTATTTTAATATCAAATAACAGTGTTTTTCCTAACATAACCTTTTTACAACAATAGCTTGGCTTTCATTTACTACGGCTTAAAGTCGACAGTGCAAAGACAATCGAATTGAGGACGAAATCTAATCGCTCTCAGTCTCACCACGACCTCATTGGGTTAAATAAACGTTAGCTGTTTCGTTACCGCCAGAAAGCATCAGATAACGTCAGAAGGCTTTTTATTGTTCGCGACGTAAGAACTGGAACGAATGCACGTACTGTCAGCATACTAGATATTTCTCAAGAAAATAAGTTCAAACACTAAAACGGTAATTTACATTCAAACAAACTAAGCGCAGTTTTGCATGTCGAATAAAATACGATTTTATCGCGTATATTTTCCCAACAACTGTATTTGGTGGGCGGGTTCAGGTGTAAAGGGGATTTAAAGTTCATTGCACAGTTAGAAGGCGGGGCCACCACTCATATATCTTCGAAAGCGCTTTGATAATGCTCCTACAACAATGTAGGTACCTTAGGAACCGCGGTGGTTTAATACCTTTGAAGTTAGACCAAGTTCTCTTTATTACTGTTATTTTAAGTTTGTATTTTTAGTTTAAACAACTTACTAAAACCCGAAAGTAAGTAATTTGTTCAAAATTCGAATTCGGTGAATTTATTGTTATTTTTTATCCAAACGTACTCTGCGTCTATGCACAGTAATTAAAGCCTAAAGTAATTTCAAAATGTTATTGCAAGACAGTAGACGGCGCAAACATAAACTTTTCATGTCGTTATTTATTACGACACCTCTTTGAGGCAAGGAAGCTAAGTCAAAGTAAAACGAGCTCATTATTCCAACTGCACATCGTAAATTACAACAACGCTAATTCGTACAAAGGTAACAACATCAACAGAATAGTTAATCAACGGAATGTTTTCTCTTAAAATTAAACTCGGTGACAATTGCCTTCCCCTGGCAAAGTTTTATTTTTACAGTGTCATTACGAGTAAAATGAAAGCAAACGGAACGTGACAAAATTGTACCAGCCGGTTTTACTTACGGGACGGTGCGCGGTGGCTTTTGCATAAGCAGACATCGCGATTGTCCGTTCAACAATAACCCTTATTCATAAAAAAATATTACCCTTTTTGTTTGTACTAGGTAGGTCACCGGTTATGATAATGAATGTTACACTACTTCTCTTTAAAATTTAAACAATATTCTTCTCATACGAATTAATTTCTCAATCCAGTTTGTTGAAAGTTATAAGAAATTTCAAAACAGATTACAGAACTAAGCAATAAGTTTGTTTGTTTTTCTAACAAATTTTAGTCATTAATCTACCATGATGTAGTCGTTAGACGATTTATTGCCGAGATAACTGAGAATTCCGCAGACAGAATTTCTCAACTGTTAATAAATTTCCCGTTTTCATTAGAACCTAAGATAATTAGTGTTGCTAATTAACAACGGGATATTTTCCAAGGAAATTAAGAGGGAATATTAAGAAAAATGTTAATAATGAGGAACGTAAAAAAGACGCTAAAGAACTACCGCAGACGGACTTTTTATACTTTCTTTAACTTTGAATTTTAGTAGTTAGCGCATAATTTTATGTTTAAACTTTACACTGTGAAGCATTATGTTAAAAAATACTGAATATAAAAAGGTGAAATTCAAAAACCTAAGTGATTAAAATAAGTTCTTAACATAGCTATTAACAGAAAGCCCGTAAGAAACTCGAGTTCAGTCGGCGATCTAATTACAAAGACGTTCGCCAAGACGTTCACAGTTCTACGAAAATTATTACTGCAATTTTTCATTCGGAACTTTCATGAGTATAACTTTGGTAGAACATGAGACTGGGAAACTTCACCAAAGAAGATTTATCCTCAAATAAACAGAATTATAAACAAGAGAGGTATTACATTGTTTCTTTATTAGTTTTCGTGTTATCCGTTTTACGTGCTTCTACCTAGAGTTACAAATTGCTATGTAACTTTCTTTTAAATTGTTTAGACGTGCACATTTGCATTATAGATTTATCGACATTCTAGTAGCTACTTAATGGTAACTGGCTTACAGTGCTTGTTAGGTTTAACCTTGGTTAAGGTGACTGACATTTGAAAAATATGTTGTAGTAAATACTAACCATGCATGTACTGTGACTTGTTATTAAAATATGCATAAGATTTTATAAACTCAAAGACTTGATTCAAAATCAAGTCTTTAAATCTGCATTATTATAAATTGCGTAATGAAAATATCGAGTAAATATGCTAAGCACTTGAACTGCGCTCATCGAATGAGCTTTATAGCTTTAAAACTAATAATACCTAAACTAGCCTTGTATTGCGACTATGCTTGCATTATCCTTTAATTTATATTTTTCATTCTATTACCAAAATTAAATTTGAAATACACTATATGAAATATACATATTGAAGGTTTTATCCGTGACGGACCAATTTGTACTCTTTCTAATCACATTAATTGGCTAAATACAAAAGATATATATGATAATGTAATAATAAAAATGTCAGTAAAAGTTTCATTCTTTTAATAAAGCTTCATTCACCCTGAAAATATTAATTTTGATTAACATTAAAATTTCGGCGCATATTAAATTAACGGCAGGTAGATATCAAAGTGAAACGCTTTTAAGAAGGTAATAAGAGACAATTAAGTCGATGAACATTTTTATTTATAGGTTCAGTCACTTTTGGAAAGGTAGGAAGAATACTTGAGATGAATTATGATCTGTAGATGAACCAATTATAACTTGATTTTATATTAATGATTTAATATCTGGTAAAATACACTCTGGTATTCTGTTTCGTGCAAGTAGTTGCAATAACCATCGATTTTGATAAGATGATTGGCTTGGTTTAAGTAGCAGAAAAATTATGGTTGCCCCATAAACATTAAAGGCTTGCTTCTTAAAAATCACAGAAAAGTTTTAGAAATATTGTTTAATGGATTTGCATTAGGTCTTACCATTGTAAGGTCTTACTATTGTAAGACCTAATGACCACTTACAGACCTAATGACCACCTACAGACCTATTGATTACTTTTATACGTTAAAACGTCTAGAAATGAAGCTACTGCTAAGCGATAGAATTATTTTCCAAATTGAGTCACAAGCTGTTCATCTTTTGAACCGCCAAACAATTTGTGAGTACCTACATGAGAGGACACAAGAAAGTGGTTAAGCTATCGTCACTCAGACTGCAGTCGTTAGCAAAGTCAATTTCCCCTGTGTCACATGAACAAGGTTCAAACTAAACGGAGTCCATTTTGTTTCACATTTCAACTTCGGAAATTTCATGACTAGTCATTGAGTGGTATTTTGCATTTATACGAATAGATTACGTCTTTTAATGGCCGACAATCCCGTTAAGCCAATGAAGCCGAGCGTGAAGCCTTTGATTTTCCCAATTTAATCCTCAATTCACAATTTTCCATTGGAATTGAATCCGATAAATAGCGTCAGCTCTAATGTAACAGGGCGAACGGTCCTATTAGGCAAATTGAAGCCTTATATCGTAATTGATGAACTGTTAACGCTGAATGCGACAATTTTACTTCAAAATGTTTCCTTGGATTGTGGTGGCCTGGTTTCATTTACAGCGATACAAGTGAGTTCACCTTGTTGGTTGTTTAATAAATAGGTATTTATGTTAAGGCACTAATGACTTGCGAGAACTAAGAACTAATTGTTATCTTTCTTGAATCATAGCGGAAGCCAGGTGAATAATATAATCAAGACTAGTTGCTTTAGGATGAGTGTTTCCTCTCAAAAATTCAAAATTATTTAATTAAGACATGTTAACAGCTTCATAAAAACTCAATGTTCATGTTAAAACTTCACCGACTTCACTTGACAGGATTGGCGTGCATATTTTATAAATCATTCACGGATATATGCGCAATATTTTAAAGCCCTGGGGGATTATTAATCAACTGAGGTTTTAATTAAATCCATATGAGTTATGTACTTTATAAAACTGCGCCCGTTTTCATCGCTCGCACTAAAAACAAATGTGATACGTAGACCGGCATTGATTGGCTCGCCTGTCATTTAAAATTGCGAGGATATTGAGCAAAAGTAGAGCCACCGTTTTATTTCTGGCTGCAAATCTGCATTTGCTAGCAGGTTTCATTTTAAAACAATGAGTGGCGAGTGAGATTTCCACGAAGAGCAATTTTCTGGAATGTTGTTTATAATCTTGTTTGCAGATCCTAGCGGCCATATCAGTAAAATTTTCGAACGCAATTGTTGTGTTCATAATAACAGGCTTGATAATTTTGCTGTTTTACTCACAACTACACATTTATTTAACTATTGACATGAATTAACAAAACGTAGTTCGTTTACTTCCAAAAGCATGAGAACTACATATTAATTGAAGACGTTCTGGGACTAACGAGGGCATCCAAAAAGTACATCAAAATCCGCAAACAACACAAGCGGAGTCACGATGTTTCGTACATTTAAAATGTATCGTATCCCAAAGGGTTAAGGTATAATTTAGCTCAGAGGTTAATGCACTTGTTTACGTGTACAAAGACGAAAAAGTTTCACAACGTTTCGTTAAACTAGGTGCCAGGGATTACATGCCCGAGACACTCATTTAAACTGTGTGGTGAACTGAAATCTTTGAGCGCGTTTAAGAAAAACACTTACTTTACTTTGTTGCGTTTTATAGGAACAAAGTATGTTGTTTACTCACAGAAGTCGAAAGTCCCAATAAGAAGCGAGATGTTTATCTTTGAATGCATTCAACGAAACTAAACTAAACGAATTCTGTAAAGTAGTGCTTTTTAAACCTTTTGATTAAACCTTTCAAAAGCATCCGTTCTAGCAGAATTGGGTAACTAAATTGCTGAACGCGCAAAAAAATTAAACAAAACATATGAAACTAGTTTAATTAGTTGAATTACCACGAAGTTTCCCGCCCTCAAAACCAGTGTGTAATATTTACATTTGCGTTTTGCAATGATGTCGTTAAATTTAAAATTTCCCCGCATTTGATGAATTCTCAGCGTTGCATAAAATAGTGCCTTTAAGCATTCCCCGGTGTCGGATACACACTGGACTAATCTCCTCAGCGGTATAAATAAATATTTATAATTTAGCACTCGTCTAAATTCACTGCGGGTATGCAATAATGTAATTCGACTTTCGCGTGCATATCAACCAGTAACTTTTTTTAATCTGTATAAAATAAAGGTTCATTTGAGATCGTTTTGTGCTTATAGTAATGCAATATTAAAGCATTTTTAATTGTTCGTTGGCAAAGGTTTAAAATGAGGTATGTCACGTCTACAGAATGGTGGAGTAATTGATAAACATATATAAAATAAACATTCTAGATATCGCGTAATCATAAGCTAAAATATAATACACAAACAATAAAACACGACTTTTTATACATACCAAAAAACTAAAAATATGGAAATCCATTTTAGAATACCTCAATGACCAGGGAAATCTTACTAGTGTACATTTCCTTAACTTCAAACTCCCTTAATGACATTTTTAACTATTTATATCGCACTTGGTACACATACAGTATATTTTAGTTTTAGAACGCAAGTCTTTTCACAAGTAGAACAGTGGAATTTGTAAGGTATGGCCGTAAGAACGTATCAAGGGGATAATAAAAGTGCAATATGATTGGATTACCGCCGAGGGACATATGAATATGTGGCGCCGTCTAATGTTCTTTTTTTATTGAGTAAAATATAACTTTGGGTCGAAAATAGGTTTCTTTTATGTTTTACTTAAGAATATAAAAGTAAATAGAACTACACTATAGTTAATACCTATTGTAATCAAACAATGGCCATTGGCAATATAACTTCATAGTAAGTACTAAAACCTACGTGACATGGAATGGTTTATCTTTAAGCTGAAGAGTTTGTTTGTTTGATCGCGCTAATCTTAAAAACTGCTGGTTCGAATTGAAAAAATATGATTGTGTTGAAAAGTCCATGTATTAAGGAAGCCTATATGACTAAACAACATCACATTTGTTCAGCAGCAATAAAAATGTTGCGAAAATGAGAAAACTAAGGTCCAAGCGTATAAAATTACTGACGACATTGTCATCAGTTTATCAGTTAGTGATTATATTTTCTTATAGTGTTTTTAATCACTCGTAATACAGATTGAAGTAATAAGTATTTCAGAAATGCAAAATTAACATCTACAACATAAAGTGCTTTAAGACGATTTCAAGATCTGCATTTCTTGCATTTCGATCAGTGAAGTCCATTTGGCAAAAGCAACGAGCGATCTTCAGCAACTTAGTTTAAAACGGTCGAAGTTTTATTTTACGAAAACGTCTCATTGTTGCACAAGTTCTTTTAAGCGAAACAGGGAAACATCACAATCAAGTGTGAAATAGCCATACAAAGGATTGTCATACGAATCGCCTGATTATTTTAAGCGTTTTTTTTTTCTCGGAAAATATATACAATATTATTTATACGTACATACATTTTCAGTCATTTTTTTCTATGAGCAAATGATGCAGTGTGGTTCTCTACCATTATAAACTTCGATAACCGACTAGCTATGCTAATTTTTGTATGAAATTTAATTTAACGCCTCTAGCAAGCGCAGTAGGAATACTATCTTTGCAGAACATTAAATGTCAATCTCTATAAACTCGATAGTACTGACTGTGGAGAATCGCTCTGCTTTAGAACTATTCTCTACCACTAACGATCATCGACTAACGGGTGCTGTACAAGTATTTTCAAATACATCTTAAATAACAATACTCAATAGTATAGAAAATATAGACTGTAGAAAAGCGAACTACAACTCTCGCATGTAAGTAGTTTCACATGCTCTCAATATTGTATGCGACACAAACTAGCAAGTATTCCCGACACAGAGGCGACGTCACGCCACTTTTACGAATTACGTCCGTACATTAAGTTGCACGAAGTGACGGGTTGTGGGTCATTACAGTCATTACACTCTGCAAAACAACTTCAAGCAATATTTATCCAAAGTTACGTCACCCGTCATTTACGTAATGGCTTAATTGGAAAGTTTCGTTGAGTCGGTCAATTTTCGTGCGCGTAAAGTGGCACAAAACCGAGCGCTTTCTCGCGTGCCAACATATTTCACGCCCATGATAAGTTTGATTTTTTATAGCATGACTAATTATGTGACTGTATTCACAGTTTCACGAGAAATACGTGGAAGGATTGTAGGAGTGTCCCTTGACTAGTAGTTAAACAAAAAATTTGAAGTATGCTACTTTTTATCGGCTCCGAAAAATAGTAACGAGATCGTTTATAACGAGATGTTTATTAATAGGAAATCTTCATTAGTTTGTACTTGGAATTTCATTGGTAGTAACGAGTACACATATTTACTGCTTAAAAACTTAGATATCAATAACAAAACTTAAATATCAGCAATTTAACTTTATCAATTTTGATCTCTCCTAATTGCATATTCTTAGAAAACATTTTTATTTTTATTATTAGTTTGCGATCAGTTTCATTATTCTTTTGTATTAACAGGAAGTAGGTAGATGGTAGGTATATACTATTAACAAATCATTATTGACTTTTACTAATTGCGATAATTCATCACTGAACCGCTTGAATCATAATCTAAAGAACAACAAAAGTTATATAGCTTACATAGTTCTAACATATTCCCGGAAACAACACACTGTAATACCGCTCGTGTGAGCATAACAATACCTAAACAATAACATTTTATGTATCGAGTGTTTCATCAATCACTTATTATTAGTTCAAGCGATATTGAGGGCACAGGTACAGTCACGAACAAAACAAACACACGAATACGTAGCGTGACGAAAACTTGTGCGTGAACATGGAATGTGCCACAAACATTTCGGCACATGTTCAACTATTTTGAACAATGATTAATATATTAAATTAATATAATTTTGCGGTTATATCTCCCTGAAGGTTATCGTGGAGATATATTTTCTTATTGTTATATATTATATGATTGTGTGGTTATCGTAATGTCGAAGTTCAATTAAAGGTTGCTAAGGTTCACTCGTGTGTTCCCTTGTAATAAATTGTACCATTTTTCAGCTGCTAATATACATTTTAAAGGTCAAGCTATATTAAATATGAACAGCATACTCAGGGCTTAATGGTTATGACGTTAGGCTTAGAACAGAAATATCATTATAACTTAGGCTGTTATCAACGATTAATAAATTTGTAAAATGAATACGAAGAAAGCGTGGGAACGACTCGCGGAATACTGTAGACTAACGAAAGTTCTTAATTAATTAATATCGATCCGGCGAGAACTTGGGTAATTAATAGAAACATGGTCCCCAAAACTTAGATAACCCTTTGAGAAGTTCACGTATTAATCCAACGGAGACACAATGAAAACTCAGTTTGAACAAAAGTTTGATACTCTATCGAGTTCTCAGCGTTTATAAAGTTACCGTCTTATTTGCGTCTTACGGAATTTACGTTATAATCTGTATCGCAATTAATGGTGTTAAGGTTATTTGTTCCGTATTTAATTGGTAAGGACGTGCAAATAAGTGTTCAATCATTTATCAATACACATTTTATCAACAGATATTGTGGCCAAATAACGTAAAATTCATTGAATCATAACATTGGACAATAAAACTAAATCTGAAGACAATTTGACCACTTCTGTGGCAAATCTAACTGTTATTTAAAAAAAACGTCTGCAATTCATAAAGCTGTAAACGTTTAAATTAGCGGCATATTACATTTTCCTAGGCATAAAAGCAGCACCTGCAAGGCTCATTTAATTCCAAATTACTTTGCACGTACAGCAATAATGTTAAAGCAACTTTTCAAATTGTAAACCAAATAAAAATCTTGTAAATCACATTTGAGAGGTTCGTTTCCACATCATTGGGAGCAGACGCTGCAAGTTCAATAAAGAACGTGTCACGCGTCAGTCCGTCTCTCGACCGACAAACGGACACGTAGGCAATAACATCGCCTTCAATCCGCAGTTTTACAAATTAAACATTCAAACAAAAATCACCCTTATTACAATATACTAAAGAGCATATTAACAGCATGAGATAAAGTTGTGACGTACCTGCGTTATGAGTTGGACACTTTGACGGGCGACGCAACTTTAAGTAGGCAACTGGAGTGCTGATAAGGGTATCCAATATTTGTGTTTGTTTGTAAATGTCACTGTTATACAGGATGGAAACGTGAGTGTCAACAGCCAATAATTCTTAGATAACTCTTGACATAAGGTAGTAAGATTTTTCTCTTTAATAGGTCACGAAAATGTATATTTAATGATAAAGGTTAGGTAGAAAAAAGGAGACACTAAACTGAGAAGGTTTTTATACGAGCGAAATAATAATGATATGTAAATATTCGACATATAGTACCTCATATACATATGTACGTCTAAACGAAGCATATTATAATAATGCCATCAAAAACATTCTGTAAAAACCTCAAGTCTCGCCGTAAAAAGTTGTGAGATCTATATAATACCAAGTCGATTAATCTATTTAGTCTCTACTTAAAGGACCTTCTGTCTTAAGTTATTACGTATGTTATTATCATTCAAATTTAAAAAAAAATACCTTTAAAACAAATAGACCGACCTGGCCATCGCATGATTTGATTATTAGTATGTATCACACTACACAGCACGACAAGAAGTTAATGCTCCTGAAATGTTAATGGCGAATTTGTGTTTTCTTGCGATGACCAAGTCGATCTATTTGTTTTAAAGGTATTTTTTTTTAAATTTGCATGATAATAACATACGTAATAACTTAAGACAGAAGGTCCTTTAAATAGTGACTAAATAGATTAATCGACTTGGTATTATATAGATCTCACAACTTTTTACGGCGAGACTTGAGGTTTTTACAGAATGTTTTTGATGGCATCTCACTTCTTTTTGTAGAGCGAGCATAAGTCCAAATCGTATGGAAAGACGTTTTATTTTCATAATTCAACATATTTTCCTATCGGAATGTTGTTCAGTTTCATGGTCTAAATACCCTTACCCACCCTATACCCCCTCCCGTTATGCTTCATATAGTAGGTACCTATTTACACCTATTTATTTTATTTTCTACAGTAATAATGATTCATTAACTGCAAATGTAACCTTGTAATCTTATACATTTATATGGGATTACAAAGTTATTGTTGCAGTTAGTGTATTTAGAAAACTGGACCGAAATTAGAAAATATTAAATTTTTCCCATGATTAAGACACTAAACCCTATTTGTATTCTAAATTTTAAGCTTCTAAGTCTGCTAGAAGTACCTTAGACTTTTGATGATCGGTGAGTCAGTGAGTCAGTGAATCAGTGAGTGACAAAATTCAAAATTTTAACAAGTTGTCATTCGTAAACTACTGGTTCAAATTGACTGAAATTTTAAATATACCGTGTTTATACAATGACTGATTAGTTGCTGAAAATCCAGGCTTCTTGTTTTATCCACAACGAAATTATAGGGGTGTCAAAAATAGCCCGAATTGCTTCGAGAAAAGGATGTTACGGCCGTGCCGCTTTTTTTTTGCTCGACTTGCGGGGGCACTTCCGTGCCCCCAGATATTATTTTACCACTTTTCGATTGGAATTGATCAAACACAGCTCTATTATAAAGCGAACCTACATCAAATGTAACCGCGTACCTAAATATTGTTTGTCTAAACAATAGTTACAGTTAATTATATTTCACAAGGTTTCAATAAACAAATCAAACGCTGACACACACTGGAACCTCAATCAAGTTTATTAATTAAATCTATAACATTGAACTAATATTAATTTCAAATCAATAATCGTGGAAGCGGTTTGTGGTTAGTTTATAATTTTAAATCAGACAATATATTTATGTTTATAGAACGGAAATGATGTAAAATACTAATAATTGAATGTGCGAACTAACTGTAAAGAATTAATGTATTAAAGAAAACGACTCATAGTCTTGTAGAAAAGTGTAAGATCTCATAATAAAGACAGATAGGACTTAACTCTCTAAGATGAAATTGAGGTCGGAAACAGTGGATTAAACTCATAAGTAGCTAGTTTGGCAAACATATAAATCACAATAGGATCCCAATGAGCTACTAATTTATAGCCAAAAACTATCCGCAGACTGATAAAACAATGACAATATGCCCCAACATTTTTTTTTGCTAAACTTTAGGTAAGTTTCCTTTTTACAAAGGATAAGAATTGTGACAAACGACCGCTTTTTGATGTCATCCCTAAATTATTTATTGTTGCCTCCATGAAAGCGGAATTATTTTTAGAAGGTTCTTATTCCGTTTTTTGGTCCACGAAAATTGAAAGAGAATATTTTGATAGGATCTTGGTAAGTTATAGTTTCTTTTAATATTTTACGTTAATAATGTCCATTATAATGATTGCTTCGAGTTTCTTACGGAAAATTTAATAGAAACTTTATGAGCTTAGAACGGTTGTGTACATTTCAAACAACCCCTATAAGCCTTAATATACTGCTTCGCTGCATCCCACACTCTACCACAACCTATGAACGGAACTCATTACAGACTAAAAGATAAACGTCGCCCACCACAAATATGCCTTTATGTATTTTGTCTCAAACATTGTTCAAGGAAATGCTGCTCTAATAAGAGTATGAATCAGTTAATACAGTCCGCAATATGTTCGTAATTCTTTCCAATTTGCACTTAAGCCTCCTTTCGCGGGGTGAGTCACGGTTTGTTTATTCCGAGCTTGTTTTTGTTGAAAAGGTCATCGATAATATACCCCGTCTAGCCTAGAATTGTCGCCCGCTGTTTTATAACGCAGCAATGAAGTGAAGTGTGCTGACATGTTGTCGTTGAACCTTATTTACAGTTGAACGACTTGAATAGTAGTTGAAGCAGTAAAGTGACAGTTATATTCTCGCCCGGGTATTGAAAACGAGATAACTTTTCAATATATTTATTGGTGTAATAAATCGCTGGAAATATGGCCGTGAGTTAAAGCAAGAACTCATTATTTTTAATATTTGTAGATTTTGAGTTAACTAGCAGGAGCCAGCAAGACATAAAATACGTTACTCCAAATAACTAAATTAGGAAGTCCCGTGCCAATCTTTTTCCTCACAATTTTACACACCGAAAGTACTGAATATTTTTTCTTCAAGGATTCTTTAGGACTGAAATTTCCGTCAGCGCTGCCGTAAACAAGGAAAAGTACTCTCGTTTCTTAAATTCGTATAACCAGCCGTCATATTAAAATTAAAAGGCAAAAGTTCTATTTTGTAATTTGTGAGTTTTAACTTTGTAAAGAGTATAAAATCTTGGATTTAAACAAACCTTGTCCGTTCCTTCATAATGATATTTTGATGTCGGGTATCAAGGCTGGAATCCCTTAATCGCCTTTGCTTTTTAAGATTGCGTCGTTAAAGTCAAAAATATATCTATCTTACATTAAGCGTTGCTGCGAGATCAACTCGTTTTGGGTTAAAGCTGATTTTAATACGATTTTAATGCATCAAGCTGGCATTAAATCAAAATCAAAAATGAATCATGCTACAAACTGAAAATCGGCGGGGCAACTAAATATTTTTAGGCAAAATATTAAACATACACATTTTTTTTTTGTTTTGCACCAACAAAAGACTGGCAATCGTTGGACTAACAAAACAGGCCTTTACAATAACAAACAAAATAAGGCGAAAATAAGCAAGAAGCAAGTATTTTATGGGGAAAGATGGTGTTGCGCCGTTGCTTAATGAAACGTAAGTTAAATATGTTTCCGCGTCCGGCTCGTGAGTAAAATCTTCATTATCTTTATTAGATTTCCTTTTGTCGGCGAACACGTAAAAAGGATTTGTTTTCTAAGTCTTTACGTTTATTAGAATCCGTACGTTCAAGTTATTTATGGAGGGGCTACTTAATTGGCTAAATGGGGAGTCTATTTTTTGTTGTACGCCAGTTCTGTTGCCGTAAACAACAACGTGATTATGGGTAAAATGCGTTTTTGAGATTATCTTGGTTTTATTTAGACGAGGTTTCGGTTTTAACAGGTATCACATATTACGGGCGATAATTCCTGCTGGTGGTTATCATCGATTTTTGTGTGGAAAATTAAAGAATGCCTTTAGAGTAAGAGTATCTAATTTTTTTTCGATATCCAAATGTACGGTTCTTACGATTGTATAAAGTTTGAACGGTAGGAAGTCGATATTATGGTATTCAAAAGGAAGCAACCGCGCTATTTTATGGTAGTCAAATTAAATATTAGGTACTCATTTCAAAACAATGTTAAATATTTACTAAAAGATAATTCATATTTGCTGTAATACTAACTTATTTTAATTTCGTACTGTTTAAATAAAAGGTAAACAATTTGCTGTTGCAAGAACTTGGAATCGAGTTCCACAAATGTTTATTTCATACGGTACGCCTGGAGGAAATTCACCGAAATTACACGTCACAAGAGCGAATTCCGTACATCTTTAGTTGAGAAATTCATTATAAATTCAAAGTTTAAATTGCTGCCTCAAGCTACAACTCATCACCGTTAAAAAGTTTTTGAGAATAGCACCCGGTTTTATGTGGCATACGTCTGCCGACGCCCCGTGTTTAGTTTAATTAGTACAGCCAGCCTAATTCCCCCAAGTGTGCGTTTAATGACCTCACTGAAAAACTTAAGGAAGCGACCGAACATCACGCGGTGACGCGACGCTCGCCAACTTTGTACACTTTTCTTGAAAAGATTTCTTGGCGATGTTGGTTAAGAAACGGGCACCCTCAAGCTAAAATTTCAAAGCAGAGACTGTACGTATGTTTATAACTAAGTTAGATTGACGTCATTATGAGTGGGTTCTTGTACTACAGCTCGAAAAATAACGTACCCTCAACGACAAACCTTTTCAGACGTATTTATTTGAACTAAAAAGTGTACCTTCCATTGTAGACATTGTACGAATCAACAAACGTTGTCTAGAGAACTTCACTTAGTGTATTTGCTATCAAAGTAATAATAAAACATTTATTTTCTAATATAGCGTCTACGTGTCTCCTAAACGACGCTATTTGTCATGTAAATAACGATATGGCGACCATTTACCATTCAGTATTACTGGGGGTAGAACAAAGTGTAAAACGTCATTATTTTATGGGGTTCCTGAGGTGGTATAAATAATTCATGGCCTTATTTCTAGTGGTTTGCGATTATTAAGGCATCTGAGTTATTGGCGTCGACTGCCGTCTGTGTTTAACTTAATGGCTCTATTAATTTAATGAGGGAGTGCATGCGAATCAAATAACTTTATAATAGCTACGGACGTACAGGAGCGATTCTAACAATCAAACTTTACTGCTCGTTTTATAGTGCATTGTTGCTTGTGGAATATATCAGGTGAATACTGAAGGTTTTAACTAGAACTGTAATTATTTTATTATCGTTTGCTTAGTTTGTTATTAGTTTAAATACAGGCATGGGTAATGAATAGTAAATAAGTACGTTTAAAGAAAATTATACGTAAAGAATACCTAAATAGTTTTAATAGCCTTAAGTAGAGTTTTATGTCTTTCACTACCATACAGTTTTCCATTTTCGATGCGAAGTGTGAAATTTTTACTTATAATAAGTTAATATCATGTAGCTCTCAGCTTAAATGAAAAAATGTGCTAATATATTAAGTCTAGAATATCCGAGATCAGTTTTCCCGGCAGGTGAGTAAGCGCGGGGACATTGTAAAGAGCTCCTATAGATCAAAGTGCAAAAGTATCCAAGGAACATTATTCTTCAGGTGTCGGGAACACCGTTGGGACTCTTCCGCATTGCACGCGAGTGTAAGTTTCTTTGTGACAACCTTGTCTCGGAACACAATTTGATACATACATTATTTATACGTATAGAAAAGTAATTTTTGTCGATTTGTTTGCAATAGATGTGAGATGTCAGTATTGATGAGCAATAACAAGATGCATTTGCTACTATTGGTCAATAGCATTGAGATAGAGTTGTACGTTTTCTTTAGATACAAATCACGTTGAACAGGACACCAAAACGCCATTAGTGCTACGTAAAATAACTCAAGACATTTTAGAGTCGCAATAGCAGTTCGGTGACTATTTGTTTCATTAGAATAGTAATTGTTATAGATTGAGCCAGATTTGTACTAAAATTGTCATTGAGGGAAAAGATAAATCAGTATTTTTTATTATTCAGGCAGTATTAAATGTACCTAGAATGGACCGGCGGCGCCTTTAATCAACCAAACAATGGATGTTGTCGAGACAAGTGTGAATAAAATCGACATAAACTCTTTATTATAGCAGAAGTTGGTAACTATAGTAGGTACTTTACCAGTTTACGGTATCATATAAAGGCAAATCCGAGTCGTAAACTCTTCAACCATATTTTTTATCTTAATTTTCATGTACTTTTTGGACAACTAGGTACTAAGTTCTTTACGCCGTAAGAATAAGGATATTATTTTATTTGTACCGGGAATTAGGTACAAAAGGCTCCTTCCTACCTGAACACAAGGGAAAATAATAACATTATTATTATTTATACAACATTTCGCAACTATCGTAAAAGTGAGTAGTAAAAACTTTTTAATCTCTGATGAAGTTAATGCTCGGGAATTGTTTAATCATAGAATTTATGAGATATACTTATCAAGTAAACTTTTCTATTAAAGTTGGTTTACATGCACTCTGAAGTTAGTAACTTACTTTGAATTATACATATATTGCAATAGGAAAACGTAAGGCTTACTACACACATATTTGTTCGGCATTAATCAGCAAAACCGAATATGCGTAGATGATCTCGATCGGCTCAAGACGAACAAGTGAGTTGAGTCAGATAAAGATAAAGATAAAGATAAAGATATTTATTTGCTCAAAACATGTGTGGTTTACATAAGTTGTCAGATTTGTTGTTCGATAAATAATGCCGAACCGAAAGTGCCGAACTAAATGTGTGTGTAGCAAGCCTTAGGGGTCGTTTCAAGCCGACCGGACCAGACGAGTTAAGATTAAAAACGGCAAAACATAGGTTTCTCACCTCTGCCTTTCACTACGCAATGTTATGTTTAATGTATATGTAGATATCACCCACCTAAGGTTAAAGCTATAGAAAAACTTGCCTTCTTAACCAGGATTTCAGGCACAATAACCTTTTTCATCTTTTTTTTCGTAATTCTCAGAACTGTTAGTGAATCGTCACTTTAAAGTTTTCACAATATCATGATAAGTCGGATTTGTACTATGTATGTATGTACGAAGTGCTTTTTGGTCTTGCATAAATTCTGCAACAACTGGTCAGCACAACAGCTTGCCTCCAAAGACTGACCATAATTTATTAGCAAACACTTTGTTTGTAGCATCCGGACGTCTCTGAACAGATTCAAATGGCCGTTTGGCGAGAATAATGGAGTTGTACTACAACCGAAGCAGAAATCAGAGCGGCTATCAAAAGACTATGCATACATAAATGATAAACTATTGTACACGTGTGAACATTGCACATTTATTACTTGTTTGCTGAGCAAGATCATTTTTTGTTTCTTTTTCTTGTTAAGGTCACTTACAGCGACTGAACAATGCCTCGTGTGACACCGTTCAAGCGCTGCGTTGCTGTCGTAAAGTGCTAAGTAAGTAAATATTACAAAAATACAAATAATAGAGAAAGTAACTTCAAGTGTGAATATATTTTTTAATGTTTTATGGTTAAATTTTTCATCGTTCACACGATTTACGAATGTAACCTAGTGTCAAAGTTGTTCAAGCCGCCCGAAGGCCTTTGACGTGGTTTAACGACTGTTATCTTAATAGACAACAACTGGAATCGACTTTAAACGTGCCCTCCGAAGCCCAGTTCAAATACCACTATGCGGTCACCCATCTATGGAATGACCGCGCCAAGGTTTGCTTAACCCACAGATCGTTTACTGAACGGTGAGCGCAACTAGCTATCTTATATATGCTATGTTATATTTTTAAAATCTATTAGTAAAATGATAATGGTATGATGATCTCTTGCACATGCACGTAAAAAATAATTATACTTCGAATTAAAACTACGAACAAACTGTTAAAAACGAGTGAAAATGTGGGTAAAGTGTGTGAACGCGAACATCTGGTCCTGTGACAGAACATAATGAGGCACACGAAGGGTAATACTTAATGGACATACGTAGAGACCTAAAATAGAACTATTACTGGGTTTTTTGTTGGAAAATATTCTTTAGGGAACTATCGGGTGCAAATGTGTAAATGACTAGTTTGCGGTCTTCGGTAAAATGCATCAAATTGCATAATTCTTCCACAGAACATTTTTTGGTTAAACTTAGGTAGTAAACGAACCTTACTGTTTATTGTATTACTTGTTTTTTACTTTATTTAATTGTTGCACACTCGTGAGACGTATTTATCCATAGTCCAAAGGAAAGTTCGGAAATCATACAGAGCATATGTTTTTATTCATGGTTGCAATTAAACTTCGGAAGCCATGCAATTGTTGCATTCAAAATATCAAAGAATATTCGTTTTTCGTTGCGTGTTAAGAGACGCTATGGTGTGATTAATAAAACGGTTAAAAAATGATACGTGCCTGATTGAATCGAGAATACACTTAGAATAAAAATAAGTTCAACGAGAATCACGTACAGGACTTTTCACAGATCAGTATCACTTTTAAAAATTGAAACTCGCGAACAGATTGAACATGGACGTGTCTTTTACTAGAATTTGTTAAAGTACTCGATGTGAGACTGAAGTAAGCTAGCTTTAAATGAACGTCGATTTCCACTAGACAATGATATTCGTAACTGGTTGAAAAGAAACGAGTTCCAGTGGTTGTGGTTAAATAACACGCATGTGTTATTTAACAGCCGAAAATTCTAATAATTTTGAAACAAAATTTTATAAATAGTGTTTATCCTTAAAGAAAATCTACATGTTCTGTGAGTCTAAAATTCAAAATGTATTTAAATAATCCTGAATAGCAATTGCAAGAGTATAAATATTTCATTAGTAATAGAAGTGAAAATAAATGTTAAGCGGTTTGAGTTTAAAACGTTACAGCGGACAGCCATTGTGTTTTTCAAATTTAATCTTGTCTCGGCTTTTTACTTTCCTTAAACACAATAAAACGTATTTTATCTAAAGAATAAAAATCCCAAATTACAAAAAGTCAAATGTACATGTAAAATGAAAGTAATCTTCTCCTTTCATAATCTCTGGTTGAGATAATAAATGATACGAAAAAGTTCTACACTTTCAGTGAATAGAGAAGGGAAAATTACTGCTTTTCATTTCCTTGGGCATAAGAATAGCAACATTATCAAGAAAAAAAAGTAATAAAGTCTTTAGACGAACGCTAATTAGAATGTAAATCACAAATTCTAACACACGCATTACCACTGGAATTATCCTAATTATAAGAATTTTAAATATTAAATACGAATGCAAATTACAACGGTATTACAAGTATTCTGACAGAACTCATAAAAAAGTTGGCACACTGTGAACTTTCCCTTTGCATATTCATGGAGCAAACTCACTCGGAAGTTTTTGGTGAGAAATTATGATAATAATTTTATGCTAACTTCATCCGTCTTGGCGCTTTCATAAATTATTAGTAGTGTTGAAGTAAGTGCCACGCGGTTTGTATCATGGAATATTCCAGATACAATTTAAGATAATGAAAAATTCAGTTCATAGGAAACTCCTTTTTAATTTTGGTTATACTCGCGTTTCAAGTCTTTGAATCGTAGAAAATTGCTTCTGAAATTAAAACGAGGTAGAATGTAAAGCGAGCCAAAAGCTTAATTACTAACACCTTCTTCGAAACATTTCTAGATATAGACTCTATAGATAGCTTTGCTATAAATTGGTATCTTTGTAATTCAAAAATATGGTAACAGCGAAAGAGGATATTAATATTATTATTTTAACACCTTATATTTTCTTTTCTGGGTCAGGGATTACGTTTGCCTTTAGGTGCTTTCCTTACCTTTCCTTTCTTTTTACAATATTAAATAACACCTGCACAGCTATCCTATGTGTATAGTATCACGACTTCAAGTATCTATTCACTTACTAAAGCAGCTTAATAAAGAAATTTCCTGTTATAGTTTAACGGGAACGTTCTGTGAGCATCGTGTTTAGTATACTCAACAGTATCAAAACACTCAAGTGTTAAACGCTGAACAGCTGACGCGTATTTTGTTCCTTAACTATGTACTCACAGTCTCGCTAGTGCCTCTCAAAGAGGTTTCCGTCAACGGGAAATTTCACCAGCGTTAAACAATAAACTAAAGAGCGTATTCATTATCTGCTGTCACGAGATTCTACCACACATTGTGTTGGTACCATTCCGTCCAATTTCTATAAAGCGAACTCGAATTTGCCTAAGCCTCGTGGGGTATTCACGCTGGCGGGCTAAACAAAAGACGGCATATAGGAAGATTTATGAACAATTCACGACGCAATGATATGGGGTATCTATTCAAATCCTCCTCTGAATTCAGGGGCAGGTACTCGTAGAAAGATGATGTATGCTCGCGATACACTACAATAGGCTCGTACATTAGTTTGCTCGTTCCCACTGAATTGAATTTTTATGGAATGTAAGGCGTACCGTAGTCTGTATTTATTTATAGGTGTATTATCTGGAGTAAGTATTTTGTGAGAGAAACTATTTATGGTCTGTTCGTTGTGAACGTGCCTATATGAATTCATTGCTTAACCTAAATTGAATAAACATAAATAATTAGGCCCAGGCTTTTAAATTATTATCTTCTTAGAATTACTCAACTTGATAAAGAATATTTAAAATATTTTAAGAGATTTCTAGAAAATTCTAAATTAAGTTTAAGATAGCACCGCATTCGTTGCTTTAAAATGGTGAGCCAGCGACTTATTTTCTTGCTCAAGTTGTAACTTAATACCAGTCGTCTTTGAAAATAATTAAAACGAGTTTGCCGGTTTGATTAAGTTTAAGGTCTCAGCCTTCCACCAATTTGTACAACATCGCTAAAACTTGCAAGGTTTCGGTAATGAACAGACAATTTGTAATAGTGTATACATTTATTAATAACACCTCGTAGTAATGTTTATTACGCGGCGCACGCGAAACAGTGATTCCACTAAAAGCATTTCGACATAGGTAGGCCTCTTACAAAACTCTCACAGGGAATGAAACACGCATTTTCTATACAGAAACTTTTTATTCACTCAGCGTAGTTCATTGAATAGTGTTTCGGATAGCTCAAAGAAATATTTTTCGTGGAAGGTATTCGCTGCAAAGCATTAAATATTCACGGCAATATGCCTCGCGCACGTTCCAAAATAACTTATGCAAATATACGTAAGTTTTGCTGTGTTTTAGAATATGACTATTGCTGTATTTGAAGCAGAGTTTGCTATCACAAAGGTACACGTGAAAAAGGCATTGTTTAGTAATGTGATGCTATCTCGCAGTAAGGTAGTGTCGTTTGCGTAGTGTTGTAAATGTAATTTAATGAACGTCTACAGGTGTTAACTTGACTCTGTATAAAACATTATTAGCTTTTTATAAAAGCAAAATTCTGTTGCACAGAATATTAACTGTACATTTCCAGGGTTTAACGTTTAGAATTGGTAAAGGGAGTAAGTTTAGTTACTCTATGTTTTTATTTTGGGTTGGGTGTACGCAATGAAAAAGTTTTATTGGAAGTTAAATTTGTTCCGGAACATTTCGTTCACCCGTTGTTTCGAAGCACAGGGCATACAGAGAACGGTCATTGTCTGTATAGACATTTATTTTTATATAAAAATCGAGACATCTTGTTGAAACGCGAAAGGTCTGGAGATACTAGGTAAAAGGTTATTTGGTAAAAAGAATATTGGGTTCTCTCGCGCTATTCAAGTGTCACTGAAAGGTCCTTTTTCAACCTAAGTACATTAACCAGACCCTTTTAACTGGGCGTTTGTTTGTCTAGTCACGTCGCTGCTGAGTATAAATAACAAACAAAATTTATGTAGGACCAAAATGTAAAACCTATGTAATTAATGAAATTATAATAAATCTAATTTACTTGGAGACCTTTCTTGTAGATTTTAATTTTATTGTTTCATGTTTGAATAGCGTTTGATTAACTAGTGAGATCGTATTAGTTGTTTTTAGTGATGTCATGAATAACTTAACTCGTCACTTTTTTTACAAACAACAAAAAAATACAGGCGAGTTAAATTTGCTTTGTTTTTTGGAGAAGTATTCTTAATCATACCTATATGAACTATAAAAATCGTACCCATATGTTAAAAAATCGTTGTACTAATACTTGTTACATTGCCACTAGCTATATTTACTTCTATCCACTAGTATATTAGAATCTTATATTAGAATAGAAGACAACAAAATAAACCTACTTAGCTCAATTCAGTTTAAATATAATTCTAATTTCGTGCTCGCGTCGCGAAATTATATAAATATTTTATGAGTTTCCGGGAAAAAATATTTATATTCTCTCCTGCTTGCTTAAAGTTTCTTTTTGCGTTATTTTTAGCCTAATATTTATTACGCTTTCGCTTTATGTATTTAGAGTAATTAAACTAAAAATAGTATTATGTATCCCGAATAATATTCACATCATTTAGTTAAATCTCCACCGCTGAGAAACATAAAAAATGTTAGCAGAACACACGTGTGCTTATCATAAAATAATGAGACTTTAAAGAATCCTTCATAGTTTTGCCGCATAGCTCTTACAACTTTGTTTAAGTATACCATATAAATGTTGCGTTTTAAACTTAATATTACACACAGGTAAATAAACACAATATATCTTATCAACTTTCATATTTACACCCCATCGATTCCCTTCATATATTTTAAGTTGTAACATAAATAAGGCCGTTCAAGCGTGAAGTGAATTAAACAGCTCTCCGAACGTTTCTCACACATTGTTTCGTTGTAATAAATCAATATTTGAAAGAGAATGTCTGAATCCTAAATCGAAACAAGATAAACCGAGCCGTCGTGAAATATCCACATAAAACCGCAAAACATACGAAAATGATTTATAGTAGCCTCGATCTGTTAGGGAGGATTTGCGAGGGCAAAAACAGATTATCGAAATCCCAGTTATACCCAACAATCGGTTTAGTTTATTAAAGTACAGATGTCGGGTTCATGGCTGAAAATTTGGTTGAACAATTAAGATCAGCGTTGGTATCGACGTTCCTTCACTTTTATAACTTCAACATAATTACACAGACATCGGATCTGTATTGAATTTATATTTGAGAGCAATTTTCTCGGTTCGATCTCGGTTAATTTAGTAAAACACTTTGATCGGTCAAGTGGCAACTTACTTAAGAACAGGATCGTTTTGAGGGCAAAGTATCTAAGGGCTTTTGTAAAGCTATATTACAAGAGCGTACTAAAATGAGATAACTCCATAGATGCGCTAGATTTATTGTAACTTGCTATAACCTTTATATGAAGCGAGTATTTATTTTCAAGAAGATAAACACTTAACCCATTTCTAATTAAATTCTGTAATTACTAATTATTAATAGTATAGTATTAATAGTAATTACTCCTAATGTTGTAAGTTTATTTAGCTTTACTAAAATTTACTTCAAAAGCGAGTGCGTGTCCACCTTGCATTTATTACAAACATAAACATTTTATAGAGCCTACAAACTCATTTGAACTATGTTACTGTAGCTAACTGAGGTTTTATAAACGAAATTATATGGGGAATTACCTGACTAGTCGGATTTTTAAGACCTAAGTTGAGTTTTCAGCTTTGTTAGTCTTTGTTTGTGTCATATGGTTCATTGTGCAATTAGGTTGAACGAATTTTCCGTCAAGATATTATTATTTAGCTCATTACTAAGATATGATTACCAAGTTACTTTTGTTCCATCTTATAAGTTTTCTATAATCACACATTGAATGCACTACGAATGCTTTATCATGCTATAATCGGAACCCAATTTAGATTATACTAAAATCCTAAAGAAAGAGGAATATTTTGAGCATTTTCTTCACTATCGTTACCTTATAGGAGGACAAAAGCGTGCGTACGGCTTCAACTTTCTTATCTACTTATATTTTCTTATAGTTTAGACAAAGGTTTAGATACAAAACTGCTTTGTGGAAAGAAGCAGTCAATTATCGTGAGCTGCTGTTGTCGGGAGCTCGATGTTCAAAGCAGGTTAAGTGGTAACAGCTTTGCAGTGATTATGCGGCAAGTGTTAGAGAATTAATTTCTAACGTACGTTGTAATAGTGTTATTATTTGAAGCGATTGGGGCAATACCTTGTTTAGCTAGCTAAATGTTCAATAGGTGATAGATGAGTTCGGGTTCATAAATTGTTTATATCGATTCATTTGTTGTTTTGTTTAGGTTAGTCTTCTCAAAATAGGTAGGTTGTCAAAAAATAACAAAAAGTTGTTTTACCATAGATGTGGTTAATATAGAGTCAACATTGTTCCGGCCTCTACTTAACGACTGTTAATATTGTTATACATGTACATGTAAAAAACATCAATAATGTTTCTACTGAGTGTCCCGAAATCCAGAGACTGAGTGTTCTAAAAAATGCTTATCTTAAAACTTGATGATCTACTTAAATTTCAATCATTTTGCAGCTTAGTCACAGCATTTAGTCCTCGCCGTCATTGTTAACACCTTGGAATAACCAAGTTAATATGAGTACATTCTAGACTCAACTGCAGACAAGTTCGGTCTCACACTCGTCTCCGTTACGACATTTTATATACATATAATCTCATATACATACTATTTCATATATTATATATATATATATATACATATATATTATTATAGCATCCTCTCTAACGCGTATTGTTTTCGGACATCGCAGTAAGCGATCGGATTTAAACGCATTCATTGCAAGATTTGTCTCCCATAAAAACGGCTGAAACAAATCTTGTCTGCCATAAAAATATAATGACATTAAACGACACAATCGCACGATAAAAAAGATGTTTAGAGTCATTAAATATTAACTATTACTATAAAACTTGAAATAGGTTTTACAATCCCAATATTAAACTCGATTGTTTAAAATTTGATATTGCCAGAAGACCTAAAGAATTAAAAATAATTAATATACTAGCAAATAAATTAAACCATTAAAATCTTAATACTTTCAGCAGAACCAACCACAAAAATACACATAGCATACCCGAACATCATTAAAAGTTGTGTAAAATTACGTTTAAACACGCCAACGATAAATAAAGATTACTGGAACGACAAACAAAGCCCTCTACGTTCGTAACTAACTCATTCTGAAGTAAATTTCCCATCCGCTTCGTCAACCTATTTTTTATCTAGTTAAGTCATATCATAATGATGACAATCTGCAACCGAAATCAAGCTACTCTGTAAACGCCCTTAAATAACTTTGTACGTCGTACCCGTTCGGCTGTTTCCGCCACTCCCCGAACGATTTCTGCTGTCTTTATTTGCAGTCAGTGTTCGCAGCCGTAGCTGTCGGCGGCGTAGCACGGCAGTCGCGTCGTAACCCTCGTAGCGCCAGGTCTACGCTGCCCTCTACAACATTATTGACGTAGAGATCTCTCTCAATTTTATTACAACAGTATAATTGGACGTTTTATTAGTAATATATAGTAATTGTAGCTTAAGTATTGGTGTTAAAATTACTTGTTAATTGATAAGTGCTTGGGAATACATCGCAACAGGTAAGGAAATCTTAATATTTATTAATTTTATATCTGAGTTTTGTACTCCACATAAAAATCTCTGATATTTAATAAAAGCTCATTCATTTTCCTTCTGTATTTTTATTAGTGAGAGAAATTCTGTTCACCTGGTTTTATTTGTTCGCCTTTTACATTTTACTTTGTCGTTTCGCATTTAATATTCGATGTAAATAATGAAGACTCGTAATACTTACGGAGCCGTTCTCGCGTTTCTATTCTTCTTCTTCATTCTAGTTTTATAATTCCGGAGGCTTATTGAGATCAGCTTTTTGATTCGACCAATGAGTGTGTTTTTGAAGACTCACTAGCATTTTCTCTTTATCGATGTTCTTCAGTAATACTTTTTACTGTAATAAAATGTCGCAGTGTGGTGCGTAATATGAACGTAAACAAAACCGGAGCTTATAATATATCGTACACTTGGCTCGCGTGTGTACGTAAGCAATATTTCATCTCGTTCAAGCTTAACGCTGGGAACAATAACCGCACAAAAACTCTCACATTTTTTGTTTAAAACTGGAGGCCGGTGCCAGAAACAACGTAAACCTATTATTTAAGGTACAACTCTTATAATTACAGAAAAACGAAAACTGTCGTGTATTTTACGGGCGCTGCTTTTTCAATTGTAGCTTTATCTCAACGTCAACGCCTCAGTCAGCCTTTCGCGTAAGGCTTTATGACACAATTTATTTTGATAACCATCGCTCGGTGGCGGCGACGTTTTTGGCTCTCCTTTGTACATGAATTTTCGTACCTCAAGCATCTCTGATACTCGTCGACATTAGAAGGAGAGTGTGTTTTGTGAGTAAATAAAGGAATGTGTAGAATGAGCTTACATTACCTCCCGTTTTACGGATGTACAAGTGTCTATTTGGCGTTCACTCTCGCTTACACCCTGGGGTCATATTGTATAGCGTCGCGAGCGCTCGAGTTAATTAATTAGCTCCTTTGATCCCGACATAGGCAGCCGCTCCGTTCCTCATGCGATCTTAACCGAAGAATGCCTCGGTTTTTATGTGCCGACCTTGTTTTCTGCTCCCAGTTTGTTTGCACAAAATGAATTATTTTTCCTCGGATGCTTTCGCTTTTCATTATATTTTGTAGTGTTTTGCGGCAGTTTTTTTTTCTGTTGCGTCTCATTTTGTGAATAATACCTTTTTTCTTTTGCCCGAAGCGTGTAATAAGAACCTTAAATGTATTGCTAATTTTCCTTTAAAGAAAAATGTGAACTGAAGATTTGATTTGGCGTAAATTTTAATGTCGATGAGAGAGCTTATATTATGTTTTATCTCATTTTAGTAGAGAACAGTACTGGTGTAAGAAATATACTCGTGACATAAATATTTCAAACCGACAACGACCAAATTGTGTTCGTGGTATCTCAGCCCCATCACAGTCATCAGCTTTTTAATGTTTCGATTTTGATCATACAATATATTCAAGCTCACGATATAGGATTTTAACTTAATCAAATAAAACATTGTTAGGCAAGGTAGACAGTTTATGAGATACGCAAGAAATAAATAAAAAAAAAACTTTGATAAATACCTTTACCTCGTCTTCATTAAATTAAAAATAAAACAAAGTGATATTTATTACTAAGGAGCAACTCACGTTACGGAAATAGCCAAGCTTTTTCTGTTCATTCTGGTCTCGGTGAACTACTTTCTTGCTGTCTCTGACTTTTAATGATTTAACGTTCCAACAAATAATTGGAACCAGGAATAGTGGCGCGACTTTTTCGTTCCTTGTTTTATCGTAGTCGTGTAATGAGAAAACAATGTTTTGAATTTAGATTTTTCATTTCCCGTGAACAATTCTGAACTATTAAATATATTAAGTCGCTCGTTTATGACCACTTGTGGACCTGGTTTTATATTCGAAGCTCGAAACTGTCTTTAATTTCCACAAAAAAACGAAATGACTTTCCAAACAACCTAATAAATAATGGTGTATGAAAAATTGTTTACTATTGTTTTGTTTTATTTCACTGCTCTTACAAAGTCTTACTATGCATGTGGCCAGTCTTTCTCGTTCGGGATTGTGAGTTATATAAATATCAATACTGCATATAAGTAAAGTATATTGGTACTTTATAAAGGTTTTAAGGTTTCGGGTATAAAATAAAGGCTAATAATGAAATATTGATATCAGAAAACTGTTAGGAATTTCAGTAATGAGGTCCTTCACCCTTTGACTTTGGCCTTTTATTTGAAATGTTAGACTTAGTAGTCAGTCTCTTTTGTAATGCGTCACAAATAACTGTTTTATTGAAATGATGATAACCGACTTTATTTATTGGTTTAGTACAGAAATATTTTTTATCACACCGTTTACAGGACTCTTTTAGATCGTTACTCAATTAATATTTAGAAAAGCTTGTGATTAAAATAAAACAAATAAAAATAAAAGGTTCCCTGTGATTCTACGATAATGTCTCGGAACAAAAAGTACATTACGATAATTATTAAGTATTAGCACCTCGCAGTTTAAAAATATTCTTACAAATTGTGTTAAAGGAAATCGATCCTAACAACAATAAAAATAGAAGCATAATTTGTGTACTTCAACTCTTTACCATCAAATTATTCCACTTTAAATTTATTTCGAGTCGACCTTGCCTGTCTTCCAACTCGTAAAATGGAACTTCAAAAAATGAATAAATAAACGCTCAACAGATGTTCAGGTCTCCTCATTATCTAAAAAGCAATTAAAGCCCAACAATAAAATAAATGGTAAGGAAAAACAACAGTGTTAATTTACTTTTAATTAAACATTTTTGTTTGTAAGTCTGTTTTGAAACATCGCGGTGGAAATTGTTATTTGTTTTACACGTGGAAGTATGCTCTGTGTTTTTTCAGCTTTCATTCGTTTTGTTCTCTTTGACTATCAGTTTCATTATAATTATCTCTTATAAAGAAGTCTGTTGACATTTCAACACACTTTATAGACGATTGTTGTCTGTTTATTGTTACTAATTCCAGGGTATCTTACTGTTAAGTTTTGTAAAAAGTCATTACTTCATTTAAATTTTGACTAAAAAAAACTACGCAATTTATACGACAGTTGATAGAGACTGTTATTTGCTGTTAAAACTTTGTTGGCCCGAGTTGATCCCAGGCGGCTACATTAATTTAGTAAATTAAGGTACCTCTAATAATATAAGCAACCGCAAAGACCTAAAAAAGGATTTAAGTCCCGTGGGATTGCGAAATACAAGAGAAATAGTACGTGACTCCAGCCTCGAGCGTCGCCAGTTAAATAATAAAAGTGTATTACAAACTTCTAAGTATCTCTATATATTATGTATGGTACTTACAAATTGTCAAAGGAACATGTACATTTGTATAAACAAATAGACAACCCGGCCCGTACTTGCCTACAATTTTAATTACATTTGGGAATAAGAGGCTCACAAGAATTTTGTTGGTTTACTTTGATATTCTTTATAAAAAGATATGTCAAGATGGAGTATGACCGGTCGCCCTTAGGGAGTTTGCGGGATGTATCGTATTACGAACTTTAACTTCCAACATGTTTTTCTGAGGCCACATAACTTATTTTACATACCACTATATAGAATATTCTAATGTTAACGTTAATAGCTAAACTCAACAAAACATAAACAACAGACTCATGAAAAATAGCACATACTTAGTAAGCTCAGATTTTTTATAGCATCAGAATTATATTTTATTTGTCTTTATTATTTATCTAATAACATCACCTCTATGGTAAAGTTAAGAATCTGTTATTTAAAATTAAGGGGCAATCAACTAAGTAAACAGTTCTTCATAAAATCTCTTGAAATTTCGACTATGGCACATATGGGCAACTGCAGTAATTTTTCAGCCTAGCTTCGCAAACACTGTTATGTTACATATACACACATCGTATACATTGATTTGTGTTACATTTAAAACAGACTATCTTATGAATGACATAGAGAATCCATGCGTTATGTATTTCTTCTTCTCCTAATCCCTCCAGATTCCCAGAGAACGTTAACTACGAAGTTATACTACATGTAGTTCATTTACCTAACTCAAGTAGTAACTTAATATGAGTTTGAAAACATGTTCGGTGATTTATGTTATCATAAGAGTTGACAGCTCATGACGAACAACATTTTTACGAGTTGCGTGGTAAGATAAGAAGTTGACGTGCTTTATTATTCTTTAGGGTACAATTCTTTATATTTTTCCTAAAAACTTTGTTAATACTGGCCCCTTTGGGACTTTATTTTATTAAATATATTGTGAATCTTCAAGATGACGGGTTAGATTAGGAAGATAGCTTTCCTAATAATTGCTTTTTTCCGTATTTTATTTTGATATTATATGAATCTGCCCACTAAGTAGAAAGTTTACCGAGAACACAAAGCTAAAACAAGAACAGCCATATTGAATTTCTAATGTCATGTAATGTTTAATACATAACCCAAGGTAGAGTTCGTCCCTGGCAGTCACGATAAGCTTGACTCATTCAGCACATTACCAATATTAAAACAATAACAGCAGGTACTTTGTGTTTAATCGGCGACGCCAACCAACAGAAAGTTTTCATTTATTAACAGCACCAACTACATTTCCGCACTAAAAGATAGAACCACAATTGAACTAGTTAATTTTAATGAAAATAACCGGCCGTTAGCAAAGTCCAACTATTTAAATTGAGATAAGCAAACAAGTACGGTCCTCCGGCACTTTTGTCACTCAGACCCCCAAAATGACAAATTAATTAAATGAATGACCCTGAAACAATAAAAGCCGGAATACCAACCCTAAACTCGGCCGAGTGGTCCATTGTTCCCTCATTGTTATCACTTGAGTGATCAACAAACAGAAAGAACAACAGGTATTATAGTGACGTCACAAAAGGCAAAGGAAATAAAATTATTACGACAGTTTTTTGTAAACAATGCTGATGGGAGTTTTATGTTCGTAATAGAATCGTGTTATGTGCTGTGCCGTCCTAGTTTTTATTGTGTTATCACGTAAGTAGGATTTTTATTGCAGTTCGGGATGGCGTTTCACGTTTCTTCCCACGTTATCTTGCTTTAATGCGGGGCCGTTTTAGACTGCTAGCGAGAAGAGGGTTGGCTTCCTTTGGACGTTTCGGTAAAATGTTGCTGCTGAGGGAAACTTGTAAAACTTTAAGTTCTACGTCAGTTTAGGTGATAAGTTAAAGTGAAACTTGAAGATGGGTTGAAGCAGCTGCAGCTTATCAAGATGAATTTAGAGAATCTAGGCCATCTGGAAGTTTCACGGGTTAAATATTTCAGTCTTCACGTCCTTATTTCAATATACTTACTTAAGTTTCAGCTTTAAATTTCATAGCCGTCTAATTAAAGCTTTTTAGGTAAAGGATAGTTTTAATTGTCACTAAAAGTTTTCGCTGCTGTGTAAGAGAAGCATAGTCTTATGTTAATTTTATTCGTTGAAGGTGCAACGTTTGCCTTCGTATACTAAAGTAAAATTACAGAAAGTGGTTTGGTGTTGTGAGGCAGACGTCTTGCGGTTCCAGAAGGGAAAAGGCTTATGTACTCTTAAACTGAATTGTATCTTAAGCTTTTATAGTTCTGAAAGTTAAATATTCGCACAATTTTCACTTACAATACAGTAAAATTTCATATTCCATTAATCCGTCAAGTGTCTGAATAAGCCGAACCAATTTTCACACAACTAACAATTTTGGCAATACCGAAATATTAAATAATAAATTGTAGTTTCGTGTCAAAACCGTTTGCGCTTCATCTCTGATTTATGTTGTACAGTCGTAAATAAAGAAAATCTTGTTCATAATTCTATGAGCATTAATAACTTCGTTGTTGTGGCACGTGCTACTGACAGGTAGGCACTACAGGTAAATAAATTTGAAATGTTAGAAAAACTAATGCGTTGTATTTATTATTGGATTCTCGGGTATAGAAGTAGAAAATTGGGAGTCCATGCAATAATGGTTTATTATAACGCCATCTTAGATTCGGCTCGGACGGTTAAATGTTCATGATGTTTTATAAAACGTAATGTGTTGCTTGAAATAGTTGTACTGGGATGTAGCGATATGAGCTATACTGTTTAAGTACATAAAAACTTTTATTGTATCACAGATAGAAAAAAAAATACTTTGTACACTATAGCACCTAGAGATTGTTGCATTCATTTCCTTGTTTATTTATATTTTTATATCATCAAACGTGAAAATTTTGGCAAGCTGTGGAATGGTTTTAAAAAATGAAATCCAAATATTATTTTCCGCCGTTAACGTAGACAGACATATCAGTGAAAAATAAAATAGAAACGGAAAAAAAATAAATTAAATTTTACTTTTTTTGTACATCCAATTTTTCAATGTTCTATTGCTAGTTTTATTGGCTGACAATGCAATTTTTATTTCATTTATGATGTACGAAAATAAACTATTACGTATTGGATAAAAATATTTTGCAAAATAAAAACTCTGGCAAAGTTTCCAAATTTTATAAATTATATAAAATCCATTTCATAATGTTTCATAAATTCCATTTCATTTCATAATTCGAGCTTATCACAAATGTAAAGTTAGGTGACCATTCAAATTTTACAATACTGAGCTGTTATAAGCAAACTCATATTTTGCTGTAATTAGCAAGACAGGCACAATATTAAAGCCTAGATTACAAATTACTTCTCATCACACCTGTCGTCAGGAAGCAACGCGCCTAATTAATTCTAATAATCCGTATCAAAAAGTTCATTATAACACAGTAACTAAGAGAAACGGCTCATAAACAACATCAATTTGGGCCGAACCCGTCTAATTGTGAGAGTGCTGTTCACGGCGACGTAACACCTGGAATGCGACGCCTTAAATCCGACGAGCTTACGACCTCACCACACCTGATACCCGGAGTTTATTCTCAGGACTGCCTAGTCACCCCACCCGATACCTCCACAGACAAAACTATACCTTCCTACACCGTAACACGGACCATTTTCACATACTCCCAACAAAACTGTTCGATAAAACGTAGGTATGAAAATATTACGCTGGTTAGTTATGAAACGATTAAGTACGTATATAATATTTAAGTTGGTACATCATCTATATTAGTCCGGGTTACCGTGGCTATAAATGTCAGGGGTAGTTAATTTCACAGTGTTTATCGCTGTTGGCTCTCGTCTTAGACTAGTCGCAAGTCTAGACCATCTATCATGTTGTCTTCATATATTCCTCTTGAATGTAGAGATAAGGTATTAGTGCGAGCGGTTTGAGTTCACTTTAGGTCATGCTTGGTTGAGCTCTGTGTATTGTTACTGACAGACGATTGCTGTTAGTGTACGGAGTTTGAGTGTGATAGGCTATGGTTGCATAAATAAGACTTTTAGGAACTTTTGGGATAACGCGTTACGTTAACGATACAATGAAATGAAAAAAAAATTGGCGACAATAACAATCAAGTAAGTGTGGCAACCGGCCTGTCATCGAGAAATTTTGTATGAAAATCTGATCAGCCACTCTGATGGGTGTCGTAGGAACTACTTTGGCAGTACATTCTAAATGTCGAACTTTCGATACTCGACAGTACCGGCTCTACAGAATCGCGCTAGTGATGTGTCTATTGGTTTTTCAATAACAATCGATATCCGCTGTCAGTTTAATCTTTTTATAACTATGACGAGTGTTCTACTACACTAGCATTTTTAATTATAGAAACTTTTTTTTTTAATCTTTGTTTCCATAATTACCGTTGTCCCGTCGAGTATTTTCACTTCACGAAGGTTAATGTCGGTCTTCGGGAACTATGTTAGTTTAATCTAAGTACAGAAGACGTTAAGTACTGCAGCTTTAACCGACAAGTTAAGTTCACGCAGTTTGATTAAGGACTTGAAGATGTTTTCTTAACAACTTCTAATAGCTTTGAGTTCCTCGGTGTATACTGAAGTAGCTTTTGACTTCAACTTCTTTATAAATCACAAAGAAAAGAGTTAATTTGATATAAAAATATATAGAGCTAGTAGTCGCCCCCGACCTCGTCCGCTTGGACTTTAGTTCTATTTTCCGTTTACTCCTATGAGTAATAGCGTGATGTTAAAAAAATTGAACTTTCAAAGCAGAATATATTTTCAATTCGAATGAGTAGTACCTGAGGTTAGCGCATTCAAAGAAACAAAAAAAAAAATCTTCAGCTTTAAGAATATTATTTTTATGGATGCGTTTGACGATATTATGCTTCTGGGGTGGTCATGAATTGTCTTTGAGAAACTGAATAATGAATATAAATAAAAAAGAAAGCAAAGTCGCACAACATGATATGATGGATTACTGCGGTTTACTTATGAATAAACAAATAAAGGACAGCCAAGAGATGCCAAAACTTCTATGACACAGTTGTGAATATAACCGTTTAGAAATAGCACCAACAGCGTGGCGAATACACCAACAAATTACGAAGTTATCCGTCCGAGTAGTTTAGGCAAAAATATTACGAGCAAACAGAAAGTGCTGGTACGCTACTTAGTCACTTTGTAAGTTAGTTTCATGAAAAAGTTGTGTAATGCAGTGGTCATTTATCTCGAACGCCAGACGCATATGCCGCTGTCCGCTTTTATATTGTATTTGTTCTATATGGCTTTTGCTGTTATGATAATCGGCTTTATGCAAGTTTATCCTTTCGGTATTCAGGTACTGTTTATTTATATCTCATCTCAACTGCTGCAATTATGTTTAACAAGGGGAAAATGAAACTTCTGTTTATTCTTTGAAATACTAGTGCGCACTAATTGCTCAGTTAGACTTTTATTTTTATTACCTACATATATAAAATCACGCATTATAAATATTTATTTATTTATAACGCCTTCTTCTCATAGAGGTAGGCAGACCAATGAACATATTAACTATCTGTTTTTGTTCTAACTCAGAATAACAAACAGAAATATTAATACTTAAGTAAATACATAACTTGTACATTGAATACAGTGAAAAATGAAATCAATAAATACGTCAATAATTCTCAGTAGGAAATAGGGTAGTCGAAGGCACAGTTTCAGACATAAATTGGGAATCAGTTTCTCAGAATATGTCGCAATCGGAACAAACTATTATTTATTCTGAGAATTAGTAAGACCATAGATTAATAATGAACGTAAACCTCTCGGAATCGAGGCTTATTTCCGTTCTGTGAAGTAGGTCGGTTTTGTTTGTTTTAAATAATATTTACATTAATACAAACAATGAATCGATTCCGAAAACACATTTTCCGGTGGAAAATATGATTTCGGTAAAATTAGGTGGTTGAATGAAATGAACGATTGATACTGACACGTGAATAAAAGTGCAGAATCAGATGTAAATATTGCAATTTTGTTTAAAAAGTCAAACCCATGTTTTGTACGATTTCAATGAATACGAATTAACTGCGAATACAAAAAAAATCTACATATATGAACTCTAAAACGGTGACGGCCACTACAAGAAAAATTATAATGAAAAATATATATTTTTACTTTATAAAAAATTACCTATAAAAAGTAAGAAGCTATAACCAAATACCAATAAAGCCGGAGACTGCCCTCTGAATACTTAATAAACTTATAATTCGCCGGAACTTCAAAAGGATGCAAAACAAGCGATCAGCATTCCGCAAGGTTCACCTGTTTATGCAAACAGAATTTCCACCTTCCCATGTTTCAAATCTCTATAAAGACTACTAAAGGAACTTTGAAATTAAACGTTACTTCGTAAAATTTGATTTACCTTTTTCTATTAACTGCTTACCGCGATAAACAAGTTCGGGCCACGCTAAATTGCCATCTGCGTAGGGTCCATAATTTCATATTTATATTTTGTTTGTTCTACCCTTTATTTAAAAGTTATTTTGTATTCTATGTTTATCTTGTATATGGAGAGAGGAAAGGATAAAGAAAATTCAATATTCTAAAGGTATCGTTATGTCGCGTTTCAAAGCTTTGAGCTTATAAATTCTGTACGTAAAATAAATAGTACGTTTGTTTCCCAAAACATCAAAGACAAAAAGATATTTTGCCTGCTTTGAATGTATACTTTATTATTTTACTTGTTAACTGAAAAGTTAATAATACTAAAATCCCGGAAGCAGTCTTAATCGATAACATTAAGTTAAATTGTCTAGTGATATGTTTTTTAACACACATTTACCGAATTTCTTTTTAGTAGGTACATTATTAAATGATAAGGCAACGTAATTAAAGATAATTTGTTATACTGTTAATTTTAGCTTACATTATTTATTCACTACTACTTAACCCATTCTTCATTGAAATTTAACAAGAAAAATTATCGACTGTCGATAAAGTGTACAAAAGACGTAGTCACTCTATCATTATTCATATTTCTTTCTAAAACCTTGTATTTTAGTTCATCGCACTACAGACCATTATTAAGGGGAATATGAGCCGGTTGTCCTAAATTACGGATATCAGTGAATAGCTGTTAATGATAGAGCGAATGACAGAAGTGGAACAAACTGACGGGTACAGGCGTGGCATTTGTGATTCCAAACGTACAAGGGTCTAAACGTTGAGATATCATTTTCTGATAATATTATTTGAAAGTTTTCGTAATTCTTTTTTTTTTATTAGCTGATTGTGTATTAATTTTCTGCTAATATTATTTAAAAGTTTTCGTATTTCAAATCTTTTTTTTATTAGCTGATTGTGTATTAAATTTAAGTTGGCATGGCTATAAATTCATATTTATTTCGGTTTGATAAAATAACTAGAGGTCACCCGCGACTTCGTCCGCGTGGAAATCCTTCCCGTGTAAATCCCGATCCTTCGGGAACTCCAGGATAAAAAATAGACTACGAGTTATTCTGGGTCTTCAGCTACCTACATACCAAATTTCATCGTAATCGATTACGTAGTATTTGCGTGAAAGAGTAGCAAAAACAAATACATACCTACTCACAAACTTTCGCATTTATAATGTTAGTAGGATGTGCAACCTTCTCATTTATATAATAATCAAGGAGCTTTATGTGTGTGGCGAGCATAAAAAGGATTAACGTGTGGTTCAGACCACGACTAAGACATAATGACCATAAGTCTAAAAAATATAATAAATCTATACGATTCAATGTTTCTTATCCCGTTGCAAACTACATTGTACACAATGTTTCGATTCCAAATTAGTCCGTTTTCCATTAACCCAGTATCCAAGTTACATACAACAAAGTACTGACGTAAGATACAATATATCCTCGATCCAATTTCGATTGTCTTCGAGAGCACAGATCTTGGAACGCAAGATATTTCCCTACTCGATAAATTCTCAAGTGAGAGACTGGAGACCGGACTGTCTAGTTCGACTTATCCGATAGTTTCCTGCTTGACATTTGAAATTATTGCACAACATAAATAGCTAAGCGTCTTGCCTTCTGAAACTGTATCATTCAAATATATTACCTAACTTAGAAAGAGGTAATTTAAGGCTAATAATTGTGTTTCCGGTAACACGACCTGAAATTGCTTTTCACAGAATACGAATCAATAAAATCTCTACCAATTGAAAAATCATCGGTCAAAGTTGTTCGACGTTAAATAAACCTTGTTTTCTAACGACCCAATTTGCCGTTCCACGTATTCGATTCATCAGCAATTCGCAAAAATTGGTCGCATAGAACAATGGCATCGTGTTATCCGTTGAAAAAACATGTCCAACCGAAAGCGGTTCGTTAAAATAAACCTAATCCTATTGCGGAAATTGTGATAACGGTCTGGTGGCCTGTCGGGCTGAGTCGGGCTACGTCGGTCGTTGTCGCTCCATGTTGTCGAGATCGTTCGCAGCCTCCCCTCTCGTATAAAGTAACAAACTCACCAGAGTAACAATTAATCGTCAATGTTGGTACTGTTACTAGTTTGACTTGCGAAGTTGATAATATGTTAATATGTTCACCCAGTTGAACGAACCGATAATGGACAAGTACGATAGCAGATTTATTTTTGGAGTGTAGACTTTTAATTACTCACTCAATTTATTAAAGTGCTCAGTATACATTTACAATTTTATGGCCTCATTGCTTTTGCTTTTACATGGATGATATCCGATATCACACTTCCTCCCTATAAATATCATGTAGGATAACCCGATGTATTTCGTAAATATTATCCCGTGATGGGTATTATTAATAATCGAAAATAAGCGTGTGCGGTGTACCGAGATAACTGGCTATCGCACAGACAGTTCCATTATATTTGCTGCGAGGCAATTTATCTCCCAGCGCTTTTTGTTGGCGATGCTTGTAAACTATGAATAGCGAAATCAATTTCAGAGCTAGCAATCGAAACCAAATGAATTTATATACATACACCGTATATACGTGCCAGCAATCATGTTGAGTTTCTAATTGTTCGCAGATTCAATGAAAATAAAAATATGGGTACAACGAGGACGTACGACATGATGAAGATAGAAACGTATATGGGAAAACAACGGATGAAGTAAACATTGTCGGTGACAGCGTGGTTTTAGCCATGTATCGTAAAGTAATGTATGCAGCGGTGGCCGCGCTGACACTACAAATAATTGGTGCAGCGCGGCTGATGTGTCCGAGTGACCCTAACTGCGTTTGCGGTGGCACGCTCGCCGTCGAACTCAATTGCAACATCGATGGTGAGTGCACTTAAATGTTGACGCTTACGAATGCCTTTTACAGCTGAACCCAGTACTGCGCAGCGCAATTTCAAATTTCCTTTACTTTATATTTTGCTTCACTTCAACTTTCTGAAGAAGATTTTAAGCCGATTAGAACATCTCGGTCGTTCGATTCATGTTGTGATTTTGTGTGTTGAAGATTTTTAAACTTAACTGTGTATTTCAGGGCGGACAATAAAGATAAACTTACTACCAAACATCTATATAAACATAAAATGTGAGAACGCAACGAGTCTCGACTATAGCAAGTTACCAAAATGTGCCAACAGCATGAGTTCATTCAAATCAGTCAGTTTTAAGGATTGCCCTCTACCATCATCTTCATTCAATGATGTTTTGACAAGTTTGGGAGTATCTAAGACTATGGCGTTGATATTTCAAAACGCAAAGAACCTATCCGGATATTTTGACAGGAAACATTTTGCAGGGTTGCAAGATTTAACTAAACTACTTTTGTCTATCAACGGGATCACACATTTACCGGATAACCTTTTCATGGACATCAATAAGCTCACATGGTTAAACATACGTTCGAATAGTATTAATCTTTCAGAAGAACTGTTTAAGCCATTGGAAAGACTAGAAACTTTAGAAATTAGTCACAATCACATGACCAATATATCTTCGAATTTATTTTCACATTTATCTTTCTTAAGAAAACTTTCGCTGTGGCAAAGCAACGTCACCTGGTTCTCTAAAGATCTTTTCACGGGTGTCGACGTGCTCGAAGAATTAGATCTCAGCTCTAACGGTCTTAACGAACTTCCCGCGTCGATATTTAAGCCTTTAAGGAAGTTAAAGAAGCTAACGCTATTCTCTAACAAGTTCTCGTCACTGCCGCAGAATTTATTCAAAAATAATGAGAAACTTGAAACGGTGGTGATATTAAACAATGATGTTAAACTGAAGGACTTGCCGAAGAATCTTTTTGGCGATCTGCCAAATTTGAAACTGATATATATTCAGCGAAGTGGACTTGAAACCATACCGTATGACGTTTTTGCCAATTCGCCACTAATCACGAACATATCATTAGCATATAATGACATAGCCACACTGCCGGAATCCATTTTTAATGATCAAATAAATTTACTCGAGTTGGACCTGAGTTATAATAAATTAAGCGAGCTCAAACCGAAACTGTTTTCATCTTTAGTAAGATTGGAAAGGCTTAAATTATGTCATAACGCTTTGGTGGCAATATCTGGGTAAGTAAAATTTTATACGAGTCTGCTGGATATCTTTTAGATTACATCACGTGACGTAATTTATTTTTTATTACAGCCAAACCTTTTCGTCCCTACTTAGCCTAATATACTTAGGCATGGAACACAACAATTTGAAAACGATTTCTTCGTATTTGTTCAGCAACAACAAACAGAGAATGTCAATATCTCTGGCGTATAATAAACTTGATTTCGAGGACAAAGAGTTAACAAATAATTCTTGGATGGTGAAAAGGACGTCGCCTTTCGCCCACACTTACAATTTAAAGCTATTGAATTTAAGTCACAATGAATTTAAAGTAGCCTTTGAAGACTGGTGGGTGAATGGCCACGAAAATTTAGATATCAGCCACAATAATATACAAAACCTTTGGGTGAGTATTTAATGAACAACGAATATTTTCTCTCACAAACTTTTTTTCTCTAATCTTTATTTGAGGATAAAGAATATTATTTACAATGTTCTTAAATCATTTTAGGGCGATGAACCCACTACGAAAAATTATCAAAACGTTATGAAAAAAGCATTGCGACACGTATGGATTTCTGAAAATCCGCTAAACTGTGAGTGTCGTAACTACATATTCTTGGATTATATGCAGGATAATACCAAAACAAAGGTGGGTATCTTATACTAATGGTACACATTTTATATCATAAAGATATAATAACACACACGAAACAACGATATTAATTCCCACAAAATATTTCAGATTGTCGATCTACAACACGTACATTGTCCGCTGTGGTCGAAGGAGGCGTGTTACATGAGGTTCACTATATTCATTTCGCTCATAACGATCGTAATATCGTTGTACATAATAATAATCATAGTATTCATAATATATAGGAAGCATATTAATCACATGTTAAAGAGGCGATTTTGTATGTACGCAAGAAATAGTGGAAAATTGGAAATGCACAACGTAGTAATTAGGTACTGTGATAACGACGAGGAATTCGTCCTCAAAGAAGTCATGCCCGTAATGAAATGCAATAAGGCACTTAAAATTCAAACAAATCCGATTAAGAATTCTAGTAACAAGGAGAATTTCATAAGAAACTTTACGAGCTGCGTCAAAGATGTGAATAAATGCACCACGCTAGTCGTGTTCTCTTCGAACTACTTAACGTCTACTTACAGTCACGTGGACATAAAGAAAATTCATAGCGAAATGTTGAAAGCGGAAAACACGATTTATGTTTTCGTCGACATCGGTCCAGAGAATTCAATATACGCATTTCTGGAGGAACAACGTGATGTCACGACGACTATAGTATGGAAGGAAACGAATTTTTGGGAGAAATTGTTCGGAATGTTGTCTGATGGACACGTGAAGGAAAAGTACATCGCGAGCTATGAACTGATGAAATCGAATCAAGTTTTCAACGCAAAGGCAAAGCTGCCTTCAAATATATCATTCTCGAAACTGCCCGATTGGCCAAACATGTACGACGTGAACACATTAACACATAGTCAAGTTTAGTTTCACTCTCTGTACTTAATTTAGCGAGGTAAAGACTGACTTCTCCGCTACGATAACATCTAATCACTCATAGATTTCGAGTTTCATTTGTTTTATATCGTTGTGTTATAGTACTTACACGGATAATGCTTGTATAAAATTTTTATAAACTATTTTATCCTGTAAAAATTAGGGTAAAGACTTATTGTTTGTAAACTGTGAATAGTAAGCCAACCCACACTTGTTCTGCGGTAAAACCATTCGATGCCTACTTCAAAGAAGTGTGTGTGTCACAATTAATAAAAGAGGCAACATGTAATCGATATGTAAGCGTTTCTTTCAAGTAAGTGTAAATAAATTTAATGAGACATTAATATAAACGAAAACATTAAAGTTTCATGGAAACTCCATGTTGTTAAGAGTTGTAAACTGCAGCTTATAATAAAACCTATACTTTAACAACAAAGTGTGTGATTTTATTTATATTACCTAAAGTATTTCTTATTCTCCACAGTGCTGTTTAGGGAGCAGTTTTAGAGCTGTTTAGGGAGCAGACAACATAACTGCTAGATAAATGTGATAAAATTTCAAATTATTAAATATCTAATATACTTATCCAGAAGAAGTGAAACCATTCCACACTTTAAGTAGTCATGATACTTTAGACACACTAGCATTCTTTTGCAAGAAGAGTCGATGTGAATGTATCATAAATAAACCAAACATTATAGAAACCGGCGTTCACATGTAAAACAACCTTTATCATGTAACATGACACATTATTGGCTCCTGCTTAGAAGCCTTACAGCCATCGCGTTAATTGAAAAGGGTATTGGGTAGTTTCTATCGATCGGTGTCCGTCGCCTGTTGTATTAGAAATTCGAATTGGATTAAGATTACAATCTTATTAATATTACTGATTAAATTTCGATAGTTTCTGTTGATTAGTTTTTATAGCACTATTGTTTTAATTATTAATACGAAGATAATAAAGTAAATAACGTCAAAATATATAAGACCTTCATTTCGAAGCTATTGTATTTGACCATCATAAGTGTCTATACAATGATCAAAATGATTAAAAGATTTGATTTAGATTTTGATAATAAGAGAATTATTATACATGTGAATTTATTGTGTATACGTGTATTTGTCACACACTTCTCTGCCATCTGTCCGCTGGATGGTAAGCGGTTACCGTAGTCTATGAACACCTGTATCACCAACACTTCACACGTGCGCTGCCGATCTTTTAACAACCACCTTTCTCTCTTTCTGAAGAATCCCATACCGTAGCCCACTTCTTCTCTATGTGGAATATGAGTTATTAATTATTATGTGTATTCAGTTAACTATTATTATGTAGATACGAATAATTTTAGCTATCGTTAACTTTCTCCAAGAAAGTTTGTTGTCAAAATAGTTTACATTAAGTTCTTTGATTTGAATAGATCTAGTTTTAGTTGTCGCTAAGTAGGTAACAATAACCTTTAACTAGTTCAAACTAGAAATATTTAGTCTAGACTTTTCTCATAACTTTGCCCTAAATCATTTCTTATCTTGATAGAATTATATTTATTACGACGCCGTGAGTTTTACATACATGTGTGATTGTTATAGAACGAAAATCATAAAAATATTTTTAGGTAATTTATTTTATTACGTCGGGGTATTTTTATGTGGTATGAATATATTTAAAATCAAATGTAATGTAATGAGAGGTAAGATTGTTATAATAAATTAACTTATTTTATGTATTTTATTCGATAAATTGTTTAGGAAAGGAAACGAACTAGCAACTATATGTAGACATCACATATGTATTCTTATTAGACACCTTTTCTTGGGGAAAAGCAGCTGGATGTAGTTACTAAGTACTAATAAATACCAAAACAATTTATATTCGTATTATATTCAACTTGTCATATTAACCAGTTCTTATTTAGAGACCACAAAACTATAATATCGACTACTACTTGATAAATATCTACAATTATAGAATCGATATCCTAAATAATAAAACTCTATACCAAGGCAGTGTAAAATATCAATACGTCATGGGAAATAAATAGCGAATGACAGTCGGAACCCTCTATCAAGTTCACCATGGAAACGAGTGGGGCCGAATCGACCCGAGGGCTGCCGAAGCGGTGGTACCAAAACGGCACTTTTATATCGCCTATAAATCAACTGTTATGAAAACCTATGTATGTACAATGTGTTGGTAATGGTCGTGAATAAATAAGCATGCACCTTTTATTTTTGGATGGTTATTCGTTTATTTTTAAAACGAAAAATATTGATGAACGTTTATTACATTGAGGGTCATTTTAATGATTGGCTGTTTTCTGATCAAAGTAAAATAAAAGAAGTTATTATATTGTTGTCTGTACACTTCGCGTACCTGGGGGTGATTGAACAGCGCTCCAGGCGTTTTCTCAAGAAATGTATTTGATTTAGCTAACGTTTTGAGTACCATAAAGTGAGGAATTTACCTAAATAAAATATAACTTCTAATACCTATTGGGTCTTTGATGCGCGTAGCTCTCAATGAAATATTTTTATTTTTTGAGGATTAAAACACTTTATTAAAAATAAAAAAGGGCTCCATTTAACAGTCGTACTTATTTATTTAACAAAAGTCAGCACCCAAAACTCAGCAACAAATATAAACAATCAAGTATGCACACAGATTTCAATCTACAAAACTCGTCCCAGCGCAATAATTCATACCCGTTCCTCTTATTCCCAAAAATATGACCGCACAAGCGACATTGGGCCCATTAAATACCTGTGGAAGAGTTGGGAGCCGCATTATTTATTCCCAAGCTCCGGGCTATAAATACCAGCCAGATATCCCCATGTATCTAACTATAAGTGCTATTACGCACAGTTGATTACGCGTACAGAAAAGTGGCTTAACCTGTTTTCTCTTTAATTATAATGTATTATCAAAAAGATGCTGTAATTATTTCCTTTTACTAAGATCACAGTAAAGTTAGTTAAGTGGGAAAAGAAAGTTCAATGGGCAGATTTCGAATATACAACGTCACGAATGTAAGCCCAATGGTTTAAATATATTTTATCAAAGTCTATCTTGCTCTTCGCATCGGCTCTACTTTTCGAACTGGCGCTCAATGTAACTGCAAACATTACATAATTATCAGTATGTACTTGTCCTTTTGACCAAATTAATTCTGATGTATGATTTTGATGTATGTAGTTGTTCGAACATAGTGTTGCAGGGCGTCTAATTCATATTGAAATAGCGTTAAAAGCCATTAATGTGATGATGTTGGTAGTGATTTACATTGCGGTCTTAATAATGATTTAGTTTTATCCTATGTTCATGGTATAATGCGATTTATGATATCAGGCTTATATTTATGTCGTAGTGCGGTTTTAGTTCTGACAAAATAGGGTTTGGTTTAACTTTAAAACAATGGCGTAGATAATAAATGGCATCTTCATTTATCACTATCATCATACATCAAAATGTTTATCAATTTATTGTAGACGGAACAGTCTTGCTTTCTTATCAGTATTATTATTTCAATTCTCATTTGCTGCTACCAAGTCTGATAAAATAACGTATAAATGTAAGTTATAAATAATAGATATAGGACTACAGGGACTTACGTAGTATAATCGTCGGATAAAATTTTCCACCAAAACCGAAACACTTTTATTGATCATACAAAAATTGGTATCACGTGGACATCGAATCTACGACTCTCGTTGCTGCAGCGCCGACATGCCAATTAATTAATCAAGGCTACAATGTACCGATGAAATTGAAACAAGATGTATCGTGTTATCATAATTACTGTGAATGGTCATTAGTCAACATGGACAGATATTGTATAACAATGCTTTACATCTGATGAACATGCCACCTATTAATAATAACAATGAACACCAATTATCGTGGACAATAACACTCACATAAGTAGCGACTGACTGATAATTTTGATATAATAGAATGGCTTCTGTAAGTGGAAATTGAGGTATTAAATATTCGTCACGAAAATATATTATGGTTTGAAAATGCCTTCTTATACCCGAAATTGTAGGCACAGATGTATGAAATGCAGCATAATTAGCTATTTAAAATGTAATAAGAAGGTACATGACTATATTAGGAGGCGAATCTACCGCCGTATTTATTGTGCTGACAGGTGGTATGGTGATAATTTATCCCGAAAGACCCAAGTTTTGAACCCATTTGAAGAAAATTCTCTACAATTGAAACCATGAAGTATCGAGTGTTTGACATTAAAATGTACTGCAAAAATAGTTACTACGACGCCCAGTAGGGGCGCTGAACCGATTGTCGTACAATTTCATACGTTAGCCAGCCGGTGATCGGCAGTCGATAGTGAAAAAGAATCAGTGTCTGATTTATAGTTAGTGTAGTAAGAATGAGGCGTGCGAATTTGATTACTTATGAGTCGACTGTCTGGAAGATACTGTTACTGTATGGAACATGGCTTCAGAATCCTATTTGATAAGCTTACTGCTGCTTACCCCGTATATCTTACCAGTCGTAAGTAACGTAATTGAAAGTAAACCGCTATATAAGTACTATTTATTAAAGGGCTTATACTTCTTCAGAGACTTATAGGTACATAGAATGTTTCTTTAAGTGGCTCATAATCATATCATACATTGCAACAGGTTTTATATAAACTAATGGTCACATTATTGTTATTTATGACATTCAGCGTCCTTTCAAGATAAAACTATTTTGCCGTTATTGCTCTAGTGTATGTCCAGAGTAAAGAAAAATGGAAATTTATGACATTCTATACATATTCTTTGCACAAATAATGCAGTCTATTTTTGGAACTGGATAATCATGCATTGTATTATTATATATCTCTATAATTACTTAACCTTCACATAGTTTGAGAAAAACTTACAACATGGGGCAAGACTATGAATATCTATTGTTGAAAATTAAAAATTACGCGACAGCATTCTTATCATTTTTATATGAATAACCACATCACCACAAGTCAAACTATAAACGCTATCAGCAATAAAACACAAACATGCACTCATCTCATTTTATATGAAAAACGCAATCAACATCACATTCTTCCGCAGTCAGCCACCATATCGATATCACATTCACTGCAGTACAATACGAATGCATTATTTCAATGTTTCACGGTGTATTCGCGGCACGTTGCGCTGTCTGCGTATCTCCCCAAGGGGAACGGAACGGGATTCGTCCCGGATACCCGTGGATGTGTAGACTCCCTAGCGACCTTCCGTTATATATGTCTGAAACATTGATTAGCTAGAACTATGATGTTTTGTTGGCTTTTGTGGTATTATTTTATAACAAGTACAGTATTTTTCGTAACACTAGAGTAATTTAAAGCCATCACGAAACTTATGCTTTTAACGGGAATTACGGCATCCCAACGCGTTTATTTTACAATAATTCATGAGAGTTTTGTTAAAGTTGATCGGCTACAAAACATAATAATAATAAATGATATTTTCTTGATCATAGGACTCGTAAATGTGTCATAACAGTAAGTTTTTATAGAATGGGTTAGACAAGTCTTATTTTATTTGGAATTTGTAATAAACCTGTCAAAACACCAATGTTACCACTATTTCTTTTCAGACATTATGCACCCCCATAGATTTCTTTAATTAGCAGTGCTGTACCACTTGCTTTTAACGGCTCTCCGCCCCTCTGATTACACTTTCTGTTAATCTATTACAAGGCTATCGCACTAAAGTTACCTTTATAGCCGCTGTAGCTAAAAATGAAACTTGGGTGGGTGCAGTAGTAGCGAAGTAACGACTTGAAATCAAAACACAACGTGGTACATCCACTTTTATATTCAAATAGCTTCTAGAATATTCAAGTTTCAAATACATTCCGTTCTCTACGATTTTTAATTTCAGAACAAAATAGCTTTGCCGCAAAAAGTATATGATAATAACTTGCATTATTGCAATGTTCCGAGCGAGGGAGGCCGGAGCGTTTGCGTCGCTTCTCCCGCGAGGGCTGCGAAATGAGATTCGTCCCCATAACCCACAGATGCATGGCCTCCCTACCGGCCCTCGCTATCGCATTGATTAGTTTTAGAATTATAATGGCAAAATATGCAGATAATTTGCGTTTCCAATTTACTCGTCATTTAGTATGTATTGAATGTCCTCGTAATTTGGATTTATAATATTGGCAGGCTAATAGATGTTGAAATTACTTTCCAAAATTATACCTACCAAACGATGGTGAATAATCAAGTAATAAATAACCAACGTAGCTTGTAAAAATATGGACGGCATGACTTTGATTTTTGCTAATATTCACCACCATACATTTTTCATTACCTACCTATAAGTGCCTCGCTCACATGTAAGCACTCAAGTATTTCGTCACGTCATCACATGAATAAAACATGATCAACTTCCAAATAAAAATTGGGGATGACTGGATGTATTTTCGGTCCATTTATGAAGTCTTTGCGAGTAAGAATCCGAACTCTGACCACATTCCATCATTGTGGTACAACAAAACAAACGCGGTGGCTTGACAAGAGTAAGATTGAGCGGTCCACAAATTAAGTACAAAGGCTGTCACCGGTACGCCAGTGATCAGGGCGCTTCTCATGAAATATTCATGGGCACGGATGCGGTCGAATGTACCGCTGCGATATATTTACCGCTGACCACGACCGACGCCGAAATAATAACTAGCCGGAATTATGGATGGTATGCGTAGTTATGCCGGACTGCAGGTTACTCCGCCCTAATTATTTCTTAATAGAAATTCTTTGATATGAGAATGTAGGGAATGGAGGGAATATTTTTCCTCTTTGTCCTTTGATCGGTATTACGTCAGGTTATTAAATCTGAGGAAGATTGATTTGATTTGTATGTGGATCAGAGCTTAATGTGTTATGATAAGATTATGGAATGTGGACATGGGGTGCGCGACATATTGACTAATACTTAGAAAAAGAGACCATTGATATCATCAAAATTATAAAATATTATACGGGTGTACTCATTTTGTGATCTCAAGTAGAAATATGAAGCTTGATAAAATTGGTCACGTCATCGCAACTAAAATGAGTTTCATAACTCGAAAACCCTTCTAGGTTTCCCACCACCCAAATATCTGTCACCACGAACAGCTACTTTGTCACATGTCAATGGCTGTCATATTCGAGTACCCTATATCCGAGTCGTTCGTTCTAAACGCGGTAGTTCTAATCAATGATGACAGGTGTCAGTTTCTGTCGCCCAGCAATGTGTAACATGCGTATTCGGTCTTATTATGGAATATATTGTAGAGTTTGAGCACGAAATATTATTATAATGTTCCTAAAAGTTTTAGATGTGTTGGAATTGAGAACGTAGAGGATATTATTATATTGTATTCATAGGAATTGTTTAAGTAACTTGTTACTAAGGGACCGTAAGATGCCCTGTATGAGCCCTTTACAATAATAAAGTGGGGTAAAAAAGGAGTAATTAAAGAAGACATTTTTTTTTGTTTAGTTAGTTACGTTCAATTACTAGTATTAAAACCGAATCGGTGGATGTACTAAGATAAACCAAAAAGTAACCCAATATACCAATTCGATAGCAAAGCCACACAAACACCAACCCTTTATTCAAATCTCATCAAGAAGTAATTTAATCGCCGTAAACCCAAAAAAGTTTGGTACACAGACAAACGGCTCACGAAATCACTAGATTAAGTAAACTAAATTACGTTGTAAAGCAAATATGAACCGTTGGGTCTGAGTTAGAGGAGATCTATTTATACACAAGTTTGCGGTAGATTAACAAAGAAGTTATAACTTAGATGTTCCGAGTCTATTGTCTGAATGGAGATTAGGCAGGGCCTCTGTGGATTCACCTAATACCCAGACAGACTGTTAGTTCTCGGGCTTAACGCTAGACAACAATACGGCTCATAGTTTAATAATTATTACGTTGCGGAGATAAGCTTCAAAATTTCAATACGATGTTATCTTTTTGTTGCCAGGCGCCAGGTGGTTGTACATGGAATACTTATGTCAAGTTTATCTACATTATATTACTTAGTTGGAGTTTAAATTATAAAAACATAAATTTTAAAACTAAAGAGTATGGAGGGTCTAAGGGCTAAGTTTATTTAAGATATTAAAGAATAAGCGTACATAATATTTTTCTGCGAGATTGATTCATGCGTTCTCTTGTTACACAATAAACACAAAGCTTAATATAATATATATCTTTATTAAAAAAATGTTTAGTTTAATATTTGTAAGACATTGAATTTGACAATTGTCAAAGCTTTTATTATTTCGTAACATAGACATAAGATCTATATTCCGTTAACACATTCCTTTTTACTAACATACTAATTAAATGTCTATACGTTTACCTCGAGAATATCATCGTACCGAGATATAATTTGAAAAATCATATATATAATTAAGATATGTACAAACTTACGTAATAAAATATACCCCTACATTGTTGCTGGTAACAACCAGCTCTTAGTGATAGCCTTGTAAACCCAAAGACGATTTCAACAGTAACGATTATAACAACTCATTTTTAATGAGGGCTTCAGTCTGTATGTATTTAATTTAAATTGTTACAGCCTAGAATTTCGTAGGATGTGAGAGTACATACATAACATTTACATAAGAAAATTAAAGCTTACACAAATTTACTCAACCAGACAATTAGTATAATGAATAAACTTATGTAGATATTGTTGATTCAATAATAAAATGGAACAAGGGCGTTCGAAATGGTCTAGACGTTTCTATTATCAAATTGTGACCTAAAAACTACAATGAATTCAAACAGAAAGTTAGAATTCCATTTGTCACTGATGAAATGATATTAAATTACAGAGTAATCAATCATGTTGTCCAAGACTAGTAATAAATATCAAATTTTATAAGTCTCGTGAATAAGCCTCGTGGGAATGAAATCATGAATAGACAGACGTTCAGAATATTGTAAGTGTACTTGAAGTAAAATATGAAACCATTGTTCTGATTTTGCTGTTGCGGAATTAAGCTTATTTATTTTGATATTGTATTTATTTACAGAATACGTAAGTCAAGAACAATACGCCACGTGTAAATTATACGTCATATCTAGGTATATTCAATAAATATAATTTACCGTCGAGGTTTCATAGAGATCTGTAGCTCGATTCTCTACTACTATCGATTACCGACAACCGGCTAGCTATCGATAAATTTTACACGAAAATCTGTTTAACGCGTCTACCGGGCTCCGTAAGAACTATTTTGGCTGTACACTCTAAATGTAAAACTCTCGATACTCGACACTACCGATTGTACAGAATTGCGCTACTACTACTACTGTACTAAGTCACAGTGACTTAAAAATTTCTAGTACAGTAGGGCTAGTTACTTGGTTTCAAACTGACAGTGCGTAATGTCTTTAACTATCCGTGTGGCAGATGCATAGTTAAGCAGTAGGCGCATTTACACACTGTGGTACTCCAGATATTTAATGCGACACATTTCATTTTGTTGCGAAATACAACTCAAGGCATTAATTTTAAGGTTTTATGTACATAAAATATTTATTAATCGCTATAAACAGGCGAACTTGTTAAACATAAATATAGAGACGTTGTAGTTATTTAGTTGATAAATCAAATTATATTATTAGAGCAAAATAAAGCGCATAAGCAAGGGGACTCAGTTATGTAAAAAGATTAGAAGATGCCACAAGTCGGTATTTATAATGTCACAATCTTGGAATTACGTCTTAAAGCCCCAAACTGAACTAAAAATATCGATCCGTAGTAGGCTCTACCCTTAAAAGTAATCGGCGATGGACAGGAACGTGAACCTAATTGGAGGCAAATTGCCTCAGCCGGGGGACGGAAAACACTTGGTAATTCCGTGACGAATTGGAGCGATAGTAAGTACTTCATATGAGCACTGACCGAGTATTTGCTGTTGCGATTCGTTTTGATGTGTGTTTCAATTTATACGTCGTGCTTGAGAACAGTATACTGTACAGTGTAGAAGTAAATAAAATAATTTGTCTTTATAAATTTATTAATAAGCAGTAGAACTAGAAACAAGAAAAGTTTGCAAAACCTATATCGTATAACAAGTATGAGTGATGTAAGTACGAGTAGTGCGTTATAGTTATGCTGTAAAACACTAATGAATGTGGTAACTAGAATCTTGTTATAAAAATAATACGAAGAGACCTTGGACGGTAAAGAATAATTTGATAAATAGGTAGTAACTATATTTCTATTATGACAGAAGAGCTATGCCCTATGAAGAGTATAATATTAGTCTATTATTTAACAACTCTCATTATCCAGACTGAATAGAAGTTTCTAGAGGTTTTCAAACCTAATTCACTAGAAAGCTATTGTATAGGTTTTGTAGCCTGAAAATATAGACGAAAAATATATACTTACTTTGGCTCATTTTCCAATGAATAGTGTATTCATCTAAAAATGTAAAAGCAAATGTTTTGTAAGAGAATATTTTTGATAGATCGTTGATTTTAATTGAAACCAAAGATTTTGTGGCTTTGATTAGGAAAAAGTAAGGTAAAAAACTAAGGAATTAATTGAAAGAAAATCTGAAAAATATTACAAAGCAAATTGACTAATTTATGGTTAGAATATTATTAATTCGCAGGTAAAATCAATGGAAATATTTTATGTTGATTTATATTTTAAAATAATTTAAAGTTATAAAGATGTTTTTATAGGGTAAACACTTAGAAAAGATTTTAGCAATAAAACCAATCCATGTTTTCTTTCAATAAATTGGAGAAAAGCATATGAATTACTAGGGAAAACCTGCGTCCAGTATCGTATCGTTTACGTTTCACTGTAATATTAAATTAAAATATACAACACTGCCGTGTTTCTGCAAAATTCCGGCTTTTATTTACCATGCGTTGATTTTTACTTGCGCATATTTAAAGATAACGTGACATTACGTATGCTCGCATGACGGTTACGAGCATGACGTCAAAATGTTATTACGATGCTCTTAATATTCCATATTACGACTCACCCTTTACTGTTCGAAATAAATAAAAAAATACTTGAGTTAATGTTCCTTTTATTATTGTTATAACTTCAAATTCATTTGTAAAAAGTGATTTTGTGATACTTAAAACATATTAAGACTTTTGATTGGTAAAATTGTTCTCAGAGGATCGGTAAATATTTTACGAAGTTTGCCAGACTTCGTAATAGTTTTGTCAATTAAACACTTAAGAAATGATTACTGAGGTTACCTTAAAATTGCCTTAGTTCAGTCTAGGTTTGAGACAATTACAATATCTGTTAGTTACTGAGCTATTATACTGACATAGAAGAATAGCTTACTTATATTATAACTCTTTCTACTTATCTGCCCCCTTCAATCAATTTGGATATAATTGATTGTTCAGAGATAGTTTGAAACCCATCTCACGGAAATTAACATTATGCGGCTAATAAAACATAACTCCCGAGTAAGAGCTAGTTCTTTATAATGCTCAAAAATATTTTGAACGCAAAATAAGTATTATATAAGTATATCTATTAAATGTCATACAGTCACAGCAACATGCTGATATTATTATACAAGTAGCCCTATATTCATTCAAACAACACACAAACTTCTCAATCTGTAGAAGGCTACACCATAAAGACAATTATACGACAGCCCTGACTGCCCTCTTTGTGTCGCGTCACTACGCAACTTGTTCGCGTGACTGTCATGAGCGATGAGTGCGATGACGTCACGGACTACCAACCGAGTTGTTCAGAGTTAATTTGCATACATATAGTCCCGCCTTAACTGCATGGGGTAGGAAGATATTGCGCACGCTGCAATCATTTCTATAGAGATTTCAGCATTTGTTCATATCTCATTGTGACGTTTTTGTTTGTTTAGTTTGCAGGAGAGTTATTCAGGTAAATTTATCTTACCTTTATATGTATATATATCCTTTTAGCAGAAATTTCACCTAGGTCTTATATTTTTTCTATACTTACTGCTGTTGCTTGTCGCTCGATAGTACCGATGGTAATTTTGACTTGTGAGGATTTAACGTATAAAATATTATGTTAAAGAAATTAGTTATCCCGGAAATACGTTATGGACGCTGATTAGTTTTCCGTACCAAAATGTCGGAAGTCATAAGCCCCACTTGTACTTATAATTAACTCTGATTACTAAGTCTAAATTTGGTACAAAATTTTCTTCCAAATCGTAACAAATTCACATCACCACGTTTAAACGTGTCAGTTTATCCATATAACGAGTCCTCAACTTTCCTTTTATAACACGCTTACCTCAAAATTGGTTCAAAAATAGAAAGTAAATTGTGATAAACGACATTCGCTTGTCGAGATCACTGAAGTAAAAATCACGTGCGTACACCGCGAGTTTCACTTTGAAAGATGTTTCAAATACGTTGAAGTTAAATCTGAGGAGGAAAATAATTTCGCTTCCAGGAATCGAAGGAGCACAATTTCCTGTGATGTTTTATGAGCATAGAAACACGAGGAATTATAAATATAGCGACGTTCCTAGAAATATACATCATAAAAACGGCTTTAACAGAGTGAGATACCTCTGAAGCCAGTATAAAAAAAAATCTCTTTTGAAAGATATCTCAGATCTGATAGTAACAGCCTATCTGATTAGAGGAGTTATATATTTTATTAAAAAATAAGCTGATTTTTATGTAATATAATAGTTTCAAATGAGTACTTAGCAATAGGTTATTGAAGATCTAATACGAATCCCTTTCAAGATTAACTTCATAATAATACCAGTCCACTACAAATATCAGGCCTAAGCTTAGAAATATTAAAAGTAGAACAGTAAGAATACAATGCCTTAAAACGTCTTATCTCAAAAAATGGGTCGTGTTTAATTATGCCAGCTTTAAAAAGACTACACAAAGGGAACAAATAAAGCACTAAAACCGTGACCTAAAATCTGTTGAAACGGGTCTTGAATTAAGTTTTCCGCCCATCATCATTATCTCTATCTAGGAAAATTGTGGACTCACCCTTTTACGAGTATTGTTGAACCCGCCTTGCTCTAAATAGTTGTTACTTATAAAAGTCTACAACAAGATACATTTTCAGGAAAGAAAGGCGTAAGTGCTTTGTTTAAAATAAACCAATTTAGTAAAAAAGATCACCATTGCATCTGTTCAGTTAAACCTGATGGCACATCTGCCTAACCTTCGGCCCTGACAGTACGACGTAATTTCATATGAATGTGGTGTGTCATGAAAGTTTCTTAAATGACACAGGAATAACGAGAGAGGAATGGAATCAAATGACGAAGCTTATTAAAATCATTGCATGAGGACACACTCAGTTTAATACCACTCACCAAAATAAGGACACATTATCTCAAGAGTGATCGGCGTCTTGACCATTGACTAAAGGAGAATGCATCTAGTTATATGCTATATTTATTCACTATAAGTACACCTGGACACCACCCATCCATCTAAGCTAATATCTTAGTCAACATCAACACCCGCGCCAAGTGATCGGTCGATCTACCACACAACACTACAAATACAATACATACTATTTTCAACTGTATCAACTTCAATATAAAGCTCATTATAGCATATAAGATAACGAGTAGTCTGTAGCATTGTTGCTAGGTGCGTAATTTCATTTGTTTGGAAAATTTTCTTCCCCTAACGTCATCTGTTTTCATTACTGGGCCGTCCACCGAGCTCATTATTACTTTCAATATTGCTGTTTAACCTAAAGACCATTATTTATCATAATAACTACGAACAATGTCTGCTTTTGTGCGGTGAATATTTTTCATATTTTAACTTAATGTTTGTTGAATTAGAGAGGGAATTTTTTGCAGTAAGTATCGGATTTGAAATTGTATCTGCTATTCTGTTATGAGTTTCATCAAACTGATTTTGGAGCCCTTTATTCTCTTCCGAATTTAATATTACAATAACGAAGTTGGAATCGTTTTATGTTTTATAAAAAGAAGTAATTTCGAACTTACCATTTTAAGCCATTCCGTTTTTTTAGTTACTTCATAGTTTCAACGCAGTGCAAAAGTGACGGAAACTTAAGACTCAAGTAGTTATTTTCTTGCAGTGACCTGAAAACGACGCTTTTTTGCCGCTCACTTCACAGTTTTTCAACGTTCACTCAGGACGAGAGCTTAAAATTAACATCTCGGTAAGCTTTGAGTATCGTAGAACCGCCTTAAAAATACCGCATCTGAAAAAGGCGGGTACCTAAAACGGTCAATTTTTATCTATAGGCGCTTCGCTGCAGTAAATCGACAGTGATTTTTCACACTGAAATATTAGCGGTTTCAGTCCCCATATCTCGAGGGCCGCACAGACGAGCCTGTTAATAAACACGATTTTTCCACGTCCGAAAAAAACGCGGAAAATCGAAACAACAGAAAAACAGCCTTTTTCTGGACTGCTTTTTACACAGTGACATGTAGTGAAGTGACCGAATAATTTGATCATTTGTCAACGTCTTCGCTTTGCCGAGGAGAAAAATGATTCAGTGAATCTGTCGGGGCGTCACGTCGCTGAATTAATTGAAATAAATTACCTACTCCGCGACAACAGTTTAATCTTTAACGACTATAATCTGATGCGTGTCAAAATTACTCGGCGCGATCATCTTTCTTGCTTTATATTTCAGTAATTACCACTAATTTTCAAGAAAATTATGATTCAAGACACTAATCATGTTATTATATATATAAGGTTTGTTACGACTAAAGTAGGTTGTATACGTACTACGAATAAAAAACATGGAACGAAATCTAAGTTAAGTTTGTGAAAAGCATAATACCAAAACTTGTACAAAGGAAAATTACAAAAAGGGTTATATTGCTTAAAAAATTAGCGTATCGACTTTTTGTTACGTCGGCTTCTGAACTGGCAATGTTGGCGCGTGTTCATCGTACTGTAAGTTTGCTTTGCTGTTGCTCAAACAGTTCGGTCAGGAGCCTTTCAACCTCAATAGAATATTCAAAGGTCGGCCGGTGAAAATATGGCTCAATTGGAGCTACGATCCGCGCGGGATTTCCGCTTTAATATTCAGGCGATGAAAAATATCCCGTCATAAAAACCTGGACCATATGAGTTTTTAGAGGCCGCGTATTTGAATATTGATGTTTATGGAAAGTGTGGTCCGAATACTCCACCTTTAGTTATAAATACGCCCCGTAATAACAATTTGCGTGACTCGTAAATTCTACGTAATGGAACTAAATAGATATCTACGGACGCGACACGGTGTTAACTTTGTAATTCGTTTTCATATTTTTTCATTACAGTTTCATGGTCTAATGAAGAACTATGATGGGCTAGTAGAGCAGACAGTGTTTTTATTTTAAAAGACCAACATCGCAAATAAGCTAGATGGATGATATAACATTACGAAATTTTGTAACTAAGCTTATGGAGTCTAGTAATGAATTGTGTATGCATTAATTCATTTATGTTATTATCGAATTAGTTTTGAAGTGAGAAGCAAATATAATATAAAATATTAGAAACATTTAGCACAAAGGATTAAAATCTAAAGATAATTGACTGTTTTTATCTTATTCTCTGTGAAGATATGGAAATGAAAGGTTTCGTATCGTCTTTTGTAGCACACAATCTTGGCTTAAAGAAATTTAGCATACAACGAGGTTTGAACTGTTCTGTGGCCTGATAAATGGTAATAGAATCGGCCCTCATCAAATCGGGACCTTATACCGTTATCGGTAAATTTGAGTATACGATAGTATAAATCCACTTACCTTTTTGGAAATCCCTTGTCCCTATCGGATCCTCAGATGGGTTTACACTTAATATATTGAGATACATATCATTATATATTATGTACTCGCTATGTACACATTCAATACAGAGGTAAGGTAAACATAATATGAGAACAATACAAACATATCTGCGAGTAAGTCTTACCTTTTCATAGTAATATTACGCTTTAAATTGATACGACTAACTGATATTATGTAAATATTGATTGTAATATTTTAGCTCGCAATGTTCATAGATAGAACGTATCAACTTAACTATAGCCACATAAGGCATTTTGAAAACAAAACATTGTACAAAACTACAGTAGAATAGAGAGCAACTACACAATTCCAATACAACTGCGGATGGGTTCACAACTTTTGCATAGTCTGTAATTAGTAGAGGCACGCGTGCGCCAATCCAACTAGTAAAAGCCTTTATACACCTTTTTCAGCACCCCAATGCCGGGTCTATTTTTAGTTCAGCCCACGCGAAATAATCACGTACAGAGACACTTTTCCGCAGAGAACTGTGTTCAAATTTTTGAACTTTCGAGCGTGGAGTTTGCATGCGTTGCCCAACAATAAAACAAGGGCCACTTTAGCGATAGGCTCTGTGGGGGAGAAAAAGAGCATTAAGGCGTAATTTATCACAGTTTCCACGCCATTAAACATAGAGACTGCAAAAACCGCAGCTATACGTGATAAGCTCCATGAGAACCGGATTGTCTGCCTACGCGGAAAAAAATTTAACAAAATTCTGATAATGCTTGATTGTAAAGGTATGTAAGTTACATAGACAATAGACCGACCATTAGTTTAATTAACGATTATTTTTTCTCATTTTAGTACTTTGCCTCTAACTGCTAATATTTGTTTGACATTAACGAGGTATTTTTGTATTAATAGATTTCTATATTTTATTTATTTTGTAAAGTTATTACAGATTAATTGAAATAGTTTTATAATTTAGAGTCTATCATTACAAAGTTGTACTTGTTTTTACATAAAAAAATACAAATTGAGAAACGTTCTCTGAAAGCAAATTTATCGAATGCTATTGTAATTTTATATAAAAATTCGATCAACATATTCAAAACAAAGCAACATATAATGTCACTGTATTGAAAGCAATTTAGTTTCAGTTTGTAAACTGAAACATTGTGCGAGAATTTAAAAAAGGCAATCAAAAAAATACAGTGGCACACTCCAGCTCTTTTATAACCTTTGTGCAAATTAGTAGGAGTTCACAAAAAAGCTCTTATCTAGTAAGATATTACTATGATTACATTTTTTCACGGCAAGTATCACAATGGTGCAGAAAATCCCAAAGGATATAGCCATGCAGATGATACCGCAGCGTGGCTCTAGTCCATTATAAAAATAATCCAAGCGCTCCTTTAGAAGACAAAGTATATTTTATTCAAAGAAACTTGCCAACCCAGGTACGTTATGTAAACGACGATTTTTACCAAAAATATTGAAATGATGGCATAAAAGAAAGACCCTTTGAAAGGTTTGTTATGATAAATTGGAAGAAATAAAGAAAGGCTTAGGTTGAATGTACCAAATGGTTTTGTCATTCAGACGAAAGCAAAATTTGAATAATTTACTCTAAGATATTTTTTCTTCGAAGAAATTTTAAATTGCCGATATTTGTCACAAAAATGTTTGTTACTAATTTTAGGTATCTACGCACCAGCTGCTGTATAAAGGATAAAAAGAAGTTCTTTGAAATTGAATCGTAACAGTATTAACATTTTACGAAATACATTTATATTGATAAAATTATACGGTACCACGGTTTTGAAGATGGGATGACCAGTATGATGGCAATTGGCACTTTGTCCCAAGACACCTAAGTAAGAAAATGTTGAATATTATTATTACAGTACGTTTCTTCTAAGAATTTAAGAACTTAGAAGTATTTTTATTAACAAAGGTGAAGATTTCGATTTAGCACTGTGGAGAGTCTGAAATTCTTTGGCTAGTACATTTTTTTTTGGATCAACTATAGATGAAATAATACTATTTGGCTACCAGACTAGAAAACATTATCGCCTTTTCTACTGAGTATAATGTCCCTGTCTCATATAAAACTGAAATCACCCCTTATGACAATGTGATAGCCAAAACACATGAAATAGATTGTATTAACGACTTTATTTTCTCGCTATACCATGTTTAAGCCTAAAGTATTATCACGGTTACAGCCACTACTTTTTGTCTTTCGTTTGTTATTACCAACTTGGGTCTCTGCCAATTTCTGTAAAAACTGACACCAATTTCAAATGTTCCTGCTATACTTTCAATATTTTGTAGGGACTTATGATTTCTGATAGCTACTACTATGTACGTTTAAAACAAAGATGGTTCGTTTTTTTTTTCTATGTTCAATCACGTGCATAATCTTTCCCAAACACTTAATGTCGATGAATAGATAAATAAAGCGTGCTAATTTTCATCACCAGTAACAAGTTCCAGCCACTTCAAAATGGATAATAACCACGCAAATTCGCCATACACCATTCGGGAAACATACTCAATATTCATCTAACAAAACAACACGAGGGTACACAAAGTGATGCAAATTACTTTATACGCCGATATCATGCGACCTCATCCAAAAACTAGGTCGTCAACCTAATCATCATCGCAATGAACTTTACATAATGGACATACAGCGTCCTCTTCACCTATAGCCATTGTTTCGTAAAGGCTAATGGGCGAAGGGCCGCCGTTATTCAAGTGTCAAGAAGATGAATGTCATGTTATTTATGAGGTTGAAAAAAAAACTGGCTTATTTTGATACCTGGCTTTACCCCGCTTGCATGACAATATATAATGCTGTGCTTTTCACGGTAATCCATGTTTTATTATCGCGATTTGATTTTTTTTTCGTGACACGGAGTGGCTATTAACGTTGTTGATGGTTTGTATTGTACTGAGTTATTCGATGGCCGGTATTAAATTGTCATGTTTGTTCGGGATTAAATTGATTTTGCGAATAGATGTATGGATTACTATATTATTAATTTATTCCACAGAATTGTTTAGAACACGTTACCATAAAAAAGGTGAAGTGTTTCTAAAAACAATCGTACTTTCTTTAAATAAAAAAAAATATCCCCTTAATTTAAAAACGAAGCTCCTGCGTTTTATAAAAACCTTTCTTGCGGTTTTTATTGGTATTTTCTTACAAAATAATTGCAGCAAGGTTTTATTTTCAACATTTCAAGAGCTAACGAGTTCAACATTCAGATCTCATCTAAACAACAACCAAGAAAACTTTACCTTCATATCTGAGACTAACAATATTTTCTTACTTTGAACTTATTTCACTTATTTCTTCGTAATGCAAAACGTGCTACAAAAGATATTCTCAAACAAGAACAAATAACCATTAGTGAGTTGAAACTTTTAATTACATTGTTACAAGTTATTGCTTGGAAAATGTAAACACGTGTCTAGTAAATACTCCCTGGAAGCAAAACTATAATGTAAGAAACTAAGATCAAGTTTATTATTATTTTGTAACCCTTGGCGCTGATGTTATTGCAAACGTGTCCATGGTTTATATGAAATTATCATTTTAACAGAGAGAGAAAAAGTTATATAATAAAGGGGCATTTCGAATAGTTGACTTAGTCAATAGATTTTTTAAAAATTAATTATTGAATCAACAAAAATAGAACATAGGGACGTCACTATGTCGAATTTTACATAGTAATATATCTTTTAGACATTTTATAAAGGGTAGCTGATTTAATTTTTTGTTAGCTGCCCTATTGAGGCGTAGTAGTAGGTAGCTGCGTGCAATTACTATATGGTATGATATTTTTAGTACTTTAACATCTCTATCAAAATACACAATTTTAAGATCTTTTTCAGACGGTATAACTACATAAACGTCCTTGAACTTCCAAATAAGTTCCAACTAACATAGTCGAGGCAGTTTCACCCGTCGTTAAGTCGTCACATAAACATTTTATTGGACTTTTTCCAAGATCCGTTATGAAATCTCCATGTCAAAATAACTTATACTTACTAATAAAAATAAAACACGTACTTCAAAGAACATTAAAACATAATCTTTTATGTAAAAAAGTGGGTAGCGACCGACCCTGAAACTAAACAAACTGTGCCCGAGACCGTCATAAAGAAAAAAAGTAATGTGATACGGATCAATAACCCATTAAAACCGAACTTAGTACGTGTCGAATAAATTATACAATTCAGTGACATTATAATATTGTTTGTATGACATTCACTGTTACATAATATGATGCCTGTTATACCCAACAGTGTAGGCAGTGTATGAAATACACCTACGTTTTGCTATTAACAATGTTAGTGCCATGTCATAGAGGACTGTTGCCCTTTCGCGGGCAAGTTACCAAACTCCGGACCGCACTTAAGAAATACTCTAATATAAATCAGAAAAGACTAGTAGAACTTTGCCCGACCGGGGAATCGAACCCAAGGTATCATGTCCAGCATTCGGATACACTACCAAACGTGCTACAAAGGTAGTTTCGTAACCATTATAGTACAATGTATAATGAACCTCAGCTCGCGTAAAAAGCAATGTATATCTAAGTCTTTGATCTAAGCCCTATTTAATTACGTAAGGTATCTATCGCCTAACTTTAATTAACTTTGCAAAGGATCAGACTACAGTTATACGCTTATACGCCTGATATTCAAATTATCGGATCGTAAAAATGTTAATTAAAGTACCTTTTGCTTCTTCAAATTACTCTTGATTTTCATGTATCGATTCGCATCTTAATACCAGCTATTCGAAATTTCGATTACGAAAGCTAAGTACAAATTTTTCGTCCTCAAAAATTTAAGGTTAAATCTAAGGCTAGTTTCTTATTAATAGAAAATAGGCATCGGTGATGTAGTTTTATTGTTTACTCCATAAAAAAACTTGTCTAACGAATCTATACTAATATTATAAAGCTGAAGAGTTTGTTTGTTTGATTGTTTGTTTGTTTGTTTGAACGCGCTGATCTCAGGAACTACTGGACCGATTTGAAAAATTCCTTCAGTGTTAGATAGTCCATTTATCTAGGAAGGCTATAGAATATATATTATCACGCTACGACCAATAGGTGCAGAGTACCAGTGAAAAATGTTACAAAAACGGGGAAAATTTGGACCCATTCTCTCTTATGTGACGCAAGCGAAGTTGCGCGGGTCTGCTAGTCCGGTATAATACCATAGTAAATGATATTTAACTAACTTATAACAGACACAATATTTTAACAATTGACATAACTAATTTTATTCGCCAAGGCCAGGAACCTGTTAAAAAAATATAGGGCGTCACGTAAACGCTCATGGCTAATTGCGCTCGCTGGTCGGCAAACGATCAGTGGATTAAGAAACCTTAGCGAAGACATTCCATAGATGCCGCGGTGGGATTTGGGTTGACCGTCTCCGTGCTTCGAAAGACACGTTAAAAGACAATCCCGGTTGTTATCAATTAAGATAACAGTGGTTAAGCCACGTCGAATGCCTTGGAGTGGCTTGAACGACTTTGACACCTTATTTAGCACTATTCGTAAAATAAAATTACCAGTAGCACGATTGTCTACAATTAGAACCATTGAGTTTAGAGAGTTTGACATTCAAAATATACTGTAAAAACAGTTTCTACGACGTCCGCTAGGGGCCGATAACTAGCCGGTTTTCGATAATCGATTATGGTAGAGAATTGAGCTACTGGGCTCATTGTAAGTTACATTTAAACAGATCAACACAACGACTTGATATTCATCCTTAATAATCCATATTCCCGTCGCCTTTGTCCGCTGTAGTTTCATAGTACATAAGGTTTATGCTGTACATCCTTCGCACACATTACCATTAACGTCATTACGAGTTGAGCCTCGGCGGACGTCTAGCCAAGTCATGTTACTGTGATCTCCAACGAGATATGATAAAGCTAGCTTAGTACTAGCAAAGTGGGTAGAGACACACAGATTTTGTTAGCATATTAGGTATGCTGTGTATTCCTCAAGTTAAATTAATTGTTTGATGTTAATAACCATTATTCGAATGAATTGTGTCGGTATCATACACAATGCCACTTTGTCTATATTCTAGTTCCGAATCTCGGAAATGATCCTCCATCCAAAATTACATTCATCGATCGTAGTTAAAACTACCCAACAAACAGGACAAACACAGAAATAGTGACAGATTGTCAGCTGACCCTTGTCGTTCTCAGAAAACGAATCATCCAACAAACATTTAGATAAACCCGCACGATATTTTGATACAGTTATCGAAAAAGCGAAATAGGAAAATGTCTTCATCACAAAGCCTTTTCGCTTTTCGATCAGTATCGACATGACGCAATTTATCTTTGTGACTGTACTTTATCGACAATAAGTATGTGCCTATACGAGATTGTATTAGGTTTTTTATGGTTTCGTCAAAATGGAAACCTTATTTACGAAGCTTGCGTCCATCAGACAAAGAGACAATTTTTTCCGTATGTCGGGAACCGGATCTTTTGGAGCTGATTGAGTTACGAATTACCTCTGTTCGTAGTGGCGTAATGATCTCATCTCTGACTTATACATCTTTTGTAAATGTATATACGTAGACATGTAGCACGTAGGCTTTAGAAAAGTGCTCTAATGTAAGAAGTCGTTTTGTACCATTAGCGCTTCCCTTATTTTTCAGTGACGGAACTTGTGGCGTCGTAAGCTGATATAAACCACCTCTCAACCCGTATCATTCTCTGCAGTAATTTCCAAGACACTTCGACAGCCTTTTATAGAGTTATGATAGATAACATCGTTCAATTTCCACGACAGCGTTCAAAGATCAAATTTATAATTTTGTTCAACAATTTCCGTCCGTCTTTCAGAAATCCTATTTGCTTTGTTTAACGAAGTTATATAGAAAATTCCAAACCACTCGATATTGTTTTTGATTGAAAAGGTCTATTGTGTTTGAGAACAAGTTGTGTATTCCGTAACCTTTTGTAATTTTGCTAAAACGGTATCACTCTACAGGAAAATATTGTTTGATTTTGTTTAGGTATGTATTTACTCTTTCACTGCTTATTTACTTGAACATAAATAGGAATACGAATTATAGAAACGTTTTCAGAAGACATTATCGTGATACCAATGTAAATATATTAAATGGAATCACAATAATCTAGCCATTGAACACTTGAGCCTATTGTGTTCTGGTTGGCCATTTGGTCTAAATACTTAGTACGACGCGTACACCGTAATTCAGTACCCATATAAAACTATCGACCACAACTAATTCCACTGATTAACTGATTAAAGCGAATCCCAACAATAACGCCAATGGCAATCGAAGCGTATTTCACTGCAAGCGTATTGTATTTACAAAAATATCCCAATTCAGCATGAAAAAGCATTGTAATTCCAACATTGCCGATCGCATAAAATTCAGATGTAACATATTATGACAACATGACAACTTGTGTTACAAAACGATGTCGTAATTTTGTAAAAGTTGCAGGGAAACATATTCATGCATTAAAATATCCGGGGCGCCCAAACTACGGAATAAATTAATACAAACAGAGCCCAAGATTATAGTGTTCAAATAACGAGACAAGTATTAATCCTGGTCGAAGCTGAAAGGCTTGCTATGCATATTCAGGCAGTCAATAAGCCCATCCTAGATAAATAGGATGGAGGCATGCGTTGGCCATCCCTCAAGCGTTATGATGAAGTGATCGCGCAGTACCGACGACTCATACAATATTCATGGGCCGAGAATGCGGCAATTTGCCCGACATGTCCTGTGTTCTACAAACAACACGCAGATGTATCTTAAGTTGAGCCCCAGGACAACACGTTAGTGATCCTCTGTGTACAGAAGTATTACAACAGGGTTACATTGTACTTATGTAAGGGTGCGCGCCAAAGTTTTGGGATAAAACAACGTTTGGATGTTATGAGGTTACAAAGTCACATTTATGTGAAGATGTAACGTTGAAATTTTACTCCGAATATTAAGTGTCGCATGAAACGTTACTAAAAATATTTGATGTAAACTTTAAGACTTAATATTTTTAGTTTTAAAGTCTGTAGCTTGAAAGGCATTGTGGTAGAAATGAATACTGAATTTTATTTTTGCACATTGTCACGAAATCAGCAGAAAAGTATAAAAAAATAAAACTTATTCATTTGCATATTTCCAGAACCTTAATCAAGCTACTTCGAAGAGCATATTTTTAACCAAGCAAAAGAGTTTCTTTGAAAAAACACGATGCACGGAACAATTTATCGCATGGTCTAATGCAAATTCTATGTAAGCACAACAGCGGGCCCTCAGTTGATGTTATGACAAGACAAAAGCGTCCACAACCCTTGTTTTGAGAAAAGATTACACAATCGTGATAAACTGGGCTACTCAAACACGAAGAATTACGTAAATCGTATACGGTGTTTGCAAAACATCTTGATTTACTGTTCGTTTGTTATGCATATGGAAATGAATGGCAGTTTTGGCTTTATATTGCCTTCAAAGTAACTTGGTTCCAAGTAAAAAGACAATTGAAAACTCTAATTATATTTCATGAATTGCATTAACATAACTGCTGCTATAACTATTCACCCGGATACCCAATAATATAATAAATATAAATCGGATTATGGATAGTTTTATCTCCTATTCGAAACTGTAAAAACGAAATTCTGTGATTATTTAATTGATATTTGAATGCTTTTGTCGAACCTAATACAAATGTTACTGTTTGAAGGTCGGAGATCTTTGCACTGACATACCTACTTAATTCTTAATCCACATTCAATTCGCCATTCATAAATGATATAGACGTCATGACAATAGGAGAACAGGGCTATTCATGTAATATGCAATAGATTAGCTGTCATATCAGCCATGAACATATCGATGTCGTGTACACTGAATGCCAATTCAATGTCCTACCCGCAGAGGACAACATGATGGTATTTTGATTTATGTATTGTACCAGTCAACGTCATTTCCCCTTAAACCTTTCTATTTCCTAAGAACACTACGCACTGGCGACCGCAATTCAACAAAAATCAATATCATTTCCTTTAACTTTTACTGTACGTAACTCGGTAATAACAAATCGACACAACTTCACAGTAAGCTAAAAATATCCTACAAAGTAAATAACAGAATTCTTTGCAAATAAAATGTTACAAAAAATGAAATCCAGGCCAAAAATATATATGCGTCCTCGTCCAACACCCGGAAAAATTCCTCTAACTTAGCTAATAAAGATTTATCGTTGCGATAAAAATTTTCATAGCAGTGAGTTGGCCGTAAATAATTCGTGGCATACCTGCGAATGCTGATTTGACATGGGTCAGGGCCCCGAACGCAAGCCGTATAATATTTCATTTCTTCCGACTCGAATCACAAGTCCAACCGCGGTGCAAATTGAAATTTCGTTCGGACTCCGTATTTCTTACTATTGGTTTATGAATATTAACATGTCTATACCATTGATTGTTTTAACTACTGAAAACTAGAAGACTAAGAGCTGAAAATGAAGTAAGAGAACATGAGAAGAAAACGCAACTCTATTTCTTAACGACTGCTTATACAGATTCCGCAAGGAAAATGTTATATATTAACTATACAAAACTTTTGAGTATTCAAACCAAAATAATGAGTGTCGCTTTACACCGCGACTATGAAATAATATCTTTAAACATAACGTTTTCGTTAAAAAAGGTACATAAATCATGATTTTTAATTAGTCTTCCTTTTCCGAAACTTAGTGTTAATTAGTTTTCACAAGTCATGTTAGCTGAGAGTAAAGTAAATTAAAGTGAGAAGATAAACGTGCTTTATGGATAATTAAAACGAATAAATTTTATCTAGACTTTTTCGAGAATTAGCACTCACAAATCATACAAGGAATAACTGACCTTAAGCATTTTGAATTAGGGTTCTATATTATATTGAGCGGTCACTGATCCAAAAACGGACAAAAACAAAGCACACACATTCGGCTGTTTGTCCCACACTCATTAATTTGACCGCGCGGCTAACCCCAGAATATCCTGAGCTATTAACTACCGAAACTGGGTATACAATAAATTGAGACTTTTCATATATAAATCAGGGGTTGAGGCTTGTCGCAGAAGGTCCGCAGATAAACCGGATAGTATAAGAGTAAAGGAGGTTATACGGAGCAGCTGGGTCATCGCGAACTCACTCGCATTACAAACGGTTTTATGTGAGGACCGGGTGAATCCTGTTTTAATACTCTACGTTTCCTTGGAAACTTGCACAAATTGAAACTTGGAGGATTTTGATTATTGAATTATTTCGTAACTTGTATAATTGTGGAACTTTATAATTGAAGGTGAATCTTGGAATTAAATCCTTTTAAAATTCATTCGAAGTCTCACATTTCACAAAGTTTCTATAACTTTTAGACTATGAATATACCTATTTACCTAATTAAAATACCAGAACACAAGTATGCGAGAAAAAAATGGTGTTTTTAAAAACACATACAGCGATAATGCGTCTATGTATGAATTTTACATCTACTTAAAAGGAAATCACATAATTCAACAAAACCAGAATAAATTCATCAATCACTTCCGCACATACAAAATTAAAACGCCCAACAACAATGATAAAAGTCTTGAAATATAAAAAAGGAAACGCAAATGAAAATCAACTTAATGTGCTTAAACCTCTCCACATCCCTAGCCATGTTTCCTTGGCTCTTAAATCCGGATATCCGCCTTCATCTGGCACTCGCTCTTTATTTGTCTTAAGGATGAATTCCACCATAATGGTAGAAGGAATTTATTATTCAAGATGGAAGTTAAACAACGAGTCTTATGAGATGAAATATTGGCATCTTAAAAGGCAATATATTGCGTATGAAATATGGGCAAGTTTGAAGTTTACGGTGAAGGTGAAGGAACATTCTTGATATGTACTTGTGATAGGCGATGGTATCTTGACATTCCGTTCGCCCGAGGGTGGGAAGCTAATGATAATATATTATTTATTATAATGAGGTCGGTCTTGAGTACTCTTGATGTTTCAGAAATTATCTTAAAGGGTCGTTGTAAGATGTAAGCGCGGATAAAAAAGGGGAATATACATTTATAATGGTACAGAATAAATAATATACCAGCCGCCACATGTATTATTCATTACATTTTTTTTGTAGCCACAAGGCAAAGTAAAAGAAAATGAAATTATTACAAGTTATTTCTCAGTTGTATTTCAATAAAGATTAATTAGATAAACATTATATTCGTAGACACATAAACAGATTGGAGAGTGGCTTTGGTTCTTTTGGTTAACATATTATTTCAAAAATTGTGTGTCAGCCAAGATTCTGAAGTTTTAGAATCCAATAAGCATATAAATTGAAATTTCAATTCCTAAATGGAAACACACATCTAATCCAAACATTTATTAAAGCAAAAGTCTGCACAATACACGTATATCAATAAACAAATGTAAAATCCTACGAAATGGGTATCTTGTAAATTATAAATCTGCCCTGAATGGAATTGAAATCTACATAATGGTTTGTGCTCAGAAAAATGTGAGTACTGAACAGAACGACAATAATACGAAACATTGGGGAAACAAAGCGTCGCTACGAATGAAACACTACACTAGCTGTATCGCTAAGCATTGTGAAAGAAATATTGCATCACGCCTATTTGTTTCTCAAGGGTAGGGCTAAAGTGCATTAAATGGGCCTGAAAACATGTTTCATATTTGGTGTGCTGGGTTACGAGTTCACGACTCATTATTACTGAAACTATTTTTCAAAATCAAAATCAAAATCAAATCATTTATTCATTTAGGTCAAATATTGACACTTATGATAGTCGTTACAATTACTGAATCTACCACTAGCTCGGAAAGGGGGTAGAGCCTTATGAGAAGAGCTAGCGAGAAACTCACGGCCACTCTTTTCAATCGCCAAAAAGTTTTACAATGTGGTTGATACAATAATTGATCATGCGAGGAGCTGCCAACAATCAGCGATATAGACTAAACGTCAATTAAGTTAAATGAACATAGCTAGGTTATTTATTAGTCTCTGATCATACCGTATGTTGGGAGCACCTACTAGCATGTGATAATAAGAATATGGGCAGCAAGTGAGCACTCTGGTTGTGAACATTATAAAAGAAAAAAGTGACAGTTTTATGAATAACATCAAATTGTACGTAACATCACCTATTTGCATCATTAATTGCCCATATTTTACAATATTTAGACCTACTGCTACTGAGTTTATACAATTTATAGCAAAGTTCCCTAATTTCAAAGAATCCTAATCAAGCGAGCGACTAATCCCAAGAGCTATTGTCGTTTAGATACTCATCAATTCTGTAATAAGCTTTCCTAACGAGATGTTCCTTAACAGCAACTTTGAATTTTGGCAGGGGTAAATCCATGATGTGCTTTGGAAGCTTTTTGAAGAAACGAATGCCGAGACCTACAAACGAATTGTGCACCTTGTGTAAACGATGATGGGGACCTACTAATTTGTGTCTGTTTCTAGTGTTGTAATTGTGTCTATCGCTATTTGTTGCGAAAGTCCCTAAATTTTGTTTTATATACAACAAGTTTGCAAGCACATACTGTGATGACACCGTCAGTATCCCTATCTGCCCAAAAAGCTCTCTCAAGGAGTCTCGCGCTCCTAAACTATAAATTGCACGGATAGCTCTTTTTTGAAGGACAAAAATAACATCTATATCAGCAGCCTTACCCCACAGTAATATACCGTAAGACATGACGCTGTGAAAATAACTAAAGTAAACCAGTCTTGCCGCATCCACACCAGCAAACTGTCTTACTTTTCTGATTGCGTACGCGGCGGAGCTGAGTCTCCCCGAGAGATGCGCTATTTGAGTGCCCCATTGGAGCTTGCTATCCAGACTGATACCTAAAAAAGTTGCCGAATCTACCAAATCGATAGTTTGCCCATTTACGACTATGTTAGTACCTAAATTCCTCGCGTTGGGCATAGTGAACCTAGTTTTGTCAGAATTTAATAACAGATTATTACAAGTGAACCAGTTGTGGACCTGTTCAAGAATACTATTGATATCAATAAAACAAGACTTCGAACGATCTACTTTAAAAATGAGTGAAGTGTCATCTGCAAATAATATAATATCACATAAGTCCTGCACCTGAAAGGGGAGATCGTTTATATATACGAGAAAAAGAAACGGACCGAGTATCGAACCCTGAGGCACGCCGAGAGAAACAGCTGAACCTGAAGACCTTACACCATTGATATCTACTCGTTGAATCCTATTACTCAAATATGACGCAAGTAAATCGAGCGCTGTATCCCTAATTCCATAGTGGTTTAGTTTCCTAAGGAGCGTATTATGTTGGACACAGTCAAATGCTTTGGAGAGATCGCAGAACACCCCAATGGCGTCCTGGGATGTCTCCCAAGCATCATAGATATGCTTGACGAGCGAAATACCTGCATCGATCGTTGACCTACCCTTTGTGAAACCATACTGTTTACCATGAAATAGCTGATTCGAGTTAAAGTGACTTTCGAGCTGCTCTAATATGACCTTTTCGAAGATTTTGCTAACCGCAGGCAAGATGGAAATGGGCCTGAAATTGCTGGGCTCACTCTTAGATCCCTTCTTAAAGAGTGGTACTACTTTACTGTGTTTCATTAAGTCCGGAAACACACCAGCATCTACGCACCTATTAAATATTAAAGCCAAATGGGAGGCTATTTCCAGGATGATACTTTCTACTAATTTAACAGAGATGCCCCAGAGGTCAGGTGTTTTTTTGGAGTTGAGCGACCTAAAAGCCTTAACTACATCATTAGAGTTGATATGTTTGAAGAAAAAAACACTACCACACTCTTCTACACTATTTCGAAGTAAACATTCTGCCTTGGCAGGACAGGAATTCAAGGAGCTAGTTGTAGCTGTGGGAATATCAGCGAAGAAAGTATTGAACGTCTGAGCAACCTCTAAGTTGTTGGTGATAATCGTGTCATTTACTTTCAGTTCAAAATTATTTTCGCGCTGGATAGCACGACCTGTTTCGTTGTTAATGATATTCCATGTGGTTTTGATCGTATTGTCTGAGCTTTTAATTTTGTTGCTTAAGTGTAAGGATTTAGCAGCAACACAAGTTCTCTTAAAAATTTTTGAATAGTTCCTAACGTATTCAAGAAATTTAGGATTAAAATTGAACTGTTTCATGGAATAAAGCTCATACAACCTAGCTCTACTTTTATAAATACCTGCTGTCGCCCAATCGCAAAATTTGAGTTTCCTATTGTTATCTAGTATGGTTTTCTCTTTGAAGATAGTTTTGAACTTGGATTCAATAATGTTGAATAACGATGTGTAAAGGTTATCCGGTTTCAATTAATAGACAACTGTGAAGGAAGAACATTTGAAACCAAAACCAAGATGTGAGCTGTGTGAAACAATGGGACAGTTTATGTTAAACATGAGAAACACAAATCATATCAGATTTCGTAAGTATACAAACCATAAACAAAAACTGGGGGGCTTTGCTTAGCGTGGTGACCATCATTTTGCTTATAACAATTCTGCGTAAGCAACTCTCAAAGCTATAGGGTTTGCTTTGAACCCAATACAGATAGTTCAAACAAAACACGGTAACTACTTCTATGCCATTTTTCCGTAACGTACAAAACCAAAAAATAACAGAATGCTCAAGTTATCAAATATTCGTGTCATATTTTTGTTGCATAGGTTTTTCGTATAAACTAGATAGACTAGATTCCATTTCTGCGAAGTAAACGTTATTTTTTTTTGTCGAAATAAAAATATGTATGTAAAAACGAAACCGACAATCTGATGTTAGTTCAGATAATCGATTCAGTGCGTTGTTTTTTTTCAGTTTTACAGAGGGACGAAAAAAATAGAGGCAATTTCTATTTCAGTTGAATTTCAGGCGCGTTTTTTGATGCGTGTGCGATTTATTTACATTCGGTGGTTCGAGTGCTCCCAGCGCAATTAAAAGGAATAACATCAATGGAAGCCTAGGTATTTTGAGTGACTAGATATTTGGATCTTATTAAAGAAGCTTGAGTTTGGATAATTTTACATGAATGCAAATGACATTTCGGAATAAAGGTCGGAATTACGGTAAAGTACTTACGTCGTCGTAAATCTTACAAAAAACTTTTTTGGAAAGTGGAAATTGCCTAATTCCTATATATTTTCTCGAAAAACAAGGTGGATCGAAGATAAAACATAAAAAGTTTAGTCACAATCTTCTCAAGAAACAAGATTGTTATGGTAAAACAAGTCTTAGAGCTGCTTATTTTCAAATCCAATTAATTTAGCAGTGAACTAGCGAGCCCGGTGCTGAAATACTACTAAATACGAGCGCGGTATACTACCGACAAGTACCTGAAAGCCGCTTCAATTTACAATCTGTTCAACAACGTAGGATCAGAGGCGACAAGCTGTGCAGCCACTACCGTCATAAACTTACGATGCGACTACCTTTTACGAAAATTGTTCGAATCGTTACGTAGTAAAAGGGTGGAAAAGTATAACCATGTGAGTATGTTTCGGTACTAAGTTGGACGACCAAGTTAAATGTATTTTTTAATGATAACATATCATAGAAAGTATGAGAAATAAATATTCGTGTTAGTTATGATCGGAGTTTAGATGATGTAAACATTTATGTAGTATTCGGTTGCCAGTGTAAGTGTTGATTCAGATTTAAGTATTCATATTCATTGTGAGGTGCACAGGATATAAAGTCAAGTTTTGCCAGCTGTCACTTTGTTCAACTGAGAAATAAGCTTCAAACATCAAATTTCACTTAGGTATTAGTTGATAGTTGTGATCGCAAACAAATAACACTTTTTCTGAGTAACGGCGACACAATATTTCATTTTCGCCCTTCACGGTATGTAATTTTATTATAGGGATCAATTTTACGACATTCGATACTTTTACGGTTGTTGAGCCTTAAACGTAAAAGGGTTACAGTTACGGTCCGCGTTACTTACCCTTCTTTGTCCTCGCATGGAATTTTGAGAAGCAATTTTATGTTTTTAATAGATTCTCGTTTTATTGCTATACAGTATATGAGATTTATAGAGGTTAAGACGTAAAACGTTATTTTATGACGCAATCAGAGCTTCACGGCTTTAATAAGAGGTGTGTTTGATTAAGTACGTAAAGGCTTGTCGCTTTCTTGATATTACTCACAGGTAAGAGGCGGGTTATACGGTATTTCAGCAAGATTATTACTTATGCCGACGGTATTGTTTCTTCGAAATAATTTTGATTTTATTGCATGTTATATATCCTAGCCAAAAGTATTAAGTAACTATCAAAAACAATAAATACAAGTTTTTATGTACAGCATGCAGCTAATTGTCCAAATTAATAACAACAAAGAATAAAATAAAATAAAAAGTCAGAAGTATTTTACCTCGAAACTGTTTCGTGCAACAACCTTAATCAGTTTCATAAATCTTTATTTACATTCTAAATTACCTTTTTAATATAGAAGTGAAGTTTACCAACAAAATAATCGTTACCAAAATTGCTCTTCAGATTTTCATAAAATTCAATATGGCGTCCGCGTATTCGGTTGGTGTGTGACGATACCATATGGTTTCGTGCCCTCAAAACCGGATTATCTTCTTGTTAAGTAAATTTCGTTGGAAAATGCAGTGCGTGGTTACTTTATGAAGTAAGCAGCTTTGTCGGTACTTTTGTAGTGTGGCTCTAAGTGATATGGCGGTAACGAAATATGAGGCTGGAAAATGTGCTGATATACTAAGGTATTTTTCTCGCAAAAATCCGACCCATTCTTGTGTTCATTGTACTTTATTTTGTATCTTTAATATTTATTACCTAGGCTTTTACATTTTATTTAATCTGGATAAAGAATAATATCTAGCCCCCGAATTGCAATTTCAAATAACTACTTAAACTTAACATTAAAGCTAGAAGTATCTATCGATACTGCTAACTGGAAAAACCAACGTCTTTTTTAACGTATGTTGACAGTTTGCGATACAAGTCACGTAGAGCGGAGTACACCGGCCGCCGGGGACTCACGCCGAATTATCCCGACGTTGAGGCCGCACCACGTGACTCCCACCCGCCACTGATACCACGCTACTCGCACAGAACAAAAGCCATTCTTTTATTTAAGACGTTTAGATGTATTGTGTTTGGCACTAAAAGCGTGGAGCCATGAAATATGTAAGCGACTCTCTAGTGAAAGAATTATGCGGTTAGCCGCATGTGTGATGTTCCGCACCATTCTATTCATATTTAGAACAAAGACAGACAAAACCTATTCAACGTGTGAATTCCCCGTATTTTGAAACTGTTCGATTTTATTAAAAATTGGTGAAACAGTGCAAACATTGTTCGTTTTATCCCATTATACCATTTATTGAAACGTGAGAACATTCAAAGTACTTTTAACTATTTGTTTTCATGATATTATGTGCCTATCTCACTTTAAAATCACCTCTTTATTTAGTTGCAATAAAAATTCTATGAAAGTTCACTTTAAAAGTTGTACGAAACAGCAATCCAATTCCGTTTATAAAAACGTTTATTGTAAGCGCTTGTTACAGCTGTAGCAATCCTGAATAACAATTTAATTTCTTAGGTTGAAAACGTAGATTAAACTTGGACCATCTTGCGCTAAGCCGGCTCTCGAGCCAAATTAAAAAGCTGAGGATGCACAAAATATTTTGGCAAATTTCCTCGGGCGTAGTGCAGGCCGAGTGTGGAGGCTCATTGCCTTGAATTCCCTACGGAGGAGAATGCGAATCACGTCCTAGGCCAAGAGAATTCCAGCGCTTTGGACGATCTCTCTCAAATTATCCGTTGGACAGAGTGCTCGAGATGTAATTCCGAGCATTAGTGGGATTGTCCGTATGTGGATCAATTGATCGGAAAATATAGATGCTTTCATGCATTGTAATGGAAATTATTGTCCCCGGAAACATTGTTGTGTATGGTCAGTTTGATTGTAAGACTATAAATTGTTTGTGAAACATCTTAAAGTCACTCGTCAAGGCTTAGAGCAATATGTATGAGAAGAGTTTACGAGGTTGTTCATGCATAATTTACAAGAATAATAATAGCGATGGCTATTTGATTCACCAAAATAAGTCTGTATTTAAACATTTCTTTATGAGAACGGTGATTATAATTACAGCTAATAATTTAATTTTCGCGCTAAGTGATAAATCGTATTTAAACTAAACATGCGAAAAAGCTGATTCATCAAATTTACGAAATAAAATGTATGAACATTTTCACATTATGTCAGACATATAATTAGTACGGCGTTCATTGACAACGTTTGATTAAACATAATATTACGAAGCAAACACTCGCTTTGTGTGTTCACTGTAATCAAAATGCAAATAACCATTTGTCAAAGTAAGCATTGCGGAATAATGTACCTTTAATGGCTATAAAACTAGCAATTAACTCTGGACTATTATATTGAGGACGGCGTGATTAAATTTAACATAAAATTAGTCCTCTATTTGTTTGAGAGATTAAACAGTTTTAAATAATACTTTTATACATGTTTTGCTACGCGAATAACGAGTCTACTGAAACAAGTACGATACCTCTTATAAAATAAGTCACTTCGAGTTATTAAATGTTATTTTTGCGTCAAACATTTATATCAAAGAATTGAAAACGCATATAACGTTTGCCATAGAAAATCGTTTTCGTTTAAAGATACACACGTGCCATACATTCATCAATAATAATCATTTTACAAACAAATTATCAGCATTTACTGCTACTCTAACCTTATTGTAACGATTGTCGATTATTGAGGAATTGGACTGTCATTATGCAGCAAAAACACCAGCGCCTCTGTTGTACGTCGAAGGAACTAATATGAAGTAGTGCAGCTATGAACTTTCAATATTAGTGTCGTTTTTACATCGACCGGTTGACATTTAGAAATACTTAAATATGTACGAGAGGCCTTGATCAATATCTCTGTATATTATGAAACAAAGTTGCCTGCGCGTCATTCAGTTGCTTTAAACTTAAAATCGGTGAAATTTTTATTCGATTATCACATAATTGTGTGTCAAAGTATTATTTTAAGTTTAACTGATAATTTGTTAAGAATAACCCGGCAGAGACGAAGCGGGTCGTTTATTCCTCATAAGAAAATATTGAAAGCGTCACAGTGATGATCTAAACTCGTGTACTCAAATACTCCGATTACATTGTGTCAAAAGTATACGATCATGCTACTGATGTATAATCAAACCCCAAATATGTTTATATATTTTTATTTAACTTGCGGTCGTTAATGACTGCGGGTGAATGAAAACAGAGGTCATTTGGTTTTACTGATATGGATAATTATTGCCGCCTGTTAAACGCACACGACTGTACCCATTGACGGTGTATTTATTTGTAATTATTTAGAACCGCTGTTGTATTTATTAATGATTAAAATGTTAATATGATATGCGAGTTGTTCCGTATAATGTTCAACTAGATTTACTCGCTGTTCATTTACACTTCGCGGAATGTATAGCTATTAATTATTATCGTTTTATATTTAATTATTATGTTTATTAAACATACATAATTATACGAACTCGCGGTTTATTTTTTGACGTGTTTTTATTAAACATATTGCCTTTTTTAATAATTAAAAAATTGTTAATTGACACCATTAAATTATTAATTATTGTGAATACACTTCATAGAAAAGTATTTACTTTTCACTAAAATATGTGTTAAAGGTATGAATATATACATGAGTCCTGACTACATAAATACCTAGAATATGTACAAAGCGGAAGGGAAAATAAAGGAATAATACCAAGTAAATTAAACATGTATGAAATGGATATAGGTTTTCAGAACAAGGCTATTTAAGTACGGGTTTCTAGAACACTAGATACATTCTTAATGAAGGTATGTTTATATGGTTACGTAGGGCTTAGTACTATTTGTAGTCTATGGTCAGTTTCACAGCTTATAGATAAGAGTTAGATAGCCTATCCGACAGACAGAGTGTCAGCAAATGTATGAAGACGACTGTTTAAATTAATAGCTATCCGTAACGCCCTAATGAGAAGTGGTGAAATCGAAAAATATTCACAATAATTTTCTTCGTTCTATTCTGATGGTTATAATGATGGATACAATATACTTTTTATTTTGTCAAATTTCTAGGAGCAATAAAAAATGTCATTCGCACACTACATTTCTCTTATTATTGTATAATTGCTAGAGTTTAACTTTCGTAAAACGAAGGCTTCGTATAATTCCTAGTAAAACCTTTTGATCACGAATTTCTAATAGAATAATTATATTCCGAAAACCAAATATGGGAATTATTTTTCTACGAAGTAAATAGTTTTCTCTTACGAATTTTCAGATTTCCAGTCCAACAATCTAATCGTTTAATGAGTTTTGTGTTTAAACAATACATACATGTGTGAGGTAATTGAATGTAATCATTAATTTGAAACCTGAAAAGAAAAAAAAGAACGTAAAAGATTTTATAAATAACCCAGATGCCAATAATCCTGCAGAAGTGGGGTCGACAATACCAAGATACGTCTTTAAAACAAACATAAACCTTATTATTTCCCCGACTTTCAAATATACCAGTAAACTATTCTATATTTAGCAAGAGAAACGCACCATATGGTAAGCATAAATCCAATCCGATAATGGCTAATAATCTAAAACATACTTGTATCTAGTACATAGGCGGAGGGCATATTCCCAGCGGATATTGGAACTGTTATCGCAGTATGCAAATTCAATTGCGCAGTGCACTCTAAGCGACAACTCCGGGACGTAACAATTGGTCGTTACTAGCCAATAATCTCTAAGAATTGTTCTAGCCGTCGTTGTTTATGTATATGGTGCGACATTAGCCTTATTAGATCAATTGAAATTTAGCTTTAGTTGCTGTTCTGCAAGGTATAGCCGTATTAAATTGAAATGTGTTTGAGATTTATAAATTAACGGCTCATATTGATTGTAAAACTGTAAATAAAGGCTTTTGACTATTTGAAGCACCATAAATACTTGCTAATAATAAAGGATCAAAAAGTTTTCACCAGTAATATCAAGCAGTAGGACACAATCAATGAGACCTATTTACTCTAGGTTTACTATAGATTATCGTTACAATTTAGTTACTGTGCTGCAGCGCTATAAGCTTGTTCCTTGGGCCTGACTGACCGGAACTATAGGAACCTACTTATATTAATAAATGATGTCATGGCTGCGACGTTTGCCCCGGACGCTGGACCGACAGGCCGACAGACACACGATGTTATATTTCTTTCATCATTATGGTATTGCATTGTGGCGGAATTCTACGATACAAAGTTTTGTTGTGTTAGAAGCTCAGCTGGCCGGATAGAAGCCTGCTTGAAATTTAATTCGATAAATTCCTCAGAAGAGATTTTTATAAACTTGTTTTTAATTTTGTTTGTAGGAGATCTAAAAAACTACTCCAATTATATAAATCGTATATGTAACGTATATCGCATAATTTAATAAAGTAAACTTACATTATGGAACTAAACGATTACATGGGTCAAAATACTAACACATCTATAAATACCTCGATTTCAGAATTATAATACCGCAGGGCAAAAGTTCGACAAACTCTTGACCCATATTTTTTATTTTTCAAACACCTTTTATGAATATTTGAACCGTTCTTTTGCGAAAATAAAGTTCGTCCGCACTGAAACTCTCCATCTTCAAGCAAGCGTAATCGGACACTATTTCGCGAACATGATACGAAAAACCTTTCAAAAGTTCACGAGAAATTGTACAGACATTCCCCACTGTCGCCTGGAACTTATATGAATAATACATAAGCCGAAACTTCGACAAAATCGAGAACTAATCCGTACAAATGATGTCCTCAGTTTTATTCGAACATGCAAAAGTTCGATGTACAAATAGTTTTAAAAAATTTACTCGTATATCCACTCGTACGTTTGAATTACGGCTATTGTAAAGAGTTTTCCACTCAACGTTATTCGAACATTGTATTTACAATGTATGTTACCGTATAAACGCGTTTGTTTAAAAACTGTTGGAGCGTGCGAACCACTTAATGTTTTTACTAACGTCATGAAATAATAAAATAATTTAGAACGACGACATCCTGACTGCGATGTCCTCTGGACCCGTGCCAAGCATCGCGGGATGCAACGTTATCCAAGCTTCGAGTACAAACTTTTAAGAAGCATACTCCTGTCTAACTTCGCCGTTATTATAAAATGTAAGAGGCGACGCAAATAGCATAGTAGTAGAACTTCGACCGATTTTTAGACGTTCGGGCTTCTGTTATGGGCCAAACGGTGGCTTGGTGCTCGCAAATTTTTATCACCACATGTGTCATGCATATCTACGGTGCACGAGTATCGCTAAACCGTGTGTAGTCATAGTATTCGCACGTGACATGTATCGTGCGAGTTATGTGCTTCCGCGTTAGTTGGCACATGTTGTATCGTATTAAATTAGACGTTTCACAGATAGCGTGATATTGGTAGTATGGTACAGTCGGCATCTGCGGCGCGCGCACGTGTGCGACAGTGGCCGCGTCTCATGCATCATTCAGGCGAAACCTGCATCCAATCGCTCTTACATTTAGGTTATAGCTCACCGTTTTCGTGATAAATCGCCCCTCTGGAGGAAACTTGTAGTATCATCACGAGTGCGCGCCCATGTGCTACATCGTTGGCTTTTATCAGATTTTTCCAGCTGGTTACGAGAGCTCATGTAAAATGCATACCAAACCTCTGTGTGTAATTGCTTTTAACAGTTTAGCATTGCTTTTAATATTAAATAAGCTTTTCTTGTAGACATTCGTTAAAGCTGTATTATTAAAGCGTTTATTGTGTCAGGAAATTGTTGGTTTAAACACTCTCAGGTGTATGAACAACTTTTTCCTCGAAACGCTGCACGCTCGACGAGAGCTTAGTTCAGTTAACGTACAAAATCTCCAACCTTAATGTTATCTAACATATTAAATATGTTTTATGAGGTAAAAGACTTTATTATTTTCGTCGGGCTAAACAGACGTTTTGGCGTGTCATTGACAAGTCACATTTTCAGTAACACATTCTCCAAGAGTTTATTCTGGTGCAAAGTTATACGTCTTCTTGCACCTTCGGGTACATTTACATGATATATTATGCAGTTTGACATCTTGTCACTAGTTCTACCTAACGCGGCGTTATTTGAGTTTTGTTATGGCAAAAAATCTTTTATTTCAATTTTATACATCTGTATAAAGATTAACTAACATGCTAATGAATTTAGCATAATTTTGACAAGCCCAACAAACACGGCATCTATTAGATAAATAAAAAAATACTGCCCTTAGCTAAATATGATCACACCCAGTTACTCTAGAATTTGATTACTCTTAGTTTAAATGGAATTTTGATAGATGTTTCCATACATTTTTTGCCATCACCATAAGCTTTGAAACAAGCCCTCACTCTTCAAAACTTACTAACAAATCGACTTTAAACTCTGCATTTCATAAACAAAAGGAATATCTCTCTTTCAAATTCAATATTCAATAATAAAATCTGAGGCAAACGTGCCATTCCGTACATATGAATTCAATAAACACCATCTACAAAAGCCAATAATCTTATATCTGTAGGACATCCCGAGTGTCATTGATCAATAACTGCAGTGCAATATCTATGAACACAATATGGACCCTGATATTGCCATTTCGTATTAAATGGAAGTAATTGGAATTCCTCTCGAGTGTGAAATTGCCGTCTTCATTGAACGACTAGAGATGAAATGGACCTCATACAATATGTATAAAGTACAATATGTATTTATATGGTCTTACATTAATGCGAGCTTTATTTATTGGTCATTCTGATATTATAGGCCTGCGAAATTGTGTTTAACATCAACCTGGCCTTTCTGCCAACTAAGTTGGAGTCGGCTTACAGTCTCACCAGGTGCAGCTGAATATCAGTATTTTACATGGAACGACTGCCTATAGGACTTCCACAACCCAATTGCCTTAGTTATAAAACGATACCCCTCGGTAAGACTGGTCATCAGAAGTTCAAGTTTTGACCTCTAGTAACGGCTGTCAAAGATCTTTAAAAATGACAGACGAGACCCGCAATTTAACATGCCTTCCGAAACACATAGAAACTGGGTAAGAAAAATATGGTGACCCATCCACAGCACAACCTCGGCAAGCGTAGCTTAACCTGAGAGATCGATCCGTGTGGCTGTTGTTACTTAACCACGAGCTCCTCATATGGTCTTACATTAATGCGAGCTTTATTTATTGCTCATTCAGATATATTATGGCTGTGTAATTGTGTTAGTGGTAATAATTCATGTGTTATTGGAGCGTCTGTGGCCTGCGTAGGTACGTAATGCGTGGTTATGTGGATATAACTTGGGATAACTTATAGATTCTTGACTGTGCTGGCTGTAATATCATTGGGTTAGTCACCGCAATTATCTTAATGTTCAGAAGTCAAGTTGGCTTATACCTTTTGGCTTTATGAACTCTTCGTATAATTATGGTAAGATATACGTGAGTTAAACATTTTTCGTAACGTAAGATATGATTATAAAATGCACTTACTTGGTGCAACAACGATTGATGCTTAAGTTTCACATTTGATAGGAACATATTAAAAATGATGATGTGATCATTCATTAAATATTTATTTAATGAATGATCACATCATAGTGAATTACCAGGATACAGGCATTAACCAGTTGTATACAACTGCATGCCTGCTAATAAATAAATAAATAAATAAATATTAGTAAAATAGATTTTCGTTAAAATCAACTACAACATATCTTAGTTTTGAAATATCTTCCTCAAGGATGACTTATGATCATATAGTTCTTTCGAATCGAGTGAAGTCACCAGACAAAAATTGTATCATATTAAATACCACCACAAAATAAATTTCATTAAAATTAAAAACCCGTAACATATTCATTCAAAATTCAAAATGTAATTTAATTTTTCACTTTGACATCATTTATTCTGTTGTTTAATTTTTGGTCGTTTTATTAAAACGTAGTCAACATTGATGTTTGTATTGGAAGCCAAAATACTTGGATATTAATTACTTTGTGGAGAATTTTCAGGTAACTGTTTATACCAGTCCAATGAAAATTACAATGTAGACAATGGTAATTCAGCCTTTGTGGCTTTTTTATTCATTTACAATTATATTCAAATGTATTGTTAATATTTTACTTTTGAATTTGCCATATCATTCTTAAAACATATGGAGAGCCATATTTTCAATAAATATGTTTTCTTTTCCCAAACCTTACTCACTTGGCTAACGTGGTGGACTCAAAGCTTAACTCTTTCGTCAGGAAAAGAAAGAAAAAGGGACCCTTTCCCAGGAGTGGGACAGTAGAAGAAGGCATTTTCACTTAAAATCACGCATTTTTTCAGATAAGCAGAAACCAAAGAACGCCGTTTGCTACAATCTCTACAAATTTCCATCATTTCATTCACATACATACATCTTGCCGTACAAGGACCGCCAGTTTCAAGCACATTTGACCTTTTTATCGTGACATATTTTTTTTTAATCATTGTTATATTTTTGATGGTTTAGTTCTCGGTGAAAGTTGTCTAAGGCTTTAAGTATTTAATTTTACATTTACTATTAGTTTTTCGTAGAACAGAGTGCTTGCTTCTCAATATTCTACCTACGCAACTTCGTTGGCTAAATACTAAGAAGCAGGCACTATCAAGTCAATTAAGGAGCAAAGGATTGTTTCCACTATAATTTTTATTCTTTTATTTAAAAATACTACTTTTGAGGTCAATTAAGTTACTCATAAAAAAACAATTTTATAAGCAAAACAATCCTGCCTTATTTATTCAACGATGTACAATTATAAAAACTTAACTGACTTCATTTTATTTTCCAATTTTCAACGTTCCAACATTATTATTCCGTACAAATATACTGCCAAAATCACTTTACATAACTATCAACAAAATAACAAGTTATTCAGCAAAACCATTTAAACGAATAACACGGTACTCCAATCTGAAATAAAAACAGTTTTTCAGTTAAACGTTAAAAATAAATCTAATATTTATAGCTGAAAAGCTATTACAAGTTGTTTGACGTTCTAAATTAAACGTAAATAGCATTTTCAGCCGTAGCCGCAGGTAACTGCTATTAAAACACATGCAGAATGCAAATAGCGGTTATCGTTACTATGTGACGTTAAAAGAGATTTTAAATCAAATGCTTTGCTCTTTTTTGACTGTAGTTGATAAAGCAGTAATGCATAACCGAAAAGAATGTAATATAAACAACGAAAAACAGATTTTGGAATGCTATTTTACTACTTACGGCTGGTTAAACCTGTAACATGCAAGAAAATGGGGTAGAGTTGAGTAGCATAATTACATATGTTTTCGTTATTTCAAGTTCTGAAAAAGTCCGTGCAAGTTTAAATTAATATAACGATCGCCTCCAATCATTTATACACAAACATACACAGACATACCTGTGAATTTTCCTAAGAAATAAACACGTGTTATAACAAACAATTAACGATTCCAGTAAACATAAATAACGGTTCGAATGTCATAACAAGTGTATTACGGAGAAATCGTTAGTGAACACCAAATACGACCGCCTACTAGTTAAGTTAAGGTTACTAAAACTTTACATAGAGAATTTTTACTAATGATGTTATTTCATTTGGTTTTTATGTAAACTAGCTCATGAATCTATCCGCACGTTTCCTGTATGGAGTAAAAGGTATAATTTTTATTCGCATTATAAACAATCTGTTTATAAAATGTTATCTAATTCCGTTCATTCGTCTTGACGTGATCGAGTAACAAATACCCCTACATCCAAACTTCTCATTTAAAATAGTAGAATAGTATTGTTTTTAGATAAATACATCTATAATTGGTGTGAACGTTAAAAACTTATACAGATACATTGTGTTCTTAAGTTCACGATCGAACTAACAATTACTCAACAAGGCAAGTCAGGCAAATCACATTTTTACATTCTAAAGCAGAGAAAAATCTCAATTTCACTGAGAACTCTTCAGTAATTGAGGAAAAACAGAACATTATTGTCTGTACCAAGAAAACAGACTAATAACTCCTCAGAATTTTACCCAAAGGCGCAAAGGTGTAAGAAATACACTCACGCTTCGCATTTAACAATTTCAGTAACATGTAATAGGGGGCAAGCCGTTTGCCATGTATTGGGCACATTACAGATATCCGGGTGACTACTAAAAAGTATTCTAATATAAATTAGAAAACACTATTATCACTTACAACCGAGCCGGGTATCGAACTCGAGCTCTTGTGATCGGTAGTCAAATTCACAACCCACAAAGGCAATTAGTCTTTAAATTAAGTTTAGTAAGTCTTCAGAAATCGTTTAAAATAACAACAAAAGCAAATCAATTACTGGTAGACGGTATTCGGGCTAATAACTCTTTTACGTTTTAAACCGAGCTGTGGTAGGGAGGCTCGCTCCTTAATCATCGAAGTACACGAACGACCTCGTGGTAGCCACCGACTGGTACATATTTTTTACATCCACATTCCATCATAAATAAGAATAATGAATAAACGTTCATTGGCAGTAGAAGGCAGAATTAATTATTGTTTATTAGATTTGTTATTAGAGTTTATTCAGGTAGTAGTTTGTTTATTTGTTTATTAAGTACTAGGGTGTAATATGCTGGTTTGGGTATGTGTACATTTTTCAATGGTATGTTCTTATAATTTAATAATTATATTTATAGAAAACATATTGCAGTATACAAATACACACAAATAGCTCTTATTTGAATAGGTATTATTACTCATATAAGAAGCAAACCCGAAACACAAACTTACCCTAATTCATATTTAGTACTTATACGTATTCAATCTGGTCTTAGAATATAATAGTACTCTAACTAAAGCAGGTTCAAACGTTCGTTCCTATCGAATTGAATCAAACGCAAGACAGAACAACGCAACGACGTTATATACAAAAGTATATTCGATACAATATTCTCCAACTAAAAGATAAATTCAACCTCACAGACAATTTCTCCGTCGACTTAAATTTAACAGAAACTTGCATTTCACCCAACTAGATATTTCAAACGATCCCCAAGTAAAAGGATTATTTCGAAATACACGATAACGAGAAGCCAGTGGTAACGGAAGGACGGTGTACGAATAAAATAGAATTACAATAGATCTGACCGAACTGAATAAACCTTTGGACATATGAAAGAGACAGTTCTTAGTGAACCACATTGATTAGGGCGCTATTGTTCGTATATGAATAAAGGAACAGAAAATAACATTAGATAATCATGTCTTTTACTCGAAGTAATAGAAGGAAAATCTTTGAAATGGGATTTTTCCTCTCTCTGTAGTAACGAACGCTACGTATGTCGAGTTAATGTACCTCGTATAAAAGATATATGAGATTGAAGTCATGTTGTTTCCTTGAACCTAAGTTATTGTTGATAAAGGACGCTCTTAGGATCCAGTTGCAACTAAAGTCAGATCAAAGGCCTTTGATCCATATAAATGGTACAATTTATAACGTATGCATGTGAGTTTTTCCGTTTGTTCTTTATGATTTAGCTAGTATTCCAGTTTCGATGCAATTTTCGAGCGGAAAAAGGAAACAAGGAATTTTGTCGACATTTCACGCAAGCTACGAGTTGCACATTTTTACTTTATATCTATGTCAGCTAAAGCGTGTATTTCTGCGACTTTCTTATATATTTAATCATGTTTTTGATTTATGCATAATCTTGCATCAAAATAACACAAGAAAACACCAAAAATGGATATAAAATTGACAAAACAAATAAGCTATTTTCTTGGCACGAACAAGGTGAAGAAGAAAGTACTTAAGTAGAAACTAAATAATTTGGACAGTAAGGAAACTCATAGCTGCACGTTAAATCCATATAATTTTTTTTAAATTGCTGTCAAAAATACCAAGAAACAAAAACTGGTTACGCACTCATTAAAAGAGATTTATATTATCGAAAGGGCGTAAGGGTTGAACATTATATAGGCAGGTAAATACATTTACTTTTCAATGACCGTTATGAACTTGAAAGGTTCACGAGTGATTAAAAGTTTGATAGCTTTATTAATTGAGTGCTGAAGGTATTTTAGTACCAAGAGGCGATTGAAAATCACTTGTAACTTCGTTATTGAGATGCGATGAGACAAAATTATATAATACAAACGATTTAAAACTAATAAGTAATAATAATGGGAAGTTAAAAAGTAGCGGTTGATAATTCGGTTTTCTTTTAAATATATAATTAAAAATGCTCGCAAATATTTTCGTAAATCAAGTATAGAACTTTTCTCTCAACTATTGTTATAAGACAAAATTATGTATATAATACAAACGATTTAAAACTAATAAGTAATAATAATGAACTTATATACCTAATTCAAGGAATATTTTTCTATAAAAAAAATATTCCATCTACTGTAATGCTTTTAATTTTATTCTCAAGAACCTTATGATATCATTTATATACAGCTTACATTTGAACCAATAATCCCAAATAATTTATAAATTAACCATGCTATCAAACGAGTACCACAAATCCTTTGTTAAAGCTCGCATGTTACGTATTTACTTTGTGTAACACGATTATCTGGACCAGTCCAATTTGATACTGGCACAACGAATTGCGGTCAAATCCGATCCGATCATTTTACCAGTATGACATAATCGTTCTAAAGAGTTGTGTTAGCCTAACCTCATTAGTTCGTGTTTCACGCATCATTTGTTTAATTTTCTACTTTTTAGACTTATGCGATATTTGTCTTTAAACCATAGTATGAAATGGGGATATTCGTTGAAGAAGATATGCTTTTATGTCATATTTTATATTAAAAGTTGGCCTATTTATTGTACCTACATTATCTTAGAATCTTGTGCTACAACTTTGTATCTACTGTGCAACAAAATACAGTTGCATTTTATATATCAAAGCGCTATTGTACATTGTACAAGAACTAACAATGTGATTGTGCCTTAAATATTTAAAGATTCTCTCGCAAAACCGGAATCTTTTTAGTAAAAAGCCAGATTTGAACGAGAAAAGTAAAGAAAATCTCAGAAAAAAGACCTATACGACCGAACGACGCTTCCTTACTTAGATATTTATAGGGTCTTTCTTATACGTATGCAGCTATCAGTAGAGAATTCTGTAAAGTTCCAGCATGAATAACTTAAAAATGCAATGGATAATTTTATTAAATACCTCCCATGAGAGCGCCGTGTTTAAAAAAAAGAAAACAACCATGACGCTCTTGTTGAGATAAAAATCTCCGACCGCTATCTATGAAACTATGTACTTTTAAGTTTGCTGTTGAATTATTAAGACTGCTTCACAGACTGTAAGTTGGATCAAAGTCTACATTAATTAATGAATTATTAGGTCCAAACTTCGTATAAACTACAATCTTCCTTCAAGAGATTAATCACAACTGACCTCGTCGAACTAGTTTTAGTATTCAATGTTATTAAGAATAAATTGAAGAGATGTTTGGCATAAACTACATTTGGTAAAACAACAAACTTTATAGCTGTCTACTATAACGACGAATAAACGAAAACGCTGCTCAAAATAACCCCCATACAAGAGCTTTACAGCATCCGAAAACTTTCCCAATATCTATTGATTATTTCGCCATCGTCGGGACAGTAAGGGCTGCAAATTATCCTCGGACCATGCAATAGCAATTTGCCAACATAACCGTCTATAGGGCTCAGGTGGTAAAAGAAATTGTCTCCCATTATGTTCGCTTTGCTGGACCATTTTATGGAAACTGATGGCAAATTGTTTGGAACGTGAAGGGAAAGGAATTCTCTCTTAATATTCATGTCTCGGGTGAACCTTATGACTGCACGAAGCCTTTCTTACCGAGATTATTGCAAAGGTTTTCTTAGTTTTGTTTATTCCACGTGCGTACTGTCTCCCCTAAAATATAAGTTATATGAGGTTTCTCTGGTAGCTAATACCGAGTAAGAGCTGTATTGTCCGTATATTATTAGAGATGCGTGTGTGCTGTTCTGTGATGATAGAGAAAATAAGAAATCTGAGTCTTATTTGAATAAAAGCAAAATATTTTATACTAGTTGGTAATACTTACGACCAGCAGCAAATGTTATGCTAAACAGCTATTTTAAATTATCATGAAACTCTGCTGTATTAAATAGCTGTAGATATAACATTTGTTTAAAGGCCCATAATTTTATTCGATATTGTTCTGTTTTAAGTTATCTATTTAAATTATCTTACTACTAACTAACTACGTTTGAGTACTTGATTAAAAAACGTCGTACAACAAAATCAGTAGGGCCAATAAACGTTACTCGACGTTCCGCACTATAACGTAATACTCGCGGAAAATGCAATATGGAGTCATGATTTATAAGTTAATGCTTAAGAGTTAGTAGCGTGTTTATTGCGCAATTACCAGCCCTGCTGTCAGCTTCGATGCGCACCACATGCACGCCATAGCATGACGTCATAATTTAGCACAGAAAATATGAACTAAGGTTTATTGCATAATAAATAATGTTGCTGACTTGAAATAGTATCCGTCGCAGGATTTTTGGCTTGAGGAATTGTTTGCTTACTTATAAAAAGTTTTGAAATAAGCATTGTTTGTTATTTTTACGCACACATTTTGTTAGTGCTAAACAATAAGAAATCTGGAATTAAAACTTTTCAGTTCTATATTCACGTGTTCAAGATAGTATTGATACTTTTATATTTTAAATCGGGAATTGATTTACTAATAACGCAGTGTAATATTTGTTTTGAAAACAATGAATATTTACCAGCATAAAGTAACAAATGAAGTACTGTCACTACGGCGGAGTTTTATTTTTCCTCAATTCAATTCAAGCAGCAGTATTTTCATCGTTTACACCGTGACGCCACAAAGTTGACACATCACGTAGGTGAGTCTGACTGAGCGTTTCGTCGACAAAATTGGATAAATGCAATAAAAATCGTTCCTCAGCTTAAGGCACGTTTTTCAAATTAAGTTATTTATGTTTATGGGACACATTTTGAATATTTTTCACGTATAAAGAGTATACGTAAGTGCCTAGCGATTCCATACGACACTGTATAATATATGCCACCAAAAACATTCTGTAAAAACCTCAAGTCTCGCAGCTCAGTCTTTCTGGCGTAAAAAGTGGTGAGATCTATATAATACCAAGTCGATTAATCTATTTCGTCTCTACTTAAAGGGCCTTCTGTCTTAAGTTATTACATAAGTTATTATCATGCCAATATTAAAAATATTTTACGTTTAAAAAATAGACCGCCCTGGCCATCGCATGATTTGTATGTATTACACTACACAGCACGACAAGTAGTTAATGCTCCTGAAATTTTTATGGCGAATTTGTGTTTTCATGCGATGACCAAGTCGATCTATTTGTTTTAAACGTAAAATATTTTTAATATTGGCATGATAATAACTTATGTAATAACTTAAGACAGAAGGTCCTTTAAGTAGAGACGAAATAGATTAATCGACTTGGTATTATATAGATCTCACCACTTTTTACGCCAGAAAGACTGAGCTGCGAGACTTGAGGTTTTTACAGAATGTTTTTGGTGGCATCTCACTTCTTTTTGTAGAACGAACATAAGTCCAATTTGTATGGAAAGACGTTTTTTCTTATAATTCAACATATTTTCCTATGGGAATGTTTTTCTTTTTCATGGGCTAAACACCCTTACCCACCCTATATCCCCTCCCGTTATGCCTCGTATAGTATGTACCTATCTACACCTATTATTTATTATTTTCTACAGTAGTAATTATTCTTAACTGCAAATGTAATCTTGTAATCTTATACATTTATATGGGATTACAAAGTTAATGTTGCAGTTAGTGTATTTAGAAAACTGGACTGAAATTAGAAAATATTGAATTTTTCCCATGATTAAGACGCTAAACCCTATTTGTATTCTAAATTTGAAGCTTCTAAGTCTGCTAGAAGTACCTTAGACTTTTGATGATCGGTGAGTCAGTGAGTCAGTGAATCAGTGAGTGACAAAATTCAAAATTTTAACAAGTTGTCATTCTTAAACTACTGGTTCAAATTGACTGAAATTTTAAATATACCGTGTTTATACAATGAATAATTAGTTGCTGAAAATTCAGGCTTCTTGTTTTATCCACAACGACATTATAGGGGGGTCGAAAATAGCCCGAATTGCTTCGAGAAAAGGATGGTACGGCCGTGCCGCTTTTTTTTGCTCGACTTGCGGGGGCACTTCCGTGCCCCCAGATGTACCTCTATATCTCTCAAAAATCTGTCCATGTATGTATTTCCTTTAGATGCCTTTTATTGCCCTTAAAGCATCTAGTTTAGCAATATAGTCTAGCTAGCAGTATAGCAGATAAACGTAACTTGCTTTAAATTTATCATTTTAGCACAAATTATGGCTATCTATCTTATAACATTCAATAAGCTATTCGAACCTAACAGTAGTTATTTACCAAACAGTTTAAGTTTCTGATCATAACAACGAACAACTAACTCAATCGTAACCAACAAGTATCTCGAACTTGCATAATCAAGTGCCATCAGAATAATAAAACGGTTGGATACCTTCAGGGTATTGAAGATACAGAATTCAAGAAAATACGGTACTTATTAGGTTTGTACCTATACAAAATTTACTCTTTGTCTTTTTGAGCAATAAGATAACCTAACCTTTAAATTTTCAATTGCGTATAAGACCCGTTGGATTATAATATTAAGATCCGCTCAGTCAAGTCTAGACTGGAAATAATTATAATCTTTCAAACCGCATTTATTGCATCGTACATTTTGTACCATGGCACAATTTATACTCGTTAATCTTACGTCGTATGAATGGAGATACCCAAATCATAAAGACAATGGCAATCCTTGTAGATCTCAAATAACTATACACACAAATATTTTATTCCATGAGGGGATGGAAAACAAACGATGCACAAGACGTGTAAGTGGCTTGGGGACTGTGATGCAACCAAAGCGCCACACGTACTGTCCGAGGCATAAAGAAGGAGAAAATTGTGAATGACGACGCTACTTACAAAACTGCTACGATGCTGATAACTACAAGTATGCAATTATATTAAACGGGCAATTATTAGGCTAAATCATCACTACTTGAAATCCCAAAGTACTCAAGGGGTGCAGCTTTGAAACGATACTCAGACTTTGAAACGATAGCAGAATGAGCTAAGCAATTCAGAACAACGGCCATGGAAGAAATGGTCGTGAAAAATTGAGATCATGAAAAAAGGCCCTTGCGTTTCAGTAGTAAAATAAAGCAAGCTAATAGTAACAGTCAGATTAGAGACATAGTTTAATGTTAAAAAAAGCTTTTACTAGCTGACAAGAAATCCTCTTCTTATAAAGTAGGTTAAAAACTACGTAATGCAAAAGGCGTTCGTAAAATCGATCACAATCTACCGCATCTTAATTCACGTAAAAGTCTGCAGCATCAACAAAGTACGGTACTATTTTACTTCCGATTAGGAAAAACAAATAGTGTTAACAGCTGTTTTATATTCCACACGAGTCTCGAACCAAATTAGTGAAGGGTTTACGAGTTGTTGGTAAGTAAGGCTTAAGTAACTTGACATTACTTTAGTATTCGTTCTCATTTATCTTCAAGCTGAGTTCGTAGTTTTCTTTATAAATCACTGGTGAAGTTTTGTTTGGCTTGATTTACTGATGAAGCTCAGATTTGATTATACACGAAATGGTACGATTATTAAAAAAAATCTATGAATAAAAAATTTTACGTCTTGAGTGCCTTACAAACAACGCACACGAAGTGTCTACAACTTAGTGATCGCAAAACACTTAAATATAAAGAACAAAAACTTAAATTATAATGTACAACAGAATACATCCAAAGAAAAAAAATGGAATAACAAAAAACGCTATTATAAACCATAACATGAAACAAAGATTTTTTTCTAAAATAATGGTTGCATTCATCTTAAGTCGAAGGTGGTAGGCATATGTATATTTGTGGGAGAAGCAAAAAAGAAATTGGCCAAAATCGTAGTTAATGGCGCTCTTCAGACTCTGCCTACCCAGACAACAAGACGTTATTTTATGGATATTATATAAATAGTACTAACCTACCTAATTTTACATAAATAGTTGTAGTAAATTTTATTAGTAGCATCCGTAATTAAATTCCATCGTTTCGAATTTCACGCTTAATTATATCAAATTCAATTAGTGTTAATTGAATGAGAAGTTTCATGTAGCAAGGCTCGTATTTCATTGCTTCTAAAATGTCTGCAAATTATCTACTAAGTGGATCTGTTACAAAGTAAGAGGGTAGGTATTTATAAATTACGTAAAAGAAATGTTATTTTATATTATCACTTTACGTGAGTTTTTATTTTGAAACACCGAATAAGAACAATAGGATAAATGGCTAATCTTTTGAAGCGTTGGAGACGCATTATCAAACTGAAAACTGTACTGTAGTTTGAAAATCAAATATTTCATTTTGATCCTGTTTATGTCACAAGATTCCACAGTCAAACTATTTTATGAATCTCCAAGAACATTTTATATATTGCAAGAATACGTGATATTAAAATTCAAAAACATTTCGCGGTCGTGAGCACAACGGCGTACTTGATATACCCTTCAGAAAGACAATTTCCCTGACAAATAGCCGCGAAACGTGATACTCGAGTTTTGACAGCAAAAAAGGGAAATCATTACGAAACAAAACAAGCTTTTATGCGAACGTGAAAAGCTAAATACAGTAGTGAGAGTATGTGTACATTCATAGCATGACATAATTGCGACCACCATCAACGGAGCCGAATGAATGCCGTCGTGACGAGCTCTGATGGCTGCGGAGCGTGCGCCAGTGTGTGCCGCTCTTTTGATGAAACCATGATTACACCATACATACTTATACGTGCCTATGTACATAAAAAATGTGCTGGAAATGCCACCGCTGGAAGGAAAGTTTCATTAAATGATTTCGCCGAGTGCAAAGGTGTTGCAGTGCGCTCCAGGGAGAAGAATGTTAGCGTAAATTTTATAAATGGTTAACGTGATACTTTAATGTATTACCGTCTCCTGAGATTTGTCGTTGCGCTTCGCGGCTTCATTTCACGTACGACATTTGGTGAAACACAAAACGTGTTTTAGCTGTGTCGTTTTAAATTATAAGGTGAACGTGGAGAATGCTTAGAATTTAAAGCGAGCTATGCACACCGAACTTCGGAAAGCTGTAAATTGAGGAAAGTTTAAATTACCTAGCCACCTTACAAAAACTATAATGTACAGTTTACTTAGACAAGGTACCTCGTATTCTACTAAGGTTGTCAGTTTGGAACTTCAGGTCCCTCGACACTGAGTCGGTACGAAATTTGCCAAAGTTTATGACCCTCCAGGCTACGTGGTTCCAGTATCTTTACAATTTACATCACAAGGGGAGACGGAGGAACTTTAAAATGTCAACCAATGTAGGGAACAAAGCAAATAACGCGTTGAAAAGTTGAATACGTGTATGTACTTTGTAAGGGAGGCTCTGCTGTAAGTGAAAGTTGTCTTGAGTATTTACCTGCCTAATTAAGTCCCTGATAACTTTTGAACTTCAAAGTGAAAATTAAATAAGGGTAACAAACTCAAAATTGACGCAGACTCAAGTCTTATTCTTCGTGGAATATATTTAATTGATACATAGAAAAACTTTTAAAACCAAAAACATAACCAGAAACGTTTGCTATTGCATCATTACAAACACAAAAGCGATATATACAAAACATATTTTATGCAAACTCCTCAGACGAACACAACACTGATTTTGTGCTACACAATAACAAGAACCCTCGATCATTTCAACGATTAGCTAAATAATGAACATCAACAAAAGCGGCCCGCCAATGCCACTTCCAGATAAGCCCACATCATCGGTATCGTTCGTACGCGGCTACGTTGACACGCCTTTGTATTGCGCGCATTCAGCTATGGGTTAAATAAAAACTGAGCTCTGCGAAATGTAAAAAAACACACACATACAAACCACTCCCGTTTTGGCGACAATCCGCGAATATTCTCCCACAATTTATCCACAAATATTCAGATGAAGTCGTGAATATAGACTTACTTTAAGTATTATGTAGATACAAGCTCATAACATTATAATATGAAATATCAATGCTGAAAACTTACATCCTCACAAGTGCAATACACGCCGAACAAGTATTTCAGGCTCACGATAGATATCACTGCGTCGACGCTACAGAATTTTTATACGTATGAGTTTTAAAATCCAATATTGCATGCTGCTATTTCACTCACAAACAGGAGGTTTTAGCTTGAAAATTCCAAATGCCATATGCGGGAATATTATTCTGAGCTGGCATTCTTCTAAGCTGAGATAAAACCTTGGCTCTTTGTATTCTAATGTTACTTTGTATACGTGAAGCTGTATGTAGAACGTAGAACGTAGCCTCGTACTCAGCATTTATGTTACGTCAGTGGGCTCAAACTTACACTAACAACACGCACCTTATTAACCTTAACAAGGAAGGGCGTGCGAGACCTTAATTTGAGCCAAGTTATTAAATTTGAATATGAGAACCCACGGCGGGTGTGTAATAAAATAAACTACATTGGGAATATCCAAGGAAACCAACACACTATTTAATTAAGTTCCATGTATGAGTACCTGGGCTACATAAGGAGAGGTAACGTTAGTTTTTCTTAACTGAAAATCCGCTTCCTATTTGCTAACGTATTAATGTATAAGACCCGGCCCTTATAAGGAGAGGCTATAAACTGCTAAACTGTTTAGTGATCGCTGTAGTGGATAAGGCAAAAGAACCATGACGAAACGTTAAGCCTGCGCCAACGTTACGTGAACGTTTTTAAGCAATAAACATTTACAACTTTAAAGCCTACATTTTTTCATTTTCTCACAGTCTGGGATTCATGTAAAACAAATTCTCAACCATTTTACCATTCTAATACGTTATTATGTTAATTTTACGAATAACAAATATTATAAAACGGATTTCGTGCAGATTTTTCTGTCCCATATTTTGACAAAGGATCTTTAAGCTTCCAAATCTTTCCTTTTGCGGGATTACTTTTTGTAATCTGCTTCTGTCAGATTCTGGTTTTTCACCTCACTTTGTTATCCTTACAGAAACGGGGTTGTAAATGCGCTAATTATGTCTTTGAAATGGTTAGAGGATAAACGAAATATTTTTTGCATCTTGTTATTTTGGGATATTTACAGCGCTGTTGCTTAATTCGTTTATCAATGTTATTAAATTAAAACACTAAATAAAGTGTATATGTTTATTTTTAAAGCAAAATTAATAATAACCTTAAATTTTCCTTTGATCAATTGCTATCATAAAGAGATTCAATATCAATTAATTTTAACCTACTAAATACCGTCTATATTCAAAATAATAACAGTTTAAAGGTTCAAGTTTACAAGTTGGCTCGTTACCATTTAGTTTCGTTAGGTTATTAATCGCCGCCACTTTCAAAGGTGCGTAATTAGTGTTTTTGCCATGGTTTATTAATTATAGTCGTTAATGAACTTCAATTAGTAAGTCGGAGCCATCAATCTTCTGCTCTTAGAGACAGAATGATGTATGGCGCGTATTGACGCCGCGCCCAAAATTTTGGGACATATTTGCTAGTCGTTAACTAATATTAATTAGGAAGTTGCGCATTCCGTATTTAGTGTTTATTTAGATGCTGGAGCTTCCAATTTCCTAGCAGAGTTTAATTTGCTAGCAGCGTAAGTCTGTATTTGGGAACATGTTTAATTTTGCATTGCATGACTATTAAATAAAATAACAAGAGAATACATTATTCTCCAATTCACCTCGTATCAACATCAGCATGGGCATTGTAAGCGTAGTTAAAAATAGCTGCTATATTAAAGTAATTATTTTTCTGGATTGTTGACAATTCGAGACCATTGTGCGAGTAACGTTAATTATTTATTTTACAAGCTTTTCATCCATTCATTCAATTTGTTGACAAATTGTAGTTGTAGTCAATATTTGCATTTCTTGCTTGTGTCAATCAATGCTCGAAATAACCAATTTTATGACACATTTCCATTGCAATAAAACATACAAACCGATATTATTTCGTGCATTTTACCAAATATTCGTGTACATACAAGGACAATGTTCTTGAGCAAAGTAAGTAAAGCACACAAAGAGGCTGTCAATGTGGGTAATCCATGAGAAAACAAGCCTGAATATATTTTGTTTGTTGAGCCGTCAACTTGTGTAAAGAAGAAAGACGAATATCGAAATGGAGGTAAAATGAAAAGGCTTATTTTAAAATATGTCATTAAATTATAATTTGTAATGTTCACTGCATTTTCCACATAATAAAGTTATTTATACTGTGTTTTAAAAACTCAATGTCCTTTTCAACCTCATTAATATTTTATCAGATATTTTGCACAAAAATCTAAACAGCGCCACTATCGGGCTCCATAGGAACTATTTTGGCATTACATTTTAAATGTCAAACTATCGATACTTGACAGTTCCGACCGTTGAGTTGTGCGCTGCTGTCAACGAAAGGTATTGCTCTCTTGACAAGTACAGTCGAATGCTATCAATAATTAGAAGCAGAAAGTCATATGCTCATACCTTAGCACTGATTTCATCAATAGTACGAATAGATTCCTAGAAAAGTAATAAATTGATCGAAAAACTCTTGAAGTCAGTAATTAATCGTCTAGACGCGTCTAAATTAATTACTTCTCAGAACGTTTTGAGGTACATTAAATAGAATTTTATATATGTTTCTCATAATTAATTAGTATTTTAAAATAGTTCTACGTAATTGTCTCGTTTGTTTTAGGCCTATAGTTTTACAGGTTAAATAAAAGTTGAAGCTAATAACGACATGGTTAGGCCAACAAAATTATAAATGATTCAAAAATAAATCTATTGACGGTAATTCTTTACTGCCTGGATTACTACAGTATAATTTGTCTTAATCTTATTGGTATAATACTTCTTAAAAACACATTTAGATGTACAAAATACGCAATAAACTAATCTGTACTAAGTATTTCGTGGTGCAGATAATTCTCTACTACATCAAGCTAATAAAGAACCGAAAAGTTCCATTTATCTGTCGACTTTCAATCCCGATCGCGGCTGCTGCCTGTCGGAACAAACATTAGCTTACCCGTTCGGTCCGTGGAAATAGAAGGAACATCAAGAAAGTGGTTTCGCCGGAGGCTTTTAACATTCTAGTGAAAGCACAACGGGCTATATGTCAATACTGGGCATTTTAAAGTACGCTGCTAGAGCTTATGGCTGCAGATTCTTTTACACTACTGTACGATGGCAGTTTCCTTTTTGATATAGGAATGGAAAATGCTGGAAATTGGCTTCGTTTTTATTGACTCAGTTTCTTTTATTATATTTTTAAGGCTACTTTCTTTTTAATTATTAGTCGGTATGGAATCCAGTTCAGCGCGATTCAAGCAAGCGTGACACCGTATGGGATAAAAAGCTAAAAAGAGAGAGATAATGATTTATGTCGTTTCAATCCTTGTATCCAACAAAAACTGAATAATAAATATGTATTCCTTAAAAAAATTCAAAATATTCTGTTTTTCAGAATTGCAATAATAAACTTTTCATTTACAATAACAATTTTTAACACGAACAACGACCTATTTTGTAACATACATCATTTCCTTTTTACGTCGAAAAAATCTAAATCAAACCTTTTAAAGTAGGCTTTCACGTGATACAATGCTTTCAGGCTGTACTTCTATTTAAAACTCGCGTCAATGTTCCCGTTGAATGACGTAACGTACACGTCAGATTAAAACCCTGACACGTGATGTTAGCACGAAACTGAAGGATTCTAACGCATTTTGGTGACGTATTTTTTTGTTAGGTAACTTTAAGTAATGTTTGTATATTAGACGTCGGTCTGAAAAAGTAGATGTTTTGAGAAAAGATCAGGTTCGTAGTACTTGTAACCGGCGGTACTCTATGATAAGATGTATGAATGTGAATGGGGCAGGGTAGGTTTGTAAGGATCGTATCAAATGGCATTCTTTGTTCTCTGTTTACCCCTATGAGAAAAAGGCGTGATATTACGATTGAATGAAGAAGTAGATATTTATCTGTTTACTAAGCCCACTTTTATCCACTGTTCGGTACAGGCGTCCAAATTGATATGCTACTTGATATGGTTCTGCGTTATAAATGCTGAAAGAAGCATTTGTCTGTCTGTTTGTGGAATTCATAAAACGTTGAGCCGATTTTCGTAGATGCCGTATATTTAATAGTGTCCTCAACCAATTGATACAAAAAACAATTGATCGATAGTACAATTAAACTTAATCGATAATTAAAATGCAATCTTATTCTACGCTACCGTTTCTTAAGTATCATTCTTACAAACTGAATCAATTCAGTGTCCACATAATACGCAAACTTTGTACCGCTGCATTTCTAGGGAGCAACATGGTTTACTAAAAGTTTTAATGACTAAAATTCATAACGACCCAGTTAAGGCCGTCTCGGGCAAAACTTTAGAACCGTTAAGATTTCGGCTAACCAGTAATAATACATTGTGTTTAAATTTAAATAGGTTTTCTTACATTAACTTGTACGAATTGCTTAAAGTAGATCTCGATGAAGCCTAAGTCGTATACTTAGTTGTACAAATAAACTCGTTTCAAAACCGTACGTGGGTTTCGTATTTCTTCGTAAATGTCAACATTTGATGGAATTTCTCTGAATTAGTGGAACCAAAAAGACAATAATTTGTTACTAAAGATAGCATTTTGAATCGTTCAGTTTGATATTGTATACGTTGTTTTGTAAGACCAATAGAACTGAAACCTTATATCGCGGTAGAATTTCTTCCATTTCTAATTCTATACTGCAGCACCCTTATACTTATTTGTATACTTTAGCATGACAACGCTACTAATAGAACTTTTATACAATAAGTAAAAGTCTAATCGACTTACAAGTATAAAAAAGTGGAATAGCGAATTAAATACATATATACTAATGGCTTTACACCCAACACATTAAGGAATTACGTATGGTATGAAAAAAAGCATGGCTCCCTCTACTGTAGGGAATTTAATACGGGTCATTAAGAAATTCACACAACTCTAGTAGAACTAACAGTAGGTGACCGCAAGCGTTGTCGCAGCGAGTTTCTAGAAAAAGTTTTACCACCCTACAACTAAACAAACCATGACGATCCGCCACAGTTGTTTCGAGTTTCGAAAAATATTTTATTACTGGCCATAGTTAGAAAAGTGGTGAAAGTTTTTCGATAAGTCCGTCGCGTAACAGCTAAACTCCTTGTTCCAGTTGTTCATGGCTCGAATCGTCTCGATGGCTTTTGTTTAGACATTATGAGAATGTACGAATCGTTGCGAACATGGGTTTTAACGTCTAATATCTTCGGCGGCCATTTTCTTTCGCTATCGGAAAATACTTTTGTCGCTCGATTACGCTCTTTGTGGTTTTTATATCGTTTATTGTTTGTTTTTTGCGGGAGATTTAAGGGATGAACGTTTGTAGAATGGGTTATTACTTTAAAAGCGGACCTGATAGTGGGACAGGGAACAGTGAATTGACTATTAAAACGAATTGAAGTTGTAAAACATTCCAGTGGAGTTTCGATTACGAGCAAAAAAAATCTGACACAATAAAAAATTGTCACACGAAATTTCTGTACAAAAGTCATTGCATTGAAATATTTTTTGTGTTCAAACAACACGTATTTCTGTGTATCCTCGTGGAGATTGACTGTGCGAGCATTTTAACAACAAATGGCGGGGTTCATTTTGAATGCAACGTTCCCCTCGTGAGCATCAGGGTGGCTCTTATGTAGTGATTTCATCTGACTCGCTGTCACGTCTAAGGCACGCTCCGAGTTACAGACGGAAACTTATTGTGTTGGAAGGATCATGTCGCTTAAAAAATGTATATGCTACGTCAAAATTTGGAAGGCATAAAGACTTGGAGGTTTTATGCATGGTAGCTGCGAGTTAATGGTTTGAAAAGTGTTTTTTCATTTGGTGTGCATTCATATCTGTTTCTAATAAATTTGACTGTACTGTTAGACAAATCATTGTTGGAACACTATAATAAACATTCATTTAATTTTGAATACAATTCTTTTTATAAGTATAAATGGTTTAGTTAGTTACGTGTACTTTCATTAAACATTCAATATAACGATGTTAATATCACACAATGTCATCTATTTAAAGCTATCAACATCTAAAACAAAACTATAAAAGTAAAAAGCGTCTTTGCACCTATTTGAACGAACCACTTGGAGTAAAAGTCTACGAGGCATGAAGGCGATAGACTAATAACGAGCCGGCACATTTGCGCCATGCCAATATCACTTTAAGCTTACTTGTGAGTGCAATAATACTGCACAACTTAGATATTTTTGTTACGTGCCCAATGCAATGTGCCTTTGAGCATTTCATAATGTCTTGAATACACATGCTTTGTTGAAACACGAAAATACAGTGAAGCAAACAATTAGCACGTGTAAATGAAAGCGTTTAGAAAATGTTATTTTGCTGGGAAATATCATGGTTTAGTTAACTTGATACTAAAATAAATACCACCCAGAATTTTTCCGTGAGACCGTTTATTAAACCTACATTTCCAAATGGAAAAAGGCAAAATTATACTTTAAATATGTATTAACAGTAACATTTCCCAATTAATTTCAAGTATTTTTTTTTAAATACATATCAGTATTTACAATAATTTCTCGAAGTTATGATTCGAAGATATACGCATCACAGCGTGTACACTAAGTTTTAGAACATTTAGAACGTCTTTGCAATGACTTTGTATTGTCTTTCCAAATAATTGGTTTACGATAACCATTTTCAATGTTAGTCACGTCTCAAGACCAAACAATATACAGAACATTAATAAAATACGCCGAATTTCGAACCAATAAAGTTGTACATGTTAGAAAAAAAGGCTGAATAATCACAAGTCGTGAACGTGTTTCTCTCCATATTGATGGCCCAGCGATTTTTCTAAAATGGCAACATTTCTCTGAAATAACGTTTAACGATATTTTTTACCTTTACCTATTTATTCACCCTGGCAGCACAGAGCAGTCTCACCACCCACTATTGGTTTGAAATATATTCTAAGCCGGTTAATAAAGTTGCTGAGACAAGCATCTCTTTGAATTATAAAATAATGGCTTTCGTTCGTACCGTTATAAAAATATAAAATACTGGTTGGTGCGACTGCACCGTGTAAAGAGATTTTACGCCGTAAAACTCGGTTAGTTCAGCTTGGAGTGGCAACTTTGTAAGGTTAAGTACTAACACAATAATATTCCACACTATAACTATTTCTAACAAATAAGACCTTTCTCTAATTGACTTATACACAAATTATTTAAATCAACCGTTTCCATTTTGACCTTCGTTATCCCCACAATAAAGCGTCAGTTCAAACTACTCAAAATATTTTACACACATTAGCTATTTAGCTGCGAGTCCCTCGTTAACTCTTTCAACGTGGGACAATTGAATTAGAACCGCAGAATACCCCCATATCCTTTGGGCACAATACCTGCCACCTATAAGGCATCCACCGCAATTATTCTGTATGAGAGGCGGAAAATACACATCGCTTCCATTAGTACGACAATACGCTCTCAGTATGGACCCTAACCGTGACTACACTCGCTTTAATTATTTATATAGAGAAGAGTGCCTACCTGTGTTCGCCCGACACTTGAATGACGCGCTTCATTCAAATTATCGTCCGTCTCACAATTTATGTAATATTCCAGTTTAGACGTAATATGGTTTGTTGAAATGTTTGATGTTACATTGGCTTGTTGATTACACTGAATTCTGAAATAGCGTTAATCGATTTTCTGTCTCAATGTTTAGAGCTTCTGTAGGGTTGATCACTGATATATTATTTTGCTTTTATTTATACCATACACAATATTCACTTAACCCATTGCTTTTATATATAAATTTATTATGGAAATTAGTTCAATGCGTCAAGGTACTGTCAATACGTTTTAAAATAGATTGTCAATTGTTTTGCTAAAGCGCTACTTGAAATAAACAAACATTGCCTTGATTCTCTACTGCCTTCGACTACCGAGAACCGAACTGTCATCGAGAAATTTTGTGTGAAAATCTGATCAGCGCCTCTGACGGGTGTCGTAGGAAACATTTTGGCAGTACATTCTAAATGTCAAAATGTCGATAGCTAGCCGGTTGTTGGTAGTCGATAGTGGTAGAGAATCGAGGTACATAAACAAACACGTAAAGAAAAGTACTGTCAAACAACTGTCAGCATAAACTAGCGACGTCACGCGAACTCATTTAATATACACCATACATGTTCGAACACATGCATATTTGTACATAACTCTCGACGTGACAGTGACGAAGAGCAAAATAGATGTTTCCACATGACACTCCATCTCGTGACGTCGGCGCTTTGTGTCTGAATCTAATAATACCATGCAGTGGCCCACATTGTGGCCTCCTCACCACAAATAGTTTGTCAACCGAATCTATCGGAGGCCGTTGTTGTGCACCATTTATTTCGACAGATTATTTCAGATTGTCATATATGGGTCGTGCTAATTGGCAGCTTTGATTTGAATATTTAACTTAAAATTTTAGTTTGTAGTCTAATATAGATCGGTAATATTTCTGTTATTATTCGATATTTTTCAAGTACTACTTTATCGGAAAGATAAATAGAAAATACTAGTCACTTCTTCAATTTTAAATATGGCTGACGTAAGCATAGATCAATAACAACCCTGAGTAAGATCTCTGCAGTGAATGGTTATATCGTAAGACTAACACTTCAAAAAAGGCTGCTAAATAATTCCCAAGTATTCAGTAGTAGATCATGTTGAAGTTTTGCGTTTAACAGCTACATAAATTCCAGATCCTTGGGCTATCTCCGGAGCTGCCGACGTCGAGAGTCCTTCATCTGAATTTAATGCTTACACATAAAATCTTATAGGCAAACTAGGACCAAGCTTGGAATAGAAATTGTGACTTTAGTTTGACTTCCGAGAATCTATGAGGCGTTTTTTGGATCTGACTTTAACAGCAATAAATATTATATCGCCAGACATCCTTGAGTAATACGCTTTATGCCAGAACGCACAGTGAATAAATAAATAAATCGAATTTAGTACACAAATTAGGTAAAGAAAAATTTTATCGGTTTTTCTACGAATATAGCCAAAAGTGTAGGACTACGCATGGACTTGTTTTTAAATTGTTATTGTAATAGAATTAAATAAAACCACTGCCTCTGTATTTCGCATTTTTCAAATGTCGACCTTATTCATCCAAGACATTATTTAGCTTCTATGGTATAGGAATAGCAAATACCGGAGGACAAAATTAAATAGGGTCCCTAACCGTCCTCACAAAAACAAAGGCCTATTCTTGACAAAATTATACATACGAGAATTTGTTATAATGTATTGCGACGCCTACGCTTCTCGACTTATTTCCCTACTGTATAAAGTCAACTAACAGACCCACAAAATAGTTCAAAACTATAATTTTATACCAAGCAAGAGCAAGCTTATCACCATTGTGTTAAACAAAATATGGAAATACTTGAAGGAACTGCTGAATGTCACCAAACTAAAAGCCTCGTAACTATACGTGTATATATAAATTAATGTTGTTCCCCAGACGATGCGTAGTAGAATTATCAACTACACTTGTTAAACTAGCCGGGAACTAGGCCTTTGTATAATCTGTCCTATTAACGTCAAAATAAGGTTTAATTTAGGTCGTCTTTCTCGCAGATCCGTCTTACCATTTTGTGAACAAAACGTCACACGTTTCCCTTGTTATCACATGATACTTTTCTGTAAAGAGAGCGTCAACTTCGCTGCTCTTCACTTTAATAACTTCCAAACAAATTGGTTTAAGTAGAATCTTTGAAATAAAATTTTCTTGGATAATAACATTAATGTAAACGAAGGGACGTCCAAATGATTAGGGTTATTGAAGATGCGACCCTCATTATGTGTAATAATGTTAGTATTATATTAAATCTGCTAAGGGATGTGTTTGCAATTGGAAATTACGTTTATTAGCTTTGAAAGGTCATGCGTATCGTAGTGGGAAAACAGTATTAGTTATGTCACCCAATTTGTCTAGGCTCCGAGCCTGCGGGCATTAGAAAATAACGTTCCATGTTGATGTTTAATATTCCAATATTTCTGCCATTTTCAGAACTTTTGCCGATGCGATGCTGTGATTACGTAATTTGTTTTTAATGTAGATATTGAGATACGTTGATAACGCCATTTGAATTTTAGTAAAATAATTGGCATCTGGAATTCTGGACAAATCCAATTTTAAGACGGAAACGTGTAATAAGATGATAAATGATAAGAACAAATGCAACTAATGCACGTTTCAAGACAGGTAAATCAAGATCTCTTTTCTAAGAACAAATTGGTGGATTTCGTTATCAATTGTTTTATTGTAGCGTGCTTGTATTTCCCTTAGTTTCCACTGTAGTACTAACAAGTGAACACATGTTTCTAAGTATAATCAAATCTTGTATTCAACGTTTACAATCGGTCCACATGCTCCCGGGTATCCGGTACATTCTCAAAGAAACAAAACGGCTCTAGAGCCGGATGTGCCGTGATAAGGAAACCGGATGCCGATCCCTGGCTAACGAACAACTAGTAACGACCGACCAGAAACACTTGACCTCCACCCGTCTCTCCAAGTGGCCTGTAATTTCCTCCTTAACCAGCATTAAGAACGGCAGGGCGGCTCAAGGTAAATTGGTTAGCTCTATCTACATGCTAATATAGTGTAGACATGGCAAAGTGACGTGAAAGCAAACTTCCTTTGATACTTCACCCCCTTAAGAGTGCTCGGCTCTATAATGCAAAAGTTATTTGAGAGTTAGAATATTTTATGGAAATAAAACACTACGTGGAGTGATAATCGAAAACTTTGTTGACAATACTTTATCGCAAGGAGTACAGTGGCGTTTTTACCGGAACTCTTCCATCGACAAAATATAGTCTTGTTTTGCAATCGTTAATCGCAGCCATAAATGTAAAAAATGCAATTTCAGAGTTATTTGGCATTACCTAGAACTGCAATTTAATGGCCAATACATCGCCTTCAAGCACCAATTTGGGCTATTTTGCTCTGCGCACTTCAACAAATTGCACACGCGAATAAAAATAAAATATTTTATACGGTCCATATTCAACGTGGTTCCTTCATCGCATGTTTTACACAAAATCTAATACTTCTTACTTAAGAATTAACGATAAAATATTCTTGTCCAAGTCAACCGTTTGTGACTTAAAAATAAAGATTACACGGGATAAAACGACTTTTGATAAAAAAAGCCCGCTTACTCTTTAGAAAAACCATTTGCGTGGGAATTTCGTCTTTAGCTATTGAATATTAAGGTCTATTTTATTAGGGGACCTTCATTAAGTAGTTTGCATACGGATGCAGTTCATTACACGTAAGTACTGTGTAATGAAAATGGAATCTCTCGGGGAAAGAAACTGGAAAGTAGCGTAATGAATCTGTAATTACCGAGCTATATTGTGTTGGGGTTTGTATTTTATATACCTTCGGGGGTTGTACAGCAATTCAAGTAATCAAATGTGATAATAAAATTAACCGTTACAAAGCATATTAATATAGCTTTTGTGTCCTGATAACGTCTTTCATGTTTTGGACGCAGAAATTTTGCATAAATATGAAAATAACTCCATGATGCGTTTAATAAATCCCGGATATAGTGCAGCTTATACACATGTGGTTATTAATCACACCAGTTTTTTATGAGTAGTCTAATGAAGGCGGAAACCAGGTTTCATTGAACCGTCCAGTTATCATTTCTCTATCTTAAAGAGAAAGTGAAAAATTTACAGTGTGACGGTTCAGTTTCCTTTTATTTATTCGTTTGAAGGTACAAAAAATGTATGGCTAAAGTTGGGACATTTATTTACCGAACACATTTACAAATTTGAAACTGGCTGATAAATTGAGATGAGAAAGAATCGGACGCAGCTGTCTGGTTCAATAAAAATTGCGAAGGTCACTGAACTCGTAAATTGAATGCTTTTACGGTGATTGATGATCTATTAATTAAACGTTTGACAGTTTGTATTTTTTTCATGGATGGAAACCAATTCAAATTCAAATGGAGCTTTACAAAAACGCTCGGACAGTGTTCCAATAGAAAAGGTTGAAATACGTTGGTTATATCAACCAATACTCACCAATTTTAAGAACGATACACATACTATACTGATGTCATTTTAAGTCGACTTTTTGTATTTTCAGGTTTTGGCACGAATGCCAAAATGTAAAAACATTTTTGTTTCTTGGAATCCTGAAGGTGAAATAAAACTGTTTGCCGAATTCTGTATCAAATGTTTCAAAGTCTGGAAAGTTATCAAATTTAGCCGAAGTTTTTTACCATTGCAGTGGCTAAATCTAAAGTAAACATGAGAACAAAACATCTCAAAGTTTTTGTATAAAAGAGCGTTTTATTAAAATATAATATTTGGCCGGCGGGGGAGTCGAAATGAGATGATTTAAAAACTGAGCAGAAACAAAAGATATAAAAACATAAGGACTATTGAAGAGGAAATAATCAAAGGGTGGGTCTCAGTCCAACCCGTGGGAAATTACACATGAAAGGCAAACCAAAATGTCTTGCGATTAAATCTGTCTGTACCCGCATTTCTGTCCCATCGAGTCATTTAATTGAGTGGAAATACTGAACGTTTGGGGTCGTGTTCCAATTTAGTATAAATTCAGTGAACACGTGTTTATAAATTGCAGTCTATTTATTTAATATGAGAAAGCTAATGTTTCGGTACTAAAATATGTGGGGTCTTATGGTATTGTCCACTTATAAGTAAATTGAATGGGATAGCCTTAATGTTAATATGCTACCCGGCTCTCTCTTAATCACGCATATTTAATTATTTTATCTCGAATGTAATACTCTATTTAGGATAAGCTTCTTTAACTTTGGTTCGTTTAATATCGAGTACCTTGCGCCTAACGCTTAGTTCTCGATTATCTCAGAATAACTAGATAACTTTCTAAGGAAATCCCACAAAATCCCTGTTCACGAAACTTGCTAATTAAAAGCACTACATTCCGTTTACCTAAAAACTTTCCATTCAAGTTCAAACCAAAGTTTTGGGATTAAACTTGTACTTTTGCGAACAGACAACACACGTCTGTGTTTGTCTAAAAACTTACTAGACTTAGTTTGAAACTAAGAACAAGGTTTTTTATGTTCGAGACCCAAATTGGCAAAACGGAGTTCACAAACTAGGTATAATATGTTTCGTAATTTATTACGATGTTTTTTCGTCAGTCCGTAAAAGAAAATTAGATGATACGAGTTTATGTTTCACGTTAGAACAGGCAAGCTAGAAAGTTTACCGTTATCGACTTAGAATAGCGAAGCTTGGTAACTAGTAAACGTAGGTTTTCTTTTTATCATAACGCAACAACACTGGTAGGAGCGGATTGATCAGGCTGTTTGCAATTAATTTGGATAAACGTAAAATATCAACCTTTTATTTTAAACACATGATTAAGTATCCTCCTTTTCTACACTACGTTTTCTATGGAAGAACGGTTAATATAAATTTCCACAACTGTGACTTGATATGAATTATGTACTGGAAAAGTCAAAATGACGTTTATGGCTACCATTCATTAAAATAGTAGTTACGTGGTTTTAACTACATTATCTTTACACCGTCGTTATATGACTTAATAGAAAACATATAAAGCAGAGATAAACATAACTCTTGTGGATACTTAGTTTAGTCTAAAGCGAAGTTTTAACGAGTTCATACATATCGTAAACTAAAACATCTTCATTGTTTAAAGGTATTATAAAATAAATCAGACTTGAAAGACATGAATGTCACTTAAGCAATTATTTTTAACGTATAGTTTAATAGAGTTTGTCGTTTGAGAATAGCCTTTGTTTTTAACCATACATCTAAATATCTTGTTAACTGAACTCAGGTTTTTGGGAATTAAACTCAATACTGAAAAGCTTTAAGATTAATTTTAAATCCATTTATTGGAGAATTGTGGTCCATTGTAATGTTTTGCACATTCCTCTGCAGTAATGTTTTTATTTCTACTTTAAACTCACATCCTTTTGAGTTTGTACATTAATTATCAAAACTTTTGTCACATAGCTGACACACGCATATCAATCTATACTAATATTATAAAGCTGAAGAGTTTGTTTGTTTGTTTGTTTGTTTGTTTGTTTGTTTGTTTGTTTGTTTGAACGCACTAATCTCAGGAACTACGGGTCCGATTTGAAAAATTCTTTCAGTGTTAGATAGCCCATTTATCGAGGAAGGTTATAGGCTATATATCATCACGCTACGACCAATAGGAGCAGAGCAGCAGTAAAAAATGTAACAAAAACGGGAAAGTTTTGACCCATTCTCTCTTTTGTGACGCAAGCGAAGTTGCGCGGGTCAGCTAGTACTTTATATTATTCAGAAGATAATAAAACGGACTAAAAAAACGACACACATGTTGACGAGGGCGATACAATAAAATAGTTTGATTAGATTTAATACTTTTTTAGCATTCAAATTTCCGATCGAGGGCGGCGCTTTGACGAAAAGTTTCTTAGAAAAGGAACGTCTTCACTATTGTATAAGAAAGGATGCCCTAACAATGTGTTAGACCTTGAGGTAGACTTCTGAAGAGAATAATTTTAATAAGGACCACGTCTGGAGGTTAGATCTTAGATTTGTACGTGTGTCGCACTTTTTACCTCATGAATATGTAAAACTGCAATAAAATACATAATCAACGTGAAATTGGTATCATAACTTGTTTTTCTAGTACATTTAATATAACGCGCTCTGACACAAATATAAAGAAAGTTGCTGCAAGGACTTTAACAATGTCAGAAGGGTTATGTGAGATCAAATTCAGCCAATCTTTTTACAAATTACATGAATATTTTTTAATGAAAGATGTGCACGAAAAAAGCTAATTAAAATGTTTATCAAAGTCAAGTATTCAGTTTTCAATGAGAACATAAATTCATGCAATATAATGGAAAGCATTCTCTCGGAACATGCTGAATACGAATTACAATTTCGATGTAAATAGCTATAAGAACGAAACATTCATTAAAGGGACTGGCATTTCCGCGTCCTTTCCCAGTGAACTGAGGAGACACTTATTACTTTTGCCAGATCAGCACAATAGATAAAGAAGAAATATTTACGTATTTTGCAAGGAGCGCAAAGTAAAAGCTTTCCGACTCGTATTGACAAACCACTCTAAGTGAACGTTTATTCGGTGGTAAGACGCCAGGTAACATGTATCTGCGAAATACGCTTTCAATGCGCCCTTGGGATCTTTTCCAACAATTTGTACAGCGTTTTCAATACACAAGCACTTTTGTATTGAAAGCAAAAACATTTCCATCTCCGAAAGACCACCCCGAGGTAACATTTATTTTGGAGAAACATTTTATGTTCGAGTAAAAGTACTATTAAAGAGTAGTCTTAGGAAACAAGTTGCGGCATAAGTTTGGTCTAGAGATTACCAACACGTTTCTGAAGAAAGATATTAAAAATCAATCTATTTTAATTTCCATGAAACACGAAAAAGGAAAATTAATATTTTTCCTCGTCCCTAATTGCTTCTGACCGTGTAAAAAGAGCAGATGGAGTGCACGAAGTGTAATATAAAATGAATTTCAATATTTACCCGACGAGCACTCGGAATGCGTTTGACTTTATCGCAGATTATGGATGTGAATTTTAAATAAATTGGATTCAAGCTTCGCCTACTGATACGGCGGGAGAGATATTTTTAATTTCATGTTGGTGTTTATTTTCACAGCAATATTTGTCGCAGTCATTACGATTCAATATCATGCTGATGATGGAATTTTTGTTGAGTACACTTTTCATGCTCGGTTCGTGAGCTTGCCTGTATTTGAGACGCATCTTGATTATTTTTATAATGATTCAAGTTTGAAACTTTCATTTATTTTTGAAAAATATTGAAGTTACTTACGTCTCTAGTCCATACTTAAGTACGAAATTAAAGTGCAATTTTGAACGTTTTTCTTTTCATCGGAAGCTTCACTTCAGGACCGAGCGAAAAAAGGTAGTAAAGATGAACAAATAAAGCTATTAAGCGGTCTTGTATGCCTTTTAATTTTGAATAGATCGTTACGAACTGGGGAACACAAAACGCAAGGGGACCTACAGAATAGAGCTTTTCATGCACAGGCACACCATTTAGAGCGTGATTTATTAAAATAGTCACTGTACTGATTTCTGAATTTTAATTTATAATTTTTATATTGTTAACTTTTAATAGCTTAAAGTTCGTTGCTAACCTTGCGTTTCTATGCTAAAGAAGTGTTAGTTTTCACAATGCTTTGAGAGTTCGGTCTTTAATAATTTATTTATTCTTTATTGCCAATATCAATATTACAACACGAAAATGTCACTAAAAGTTGAAACTTCAAATTACGTTGCTCCAAACAGTAAAATCAACTTTGAAGCCAATCTAAATTCGAAAAGACAAAAATGCATTTCAATAACCTAATTCCTGCAATCTCCCGTACATTTGAATTTCTACGTGAAAGGGGAATTGGAGCGATTTAATATTACGTTCTATAATAGAATTCCGTTTCCCATATCCGTAGGCCAATTGTCTAAATCCTTATTTCCTCTCGTCCGTTCTCACAATTGAGGTTCTAATTAGAAAGTCCTTACTGGCTGAGTTTACCTGGATTATCTTCTGCCTCAATGTTCTGTTTCGTCTGGGCCATTGTATAAAACGCCTTGGGTGTTTGCCAGATTAATGAGATATGCTGATCCTTTTAAAGAGAAACCGTTGATGCTTATTTTTTCTGACGAGGTTTTTTTATGTTTGTATTCCAGATAGTGTTACGAATAACCAGATTTTTGTATCTGAATATAAAATTTGCTTTTATTTACTAAGTGACTCGACGAATACAAATTTTGTACTTACAAGTATATTAAATTTTGTCGAGCGCAGTTTCTGAAAATAATAAATATATAATGTACAGTACAGTGTACAAGCTTACAGTTGTTTGACCTTGGAGCAACGTACGAGAACATTTGTCGCATAGACAGATTCGCGGCGAGAAAGTAATACCACAGAATACTTTATGAAATATGCTGATACTCACTAAGGGTTCTTACTTATTAAAATATTTATGTTATTATAGAAGCAAAAGCTGTTGGTTGTATTTATTTATTTATTGAAATACTAGATTGTTTAAAGATTAAACTAGTTGAATAAAAAATATTTTGACCATAATTTTAAACTCAATTTGTATTCGCAAATATCCTTGGCACAACAGTCACGACTAATCTAATCAATAATCAAAATACAAACACAAATTCGCCATCACACGTAGTTTCAAACAAAACAGAAGAAAATGGAGTCGGGATTTCACAAATCGTTACACTTACTAGAAATTGAAACGAATGAAGCAATAAAAGCTTCTACGGACTGTAGCAATAGACGATAAATTCTCGTGTACCCACTCACCAGGAAGACTAACGTGACTAAACTTAAAAAATATACATCACGCCGATAATCCACTAAAAGGGTATACCTACGTTTATAGCTTTTGTATTACCATACAAATGATTCTGTCGACAGGGAATTGGTACTTTGTTGTGCTGTAAGGTGTAACCGTAGCGGACGATGGTTATCGAAAGTTGACATTATTTTATGTAATGTTCTCCTTTTTGGTTAATATAATATTTTTTATCGTGTCTAAAATAGCAGATTAAGTAATGAATCATCGAACGAAATTATATCCGTCACCAACATAATAATATTAGGTCGGGGAAAAAGTCTTTTCGCATTATAGTATGTATGAACTTATAAAATCTCTTTGGCTTCAAGAATCACTAATGAGTACACGGTTCATTAGGTTTCTTTCAGTGAGCTCGTGAGGTACCTACCCAAATATCGAGCTTTTTTGTTTAGAGAAAAGATTTTAAGTTCGTACCTACATAAGTACTATAGTGCGAAAAGACTTTTTCCCCGACCTAGCGTGTACATTATCATATAGGGTACAAGATATTAAATGTTGTCTTGCAATGATTAAATCAATTGTAGGTACATATCAACAAATACAATATTACATTGGAATATTGATGTGTTTAAACTGTGTATTTCTGTTACAGCAAAAGCTCTCACGAATTTGACGTTCAATATTCGATATACACCTATGAAACACGGTCCATTTGTACTGTGTCCAGTACATCCTACGAGTAACAAATATTTGTGGTTACGAAGCACTGCACCACTTTGTCTGATTCACAGGATTTGAACCCGGGCTTTTAGAAGCTTAAGCGTTTCTAAGCGAACCAAGTCCGAAGAGGTAGGATTAAGATGGCTACCTTTACTCGTAGGTATCTACTTCTTTGTAGGTATGTACCTACAGAAGTTAATTATAAACATTCATATAATAGTGTCATTAAACATTCATATAATTCATATAATTGTCTTAATTATGTTTTCTGTGTTACCTACAATGACAAAATTTCGTTCTATTTAATTTCAAAAAACTTTGAATGCTTAGTAATATAATATAGCTACTTACGAACTAATGATTGATCTTTCCCAAAACAAAAAGCAATTTACCATACAAATCATGGCACAAATATCTTTGGAAGATAGCCAATGTTTACTGGATCGATAATAAAGAGTTTGATCTCCTCGAAAAGACCGCCGGTGAAAGTTTAATAGCAGACTCAACAACACACTGAGCCGAACCGCAAGCATTAAAAGTTTCATAATAACACTGATTGCCGAGTTCCGTAAAGGAATTTAGACAAAGGCGAATTTAATCTCAAGTATTGATCAAAATTGTAAACAGATACAAGCGTACATTCCTCTGCAACGTTTGCTCTGAACATACTCTCTGAGAGTACGTTCTAGTGATGCGGTACAACTTTTGATTTAACTGTAGTAGTTTTTGTTACGTGCATTTAATTCATTAACAATGCATCTAAATACCGGTTACTAAGGAAATTATTTAAACGTAGGCGTTGTTTACTAAGTTAGTGTAAAAGACAGTAATTAATGATGTAAGTAGTAGTAGTCACAAAAGTAGTCGCTTTGATATAAAAGAGATGTCATCTTAAAAAAAAACATCGCATCACAAAGTCGATTCGATAAAAAGACAATCGATTTGAGTGCTCGTAGAATCGATTCGGTACCACGGTAATTGCGCATCGCTTAGAGAACGTTGTTCCCGACGTGTAATGCGATAAGCTGGCCCTCGCTTCAGGATTCCCCGCACGTTTCGAAGCACATTTTCACATACATCTCGATAAACGATAAGGCAAATAACGAGTTACGATACACGTGACAACAAACGATACAAAAGACAAATAGCCGTTTTATTGTTACTGGGAATCGAAAACAATGAACGAATACGATTAAATGAAAATGTCCTCCAAAATAATATCTGACAATACACCACCTTTCTATATTTACCTATCTTTACAATAATATTTTGGGCCTAGGGCCTATTTTGCAGTTAATGGATAAGTGTTTAAATAATTATCCAATAGTTAAGTGACAGCAATTATATATTATGAAAACAACCGTCGAAATTCCACTTAAGTATCCGAAACTTCAGATCGATCAAGACTCAAGATTGTTGCTATTTCTAAAATTATGTATATGAACATCATGAAACAATAGTACATTCTAATTAAAAACATTATTCTTTGTTGACTCCTAAAAACTATCAATAAAATTTATACATAACAAGCTGATCCGGCAAACGTTGTTATGCCATAAAAATTTTAAAAAAAGTGTCACTTAGGGGCATGCAACATAGATGTTGGCCGATTCTCAGACCTACTCAATATGCTCACAAAGTTTCATGAGAATCGGTCAAGCCGTTTCGGAGGAGTACGGTAACGAAAACTGTGACGTGAGAATTTTATATAATTAGATATTGTAGTCTCTACTTACCCCTATCAAATAAACATTTCAATGACTACTGACTTTAAAAACATATTAAAAAAGAGTGGTTTTACATAACTAATTACGTTAAGTCTCAGGCGGCCTGAATATTGGAAAATGTAACCATACTTTTGCAGTAGATACGCGGTAGTGTAATAACGTTGCCGCCCCAAAATTAATTAAGAATTATGGATAATTAATATAGTTTAATATTGCACCAGCGTATAATGTTTTGTTTTACAGAAATTAATAACTGCTGCATGATACGTTATTAATAATAAATAAGAGAGTTTTATTACGGAATAACTACAAAAATGTATGAAATAAAAAACTATCTCGTGCTTTTTTAAGTGCTCAATTCTCAATTTACCGCTAAAGAAGCTGGATATAGTTTTGCCATTATTTATTTGTTGAAAGCCGTCTATTTCTTGAACTAACGACCGGTCTTAACTAAGACTGTTTGTGTATGATAACCCGTAAAATAAGAATGCCATTATTTAACATCGCGCTTCTGCCAAATGTACTTAACTTCAATACGAACTTTTTACCCTAATCTCTTTGATAGTTTTTAATATATTATTATTTGATACCGCTTCTAACTATCAAGGAATCTGTCAATAAATCAATTTCTAAAATTCAATAATAAATAATATACTTTTCTACAAAGCAGGCATTTGCCCAAAACTTTATACGAAACCCATTTGTTATTCGAAAGGAAAACGAAAAATAATTTGATTCGAAGAATGTTCCACCTTTTTTGGTTACTTAACAAGCTTGTATTGATTTATGATAATGTCCAATTTTATTACGGGATTTTGTTTAACGTGAGTTGTTTATTGTAGGAAATAAATATTATCAAAAGCGAATTAAGTCTCAAGTAGCAAAAGGTGTGGTTGAATTAATCCTTGAGGACACATTCTCCGTGACTATCCCGACTCTGGAATTGTGCTCATTCTATATCAAATAGGAACATTCATTTTCCACAAAATGCAGGTTCATGAATAAATAAATTAGATTTAACGATTATACCTCTTTTTCTGCATTATCTAAAAAAGCCTTCTTTGTTTTCTGGTTAGTGGTCAACGTAATGTCAAAGTTGTTTAAACAACCCGAAGGTCTTTGACAATTTTATGTTCGAAAATGGAAAGGCCACCCATCTAAGGAAAGTCCGCTGTAAAGATTGCTTAACCCACAATCGTTTACTAACCGGTGAGTGCAACTACTCTGTACTTAGATAAAAAGGTGTGATAATAGTTATGCAAACTTCTTAGCGGCTATTTAAGATATTATACGAGGACAGTGTGTACTATTTTGCAGTAAGACCGCAATAAATTGAGTTTATCGGTTTGCTAGCGCGCCCTCTAACGGAAATGCGTTTTTCTAGACATAAATGCAAATCCTTGTAGCATTTTTTATTCTATGCATTTATTTGTAGTTTACAAGTTAAACAAGGTACGTAAAATAAGACTTATAAATTATTTAAAATTCAAGCAAACGAACATAAAAACTAATTAATTATCACGTGTCTTTGAAGCACGATTGAATGAGGATGTTTCTAATAGTTTAATTAGTTCTCAGTTGTGATCACATACCCGAGATCCTAATTATGTCAGAACAATACCAATTTGAGTTATAAACAAAAAAATACGACGTCTTTCGAACGGTTCTCATATTAACGAAATTATATACTTCAAAATAAGATATATTCCAAACACTTTGTCTGTCAAGCATATTCTCTCAGCTGAAGATATGTTATCTGCCGTCAGTCAAGTTGATAAATGCCTAGCACTCGTGTATCCAGTAGTTACTGTTAATCGTATCGCTGGCCCCAGGACACAACATTTTAACGTCAGACTATGATATTTTTCGCTAAAAAATATACGGCAAAATCATTCTTCTGTCCTGGTTTACGCTGAAAATGAGATATAAAGTATTGTGAAATTTTGAAATGCTTCTGTTTGTTTCGTCTAATTGATTAAGTTTATAAACCATACTAAAATAATTATACTATAAAATCTACCTGTAGCGAAAGTTATACACAAACAAGAAATACAAGTACAATGGAGATATCTAAGTACTTTTTAATAAACAGAGCATCTAGTTTACAGTTTCTAGCAACAACAAACGAGCACCTAATTAATTAGCTAGCTTGAAATAAAGAACTAAAATGGCGGAGGTTCTACAATAACAGAACAGATAGAAATTATTCCGCTGACTGATCTGCAGCTAGCATTCGCAAACGATGAGCAGTCGGGAGCTAATTAGAATAATTATCCGACTCATCGATTAACCGGTTGGAATATTTCATAGTGCTGAAATTAATGTTTGGAATCCAATGAATAATGTTTGTTTAAAATATTATCAGGAGTTATAATTAGGGGAGCATTTTTTAAATGGCAAATGTAAATAAACGGTTTAATCAAGGCTTGTTATTAGCAAAATTAAACACATGGTAGTACGTATGGTTAATTATAAAATGTATGGAAGTGTTGGAATAACATTTCAGAGACAGTAAATTCAAATAGCGTTACCTAGTGTAAAATAGCGAGATGCTTGTTTCGGTTGGACGATATTATTTGGAATTACGGTGGGTAGGAAATGATTTTGCATCCCATTACAGCGAAGAGTAAATATGTTTCGGTTAATAATCTACACATTACTCATAGAAACAAATACATTTATGTCATAGGAATATAATTTATTTATAAACTAGTACAATTATGAAAAGTGACTCAGTATTTTTTATTTCTGTTTTAGACACAGAAATATTTTCTCTAAAAATATCGAAACGACTGTTAAAAATATAATGCAAATGAAACAACAAGGTTTAAAACCCTACATGTTTTAAAAGAGGCACTCTGCATTGTTAAGGAGGTACTTTAAAAGTCCTTTTAACGGTCTTTATACTCCAGTAAACATAATATAATATATGCTAACTCACGGAAGCACGCATAATAAATCCTATTTTGAAAACGCCAAGCTTAACTGAAAGTAGATTAGAGCAAAAAGTAGAGTAATGGGTTTCGCTTCAACTTCAGGTTTTATCAACACGCAAGTTAAAACAAACAATACTAGAGTTGGTTGATTTCGTTCTATTTGTAATTTGTGTTAGCCAAATTCTAGAAAAATCATACATTATTTTAAAATTTTATTTACACTATACACGCACTGTAATATAAAAGCTTAGTGTGTTATAAGAATCATAATAATTTAGAATATCATGCTGTAGTTTCTGCCTACATCATACCACAACACGAATTAAACAAAACCTATCGCAGCATTATCAGTAATTTAACTAATCTCACTATGGATAGTGTGTTCTATCCATATTCGATTACTACAGGATGAAATCACATATATCACAAGATTTCTACGAATTTGATTCATACATTTGACAAAATTAACAGAAAACAAGTCTATTAACAACATTTGTAAAACGCAATGAATGTGTCCAGCGGGCTTATCACGTATCTCAGTTGACAGCTAGTGTACGTCAAATTGATGGTCACTATACAATACATTGCTGCTCTGATGTTACGTGTTAATCGCTATATTCTAAGAGAGAAAACAATGTACAGCATAGTGGCTGTCAAATGTTTGACAACTGAGATACGTGATAGCCCCCCAGCTTCCCCAAGGCTATAAACAAGGTCTGACAATAAAACCGTTCAATTGTGAGGTCACGAATGCAGTGAGGCTTTAAATCCTTATCCAAACGTCAATGCTGTTGCCGGATTTGTCACTTTCGTGGACGTCTGTTGGGCCACGAGGGAAAATCGTAAACATTCGCTATTCGTGATGGAAACCAAAGATCATAGGTTACAAAGTGAGTTTGGAAATGGATTTAAAGTAACGATAAATACTTATTTTAGTAATAAACGAGGAAAAAGGCAATGTTCTATCATAACATGTGGTCACTTGTACCGTTCAACTAATGATAATGATAACTGAATCTCTCAGACCGATTTCAGTTATGGCGACCACTTCAACTCCTAATTACTTGAGGCTGAGGCGCCCGGCGATTGTAAATATAGGTAGCCAATTTAGCTGAACATTTTTTTTAAAGAATTCGAGATATATAAATTGACTGTATCCGAACAATGCTGTAAAACATCACAAGGAACCTGCATCCCTGAGAGTTCTTTACACAGTTCTTGAAAGAGTATCAAGTCTATCCGAATTCGTTACTCGACTCAATCTCGCAGTGTATTTACTACTTCAATTCAATTCTTCCTAAACAAAATAGAATAGAATAGCACGGCAATAACAGTAATACAAAACGAACTTTTGGCTCAACGATTTACAATAATTTGTCCTAAACGACCACTTACGAAGCTACTCACCCATACATTTACACAAAATAGTTACATTACTTTTGCCAAATAATTTCTTTGGGTATATTCCGTAATCCGAAATACGTTTGTAAATCGTTTCGATTACTTTTACGTCTGACTGCAGATGATATCAAGTATTGAATATTATACCAATAGGTACTTTTTTCTAAGGCAGTGTCTAAAATGTTAGTCAAAACTATTTGTTTCAAAGAATTAAATTTAAGAACTTTGCATACTTCTGAAACAAAGTCCTTTAAACGCCGTCAAGAAGAAATACACACAAAAGGAGATTGTATTTAAAAAGTTTCATAGATATAAAACTTTTGAATAATGTGTATATGGAAGGTGTCATCGGTACTCAAATGAAACCAAGTTCTATATCCATAGGTGTGTGATACCATTATTTACCTGTCAGATTAAACAGTACTATAAATTAATTAAAACACATTAATTTTACCACGAGTATTAAAATATTTAAACACATCGGTATAAAATAACCTAATTAAAATGATTCAACTATTTTTATCGGTAGTAAATCGTACAGGGAATTAATTATACTAGTTCCCGTAATTGCAGCCGTTAGGTAATTCCATTGTGCAGTTGCCATGAAATATTGAATCGATTAAGGTGGCATGCGATAGGTGTTCCCGTAAACTATTAATTTGTCAACAAGCAGGCCTATGTGTCTTTGTTTAACCAGTTTATGCTTCAGGTTTGCTTTAAGGATTTCTTTCCAGAAAGAGTTTAATAACATAATTTGATGCTGAAAATTAAGTAAGGTTTTATGTTTAGAAAACTTTAAATTAACACTGACTTACTGAAATACATAACACTATTTTTAGTTTTTATATTGCATAGATTGTTGTTTTATTATTAGATCTATACTAATATTATAAAGCTGAAGAGTTTGTTTGTTTGTTTGAACGCGCTAATCTCAGGAACTACTGGTCCGATTTGAAAAATTCTTTCAGTGTTAGATAGTCCATTTATCGAGGAAGGCTATAAGCTATATATCATTACGCTACAACCAATAGGAGCAGAGTAGCAATAACGTTAGTGTTACAAAAACGGGGAAAATTTTGACCCATTCTCTCTTATGTCACGCAAGCGAAGTTGCGCGGGTCAGCTAGTAATTAATAAAGCTTCAAGCTTAGTATCCAATAACTATTAGACAAAACTATTATTACAAAAAATAATTTAAATCTAGAAAAACTATAATCACTAAGGTAGTTAAATACTAAAGCAAACTATTCATTTAGGTGTTTGTTACGAAGCCGATCTATCACGGGCAATACGGCGAGGCACGTCATTCCACTCTAACCTGACGTGCAACGGACCTTGATTGCGGTTTTGACGCAGATGACGTATATCCGAAAAGCAAATGAATCAACCTCTAGTTTGTATCAGCGATCTTTCAAAGTAACCGGAGATACGACGTTTTGTTTGCTATCCAGTATCGCAATTTTCTATCGTCGGAACTAACGAGTATCAAAAATTTTACATTTATAATGTACTGTGTAATTAGTTCCTGCGGCACTCACTAGGGGCGCTGATCGGATTTCGTACAGAAATTATTGATGGTTGGCGATAATCGATATCGCGTTACACATAGCCTTGCGTTTCGATATTTTTTATTGTAATTACTTATGAATTTGATAACAAAATGTCTCAAAACATCAAGTGTTTTGCAATTTTATTATATCTTATTGATTATTTAAAATAAAACTTAAATTACTTTATTACCCACTTATTCACGCAGCGTATCTATATAAAGGGTCATATAATTTTACATAATTCAATGGAAAGACAATTTAATCAAGCTTTAACACGAGCTGCGCTTTTCACAGAATAGAAGTTATAACTAGAACTCAATTATTTTAATAGACCGGAATCAATTTTCACATTAATAAAGTATTTTAAAACAGACACGCTTCATAAAAAAAACAAACGAGTGATCAAATAGAACATTTTTTCTATAGCATGCCTCTAGTTAACCACGCCTTTGTCGGCACTAACTACAGTTTTTCAACGTTATAGCTTTGTAATATCCCCAACACCAATATTATCACATTAGCGTGAACACGCAAAAACCACCATCCGCGGTTTTAATACCGTAATGGCGTCTGGACACCACCCTTAATTCAGTTTTCTACTAGTCAATTACTAACCGAGCATTGCACTGGATATCTGAATAAAACATTTTTAATTAGCCATTCATTTGCAAAGTAACTGTACTCGGGCTTATTAATGTAAGTCATAATTCGGGGTAATTTTAAGATGAGTCCGTCGTTTGCTTCTGTTTGCTCTGAGACTTTTACAGTTGTTAGTCGGATAATAAATGTCGCTTTTTGTAAATTTGTAAAGTAGAAATACAAATACCTTTGTTTAAAAAAATATTTTACAAAAATGGAGATACAAATCGTAAAAGTGTTAGTAAAAAGTTTCTATCATCACTGAAAATGGAACAAATATCTATTCAGCACAATGCTTTATATAAACAACATATAATTGCCCCGTTAATAGATATGCGCTAGTCAACATCGATACGGCGTGCCAATAAAACTACACGACCTGATAAAATCTGTGCCTACCAATATATCCACGTGAATGGAACACAAACATACCGTCCATTGTGTTTTGCCTTTGTTCCTCTGCCGTTAAAGGAGATCCTTCACAGCAGTAATTGATACAGACACACCATTCCTATGCACAAAATCCAAGTACCCTACCTATTATAGGCAGATAACTTCTCATTACTATCAGATAAATTGTTTCCTAGTTTCCATTGTTCTAATAATTGCCGACCGGGAACCGCGGGCAAACAATGCCGACGATTATTATCACGATACTCGTGAAAATCTCATTATCTCCAGATATCTCGCGTTATTCTTCTACGCCCTTTGTCTATATGTGCGCATCACAAACAAACGGGAACTAATGGTAGGCGATGCGGTTTTATTACTGTTTGGACGATCAATGTGAACACGGAACCGCTGTCTTGCATAAAACTAAATAGATAACATGCTTTGTTTTCGTTTAGAATATCTCTTTAACACTACTTGTTTAATACTTATGGGCAGAGAAAACGTTATCATTTCTTTCAGAGAATTTTCTATTAACAGTAACTCATAATGCCATCAAAAACATTCTGTAAAAACCTCAAGTCTCGCCGTAAAAAGTTGTGAGATCTGTATAATACCAAGTCGATTAATCTATTTAGTCTCTACTTAAAGGACCTTCTGTCTTAAGTTATTACGTATGTTATTATCATGCCAATTTAAAAAAAAATACCTCTAAAACAAATAGACCGACCTGGCCATCGCATGATTTGATTATTAGTATGTATCACACTAGACAGCACGACGAGAAGTTAATGCTCCTGAAATGTTAATGGCGAATTTGTGTTTTCTTGCGATGACCAAGTCGATCTATGTATTTGTTTTAAAGGTATTTTTTTTAAATTGGCATGATAATAACATACGTAATAACTTAAGACAGAAGGTCCTTTAAGTAGAGACTAAATAGATTAATCGACTTGGTATTATACAGATCTCACAACTTTTTACGGCGAGACTTGAGGTTTTTACAGAATGTTTTTGATGGCATCTCACTTCTTTTTGTAGAGCGAACATAAGTCCAATTTGTATGGAAAGACGTTATATTTTTTCATAATTCAACATATTTTCCTATGGGAATGTTGTTCAGTTTCATGGGCTAAACACCCTTACCCACCCTATACCCCCTCCCGTTATGCCTCATATAGTATGTACCTATTTACACCTATTTATTTTATTTTCTACAGTAATAATAATTCATTAACTGCAAATGTAACCTTGTAATCTTATACATTTATATGGGATTACAAAGTTATTGTTGCAGTTGGTGTATTTAGAAAACTGGACCGAAATTAGAAAATATTGGATTTTTCCCATGATTAAGACACTAAACCCTATTTGTATTCTAAATTTTAAGCTTCTAAGTCTGCTAGAAGTACCTTAGACTTTTGATGATCGGTGAGTCAGTGAGTCAGTGAGTCAGTGAATCAGTGAATCAGTGAGTGACAAAATTCAAAATTTTAACAAGTTGTCATTCTTAAACTACTGGTTCAAATTGACTGAAATTTTAAACATACCGTATTTATACAATGACTGATTAGTTGCTGAAAATCCAGGCTTCTTGTTTTATCTACAACGAAATTATAGGGGTGTCAAAAATAGCCCGAATTGCTTCGAGAAAAGGATGTTACGGCCGTGCCGCTTTTTTTTTGCTCGACTTGCGGGGGCACTTCCGTGCCCCCAGATTTATCGAAGGGTATTTTTAGATACAGCCATCTAAATCCTTTTAAAATTCTATATTTCTTCAAATGTACTCGAGACGGGGCCTGACCATCTAGATATTTCTATTTCAAACAGTAATTTCATTTTGTACGGGATACCTACTATATCCACTCAAAGATGGCAATTTGAATTCCTAATGGATCAATAACTATCTGAGTTTTGTCTTTGTCCTACAAAGCAAGTCTCAAAGGAATTTGCTGTATTTGCCTTCAATTCCCTACAAAGAAAATGAAGAGAATTTCTGAGGAATTCTCAATTGAAATTGACAATTTAGATAAATGCCTCGACTTGCTTAATTGCGATTAAAACGGGGCGTTTAGGAAATAAAATTAATGGCATCAAGGTGTCAGGGTTTACTGCAACTTTAAAACATAATGGCGTGGGCATTACGACATTTCATGTCCACTAAAACGTTTCTATTAAATTGAAGACTTTAAATAAATTCCTTTTGTATCATACTAACGTTTATAAAGATATGAAATGCTTTCAGAATCACTATAAAAGTTCAAAGTAGTTGGCTCCACTATCGATCAGAGCCCCGGGGCAGTTACCGCATAAACCCTTCCGAGCAAGTCATGCAAAAACGCTTTCAAATCGCCAACTTAGATATGACGAGAGCAATTTCCCTACTGACATAAAACACAGGAATAGCTTGAGTCTTTTTTCACGCTAAATTGAACTAAAAGGCTTTCAGTAGCAGACAGAGCAGGATGCGGCCGTCGCCGGACTTCCGGCTTTACGTGCCTCAGACTTTACATGCAGTTTTTCTCTCGTCCACTCTTATTTATGGTCCTCTTGAACGTTCCTAGTGGTGAAATTTTGTTGAATCTTGTCTAGTAACTTTAATATAAAGCGGTCGACTTTTTGCGTTGAATTGACCTTCTAAGAGAACAAAGAAGGCGGATTGAAGCTGGCTTAACTGGATCGAGAGGAAGAGAAGAAAGAGATGGAAAAAAGAAACTGCGGTTAGTGATGACGATCCTCAAATAATGTACCAGCTTCATGTACCGTTTATGAGCGCCATTAATGAGTGGAGATATAACAATATGACGTTAACTTTTTATATAACCTGTTAAATATTAAAATTTTGCGTCGCACGATGGTAAAATTAATATGATACAGAATATCATTGCCACGGGTCGGCTGGTGCTGCCAGGCCGAAACGTCATACAATCAAAAGTAAACACCATTATGCACGATCTGTGAATATTTTTTTATCTTACATTTTTGGTGGTTTTTAATTTTATTTGTTTTTATTTTTACGTTGCATAAGATAACTTTTATTTTTTATTGTTTTTCATAATGGTAATGTTATGTTATAATAACCTTTTATAATAATAATATTTTATAATAACATTAGTACATAAAATTCGTTTCAAGGTTTGAAAATATAAGTGGGTACACTATTCGGTGTTTAACAATTGATGTAAGTATAATGAATACCGGTACTTTAATTATATTATTAAGCTTGCTTTGCTCATTAATTTAGATTTTTAGTTTTATAGTCATGTCCGTTTAAGTACATTATTATATTTCAATCTATATGTATATGAATGTATATTATTATAACTTACTCTTGTTTAGCACATTAATTTCTGTCTTTATCAATACAGATTTAGCAACTACTGGCTAGTTGTTTTGTTTGCATTTGCGCTAACTAACGGCTAAGTCTAACAAACAATCTGTTCGGTGCACTTCAAGACGAAGTTGCTGTTGCTTCATCGGACTTATGCCGTCTATTGATAATCTACGATTTAATGTTTGCTCCAAATAGATATTGATGACAATTATTTTTATAATAATAAAATAAAACAAAATCTGTTAAATAGTTGATTATTTAAAGATGTCAATTAGCTTACGCACTGTTATTGTATTAGTAAGTTTAAATATTCAGAACATAAAAAAAGTTAAATTATACAATTCTCAATCTATTAAGTCTCTATTATCTATAATATCTCTCAAATCCTCTTCCTTTAAATAATACCCGCAATAAATTATACCACGGTGTCAGTTGCAATGAAATTCTGATGCCTATAAATAATACACGTACCAAACGATACTCATCTGCCCAACTCCTCGGGGAAATAAAACCGCGATGTTACGTTCACCCTTCGCAAAATATGAACATGTTTATATCCGACCCTTTATACGAAACCAAATATTACAAATTAACCTTCGCTATATTGTAATAACCCAACAAAATTTAACTAACATAAAACTGAAGCAAATGCAAAGTTATAATAATACGGTTCGAATGGAGTTCGTAACAAGTTGGAAACGACTGGCATGAGCCTTGTCTGTTTTAGGCAAATTGATGTCATAATGAAAACGTAGGCAATCCAACTATAGTAATTGCACAAACTCATAATTGGGCCTTCAGTTAATATGTAGGGGTGCAGGAAACTTTCCGATTCGTGGTTCCGATTGAACAGATAATGATAGGCTTTATGTGTAGGAAAATGTACCTTTTTATTTTGTTCGCTCGTTATCACAAATTGTGGTCACGAACAAATACTATACGATAATTGTAGGTGCTTTGACAGCAGACGTGCAACGGCTGACATACTGCTGATATGCAAATCGCTTGGCTAAAAGTCAATGACGAGCTTCAAATGAGTGCCCGTTAAGTTTATCTACTAAAAATATAAGACATGGAAACCGTCTTTGTTACTTTGACAATATATGTAACACGTGCTATGACGTAAATAAAAACTTGTGTCTTTATATTCTTTCAGATGGCCAAAGAAAAACAAAACAGTGAAGCGTGTAATCAATTTCGTACAGAATGCTTATATTTTTAGCCTAGATGCAGTAGAGGGCGCTCAGTAGCGCTCGATAAAATCGTCTGAGTGGACTCTAATTAGACTGGAAAATAAAAGTCTTGTAACGTGAAAGTTTTTCGTGTGTTACAAAATACAGTGTAACATCTGTCTTCATAGAATCGCTTGTAGATCGTTACGCTACATAAAACTAATTTCCCGTGAAGCCCACGAAACGACACATTCCGGGAGAAATATGTTGTCTTGAAATATATTACCTTCACTTCGATGATCTTTATCTTGTAAGGAATTGTCGCCTGATATTTTACTGTTCGCATTGAATAACTGAAAAATCTGGATTTTATACCGTAAGTTCTAGGTCAATAATAAATATGAGGCGCCCATAGCCAGTTGCGCTTACCGGATATGGGTTAAGCAGCCACGGTCATTCCATAGATGGTTAACTGCTCAGTAATATTTAACTTGATTAACTTTGACACTAGGTTGACCACCAACCAATAACATAGAACAAAATAAAAGAAAAAAGAGCTTTTCCATAGAGAACTGTCAATTCTTTCAATAAGATTTATTATTTTTCGACTATATTATAGAGCATAATTATATAGCCACCATCGAGATCGTTGACATTTATTCATAATATTAACCAGAGCATTGACATTTATTTGTATTGTTGAAACCCTGAAACTAAACGATTTTTATTTTCTACGAACCTATTTGGAACAAAACAAAAGTGAGCCTAAAATATATTTTGGTGACAGCTTAATTGGTAAAACTTTTATAACATGTTTTAGTAACTTCCATGAAATGTTAAATTGCTTGTCTAAACATGATAAAGTAATTTTGATGTTTGTCCCATATTGTTTTAAATTCGCTACTGAACATTGGTTCTGAATTATTATTGGACTCCCTCCATTTCTACCTGTATTAAAGATCTAGAATGATATATTTTTTGTTATTTTTTTCAGGATTGCGTTATGCATATTATACAGAAAATGAGAAAACCATATTGCTTAATTCTAACAAACATGTTTCTGCGCTTTAGTTAGGACTAGAATATTTTGTAAGAATGCAACTGGCATGAGTGTCTAACTGTCTACAACAATAAGCAATCTTCCACCCTTCTTACTAATACAAAGGCCGTATTATATTCCGTAACCCCAAACGCAATACATTACAATCTTTCCTCGACAATAACGCGTAACAATACACGTGAATGTTTTTGGCGGCTCCCTATTTTCCCGAGAACAATTAGTATTCCGTTACTGCTTCGTAGCTAATTGGATTGTTAGTTAAATTGACGTCCAAACACTGACAGTACCGTCAGCAAACGAGCCATTAAACAACGCACACTTTAGCGGATAGTTTAATATACGCACAATAAACTAAAATTGTTTTTATGCATAATGAATGTGAATTACTTTGTGGCGTTCAAATATTAGATTACGGAATATAAATTTTGATTTAGTTTGGTTGTTTTGCAAACCTTTTGCAAATATTCGCAGAATAAACATGGATAGTATTATTTTTGATGCGTCTGAATTTCGAGAACTGGCCCTTCTCATAGTTTGATTTCTGCAGAATCAATAATTGGAAATTCTCAGTAAGAGTTTTATCAACATTATTTAATAGTACTCAAACCTCGGTTCTGTCTGTTTTGTGAAAGCTGGAGAATCTATAAGAAAATGATTGAAAAACGTGTAATTTAATTAAAGAGACCATTGTTCGCTGTACCGCGTATTATATTACATCACTTTGATATTACTGCAGCAATATTTATTGTATACACTCAGGCGAAATAATGCACGCTGTCGGATTTTGAGTGAAAAACGCATGGTGTTAGGGCCATTGGGAGAGCAGGCGTTAGTTAGCTAGGTTTAGTTTGGCGCTCGTAATGGATATTTAGCTTAACGTTAAAGTATCAGTGGCTATTCAGTCTAAACGGCTATCAGTACTAGTGACTAAACCACAGACTGTTATTATAAGCTTCCACGTGCAGATAATTACCATAACGCCATTCAGGCCGTTACGCTTTTGGCTTGCAACTTAATTATCTTACTGGCCGAAATTTCCAACGAAACTAATATTTAGTCATTATCAGTCTTATACAATTGACAACCATGTTATGTTTAAATAATCGAGATTTGATATTGATAATTTATATTCGCCACTTTCATTTTGTTTTTGGTGTCTTCATCGTCATTCCTCTTTACACCACTCAACTAGCTAGTCGACCTTGATAAGTAAAGTATAGATAGTAACATTTTTATGCTGAGAATTTACATTTTCAGAATTCCTAAACAATACTTACTATGAAACTTATATTTTATTGATTAAACTTTAAAATAACTATATACTGAAATGTTCGTTTTCTATATGTCCTACCAAGGCTTTTCACAGAATTCTCATCGCATAATATACAGGCTTCCTAAAAACTTTGTAGCTATATATTCTAAGCCAACCGTTAGTCAATGTCACAAGTTTGAGGCGACATCTAACGACGTTATTAACAAACATACCTCACAAAGTTACAGCTTCTGTAAATTATCCAAACACTAATTTTCTCTGTCTAAAGGGGCTTAAATTATGTGTCTGTTTATATGAAATTGATGGAGAGGCGTCAAAGGATTGTGTTCACGGTCGGTAAAGTTGGCAACGTCGGTGTATCCACACAGGCAATTTAATAAGAAACATATACGCACAAATAAGACGTTTTCAAGCAAGTTTATGGGAAGTTAGTTGTTGTTTCACTGAATAATTATGGCTAGAGGATGTATGTTTGTATTTGTTAAGTTTTAATAGGTACGGAAGATCAATATAAGCACCAATACTTGGCTTGCTTCATGTAAACTGGATGAGAAGAAATGAAAATAACGAAAGTATAATTAACAAATCACAAAGCAATTGCCACACAGTAGGGTACACTGTACGGCAGTAGTAGGTTTAGTACTGATTTGATAAACATTTATTTGTATATAAGAGTCAGTACATTGACATCATTTTGATCTGTCCATATCCACGAATTATTGAAAATAAGTTCAAAGCAAAAGTTAAAATAAACTTCCAAACAACAATATCTATTCAACAAAGGCAAACAAACAAACACTAACTCCACAAATTGGCGCTTAAAAATAAATTTCAAAGCAAAAGACGCAAACGCTAAACGTTTAGAAAGTTTTTCTGTTGGCAGCACTGTCGGCTCAGTAACAAAAGCGGATAAATCGGTCGAGAATACCATGCATTGTATTCGTATTAAGTGTGAATAGACGCCGTTGCTCGGGACGACAAAAGCATCTCTGCGATACCCCGATGTAGGAAACATAGATAGTGCACACAATGAGACAATGGTTTGTAGAAATTTCGAAGTGTAGCTCTAGTGATCTTGTTAAACGTTTGTATCATTGATCTAAGTGTAGCGACGCACCGAAAGTTCGGCTACGATAAGTCCGGCGCTACGCTTAATGCTACGTAATTTTGGCTGCTGTGATCGTGTGCATATAAGCGTGTTAAACCGAGCTCTGGCTAAACTAAAGGTATACTAAGGTAGGTAAAATTGGGATAGCTTAAAAAAAACACTTTTATTTGAAAACGCCCCATTTTCGATATTGGTTTATTCACCTACGCTTTCTGTCCAAAATGATAGTAATAGGCAATTAAAAGTAAACTCGGTTAATTTCAGCTCGTATTCAAAACTTTAATTGTTATTTTCATGTAGGCATCCTAACAGTTTTTATACGCCTACTCTCGTATATTTAAAGAATACATATAACTACCAGTCTGCTAAAACAATCAAATGCTAAAACAAAACATTTTAGTTCGTAGAAAGACAAAAATAAACCACTTTATTTTCTCTTCAATGTTATCAGAGCTCTAAAAATAGTACACAAGGTTGAAAGCCTTATAACGATCCGACAATCTCTTGTTATGGATTCTAATTTGAGTTCGTTAAGCCAATAACTCTACAGGCAATCTAAGAGGCTGCTTTGCCGATAGCTCTTAGACTTAAGTTGTACACTAATAAGACTGGGAATGTCGTTCAAGTGTTTTGACTTCTGAGTGCTTTGGTTCACGAGCTCGTTTGCGTTAAACTGTCTATGTTTGAGTCTTTCCTAGAATATTCACATCGGTTTAGGTAGGGTAAGATGGTTGATGGATGTAACGGTGGGTAAAGTAACAACTGACATTAGGATGTTGGCAACTTATTTGGGCTAATTAAAACCAATACTTATCTCCGATTTCAACAACAGACCAATTGTTGTAATAGATCTAATCTTATAGATAACTAGCTGACCCGCGCAACTTCGCTTGCGTCGCATAAGAGAATGGGTCAAAATTTTCCCCGTTTTGTAAGATTTTTACTGGTATTCTGCTCCTATTGGTCGTAGCGTGATGATATATAGCCTATAGCCTTCCTCGATAAATGGGATATCTAACGGTGAAAGAATTTTTCTTATCGGACCAGTAGTTCCTGAGATTAGCGCGTTCAAACAAACAAACTCTTCAGCTTTATAATATTAGAATAGATTAGTATAGATGTAGAATGTTTACTGTCATAATTTTATTCTCACTCATATTGAAAATTTCAAACGAGCGCAATTATTAGCATTCCTGTTTTTTATGAGTTCTTTTAATGCCATTATTCAATTAGAGCCTACAAACACAAGGCATTTAAACAATTACGAACTATAAACATAAAAAAATAAATATCCATTTACCTCAGTTTACGACTGCTGCAGCGTTTATTTTCTATTCAAATTTTGCAATGAAAACAACGGGTTAAGTGAGGGTAATAAATTACTATGTTTGTGCACGAGTCATAAGAGTCAAATAGCGGAAACTGTTATGGCTCTGGTAGTCAGACTAAACGATAGGTTTACTCTTTACCTTCATGAGCACTGGATTTCAACGGAGCGGAAAACAAACGTACTGCACTGGTGGTTATAAAAAAATATGATACCTAAGTGTATTTTCACTGGGTAGTAATTGCTTAGAGCTTTTTCATTAAATGGCAACCAACTATTTTAATAAGTATATTTTTATCGCTAATGATCATCCCGTTTCAAAGTTTAGACTCCTAATTGCTCGTAAGCCTTAATAACAGTTGTTTTAATCGGCATCAACCGAAGCCGACTTTTGACTGTCTCGGAAGCATGAAGAAGCAGTTCTATGAAGTTCGCGCACCAAGAGTTGCTTAACCTACCGATCGTTTGCCGAACGGTCACTGCATTTGCGCTATTTAAAAATAGAACTAGGTTTCCATAGAAAAATACTATAGCAAAAATGTTGATCAGTTAAAAAATGTTTAAAACCTTTTCCAGTTAATCTTTCTCCTTGTAGTCTACGTAGTGAGAGGAGCGGTGAAACCCTGGAGGATTTCCTGCTAATGCAGTCGATGCTGGCTACTGGGATAGCTCTAACACGACAAAATCACCCGTTCGCAGGCAGGCCAAGTGAGGATCACGCTAAAGCTCTTGGAGAACAATTTGATGGATTCTCGAAGCCATTTTGGATCTTCGGTTAAATGGAGGATCTTAAGCAAATTGATGATTTAACTTGGGCGCATTTGAATGGACCATAGTTTGAATCAGAAATATATATTTCATTGCTTATTACTACGTATTACAGCGTAACAAAGAAATAATGTGTTTTAATAAAAATATATATAATAGTGTTCTGAGAACATTTTTGATATTGACAATAGAATGTGGCGCTAATATGAATCACAACATTAACGCATTACTTCATTTTGTTTCAAGACAATCAATTAAAGCTCTATTGCTATACGTAAAGATAGTTTTAGCATTACACCAAACATATTCCATTATCTAGTATTTACTTCCATTTAGACAAACGTAAACTCAATGTACGTTCGAACAGACTGGCTTCTGTACTTTGTGACACTCGAGTAGTCAAACAGTTACACTGTACATTGTGTATTAATATCAATCTATTGAACATTCAACCGGCAATTTGGTAAAGTAGATGCAAGATACAACTATAATTGCTAGGAATGTTTGTAGTAATCTAAGAACGTTGGGAGCCTTTTAGGGTAAAAGGGTCAAAATCACCCGCTCAAAATCTTGCTTAATATGGCTTGATACGAGTACAGTCCACTGTCATTTGAATAACATCAGCTACAAAGATTGAGATCAAAATTACATTGTGAAAAGATCAAATTGAGGTCATTACTACAGTATAAAAAATATACAAGTCACTCTTTAATGCGACATAACCGGCAAGAATAGGGTTTTAATCGCTACATGGAGTAATCTTGAAGAACGGCCGATAATAATTAAAACAAAAACCGATTCTCCACAGTGTCAAGTATCAAGTCTATCATTTAAAATGTATCGCGAAAATAGTTCCTGTGGCGCCCGCTAGAAGTGCTCATCAGATACTCATACAGAGTGTCTCGATAGCCGTTGTCGATAGTGTTCGCGCCACTGAAAGGCCATGCCAATATAATATTCAGTACAATATCTTGCTAAGATAAATGAATTATCACAGTCCTCACCGAATTCCCTTCGATCCCATAACTTCATCAAACTGTAACGAGATACCCACAAAAGCGATTTACAATAAACAGTACAATAACTCCACGAACGATTAATAATAGTTGGCACTTTACCAACTTGCAAAACGGTCGATACGAACCACTTTAGGTCCAAAGCCATGCTCTAGTTTGTTGTCTTAAAGCCATAAGACAACTTAAGACATTTCAAAGTGCTCTCAGGGTGAACGCTGGACTTAAGACCGATCTTACCGACGATACGAAGTCGAAATTGTAGGGTACGTGAATATAATGAAGGTATTTTTGAGACTATAAATTAAAAGGATCGTTTCTTGGTGGACATTCATATCCGAGCCAGCAATTGAATCGGCAGTTTTTATAGCGAATTAATCAAATGGAGATATTCATCTAATTTTTTTTTACCCGTTACCATCCCACTGCTGGCCAAGAGTCTTCCCCAAACAAGGGAATGTTTAGACGTTGAATCCACCAGAAGCCACCTGCGCTGGCTAAGTGCAGGTTGGGGTCTTTGCATGCCCCCAAGAAATGCTTTAAACTAATTTTAGGTAAGCAAGGTTTCATTACGAAGTTTTCCTTCACCGTAAAAGCAAGTCATCATTATTTCTAACTTCCGAGTATTTGTATTTAGATATAGCCTTTTTATTCAAACTTAAGTAAGATGAACATAGTAATTACAGTGTTAGTAATTGCAAACCATAAAACTACTTTATTTATAACTAATTAAATAAAATATTAAAGGTTAAAATAACAAGGAATATTTCAATACACAGTTTAAAAAAATCTCATTCAAAAGACGCTTAGTAAAAACAAAAAACATTGAACTTTTCCAATATCAAACTGTATTACTGAAGTAATAACAGTTTATACTACTTTCTGTGGGAGTATTATAGTTAAATTAAGTTTAAAAGAAAACTTGTCAGCCTTCGCGTAGGCTTTGTTTAAACAAACAACATTTAATTTTCTGTATCGAATATAGAGAGGGTTTCTTTGTAAGGATCTGTTTTGTTTGTGATTTTTTGCAACATATACATGCATACTGCATAGTATCAAAAGTAGGGAATAGTTGTATACAACATTTTATAAATAAGACAAAAAAGATCTAACGATTTTATTTCATTTGGCACATTACGTAAGCATTTAGAAATTTAAGACACAAGACATATTTTTAGCTCAATTAAATTGATTATAAGACAATGCGTCTAAAATATTTACCTTTGTTACGAGCTCAAAGAACAGACTTTCCTTCAAATAAAACGAAATGATTGTGTTTTTTTGTGGTAGTCTCTTTTTGACAGCTAATTAGATCATTAGTACCTATTTATTACACTAGAACAAAACTAAAATGCTGCATAATCGTAGGCATACTAATAGTGATTCACTAAATTCATTTCGAGTGGACGTTGTCGGCTCCATATTCGGTCCGATTTGGAATCTCATCAAGTGCTTAAATTCAAATTATGACGTATTTCGGCTTTTTAATGTTAATGAAGTTGCGGGAGAGGCTTAGTTGTCTGAACATCATAATCTACGTATATTTTATGAATGTGTGCGTGGAAATAATTAAATGAATGGCGGCCGTGGTCATTATTTTCAGTAATGCGACCCGAGTATGCATTTATTTCCGCTTTAAATCTGATTTATTTGTATACGCAGCGATAAAACATTTATTTTGGACTAGTGGATTCAGCAGGCATGGTTCTATGCTGCTTGATTCCTGTGCAATAAACTTTTTCTACACATTATGATTATTTACTCAAGCTAGTTCACTCACCTTTAATAAAACCATCATTATTCATCATTATATTATGCCTAGTAGAGGAAACGCATAAAAATGTGTAAAGCAGTGTTTGAGTTTGACGCGACGTTTAAAAGTTATAGTAAAAGCAAGACGCGATAGGTGACCATGGTTAATGTGAGTTTTTTTTATACAGAGCAATAATAATATAACTAAAATCTGACGCCAAAGGATTAGTGAATGCGTACCAAGACTTGGCACTTGCCTGTTCTTCAAAGACAGATAATATCAGCAGTTTAACAACACTGCCAAGTGTGAAAACGACTATACTAAAATCTCCTGCCTAATTACAAAGCATGTTTAAAACACAAACATATAAAATAGTACGAAGATTAAAGATTATATAAGAAACTCTTTAAGTTATGACAGTACCTAACTTACAATTTATGGCTGCATTTGAAGATTCAAATGACAAATTCTTGAGATCTAGCGATAGGGACTAAGTCATAATAACTAGTGAATACGCTACCAGTCAGAGACGGTACTTTAAATTGATTTATAAGCTCCATTACCATATTACTCGAAGTCTCAACTAACATATTACAAATTTCATATTAGAACTATGAATTAATGTGACAGTTGAAAAGCAGTTTGCTTTGTTAAATATAACAGTTGTATTTTAACTCTTTGCAGAAAACGCATGAACAAACATTGCACTACTTTCGTAATAAAATCTCGTAATCTCGGAAAAAGAAGGCATGCACCTTTTTTAATTACAAACGCTTTAGCACACGCTCCACGCTTCCCGAGTGCGGGGAGAAAATTCACAATGCGATTTAAAACTAAAAGTACTATGGAGGTGCCACCAGGGTTTAGTCTACTAAAACACATTTTAAAGATAATTGCCATGATAGTGCCAATCCCAGTTATTTAACTGTAATCTAGATTTAATTTTATGTAAGATTTTCATTTCGCTTATCTCTCAGGAGCTGGAAAAAATGTTCGGAGAGACTGAGTTTCTTCCCTTAGCTCAGATCTGCTTCGAAAAATTCTTCGTTAATCTGCGTTATCGCAATGTTGATACAACTTTTATCAGATACCCTTTTCACTTCTATTTTATTCTGGGCGGGTAAGGTAAAATAAAAGATTCGTTCTACAAGGAAATATGTTCTTCAAAAAACAATTTAAGGTCGTCGGTCCCGGATATTATGAACCTCAATGACAGTTGAAACGGGGAGTCAGTGCCCTCAAATGTCATGTCATATAAAGTACATCGTTATCCCTTTGGTTTTGCGCGGATAAAATGTGTGTTGACTAAAAACGACCGAAAAGAGAAAGTGCTATCCCATAGATTGCGCTGTCGAAAAGATAGCACAATCCGAAATCATTCATAGGAATCTTTTTACATGCAACACTTATGTCGTATCATAAATTCACCACACAATATTTAGTGGCCATAAAATAAATTTTGCGTATCGAAAACTGCGGACTTTTCTAGTTATGTGTCGGTTTACTCGGTGGGGTGGCCATTAGGAGATTAAAACAGAGACACACCTGTAACGCGGTGCAACGAAACCGCAACTCGACTGCGCCTGTATCCTGCCGTAAAATATGAATACCCTCCGCTTACATTTGGCGGGTAGGCTCAAATGTACCGAATTATTTTGTATGCTGCTTTAAACTCGTGTATAATTTGTTTTTAGGATGTGGTAATATGCTACTCGGAAGTAATTTGGCTAATTTGCGGTAACGTTCTGCTGGAAATTGTAGAACATAAGAATTAGAAATTAGGACTAGTAAAGATTAGTAATTGTCAGATTAATATTTCATGGGAGTCTGAATTAATAGATTGTCCCTGTTGATTATTTTCACCTACTCTTAAACAGCGTCATAAGGAAATATCTTTATTTTTAAAGCCACTGTTGCGTGAATTGACATGTTATTGTTAAAGTTTGACAATTTAACGTTTAGAAACAAATGCTAACAGAACGCGCTAGGGGCGCGATTTGTATACGAATATAATATCGATAGCGCCTATCTAACACACTCACTAGGAGTTCGTAATCGATACAATAGTGCCGAAAGTTGGTAGTCGCGCTACAATTTACAGCAAAACTGATTAAACGCGTACTAGTTTACACTTCACTGAGTGTAAATAAACACACAGATTCGTTAATAGAACACCATTTACCGCCAGATTATGCTCGAAGGCAGTGTAAAATCGAATCTAATTCAAAAGCTATAATTAAGCCACAAATTGAGTCGTAAAGAGATAACTTGGTAGATAGCTAGTATACATTACGGTGACTACACACCGCAGGCACTAAAATAACGTTTTGAAACATCGATAGTATCAACCTCTAGTTTAACGAGTAAAATAGTGTTGTTCGACATTGTTATAATGTTAGAGAATTGATTGTTATCACAATTAGGTGCCATTTCCAATAATCACTGTTGTGATTCCAATCGTAACAACTGTGTTTACGATAGTGATTATAGAATTTGTTTAAATAATTAACTTGCGCAAATATCAAACACAAAATAACAGCAATAAAAAAATAATTTCTAAATAAAACACTGAAAAGTCCAAGACTTGTTCCGTGTAGTGTCGTGTTATCAAAATCGTAGTGATTTTATTTTCTGATCATAGGAAATTGAATCTTTCGTATCTATACTACACATATATAAATGTCTTAAATTCTAACTAAATATTGACCGGCGTGTTTGGTACATGTCTGCACTTACTCGCAAAATACCAAGCAATTTAAAAACATTATAATTGCTAATATCCTACTGAGCGATGTGTAAGCATCATAACGTACTAACATGGTGTTACCACACAAGACCAGGGTACATATTTAATCAAGCCGTAAAGTTAACTACGTCAATAAAATCGCGTTATCTGACGCATGTAAAATTGAGTGCCACGTAAATAATATATTCTGTATATGCGTGTTAGCTGTATTTTGAATTGGTTTTGAAGGTATATTGTGATATAAGAGTTTACCCTGCTACATACAAATCTCTGGTGAATTGTCAAACTTACCAACGGGTAGACGGTTCAGTAGCACGATTCTGTACCGTCAAGACTATTGAGTATCAAGAGTTTGCCATTTAAAATTTACTTTAAAAAATATTGCTAATAGGGCCTGCAAGAAGTGCTGATCAAATTTACATACATAAATTCTTGATAGCTGGTTATGGATAGCTGATAGTGTAAGAAAATCGCATTACAGAAGTCTTGGCTAAACGACTGCTGCTTATATAACTTTTTTTTAATTCACTGTTTGTAATATAAAGGTATATTTCTCGTAAGTATATTATTCCCATGAAAGTCAGGTTTAAAATATACCCCCAATTCACGGCATACAATATAGCTGTCGCCAATATTGCAGTATTACAACATTAATCAAGAAATAAAGTCTAAGTTTCCATTGTTCCGGACGGTAGAAGTTGTATAAACCAAGAAGTCAATATAAAAACGCCTGTGACCTCGTAAAAGTTAATTGAAGGAAGTGGCCCATTTCATGACGAGAACAAGGCAAGTATCCAATTTAGTTTTAGAAAATTTATGTTTGACCTATAATTACTAGTTCCACTACAAATATAGATAACTCCATGAGTTGGCAACTTCTGCTGCAATCATAATAGCTTGAGGGGTGCCAAAAGCAATACACATTAGAGAAATGTTAATATTCTTACTCGATACCTTGGATCGGGGTCTGGAAAATGTAGCGTTAATTTAAAAAATAACTCGCAAATTAATGAATAACAAATAACTTGAAATAAAAAAGATACTCACCGAAAAGCTAGCGATGAGGTTAATTATCCGGTACTTGATAATAAACGCCACTTGTCTGTATACAAAATTGTATCATATAAAATAACGTAATTGACCTTTTACATAACCATTTGTTGCCGTTTTAAAGTAGTGTTAAAAAGGCACTCCATTTCACTATGAATTGTAATAACCTTTAGAACTTTAACCCATAAATAGGAAGGTTTAAAATCAATACCACGTTTTTTCCAGATTTTACGAAGTCACAAAACGATAGGTTTTATTTTGCTTCGACGCAGTATATTACAATCTGGAGTAGGTCTGGAACGGAAACCTTCATTTGGGTAAAAGTTTTTGCCTTGAACCTTTTTCGCGTTTTACCCATGTCTATAAACTTATAAAACAAGTAAGTTATCAGCAGAATATTTAGTTAGAATATTTTTTTTATATTCTTAAACATTTATTTCCATAAATTAATCAACAATAAAGTTATTGCACTATATAACAATTAAGTAACCCTTATTATTAAGCCAGTTTCATATTGAGCATGTGCTTGATAGGTGATAGATAAAAAGATAACAAATGTATAAACAAAGCTTTTTAATATTCAGCTTAAGAATCTTATACTAAAGAGGAGTGGGAAAACAGGACATTAACATTAATTTTAATAAGACGGCATAAATATCTTAACTGAATTCTTTGACTACGTATCATTATCAAATAAACAATGAAATTAGTATCAATTGGCCAGTATAGTGGTACTTTTTTATTTCGAGCACAAAAAAGAAAAACTAGTTGCTATCAATAACCATTAATAACAATCAGGCTGGCAAGTGACAGAGGTTTTCCATTATGCCCTATTCTATGCCAAGTTTGTACTCACACCTAAATAGTTTCCTAGAGTGCTCTATACTTGCTTGCACTTATTTTAGAAACTAGATATATGGATTATATGGAGCATCGGCTTATAGGATCGAGTTGCTACCGAGAATTTTTATCATCCATACGAAGAACCTAATATTCATAAGCGTTAATCGGTCTATAAGTGTCGTATATAGACAATTTTTGTTTATTTTAGAAATGGCTTATTTTCTACCAATTAACTGCGAATGAACTCTTTTATTGTGGCAAATTCTAAACATTATTTTGACATCCAGCAGAATTGCATAAAAGAAACTTAACATCGAACAAAACCCGCAATTGAACAACTATTGATGAAACATTCGTCGCAATTAAAAAACATAATTTATTTAGATCAACACTAGACTTAAATCTGCCTAATTAGTAACAGCATTAATACTCAAGTTCTCGACAGACATGCCCCTAAACATCACCTAGTACCACACACGTAAAGTCATACACGATATCACTTACGTATGTAGGAATACAATTAGTAATTGGGCTTGTGCCTAGTACCTGCTAACGACCAATACCAACTGTAGTTGTTTACGTGATCAGCACAATGTCGTAAGCGACACACAGTTGACAAGCACAACACACATTTTGGAACTACGATTATTGCTCGCTGTGGTTTGTTGATAAAAAGTTATTTATGAACCATTGTTTTTTTGCAGATTTATTTAGCTTAGTTGTCAATTTATTACCGGATGGGTAATATTTTGAATGTTTTGTCATAGCAAAATATGGTTTATTGCATAGACTAGTATAAATCTAAAATAACGATATTTGATTCGTAAAATATTTTATAGTGATATAGCGTATAGCCGATGCAGGCTAAAATAAAGTGGGATTAGGGACATAGCAGGTGCCAGAAGATAGTCGGCGGTGACGCAGAAGGCCATAACGGAGATAGCAGGATGCTTTGAATGTGTTCCTGGATAAATGGCCAGACGCAACAATCGACCGAGGGGATTGGAAATCCAAGGGAGAGGCTAAATGTTTTAATATTTTACAGATATTTTAGTGTAAATATATCAATTTTCAATTGTCTGTTCTAAATATAGGTTTTTGAATGAATGAGTTTTAGAAACTTTCGCAGAGACTTTTAAAAGCCATTCACAATTAATTTTAGAATGATAATATAATTAACTTCTAATTAGTATTTTGTTAAACCAAATCATGTTGGCTAACTTTAGAGACAATGTGTCAGAAAATGAGAACGTTAGGGATTAGGTCCCAGTGTCAATCAGTGGTGGCTTTGGTAATCTTGCTTCGTAATTGTGCCAGAAATCCAATTACCATGCGATTCAGGATTAATCAGACGCCGACATTAATATGTCTGACGTTCTGACTGGCTCCAAATCGAGTGTGCTGTCAAGCTAAAATCACTGACAATTACACGAAATGAACAACAAACTGTAGTACATTTTTTTAGTTTATTTTTTAAAATAATTTAAAAAATTGCAGCTCAAAATGTTATTGCGTTCAGTTTTAAAGTGATATTGCTTGTTTATTTCCCTTGAGAGTGGAGCAGAGTGTTTCTTTTTTGAACTTTAAAAGTATATTGTTCAGGTGTATTATGTGTAGTGCTTTTTATTAAACTTGATAAGTTAGTAATGTAATTGGTTTTATAAATTTGTTTCAAATTTTAAGCTAAATTTTACCTTGCGTCTCACTAAGTTATTACTTAGTGAAAGCATTGATTATTGCCTACTAAGGCATGAAATTGAAATTATTATTTACAGTAGACATTTATCATCCACAGCAGTAAAATAAAAACGTGCATTAGTTTACATTCGTTAAACAGCAACGACGAACGACTTAATTATAATGTTTTTTAATTCAGCGAAGCAAAAACAAAACGTAACTTATTTCTAATTAAATTTACATACGTTATCATTATTTGTAAGAACACTACAGATTCGTCTTCAAATAAAAATATTGGTTCTTATATTTCTTCGATTCGTCTCGACCAAAGAAAAATCACTTTGAAAATCCTTAATGATCTTCTTATAATCTGCCAACATTATTTCGAGTGTACAATAAGAGTGTTTCAATATTTTTCGAGACTGAAAAGGACCTTGTTCCAATTTCTTTGGAGAGCTTAGCAGTCATCAACGTCTGTGAGTGGCAAATGAGAGCAAATTCAACGTAGATGTCAAACAAGCCGACTCAAAGAGGCACTAATGAGTCCCCAATTCAAGTGTTTCGGTATTCAACGTCTTTGTTGAGTGAATGTACCTGCGACGTTCCCAATCAGTCTGCCATCGTTACCTAATTAGTGTTTTCATGTGGAAATAATGTTGTAAGATTCTCTATTTACCTTTATTTTGTAAGAAAACATCTTTCTTTTCTAAGAATTCTCAAGTCAGTGCGCTGTGTGTAATTAAAGGTTTTGTAGCTTTCAATAGATAAATGTTAATATTTTGTTTTATTCTTGTATCTGTACTTTTTAATTAGGAATACTCGGAATTGAATCTTTTGAACTTATAGTCGCTTATATTCATTAGACATGAAGCCGACAAAAGAACGAGGTAAAGATAATTTTGAGAAACAGAGTACAAAAGTTCCTTGCTTGAATTATTCAATTCTATCTAACGAGCGATTTTAATTATTATATAAGAAAACTGTAGGCTTTATTAGACGTTATATTTTAATTCGATTATCAAATACAAAGAACAAAACACTTAAAATAATAACAATCCTAAAAACAAAGCGGAAAAATTCAAACAAACAACAGACACCGTGTTAAATAGAATTTGATGAAAAGCTTAGAATAAACAGGACACAAGTGCAGGCGGAAATTAAAGGGACCCGACCGTGTCCGGCCGTTGTTCGTTGTACACAATCGCTATAGAAAAACAACAATATCCCGAACAAACAATCCTGATTAATGTTTTGGATGGAACACGATGAAATATAAAATAATGGTTTATTAAAAACTATTGCCTGAGGTTAGTTTGCTATGAGATCCACCGAGAACGTTTGTTTAGGACTAACGATGATAACACTGTTGTATGACGGAAATATGTTGTTAATTAAAACAGTTTTAAACTTTGCTTGTATATTTGGTATAACATCATTGGGGATTTTCCCTCGAGAGGTGTGCAATGCAGACGCTTTGGTACTATATTATGTTGGAAACCTCATGCATACCTCACGCGAAGATTACTAATCTGGAGTAATAAGCAGTTGTAATAATTACACTTAAATCATTTTGGATAGTTTGGTTTCTATATGATTTTTAGCCCTATTCGAGTCAATATTCGTCAATTCTTATAAGACATTCTTGTCATGAACGCTGTAGACGGTTCGGAATTTTCTATACAAAATCTGGCGTCAAATACTCGTAAACAAACCTTTATGGCTTTTATGGTCTCATACTAATTTCAATATGTCATCGAAACATGGTACGCTAAACAAAAATAATAGCTACAGAAATTGTGCTAAGCTCTAGTAAACATATGTGTCAAACATATATTACTATGATTCATAGTTTGGCTGCGGCAAAATTGCTTTAACGTTTAATAGGAATAGCGTAAACTATAGCCCTCTAGCTGTAGCCAAATACTGTGTGAAACAATATTTATTTGAAATTCGTCTCTTCCAAAATGACAAATAATAAAATCAGTATATACCGAAACGGGACATTGTGTCAATATTTTTCAGGAAAATTCGCAATAATAAATTTAATACACCATTTTTCGTGCGGTACAGTCCTTAAGCATCTAGTTGCGTTTAAACTAGACGATACATTAGGTACTGACTTGGGCTCCAAAACAAATATTGTCTCTTGCTAGTCTACGCACCCAATTCATTATCATAACCGGTCATACGGTTTATAGATCGCATTCCTTTCTAAAACTCGCGAATAAACACAGGCTATATATTTCCAAGTACCACAATAACAGCGATCAGAATGATACCAATAATGTGTAAAGGTTACCGCACTAACCATCTGATGATTAGTTTTCCGGAGGTCGAAGTGACCCGAATACCCTTATGTATTGTGATACACATTCTCTTGTAATTAATTTAGAACACTTCACATAGCCATAAATACATAGATCCTATTCAAGGAACTGCGAGAGTGGGTACACTGAAGGCTTTTAAAAGGCACTTAATCAAACGCACGTAAGTACACACGCCGCTAATCACGCTAAATGAATTTCCCCGCCGCCTCCCTCCAAGTATATAATGTAATATCTCAAAGTAGGTTATGTGTTCTACTAAAGCGTATTTTGGCCGGTCTTACAGTTCCTTGAAAATATTTTTTGAGATAGAGTAGTCAGAGTAAAATATAATGTAGATCTCAGATTCGCAATTGGCATATGGTGTTAGGTGCACAGTAATTTTCTGTCAGCACGAGAAACTGTATCTTTCTAACTCATTTCTTAATGAAGAATATTTAATGAAAAATTTATAAATGAGGCGGTTTGAATAATGAGCTTACAATGTCTAGACAGGGGATAAAGACGGATTATTTCAAAAAGCAAAAATTATTTCAAACTTAATCCTTTATTCTTGATTTCCACCTTAAAACCCGTCTACAGCAACAATTTCTTTAAAATCTCTGCGACAATTTGTTTTCATTTTCAGAAGTACAGACGCTTTCAGTAAGGAACGCATACAATGCACTTAAATCAAGAGATTGGAATCTTTAACACGTTATACAGCCAGTAATGGTATGCACTGAGAACGTAAGGCAACAATGTCGTAACAGTTTATGACGTAATCATGCTTTATCAGGACTCGCAAACGCGGCCTGCAATAAGCATAGCAACTACCTACAAGATACATGTATGCCGGTAATTGCGGACCGTGTTACTATGAATCTGTTACACTGCTTGTGCATAATTGATGCATTTACGGCTGTTCGTTATAATGTGATGCTATGTACATGTAGGTATATATGTAAGGAAATCGTAACGTAATAAATAGATTATGTTAACCTATTATATTATTTCTATTCAAATTGCAGTTTTCATTGCTAATATTTATCTTCTAGGTGAGAGTTTATTGACTTTTTAGCCTTTTACATCACGCATCCGAAGAATACCGTTTTTATCGTTTAAGTTGAGAATAAAGCCTGCTTTATGATAAGTACCTTCATCAAACAATCACAATGAAATTTAATCCGAACCAACAACTACATACCAAAAGCTTCCTTTCAACTGAAAAATCAATCGCAAATTTTCAGCGCGCCGCTGCACGCAGTAAAACAAACTGAAAAAGCAATACGTCCAACACCTCGACCAATTTCAAAACGACTCTTGACTTTTTTGACGTAGGCCAGACACATCATTCGACTATCATAGCCTGCAAAATTGAACTGACGTTAAAAAAAGCCAGAGCCAGTACTAGAGGCAATATTTTTTCCAGTGCGTCGGGCTTTCCGGGAATTATTCGTTCGTCACAAAAACACAACAGACAGGATTAGCTATAAAAATAGGTATGGATAAATCCTTTTATAGGTTTGCACAATGATATCGAAATCCCGAAAATGTCATGCATCATTCATCTGACGAATTCCGATTTGTTGTTTATATTTCGCGCAAAACATAGAATTTTATGTAGGTAATCTTTTAGTTAGCATAAATTATTCTTTTCTTGCATTTAAAAATATTCTTAATAGCGGATAGTATCAAAATACCTGGGACGTTTTACTTTCAGATCGCATGGATATTTTGTTATGCAAATTCATATAAAAGAATCTCGAATTACGTGCACTATTCGAGTAGATTTTATTAATGTTCATATTACTTGTATCAAAATTACACATATTACTGACGCACACTCAAAGCACAAGATTGAAATTACCTTAGAACAGCTATGCAGATATTACCACATATTAGGCTCGCAATTTAGTATAATACCACAAGGTTAATATTAGCGCAATATGGCTAGATAGTCCAGTCATTATAGTAAGTTCACCTCGGAATTCGAGATACCCAGCTGTAAGTCTGTAAATACTTGTATATTGACACCCTAAAAGTTGTCTCAAAACCTACATATGGTAGGGTGTACGCAACTATAAAATTTCAAGGTCCAAAGTCCCAAAAACCGGTTTTTTGAGCTTTTTTTGTAAATATCTCATTTCCTATGGAATTTTTGCATTCGTATTCATTACCAATATTGTACAGTATAAAATTCTCTACAAATTTTGTTTGAATTTTTTTTTTTACGGTGAACCGTTTTCGTGATAGAGGGCGGAGAGCGCGCGGTCACAGGATCATTTCAAGTCAACCGGTGCCTCCGGTCGAAGATGCGCCATATAATAATATAGTTGATGAACTATCGATAAATCAATGATTATAATAATAAATAAATTTAACCCATTACTGTCCCACTGCTGAGCAAGGGTCTTCTCCCGTAATGAGGGAGGGGTTAGGCCTTGAGTCCACCACGCTGGCCAAGTGCGGGTTGGGGACTTTGCATGCCCTCAATAAATGTATTTAACAAATTTTATTCATGCAAGGTTTCCTCACGATGTTTTCCTTCACCGTTGGAGCATGTGACAATTATTTCTAATACACACATAACTTCGAAAAGTCATTGGTGTCATCATTTTCTTCATAATTATATTAAATCTATATCTTTTCAATAATACTGATTTATTTGTTTTTTTTTCATCATGTAAGAAGTTATTAATATTAATTAGGTTAAAATTAAAATATAGTGCCTATATTTTCATGAAAAATTCTGCAATTACATGGGCAGGTAAGTGTTGATAAGTTAATTAATACTGAATAAAAAGTGGATAGGTTATGAAAAAAATGATAAAAAATAATGTAATAGTTAATAGAAATTGACAAATATTTATTAATCATTGATTTATCGATAGTTCATCAACTATAATATATATGGCGCATCTTCGACCGGAGGCACCGGTTGACTTGAAATGATCCTGTGACCGCGCGCTCTCCCCCCTCTATCTCGAAAACGGTTCACCGTAAAAAAAAAAATTCAAACAAAATTTGTAGAGAATTTTATACTGTACATTATTGGTAATGAATACGAATGCAAAAATTCCATAGGAAATGAGATATTTACAAAAAAAGCTCAAAAAACCGGTTTTTGGGACTTTGGGCCTTGAAATTTTATAGTTGCGTACACCCTACCATATGTAGGTTTTGAGACAACTTTTAGGGTGTCAATATACAAGTATTTACAGACTTACAGCTGGGTATCTCGAATTCCGAGATTCTTACCTAATTTAAGCTTAATTGACTGCACTAAGATAATATTGTGATTCAATAAGTGATATTTAAATATCTCAATGTTCGCTGATCGGCTGCTTCATATTCAACGGCTCGGCTCCTAGCAATCATGGACACTCGTAAAACCTAACGATATCAGATTTTATCCCTCCACAGAGCTTTAATAATAATCTCCAAAAGATTTAGGGTAAACGCTTGATCTTGTCAAGTCGAAGCTTAGCGCCCTATTGAGAATGTAATACTTTGGATTTTGCGGTAAATTGGACCGAGTAATTTTGTTACGCCTACGTGTAAAAACGTTCCTCAGAAAGAAGTTCTGCATTATGCGACAAAAAATCTAGAAAATTATATTATTCAGGTGAATACTTTTAGAGAAAATTATTATTAGCAATGGAGAGCCCAAAAATAATGGTGTATTTTAAAAACTTTTATCATTACGGTTGTTGAAAAAAACCTAGGGTGGCGCCTAACGAATTAACTTTTTACATTAAATCTTTTTATTAACAAAACTTTTTATTTTCTGCCTCAATTTTTGTACTTTGAATGTACAAAGTCGTTAGTAGTGAGTAGCTTCCCTCTAATTTTACTTTTGGAAATTCTAAAAGTTTCTACATGGGTCTAAAGTAGGCTTTCTATTTAGCGTAGGCACCACTCTTAATTTTAGTCACCAAAATTGAATTACCTTCGAAAGATTACTGGGTTGGGACAAACATCCTTTGAATTAAGATTAATCGCTCAGTTCCAGAGTACATGTAAACACTTTCAACGATTCACCTTTTTCAGGGCCTAATTTATAAATGTCTAAACTGGGGACCTCTTGAAATGTCGCAGCTCACGAGTCTATTGAATACACCCACTCGAAGTCACGAGCATAAATAGGTTGGGTTTATCACTCGCTTCACGAACGTGTGATTTTAATCCTCGGAAAATAAAAATTGGTTACAACGAATGTGGAATATAAAATTGTCGGCGGCGCGAGAGCTCATTGCCCGGGATATCACATTTCATTCGCAGGATATTCACTCGAGGGCTATTCGGAACTCTCTTGGCTGAAATAACTGTCGCATAATGTTGATATAAAACGGTGCCGCGACTTCAAGGTAAGTGACTCGAATTCTGCAACGCCTTTGCTTTGATTTAACTAGTTTCTATGACACCTCGGAAGCCTTTACCGTGGGATTTGAGCGCGTTGTTTATTTTAGCTATTCAGCTTTGAGTTCCTTTTTCGCTTGGATGGAGAGGAATAGTGGTGTTGGAAAGATATTGCGCTCAATGGCTTTTACGAGGACTCTTGATGCATTTTCTGAAATGAAACTGTTATCTGATGGGTTTATTCGTGAACTGTTTCGCACTACGTTATGTGTCGGTACTGTTTGCTATCTACTTCATTATCAACAATGTGACTATGTACTTTCCTGCATCTCCTTATTTTAACTGTGATGTGTTCTGAAAAAGTGAAAATATTGACGCTCAAGCAAATTACAAAATTTAAATACAGTTTACCCTCACGCAACTAATAAACATAAAAAACACATTCCTACATGCTGTTTTTACAAAATTATACAATCGGGAGCCACTAATTATTGAAAACATCTGCCCCGACAAAGGCAAATTAACATGAAACGTGCCCATAATTATTTGGGGCACGATTAAAAAAACTTTCACGAACGTTCAGATTCTGTTTACCGTTAAACAGTAACAATAAATACATTCGGGCAGGTGTAGAATTGTACTCAGGGTGGCCATTCACAAAATTGCTTTCTACCAATTTGCTGTCTAGTCCCGTGTCTCATTAGGGTAAACTAGGATGTTGTTCTTTTAAATGGCAACATTTCGTTGCCAGAAAGAACTAAGCAAGAAGTGATTTAGCAAAAAATCGCATATCCTAAAAATACATTATATTTACAGTTTGCCATAAATAAACTATTAAGACTGTCATGACAATAATATGTAATTTTCCACATTATAAATATAGCCTAACACTCTTTCCTAGAATTCTTCCTTTATGTATAGGGTCGACCTGCCTAGCGTACATCAAATTGTCAATATCAATTTGTAAGACGCGTGACGATTGACTAATTGCATAATTAGCAGATCTAATCAGTAATCCTGTCATCATTTAGATGGAATCCATTAATATCGAATTGGTCTAAATTGAAGATTAGCAGTGATCTTAATAGTGTCCTGGAAGCTATCAAGAGGCTTGTTGTGCATTATATATTATATGTTCTTTACATATTATTATAGGCATTGAGCATTATACTTGGAAGGGATTGCAAAGTGTAATTGTCGAAAATTGTAAAGTAAAAAAAATTATACTACATTTAATTTAGTTGAGCAATCCACAGATATCTTGGGAATTACCACTTTCTAAATTATATCCAGGAGTTCCAGACTGAAACTCAATTTATTCTAGAAAATTCAATTTAATCTAGTGAAGCCTCACAGTAATATTTCTCAGCCAGAAGACATCAATCGAAGGGTTGTAAAGTAAAGGTGAACGGAGTCGGAACGATAATGAAGCCATCTATTGCTAAATGATACGGAAAAACGAGATTAGAATTCGCCTTTGATACCAATAAAAAATAAAGCTTTCTTGTGCAACGGCCCAACTCGGACGATTGTAATCGATATAGCGAAATAAAAAACCTTTTAACTGAACGTTCGCTTATGGCTCCGCGATGAAGCGTTATACATTTCATTTTATTATTCTCGTGAAATTCATTTTCACCTTAAATAATATTGCCGAATATTCCGGGTGAAATTCTGCATAAAATTTTCTACCACCATCAATTAAAAGGTCCCCTTCATATTTTTATAGTAAAGTGAAAAATGTTTATCTTAGGCTACGAGGCCACCAGCCACAATGTTGATAATGTATTTGTTGCTACCTGCTCTTTAATGAATGCCATACAATTTACTCGCAGTATATATGCCTGTTCGAACGAAATAGACATCATCAGGAACAATATTGCGCCTTGAGTAATTAAACCGCGCAACATAGCGCTGCAACAGAGTTTCGACACAGGTTTTATGTAACCAAAGCTAACAGGTGAGAGTCTTCCAACCTCTCAGGAATTACAACTGACGGAACAATTCGGAACTGGCCCCCGACATGCATAGTTTAGGACACAACTTGTTCGTGCCCATGTCTGAATTTTGAAGTGCCAACTATCCGGGCGTGAATAGTGGAAGCGGTTATCCGCTTTTAGTTACGCCATTCTTATGGATCGTGTGGTTGCTCGTAAAGTTTGTGAGCCACTTTATTGCGGTAAACATAGAGCGCGTAATCCCTAGAGGAGCAATGAGCAGGTAACTGCGGTGGCCAACTTTAAAGCTAATATTAGTTCAGCTAGGGCACCGGAAAATGGGTAGTGCAGTGATTGGCCGTGGCACAGAACGGACTCTCAAATGTCCAATCAGAGAGCGGCATCGACTCCAATTAAATTCGATTGAATGGGAAAATTCTAGCGCCGTCAGGCATTCTGTTATTTGTAAACTTATAGAATGACGCAATCAAAACGTTGTTGTGCTCGGCAATACAAACAAGCCAGTTGAACTTGTTATAAGCATTTATTGGTACAAGTATTCGCTTAATTGTGTTTTTGTTCAGTTTATACCTGTACGAGTAGATGATTTATACACGCTTCTGATCGTATACAAATATGGCGTTAGGAGAAATATCTAATAGAGAGAAATAATAATGACAGCACAGTTTATCAGGACAAGATTCAAAACTCCATGGAAACTTTTATCTCAGAACATTGTTTTACCTTCTTCTGGGTTATTTTTCTCAAAAACTACTATTCCACAACCTATAAACAGCTCTCACTCCATTAAACTTTCACGAGTCATATTAAAACGCATACACACTTAGGCAACAACACTTCAGAATTACTTTAACCCGAAAACAAATTCCAGAACTATTTCCGTGCACAATTAACAACATTCTGGGAACAGAACGAATTACTTTTTTCACCATTCCGGTAATCGTTACATTTATTAGGTGTGTGTGCAGGTCTCGACGCCGCTATAATTACGCGACCACAATTGGAGGAAGGGGGCGACGCAATTAGCCATTTCAGTGGAGGAGGGTCGTTGTCACTCCAACTCTAATGACTTCAACTAGTTCCACTGCACGCTGGGCTGAAACGACTTTTTCCAACCGTTCTTCAGCTACAGAAATGTAATTTAAAACAGAGATTCCAACTTTGATATAATTGACTGTTGAGACTTCCGCCGCTCATAAAGTTAAGGTTTTTTGTAGTTGTGAAATGTTTTACAAAATGTACATTTTATTGCTTGCCTGTTTATTAAAAAGAAAACTAGTGGGATGAGTTATAAAGCTAGCGTATGATTTAAGCTAAAACCAATTAGTTTCGTGTATAATTTAGAAACTGCCAACGGTTGTAATAATTATTATTGATTATTAAACAAACAAATAATTTTAAACGTTACACATAATATTATGGAGAACCTCATCGTATGTAAAATACATCAGATTTTATGAACGTTTATTGGATTTTTTATCGCACCAATAACGCGAGTTTAATAAAATAGACGTTAAAAAGAGCAACAAGGGAAAACAAAACAGAACCCTTCCAGCAACTCCCTTTATGAGGTTTAATATAAAAATACAATATTATGAACACAAAAACTGATCGACAATGTTCCTAAATTGTTTTTTGTTCGTTACGTTATTTAACTCGTTAAAACCTTCGGGGCGATCATTAGTCTTTATCATGTTGCGTCTGTGCTCGTTTGGGTAAAAAAAAATATTTCCACCGTACATTGTTCCAACTGAAATTGCCTCTGGAAATTGAACAAACGAGTTTGGAACTACCTTCACGGATGTTGGTGAACACAAATTAAGCAACATTTCAGATGCCATTTTTGTTGTTGAAAGTACAAACTGGGGGTTGAGCTAACGTCCAGAAGTTAGTTTACGACTGTTCGGAACAAAGGTAAAGTTGTTGGCTGTTGCTATCTCGATTCTACAGTTGTTTTCACTTTTCCTGCTATCGACGAGTTCGCACACATGAGAATTTGTATTGGCCAATAAAACTTATTCCAACTCAAATATACAAGCCACGTATCGTTTTGCTGCTACTGCTTTTATAATTTGCCTATCTGAGTTAATGAACAAAAGTTAAGAACTCAGCAGTCGGTATCATGTTTGCGAATGTGCTCCAAAAGTTATATTTAGGTAAGTTTTTTTCTTTTTGTATGTATAAATTAAACGAGTTTATCCGTCACGATTTTTTGGTACTGTAGTTTTAATTCAACAAAAACGAACCCAAAATATAAAAGTTAAATATTACAATTTCACCTCACGCTCCAAAACTAAAGCGACAGAGCACAAATTGTGTTAGTACCTCTTAAAACAACAGACAGCAATAAAGTTTTGGGTCGCGTGCTAACTTGTTCTCCCACTATTTAGGATAAGTAGTGACAAATTGTTAGTCTGCCCTCTATGATCGCCGCAACTATTCATTATCCCGAGCCTACCTCACATTCCATAAGATAAATGAACGCCAGGTGCACAATAATCATGCTTTAATATTCTCAAAGGTAGGTACAATCCCCTGTCTGTGTCAATATTAGGCCTGATATAGGCGAGCTCTCGGCAGTTTCAGTCAGTAAAACTGTCTAAAACCCTTTGTAGCCAACATTTGCAATACGCGGTAAAAGCAAACACTAGCTGCAACGAAAACAAAAAACGAACGTTCGAACACTTTTCGAGAATAATTGTAACACAAACATTCCGTTTACCGAAGAGTGCGGTCTATAGACCACCAGAGTGAATATTTATGGGAACACTATGGACAATCAATGATACGTTGAGTTGATTTATTTAAATCTCATTCAATTCTCCAGTGAGCTACAACAGTGCACATGTTGCAAAGTAAACCCCTTACTACTCGTAGAGCCAGTCTGATTGCCAATTTATTGAGTCGTAGAGGTCCTTTATCTTGGATGTCCACAACCTGGATCAAGTTGACACAAAGACAAATTGTGACCATTCGGTAATCCGAGCTTATTGCCCATTGATGGTCGTTGCTAATGCCTCTGTAAAAAATGAGGTTCGTGAGAGGAAATATGTGGACGAAGTTAAGGGTCTTTTAATGTCGCGTGTGAATTAGGCTTTATTTTTAGAACCGCCTTTATGATATCGCTAAAGATTTACTGGGGATATTTTCGACTGTTTCTTATTATATTTCATGTAAAAGGTTGGATATAGAATACAAAACAGAATCATTTCCTTTGTTCTGACTTAAAATAATTTTGACTCTTTATTGCAATTAAGCTTACAGTTACGCCAATAATAATAAACCCTAAAAAAACATAAAACAGAAATAATAGAAAAATTTAAAATAAGTGTTACATCTCCCTTGGGTTATTGTCACCTCCCTTGGGTCAAAAAGCTTTCGCTTGGCTTAGATCTTCATAAACAATATGTATACACTCTCAAATAGAAATAAAACTATGACGTCACTAACCGCAAACATGTAAAACGTGTTGGCTGTCTGATAAGCTAATGCACATGTTATTGATGATTTAAACTACGCCAGTGGTAAAAATACATTGTTTTTTACAACTCTCGCAAATACACATACTCGAAGAAAAGTACATAGTAAGTGTAAAAGTCGTTCAAAGTTGTATACTACTACATAGTAGGGCTACAATTTTGTATGCAATATGTGAGGTGTGTTTACTAGACCATTTCTATGCGGAATAAATTAGGTATATATGTTACTGTAAAAGCCCGGACTGTGGTAAATCCTAAGATTTTCCGGTAAAACCTAAGATTTACCAACTCTCAATGGTAAAAGCCCGAACAATTCTTTTATTTCGAACTTTTACCTCTATTCACTTGATAAATCTTAGGATATACCTCAAGGGCAGGTAAATGTAGCTAATATAAAATAATTTAATAGTTATAAAGAAGGATTTTTGGGCAAACCGACATTGATAGGTTAGGTTAGAAGGCTGAGGTGGGAGCGAGCGAAGCGAAGCTCCCACCTCAGCCTTCGTGGTTATTTTTTTTTTAAACCACCCAGAAGGAGGAGCCCCGCGAAGCGGGGCTCCGGCGACATCTTCAAACTCTCATCATAACTATGTTACGGCATATAATTATATCCCTAGCAATATCATTATATTACGGCTCAAACACATTATAATATGACTTTATCAACTTTTACCGTGTCATTATGTAACTCCTAAGATTTGCCAATTAAATGGTGGTAAAAGTTCGAAATAAAAGAACGTTCGGACTTTTACCATTGAGAGTTGGTAAATCTTAGGTTTTACCGGAAAATCTTAGGATTTACCACAGTTCGGGCTTTTACAGTAACATATATAACTGTATCCGTCTTCTAGGCGAGTCAAAAGTTAACGAATAATTTTAAACTTTATAGTTCAAAGCGTTTCAATGTAGATTGCCATAGTAAACTTACATTACGTTTGTCGACCAATAGTGATAAGGCTTCAATATAACAATTTGATAAACAAAAATGCCTTTAAAAATGAAATCATTTTTTGAATGATGATGATGATTGATGATTGATGCAGTAAAACCCATATAACATTATGTAATGGGTAATAATGTCTTTCCCCGCATGTCTAACGATTGTAGCTTAAAATATTTGAATATTGCGTATAGGTATAATTCAAGCGCAAATTTAATTAGTGTATTAGATTAAGATTGTTGTCACATATTTCCTAATCTGCAGTCTGTTGCTATGTCTATTCAATAAATTAAAATAATTATCCGCATATCTTCACATATGGTAAAGCTAATTCGTAATATTGATGAAACTACTTAGGTTTCAAGTTACGTCACGTTTACCGTGTTCAACTCCAACACAATCACAAGATATTCCGAACTCTAGTTATAAACCTATACAAGTTTCTCTCAATAGGCATAGAAATCTAAATTGGATTAGTTAACTGCTGTTGGAAAGTCATACACGTAGTTGGAATACGTACAATTTGGACTAATATTGAAACTAGTCATTGTTTTGCGATTATGCTCGCTTCGGGATTCGTGGACCGAGCTATTCGCATATTTTGTAACAGTTTCGTCACTGTGCTTGGATCAAACAGAGGTGACGATAAAGATTTATTGCGTGACTGTGTACATACGACGTTCCAATTAGTGGTGGATTAACATCCATTTGTAACTATATTATGAGGCTAAAACATTTTTGTTAACGATTTTTTGGAATTATTAGATCTAAAGTAATGATTTTTAGTAATGAACAATAAATACATTTTAATTTCCCTTCTTGAATCGCGAGTTCCTTAACTGAGTTCTCTGGTTCATTCAGAGTTTTATTGTACTCAAAATTATTGTATTTTCACACGGTCAGTAAAATATACTTGTTACTGCTATTTCGGAGCCCTGAACTTTAAGTAATCTAAATTGGAGGCCGCTATAAAACTGAAGCGCGTACGTGTTTCGTTTTTAAAACCCGCGGAGCCTATTTAAAGACCAAACTACCGAACCTTACAAAGCCTTGCCATCTAACTTATTTAATCTGTAGTAGCCTCTATCCCATGTTCATTATTTATTTTGCCTCGAGCCTCGCTTACCCTCGGGTTACTTTGTTATTACGTGCACAACGGAATAAGCCTTCATGTAGACAACTTTGGTATTTTTATATTCAAGTATAGTATTCATTCATTCATCGTATGGTTAGTTAGCTCATTGTCAAAGTAGTTTAAGCCGCCAGAAGATTAAGCTACTGTCTTCTTAATTGATACTTACCTGGACCGATTTCTACGTAACCTCCAAAGCATTCACATACAATTTCCCACACATAGCATGCCCGCTCTAAGGTTGCTTAGCCCACGGATCGTTTACCAACCAGTGAGCATAACTAGCTATGCGCCTCAAGCTCTTATAGTTAACAATTGGCTTTGTATGCAAGCAGCTAGGGATTAAAGGCTATAATTTATGAATATTGGATCTTGAAACAATTAATCTATTATGTACGAATCTATAAAAGCCGTTGATCGAGCAGGATAACAAGATTTTTTATAAATATAAACATTTGTCAAGACCCTAAGCATGTAGAAAAATAACTATCGTAAAGTAAGTTCCGAATATTTGATGTGAGAGGATGAATTTCGCAACTACACACAATTAATTCTTTTACGGAAAAATCAGGTAAGAGTTCTTCAGACTTTTATCCAATTTCCCATATTTTAATACATATAGAAGCGTATTTCTCAGTTTATTGAAAAATATTCTATTCCTAGAACCCTTATCATTTCCGCCGCCTACATGCAAGATATTTATAAATAATAAGCATAATAGTCTGAAAATAGTAAGGAGACATCAATAAGTTCAGTATTTCCTGTATCTTTTGAAAGCTTTCTCTTTATAATATAAGACAAAGAGTTCTGACTTACTCTTGGGTATTCTGAATATATCTATTCTTGGATTTAGATTGTTCAAGTGATTTCTTCTTTGTTGAATGTATGAAGGCAATTCTTAAGTGATATATAAAAGCAACGAGTTTGTTCTAAAGCATTTCAAATGTTTTATATAACATACAATACAATTGTGTAATACCCAGTTTAATATCACTGTTAAGATGGTTTTTTGTCATTAGAGTACAAAGTAAAGTGGTTTAGACACCTTTTAAATTGAATACATACATTTTAAATTTATTTATTTGGCGAAAAATATTTAATTGCAGGGTACAAGTATCAAAAATCAACACTTAAAAATAACTGCGAAAATATTAGCCCAAAAAAAACCTTTTACGTTAATCCTAAAATGTACCATTTTAATTTAACCCTAATACTATGAAACACAATATTAATTAAATTCTAATACTAACACAATGAAACTCCAAAAGCAAAAGTTTTCCAATTAAAATGTGAACAAAATTACCGGCCGCAATATTTTCCTAGAACACTGACAATAAAGAAAGGTTATACCTGAACATTAATACACGAACTCAATTAACGGAATGTACACAAATATACAAACAAGTCGTGAAGAATGAAATGAAGTTTCTCCATCGTATAGGTAATTAGAGAGTAATAATTGAAGCGCCGGGCTCCATATCATTATAATGAAAACTAGTGTTGTACTCTCAAACGAGCTTCGTTAGTGAGATCGTGAACGAATTAATGATGTAACATCGTTGCTGTCTACATCGTTTTAATGCGGTCTAATTATGTTCCTGTCACTGAATATTGCTGTAATCTTAAGGCGTATGTACACCCACTATGTCTACATACAACGTTAAATTGAGAAGCTTGAGAAAGATACTTGTAGTGTTTCTGTTGAATGATTGTTTTTAAGATCATGATCATTGGCAAAAACTGGCGTTTGTAATAGTTATAGCAAAGAGTACGAGAAAGTTTTACGTGTACCGAATTAAAATTGTGTTTTGTTTCGTGTACATCGCTCATATCTTAACTACAACAATGTTTACCTAAAAGAGAAGTGTTTCTGTGTTAAAGTTAATTTTTTTGCATTTGAATGTGTCGTAACGAAAACAGGACACTAACAAAAATACAACAGAAAATATTAATAGCACAACTTCGTGATACAATCTATCTTCACCTTTGTATCGTTTTGTTAATTGTTGCGTGTGGAAGCAATTTTTATCATAATCCGCCGCAATATGAAGTAATAAAGAGATAATTAATGAAAGGTGTTTATGTTTCCGTTATGTTGGCTAGAATATGTCGGCCATTTATCCGCCCATGTAGCCGAGGAATACGAACAATATTATTGTGACGTTTGTACGAAGTGACGCTATAATCTGTTAACCTTTGTCGTACATTCTTGTATGACACCTATTCCGCTAAATTATATTATTTCTTCTTCAATGCTCATGTACCTATTATATTATATAAATATAAAATTTTGTTACTGAATTAAATTTTCTGTCTGAGTTCTGTCTAAAATGGTAGACTATTATTTCTGTAAGTCACTAAATGGTTAAGTTACTAGTTACTGGAACAAAAATAGCTATGACCTTTACAAATACCTTTTTAGCGCAAAAACAGAATACTTCAAAGAATTCGTTTATCTTCCACGTCTAACTCTTTTACACAGTTATTTCTAGGTAAAACGACTTTTCGAATAAAATTACGTCTGACTTTAACTCCGGTCATAACAGTAAACAATTGTAGAGAACAGTGCTTTTTATTTACAACCAAATGCGCATAATTTAACTATAAGTTTTCGTACATGCCGCATCTCTAGTAACCCTGCAATGCGGACCACGTCACTTGAACATCGTCCCTGCCCTCCGGCTATTTGCGTCCTTGGCGATTGTACCAAGTTTCGGTACACTTTTGAACTTTGCCAACTATAAGCAAGTTCCTTCATGTGAACACATTATAAAATTATGTTTGTGTGTTATACTGTTACTTTCAACTATAGAAACTATCGATGTACTAGGGTTTAGTTGAGAGGTTGTTGATATTTATTTATTTTGACTTATTTTTACTTACGATTTTGTATAATAGTACTTATGTTTTATGTAACGATGTATACGAGCTTTTATTTTCTTCTACTAAAAATATTTTTTGTAAGAGTAAAATGAGAAAAAAAACATAATTTTCTACGCAGTGGAAATATCTACGTATCTTTCAACTGGTAATCTAACTTGGCTTAGTAGACGTTAGCACTAAGAGTTACATTCCACGAGATTAAATCAAATCTAGCAAAGTACCGCCATATTTCGCGACCGAGGCTCTACAATTCTGAGAAATTGATAAACTTTTTCAGTTCCAACAGAAAATCTCATTACGTAGAGGAAAATGTATTAAATTTAACCAACATTTTTTTGTCATTCTCAGTAAAGTGATAGTTTGTTGATCATTATAAAATTCTACTTCGCCCTATTCACAGACACCTGCGGAATATCAACAGAAATGTTTATTGAAAAAGTTATATCCTGTCTGCAGAGCTCACGATGCTCCTCCATATTGGAAAAGTTATGAAACATCAAAATATAGAACATCTTCATATTGTTGTGCCTTTAAATTTTGCATGTTATCTGAGTACGAAAGAATAGGAACAACTGGTACATGTTATGATGGATTCTGGGAATAACTTACTTTGCAAATGTTGAGTTGCAAAAGGAATCAAATTTTGAAATACGACTCGGATTTTGTGCAGTACATTTTATGGTTTTATTTGATATACAATCTCGTATGATGACAATTATTTTGTAAATTGCTCTGCTATATTATTGTCAAAGCATATATTGGGCTGCTTAAATCATCATTTTATAAACTCATATTTGTATACCCGTATTGAAATACTATAGGCTGCTATAGTAATAATGAAAATTATTTAAGGACTATAACAAGATACATGAGTCTAAACACGTACAAATTGAATTACGTGCTGGCAAAAGAAGACTCGACGACAACTCTCAAACGATCTTATTGTAATCGAAGCACGCGTAAAACGTTGTTTTTCGGTAAATATTTTCTTTCACATTCGTCGCCATAAGCAGCATATCTACTAAAAGCTTTTTAACTTCTCCTGACAGATAAACGATTCGAGGAATCGCAAATCGTTACGTTTTATCATTCAAAGAAACATCTGCCCCTTGATCGTCCCAATTTCCGAGGGAAAGTTACTTTTTTATTTGAAACTTTCAGGAACTTTTAGGCAACGGTTGGTATTTTATGATGGCTTAATTTCTTACGATGAGATTAGTATTTACATAATGCTTTATGTTTCGTTTTTGTGAAAGATTTACACCCGTATTACATTTTATTATTAGGCTTTTTAGAATTTTGTTTGAATAACAAGTGGAGGTTAAGAATGTTGTGAGAGAAGAGTGGTAAAATGGCGCATTATAACTATTTACTAATACGAAATATTGTTTATTCGGTTGATAAGTACATATTCTGTTGCAAATGTTCTACTTATGTCACAATCCGAGGCCCAGCAGACAGGCGTAACTAACTCTACTCAACTTAAAAGTAGCAAATTACTATATAGTCGTCACACAGTAACGACAAGATCGGAAGTAACTAAATAATATAGATTTCAAAAAATATAAAAATAAATTCTTTCCACGTGACAATTACCAAAAAAGTATTTTCCAATTTGAATATTTACATATTCGTATGTATCTGGCCTCAAGCAATCTGTTCATGCATAATATTCATGACAAACTCAATTAAGCGGAGTGCAGACAAGCCAATTGCAAGTGTCTGTCCTATGCTTAACACTGTAATGGACATTACGTCGCGATGTTATAATTGTATTAAGGCTGCTATGGAGTATTGTTTGGGCTCTAATATTATTTGAAATAAAACTTATTATAGAGCTACGAGCTCTTGTTTTTTGTCATTTACCGACATTTCACTGGGTTTGTGAAATTTTGTTTATAATCATGTTACAAAATTAAGTCTTCACCAACTCGGAAACAAATTAAATAAAACGCATAAAGTATGAGAACGCATTACTATTGTAAGTTAAGTACTTACATTTATGTCTGCACATAAAAGTAAAAAAGTTCTTTCAGAAATCGGAGTGCATAATAAAAGAATAAAAGAAGTGCTTGGCAAAGAAATTTTTTCTGCATAATTTGATTGATAGCAAACTTTAGCAGCCTTTTTATATCAGATCTGCCATCACCAGATTCATTAAGCATCCATACTCAGTTGAACATCGGCGGCTAATCGAGCGCAACGGTATTAATCGACTAACGATGAGTAAAATTAAGAGAACTTTTACACGATCCGTTTATCCGACTTTTGGTCATAAAAGGGTTATCTCAGTAATTTATTATTATTCAACAGAAACCCATTAAATCAAGTAAGTTTTTCAACAAACTGATATGCCACAATGATCTTTAAAACATAGAAAAAGCAATGTCTCTTGTATGTCATCGTAAAACTACAATACAAGAAACTCGTAGCTCAAATGCTACGCCGTAGCACGATCTACAAGGTGCTACGAATATCGTAGAGAATTCAATTACTTCGTATTTGCTATTTCTTTTCAGTTAACCCGTAAATTATTCGCAGCCTCAGACAATAAAGACAGTCTTTTGTAATAAATATAAAGAGAATTTTCTAATAGAAAAATGTCAGTAACCATATTTTGTGGGTGAAAAAGTCCCTCGTGGCATAATAAGTATGACATAGCACGATATAATAAATAATATTACTGTCTGGGTCTTTGTTGGGAATTTTTTGGTCTGAAACGTGACTAATATGTTGATGTTATACTATTCATAAGTGATATTATTAACTGAGTTGGATAAAACATACGCACTAGCGAACGGTCATTCGAGCGATTAATTGCCTGAGAGAATTCTAGAGAAAAACCTTATCGCATTTAGTTCTTACAAAATTATTTTATTTGTATTGAATACCACGCTGTAAACTATGAGTACATTGAATACACATTATTTTCTTGAAAGTTGCTTAGTATTACTTTCACATAAGAAAAATATTGTTATTCTTCATAACATTACGTATTTTTTTGGACCAAAAGACTACATTCAGATTTTTCGTGATGCAGGCGAAATAACTGCAATTTCAAATTCTTTGAATATCTCGCTGTCCTGCCAAAATCTTTGTGTTTTTGAAAGCTAGTGCGTAGACTAGTTAATCTGTACGTGCTTATATTAACAATGGATTTGTCTGAGCCCCTCAAACTGATTGAATTCTGGCTCAGTGCTTTATTAAAGATAAGAACCTTATTCTCAATTTTAAGCCGTTATTCTGATGAACATTTTCAAAATTAATATCTATTTAAATACAAATTATATTTTTCATATATCCAATATAATATGACTTTAAATTGATTTTATATTCAAAGCTCTTTTCCTGAAATTAAACCTTGTTCATTAACATGTCACGGATATAAAGTTAAAAATATTTATGATAATAATTGAACTTACATCATTTCTGTTTGTCAAACTAGACCTAATTCCATACACTTAAGCTCCTGTAGAAAAAAATAACCATATGACTATTTTGTTACGGCAAGGCAACATTGTAATAATATGCCTGTATCACTCCCCGCGCTTAATCAGATAACACATTTTTACGACATACGCGGGTAGTTCTAATATTTTCAGGATCGCTTACGTGTTTTATCTTTTATCGCTATAATTGAATCTGTCGCAGGTCTACGTAATCCCTTATTGTTTTTCTCGAACAATCACCAAACTGAATCTAATTTCTACTCGATAAATAAGATATTTGTAATGGAATCTTCTAACTAATGAAATATTTTTCTATCACAAGTATCCTTTCTAAATATAGAATCCAATTCATATTGTCAAAGTAAAGCGAGGAACATCTGAAATACGTTGGGTTTCAATCCAATTTTATTTCAATTTATAGTGATGGAGTCTAAACCGGTTACATTTTTGCTCTATTGCTATTTGTTGTGTCAAAGATAGTCGCGTTGTCAATGTGATAATTGACGGCAAAAGTATCTTAAGGTAAATAATTTATACACAAGGAAAAAAGCCCGGTTTCACTATTTTTTGATGGCTATTAGCTTATCAAGTGAAATTTTCCGAGTGGTATTCACATCTATTTCTTGGTCACTTTACTTAGTAATTACAAGATCAAGCACGCATGCCTGAATGGGCTCTAAAAGGTTATAAATATTTAAAAAAAACGGAAAAATAAACTCATAAACAATACAAAATTAAAAATCTTGTAAAAACACATCATTTCGTAAACATAAAGCTTTCCCTCATCAAACAAACTAGTAATAAAATAAAAATTTAATCGAAGGAAAAAGTAATTACATTATGAAAATATATTCTAAAAATGGGTGTATATTTTCTAAGCGCTGTACGCTTCAACTACTACATAGCGCGTCACTGGGTTTTAATAAAATTTCACATTTTATTTTCACTCTAATATTTTGAACTGATATTGCGGTATACTTGTTTTGACACTACAAACTACTGACGCAATTTCAATACATATTCGTGTAGTCTGGTTAAAACAGAACTAACATAAAAACCTATTACTAACCCACTAAAAGTCACGGGTCTTCTCCCGTGATGATAGACCTTTAAAGACGTCTCTCATACTAACCACCTGGAACACAATAAAAAAAAACTATTCGCGTGTCAATGTTTCGTTTCCAGAAACTTCAAAACACAATTTGCTTAGTCATTTGCTCCACACTAGCCTTCGTAACCTTGTTAGATTATAATCTGACACCAGTATACGTGGGAATAGTAAGGTTAGAAGGATAAACTCCGAAATACCAGTCATAAATCTGTTCCGCGCCTTAAATGATGTTCCCTAGAGCAGCCCCAAACATAACACCTTACTTTAACATCATAATATGGGGTTATAAAGTGTAACACACAGTATGATGATATTTATTATTATAATACGCGTATAAAGTCACGAGGTATTCTATTACTGTAGGAAACCAAAACTTGTACTATACAAAAACAGTTCTTGTCCGTCTTGTATGATACTAATATAGTTTCTGCCAGCTTTTAACCTAAAAAAAGACTTCTTTTCCAAGTTAATAATGTAGATTTCTATTTCGAAAACATTTTTTCATATCGTGTAAGTATATTTAGACATTTTATTTAATACATCGGCTTAAGATCTATAAATAAAACATTTATGTAGGAATTACATCTGTATTCATATTTATGTATAGCTCCACCAACGCATGTTTCAAAATTACAACGAATTACTGGAATAAAACAACAATCACAACTCAAGATACAAACAGTAAACAAAGTGATCAAGATAAAAATAAGGACACGATAAAATAAAAGCAAGGATTTAAAACACTACAAAAGCATAACACAGCCACAGAATAACAGTGGAAATAATAGTTCAATACTCTCCGGACAGTATTGGATGACTCGAGACCAAACCTTCAATCGCAGTTGACAAGCAAACCTTTGTGAATGTCATTAGCGCAGCAGGGAGCCGAAAGCTTTGACAACTGACCCTAACCTCAGCTTACCTGTTACACTCGCTGTATAAATCAAACTTCTATTCGGTATTGTTAGTGTGGTACGAAATTTAGTGCGTTGTTAGTATTACCAGTGGCTAATGCTCTTCATGTATTTGATAATTATTTATTATCCAGGAGGCTGATAAGGCACCATCTAGTATCGCAATGAAATCTGAATAGCTGGCAAATAAGTGAAATTCAACTATGATAAAAAGCATTTTTTATTGATTTAAATTAAGTGCAATATGAAGAGGAAAGGCCAAATCACCAAAATGCTATCGAAGATATAAATCCACAGGATAATTTTTTCGTCTCTAACACTTAACGGTAATTGATCGAGTATCTAGAATCAAAACTTGAAGATTTGTATGCGAGCCAAGTGGATATTTATGGTAATTTATGTCACCGATCCGGTGTTCAACTTTTAGAAGCTCCAAATCGTATTTAGAACAGTTGAATGGAGCCATCGTTATAGATCTGCAGACAAAAAGTCTTCAACCCTCACAAATTTTATCTACAAAGTTCGAGCTCAGCCGTTAATGGCTTGTGACTCTGATACCTGCATTTACGAAGTGTTGTGATGGATTCAATATCCATTAGTTTCATATTACTTTATTTTCCCGGATTTCGACAAATAAATTCTGTATGATGTTGCTTCGATTTGACGATTTATTTCTGGAGAATGGGTGCTTTTAAGGGTTTACCCGTCAATTACAGTACAACAATAGAAAGAATGTGAATATATGTATATTTTATTGATTTACAGATAGAGATAGGCAAGTAGGTGGGACTGGTGTAATGACGCGAGAATTGCTATTAATTCTGTCAATGTTAATTGAATGATTAAGCATTTTTCTTACTGCAGATTCAATTCAACATCAACGTAAAACAACTCCAATTGTAATAAGATCTGAACAAACTTACGTTTCAAAATGTCGTGTCGATTTCATTGAAATGCAATCGCTTAAAGTCAAAGTCACCTCGAGTAAACTTTATCGATGTCAATACGTTTTTCTGAAATGGAAATCGTAACCGCCAGCCACCATTGTGTCAATAGTATCCAACGTCCAAACACAAATGAATTAAATCAACTCGTAACAAAGGAAAACCTTTTCCCATTAGGCGAAAGTAAACTCTAGTAATTGAGTTTGAATTGCTTTAAAGATTTATTCCCACTATGTTTGTGTACCGGCCTATATCGAAAAATTAAACGGTCCCCCACATTTTAATTGAATTCTAATTGAAAAAGGGCGACCTTACCGGTGAAGAGTGAATTTAATTTACGAATATAAAAGTGTAAAGAATAATGAAAACGCCCAGAGTTTGCGTTTGCCGATAATCGATAAACTGTCTTTTGATAGCCACTTTTTATTTTGAGAAAATAGGAAGCGTTCTCGGAGTGTTGGCAGCGAAAATTGCTGTTGTATTTTTAATTAAAATTTAAAGAAGAATCGTTCCAAAATAAATAAAGTCCATTGTTAACATACGGCCTTACCCAAACTTTGAATGTTGTAGCTACAAGACGTAGTACCAAAATATTCTCAAAGGGACCTTATTTCAAAACTGTAAGTAAACTCAATTTCACAATATATCAAGAGTGTCTTGAATTACGTTACTTATTTAAACAAGCCTTAATTAATTTCGAAACAGTACACCTGATGAAGGAAACAGGAAGGCCGCCCGCTTTAAGCTAATTCGACTAAGGAAATTACTTGATAGAATTTCCCTAGGCAACTACTGGCTACTGGCAACCGATAAAGCAATCTATGCGGTATGTACTATAACCACTGATGCAAACGAGGGGTCGTTGAATTGCAACCGCGAACCGGAAAACGCAGTGTAGACGTAGTTAATCCAACGTCTAGGTGCCAAGAAGCTGGCTTCAAATAATGTAGCTTTAGAACTAGAACGTAGTAAGTAGTCTCGTGTTAATTAATCCTTACGTCTTTTAATTGTGAGGTTCACGTTTAAAATGATAAAATACATGTTTTTAACAGAAGTGTGTGTTTTTTACACAATGCGTGCCAAGTTTTTGGCTTTTAGAGCTAGTTGATTGAAAACACGTCAATCTTAATCTTAGAATACCGAGATTTTCGTCAACACACTAGCGAAAGTAAGACGATGATAAATCTAGCAACTGCTCGACTTCTACAACTTTTAGGCAAATAATGATAAACTTTGTTTGTGCCTACCCTTACGAACAAACTTGACTACTTATAAAATTAGTTTGATTGATGGACACTTTACTAATGTCCAGAGTTAGTAATTCGTCGTCAAGACTGTTAGCTCAGCGCAAATTGTACGAAAACATTTTACTATAATTGAAATAGATTTGTCAGAGCACATGAGTTTTCCAAATATGATTTATAAAATTATTTCATTTTAGCAAAACGTAACGTAAGTTACGTAAACATATTTATTACCTCTACACACGCATACTAACGCATAGGCTATAATTGTCTGTTAACTAAATAATTTTACGTAATTTGATTAAGACTGAACACTTTAATGTAAGTACTAAATAAATCCACATGATTCATTAAAACTCTTATCCAAACTTGTAATAAAATTTATCATTTCGCAACCACTCATAAGTTTGTTTGCACGGACACAAATCACGGTAAAAGCGCATTCCCGTTTGGATTTTTCAAGCACCGTGATCTATCATTTAAAAGCTGCACTAAACCAGTCAGTCTTAATAATTAAGTGGTAAACTCAAAGAGGGGAGCTTGGAACGTATTTTCTTCTATCTAATTGTTCACGTATGTCTAATAAGGTTCTTTAACGTGGGTATAAAATCCGTCTGTAGCCATGGTATACGTACAATTTTCCCCTCACGCTTCGTCTAACCGAACAATCAGTGTAAAAGCTTTTATCTCTTCTCTATAAATATAAATCATGTCTGTCTGGCTCTCCTATTACTTTAGAACTTGCATACGCTTAACGTCTCGTGATACGTTTAGTTTGACGAATGCCAAAGTTTGAATATTGTTAAAACTTCTTGATGTATTCTGTGTGCGTTGCGTCAGAAGTTGTGATGTGGATTTTGATTTACTGCTCAGTAAACAGGTCTATATTATAAGTATGAAATAGTATTACTTACAAGCAAAATAAAGTAATTACGCTATCTGAGATGATAATTTAAAGAAACAATGTGAGGTACTTAATTAAAAATAGTACACCCATTCACCAATCTACCTACCTAACCTTTTTATACCCAGAATCCAAACAGTATGACTGTTTCATTAAAATTGAATCAGAACATTTTCAATATTTCGTACATCAATCCCCGAATTCTTATTAATTCATCGAAGTCTTTGTGGGATTTGTCTGATGGATGTCAGTCATTTCAAAATAAACTCAAAAGCTATGAATCCGAGTGGTTCTATTCTTAACCACAAACCTTTGCTGCGAATAAACAGGTCCCATTAAACCTTTGTTCGTAATGTTTATGCCAAACAAAGGAAATAAAATACTGAAAGGTTTCGACCCAGTAAAAATAATGAGTGGTATTATTAGAGCATCATACAGGTACCTTTTTAATAGAAGTATGTTTCTATCTGTTATAAAACATTGTTTAATATTACTGGAAAAGATTTTCTAGAAAGGTTTTTCTTTTCACCTCACTTAAAATAATGATGTTGAAATGGGTTTTTGAGACAATAATTCGTGGGAGTAGTTTCTTACGTAGAGCAACTACTAATTAGGGCGCCTCTGATATTTCTATTCTCCAGGCTCCAAGTTAAAAAAAATTTGCCTCTAGATGAAATAAAAAAAAATTTAACCCATTAATGTCCCACTGATGGGCAAGGGTCTCCTCCCGTAATGAGGGAGGGGTTAGGCCTTGAGTCCACCACGCTGGCCGAGTGCGGGTTGGGGACTTTGCATGCCCTCAATAAATGTTTTAAACAAATTTTTAGGCATGCAAGGTTTCCTCACGATGTTTTCCTTCACCTTTGGAGCATGTGATAATTATTTCTCATACACACATAACTTCGAAAAGTCATTGGTGTGTTGCCTCGGGTTTGAACCTGCGACCACTTGCGTGGGAGGTGTCAACTTATACCACTCGGCTATCACTGCTCTATAGAGGAAAACATGTTTTTTCTTAATGATGTCAAAGAAATAAACACGGGCGCCTAACTAGTCGTTGATGAGCAAAACCAAAGTTCAGAGTCTAAAACGCTCAAAAAAAAATTGCAAAATTAAAACTTCTCTTCAAACAAAACAAAAAGTATACTTACGTATGTGTATTATACAGTATACACGCGTGTATACTCACATAATGACTGTACATCTAACCACAATGAGTTCCTAATAGATGTTTACCAGACGACATTACCTCTCAAATCTGAATTAATTGAAAGGGTCGATACTCAGCGTAGCAACGAACAGAAATCGTACTGATTTATTATGTAAGCAAAGTTGTACGGAATTTGAACAGGATTTGCATATGTAACGTGAAATTTTGTTGGTAAAGTACCGACCTCTGTAGATTCTATGTTATTTATTGCTATTTGGAAGTATAACATTACCTAAGTTTTATTTGGAGCGTAAAGTACGTAGTATTGGAATTAAATTACTTTTGCTGTTCGCGGTTTACGTTATATTTGTACACATGTTCGAACTTATTTAAATTGGAGGTAACATTACTGAGGAACCGTATTGCAAATTGAATGTCTTGTTTGACTAATAGAAGTATAATGACTATACTTGTTTTAAACTTACATGATCAATTTCCCCAAAATTAGTAACGAAGGGTCCCATTTTACGACTGTTATAGCTAATAAGACATATTTTTCGCCAAAGTACAGAGAAAATAAATGAACATTTTAAAGTAAAGTGTAGGCGAGTTCTATGTTTTTATCAGTGCAGATATTTTTGTAGATATGTGATTGATTAATTTATATGTTAAGCAAAACTTTTGAAATTACAATTCAACCCATTTACCATTTTCTATGTTTTCTATTTCCCTAGTTTACTTCCGTACAAAACTAGCACAATAATCTTATAAAGAATCCATAAACTAACACTGGGATTGTGTCGACTGCCCGTGAATCATAAATATCGAATGGTTTGTGGAGATTTACGACGTGAATCGGGGAAATTTACTTCATTTTCTGTATAGTCACGGAAACAAAATATAAACAAAGGATTTCTAGGTTTTACCTTTCTCAACGCTAGGAAAATAATCTGATTAGACATTAAAGAAAACTGTTCATGTATTAATCTTGAAACTCATAATCAGTATATGAGATAGTCATAAGAGATAAGATAGTCAAAAGACCTTAAATTACTTATGTTGCTCCATGATCTACAAAATAGAACTATGGATTGACACAAAGTATTCTTCAACCCTAAAGTTACATGACGTTCGAAAACTAAGTTATTTAAATGGGCATCTATGTGGCATTTTAGTCTATATTACTTTATAATTAGTTACACGGAATTGGTAAGACAAAAAAAATCCATAATCTAGTTCTTTAACTATTTAGTAACCACAGACCACAAACCTATATTAACATTTTTAAGATGGTCTTGTCAAATACACTACTCTTACAAAAAAATAAATAAATTGTATTAACAATCTTATCAAGAAATCCAGTTGTCATGAATAATAAACATTTATTTATCAGTTTACTTCATTTAGTAAACATAATTTAAACTTGGCTATAAACGGCAGCATATTAAATGGTTGAAATGCTGTCACAGTGATAAACGATATAATTCAGAGATAGTAAATGAAATTCACTCAAATCAAAATTATTTGTATTTCAGAATATATTAACTGCTAATTTATAACATTAAATTAATATATACAGAAGATAAACAGTTTTATATCCATCTACTTGTTATTCATATGAGACTAGCTGATATTACGAACATGGAATGAACATTAGCAGGTTTCAAATATACCAGAGTAGAAGCAAAACATATCGACGACATTTGTTATAACATGTCTATTCAAATCAGAGCGCTTCGACATCGTAAATTCTCATTGCTGAAACAAGAAAACATAAAACATTTTTCTTTTTTTCAACAAAATTCAGAATGATGTATGCGATAAGTATAATATTCTTTCAGCATTATTATGAAAAGATAAAAATCTAGCTCCGAGCCTGATTTCAGAAATCATAAAATATCTAGATACCAAAGTAAGATACACGGCTATTTGCAGTTTATCATTTATGCAAAAGCTTAAAGTCTACTGAATAGGATTGGAGTATCACGGTATTCATAAGCTACGGGCTTACAATATTTTGCCGTCGCTGCATATGCATTTCTGCAATTTTTAAACATTTTACATTAGTGTTCACATAGAGCTCGGACTCAAAAGTAATAACTTTTTCACTCGTAATAGAACATAATAAACCGCGCGTAGTTAAAATTTTGAAAATATAATTTAATTAGCTGCTACTTGTTTAAATAAAGTCATGGTATTTTCTGTTGCCCTCAGACATTTAAATACATAAAAACATACCCGCAATCATGATGACTGTATTACATATATGCGGTATTATGTACTACATGTAAAACAAATGTTCAACGCGTGTTTCGGCATATTTTTGTACTGAAAACATGTGATTTTATAGCAACAAGGAAAATGTTTAACCTTTTCATAGCCATACAAATAGTAATAACAAAAATGCTTATTAATGAGTTCTTCATTCACAGAAACTATTAATATTTTTCTTAGTGGTGCATTACTGATAATTTTTTTAAGATTGTTATTGGCCAAACTTGTATTTAAATTACTCAAGCTACTGAAATACCTTTTTAAAGCGACTGTTAATTAATAACAATTAGAGAGGCGATATCCTACTACCATAAATATTGTATAAAAATCTGATCTGCGCCTTTACGTTTTAATATAAATCTCTTGATACTTAATATTACTGACTGTAGAGAATCGCTCTACAGTACTTACAACCAAATAACTAAACCCAAGTGATGAAATCCAAGCAGTAACGTTATACAATCGGGGCCCACGCCTTTTGCAGCGACGTTTGATGAATGCGTCTGCTCGTCTGTACGTCGCGTTGTGTGAATATCAAACATCATATAATTGCACACGGTCCTATACGCGATACAACTATTAAAGTGATATTGATTTCTGCGGTATTGAGTCTGTAATACGGTTTGATGTTTACAGAATTGCATGTAATATCCTGTATTGATATTGATATTGTGAAGTATTGATTTATTGCCTTAATAATATTTATTTGCAATGTTCAATAAATGCCTCGAGATATATGCATAGTTATTGAAACAGAGATAAAGGTTCATGATCTTACTAATATGTTGTTTGTCACGCAAATAGTTGACGATAAAAAGCACTTTGAGATAAGATTGATACAATATATTATTATGTATATGTTCTTTACCTATATCATAGAGTACATTTTCTACAAAAAGTGTAGTTTCATGAAACCCACAATTTTAGAGGGAACTTACTTGTAATATGACCTCTTCAATATTTCAATTCATTCACGTAATTAACCTCATCAAACAAATGAAATGAGAAATTCATGTCTGATCGTATCAAATCAAATCAAAAACCAGTCAGTCTTCAAACAACTTTTCTGCTATAACAACATGTTCTACGTCAACGATTTTAAAATATCACCAGCAGTTAAACCTAACAAATATACAAAACCTGAGTTTATTAATATGCTAAAACCGAAAACACCGTCAATTGATTTGCAATACTCCTTAGTTGTCGCTGCAAAGCCGTTAATAATCTTCGCATCTTTTTTCGGAACACAAGTTATTCGATACGAGAAAAACGACATTAGTAAGACAAAATGGTTGAACAAGTTCTACAGTTTGTTAGCTGTTGTAGCGTATCTTGCCATCGCTTTATTAGTGAGACCTGCAAGCTGGCGATACACAAGGGTAGATCACCCATTAAACATCCTGACCAAAACTTTCGGAGTTGTCAATATCTTACAAGCAATTTATTCTACTTTTATTATTTCATTGTTTTATTCCAACGATTTAGTTCGTTTATACAAAAAGATTGACGAAATTGATAATCATTTTCGCTCCGCTAAATATGTTTTTAAAAGGAGACGGATAATATCAGTGTTGTTTCTCCTACTACCTATTATTCAAGCGCAAGGCACATTCTGGATGAACAAGTTTCAAGTACAAAATCTTGGAGGACTTTTAACGTTGTTTTTAGTAACGCTTCAAGGAGCGGAAATTTCTTTCATTAGCTTAAATATTTTTATAAAACATCTGAACCTGAATAAGATATTGAGGAAAAGAGTTGAGTTGACGATATCGCATCATAAGGACGTCGTGTTTCGAGAAACTGCTGGCAACTATATTATTAACGTAAGTGCACTCTGAAATGGTAATAATTATAAAATTAGCTGTCTATAGCTAATTTTATAATCCTGCGCCAAAATGTCTTAATTCTAAGGTAAAATGCGTGTCCGCGTTTATTCCTGTATTCTATTATTATAACTACATCTGATAAACAGATAAGTATACCAAAGGTTTTAAGGAACCTCCGCAGATAGATAGATACTTTACTTATTCTTTTTTTATATTACAGGTTATCACTAAAGAGCCAGTCATTATACAAAGGAATAATCAGAAGTACTGTTGGTTTGAATTAATGCAAATATACGACAAATTAGCTGACTCCGTTCAACTTTTTAATAAAATATATAGTGGTCAGGTAAGTTTATTATTCAGACAACATTAACAACATTTGATATGAATAGTATACTAAATCATTTTTCCTTTTCTAGGTATTTATGATGTTCTTCGCCTGGCTGCTGTGTACGTTACTTATATTTTGTCGAATAGTTTCACCCTTTATTAAGGTAAGTTAACAGTATATGTTCAATGCTACAAGGACTTATTTATTTTCACTCATATTTTTTCCTTCAAACTGACACAATGGTAAAGCGATTGCCATGTTTACACATAATTCATAGGAGTTAAAAAATCATGATTGAAAAGACTTCGTTAGAACACGCTTGTGCGAAAGATTTTTTGTTTAAAATTATATCGTTCCCGTGACAAACGAAAAATACATATTATGATCGATGTCTATGAAATTGTATTTGTGACATAGGTACAAACGTATTTCACTAAAATAATACAGTTACAAAAGTACCGATAGTATCTTATTTTTGTTATCATTATTTTAATAATGTTCTTTATTTCAGAACACAAATGGCTTTGTATATTCATTCCACAGTGACATCTACGTGTACGCGTGTTTTAACTATCGCCCACTGTTCTTGGCAATACTTTGCCAGATGTTCATCATAGAAAGGAACAAGACTTTATCATTGCTGTTACAAGTTTTATTGGTGCCAGGAAAAGGTAAGATATTTAAATTTATTTAATGATTTTAAATGATTAATTAATTTGTTATTGATAATAATAATATTCAGATTTTTAGATCCTGTTCGTGAACGTTCTTAGGTCTTTCTACGTAGGTAATTGTAGCTTAATGTTTTACTTATAGCACTAATCGTATCCATCTACTATTTTCAATAGCTACAACTTTTTCTACTTTTGAAGCGATCTGATCTTACACATTGTTTATATCATAAATTACTTGATCGTAAGAAAACGGATGACATAAAATACAAAAAAATAGACATTCAAGTATATCGAACTTTGAAAGCTTAGATCCAGTATGAAGCCGTACAAGGTCATTAAGAAGATAGGTCACATGGCTGCCAAAATACATTACATTTACTAACGCTTTTTTTTCAGACGGCGCGTACTTTAACCAAGTGGAAACAATGATAATGTTAGTCAAAGCCCGAAAACTAGAGATTTATGCAACAGAATTCACAATAAACATACCAACTGTCATGAAATATGGAGGTCAAATAATATCGTTTACATTAGTAATGATACAGTTTTTCTATAAGAATGTATTATTCGAGAAAGCCCACACTAATTAGGAGGAGTATTGTTCAATTTCTGTGAATTATTCATTCAAGGCAATTGTGCTTCGACTTCAGACGAGTGGTTTGACCTTGACCTTGTATTGTTTGGGCTTATCTTATTCAAAGCCGGTGTTTTCTTAACTTAAACAAGGATATAAACAGATTTTTGACAAACATTTTAAGTTTCTGGAAGTGCGCTAGTTAATAAACGTTAACCGTTTAAACAGTTTTTTTGTTTTAAGATACTACCAACAGTTAAATTCAACGTTGATCAATTTTAAGTAAATGGTTCTAAAATATATGAAAAACAAGTCAATCAAAACGTTATATTCTTTTACCAGAGATTATTTTTTTATGAAAAAATGTAAGACGACTGCACTTAAAAACTTAAAAGGTTACTAATAACAAACCTGTGTAAAAATATTTTCTCTACAAAGATTAGACTTCGTATTGAGTATCATAATCATAACACAAAGCAACAATAATGTTATCCAATTAAAATTCAACCATCTCAGTAAGTTGGTTTGGGTAACTGACCCCGTCAGTATTTTACGTACAATTCTCGAATTGCTTGTCATTGACAATGACAGCTAAGCAAATAATTGACCTTCAGGCATCTCATAAATTTTCATAGTCGCTCAAGTGGTGAGATACTTTGCAAATTTCCACGAACACTTTCGCAAGTGACAGCCTAGAAATATGATTTAGTCGAAACCACGCCTTTTGATGTTCAACTCATTGAACATTATAATAGTTAGACGTACCGCGCTTGATTAATTATAATAATATTCGATAATTATTAATCAAACGTAATTATAGCTACTGTCTTAGTTCTAATCAATGATAGTTACGTTCATTTGTGGATGAAACGACAATAAAAGATTTTTTATTTTATTTATTTCTGCAATAAAAAAATAATGGTGTGGTTTTTACTTTGCTAATAATAATTTAACATTGCGACGCATGATAGCGGTAAAAATATTTTTTAAATAAAATTACTTAGCCTTGAAATATAAGCCCCAAAAATTTCTGTGATAATAAACATTGGCCAGAAACACCAAAGTTAACTCAAATTGATGAATATTATAGTAACACTCAAAAATGTAATTATTAATATGAAAAATCCGAGTTAGATTGTATCAGTGAATCAACTAATATTTTATAGAAAAGTCGGGTCTATCGAACAAGATGATAATGCGTGTTGCTAATCTTTTATTAAAATATCTTTTGATAACGAGGACATTTTTTAATTCTGTGTCTGTTCTAAATAATAAAAAAGTATAATATTAACGACAACTTAAACTTCTCTGTACTAAATAATAAATAATTAAATATTAGTTATTGGATATATTATGAAGACGTATTTAATCAAATAGCTCGCTGTATCCATCTCAAAACTATAGTTAATTTAATTGCATACTTGCAAACTAATTAGCAGTTTGAAGACTAATTAGCGCAATCGATTGTGTTACCTACTGAATTGTGGTCAGTTTTGAATAAATTAGGATCAGCCAATTATTTGCGGTTATAACTATACACACAGTAAACCTTTGTTATAATACAATAGATTAATTATTTTATCATCACTTCATTATTTATAGTAAGAGAAAGATAGTATCTTTAGTATTTTATAGTTTTAGTAAATATTTCTATATCTTTAGTTTTAGTAGAAAAGTTTGTTTAACAAAAGTAGTTTCGTTACGGATTTTTATTTCACATTCAGCATTTTCCATCCTACTCGAGGCAAACTTATTTCCAGTCAAACATTCCCGTGTACTTTTTGTATTTTTAAATATAATATGCCAAATGACATATAAAAGAATCACTGCTAAAATTGCTTGCGTACACAGCCAATATAACTTACGTCGAAACGTCAAGAAATTGCAATTAAATAAAACTCATATTATTAGCATTAATTTTAATATGAGAAAATAATCACGCACAATCATAATTAAAAGATCTTTATTAAGCATTCAATTGAATTCAATGTTAAGCTAATGTAACACAACGTAACTTCGAAAACCAGTGAAATGTTACCTGACTACCGTTTTTTCCACAGCTCACATTCTGCAGCCAAGTGGAAACCATGATAATGCTCGTAGTGTCCCGAAAACTGGAGATATTAACGTGTTCACGTTAACGTACCGACTTTCGTAAACCACGCCATCGAATTATATCTGATATTTTTTTATCAAACTGTTTTTATGTGATCAATAACAAACTTGATTGCTTTCCATTGTTCATTTCTAAAATATTAGAAGATAATTGTTAAACTTTCACACATATTGATGCCTTAAATCAAAGTTTACCATTAAAATTAACAAAGACAGAGACCAAACCCTGGTTTCTATTTAGTATTTTATTATAAAGCATTACCATTACAACTAAAAGAATAGATGAAAAATAACGTACGTATTAAGCTTCAAGATTATAGACAATTTACCTCCATAAGTAGCTTAAATAATAAACTACAGGCTCATATAAAACAGTTATTACGAGTACGTCAGTGTCTTGTCTATTTAAAGTTACTTAAGTTGTTACTTGAACATGACACAACGCAGTTTAACTTCCTATTTTACTTCATGTTATAAACAACAGCGTTCTACTTTATTTTTTATCCATAAAACATGTTGAATTAATTATGTAGAGCGTAAATTATGCGGTTATTGTGTGTAATAACGATTTAATCGACGGTTATGACTTTAAACATCTACATTATTAATACCACTTCCACGGGTTACTGTCGCCACTATACACGGGTCCCAGAGCGTCGGGTGATTGATGGCCTGTAAAATATAAAGTACGTTATCCTCTAAACATGGGAACATACTTAACTAAATTGAAAAATTGTGAAAAATGACACCAGTAATTCGCATTTATGATGTTCTTTTTCCTTAAAGGGTAGGGTGTCGATGTATGTTCTTGCATATTTGATAAAACTCTAAGATATTGCACTCAAGTTTTTAACATAGCAACATTTTTTAAGGATAAAAGTTGCCGTAGTAATTTTGTTAATATCTAGCTAAGCCACCTAGCTAATTCTTCGTTCTTATCATATTCTTATTAACCGTACCTTAAAGACAAAAATAACAGAAATGATTAGCCAAATCAATTGAGCAACACATTTAGCAACTAAATTTTTATCCATGAAATTAAATGGGCTGGTATGAGTCAAAGTTAGAATATACAGGCATTTTCTATATCACTGAAATCGCTTTATTTTGCGTGCATCGGACATCCCTTTTCATATTATTAATTTAGCATATATATAATCGGTCTTTGACAGCCACAAATATTATTATTATACTTCTAGTTTTACCACAAAACATGGTAATATTTTGCATTCAAATTAATTTAATCGACGCTCTGTGGTTTCATGCGATAGCAGAAATAATTAATATAAAATTTATTTTCACGTTGAATTACTGAACTGTTCGGTGAATTATTGCTAATAGTGCTTTGTGGTGGACCTACATCTACGATATTGATATTAGTACACGCTTAATTGCTTTGTTAATTAAATAAAAGATTTGATATACTTTGCTTTTTGCAGGGAATTTTCCATTTCCCTCAATCTTGAATACTCTGTATATAGAAACAAAAATGTATATAAAAAAACAGTATGAATTGTATATTTTTTATTTCTTTCCTTTTGCTTGCAACGTACTGTTGAAAACTTTAAAGTAATGTGTCTTTAAACTACATTTCTCTAGTCTTATTCTACCCACCAGCTTATTAGCTAAAAAGAATACCCACAAACAGTCTAATATTATGTCACGTTAAAATACCCAAATAAAAAAGATGTTGGTGGAAAATAACTATTGTCATGCACAGTGCATAGGGCACTTGTTAGAATCACTTAAGTTTACCACGGCATTTACTTTCAAATAAAATACGTTACTTATTGCTACATCACAGACTGAGTTCTCAGTTTAAAACCCAGCCATTCAAAACGAAATATGTTTCATAATAACTTGTAAATACTCTTCCACACTTGCGGCTTTGCGGATTTTCCACATTCAACTTCACATTGTGCATTCTCACAAGCTCTGGTATTTTAACTTACATTCACAAAAAGTATTTGTACGTGTACTAACAAAACAGTATTGTTTAAAGGTCTATAACTAACTATATACTTGTTGCAAGGAAACGTGGAAATTTACGCTTTGTGAATATTTCGAATGCCATTTGAAACGAGTTCTAAAATTCGTTAAAACGTTTGTTGTTACTACTCTTTGTGCTCGAATTAATTAATTAATGAGATAAGTGGAAATAAATTTCACTGTTCGCCTTTCCTTCACTGGAACGACTGAAATGTTAGAAGCATAATTTTGCAACTGTTTATCTTGCTCTCAACAATGTCGCTTGCGTAACTATCGCTGGGGTAATTAGTAAAACCTTGTCTAAACGGCTAAGTAGAAGTAAAAGAATTGTGGAGTGGAATTGCATCATTATGCAATAGGTATTCAATGCATTGCTTTAAAGATTAAAATATGTCAAATGATCTTAATTTGTATTTCAGCGCAAGTAATATTAGTTTTTTCGCAAAAAAAATAACATAACATCGACGTTTATTCTTTAAGCAAATAATATAGTTGCTTTTTTCTACATTTTCTTTTGGAGTAACTTCTATTCCATCAACCAAGGTAACGAAACGATCACTCAAATATAAGACAAGAGGTAATTCTGTACATGAAACATATACATAACAATACATCTGAACGCGTCAGACTATCGCCTGCGAAACGTATGGTAATCGGATGACGTATTCAATTCTTCGTAAGTGATGAACGATCCGTTCCGAGCTCATGATTCAATGAATGAAAGCGATTCATCTTCGAGCTAACACCGTAAAGGCGTTTGTGTTTAGATCAAACAGACGATACATACATATACCTTTAACCTATATGGTAACGTTCACAGGTGTATATCAAATAGAATATTGTGTTAATTTTTTTATAGAATCACGTTTGTCAATCACCAAAAGACGGAGGCAGAAATATATTATTGTCTTGTCGTAGACAATAGACTACAAACACTATATACTATGAACAAAATTAATTATGAATATGATGTCATGTAAGTACAAGAGGCCACGTACGTTACAGTAAAATTCTTAAAGTTCGGGCTCCTTCTTAAAACCTTTATTAAACCGAGATTATCGATATATTAGAAAATCTATATCACACCCAACCACTAACCCTTGTAGTTGTTAGCTCTCGCATACACTTACATACTGCCATAGACTTACATAAATAGTAGTCTACTAATACTAAAATTAAATATTCAACGCAGTGTGCGTGCAATAATTGATCATTATTATTTTAGTTCCAGGTATAATGGGCACAAAGAGATTTTGTAATTATACTCGTAATTAGTTTGCCAGTAATTTTAGTACACAAATATTATTAATAGGTAACTGGGTGGTAATTCCTTAATTAGATTATACCATGGCTAAAAACTATTATTTCTATAGACTACATAATATAATGTTTTATCCAGGAAAACCTACAACACCGCCAAGTTTCATTTAAACCTGTTCAGGAGTTTAGATGTGATTAAGTAACAAAAAAGAATCCAAGCATCCAATCTTTCGCGATCATCATGTTATTAGTATAGAATTAGACATGGCGAAGAAAACTTGCAGTGAAACCATTTCTAATCAACTTTGTCACATCATCGATGGCAGGTAGCTTCAGGTTAGATATGAACGTTCTTCGGCAAATAAAAATTAAACTTAGACTAAATTCTCGGATAAGAATGTAAAACCGGGGACATTTTAAAGCTCATGGATTGATGTTATATGAGTAAATGACGTCTCATTTACTCATATAACATCAAAATAATATGTATGTACCTTAAAACGTGACGCTAGACAGGCGTTATATTACAACCTTACGAACACGACTGTGTATCGAAAGTAGGAATATAGAGTGAAAGGCATGTAAAGTAATTAAAAAGAAAATGTCTATACAACTTAAACTCTTTTCTAAATCGTAACAAAATACAACCTTAATTAGCTTTACGCATGAGCATCGATTAGCTTATCAGTTGTTTTAATAATTATTTCCGATCATTTGTCTATCAAATATGTTATGCAACACTCAGCCATTAGCTATGGTGACTGGCACAAAATTTTCTAAAACGTTTATTTCGCTACTGATAAGCTTATAAAAGTCTCCTAGCAACCAATTCTAACCTCTAGCAAGGCAGACTTAAAAGAATTTCAATTACATTACCCATTTCAGAAAAAAAAGGTTCCATGAATAGATTGCCTATGCGAAAATTTGATAAGATGTAGAAAATGTCGGTCCTCTAGACAATGTAGGCATATTTCTGAATAGTGTAAATATTTTTCAAATAACTTTTTATTGTATAACTAAAATAAATAACAATAAAGTTACAATATTTTTCCAATTTACAGTTTTCACAAAGACTTATTACAAAACTTTGTTTATTGAGTAAATAATTTTTACTACAGGCTTTTGAAATTGAATCATTTTAATATAAAAAAATTGTGGTTTGGAAAAAACAATAACTGCTGATAAACGATCGCAAGCATCAAAGCCGATGACTTTTCTATACTTCAATCTGATATTAGAATACTTTTATACATTTCTTTAAAATTTATATTTAGTATAACTTTATCTATCTATTTTTTAAGAATCGTACCAATTGGCTTCTTTGGCCTGTGCCTACTCCTATGGGAAAAAGGTCTGATATTATTTATGTATGGTATTTCTATATTTACGATACCTTTGTAATTCTTTTAGATACTATAGTATAAATATCGTATTTATATCAACGCTATAATTAAATATACATTTGATGTTTCGTGCACACGTCAAAGGTAATTTTACGCCTTTCATTTCACTCCTATATTTATTCAGTCAGACGTGAATTTGATAAAATTACAAATTCATTCAAGAGGCTTTCACGTTTGGCTTGTTATGTGTCAAATCATAGTAACGAGATCGGTATTTATTTTTAAACAGATATAAATAGACGATAAAACAAAATGTCATTTCTAAATTTTGCTTTTAATTTATTGAGTGATATTCTCTGTGTACAAATGAATGAATATAGAAGAACTTATACAACTATCATAAACGCTGGGACGAGTCAAGAAACACTACAGAAAATGTCGATGGTGTCTTGCAAAATAGTCAGGTGTGTGGTACACGTAACCGGCAGTCTTGTATGACAAGATGTAGGTATGGATGTGAATGTGGCAAGTTTGTAAAGATCATACCAAGTGCCTTTCTTTGGTCGCTGATTAGATACCCCTAAGGGCTTAAAAGGTGTGATTTTGTGTATGTATATATGTATATCAGTGTCGTTTCTATATATTTAATTTCTAAATACATGATGTGTCATTATACGCAAAGGTACGATAGTACAATATTAGTATAACTTGTTACAACCATAATAGAACATTATGATGTCTCAGACGCTATTCTTGGGTCAGATATTATAATATTCTCAGAAGTAGCAGACACTCTTCTCGGTAAATCGCAGTGTAATTCTCGCTATTATATGATATCTGTCATGTGTATTCAATTCCCCACAAGAATTGCTATTGGTCTTCCGAGAAATGGTTCACCTACAAATCGTACTTAATAGGACCCGCAAAGAAAATAAGTTAGTTTCTAGAAAATCGTTTGAAAACTCTCAATCCAACATTGACACTAATAAAATAATAATAATTGTATTATTAAGGGGCTGATATTTACAACTAAGCGTTCTCCGATGTCGGTCTATCGCTAGCTATCTAATTAACAGTTTGATGTTAATATACCTGCAATAAAAATAACAAAAATTTGATAATCTAATCCTCAATTCCAATAAATACATTCAAAAGTCTACTTATTCTAAAACAGTTCCAAAAAACATCAGTCTATATTAAAAGCAGGTAAAGTGAATATGAATAAGGACGTAGGTAGGTGACGATCGCGATAGGTACAGTGTAGTGGATTGAAGCGATTCATCTTACTCGCGTGCCAATACTGACACCGGAGCTTACGGTAGCCAGGAATTGGGTGGAAATAAGAGACTAGATTTACGAATGATCGTAACTGATGGCCCAGTAACTGAATCATGCAGTGAAAAATTGAGTTTTTATACGACTGTGCAGGTGTGGGATGGATTTGAAGAGCAATTTGAGTGTCAGTGTGAGTAGTTTATTTATTGCTTGCATCGTATAGAAAATGGCAATTGTTTGTACGTACTTTTTCAGTAGGTATTTTACTGCTGGTTTACGATTTCTCTCTATTTACTGCGACCAACATAGAGAATAACATTATAGAGGTATGTATACTCGCTTCAAAATGTATAATATATTATTCCCAACATAAGTGAAAGCACAAGCCGTGTGTTCATTTTTAAGTACTTATTCCTATATCGTTATCTTTTAGTTATGAAACATTATAATCGTCTAGACACTTCTTGTAGCTGTATTATATGTGACCAATTTATTAAAATATATTAATTAAAGGACTAAAATACTTAAAATATTGTATCCAAAATCACATCCTTTAAGCCTCAGAACTAATTATAGAGATCAAAACCCATGCTCTAATCGTCAATGTATCGCTGTATTATACAGGTGTTCGTGTGCCTGTCAAACATAGTTCGCGATTACCAATTAACCTACCAATCAATCGGTATAATTGGAGCAATATCTCCTAATTAAGTAGTTTGGTTTCAATAGGATAGGTGCAGATTCCGGGTAATGATTGTATAGTTTCTACGTATAGAATATATCCCCCAAAACATTTGATTTCGAAATGCTATTAACTCATGGGACAGACATTTACGTAACTAAATAAAATCAGCAAAATTTTACTACAAATATTAAAATTAAGTATGTTAAAAATAAACGCGCAAGCAAATCCGGTAATGGAGGCTAGTAATTGTATAAAGCTTCTTTCCATTAAACTTTAAAAACCAGGATTTAAAGTCATTAAAAAAGACAAGCCGGCTGAGTTCCTTCCGCCGGATCTTTCCAGCCGAAGTCACGTTTCCGCACCGGGGAGGCTTAAAAAAATATTGTGTGCTTAAAAGAAAAATATACACAGAAACTTTTACAAGCATATGAATAAATAAACAACGTTATATTTGTAGAAATAAATGGGAATATATCGGTTCACCCCGCCTGTTGGCCACTCTACTACTGAATGGATACTCGTACCCACCTGCCAGCGCTACTGAATAGTCGACGGGTCAGAGTTCGCGCGGCGATCGACACAAGCCCCTGAATAGACACTGGATAACCCTTTCACGAACAACCAGTCAAATACGAGATAAAACCCTGTAAAGAATTGCCTCTCTTCGCCCCTATTAATCATTTCACTTGGGCTATAAAAATACGCTACAATTTTGTTGGTAATATTTTTTGTTTAAACATAAATGTAATTTATACTCCGTAATTTTTGGTTATGCTTGCTATTTTTCATTTGATGCCACTGGGGATTAAAGTTACTATGCTTTGAAAATATTTTGCCAACATTTTGTGAGAATATGTTTGATCTCAAGGAATGCTTATACATATGACAAAGACTAAACATATTTGAGTGATAGCGAAAGAAATATATTCATTTCACATCATACATATTACATATCCGCTACATATCACAAACGTATCCTGAAAATCAACTTGAAGTATTTCAGACAACACCCTTTGAGTCGTTTGAGAACGTAAAAATGAATAAATAAACAGACATCTACATGGAATGGAACAAATTTAATAAATTGGGATACAATACTTCAAAGAACTCAACTTTCGTATATTCCCTGCGGCTTAGTTGTTCAATATTTTGCTCGTTTTGTTTTCATATGCTTGGTATTTTTGTTTTGTAGTTTTAATAACTTTCTCTCGATATTCTTTTCTAGTTATAATAACGAATAATTTATAGGTATACAACTTGCAAACTATAAATGTATGCAAAGTAAAATTCATTGGAAACCTGTGTTGCTTGTATTACAGCACAATTTCTAAGCAATACAGGTTACAAAATATCTCTAAACCTTCCCTATAAATGTGGATTCATTGGAACTCCACCGGCGTACACATTAGAAAATAACCTTTAATTCCAAATACCGCGCAAAACATTTAATTACACCCTGTGCCTTATTGAAAAACATTAAGCGTGCCTACAGCACCGACGATTCCCTTTGCAATTCCAGAGATGTCATCAAATCATAATGAAAATTTACTTTTTAGCCCGAAACGGCAATCAATCCAAATTAATTCGGTGCGTGATTTGCTTGTCAAACAGATTTCGTTCAATATGACTCCACTCGACTTGCGAATTAATTGAAAGAGGGTGACCACAGATTTGATCCGGCTCCCTCCCACCGTACAAGCGATAAGACGTGAGCGAATGACTTGTAGTTTTACGAAACCAATCTCTTATCGTGCATTAGAGGGGGAACTTCCTTTGTTTGTGCGATAACAAGATCTTTTTGACGATTAGAGCAACGAAAAATTCGAACAAAGATTACTTAATTCCGATTGCATACTTCCGATTTCGTTTCACGCTTTTGTCATTATATATGTATGTACGTGGATTAAACTCGAGTACACTCAACAGATCTTACATCCTTTTCTTCAGTTCACAGTTAGATAGAGAGGTAAGTGCAAATGTAGCACAGCACCGGCATCAATTACGAACACTCGTAATTCGTCGCGCTTCCCACTTATCGCTTGTGAGAGCAATCCTCAAGTTCGTATTTCCTTTCACGTGTGATTTCCCCGGACGCTCCTTATAGGCTGTTACCTACTACAGGTAAAAGCGATTCCAACTTCATAAATACTTAGGTACATCTTACATTATTCGATTACTTTTTGATTTATCGAATTCTGCTCTCGTAAACCGAAGCCGATAAAACGGATGGTCGTGTTCGGGTAAAAGGAGGAAGAGTGATCCGTACATAAAAGATGTGCGTAAAATATTGGCTTTTAATAGGAAAAGTGTACATGCAAAGTGCTTTAGAATATTTGATAGTTGAGTTTTTATCATTTAGACTGAGGAATGTAAGAAACTTTGCTTGGGATCATTATTGTTTTTCAAAAAAAGATAACACATATTTATTGCACATTTTTATTGCCAAACCTCTGCCATAATTTTTATTTCGTACAGCGATAACTCGATACATCAATACCTATTCCCATTTACACGTATCACGTTACTATTATAGCAGTTCACCATGGTTGACTAGTTTATAAAGTTTTTATTGACTTAAAGCATGTTCATCATGAATATTATGCATAAAGCACGGAAATGACTTAACATAGTTTATGGACACAGTTTACTTTAACATGATGCTATTAACTGTGGGCCGCAAGGCATCAAGGCTCGCTCAAAAGTATTATCGGAAAATTATATGCCCAGTATCAATAGAGGTTGTTTCAGGTTCAATATTTTATTTTTACGCAACTACACCTATTGTGAAATATCAGAAATGCGATTTTCTTTATTATGGTTTTTCCGAAGGCTTTTTACTATTAAAATTTTAAAATACGCCTATAAATTCGTTCGCACAGCACCCGCTAGAGGGAGTCGATAAAGTTTTCTTACAAATTTTAATTTTATTGACACTTAGGCAGTTGTTGACTATCGATAGTGGAAGAAAATCGCACTACTGAGTGTTACCGCTTTAGATAAGGATGAAAATAGATATTCTATTACACGCTATCCGCTTTGCTCATGACTAAGAGCTACAACCTAAAACAGTTGGGCTAAGATAATGATCTCCGGAATGGAGGGGAGGGCTGTGGATTACTTTTCTCAATCAGCGCGTCGTAATAAATATTTGATGACTAATACGGAACAACATTAATATTTAACTAATTGCGTCTCTTTGTTCTCGTTTGTGTTCGGTTTTAATTTCAATTAATGATTTAATTCTTGAGATTGATTGTTGAAAACTTTTTAATGTTTTCATTTTATACTTAGAGGCATTTTGTAAGGCGTACCCATGAGACGTACACAGTTAAAGATGTTTTATTGTTCAAAGTTCATCGGGATTGTAAATAATACGACACAAAGTCAAGCAAACAAAGGTAAATAATGGTGATACAACACGAAAATTAATTAACCAAAGTTTCTGTAAAAACTTGAGGCTTTAAATGTTTTTTTCATTTAAACCACGTTAACTTCCTAAGAACGCTTACCAAAACGGTCAATAATCCATAGCTTCAAAAACACTTAAACCGTTGAATATTAAACGATCAGTTACTGCTATGAATATTTCTGTAAGCTAAAGTGGCAGTGGGTCGGTCAAGCCGGCTGAAGGAGCGATGGCCGTTAGCAGGCGGATCTTTAAGTGGACACTGCAGACCGTCAAATGCAATTCAAGATGTAGTGAGAAACGGCCAAGTTATTAATATTTCTCAGTCTGAGTTAACGTTAAAATACATACAGTCCGACCGTATTTACTTAGCTGAGATTTTTTTTCGTAAATATTTTGCTGGTGCACGGCTACGTAGGTAATAGATGTTTACTTTTGCCAAAATTATTTTTTTTGCAGATCATTAAAGCTTTCACATACTCCATCCCCAACAAGTATATGTTTTAGTCCCGACACAAAATGCTACTATTACAATATGTATTTTTTAAAATTGCGACTAATTGTTACGTAATTATTCTTCTAACTCTATAACAAATTCTAACCCTCCACTTAAATCTCACATCAGCATGAAAAGCGCATGGAACACATATTTTCCGGCGAAGTTTCTTGCTAATTATCTTCTCAACTTCTCGATTAACGAACTGCGGCACTCTTCGCAAAGGCGGGAGTAAATTACATACGTCTAACTTCATTACCGCACGCAAGAAACCCTCGCAAATCGACGTGTTACGTACTACGTGGTACTATGCCGCTAAGTTATTACGGTTGGCTCATCAACACTGAATTGAGTTCTTCTTTTAACACTTGACGAGACTAGGGTTAAAATTCGTATTGTTTTGCATGTATTTTAGGACGTTTAAATAGTTTTACAATTTCATGGCGCCTGAGTCTTGAAACTAGATGGCCACCCAATACCGATGAAGCATTATATAGCGACGCGTAAATTCAAGTTCAATATATTTTGTAATTACCTCTGTGATTTTAGGTTATAGCGATTTTATCTAGGATGATATCAATTATTGTTTTAAGTTCTACCTGGATTTAACCACCTTATTAATTTAATTAATTGCCGAACGAAGAAAAACTACCGATGTCCACATTAATTAAATTTTATAAAACACAAAAGGTCCGATGCATTTATTCAATAAACGAAGTGGTTTGTCAGTACAGCCTCGATACTTATTTAACAAAACATAAAAGACTGCAACAATAAATAATCAAAAATAATGAAACCACCTACAAATTAAAGTCATTTTTCACCAACTCCATCAGCATACGAAATAGCCTTTCCAATGAAACTTGTATTCCATTGTCATTCCAATTACTGTCGGGAAGTTAAACATATACAAAAACCAATTAAATTCATTCGTATCGAAAATTAATCCAATTAATGTATAACGAATGTTCGGGACTCGATGCACTTGATAAGTAAACTATTATAAGCACTGACGTGCCTCTTGTAACAATTCATATCGAAGTTTTTTACCCACTCATCCTACTGAAATAAAATAAATTGTTTTTGAATTTTATATTCGAGTATGTTTCAGATATATTGGGATTATTCGGTTTTTACGGCAACTGTAATACACATGTAAATGCTGACTAGAATATAAAAGAAGATTAATTGCTTGTAACAAATACAAATAAAATTTCTAACATTTAGAATTTTTTTTCGTTACAAGCTATTAATCTTTTATTATTTAAACTAAATGACCAACAATAAAAATCTATAACATAATTTTATATCCTTTGCTGACACCAATTAACGCTTATTCAGGTGTTGATGAAAAGCCTATCTGTATTTCGGCTTACATATTCCCAAACTCGCTGTTGACTAGCATCCCAGATTCAAGGCCTAACTTCTCTTTAATTCCGAGTAAAGATCTTTGCCCAGTAGTGGAACCATTTTAGGGAAATTTTATAATTTATTCGGAAATTGTGTTAAATATTCATTGTAGATTAAAAGTCATTTAGAAGATAAATACTTCAAAAGCCAAGACCTTAAAGCTTCTGTTGAACGTTCATTCTGTCACTTCAAACTGCAAGGCAGCCTCGATAGCCTTTTCACTAAGGACACTCGCTTTAATATTGTCTTACCGTGATAAAGATGTCGACCTGCAAGGTGACTTTATTCGCAGAGTCCATTCACTTAAAATGAAACTGTCCCGTCTTAATACTTGTTTTATCGATAAACTTAAGTTTAATGTGAGTAGTTCTATGGAATGTAACGTAAGTTACTACTTTAAAATGCGTTTCGTAAGATACATCGCCGACTATTATAGGTTTGGAAAGTTGTTCAGTATGTAATGGTTAATTCTTTGGTGGAGTTGCTGGCATTCAGGTATTTGATTCTGGTTTATTGATTTTTTTTTTACTAAAACGACTCCGCTATCAACAAAATATAGATGGTAGCTTTCTATATTCGTGGAATGTCCAATGCTTGATGCAATGCTTATGTTAACTTTATTTCAGCGATGATGATATCACCTGAAATGATTATGGACAATATTCTGTTGAAAATTGTCTTGTGTTGTCTGTTGAGAATTCTGTTGAAATGTCAGAATTGTATTTATTTTAATTCCCGCATTACCCTTTACAACAAGCACAGGACCAATCTTTTTTATTTCACAAAAACAGTAACTGCACTGAATAAGTAACAAACCAAAAAAATAACAATGCAGACACAGTGTCGTAGTTGGAAAACCCTTAAAAGTGAAAATAACGCGTCCTCCACGTAACCCCGCATTTTCAACTGGGCATCACATTACAAAGCACAAAAACCGTGCCATTTAAATAAAAGCTTTTACGTCGAATTCGGATGAAAATACCATTGTTTATTTTTAAAATGTAGTATATTTTGTTAGCCGTTAGTTACGTACATCAAAGTTGTAAAGGTACATTTTTCATAGCTATGAGGATCATCCACTCATGTTAGCGGAGGCAGAAATCATAACATATAGCCGGCACGCGAACATAGAGAACATCATTCATAACACACATTCCGCTGTAACCAAGCACTGTGTGCTTTACAGGATAATAAAACCCGTCAAGTGTGAGTGCAGATTGCGTGTTCCGCACTAAACATTTTTAGTCAAAATGACAGTTATTGTTCCAGCAACATTTTATATTTCACTTCTGACACTTTAATGATACTTATTCATTAAAAATGATGATGCATACGAATTGTACAAAAGAGCAATTAACACCATGTTATTTTGTATTGAAATATTTTCCTTTTAACCTATTTTTATCTATCTATACTAATATTATAAAACTGAAGAGTTTGTTTGTTTCTTTGTTTGTTTGTTTGAACGCGCTAATATCGGGAACCACTGGTTAGATTTGAAAAATTCTTTCAGTATTAGATAGCCCATTTATCGAGAAAGGCTATAGGCTATATATCATCACGCTACGACCAATAGGAGCAGAGTACCAGTAAAAAATGATACAAAAACGGGGAAAATTATGATTCTTTTATGTGACGCAAGCGAAGTTGCGCGGGTCAGCTAGTTCCTTATAATTTAGTTTCCCACAGCACACTGATCGCTCAATATAAGCATCAATGAATAGAAAAACAAACACGGGTAATTGTTTTTACCCAAACAGATTGTCCTAACAGAACTATACTAACTCCACATACAAGTGTATACTTAAAGAATTTAATCCGTTCTTGAAAGTATTCCGTGAATCTCTGCAACGCTTTATTTTTCTAGCGTTCCATTCAACGAGGTCCACGTCTCAGCTGTTTAGTTTCATTTCAACGAAAAGCTCAGTCGAATATAAAATTCAAAACAAAGAATGATACTGTAATGTAGTAGTATTTTAAATTGTATAAGCTCTCACCAACAACAAGAGTTCAGATTGAAAATATTATTCAACAATGTTTGAGCTGAAAGTCAAATACTCGTGGTAATTGAATGCAAGTGGTGGATTTTACTCTTGATTCATTGTTTTTAATACATTTTCGGTTGTATGAAATTTATTTTTCGTCCACGGCAAAGTGGCAAGAGTGTTCAACATACTGTTCTCTTTGCATATGAAGAAGATGGTATTGGTTTTTATGAACAGAAATAACATAATAATATTGGTCTAGCAAATGACTGTTTCAGATCTGGATGAACTTTGTATAGAAAATATAAAAAAACATAAGGCTAGCTAGACTCTTTACACAATTTTGTTAACATTTGTTCTCCTTAAATATTTCTTAAGACAAACTGGACAGGTTGAATTAGGTCAAGGCTTAAACGAGGTCCGCAAAACATAAACAATCCTTCTTCGAATCAGAACAATAAACAATCCAAACAAACACGATAAAACGATATCTCGAAGGCTGTTGTCTTACGAATCTCGCGTTCCGCGGCACTCTCCATATAATTCAAGGCTAATTAAGTCTTGAGAGGTTCTTACAGAGACCAAGTGAGTGGAAGGTGGTAATTACGGCCCCTTCCTCAGTGTTTCATTAAAATTTCACCTTTACGTCGAGTAATGAGTCGTTAGCAAAACTCTTTGATGCATACTAATTGTATTCGCTGAAAGTAATTGTAATTAAAGATGGACGGTGCTAACGATGCAGCTGTAGTTTGAACTTTATGCTCGCGATTGCTTGAGTGAATCTGGTAAGGCCAAGTTACAAAAGACAAGTCGCGTTACTATTGCTAAACGTAAAGTTTTAAATAGAAAAAAATATATCTTAACTATCACATATTAACCGACTTGTGTGATTAGAATAGCTGTAAACGAACGTAACACATGAATGAAATCGGATCTGTTCCAAATGTATGTTCCATAACATTATTATTCCCTAACAGATTTCCTAATAAATAATGTATGAAACGTTGACCCAAAAGCCCTTTAAAACCAGCGATGAATGTTCGCATAAATCGATAACTGGGCAAAACAAATGCAAAAAAGCTACACAAAAAACGGTGTACACGTCCAAAACACACACCCAAAGCGATATTTTCAACTGATAAATCCCCAAGGGTGACTTGTTCATCTTCCGCTTCACTAGTAACAGAGAAAACAACTCGCAAAAAATATATTTCAAAGCCCGAAATCTGCGCCATCAAAGAGTATTATCGCTGGCTCTATCATCCACATTTAAATATTCATTTAAAAGCTTTTTCTAGGGGATGTCACGCGTTTAACCCGAAAACTCACTCTAAATTTAATAACGCCCTTTATACTGAAATTTAAACGACAATTTCTACTCTCACCTGGCTCAAAGAACGTTAATTGCCCTTTTCTAACAAATTAATAATAGCAAGACAAAAAGAAAAAATCATAAAATATGCTTGATGTATTTAAAAAGGTTTCTTTCCTTGCTTCATAGCGAACTAAATACAAAGAAGAGTAAAAACGATTTCTAACAGTCATGGAGCTTCTTGAAGTCGTTATAATAAGAAAAGGTAATGGCCTCTGTTTAATAAAATGTTCTTAAGTACTGGAATTAGTATTTAAATTACTCTTGTCTTTATTGCTCTATTCGTTCAGGCACTTCGAAATAAAACGTTCATTCATTTAATAAAAGCTATAAATAAATATACTCTGTAGCTATAAATAGCAAGCCTGGTAAATATTCATACGAGAAGACCGAGTTATAAATGTTTAAGGTTTGATGTAATAATATGCGCAATCATCTTCGCAAGCTTCAGAACATATATTTTGTCTAGAAAAACGTAGTAAACGCATGAACAGTGAACAATGTAAACAAACTTTTCAAAAGTGGGTTGATTTCGTTTAACAAGTAAAAGCAGCCGGAAAACCAAGGCTGCAGGCGGCCGTATTTATTAAAATTCACCCAACGTTTCGCGATACACCTTGTTTAAGCGGGCAAACAAAAAGGCAATTCCTATTATCAAAGGAAATATCAAAGGGAAAGAAAACATTTTAATCTAAGAAATTCTTTCGATTCGACCCGTGGTAATACGATATCTACTCGAAACGATTATCAGAATACATACAAAGTGCAAACTTTGTTTGAAGTGGAATAGAATATAGCTCTTTGTTCTCCTTAACCCGATATCCGTTTACGTCGTCAGGCCACACTCTACTTCCGCGCCACTTAGTTTTCTCAGAAAATCCCATAACGAGTATTTCAGTAATACGATTCAGTTGCTTTTACTTTAAAAGCATTCAAATTGTCAAGCGAAGTAAACTGAATTTCATGGCTAATAAACTCATGAAATATAAACCAGTATTTTTGAAACATATTTTCAGAGTAGGAATTCTGAGATTTATCTTAGTGACGTTCGTTTGCTTGAGAAGGAAAAAAGAGAGGTATTTCGTCGTCATATTTAATGTAATTAAATAAATTGAAGAAAAGTTTATTACGGAGAAAGATGTTGAGATGTAAAACTTATTCTATTACCTAGTACGGGCCTGCTCATTATTCGAAACATGCTCAAAATTTTCCAAACTTTTACTTGGGCTCCTCAATAATGGACTTTCTACGACTGCGTCTACCTTTCAAAAAAGAAGAATCGCTGAATTTGGGCAACATTAGACGCTCCCGCACCATTAATTCCGAGCAGAAGTTAACTTAGTTGGAGCGTACAAATTACATCAGTCTTAGTTTAGTAACACGGAAATGTTGGCGGAATTCTTTAAGAGGCGTACGTATCTACATTATTCTGATGTCGAAATCCAAGAATCGAGTAAATCGAGTCTACAGATAATTCGTCTCGTAGGCCGTTCGATCGACCTAATTCGGGGAGATCTCATTCGGCTAATGGCCGTAATGTTTCACCTGAGCGCGTCTCCAGCAGTGGATTGAAGTATTTGTTCAGAGAATGATAGCCTTAGAATTAAGGTTAAGGAAAAGTAAGAAGCCAGTAGGACGACGATTTATGGTTAAGTACTTTATTGGCAGATGTTAGACATTGAAAGGTTACTTGAGTGGAAATCTTTTGACTGCATTTATATAAGAATAGTTAAAAAATTTCGAAAATAATAGAGTAAAAGTTGAGGATTGTTGTACGTATATAATGTAAAAGAGTTTTAATACAATATTCCTCAAACATATTTACCCCTTATTTATAAGCAACTTGCGCTAACTCAACAAAACCTAAATCAAAGCAACGGATATTTGGTTCGATAAAGAAAACGTCGAAAAACTAACTTAGAAGCAAATCTCGTACCGCTGAGGGCGGCAATAAACATTCTTGGGAAAACATGCCCCAATATGAAGGTATTGAACTTTCCCGTCTTGCTATAATAATTTACATGATTTTATGTTCACGTACATGAAACAACGCCCGCCGTCCGACGCCCGACAGTAGCGAAACCAAACAAAGGAATATCCCTTCATACGATAGTTTACTATGTTTGGGTTCCAGCTTTATGCACTGTACCATGAATATTTTATTTTACGTGACCAACATCTCTATTGCTTGTTTAAGCTATCGCGAGACGCGAAAATATTTGTTTATATAACTTTTGGCTGATTTATGTATTTATTGGGATTATGTTGCGGGCAGATGTTGTTGATGTTGAGATGAGTAGGCGGTTGTATTTGCATAGGATCGAGTGTAACGACCGTTTGATTCGAGTGGGCCACTTCCCACGCCCGCTGAAGCAAGCAAGGGTTCTATGAGTTTATATCTCAAGGTCAGTTTGCGTTGTACGAATATAATGTCCTTCTAAGATAACCATTTCCACGTAATGGGTCGTAGGGGTGTTTAAAGACACGGCCAATGTTCATTACAGAACGCTTACGAGGTAAGTACCTAACATAATGGTGTTGGCTAACGTTAGAGTATATTACTCTCTTGAGGAGTTATGGAGTGTCCACCTCTTTATACAATATTGAGGACGCAGGTGTAACGTTCTCTTCTTATATTAGTTTCAAGAAAATGTAAGTAAGACAATGTTAGCTACGTTCAAACTAACATCATGTAATGCATCTGTATTTCATCGAGTCATAACATTTTTGTTTTCCAAATGAAACAAAAATACAACGATAGAGTCCACAAGTACGGAGAGAACATCTCATCTCACCTCCGTTTATTTCTCTTCGTATTTTATTTCACTCGTGTAGTGTTAGTTTTCAGGTTTTATGTCTGTGGCAGGTTTACACTTAGCTTTACTAACAAGCACGTTGAAGTTATTGACTCAACAAAACCCAGGTATTCACTGTAGTAGTGAATTACGGCGTTGTCTGACACTGCAGTTCCTGTTAACGCGCAGATGACCACCGGAGTGGTTTAAGTGAGGTAAGTACTACAACCCCTCATCGTTACGTCAGTCAATGTCGACGGAAACGCTTATCCATTGAGCCTGAATTAGGTGTGCACGGGTTCCTAACACTTAATTGCTATCCAAATATTCACTTTAGCTGAAACAAAGCAGTTGAAAGCTCGCGTGATAACAAAACTAACCCAAACCAATGACCCAATAAATCGTCACCAGCCAGTTTTAATTACAAGCTAAACACACGTTAATTGTCATCGGGGATGTTAATACGTATTCTGATAGCGTCACAACTGAATATGAATGTATGTTGGTATAGAAATTCCTGTGGCTAACAATAGTCGTAATTCCGCCGTCGCTCGGACGCGGCCGGACGTGGGAGCGAATACGTAATGACATCCGATGGCCACATTTGTAATTTTATTACCACAGAGCCATTCTTGTTATGGTAATTCTAATGACTTGGCCCTGTTACAGCCGTGAGTTGGTGCAATATTGCACGTCGACGCTTCACCACCTAAATCTTTGCGTGTGAAAAGATGTTCTGCTTTTTGTGTAAGTGGTCGTTTCTTGAATGTTATGTTGGCAGTTTTATTCTTTGGCTTGCTTGTTCTATTCACTAGAGGGTTAAGACTACTTTACTAAGGTTAGGTAGAAGTCGTCTTTGTTATTTTAGTTTGGTCAACTTTCTGAATAGAAACATTATTTTAATTTGCGTTTATTTACACATAGTTTCTCAAAATATGGATAAGGATGTCATAACATAGTACAACGTGAAAGTGATAAATCATTGAGTTCTTAACTTTTATAAAAAATTACTGATTCGCATTTTAATTCTGGAGTCAAACATCTCTTAAAAAGTTTCACAGATATTTACACTTATAACAATACGCAGTAAATCCTGATTAGTGGCCGTACACTCTAACATTCTGGCTTTGGAATTAACATAATGCATTTGACCGACGTATGACCTTTTAGTAAACCAGTGAATAAGCTATTATCAGAGACCACAAAGCATTGTGTAGCGTAACGACTAGTAAATGGACAAAGGTTATTCCATATGAGCGTAAATGTAATTGTTTAGACGCATATTCGGTACAATATATTTTTTTATAAATAACAACAACAAATAAAAATACACTTCGTATTTTTTATAGGTGAATTTTTCCTTGAAATAATTTCCTTTGACGCTATACAAACCTTGTTAGAGCAATGCCACATACATTTTATTTTTTTGCTTTTGATTGCAGCTGTATTCGTGTCTTTGTACTAAAAAACTACTCTCGAATGATTTCTTCGTGACTCATTTATCTTATTCTAGAAATCTCTATACACAATTCCAAGTTTCTTAGTCCTGCGTTGATATTACGTAACTTACGCAAACATTCACTTTTCCAGGTTCCTCTTAAAATACACAAATAAATATACGAAGAAAATAAGAGACGTAGAAACTTGAAAGCAAACAGAATACAAAGCAGGTCTAGGTATAATCCGAATAATGACAGTAGGAAAACAATTTTATTATTCACAAACACTATCAAAGAAGTTCCGGCTCGCCGAAATTATTTGCATCAGAAAGAAGGTAGTGAGAACTACTTGTTTCCTTCAAGTACACTTTGCGAACTGAAAACATCCGAAAGGTATTTGGATGCAGATTGTATGTTTTTGTCTGGATAATGTATGTAAGTAGATTATTGTTTGTGAGGAATATTTTGTCCAGTTTACGCCCTGTTTGCGAGGCCCTCGCCCTCTTGGGATGTATGTAGGAATCTAAAAGGATTCAGTCAAGTATTTAGGAATGAATTATGCAGACGTGGACACGTAATGTATGTACATAATATTATTTTGATATAATAATTCTAAGCTACATATCTCAAGTAACTGAACATTTTCTTTTCTTAAAAATCAACCACTTTATTTGGAGTAAAACTTGGCTGCTTCGGCTTGCTAATATGCGAAAGCAGTAAAAATCAATATTTGGCAGATTTGCATTCAAAACCAGTCGTAAGTATTCACTATCGCGGTATAACATTCGATTTTGTATAAAAGAATTGGCAACAACTCAAATCTGGCGTCGGTCCCAGGATAAATCTTCAAATGTACAATATTAATATAGGAGTAAATGGAGAAATTTATTATGGATGAGCTATGAACCTTTGCGGTGTTACCGTCGGATTTTTTTCATTACCAACGGTTTTAATTTTCAACGAGCACGCCTTTTGAATCGCGATTCTATTTGATAAATATGAAACCATTTTTATTCAATTTGAACGTACCTTTATTACAAAACCTACCAAGATTCATTCTTTGTTTAATTCAATTCTATTTTCGAGTTACTACAATTTTATTTCGACGTCATTACTTTACAATATTTAGGGTGATTCACAAAAGCCGTTGAACGTAAAAGATCAAATAAGCTTACCAAATTGGTGATTAGTCTATGCAATAACTTGATAAAAGCTCAATGAACTGAAATATTAAATTTAATATTATTTCTCACTTAATTCTGATGAAAATACTATTTCAAAGGATTAATCTTACAAGCTTGACCTTTGCAATTTCATCTAAATTATTAAGGTATTTCAGGCGTCTAGGTAGTTATTCTAGTGCAGAGAATTAATGAAGTCTCAAATTGAATTCAAAATACTGCATACATTTTAGCTGGACTTTATTTTCAAATTCATCTTTCAATTTACATTTTACAGACAACTGCATTGTTATGAATAATTTCTTCAGTCTTCAGAGCGCCGTACAACTATTATTGTATTCGGGTTTTGTTAAAATTTTAACGATGAATCGCGCTTTCATCAACTTGTCAACTACATCTTTACGTTGATCGGCTTTCTAGAAAATGGGAGTAAATGTGACAGTGTGATCGCAATCCCAAATAATCCTAATTCGCCACGCGTTCGTTTAACTTAGATCACAGTTTCGTAGAATTTTACATTCATTTTTAACGTAGTACAAAATGAGGAGCCTCTCCACAAAGCCATCAACTGTATTTTGTAGCTCAGCCGTTTCCAAGAAACTTAGTAACGAGTTGAAGTGTTTTCAACCGCAGATTGTTTATGCTGAGGTTGTCAGGTTACTACTAGTAGTCTATCACAAGTTACTTAGCTGGTAATCCACTAACATTTTTTTGCAATCTTTTTCTCTATTATGAAAGGAAAATTCGATTTATTTCGGTTTTTTTTTTCCCGTAGCGTGATGACAAACTTTCGATATTAACACGTCACCTGTGTGGAGTGTTGGACATTTAGACAGGCTTGAAAAAAACAGTTTGTCATATAGGGGCGCTGTATATTTTCTAAATAAAATTGCAGTAGTGACCCGATAAATATAGTATGTCCAAAATGTATTTGTTAACGTTGTATTTGAGTATTTCAAAAGTCGTATGAAATAAAATAAATAGTTAACATTTACCAAACACTAAATAAATAAATGTATTCTTACCTGTTTTCGGCATAAAGACGCGAAAGACGCCTCAATTCTCTTAAGAGACTAGTTTTGTTTATACCAAACCTGTGATAAACAAACATCAACACAGCGATCAAAATATAAGCTCCTTATTTGTACTAAAACATAGAGGAAAATATTCCCTCAAAACGTAATCCTACCAAAACACACTCCACTCACTAAAGTATGTTTCCATGAGATGATGTTACCATAAAGTAACATTAAACAAATCTACGTAAATAGCAGAGAGTAAGCCACTTACATTTTATGGGCCACCATCCACATCACAGTAAATAGTTGACAGTTCGGCTGTTAGTTGAGACTCAAGTTAGTTGTGGAACTTATTTGAAATGAGTGTCTCATCATAACCAGCGGAAGAATCAAAGATGAAAGGTCGGCCGCTCGTTCTCGAGGGATACATTGAGACGTTTCCAATTTGTAATAAACTTGATCGTAACAAATCTGAAATATTAGAAGGCATTGTAAATTGGATCACGTTTTACGTCTTAGAGGAAAAATCTTTGGGGATTTGTGTTCCATTTCTTGTATTAAATCTGTATAACTTCTGATAGACATTTAGCGAACTTTTTTTGTAACAAAGTGTATCCATAAAAGCCGTGGAATAATTTAAGTACTGACGGGCCCGGCTCTAACTATCGACATTTGAGCAAAGTATCTCGGTGAACCCAAACAAATTCCTGCGCGACTTCTTATTGAGGGCTGAAACGACGATCGCTATCGACTTATTATACAAATGGCCGATATCTGAGCAACAGTAACAATATCTTACCATGAAAAATTACGACTCAATAGTGTTGCGGTCTCTCTTGGCTCCGTTTTGCAATAAAATCGGTGCCTCATAGACCATTCCCTATATTTGTGATTCTCGACGTGAACTCACACTGATCTTTTACACACGAACCAATTTTGTTGAACACAGTTTTGGGGGAGAGATGATGTATTGTGAGAATATTTTTGCTCGGGGCAAGCGCCAATATTTGATATTGTTTGATATTGAGTTGACAAAAATATGCGTTTAATATTCGACCGCTGCTATGGATGTAAGTGTCTGTTATTATAGTAATGGTCTGCTGTAGAATATTTTGATCGGTATTTATATGGAGGTCTTTGCTCTGCAGTACACTGACCTGTGCTGTGTTTAAGTACGTAATATCAATAAAGGGTTTAGCGCTGTCGCTGACAGCAAAGAGATAAAATTGTAGCCTGAAGCGTATTATACACGACGCGGCAGAATGTACTATATACCACTGATTGAACTCTAAAATTACATAAAAGGTTTTACAGCAAACAATTTTCCGCTATACAAGAGAAAATACCTATAGCGTTGTATTATGAAACAATACATGGTTGAGAAGGAACTATTTTAATTTCTAAACTCGACTTCAATGATACTGTTAACACGGTTGTCCAAATGGATTCAGAGGTCAAAGTTATATCGTTAGCCTGCGTGTTCATTGTGCAGTAGTGGTAAGCAGTTAAAATAAATACGTCGCATTTAGAGCGAGCACAAATGTTTGCACTTGTCTAAAGAGGTTATGCCGCTAAAGCTCTTATATAAAAATGTATGATATTTTGCTGCTATAGCAAATCAAAACGGGAAATAATTAAATATATTTAGGTAAACCTATCTCTCACTACTTTCCACTTGATTTCATATCTGTATGAAAGTATCGTAGCCATAGTAGTTACGCGGTTATAAAGCCTTATGGATTGACTACTCTCATGTGGTTTGTGCACATCTCATGGCTGTGCACAAACCGTGAGAAGCATTCGTTTTAACAGCACTTGTTCATGATAGTTTCAAACCTAAAAGTGGACTTGAAAATACAAAAACATTTTCGAACACAACAGCGAAAAATAGAGTTAAAAAATACACAGCGAATTTCCAAAACCAATAAACACTTTGCTCAAGTATTCACTAAAATCCCGTTCCGAAACCAAAACCCTTTCAATCAAGCGAAAGTCTGTTGGAACTTTTAAAAGTAATCTATTGAGAGCTCCCACTTATCAATTAATAGCAGTGGAAAGCGATGACTGAGCACAGCTTAATCTCTTTCTGCCGTCTCACTGCTCATCTATTAGCCTAATGGACCGGCGAACCTCGACGACGTAACGAATCCAATATAGTTCTGCTGAGTATTAAAACAAAAACAATCCCATCATTTTTTACTTCGAAAATATCAGGGACAAATCTACTTAATTTGTCCCCCCTTTTGGGGAAAAACTGCGACCCTTCTTACACGAATTTTGTTTCCTTTTTAGCGAATAACGTGATACTATTAGGTTGTCTAACTTTCGGTAAAGTTCTGCTATGAAATTAATTTCGTATGCGGCGTAAGTGTCTCGCGCGTTTTTATATTCAGTTTAGTTTCTGCTTTACAGTTTGTTTTAGCCTATATGTAATTAGGATTAAATGTTTTAGTCACGCAAAGTTTAAAGTGTCACCAATATTTTTTATTAACGGTGGGTTTATGCTATTTTAAATTTATGACGACACTTAAAACAAGTTTTATTAGCACTAAATAACAGAAACATAATGCGCTAAATCACGTGAATGTACATGATTCACGAGTCCAATTATAAGTAAGTACTTTGTTTTAGTAAACCTAAATAATTGTCCATAAACCAAATTTGTGTCTTAAAAAACACGAGTATACATTTACTTGAAAAGCTTATGATAAACGATCACACGTAAGTCATTTTCCCGGCCAACTATTTCCAAACACTATTTGAACAAACTCTCATTACGGGCGATGACACAGGCTATGGAAGTCGTGCGTAACGTAACTGGCGAAACAACGCCACTGATTCCAGACATCGCGTCCATACATCATCTCACTTCAGCGGCTTTGATTGATGTTCCCGCGCAAATACTCGCGTCATTGTTATCATTGAATACTCCGTCTAAGTTGTGTTTACATCTGCGCGTGATTTCATTTGTGATTTATTTCGTTCTTTCATTTTTGAATAAAGGGCGTTACGGCTCGTTTAACTCGCAACTCTAATCAGTTACGAAAACGATTCTTGCTATTTTATTTTTATGTTTTTACGAAAAAAAGAAAGTCTGTTCGAATCATTTCTTTAATCTATTACTGATATTATTATTTACGAATGAACATACATATTTACACATCGAAAATATGTTCAATATAATGCTGAAGAGGCATTTTCAATCAACGAGATAGGTTATACAACACTTAGCATTCATAAATCGTAAATTGGAATCTCGCTACTATTCTAAAATAATGTAGTGCAATTAAAAATATATTACAGACAAAGTATCCATTCCATAAACATGATTCCAAACGTTTTCCCCAGATATTTATTACAAACACACAATTACATACACAGCGCCTAATGGTCCCTATGAGAGTAATCACAATTACAATCCAGTGCCAAATACTCCTTCAGAACTCATTTGCTACAGTTACCAATAAAGTAGTACTTCTGTATAATAAAACTGGTATTCAGACGTATTTTGTTAGCTGGTAACCGACCCCTGTATGTTTGGGAATAACGAAGTAAGGCTAGCTCGAAATAGACACTTTTTCTACCGCCTTGAGCGACGTTTTTGTGTTAGAGAAAGTATATGAATAGAATTTTCGGTGACGCTTGAGCTTAATATAGAACCTTAAATTATTTTCATAAACCTTTTTTGTAATATTATGAGTAAAGACATCTTATTTATGTACAAAATTATTTTTGGGTTGGAGTACAATATTACATTAATAGCACCACGCCTATAATACTTGAAGGTATATGTATGTATAAATGTATGAAATACGTCAGCGTTTCATTATTTAGTATTTTAGCAAACATTTGTAATACAATTTAGGAAAACCTAAGAGCACTATCGCCGATCTATGAAGCGACCCCATCCCTTCGTGATCTGCAATGGTATACACTTTCACCTAAACATAGAAACAGAACATTGTAGACAATAATAGGTCCTACACTTTTTGGTTACAATTAAAACGTTCCATTCTTCTTCCATACGCTTTGTCTAAAACGATGGCGAGTAAACTTGGTAACATCAGAATCGGCACTCAAAACTTTACCTTTGAATTTCAATACCTTAATAGTTGCTTTGTGAGTACAGTTATTAGGACGACAAAGAAAATAAATTGCTCATTTGCAAGTTTATTTCCTTCTTTGAATATCTGCACATTGCACGTTGCAATTGAGAAATAAGAACGTTCGTTTGTGATAAATGTTGGTATAAGGAGGAAAAAGAAAATGGTTCTGTTTGCGAACTTTATACCTGAGTAGGACTTGTGTTGAAATTGTTGCTGTGATTTGCAACTTTGTATGTTGTTTCTTACGAACATACAAAGTAATATTTTGTGTTTATATTGATTTTCACCTAAACAGAAATTCTAAACTAAGATTTACTTACAGGTCAAGGGTGACCTGTAAGTAAATCTTATTTTTGAATTTCTTAAATTCCAAAAGCGAGGTAATACTCATTAAAAGGAGTGGTCAGAGCGACAATTATAATAGTTTTAGGGTCCAACAGCTTTTTGAATATTTCGGACCCATCAGAAAATATTAATAAGCCATATTCATTTTATGTTCTTATAACATCCACAACATCCTTAAAAAAAACATTTGCCATCTGTGTTACACCAAAATCTAATGATTTCACAAAAAAGGCAATGAAAATTAATCGCCCGTTTTTCCCCATAACTGGAAAAAAATACAAAAAGAGAGACATAAGCATTGATCGATTGATGAAACCCGCTGTCCGTTGCATATCCACGATTGGGCGGCATTTCACTCAAAAATCCAACTGGATAAGGAAAACATTCCACGTAGAAAATGCCTTTTCCCTATCCGCAACCTGATTCGTAGTTACCTATATTTCTTTGAACCCCACGAACTGTCATAACTAAAAGGTAAACTTTACGAAGTTACCCGAAGCAGTCACGCTATAATAAATAATTATAACTTGTCAACGTTCTGTTTGCTCGAGTTATTAGGTAGTAAATATCTACTTATATTTTACCCTGGCTAAAACGAAATTCTGAATTTATACACATATATGTATGTATAAAGGACAACAATTCTTTACCCACACAAAAGCATAAACTGCACAAAACTACTTTGTTGCACCTGCCGATGTTCGACCGAACTGAAACGTATGTCATTTGCGTGAATCTGATGACATTTCAATCGGACTAAGCTTGCACTGGTGGTGCCCATACACAGAATCAAAGTTCCGAGATTTGTGCATTAGCCAAATTCAGTAAGGAATGTGTTTCGTACAATCAATACCTATTTACTGCAAATGTAAACAAGTAACCGCTTTCGTATTTACTAACTGATCTTTATGAAATCGTAACTTTAATACATAATAATTGATATTACACAATAATTTGAATTTGAAATAGGAATAAGAAAATATGAAAATTGCAATTATAATATTTAAGCAATATAAATTTAGAATAATGTGTATATTATATAGAAGCTAGAAACTAGACATAATGTTAAAATTTAAATAACTTACCTTACTCTACCCTGTAAAAATTGCAATGCCTGAAAAAGGCTACTAAGTTTGTCACTACCCTAATATAAGATCCTTTTGTATACATATATAACTTAGTAAGCAATAAATAATTTGAATTTGAATTTGAATTTGAACATAATATGTACGTATTTATGTAATATCGTATGTAAGTATCTATTACAGTACTTTTACGACCATTCTACAAAACTTACATGAAATCGTTTCTTAAGAAAGAACACAGTCCACCGTTTTTTTAAAACATTTCACGTGCGCACACCTCTCGAGATAATACTAGAAAGAAGAGCCATCTGCCCTCAAAATAGTATAAAACACTACGAAATGCCGGAACTGCACATGCACTTTCAATATTTCGGCCTTCCCAAAGCCACTATATATCTCGTAAGTTAAATTAGGCCCGCCGTATACTACAGGGAAACATGAAATACGTATTTGTTTGTGCATAGCTTTATACGGACACCTGGCGTGTGAAGTATCGTTATCTGACTACGTTAGGTCCAAAGCGTGTTCACGCATAATAACACCGACACGTGATATTAGTAGCTTTTTTATTTTTAGCACGTTTTATCAAGCCTTTTTTTAATGAGGATGAACATTTACATTTTTAATTTCTTCCTGTACATTTCGTTCCATTTTGTAGGTGTAAAGAAAGTAAGTTTAAGTTAAAATGTTTTCCAACACATCTATTTTAAAAGACCTTTCGTCGCGACTGAAAAATATTGCAACGTGTAACTAAAATTGGTTTTAATCTCATAAGGATGGCCGCTCGAGAATGCCCCCGTTGGCCACATATGGGATTAACGCCGAACGTCCGACCCGCCCGTCGTATTACCCGGCCAGTTTACGATTATTACGATGCACTTACAACTCTTAGGGGCAGCCGGCCGCCTGTACATGGCCGCTTTATAGCAATCATTAGCCTGTGCCGATCAATGGTTCCCAAACTTATTGCTTCTTTTTTGCAGCTTAATTTTAAATCAACGTACTTTTCAGCTTAGGGGATTTAGCAGCCAGGATAGATTTTGGAACTGTTTTTTAAAAAATACTTGATTAATGCAGGCTGTTTGGTCATTATTTAACGAACGTATATAATGTAAGTTTGTAGATCGTATATTTATAACGATCTAAAGTTTTGATCAAACCATTTCGAAGTAGGTTAACTTACCAGGCAAAATTAATCACTCGTTGCTGCAGAATTGTGTTGACATTTAACACAACATTTATCATACGTGCCTGGTCAGTGACTCTACACCGCTTTGCATCAAATTCTTTCACAGGGTATGTACATAAATAAATTGAATACACCAAGTACTTCAAAATAAAATTTCTTATTAACACTTCTGCTGCCACAAGGCAACTGGTGTTTTTCACCATACAACTAAATAGATCACGTACCCAAAAGATACTCATACAAAGAGAGATTCAAAACTACCCTTATTCGTTGATTTCAGTATCGATTTTATAGAAACATCTTTGAGAACCACTGGAATTCAATACGCATCGATTCACAATAGTTATCGCTAGCTATTAAACGTGTGTGGACTAAGCCTGCCACAAGTGTACTAACTAAAGTTATATCATAAATATTAATAGGCGATCTCTATATTTAATCCTCAAACCGTGATCACTATGCGATAGGCTGGCTATTACGCAACACGTCTGCCAAACAAGCTCCCTATAGTAATAAAATTTAATAAGAAAAGTTTTACTGCTGATCTTAGATTGGCAGATGCTAGATAAATAATTTGTTGAGGGTGAATTTACTGTATTTTATTTATAAGAATAGATAAGAGTTATACTCGTAGCAGCATTATTTTTTGTTGAATATTTTGGACTCAAAAAAATTCGTTTTTCGATATGCAAACCAGGACTTTGCTTCAACTATGTCTAATTTCAAAGAGCTATATATTTTCTTGGAGAAATCTGACTAGAAAAAACTAGACTAGAGATTAAACGCATTGAGAATACAAACTCCTACCATAAAGGACCGATTACAATTTTATAAGAAAGGGATACATTGTTAAAAAAATTACCATTTACAAATGTTTAATCCTTTAAGTGGTTACAATTTAGACCCTACTCGATACAGAACCTACGACATCAAAACATGTTCAATCTACCAATGGTACCAATCGCAGCGCATCACCACCCTCACACACTTACTCGATATTCAATCATTAAAACATTACAAAAGAATTATTACTATTATAATACTCCGTACAATCGTTCTACAAGTCATGCTTCGCTTTATCCTTAGAAACGATAAATTACCGAGTGTCAGATATCATGGTCATTTGGCATGAGACTGACCTTATCGCGCCAAATATCATAAATTACTGTATCTTCTACTAACATTTATATCACTAGGATTATTGTGACATTGAAATAAAGCATAAATCAGCCTTGTCTAACACTTTTTGGCTACGCTTGACGCTCAATAAGAGGCTTACTACGATAACTCGAATTTCTAGGTTTGTTAGCAGATTGCGTATTCATCTCTGATCACAAGTCCTAGTTCCATAGACAGAGCGTTCGAGACCAATTTACTTTTCACCAGAATCGAGGTTCAAAGGTTTCTTTAGGGACGTAGATCACTGAAAACTGGGTCGTTGAATTCTGTATCCCATTTTCTCTTTCAAATACAAGTCGCCAGTCCGAATGTAATGTCCTACTGTATATACAGTACATGTATTATCATGCATATGGGTAATTCAGACAGTCAATGTATTCCAAACACGCATACAACGTATATAAAAAAGTATATAAAAAACCTAATAAAGTTTACCCACCAGTCATATATCACGCTGTATACGATGGCATAATCTATGAATAGCCGAAAGCACAACAGTAAAAATAACGAGCTGATAAATTTTACTTCGGAAAAATCAAAATAACAAAGTACAATAGCTTATTTTCCACTACGATCCATTAATCAAAGTAGGTAAACACGAAACGTCACGGGAACACACATTTATCACTATCAAAATCTGAAAGGAGTATACAAATATTGTATGTATTTGGAAAATATGACTAGTATATTGTATAAATAAATAATTATAAATCACGGTTCGTTTTGTACTTAAAACGGCCCACTTCTATTAGTTTTAGTGTCTGTCTGTCCGTCTGTGTTACGGACTATTTTCTCCGACACTGACTAAGCAAGTTTGGGACAGATTGAAGTGGTACGGTCACTAACCACTTATCGAAAAATAGAATGTTGGAGATTCAAAGGGAAGGTTAATGTGTGTCCGATAAGTTTTAGTCTATAATTATAGGCAGATTTTATAGATTTTATAGTGTGGGATTTGCCTTTGACAACTTGACTAAATATGTGCTACATACCTTATAAAAAGTGTAGGTTGCCAGTATTATTTTAAATTTTGTATTGCCAGTATTACACACAGTTTTCCTACCACTTCTGCAATGAAAGTAAAATAATAGTTTATAATACTAATTAGCTACTAAGCAAACATACGTAATATATGTATGTATTTACATGTTGGTAGTTTTATTTTTTGATTCATGTAGAACATGGATAGTGCAAAGCTCAAATTACACTTGACATTTTTTAACGCAGTGCACTCATAAATTCTAGCCGCGCAGAATAATTTGATAAAGTTTAGTTTTTCATCAGGTTTTCGCCGTAGTGCGTCATATGTATAAATTTTCATTTTGCAGTAAAAATGCTCATCTCTATTAAAAAATATATCATGTTATACATTCATAACATACGTATCACGCCTGTTATATCCAAAGGTGTAGACAGATGTTTATTAAATAGAAACGTTTTTTGCCTACTGCAATATTAGTACCATGAAGTAAGAGGGGAGCCTGTTGCCATGTAACGGGCATATACCCAAATTTTAGGCAGCTAGAAGAAAGATTCTAATATAAATTTTAAAAACCAGTCGCACTTTTTCATACCCGAGAATCAAACCACAGGTACCCGCAGTGGCAGCTATATATCATGTTAAATGATATTTTAATTGAAACTTTGTATTATAATCTGTTTTAGCAGTCAAAGGGATAATTACCCACATCAGGGTTGACCACATGACATAGGTTAAGAACCACTGTTTTGTGGTTTTGACCACACGCTTACAAACGATCAAATCCCATTCAACGATTTTATATATTCAGATACCTCTATATACTTTTGTAAACATCCAAAACCAATACACCAAAGTGCTTTACCGAAAGCGTTTTAAATCTACGACTTGATAAAAATATTTTTCTTTTTATTCTTTTTCAGGTAAAATATGATTCTTTTACCAAAGTTTGGGAACAAAGTTATTGAGCGTTTCTCGAAGAAAAGTATTAGATAACTGATTTAATTGAAAGTAGAACTCGAACGGTCTAAGAATTTTATATCTATAAAACTTGGACGCTTTTTTGGGCTAGGACGCTTAGGTAATAAAAAACGGGGCAGCAAAAGCTAGAAGAGTACCTAGAAAACAAGAAATATTTAATTAAATAACATCTTTTGTATCAATATTTCGGCATAGTATACACAATATGTATACTATGCAAAGCGATGAGCCGCAAGTGCGCCGGCAGATGCGTCGCACCGCGTTACATGCCTTTGGGCTCGCCGCAACTTCGTGACGCACTGATGAGGCCAGGCAGTGAAGCCGCAGCCTGGTTGATAAAAGCAAAAAAATTTAAAATATAGCCACAAATAGTGCATGCCACAAGCCTGCATGTTGTCTGTCTGTGTTTGTCTTGATGGCTTTATCTCGATTCTCTACTACTATCGACTACCGACGGCCGGCTTGTCTTTGAGAAAATTTGTATGAAAATCTGATCAGCGCCTCTGACGGGCGTCGTAGGAACTATGTTGGCAGTACATCCTAAATGTCAAACTTTTAATGCTCGATAGTACCGACTGTACAGAATCGCGCTACAGGTCTATAATAAACTTTTTTACTATAGGAAATCAACTCGACAATAATTATTGTAAAGATTATAATCTTTGACACGCTTTGTGGTAATGTGTAACCAAATCGATCAGTCTTTTTATATTTATTATCATATCAAGCTATTGTAATCTTTGCTTTAACTTTTAACCCTCGGAAAACATTTTTTTAAAGCATTCATAGATCTAGCATATCCTCATCTCTAAACTACGTTATCGGTAATATTACGGCACGGCTATGTATCCTCCCAGAGGAATGTTTTGTGATAATTACCTTGTATAACTAGCCATCGGCTAATCAAAGCAAAGCAAAGTTGATAAGTTTTTAAAAATAAATTGTAATCCATATCACAGAAGATAGAGAAAAAACTGTACATCAATGTTTATTAAAACTGAAATACGATTCCACGAAAATAGTAAAAACCACCAGTGAAATTACGTTTCATTTCATACAATCTTTTAAATTCGACGTATAACATTCGTTATTTAAAGCATTGAAACTGACCTGAATTACCTGCATTTGCTTTTCACCATTCAAAAGTTTTCAGTAACATTTTCGTTGGCCATTCAACATGTATCCCTATACACGGGTTTTTATCTTTCAAACTCCCAGCTTTTTTGTTGGCTGGCCTCGCAGGCTCGCACTCTGAAAATAACCAATGCATATAAAATGATTCATGGTCTCAGCGTAGCCGCACAGCGCTGCATATCTGCGCTCATACGGCCACATTAATTACAACACGTAAACTTTGTATTATGCAGCGTGGGGTTAGAGCTTTTGTTGTTTCAATTTTCAACGCGCCTCGTACCGTAAATATTGTTGTCGCGGTATTGAATACAACTTTATCTGTGTACGTTATTACTTGTGTAAATATATGCCTTCAATATACTCGTACTGAAGCTTAGTTGTGTGTTTTATGAGGATAGTCTACAATGAATGTTTTAAACTAGGCATTGTACATATAATATACTCTGTTTTAACTTGGATGTTGTTATCGTGAAAACAATTGAAGTAGTAATATTTAAGTTTGGTAGTATATTTTTTTTTATTAGGTTTCTAGACTATAACATACTAAAATAAGTACTTATGTATTTTCAGTAGGTACTGGTTATTTACATATCACTTAGGTACACGTATTACTGTTGGAAAATAATACACGTATTTTAAATACCTCACACACCTAACACGCTTAGAATAAGCCAAAAAATACGTTGTACGTACATAATTGAGCGTATCCTCGTAAATCCCCAATCAGTATGGAAACAGAATGTACGGATTATACCGGGGCAAAAACGTAATAGGATAACATTCCGAGATATAGGCAGTACAGAACGAACCTGTATGTAATATTCTGGGCTAAAAGCCTTAGCAAGACAACGTTTTCTTACAACAGTAGGCGAAATACTAAAAATCAGTGCGTGTACAGCCCTCTATAAAAATAAACGACTCCAATTTTCCTCGTGTGTTCCCAATAAAAACATTAGCGATCGTCGGCGCGTGAAATTTCCTTTTTACATGCGTGCCTACACCGAAGGAAATAAATCTACGTATGTACTTAATGATATGGTTTTGAGAATACGTATATTATTTTTATTACTGTATTTAATTTATTAGTTACGTGCTAGGTTATAATTAAAATAAAAACGAGTGGTTTGTAGTCAGTCAGCGGCAAGTGTTTTTATACGACTCCCTAAAAGGCCTGCGAGGTTATGAGCTCTCAAGAAAATGGGCCTCACTTTTATTTTATATTTTTCATTTTATTTTTTACGAAGTAATTCACTTTATTATCTAGATTATATATCATGTTGTCAACCGTGGAGCACTTAAAGTGTTTTTATTGACTTCTAATGTGATATTTGTTCAAAGAACATCAAACATTGCTTTTTTTCCAATCTCTCTTTCTTCTGACAAAAAATAGAATCAATGTTCTCAGTGTGCTGATGTTAAGTAGTTTAAAAAGTAAACTTTCTATTTCTTTGTTTATATCTAGTGTTGCAAACATTCATTGAACTCAAAGGCCTAACATCTCCTTTAATTCTAGGGGCCACCTCCCCGGCACTAAGACAATTATGAATTTCGTTTATTCTTACTATTTATTTACTCCCAACCAGTATTTATTCTATGTTTAATAAATACCGACTACTATAAATACATAGGTAAGCGATGTTCAAAGTTACACTCTCAATAAAATGAGCACTCTATTTCGTTTAATTTAAATCGATTTAACTGCAAATTGGAATTTGATTGGATGTGCCGATCGTGGCGAGTTTAAACGAATTTTTGGACTACCGGAAACCGTAATAGTACTCCCAAACGAAATGCTTGGTCGACGATTAATTTTCATTTATTTGTATTTAAATCACTTTTTCATTGCTTTAATTTAACTGATAAGTTATGAATTAATTATTTTGAAAGATGCATCAAAACTGCACTACTTCGAAATACTTATAGTGATATGTATTTCGTAGAAAAAAAATTCGGAGCTCAATGATAGTAACTAAATTCCCCAGGCGACATAAAATATTTTTCTTAGAAGCCCTGCTTGTGGAAATTTCACATGAAAAATTAATTTGTTGACCAACTGAAAACTGTGCTTAAAATTATACGAGGAATACCAATAAGACCACATTACCTTCATCGAAAACAAAAATATTTTAAAACAACTGCCATAAAACATTCTACTCACGTCAAAACCGTATAACGTTACGGCAATATATCGAGTTTTCCGTTTCATTAATATTCACAAAGTTATAAACATTAACGTTTCCACTCGAACAGAAATCCTTGCGAGCAAAGTTTTCACATTAAGAAATGACAAACATTTAAATTCGTACATAAACTATTCACAAACAAATGTCCACGTAAATCTACGTAAATTTGGGAAGGTTGATGGTAGGAGCGGAACTTCAAAGGATGTTATGCGGAGGGGCGTTTAGCGAGGCCAGATGGAAGTCGGGCCGCGGTCAGCTTCATTTCCGAACGCGGACCTAGATCAGTCGGCGCCCACAGGGTTGACGAGATCTTACTTCACTTATTTATGGGAGGCTTTCTCTGTGGTTTGTTTGGATGAAGTTGCAATGTACCGGATAGTTATAACACCGTTGAATTATTACTTTGTATTGAGGAAACGGAACCGCTTGCGTTGTTACTTAGTAAGTGAAATGTTATTTTGATTTCTTCTGAGTTGAGCCTTTAGGGGAACGGACCTGAAGTTTCAAAAGGGTTAGCCAAATCCGAAGACTTTCTTTAAGGTTGTGCACTATATCCATTTGAGTACCTATTAACCTATAATATTCCCATTACGTACAAAAAGCCTTTCAAGATTTTACTATTTTCAGCTTACTTACATTTATTTTATGAACGTAAACGGAATACTAACAACAACTCATAGTCTCATTCACTCTTTCACTCAAAAGTCTTTATTTTTACAGCGGCAAAGTTGGTTGTTAACAAAGCTAGTTTTAAAATAATTGCAATGGAAACTAAAGGTAGAAATTGTGTCTAACTCGCTCAAACTCCAGCGTAACACAAAATAGTTTTAAATTGAGTAATGCATATGACACCTCGTGTTGCTCTAAATATATTCCATTTATCATAAAACTAAAAAGGTAACTCCTTGATGTATAAGATTAGTCATTATTAATTATTTGTAATGCATTTAACTTATATTGGCCTATTAAAAACTAAAAACTAGTATTGATCACAGTGACCACGACTGGTGTAACTCGGTCAAAACGGCTAGTAAAAAATTAGGTAGTGTAAGCCTTGAAATATTAATTGTACTTAACAACTGTGTGGAACTTAATAATAATCCATAAAGACAGCTATCAAAAAGTCTCAGCATCATAATTTAACACGTCTTGACATTACACTTACAATTATACCTCTCGAAAATCAGCAATCAATCATTAACATACCACAAGCTTCAATTGTGTTGATTGGACAGCCCTAGGTAACTAAACTGGGATGTCACATTAGAGCCTAAACCCGTAACATATTGTAAGCTATCCGTCGACAAATGAAGCGTTGCGGTCAGCCCTGCGCCTACCGAATACGAGCTTCCCGCAAGAACCAATACTGAGACCTATTTGTGACTGGACTAATGTTTTTCGTGTGAACACGTATATGTAAATATGTTTATCTGTCTGTAGCTATATAGCGTGTATCGACAGGCAGAGTACAGGGTACTGGTGAATCTGCAGTATGTATGTCAACTAATCAATAAATACTATGTATTGTTAGGTAAGCGATTCTTATTCAGTACATAAGCCATAGGAAATAAGACAAAATTTAAGTACTTAAACCATAAGTGCTGTAAGAGTAATACTACTACTAATAAACATTGTATTATTGTAGCGATTCCTATTCAGTGCATCCTATTCCTATTCATGCTCTCTTTTTGTGTAGCAAGTGGTTAATTCCTTGTCAAAGTTGATCAAGCTGTTCAAAGGCATTTCATTTGGCTCATGTCCGCTGTTTTAATATGTTCCGATTAATTTTCCATGACGTGTGCGCACACGTTAACAATGATGGAAAATTAACAAATCGTGTTTATGTCTTTTATTAATCAATGTTTAAAATTTAACCAATGAAAGCTGGCTTTACAATTTATTATTTATTTCAATCGTAAAACTATATTATTTCTGCGCAATAAAAGAAAATATAAAGTAATAAATACAAGCGTAAAACAAAATAGATAAAGTAATGTGACAGAACTGTCACGTTTTATTTCTTCTCTTAGGCGCGTCTGTATCGTATCTCCTTTCTTATACAAAAATAATATCATTTTCACTAGCAAAAGTACAAAAGCCAAAGTCTGGGCAACAATTCGCACGTATCTAATATCAAGAACATCAATATAACTACGAACTTATTCGCCGTGCAAAACAGAAGTAATAAAACATTTTCCGTGGAATTCACGGCGTTACCTACAAAGAATTCACTCTAAATATCAGAAGAGCCAGGCGTCACCGTAGAAAAAGCTCGGTGCGAAATAATTTCACCCGTCGCCTCACTTGACCTCACTCAAGTCGATAGTGCTCGTTGACGGACTATCCCTCCTCTCCCCCTCGATGTACGCCATAAATAAATAAGTGTCTACCCCACGAACACTTGGAGGTGCTGCGGTTTATAACTCGTACTCCACTCCGCTATAAACTTTGTTACGATGCTGTCACTGTTACATCACTTCAACTATTTCTGAGCGATCGCGGTTCAAGTGTTGGGTGCGCTTCTTATTTTTAGATTACTGAATCGGAATGACTCGTTTTATTGCAGACCGGCGAGTGTAACTGCTCGCTCGTCGAACATATTTTTATTACCGTCCAGCTTTCGATGTACCTGTTTTTGAAATAATAAATCCTTTCGTGCCCACTATATTACCTAAACACGACGTTAAGAAAATCAACATCGCACTAAGACGTGTATTTTCTTACGAAGTTAGACAGAGCTTGAGCAGAATTTCTGTAGTTGTTTTAGGCATCAGAGGTCGAGCCTAGAGTACAAAGTCCAAACATTGAGTAACTAATGAGAAACGCCTGAGGCGTCTCAATAATATTTGTCTCGGGCCCTTTCAAGCAGTAGACACAACTATAGCAGCTTAATAATTCAAATTGAATGTAAAAAAAAACAAACTTGCGTCTAATTTTTATACCACAAAGCCGCTGATAAGAATTACTTATGCAAATTGTTAGTAATTTATATTTTCTGAAAAATAAATTGAAGTAGACGCACGTAATTAAGAACCCTCTTTGTTTAAATAAAATTCACTACATTTCTAGAAATATTATATTTTTAAACAAAACATTGAATGCTTAAGCTGTGTATTGAATCGTGAGAGCTTGTAGCTGAGTAGCACTCTCAGTTACCCACGGGATCGGCTACGAAAGAATCATACATACAACAAAGAACTTCCACTCGGCGTGTAAGTCATGAACAAGAAACATAATGTAATTTTATAAAAACGTTCGCCACGTCGTGAATGTGAGTCGAATAACAATGTTCAACTCCCTCATCACGAGTTCACAGCTTATCAAATTTGTTGGCCAGCACAGCCTTTATTAAGTCTCTAGAGATTTTCATTAACTTTATATCTCAGAAAGCACGATAGAGTAACATTACACTTCACATAAAATGTAATTGTTTTAGTCAGAAAAATATAACGGAAGTTATTGAGCCCCGTTGAACATTAAATTTAAATTATTCGAGAGCCTATTATGAACGTTGCCGTCCAGTGGTATTTTATTAAGTTAATAAGACTTAAGTTAGGAATAATTATCTTTATAAAGTTTTAATTTTAAACATTCCACTGAAGGATCGTTATGAATAATATATTCTGTAGTTTATTGCTGGCTGCTTTAATTATAAATAATGTTTCAGAGAAACAGATGAACATTGCAAACGATATAAACTAACTGTAATATCATCAATCGAATTTGGTTTTGCAATAAACTTGATTAACGTCGTTAAAATATTAAACCTGAATTCATGCAAACAAACCTATTCGTGTAGTAAAAACTTCTTTAACATGTAATTGATAAATATTTCATTTCATTTAAAACGTAAGTGCCTAAATGCCTGACTTATAAAATAAAATATCAGTTCATTCAAAAAACTAATTCGATTATATTAATAATAAAAAATTCTAAAAGCTGTTTTGGAAGCCTAATAACATTTATTAGAAATAAGTCATCTCAATTTGTTAAAAGCATTTACGAAAACATAATTTCATTACAAAATGTTTGAAAGAACTATTTATACCTTAATGTGTTTTTCTTTCGTAACAAAAACAACAAAACCACCAATTACTTACAACGTTTTACTAAATATAAGATTTTCAATTCATGCTAAAAACTAATTTGAACTATGTAAAATTTCTCATGTAAAACAATGCTATTCATTCAACTTCTCATAATTATATGCCAACATTTGAAACAAACAAAGGCAACTAGAGAGCCTGTTCTTATTATACTATACTAACACATTATTCAAGCAGGCGACGCGTGTAAGCCAATGTTCTTGTTCGTATAGATGCTTAATTAAATGTCTAGACAGTCGTTATTACGTAAACAGAGCAGCGAAACCAACCATTCAAACATTTGAAAGTATAAAATGGAGTTTGTACCGACAAAAGTAAGCCTGAATCAACATCGGCTGCCAATATAAATACAGTCGAAAAAGTTTCGAATAATTAATATTGCTTGTTGTTTTCCGATAAAAAGTTTTTATTTTTTCTCTTTTATCATCGTAATAACAGCTTTCTAAAATTCGTTGAAAGCCTTCGTTTCTTACTTTAATAAACAGACAGAGGGTGAATGTTGTACTTGCCCTGTGTAGGCGGATACGGTGATATCAATATAATTTAATTAGTATCTTACCGCCCCTCAAGGAAGCCCAGGGCAGTGATTGATTTCAATGTTGATTTCCGAAACCTTACCCTCTTTTTGCCTGGGGCAATCGACGGATGAAAGATACGATAACCATAGTAGGTATACCACTATACATACTGCGCAAAGACGCCGACGAATTATAAAGAAAAGCTTCCGAATATTGGAGACAATTTTTTAAGGATTTTGACCTTTGTAAGCTACAAAAAGTACTAAGATAATTAAAACAAAAAGCCTTTAACTGTCATGGAAGATGTGATATATTTTAAGAATTACTTTCAAACTATTTCATAAGATCTAAACAAGACTGTGATAAGGCATCTTATGTCACGCAGAGAGTTGATAAGGGAGACAAAAAACGTCATAAATCAGCCGTAGTCACTGATAAATGTGCGGAAAATACGTTTAATTTGCGTGTATGTGCGTTGTAGGCGATGAGCCAGCAAATTGTTAATATTTATAGTCGTACGTGTGCCAACAGACTGTGTCGCCGTCCGCTCCCCGACCAAAAGAAAAGAGTAATTAAACGGATATCCTCCGTTTAGAAATATAGTAGGGTTGCACTTATGATGCATTGGCTGGGTGAAGAGGTCGACTTCCACGTTCTTCAATTAATTCCGTTCGCTAACTTTAATGTATAGAACGTTGAATATGCTTCAGGTATCGTTGACTTGCTGAGATTTCGTTGCGTGAAACTGTTATTTTCTGTATACAAATAAGAACGAAAATGTAACTTCTAGTTGAAGATTGACCCGTAAATTTCAATGGAAAGTATAATAAATACATTAAGTCTGTTGTGTAATTTTGCTACGTAAAATATCGAATTTCTGATCAGAGATGAAGGTGAAAATTTAGAGTAATTGGACGTAGTTATGAAAGAACGTTCCAATCCACAAGGTGGTCAAAATTGAGTTTTTGAGCCCAAGCTAGGTATTTTGGATCGTCCTATCTAGTGGTGAAGACACTGACTCTTTTACGACAATAACTACTGAAATAATTACACGGTCTAAATGATAAAACGTACCAAAAGATCTAAATTGTAATCGTATAACGTGACATTACATATGGATCGTACTATTTTTATTTGTTTTGGACTGAATGCAATAGAAATAACGATCCAATCCATCTTGAAACGTTTTAAAATAAATATTTTTATAATAATTTTAAATCTTAAAAAGTGACATTCCATTTGGATCGTTATATTTTATTACATTTTGGACTGAATAAAATAAGAATAATGACTCAATCAACTTGGAACGTTTTTAAAAATAACAATTATAAATGAAAATTCATTTGGATCGTACTGTTTCAATACGTGTTGGACTGAATAACATAAAAATAATGATCCAATCATCTTGTTTGTTTTTCTTCTTCTTACTATCTATTTCTTCAAAACATTCCATGTAGGTACTTTATATATAACGTGACGATAATAAATTCATATTGGTAAAAGTACCGTAAAACGGGGTGAATAGAATTCGCGGGGTGAATAGAAAAAAAATCAGGAAAATTTTCAAGTTTTTTTTAATATTTGAGTACTTCTCGTTGAAGAATTTTGTTCAAATTTTAAATGATTACACGGCGATATTACTTCTCTGCGGTGTTATAATTGTTTAAATTGATATTTATACCCAAAAAATTGCTTCAAAGTCTACCGTCCTTGAATACCTTAATATCGACCCTCAAAACTTTGGATTTAAAGTGGGATTTCTTTTCTAATGAGTTGTTTGGAGTGTTTATGTCTTTAGGTGTATATTAATTTATAAAGATACAATATTGTTAATTGAAGAAACGTTTTTAAATCTAAAAAATATGTTTAAATCATGGAAATAGTATTTTTTTTGTATAAACGGGGTGAATAGAATCGTTTGAAGGGTGAATAGAACTACAGTATGGGGCAAATGGAAACATAGCAGGGTTCAATAGAAACGCGTAAGAGGTGAATAGAAACGAGTGAGGGGTCAATAGAGATTAATAAATAGGGTTGTCAAAAACTGTAAACAAAATTAACATAAACAATGAAAAATTAATAGTCATTAATCTTCTGAACTTCACAATTATCATTGTATCAAAGTTATAACGGCAAACTACTGCATATAGTATGAAAGTTAGTTAGGTTATCTTGCTTTATTTTTTCAGTTAAAGTAATTATCAACGGTTATTTAAATTTTTAAACACACAACCTCCCTTTTCAGTATGTTGGATAAGTCGTCTTTGGCAGCCCTAACAGTTTTTCCATTCACCCCTTTGGTCGTTTCGATTTACCCCTATCGCTGGGTGAATAGAAAATGACCATTTTTTAAGGAAAAATCGTAAAATTATGCATATTTTTGGACAAATATGGTTTTAGCTCTTTCTTCATGGCGCCGGACATGATATAAAAGAACCCGACAATAAAAATAACAAGTTATTCGCAACAAATTTTTAGGACAAAGTTGAAAATCGTTTCTATTCACCCCGTTTTACGGTAAACCTTAGTCTACCTATGACCCCAAACGCTGTGGGTTAGTCTCTGAGTACCCCGATCCCCGAAGCCCCCGTCCCGGAGTGCCCCAATTTATTTTCGTCTTGTGGAAAATCATCACAATAAAATTTACATTCACATATTTCACATACATCACATGTTATCTATATTAATATTATAAAGCTGAATGAAAAGAAGAGTTTGTTTGTACGAGCAAATCTCAGGAACTACTGGTCCGATTTGAAAAATTATTTCAGTGTTAGATAGTTAATTTATCGAGGAAGGCTATAGGCTATATATCATTACGCTACTACTAATAGGAGCAGAGTAGCAATAAAAAATGTTATCTATACTAATATTACAAAACTGAAGAGTTTGTTTGTTTGTTTGAACGCGCTAATCTCAGCAACTACAGGTCCGATTTGAAAAAATCATTCAGTGTAAGATAGCCCATTTATCGAGGAAGGCTGTAAGCTATATATCATCACGCTACGACGAGTAGAAGCAGAGTACCAGTAAAAAATGTTACTAAAACGGGGAAAATTTTGACCCATTCTCTCTTATATGACGCAAGCGAAGTTGCGTGGGTCCAGCTATGTATGAATATTTCTTAAAAAATATGTTTTAATAATGTTTCATTGTTTTACTTATGTTTTAGAAAATATATATATTAATTACCAAAATATAGCAATTGTAACATTTTGGAACGTTTTTGCAAATTAAGTTAAAATCTACTTCCATACATTAAGCCTTTTTTCAAAAACGTTCCAAGTGCATTTTTTTCATAATTTGTATGAGAAATATGAATAAATTTTAGTGACAAGTATATTTAAAAATAAAGTTTTTTTATATAGTTGCAGTGATACATACTACTTAGCTGTACTCGCTACCAAAAAAAAGCGTACCACAAAATTACAAAAACGCGATTTACTCATTTTGACCTGCGTGTGGATTGGAACGTTCTTTCATAACTACGTCCAGGACGTAGTTATGAAAGAACGTTCCAATCCACAAGGTGGTCAAAATTGAGTTTTTGAGCCCAAGCTAGGTATTTTGGATCGTCCTATCTAGTGGTGAAGACACTGACTCTTTTACGACAATAACTACTGAAATAATTACACGGTCTAAATGATAAAACGTACCAAAAGATCTAAATTGTAATCGTATAACGTGACATTACATATGGATCGTACTATTTTTATTTGTTTTGGACTGAATGCAATAGAAATAACGATCCAATCCATCTTGAAACGTTTTAAAATAAATATTTTTATAATAATTTTAAATCTTAAAAAGTGACATTCCATTTGGATCGTTATATTTTATTACATTTTGGACTGAATAAAATAAGAATAATGACTCAATCAACTTGGAACGTTTTTAAAAATAACAATTATAAATGAAAATTCATTTGGATCGTACTGTTTCAATACGTGTTGGACTGAATAACATAAAAATAATGATCCAATCATCTTGTTTGTTTTTCTTCTTCTTACTATCTATTTCTTCAAAACATTCCATGTAGGTACTTTATATATAACGTGACGATAATAAATTCATATTGGTAAAAGTACCGTAAAACGGGGTGAATAGAATTCGCGGGGTGAATAGAAAAAAAATCAGGAAAATTTTCAAGTTTTTTTTAATATTTGAGTACTTCTCGTTGAAGAATTTTGTTCAAATTTTAAATGATTACACGGCGATATTACTTCTCTGCGGTGTTATAATTGTTTAAATTGATATTTATACCCAAAAAATTGCTTCAAAGTCTACCGTCCTTGAATACCTTAATATCGACCCTCAAAACTTTGGATTTAAAGTGGGATTTCTTTTCTAATGAGTTGTTTGGAGTGTTTATGTCTTTAGGTGTATATTAATTTATAAAGATACAATATTGTTAATTGAAGAAACGTTTTTAAATCTAAAAAATATGTTTAAATCATGGAAATAGTATTTTTTTTGTATAAACGGGGTGAATAGAATCGTTTGAAGGGTGAATAGAACTACAGTATGGGGCAAATGGAAACATAGCAGGGTTCAATAGAAACGCGTAAGAGGTGAATAGAAACGAGTGAGGGGTCAATAGAGATTAATAAATAGGGTTGTCAAAAACTGTAAACAAAATTAACATAAACAATGAAAAATTAATAGTCATTAATCTTCTGAACTTCACAATTATCATTGTATCAAAGTTATAACGGCAAACTACTGCATATAGTATGAAAGTTAGTTAGGTTATCTTGCTTTATTTTTTCAGTTAAAGTAATTATCAACGGTTATTTAAATTTTTAAACACACAACCTCCCTTTTCAGTATGTTGGATAAGTCGTCTTTGGCAGCCCTAACAGTTTTTCCATTCACCCCTTTGGTCGTTTCGATTTACCCCTATCGCTGGGTGAATAGAAAATGACCATTTTTTAAGGAAAAATCGTAAAATTATGCATATTTTTGGACAAATATGGTTTTAGCTCTTTCTTCATGGCGCCGGACATGATATAAAAGAACCCGACAATAAAAATAACAAGTTATTCGCAACAAATTTTTAGGACAAAGTTGAAAATCGTTTCTATTCACCCCGTTTTACGGTAAACCTTAGTCTACCTATGACCCCAAACGCTGTGGGTTAGTCTCTGAGTACCCCGATCCCCGAAGCCCCCGTCCCGGAGTGCCCCAATTTATTTTCGTCTTGTGGAAAATCATCACAATAAAATTTACATTCACATATTTCACATACATCACATGTTATCTATATTAATATTATAAAGCTGAATGAAAAGAAGAGTTTGTTTGTACGAGCAAATCTCAGGAACTACTGGTCCGATTTGAAAAATTATTTCAGTGTTAGATAGTTAATTTATCGAGGAAGGCTATAGGCTATATATCATTACGCTACTACTAATAGGAGCAGAGTAGCAATAAAAAATGTTATCTATACTAATATTACAAAACTGAAGAGTTTGTTTGTTTGTTTGAACGCGCTAATCTCAGCAACTACAGGTCCGATTTGAAAAAATCATTCAGTGTAAGATAGCCCATTTATCGAGGAAGGCTGTAAGCTATATATCATCACGCTACGACGAGTAGAAGCAGAGTACCAGTAAAAAATGTTACTAAAACGGGGAAAATTTTGACCCATTCTCTCTTATATGACGCAAGCGAAGTTGCGTGGGTCCAGCTATGTATGAATATTTCTTAAAAAATATGTTTTAATAATGTTTCATTGTTTTACTTATGTTTTAGAAAATATATATATTAATTACCAAAATATAGCAATTGTAACATTTTGGAACGTTTTTGCAAATTAAGTTAAAATCTACTTCCATACATTAAGCCTTTTTTCAAAAACGTTCCAAGTGCATTTTTTTCATAATTTGTATGAGAAATATGAATAAATTTTAGTGACAAGTATATTTAAAAATAAAGTTTTTTTATATAGTTGCAGTGATACATACTACTTAGCTGTACTCGCTACCAAAAAAAAGCGTACCACAAAATTACAAAAACGCGATTTACTCATTTTGACCTGCGTGTGGATTGGAACGTTCTTTCATAACTACGTCCAATTTAGTAGTGCTATCACAAATCACCTTATACTTAGGGCACTACTTATATATTGAGCCTTGACGAATCTGATTGTTTTAGACCCCATTTGGTGTTTTCATCGTAAAGTTTGACCTTTTTGACTACTACATTCTGAAGAAAGTTTTTAAATCTGTAATGAAAATATTTTCAATATCGTCGATTTAAAATAGTAAGTGTGCGGGAAAATGGCATTAACATGTTAACATTTTCGTACAAATATTTTTTACGACTTTCGACGTGACTTATAGAAACAGTCGTGTCTATATCGACTTATTTATTATTTTAGTGATAAAGTCTGATCCTTTGAAAATTTATAACGCCAATAAATGGAGTTCTATCATGATTATTTTTCCCTCACCACTGAAATTCCTGAAGGTCGTCCAAGGTCACTAGTTGTGTCCGGAAAAATCGATGCTGTGCAAAAATTAATTATGCATTTTGGTTTCCTGACACATCAATAGATCGATACAATCCTAAACATTATTTCCACTCCTAAATATAAAATATTTTGAGAGAACATTTCCGATTAGAAGTTTTTTTCTAAATTAGCCAATTTTTTTTCTACAAGAATTCGCAAAGGTACTCGCGCCGATTAGTGCGAACAAATGCTTGAAAATTCTATCGTGTTGCTTCAAAATACATGTACCAAATTGTGATAGACCACAGATTTAGGATTTATGCGTATGAGCCGAAAAATAGACGCGAGTCGACTTTATGGATGCTTTAAGATGAACCAAATCCAAACAAGTTATTCGCGCTCGACTTCGAAACAAATAGTTCCTTGATTTTTTATAAAAACTTTGTCACGGCCCAAAGTGTCTTTAGAAAAATGCAGAATGGTTAATTCTTATTGATTTACAATCAAAAGTTTACCGAAAGACTGGTTTAAAATATGGAAAAATCACAAAATCCTACAGGTCGAGTTCCATAATGAAAATGCCCGCCCTAACGCATCTTGTTAAACAACCGGCTATTATGTGCACGAAAATAATCGAATAAATTAGTTTCTCGCCATACACTACAGTTTGACATCAAATAACTTTATTTAGTTCCAAAACGTCAAGAATAAATAGCATTAACTTTGATTTTTCATCGGCACAAGAAACAGGTTACGCTTTTAAACACCCTGTTTTTGAGAGGTCTTCGGGAAAGAAAAAAAAATTAAAAAAAAAAAATTCGATCGGTTAAAAATCTATCTAGATCATGCATAAGAATGCCCGAGAACACGATAAAGTAGTTTTCACTCACATATTTACCGTTTTTCATAGTTAGGCTCAAAATATAAGTAGTGGCCCACGTATTAAGAATTTATAAATTCATATAAAACTGGATACTTCTATGCACCACGCTAGCGGTAAATATAAAATAGTCAGAAACCTTTCAAGTGAACAGACCAACGAAATTGAATATTCAAATTGCATTACAATTCTTCGAGTCGCCAACCAAATTCAGTTGCATTAACCTCATAAATAATACAAACGCAACAAGCTCAAGTTCTAGTTAATTATTCCCCACATGATTACCGGCTGCCGTTTGCCGATGGAATTAGCTTGAATTTTCCATAACCTCCTACCATCTAATTATACCAAGAATTTACCTACCTTAATAGCTGTAATTTACCCTACTTAAATACCTTTTCCAGTATCGGTATTCCATTAATTCCGGTCTTATTCTGTTTGCATTAATTCACACAATTTTGTTCAGAATTAAACGCGAGGACAGTCGGCATTTCATTTCCATATAGACAAAAATTCCATTACTTCAACGATGACGAAGGCTCGGCGTAAGTAGGATTCTACTTATAATTAATAATTCCATCCAGCCTTTATATATTTTATATTTGTATTTATATGAAACACCCTCTAAGTATGCACAAAAACATTCAAAAGTAAAAAATACAGCATACTATGTTCTTTTCGTGTTTTAATTCACACTTTCGACCAATGAAATGTCTGATTGTCTCCAGATAAAATTACGTATAATTTTTTAACCATGAAGTTTTAATCCAATAACAAATTCAACTCAAGCTAAAAATTCAATTTCCCATCTAATTCTAGAAAGAGTTGTATAGCACCTGGTTTCTACAAATACGTGTTTAAAGTATAAATTCTTGGATGCATCGGGAAATTTTCTTGAGCAACATCAGGCAACACACGTACCACCTAGTTACAGAACTGGCACGATCAGAGAGCAAAGATAGAAGTGTTCTGTGAAGTTTAGTGCGTGACCAGCGATTTCTTACTAGCAAGTGTTGGCTTGCGCTAGAGTTCGAGAGAGTTCACCACCAATTGAACGAGAAACGTTGCACTTTGTAAACGTCAATTGCAAGCTAGTTCGACGTTATTTTGGAGGGATTAATATTACGAAGACGATGCTAGAATCGTCGTTTATTTGTGTTGTGCAAGTTAAATGAGTTTTGTTTATTTGTCTTGGTTTCGTTCAGACGAAATAGTTTGGTTTATTGCGTTTGCTATATTGGTCCTGAATCTTGCCGTATTGTTTAAATGCTGAGCATATGACCTATGCTGCACAAATAAAATGGAATTTGATGAATCCTAAGAAGGCAATAAAGAAAAATCGTATGTTTATATATTATTATGTATGCTTTAACTGCTGATACTATAATTTACGACTATACTGTAATATCATTTTCAGATGAGTACTCACAGTAAGTATAAAAATCACATGTAGAATGAGTTAAATATAGAATACTAGTCTTTTTTAATGTCATCGAAAGAAATATAACTGTAGCCGCCAGTATTTTGTTCCAGTAATAACTGTCATTATTATAAATACATGGATTGTTGACAATGTAGTGACATGATGACCTCAACGATACCCGGACAGTTATTGGTCTCATTCTGGAACATTAACACGCACTGTGGTCAGGTATTATTATAATTTATATACGATTTACGAAACCACTTTTTCACGTCTGTGGCTTGGCGGCTTCAGTATAAATCTTTCATGATACCAAACATTTAATAATTTATTAAAATTCTCACTTCTACTACTTTTTATATTATAAATTGTAGTTTTAATATTCATTATTTAGGTATCTCTGTGTAATTTAAGCATACGTTTTCATATAACTTAATGTCTTCATTTGATATCAATAATAATCGACACATCGATACATCGATACAAATCTATACTAATATTATAAAGCTGAAGAGTTTGTTTGTTTGTTTGTTTGAACGCGCTAATCTCAGGAACTACTGGTCCGATTTGAAAAATTCATTCATTTCAGTGTTAGATAGTTCATTTATCGAGGAAGGTTATAGGCTATATATCATCACGCTACTACCAATAGGAACAGAGTACCAGTGAAAAATGTTACAAAAATGGGGAAAATTTTAACCCATTCTCTCTTATGTGACGCAAGCGAAGTTGCGCGGGTCAGCTAGTATACAATAATTGACTTTATAGACAATCGAATCATGTCAAAATTTTGTTTCTACACAAGTACTATGGGCCTAAAGGAAAATGCTCGGAAAAGGCAGTAAAGAATTACAAAATGCATCCACGCAGTACGCATTCACAGTTCAAAAACGGCCTGCAAAAATTCTCAATCTAACGGCACCGGTCTATTGAATAATCACAAAGAGAGCAATTGAGTGCTGAACGCGACTGAATACAATTTGATTGACACTCACCCTTTCATATTCGTTGATAGACGTCACAGTCACGCATGCCAGTGACGTCACCGCGGCCATTTTGTGAACGTCCATTATGTCTGACAAATCATGTCCGTTGGAATTTAAAGCAATATTTGAATATTTCTATAACGATTTAGGTATGCGTGGCACTAGCGTTGAGTAAAAGACTGACGGTAGTGCGATTCTCTACAGTCGGTACTATCGACTATCAAGACTTTGACATCGAGAATGTACTGCAAATATAGTTCCCGCGGCCCTCGCTAGAGGCGCTGATCAGATTTTCGATTATTGATAGTGGATAGTGGTACAGAAGAAGAAAAAGACAATCGCGCTACGGTTCTTATAGGAAAATCGATTAAGTCATTTTAGATACGGGTAAATAATCTTGCGACATACGCACTGCAATTTACTGTGTACAACTTTAAGCTTAACATTTGTACTTTGCCTTGCATTTAACCGATAGCAGTTGCAGTCATTAATGTGATTTTGAACTTTCGATGTTAGAGTAGGTATCAAGTATTTATCTACTAAACGTCAATACAGTTGAACTGATTCGTCTGAAAGTGGTTTCTAAATCAGGTTAAATACCTGAGTACTAGCACTATGTGACTTTTCATACAAACATTTTAAGTACTTATTGGACAGAACTACTGAATAAATATTTCATTCGACATTTATATACGTAGCTACCTATGTAACAATGAAATCGCACCATTGAAAGACTTATAGTGGCGGCTGGCAGATTTTAATAAATGTGTGTAACTGCACTAAAAACTATATTTTAAATGCTTTATATCACCCATCCATTATACTCGCGGAGGCATATAGTGTAATCCGGCTGGCAGATATGCACAATGTGGTTTTCAATGTAATTAAACGTAGCTTTTTTTACTTAAATTCAATACTAGTATGGCGTCATAATAAGATTATCTTCATTTCATTAACCGTAGTACTGTAATCCCTCGCTATTAATTAAAACGAGCACAATTAAATTTAATATTTCTGATACATCCATTAACACTTATTACTGTTCTGTAATATTTACATTTCGCGTTTACGTTTGGTTAATACTGTTGATGTTGGATTTCGAAATATTCGTATTGGAGAGCAATATTATGAAGAGAGTTCGGTAATACGTTAGTGCTCTAGCGTCTAATTGTACATCGAAATAACATCGCACGAGTCTAGCGAAATGTACGATTTTATTGGATTGGATTTATACGCTGTAGTAGTAAAGTTCTGAAATTTGTATAGTAATTTACGCTGAATATAAAAAATACCTAGCTTCCTATGACATATAAAAATACAGGAATTAACGCAAACACGCATTTTAAGACGCGAGACAAAGCGCTGAAACCTCGGGCATTCTAAGCTATACAATAATAAACGTGCAACACGAAAGTTTAAAAGTTGTATAAGCCAGTATAAGCCATAATTACCTATTTCACAATTTCAACCACGCGAACGCAGTACTACGCCGCAATTATCTAGCTGCAATCTCTTTAAGAATACAAAAACTACGACATCTAAATTAAGATTTCACTTGCAGACCTTCACTCTAGAATTTCAAATAAAAAATTATAATAATAGAATAGCTGGCCGTATATTCTCAATGTTGGAGAGCTACTCAAGAGGTGGGTACTCACACGTCGGCTGTGCCAACGACCAGTGCTCCTTGAACCGGCCACTGGCCAACCCACTTCAACTTCCCAGAACTTATATGCCTTTGGGAATATTCTACTGTTATTTAAGTTATTCAAGCAATTTATCTTGTATATCTTGTTGTAATTTCTTCTGCTTAGTTTGTTTTATCTGCAATTATCGGATTTCTATTTCTATTAAAGTCTTGTGTGTATATTGCATGTGTAATTCGTTACTTAGAATACAGTATGAAATTAGTTCTGAAGTTTGGATTCTGTTTCTTAGCGTTTTTTTATGTATTGATAACAAACCTATCTATTACAGGTTTACACAAAGCAATTTAAAATACGGGACGTAAAAGGTAGAGAAAAGTTTGCTCTTTAACAACAAAAAATGAAAATCTGATCAGCACCTCTGACGAGTGTCGTAGGAAACATTTTGGCAGAACAGTCGATAGTAGTAGAGAATCGAGCTACAGATATTGAAAAACTTTCGGATGTAACATACATTAATACAAGTTCGATACTCAATGATACCGTTACATGTACGACAACTGAACAAATAGGAATCTTCGGTCGACACACATAGTTTATCTCCTACATTAATAAATAAACTACTTTTCGTTCCGGAAAATGCGCAGCTCCTTCGGGGATAGGCCCAACCGAAATCCTTGCGGATCAGCGGATAAGTTCCTCTAAACATTCCTGTTTGAAAATCATAATAGTGTACCTGACAACTAAAACATATAACACAACAAATTTTAATTAAAACCAATTATACGGTACAAAGTAACACAAAATAATCCCCTGTAATAGACAAATTTGTTTTGAAACAGCGAATATTGTAATAGTAAATGAATTATTTACTCAAACAATGATAGAGCTGAACGGAAAATCGGTAGTAATATTAATTTCGACTAAACGTCCATCGAAGATGTGTTTGACAGCACAATTTTGTTAGATATTACGCTGAATAATAGATAATTCAATATTGGTTTACGTCACAGGGGATTATATTGCTAACATGCTAACAATGTTTACACAGTACATACAATGTATAGAAAATTCTACAATTTAAATAGTCAATATTTTTCTATATAATGTGCCAAGCTACCTAAGGTGTTGGCTGTAATTTCCGAGCTCGCCAAGAGGCAATTGGCAATAACAGTTTAACGATATTTTTATGCAGATGAATTTTGCAGTCCATTACCTCGATATGAATCCCTAGCGGCCCCTAACATCTAGAATATCGTTCCGTTTTATTCGATCCCATTACTCAGCCATGGACGTAAACAAACATCAATTCAAAACGGCCTTACGAGCCAAAACAACCATAATACATCTTCCAAACAAAGGGATAATACTTTCGCTTTCAATCCAATCACAATTAGGTAAGTAACCCATGTAATTACTTAAAGTCGGTAGATCTATTCCCCCAACAAAAAGAACCTGGACGTTTCATCGGTTACAAAGGGAATTTCGCCAAACTTCATCAAGGGTCTAAAGGAAAAAGTTAGATTCGAGAAAAGGGAAAAAAGATTTGACCCTCTAAGTTGGGCCACCTGACGTCCAACAGGGAAATGTCTTTATCTTATTTGCTGTTACTTCGACTTACCTACATGTAACGATCGAAGGAGTTGGGATGTTGTCACTGATGTACCGTAACGCCCGAAACGTAATAGCATTGTTTGACCGTTATTCTAAAGCCCTCTTTTGGGATCTTTCTTGGACATCTCACGTTTTTTTCTATCCATCAAAGCTCAAGCTTAAAGAAAAAATGATAAAGGACCCGCTTCAACTTACGTCTTGCACTATGATCGATCTAATACTTTATTCCTCCTGCACCGCCATTCTGCACTGAATTATAAAATACAGAATTCTCACTTACTTTAGTGCAAGTGTAAAAAGTTGAAATGCCTGAGAGTTTTAAACAAGTTACGATTCAGATAAAAACAGACGTTTAAAATTCGCTATTATAACTAAAACCGTTCCCGGGAAGTAAGTTATAAACATACATAACAATAAAAAAATAATTACTTCAAAGTTATACTTATATTTTTTTTATATTGAAAATGTAGATTGAGTAGTATTTGGATTGATTGTTTAACATTTCAATCGTTTTATGGAAGAGCGCAGTCTTCAACTATAGATATTATTTGGTTAAAAGGAGATTGCAATCATAAACTTTGTAATTTCAACCATTTACTGCAATTAAATTATAACTTTTGTTAAAATTATAAGTTGACTCGTTACAGGGACCAAAATAATGCTAATTAACGGTGCGATAATTATCAATGAAATGTTACTAGAATAATTTTCCTATTTTCTAAAATTTCAAACGTTTATTAAACGGGCTTATTAAAACTAGCCTCAGTTCGATAATGGGAATGTTCTGGGAAAAGTAACGTTAGGAGTTAATTGCAGCGCTTTGTGCCACAATTCCTAGACTCGCAGTAATTGCGATGAAATAAATTATGGTAAATAGCATTCCCTAGAGTTTATTGCTCTATTACTGAAATTGGAAAAATTCTACTTTGGAACATGAGCGTGCTAGTATGTATTTTATTAAGCATATTGATGTTTTGTTGCAATATTATATAGTATGTTATTCAAAGGCGTGATTTAAGTACCTAAGTACTTTCAAAGTAAAATGATCATATCAGTCGAATATGAAATTATTGAAAGAAAAGCGTAATCTAAATGTTTTAATATCCGAGTGTTACGTCAGTCAACTGAATACTGCCAAAATATCAGTTACATTATATGACATCACACTAAATTTATTCACAGACACATAAATCAGTAACAGCCCCCTGTACACAAAGCAAAAAAAAAAAGAAAAAAAATTGAACATTATTCAAAACATTTTATCAATAAACGAGGCATTAACCGCAAACAGTATCTGTGCACAGTCCATCAGGCAAAGGAAAATAAGCATAAAGTAAAAGAAAATAAGTACAAAATACTTCCTAAAGCGGGCATAACGTAATTTATTTTGTTTTGATGTTGTTCGTATAGGTTCGCTTTGAGATAAGGGAAACTTTCGCTTGGTAAAAGTAAGCAATCAATGTGGTGTTATTAATGTCTTTTGTTGTACTCCATTGGTTACGTCGTTTGTAGCGTATTAAATATTGAAGTTACGCGTGCTGGTTTTCAATTTTTGGAGGAAAATTTGTATAGCACGCCAGCTGCAGATAATAGCAATATTTAAATCAGTCGCCTCTTCAACAGTAAATACGCTTACATGATAAACAAACACAATAGACGCGAAATAAAAAAAAAACACTATCACGCGTCTTTGTCACCTATTTCATTCTGTTGAAATAAGCTCTTTTGACAAAATTGATTTCTTTTTTAAAAAGACTCTGATAGAAACGTAATCATATAGGTGGAATGTGATAAAATGGGGTTACACTAGTACATTTACAGACATTAGAGTAGGTGTTGATTAAATTGGTGTAACACTTTGAGCTAAACTTTAAAAGGCTAATTTTATAAATCTTTGAACTTAAAATACCCACACACAGCTTTAGATCACTCAGCCATCGAAGAAGTTCATCTGAAATACTCCCACGGTGTCTGGCAAATTATAAAAACTACCTACGTAGCTCCTGCGAAATAAACATAAACAATTTTATAAATATTGGAGATCTTAAGGTAAATAATAAAATTAGAAAAACAGAAGGATTTTGATCTTTTGCCTGTCATACATTTACAATTGAAAAATCAGTTAGTCTGAAGTTTAGTGGGCATTTACTTTCGTTATATATTACAATAGGTATTAGGCCATGAAATTATTGATAATTAAGTTTGTTATACATAATCTGGATTCAATTTACTGGGTATAACAATTTGTCTAAATACTGTTTTACAAATAAACAAGTTTGTTGGTCCGTCTGTTACGGTTTAACGCCAAAGCCGCTGGGCCAAATATGATGAAATTGATCTGGTTAGGTTTGGGTTAAAATAAGCTTAATAATTGATGTTATTTTTTTCAAGAATCGACTTAAGTTGCAGGAATGGGGTCGATACATATATTAGCAGTGATACCTTTCGAAATTTAATCGTAATTCGTTAAAAGTTCTTTGCAAGGTCCTTCAGGTTGCGAAGTCTGGAAAATTTCGAATTAAAGTCTAGAGGTTATAGATTCCGTTTGTACTGAAAGTCTTCGCTAATAGTTGTTATTTGTTGTTGTTTAGATTTATCAGTTTCATTACTGGAACAGAGATAAGTTTATAATGCTAAGAGCTATGCCAGACACTACAAAACAAGCGAAGAAGTTCAATACTAGAAGAACGATATACTTAGTTACTAGTGCCCTCATCAAGAGGAATCTCAGCATTTTTTCATTTCACTTTAAATCGGACAATGATCCCTTCGGTCAACATCAAAATAGGGAAACGAATACTTTGTCTGACGAATACTAAATTTCTGACTGTCATATCATTATATGATGGTCAGAAATTTAGTCGGTGAACTGCAGGAAATCCAAGCAAGCAGTGAAAATATTTTGTTGGGATTTATTACTACTCTATAATAAGAGCCTAATAACATTTTGAAATCCATTTGATGATAATAATTTTGGGAATTAGATAATTCTGTTTATTTAGCTTTGACTAATATTAATTCTGGGTAAATGTTGAATGTCATTTCTGGCTTAGCAATTCCATCTATTGTCGCATTCCCAAAACTAATCTAATCCAACACACTCAATGTACTAAATATCGAAATTCTGATAATAAATCATGACAATTTATTGTACAACGAAAGCTAACAGTGATCACAGTATGTAAACGAAGTAAACAGTGTTTATAATATGCAAATGTAATCGATTTGCTGTTCATGTTAATACTGAATGCTAATTCTCATATTTGTAATAGTGTTCACGTTGCAGGGCTTATTGCGTTCGTGTATTAAACCAATATTGTAGACATAATGCACTGTATATGTCTTGGCTAATGGAAATACGATATGCAATAAGTACAGATACATAATAGATTACATTAGTCCACATTAGAACAAGATATTAATTTAACAGTATCGGTACTACATCGGAGCTTTTGGTAACTCACGTCTAATTGAAATGTATGAAACTAAGGCATGTGTTAGACCAGACTTAAGCATGTGGGCCTCAGAAATTTATTCTAAACGTGTATTTTTCATCATTTTGTTCTCTTTCCCTATCAAAGCAATCTTGACTACAGAAAAACAAAGCTGGAAAAATCTTCCATAATTTTATGGGCACATTCAAAGAAGTCTCGCACAGCGGTGCTTATAATAATATCGTTATACTAACTACATGTTTTATGGCTGCACCACACTGGAAGCAATAACATCATTAATTCAAAATCTCACGCGTAATGGATACATTTGTATGCGTGGTATAATACAACAGGATTGTAGGCACTGCAGTCAATGTATGGAAATTTATTTCACAGGCCTGTAAAGTTTTATAACCGCGGGGTTATGACTGAGTTTATTCGAGCAGATTTATTAGTGACCCACCTCGACCCAGGAATCGTAATCTGGAACGTTAATTCAGCTGTGACTGCGTGTCACTTTATGACGGTTAGATCCGCTGTCGTGTTGTCGTAAGCCGGAGGCGTTTTAGTGTTAACTCGTATTTGAGTGGCCGCTTTAAACGTGTGTTCGAGTTACCAATTAAGTTTATAGAGGTGATTCCCGTGTGGGTTTTGATTTAGTTTGATATTGGTCTCTTTGTGGTACGAAATTAATGTTTATGCAATAACTTTCAACTATATGTTAACGATGACTTGCTGTAGAGCAATCCCAAAGCGAAATAACCTGCCACGCTAACATGCCTAACTTTGAATTTGAAGTATATACTTAGGCAACAAATTTTCCAGTGCCCAAGATTCTCATCTATTTTCAGTAACAATTGCTAACGAACCAAAATATTCGCGGCATCCTTCAAACGAGCTACGAAATCAGTTTTCAAATATTCTCTGTTCTTTGTCGCATGAAAATGTCGATGCAATTACAAGCACCTATTGCCGCAATGACGCACACACACACAGACATATGTAAAATTGTTTCGAATTGTACTTTGTCTCGTACATTTAAATGTGTTTCCTCCAACCCTCTACGAAGGGGTCGAGATAATGTAAAGGACAAAGAAAAGGGAGAACAAATGGCATGCATTGTTGAAATTCTCAGTTTCGTATGAGTTACGGACCCAGTGCGAAACTGAGATGAGAAATTGCTGTCTTGAGAGTGGGAAATGTGCATCTGTTATATAATAAATGTCGTAGCTCCGGTCCCTTACTGCGTCACAAGTAATAGAGCTTTGAGGAATGTAAAGATATTTTATCAGTCGATAAATACAAAATTAATTTCTCGTGTGCGTTACAAAGCTGTGTACATGGAATATAAGTCAAATACTTCTCTAAGAAATGCCAGTATGAATAACTTGTAGATGTTTGCGATATATAGTGCAGTAAATAAACAAAGTTTTATATCACAAACTATGCATGCAACTGTGCATCATATTAGTACAAATTACTTACCTTATATTACCTTTGTTTACTTTAACTATACCAGTGTTTTAAATACTTTACGTGTATCATTCTCTTTGTAAAAGCTTGTTCGTAAAACATCACAGGTACTTACTTTTTTATCCTTTATGCTGCTTCCCAAAACAAACTAGATAAATGAAATAACATTATATTATTGTATTTCAGTGTTAAGAAAACCAACACTAAAAAAATAGTAGACGATTTTACTTTAATCAAGCGGTTTCCATGTTTGAGTTTGAATATGCGTGTGCGTGTGTCCGTGTGTATGATGCGTGTGTACAAGTTTCCCTTCACGTATGGGAGCAAATTAATGAATGAAGTAACTTCAGGGCGTAATTAGTGAGTAATATAGTGAAAAGTTACAGTTTCAAAACATCATTATATCTAACTAATTTGTTGCGCTTAGTGTGGATAATTTGAGGTTAGTTTATTTTTAGTATAACGTAGTCTTTTCGTGACTACAGCCTATAGCGTATTTAAGTTTTTCTATTTTTGTGTTTATTGGTCTATCCGTCAAAACTCATCAATACGAATATTCAAATTTATATTGTTTAGAATCCAAAAAAATATATATTTGGAAGCACATAGGTCCAAGAATTTTAACTAGTAAATACATCAATATATTCTATATCTATTTATATGTTATATGGCGTGTCTTTAATCGCATTCACATCAAAGTGCTTATTAAAAGTTCAAAGGGACGTATGTCAGTCGCGGTCGTGCCGTCAACTAATTACACAAGTACGTAGAGTCAATCGATGCAACGATGCGTGCACCGCCGTTTGATCGGTCCACCCCGTGGCTCCGTGTAATTGCTATTAAACGTGTATACAGCATTACTATAAATAAATGAAGTGTATAGAAATAGTGGTAGGCTCTGTAACTAAAGAGAGCTAGAAAATAGGTGTGTTTATTTAAATTGCATGTTTTTCCACGCTATTGTCTTTGTATTGGTTGTCGCAACTTCAGTTCTAATAGGAAGGAAATAATTGTTTCATAACTTATTTTTATAATAACTACATGTCATAGAATAAAGACCCCTCACTACGTCCGTCTATTTGTCTGCTCGCGATAGACTAAGGAAACAAATAAACGGATTTTGATGTCACCAATTTTATTTTAGTGGTCACCAATAAATAGTGTGAATCTTGAGGATGATTTTAGTGTTAATTTGTCAAGTTAAGCCCCCTTCAAAAATTTGTTTGCTAGTCTTAACTAAAACTTTGCCTTGCTAATCTTTACGGTTAAGTTAATGTTTTTTAGATTGGCAGTTGCTTTCGTTATAAAAACCACATAAATTTATTTCCGACGTTTAGTTGTTTCTAACAACGGAAAATTGAAAGCAATTGAATATACGACTCATAAATTATAATGTTATATGCATTAATAAAAGCCATGCTAGGTTTAACCTTTAGTATTATAAGCCTATAAAGGTGTTCGGGCCTTTGCCAAGTCAGCAGTATTGGGGCACATGCTACAACAGCTGTAAGAAATCCTTAAAAGAGTGTATAATCCAACGAGTTACTGGAGAACCTTGTAGGCAAGGTTCGCTGGTTGCGGAGGTCTTCAAAGTATAATATTTAGAGCAGCAGTGACCCGCAGGCTTATGCAGCTGATAGTGAACCGTTTGATATAGCTACTTGTGTTTATAAATGTACAGAATTATGAATAATATCGGTCATAAATTGTGCACGTCAAGGCTCTCTACTAAGTGGTTGGACTATAGTTTTGATACTACTCGTTTTCCCTTTATACTCCAGTCACAAATATCAAATTCATATCTTTTTAGTATACGTATGGGACTGTTTTGCAACGTGCATGCGTTCTGTTTTGTTTACCTATTCTGTTTCGTGACTGCCACCCTGTTCTCTTTGAAAAATAATAGGGACGATAAGATATCCCATTTTGTTTTTTATTTATGCTCTTTTCAAAAGTTTTGTATCAAACAAACGATACATGCAATAAAATGGTTGAATGATAAAGGAGTTTTCTTTTGAATTTTATTTGTTTATATTCCTATGCTACTTTTTATGTAAGAATGATTTATTTTGTAGTACGTCTATATTTCTTTTTATAAACTTAAGTGCACGTAGCATATTGGAAAATAATTTCTTTTATAATTCCAATCGAAACAGAAGACAGAAGATCACTTCCATAGCATTTACCACCAATGGATTTGGTGGGATTCTGCAGGAATTGCTGGCTCTAATCGAGTGGAACAATTGAAAGATAAACATGAAATACTGCAATGCAATGAGCCATGAGGAAACCGTTGCTCAGATTTATAAGAATGAAAGAGATTTTTGAAAAACAAGTCTGACGTTTTCATACAACTTCTCCAGCAACCAGTACTGAGCTGCATCCAGCGTTAAAATTATCTGGACTTCATTCATCTATTTTCTAGTGCCAATTGTAGCACCATACGTTTGTACGCATTACCTACGTATCTACATATGCAAAGCTCATAACACTTAATACTACTAAATCATTATTATAACATTGTTTCATGGAAATATTGTCAATTAAAAATTGCAAGCTGTGAGTTTCTTGCCGTTTCTTCTCACGAGCATAGCTATTCCGAAACGACGGTAGATTTAAAAAACTATGACAATTTCAAATACTTGTTAAAAGTTTATGAAATAAAACATATTTGGCTACAAAAGTTCTACTCAAAGCAAACGAAGAAATCCGGCAGCTCATAAAACTGTGAACTACAAGCCATAAAATCAAAACTGATAAAAACTCACAGTTAAATATTCGACTATAAAACTCTATGATTCAAATAAACTTGCCCATAAAAGCTAACTAGTCATCAGAATAAAGTTTTAATATTTATCGTGAACAAAGCAGAACCGAGTATCGCGTGTTTCAATTTCAATTGAATAAAAAATAAACTTTTACTGTTATTAGTTTTGTATGTATTAAAAGGTATTAGCTTCTCAATTACAAGTATTCAAAATGGATATATTGTTTTCGTTCATACATCAAAAATAATGGGCGTTAAATGAAATTTTGCCCCGGAGATGTTATCAATATATGAAATTAATTAATTTTTCCACGGTTATATTTCGCTACCCATTAAGTTTATGAGTGATTTTTAACGAGGCTTGAAAACTCAACTCAACCAAAATTTTAATTTTTTTAACTTTTTTTATGATAAATAATTGGGATGAAGTAGCTCATTTATCACATTTTTCTTACTGGCTATACTGGGTTTGACTTAACGAATTAACGATTTCAAACAAAACCATATGTCAAAGACTGATTTGTTTGGAATCTCTCATTGTACCTATATAGTATAGTCGAACCCTAAACACAACCACAAAACAATAGCATAGCACTTCATAAAGACAGATCATTTAGATACAAAAACATTTTCTCGCATAATTCAGTTCTATTATTCCGTACGTTATCAGAGTATCAAAACAGCGCACATAACACTACAGAACATTTATCTCTGCCATAGATCGTCCCAATAAACGATTAAGGAAGGATTTGTGTTTATCGCATAGTTTTTCCTCCCAAAAGTAAATAGGGGTCGTGAACTCCGCGTTTTACTATTTGTATCCGAACGTGTTCTTGTTAAAGTCACCCGAAGTAATAAAGTTTCGAGTTTAAAGAGCACATAAAATAAACCGCTCCTGTATTGGGTATAAAAACATTTGAACAACAGGGAGTTCATCATTTACTTTATTGTGCAAACTGATGAAAGTAATGAACGATTTCGACAACTTGTTTATGATTAGTGACAGAACCCAATGTTCGTATATTGTATCTTTCCAAGATTCAGAATAAGTATTCGTTTACACACTTTTTATCTTTATATAGAAAACCTTTTTCTTTCTTAGCCAAATACGTGTCCTACTGCTAAATAATATAATAATAAGCATCCACTTTATTGTTTAAAATTATCCCCATCGGCAAGATAACCTAAGAAATTGATTCAATCGAGTATGAAGAATCTAATCATACACACACATCAAGTAAACAAATCTAAAATATAACAGTAAACTTGAATCTAACTAAACGGTCTAGAGTTACGCTACCATCTTAGATTCATATCAAGTCATAAACGTCAGACGTGCAACACGGCATGTTATATGAGACATTGCAGTGAATTATCTCGAGAGGATATTACCATCATTACTCATTAGCCATTGTCGCTATTGTCTGCGCTGTCCGCAAATGTACGAACATAACTAGTTATGTCATATCTGGAACTTGAATGTCTTCAATGAATACAATAAATTACGTATCTACATGATATTTGTCAGTACACGAATCAAAGTATCTTGAAAATTATCATCATTATCATTTGTTGCAGATGATTAAGCGTCAGGCAAAATAAGTGCACTTTCGTTCGTGTCTCAAAAATGTCAGTAAAAGGTAAAGTATGTTGAAAATACTTCTACTTATGGTGAAAAATATCTTAGTAGATATGAGGATATTGATAGTAAGAAAATATTAGTTTGATGATTGCAGAAAACGACTGAATGCATTAGTAATGCATTTTGTTACACAACGTATATTAACTTTTGCGTTGCATGTTTATTACTACTAAATGCTAAATAACTAAAAGCATGTAGTTAGATATACTAGCCGAACATTTAACAAGCAATGTTAAAGTCCACGCAAACAAAAAAAAACCCAACAGTGTAAATTTCATTAAAAATCTACATCACTCTGGGTAAATAAGAAGAACTATAAAGATCTTTTAATCTTTCTTTCCCTATTTTCTTTTTAGTTTCTCTGACTTGACTTAACGACTGCTGTCTTAATTGACAACAACCGGGATCGAGTATTACGTGTCTTTCGAAGCTAGTGAGATCTTCAAATTCAGTTTTGATTTCAATTAGCATACTATTGAATACATATCCAACATTTTATTTCAGTATGAAAGTAATGTTTTATTCGTAAATACAATTTTGAAGTGGCTTTGTCAACTACAAAACACCCCTAAAACACTTTTTTACTTCATGCTAAAGCTTTCTTATGACAACCTTTTTAATTTAAAGTTAGAACAAGTGTTAATTATTACTAAGACACACATTATTTCGAAAAGTATTTCATTGGTGTGTTGCTTTGAGTTTCAATCCCCGACCAAGTTCATGAGGGGCAGAAAATGAGCAGTAGGTACTCAAAATTATAATACCATACATCAGCACACGTTAAGCAAAAACATTAACGAAACAGCCCACTTAGGTCACGTATTTCATCTATTTGAAACACGCCATTAGAACCGCGCTCTAACTGTATTAAGTAACCATTACCTCCCACTCATAACCGTAACGATCCGTTCTTCGAAAGTTATTAACATTGATTCTAAGTAAATGCCACAAAAAGGTCTAAAGTACGTAATAAAAAGGCCATCAAACTTAAAGCACGTGTGACGTAATACATTCGATACAAATGGGGTCGTTACCTGGTCTAAATTGCACACATTTTAGCGAGGACATACTGATATGAACGGTTCTTCATATCGTGCGCCTTTATCCACGCTATTTGCCTCGATGCTACGTTCAATGGTTTTTGAAGAGCGCGAGATAGTTTGTATAAGAAAGCTTGGGTCCTATTCACTTGTTGGCCTTTTCATTGAACTATCTTGAATGTAGGTTAAGTGGGTTGTGCTTAAAGAATATCGTTATATTATTCACGCGATCATTATGTCGTTCAAGGTTTCGGGATTGTATATTTATGCGTAAGTTTGCTTTGTAAGAATTAAATTTCTTACTATAATGTATTTAATTGATGTAAAACATGCTTTAGTATGTAAGTATTGTAGGTATCTGTGTATTGAAAGATATCTTTGTATTACTATGTCCATCACAATTTAAATTGTTGCCATTGTCACTTTAAAACTCAATTCAGGGAACAGAAAAATATAACACAGTATGTATTATCCGAGAACCGAACTCACGACGGCACCGCCATTGATTTACAACAGCGAACGGCAGCCAAGAAATACATGTTTGGCAAAACATACTTTAACTAAATCAAATTGGTTTATCATATCCATAACCATTGAACACAATCGGACTATGAACTGATGCAGTAAACCAGGACCACAGGCATCAAAATAAATTAATGTAATATGTTTTCAACCGCAATGATTTACTTCACGGCCTGATTAATCAACAGTTCCATTCATACAACAAGGAAAATCAACTTTAAAAAGTTAAATTTGCCATAAAGAGACAACTGTTTTAAGTTGTCAAATAAAAACTTAAGAAAGTACATACATAATAATATCACGCATGTTATACCCGAAGGTGTATGCAGAGGTGTATAAAATATATCCACATTTCGTCTTCAACCGTTTAATAAGGAGCTAGCTTGCTGCCATTATAACGGGCTCATTACCAATTTTCGGGCTACTATTAAAAAAAAATGGAAAATAACTTTGCCAAACCCGGGAAGAAACCTGAGATCTCATGAACAGCAGTCGGATACACTAAGAAAACACGCCACAGAACCAATCAAAGTTTAAAAAATGTTATCCATATGCAGTTAAAAATACAACAACTGTTATATTTTTATCATAAATAAACATAGGAAAAAGCCAGTTTATAAACGCATAAAAGTTGTGCGACAATATTGTAGTCACACCTCGGAGCGTATTGTGCTAACTCCCTCATTACCTGTATTTGCAACTAACACAACTTTTGTTATGGAAATGTTTACGATACCAACAGTCCGTAGTTTCCGCACAAATAAATATATTTACCGTCTGAGTTGGTAGACTAATCTGCAAGGAAGCTGGAACTTATTCTGATGTGTATTGCAACTGCAGTCTAAATTAGGGATGCAAACGATACGTCGATATTTCGAAAACGTTTCAACCGGAAAACCTCCATGCTTCAATTTGAAGACATCGGTGTATTGACGTCTTTCTAAATTATGTTACAATAACTATGTTTTTGGAAAGAATGGTAGGTTATCTACTTAAACTTTTGTTATTCAGCCACTCTTGGTATACAAATAATGAGTGGAAGTACCTTTTCTCGCTTGCTCGTGTCATTTGTTTTCATAATTGCTTTGATGCATTGATGTTATTTTCTACGACATTTCTCCTTAAAATGCCGATATATCGATACATCAATGTTTTTCATCCCTAGACCAAATAAACTTCGTGTAATCTAGATACCTGAGAATGTTGAGGATGTAAGGAATACAGCAACAGAGAAGCAACTGTCGATATGCTTCAGTAATGCACAAGGTAGGTATTTAGTGTATTGGTCGAAGAGAAATTTAGTTAGTGACACTATTTGGTGTGAAAGATCTTACGTAGTTCGGCAGATGCTGTATTTTGTACAGTGTGTATTCAGTAAGTGAAAATGCTCTCAGTTCTTGAGGTATATAAAGTAGGAAAACATAAATATGTGCAGAAAGTAAATGGTCTATTTAAAGTACCTATATCTTTTAAATTTATCCACGAACAATAAACATGGTGAAACCTTAAAAGAAACGAAAAAGAAGAAATTTATTCTAATTAACGAAAATGCAATTAACTTTGAATAAGGGCAACAGAATCTTAATGATGATCTAATTATTCTATATCTCGTGCACCTTTTATATCTCATTTTAAAAAGGAATTCTTTTACAAAAATAATGTCTTTGTTATAATTATCTATTCATTTGTACTTTTTATATTAAGTTGATGGCAACAATTTGACGGGATTAGGCGATATTAAGCTGAATTCTATAATTTATAGGTGACTAGTGGTGAGACTAAAAAGAAAACAAATGCCAAAAAAAACTACAAATGGAAACGCCGAAAGCGGACGCTCTAGAAATGCATACACATCTTATTGTCTTGCAAAAAGATCAGGTGCGTAGTACTCGTAACCGGCAGTCCTGTATGATAAGATGTATGAAGCTTAGGAAGTGTGTAAGAAGCGTACAAAATGGCGTTCTCTGATCTTTGCCTACCCCTATGGGAGGATTTTTTGTATGTTGTCTATAAGCTAAAAAACTGGCCATTAGTATCAAAATTAACACGATCAGGCACAATTTCAATTCAATATAATGTTAATGTCTAATTTTGTCTAAAGTATATTCAGTATTCTCTGATTTAAAATTCAACCCACGCCGTATTCTAAATGAATTACAAGCTAATCAAAACTTTCGCTCAATGTATTCTACCACATTGAAATTTTCCTGTAATTGTCAAACTTTTAATTGTTATTACCGCAATTAAAGTGGTAAAGTAAAGTAATTAAACTATCTTAACCGAAAAAATATTTTTTGTAATTTTGTTGTTTTAGGGCCACTATTATAATCCTCAATCAAGGATTGTTTTCCCGCGCAACAAATTTCTAAAAAAGTCCATCCACAAAACGTCTATATTTTCTTGGTATAGAATAAAAAGATCGCGGGCAACTAAGCTTTAATTATCATCTAAAATATTTTATCTCGTATTATAGAGTTTAAATGTATATTGCACAGAAAAGCATTGTTGTGTATGCTCTGATAATTATAGACCATATTAATAAACTTAACTTACGTAATGTTGCATAAAAATAAAATAAATATCTATAGAACCAATAGCACGATTCTCACATTTAAAATGTACTGGTTGTACATTTTTTTTCGGTAGCTAGCGGGTTGTCGATAGTAGTAGGAAATCGCGCTACTCGTCAAGCTATTAAGTTCTATACAAGCGGCAAGCGGTTTTTACTAGATTCAGTAAAACTGACAATTCCGTACCAACCTTTATTAAACTTTGAGCAACACAAGCTTTGCTTGGTAAAGCGTTATGCGTGAATAACTAAATGTATGCGTCCGGCAGAGTGTGAATACAAGCGCTATTTTTATACTAGCATACCGTTTTTCTACAACTACCCTATTTTATTAAACAATTTAAACCCAAGCCTACTTTTGTCCTTTTAAAATAAAGAGGTTATGCTTTAGGGATATAATTCAGAGAATCAAGTTATAAAGTTTGGACAATAGACGGTCCTACAATCTGCCTCCAGCCTAAATAAAACAAGACTTAATTATAATGTTTTTGTATGTTCTTACCTCATTATCATTTTGTTTGAAGCCTGTTATTCTTATAATAATTATAGAAAGTAGGAAACTTTAATAACTATTTACTTTAAATGAATCAGTTTCATTAAGATGTGTATGATCTTAACAGAGAGCCTTGCCATGCACGATCTATTAAATTATAATAATTGGTTTGAGTATTTCCAAAATAAAATAGCTTTATCATAAAGATCACAGTCAGCATAAGCCTAAGACTGACTGTTAGCCCTGAATCTTGCATACAAGGCGTTCCACCAAATTTTTGTCTACAGTATATTCAGCTTATCTTTTAAGCAAAGACCTTTAATGATTCGTCATACTTTTAAATAATGAAATATAAATACCAGAACTATTGAAATGTTGTATTCTTCAAAACTCAGTATACTACAGTCACCCCTCATTTCGCTCTTGAAAAACAATAGCCACTGCGGTAGAGCTATCAAATAAAAAAAAAACAAACCATTCTAACGATCGGAGAAAACAACAATTCTAAGAGAATACGAGCTCTTAGTAAGCTTCTCGCATTTCTAGAAACACTATTTGTAGTAATATAATATTTGCAGTAATGTGTATTGTTGTGGGTGTCGTGTTCCTTTATTCTCTAGCCAATAATGTGGGTGTATGTCAATAGAACGTTACGAGTACGAAGAAATTGTACACATAGCGCATTTTATATCGCATTTTTAGATGTTAAGCTTGGAAATTCTTCCTAACTTTGCTGCAACTAGTCTCAAGTGCCACTCCTGTATCGACAATGGGAGATATACAAAACGCACCTTAAGAACAAATTTCTGGTAAGCAAATTTAATTAACACCAAAAATCTGAATCGTACATTCAGTATACTAAGTATCTTTACTTTACAATGAAATACATGTATCACAAAATCTCAAACATATTATATTCAGCATGACACACAGAACTCCAACGACCCAATCTAGACAACGATCAGGTAAGCACCAACATAACACGAATCAAGCACCTAGCTCAGTGTTAGGCAAGTCTAAAGTCACCTTGGAATCCCAACGACGACGGTAGCTCTCGGTGACAATGTAGCGCTTACAGCAAAGGCCTAATCTACTCTCGCCTTGGACAATGTAGACGGCATTAATCAAGGCATATCTAAGCCTTTCCTATCGGACGGTGCCACGCTTTGATCTCCACAATCCAATACGTTTCCAATACTATTACAGATTCCTTGCTAATGGTAGACGGATAAGGAATATCCTTTGAACCCGAGACAGACGGATGTTTGAGGACTCCGCTCCCATTATGTTTCTAATCCTTTCTATTAGAAACGATCTGTTATCGTGTGTCGTTTGCAAGTTTCTCTAAGAATATCTTATATGGATACGTAATCTTGTTTGTTGGAGGTTGTGAGGGATTTTGTAGACACAACTTTGACAGGTTTATTTATTTTTCTGACGTCAACATTATAACGGTTTTTCGAAAAAAATATATAGATACGGCTGTAGCTTTTGCGATTACATTTTGTTTTGTGTAGCAATCCAGTTTATCAAGTTACTGCTGCTCAGCCTAGATCGTTAAAGGAACAGGAACTGCCATGATATCTCTTCATGCAACGATCAAATATTTGAGTGATCTACAACTGCTCTGCTGCTACTCGCATATTCAGTTTCAAATCTGAGTGCACCTGAGTTAAAACGGATTCAGAATCCTATTACATTGTTTATTTTCTTTGTTCAAATATTTACAAGAAAAGTATTAAAAATACTTTGAATAGAGTTTATCTACCCTAAGGATAATAATTTAAGGAGGCTTTGGTCAACTCATCCCGCTTGATCTCATCCCGCGGGATGAGTTGTCCTAGAACAATTTTTGAATCGGACGACTCATCCCGCTGATATATTTTACGATTTGTATAGACTTGAAAAAAAGTGGTTTACGCGCATTGGGGCTAATTCTCAGTGTGGCAACCGACTCGCTAATGAACTATAACTCATTATGGCCACTGCCCCTTTTGGCTACTTCTGAATAGAGCTACTTCTTAAAATGTGGAATTGATTACGGAAGTAAGTACTACTACTAAGTCTAGTCAACAAGTTTAAAAAAAATTACGTTTTATTTCTTAATGAGTGTCCCAACATATATAATAGTCACCGCGACACAAGAGCAATTCTTAGAGCGGGAGTTGTCCTTTCGAATCCCACCCGGGACAAATCTTTGTGATGAGCACGAGTATTATTTTGTTCTGAGCCTGGTTGTCAATTAATCTATATAAGTATATATTTAGAAGTATATGAGTATGTTTATCAGTTATTTGGTTACCATAGTACAAGCTCTGCTTAGTTTGGAATCGAATGACCGTGTGAGAGCCCAATGATATTTATTTATTCATTTATTTAAAAAGAAAGGAAATAAAATATATCGATATTATAAGTGAGTAATAATATTCATCAGACATTTATGAATATACAGCTTATAAACACAAAAAGAATATTTATTTAACCTCATCTCCTACTGTAATAAACTTAAGACCACATTTATAGCAACACTTTTGTTCACGAATGTACATATATTTCAAATAATACAGTACATTTTTACCTTTTCTTTAAAGCGGGATGAGTTGACTAAAGAAAAATAATAAAAATATTAATGTGGACAACTTATCCCGCGGGATAAGTTTTAAGTGGGATGAAATGACCAAAGCCTCAATTTAAGATATATGGGAAAGATTTCAAATACTAAATTCTCGATAAATGTAAGCAAAATATGATCAGGTCGATAATCTTAATGATTTGTATTGTACTGTATGTATTCATCGAAAATTTAATTTAATCATTGTCGGCCTTCGAAAAAGTAATCTAGTTACCAAGTGTTACATTGACCTGTGTTACGCAACCAAAAAAAGAATGTTCGCGGGAAGAAAACAAATTGTTACAAGCATTCCGTATGCCGCGGTGGATATTAAATTCTTTCTCTTTTGTTACTGTCGCTTCGCTTATTTTGTTTACAATTTGCGGAAAATTTTAGACGCAAGTCAACTTTTTGTCGAGTTTGTGGGATTTTAATTTGTGAAAATGCTTGCTTTGAATAAATTTCATTTTGGTAAAGTGCCTACAACTTTCGTAATGAGTCACTTTTCGCCGCAAACGTTTGTTAAGAATCTAATTATTTCATTCATTTAACTCGCCTTATTTGTCTTTCCATTTGAGAACTGCCCTTAAATGATTAGAATATCCAACTTCGTGTTTGTGAAATACCCGAAACATTTATATTTGTGAAATCGTAAATGTCGCTGATATTTTTACTTTTATGTGTTTGGTAAAATTCCATTTCCAGGGAACTGTATCTGGTACTAACTTTTTCTAATAACCGCGTACATTTATAGCGTATTTACGAATGGTGCGGAAGAAGTGAAATCGTAAAAACGGGCGAGTTGAAGTCAGTTCGCCGGTAAACTTTGATAAGTTCCATGTTGAATCCCACGTACCCGTTAGTAATAAGTTTACTAAGCATTTTCATCGAGAAAAAGCCAATTTTATCTGCACTATCGCGATTGGTATTTTTTGTTGAAATGATTTTATACAGTCAGGTTGTCAATACCGCTGGTGATATTTTAATCTGTGTATAGTATCATTTTAAAACTATATTTGTTTTCAAAAATAAAATACTATTATTTTCAGTACATAGTTGGTTGCTTGAACATACTTTAATTATATAATATACTCAGAGGTGATTGATGATAAAATAATTCTCCAAAGAATCAAAACATTACATTTTAAAAGACTCAAAACTTTTGAGAGCGATTTTATTCTTTCAAAACATCTGAATAAAAAAGCAGATGAATCGCTTTCTAAATGTAAAATTGTTTTAAAAAACTTTTACGCGGATCCCTCATCAAAACATTTATTACGCTGTGAAGGTTACTCGTACCTAATTGGTTTTTGAGAACTTTGTAATTCAATTTAATTTCTTAATCTAGAAATTTCTAAAAGAAATTAGCGTCTTAACGCACAAAGTTTTTACGAGTTAGCTAGATTTGCATACCTGAATACTAACTTAAATGTATAGGCATTTTAGTTTTAAATGGAATTTAATAACATTAATGCATCTCTGAGGCACCCAACTTAGATTTAAAATATTTTAATACTTCATAAAGCGATCGAGAATTTAATCTCTCAAGAAGATGGCCGTGACGGGTATATATTTTTATTATGAGCTTCCAACATTCTGTATAAATAAAAAAAGCCTAGTAGTACAGTAAAACTGCCAATAGGCTGTACAAACAAAACCTTTGTCCCATACAAACAAAGGTTGGCAGACATTTCCAGCCGTTCCCGGCCACTTTAATTTAAAAACAAAAAAGAAAATCCCCAAAATACAATTTCGTTTATTTTAAAGTAATTTCAATTATCGCACAAAACGGGTTATTGTTTATTTTACAAAATAATACAGTACGTGATCCTTTGTACAATCTGCTTTTAGAATTTCAGAATAAGCTTGTTGTTTCAAATAGATTAGAATAATTACTATTGTACAATTACTTAGGTACAGCTATCAGTCAAGCCGACGCCGACGCCACCGCCTCCCTTCGGCGTGTGACACCTGTCAAAACAAAAATGTGTTAGCGTTGTTACAATATGTAATGGGAAAGGGTGAACGCCTGTATAGAAATATAGGCAGAATAAAAAATTAATGCTTTAGCTGTCGCGATGTTTTTTTTTTTATTTCAGTACAACATTTAACGCTACCAAAGCCATTCAGTAGCGCGTTCTTTACAGCCAGTACTGTCGAGTATCGAAAGTTTGACATTTAAAATGCACTGCCAAAATAGTTCTTGCGACGCCCGCTAGAAGCACTGATCAGATTTTCATACAAAATTTCTCAATAGCCAGCCGGTTGTCGCTAATCGACATCGTCTTCTGATTAAGTCGTCAAAGCGAATTAATATCTTTCCTAAAGTATCGATAAAGTGAGTAAAAATATAAGTTAGAAATCGAATTCAAATAATCCAGAGGTCATCGCCTAACTGGTGCTGCAATCAATCATAGCCGTCACTGAGATTTACGTAAAGTATAAAATTCAATTTTGGCTTGACAGCACGCTCGCCGACATTTCGTCAGGCGAATATGATATCATGACCATTCGTTACGATATTGCACCAAGTTTAATGAAATGTGCGAGATACGATATTACGGATTTGTGGCTGCAACGTGCAAGGAAAATAAATGTTCCTGGAATATTTTATATTACTTATTGAATTTACGTATTCAAGGGTGATATGTGCGGTTACACGTTTTAAATCTCATAATATTTTATACCCTTGTACGGTTCACAATGTTTAATGTGTCAGCTCAACGTTCTGAATCGTAATTTTTAAGCTTCCACTTTTTGTTCCATTGTTCGTCACGGCTCATCTTATGTAATTTTCCAGTTTTTGAAATGTTAACTGAAAGCTAAACCCAAATAATCTTTAATTTTATAAAAATAATTCTTATTAAAAATTCTGCACTATTATTCAATAAACCTGAGGGAAAAAATGTCCCTAAAGATTTTGCATTTGATTAGAAATGTATTTGTGAAAAATTGTATGACATAGAACAAATAATGAAAACATTATTTCATTGGTCTCGCTTTCGTGCAGATTTCCCACGGGGAGGTGGGTGATACAATCACAAACCACTAGAGTGATGTGATGTATTTTTTCATTTTGTTGTTCTACCATCGACATTGTTTGTGCGAAACTACAAATTAATATTTTTAATGGATTTTTTTTATTTTGATTTCCCCGGCGATATGAGATTACGCATTTCAACTTTCAAGTGTCATTCAATATTTTTGTAAACTATTACAATTAAAATACGCAATTCATATCACCGGCTGCTGTAACTAATAAGGCTCTTAGTGCCAAAACTAAATTGCAACATGTACACCAAAATCGTATTTGATTATGAATTCAGCGTAATACGTAGAAATCGTAGACGCGTAGACCCGGTAGCACGCCTACGAAATTCGTAGACCATTCTCGTAGCACAAAATTATTATACTACAACTGAGCGTATATCACAGCAGGTATGCAGAGCAACATATTCCATTGGGTATGTATCAAACGAGTCGTAAATCTCCCCTTCAACACATCAAGCTTTACTACGCTCCATATGTTAATTATTACGCGTACGGCCCTATTATGAGTTATTAAAAGGATCGTCTGCATAATAACGGTAGAGAGCCGTTAATAGAGATTTCAGGCTCAGTTTGGACGAGATTTGATAACATTTATTTCATTTGCTTTTGAGTTGGATCACTTTGTTATCACCAGCCTGGATTCATCTATTGCAGATGATTAAGGTGGCGTGGGGGAGAATTAGTGCGACTTCGAATGCCTCCGTGGCGCAGTGGTTAGAGTCGGGAGGTCGTAGGTTCGATTCCCACACGGAACAATTATTTGTCCGATTCACAAACAATTATTGTTTCGGGTCTGGTTGTGCTTCAATTCGTGCGGGAGTTGTCTTTAAAAAAAAACCGAAAAAAATGTGCGCTTTCGTTTGTGGCTTAAAATGCCTACGCGTTGTTATACTAGTGTGTTTATTTTTACAATCATAATTGTTCTGGTATAATTTTGCTATAATATGTACATGTTTATATCTCAGCTAACAAGCACAGACGACATAAACATTCTGAGCTGATAGTAAAGGTATATGTAGCCAATACAAACACAGGGGTCAGTGGTCTGTCATAAAGACTGGCAGTAAAACCACTGACGTACGAAATGTAAGGTGTGGCTCCCAATATAGGTGACCCGTTTTTATTACCTATTGAGTTGTCTTGGTTATAGGAATTCTACTAACGCGTCTGGATTCTAGTAGTATCAACACTGTTTAAATCACATGGAACTATACCAATTTTTTTGGTGTAAACATTAAAAACTATAAAATTATTCTAAGCTTCAAGGTGTTTTACTTAACCTGCCCAATACTTAGCAACATCCGTGAACCCAGGACTGTTTTCTAGAATAGGCAAGCCCTTTTTTAACTGGGGGAACTCTTCTTGAAGATACACAACTCTCACAGGGGCTGAAAGTCGCGAGAATGGGCCTAGCTGATTAATAAAAAGTATTAAACAAATTACTTAGCATGTCCCCATTATTCACTATGACACGTTAACGACAAAGTTACTAAAAGTCGTGTCACTTCTGTCATATTTGTACTAACTTTATAGTGATGTTTGTAATAGAAGTGTTGTTTAAATAAAAAGGGTCGTTATAGAGTGGACACGCATGTCCGTAATCGGTTGCTAAGAAACATTATGGTTTTAATTTAAAACTTTTATTACTTTTTAACTGCGTGGTGTGTTAGGAATTTGTTTCTCACACAAATTTGTCTGATTTTACTTTGAAAACGTCAATTGTAGTTATTGTTATACCACAAAGCTAAATTAAAGTTTTTAGGAACCTCTTTGAAATCTTCATTAACAAAATCGATGGAGTGCTCGGAAATTAATAGCAAGGTATCTTACTAAAACGGTCGTCAATGATACCACATTACATTTATCTTAATTTGTAGACCACAATAACTTACAATAAGTTTCTCATGCGTCATATTCCATTAAAATACAGACGCGTTTACCTATATTACACAAAATTGATTATAACCGATTACAGTAGCGATAACAAATATTTTCATAGAAATGCTTTCATATAGTAATGAGTTAGTGTACGAGTGAGTCGATCTAACACGTAATGAATAATTGATGTAGGCTTTTGATCATCAAATCATTATTATGTACGTACAAGCAATATCGAATATGTAAATTCGGTGCGTGACTGATATTTACTTAAGCACGTACTCACATTGGTTATGACTTCGTTCGGGAATCTATTTTTGGAATTGGGTTATGCAAACCTTGTTTTGGGAAATGGTTAAACATTTGCATATTGGTTTTTAACTATTTTTTCTTTTCGTTGTACTTCTATAAACGCAGTATGGGCCTAATTTTAAGTTTAGTAGAAATTTTGCAATAAAAAAACACGGTATTCCGAAATAAACTTGAGTGACTTCTTTTTCTACAGTCACAAGAGAATCAAGTGACACCAAAAGTCCAAATCTCATTGAGAATTTCAACAGTTACTCAACTCTTCATCCAACCGCGAAATAAAACTCAAAACTCGAAACTTATCAGGCTCGCTCTCAGCCGCTGTTGAGCCAATTGGGAAGTCAAGCGTAAATTAATAAAATCATAAATAAAAGAACATTGCCCTTTAAAGTTATTCAGACACACAATAAATCTCCAAGTTGAAGGATCCTTATAAAATATCGTTTTAATCTCGGCCTTAATTTGCTCAACAAATCACATTTGGAATTTGTTAGGAAATTTAATATAACAGCATTCCCGATTAAAATTTAATTAATGCTGCTTCGAACCGCGTTGTTTTAACAGTAATTTGGTCTTCAATATTTTATTTTCGGTAAAAGATACACAAGCGAGGCCTTAAAGCAAAGCCTTTCAAGTACAATAATGTATTGAGTATTTTAAGCTACCGTCGACTGTACCACGCAAATGAATAATATTGGCATCATGAGAGAATTAATTGAATACCTTTGCCATTGATTCGATACAGAAGGTCGGATTATTTAGAAATTCATCAAACGCATTGGTCTAGTTGATACCGAAGAACCTCTTGATATTCTAGACATTGAGTTAAACAAGGTTATGGAAATAGACGTGCCGACCTAGCACAATTCTCTATCATTGGTAGGTACTATCAACTACCGAGAGTTTGACATTTAGTATGTCCTGCAAAAGTTGTTCCTTCGGCGCCCGCTAGAAGCGCTGATAAGATTTTCATACTAAATACATCGATAGCTAGCCGGTTGTCGGTAGTCGATATTGGTAGACAATCGCATTACTGAATCGTCAAACAATAAATGATAATCACTAATAAGAACATCATGAAACAAAACTATTTCAAGTAATTTATATGATATATGCTAACAAAGCCGAAGAAGTGAATAAAGAGCGATTTAATATAGAAGAAACTTTAGGTGTAGATGTCGAAACTGCAAACCATGTACAAGAACGCAGTTTAGGTATGGTTTCACGGATCTTAGTACGTTCACCGGTATACATTATGTATGTACTTAAGTGCTTTAGTGAAACTACTGCCACTTTTCACTAAACAACTCTGAAATTATATGCTAAACTGGTGCATAAACCTTATTTAACGGCACAAATATGGGCAAATAAATAAGCAACCCCAACTTCCAAGTTCGTATGGCAAGCAAAAAAACTTCAACATATTACCATACAAATGCCCAAGTTTATACATTTTTTACCCATTAACTGTAAAAAATTGGACATTTTACCCTCCTAAATAAGGAAGGCTGCGGTCAATGTTTGGTCCTTTTTTAAGGATTGCTATCATCAATAAAATTTCTACCCTCAAAAATATTAATAAACTTCGTCCCTTGATGCTTCACTGACCCCTTGTAAATTAAAATTACTCGAATGTTTGTAGAAGTTATCTTGTTGAACGTATCAAAAAGTTGATAACAACATATTTGTGTGAATGCCGAACATGACAACTTTCCTGAATTATAAATGTTGATGTGAAAATTTCCATCATTTGTAAATCGGTGAGCGTAAATAATATTTTCTTTACTTACAGTTGATGGTTTTTTGTGACTTCTCCTTCTTCCAAATTACTGTTTAGGTATACAAAATATATATAGTTTAGTGAAAATTTGCTCAACTCCTAATTATGTTTAATGAGTTTGCGACCGGTGTGCGTGAGTCCCGCAGATTACGCAGTAACCGATCTCTCATATTTAGCAGATTAATTAATTGGAAAACCGATTACGTATAATTTTAAATAAACACAACACGTGTTCACAGTTCTGGACACTTTAAATACATTGTGTACATTCCCCAAGGACTAAACTCTGTGCCATGCTGTTAGTTAACTACATAAATCAAAATTTTTAACACGAATTATTTTTGGATTGCACAATGGTTGCCAGCATATTTGAGGCAGCATACAATTTCTCAGATAAAATTATTTTACCACCGGGAACGTATAATTTTTAGCACCCGCATCTCGAACAATTCTCACATACGCGAGTCCACAATAAACTCGAAAAGTCATGTCTCAAGCGCTGTCAACGAAAGAAAAGTTTAGATTTAGAGGGGTCTCCAAGTTGGGGTGTTTTCAACTCGCACGCTACAGGAGTACTTGGAGAACTTAGCCAACTTCTGACACCTCCGTCGAGGCCTCTAACGTTATTTACAAGACGACTCGAAGAACCTATTCAAAGGATATTCTATTAAGGAGTTGTTGGAACTTTATTTTCCGCGCGAGGGAAGGTAATCAGTAAGATACGACAACGTTACGCCCGATCGCATTATTCCACGGATTCAGTTACCTTAAATGCCGAGAATTTACGTTTTTGATGTTATTAAGTGAGCAATTATAAGTTGCGAGGATTACGTCTAAGAGTTGCGAAGTAAAGACAAAGTTCACAAGTGGGATGAACTAGGCTTTTATGTACGACAATTTCTCTCGCCATTTTGTTTGTGAGCAAACAATTTGATAAGAATGGAAATGACGCGAGTGACAGCCCGCTTTAATTACTTTTCTTTTAAGAACAACTCGTGTAGAAGAAATTAATTATTCATGTTTAACTCACGATAATTCTATAAATATAAGTTAATGTTTGAACAAGAACAGGTTTAAGCTCCTTTTAAACAAAGGGATTAACGAAAATTCATCTTTGTAGAATAATATAATGACTGAAATATAAACTTGCCAGATATAATCGTTGGTAAAATTATTTATTTCACATTTTAAGGCGTGCGAAAGGATTCAGCGATCCAAACAAGTTCGATATCAAAATATGAATGCGAGAACAAGGTGGCCAGAAAGAAATGTGGAAACAGAATTTTCCCGAATAATCTGAGCTGCGTATTTTACTTATTTACTTTAGTTGCTGCTATTATTTCCGTCGGTCTTACAGAATACTAAAATACCAACAAAAAAAACGGGGGTTTACTTAGTATTTATTCAAAGCGGTCCTGTGGCGGGTTCTCGGTCGTAAAAAATGCTCTAAAATGGAAGAAAATGTACGGACTTAAATATTCACTTTATAGAATAAAACATTATTAAAACGTTGACTGAGGCTTGTTGCAAAAATTACACAGTACAACGTCTATTAAAAGCATCCGGCCCTCACATAAAGGAATACTTTAGTTAAATAGAATTAGTATTCGTGTAAGCACATTGTGGAATATATTAAAGCTCCACTTAAACGGGAACATCTTTCAGCTTACACTGTTCGGCAATTAATACGAGTACACAAAGTAGTGGTAACGTAAGCACTCTAACAAAGCATCGCTTCCTTGAACACGTTATTATCGTTCGGTATTTAGCTGAATCAGCCTCCTGTAACAAAAGTACAGACGCCGTTAAGGGCTAGGGCACACACACCTGATACGACAACCACTTAGTGAATAGACTGTACACAAAGCACACGTTCTGACTAAAATATTCAAACATAACACGCAGTGAAACCGCAGGTGCGAGCGGAATTTCATCAATTTTGTATGATTATGATACCTCTTCCCCTCTCATATATGGAAGCCGGTAAACACATATTTTACCGAGCGACGCCGTTTGCCTGGAAAAAAACTGAGAAAATGGGTTAATGTCGTAGACAATGAACAATTTGTGTCTACTTAGGCTCAATTGTGATTTAATACTTAATACTTTGGAAAATACTTCACGAGCAAACAGCCGTATAAAAGTATTTTATGTAGTGTGCTCTAAGGATATAATATTATTACCCCGATCGTTTTCTGCCGTCAATATCATGAGGCTATTTATCGTTAATCCGCCAATATCCATCTTTGTATTAATGATATCGATATCTCAGCAATAACATATCTGATGTATTTGATTGTGGCTATTTTCGTCTTTAATCAATAGCAAAATTCCTAGAGGCTTGAACACATATAATCAGTATATCAAGACTCACGTGACATGAGCACCCTGATCCCCTTACCTACAAAATTAAATGTCGACGAGACGTAGCCAATGCAGGAGCACTTAGTTATAAAAACTTCAGCAATATTTTACACTGCTTATACTTATACAAAGAAGTGTCTAGCACTTAACAGTGTAAGCCACGAAGCGGTATAATTCACAATTCTTGGCCAAGTTTTTCCACAATCCGTCACAACATCCCTGTGCGCGGCTCCTAACAATGCGACGGTAGCTGGTTGGCGTCTAGCCAGACACTCGACACATCTAGTGCCCACTTTACTGCGCCGGCGAAACTGTGTGACCGTAGTCATACGAACTGTGAGTGGTCGCCGTCCCAACCTTACAAATCACAAGATGGGGTTACGTTTTAACAAGATCTGAAGGCGAGTTGTTTACTAAAATGTACGGTCGAGTGGCTTGCCAAGCTAATTGGGAACATAAAACCTAAGCGGAAGAGCGCTTCGTGCTGAAAATACTTTTGTTTGCTAGAAAAGTTTTGACTAAGGTACCAGGTTATCATAGTCGGTAGCCAAACTTATTGTGCTGAATTTACAAGGAATGGAAATGCAAACTTTTTATTATCAACGTCATATACAATACTGCGACATATTGTCAGTAATTTCCAATAACGACAAAGAAATTTCTTCTGAATAATTCATTATTACATTATGAAGTTACAAAAGAATAAAGCGAATATCCAATTTGACGTTAAACTACCTACGAATTTCCGCACTCAATTATTCAGGAAAAAGAACGTAAGTGGGGAGGGAATTTTAAATTGCACATAATGCAATATCGTGTCGAATACTTCAAAAATCTCTCGTGGGGTGATAGTGAGGGGTACTGTGGTATTCCCAGTGACTAATCAAGTATGACGTGTTATAATATCATTAAATTGAACCCCCTACGTTGCGATATTATTAACTGCATTTACCATTGGATAATTACAATATTATGACGTCATCATGTGCCAGTGTTTGAGGAAGGATTTAAGTCAATATTTAATTTGTTATTAACTGCACTAGTTTCTAGTAAGCTAAGGCATAATTATCTTTCTTCCTAATAAGAGAAATTATCAATAAACTTGGGTACAGCATTCTGGATAAGTAGCTATATACTGTTAACTTTATGATTTATTTCATTATTTTGTAACTTTGTTTTGCTAGTTTTCACCCACCGCTTAGTTAACGAACATAACTCAATAAACATAAACCTAAACATGTTATAATGATTGTAACATAACAATGTAAATGGCTTTACAGTAATAATATTTTACTGATAATTGGATCTCGCAATCATCGCAAATACACAAACAGCCAAGTGGTCAGTGACCACGCCTAACTTGCCTAACAACACTGATCATTTACCGATCTGATAACGGTTCGCCGAACTAACAAAGTTAGCAAAACTGCGCAATAATATTATATCTATCTAAGTACTTATAACCAATACAAAGTTCTCTCTGAACGGATAGGCTTCTCAGAAAACTCCATGGAAACCTTTTACCCAAGCCCTTCATTATTCCGAAAATATTTTTTAATTTCAGCATCGCCGATCAAATTTTCGTTATGATTCGCTAAACGTTAACAATCTGTTTTCCTTGTGAATTTTCTGCGCCGAAGGACATTTTCATCACGTCCTAAGAAGCTTATCTTTAGTAACAGCGTACTGTAAAGGGACTCGGGTTTCATCCGAGATCACCAATTTCTTACTTGATTGGGCCGCTTGATGGCTTTTAGAACAAAGGACCCGATCAGAGCTGCAACAAAATATGTTATACATACGTCAAGCGGATCCCTATAAATCATGTTGGACGGACTCGCTTTATACTGCAGAGTCGCTTTTTACTCGTAGAATATTGAAGCAATATGAACATTTTGTAGAAGGTGGTTACCTCAATATATTTTATTAAGTTGAAGTAAATGTTGTTGGACGTACTAGTAGATGAAATAAAAAAATCAAAAACATTCGTTTGTATCCACACAACTTTGATTAACATACTCCGTTTTTTGCGTCGTAATAAACAAACTACATCCAGCACCAACGCTTTCTACAAAATAATCGAAATGGCCTCAAAAAAATAAACTTCACCGAAAACCACAAACCAGATACAGAGCCAAAAAAAAAACCAATCCGTTTCTATCAAAAATTGAGATTAACATTTTAATACGAATGCGGATAGACTAGTCCGTCGACGCGACCCCGCTTGCAATATTTTCAAATGAAAACTTGCAGGGATAGTGGACAGGCTGACATTCGTCAATGTACACAATGCCTTTTGTAAATTCCCCGCGTGCTTTACCAATCGCAAACGTATGTACATTTCACCATCCTAGATAAAAGAGAAATTGAAAATTCCGGTCAAAGTTTTTACTCAAGCACAACCTTTTGAACGTCTGACACGCGCTAGTTATATTTGTACGAGTCAAACAATATTTAATAAACATAATAGGATTTATTGTCTTTGATGTGGATGAATTAGTGTGTCATTACGCGCACTTTTCCAGTGGATATATCATAAGTGCGATTGATTTCACGATCAGTGATTTTGTCTCATAGTAAAGCCAGTTTTGGAATAATGTAACTATAGTAGGGCCGCTGAATAATTACCGATTTGACACATGACAAATTGACAATACTAGTGAAGTGACTGAACCAGTGACCCTAATATCATTTTGGATCAGTTTGTTTTTAAATATTCTAGTATAGAGTGTAATTAAATAAAAACAAAACCAATAATAGTTAAAGACACAAGTTCTTCATTAAGTGGAGTATCCTTGATGAAATAAAATAAATATCCATATTCCTTACTCCTATATTCCATCAATATTTCTTGAAATGAAAATCATACCTATTCCAATTAATTCGGACCGAATACTATTAAGCACATCACTATGAAAACAAGACGCACGAATCCGCACCATGTAACTTTGTGCAAGCGCGCCAAAGAACAAAAAATAAATGTTTTCACATTATTTACAAACTATTTTAAGTTTTGAAACAGTGTTTATTGGAAAATTACTTAATTCTGATATTTTGACATAAAGTTTTATATTAAAGAGGTATTCTAAATCATTCGCCAAATGTGTCGCTCGTGCAAGGTTATATCGATTAATCTATACTAATATTATAAAGCTGAAGACTTTGTTTGTTTGTTTGTTTGAACGCGATAATGTCAGGAACTACTGATCCGATTTGAAAAATTCTTTCAGTGTTAGATAGTCTATTTATTGAGGAAGGTTATAGGCTATATATCATCACGCTACGACCAAAAGGAGCGGAGTAGCAACGAGAAATGTAACAAAAACGGGAAAAAATATGACGCATTCTCTCTTATGTGACGCAAGCGAAGTTGCGCGGGTCAGCTATTTAAAGAATAATCTGTCAAATCGGTAATAACTCAGCGGCCGTACTATAACTTCATTACAAAAGTAAAACCAATAAAATATATTATTAAGCAATTTAACGCAAAATAACTACAGCATAAATTATACAATATACTTAGCATTCATGCACATAAAATGATAAATATTTGAATACTAACCCTTATCCGATCCAGAATAACATAAAAAAATAAACCTTTTAGCATAAACAATGCGAAAGGGGGACATCGATACATTTCTCTTACCCTATTCACGACCCATGTCACAGCGCCAAGCAATTTCTGCAGCCGAGTGAGAGAAGCCCTTAGGCGACACTATAAGTACTTCACATAATATAACAAAATTGAGCATTTCGCATAACAAGTGGGCTTGCTGAGGTACTTCTCTATTGTTACTTGACAGCTTCCCCCTCATAGTTGCAACTGAGGGAGCGGAGAGTAAGAAAAAACATCTGATATTCAAAGTATGACACGGAACTGCTGTCTAATTCCAAGGTGACACATTTGGGGTATTTTAGAGCTGCTGTAGAATAGCTGTTAGATAGTAAATAAATTAAGCCAAGACAAGTCCATAATTTTGTGTCACAAGAAGTACAAAACTAACAACTAAATAAAACTAGACGAAAATTAGTTCTGCGTTAACATATATTTCGGACACTCAACAAAATCAACTTTTAGAAAATTCCCAAGTGGAGCCGCGGGCAAAAGCCAGTATTTTTAGTAAAAAAACCACTCAGAGGGATAATAAAGTACGCGGTACTGGTATATTTCGCGCAATGCAGTTAAATTAAAGGCGATTAACACTGCACTCCGTCGTATTCGAAGCCTCACACGATATTTATACAGCTCACATATTGCTTGATTAAATTACACCGGCAAGGTAATACATTTTTATTTTGCTTTTAATACTAATGCTAATGAATTAGCATCTAATGTAACGAAGTTCTAGTTGTAGTCACGCTACCGTACTGCGATAATAGCAGCAGTACGGTTATTTATATGTAAATTATTTTAATATATTCTCGTATAATTCATACAGAGATTATATTTTTACATGAATATTTCCAATATACGGCACGTGTAGCGCATTAGTCGAAAGTAGGCACTACGTTACCGACGCTTTCGAATAAAAATCTCCATTTCAATTAAGTACCGAGATAAAAACAATTGAATTGATTATTTCTTACCCCGCGCCATAAAACCCACTTCGAGCCCATCAAAGGGTTAAGGAAACGCCATGAAAAACACTCCCTGACATGGGAACCGTAGATATCTTTTAGTACAATATGCACTTCATCTTTTTTATCAGAATACGTAAAAAGGTTCCACCGATATCGACGAAAAGGGGTTTTTACGATCCATGGGCGAACCTGTATACCACGACTAGTTTCATACACGCGTCTATGTATATCTATGACAATATAATAAAGAGGAAGACTTTTTGTATATACGAGGAAATCTCCGAAACTACTGAACCGATAGTAAAAAATATTTCACCAATAGAAAGCCATGTCCTCGAATACTGTACGCTACTTTTCAGGGGAAATAGTTGGCATACCACGGGATATTTCGCCATACAGTCGGAATAGTTGGGAGAATCTAGTATATTATACGGTGCACGTTTATGCGTCCCGACGTTTTATTTTGCACGCGTTTCAAACCTTTTAGAAACTCCGAATGTAGTGTGTCCGAGTGCAACGTTAGATTTTTCTACCTTTTTTATACAAACTGAAAGGCTACAGGACACTGTTATTTGTAAATATTTGATTTTTCCTTTCACATTTATTTCTATGTGAAAATTCCTGTGATTGCGAACCGTATAGTGCCAAAGTGGAAATTCGTTTGATTATTTTCTGAAAAAACGGAGTATTTGCATATACCGATTATGTTTACGTTGCTTGTTCCAAAGAGTTGTTGGTATTGTAAGCCTTCTTTTTTAAAATATATGTAATGAAGGTTTGCTTAAAATATAGTACGGACTCCGATATAGCAAAGGCGACTGTAGACATCATTTCCTTCCTACTCACGAACACAAAGAAGGACCTGAATCGGGAAGAATATTTTAAATCGAATTACAAGATTTACCACTTCACAGTAACATACATTTTAAGTGATTTTTCATAAATCCTTTCATCATTCTTTCCACGTGTCCCCGGGTAGTGGCGTGGCCTTTCATTTTTATATCGACCTTTTCTTTCACCCGAGCTCTCCTCATTCCTTATGCGGTCCGCGACCGTGACTCCACACATTTTTCTAAGCACTCCAATTTAAAATATGTTTTCGAATTCAAATATTTTTGTTACTAAATCTTTGCTCGCGACGATTTTACAGAAAAATAGTGATGAAAACGGTTTTCATATTTAAGTTTAGTTGAATCTTCGAAATGCTTATAAAAACTAACCGACTGCTACGTATGCTGTTCCTTATCTCTGAAACAGCATTAAAATACAAGTACACCTAGTCCTTAAGCATATTATATAAAAGTTAAAACCTATCTCGCATTACAAGCTCAATCTCACCGACACGGCGTATTCATAATCAAGATTTACATTTTCTTATGAAAACCGGTAATCTTCCAAAATTACCTCCCACGTTACCTTACATACAACGTTTCGTATCAACATAGGCGTTAGGAGTAATGAAAGACCACCGTTTCTAGATAATTGCCAAGATATGGGGACAATCCGCTTTATCGCAACAACTATCTGCAAAGATATATTACATCTGTTGATGAAGCGTATTTCCTTCGAAGCAAGGGGCCGCCTTCATTAGTACAAAGTTATATTTTATCTTGATTTAGGTTTGAATTCACCGAACTAGTTTGTGCCAGTACCTCGATCGCCGCTTTGATAATTTTGATCCTTGTGAATTCGCCTTAAAACATCAAACGTTCGAGCCTAATTGCTATCAAAATAAATCTCTACCGTTACCGTTTATATCAATTAAAAGCTTTGCGTTTCTTCGTCATTATGAATCTGTTTAATAGAGCTTTTACCGGATAATTAAGCATCTGAAGTGAATGGATATTAAAAGATATTGGATTGAATTTTGATATTCCTATTCAACACAGAAATTATTTTTAGAGATTAGCATTTTCTTGAATATTAGAAATACAAAGTGATTATATTTGATTGAAAATATTTTTTTATGTTATAAACGGCTTCAAATACTTACCTAACAACTAAAGACCTACACAGGCTTTAAAAAGCTGTTTATTTCCCTGCCAAGTATCGTCTACTATCGTAAAATCATAAAACAAAATTCAATACAGAGCCATAACATTCGATTGTTAGTTCATCAATAACAGTAAACAAACAACTGGCATCCTTAAAATAAAAGTACCAAAACCAAACAAGTGTACCACTTTGCCGTGTTTTGAACGATACGACGAAATACTAACGACGATTGGAGCGGATTTAAATTGAAATCAAACACGAGTTGCTCTGAATATAGCTGAGATCAGGTTGATCTGCAGTCAGACGCCAATTAACAATGTTGACGTAAGCATTGGTCCTCGATGCTCAAATACTCGCTCCAATGAACTATGTAATCTAGATTGGCTTATAAATGGTATATGATATTGAATTTATGTTTAAGCCCAGATTGGTTCTGCGTTGTGTTAATCGTATTAATTTTAAAACGCAATCAGTTTTGGAAATATCTGTTTTGCATTTTCGCCGGATTAGCGTCTCTTGATTAAGGTTTTGTCTGCTGGGGCTTGAATAAAAATAGAATATGATCAATTACACTTTGCACACCATTCAATTACAGCTTATATTAACCAATTCGTGATATAATTATGCAAAAGAGTACCAATTTACGTGGTGGTTAAAAAAACAGTAATAAGTATGAACAAATTCCTTGTAAATAACTTATAACTTCAGCGATTTTCTTGGCTAATAAATTTTGAACACGTAAGAACAAGTTTTCTTATTGGCGACAACAGTATTTTTTGTCTCATACATAGGCATTATCATAGACTTGTACACAAGCACAAAACAGCTAGAAGCAAATAACTTATATAACACATCAAAAAGTCACAAACATAGTCATCTATCATACTATCATCAAAGTAACTTCGAACTAACATCAGAACTGCAGGTTTATGCTTATTGGTTATAACATAAGCTATCTGGTGATCACATTTCTTGGATTATGACCGCGTAAAACTTAGTACGTATACCTTATTAAACTTACGTAGTTTCGTATGAAACGATATTCGTGTATTCAGTGATCGTAGTCGTAATAGTATTGGTATTATCAGATGGTACTAGATATTTAATGGTTGTATCTGCTATTCTATAAGTGGTACTTAGAAAATACGGCTTGCGTAACTGTTATGTTTTGTTTTTGCTTTTATTTTTCTTTTTTTGTTAATGTAATTTATTTGTTTGATGGTAACTCTGATCATTTATTTCGTTCAGGACCTTTATTACCACAGTTTAAAACCCTAATGCCAAGTTGCTATCTTAGTAAATACAGTTACAATTTAGGATTTTAGCCATTAAAAGTCTTTACTCGTAATAATAGAGTACTGTCAGACATCACAAAAAATGTTTATGACGCTTTCGAACTTTTCTTAGAATCATTATTTATATTTACTTCCGTATGTTTTGAAAGCTTTCGTCAACTTAAGGATGACAACACTTATCTCGAGAGGTCTTTTAATAAATTACGTAATAAATTGGAAGTAGGTATTCCCATAGCTACAAGAGCGAGAACGATACTCACAGAAAAACACCGAATAACAAAAAGAAAAATTATATTTAATGCGAAGCAGCCGTTTTCCATGACCTCCTTGAGCGCCAAAAAGCGTTAAGAGACCCTTTGTGAAAGCCTCCGATGTATTTTTTTTTTATTATTTTTCTTTGTCTCGAACCTTCAGAAGTACGCCTCGTCTGTTAAAATAAAATATTCGACCCGTGAAATAATTGCGGCAGTAATTTTTAGCCCTCATTTAGCAACGTTTTATTATTGCGGGAGACAAAAAATAAGTGGCTCTTCGTTAATTCGGGATAATTATTAGGCGGTCCGTTTTATGAAATGGCACGTGTAAGGAATATAATGGAAAGTAAAGAAAGAAAGCATTTTTTTGAAAAATGTTTTGCTTTCCAAATTGGCGTGATAATTAATGAGACGGAATAAAAAAACGTGGATAAAATTTACATAGGACGGCCAACCGGGGACGAAAAATATTGGATGACTCTATTTTGAATATTACAAAGGTGTTTTTTACGTATTCAATGCAAAAAAATTGGTTATTTTTTCAAGGTGTAGTTAAACACGTGAATTTTTCAGTTCTTGTACCAACTTTTTTGTTTTAGTGCGTGCAGTACGACAGTCCTTTTAACATTTTTTCCTGGGACTCAAGTATAGTTTTATTGTTTACTTGCCAAAAACATCCAGTATGATTTTGATGAATGCGCCATCTATGAACTGGCACTTGAACTATTGTCGGTTTTGAAGAGAGACTACAGTTGCATGAAAGAAAATGTTTGCTGTTGAACCCCCTCCTAGATGGCACTGACAGACACAGACTGTGGCATGCAACATTCAACGAGCCTACAAGTTAGGGAAAATCGTCAATAGATGTCGCTCATAGCCTGAAAAAAAATTGATGATTGAAAAATTTTGAGAATTTAATAAATTATGCTAGTACTTCTAAACAAATAAAAATTATCAAGCCATTCATAACCAATTATAGGTATTAGATTCAATAATAAAATATATTAAGTAACTTGATATATGTACCATAATAATGTTACAATTTATATCCAATCCTCTTTATATTCTACTATGATAGATCAGACAGCTTTGCGACATTGTCTTCGATTTTCTAATACAATAATTTTACAAAAATATTCATCACAAAAATGATCTAAGATAATCTCAAATTAATATCATTCCTATTCCCTAGTCTGGGTTGTTGAACCGCACAATGCAGTAACTTATTATTGAAATGTAGCGAGACGGACTGAAGGATATCTCAACTTTAATCGAGTTGTGCGAAGCATTATGCTTGCATTGCAATGCCTCCTAGCACACCACAATTGGATCCTTGATAGGATTACGTACTGCTCTTTGCTAAATGAAGCGTCTCTGTTCTGAATGCTTAGGTTACTGTGACCGTGTTATTACTGTTGTCTTCATTTGTAATTTACAGTAAGAAAAATACTGTAAGTAAAAAGATTAAGAGTAATGCCCAGTTTTAGATATACATTTAGTGGTAGTTTATGTATTCGATAGCCGTATTGGTTCAATTTCATCGTTTAATACGAAACCTTATTTTTGCGTCCTTTTAGGCCTTGCAACAAAAATTGCTAGACAATCAAATTTGAAAAATCTATAGATATAGGTATGTTTGTTTCTTATTCTTTGGTTTTTTAAAATTACGCGTGTGAAAGACCTTGTAAATAACGTTACGAACAACATATTAACGTTTATAAAAAGGCTACTCTTAACTCCGTCAGCGATACTAGCCAGTTTCAAAAAAGTAAAGCGCAAAAGACATACTTTATTCTCTTAAGAGCGTCGGCATGCAGTAGCTACATACATTTGGTGTAACTAACGAGTGGACACTGAACTTGTTCCCCGGAGGATCCCACAGGTCAGCTTCGTTTTAGCCCACACTTTGTGAAATTTTACTTTGTACTTAATTTCAGAAGCTCTTTGCTTTAATAGGAGCCGGGTCGAATGTTTAAGTGTAAAATAGTGCAGGATTTCTTATCCCCTTTCAGTTAAGTACCTTTGTTGCTAAGCTTGTTACTTTTTAACGCTGCCATTTATGTGTTAAGTTATTAACGGGGTCTAAATAAAAGCGTAGATAAGTACACATTTACACTCATATCCTGTTATGATAAATTGACACAAACATTAGATATTAGGAAAAAAATCATTTGAATTCTGGACTTCTAGTTTTCATACTGCATGCACCTATCGAATCTAAAACTCTGTCCTGCAAATCATAATATAATAAATAAGATATCCTAGACGAAACTGCGTTGAACAATAATGCGTATCGTCCAATTCAACAGCAAATTAAAAATAAAGAAAAATATTCTTGTACTTATACTTTTTAAAGAAAATTCCTCAACTACACCTTATTAGTAGTACAAACAGAAGTAACAGATACTTTACAGTTGTCGAGAGATCCTATTGAGAGTTGATTGGCCCTCAATACTCACAATAACAGTAATTGCAGCTCTCTGACAAAGAAAACAATGGGATTAACTTTGTTTACTTCAATATCAGTTCCTTGGAACACTTTCTTTGAGTTGTTTTTATAGTTTACATCGATTTAATCATGGTTTTGTACAAAACTATTTAGTAACTAGCCTTTGCCTTCGTGTTTTTACGATTAAGAGCAATATTTTGAATAATTAGAATATTTTTTAAGATTCAGAATTTCGGATTTTCGGTTGTCGGATTTTTTGAGATAGATAAGATTTTTACTTACCAAACTCGGACATTATTAGATTAAATCTACAGCTATTTGGTTCATTGTGCGACAATATTTTACATTTATCACAACAACAAAATAAATAGCAAAACAAAAAAATCTTATCGGCATCTTATTTCTTTGCAACTAAAGAATTCGTGTAAAAAAAATCTATAGAAAATATCAAATAAACTTTTAATATTAGAAACCGTATACAATCATGAAATTTCTTGGAAACATGTAACAACATACAAAATCGGGATTAAGTTCAACATCGTGGTATGACTACGAATATCATTTTATACTACGCGGAACCGGAATCCTGAACACACATCATGCAGTTATACAAGGATTTCCCTTAATATACTTATATGCATATAATATACACAATACCTGAATTTATGTACCTCTATGATAAAGTAATTAATGTTTAGTAATCAATAATTTGGCCGAGAAAAGAATATATGTACTTAATTATGTTTATACTTATTTATGATTCTATTATAAACGGTTAAATAGGTCTTAATGATTTAAGCGGTGTTGGAATTTAAAATGTTGAGTAAATCTCGCAGAAGGCTATACTCTCACTAATATGGTTCAAACAATTTCTTCAAAAGCTAATACTATATGCCTCCATAATTTCCATGCAAGCATTAATAATATTTCTCCTCGCTCACCTCACTTACAATGCAACACACAAAATGACATTACACAAGATTGGGTTTCCAACTAACAGCCCCCATTAAATATTACCGAGCACATATGCTTCCCTCCATAAACCAGGCGATATTTTCGAATACAACGTAAGCCGGTTGGTACACAGCGCTAAAACGAAAATGCGCTCACGTGGTCCTACGTAAACAAATTGCAATGTATGTAAACATAGGATGGTAGTGCTCGGGGCGCGCTACACCACCGCGATTTTCGTCAATCGCCTAAAACAAAGAGCCGGGGTGAATATTAAAGGGCCGGCGACACTCAAGCGAGTTTTTCATCAGGCGACGAGACACCACTGAGCCGCTTTCAAACCTTTCTTTTGAGATCCCGCGCAAGATTAGGCACTAGTTCTTATGGTGTGACCGTAGTGATGTGACTTTGTCACATCTAAGTATAGTTTGCGGTGTCGATATTAGTTTCAGTTTGAAATTACGTCTACAACATAGACTATTAGATCGACTAGCTTTTAGACTAATGCGTTTATTATGTGTATTTCAAATCGATTGTTAATTTATGCAATATTATGCTTACCACTAATCAGTTTCAAACTATCATTGTCGATCGTGGAACGTCGAAAGTCACGATCATATCATCAATACCAGAGGAGTGACATCAGTGTTTTTCGAAAATTTGGTAAAATATAGAAATTCTACTTTGACTGTCTCTGTGCTCTGAGCCGTATTATATACCAATTGCATCGATCAGGAGGTCCATACTATTTCACCACGCAACGTGCATTCTTCTAATTTCTATCAAAATATTTCATTCAGCTGTTGCAGCTCGGTAATGTGCCCGCCTGCCCGGTATATGGAAACCATTTGAAGTTTGAAATATGAAACTATCGATAATTCAATGTTCGCTTGGCCATCCCTGCCTCGTTATTGCACGTCATCACTAGTGTAGCTCGCGACGGCACTCGACACCGCGATGATTCAGCATGCTCAATCCAAAAGGCTTTTACGATTCCTCTTTCATTCTCACCCACTGAATTCGACTCTTCCCACGCAGTTTCAAACGTTTACAGTGACAAACCAACCTAGAAAATGTTAAAAAATGTCTTTTGAAATAATAGTAAAAATCATTTTTAGTATCTAAATTTTTTTAGGAACTCCAATCATAGCTTATACTATATTAACCAAATAAGTGATAAACGTACTTAAATAATTCAAAATACATAAGTACTTATAAATATAAATTTACAACTAGGTTCGTAACAAATACTCGTCCTTTTTACACAAATACATATTAGCATAGAATACATGCATTGCTGATCAATTAAAAACCAACTACAAAATTAGCTCAAAAGCAACAATTTCTTCAATATTGCCTATTTTATAAATAAATGCATTTTACGAAAATTTTATAACATATAATTTTAATTAAACCAAAATTGGGCAGACATTTTATCGAAAGTGCACTTAAATAAACTCGCACAAAGTTTAAATCGTAAAATAGTGGACGAAATGCAGTGTAGCAAAGAATAGCAGTGGTTTTGTACAAACTGACGCAAATTGGGTGAGTTGGGACCGTTTTGCAGTGCTAACTGAACTTTGTTACAACACAAAAGTTTCACACTGACCGACCAATTTAAGTTCGTGACTTACTATTGGGCAAATCCCTCTTAGTGGACCTTAAACGGTTTTTACGGTTCAGTTTGTTTAGTTCCAGAGATTTCGGGCTTTGTTTCCTTTATCGGATTTACCACGTTGAAAATCTATTGAAAATGGATGTAGATTTACCGTCTGGTTTTTAGCACTATACTGATTTAAGTCTATCAAATTGTCTATCACCTTACACCTATTTAAGATCTTGTTAAAAGTTAGGTACTTACTAGATTAACATCATACCATTTTGCTTATGCATTACCTATCTAACAGCTAGGTACTTCAAATCCAACCGTTTGTAGTCCCCAGAGTAAGATGCTCTGTAGCTTTATACGTAAACAGAAACACAAATATTTACACTCAACAAATTATGCCCACGCAAATTCCATATCAAGAAAAAATCTTAATAAATATAAACATCAATCAAGCGAGTGGTATGGGGCCAATGAAAAATGGCGATTGCCATTAAAATGTAAACGCACAATGAAACACGCGACGCTCTACGTAATTACAACGTTTAACTTGCATCAATCATCTGACGGATTTCTGTTTCGTATTTATTACTTTCTGTATTCTTGTACTGTTGAAACTGATTTTATTGTATTGTAGCTTGATAAAGGAGATCGGCAGATTTCGTACAGCTAAAAGTTTGTGTTGTTTCGTAACAGAATTTGTACCACTTATTAAGGGGACTAAGTCACTTATTTTTATTTGGGAGTATTATTTTTAGAAGTCCGGATTAATTAGAAAGTATTTGTTTATTTAAATAATAATTTTTGGTCCATGGCTTATATTTGTTGACAACTAAAGAAAAAGAAATGCGAACGGCAGGTTTATATGAAGAATTCGTACAGCTTATAAAATGTCATGTTTAGGTTTACTTTTTGTTTTTATTGGTAGCTAATATGATAGACAAGCTTATTTTAAAATTCTTATATTTTTAAAAGTTGGGAGGTAAAAGTTATGTCCATTTTTAGAAGCCCCGATAGTTCGCTAAATTGCTCACATGCTGTCAAAACCACAATTCAAAACAACAGCAAATTGGCGGATGCGTAGACGTCAGACGAAAAGTGACGTCTCATGAAAGGAGATCGGCAGATTTCGTACAGCTAAAAGTTTGTGTTGTTTCGTAACAGAATTTGTACCACTTATTAAGGGGACTAAGTCACTTATTTTTATTTGGGAGTATTATTTTTAGAAGTCCGGATTAATTAGAAAGTATTTGTTTATTTAAATAATAATTTTTGGTCCATGGCTTATATTTGTTGACAACTAAAGAAAAAGAAAATTTCATGAGACGTCACTTTTCGTCTGACGTCTACGCATCCGCCAATTTGCTGTTGTTTTGAATTGTGGTTTTGACAGCATGTGAGCAATTTAGCGAACTATCGGGGCTTCTAAAAATGGACATAACTTTTACCTCCCAACTTTTAAAAATATAAGAATTTTAAAATAAGCTTGTCTATCATATTAGCTACCAATAAAAACAAAAAATAAACCTAAACATGACATTTTATAAGCTGTACGAATTCTTCATATAAACCTGCCGTTCGCATTTTGTTAAAATAACAAGCGTCAAATATCACATTCGGTTCCAATTCGTTGCAGCAATGGTCATACGCAGTCTGCATGAGAATGATTTGGAGGTATCTACTGCTGCGGCTAAAGAGATTATATTAAGTTAATGCAATATTCTTCGTGAGTTTACAATTCGAAATATTTTTGTTATATCCAGTAATTAATTCGCTTTATATAATAATACATATATTATAATCACGTCACACGTCACAGGTCGATGCATCGTTGGGTAAACAAATAAGGTAAGATCACGTTTAATACCCGCTACTTTATAATATATATGTGTACAAGTCGCAAGAGATTAAAATCGCTTCACGTACACTACCTTTAATTACCTAATACCTATGTTAATCTAATTCTCATTTAAAACGGTTAGTGTATTTCTTATAATATCATATATCTTTGTTTTAATATAGAGTTACCTTACGCACGACATACAATTAAGCCCTTAGCTTTAACGATCGTTCAAACATTCAATAAAGTAAAATTTATTCATACTTACACAACTTTACAATAACACTATTATAAAATAAACAACGTAAAAAAACAGTAAATTTCCTTGAGAAATTACTACAGAACATACCTTAGTATAAATGGCAAACCACACGTTGAAATGTAGGTCAAACCATTGCATTGAATTAACGTAGGTGTTAGAGGTGCTGCACTAAAGAGCCTTTGACTTATGGCCTACCACGTCAAAGGAATGCACTACCTACTGTCAAGAGTGATTAATGTATGGAGCATTGATGCATTTGATGCCATGTATAGTAACTCGTCTTATAGTAATGATATACGATTAAAATCATCGCAATTAGTTATATTTTTTACATCTTTTAAGAGCACCAGCTCTAGGTTTCCAGGAAGCCTTCTCCGAACGAATTAGTCTGTGTAAAAAGATTTCCCGGTGTAAAAAGTATCCGTTGTGTTAATCCAGATTAAAGTCTGTATACCATTATCAATTATAATCCGCTTAGTACGTTTAGCGTAAAAATATGCAATCGTAGTGGATGTATCCTAGCTATGTTTAATTGAACGAAGATTCTATCGTTTTAAAGATTTTACTGTAACTGCTTTCGCAGAAGAGCTGGTCTCGTAGAGGACTTTTTGCAATCCTTTTGCAAAATTAATTTAATAAAAACTCACCACTGTAATCCGAGCAAACATTTTATTGAATATGTAATCCGATTGTAACTTTTAAACTGTAACGTTGCAAGATAATTTTATGGGGAGTGGAAGCGAACATGCATTTTTACTTGGAATGCTTGACGTTTCAGCGCAGGTTTTATTGGCCATCGTCGCAATTTGTACACACTGATTTATTATCTTTAAAAAATCAAGAAAATGAAAAGTTGAAAGGAGGAGGAGAGTATTTGATGGGTACATAAACAGCTTACTATGTATGTACTTATACAACACATAACTTAGGATTTTTTCCCCAGAAAATCATTTAGCGCGATCAAAGTCGCGGGCTCGTAAATGCAGAAAGTTCGTACTCAACAATTTAAATTCACATCCATCAAGACTTATCCAACGTATTGTAGCAAATCCTAAGCTGCACACGTAGTAGCAAAACTTGTTCTAGGCACGCAACTCAAACAGTATCACAGTCGGTATTAATGTACCGTGAAGCAGTCAAACTCCGACCTAAGTTATTCACCAGTTGGTGCAAGGGAGACATGTCTACCTTCGACAAGAACTCCTCAGAGAACGGAATCGTGATCATGAATTATGAATACCACGCGTAAGTCTTGTATAACTTGTGTTCTGTTAATATTAGCTGTGTATATTTGTATTTTGTAGGAAGTCATACTGAAATGATTGAGGTAGATGTCTACCTATTTCATTGTTTAAGACAATGGATTATTGACAGCTGGAGGTATCCGGTATCAGATTTCGGGTGGTTTGCCGGTGCTGTACACAATTAGAAGAAAATAGATTCATTAATTGCCGGCTCGAAATCGAACGCATATTTGTATTAACAGATTTTCTTTGTGAGGTACTCCGTTACTTACGTTTTATATATGAGTCAAAAATCTTTAGTAGGTATTCTTAACCATTTCGTTAGCCTGGATACCAATGAGACTAAACAGTCTTGGTTTTGTTTTGGTTTAAAATATACGGCTTTGAAAACTCAAAGCCGTAAATTTTCAACCAAAAACTTAACATTTAACCATCAAAAGGTACAAGCAGTATAATGAATAAACCGCGACAGTATACAAACACTCAAACAACGTCACGTCGAAATGAAAAGCGCTTAAATGCATCATTAAAATTAAACTGCATTTCAGGTAGTATTACCGGGGCTATTTAACGTGCACATTTGCACATCACACACATTGCATTGGAACATGACGGGCGCTTCTGTCGGACAAGCGATTTGTGAACAAAGAAGTTAGACGGCTACCTACGGTTCTTTTCAAGTATTCCTCTATTATGTGACACACGGTTGCAAAAAGTGCATGAGCTGAGACTGCATTTGTATTGTCTTTGAAACTCGTTCCTGTCTCTGAAATTTGATGATAGATTGGTAATAGAAATTGCTCCGATTTATAAAATTGCAGAAATGGAGCCATTTGAAAGTAGTTTAGTTTTCACAGCGGGTGTCATATTGCGCAAGTATTTGCTCTACAAGATAATTTGTTCAACTATAATTAGACTCAGAAATAACATTCATTCAAACCGACGATTGTCTGACGGTCATTCTGAATTCTTTCATAAATACTTCGTAGATTTTATTCTATGTAGGTCCACAATTCACACCTTAAAACAATAGCAGTATTTTACATACAAGTTTAAACGTCCGTCTGTATCCTACTGAGTGGCCGAGCGCCCGTACAAACTTCACCGCCAATTTGTTAGCACCTCACAAAGCAACCTCTTTTAATATTATTTCGAGAGCGAGCCTTCTCAAATTAAACGCTACAATATAACATTTGCGGTATTATGAAAGCTTGAAAACTGGATGCTATGCTGCGAGCATTTGATTCTACTTTTTTGTAAAGAACGCTGAGAGCCGTAATGCGTTTGTGTATTCAGTTTAACGTCGCTGATTCAATTCGTGATGTGAGTTTTTGAACTACGCTGAGAATATAGGCCAGATATACCTCTATAGTATTTGTTTAACGAGGTTTACTATCACTGTTTTGCCTGTGTAAGCCAATACTAGGTAGTTAGTTGTAGTGTTTAAGTTGCAAAACTTTAAGTCTTTAGTGCTCAGGTTAGAACTTAGCTGAATTCTCCTTAAACTAACTGGTTTTCCCCAACAAAATAGGCATAACTTTACTTACGCTTCAATGTTCTAAGGTCCGTTCTCAGGGTATTTGAAGATAGCTTCTAACTTCCCATTATAGACGGTTATTGGTGTTTATGACAGCATGAACGGGGATTTACGTGCTCCTCGAGGCGATCATTTATAATTCTCTCAGGATACTACAGAATCTACAGATAGCGAAAAATACTCTGTAACCATTATGAGTAAATAATGCTTCTACTTTTCTTTTTACTATTAATATAATGAGATAAGGTATTCTATTTCTATGTGCCTTTTTTACCAGGACTTCTTAAACACCACATTTTTAATCGCGTGAAACGACAGAAAATTGGGTTCTTTAGTAAGTCTCAGTAACAAAAACTAAGACAAAAGCGGCTAGTGAAAAATCGTTTCTATATCCAGTCTTTTGTCCGCTAACAAGTGTCTTCCGAAGTAGCTATTAAGTACTCCAGCTCTGAACAGAGTCGTCAACGAGGGCTCGTTCCTACTACTATCCAAAGGGTCGAGAGACCATGCAAGCTTTTGTGTTTTCAACATTCATTTTCCCTGAAATTATACCACTGTAAAATGCAGGAGTATTGTGGAACTTGATACGAAAATACAAGTGGCGGGTAGATGGAATAAACATGATGTAATTAGAGGTAGAATTGTTCTGTCGCGACAAAAACTGACAGTTTCTAGTGTAGTAAGCACAATGGAGGTGCTAAGTGCCGACCGACGCGACGCTGTAGTTTTGAACTCGATGAAAGCGTATCTTTTGGGATCGGTTTAATGTAGTTTGTTCTGCTATTCTTATATGCTATTTTGTTTCATCACTCACGAAATAGAAACCGTTATTTAATATAGTGAGAGTATATCGGAAAATCGATCCATTTGTTAAAGAAACCACTGCATATAAATTATACAGTGGTGACGAAACAGACACCTAACGTTGTGAGTATGTAACTGGCGAACATATTTGTAGAGATTTCGATTTTATACATTGTTTTATCAAAATTTGCTCCTATTTATCCCCGCAGCTACCATGGCAGGTATACCGGCTAAATGAAACCGCTAAAATCAAGCTGACGAAGCGCACTCAACGTGACCGCAGACGGACTAATGTTGATACAATTTAAATGTGTAGAGTAATATCAGGCTTCAATAATACTCGCACCATTAACTCCTGCGGGATAGGCAAAGTTAGCTTGTACGCATCTACAAAAACTACATGCATTCGAATAACCACTTTCTCTTGTATGACATACAGTTCATTTTTATTGGACACATCCTTTTTGTATCAAGTGTAGTACTCATCCAGAATATCATAACAACCTTTGGCTTTGTCATTAATATTCACCGCTGTAGGCTTTAAAATAGGGTCCAAAATCGTATGCGAGATTTACACAATATACCAAAACAATTTATTCTATTTCATGCGAGTACAAATTGCCGACAGTTAGGTTAACTGTTGCTCGCAGTGCTTTCTATCTCTGCTATTGTGTTTCCCTCTGATTTATTACAAAGCATATTAAAGCAAAAAATCTCAGATGTGAATTTATGAAACGCCAAAATTACTAGAGCATAATACATCATTCAGGACGAAACTTGTCAATATTTATTTTATTTGATTTATTAAACTGAATTGAGGTAAAATGAGTGTACCTTATATCTAAGTAGCTTATTATTTAAGTATGACTTCAAGTTAGATGCTTAACAGATTTTAACTCATGATTTCTTGATAGTCGACATGACGTAGAAAAATAAAAAATCGCCGCTCTCTATCATTTTGTGTCATGTCTGTCAATACATGTAATTTATCTCTTTATAACCATGGTCTATTGTTTAAAAATCAGTTCGACTCAACTTACAAAAACCCCTTTACATTTTATACTCAACTGAGATAAAATTGCTGAGTCTCTCAAACCTAAAAACTATCGGAACATGTATAAATCACTTGGCAAAACGCATCGATTGCGGCAACGTTCCGTAACACAAAGCTCCGTTGCTTTCAACTGTAATACACGAACAAGTACAATACACGGTCGAATAAACATTCATCAATGTTTGCATCCATTAATACCGGCACTACAACTCAGGATTCATCCTACGAATCGCATTCTACTAAACTGAGATTGTTCCCTCAGGGGTAAACATCGTATTGGCTGGTATATCCTTGCATGCGTCTTCTACGTTTTGATTACAGAAGATGTATCGATTTTTGTACTAGCTTACCTTGTAATTCCGTGCCTGAAAGTAAATCAACTCATTTTTTTTTTTTTTAAAGATGAAAAAACAAACCTTTTGAACTCCAAGTATCTGAACAAAAATGAAAAAATTCCACCAGAAAATTCTTCAAAAGTTTCTGTGAGTTGTTTGTTTCTGCAGATAAAAGTTTATATAAGTACAGCTATTAAAGGGCACGTAAATCTTTGAGAACTAAAGATAGCAAGTTAAATACATAACTGGCATTAAACTTGAAATTGACGACGTTTTCATTACCCTGTATCAATTCAAAAGTATCAATCAACATTTTATGCCGCGATATCCCGTTTATTGCATCGCTGGCCGTTGTGAACCAATAAAACGGCCTATTTTATGTTGAAATTTTATGAGCAATATTTTATAAAAATAAATAAAATACACAAGAAAAATTTATTCTCACGTAAATAGTGTTTATGGGCTTATTTAAAAATACTATTTATTGCTTTAATGGCTAATGGGAACGACTCATTTTCGTTAAAAAGAAATCGATTTTTGGGTCAATTACGAAAAAATTTCCTGTTTACTACTGGTACATTTTCATAATTACTGATTCACCTAGTGAAAAATAACGTGCAAAAATTCTAGCACAAAATATGATATTGGAAAGGAAGTAGAATTTTTTATGCATCATGTGACTTGCATTCATTTACATTAACGTGCCTAGCTTGCTAATGTTTATGGTTTGAAGTCACTCGATGCATTTTTAAACTAGTTTGTTTTCGTTAAATATGATTGGTTTAAGTAAGAAAGTAGGTAGGACAATGTAAAGACAAAATGTTAAAAATGAATACAAAACTTACAAAAACTAAAAAATCCATCAAACAAACATACAAACAAATAACGCCTTTTGCGTAGGTTATAGACCAAAGAACCAAACCAAATTATCCCATATTTTTCCATAGAACAGTTGTTTAAAACCAGTACACCTTGCTTAATCTACTAGAGCTCATACACAGTATACGTAAACATGCTAAACAATCGCACGCTGATAGGTGAAACCATTCAAAAAGCCATGTTGTACGGCACGTGAGGTTGCGCACGATGGGCTAAGTTTAATTGAAGTCGGTGTGCCGCAACGCACCACTCAACCGTTTACCTACTAAGTGTTGAGGTAATGCTGACAGTATGTACATGTATATACTTTGTGTACGTCTTTAACTAGTTAACAATGCAAATCTGAGACGGGTTTAGTGAACTATGCAATTTGAAGACGTAAAACTACTAACTAAAGAGATTTTAAAGATGGTTGTTCTTCTCTTAGTCGAATTTGACAGATATTAAACGTAAATAATACTGCATTATTGTCAATTCGGAAATGTTTTTGTTTTTCTGCGAATAAAATAACGATAGTTACCAATGCCCAATTACGGCATTTTTCGGAGAAAGAAATCGTCGAAATATTTGCAAACAAATAACGAAGTCATCATCTTTGTAACTTTATATTTATTCTGCCAGTTCCAATTGATTTAAATACGTAACGTGTAAAAAATATAATAATCTTAGAGTATTTAATTATTGATATGTTCTGTCCTGAAACGTAATACACTTAGTACTTTCAGATAGTTAACCTTAACTCAAGGATAGGCGTAACGGTTCACATTAGTCTTTTAAAGATCTTTTAGCTCTAAAGATATTTTACCTACAAGTGATTGAATGATAGTTGAGTGATATTTCATGAAACTGTTATTTTATACAATTTTACTTTTAGTCCTTTATTCGTAACCACCCTGTATATTAAGGCTGCTCTAACGACTTAAACCTCTAGATAAACGTCGTTTAACCAATTCGATCGATAAAGTGACGGCAAATGAATTAAAAATCTGTCAATAAGTTAACCGATACTTATTTGGAATTGGTGAGATCGCCCATACATCTTGCAATAATTAATTTCTAGTAGCAACTGACAAAAAAGAGTTGTCATCAAACAATAACACTGTCTAAACCTTTATTAACTTCAGCGATTTGTAAATGAGTTGTTTAAAGCAAATAATTTTATGTTGAAAATTATACAAACGGGAAAAATTCATCATGCGTTTCACGTTTGGTTAAATTGTCGACCACAGACCAATGTTTTGTGTGTTGGGGAAATAATTTCGACAATCAGTGAATGTTATTGGTTTGATTTGGGTTAAATTACGGAATACGTCGCATTTTTGTTAAACCTAAAATGAATATTTGTTTATATTAATGCGATTTCTATTTCATTGCCGGTATTTTACTATTCGGGGAGTTACGGGGTTAGAAAAAGCAGGAAATGATAACTATCGGCAATAACAAAAGTGTAGGAATAGGCCTATACATCTGAATAATTTGTACAAGTTGTCAATAATGTTTCCTTACATTAAGTATGCATTATCATCGCAACAATTTTTCTACCACAAAAGTATAAAAATAGATATTTCTATGTATTTTTTCAAGCTAAAAGTATTTTGATAAAGGTATAGCCCATGAGACTGATCTTCAACTCTTCCAATTCATCAACGGCTATGCGAAGAGTCCCTTCAATGTAGAACGAGTAATCCCGCAAAGTGGGACCCTACAATCACATTTATTTTTGCATCAACGAGATGTTGACTTTTTATTTTATTTCAGTCTACACTGTAGCCTTTACTTAATAGATCGTTTTATCAAGTGCACTTATTTATCTACTTGTTATGAGTCGTATCGTAATAAGGGCATTTTTTTATTTTGTTTGAGAAATTTTATATTTTATATAATCTTACGAAATTAAGATTTAAATACGAGCAATTGGCTCTTGTATGTTGAAGCTGTTTATAAATACGTTTAAGGAATAGTAAATACTCCCTTACATAACGAATTCTATGTGGATATTTTTGTTTCAAAAGTATTACAGATGTAAAAAACTTTAACCGAAAATCTGAAAGACAAAAAAATTTTACTTGGTTTACCAAAATTCGAGAACAAGATCCAAAACATGTTTTTTTGTACCCCAGCCTCATAACTTTGGAAATTCAATTGAGCGCCGTGCCAAAAGCGTGTGAATCTTCTTACTATGCGAGATCAAATTAACAGTGGTGATAAAGGCGAGGCCATACCAGCCTGTTACACCGCGAAGCACGAGGCATTCCTTTGTGTCGCGACACAAAGAACAAGTCAGCTTTATTGAAACTGCTGCTAGATAAACGGCTGCCTTTATAATTTTCTTACCGTTGCCTTTGAAGTAAGTTTGTTTACAATTATTTTGTTTTTTACTTTGTTTGTTGAAGAGAAATGGAATTTTAACTGTAATACGCTGTTATTGCATTGAAAGAAACCCTTTAAATAAAATAGTAGATATTATATGAGATATTGAAACACTGGCGCGTAGCACAGATAAGCTGTAAAGCCGCGTAGCATAAACGTATGGGCCTTGCACGTAGTAACGGCGCGCAGAGAGCCACATATTCAGCCGCTACAATACGAAACACTACACATATGAATATCAAAAATATAAATACAAAAAACATCACTGGTAAACTTAAATCTGGGATGCGAAGGCTGCTGTACAATAAAGTATTAAAAAAAAGCAATGAGGAATACAGTTACGTCACAGCATTAAGTAAGTCGTCCATTTTCCAAAATCTTTCTACATAATCGTTTACTATCAACGGTTTTTAAGTAGGAAACACAGATTCCGTATATACTGGCATGTATAATCCCATCAATAAATGTAGAACAACACGAAATCAACACAATAGGTTTCAATCAAAACACATGTACGGTCAATCCGGAGAGCACAAAGGTCGCATACGTTTATGTTATTAGTCGTTGATTACATTATACATTCATCGGAAGCCAGATTTACGTAAACAGCTTATTATGCGGTACCTCGCCCGAAATTGCATAGCACCATTCAAATACAGCGGGCCCCTGTGATATTCACGATTTAATTTACGCCCAAAACTCAGTTTCGGGCTTTATTTTTTGAACGTGTTTACGTGAAAAAGGTTTTAATCAATTTACATTATTAAAAATGTTAGGACGCATTATTAAAGTATGGTCGTGACATGAATTCGTGATCAGATTACACGATCCTATCAGGAAGTTGATTAATACAAATTAGGTGAAAGTTAACAGAGTATAGACTACGTGAAACGCTATTTTTTGTCCAAAATCCGTATACACGAAATCCAACAGCCAGCGCATAATTAATTTCATGTTATTTTGCAAACTGCACTTGAGTCTTATTGATAAAATATTACTCAAGGACTATTTTAGCAAGGTATGTTTAACAACTCGTTGGCAGTATCTAAATATAAAGGTAGATACAAAGGGATTTTATAGCTCAAAAGTACGTAAGAAACAAAGTCGGAAACGACATTCTCCAATCTTTCTACCCACATCAGTAACAATCGTGGTATTACTTACAATCTGCGTTTTATCGCTACGTAATAAATATAATATTTTATATCTATATTTTCAATTTAATCCATAAAATTTGATAAAGTACAACGCTCAGCTGCACTCCCCACGTCCATTAATCATTGGGCAATCTAACGACCACACAAATGTTTTGAATAAATGAATTCATATGAAATAGAGTACCAAACTATTTCGTATAGTGTTTATCTATGGTGCATGTAAAATAATACTTTGTTGACAAAGCTCGTCCCGTCTCAATGTAAATAATATATTTTTAGTGTTCACCTGTGACGTGATAAGTGGCGCCCTCTGTCTCGATATTGGTTCAGGACGTTCAACTCGGCACTCATTGGTCAGTAAGTGAGAAAAATATGAAAACTTTGGCGTTGACGATCGTATCATTCCTGTTAATAGTCTTCCAACAACTTGACTAATTATTCTACCATCCATAGGCTAGCAGAAGAATTCTATAAAAAAATACATAAATAGATAGATTCTCGCGTATTGGTTGAATATTGTGGAGTAAAGAGTATGCCATCAAAACATTCTGTAAAAACCTCAAGTCTCGCCGTAAAAAGTTGTGAGATCTATATAATACCAAGTCGATTAATCTATTTAGTCTCTACTTAAAAGACCTTCTGTCTTAAGTTATTACGTATGTTATTATCATGCCAATTTAAAAAAAAATACCTCTAAAACAAATAGACCGACCTGGCCATCGCATGATTTAATTATTAGTATGTATAACACTAATCAGCACGACGAGAAGTTAATGCTCTTGAAATGTTAATGGCGAATTTGTGTTTTCTTGCGATGACCAAGTCGATCTATTTGTTTTAAAGGTATTTTTTTTTAATTGGCATGATAATAACATACGTAATAACTTAAGACAGAAGGTCCTTTAAGTAGAGACTAAATAGATTAATCGACTTGGTATTATATAGATCTCACAACTTTTTACGGCGAGACTTGAGGTTTTTACAGAATGTTTTGATGGCATCTCACTTCTTTTTGTAGAGCGAACATAAGTCCAATTTGTATGGAAAGACGTTTTTTTTCATAATTCAATATATTTTCCTATGGGAATGTTGTTCAGTTTCATGGGCTAAACACCCTTACCCACCCTATATCCCCTCCCGTTATCCCTCATATAGTAGGTACCTATTTACACCTATTTATTTTATTTTCTACAGTAATAATAATTCATTAACTGCAAATGTAACCTTGTAATCTTATACATTTATATGGGATTACAAAGTTATTGTTGCAGTTTGTGTATTTAGAAAACTGGACCGAAATTAGAAAATATTACATTTTTCCCATGATTAAGACACTAAACCCTATTTGTATTCTAAATTTTAAGCGTCTAAGTCTGCTAGAAGTACCTTAGACTTTTGATGATCGGTGAGTCAGTGAGTCAGTGAATCAGTGAGTGACAAAATTCAAAATTTTAACAAGTTGTCATTCTTAAACTACTCGTTCAAATTGACTGAAATTTTAAATATACCGTGTTTATACAATGACTAATTAGTTGCTGAAAATCCAGGCTTCTTGTTTAATCCACAACGAAATTATAGGGGTGTCAAAAATAGCCCGAATTGCTTCGAGAAAAGGATGTTACGGCCGTGCCACTTTTTTTTTGCTCGACTTGCGGGGGCACTTCCGTGCCCCCAGATTTGCTTGCATTCAATCGTAGAATTTATCATAAATTATCCGTTTCTATCTAACAGAACATGAAGAAAGAAACAATGCTAAACGACTAAGCCTTCGAACGGTTCTACAAGAACAAAAAAGTCGCCTTGCAGCATACAATACGATTTCCATTGATATCCTATAAAACATAAAAGAAACTATATTCCAGCATTTATGTATCAAAAGGAGTTAAAATAACAAAGTCTGGTCCAATTTAAAAGTGCAGGCAGCAGTGGTAGAGGCAGAGCTTCAACTTGAATTTATTGGTGCCGAGAATTTTCCTTTGAACTCGGTAACGATCTCCTCGGATATATTTTTGCATAATTTTCTTATCTTTTTTATGTCAAATATGAAGATATTATTTTGCATTTCGGGATACTTAAGCTAACGGACTTTTTTGATTATGAATAAGATAATAATCTTCTGAAGAAACGAAGAGATATGCATAAGATTCTTAGAAGAAAAAATCTAATACTTTTCACAACTTTTATTATTCATTATACTCTACCAGTAATCTACGTAGTATTCGCCTACCAAATGGTCTACGGTTACGAAGAAGAAAGACTTTCAAACTGAAGTCTGTATTGCTGTAACGCTAAAGGAAAACATCGTAAGAATATCTTGGATAGCTGAGAGATCTATAGACCAAAAAGGAATGTAATATACCCAAATTAACGCCCGGTGAGCTTGTCTCTTAAACTAGGAGGAGAGCCAAGCAGTAGGACAGATGTGTGCTAGATTTACATAAACCTAATCTGTAATAATTAACTAATACCCAATTCACAGAAGCTTTAATTTTGAAACTTTGTCCCTACAGACGTCAACGACTTTTAAACAGTTTAAGTTTTTAATTACCGCTATAACTATCATAGTTTTATTATAATTAATATCGGCTAGTGTTCAGAATTTACTGTTCAAAATTAAAGAAGACATTTTAATTGTCAATTAATTTTAATTACCAACATATTACAATGGTAATTTTGCGGTCGCCATTTTCAGCCACAAACATTTTTAATTATGTTTATCCAACGCTTTATTACAATGGAATTAATGTTTAATTAAATTACGAGCAAAATTTTATGTTTTAATAACAGTCTCGGTGACGGCTTTATTCTCTGAGTTTGGTTTTAAAATCATTGTTAATCTTTTATTGCGTTTTATTAAATAAATTGAATGATTGACTATTTTGTTCATGGAAATAAGGCACGAATTGAACTGTCTGTATCGATTCATATCATTTTCATATCGTTTAGATATAAATAGTTAATTCCGAGGAAAATATACCAGGAAATGTTTGGTGCCCCCGCGGTCATGCAACAAATACATTAGCTATGTATTAGTAAACAAAATTAAATCGATTATGATAGATGACATTAAAGTCATTACTTATATGTTCAAATAAATATTGTAATCCTTTACATATTATCAAAATAGGAGCTTAAAATAATATTGCAATACAAATAATGTACCAATTGTATTGATCAAATAACTTGCGCAATCTAATATTCTCCAGTTTAAATATTCATCCTGTGATTTCTAATTGCAGCGAAAGGCTACAAAATGTATGCAGTCGTCGTCACGGGCTCGTTCATTGATCCCGGCGAGAAGAGAATATCAGTATTGCTATCATTGTACGGTGCATCGCTAAAACTGGCTTAAATCAATCGATTAGTTACTGCAATTAACCAAAGATTTATTTAAAACTTATATATTTTTTCTAATATCATAATTATGTGAAACACAATTATTATCATAATGGAAGTTAAAACTTTTAACGTAAAAATCACGAGAATAAGTTTTAGTCATCAAAATATGTATATCAAGCCAAAAACAAATTGCGAATTTCATTCTTTCTCTGCCGTAATGAGACCAAATATCTGTCTGAAATAACTTTACAGCGAGGATGTTAAAATTAATTTATTATTCCTGTATGGTACTACGGCAGCTCTACGTTCGTAGCCTCTCGTAGCTTCTCACGCGGCGTAGCAACAGTTGCATTCGGTACGTGCTACGAAACGGGCGTACACCAACGGAATACGAAATTCTACGAAAGTTGCAGATTAAAATGTGACCTACTTTAAATCGTAGTTAAAAATACTTCGTAAAAGTTCGCGAATAGATCTAAAGTTCAACGAACTCTAGTTATGGAGGCTTTTTCAATATCTGTCGTGATGAACAAGTGAAATATGAGGAATCTGCCTGTGTTTTGTTATTTTATTTTTGCTTACATAAAAGGTAAAAGTATACTACAGATCATAAAGTGTTATACGACTTATGAGTCCGTGTATATGTTTTATGATAAAAAATATAGGCTTATAGAAATATTTTCCTTCATAATGGATTATTTAGCAAGCACTACAAATGCAGACAAAATAACACTGTATTTAACTGTATTATCAATTCAGTCATCTGTGATGTATTCTCTTTTGTAATAAGTAGGTCTATTGCATTTTATGAGTTCGTTAATTCTTACTATCGACGAGTGGGTGCAATTAATTTTCTTTCAACAGTACGTTACAGTAACTATTTGAACCCTATGCAATTTAAATCACGTAATGTCCTCGCATGCATTCCAATGTATATTTTTACTTTACTTTTGGTCGTGCATGGATTTTGATGGTTCCATTTAATATAAATAATAATCTATCACTCAATATTATTAACGATGTCGCCCGTCCGTCTATCTGTTCTCGGCAAAAAAAACATGCGGCTTTTACCAATAGACAGAGCGATTTCCGAGAAAGATTTTATCATTCGTTAAGGTTACTTCGGTGTAACCCGGGGCAGGCCGCTAGCCTCTTATAAAATAAATTCGAATATGCGGTTCTTAAGATTATTTTCTATACAAAGCAAAGGCATTGTTAATACGGTTATTATTTATTCTATCCTTTGTTACGTTAGCTATAGTAAAACCTGAGACATTCACTGTACCTCGCTAGGGATTCAACGTAATCAACTTACATACCTGTTGTTTGCGATGTGCTAGTAAATGTTTTTTATATGCTTCGAGTTCGTGGTTATCTGCGAGTGTAAAAAATATATTTCGTATGAGCTCGCCTTATTATACGGTGCTGGAAATAAAGTCCGCTGTTTTGTGCGGCTTTTTAGATTTGCAACACAGAGGTATAATAATATGAAAGAAATCTTATTGGTATTTTTAAATAAGAACAATATTTCGCAGATTTTATAACCCTTGCGCTCGGTTCTTGTATCGTTAGTAAATGCGTACAGTTACTTATGTATTAAATTATAGTAACCGGAGTTCAACCTTAGGTTTGGAAGGAATACGAAGCGTTGTGTAAAATCGTATTTAGACATTATTGTCCCTAAGTACTAGGTTATTCAAATGTATAGCGGCCAGTCTGTTGTCCTTATTAAGCGACACTTTTCCTACTGGATTATTGTATACAGGTAATATTGTTAAGATTACAATTTTAACAAATAGTTTTATTGACAGTTTGCATATGTCTCCGCGTGGTCGGCATAGCAGTTCCTAACTTAAAGCAGCGAGGAGAATCAGCCACGTTGACTTGCGACTATGACCTGGAGGGAGGCAGGTTGTACTCAGTGAAATGGTACAGGGATAATGAGGAATTCTACAGATACATGCCTAAACTGAGGCCGCCGCAGCATGCACATAAGTTGGATGGAGTTAAAGTTGATGTGAGTCCTATATCTCTACTAATTTAGCGACTATATAATTATAATAATATGAGTACAAACATAAGCATTTCAGTGAAATGTCCCACAAATTACTGTACTTTCAGAAATGGCTGTTATTTCTCGTGGTGACAAATAAGGCATGATAGTGACGACTACTCTTTTTTAATCTTCCTTATTTATTACAACCATTAACCGTTTAAGAATGGGTCACACATTGTAAAATTATACTTAACTAAAGTCTTTTAATTTATTATGTATTTAATGTACCTACCCAGTTGGAAAAGTCCACGGCGAGACGCGTGCACCTCAGGGAGTTGACGTTGAAGTCGCGAGGGTTATACCGGTGTGAGGTGTCCGAAGAGGCGCCTTCCTTCCATTCCGCACAGGCCGAAGCTTTCATGGAAGTTTATTGTAAGTCTATAAACAGTATCTTTAATCTACCACAACACTATTTGCTTTTCTAATTTATGGGGCCTGAGGTTTACTACTCAATACTAAATTACTCTATGTATTACCTCGATACAAACTCGTATACCTAATTTATGCCGATTATACTAAGCAATCGTGAATTTAAGATCACCAAGGTTCACTGACGTAAAAAATATTGACCTGCGATTGGACCAAATTCCATTCAACCAAATTGAAACACAACGTTACGACTGGAAACGTCACATCTTATTATTCACCTGCGATAAAGTAATTCTCGTAAAACGATTCTTTAATGGGCGTTGACACAGGACCCCTTTTGGTTTCCCGTTAAAATGTTTACATAAAATCCTTAACACCTATCCAAATAAGGTTTGCTTACAAAAACAAAGAGCACCCACAGTCCAATTTGAAGGATTCTTTATTCTAATGGTGCTAAGTATGTTTCTAGGGGTGAAACAGATTGATGTAGATACGCAGATACTGTTTTACATTTAATTACACATAGACTACCTACGGAATTATTTCACGAAGTTTCAAGACATAAATAAATAATGACTTTTAAAATGCCTATCAGGCGTGATATTGTGTAAGTATGTTGTTAAATAATATTTTAATTGTTTATATTTCAGACTTTCCTCGAGAAACTCCACGCATCACGGGTCACGAACGTGCTTATCAAATGGCAGAGCCTTTGGACGTAAACTGCTCTTCAGCCAAGTCTTTTCCTGCGCCAGATCTGCAATGGCTTATTGATGGGCAAAAGGTATATCGTGTTATCTTTAAACTTATATTTGTTAACAAATGGTATGAATAAGTATTAGGTGCTCATTTACGTAGTTGACGAATTTCATACGATTTATGAATGAGTAGAAGTACCTACCTAAGTAGTGGTAATTAATGAGAGACGAAACCCAAATATATTTATATATTAACCAATAGATAAATCTGAAATTCGATCATTTATGAAGCGATGTGAGAATAACGTGCGAGTTAAAATAAAAAGCAATATTAGGAAATTGTAACCAACACAGAACAACTCTTGATATGGTTTTTTTATCGCCTCTTATGACGCCCGTGGGAAATCGAATGGTTTATTTGCAGCTGAGACCATAAACCCCCATATATTTACCCTGAAACCGTACCATTATTCATTATATGGCATTGGCGGCTATTCTTATTATGAAAATGATTGTGATAGTCTTTCACAATAACTATTATGAAGATGGGCATAGCACCTTGTTCACAAGCTCTTCTACTTTTGCCTTTTGGTGAAAATGCCGGAGGCGACGTGACGCTTTGATGGCTTTATTTACTTAAAATACATTTTTGGAACCCTTTGTCCTTAACCTTTTCACCGCCACGGACGTTAAGAGACGTAAAATTGAAAATCGCTCACGACGCCATCGACGTGATAGCACGTCAAAAATATCACTTTTTTATAGTTCAAAACAAACATACAACAATACGTTTCAAGTGTTTTCTTTCTCCTGTTATTATTACCTAAACATATTTATTACATTATTACACAAAGACATATAATAATTAGACAGTTGTACCTGAAAAAAAAACAAAGTAAATCATCATGCAAAATGTATAAATTTAGCCCGCAAATCCACGCCACAGACGTGAAGACGCGTCAACTAGTGATGTGCAAGGAAAAGGACTACAATCTAAACACTTTATGCAATATTTCGAAAACAAATTGAAATACTTCACTCCTTTCTGAAAAAAAAAATTTTTGTCTGATATGTTTTAAATTAGATTCAATACAAACCTAAATATGTAATAAAACTACCATATCTAGTGATAAACTCATGACTAAATAAGTGCAAATCGATCATTTTGTGGCAACTCTCGCGCATCTCTATTAGCGGAATCCCTTACAGTGCTTCGTACGCCACTGACGGAATCAGACGGCGCGCTCTGACGTCACCCGCGCTGCTGGACACTCGTAGTGTTGTTGCAATACGTTATTAATAATAGGTACATAAATTCTTGTGTATAATAAATTTTTCGTACACCATCTGCGCCACAAAAATGTCTTCAAGTCAAATGACGACAGAAGAGCTGTTGAGAGTGTTAGAAGGTGTAGAAGATGATGTTACATATTCTGAAGCAGAATCTTTAAGGAGTGACGATTTAGAGGTAAGTTATTGTTTGAATACATTAAACAAACAATAAAGGTATTATTAATGTTGTAGGACTAACAAAAAAACACAGTTATCATGCCAATACGTACTATCTATGTTTATTGTACCTTTTAGGTATAGTTACTACTTTTGTCGTTATTCAATATTAGAAATATGTTATCACTACATAGTATATTTGTATGCTTAAATCTTTAAAACTACGCAACAGATATTGATGCGTTTTTTTAATAGATAGAATGATTAAAAAGGAATGTTTTATGTATAATATTACATTCAAGAAATAGTGGAGAAATATTGTTATTAAATACCCGTGCTAAGCAGGAGCGGGTACGAAAATTACGAAATACGATAATAATAATATTACGAAAATTTTATTTCTACATTTATTAAAATCGTAAGATACGAGTACGAAACAATTGTGCAAAATTGAGTATTGATTATAATTTAACGTATTCAGATGAATGATTAAACGTAACGATATATTATACTTCACTCCGACTTGCCACACTGGTACATCTCTAATATAAGGCGGCAAAATTTGAAATCGCAGCGCTGACCACGCCACTGGCGTTTCTTAACGTCAAAAGGTGTCGTCACAACTGGGATTAGTGCTGTGACTTTTTGAATAAAATATTTGAATTAAGTACTTTTTTTATGCAAATTGTTCGTGTATATCATTGTTATTTTTGGGTAATGAGTACTGAGTAGTGTAAAGTTGACACATGGGAGAAATTCAATAAAATTTTGTGGTACTTTTATGCAATTTTTACTCATAATATAAGAACACGTAAAATTAATCGAAGTTTTATCGATATACACTTTTCCCGTGACTATTATTTTGTAGGTATAAACGAAGGAATTTATTGCTTGGCGTGGGGAACACCGATTTTCAATATTACTCTGGCGGTGAAAAGGTTAACAAAGTGCTCGTTGGCTAAAGCAACTGCAATCCAGGTTCGATTCCCCGCCGTCGTTATGTGACTTTATCAGCGATTCATAGTTCATCACTTTGTGGACAACTATGTCAACATGACAACTATGGATATACGATGAATTAATTTATTTTATTGTTTCAGATAACAGACAGGTCATGGCTGATCGCGTATGGAGCGAAGCCTGCGCCTCAAGGATTATTAGTGTCCACTCTTGGGCTCAGAGCTCCGACTAAACAACGCATGAGGTTGAAATGCGTCGCCACTATTGGAACACACAGACGGGAACGTACAGTTACTATAGGTAATTTAATACAGTCAAAACATAATATTATATTTAACAAACAAATATAGATAACAGCTGCTTACATCATTCAATCGTAATTGTTACGTGCAACTAAGAAAATCCGTAAGCGTATCAATAACTGAAAGACAAAAAGAGCCTTTTATACGCAGTTACGCTTCTTTAGTCTTAAGGCGTAATATCACACGACGGCCGTAACATTCTCCCATGATTTAAAGAGTAAAGCAACAAAATAATGTGTGATAAATCCATAGCACTTTATATGATTTATCGAGTAATAAAATATCACCGAGAAACGGGCAGTATATTGTAAAATGAAAAATAAGCCTTCCCTTGGGAACAGAGGCGCGTCACGCCATCTATATTACTTACCGTAAACAACATACAGTACGGCAAGCAGATAGCGGATGGTTTAAGAAGTACAGGACTGTGGTTCCTTTTTTTTTAACCTATAATTTTGTATTGAGTATTTGGGTATTAACAACTAAGTTAGCTACACTAGCCAAATAACTCGATGGATATCACACTCCAAAATGTACAGAAAACGATATCTTTTTTTTTTTCTTAAAAAGACAACTCGCGCACTAAGAATTGCTCTTGTGTCGCGGGGACTTTTACAAACATACAAGCAACGGACACAAAGCACAACCAGACCCGAAACAATTATTTGTGGATCGCACAAATAGTTGTCCCGTGTGGGAACCGAACCCACGACCTCCCGGCGCAATGGGTGCAGCGTGGTGACCTAAACCACTGCGCCACGGAGGCAGTCTATCTTCAAATTTTTTATGTCGATTTTTTATCTGTTTCAGAAATAAACTCTTCAAGCTGGAAGAACCCATTCAGTTTACTATTAGTGATAACAATGAACATTGTTTGTGTTAAGATATCGTGATAGTTCTTAATGTTATCTGCTCATTGCTCATGTAAATAAATATTCATTTTTACCTATCACTTTCATTACAGTCCTCTCAACACAATAAATAATAAACACAATATTTCAGAACATTATAATATGTAATCACTTATATTAACAATATACAAAAGAACGAACGAAAATATAGTTTAAACTATGTACGAAATTAAAAGTATATTAAGTTTTAAATCATAATAACTAAACTATTGTTTTGCAAAAATATTTTTTAAAACATGGAAGTAAAAATATCGAACATGTATGTACAGATACAAGCAATGATATAAATTAAAATGCGTGCCAATATCACAATAAAATGGTGGATCATTTTTATAATTTACGTAAAACTTGTATCAATGAGGATGTTGTAATTTACTAATGAAAATCTCTGTCTCATAACCCTGTTGCCTAATGAAATCAATGACGTTGCAATTTCTTTATTTTTTATACTTAACAATCTAAACATTACATCAATAAGAAATAATCATAGTTTGGGGGCATACATTTAAATAATTGAAATGTGAAAATCTTAGTAATTTTTTTGTCTAACTAGCGCTTGCTAATAAATACACGTAGATAAGAAAGATGAGTTACTTTTTTGTATAAATGATCAAACCAATTTAGACAAGGTTAAACATTTTCCAAGAAAATTTACGAAGGTTGCGACACGCTGTGTATATTTTACTAGTTACATGTTATCCAGTACTTTACAATATTATATTCCCTTGTCTACCTATCTTATTACTAAATTATTGCGACAAAGAAGGTGACAGCAAGATTACTCCTAGGCACTATCAGGATTATTGAATTCTTGATGCTACAAATCTGTGTAAAATTGATAAGTGACATTTCATCATAGAGTGTAAAGATTTAAGCTGGACTTTAAGAAGCGCATGAACACCAATCCACAATCGTGTAATATGTTTAGTCTACAATCTAGATTGAAAATGTTATAAAAATAAAAAGACTACATTTGCAACACATTAGGCACTGTGAATAAACTCTAATACAATACAGCCAATTAATTATTTATATTCAAATAAGTAAAATGCAATCAAGTTATCCTTCTTGGCCGAAATCGTCCATAAACTTCCTAAGCTTGACCATGTCGTCGTCATTCACAGTCGGTTTAGATATAGCTAGAGATCGGAGCATATCAGACATAGTGACGGGAGGTTCGTTGAGTTTGTCGCTCGGCACATCCATCCAGGTCATTTCAAGTGCTCCTGCATCTCCAGGTGAGCACGGAGTTAGCAGATCGTTACAAATAACAGTAGGATCAGTCGGGCTAGGGCCTGTTACTCTCTTGAAATGTGTAGCCGACTGTACTTTACGCACAGGCTGCATCAATGCATCACGGACAACGATACATATGTCAGCACCAGAATAACCTTCAGTTTTAGCAGCCAACACCTTCATATCCTGCTCAGTAAGTTGATGTGTCGTATTTCCCAAATGTAGTTTGAACATGTCCAATCGGGCGTGCTCTTCGGGCAAGGCAATGTAAATACGCTTCTCAAAACGTCTCCTGATGGCAGCGTCAAGTACCCACGGGATGTTGGTAGCGCCTAGTACTAAAATACCATCCATATCGTTGCCTACACCTTGCATCTGTACAAGAAATTCGGTCTTAATGCGCCGCGCGGACTCAGATTCGTTATCAGAACGTGACGAACAGAGGGAGTCAATCTCGTCAATGAATATGATACTGGGCTTGTGTTGACGAGCCAATTCAAAAAGATTCTTTACTAACTTCTCAGATTCACCCAGCCACTTGGAAACAAGATCAGAAGACGAAACAGAGAAGAATGTCGAATTGTTTGCTTCAGTTGCCACAGCTTTCGCTAAATAAGATTTACCAGTACCTGGAGGTCCAAAGAGTAGGATTCCCTTCCATGGTATCCTTTTGCCTGTGAATAAGTGAGGGAATTTGATGGGTAGAATAACAGCTTCCTTCAGCGCTTCTTTAGCAGCTTCGAGACCTGCAACATCACTCCACTTTACATGAGGTTTTTCTACAACAATAGCTCCTTCAAGTTTACCCTGAAGTTTTTTCTTCTCTGGATCATCAGAATCACTGTCGCTGTCACTCTTTTTGTCTTCACTCTTGGAGTTGGACTCTCCATCCTTAACTGGCTTCTTCTTCTTATCCTTTTTGAGGTATTCTTTGAGTTTCTCAGCTCTGTCTAAGTACTGTAGACACTTTGCTCTGATGCTTTCTTTAGCTCTCTCTCCCTGAGCTTCATATTTGACAGCATGAAGAAAGTATTCTACTCCATGCTCATAAAGTCTCAAGGCTTCTTCATAGTTTTTGTTCTTATCCTCTTCAGTGGCTTTGGTCACTAGGTCAATGGCCTTTTGCAGCGTATTGGATGACGCCATTGTGGACTACACAGTGACCTGAAAAGAAAATTCAGAAGGTTATAAATACCCTTTAGTAAAATCAAGGAAAAAATAATAAAGTACCCTGGCCTATGATATTTCAATAAGGCAATCTAGACTGAAATAATATTTCGGAGCCAATTTGGTAAACAACATAGGATTGACCCAGACTAAAATATAGCTCAGGTCACTGACTCATATTAGCTGCTGTAGTACACACGCCGTTGTGGCTTGTAAACACAATAAGTATGGCATGATAAGGTATGATTGTTCTTACTTCAATATTTTAGATAGGCCCCATTTAACTAAAACTTTCACATTATACAGTTGTTTTGTGCAGAGATTTTCATTGGTTATCCCAAATATAAATAAGAATCCATGACCTTGAATTAAAGGAAGGTTATCAATTTCATAAGGTTAAGCAACACTTATTTTTGTTTTTATCCATTATTTTAATGGATAACAAATTTTTATTTTATAAATCGGTTTACTTGTACTGCTTTAATGCTGGTAGCAGATACACTGACAGCGCACTAACTAGACCAATTACCAGCAATTAAATTATATGATGTCATATCACTATGTGTTTAAATGGCTAGATTAAAACCCACAAAAAACATTCTGTAAAAAATAGCCAAGGAGAGGAGCTCCTTGTTTAACTCTAAAAAGTCATGAAGTCCCTAAGCCAAGTCAAGCAGAGTCTAACCCTCTACACCGTGGACCCATATAATGCACTTTAGATGTCATCATTATAATTCCTAAACAAAGTATAATGACATGATTAAAACCCATTATTTGTAATACCACTATATGGGCCCATATTATGTGTTTGAGGGCAGCAATTTCTTTTTGATTATATTTAATGTTTAACATTTTATACACTTTCCAGTACAGGTAATTTCGAAGCGACTTTAGTTCGAAGAAACTTTAGTTAACAATCTTTAAGAAATACAATTATTAAGTTTTCTATGTGAAGCAATAAGACGTAACAAGTTAAAATTAGTATATAATTCCAGCTCTATGTTTTAACTGACTGAAGCGTAACAAACAAATACTTAAGTTGACTTTCACTTTAACAATTCTATTTAAGGAGTTACACTCTAGTGAATATCTATGTTACAATGACAATAAAAGGGATTTAACTGCATTTTGGGACATTTTCCCCACAGACCTTGAAAAATAAGACTTAATGATATTGCTGGGTGGCACCTAATTAATCCAAACATGCTTTATGATTCTAAATAATTTATAAACATAGGCTACTCACTATATACACCCAAAATTATAATTCAATCTAAAAAGGAGCTGTTAAAGTGTATATAATGGATTGGACAGCCTGTAAATTAAAGGATCAATTTGAATATGTGATAATTTTATTGATATCCGAATGTCTGATTTAAATTCATGGTAGGTGTTCGATAGTTAGATAAATTCTCAAACAGTAATGCACCAATGTGTCTAGACTGATATAAATAAACCTGTAAGTACACAAGAAATTATCTACTGAAGTCATATGAACTTGTATTGAGATTTAAAGAAAAAAATCCAAAGATGTTTTCTGTCTATTGCACTAGCTTCTGGGAAGTTACACTTATATATCAAATTTCAAGGAGAGTGAAGCAATATTTTAATGCAGTGTAATCAAAAACATAAAACTCTGGGTGTGCGATTCTGTCCTATTGTTGCGACGAAACGTGAGAATACTAATGACAAGGAGGAAAATCTGTTCAAATATTAAGAGTAAGTACATATGACCAACAAAACAAGACAGCAGATTACTCTTCCCCATCTCATTTTAAGGCTAGTTAACTAATTACTTTGCACAAGAATTCAAGGCAGATAACTGGTTCTCCTTTGCTATGTTGTTTGGCTTTAGCCAATGACGAATAAGTAGCCAAATGAGATCATGAACCAAACGGCGAAGGAATTTAGGCGTTAAAGGCAACAAAAATACGTAATGATCGTAACTCACCGTCCACAAGAGTTTTATCTTGCTTTATATAATGCAATTGTAAACCTTATTCTTTAGGAAAACACACAAATTACAACGAAAACTGAAAATTACGAAAAACTTCAATCGTTGTTAGTCATATAAAATGACAACTGGTGCTAATGTTGCCATTGTAAATTAAGTTAAAAAATATCGTATTATTTCTATGGTTAAAGATAATGGGCTACTTTGTTAACCGTCATGTATATTGCGTGATATATCGTATTTATCACGTTATTCCGTGGTATTTATAATAATAAATATATAAAGGTATAAACAAAATAATATTTTAAAATAGCAGCTTCTCATTGAAATAATATTGTAAGAATCAAAATCAATAAAATTAAACCATTTATTTAATATAAAATCAAATATAGACACTTATGATCAAGTATAAAATGTTCTGTGCTTATGATTGTCAAAAATACTGTAGGTACATTAATTTTACCGACAATTTGGAAAGAAGAAATAATCTGGCAGTCTATATAATCGCCAAATACTTATTTTTACAAATCTACTACACAACTAATTGATTAAGTAAGGAACTATATCAGCTATATCTAGCACCATTATTAACCAGCATGTATAAACGTGAGATAGCACAAAATCACATTGTGTATCCTAAGAATGTCAATATTTGTTACAAACAAGTACGTAAGTACAGTCAGCGCCAGAAATATATTTTCAGATTAATTTATTTTTCGGAAATACCTACTTTTTTGGTTTCAACGTATTTATTTATTAACATTTCGCTTTTGATTATCAAATAACACGCAGTGTTCGTATTTATTTGTGTGATGTATTTTCATTGATAAAAAATCTTTTAAAAGGTTACAAAGCAGGTTTCTGACTGTACCTAAATCAGTTCAGACATTAATTTTATTTTTTTATGACCTATAATGAAACAGCAATTCCTTTACCAAGAAGATCTAAATCTATTCATTTTGTACAACTTCAAATAAATAGCAGTCCGATGTAAGCCGATCCACTATGTCTGTCCTGTAGAAAGCAGCACCGGGCATAATGACTCCGCCACTGAAATAATTATAGTAGTAATCAGTCAATCGATTTTACTGGCAATCATTATTCAGGTTTGAACTCCGAAGCACATTATAACGTAAGCAGGTTTTTTGGGTAGCAGCCCCTAACAAATACTTACTTCGGCATTTGTGACTTTTCTTTTAAAATTGTGATTGCACACATAATGACAGCGATAGCAGTTGAATCGTATCCAGGATCTTGGCCTGAAACCTGAAAATGTAAAAAGTAGATAATTTATAATGATGAAATTTATTTTTAATTCCCCGAACTAGGACAAACTCACCTACTAAAAACTCTAAACTAATTTGTAGTTAAAGTAAAAAAACTTGGGTAATTAGTCGCTTCGCTCCCGCATAAACTTCGTGGTAAGGTGATTTACCTAGTTACCATTCTTGAGTCTACATACCTTTACTGTGATTTTCTTCGTAGGTTCACTCTTTGTATCCTGACCTATATCCCATCCTCTACCATTTAAAACAAATCTGAATTTCGTATCCTTTCTCATTTGCTCCGTAGGTCCTTTTTCCGATACTGATACGCTTCCAAGGGTCATTAACCTTGGATGGTTAATCAACAGTTTTCTGAAGCAGCTGAAGTAGCTCAAGTAATGATATAAGTACAAAACTAATATCCCAAATAGGACGCCAATTAACTGGAAAGAATATTGTACGGATGTGTAGGCCTTGAAATGCACTGGTTTCTTTTTAGTTTTCTCGTATAAATATCTTTGGGACATGTCTACTGAATCATTTTCTGTTGCAGGGTATGGAAACCATGTCCGCCCTTTGTGCCGGTGGAAAAGTGACCTGCAAACAAAATAGTTCTGGGATAAAAGTTCACCTTACCTGACTTGATTGTTTTAAGAACACAAAACTACGAGAAGTTGTTTGAAATGACTTATCTAAGAACACGTCATCATTAGACATATTAGAAGTTCTTTGATTTTTAGATTTGCTTTTGGTGAAATGTAATCTTTAGGTGAAAGGGATACAAATTATGTTCCTTAAGACTAAGTATAGGTTGAACGCTCACCACCTCACTTCGCCAGGTATATAAGAGTTACGAACAATGCGCTAAAACTTACGCCCAAAAGCTATTAATAACTAAATAAGTAGTAGTCTAGTTAATAACAATTGAGAATTTACTTATTCATCTCCTCCGGAACAAGTTCTATAGGTTTTGGAAATAATTCCTTCTTTAACGCTATGTGTTGTTTGAAGGTCTCCAGAACAGAAACCAGCGATGTCCAGGTTCCATTGTGTAATAAAAAAACTTTTGGTACAGCGGACTGCATTAACAGCTCTACGTAGCATTGTACTGTGTTTAAAGTGCCTGAAAATAATAATAAATACCAACACTCATTTTTTCTTTTCTTTTTTAAAGACAACTCCCGCATTAAGAATTGCTCTAGCGCGGGGACTTTTACAAACATACAAACATCGGACACAAGCAACCAGACCCAAAACAATTGTTTTTACTTGTACATTTAAGAAAGTACAGGTTTTGATTGGCTCTCTAGCAAAATTTACATTACCCTCGATGGCCTTTAATCCGAAGAAGGCTTCATACCTTTAAATTGTTTATCTAAGTAAATCATTCCAGCCTCCGCAGGGATGGCGACGAATCCACAAGACGGTATAATGAGAACGTTTGCATCTTCCGCAGCTTTGTGGTAGTTTTTATATAGGTTCAGGATATGCTGCACAAATAAACAAATTTCAATTAATATTATTATACTAGCATTAGGTATTTTATAACAAGGACAGCCCCCGACCTCGTCTATTGACGTCACAAAAAATGACTTTGATCAATGTTAAAACTGGTATTTGAGCGATTTAGTCATACCTACTTATATTTTGGAAAAACAACTTACAACTCCACGAGACACGAAATCGTACTTACAAACATTTCCGCCGAAATGTCCACATAGTGTGTTCCTGTTTCAATACAAGCTTTCACAATCGGTGGGCTCAGGACAGAATTGGGGCCAGTACAATTGATGACCACTTTGGCCACATCCAGCATTTTCTTCAATGACTCCTCATTCTCAATATCCACTTCTATGATCGTAAGGTTTTTAAACGCCAATCCTGTTACATATGACAAAATAAGTAGGTACTACACGTCCTCCTGGCCGATTTTCATTGAAACCGGCTAACTATGCAAAACTTTGTTTATAGTGTTTGCACAATACACAAGTACCTACACTTTTTATTGCCTCTCTCATAGCCTAAGTCGCCTAGATATAAAAATAAATTACGCGATCTCCGAGGCTTGGAGGTCTATATCCTCAACTTCCTAATTCCGTGCAAGCTGTTCAGCAAGAAATTCCTAACAGAAAAACTCTGGAAGGACTTTTTGGCCCTTCCGAGAATTCGAACCCGAGACTTCTGCGGGCCGTCCCATACAATACTGAATGCGGTACAGAGGCAAACTGGTCTGTCTGTTCATGAAAAACCATAAGGATTACCGCGCATTTTAATGGTGCACAACTGCACAGTCTAGGAATATATTTGGAAATTAATAGTTCGTATGCTTTACAAAAAGACGATTTTAACCCATTCTAGTTCAAATGCAGCCCTTGGGCCTCCTTCCGGACATAGACAGTGATTTTATTTTGTTTTGGAGCTATAGAGCGTATATTTACTCTAGCCTGTTCTAAAAAAGGCAAAAATAAAAATCAAAATGTATTAATAGGTCAATGTGACTATGGTCACATTCTGGGCAACAAACTAGTAATGTAGGGTTGAGAATTAAGTACACGAAGGACAAGGAATAATTTTTTAAATATTTATAACGCTCTTTTCTTAAAGAAAATCAACATTTTAAATTACTTATTACCCGTTTCATCTGAATTGGTGATTATTTTGTGTAACTTTTCTTTGGAACGTCCCGCAATGCCCCACGTAATATCACAATATTTTTCCTGAGTCAAACGAGCCAATTGTTGCACTGTACATTGTCCCGTGAATCCCGTCGCACCCAACACTATTATATCAACAGTTTTCTTCATCTTCGACAATATTAAACTTGATCTTGTTGACTATATTAATTTCTGTAATTAATTGTTTTTATTATTTGGCGCCTGTTGTTCGCTTGTTGATCAAATTCTAACTGGTTGTATGTTTATATATTTAATGCGGACGATCGCTGTAACCTCTGTAGAAGATTCGAAAAAAAATAACTAAGGTTCTCACACCAAGCTACCTACAACATAATACTTAAAAAAAACTCTATTTAAAGGTTCCGTACTAATTTATCAATAAAAAGTCACTTTTATTGTGTTCCCTATTAGGTATTTATTTCATTCTGTTAACATACTCTGCAAAAATAACTAAGTATAATGCTTTCACGGTTCATGAGATACCTAGAGCTTGCTCAGTCACAGACACACAGCGGAGTCTAAGTAATAGTTTTTACCCTCTGGATTCGAAACCCTAAAAATATAAAGGAAATCTTGCTCGACCAGGTTTTTAGGGTTCCATACCGAAAGGGTAAAACGGGACCCTATTACCAAGCCTGTCTGTCTTTGTCTGTCTGTCTTTCGCCAGGCTGTATCTCATAAATCGTGATAGCTAGATAGCTGAAATTTTCACAAATTATGTATTTCCACTGCCGCTATAACAAAATAAAGGGGTTCCCTTACAATAAACGTGATTTTTTTCTATTGTTTTCATCGTGCGCAAGTCCGTCTCGTACTTGGCCGTTTTTTTTAGGTTTTTGACCATAATCATTATCATATTTAATTAGGTAAATAAAAAAAAACCGACACTAATAAGTATGTGTTTCTCGCGGCCTTAAACATAAAATTATAAGGCTTTCTGTAACTTAATTAAAAATATTGTCAAATAAAAATAAGCTGTTGGACCTCTTTAAATAACTAAATAAATAATATTTATTTATTATTGTCGCAGAGAAATTATGAAAAAAGATATTTTATTATCTCTCTTTAGGAATTTGAGGAGGAGGGAACCGAGGGAGAGGGGTGTTTTTTTTATTTATATATACCTACATTATAAAGTTGTTGGAAAAATAAGCCGTTTATTTTCAGGAATCAAATAAAAAAACTTGTATAAAAATCCAAATATTATATTATATATGTAAGTATAACTACAAATAATTTCCATTGACTTATAATAGTATTTTTAACATAACTACAACATTCTCCTAAACATTAGACACTGTACATAATTGCGAAAGATGAATGAGGTACAATTTGTTTTATAGAAGGATTACAAAAATAGTTTACCTTCTCGTCATAACATTATATAAAGTTGTACATTTATTTAACTAAGAGGTATCACAAAATCACGAAACAATCCAGCTGCTGATGCTAGATTTTTTTAACACTTAAGTATAACATTAAATCACTTTTTCTTTGAGCTTTATTTTTTATCTATATTCGTATAAATTCCTCCACCAATAAGACTTGAACCTATTCATTTTGCACTACTTCAAATTTATAACCGTCATGCATTAACCGATCAACTATGTCTGTCCTGTAGAAAGCGGCGCCGGGCATAATGACTCCACCACTGAAACAAAAAACAAAGCATTAGTTGCACTATTTTCTACCATTCAAAACGGTAGGCAAACTATTAGTCAAATCAGCTACTTTATGAAATGACAAAAACACATTTTAGAATAGATATATGACATAGTAACGTCTGGTAACGTCACAGTGTCCTAATTTCGTTTGTATCAAATGAGTGCCTAATAAAATATTTCAGTCTGCAATGATTACAATTTCAACATTAATTATAAAAACAGTGCACAGCGTGAGCACTTTGAATGAACCTTTTAAGAGTACAAGTTTCATATTTTTTCGTTAACCCAGTCTTCAACTACCCAATTAGTAGGTACTTCTATGTATAAGGCATCTAGGTACCGATAAAAATTACTTACTTTGGCATGTTAGAGCCTTCCTTTAAAATTGTGATGGCACACATTATAATGGCAATACCGGTTGAATCGTATCCAGGATCTTGGCCTGAAACCTGAAATAAAATAAGAAAATTAGATTTTTGTTTATGTAATTTCAATTTCAAATTTTCCGAATTTCAGTCAGGATATGCCGTTTTTTTTAACCGCGCAGATACAAAACATTTGAACTATTTGAAACTATAGAGTCAGCAAGTCATATCTAAAAATTGTCTACCAAAAAACTAATTTAGTCATTTATATACATAAGTACATATATTTAAGTACATAAGTCCGGTAACAAGTCTTCGTAACATACACACGCGATGTGTGACGTGTATAACGTAACACCAGCCAAATGACTTTCCACTTATCAAACCATTAATTTTTCGGTGAGCGGTGTATGAAAGTAGACGTCTTCATTTTTTTATTAGTATTACAATCTACGTTAAGCAACATTTGCTAGGTATTAGTAATAAGGTTTTTACTTTTTTATAAATTGGAATCAGCTGTTACTTATGGTTAGTATAAAACTCTTATAAAAACAGTATTCAGACGTTTATTACTAGCATAATATGCTCCTAAATATGTACGTAAACTTTGCTTTACTTGTATCATGTAGTGTATAAGTTAATTAGTTTTCCGTGTAAAACAATGTTTACTTGTGTCTCAGTTAATTATCTTCGGTAAAATTTCACTGAAGGTAGGTTAGTTTTTAGATATTATACTTAATTGTATTTAAGAACTAGTAGGTAAGTGCTGAGAAGCTGCAAAAACTTTACGACCTACATACCTTTACTGTCATTTTTTTAGTAGGTTCGCTCTTTGTATCTTGATCTATATCCCATCCTTTACCATTTAAAACAAATCTGAATTTCGTATCCTGTCTCGTTTTATCCGTAGGCCCTTTTTCCGATACATAGCCGATGGTCATTAGCTTAGGAAAATTAATTAACAGTTTTCTGAAACAGCTGAAGTAGCTCAAGTAATAGTATAAGTACATTGCAGGGATTACTATAAACTGGAAGAAATATTGTACTGTGGTGTAGGCATTGAAATGCACTGGCTTCTTTTTGGTTTTTTCGTATAAATATCTTTGGGACATGTCTACTAAATCGTTCTCCGTTCCAGGGTATGGGAACCACGTCCGTCTATTGTGCCGGTGGAAGAAGGATCTGGAAGTAAAATAATTAAGTGAGATAATTATTAAAAACCCTTAACTGTTCCACTGCTGGGTAGATATTACCTCCCGGAATGATCAAAGGATTAGTCTTTGAGACCACTACGCTTGCCAAATGCGGGTTGGAAACTTTGCACGCCATCTAGATCGCTATTTAAGTACTCTCAAGCACATAAGATTTCATCAAGATGATTACTTCACGGTTAGAACAAGTGATAACCATTTCTTTCAAAGACTTCCAAACGACTTACTTATTCATCTCCTCTGGAACAGGCTCAATAGGTTTTGGAAATAGCTCCTTCTTTAACGCTATGTGTTGTTTGAAGGTCTCCAGAACGTAAACCAACGACGTCCATGTTCCATTGTGTATCACAACTTTGGGAAAAATGTTCGGTAATAACAGCTCTACGTAGCAGTGGACTGTGTTTAATGTACCTGTAAGAATTAATAAACAAATAATTAAAACTAACATACAGCATTTGCAGTTGTTCTTAGTTGCCTTTTCGTTTTCTTAGAATAAGTGTAAGGGACGAAATTGTTTTGATCAAGGGCAAGGTCTGGCGCCTTTTGACATTTGACATGTAGATACGCCACTACTTTAACGCTATCACGAAAGGTAATCATAGGATCTCGTTAAAAATTTTCGAGATTTAATTTTATTCTGGTAGATTTTTTTTTGTTTAGTAGGTTAAATAAATTTTTTAGCGACTATCTTAAACTTTATGGCCTGATACATAATCAAACGTTATTTACCTTTAAATTGTCTTTCTAAGTAAATCATTCCAGTTTCCGCGGGAATAGCAGCAAATCCACAAGACGGTATAATCAGAACATTCGCATCCTCCGCAGCTTTGTGGTAGTTTTTATACAGGTTCAGGATATGCTGCACAAACAATTATATTTTATTATTATTATGCTTACATTATCTCGTAACAAGGACAGCCTCCGACCTCGTCCGATATCGTCACAGAGAATGATTTTGATCAATGTTAAAACCGGTATTAATTAACCAACAAAGGAGTTATAATAACTTAAGGAGGTAATCTTATGTTACAACAGAGACAATTTAATAAAAAAATTGAAAATACTGGTCTAGCTGACTGACGTTTTTAATGATACCTTAATTATTATTAATCTCGTCTCGTATAAAGGCAAGGACCGCTTTAATATAACTCTGTTTTGAAACTAAAAGGAGATCCGCCTAAATCCGGTAATAGTCCATGTTTTTGACTTTGTAACTTCGATCGGTGCGTTTTGGCAGAACAAGAATGAAGCCAAAATAAATTGATATCTGAAACACCATATCGTGTTTTGGTTTTCTAAATGCGATGGTTACATCATTATCTCCAAGAAATTTGAAAGTTACGTAAAATAAAAATAACGATAACATCTTTGCAGACTTGTTTATCTAAAAACAAATAAATAAAAATGTTGTTACATAAATTGCATTCTAAAAGAATTCTTGAATAGAAACCAACTGACTGGAGGCCGACTCCAAAATAGTTGGAAAAAGACTAGGCTGATCATGAATCATGTGTTATAAACACTAAAAGTAATTTTAAGATATTTTGGCAGCTCTACTTATAAACAGCTGCAACGATAGAAATCGGATATGCCCAGCTTAGAAGTTAAAATAATTTATTAACACCGTCAGAACAGGGCTTTTGAATAGTTTACCCAGGTCAAAGACCTGATTTTTTTATATTTTGCTTTGCAATAAAGTATCAACTGTGAGCTAAAAGTCAGATAATTTTCGCAATCCAAAAACCAGTTGGCCTTCCTATAAAAAATCAGTGAAGCCCGCAATTTATTCATCTGACTGTTCTGACAGTCATTGTATGCTTATTGGTACCCATACCTTAAATAAGTGTTGCAAGCCATAAGGGCAGAATGCCTGATCAATTTTTTATTATTTGTTTTTGAAAGCGCAATAACATTTCAAAGTTTTTGACTTTGCTGACCTAGAAGTCCAAACGGTCAGTCTTTTTTTTTGGACAATTAAAACGCGGAAAATCTAAGTTCCTTAAGTTTTAATTGAGGTCTTAAGTCGTTGCTAAACAATATTATTATGCAGCTATAATAATCCATATTTTTGGCTTCCTAAATAAAAAAATATACTTACAACAAAGTTTCAAGACAAAGAAATTATATAAAGCAACTAATTGCATACTAAGTATCTAATTAATATAGTTTTTATGAGGAACAAATAATGAAATCGTACTTACAAACATTTCAGCCGAAATGTCCACATAGTGTGTTCCTGTTTCAATACAAGCTTTCACAATCGGTGGGCTCAGGATAGAATTGGGGCCAGTACAATTGATGACCACTTTGGCCACTTCAAGCATTTTCTTCAATGATTCTTCATTCTCAATATCCGCTTCTATGATCGTAAGGTCTTTAACCGCCAATCCTGAAACATGAAAGAGATAATCTACGTTAGAACAAAGATTTTAGGAATCATTTTGTTTGTTTTATCCATACACATCCACATAAATAATACATTAATGAAGAAGGCTTCTTCGAGATTTTTGGGTCACAATAAACGTAAGTAAAACTGCAAGTAACAAGTAAGTGGGTGGTAAGTACTCTCTGATTAGAATGTTACACACTTTAATCGACATTGAGGGCTCTGACCTACAATCAGACCGACAAAAAATATTGCAATCGAAACCTTCAAGACCATACGTAACGTGATTATAGTGATATTAATGTTTGGATAGAATAATTTCTCTGTGTAATTTTGTATTGTCCATTTCGTAAAAAAGTGCGTAACACATGCGTAGTTAGTTCGTCAATTTTGTCTGCGTAACGAAATGCTACACCTTCTTTACGCAATTCTGACAGTCGACTCTATTGGATGAGACAAAATTGCTGAATATATCGTCAGCTATCTGTACATTTTTACTAGAAAACTAGTTATTTCAAATAACTAAAGACCATGACACGGGCCCACGAAATTGGCTTTAGATTCTCTACTAAGTCTAACAAGTCTTTAGACTATAAATATGTATATTGTGTCCATCTATCGGTTTAACCTTTGTAGAGCTACAAATATATTATTATGTACGCCTGGGAAAGTAAATTTAGACTAACGAAGCTAATTATTAAGTAGGGTTAACAAGATATTGTGTCATGTGGTCAATAATCATTAATACAAATATAGAAAAAAAACTATTAATCAAATTGCGATAAAATATTGAAATTGTAGCAGACTCTAGATTCCTCTAGATATGGATGTTTATTCTGATAAAGTATTACTCAATTAGGAAAATTGTGTCGGTCGAGATATAAATTAATCAATGAGTAAATAAATTGCTTTTCGTAAATAGATATTGAAGAATTTTAACAAACGTATAATGTATAACTTAAAGTCACGTTTATCAAAACGAAAATATTTTAAAACGACTAAGTACCTATTACTAGTGTCTTTAGTTAGCATACAATGAATTAAATGTATTGTATCAACGTCAAACAAGTTTATAATTGTGAGGTCATTACAATTATCTCTTGTTATTTAAATTTGTTTTGATGATGCAGAGGAAACTCGCTGGCTTTAATGTGCAAGAGTTTTAAAGACAAAAAAATATTATTTTAAAGAAATATGTTATAACATAGCTTCCTGGATGGGTAAAATAATGTAATGAAAGGTAAAGATTAAATAATTTTCGTATTATAATTAAGCTGACTCAGCTTAATTAGAAACTGTATCTCAGCTCAGCTGAAACTAAAGACTGGATTGTTTTTGACACGATTAAAAAAGTTGAAAAACTAACTGAGAGCATCCACTTTTTTGAGGTCGGTTTAAAACGAGTTCTTCGCAATGGTCAAATATAAAAAGGTCTCATTGCTTAATTTTTAATCTCAACTTATTAATAACTAAATCCTGTTTTAAATTAGGTTTATGCAATCAAGAGAGTAATATTCAATGTTACACATCAATAACATTACGATCTCCTTTGCGTTTTTTATTTTATCATTATTATTGATTCCAATTTTTTTTCGATAATGCATCTCTATTTGTTTGTGACTGCAGATAAAAGAATTGTGTTAATTGCACACTAATAAATTATGTATTTAACCCACATGCCATAAATGCGGATGATAATATGAAGAATACAGAAACGTAGAGTTCTTATTTATAAATAATATATTATTATATGGACCTACTTTCATATAGGTACCTGCCATCTTTTATGAGCTTATTTTCTGTAGGTACATTTGGTGATAAGTTTTCGTGACTTCTATCAATTAGCTTGTCATGCATCATCTGGTATCGCTTATCGCGAAAGATATAAATTTATGAGGAACTAATAAAATATTAAATTTAACTTGTTTCTATTTATAGATGGGTGCTATAACTTTCAAGAGTTATAGCGCCCTTGACCGATAAAATTACTATAGGTACTATAGTAGGTGATGTATACTTGTTTACATCAAGTTGTGAATCGGTTTATAAGATAGTAGCTAATTGTGTAGCGTGTCGAACAATAGTATTACCTTGGCATTTATTGATATAATTACTCGGGTTACATTACAAGTACCACGCTTGTTTTGATTATGAAATGCTTTTAAAGTAATGTAAACAAGCGAAATTCGCTGAAAATAAAATTCGCGCGATTTCAATTCAAATAATTAACAAGATCTAAATAAAACGTGTTTCCAAATACATACAGAATAAAAAAGAATCGCTCATTATATCAGTTTCAACCGGTTTTGATCGATTTTGCGTTTAAAATACCTGATATATTATGTAGTGAAAGAGGTACCTACATGAGTTTCGTCTAGGGAAATCAGTTAAGCGATAGGGATTGAAATTACGATACCCTTTACCTATTTCCTCAACTTCTAAAAGCAAGCTGAAATTCAGTGCTGCTGCACCGAGAACGGAGCCGTTTATCTTAATAATTAATGATTTAATAAACTTTATTAACCGTAGTATTTGTTAAGTTTAATAAACGGTTATGTAAATGGTTTAAACAAATATAAGAAGAAAACAAAGTTTTTTCAGACAACGGACCGTATCCTTCGACGCAGATTTAATAAGTATCTAACGTCACAAAGTTCGAGGTGTTCTTGTTCAGAACTCGACAGTGTATGAAGCAACTAAATTACTTTTAATATGTACATTACATAAAGTAACATTGAGTACCGTTGCCAATCTATTGGTATAACTCGAAATTAATTACAAAATAATAGGCGTTACCCGTGAGAACTGAGAAGCGATTATTCTCTTATGCTTTCACTTTTTTAAACATAACGTAATTGTAGAATAAATAAGAGAGTTGGTTTTTTAGGAGCTTCTAGGGTTAATAAAATCTGATGATATGAGTTTATGCATCTTTACAAGTTCCGAAGACTTCGATTTTTGGAATGGACCTCTAGAGAACATGACATTAGTAGGAAGCACTCAAGCAGGACCGTAAAGTAATTAGTATCCTGACCTATACTACAATAAGATAAATGTTTCTTCTCACAAATATTTGTGAAACACTGCGAGAAATGCGTTTAAAAATTCCACTGACACGTGAGTGAGCGAATGAGTTCACTGACTATACCTTCTTAATTAACATGGGTACCAACCGGTTTTTTGGCGATGACCTGTTTTCAATTATAATATAAACTGTTTCCTCAAGGGTATTTAACGACATTCTTCACGTACGTGAGTATCTATAGATGATGAGAGAAAATTATGAGGATTCTTTAGGCGAAAGACATTTGTTGAAAAATACCACTTTAAAAACCTTAGACACTACATCATTAATATTTTTTATAGGTCTACTCGTAATATTAATCTAATCACGTTCGAATGCCAGATTCTTATTAATCTCGCCTCAGCCAAGGCTAACTCCCTACTTTGAATGGAACTTATTAAGTAGATATTTATCTAGCAAAACATTTTTAACATTAGGTATTATAGTTTTTGTTATTAAAAACAATTTAATTATGTAATTGCTTAACTTAAAAAACAGGTAGGTAAAGGCAAGCGAATTAAAACAACGAGTGTCTAGCACCTGGGTATGGGTTCCATTTAGTACAGATCGTTGTCTAAATACTTTTAAAAAGTTGTTGCTTTTTTATTTATAGCTACATTAAAACAAATTGTGAGGCTTTTGAGTTAAGTATTTTTATCAGATTTTTTGCGAACGAACCGACAACTTAAAATCTAGATTTTGATAAACAAAAGCCTTTTTTTGGGCATAAATTCCGTCCGTTTACAGTAAGTTACAGTGATAAATAATTAATGTTTCATACATATTAATGAGCACATACTACACTACGTAATTAGAAAGACACTTCTGATTTCAGAAAATATAGCGAATCAAAAAAGGGTATATTTATTACTCATAACAAAAGTAATTCGCGACTTACCATTCTTATTTAAATCGGCCACTACTTTTTGTAACTTTTCCTTGGAACGCCCCGCAATTCCCCACGTAACATCCCAATATTTTTCTTGAGTTAAACTAGCCAATTGTTGCACTGTACATTTTCCTGTATAACCCGTAGCACCCAACACTATTATGTCCACACTTTTTTTCATTTTTTAATCTGTAGATTTATTTTAATAATATTTAAATTGTTTATTTTTTTTATCACGCTTGTTGTTCCTTTGTGGATCACACTCGAACTGGTACGTGCGCCGTGCGTCGAATAAGTGCACGCGCGTCCAAGTTACGTGAGCGCCAGTGTCAGACAACTCCTTATAAAAAAAACTTTGTATAATACGAGTTTATTATTCCTTGACGTCAATCAGATTTACGTTTTTTTTATTTAGAAAATAGTCCCCTCTTATACTTTGGTATGTGTTTATCGTGCTAACAACTTTTAAAAACTAAATATTAGAAATGGTAGATCATATTTTGTATTTCTCTCGGTAAAGATAAGAAAGCGCATGGTGAATAAAAAATAATGTTTTTTAGAATTAAGTCGTTTTGAATTCATTGTGAGTAGATTTTATGTCTCCTTTTACTTTTACCAATTTAAATAAGCAGATAAATATATAAACAACTTGCAGGTGTGTGTCGTGAATAAAATATATTAGTGAGAAAAAATATTTGCAGATGTAAAAAGACAGGGTGTCCTATATTTTTTAATATAGAATTACAATCAACACATGTATATTCAATACCTGTTGTGCAGTAAGTTGGACCGAGAATACCTAAGTATGATATAATAAAGTAAGTGCATTGAACTATTGACTCTACTATGAAACTCTTAAAACTTCAAAAACATCGTTATACCATCTAGATGTGTCAAATATTACGTGAAATAATCCCTTACCTACTGGAACTAAAACATTTTCAAAGCCCTAACATCTAAGGGATACGGTCAGAAACGCTAGTGCTATAAGCAGTTTAAAGATTTCATCTATTCATAACATGACGCGTGAACTCCTTTAGCTAGTCTGGCCGTTACCATATCGGCACACTCACGGTCAATCACGGTTTTGTAGTAAGCCTTGAAATTCATTATGATTTAACATATAACTGAATTACTAACATAGAGTATAAAAATAACGATGTAATTGAAGGCTTGCACGCGTTTTACAACATAGAGACCTAATAGAGCTATTAGGTACATGAAACAACAATAATAACAGCTCATAATTTGTGTCTATTTTTCCAATTATGGATCTAGCTTAAGAAAAATTACACAAAACATATCAGGATCTTCATACTTAGTGACCTGCATCAGCAAACCTGGAGCAACTAGCGATAAACTTCTAGAATCCTGTGAAAATGTGTGTAAAGACTTTAGCAAACAAGACTTTGTAGTGATCTTATGTGGTAATAATGATAAAAACCCACTTCATTTACAATCATCTCTATATAACTGTATTGGTAGGCTATTACATACTAATGTTTTGCTATGTAGTGTAAAACGTAATAAGTTTCTAAATGAATCAAAATTAAATCAGTTACTTAACCATGTTGGCTCGCAGTTTTCCCACTGTACTTTTGTAAAATCAGATTATGAAGTACCTACTCAATTGTACAATGTTTCCATGTCAAGACACATAGTAAGGCACATACTACATGTTTACTACAATTATAAACATCAACAATATTTGCAGTCAAAGACACTAAACAATAGTAATTTATTATGTAATGCTAAAAAAATTAATGTTATTTCAGTGGGTACACAAACTGATTCATTCTGTCAACAAAATATTAGTACTTTAGATAATATTGGTGTTCAAACTGATCCTGATTCAGAGTTTTTTCGTTCCTAATAACAAATTCATAATATTTCATAACAATATACAGGGTTTAAGATCTAAACTGAATGAATTAGAAATTATTCTTTCTTTAAAAAATGTAGATGTACTATGTCTAAGTGAAACCTTTTTCAAAGATGATAACGCAGACAGCTTGAAATTGTCTGGTTACAGGGCAGCAGCACACTTTTCTAGAAGAAATAAACATAGGGGAGGAGTATGTATCTATGTAAAAAACTCCCTTTGTGCTCAGAAAATTGACTGGATTACAGAACTTTCGGTAGAACAGCACTTTGAATGTTGTGGTATTGCTATTCAAGAAATGAACTGGATCATTGTATGTCTATATAGAACACCAAACAGTAGTTTAGAAACATTTATGTATAAGCTAGAATTAATGTTATTAAAGTTAACTGTTAGATCTCGAAAGTTACACAAAAAAATATTTATTTTGGGAGATTTCAACATAGACACTTTAACTGTAAATACTAGAAGTATAGATTTCATAAACCTACTAAAAAAATACAATGTACACTTGACAATTGATAAGCCTACGAGGATTACCCATCACTCCGCTACCTGTATAGACAATATAATTACCAACCATAAAAAATGTAAATCTGAAGTTTGGGACTTAGGCCTTTCAGATCATACAGGCCAAGCTGTGATAATACCATGTAGTTTAAGCTTTAGAGAAAAATATTGGTACGTAGAAAAACGTATACTTAACAAGTATCACACTGAATTATTCTTAAAATATCTATCTCAAATAAGTTTTAGTGAAGTTTTCGAAGAGAATGACGCAAATTTAGCATACAATGAATTTAGCGAAATGTTTTGCATGTTATTTAATTTATGTTTTCCACTAGAACATATAAAAATTTGCCATAAAGCGAAAACAACATGGAAAACCAAAGGTATTGTAATCTCTAGTAAAAACAAAAGAAAACTTTACGTGCGTACTAAACTAAACAACAATCCTCCACTTAAACTTAATTATAAAAAGTACTGCAAAATATTTAAGCGAGTCACAAAACAATCTAAACAGCTTTCTAATATCAAATATGTCAATGACAGTGAAAATATCACAAAAGCAAGTTGGAACCTAATAAAAAGACAAACTCAGTCGACAAATGAAATTAGAACTACTATAGATAAAATAATTTACAATGAGAACACTATCACATCACCTGAGGATATAGCAACATCTTTCAACAATTTATACATAACTCAAAATTACAAGGTTTGCAGTCAGACAACATATACATCTGAGATAAATAATAATATAAATAGTATATTCTTATTCCCGGTAGATAGTGAAGAAATTATTACAATAGTAAGAAATTTAAAGAATAAGACTAGTACTGGTTACGATAACATTCCTATAAATATTATAAAAATAAGCATAGAATATACAGTGGATGCTCTAGTACATATAATAAATATCATGCTTGAAACAGGAGTTTATCCCGATAAATTAAAGACAGCCATTATAAAGCCACTATATAAAAAAGGCCCAAGGCACGACCTTAACAATTATAGGCCGATTGCTTTGTTGCCAGGTTTCTCAAAGATATTTGAAAAAGTAATTCATAATAGACTGAGCAATTTTTTATCTAGTAATGACATATTGAATGTCAACCAATTCGGGTTTCAAAAAAGAAAAACTACATCTCTAGCCATATTTAAACTTTTTCAGAATATATGGGATAGTATAAATAATAAACGGCGATGCTGCGCGCTGTTTCTAGATATGTCGAAAGCTTTCGACTGTGTGAAATATGATGTTTTATATAATCAGCTAGATAATATAGGTATACGAGGGATAGCATTAAAACTAATCGAATCATATCTAAGCAATCGATGGCAGGCTACAGAGATAGAATTCTACGATACTTCTACGAAAACAATGACTAAAACTCAGTCAAATTTTGAAAATATGTTATTAGGTGTACCACAAGGTAGTATCCTTGGTCCACTTTTATTCCTTATATATATCAATGAGCTCCCCAACATAACAAGACACCCATGTATCATGTACGCTGACGACGCCACTATTTTCATCTCTAATATCAACCTAAGCGATCAAGAATTCGAAAGCGAAATAAACAATACTCTATACACAGTAACAAATTGGCTTAGCACTATTAATCTCAAAGTTAACCTAACAAAAACCAAAATAATGCAATTTAGAAACTACAACACTAAATCAATATCCTTAAACATAAACGAACATGATACAAAAATAGAAGAAGTCAGTCAAATAAATTTCTTAGGGATCACACTAGATCAACACCTAAATTGGAAAGATCATCTCCATAAAATAAATAAAAAAATCTCCAGCTACTGCTACGTAATATCCATATTAATTGAAACTACATCTATTTCTATAGCTATGTCTGCTTATTTCGGTTATGTTTATCCGCTACTGACATACGGTGTAATATACTGGGCAAATTCCACCAGCATACAGTCGACATTTCTTTTGCAAAAAAAATGTTTAAGAATTATATATAATATTCAACCCACTGAGTCCCTTAGAACTGTATTTAAAGATAAGGGTCTACTTACACTTACAGGAATATATATATTAGAATTATGTCTATTTGTAAAAGGTAATACTGAAATATTTAATTTTAAGTCTAACACGAGAACAAACATAAGAAATAAATATAAATACAATATAAATTTGCCTATCATAAATAATGTTATATATCATAAGAGTACTTATATCACAGCTATTCGCGTCTTTAATCACCTTCCTGTGAGCATCAAAAGCTTAAACGGAAAGATGTTCAAAAATACTCTGAAGAGATGGCTAGTGTCACATGTTTTTTATACCCTTCGCGAGTTTTTCGAAACTGAAACAGTTTAAATAGTGTGTAACTTATTATAGTAATACAAAATATTATATTATATAAGATAGAATAATAAGTAAATGTACCCCTAAAAATTTGCAACACCCGAAATGGGTAACTGTTGAAACTATTATAATTATAATAATGTAACAACTATTGTACACAGTTTTTATGATGCAATAAATATATGTCTATGTCTATGTCTATGTCTATGTCTATGTCCGGGGATTTCAAGGCAAGATGGTAAGTTACTCTAGATTCAGAACACATTATTTTCCTGTTACCTTTTAAGATTGGTATTCAAAATAAAAGGATCGCGAGTAACATATTGATATTACGAGTATGTATATCCATTGTTTTAAAATACCACTACAGAGTTAAGCGGGTGTTTGCCAAGTGTCTTGGGTTCGATTTCCACACGTTATTATTGTAAGAATTATTGCGTTGCTTGGCGAACTTATGTCTGTCTGGTTATACTTACTTTTTACTGTAACCTAACTTATTGTCATATGACTAGCGACTATGTATAAGTAAGTAGGTATAGCTGTAGGTCAATTTACCTTGTCGTGTCTAATGATTGACAGATTGATAGACGTATACCTATACCTACTCTTATGTTTGACGTATCAAACCTGTAGCCCACCCTTGAACCCACACGCGTGAAGTCGTGTGCAGTTATAAGTACCTATCTAGATAATAGCTATAGCTTCTGTCTGTAGCGACTTCGTCCGCGTGAAAAGATTTCCCAGGTTAAAAAGTATGGTAACATAGGATAATTTTTACCCTACTATCCAGGTGGTTCTAAATTCCATCCAAGTCAGTCCAGTAGTTGTTTCGTGGAAGAATAACTAACAACATACATACATATTATTATCTAGGTTTATACATCCATCCACACTAACTTTCACTTAATGAATATTAGAAGGATTAAAATTTTACTTTTAATGTTCCATGCTCCTTAGCTCTGTAAGTTAGCAGACAGAAAAAGTTTCAACTCTAGTCTAATGACCTTCTATGAATGACGTATTAACTTAATTACTTTTTGCGCAGAAATAATTAGATATACCTACCTACCTGTAATTAAGTTGTTATAAAACTCAAACTAGTGGTATGCAGACTGGATTATATAGAGATTCCGTGATAAAAACAAGTATTGTTATTCGAACTTATGCTATAATAAATGATTTAAAAGTTTTGTTTAGTTTTTAACAGTACCTATTGTTATTTTCCGATTCGACAACCTGTGTAGTTTAATGTACCTACTTAATTATTGTACCTACTTTATCAATTACAAATGCTAATTGATGTGATGTGATGTGAATGTGATTTAATAGTATTTTTAGACTGAACACAGGCGGATAAAAACTTTCACCAAAATAAATAAAAAAATATCTATAATTAAATATCACGGAAATATTTAGGTATTGCTATTCTTAAAACAAGTTCTGTTTGGTCAAACCGCAAATATTTTGCCATGACTAAAAATATACATCGCTAATTACGTAAACCGCCATTTCGAAAGTAATCCGAATTAATTAGAGAAATCTAGTGCAAAAATCGAATAATGAATAACATCATCAAAAATCCTTGGTTGGTGAGGAAATTACGTTCTTAATAAGTTTTTACATTTATATTTGCTTGTTCTTATGTTTCCACTTGGATAGGTACTCCACGTTATACATCCTTATGCAGGTAGGTTTGGATATCCAAAAACGAATTACAGCGATGAGGCTGGACGTGCTGAAACGGTCTAGATTTTGCTGGAGCGCCATACAGCTCCTATTGAGCCGTCCTTGCTATCCGTGTGAGAGAAATACCACCACAATAAAGGGATAATTTGTGCTTCATTTTTAAAATATACCTACTTACATTACCTACAATTAAAGTTCATAAGCTGCATAGCGTGACTTCTGGTGGTCATCCAAACTGGATGATCATCAGTTTTCAACATTTTATATTTCAACAGGTAGGTAGGTACTAGGAGCTTGATGCGACCAGTCCTAAACATTTTTATGATTTACTAGATATTGGCCACGTATCAACCCGGAGGTCGAAGCTGTGCCAAACACGTAGTAATAGCTTGTAGAATGTAGATAGGTAGTATGTACCTAGGTACCTATTACATACATACATTACATTCATATATAGCTATGATAACTTATTTAAATGGTGCGTAAATAATATTAAGTTAAATAAAAATTAGGTTCTATTATTTATACAAGGAACGCTATAAAATAAAACTAGGTAGATAGGTAGGTCAACTACGCTAAGGAATACTAAGCGTAAATTTTGGCAGAGAACCTTTGGAGGTTCACGTACACATTGCCTTTGATGACTTTGAACTATTGAACTCTAAGGTGCGTCTTTTATTGACAAGTAAGGCAATATAATACCATACCGGAAACCTGTAACCTTCAACGAGGCACACTTAAACTTATTTGACTTCCTATTTTGTAACAACGCATCTCTTATTCTCAAGTTTATGGCCGCCAATTTCCAGCAATTAGTAAGTACCTACCACCAGATTTCGGACTATTAGTATGTAGGTACCTACCTACCTACCTATTGAGATTTTTTATATAAAATTTACGAAACAAATGCCTGACCAGGAAATCGAACCGAAAACCTCGTGATTATGTCCCAGACAGTGCTACTGTTGCTGTAAATACAGACGGGTCTTTATTATTCAAATATCGAAATATACTGAGTACGGTAACAGAAAATGGAAAGTGTCGAACTCTTTGTCGTTTCAAGGCGTAATTTAAATTCTAATGGCATTCGCAGTTCATCAGCCTATAGAATATAATGCTCTTTGTATTCAGTAGGTATTTGAAAAACAAAAGCCCGCATGAACCTGGCAAGTGGGTAGGTATTCCATTAAAATATTTTCCTTAAAATTAACAAATTTTGTGAAAGAGAGCTACGTATCTATGTACCTACCTATAGGTGCTTTCTAAGTAAGTAGGTAGTTTTTTCGCATCGACGAGTTTATTATGAACAACTAATCACTACTTGCTTATTAATGTTATACTGGGTAGGTATCGCGTATTAGGTAGGTAGGTACGCGTGAACCAATCATTTCGGCAGATTCAAGCTATTGTTAGATAACATCTGTACCTACTTATAATATCTTAAATAAATATGGTAAAAATGATGATAATTAGTTCCTTTTGTGGAGAATAAAATACATATAGGTACTTATGTCAGACATGATTTTTGTTGTCATCTGTAACAAACATATTCTAGACTTAACTCCAGAATATACCGACAATAGTAGGTACTATAACGGTTACACAATAACATTAGCATAGACAGCTTACATGTCATGATACCTACATGAAAATGTTCATACATAATATTGAATTGTTTAAATAAAAAAATAAGAAGACTATACTTGCACAATGCAGTCTAGTGTACCTAGTTTATAGTCCAAAGGAAGGAAAATCAACATTTCAATAATTATAAAAATGCATTTATTATTTTAATAAATAATTGTTACACTTAAAACTATAAATAGGAACTTATTTAGTTTCATTAATTTGAAGTTTCAATAGTTTAAATTTGCCTACATATTTTTTTACTTCTTCTTTAGGGTATGGTTTCATGGCTATACAAGTAGGTATGTTTTCAGGCTGTTCAATCCATAGTTTATGTGATATAAAATTTTCTTTTAGTTTTGCTGCTACTTTGTTTAAAGATGCTTCATCAGGTACCTGGAAACATGACACACTATAAAACAAACAGCAAGATATTTACTAAGTTCAAGAATAATTCAATTTTTTATTCAGTATTTACTCAGATACATAAGAAATACAGATATAAATGTTTTCAACACATTCATCAACGTCTCACAATAGTTATTGCTTACTGTAATACTGAGTAAGAACTGAACTGTTATGGTCCCCGCACCACTACGTCCACACTATTTCATTTAATTATAACTGTTACGTCCATAGTGATGAGAGAAAGTCAACATTATTTTTATAATTCCAATTCATACCTCTAAAACCACTTTGTGCATATTGTCCATATCATTTAGATATTGTATAGTGTGTTCATCATCCTTGTACAAGTGTAACACCGCTGTAGAAGCATGACACGCCTGAGCAACAACCGCTCCAATTGACCACCCTAATTCCTTCAGTAAATCTGTTCTTAACAGAATATACTGAACGATTGTATTCGTCATTTTAGAAATAGCAAGTTGAGAAAAGCTTTGAATTTAGAAAATTCTGAATGCACAAGAGTGTGTTTATAAGTAAACTAGTTAGAGGACGATTAGTTTATTGGAATCAAGTGGTATAATGGAAGCCCTTAGCATAATAACAATAAGTAAAAGAGTATTACAGAACAGCAGTTAGTAACTAACCTTAAAAACTAAAACGTCAACAAATCTACAAAATATCAGCTGGTCAAATTTCAACAGTAAGGACGATATTCTCGTAACTTCTACTTATTTATTGAAAGATAGAATATTTATTTGTTTGCGAAAAAAATGGTAAAAATATATTGATTCAACATATTATGTATGATTATTATGTAATTATTTCAAAATAAATACATCTATTTATGAAGTTTATGTTTTATCTATCGCAATTTCTGAACTCACAGTGTCATATCAAGTTGCTGTCACTTGTCTGGCCGGCGGTGTTGTTTTGTTTGACAGTTAAATCTCGTGAAACGCTTTTCGAAAAAGCAATCTTGTATCTGAACACAAATTGAACTAATTGGCGTTATTTTTTATTTACTGCATTTTCGTTTCGTTTGACAATGGCTTCTGGGCTCGAGAACTATGTGAATCAAACAGTGTCTGTGATAACTTCAGATGGCCGGAACTTCATTGGAACGTTAAAAGGTTTTGACCAGACAATAAATATAATATTAGACGAATCCCATGAGCGTGTGTTCTCATCATCGACTGGTGTGGCGCAGGTTGTTCTTGGACTCCACATAATTCGAGGCGATAATGTTGCAATCGTCGGACAAATTGATGAATCTATTGATAGCAGATTAGACCTTGGTAACATTAAAGCAGAGCCTTTGGGATCTATTGTACACTAGTCTATTTTAAGGATAATATGTAATAAATAAGTTTCATATACCAGTCATGTGTTTCTTTTCAATACAAAAACATTCACTAGTTGGTAAGTAAAATATGAAGTTATCTGAAAAGTAATTCCCAGTAATTGACTGAGTTAACTGGTTGTAGAACTCCTTATCTCAGAGAGCATGACTGTTGATGTGGTGTCTGACCTCTCACTGGCCAAGTTTGTTATCTGTCCTACCAGCCTATGTAAGATCTGTGCAGGTTGTGCACATGCATGGACCCTGCAAACAGTGTCCTGCACAGTGTAGTTGATTATTATGGAACTGGCCACCATGATTTTTGTCTTTTATATAATTTCATAATTACGTTATAAAAAAAAAATATTATAATTAGATATTGGATACCTCAAATTCCAAGTCATACCCATGGATATGTTATAAATTTAGCGGTAGCACCTTGTGTGGTTCAAGTGAGTCTTGAGCTTGCAAATATTCTAAAAATCATAAGGCCTGTCAAGGTATATTAAACAAATAATTGGTAAATTGTGACACAAAACCTTATCCAAAAATCAAAACTACAAAGTAATGTCAACATAAAACTTTTATTTCATTATTTACAAATTCATTGTTGAAATATTTACATACAATAATTTCTTATGTACACATCTCCAATGCTTAACAGCATTTCAGGTTCAGATACTACCACTAATATTTTAATTTTGTAACAATGCACAGTAATTAATATAACTAGGCAACTATGAGTGACAATATTAATTAGAGTAAATTTATGTGCTGAAATTGGGTGTCAAAATTGCAGCGTACATTTTTAAATACCTACTGATGTCAAGAGAGCGGTTTGCGCCGCGACAGGGACCACTACAAACAATACACGCAAGACAAAGACAGGAGACACTGGAACATTACCTTTAGTTATGTAATGGTTGAGGTCTACAGTGGCGGTCTCTTGTCTCTGTCGCGATGCAAACTGCCACCTTTAAGCACTATGAACTTCTGCCTTGTCAATTACAAAAGTGTATAAAAATTCTTATTATACCACAAAATTTTGCTACTTCTTTGTGTGTACTTTTGTCACTACATCATCTGAACATTGCTAAAAGCAATCAATTGCCCATTATCTTGATACGAATTTATTATTCTAGTGCATATTTGGTAACCATAAACAATACAAACAGCCATAAAATACTCATCAAGCTTCTTCACAGCTCTATCACATTTATTGTGTCCTAATCATCTAAAATACTAGAACTAGGTACCTAATCATTTAGGACGCGTTTAGGAATAATCGTTATTGCTTGATGTTTGTCCCATCAATATTATCTCTTGATGCCTGAAATGAAAAAAGAAACCAATAAGGGAACTTACACAATAAGATTACATGCAAATTTTGATGACATCAATTTGAAACATATGGGCATGATGCACTTAACTAAACAGGATACTTCTAAACACATAATTTACTTAACAACACTTGGGATCTTAAAACTAAATAATAATATTTTACAGTAAATATTACTAACTGTACAACTTATTTTGTGAACATATTGAAATTTTACAAATTATACAAAACTGTTTTACAATCTAACCAAGATAAAAGATACATATAAGGTAAGAGCTAGTTAGTTACTGATTGAAGATGGATAGGAACTGTACTTATTTAATATACTAGTTAAATATTAATTTTAAAGTTCTAACTATGTGTTGTATCATCTTAATACAGTTTCTACTGTATCACTTTGATTGCTTGAGGACATTATTATCAAAGTACTACAAAACTATGGAGATAAATATGGGTTTTATAAAATACCTTGACTTATTTGCCATCTGCTTTAGTTATTTCAATGGATATTCCTTGACTGAAATTAATTATAATCCATTCGAAAATGTAAAAATGCATAATAAAAAAACTGCTACGAATTACTTTTTAGAAACTTGGCAGACAACTTGCAGGCATTGAGCCAATTCTTTGAATATTAGACTGAATCTATTTTAATTTAATTTCTCTCATATAGACTAGGTTTGTTCCTTTCTTAATAACTAAAGCTTTCTAAAGCAAATTTAATGCAATATCATTGTCAAAAAAAATATTTTTCGGAAAGTCAATACTTATTTGTTTTCTTACTTTATTCATGAGCAAACAATGACGCAAATAACTAGAAACTAGATCAACAGATCAAATTAGTAATTAATTTATTATGTATAGAGTAAGTCTTTTTTTATAGTAGGCAACATTTTGCAAGTGGTCTATTGGTATTACCAACCTTTGCAATGTAGACAATATTTTTTCATATAGAAGCTTTGATATCCTGACACTGGGGTATGTGAAATCTCAGTTGTAGATGCGATGTAAACAAACCATAGCTTATATTTATTTAACTGATGATTTAGAAGCATGGTTTTGATGAATCTTGCCAAATTACCTTTGCATCTTTTCCTTGTACTTCTGTGTATTATATGTTCGGAAAAACTGCTTTCCGTATTCGAAGGTTGCGATCATAATCGCGCAGGCGGGTGCTACTTTGAATATTCTAGGTAGGAGACCTGTAAAGAGACCCCTAAACCCGTGGCTCGCGTATATAGTCCGAGCAATCTCCTTCATATTCGAGGCCCTCTGTTGAACTTTATTACCATCTGAAACAGTAACAAAATCAACAAAAACAGAAGTAGTTAGTAGGCCGATAATGAGCAGATAAGTTGTGGAGTGTGGTGATAGATATCGGCCAGTGAAATTACTATAGAAATAAATTTAAAATTTGAGACCAAAATTTTAAAATATTGAGCCAAGTCATTCCAAAGCGCAGGTTGGTTAATTTTGTTACTATTACTTTTGCTAGCATGATTTTGAAAACAGCCAATATGCATGAACAAATTAGAATATTAATATGCAGATTTTTTTGTAAATAAGAGACAAGCAGTCACTACATCAATTAGCTCAGAAAGAAAATGAGGTAGATAGACTAATGTTATGACTTTCAGTGATTCACTAGCAGAATGTTTACTAGCTGAAAACAATTAGTATAGCTGAGTGCAGAAAATTGCTTAAACTAGAATTGTTGAACATTCATTCTTTACCCCACATGGAAGAATGGTATTAGTAAGAAAAAAGTAAGCATATCTGAAACATATTTCTGATGAAGACAAATTATTAGATCAATTATAACAAGAGATATGTTTATTGTTATTGTAACAATGTTTAAAGAAATATCAAGTAATGTAGGGCTACCCTATTGTTATTGTGACGTTTAAAAAAGTTTAAAATCCCTGTTTCAAGCATAAGAGTAGCGAAAAGCTAACAAAATATTAATCGGACATTGCGCACCTGTGTATATTTCCTTTTCTCCTAATTCAATTTGTTGGTGTGTTTTCACCACGTCAAACGGAAGGGTCACGAAGGCCGCAATCTGAAACAACAAACAATCTAATCTGTATCTTATCTGTACACAAATAAAATTCAAAATACGTTTGTAAGAAAGACGGGTGAACCAATAACTGTGTCAGACGTGAAACAAACAAGATTAACACCTTTTGTCTTTAGGCGACATCTATTTTTGTACCAAGGAAATGGATCTGTTAATGCTAATCAGTGTCTTCTTCTTAATACGAAGCAGTCTTATCTCGCAGAGACTTAAAAACATACAAACAATGGACAAAAGTGCAGTCTAATCCGAAATAACTATAAATGGTTCAAATAAAAATTTAACCGAAAACAGACAATCAGACCCGTACTCACTTTGTGGATTATAATTTTTTTCTAGTGTGGGTAATGAACCAGCGACTGCCCGCGTGTTGGTAGCGTGGACATGAAGGTGATCACGCACATTTTCAACGATGATGCGACTGTTTTCCGGCCGGTATGAGTGGACCATAACATCATTAGATGATGCATTTAGTTTCCTAGCGTGATGATTCAGTTCAATTGCCATAGATACATCGGAAGTTCGGAAGTTGTTATTTGACTAGGTACTTAGACGTGGATGTGTAACACATGCAGGATGAATGACTGTGCTCAATATTTATGATCAGATTACTGTAGATAATAATATAGACCTACATTTTCCTGATTGAGGTAGGTAAGTAATAAATAGGTTCCTTTTCAAACATTTATCTGTACAATATACGACCGAAACATGGGAGGTTTATAGGGATCGTTGCAAGTGGCGTTATTTCATTTCTGCTAGCGCCTAAGGAAAAACGATGTGATTTTATGGAATACAGCCTTGTCAATCATAGTTCCGTATAACAAATATGTTGAATTTTCCTATGCATTAATAATAAGGAACTTCAATTTAAAAAAGTAATTTCTAAGAAACCACAGGAAAGTTATTCAATAACAATTAGGTAAGAATCATAATAACCTGATTCATTGACAACTTGACAAGTGAAAGGTTAAAAAACCCAGTTCCATCCTACCATCCTTATAAATATAGTGATGTCATTCATAACAACACTATATGTAGGTACCATTGTAAAATTGTTGAACATATTAAGATGAATCAGACAGATAATATATTAAGTACGGATATAAATCTTTAGAAAGGGGGCCAAAATCGTCACCAACTACGCCACAATTTAGTTTTATTATTGGAAAAGGACCAAACACTAAATTTACATGACTATAAACCTCAATTGATCAATGCCCCCCCAGTCATAAGTCTCACAAATGTCTTAGATAACTTAGATAAAGCCTTAGTAACACGTATCGTGTTATCTGCTCCGATATCTGTATTGTTTTTTACTGCTCGGATATAACTGATAAGAGTATGTTTTAGTTGCCCATAAACTTGTTGCCCTACATACTCGTAGTACAATTTGTGGATGCTTTTCAGATATTTTCTCTCCGAGTTTCTAGTGTTTGGACTACATTCGAGCAAGTATTTCAGCCAACAACTGCTGGGTGACAAATATGGGTATGCTTATGCTTATGGGTATTTTGCTATCAAATTAAGTATCACTTATTAAGTAGGTACCAGGTACCTACTCTCTGAATATTTTTATAAGCTGTAAAAGCATCAATAAAATTAAGATATTGAACAAAGGAATCTAAGATTTTGTATGTCCATATCCTTATGTAGGTACCTTTGTCAGTATGTACCTACTTACATACTGACAAAGGATCTTTATCCAGAAAAGGAACAACAAATGGACTTTTTGAAATATTTGTTTTGAATAAAATCTATACTAATATAATAAAGCTGAAGAGATTGTTTGTTTGTTTGTTTGAACACGCTAATCTCAGGAACTACTGGTCCGATTTGAAAAATTCTTTCAGTGTTAGAAAGCCCATTTATCGAGGAAGGCTATAGGCTATATAACATCACGCTACGGTCGTTAGGAGCGGAGTAGCAACGAAAAATGTTACAAAAATGGGGAAAATTTTGACCCATTCTCTTAAGTGACGCAAGCGAAGTTGCGCGGGTCAGCTAGTTATTTATACTTACGCTGCCAGCAACAGATCCACAGAAGAAATTAAACAAAAATGTATTCTTTTCCGAGTCTGGTTTATTAAATGCCTTCTTTGTTGATTCAAATGTCGTCCAATATATACCTGTAAGTATAACAAAGAACGATATGAATCACACATTTGTAATTTGGCAAATATTTCCGCTTTTGTAAATTTCGCCAGTCATGTTTATTTATAAAGAGCCTGAAAAACTGATGCTTCCGTGAAACTGAGGTCTTTGTCCATCAATGAACTACATTCTGTTATATTTATAACTAAGAGCTAATATTCTGAACATTATGAATCCTTACATTTTTTTTAAGTATTGGAAGGAAATATGATGGCAAAGGAAATGCATTATACATTTTTCCTTCCTTTAACTTTTTTTTTGCAAACAACAAAAGGACAATAGTGGCAAAGGAAATACAACATTCTTCCTATATGGTATTAACCGTTTTGAAGTGTATATTTACCTGAGAATGGTACATCTCTTAACAAAGTAGATCCTAATCCACGAAAGACTCCTCTGTAACCTTCGTTTTTGACAACCATACGTAAAGCTGTAGTAATTTCTGAAAACAAAAAATTTACACTGTCATACTTTCATGCTAATTATGAATAAAAAAATTCAAAATCATCTAGATACTAATTACTTGGTATATAACAATATCGAATATTCCTTTGTAATAACAATAATGTAATCCAGTAAACATAACTTTAAATGTGATGAACATCATTTGTTTTTCACTACTCTCTTGAGAAAGTAAAATAAATTTATCGCTAAACAAGTTTTCTTCAAGAAAACATTGCAAACTTCTTATCTAGGTAATAAATAATAGCTTCAATAGCAATAACTTGAAACTGTGAAAACTGCTATATCATTTCATATGTAGTCACAGTATCAACAATATGGAAATGATGCAATACTGAACACCTATTTCTTAATCATATTTTCTATTAGATAACTAGATCATGTACTATGATTATCATACAGTAGGTACAGATTTTAGTAACATGGGTAGTGAATGATGATGATGATGATGAGCAGATTTTTTGCATGATATTAAGACACACTTCTGAGCAAAGGTCTTATTTAATGTATTGGCATATTATTCTGTTACTATTACAATAAGTATAAAGTCATTGTAGGGTAGTCAATAACAATCTTGTACTAATGGTAAAGGAAAACATAGTGATGCAATCTTGCATGAATAAGGGTTCTTAAACTCATGTAAAGTCCTTGCTTGGTGAAACTGGAGGAATCAAGGCCTAATTCATTTCTCTTTTCAGGAAGAAACCTTTGCCAAGCAGTGGACATAAATAAACTTAAATTGTCATTTTTAAGTACAATTTCTATTTAATTTGGTACATAGAATTTGTTAGACATACCTGCATAAGTTAACTTTTTGGACTGCATCTTAGTTCTAATAAGTTCTAGGGGGCTGACTATGGTAACTGCTATTGTTCTGGCGGTTGCTCCTGATATCAATGGTATCCACATTGGCTGACCCACTGTAAATAAAAACAGAAACAATGGAGAATATTGATCAAGACAATACTAACTGAACTCCTGAATTGAAAAATGTATCATGCAGAACAAATAAAATTAACTGAAAGATATTTAAAGCAGATGGAACACAGTTTCTTTAAAGATTACACTTAACTATTACTTATTTAAAATAAAGAAAGTATGGTTAAAAATCTTAATTTTTTTTAAATTATTGTAATTAACTAGTATTAAGACTAGTGTCCTTTTTGGGGAAATAAGTAAAACAGTTTCCTATAAGAATCAAGTAAGTATTATAATATTCAATCCATTTAAGTACATGCATTATGTATAAGCCAAATCTCTTGTCAAAACATCATCTTCATAATAATAATCTCATATTCAACTAAACAAAGACTTATCTGACTGTCTGTATTTATTTTGTTAAAAAATAAACATCCTTTGTTTACATTAGGCACTTGAGAAATAATACAGATAAAAACCTGTATGACCTAATGACATTTTGATACCATTTGTTTTTATTTTTGAGAAGATAATAGTATTTTTCAAAGATTATTTCAGTTAAGGAAGTTTTTTTTGGATTTTTGAGTGTAGCTGCTTCTACAAAATTTTATTTAAAAATTATAACATGTAGGTATGAAGTTCAGAAACCAATGATTTTTTTTTCTATAAATTAAATTCCCTTTACAAGTAGAAAACATAACAAACAGGAAATCTTTCTATATAGACAATGTCAAGGGCGATAGTTAGTTCATGTTAAACTATGTAAATGAAAACAATTGGGCAGGGATTAATAGAATTCTGATCACTTCCTTTATAAGTTAACAAAGTCAAACTTTTTAAATGAAGGATTTTGATAAGTATTTTTTTGTAGCCTTTATTATTGTCCGTCTATAATCATTATTAATTCTGGTCAAGACACAATGAGGAAGTAGTTTTGAACACTTATGTATCAAAGATAAGATTTACAATATGTATGTCATTCATATTTCAAAGTAATTGGATTATACTTTTATAGAAATCTGTATAACAAGTCCAAATTATTGACACCCTATTTCACAAATCCCCAGATCACTTAGCTACATAACCATTTAAGTTTAAAACGTCTGCAACTAACCCCTATACTAAATCTTATTATAAACAAAGCAATAGATTTTTGCAACAGTAATTAATCATTTGGTACTGAAAACACAAGGATGATCTCTTTGCTACATTTGTATTGGCAATATTGAAATCATCTCCTAACATGACTCCTAAATGAAGGAAAAGTGAGTGAAATCAGACATCTAGTACAAATGCTAATATAATGAATCCCTTTTAGTAAAAACCTGTTATGTCATAAGTATTATGTTGGCAAAACTGCAACCTTGAATTCAAGGTAACAGATGTAAACAACTTTGAAAGATCTATGTATGTATGTGTACTTGCATGAATTTATACATTTTTGTATGTGTGTTGCGATAGTCTATTGTTATTTATAAATAATTGGTTATTAAATCAATGTTTAATGTTAGTAAGAAATAAATTGCATAAGTATTAAAAAATATCTAATAAGTTTTTAGTATTCTAAAAGGTATTTATTCCTTGTTTGAGTTGATGTTGTAAGAAGTGAAAGTTGATATGACATTTTACTTATAGACATATGAATATTCAAGTTATGTAATGGACCAAGATCCCAGAGCTGCCAGACCTACGTCATTTTAGCAAAGCTGAAATTTTGAGGATTGTTAGTATAAAGGGTCTGTTAAGAGGTATGCACATCCACTACCTTGAAAGCGGGGCCGTTTCTGAGGTAGCGCGGAGTGAAGGTGCGTAAAAAACGACCCAACCTACGTTATAGTAGCAAAGTTGGTTTTCAGATATGTTATTAATGATATTATGTAGAATTAAAATTGACTATTGCCAGACCGTTTCCCGGGGCCATTACTTCTGCCAGACGCCTTAAATGTTATTAAAAAATGAGGTCAACTACGTCATAGTAGCAAGCCTAAATTTTATATATGTTATTAAAGGCACAATTTTAAGACCCCCTGTATGCGGACAGACCATTCCGCAGTTCCCTTCGTCCCCTAGACGCCATTAAACTTTCCCTATGAGTGCGAGAGTAAGAGCATTAATAATACGCATAAATGAAAAACAATTGAATTAAAAAAATAAAAATTGAAAAATTATTGAATACTAGCTGACCCGCGCATCTTTGCTTGCGTCACTTAAGAGAAATAGGTCAAAATGTTACATAAACGGGTTATGTAACATTTTTCACTGGTACTCTGCTCCTATTGGTCGTAGCGTGATGATATATAGCTTATAGCTTTTCTCAATAAATAGGCTATCCAACAGTAACATATTTTTTTATTCGCACCAGTAGTTCCTGAGATTAGCGCGTTCACACAAACAAACAAACTTCTCAGCTTTATAAAATTAGTATAGATTAAAAGTACTTGGAATGTTTAGGAAGATAAGTAACATTATTTTGGGAATTATTTTAAAAATAGATATGGTTTACACTATTCACAAAAATTATGAAAAAAAAATTGTAGTCATTCATCATCATCATCATTATCTGAGCTCTTACTTCCCTCATCAAATTGAATATTTATCATCTCCACCATCGTCTTCATTGTTACTTGAATTCTCTGTAAAAAAAAATGTAGGTAATGATGTTGAAAACAGTTACAAGTAGGTATATTGAAATAATTTATAGTTAAAATAAAATACCTAATTCGTTTTCAAGTGATTCGCTTACGAAACTTGGCAATTGGTCACCATCAAACCACTTAAAATGATAATGGTTATCCTTTAGAACCCACCCTTTATTTGCTGGGCTTAAAATGCTAGGACGCTTTATATGAGCATTACTCCAGACACCCGCAATATAATTTGCTCGTCGAAATTGTTGAAGCAATTCAGATTTACAAGGAGGTAAGTTTTCAACATCATTACCTACATTTTTTTTTACAGAGAATTCAAGTAACAATGAAGACGATGGTGGAGATGATAAATATTCAATTTGATGAGGGAAGTAAGAGCTCAGATAATGATGATGATGATGAATGACTACAATTTTTTTTTCATAATTTTTGTGAATAGTGTAAACCATATCTATTTTTAAAATAATTCCCAAAATAATGTTACTTATCTTCCTAAACATTCCAAGTACTTTTAATCTATACTAATTTTATAAAGCTGAGAAGTTTGTTTGTTTGTGTGAACGCGCTAATCTCAGGAACTACTGGTGCGAATAAAAAAATATGTTACTGTTGGATAGCCTATTTATTGAGAAAAGCTATAAGCTATATATCATCACGCTACGACCAATAGGAGCAGAGTACCAGTGAAAAATGTTACATAACCCGTTTATGTAACATTTTGACCTATTTCTCTTAAGTGACGCAAGCAAAGATGCGCGGGTCAGCTAGTATTCAATAATTTTTCAATTTTTATTTTTTTAATTCAATTGTTTTTCATTTATGCGTATGAATAATGCTCTTAATCTCGCACTCATAGGGAAAGTTTAATGGCGTCTAGGGGACGAAGGGCCCTGCGGAATGGTCTGTCCGCATACAGGTGGTCTTAAAATTGTGCCTTTAATAACATATATAAAATTTAGGCTTGCTACTATGACGTAGTTGACCTCATTTTTTAATAACATTTAAGGCGTCTGGCAGAAGTAATGGCCCCGGGAAACGGTCTGGCAATAGTCAATTTTAATTCTACATAATATTATTAATAACATATCTGAAAACCAACTTTGCTACTATAACGTAGGTTGGGTCGTTTTTTACGCACCTTCACTCCGCGCTACCTCAGAAACGGCCCCGCTTTCAAGGTAGTGGATGTGCATACCTCTTAACAGACCCTATATACTAACAATCCTCAAAATTTCAGCTTTGCTAAAATGACGTAGGTCTGGCAGCTCTGGGATCTTACTCTAAAATGAATGTTTATATTGGCAGTAATAAATGTGAAATATTTCCAGGCTTAGCTTGTCAGAATATAAACATTGATAAGTACAATGCTTGTTTTAATACCAAGGTAGTACCTATACGTAATGAAACATAACAATAACAAATATTTCCTTTCACATTAAAATATGTAAACAATTTCAGTACTTACTGTCTTTGGTAGAATTATTATAATATGTTTTCATCCTAACTCTCAATTGTTCATAAGATACAAAGTAAATAACAGTACATGGAACAGCTAGAACTAGAGTAGGACTTAGACCAGACCATAACGCTGGAACACCTTCAATCTTCGCTATTTTATAAAATGCGTCCTGAAACCATACAAATCTTCTAGAGAAATCTGTTACATAAAATAGCTGATTATATACTACTGTTATATCAAGAAATAAAGTAAAGAAAACTTACAAATGTGCCATGAAAGTGCAAACGTGGTCGTGGTATCCACGCTGAGTCTCCACAGGGACATAGGTGTTCCATAAGACCATTGCAATAGAGGTAACATTTATTCGAGAGTAATGCCTTTTGCTGAGCTTGTAACCTGATTTTCACTACATCCAGAGGAGTCACTGTAAACACCACACATTGTTCTTAATTTTCCACTTCCGCATAACTCCTAAAGAAAAACATTAGACAAATTATGACTTACTGAACAACGAGGTTATAAGGGCACCGGAACATGCCGATGCCATTTGTTGGAAAGGGGTAATTCGAAACTGAGGGTCATCTTCACGAATCATCATGGCATCGGCTTCTTTTCTAACAATTAATTATAATCAAACACGACACACATCCGGATCGAAACGATATTTACACTACACTTCGGTAGCAAACCAATGTTTTTTTACGACTGACTGTCAGATGATTATGTCACTGTCAGTTATGTCAAAATATTCCATTCATAGACTTCAAAGACAATTCTATAAATAGGCTGTCGCTGAATTATCGACTAAACGAATAATGTAGTGAACAACTTCTTTCTTGATTAGTCGACTAAAACGGTAAAAATTGGACTTTAATGCAAGCTTAAAAGACACGCACAGTTTTGCACCTTGCTCAAAAATACATTTAAATTAAAGTATCTCTTTAAAGGCGACAGATGATGGAGATTTTTATTTTTATTATTAGTTTCAAGTTCAATAATAATACAAATGATAAAACTGTATTTGAAATTTAAATGATTGTAAAAAAAAAAGTGATTATCTGCCAATAAATTACGTAGGTACCTACTTTTTCATTTTCTCAAATCTCTTGTGAGTTAGAATCAATAGCGTGAAGCTAGCTGTGAGTCAAGTTCAGCTTAGTATGATGTCACAATTTTATCACAAATTATGTTTAGTAATATTCGTACAGCTCTAGCTTGAATCAGTCAAATCACTGCCACATGGATGGAGGGCGTTACTAAAATTATATAAAAATTAAAATAATATTCAGTAATTACACTTACACAAAAGCGGTGCGGTTTCCTAAAGGTTTCAGTTGTGTAGATGAGAAATATTTTTTGAAATGTTTTCCACCGCGTCCCGATCGTTATTGTGAGTACCTTTTCATTTATTTTTGGAGTTTACATAACGTGACAGCTGTTTTTTTTATATCGAATCTAAATACAAAATGTGAGTAACATAGTAATAAAATAGTTCTGTCTATGCCAGTTTAGTAAACTGTTTCATTAAGAAAAAATATGTATAGTGTTTTTAAAAATTGTAAAGCTCCGGAAGCCGCAAGATTGTTCTTGCGGCTTTCGTGTTCGTTTTCGATTTTCGATCGTTTTCTCATCCAGGAAGTGTCTCGTCGTTGCCGCGATCACCTCAAGGTCTCCCCGCTTTGTGGCATACCTGTCTTTTCATTATAAATACTGGCGTACCTATCCGCGTGACTTATTTTAAATTCGCGATACTGTATTATTGGCGTAATCGCGTTGTAACGGTAACTCCGGTAACTCCGATGTGTGCGGAAAAATAAAATATTAGCCTTTTTTTAAATGCACTTCTAGTCCCAAAACGTTAATAAAATATTCGTCACACCAAACTTTACTGTTGAGAATATATTATTTAATACAGCATTATAAAATTTCACAGACATTTGAATCTTATTATAAGCTTACTAAAATATGTAAAATTCCTTTAAATTTAACTGTGTGGGTCACAAACTTCCATTTGTTTAGCAGTTAATCATAATTTATATTTGTAATTTTGGTTTACAAATATAAATCCAGTAATAAACTTATCAGATAGTATAAAAACACCATTGCTCTATAACACACAGCTTTTTTTATGAAAGATGAATGAAAACATAGTCCATGACATATTTTCCCAGTGCAGATGTTATTATTGATTAAATAGTCACTATCTGCACCAGATTGCAGTATTGTTATAATTGAATAACTATTAAAATCAGCATACTATTATCTGAAGTACACTTCAGTTGAAATGTTCATATTTTAATAATCAAGTGTTTACTTACACATAACTAAGGAATTATAACTTGTGAAGTGTATTAGCTTGATAAATATTAAGAAAAAGCTCTTTCACATTTTGTGTGGATTTTATAATGCAATGCTTGAATGTTTCATTCAGGAACAGTGATGCTTATGTGAATTAGACAATAAATATGTACTAGTCTGTTGTTTTTTTTTTGCTGATAAGTTGCTAACATACTGTATTTTTTATTTGCTTGCAGTAATAGTCAGGAATGCCATTGTTCTAGCATTTATTTCAAAACATTATTATTTTCTAAACATCCCATACTCTGCAGTTAGCAGTATTCTTCAGAAAATTACAAGTACTTACTATTTTTAGTCTGTCCCATTATAATGTGAGTTGGCACAGTTGCAATGTGCCTTAAAATACTGTTAGTGGATTGCCAGAATAACAAAATATTTTTCAACTAAAAGCTATTATTCTGTTGTTATTTACCAACAAGACGTACCTGCTGCTGTAGACTGATTGATAAAGTCAAAACAGGTTTTTTCACCCCTAATTAATCACTCTGTCTGATAGCTGAGTTGTCTCTTGATAAGCATCTGTACAGAAATCAGTCACTGTTTGGATACTTGATTATGTGTAGGAATATACAAATCCTAGTCACAAATAACTGGTTTGGCATGGCAACAGCCAAAGATAAATTTCCTGTTTGAAATCTAATAATGTAATTCATATTTGTTAATCAGGCTAAAATATGTTGAAGCTGTTCCCAGTTTAAAATTATTTCATGCTTGTTAATGTCAGCCAATGTCAATGTTCTTTCATATTCTTTCATGAAATGTAATATTGTATCACATCATATTTTATTTATAATCCTCAGATTTTGGATAGACATATAAAAAAAGTTGTAGTTTCTCAGTGTTTGTATTGTTATTTTAAAAGTAAATGTACACATGTTGGTAGCAGACTGGTGGGCGTGGTAATTACGTGAATTACCTCACAGTGAAGATAAATTTAGATAGTTTCGCCTACATGCCATTGACAGTGTTGCTATAGACGATTTTTCATTGAGTTGTGTAGTGGGGCAGTTGATAGAGGATGCATTTTTAGCATCCTTATGCAGTAATAAATCGCCATCAGTCACTCTTCACGTATCTACTTTAATTATACATGTTCACGTTGCTCACGATGTCATTGTATAGAAGTACGTAATGGCCCAGTTTCAGGTGTTCCCCACGTATAGCCATTTGGCTAGCTTTGTTGATGATAGATTGCGGTACCTAGGTACCTGTAATAAATACATAGCCGACGTTGACGTATTTTAACTGTATCAAATCCGCTCCAGAATATGAATTCTCTTTATTCCGTGCTTCTTTAACCAGGTGGTCAGGTGCGTCGTAATCTATACTAATATTATATACTAATATTATAAAGCTGAAGAGTTTGTTTGTTTGTTTGTTTGTTTGAACGCGCTAATCTCGGGAACTACTGGTCCGATTTGAAAAATTCTTTCAGTGTTAGATAGCCCATTTATCGAGGAAGGCTATAGGCTATATATCATCACGCTACGACTAATAGGAGCAGAGTACCAGTGAAAAATGTTACAAAAACGGGGAAAATTATGATTCTCTTATGTGACGCAAGCGAAGTTGCGCGGGTCAGCTAGTTCTTAATATAACGAAAATACGAAATTGAAGTTCTTTACCGAGTTTACATCTTTTCATCTACTATAGGTGCTCAAGAATTACTTTACTATTGAATCAGCATCTGTGTATAGTTAAGGGAAATGCTTTATCACTAAATATTACGAAGACGTTGTCACTACGATACAGTTTCCTATTACAATATCGTGTTTCTTAAACTAAATGATTAGACCGTTTAGCGTGTCTGGGTGAATTATGAATGAAAACATCGTCCTGGTAGCGCGTGTGATGTTTGTATTTCACGAGGCGTCACGTAGAGAATGCTCAATCTGTGTCTATCCAGTTTGTGCCGCTATAGATTAGAGCTTATTTACAAGAGACGTGAAACGATCGAGGGGAGGCTGTCCAGTAGCAATCAAACATTTCGTCGGCACGTGAATGAATATTTGTCTGCTTATGGCAAATATTTGCAATGCTGTATGCTTCTTCTTCTTCTTAGCGTGTCGATGGCAAACAAATTATAATATTAATTTAAAATAGTGTATAACACTTTCTGTCTTGCTATACACTAAAAGAAGAAGAAGAAGCTGTATGCTATCATACGCTATGAGCAACATATAACTTTTCGAGAAGTTCGTAGTCCCAAACATACATAAAATCACGGCTTTTTTGGGTAGAGACCAGAGAACGCCCCTTGGTATGATCCTTACAAACTTGCCTTGCTTCATTCACATCCATACATCCTGTCATACAGGCCCTAAGGAGAAAAAAAATATGATACTTATGTTTGTTTAGAAAATAAACTAAAATAGGAACTATGGACTACATTGTTATGTGATGGCTAGATCGAAGTTGCAATTTGAAACTAGAGTTTACGTACACGTTATAATTATCAAGATGATCTAAGCGTTCTAAGAAATAATTTAGTAAATGTAAAGCTAACATTGAATGAGTATGGTAGGCAACGCCCCATGCGAGCTCCATATAATACACTTGCCATTTAAAACCAGTCCATTGCAAAACCGCCGCTTTGCGTAAAATAATAACTATGAGCGTTGTACATTATTTATAGCTCAAGAATCACATTAAAATCGTCCGCATCTTTGAGGAAAAAAGTTCTTCAACCAAAAAGGTCTTTAAAAGTAAGCTTTTAATATGACTCGATCCTATTATATAGTTCTGTCCTACTTGGATCCAAAATCAGATGATTTTGGGTCAATCAATACTCTACTTGTTGTAGTGTGCAGAACTTGCAAACTGCACTACCGATCGATCCTTCAAATTATGTAATGTGCCTTTTACAATAAATATCTACGATTAGAATATGCCTATAACCTAGTCAGATAACAATTTGCGGTAGGACAGAAGCCTCGTTGAATAGTAGTCTTGAACGTTGACATTGAGCACCTTCCTCAGTATCGATTACCATTGTTGCACGCCAATATCTAAGTATACCGATAATATGACGATTATAGTAGTTAGGTTTCGTATTTATAGTTCTTATCGAGTGTGTGACGTGATTTGAATGAGCTGTAGCTAATAGGCTTTGTTTTATGGCATTAGTATATGATTGGACTGTGCGTAAATTACTGGATGAACGTTGTAACTGTAGTAATTCATTGATCCGAAGTAAAAAGGAATGTTCTGAAGCATGATCAATACCTTTAAACGATTTCAATCTTTTTCCGGTCTAAAATTGGCAAAATGGAACATTTATCTTCATTTCAAGATTCAATTCAGCGTTCGGCTATTTGTTCAAAGTATTTTGACCTGTAATAACGCTGCTCCGGTTTGCTGACGTGAACCAGTATTTATCCTTCCCTTTATTATGGGATATATGATTGGTACTTTTTCCTAAGGGTCCGTTTATCGTAGTAGTAATCGCTATAGGGATGTCCAGTTTCGTTGATAGCAATACAATATCAATCGTTATTTTAAATCACTGGATTGCTACTCTCAACACATTAGTAGGGTGAAGCTACATGATTATTCACGGGCACGATTCTGATCGATAACGGCGAAGTGTTTAAGCATACTCTAGAATAAATTAGTCGCTGGAGGAAGACGCTTTTAAAACTTTGTGTCGTTGATGTATAATAAAGCAGCAAGCAAAATATGAGTACTTAGTAGATGTCGGTGTTTAGTTTTTAATTAGTTTATGTCACAGCATGAGCAAGGGCATGAAACAACGGAATGCACATTGCCATTCGACCGTGAAGGATAAAAGAATAATCATCGTTCTGTAAATCTGCAACACATTTGCGTACTCATTTGTCGTAGAATAGTTAATATAGGTATCGCAACAACTCGAACAATTTCGCTACATCATAACGAACGATTTTAAGGTCCGTTTGGAAGGCATTGCAGAGTGCGACAGCCAGGCCATTGTCCTTCAATCGTCCGATTAGTAGAATAGTCATTCGATAATCCTCTACATTTGGTCTACGTTCAGTTTGCTTTCCAAAACATCTTGTTGTGTTCGAATTGTTTGGCCACACCTATAGTTGATTCATTTGGCTTGTGTAGTAGTATGAGTTACAATGTATGGTTTGGCACGATAGTCATGTAGAGACCCAAGACGATGCACGAGATCCAAAGCATGCAATTTCGCATAGCACTGAACTTTAGATTGGCGTAGGTCGTGGTGCTAATGACACTATTGTAATATATTATTATTTTGTTTGTCTAGACACGGAATTGAATTTATGATTGAATAAATTGTTGATTCCAGCTGTCAAACAATATTTTATACGGAGTACTTTGTATGTGAGAAGACATTAAAATTCATGCCGGGATGAAAAAGCGGATCCTTCTTGGAACCCTGTTATACATACATATATAAAAGTTCAGATACGTGAAATACGCAAAATGCAACATAATTCTCTGTTATGTCCAATAAGTATCATGTGATCGGACAAAAATATCACGTGAATGCATTCAAACAATGCCTAAGAAAATTCCATTACTTTCTATATTGAGATCGTTAAATCTTCGCCTGGAACATTTCTTCTTAATTTATTTGATTTAGCTTCGTTGTTTCCACTTTGCAGCGCATTTTATCCTTCTGTTCAATGTAATAAAATTTGTCGTTAGCTGTCGGTGTGTTTTATGTGTCCAATGAAGTAAATTGGTAAATATTGGCCGAGTCTAGCTTTGTTGTTTAGTGTGAGGTCAATAGGCATTATTCTTTACTCGTAATTGCTAGTTCCTACCGTGACACAATCGCGTGACTGGAATTCGGCAGCTTTGATACATTTTTACAGCAATGGGAGTATGAGAATAACGTTTGAACTTGAAATAACACACGAAGTCTGAATGATTCAATAGATTCCATAAAATTATGAGGAATCATCAGATTATTATTGCATCTGAATTTGATTACAGAGCTATATCTAATCATTATAAATCCTAAATGCCAATGCCAGGAGGCATTGAGAACTGATAACAAAAGAGGCGTATGAAATAAGATGTTGTTATACTCTTGGCCATGCTTTTTGCGACTTAATACAGCAATAATATCTTTTCCGCCCTGATTGCAAAATGTGACTCAAAGAATAGGGTTAAATTCATTTGTTTTTTAAGAATGATTTCCATCTAAATTGTTTGTTACTTGTTACCTTTGGTGACCATACCGTTCTACTGAGGGTTATTTAATATTTAGGTCAAGGATAACAGCTACCCTTGCCAAGGGCCCTTACTTTGTTTTTGTTTTGTTCTCCCTGTCAAGTACTCCATCAAAACTTGACATCAGAATTATCTGGGATAAAAGCTGAGACCTAGATTTTAATATGCTGCTGTGTGTTTACTTTTACCGTTACAGGTATATTTCGCTCGAGTAATTTTGGTCATCTTATTACAGTTAGTTTCTCATCGAAGTAGCAAATATCGTTACTTATCTTGCTTTCCTCGCTATTAAATTCTTAAATTGAGTTAGTCTTACTGCTTAGTCCGTAGACATCTCTGCGGAATTCCTTTCTCAAGACGTCCGGTTAGTAAATGAATTCCAGCCCGGACTAAGTCTGACAGAGGTTATTTACTCTAGAGATTTTGGCATCAGTTACAATTTTTTGCGATAGTAATACGTATGTTAATTTCTCTTCGTGTTTCGTCACGGAAATATCCGAAGATCTCTTGAGAGTAGTTTTATGTTTCTACAGCCAATCATGTTGCCGAGTCAGTGGAATAACCATTAAAGGTTTATGGATAAGTGTAGATGCATTGGGCTCTAAAACAACGGAAAATTGTCTCCATAAACTGTGTCTTCCTTTAGCCCGTTTCTTGACATTTGGCTTATAATATGGGATCCGACTATTCTCTTTATTGTATTGTTTATTTCTGAGGACGTGAATGATAAAATAACTATAAGGGAATGCCTAATTGTTCGAGAATATAAAATACTATATTATTGTGCTGAATAGCGCATGAAACGAATACAATAAAAGGTAATACAAAGTAAACCACCATTTAACAGAAACTGAACATTGAAAACCGTTTCAAGAAATTGAATGTGTTATTATTGCGATATTTTATAGCCTACATACATTACTGTAAATGGCCATGTGTTTTGACTATAAAACTTATGAATGCCGGTTGTATGACAAAAGTCGATTTGTTTGAACATCTGCTGAATTACATGAAACAATACAAATGTGTAAATGATGATAGAGTTGTCAATTGAAATGATTTGATATTGACAGAAATAATTATGATATGAGTGCGTAGTACTCGTAACAAGTAGTCCTGTATTATAAGATTTTGATACATGGATGTGAATGAGGCAAGGGAAATAAGTAAGGATTGTACTTAGTGGCGTCCTCTGGTCTCGGTCTGCTATGGTTAAAGGCGTGATATTCTTGTATGATTAGGATATTCGTTTAATATTCAAGTTTCAAGATCATTTTGGTTAACCATAATTTGATGACGTCACAACGATAGAGTCACACGGTCCGATGACGTTACTCCGTGTAATGACATCACATGATTTAGTGATCACCTGTTTCTTTGGTTAGCAGTCGGGTTTATTAAAAAATAAATAGAAATAAAAGTATATATTTGTACAGAGTTGTAATTTTATTGTTTTATAACATTGATGATAATCGGATAGATAAAAAAACGGCTTTTTATTGACGTCTAGACATTAGGTAATTCGTGAAAATCTTATCAACATTACATATTGTTTTTATTGTAAGTGTGCAATTTTGCTTACTTACGCGATATGATCTTTTTAATAAATCGATCGAAATTTTGGAATAAAAATCAATGTATATTTGTCGATGATTTTCTTATGTTCTAAAACATAGACAGGCTTGAGACTGCAACTAAGTATTGAGTCATGCTAACGATTGACGCGAGAGTGATCGCTTTTGTATCTCAATACTTACTGTCACTGTTTTAAACTAATTGTCACTGAATGAGTTGACAGCAGCTACAAAAGCAATCGTTATAAACTTGGCATTGCTTTACAATAGATGGAAGCGGTTGTAGACAAGTGGTAGAGGATCAGATTTACAAAAGATCATTATATAAGCGTGGTCCAGAATCTCTGCTTACACAAACCTTTGAACTCTACTGAAGGGTGTTGATTTTTCCTACAAAATTCGTACTTTCAAGTTTTTTCTAATTGCTTTCATGGTATGTTCATTGTTCATACCCTTTTTGGTTCATGGCATCTTCATTTCTACTAAAATGCATAGCGACGATAGTTTGATTAGAATGTATTATGTTCATGTACGAAAATCGCTTGAGAACATAACAATAATATTCTTTGTGCTAAACCGTTCCAATAATATTTATTTTTATTACACTTGGCTTAGGTCCGATTGAGTTCAAACGCGATCTATTTTTGTCTAGTTTTAGTCTAGCTTTGATATCTATTTTTAAATATCGCTAAGTACATTTCTATATGTAAATATATGGACATTAATGAAAACTGATTGTGCGAAGTGTTATTGGAAAGCTTCAATTTTGATGTTATGTAATATTTCACGAACACACCGTGTCCATTTGAAGTGCAACTAAACTAAGCATTTTGATGTGTGAAAATAAACATTCATACCTACAGGTGCCTTTGATTCGGAAAAAGTAGCTGCGCAAGCGCATTCTTTAAAAGTTATTCATGCCTTGATATCGTAATCCGAGTTTGCTCGTATTTCACGAAACTGTCATTCAGCTAAAACAATGTAAAGTATAAACATTAATTCGTTTACGTGTCGAGGGGTTCAAAACCTTGGCAATTCACCAATGTCTTTTCGAATTTATGTATTTTAGAAATATGTCCTCACTTTAATGGTGACGAAAAACATTGAAAAGGAAGACTTATGTTTACAAAAAATATTTACATAGTTCCTAAATCAAGGAAAAAAACTGAATACCACATTTGAACTACGCTATTTCTTATTCCATTCAATGAGCTAAACTCAGTTTTACGTAAAGTCTTTATTTATGGTTTATCTTTTGTTTTAGATGTTGCACAAACGCTGTAGGCCCACACCGGGCGTTGGCGGCTATCCTAGCCAAGAGTTCCGCTCTCGAACCATCGTTGATGGTGTTCCGGGACTACCATGAAGTCACCGGCAACATAATCTGCCCCAATGTTGTGAGAGGCATCGACCATTTGAGAGATCCCCGGCTCAATAAGGTAAGGTTATAAACAAGCTAAAATCATTAAAGATTTAAAACTAAGAATGATTGATTGATTGAATGCAGAAATTATTTTATCTGTAAATCAGACCATGTCATTTAGCATTTTTCGCTTTCGATACGGCACAAGTAATTTGTGTGGAAATCGGAATGTAGATGCTAGTTGCCTATATACGAAAATAGCTACGTGGAATGCTCCATTTCGTTACTTTCACGTGCCCGGAATCTGATTATTTGTTTGTAATCATTTCGGTCGAAATTTTCCGAACAGCTGTTGCGAACGATAAATCACTGATAAGTGATACTGATAATAATATGCATTTTGTTCAGAGAATTTCAGTTCAAAGAATCTAGATTAAACTGGAACTAAACATGACAAGTTTTGTCACGATTATATTTAGGTTTGTAGGTGTTTTCCACTGATTTTCCTTAATGACGTTCTTGAGCGAAGTGTATAGAGGAAAACCTATCAACATACTCATTATTCGCCGTCTTTAAATCCAATTCGATTGGAACTAAAATTCAAGTCAAGATCTAGTTAAGACGTTAATAGTTTTGCCAATCAACTCTGAATTACAAATGGAATTATTCGCGCGGCGTCTGTTTCACTACCAGGCGTTTGAAAGCCGGCGTAAAGTTCCAACAATCAGACAATAATTTGTAAAAATACTGTTTCAATATTCAGAAGATCGCTTGTAATTTTTATTGTAATTATATGTAAAGGTCATTTTAATTTATGTTTGTTTTAGGGTCTCGCTTTTACGCTGGAAGAGCGCCAAGCGCTCGGCATTCACGGTCTATTAGCAGCCAAGTTCAAAACCCAGGAGGAACAACTGGATATTTGTAGGATATCCATTGACAGATACGAAGACAATCTGAACAAATATCTCTACCTCGTCGAGTTACAGGTGACTAAACATGATAAAGGTACCGTTGATTCTGTGAATCTATTTATAGAAGGGTTTGGATTCAGGGATTTTGGTGGGATAACTGGGGAATTAGACATCAAATATGTGTGGGTGGATCTGCATGGTCAATGGGTGTCAAAGGGATCCTTTACAGCGAGAGTTTTCACGGATTACTAACACTCGGACCTTGAATATGTTAAACTTGAAATGAGGATTGACACCAAACGGGTTTCCTATTTAAATTTCAATGGGAGTATTATTGATTTGGTCGACTAAGAAGACTATTTTAGCATGTTGAAGAAGTGAAATCGCTATAAATAATAAATAAACTTGATTTTAGTTTCTTAAAATAGTTTGTTGGATCATGAAACTATTAAGTGTGCAATTGGAGTAACACGGGCGTATTAAGCATGTTTATACCAATACAAATGGGTTATGTGGCTTACGAGCTATTCACAGGATAATATATGCCCATTATTCACAATTATGTAGTAAGCCTTGTTGTATATTTGCTACGTTTGACGCTGAACGTAATTTATAAATGGGCGCTATTACCTCGACAGCCATTGACATAATGTGTCTAACTTCTGTGCAAAGTTTACGGTAATTGGGACAGTTAGAGAGAATTTGCTGCTCTATTATGTATTTACATAATTTTACTAAACAAGATAAATGTTTAACAGTCAACCAAAGGATTCCCAAAGATATCATGCTATAATTTTATCGTGCATCAAAAACATTGTATTTTTTATTTTGAGTGGTTTTTTCTTATTCATTTTCACTGAACTAGATAATATGAATTCGATATATAACTGTAATTTTATTACCTGAATTAACTAAATCAATTGGGGAATAAAATCTCTTTTGAAAAAGAACAATGCAGTTATATTTTTATGCGCGTAAGCGTGACGATTGTGTAAATTGCCTTATTCATTGAAAAAGAGTACTCATCAGTATACTCTGTAGTATATTCTTAACTGTATGCTGTTGCAATAACGTCGATTTTACAGTGAAATTGAATTATTGCAGGACAGAAATGAGAAGTTGTTCTTCAGGCTGTTAGCGGAGAACATTGAGAAGTACCTTCCTATTGTGTACACACCTACCGTGGGCTTGGCGTGTCAGAGGTTCGGTCTTATCTACAGAAGACCTAGGGGTCTCTTCATCACCATCAACGATAAAGGACATATATTTAATATTCTTAAAAATTGGTAAGTGTTATCCACTTATTTGTATTAGTACTATGTGGAAATTAGATGATTTATGCGTTGAATTTATTCTGTTGTAAATATTTCCTATGTTTAAATATTTCCCTTACAGATTGAGTTCCTCTGAATTACCTGTTTGTCATTTTTAAAATTGCATAGTCAAGCCTAAAGTAAAAAAAAAAATCCTTTATTTGTTACCCGACGTATTATGTGTACAGACCGCAACCGTTTATAAACTTTTATCCTAGCAGTCCAGTCCTGAAGCATTAAGACAGAAAGTACTTCATACTTGCTTTTTTTATAATTACAATCGGCCTGTAAATTGTTCGGACGAAATTGACCAGCAAGACCTAACGTGAAATAAATTTCAACTCCACTTATTACATCCACAGGATGTAATGGGGTACTCTATTTCGAGCACTGACCGACATTTATGTTCTGTAATGGAAAAATACTAAAGTTGCACGTCTCATACTACCAAAATGTAATCAAAGAAAGAACATCTATTGACTCGAGAAGGTTCATCCAAACACATCCCTATGGTCAGATTGAAAATAGATTTAGATTTTCGGTTATCATTTATTCCATATGTTGTCATCTTTTTTGGTTGTATTAGGAATTTCTCCGAACTGTGTAGTTCTCAATAGCTTACTATATAATATATTTGCTTTCGTATTATATCCATATAATATTGAAGTAGTAATACGTAATGTGCCGCATGTTATTCTTCGATATTGAAACGTGTAAAAAAAATTCAATAACGTTATCTCAATAAAATATGATCCGCTTCACAGACTCATAAACTACCTGAAGCACCATTTTCCTATCATCTCGCGCAAGTAGAGAGCAATTGTTCAATACTTTAGCATAGTAAACACTTTTTACGATGAATGAACGTACAAGAGCTGTGTAATTCAAGTGTATTTACGAGTTCGTATCGTGTCTGCTGTTTTTTATTAGTCTCTCGATACGCCGGTTAGTCAGAAGTCAGTGCCCCAAATATTGGATTTTAAAGTATTAACGTGATGTATGTTGAGGAAAGTATATTTTTGGATTTTATTCGTGTAGTTTAAAAGATGTGTTTAGATTTTCGGTTTGGGAGTTAGTCAGTCAAAGTGACTAGAAAATCTTTTGCTTCTTCGGTAAAGTAGCAATTTAATAATTGCTTTACACTCTCCTGACAACATTATTATTCTATGCAATGTCAGGTTTACTGCAATTTACTTGTGGGCTTAAGGTTGCGCCTCCTGTATTTTGCTTAGGCGACCGCTGGTTGACGCTTCGCCGTCCACTAACGGTGGGTTGGTTGAGGCGATACGATATCATTACGACGATATGATTATTAGGGTGCGTTGAAACAAGGTGAATAATCCATTCATTAATAAACAATCTATTGAAATAATATTTTATTTGGTAACCGTTAACGTCTTATGAATGATTGTGAAGCCACCAATTCCAGTCCATTCAGCACTGAATTGAAACCGGTCTTTTAAATTAGGTTATGAAATGTTGTGCAATAGAATATTTTAGATTACACAATAATACTGATAATTGCACAATATTAATCTTTAGAAAAAAAAAGAACGAGATATTAGACGCATTACACTGACGTACATTTCTCCGATTTCATATCTACGATAATTCCGAGTATTTTTCCTAAATTAGTTAACCTGTGGCTTGATAAACTTTCCTTAAAAAAGACTCCTCCTGCACTGAGAATTTATTGCTCTTGTATCGTGGGGACTCAAACAACAAACAATGGATGCAAAGCACAACCAGACCCGAAACAATTATTTGTGGATTGCACAAAAAATTGGAATCGAACCAACAACCCCCCGACGCAATGGTAGCGGCGTGGCGACCTAAACCACTGCGCCACGGAGGCATCAATCTAAAGAATCTTCCAAAAAATGTATGGAAAATTAAATGAACATCTTATTTACAAATATACATTTTGTTATAGGCCGGAACCCGACGTCCGCGCTGTAGTATTCACCGATGGCGAGAGAATCTTGGGTCTCGGTGATCTTGGTGCTTACGGCATGGGCATTCCTGTAGGAAAGCTTTCATTGTACACCGCTTTGGCCGGCATCAAGCCGCACCAGTGTCTACCCATCACTCTGGACGTCGGCACTGACAATCAGGTAACATGATGCATTGTAACTTATCTTAATACGCGCAGTGTGGTTGCAGAGAGTGTGATTATAAGAATTTGTATGAACGAATTAGGTATTAGACTGCTTCAAAAACGATTTGTATCTTTTTATACTTTTATCTATCCTAGTATGTAGGGCTTAGGGATCGTACCAAGTAGCGTTATTTGGTCTCTGTGTATCCCTAAGGGGAAAGGGCGTGAAATAATGTATGTATGTATCCTACCGAATAACGCAAAGGAAGGTTTATTAGTTGGATTTTATGCAATATGAAGTCACAAGCTATTATTTTCATTAAGACTTATAATGTAACTGCATTGCATGCTATTTTAAACGAGGATAACTCTATTGGAGGGGTGTTATTGTAGGTAATTGTACTATCACAGGTATTCCCAATATAAAAGTAAAGGGGATTCTAATTTAAGGAAATAAAACTGGATTTTCCACTTAACATTGTCATTGGGACGGGTTTACGGATAATCCTTGAAACATTCACTGAGAGATTAGATTATCATCAATTCCACTATTTTTCCTCGTCAATTAGATACGTACGATAAGGATTTGCACGCACCATAACAAACGGGATTTATTAATATTTCCAACAGTATAAAATAGTACATAGAAACTTAGTGAGATAATTACAAGATCAATATTTTGTTCTGTAAACCTACTTTATTATTACCGTATCGTATTTACTCAATAATACGTCACAGCGACAACGAACCGCAAAATCAATGCCACATACCATTTGTAACTACAACTCAATTCGTCATACATACACGAAACTACTACTTAAAACATGTAAACAAAGTGTGAACATTTTTAGACAATTTCCTACATCATTTGATTTTAGACCTTGCTGTTTGATTAACAAGGTGCATTTTTCAGGATCTTCTGGAAGACCCATTGTATATTGGTCTGCGACAGAAGCGCGCTAGAGGAAAGGAGTACGATGATTTCATTGACGAGTTTATGGAGGCTTGCGTACAGAGATACGGACAGAATACTCTATTACAGGTGAGTTTCAAGCTAATTTCATGTTTATTTACTCATGTATTAAGATACTTGTGCGAATGCGATACTACTACTAACCAATATACGCTAGTATTAGGAGCAGAACGAATGACAGATAAAACGTGTAGCACGTTTTAGTACGTGCGTATATATTTGCGGTAACAAACACGTCATGCATAAAGTCGGTTTTTCGAATCTTCGTTTTGTGATCTTATTGTCATTACACCAGGTTTATTTCTTATAAGAACAGTGAAGTAGCTAGAGAGTCTGGGGCCCTGGATGCATAATATAAACTAGGGCCCTCTAAACTACAAAACATACTAAAAAAATGTGTCCTGAGACCCCCTGAGCTCTCTGGGGCTCCACACCACCTTAGTCATATTGAAACCACCGAATGAATCCGAAGAAGGACTACAAATCTAACAAAATTCGACAATTGTATTTTAATGTAATGATTCATATATAATTTCCTCAATTACATCGTAATGAATGAATCTTAATCGTAATAATTTACCAAGCCTATCATATCTATGTCAAAATCATATTTACCAAACAATATTCTGAGAAATATTTTTGTTCAAGTATTTACTATGACTAAATGAACATGTCACGGTATCATAATGAGTACCGTACACGTAACGTCCTCCGTATGGCAACGGATAAATATAACTTGAAGATTAACGTGCTAATGAATGATAATGCGCATTCGTGACGTATATGGTGTACGTACATTTGGTTATTGCGTGGTCAATGCGTTGCGGATTACGTATACCTTACCTACTTGATTTGAGGATTAGTTAATTTTCATTTTTAAAAATCATAATCATAATGTCAAAAAATCAAACGCAAGGCAACACACCACTGACTTTTTGAAGTTATAAATGAATCAATAATTTCTTTGTCTAACAAAGGAGTCCTTTAACGCAGTACTTGAAGGGATGCAATATGTCCAACTAACATATTTGGCCGTTTCGCCTAGCCTCTTACCGAGCAGTCATACAGTAATGGAATAAATTTATTTACCATAAAATAAGCCTATTCTCTGTAGAAGTAACAGACACAGGTTTTTTTTATCTACTGATAAGAGAACGGGGTTTTCCGTTGTAATAATTTAATCCATTACTGCTACTGTATCCATTCGTGAAACAGCTAGCAACTGCAGTTTAGATGTAGGGACTCTTTGCGAAGCTATAACGTATATAAGTTTCTTCGACTATTCGTTGCTTTTTTAATTTTACGAAGAATACGTAGTATTACTGATGTAGTAGAAGTTATTGATTGGATTACTTTACTATGCATTTTTAAAGTATTCTGATTTAATGTTATCTTTTTCCGGACTCATATGCTATTATGCAGTAATTATTTCCTAATAATAAAGTACCTAATGTTTGTTATCATTCGTTATTGTTTATCTTCCTTATCTTTTTATTGGCGTCTGTTGGTTTTTTAATGCAGATGTTATACAACAGTAAAATACCTATTGATGTAATACGCTATCTTATCGCATTTGCGTAAATAGGTGATTATTTGTATTTAAAAATGGGCAGACATTGATTTATTATTTATTTGTTTATTGTTATTAACTCGTATACATTTTACACTATGTTATTGTCTGTTATTGAGAATTGTTTTTTGTTTAAGTCATTTGAATAAGTGTTTGACTGCTTCCTTGTCGCAGTGGTTAACCACCCAAGTAGCATGGTTAACCACCCAAGTAGCACAATGGTAGAGGGAGGTCGTGGGTTAGATTCCCACACGGGAAGATTACTTGTGCCGTCCATAAATAGTGTCTGGTTGTACTTTGTGTTCGTTGTTTGTAAAAGTTTCCGCGACACGAGAGCAATTCAATTTAGATAAATAAAAAAAAATGTACAGTGAACACACAATGCATTTATATAGACGATATGTAATGCTATTAGGTCATATGACATCCGTACCGTACTGTTTAGTTAAGCACTTTTTATCATAAAGGAAAATCATGACATCCAGTCGCATGATCGAAGTTAAGAATCAGTATCCTTCTTACTTCTTAATACCCTAAAGATCACGCTGCGTATTACTCATCATGGTCATATCCGATTGTTATCATCAAAACACATGATCGATTTTCGACAATGACAGATAAGCGTTACAAGTGATTACACCATCGATAAGAAATCGATAAATCGTAATCGTTATCTTGGGATTTAACCCACTCGATATTTTCACGCCATTACTTATTTATAGAATCGATAGTTTGTTTTGAATGAACAGCTGTGAATTAGTATTCTATTCGTTTGAATGCCAAGGTCGATGTAAAACGTTACGAATCGTTTCTTTGGACTTAGATGAGATGTTTCTTTTTTAATAGTATTTTACTAGATACATTAACGTCAGAAAATTTAGGAGTTGAAGTGGTCGCCATGACTGAAATAGGTCGAAGAGCATCATCATTGCGAGATGTATTCTAGTTTTCCTTCATTCATTTATATAACTTAAAACTCTTTTTTTCTATTGTATTGAAACGTTGAGTATGTATGCTTATATGAGTTGCTTCTAAGTTAATATCTTGCAGGAAATCAAAAGCCGGCCGGATTTAATTAAATACATTTAAGACAAAAATTTAAATTAAAAAACAAAAATAGACTCGTATTTCAAAAGGAAAAAAGCTCGTAAAAATTACGAACATTTTTAATGAAAGGCTCTAAAGGACTCTGGTATTGAGACTTTGAAACAAATTAAACTTCAGTTACATGATTGCGTCACTCTTAAAACGAAAGAATGGATGAAATCTTTTTACTTTCTGTTTTGAAAGAACATAGTTAATAATTATATAATTATGAGTCAGTTGTTATATTTTCCAGTAGCTACTTTTTTTAAAAATAATATTTATTTTTTGCTAAAAGAAAATGCTGTATTTATTAATAGTATATTTTTGTGGTCGCAGACAGTTTTATCTCGTATATTTTATCAACGGAAATCAGTCGATTGACGCACTGAGGTGTGATTTCGATTACTCAAAGCACGTTTGTCTTAAGTGTATAGATAAAGTATTCCACGATATTGCTGTTGCTAATTTGATACACGTGTTTATGTCATAATATGGTAAAACGGTCGAAGAATTATTCTGTGTAGGAGTGAATAATGTAGTAGTTCTTTGTTATGAAGAGTTAAGACAATATGTAGTAAAATATTTGAATTATTCTACATTTTGAAGTATGAGACAATTTTATTTGGTTCTCAATTGCATCTCAACGTTTGTTTTGACTAGCATATAAACCTTTTGAACTTTTAAGATGTCGTGCGATGTTTTCAATAGCTTCTTTAGATTGTTTTTGTTTTGGATCTGCGGTCAGACTATCAGACAATTTTGCAGTAAGATGATTTAAATTAATCAGGAACAAAAAGCCTTTGTCTGGCATTAGACTTTGAATAATAATCCCTTTCTCTGCTTTCGTATACTGAACTCCCTAAACAGAGAAGAAAGAACTACGTCAATTTCACCAATTTCCAAATGAAAAGAAACCAAAGTAATTGTTATATGACGCACCGCTTACATAATATTGTAACAATTAATCAAGTGACATAAGTACATAGCAGGTTGGAGGCGCGCGGTGACGTAAGAACGCCGTCTGACGTCACTATGAGTACTAGGTACGGCTTCGTTTCAAGTACTCAATGAAAATATATCAGCTGCTTTTTATATGAGCATGTAATTTGTTTGAAATTTCTATTCTTTTTTCTATTTCTATGGTTAAAACGGGTATTGTCTGTTAGTCTCGCATCTCGACGTCTCATATTGTTATATTGGATTGTTTCTTAGCCACTCACGTTGAAACATTTCGTACACAGCTTGTAGACAATGTACCACACATAAGGAAAAACTTGTGTAAAATAAACTTGTCGATAAAACACATTTGTATTATAATTCGACAGCTATAGCTATTTATAAATTCGCATTTTTATTTATGGATATTGACGTAATCGTAACAAGTTTTCATTGAATAAATATCTAAATTTGTCAAACGTAAAATACCGTTGACCGCATAAGGAAAATTCTGAGCGTATAATTAAATGAACATTACACCTACGTGATCAAACTCATGCAAATGGGATAAATCTGGGAGCTTTAAGTTATAAATCGGGTCAGAAATAATCATGATTCATAAGCTGGTAATTCCCGGTAAAACGAATATAAAAACGAACTCCATCCGTTTGCGGGTATGTTGCTTGATTCGTATTAGTCATAGGTGGTTTTACTACTAGTGATTACGCAATTTAACTGTTTGTGGTAAACGCGTTGCTAATAGATTATACAATACACTATTTTAAAACATTGTTTTAGTACGCTTATGGGAAATATTGTTGTCCTCGTAGTTGTGATATTTTAATGCTTTGAATTTTAGTATCGTATTTTTTGTGATTAGGTACATATTATTGAGATTAAGTTGACATACTCTAGTCCCATAAAACGCGAGCAAACGTAATGACTGTGTCAGGGCACTATAATAAAATCTGTGTAGATATATGCTGCGAATACTTTAGTCTTACAAACATCAGGAATTCCAATACTACTTTCTTCGACATAGCAATAGAACCAAAGGCGCATAAATTACCGCTCAGACAACTGAGACCTTCTCGTATCGCCTAATTACCTGTTTCCCGACTAACTTCGAAGCTATACACATTAAAGTACTACGTAGATAGTATACCTGCGACGCGGGGGGCCATTAAGCTAGGTGCTTGGCATTTTGCCAGTTCAGCAAACTTACACTAACGTTGAAGCGAGATTTGTTTGGGACGTACCTATACATAGTTTCTAGACCCCTGTTCGTGAATTCCTAAGATATTACTGACCTTATTACAAAACTGTTTGCAAACTTGTCGGAATTTGACTTATAAAGCTGATGTAAGCTGGGGTTTATTGAATAGTAAAGCTAGATTTTAACTTTTTGAAGTCAATATTAAAGACTTTGATTTTTTTAAGCCATGACTTCCTCATTGCCGAGCAAGAGTTTCCTCCCGATCTGAGGAGGGAATAGCCTTAAGTCCACTACGTGAATTAAGTGCAAGTTAAAGGAAATGTGTTAAATTAAAGGACTTTTAGGCAAGCCCAAATTGTGATGAAACCTTGCATTCTCAATAATTTACAGACAAGCATTTTTAAAGTCAAGAAAAGTGGGCATAATGTTGCTATGCTGTGTAAATATGACATTGAATTTTAATAAGAACATTGTAAACGGTATTATAGTTAATATTGACATGAACGAATTAATTATATTACTGCAGTTCTTATTTTGCATTTTACATAGGTACTATCCAAGGATAGTGGATAGTGTTATCAATTAAGCTTAGTGACATATTTTACCTTGAATTTACATTGTATAATTACGTTTAATGACTCTAATGGACACGGCCTTTCAACTAAAATTGTTTTTATCTAGAAATGAATTGCTTCATAAACATTGTAGGGATTAACTACTTTATAACATGCTTAATCTTTTATGCTAGAACTTGTCTATCTATATGTATTAAGGATTTGAAGGATTTGTGTATACCAATTTATTTAATATTAATTTCTTTATCACAGTTTGGCATAAATGCATAACTTTTTCAGTCATTCTCAGTTCATTTTCGTTTATTTTTCGATATTGTATTGACTGTTACAAATTAAACATAAAATATTCTTTGATTTCGAAGGTTAAGCAAACGTTTCGGTTAAAAAACAAGCAACATAGATCTTAAAAATATGTTTACGAACACGCATTTAAATGTTTACGTATATTGAGTGCAGAGTGTACGTATACATACGTGAAACTTATACGCACTGTGCTATTTTGAATGATTAAGATATAAGCTCTTACAAAATGTACCCAATTATTAATTACTTACGTGTTATTGTCTACAGTTTGAGGACTTTGCGCTGATCAACGCCGGTCGTTTGCTGAAGAAGTACAGGAACAAATATTGCACGTTCAATGATGACATCCAAGGTACCGCTAGTGTCGCCGTCGCTGGTCTCATGGCCGCCGTCAGAGTCACCAAGAGGAAGCTTAGTGAAAACATCTATTTGTTCCTTGGCGCTGGATCTGTAAGTAATACACTTGCTTTCCTTATTTATATCTGCATAATATTTGAATCAAGGAAATTCATATAAATTTCTTTTCTTTTAAAATACTAGTCTTCATAACGATTCTCTCATTAAACAAAATGAAATACCTAAATAAGATTTACTGTATCAAGTGGAATTGTTTACGGATTGTTAAATGAAGGCGCTGAATATCTGAAGTCGAACCCTCGTCTTACATGCCAAACTGAAACCTTACGTAAATGAAGTCCATAGTCAGTTCTCTTAACCTGCATGCATATAATGTTAACATTTATTCAAATATTTTCAGGCCGCCAACGGTATCGCGAACCTGACAGTAGCCGCCATGGTAGCCGAAGGTCTATCAGAGAAGCAGGCGCAAGAGCGAGTGTACATGTTCGACGTTGACGGTCTATTGTCCACGAGGCGTGAGGGCGGAGTGCCCGAACACGCTAAAGTGTTTGGAAAGAACATCGAACCTGAGAAGGATTTCGAAGCCTGCGTTGCTAAGATTAAGCCCAGTTGTCTTATTGGTAAGTTAAATTAATGAAATAATACGATTAGTTATGTGGTAAGATTGGTGTAGAAGTACATCGAGGCACATCAATAATACTGACGAACTAATGCAAGCTTTACTAGCAATTGGAAAGACCTTTCATATAGAGCGTTAGTAACGTTCTGGTTATGTCGAAAAAATAATAATTGAACCTAGCACTCAATTTCGGTATTAATCATTGAATTTTACGTGGTTAATCCAGTTTACCTATTGATGAAATTTAAACAATGTTTATTTTGTTGTCTAGGTTGCTCGACAGTGGGCGGCGCGTTCACCACGAACGTTCTGAAGCAAATGGCCCAGAACACGGAGCGGCCTGTTATCTTCGCTCTCTCTAACCCCACCAGCAAAGCCGAGTGCACGGCGCAGGATGCCTATGATCATACTGAGGTGAGTTTCTGTTATAAATCAACTGCTTTAGTGCTACCATTTTAAAAATGGCCAGAAAATACATTATAATCCTTAGTATGTATGTAGGTGTAAATACCGTATTATTAGTATATATTTCTTGCCCGTTTAAACTGGATAATTTCGTTTTTATGTAACGCATTAAGACTTAACGTATTGTTTAAACAGCCAAATATTGCTTATGAGTTGGACAGCAGGGTCAGTCGGTAAAGATCTCTAAAGCTTTGTATACAGTTTTACTTGATCATGCTGCGATAGGTCTTGCGTTCCGTACGTTAAACTTTAAACCCACAGCAGAAACTAGCTTAGCGTCCAATGTTTGAGCAGTATCTGATCCTCTTTTTTATAATATTCTAGGGCCGCTGTATCTTCGCGTCCGGCTCCCCCTTCCCGCCTGTAAAGTACAACGGTAAGGAGTACCACACGGGACAAGGCAACAATTCGTACATTTTCCCCGGCGTCGCGCTCGGCGTCATCGCAACAGCCACGCATCATATACCCGAGACTATGTTCTTGACTGCCGCTAGGGTAAGTTTATTTCTTATTTTCAAGTATTTTTACATTCGCTTTCACACAGAAAATGATGATGATGCGTTTGAGGTATAGTTATTGAAATGGGTTACCATAAATCCACGATATACCTACAAAAATAATATCACGTTTATTATACCTGAAGCTGTAGGCTAAGGTGTATGAAATACGTTTCGCCAAAAACATCGTTAGTCCCATGTAATAGGGAGCGAGCCTACTGACACGTTACCAAACTCAGGGAAAACTTGAAAAGACCAATAGCACTTAGCGAAAAAATTGTGCTAAGTGCAGTAATTTATGTGTAACAAACATAATACTTGATCGATCTATCATAAATGTGTTTTGTCCTTACAGACTTTAGCTCACTACGTAAGTGAAGAGGATCTTGCCATCGGCCGCATCTACCCATCATTGGCTGAACTCAAAGAGGTGTCGGTCGCCATCGCTATCGAAGTCGCCAAAATGGCTTACGATGAAGGTATGTTCGTTATAACTTCGTTATAGTGTATGAATAGTTTTCGATGTAAACTATTTTTCTTTTCATATACTTATCAGAATTAACGTAGGCATATGAAATGCGTACGAACTCCTCTCAAAATAACATATCATTGGGAACGCAGTCCAGAACAAACTTCCTTGGTTAGTTCTGAATCGAAGAATGAAAATGTAGTAGCAAAAGAAAACCAATTTCGCCTTCGCAAACAGCACAGTATGCACTTAAGAATGTTGGTATTAGTATAAACCAATCGTAGTACCCACGGTATTGCGAGCGTTCCCTGTTTCACTGATAGCCTTTCTCTTTTGTTTATTGTTATTATTTATTATAGATCTTGCTTCAAAACTAAATGCGTCATGTCTGAATGCGGGAGCGGGCGGTAAAATGTTAATCGGATGTCAGTTATTTTATTTTTAGTATACATTTTGTTCTTTAGTTTTATTTTTTCATTTATAATTTGCATTTACACATCTGACCATCTATGCTCGATGAATGCGAGTACTTTATACAGCGAATTTTTATCTGATAGATTCCATATATTTCTCAGTTGTTACTTTTCAGTATATCAGAGATTTTCATTTTGTTAGTCTTCTTTTATTCGCTCTCACCACTTAACTGCATTAGATTATTTTGGTTTTTAGATACGGTATTGAGTTAGTGAAATAGGTAAAAATGTTGTAAAATTTACATATTATGTAGTGTTTTAATAGTTTTATATAGGTAGGAAGTAATCCAACATTGCTAGACGTAAATATGTATCTAGTAAGTATAGCCCGTTACTAGATGATCATCCTCTGCGTAATTTCCAGCAAGCATCTTCTTAAGTGACTTATTTATTTTTTCCAGGTTTGGCTTCAGTATACCCTGAACCTAAAGATCTGAAGAAACACGTACACAACCAAATGTACAGCTATTACTACGAGAGCTCCATGCCTGTGGTCTGGGATTGGAAACCTGAGGAGAAATTCAACGTCAGACCCATTCAACCAGTACCCAAGAACATCTAAATCAGTATTAGTTTTATGTTTATGTGTCAAAGGAAAAGTGTGTTGGTGTCAATCGTTTAAATACAGGACAAAATTTTAGTCACAAAACGATTTCGATAACATCTGTTCAACTAACCCGTAACTTGAAATACTAATTCAAATTAAATGGGATACTAAATCAGCCATCTAACTCAACAATTTTTACGATTGGCAACCACAACGCATAAGTTAATTTAAAAATCAAACGTTCATTTTGGAATGTTGGTAAACAATGCAATAAAGACGCGTACAGTGCACAACGCCTTTACATTTTAAATGGGAGTGTTCATGTTGTCCACTTATTATTACTGTTACAATAATTACACAAAGTATTTTATACCTCCTTATATACCTAATAATATGTATTTATTATCTGTTTCAAATTAGAAAAATGTAATGGCAGTTAGGTTTAAGGTCCAGTTACTCGAATCTCGTGTATTATTAGAATTTTAGTATGTTTCTTCAGTAGTTATAGCTTTTCGTAGATATATTTAAAATGTTAAAGTATTTCGACATAGTATTTCTACAAAAAAATCTCATCCCTTTCTCTGCCTGTCAGATATGAAGTATTTTTCTACAAAAATCACTTCTTTAATCAAATCGGAAGTGTCTTGCATGCATACTTGTATTGTAACCAGTATTTCTATACTTGTTGATAACAAATCGTTGAGTAGCTGGACTTATCCCATTTCATGTAGTGTTTCGACTGTCATAATGTGTATGTGCAAGTAGAGGGTAGTAGAGCATTTTAATGTTATAACAATGTTATCGTCTTCAGTGTGAAATAATAATTACGGTGGCCTTTTAATGTTATTTTAGCTTTGCTCACTAAATGTTAGGCACGGTTTCATTTCAGATTATTCAATGTTCGATGTCAATAGAATTTCTTTTGCACATAGTTCCGGATTAATTGAATCACAATACCAAAATATTGTATTCTACGAAATTAAAAACTAAAGATTTATTTACATACAACTGAAATTTAATTTGTCGTGCGGCGAGTTATTTATTTAGTACCATAATTTTTTTCACTAACATTATTTTTAAGTTGTAAATGATTTTTAACAGAACGAAACGTACCTACTTAAACGTTGTGAATATTTGAAATAATTACAATTATGTATACTGTAATATACGGGATGAAAGTTAAGAAAAAGTCTAGTCACCGCATTAAAATGCAGGTCATCTATTTAATATGCATTTCACATCATTATAATATATTTTAAGCATTAAAAAGGAAAAATATTAACGTGAATATTATAAAGACATTTAGAAAGTATTCGGTTAGAATGTCTAGAAACTATTGTGGAAATGTAATTAGTGCCACCATTTGAATATTTTCGATGAAGTATGTTTTTTTTTTATTTTGACGACCATTATTATTTTTTCGAGCATTTATTTTATGTTGTAATCAACCTTTTCTGTATCAATGTTTGTTGAAACCTGATTCCAAAACCCAAGATGTGGCCGAAGAACACAATGAAATATAAATCAAAGCTACAAATAACTCCAGTGTTAACTACGTACGACTATAAAATGTTAAATTTCGCATTAGTTTAATCTTGTACATTTGACTATAAATCGTTTTAGTATTATTTTTGAGTTCAGTATTTTAATAATAGTGAGACATTTTTCGCTGAGCGAAATAAATGCAATGTTTTTTTTTATTTTAAGTAGTTTTATCAGTTATTACATAACGTATCTGGTGATATTATGTGATTTACTTTGCTGTGACGATATATAGTAAAATTTATCAGTTGGTACATGTGTTGACCGAACGTTGGAATTGATGCATCTATACAAAGTTGGTCAAGTAAAGCAATATTCAATAATCAGGGCTTAATTTGTTTTACAGTGTTTTATTACGTCAATTACAATTTGTTTCACCTTGTTGATGTATTGCAGCTTTCGAGAATAACGATTACATTATTGTGTACTAGTTAATTCGATTGTTGAAGCGAAAATTATAGATGTTACTAATTAAACATGTTCCAAAGATATTGTCGTTTTAATTATTATCCTACGTATCATTCATAATAAACGACCACGCAGGAAGCAAGTTCATCTGTTACAAGTTGCAGCTGCAGATTGGATGTTGCAAGGTTCTTTGAAAGGTTCTCCTGTTACAAAAAAGTGTGGCCTACTAAACTCTATGCTGTATTTTCATTTTGAATGGGTAATGTAATACTTGCTGATGGTATATTGCATACGTAATATCTACCTATCCACGTACATTGACTAAAATTAAAAATACAATCTGTAAAAATGTATTAAGTACTATGTAGGACGATTGTTTAGACGTGTAAATTAATTTCTACGAATATTTTTGGTCTTCGTTAGTGGTAAATCGACTACAATCGAATAACTGCTACTGGCAGTAAATACACGGTCAACATTTTTTATTTTTCTAAATAAAACATATTGAAAGTCGTAAAAATGACATTTCATCAAACAAAAGGCTGAAACATCGTAATATTTTTAGTCTAATTTATAATATTTAAATTTTTATTAAGTACATACTGATTCTTCATAAATCACAGAATAAATGGATTATTGATGAGGTACTGAAAACAAGAAATTTTAATGGGAATTCTTGTGTAATGTCAGTTTCAAAAAATGTTGAGTATAATTCATAAGTTTGTCATGTAAGTACATTCTACAATCACAGTAAAATCAGTTATTCAACCACAGCAAAGTCTTTTTTCTTAGTTATCTAGAATCTAGGCTGTCTTCAGCTACCTTATTATTGTAAAAATACTTAGTAAGGAAAGCAAATAGAACTCTTATTGATACTTACTTTTCTACTCTGTTACAAAAGTTGCTACCCTAATTATAAGTTCACGGATATTTATGGGCAATAAACATTTGTAATTAGAAACGTCAATGTTTCCAGACGTCGTTAAAGCTTAGTACCTACTGTATAGGAAGTTAGGACTCTTACTGCTTTACTATTCTCGATATTTCCTGTCCTACTTGACCAACATTGAAATCCCATGTGGTAATCGATTTGGCCGTTCCTGAGACATTAAAAATCACATTTATCTTAGTTTGTATTTATGAAGTATTTAGTTTATTGTGTGTCTTTAATATCATCTATTTATATAATATATTGAATTATTCGTATTTAATATTTTTGTAACTGTAAATAATTATGTATGTATATGTTACTGTAAAAGCCCGAACGGTGGTATATCCTAAGATTTTCCGGTATAACCTAAGATTTACCAACTCGCAATGGTAAAAGTCCGAACAATTCTTTTATTTCGAACTTTTACCTATATTCACTTGATGATATCGAGATGTCGCCGGAGCCCCGCTTCGCGGGGCTCCTCCTTCTGGGTGGTTAAAAAAAAATAACCACGAAGGCTAAGGTGGGAGCTTCGCTTCGCTCGCTCCCACCTTAGCCTTCGTACCCAACCTACCCATGTCGCTATGCCCAAAACTCCTTCTTTATAACTATGTCACAGTATATAATTATACCGTGAAATAGTTATAAACATAGTTATGAAGGAGGATTTTTTTATATATCGTAACATAGTTTTTAAACTCTGGCTTGTTCGGACTTTTACCATTGAGAGTTGGTAAATCTTAGGTTTTACCGGAAAATCTTAGGATTTACCACAGTTCGGGCTTTTACAGTAACATATATACTCATCTATATTTATGTATAGTCACATGACCACATTGTTATTTATTTATAAACCTTTTTTTCAACTAAATTTTCCTCCTTGATAATTTAAACACCTACTTCATTTAATCTCTGCATCACCCCAAGGTAGACTGGCAGAAAATGCCTTAGGCATTAAGTCCGCCTTTATACAAATTGTATAAGAAGTTTAAATAAATAAATAAATAAACTAATGGACCCACTTAATTGTAGAGTTAGTTCAAGCTGTCATTTATGATACTTAGATACACATTGTTATATTAGTTGTTGCAGATGTACAAATACTCTCGCTTTTATTCGTCTGGCGCTACAATCCAGACAAAACAAAGAACAACGTGCACAGTTTTCTGCCAGTGCCGTTTATTGGGTTTTATGTCCTAACTTAGAGAGAGGTATAGACTATCTAAGAGACGCCCATCTTCACAAGGTACATATTATTATATTTATAAATGAAACCGTTGTTGAACAACGACGGCGACCAATAATTACGTAACCTGCAATTTGTCACACACAAAGTTTTTGGCGCGTGTTACTTAAATGCTGTTTTTATCTAACATTTTGGACTTACTGTTTTTCGTTAGATCGTCCGACTAAATGTAGGTACCCTCCCCTAAGGCATCCGGATTGGTCACACTCTTCTCAAAACATCCTGGGTAAAGCCGCATTCCAGTCTCCCAGAAAACAAGATTTGCTTCTCCTCTACAGTCAAATTATGGATTAAATAATATTATTTTGCCCAAAAGTTTAAACATTCACTTTGAATAGCAAACAAATTAGGTACCTACCTAAACTTTTTCAGGGTCTTGCGTTCACTTTGCAAGAGCGTCAAGTGCTTGGCTTGCAAGGGCTTCTATCAGGCGGAGTTAAGACGCAAGAAGAACAAGTGGCGATTTGTAAATACTCATTTGACAGATTCGACAGTCCTCTAAACAAATATCTTTATTTGAGCGAGTTACTAGTAAATATGATTTATATATTTTCATACATCTAATTGCTATTATTGTTTACATAGCTAAGTTGCAGTGATAGCTTTCTACGCATAGTTAGCCAAAAAGTATAGTCTGAAATATGGACAGTCGGTTTACAAACGCATTTATGTAGGTAAGTCGTTGGCTTCAGGGCCCTTATGGCAGTTTAGGTTGGACCTTATTTTGCTCACGCAGAACCGCCTACGCCTTATTTTACGTTTGTTGTTGATTTCCTAAAATGGGAAAATTCAAAAATATGCTATATATCTATTCCTAAGCCCCGATTTTGCGATTTCAGCCCACTGCGCGGCGGCGTGCATATTATGAACAAAAGGCAGATGTGTGAGCGGCGCGGCCAAGAGTGGGCAAAATCATTCACGAAAAAGCGGTTCTGCGCGATCAGGTGGGGTCCAACCCTTAAGTTCTTTGACGTAGTTGAGAGGGACTTAGTTTACCTATGTTATTATTATAGGATCTACATGTGTACATTACAGGAAATGAATGAAAGACTATTCTTCAGTTTGGTGGCTACAGACGTGGAAAAGTTCCTTCCAATATTGTACACACCGACAGTTGGTCTTGCATGTCAGAGGTTTGGACTCGTATACAGAAAACCTAGGGGTCTCTTTGTTAATATATTTGACAAAGGACATGTTTACGCAGTCATGAAAAATTGGTAAGTGCACGTTATTATGCCTATTTTCAGTTGATCCACACAAACTCTACAAATATTACGACGACCGTGTAGCGATTGCCCACGCTCTGTAAAAGTTATGAAAATAGGTTTCTCTGATTAATATTGATGATTTCAGGCCCATTCATGACGTTCGAGCCATTTGTGTTACGGATGGAGAAAGAATATTGGGTCTGGGAGACTTGGGCGCGTACGGAATGGGGATCCCGATAGGCAAGCTCAGCCTTTACACTGCGCTTGCTGGTATCAAGCCGCATCAATGTCTACCTATTGTTTTGGACGTTGGTACTGACAATGAGGTTAGTGCCACCAGTTCTTTTGTATACTGCCCAGTTGTTGGTTAAGTGCGGATGCCTTTTACTATTCGTTAATATTCTCTCTATTCGTTGCGTTAATCGAGTATGGACATTACAAAGTAGAAGAGAATTACAAATGCAAAGCATAAAAAACGTATTATTATTTATCACTTTTTAACAGACAGCAGTTCTCCTCTGACTTAATTTAATATCCCATATCTTATAGAATCAAAAGAGTGGTGATAGCCGAGTGGTATAAGTTGTCACGTCCCATGCAAGTGGTCGCAGGTTCGAACCCACGGCAACACACCAATGACTTTTCGAAGTTATGTGTGTATTAGAAATAATTATCACATGCTTCAACGGTGAAGGAAAACATCGTGAGGAAACCTTGCATGCCTAAAATTTGTTTAATACATTGAGAGCATGCGAAGTCCCCAACCCGCACTTGGCCAGCGTGGTGGACTCAAGGCCTAACCCCACCCCCCCATTAATGGGTTAAATTTATTTATTTATTTTAAAGAATGCTTGACGAACATAGCTCTGTTTCAGGAGTTATTAGTAGACCCGTTGTACATTGGTATACGGCACAAACGTGTACGTGGTGAAGAATATCACGAATTTGTCGAAGAGTTCATGCAAGCCTGCGTTAAAAGATACGGGCGAACCACGCTCATACAGGTAAAATTACAGTCATACTCTTTCATTTATCACATACATACCTATATTTCATGTACATAATATCATTAAACATAATATTTCCCGAATGACTCAGCAACGCCGTGGTCCTAGGCTGAGTCAGCCTGGGACCACGGCGAGTGCAACCTGCGCCGAAAAGTTAGGCATTTGAAGGTAAAATGCGTGTTCGCGTTAATTCCCGTATTCTATTATACATTAAACATGCAACGCGAGAGTTAAAAGTTATGAATATTTCCCGAAATCATGATTTAACTTAAAAGAGTAATTTCAACTTCCTAAGTCCAGTTCTCCGACTGGCTTACGCAGAAACTGATGATATGTGTTTGAGTTTATTTTCCTTCTCAGGCAAAAAACATGTTTTAGTATGGCTTGCTTCATGAAACAATGTTTACAGTTCGAAGATTTTGCTTTACCAAACGCGGGAACCCTGTTAAATAGGTACAGAGAGAGATTCTGTACGTTTAACGACGACATACAAGGGACTGCAGGAGTGGTAGTTGCCGGAGTTTTTGGTGCTGCTAGAATTACCAAGAAAAAAGTATCTGAAAACAAATTCCTTTTCCTTGGAGCGGGCTCTGTAAGTTGACAATTAATTTCTTTGCCATATTCATTTGAGCAGAGTAGTTACAGAAATGAGGATTTCGTACAGACAACATAAACAAATTATCGTTTATATTTTTCAGGCTGGTGTGGGCATCGCAGACTTGCTAGTCGATGCCATGGTCGAAGAGGGTCTGGATAAGAAGGCCGCTCAAGACAAAATCTATTTATTTGATATTGATGGCCTACTAACATCTAAACGGCAAAGCGGATTGCCTGCACATGCAAAACATTTTGGAAAAGACTTGGAGCCGACGAAGGACTTTGCGAAAGCTGTTGAAACTTTGAAACCAACTTGTTTGATCGGTAACATGAATTTCTAATTGTAAACCTAGGATCCCGCTGTCGACGACTGTTGCCGGCAACAGTCGCACCTAGTGTCGCGGCTTACGAATAAGTTTTGTTTGGCTATCTGACTGAAAGTGACTGGATGTGGAGTATGGACAAATGTATCAAAAATAAATAAATAAATAAAATCTTTGGTTTGTCTAATCTCTTTAAGTCAAATCTTTCGTCCCATTGTTTTTCGTTATAGTATTTTTAGCACGATTTTATAGTGTCATTGTTCTTAATTCTAGGTGCGTCTACGCAAGGCGGTGCGTTCACACCAGCTATATTGAAACAAATGGCTAAGAATACAGAACGACCAATTATTTTTGCTTTGTCAAACCCAACTGATAAGGCGGAATGTACGGCTCAAGCTGCTTATGATAATACGGAGGTAAAGGCCTTATGTTATAAAGTAAACTTAAAACGATGAAACTTTCCAAAACAAACTCCAATATGTAGCTTATTGATTTCCTAATCGATACAGGCTTATAACCTATCCAGTAGCTGAATATGATACATTTATAAAAAAGAATTGTGCCGTCCGTCTAATGTTTGGTATCTAAATAGTTTGATTTGAAAATATTTTTATTATTCATCAGCTTCAAAGTGTGTACTTTATCAGGGCCGCTGCGTCTACTCGTCAGGATCTCCTTTTCCGCCTGTGAAGTACAACAATAAAACGTATTACACGGGACAAGGCAACAATTCGTACGTGTTCCCCGGAATAGCTCTCGGAGTAATAGCAGCAGAAGTCACTAAAATACCTGATAGCTTGTTCTTAACGGCTGCCAGAGTAAGTAAAAATGATGTGTGTAAAAATAGATTCTTAAGGAAAAAAATACTGCTGAGATGATTCCATGTGTTACCTTCAAATTAAAAAAGTTTAAGCTTTTTAGACTTATTGTTGTGTTCCTATGTAGGTATTAGAGTGAAAATGTTTGACTACATCTCTTGTTTCGGAGATAGGGCTGACATTCGAATAATGAATTTTTCATAGAATTACTATAAGACAGAACTTAAAACTCTCTAAGTAGGTTGTCCGAATCTGGCTAAGGTATATTCGCTAGACGTTGGATAAGACTAAAGAGGAAGACTCGTTTTTTATTAATGTTACCATTTTTGTTAAATTAACTTTATTATTTCAGTCTGTGGCAGATATGTGTACGGCAGAAGATATCGATGTTGGTCGTGTATATCCACCGCTCAGTAACATACGTAAAATATCTTTCGAAATCGCAAAAAAGATCGTAGAAAGAGCATATAAACTAAGTTGGTACATTTTTAGTAATCAATTCAATTGTGTTCTTGTTATTTAAATGTACATATTCTATACAGTGTTTGCTCTTATTTAAAAAAGTTTTCAATGTCGTTTGACAGACTTCATCTTTTTACAGATATAGCGAGTGTTTATCCGACGCCAACAGATCTTGATGCCTTCATTCAGCATCATATTTACAAGACGAAATATTTACAATACGTCCCTGAATTATACACTTACCCTCCGAGTGAATACAAAACGAAATCCATTGAACAAATCTCTGAAGAACACAAGTTAGTATATTAATATAAGGCATTAATACACGTAGTACAATCTTAAAGTTCGTCAAAACGCCGTCTGATTTTTGTTGTCGCGCACGACCATGAAAAAAATGGAGTGTGTATGGCAGTCTGTCTGCGGCTAGCCGCTAAGACAATAGGAAAACAAGCAGCTCGTGTTTTTTTTAATTTATGCTGTCTGTTTGCTTAAAGTATGGTGGATCCATCGTTCTAGCTTATGCTTTCGAAGAAAGCTGACGTGTTATGGTAGACTATCGGCAACATTTTACCTTTTAATAGAGCCGGCCCAGTTTTCACAATCTACAGATGTAAAATAATAATTAACTTGCATGTTTAAAGTTGCTAGGCACTCCTTTAATTTGAAATAGGTATAAGAGTATTAAATAACTCCGTACTTTCAGGAAGAAATTTAGCCAATGAACCCGTGCTTGGCTATTCACGGACTGAAATGAGGTATTTTCTTTTTTATTTCTTTTCTTTTTTTTAAATACATTATATTTATTAAATTATTACTTCTTTTACCAAAAATTTATTACCATAATAATAATTTATTGATCTATAATTTATACTTTTCTTTACAGATTACTGATAAAATAAATTACATTGGAAAACGCTGTCATTTTGTGTGTTATATTACGATTATATTTGTTTTGTGATTTGTTTTATACTAACGTTTTGTCTCTTTAACAATTTCTAGTATAATTTATTCTATTGATTGAAAAAGTGCCTTTTATTTTAAAACCCCTTTTATGTTACATACACTTAAGTGTACCTCCAATAAAATAACCGTCTGAATTCTCGAACAAGCTGTAATAAAGAGTACCTACTTCGTAGTCGCCCTAAAGGAGTTGTTACCACACCAATTGACAGAAAAACACAAAGTGGGGATGTCAATCGTTTTTTTTTACCTTACTGGTAATAAAATTGACTGTAGTTGGTTATATACCGCATCCATATAATTCTAATGGATCGATAATTACTGAATTGATTATTATAGACTCGAGATAAAATATAGGTAACTTTGTTTTTTTTTTCCAAATCACACGTGAGCCACGGAACCCCATGGGCCAGCCCGGTTGTTAGACGGTACCAGCACAACATGAAATTGATTGTTATTACTTTAATGGCAGAGTTTCTTTAAAGCTCGGAAAGGTAATTTGATCCAATGAAAATCTATCTTCCATTTGCTTAAGCGTTATAAATTGATATCACGTAAAGTGAATCTAAAAGGAACTTCATCTATTCCTGTAAGATCGATTGGTAGAAAGCTGAGATTAGACTAAGGTGCAATCACCTATAGTGCAATCGATCTCACGCTCATGTCTGAGAAGGTTTCTATTATTAAAACGTTTTATTCGCGAGTGACTAGACTGTGTTGATCTTAGTCCAGACTTTGACAAACGTTGGTATATTATCTATATGTATTAGTAATAATTCATCACCGAAATGTAAGTACTCGCTTAACTTTTGAACAAACTGGGACCAGGTTATCATGGGATCGAGGCGAAAGTACTCACGGAAATGGACTCCAGGTCCGTGAAACTATTAAACGGGATAGACTTGACTAAACCCGGACGAAGTCGGGCCAGTAAGCTAGTAAAGGCTACAAAGTATCTGAGGTTAAGGTACCTACACAAAGAATTTAATCTTTGTATCTTCCAAAATAAAGCTCTAACAATTGTCTATTTTCCACCATTTAGATAAAATACGATTTAGTACAGATATTTACTTTGAACTGAATTCCACGTTCAATCGACGTATAGACGGGAATGAAAAAACCCATCAATCAATTTATTTTTGAATGAAAGTGCATCCAGCGCGGAGACAGGTCGCATCGGGAGGACGAAATATGAATAGCGAGGGTTTAGCAACTGAACCCGAATAGCGGAATATAAGCTTCCTAGCTGGCTTAGTAGTAAAACAATGCTGTAAATAATCTTTAACAGTGCCTCGCTTCGGTATAATGGTTACGGGGACTGCAACTGCGGCACTCAATCGTAAACTTTTACTTCATTGTCATATAAATTTTAAACACAACATTCTTTTGTTGAAACTTCTCCTTTTACCGTAATAAAGATTTATGGCGGCCAAATATTAAATATCTCTCTTTGTCTCTCTTAATTTCGGTAATACTTTTGCCATGCAGCAAGTTTCAACTCCAACCACATCTGTGGTCACCATTGGCCAGCAAGTGCATTGAAATAAAGTGTATTGGCTAAACGGAACACTCGTTGCGGCGAGGCTTAATGCCCTATTACCAATGAAACACCAAATATGGCGTTACATTTTAGAATAAGCAGGATTTTTTTCGATTAAATATATTTAGTTTATACCCACAGTGACAGCACCGCTTATTTCAATAAAATAAAACAACCAGCAGACACGACAATGTAACAGAATAATCTCGTGAGCACTTACATCAAAATATTCGCGAGGTATAATGCGCTGCAACTGTCCTAAATCATCATATCCAAAGGTTTTGTGTTCGTAGAGTGAAATAAACGTTACTAGCACGTACACCACGAGACAGGTGGAAAGTGATATATGAGTATTACACATTCTTTGTTCAGGTGAACTCGCGAATTCAATTTTTGCATAACAATCCCTTATATGCAGCCCGTTTATTAGAAATAAATGTTACTGTACGAAACAGTTTCACAGTTGTCGAGTTGTTTTTCGAATTGTGTAATTTTGTTACCTTGGCTCCATAAATGGAGAACCGTAGCAGACACGGTGTTATTATGTGTCAACGGCAATGCATTTAAAACAAAAATGTAACAAAGTGTTTGCACTACCTAACTCTCTAGTTAGTATTCATTTTAGTGTATTCCTATTACACTGAAGTGAATACCGAGTAAATTATATTACCAATTCGATACCTGTATCTAAACAGCTTTGCATACAATGACACATACACACTACCTATACATTATCATAGTAATAAAATATAGAAAAATAATTTGAGCATACACCGCACGTACCGCCAACAGATTGACAATTTAAAAACTTGCAAAATTCGAATTGGCCAGCTTCATAATCGAACAACCCAAAAGTTTGTGGCGCCAATTTGTACGAACAGTGGAACAAGCTTACACACTGCAAGTATAGAACATGTGGTATGTGTATATGGCATACGTTTTCGGTGGCAACGGTCCAGTGTAATGGTCTCGGCAGCAGCTGGCGCGTCACGTGATAACCGCCGGATATTGTGCCAGTTAGACGACCGACTTTGAGCCGTTCGTTGATACATGACAACTATCTAATACGACATGTTTTATTTGAGGACGTGGTTTTAGGGCCCGATCACACGTGTGGATGTAGTTTCCTAAAGAGTAACAAGTAACGACGCAGCCTGTTCCCATTTAGCACATTGCCTTATAATTAACATAGGAATTAACACGATGAATAAAACTGCATTTTTACCTCGACATGTATGTCATTTCTGCCAAGTTGCGCTGGTCAGGGTTGTAATCTGATTCAGTCATTCAACGCTAAAATTTAAGTTACGACCTAAGTAAGAACATATTAGGAGACACAGGTCTTAAACGAAAGTTAAAGGCCGCGACTAAACAATTTAAAAATACATTTATTATAATCTTGTTTAACATACTTTTCTAAAACAAATTATATTTAAACGTCACGACATCGTAAATCTCGTCACAGTTGTTGGCGAGGCGCCGGTATTTGCCCCTTATCTGTTTGAAAAGAAAATTATTGCTTTAAAACCCTTGCTGAAAAACCTATTGTTTATAAGGCAACTGGTAAATATAAAAAGCTGTATTACTCACACAAGTGGTTATAAACAGACTTGGGAATAAAACTCGGTGTAGCACGTTCTCGTTAGTAGTTATACTCCATCAAACTGAAATGAAAATTTAATCAATGAAAACTGTTACTTACACAACAAACCGAAGTTTAAGCGCCTTGAATAACATTTTCTCTTTATATTCAGTAAAGGCGAACGGCAGGTTTATATGAAGAATTCGTACAGCTTATAAAATGTCATGTTTAGGTTTACTTTTTGTTTTAATTGATAGCTAATATGATAGACAAGCTTATTTTAAAATTCTTATATTTTTAAAAGTTGGGAGGTAAAAGTTATGTCCATTTTTAGAAGCCCCGGTAGTTCGCTAAATTGCTCCGATGCTGTCAAAACCACAATCCAAAACAACAGCAAATTAGCAGATGCGTAGACGTCAGACGAAAAGTGACGTCTCATGAGATTTTCTTTTTCTTTAGTTGTCAACAAATATAAGCCATAGACCAAAAAATATTATTTAAATAAACAAATACTTTCTAATTAATCCGGACTTCTAAAAATAATACTCCCAAATAAAAATAAGTGACTTAGTCCCCTTAATAAGTGGTACAAATTCTGTTACGAAACAACACAAAGTTTAAGCTGTACGAAATCTGCCGATCTCCTTTGTGTATCATTTAACTTGACATTTGGGCTTTGTTTTGTGGTGAGGAGTTGTCACAATCTCATAAATCGGAAGATAGACCATTGATAACCTTTAAGTATAACGGCATGGGCACTAAAAATACAGGGAAACTAGGGGGCCATGAACATAAACGGTACTACAGCTATGACAAACAAGTTATTAAATAGAATCCTCCATCGTTATCTTGCACCATTTCTATGATACCCTTCGCTATTCGAGACGTACAATATTCTTTATGTTATTGACGTGCGGATATATGCGCAACTTAAATCTGAATCGCTAACAATTTTCGATAGCTTCCGTAGCGATAAAAACAAAATATCCAAATAAAACGAGTCAAATGCCGTGGAGGCGGAATAAACCGACTTCCGTAGCGGCGTAATTCTCGCACGGAATAAATATTTTTCGGAATAGATTGTTCTAGCGAAACCTGTGGTGGAGCGAAATTGAAGGTTTTTGTAACGTTTGATGCAGTAAAAAGAAAAGCTTTACACTGGAACAAAAGTACGGCATTCACTGACTTTATTCTTTGAATCTTTACCAATAATTTTAATGTGGAGGCTTTGCAGAAAACACGCATAATAATGGTAGATTTTACAAATTCTAGATTGTTATAAGCTAACCTTACAGATAGAAGCTTATATTTCATATCTATTAAGTCTCTTTCCGTAAGTGGCTAAGCTAACTCTCACTTATAATTTTCTTCTTATAGCATTTAATCGTGGTACTAATATCGCCTGCAGCTCGAAGCAGTGAAACGTCCAACGTGGCGTGGATATCGCCATGCATACTACTGTACTAAACACGGCCCCAGGGCTCGTCCAGTTCAAAATCATGTTGCGTTAAACATTGTTCAAGTACAGTGCGCTTAACGTACTTGCTTGGTAATCTATTCAAGTTAGTACGGAACTTGGTGCATTCTGTACCGTTTTTGGTAATTAATTCGGCATCATATTATCTCCCATGCATAAGATGTCTTTTACGTAGCTTTAAATAAGCAGAAATAGTATTGGATAAAAATAGACCATTTTGAGACTAAACTTATTAACATTATTCCGAAAATTTCTTTATCTCGAAAACTTGCGTATTTTTTCTTTCGAAACTTTGTGGTATGTAAATTCAGTTTATATTAAGTTGAACAGCGGTTGCTAAACTAAACTTTTGCGTACAAACAAAAACTTGAACTTTAATTTCTGTTTAACCAATTTTTACGAGTCTAATAATGTTTCTCGATAGTATGCCTGACCAGTGACCAGTACAAGCTGCAATACTTCGTCGAACTTGTAAATTGCTCCTGGTTTTGCGGTCAGTATCGTTCAGGCCGACGGCAACGGTTCAACACGTTTGCCTACAGGTACCGCGGAAACCATAAAAAATATTTCGACCAAAATGGATTTAATTATAGCTGAAAATAGTGAATTTGACTTACTCTGAGTGCCGAGTATCCTTTAACTGTCTCCTTATTCTTAAGTGTCAGTCAAATTAGCTCTATCACCGTATTATAAGCCTATGAAACATGGAGCATGCATTCTTACGGCGCAGTCTTCAAACTGGAAATAATCATAAACATAAAGTGAGTTTACAATATACATAGGCCAGACAAAAAATGTCAAGGGCACGATTGCAGAGTCTAAAGATAGCGCGTAAACGTAAGTGCAAGAAACCGCCTCTACGACTTGATCTCGAATCAATCCCTTCTCATTATAAGATTATCAAGTGTTCTAAGGGACGACAGAGGTTTTCGTAGTATTAGCCCAACTAGCACACAAGCTGCTTATACAGTCGTTATACAGCCTGATAGTTGCATAAGAGTCGTTCAAATGCTGTACAATTCTCTATAAGTTGTATACTAGCTATTTAAAAAACCCTTTAACAGCTAGGCGGGACAGTAGCCGTTTAGTAGGAAACTAATGACTTATAGTGATATATGAGCATGTAATTGCATCGCTAGACAGCCTAGGGAAGTATAACTGAGTTAATGGAATCTTCTATAACACCGTTAACTGTATAAGGGGACTTTAGGAGATAAAGGAGTTTAAACGGAGTTATGCGTTGCGCTTATAGCGCTCAAGAGCGTAAATAAGCTTTTTGTAATGCCTTAGGTTCTATAACAGTTTTTTTTAGGGCTAGTGTATTACTCATCTATAAAAGAGTTGCGTAGGTCTTTAATAGCGCCTTGAGCGTTATATCAGATATTTATATGGCTTCTGTACGGCAAATAGATGTATAAGGTATCATTCGAAACATTTTTACAGCCATGGGGATTACAGAATTATGTTAAGCACCTAAAGCGCTATAACCGAGTAATATACCTTTATACAAAAGCTTAAAATTATTATCATAATATATTTACATAGGTGCAGTGGTGGTTCAGTCTGTCAACTGTTTTTAAAGAATAAATAAAATAAAATAAAATAAAATAAATAAAATAAATAAAATAAATAAAATAAATAAAATAAATAAAATAAATAAAATAAATAAAATAAATAAAATAAATAAAATAAATAAAATAAATAAAATAAATAAAATAAATAAAATAAATAAAATAAATAAAATAAATAAAATAAATAAAATAAATAAAATAAATAAAATAAATAAAATAAATAAAATAAATAAAATAAATAAAATAAATAAAATAAATAAAATAAATAAAATAAATAAAATAAATAAAATAAATAATATAAATAAAATAAATAAAATAAATAAGATAAATAAAATAAATAAAATAAATAAAATAAATAAAATAAATAAAATAAATAAAATAAATAAAATAAATAAAATAAAATAAAATAAAATAAAATAAAATAAAATAAAATAAAATAAAATAAAATAAAATAAAATAAAATAAAATAAAATAAAACAATATATATAAATTAAAAAAAAAATCAAACTATTTTAATATTCAACGACTGACCCCTAAAAGTACGAGTAAAATGCTGGTGTGCGACCAAAACAATTATATTGAAGCACTCCTATGCCACAACTGCAGAACCTTGAGGTCTACAACAGCAAACACTAGAGCCTTTGTACAGCTTAAGCCGCTAGAGCAGATGTAACCAACTCTGAGAGGTGCTTGATCGAGACGCCATTACAGCATTTGGTAAACATATTTTTTGAGGTTATTACGATCTTTTGAAGATCATATAAATGTATAGCCTGGTAACGTTAACATTATTAAAATCATTTTTTATTACCTATAACCCTAATTAAACTATCTGTAACACTCGAAGTCTTATTTATGTTCAAAATACAATTTTCAAATCCACATATCTATATAATTTTTGCATTTAAAACTGAATATTTTGAGGGCGCATGAAAATATTGACGATAATATACATATATATTGACAGCAAACTGGAACTCGCACTTTCATATCACGTACACAAAGAAATAAAAGCGATAGACTACTTGTTATTTTCATAATCCAATCCGTAAAAATAAAATGTCTCCTCATTTGTCACTGATGATTCATTTTAATACAATATATTTAGTTTACACCATAATAAACCGACCATATTACTAATATAGAGCGTTAGCATTTATAACCGTTACACAGTAGCGCTAAAATAAGGTAAAGGTGGTATAATCGCGCTGCAAGAGCTTTTTCGAACGCTCGTGGCGCTAACCACCTCTGTACAACAGCTGGTAAGCGCCACGAAGCTGCGAAAAAGCTCTTGTAGCGCAATTATACCACCTTCATCGTATTTTAGCGCTCCTGTATTACTACTATACTACGTACTATTATAATTACTATTTACGACCACTGTAGATCCAATGTCGAGCTATAAGCTGGACAGTATGGGCCTATTTGACGCTACAAGTGATCTGTAGCCGCTTATAGAACCACTATACTTCTTACTAAGGAGCCTAAGGCGTTATAAAAATCCTTTAACCGGCCATTGTACAGCTTGTTATACCGCTTGTGTGCTAGTTGGGAGTAAACAAGCGATCTTAAAACATCTTACACAAGTGTATTAGGTCCATATTTTTGAACGCATGCATCCATGAATTCGTCTATAAAGTCAAAGTATTCTTCTCCACGTACACGCCTTTGTTTTATACCGACATACGTTGGATCTTCTAGTAGCGACTGGAAATAAAGTTTCCTATTTTATACAGAACCAAGAACTACTGCACTATTACCTGAACCTAGTATTACTTACATATCTCAATGGTCTATTTAAGCATTTTAACTGTCGACATATTAATACCAAACAACGACATTGATGTTATATTGTTCGTTTATCGCGTCATCGTAGCAGAAAACATAATGCTCTTGTAGAATTACATTCAATTAGGAACTTCGACAGCACGGGTTAAAAAGTATCATAGGTAATAAATTTATTTACCAAATCATCAGTGCCAACATCCAAGGTAATTGGCAGACACTGGTGTGGTTTAATCCCGGCTAAAGCAGTGTAGAGTGCGAGCTTGCTCATTGGTATGCCCATACCGAAGGCGCCGCGATCAGCAGGGTTTTCACGACTCAAGATCCTTCCGGTTTCGGTCACTATTATAGCTCTGATGTCACGTTCCGGCCTGTTATGTACGAGGTTTTTTATTGACCAAGAATCAAAGGAATCGTGTAGGAAGTAGTAGCTCGTAATGCAACAAAGTGGTATACTAAGATACTAGACGGATTTTATTTGTTTCCGATGATGTAATCTGGCACTCAGTATGTTTATGCTGCTCATATGTGCTGGCTATCAACTCTGCTAGTCATATACTAATTTATTACTAACTTAAGATTTATATCAAGGCTCGATACTTCTAATGCTTTGTAAAGTAATCTTATGAAAAACGATTTATCAAAGAGCTTTTAATAATATGAATCTAAAAGAAACTAAAGTACAACTACATTTTACCATTTCTTTATAAGATCGTAAACTTGTCCCTTATCGTGAATATTTATGAAGTGTCCTTTAGGCTTCTTGTAAACAAGGCCGTAGTCCTTGCAGGGTGTCGGGACAGCTGGCGTTTTAATAATAGGCAAGTATTGGTCAATATATTGACCCAGTAATGTGAAGTATAATCTTTCGTTTGCGTCCTAGAAAAAGAGAATTTATTACCAAAAATAACATAGGAAACAGGCAAGCTTAGAGCTCATCACTAGATCTAAATCAGGATAAGTCTAGAAGTCAAGAATGTCAAAATCTAAATTACAATAACGTACAAAGGTTTTATTGTTCTTTGGTCTCTGTCTAAGTGCCTACCCCTATGGGAAAAGGCGTGATTTAATGTACGTACAAAGATTCTACTTATAAAATAAAGTAAAACGCGTAAAAGTTAATATTCAAACACGTGGTACCTGTATTTCCCCCAAGTAAAGATAAGGTCGGTCTACAAACTCATTGTAGTAATCATCCGACTTGCAAATCTCCAGCTGTCGCTCTTGAGTACTGGGGTCTATTTTTAAGATCTTTTGTAATATTCTCAGAGGCTCATTGGGTTCAATAGGTACAGCGACTGCCGCTGCAGCTGCAGTCGCCGGCGGCTTCTAAAAGCAGTAGACAAATAGACCATTGACGAAGATCCCGTATTGCTGATCTTATAAAAATCTTAAGGCTCTAAATAGGATGTGGAAGTGTGGAAAAACGAGTAAGCAGTCTTTTTTCAAAAGCATGGTGTGGAAGCAATAAGTAGTTAAGAGAGGTTGTTATTCCTTTCAAGTATCTTTGTTTAACCTTCCATTCAAGTTAGCAATGTCATTACCCAGAAATGTGGTTTTCATTTGATTTACTTAACGCTAACGTGTAACTACCTCACAGTTTAAAATAGCTACAAAGTCACTATTTACCTTAGTAAGCCGTGGCTCTTTGAAATGATCGATGCCTCGTACCGCCTTCGGGCTTATAACAGGACTCAAACAAGGGGTGACACTTCTTGGACCAACCGTAGAAAAGAAAATTTGCGAAGGCTTCTGTTATATAGAACAAAGTTTAAGTTTTATAAATAAATTTTGGAGTTTCTATATATTTGTTACGTTTTTTCTTAATATCTACTTACTCTTATTTGTTGTTTTTGGTTCCGCCCTCGATTACTCTTGCCGTTGTAGCCGTATCTATATCATACGTAAACCATATTAGTAGAAATCAGATACAAGGACTTAAATATTTCGATTATAATTATAGCTCCATACAAAAAGGTTGGGGAAAAATGTCATTTTACGTTCAAACATAGTGAAAAAATTTAAACATGTTAATCATAGTTATACAACTTATAATTCTTTCTAGATAGAAAATAAAAGGAACTTACACAAGTATTCTGTGCAAAAAAGTAAACATTATCTAAAAATATATATTTACAGAAATTAAGTAAAAGACACAGCAAAATTATCTTTTGACAACTTCAATGTGATTTCATTTTCTTTGAAAAAGAACATTGTGGAAAAAAATATTGCAAGAGTTTTCTACGTCTACAAACTCTTTACTGAATTCTAATAGATAGAGAAAAGAGGAACTTTGCTCAGTAGTTAGTTGGACAATTTCTCTGTGACTGCAAACTGCTTAACAAACTACCTTTTTAATTTGCCTCATCAAACCTACTGACTTAATACTATAAATAATGAATTGTGTAGTTCAACACAATACAAGCTTATTGAGCAGGTAGTAGAGGTTTCGACCGTTACGTAAAATCATAAACATTTAAACACATCGAATTATGTAGCACTATTGATTTTATAAGTGGTTCCAAGTAACTCCTACTCAATTTATAAAACCATTCACCGATACCACTTTAGTTAATAGCTGTAAGTCCTCAACAATATCTTATAAACCTTGGGAACCATAAAACAGAAATAATTACACGGACTCAGTTGCATATGATTTTTTCGTTAAAAGTCAATCTCATGCCTATACTTAAAATAAATTAACGAATTTGGGCGATGATCTTTAACTTAATAACAAACTGCATAAAGAACAATGGAACATTACTCTGATTTGAAGTATGTGCAAATATTCCTGCTGTATAAAGATCAGAATGATTAATGTCCTAGGAGCGATGTCGGAGGATTCGCAAACCCACATGCACACGAAGATTGATGAAAGTATGAAAGGGCAGGAATACAAAGTGTGTTTAGGGCGGCATTACTCGAACATCGTCGACATATGGTGTTCTGTCCCGCGCCTAAACATCTTTTCATATGCCATAATCCGAAATAAACAGAGTTGCTGTTTTGTTTGTAACGTTTTTGCTAAACGTCTGCATTTGTTGCGGTTTATTTTCGAGCGAAATGTTTTTACCACGGAACGAAACAAAAAGTGTTACTTTCACGATGCTGTTTTGGTTTAGATGTTCTTTTTGGCATATGAATATGCAGAGTGATTGTAAAGCGTCTAGCGATGCATGGATTGAATAATCAATTGCTAACGCTGGAATGTCTGCAGACGTTTTCCACCAATACACTGTTCTTACACTATTTTTGGTTAATTCGAACTGAGGATATATTCGCCGTTAGAGCAATAAAAGACAAGATAAATAGCTAATGAATTAACCCTCAAGTGCTCATGTCCACTCCATTATCATTTAACCTTACTATTTGTTCACGACAGGTTCTCCGATTAGATTTAATACTTACGCCGAGGCCTGCAGGGTTCTGGCCTAGGGTCGACCCGAAATTTCACATACCAAATTAGTATTCCAAACTGCACCTTATCCCAACGATGTAGAATTCTAAGTCGAGTGCGGTGAATTCGTTTGAGATATAAAACCGATATCGAGAAATTTTCAGTCACGCAAACATTCCCATGTAATTAGACAAGTTGGAAAAGGAATAAGACCACCTTTTGAGAGAGCGGTTCCTGAACTTTGTGTGTTATTATAATTTGTTTGAAACCGTAGCATACGTATTTAATTTTGTGAGCAATTTATATAATTATCGGAAACTCCGTTCTGTATGCAAAATTAATTATATTAATCTGTTTGAGTATTAAATTATTTCGCTGCCTTTTACATACGTGAGTAATTTGTTTCGGAGTTGTTTAAGTCGCGTGACAGCTTTTTAATTAGCTTTTCTTGCTTTTGTTGCCTGATGTCAACAATGAAGACAGGCCGTTTTACGTGCTCCTCAAAGGATGGAGAAGCTTAACTGAAATGCCATCTAACGAGAACAAGTACAAGTTTCTTCTAGACATAATTTCTTCAGCTCAAAATATTAGTTGTAACATTAGGTCAACTATCTTACTTATAATACAGATAAGCTGGTAGCTACAATAATACAATCTGACTGGATTATATGAACCTAGACCCAGTTACCATTTTTGTTAAAGTCATTCTTTATTTTACTTTGGCCAACCGTTGTTATTTGCTTTATATCTTCCCGAGTAAAAATCTAGACCGGTTTTAAAACAAACAGCAGCAGCATTTAATTTATTTTTACATACTGAAAACCTAAAATTCTAAACTCAATAACAATTACGGGCGGGTCAACATCCAACAGGACAGTTCTTAACACCCACATCAAAAAAGTTAGTACGTAACACTAAATTATGTAACAGCTAGACAACGAACATGTATTTTTTGAAAAGTTTTCTCTGTCACGCACACACCCTACGGAATAATTAAAAGGTGGCTATGCCCCGACCAGTGGTTGCGTCCATATTAAACTTTAAAATTAATGCTTCGGTCTCCCCGGCGTAGTGTATCAACACAGAATCTCACTCAAACGTTGGGAACCCTCCGCTACCTTCATAGATGTACCATGACCGCATTACTCCCGTGGCGACTGGTGAACACTTGGATTCTTCGCATAAAGATAATATTGTAATCAGTGATTCCAGTTTGAGAACTTCTAGCAGATTGCATGACTTGTGAAGAGGTACACTCGGTGAAAGAAATGTTACAATCTGAAGGCTATGACTGGTGAACTCTTGTTATTTGGTTATCTTGTTTATCTATCTTGGTTATCTTGGTTATTGTAACACTGCGCAAAAATAAGAAAAATATTCCTTAAGAAAGTACGTACTATCGCGCTACTAATGAGAAAAGCAGTTCCTTGCTGTATTTAACTAAAGTATATAGTTAGTATACAGTACAGTTTCGAATTAGCTTAATATTACCCTAATTTTAAGTCAGTGCATGTTATTTTGTAATGTAGTCACTGCACACAACGGACGAGGCAATTTCCTTAAATAAAAATGTATTACGCGAACGCAGGAAAAGCACAAACCGTGAAAGTGAATGTTCCTTTTACATGTTTAAAATTAAACTATTGCTATGTTAAAGTCGAACAAGTCTTTATTCGAGACTGAAAAACGGAATGCTTATATATAATTACAAACAAAATCTATTACAAAAATGAGATTAAAGTATGTATCTATATCAATAATGTATCTGAATTAATTCATAAACTAAGTCCTCATTGGCTATTGCCATTTATATTATCTATTTATTCACAGAAAACTAAATATCGTAAGTGTTTTAATAAGGTAGCAACTTTCACATATTACCTTATTTTTAATGTTGTTACAGTAAAGTAAAGTAAAGTAAAAGTCAAACCTACTTTAGAATGACTACACAAAAGCCTCCCTAAAAAGAAAAGACAGCGTGTGAAAACCTAAAGGCTTAATAAACCGGCATACAAGTAGAAAGAGCTAACAAAACCTTGTTAAATTAACATTTTGTATAGTCACTGTCCGTACGTGCACGTTGAAATAATGGCGAATGCAAAATAACCTAAAACTCGAAGCTCATGGCTACGGGCAGTGTAATTATTTCCCACTAATTTGAGCTCACACGCTATTCTAGACTAAGCGAACTCGTGTTTGTAATTCGTTAACTTTATACCGTTTATACTACTATCTATGCGTGTCTTGTTCTGAGGTAATGAGGTGGTTGTAATTGTTGTACGGAGTTAGTTTCACAAACTAAATGCATTCTGAACGCATTGTCTTGTTAGTTCTAGCACCTTATCTTTCAGCGAAATATGTACCTACTGTCTTTAGGACTATTACTTAAAGTTAAGTATATTCCAAAAAATATGTCCTTGTATTTATAGAATTAAACATGACTGTGAAATGAGTATTTATTTATGCACATTTCTTATTGTAACACTACACACTACTACTTACGGGAGTTCGTTTTTTTCTCAACCAGAACTACAGGAATGCAGCCAATTTTAAGAGTTAAACACATTTTTCCCTCAGTTGGTCTTGGTCGGAAAATACCACGAATACTACTTAACGGTGCTAGAAAAGCAGTTGTTACGTTACTTTAACGAATGAAAACATTCAGGGCTAGTTTCACATTTTATGTTTAAAAGTCAAATAAGATAATATTTGCTAAATATACTGACAGCAAATGTATGAAAACCACTGTCAAAATGCAATCCGATATTTAGAAGAAGTGAAACTGGGCCTTAATGCGATAAAGCGTCGATCAGCATTGCTTTTCAAAGCTTGGTCGTCATAATCCAACTGATTTTCGTCCACTGCGAGTTTTTCTAGTTACACTAATCGGATAATCTCCATAAAGCCGATTCCAGATACTATTTTAAATGAGCCAGTGGCTTATTTAAAGTTGATGTAACTTTAAGGATTTTTCCAATTTGTTCGTTTTGAAAATCCGATCTGGGTTTGAGTTCTGCGAATTCTACAATAGTATTACAGAACGACATTCAGTTACCCACTTTATGACCAGACTATATTTTAAAGGCGATGTTTTGCAAAAACTCAGACGATCCCGTATGACAACATGTCATTGTATCTATGGATGTGAATGTGGCTAGAGAAGTTTGTAAGAATCAAATCGAATAAGTTGCGTACTTTGGTCTCTGTTTATCCCTATGAGAAAAAGGCATGATTTTATGTATGTGTATGGTACGTATAATTTAAAGAACAAACTCATATCCACATCAATTAGATCTGCAAATTATTCCTCAAGTCTCATATAAAAAGGAATAAAGACATTACAGTCAGCAAATTCACTCCTTGCTGCATTTACATTAGACAACACCAGTACTAGAGTAAGTACGGTATAGTTTCAAGCCTTCGCGTAGACTCCTCACACGTAATATAATTCAGCTAATGAAGCTCTATTTCACCACATAGTTTATGCCGCGGTTCACTCGAGTTTGCGGTTCATTTACTAACTTGCTGTCATGGGGGCTCTGTGGGGTCCGAAGAGGGTTTGATGGGTTGTAGTTAAAATTCTTTGAACCTTGAAAGTTTAAGGTGTGAAGTCTTTTAATATACATTATCTATTGAGCTGTCCACATAATGTTTTTTAAGACATCCTTTATTAATGTAGGCTTTCATTTTAGAAACTTGATTGTTTCGAGTCCTGACAAAATTCTTAGTGCAACTAATTTTAATTGTCATCATATAGCTTTTATGGTTTGCTAATTCTACAGTGATATGCTTGTTTTTGACCTATCGAGTGTCCTCTTTCGATAGGTTTACTACCAAACTTACAAAGAAAGAAACAACAAATCGAAACCACAACGTAGAACTTTAATCTTTAAAGTAATCAAAACAGAATAAGCAAAGAGCATATAAAAAGATGTTTAAACGCGAGCACACCATATGTTGATGACGGCCAAGTAATAGCGTCCTAAACACACTTTGTACTGCTGCCCTTACATACTTTCATTTATCTTAACACTTATGCATGGGCCACGAGTTTACGTCATGGGGTACTAATTATGTTGGTCTTTAGAACGTTTTTATTACTCTGGGAGCGTGTGAAGTCTTTAAACGTATGTTAATTTGGTGTGTTTCATTCGGAAACAGATTGTCACTGTATCTTCTTTTTGTCATTTCTGCAACATGACCTCAACCCAATGCAAATATCGAAGCTCTCTGTTCAAACAAATACCTTTTTACTATACCCCAAAAATAACTCGTGAACATCTGCGTATGAACAGTACCTCGATTCTCTACCACTATCGACTACCGACAACTGGGTAGCCATAGAAAAATGTTGTATAACAATCGGTTTTGCGCCTCTAGAGGGCGTCGTAGAAACTATTTGTGCAGTACATTTTAAATGTCAAACTCTAGATACATGGAAGTACCGATTGTACAGAATCGCGCTACAGTTCCGGCTCATCAACTTCTAAGCTAAGCGATATTAAACCTACGCGAGCAGTTGGTCAACCGCTGGTGGACTTCCCGCTGGCTGACGATTACCGTTGGAAAATATGATGCGACGCTGACGGTGACTGATTTGTGCTACAAGCCCTTAAATTAAGTACAATGTTAGCAAGAGTTCAGTTAAGAAATAACGTTGTGTACTCTTATTATGCATTACTCATTAGCCACCTCAATGAATTATTTTTGATGCCTCTACACCCATCATTTATATTTATTATTCTCTTTGCTATATCATAAATTATAATTAGTCTAGACATTAATACGGCGGCACATATGTAATAACTAATTAGGAATTTCAGAGTAAGATTTCTTTTTTCCACTCATGATAAATTATGTTAAAAGAAAATGAATAATTACGTACCATTAAATAATTAACTTTGAAGCAAAAGTAATATTTACTAAATATTTATTTAACTTTGCTTTTAATCCAATCATTTTAAGACAGTTGAAGGATATTTTGATACTTCGACTTACGTTGTAACGCCCTGAAATATATAGTATAAATATGTTACATAGATAGGTACCACATGTTTATAAGTTATGGTCCGATTTAAGTTTTATTAACAAGTACTTCAATATTTTACTTTGGAATGATATTTACGTTTTGGCGCTGATGTATATCGGCCGTGTCCGATCGCGTCAGGCCATCTTGAGTCGTGTTCATTCCTTTTTAAAATAATAGAGAAAAACCAAGGAACTTCAAAGTTTCAAAGAGAGTGGCAAAATTTTGTGTCCGTAGACTAACTTACAAGAGTTACTAGTCTTAAACAAATAGCTTCTTCTTCTTCTTCTGTAGTGTCAACGACTCACCATAATGCATAAATACATTTATTTATATACATATATACTCGTATTTATATATGTAGTTATACAGTTGTTGACCAGAACTTGGCGACTTCAATTGCGTTATCCGTCGCCAAGTTCAGGTCCTCAGTTGTGCAGGTTGTGGGACACAGAGGGCACTGGATCAAAGGCTTCTAAAACTGTGCTTGGCTCGTGCTTAGTTCGTTTTCGTTTGACTCCTCTAACAAAGATCCACCTTATAACTGCTAAAAATATAGGTAAGTGTAACCACTTCAATATTCTTGTCAAATCTATAGTGGGAGATACTAGACGGGCTATTTACAAACTCTATCTAGGGATACAACGTTATGCATGGCTTCAAATGTTGCTATTTCTGCTGCTGCAGGTGAGGGAGTTTACACTATGAATAGCATTCTAATCATAGACTGAAACTATGATGTTCAGTGGATATTTTATTTACGTTGCGTTTACGTCGTTGTAGTAGTAGTTAAGAATTTTGTATAAAAAAATCGCGTAGTACCTGACTCGTAAACCGAACTCGGAACGTCAGAAACGAGACAAAAAAAGCATAACAACGACCTTATAACTAATAACAAGTAATAAGAACTTTAAAATTAATGTTCTAACATCGAAATTTTGCCTCTACTGCATATCTATGCTTTTCATTCAAATCATACTTAAAGTGCTAGTTTTAAGGCTAACTTCCTCTTACGTTAACATCAGTCGCGTAATCGGTCGAGCGTATGAATATACACGCTGTTCAATGGGACACCGCACAGCGACGATGACGTGCGCGGCATATTCTATGCAATACGCGACCGACCGTGAGCTCGACCGACGTCAGCTTAGGAAAAAATCATCCTTATACTTTACCTATAGAGATTTATTTTGTAACACTTAAAAACGTTCTCTCAAGTCTGAAATGTAGGTAAGTCGTTCGAGCCCAGCCTCAGATTTCAAACATTTCAGAGTACGTGTTAAGCTGTCGACCTGACTGTTATAGAATATTTGGTACAATAGATACAGGTAGTGAAATGCCTAAGTCATTCTGACGGCTGCTTTGTGTACGGCTTTTGTTAAGCTGTTTAAGCGACAGAGGGTTCGAGTGCCAGAAATATAGAAACTACTATTCGTAACACTGGTAAAATTATATTTGAAATATTAGTTCAGTGAATTTATAGTATCTAAGTCAGACTTTTTTACGAGATGATCGATAAAAAATATTCTTTAAAAAAAGAAATGAATTCTTTAAAAAAAACAGAATAACAGGAATTGGTGAATAAAAACCATAAAATATGTTCACCTTATGTACGAAATTATGATGCCAATCGGAATAATAGTAAAAACAGATAGGTAGCTTTTATTTTTAATTCGTCTTATATTAACTTTCAACTAGTAAGAGATGTTACAATACTTGTAACTTGAAGAAAAAATCACAATTCTCCTCTAGCAGAAGATTAGCCAGTAATGACATAATCACAGAAGCAATCAACTTATTTACGATGTACTAAAATCACTTATTTATTCGACAACCCGAAATTGAACCAATACTTTACGAAATGGGTCCGAAATTAACTCATATGTTGGTTATTATTAGGCTCCATTTATGAAAATGAAACCGTCCAATTAGGGCTTATAAGTGTTTTGATATTTGTCACGAATAGGCCGGTCGTGAGTTCTTTTTGCCATAATTATGGTAAAATATTCGTGACTTGGCAACATAAAACGATGGCGTTACATAGTATAAAGGATATGTACTGCTTTGTATAGTTTATAGCTTTGATGTTAATGCTCGTATTTTAGTAGGTACTTTATGTCTTTAGTGGTAGTTATTATTTCTTTGTAACAAGCAGTGATAGTAGACAGGAATAGCCATTAGCTGTTCATGCAGAAGGTAAAGTTTCGATCCAAACTCTAATAGAAAAAAACAAGTCCAATCGTCATAGGTATTAAGTTTTAATTTTTAAATTAAATTTTTGATCCATTTTAATAAGTTTGTCAAAATCTGTGAATTCTGTTAGACCGTAGTTTGTCAGAGAAGGGACTTACCTTCTATTACTCAGAAAATATACCCATGCCCATGACCAATCTGCATGCAGCTACAAAACCCTAATATAATTGAGCTTATGAAGAAATAGTACCTAGAACAATATTTGAATCGACGTTTCAAATCAGTATCCAGTACAGGGTCGGCCTTTATTTCATGAGACGTGACATTTACGTCACGTCGCCGTCGTGGTAAATACGAGAACTTTAAGCTACAATTAACAAAGGTAGCAAAACAAATCGACTTTCAACGCTTTCTGTTTGAAATTCATGAAGATCACAATCTCAAGTAAATATTTTGATTCCTAAACAAAATTTCCAGAGAATTGTGTATCTTAACCAAAACTTATTGAGTATTTATATTCATAGTATTGTTTTGCATATTTACTATCTCAATTATTAACTGTACGAGCTGTTTACAAAATTATTCAGATTTATATTTTCTATGGGTATTCTCTACGGACTCTCTATTTTGTGCATTTACGTTTAAGGGGTGTTTAGGTCCTTATTTTCAAATTATGAATCACTAGTTTCTGCCCGCGACTTCGTCCGCGTGAAAAGATTTCCAGGGGAAAAAAGTATCCAATGTGTTAATCTAAATAATAAACAATCTGTGTCTATCCAAATCCGTCAAGCTTTTTCATTAAAGAGTAACAAATATCCTGTATGTTATAAGACTGCGTGAAGTAAATACACATGGTTTTACCTAAGGACCACACACACTCGACAACTCATACCCATCTTCAATATAGAACCGCGACAACCGAGGCAACTCACGGTAATATTACTGTATACTCATTATCAAAATATTGTTGATCAAATCGTAAATATTTTAATTAATTTACACAATAGTTGTTTATTTCGCAACCGTTTACATTGTTCAAATACAACGTTCATAATTAAACGGGACGATTCTAATTTTAAAGTTAATTTGAAATTTAATATTGTACGTACAGTTGTTTTACTTGGATTTTACCTTTAATTGCATTTTAAACATAATTAATTTTGTAAACGTTGATATTGTTCTGAAGTGTTGACGTTTTATTTGTTGGCATTTAGGATATTTGCAGAGATTTGATTTGAAAGCTACAAGATCAGAGTATCTTCCTTATTTTATCGCCGCGACTGTTCTTTAGCGTTAAATCAAGGTTACATGACGTTATGCCGTGGTACGGAAGTCGTGTAGGTACCTACTTTATTCTTTGAGGTGATTGACAGATAGTTGTTTTAAATCTAGACGGTTGTCTTCACGATAATAATAATATACTTTGCATACTCCCTCTAGAAAACCTGTCGATAAATCAATACTTGTGAAATTTCTGGACGCCGCCGTTAACATTAGTTTGACTTGCCAATGATCTGAGAAAACAATTTTTTTTTAAGTTAAAATATTATTTATGCACATATTTTTTGGTCTCTTTATTAAGCTTGTATCGATTATACCCCGTAAAGTATATAGTACATTAGTCTCAACATTATTTTTACTAACGTACAGTTAGCTTGGACTCCATAGTTTGTAATTTTTATTTTTCAAGCAAATTTAAAACTATGTACCAGTTTAAAAGATATTATACATCAACTACTTCGAGATTACGCAGTGTTTATTAATAAAGCAGTATGTTTATAAAAAATGAGCTCCCTCAGTGCACATTTTCGGTCACAGGTGATAGGGTCAGGTCAGCTAATATTAATTAGTCAGTGTTTGCGGTCAATGCATGGCTGCGTGACAAAGTGTTCGCACGAACAGCGCTGTGTTTCATATATACGTTATCATAATAGACACGCAATATATAAAATAGTAGATAAAATATAGAAAATTAATTGGTCTTTACAACAATGCTAATATTATTTTGGATAAAAAAAGAGTTATTATGAGCAATTTAATGGTTTTAATTGCGGTCGCTGGTAATTTATTTTTATCTAAAATTACGTTACATGAAAGTACCTAAATTACATTTAATTACAATTAAATGTAAAAACTGGACTATAAAAATAAGTTTTTATATTATGTTATTATGCAGTAGGCTTACTTAACTAGGATATTTCGTCAACGAAAATAGTTCGGTGATTAAGAAACACGACATTTAATTAAGTATTTGTTTTTGAAATAAGGATCCATTTTTAGTAAGACTAATTGTCTGTTTTTAAGCGAAGTAACTATTTAACCAAGTATTGCCTATTCTCGTCTGATTTACTCAGTCAGTTAAGCTTATTGGCTATAATACTCACTCTTAAAGCGGTATAAGTGGCCTTTATTCAACAACAGTTAATAAACGCGGCCTAAAACTTTAAAGGTTAATAAATATAAAATTTATAACACGAAAATTTTCCTGTTTTCCTTTTGTATAATTACCAAAATTACTGAGATTACGGTTTTAACACTAAAACGTTCGTGAACGTAGACTTTGACTTTAGTCTGTAATTTTATGGAAATGTTTTGAAATAGGCTTTTGTTCCACGTGTAAAATATTTATGAAGTTGAACGAAAATAGCGACTATTATAAATGGTTCCGATGTTACAATGTACAGGGTATTTGGGTATTTATTGTGAGAATACTTTAAAATTCTATGTATTTTATACCCAATACGTGTTTTATACTAATTATTGTTACAATTTTTTGTTTTATTAGTATCGATAACTTAATATGAAAAGTATAAACGATGATGTCAACTACTTATCTAAAGTATAAATAATGACGTCCGTGTCGTAATTACTGATGTAGTTATCACACCGCTGCCTGTGAGCGCTAGAATCTTGGGTAACCAATGATTGAATTTAAAAATAGGATGAATGTAGGATATAGAATTCCGGACCACTATCTGCACGATTGTAAACAACCTTGTAATAACACAAAATTAATCCTTAGCAGACACTGTACCTACAAAAAGCTTTTACTCCCTTCAAGACTCGAACACGGTGTCACGTACTGCCATAGCAACCACTTCAGCCATTGCGCCACATGTCACACTATCAACAAAATCACATTACTATAGTAATTTAGTACTGTACTAATGTTGTTAATTATATTCGTTGCGCTAGAAATGGATACGCCCCATGGTTAGAATTTCAGCTTATGGTCGGCTAACACGATTTAATGGTACGGCTATACCGGTCGGCTATTGTATAAAATTCCATTCAAACTTTTTATTCTATAGTGCTGTGAATTCGAATATTCACTGCGATAGTGTATGAAAAGTTTATTAGGAATTTCTGCCGAGCCTTTCTGAAATGGCCAGTGTTATATTTGAAGTTTTTTTTTATAGATATTTAAATATATTCGTTTATTAAATTCTTAGTACTTGTTGGAATTTTGGTAATGTATCCAGTAAAATACAAAATGATAGCTTCAATTAACTTAGAAAGTAAACATTTTTATATTGGAGAAAACGTGTGAGCATATTACTTTTTATGGTAAAAATGTAAAACAATTCAGACTCGTTAACCAATGTACCTTGAGACTCAATTAAATATTTACCTAATTCGGAAATCAACAACAACGGTTTCGCGATCCCCAGTTATGTACCTTAGAACAATATAAAACAGCAAATATTGAACCAAAGAGACGCGACAAAATGGTAATATATCTTATAATATATTCTTAGTCAAAACTATATACAGAGTAACATGACCTTCATCTTTCAACGAATAACTCGGTAACCTTCCTCAAGCTTTCATGACCCGTGTTCACAGTACTTAGGAAGCTTAACCCATAACGACAACTCACAGTTCACGATTCATGAGGAAAAATCCTTCAGCGACGAACAAATTGGACCATACACAGACAGGCATTTCCAAACGTAATGTGCATGTATGTACCCAAAATAAATTATATCACTCAAGCTCGGATTTGCCTACTGTAATCCAAGACGCAACTTTAAATTTCAATTCTATGCCCACTAAATACGGTGTAAAATCAAACAGCTGATGTTATGACGGATCAGGCCTGTTTGAAAATTTATCACGTTCCCTCAAGGTTAACAAAAGTCCTGTACGAATAGTTGTGATTTTTCAAACACAATAGTAGTGAAATATCTCTGAATCTAAAATCACGACTTTAGGGAATTGTAAATAAAAAGTTCGTAACACATTTCGTCCTACGCCTTTACTTTATCGATTCCGAATAGATTTAGCACTTATTTCTTTCTACTCAACTAAATTACACATAAGTCATTACTAGGTATTCCATTAGTAACCTTCATTACGCGGCTCAAATAGAAAATAAGTACTTAAAAGCCTACTAAAAGGAATGCTTGTGGAAACTCATTCAGTTCGACTCGGTCGTAGCCAGCGCACGGTCGCCTACGGCGTAGCCGCACTTCGCCGTAGCACGCTCTACGTATCGCGTGATAACTTCGTTCGATTGTTAAAATAACTGTAGTTCACGTTAATTGTTTTGGATTTATTTGTAGTGAAATAAAAAATGTAGCGGGTTAATTTTTGAGTGAATTTTTAATGAAACAATGTTGAGTGACATTAGAGGAGGGCAGTGACTGAATAGTGCACACGGTAACCTACTTAAATGCTTCGTCATAAGGGGGAGGTGAGTAATGACTTCTATATTTAGTTGCAAAATTAAATAAGTAATTGAGATTGCGCTTAAAGCGCAAAATAAGTCAGCTTAAAATTTTTAAACATTTTTAAAGTTATACTGCACCGATGTAACTATCGCCAAATATAAACTACGTACTTGGAAACGAATAAATAAAATAACATTTAATTAACGTAAATATTCAACGTCTTTCCTCATAATTAATTTTCATTTTAAAACGTGTTTTATTTCAAAGCATTTCAGCTAATGTGAAGATAAATGGCTTTAAGTAATTACTCGGATATTATACTCGCTACGAAATGAAAAAAAAAACGTCTTTTAGCGCGTTTTTGTAATAGGTTTCTCATGTATATTTTTCGGCATTTCTTTTAAATATAGACAAATACTTTTACTTTAACATTAAAGACTATTTATTCATTTAAGTCAATCTAATTTTAATGTGGCTGTCAGTGCATCCAAATGTAATTAGTAGTTTCAGTTTGCAATTGGAACAAAAAAAAATATCTGTGCCGTGATTTTTCGTAGTCTACTCATTTGCAAAAAGGAGGAATGGAAAGGTTATGTAGGCATTGGCAGTGCTAATATTTTATATCTAGCACTACCTTATAGTAATGTTTGAGTACTACGATTACTATACAACATTTGTATGAATATTTTTAACTTGAAGTATTTCTAACATTAATGTGATAGTTAAAAAATGTAATTTTAAGTGATCATGAATGATGATGAATCAACTGATGTCAATGTAGACGCAATCATATAAAACTTAACTAATGACGTTTAAAAATACAGGCTTTAAGTTTAGCTACAGTCCAAAAATAAACGTCGCTAAAGTTATAATTATTGTAAATACATTTGCCGGTAACTTATTAGTGGCATAGTACAAATGTTTTCACAATAATATGTATTACTGGTAACAACTAAAATTTCTATAAAAGCTACGTAATATAAATGTTATGAAACAGTGCTATTCATCGTAAGTAGTACCTAAGAAATAGCGATTACTACTTACAAATAGTTCTGTATACAAATGACTTGATCAACTAATGTAGAGTATATTTTATTTATTTAAACCAAAATGTATGGCTATCACAATCAGATAATTTTGTAATAACGTTTAGTACATTCTGTTGGTATTACCTTTGCGGCCAACCAATATTGTGTTTTAGTATTGTTTCATATTAATGCTCATTACATTAATATGTCAAGTTGATATTATGGATAGTGGTAATTATCTGTAAATATTGACTTTCTAATTTTGGTATCGGTTTGGTTGTCAGTTTGTTACACTAGTTATATGTAGATTGTCCGATAAATAAAATATTCTATATATTATATAATATAAATTGCTGTTCGTTAGTATTGCGTATAGTAAGAAATGCTGATTATTAGTATTATTTGTGGAAGTTCAGAGGAGGTGTGAAAGGTGAATAAATTTGAAGATGCGTGGTATTAAATTAAAACAAGAAAGCGTGAGCGGACCTGCGCGGGTCAGCTAGTGTTTCATATTATATTACAAAGTTTTATGTAATTCGTAAATTTAACTAATGTGAATAGGTAGTAGCTATAATTTTCATTTGATTATTATTTTGTCTACAGGAATACAAATAGTGATATAACCAGGACTTATCGGTTAAAATAAATACCAACTCAATGATACCGTAAATTCACAGTAGAAACTATTTTCCACACTTCATTACTATAGCTATAGAAACCTATGTCTGTTTCACTTCTATTAAACTTATGGTTTATTTGAAACTTGGCATATACTTATTATATTAACTTGTTATTAGTGTATTATTTTCTTCAATGTATACGGACTAGTATTTTTCAAAAACCTCAAAGACAAAAGCTAGCAGTACCCATAGTCTGTTGTGCCATATATTTAACAAAAGACTAGCGAATGTACGTTCGTATAACGTGTCTATAATTTCCACAGTAGTTACCACCGGTGAGTCAGCAACGCGGCGTGTAATCACGTACCTAGTACATTGTACAGACTGAAAAACTAATCAGTAATGCAGACAAACTCGTATACGATGACAGTGTGTTATATTATTAAGGGTAACGTGATGGTCGAGTTGTGAACATGTTATGACAAAGTGGTAGTTGCGTATCGCGTTTAAGTTTGATTCTTGGGTGAAGTAAAGTGTTGTTCAGATTTTCTGTTAAACTATGTATTTTTATGTAAACGACGAAGGTAGTCGCAATGTTACCAACGTTGCTTGTATGAGTCAAAGGTTCGATTTCTACGTGGGAAAATGTTTGTATGATAAAAAAAAATAGATTTTTTGACACTAACTGTGCATTGTGTGTATGTTTGTGTGTTTGTTGAAACGAGACAAAACACATTTTTAGTGAACAAGTTATTGCTTTTCAGTTTCAATCCAGGTTTAAGTTTAGCACAGGTTTCTATAGGAAGTCACGTTTTCTAAATTTATGGAGTCTACATATGTTGGAGCCAGTTCAACAGTTCAATACGGTATCACATCATAGATTAGCGCATTATGACAAACTACAATATATTACTTATACCTATATCAGAGCACTAACTCCTCAGGACCGTTTTATGATTTAACTTTATGACTAAATTCATGTCTTGGTGAAGCCATTAAAGTCAATTCCAGTTTCTATTGAGAATATGAATATAGGACGTCTAAGCACTAAAATACTTTTTATTGAGATTTTGCTAATTTTTAATGGACTTTGTAGAAATAACCAACCAATTTGTTAGTATTAAATAGCACTTGGTGAAACCGTGTTATACGATTTCTCGATATGGGAACTTTTCTCAAACCTAGTAACACATTTTTAATGCGACTCCGCCCTCTTATAGATTGTTTCAGGCAATTTTTAAACTCAGTTAGGTACACATTTTTACAAAAAGCAACAGACAACAATAGTATTCTGTTTTATGTTATAGTCATAAGTTTATGTGTGCGAAATACCTATATCTTTTATGTACTAGACTCAATATTCGAATGATATTCATCTTTAAATCTAACCAGAAACAATACAATTAACTAAACAATTGTTTGAGATACCTTAATTGTTTAATCAAAGTGAAAGCTAGATTTCTCTGCCTAACTCTTTGAATAAACAGTATTGTATTTGTATGTTGATCACAATGAAGCAATTAAGTCACCTTTGATAAATTGATTGTGAAAGACATCGACAGTTAAATTAAATTCCGAAGATCGTAAAGTGAAATCAAAGATTTTTTCCAAGTTAAGAAAGGTTTTTTAATTAACGTTTCCTCATTTTGTTTCAAATAAAAAGTTCCTCCGAGATTGAATTTCTATAGATAATTTCTGTAAAGTGGGTAGAAATATTATTTTTGAACACAAAGATCTTGAAAGTATGATATTGTACTTCGTGCTTTCGTAAGTCTCAAAAGTACACGTAACCTAATTTACTTTTGCGATGCACGTGTCAACTAATGAAGTAACCCCAAGAAATTGTACCTCGGTCTGTTATCTCGACAATCGTGACTGCTTTATTTTAAACCTGTAGGGGCTGCAGATTAAGGCAATGCAATTTATAAGAGCAAATAACTTTGTCACTTCAACAATGCCTTTTTGTCAAATAAGTCAGTTACTAACCTTTCATGACACCACTAAAATCTAAAAAGAAAAATATTTGAAAAATAAAAATGTTTTCATCGCGAAATACATTCGTTTATAATATGATCCAAGTCCTCAGACAATAGCTTCTATTGCGGCAGTAACATGTTATTTTATACTTCTAGCCCACTATAATTATGCAAAGCATCGTTTCAAGTGGTGCCGTCATACTAATTGTAAGTTTTAAACGCTCTCTAAGGTATCATAACCGTATATTATGTAGTAGTGGGCTTACAAATTGTACGTAGAAGGTACACTGGCATAGTTAACTCGATTTAACTACAGAATTGTATTAAAATCTAAGCAATTTTCTCTAACAACGATACAGTTGAAAGTACATAGTAGAGTCTGGATAATGCATTATTTCATGTTCATTAACGGTTGGGTAGGTATATGATTAGATATGTAGGTTACAGATGGCGCAATGAATGTGTAGATACTACTTGGCCTTGTATGTGTGGGGTGTAAGAAGGGAAGCGTCTCCATGCTTCGAAAGACACGTCAAATGCCAAGGTTTCAAACAAGTTACAGGAATATAAAAAAGTCAAACAACACACACTAAGTTTTTTATACATTATGTGATAATCTTTACTTTTCTTCTTACATGTAATTTTGAATTATGCTTTGATAAGAACGCGAAAAGAAAGCTGGAGCCCGTAGATTCCATTATTATACGTTTCTTAAAAATGGGTTAAATCGATAGTCGTTATGATTTATTTTCCCTACGCTAATGATATAACTGAAATGGTTTAACGAATTTCAATATAGGACGATAGATTTAATCAATAGTTTAAGAAATATGAGCGTCTGGAGACACGTATAAAGGGACATGAGTAGTCTTCAGGGAGCAGTTATCTAAATTGACATGATATACATAAGTATAAGGAAGTTTATGATTGCAAATATCAAATAAAAAAAGACATTTTGATTTAGGAATAAATGTAAGGTCACTAACAAACTACGTAAATACAAAAAAATACACTTTAGGTTTCCAAAAGAAATCGAATCCTCGATGCATTCATGGCAGTCGTGGCCAATACTCTAACTGTTGCCCTTTTTACCATATATATTTATTTATTAAAAGCGTGTGAAAATAATTAAAGAAAATCTTGTATTTTAGAATGGTCATTCCTCGAATGAGTAGACTTAAAATTTACCGATGTGATATTCGAATATGATTTTTTAACTTTTTGACAGTATTTCTAAAAATATATTATAAAAAAATATTTGAATAACAGACTCGTAGAATTAAAGAATCGAATTAATAAATGCTTTAAACTTTAGCTACATATATTTGTTTAATTAGTGCAATCTATTTGAATAAAAGTTTTTAGAAAAAACTTACGTACTTTTTAAAAGGTCAACTTGTGGCTAAGATTTTTTATTATTTTTATATCTCCTTGAAATATTTATATCACGAACGACGACACAAATGTTTATTGGCGGCATGTGTTGTTTTTAAAAAGACAACTCCCGCATTAAGGATTGCTCTTGTGACGCTCTGACATTTACAAACATAAAAACAACGGAAACAAAGTACAACCAGACCTGAATCAACTACTTGAGGTTGCGCTAATAATTGTTCCGTGTGGGAATCGAACCCACGACCTCCCAATGTAACCACTACGTCACAAAGTTTGTCATGATGGAAACTCATGCACACAAATTGCGTGGTGACCACCTAAATTATTGTGTCCCTACAGTTAGTAACCCATCATATATTATGTATAACAATCACGCATTATGCCACACACCCGAAGCCTGGACTATAAACAATAGTTATTACTGACAGACACGTTTCAAGGTTCTCTGACGTAATGCTTTTACTTCCAAACAAAAGGTAAACATAGAATATAAACGAAGCACGAAAGCATTAAAATAATATCCGGTGGCTGAAGGCTAAAACTAAATGCATAACTACTGCATAGTTTCTTTTGCGGAATCTTTGAACATACATTGTGAACCGTCGATGAAATACGTTTACAGAATTATTTACGACTATACACGCGATATGGCCACTTAAAAAGAAATCTATGTGAACGTTTTCTGTGTCTGGGAGGAGTATATAAAGACAGATTTTCGTATTTGCAAAAAAAGAGAGGTGTGATTGGTTTGGTTTAACAGTATCTAGTTTAAGAAAAACAATGCTTTTTAATCTAGCTTCAGGGAAGTTATTATATATTAAGCACTATTCTCTTCTTCTATCGACTGTGGTTATCAATGTAAATGATTATTATGTGACTTGTAAAGTAAAATTGTGCTTGGAACAAAATTAATAAAAAATGAAAAATAATAATATTGTGTTTGTGTAAGTGTATGCTCGTGTGAGTGCGTGTCCGTGTGTGCATGTGTTAATTGACCGAGTGTTGCAACAAAAACATTCAACAAAATAAATTCAACAAATAAAAACTGACCTAACTAACAAATTAGCACCAAAAACAATTCAGTAACAACATTACGAAGAGCACACAAAGCGACAATCAAATCATCCGGCCTGAGTGCTGCAAAATATTTACAACACCCCACATCGATAAGTGTTTGAACACCCTGTTCATTGAATGTTCGTTCACATTAAGTGCATGTAGCGGCACACTTTTATCACAAATCAAGAGAGACATGGACACAATGTGAGTGGTGAAACACCGTTGCAACTTGAATACAAAGGAGTTATGTTGGCACAAGCGTCTGTTATACCGAGGTGATATGGCGAATCCGGAACTGTGTTCGATATAAGCTTTTGTTGATGTGTTTATTGATGAACTTTGACTTCCGTATGTGAATAGCTAAACTAGAGTATATTAGCCAGGGATTTGCCAACCCAATAACGTCAACTAATCCAACATATTGTAAATTTTATTTTACCTTTATAGATTTCGCAGTTGAGTAACGGAGAAACAGAGATATTCGGCTGCAAATAAAATATAGTTCGTAACGTAATGTATAGGTAAATATTGAAATGTTTTGTGTCACTTTTTGTACAGATTTTGTTAATTTTACGCATTGGTAACTAGTCCACGCCAGCTGTCGCTAGGGATATGGAACACGATCGGAATTGTTTGATGACTTTATACTTCATCAGTTAAATAAACTTTTTTTTATTACAAGCTCAAATTGCAAAAAATATAAACATTACTAAGCTTTTCTAATTTCTTATAATCTTTCGTTAAATTAAATAGTGAAACAAGAATTTTTCTGCCGATTCAGCGGCCATTACGCCCCGTGGAACAGACACCCGTCTATCCTCATTCAGTGGGATCCAGACATTGCCAACGGTGCTTTTACATTGTTGATTGTTCCTGATTAAGCATTCCTTGTTTTGATATCCGCGGTACAAACTCCAGGAACCCCATTCTCGGGCAATTAACACTGTATACACATCCGTGCAATGTTTAAGATAATTTAGTCTGCCGGTTTATGGTTTATCCTATTTTATCGTATTCGCCTCAGGTCCCTCCGTTCTGTTTACTTTAGAATATTTGCTATGAAATATTCTACAATAATAAACTTCAAAGGTATACATATATTTGGGGTCGCTTTATGAATTTTGTATTGGTATAGTTGTTGTTATAACTTTGTTTTCGAAAGGTAAATGCCTAACTAGTGTGTCCGTTTTGTAAGACTATAGTTTCTGTGACCCGTAAAATTTTGTTAGTATAATAGAATGTAGGAGTAATATGATTCAAACAGAACCTGATTATTCTACTCAGCTGGGAAGGATAGGTTAGGTTACAGATTCCTTCGTTAGTTACAATTTTGTTCGAATTACGTTTGGCAGTATGTTAGTTCTCTTACAATATAAGTTCCTTTTCTTCTCTTCGTGGCAAGTTCTTTCAATAAAAATTGCAATATGTTCCATACGAATTCACACATAACTTTATCTCGTTACAGAACTACATTGAAGCAAGTTATGAGTATTACCTCAAGTCGTTGAAAACGTTGACACGTTGAATAAGTACCGCGTGTGCACCGCGAGAAAAATTTTATTTCGCATAAAAACTTTTTAACTCGTAGCTTATTATGTAAGTCGGTGGAAAAGTCGGTAGGAAAGTTGGTAAAAGCGCAGGCGTCAGTTACCTGCCAATTATGTTGCCACGATACATAAAGAGAGCGAGGTATTAGGAACTTGATACCTACTGTATATTATCTATAATTTGTACTAGGTATGCTAATGTCTTTTATGGCGTCGTCTTACAAGTTCCCTACATGTTTTTATTGGTTGTGAAATGGTAGTAAAGGTGTATGAAATGGTTTATGATTGGATGATAAACAAAGTGGTTATGAGGATGATAACTGCCGGGTATGTGACAATATATTTGATTGTTTGTTGAGAACAGTAATAGATAGAAGATACAAGACTTTTCTGCTTTACAAAGTTATGCTCTGTTACATAAATCTACTGTAATTTATCAGTTTAGTTTTGCCTTTAAATTTTAACACCTTTTATGATCTATTCAATGATTGTTAGTATAAAACAATACGCGGCCTAAAATTCAGAAAGGCAGACTTCATAAGTACAGTCTCAATTGCCACGCCGACAAAGATATCAATATCAGATACTTAACGAAGCTTTCATCACGTAAGGCTTAAAGCCTAACGATAAAAGACGTCTCATATATTAGTATAGAATTTATTTGTGAAGGGCTTTTATTATTTAGAAACAGCAAAATTATTCGTAAAATTCTATCTTCAATTCAAATGTTGCCTAGCGATTTCTTATTGATATTTATGTATATTTTTTTATTCTTACGCCTATTGTATTTTTATTGTAATTTATCAATAAATTGTTGCTGACTGCTGTAGTGCGAATCTCTACCACTATCAACAATAAACCACTGTATATCTATCGAGAAGTTTTGTATGAAAATCTAGTAAGCGCCTCTAGCGGGCGTCGTGGGAACTATTTTTGCAGTACATTTTAAATGTCAAGCTCTCTGTACTCGGTAGAAAATTGCTCTACTAAAGACAAGCCACAGTAGAATACAGGCTTTCGGTCAGCTATGGAAAGACGAAAGCTAGTATTAATTAAGCCTACAGTACACATCGCGTTCTACCCAAGAAGCGCGCAAGTTTCTACAACGGGGCGTTTATGACATTTTTTAAACTATATAGTTTACGTTTCCGACCTGCAAAATTCTAGGAACTTGTATAGTGACTCACGTATTCTATAAAGTATCAAATATCGATTGTAGGTCAACTTCGAGTTAACTCACTTAACAAGTAATAGTTTAACGAGTTGTAATTGGGCTTGCATTATTGAGATCTTATACCAGCCTCGGTATTGCAGTGCTTTGTTCCAACTACCAATCGCGTATAGCCTGGAGGTTTTAATGTAAACCTTTGTGGAACATGGATTATTTGCGAACAAAACATGGTGTGTTTTTGTGGTATGGATTGAGTTGCTCTGGTTTGTTAGTGGCAATACCATGATTTATACAGTGTAAAGTCAGCGAATAAATGTTGAGGTTATTGTATAGTAAAAACGATCATAATGAGTTATTAATTTACCCAAGAGAATTTCCCTACAAACTGAAAAACTTAGATGAAAACCTGTAAGTTTGTAGTTACTACAAAAAAGTGTAAACTCATTTCTCAAATCATATAATTAGGAAGATTTACAAGCTTATCGTTACTTCTTACTTTCAATCGGTAATTTAGTTACCAAAAAGACTACATCTTACCAATGCGGCAAAATTTTTTTAAAATAAAAATAATAAAATTGAATTTAAAAATATCAATTCGTTACCAAACACTAAAAGACGAATGAAATGAAAGAAGTTCAAAGCAAGAATATGAATAACACATAAAGAGTGCTTAGTACACAGACAACGTGAACTGCTGACCATTTAGGTAATTGTTCAACTTGTTCTATCATTTGTTTAGTTAGTACGTGGGTGGTTGGTTTAATGGCGTGTTTCCGACGATAGAATTATGTGTCTGCCTACGTAATACACGAACTTATGGATAGAGGAAATTGTGGAGTTTACACCATCGTTTCAGTGTACTACTACTGTCTAGTAGATGCTAGTGTGATTGATAACATCGTGTACAATGAATATTGTCAAACCTTTCTTAGTGAAATTTACAATATCTTGAATGAAAACTGGACTTGACTATCTCTGTGGCGCGGTTGGTAATGTTTCCGACAGCTAAACACGGGGTCCTGGGTTGGATTTCCGGGTCAGGCAAAGCGCTATTGGTATTTTCTAATTTATATGAGAATATTTCGTTATAGTAATCCGGACTTTGGTGACGTGCTTGGTATATGGCTAGTGACTTAGGGACTTACTATGTTAAATGTGAAAAGTGTTAAGGTATGACGAAATTATTCGATACACCTCTGCCTAAACCTTCGGGTGCAACAAGCATAATATTATCTATTTATTATGATACGTATAAAGCAAAGTTGTTACTATATGCAGTGTAATTTAGGACAGTAAATGTAGTCCAGGATTTGACTGTCATTACATTAGTATGCACACAATTAGTAGCACGTAACATGCAACGTTCGCAGGAAGCAACAAAACTTGCAAACGATCCCTTGCCGTCGTCGCTTTTGCTTACGTTACTTTCGACACTTTTAGCTAAGTATACTGTTTATACAGCTATAGCACCTTCACAAGGAAATAGTAATTATGTTTCTCAGTTGTAAAATTCTTATCGATTTTAAAATTATTATTCTCTTAGCAATCATTCTCATTTTACTTTTAGCAATCTTTTGGTTTTGTAAATTCAATGCAGGGAATTCTGCAAAAATGAGTCAAAAAATCATATTAATATACGTAAATTGTTTAATCTATCAGTTAAGTAGAAAGGATGGTGTTATTCGTAGAAGTGAGTTCACTTCCGTAGAGTGCAACTTTTGTGAAAGTCCGATGTCCTTAATTTGGGCTTTTGTTGTTTTAGCTTATGATTGTGATGGATTTTTAATTATTTTGGGCATAAATCGCTCGGCACAAGTGTGTACTCTCAGTAAAATTTTACGTAAATATTATACTCAATTTTTCTACAACTATCTATGCTACTTCAGTATTAATACTACTTCTCAGTCACTTGAGACTAGACCAGTTCTTTTGTTTGTCTGCCGTCGAACATTCCAAGTAGTTTATTTATAAACGCTCCCTAGAAATTACTGTTCATTGTTTCAGTTAGAAAATTATTCGTTTCGTTTCATTAGAACATTTCTTTTATTTGTTTGTATTGTGTGTTGAAGTAGTTTGTTAGCTTCTGGTTTTTGTTATCTGGCTTTTGATATTTGAATGAATAAAAGTTTTTTTGATTACAATAGGGAATTTGATATGTGCGGTAACCGAACGGCTACTGGTTGCGTAGGTTTTGAGTGAGTTGGATATAGTTTTACCTGTAGTTTTTACTATTTCTTTTTTTATAATATACAATTTAATAAAGTTATTTGATAGAAACTACGTGGAGTAATGTAATGACTCTCCGTAATAGGTGAATAATAACAGTATTTATTTATTTTATATTTCTGTTAATATGTTTATGTAATCTATGCTAATTATAATTTTACTTAAACAATTTTTTCGTTGATTCAATTACTCACGATTCACTTTCACTGTGAATAATTTGAGTGGAACTAAATGAAACTTTTCATAAAACAACTTGTCGTGTTTGCTATTTAGCAAAAAACAGAAGCAAACGGATTCAGTAAATTAAAAGAACCAACTAATTAAACAGTTTACGAAGCATTTCCTTAATGAATGAAAAACTAGGGCTGCATTTGTAACTAGAGGTAGGTAGTAGTCATGTCCATATTGTATTGACTACGCATTGTCTACGTTCGACGTTCAGTGACATCGAAAGTCGTTTACTTGTGTTAGTAGGTGTATGTATATGTGTCATGTGTGTGTATTTCGGTCGGTTTAATTTGAATTTATGTATTTGTCAGTTAGTTTGATATTCGTGTGCAGTGAATGAAATACATTGAGTGGTTTTAGAATATATACTACTAATCTATGTCGTTCCAAGGTTTACTTTTGTGCCTGTTTTATGAGATATGCATTGATTTAATTCGGTTCTACTCTAGGTTTGTGACAGCAAATGCTTGAAGACTACAGATGGACGGCAGCCACCTTTTCTTGGTTGAACCCGACATATAAAACTATTAAAGTGTATAAAACTAGAAAATGCTCAACGGCTAAAGAATATATTTATAGAGATAGAGATTTGCTCCTATTGTTTCATGAAGAAAACGTATTTTACTCAAGAATTGATAAGCGAGTATAATTAACTTTAAAAACTAAACTTTTACTTAACTTTAAGTCATATATCATTATACGTAAAGCAGGATTACATAAATTCACAAACGACTAACAAGTATAAAGTATGTGGAAGTCACTTCTTGATTCCAACATTTATATTAAACTTTCAAGACTCGAACTTTAAACAAACGAAATTATCTAAATTCAATGACTAAGTCCAAAGGAAATAAGATCCTTGAATAAATTCTAACTTTAAGATTCCTTTCTGTCTAGAGTTTTAAACAATTTTTCCTCGAGGGTTTTGGAGTATAAATTATTATTTTCTTCTTAAACAATTTGTTTTTGATTGTACATTTTGACCTTTAAAAAGGGATTTATTTACTGCTATTCTTTTTGTGAATGAATAAGGGTGTTAACACACCAATGAATCAATCGGTTTTCGATGGTAAATTGCGACACTATCAATCCATAGTTTTTACTGCGACAATGTACAATCGATTGTTGAAAGATATCAACCGATGACTTCAATCAAATAATATGGTAGTATCGCAATTACGAGTCGGTATAGTATTGTTTTAGTAATTCGCTTTACGCTAACATAAATGAGGTATTCAAGGGACCATGTTAATGAAAAGGTTTTGTTTCATACAGACAATGCACCCTAAACAAACTTATTCATTATGAGATATGAATGTTTATTCATCAATAAATTGTTCTAATAAATGATCGGCGCAAATTCGGAGAAATACTAATTGCGTGTGAACATTTATTAGAAATATTGTCTTTGTGTTCATGAAATATTTCGCAGATTCAATTGATGTATGTGCAGTGTGATATTGAAATTAATGTTCGAGTCGACAAAGAGATATTTAGAATTGTTATTATTGTATTTTGCCAAACAAAGCAATATGCATTCATCTTTAGATTTATATCAATTAAACTTTAGAAACGTCTATATTATTAATATGAATGTGAGTTTGTTTGTTCTTATTTCACGTCTAAATAATTGGACTAATATAGACATACTTTGGCACTGTTAAAAGGTTATATCCTAGGAGACGAGGTACTAACTGGTTTGGTATTAAAAATATTATTAAATATACATTTGCCTGAATTAAGGTCAAATAGATATCACCAAATAGAAGAGGGGAGATGCAACAATAACTCAATCTAAAGACCACGCCCTCAGTTGGCACTGTAATCAATCTGTGCCGTAATCACCCAAGGAGTCTTGAAGAATGCACATCTTATATTAAATCTCTCACAGTCCAACGAATCTATTGATTTTCTTACTACGGTAAAGGAAAAAAGAGGGTTTGATATTAATTTATGCTAGTTCTCTTTTTAAGTGTCATTTATGCTATCAAAAATATATCTCAGCACGGTTTGGTAACGATGACCCGTTAAGGAAAAAAAATGCAAATATGATAAGAAAAAGTGCGATTGAAAATTAAAGCTTACGATACATGTACGATACCTCATTTCTTTACCCTACGTTTCATCAACATAGAATCCGTGTTATCAGCAAGTGCAGCCGACGCTGGCATAAAGTAACGCGCCAGTGTGAAGATGTCGTGAGTGTTATTTCAAAGTACCGAAAATTTTGATTAATATGAAATAAGTAAAGACCAAGAGAGGGTAGGCAAAAAAACTCACGCAATAAGGAGACGATATTAGCAGCTACATCAGTCAACCCGTGATTACGATCTGTGTGACTTGATCGAAATGTTGGGTAAACAAAATAATAAGGTATCATAATCTTTAATTGTTCAGTCGCGCTTATGCCCCGCTGCATTTTTGTATTATGTGTACAAGATGTGAGAGTTTAAAAGTTGTTACTTTTATTAGGTATTTTATGAAGTGTACAGAGACTTAACGAAGAAATAAACGTCGGTTCCAAAAGTGAAAAACGACTTCAAGAAATCTCTTACATTCAAAAAGTAAGTAGTTTGAGTTCTGTGCATTGGTTCATGTATCTCGGTTTATTCTGTAACTCAAATAAGTAAAAATTGGATTTATTTGTTGCCAGACTTGTACAAACTTACTTGTAGTTTTATTTAAGTCTCAATACAAACTGACCGAATCGTGATTCTTAAGACAGTGCTATTGATTGGGCTAGATATGTGAGTAAAATGAAAACATTTTTGCCCGTAAAATTCTTTAACAATGTGTTTCTATTATCAATTCCAGCCACAATTTTCCCTAAGCCTATCATAAAGGCTAGGCAAGGTTTTAAAGTATTTTTTGTATTCCGTTCCATTGATTTGTTATTTAAAAATAATCTGTTTCAAAAGACAGCAGGATTAGAAAACCCCATTATTTTATCAGACTAACTGTGAATTTAGTACAAACACACACAGATATAAATGTTCCGTTTATCGATGTACAGGCTCTTAAAACAGCTACACTAACAAAGTAACTCCCCATAAAAATCCCAAGTGCTCGGCGGGGCTCTACTTAAAATTTTTAATGTAATCTCACGGATGGCATCGAATGTTGCACTCTTGGCGACTGCTGGTGGAGTACCGTGTCGCGAATATTATTAATGGATTCTAAATTGCCTTTAGAGCATACTTCCGTAGCCGCACGTGTCAATGGCGTTACTCGGCGAATGTGTTCAATTAATGTTGGTTAATACCGTCACCTGAGGGATACATTGGGTTTATGTGTACCCGTATTTTTATTGGAGTACGTATTTGAACTCAACGTTTGATTCGTAAAGCAGCTCCTTCTTAAGGAGCTGCTTTACGAATCAAACGTTGAGCCGTAAAGAAACGTTGATTCGTAAAGCAGCTCCTTCTTAAGGAGCTGCTTTACGAATCAAACGTTGAGTTGATTCGTAAAGCAGCTCTTTCTCCTTCTCTTCAGATGCTTATTCAGTTATTGCAGCTTTTTAGTGAAGCGAAGTGTATGAATTCTTGCAATCTATCTTGCTACATTGTACGAAAAATAGCATTTTTGGTTATGTCCCCTTAATAAAGGTTGTAGATCGATATTTTTCTCAATTGTTATTTGCCTTTTACTAGTTTTGATTGCACAGTAAAATGTATTTTTCTTCCATGAACCATCTCTCTATAATATGCATAACAGTGACCAGTGACGTTGTGTAAGAACTAATCGTTGCTTCGCTGGATCAAAATCGCAAACCACCAAGAACATAACACATACCGTACATACATACAATATCGCACCATATTCCGCCAATTTACCTCAATACTATAATAGACAGGTGACACATCACGATAACAGTTTATTAACTAAACGTGTACATTAAGGGCGACAGTAATTGCTATAATCATTCGCGTATATCATGATCATAACATAATAACATATAATAACGGGTGATGTGGAGTAACAACGCAGTTTGAATCGCTTGATGTGGGTGAATGGTGTCATTTGACAAATATAAACAGTTGTCGAAATTTATGCGGGTGTACTACTATACGGATGTTTTTTGGCAAAGTTTGCATTTAAATATTTATGTGAAATAAATAGTAAAATGTATGACAGGTTGCTGTGCGAAAAACAGTTTTCAAGGACTTTAAGTGTCTTTCATTTATCGTTGTCTACTTCATTAGAATTAAAACATGATTCTGACTATTGAAATGAATCACATAAAATGAATGATAGAACTAGGGGCGATTTAAGTACTGAAGATTTAACATTGCAACATTTAACACAATACTGTGTAGCGTAGTCTCTACACACGATTTCTATCTCTTGCCTCCTACTGTCCTATTACGGAGCAAAGGCCTCCAAATATGATAACAATAATATAATGTTCGCTACAAAGAAAATCGTTCAACGTAAATAACGCCAAATCAAATAATGGATCAAAACTTGTTCCAATATTGGCACAAACTTGAGCCAAAACTAAAATCAAATAATATCCGAGTATTGAGTGTTAGAATTGAATTGGAATCAAACCACGAATTCGATTTAGTTTCAAGTATTGACGTGACAATACATTAGAAACTTTCAAATAAGCAATTAAAATTTAAATTTCGGGTTGGTTTTGATTGAATAAACTCCTAAATAAATTTTCATTCAACCGGTTAACTAAACTTGAAGTATGAATTATTGGATATTTAAATTTTGTTTGAATATATTAAGGAAGTTTGTAACTAAATAATATAAGTATTTTCAGTTAATGGTTTTAATACTATTGTTTGCTTATAATGACAGCTGGATAAGTGTTACTGTTGATTAATTTTAGCCATTGATATTTGTCCTTCAAAAATGCCGATGCCACTTTACCTGATACAGTCTAAAACACATTATGTTAGAAGATTTCTAACTTGATACTTGGCAATCCCCAAGCAGACGAGACAAATCGAATTTATACACGTCGAGTCACTGTAAAAGCAAGTTTTCTTCAAGCCAACCTTTTGAAATGTAAGTACTAAACTAGTTAAAGCTCTTGAGAGTCCAGTGCAGCGAAATATTTAACATCTTTCATCCCATTGTTCGTCGGGAGACATAACCCTATGCCTTCGCAGGCAGCCTGCCAAATGCACTAAAGACACCGTTGGCGATTCTGCTCTGTCTAAATAAATTATTGTTATGTGCTCCGTTTTAATCCAATTTTACATGTACAGATTCTACGACGAAATCGTTGTTTAAAATCGGACTTTCCAATGAAATGGTTATCTGAACAGCGTTTCACCACTAACGCTTACTTAGAAGAGTATATTCTATATAGTAAATGAAAAGTTGTTGGATAGGAACGAATTAAAATTCGTAGTTATAATCATTTCTTACTTAAATAGAGATCTTTTTTGGAACAATTATTTTCAGAGTTACTCTACGAATCTATGAACAATGGACATACTTTCGTCGGTAGTAAATTGTAAAAGTATTGGTAAAACCTAACTTTGAAGGTTAGCTTTAACCTTTTCTCGACTGTTTGTTGTACATTAGAAAGAACATTGCGTCTGTAGTTGCGTAAGTGTAAACAATACTTTAATACAATTACAATTTACTACCAACATAAATAAGCATTAATACATGAGAAAAATAACATAATAAACATTTGAATAACTGTAGATAATATTTTTCGAATATAAAACGAAAATTCGTTATTCGTATAACCTACACCAGATATTTCGAAAAAATATTACCGCGTATTTTCGTTGCGTGTTAAACAAACAGTGTAGTGCGATGTCCACCTTTTGCAGTCAGCATCACGAGTTTTATTTACGCACAGGGACAAAACTAGTAGGGCCGTAATGTTTGTTCCGAATCTGAGTGTTTGTACAAGTGATTTATGTATGTAATAGCACCCGCGACACGGACTCCTACAGAGGGCGTGTGTAGTGTTTACTCACGGATATTTACTATTTATCTTTTGTTTTTATATATTTTTGTTGTTGGATTCTGTTACTAAGTACCTGTTACTACAATGTACTTAGGTACAAGTATTGTAATTGTTCTCGTTTTGGTACGCTATACGGATATATTGTTAATGTAAGTTTATGTTAAGAGTTGATAGGATCTTTGAAATTTAACTAAATACGTTCTTCAATAAAAAGTTTTGATAGAGCATAATATTATTTTTAAATAACTTTTACTACTTTATAGCCTAAAAATAAAAAAAGTTTCATTTCAAACCACTAAATGACTAAACAGTCGTCACTATTGGATTCTACGAACCGCCATATTTCAGTAAAATCTCAATGAAAAATATAACTGCGCGGTTATTGACCGAGTTCTTGGCAATCTTTATTTTCTATTTCTGTATTCAAAAGACTGTTCTTTTTTAATCGCAATCTGTCTGAATATGGTTTAATTTTTATTCATATTTAGATAATTTGAATAAGTTTTGTAAGTTTAACTAACTACCTATTCAAAATGTGTGTTCTATTTCAAATGTGTTGTCGCAAGAGTGAGAAACTGTATGTTAATATTTAATCGATTTGTATGTATTTATTATATTTCAATTAATAATTATTGAGCGCAGTTTGCGCAAAATTCGTAGGTAGTCAGTGGAAAAATGCTAGTAAACATATAATTGGGTTGAATTTTAAATATTTCTTCGACATAAAGTGAGTCACTGTTAATAAATCAGGTGTACACTTTCCCACATACTTGTAAAGTAATAAGTGGAACAGATTATAGGATGAATAAAGCAGTAAGACTTCATACAATTTCTACGTAAGAAGGCGTGTACTATGTCCATTAGTTTGGACACTTGAGTTTCATTTGAACCTGTATTCGAAATATTGAAAACATTGCTCTTAGTTTAATTCATATTTGAACATTGATTTCGTAAGCTTTAACGCTTTGGTAAGGGAAGACGAATTTCTTGATAGCACAAATAAAAAAATGCACTATTTACTTGTAACAGTGGGTTCAAGTGCAGATTTGGATTGACTTTTCTACGGCAGAGGAGAGGTTACAGAGACAATAAATACAAGTACGAAAGACGTTTGCTTCTACTCATATTATTGACGGTGAATATATCAGACTATCAGCCCCTCACAAAACCTTTTTTACAAATTCGAGGAGCTTAATACATACTTATATGAATGGAAAGAATAACAGCAGCTTACTCGAATTATTAAATTTCAAATCATATCCGACAAAAAATCTCCACGGCCTGTTACAACGTTGTATGAATGAATTCAAAATTTTCTTTTTGTGATTTTTGTAAAGCAAACGAAATCACGAATCATCAAATCCACATGGGCCGGCACAAAAGCTACTCTCACATAAACGAATACAAAAATCTTCACATCCTTTGTCGTAACGCAATCATATTCCTTTGTTTGCAAATATGCAAATTATTTTTATTCAACAGAGCAGGAGGGAGCTTTCAAACCTTCATTTGCGTGTTCCATTAATCAAAGAAATTCGACAGAATTGGATTTCTGTGTTCGTATTCTTTATCTAACGTGTCGTGTTCTGGTGTACCAAAAGTTAAGGTGTGCACAGATTTGGTGTCAAAAAAAGTTCCTGTGGCCAAAATAAAAAAGCAAAGATCTTACGCGTGAGGCCTTAGCACATAATGACTGATAAAGGTTATGCAAAAAAACCTCGTCAATAAATATAATTAAAGTATTAACTACATAAATAAATTAGAGTATTAATTATTTTTACAAAGTTGAGGAGCCACGGGAACTCTTTCTTAACGCACATATGAAGACTGCTAAACTGTTTAGTTAATCACTGACCACTAAACGTTTATCTAATTTGCGACGATGTAATCAAATCAATTGATTACAACATCACAATACCTCATCGTGGCACGTGGTCAATTGCTTCTGATTAGAGACTGCCTTCACATTACAGACGCGGAACCGCGCGTGTCGAGCTACAAGAGCTAATATGTCTTTGACTTTACGTGTCGTGTTCTTACCAACGCGTAATTACAGGAAATGCGTACGTAAATAATAAACCTCGAGTCGGGTTTCACGTTCTTTTGAGTCGAATATGTTTTTAATGGTATTCCGATATAGGTGCGTTCTTGATCTTGTTTGACGATAAGAAATATGGAAACACTCACGGAATTATTTCATTGTCCCCTTATTCTGAAGTGTTAATGGCTTTCGTGACTGTGTTTAAATATATCCGTTCCTTTCTAATATTTTATTCGAGATATATGCTTTATTCGTGCTGTAAATTACTTATCAATTTTAGATTATTCCAGAAGCCATGGAACTGGTAGATATCGTATTTTAAAATACAAATTCACATGAAAATAGACTGTGAAATGATAAGTGGCTTATGCGGCCGATGTGTGGGCTTACAATCGAAATAAATATATCATGAAGCGTTTTCGAAACCTTTGATGTGGTATTTTTCCAGTTAATATTTCGACTACATCTATGCTCAATATTGATTCCCCTTTGTCTTCAATTGAAAACTTTTTTCTGCCACTGTTGTATGAATTGAATGGCAGAACCACAAAGCAAATGAATGCGGAGCTCGCGGAACAAATTGAAAGAAAAAATACGATTCGATATTGAAACAGGGAACAAAAATATGCGCTACCGACGATTACGAACAACGAGACCATGGACTGGTTTAGTTTTTGTAAATTGCGCTTTACGCGTACATGTAGGGCGTCTTCAAGCAATACACTGGTGTAAAACTTGAAAGGCTATTCATTACAACTTTATTTATTTCTTTATTCAATTCTACAAACTTTCTTAGTAATAGGTGTACACTACACATCGGTGAATACTACTTTATACTAATGCAGTCAGATGAGTTATTCGACTGCAATTTAAACGTCTAAAGGCAATTAAACTCCAAATGTTAAATGATGTAAAAAAAATACTTAAATGACAAACAATAAAGTTATCACCTTTCATTAATTTCTGTCTTGTGCAATTGTGTAGCGCTTCAACTTCAACATAAAATAAAAACTTTCAACATATGAATAAAGAAATATTTTCATAACAACATGAGCGTCGTCACGTTTGCCAAACGCAATGAACATTTCCTTTGATACTTATTCGAAGACTACGAGTGTAGTGCATTTCGCGTCCCAACTCGACGCAAATAAATTTTCAAAGCGGCACACTTGACATTGCCGGAGGTATGCGGAATGTTGGCAGTACATTAATTAAATAAAAACTTCCTTGTATTGACCGTGTCTCGAAGGAATGTTTTGTTTTTAAGAGAGAATTCTTTCGGAGACATTCTGTGTTTCGTCTTGTAAAATGATAATATGAATCTTAAAATAAAATGTCTTTCTGAGATTTTTTGCGCAACATTGCATATAATTTTGAGTGCAATGAAATGATGTCTGCAATGGTAGGCATTTATAGAAAAACCGTTAAGAAAATTTTAGATATTTGTTTTATGGATTACCAAAGATGCGATTTGTTCAGAAAGAAATACACTGACGATGGTGACTTATTAAGAGTTGTAAAATAATATTCGTTGTACAACTGAATCCAACCAACCAAGTTGAATAACAAGGCCTTGCATGTTTAGTTTCAAAAGTAAAACTTTTAATACAATTTTTGCGGTGGTCACCATATTTTATTTGTTAAAATCAATTTGCAAGTTGTACAAACATTTTGTAAGGGAATATTCGAAATAATAATATTGTATGTGTCACATTTATAACGTTAATTGAACGCGGCTACTGATGTATTTTATGCGGTTTCGGTTAGTTATTAATTTTGCAGTCATTATTTTGTATGTTCGATATTTTGGAAACTATTTTAGTTTAGTCATTTATTTTTTGTACGTGTTTTATTGCATTTTGTGTGTTAATTGTACAGTTTATTACTCAGAATTTACTCGATTTAATCCTGTGAATTTCTGAATCAGAATATTTTGTTTTATTTGGGGACTATTTGCAATGTATGACAATGTCACCGGTTGAAGTTTACAATACAACACAAATACATTGTTTTCTATAAAATAAATAAATTAACTCCTCGATGACTCGTGACGAGTAGGGTAGAAATTATTATTAAAAATATCCTCACGAATCAATATTTGTTACTCACTTTAACCTTTAGGTCAAATATTATCTGACGGCTAGAACAACTTTGACAGTAGGTTAATCACTCACTATATAAAAAGAACAAGACCAACAATAAACGAAATCAACACACTTCCCCTGATTTCTCATACAGTGCTAAAATCACTGATTAATAAATCCTATTGTACGTAGGCGTCCACACATTCCACTTGAACAATGTTCTACTCATCGAAGAGACAGGAAAAGGTCACTACCCATTAGTACTTAGTACTGACACTACGCCTACACTTATGACGTCACGTGTCAGCCAAGGCTTATACCCTGATCAGGCAGGATTATTATTAGAACGTGACAAAGTAATTGTTGGTATAGTTTGCGATCTTTTGCCGGTTGCTCTATACACGTGGAGCTAGTATAATATTGAAAAAAACATACATCTGTACTATATGAAAATCCTTTCTTATTTAAACTGTTGTTGTACATAAATCGGATATTAACTCATAATTTTATTTTTATTTTCTTGAATTAAAGGATCAGTAGCGGGATTCTTCACCACTATCGACTAGCGGCAACCGGCTATCGAGTAGTTTTGTATGAAAATCTGATTAGCACCTCTAGCGGGCTTTGTGAGAACTATTTTTGCAGCACATTTGAAATGTCGAACTCTTGATACTCTATAGTAGGTATCAACAGTAGAGAATCTCTATCGCTACGGGTTATACTTCATAGATATATAGTATTGCGTGTCTATTTTTGACTAATGATATAAAATGCTATTTAGTAAATGAACGGAAAGTTACCACACAATATTGTTATTATATTTTACATAATTTAGTAAGGGAAATATTGACAGTATCTTTTATGAGGTAAATGTTTGAAGGTCAAACAGAATATAAGAACTGAGTAGCTCTTAAAATGTATAAGAAAAAACCGTTCAAGAGTCAGTAGGAGAAAGTACTAGCAGTCAAGTACTTCCCCCATACTTTGTTTATAAGAAAATACATATTACAGTCGTACAACATAGAAACAACAATAATTATTCGTATGGTCAAAGTCGAAGAGATTCAAACTACTCAGTAGCGATGGACATTGGACATGCCTAAGATACTCTCTAAAAACTGTTCTCATGACCTCTATTCTTCCAAACATCTTCAGTAAACCAACAAAACTTTTCTATCAAATGTATTGGATGGGTTTCTTGATAGCCAAGTTGGAAACTATGTATTCAAGCAGTTTTGGCGTAATACCCGTTTGTCTTCTTACTCTTTAAAGACATCATCACTACATGCTTAGTAGACACTTAGTAGTAGCGGTATTTAGCATAAAGATTGAAGATTGCGATGCAACGTGGCAATGCTGCTAGCATTCTAAGAATATTCCGAGTAGTCAGTGATGTAGAGAAGTACTACGATGTAAGACGCTGGCATGATGTAACGCGCCTGTGTGTAGATGTCGTTAGTGTTATGTGGCGAAAAGTGGCAATTCCGAAAAATATAAAATAAGTGAGGGTAGGTGTAGAAACTCGCGCGCTAAGGAAATGACGTTTAGCGGGTACATCAGTCTGCTCGTGAACACGACCAGTGTAAATCATCGGGTATTAATAAGGTACCGTAAACTTAATATATTAATCGCGTAATGATTAAATAATATAAATTCGATAAGTGTCTTGATTCACTCTCGAATAACGACGGTTAGCGTTTGCGTTCTTCCACTACTGACAATAAAATGCATTGCAAGGAGCTAACGTGGCCATTTAAGTTCTTTCACACACCTCACGCGCGTAATGTCTGAGAAATACTTTATATTTGTTCAGATTAATTGGAATACTATGTCCCTGCGTTCGTTCAAGTGGCTTCCGAACACGAGGTGTTAGTAAAAAAGTTTGGGAGAGGTAAGTTGCTATTATTAATTATATATTTTACTTTACTGTATTTGAGAGATAAACGATATTAGGTCATTTTCTGATACTAATAGGTGTAATTTAAAATATTTTTTTCTTGAGTTTAATTTACCTGATACGTTATCTAAATAAGTCTACTTATCAGAGAAACCATAGTCAATGATGAATTAAAACTAATAAACTTAGCGCTGAGCCATGGCATTTTGGAAATATAGTTATATCCAATAAAGTATGCATGTAAAGCATTAGAAGAGACTTGAAGCAATACACACATATTTGCAAAGGCCATAAGTAAATGAATACCAGAATTTGTGTCATGTAATGTGTGTGTGTTTGTGCAACTTAATAAAATATATAATTTGATATAGTCATGTTTGTATAATCATCATGTATGTAATAATGTTTTGTTAATTATGTAAATTGTATTATTAAAAGCATTCGTATTGCATACGGTATAAATTATAATTTAATGCTCTATGTAAATGTGACAAACCTGGGAATTTTGCAAAATTAATTAATTATTTAACTAACATCATATTATAATTGCCGGGTACATTAATTTAGGAAATTATATTAATTAGCTCCAAACTACATTGTTTGTAATAAATACATGATATTGTGGACAAAGTAATATTTAGTATTTAGTTGACGGATTTTGATATAGTTCGTTGTATAATTACTGTCATGTAGTTCAATTTTCTACTACTATCGGCTACTAACAACCGGCTGTCGAGAAATTTTCGTAAGAACTATTTTAGCAGTACATTTTAAATGTCAAATATACTATACTATCTCGATACTCGACATTATAGACCGTTCAGATTTACACTAATGAGCACCACATTTGTACCTATTTAGTAAGTTTTCAGATGGTAAGTTACGAATCTACTAAACCAAATGAAAAAGTAACTGGATTATAACAAACATCAATATACCAAGCTGTCACAATTCTTTAAGAGTAAAATATAAAATCCTTTTAAGTAGCCTTTAACGGAAGGTAAATTGGGAGCGATGCATGCACCCCTCTTACAGGGATTAAAACCTTTTTCGGTACCCAGTCCTCAATCTCGCCCATTACGGCGGAGATCCCATTGACAGCAGGGATTAAACCAAATGAAGGAGCGTATTTCCAAAAAAGGGCTCACATTTGTCCGATTCCTTCTTTAAAACAATACCAAATTTTCGTTCAGGGTCGTATCGAATGGTATTCTCGTAGAAATTGATATGTAATATTGTTGTGAGAGGTTCTCACAAACAAGATTAGAGTCGGGTACGTGCCTTGGGCCGTCAGTAAATCTAATTGTGACTCCTCGTGCCGCCCGCCGGGCGTCGATCGACGGATGAATTCACCAATGTACCCGCCTGTTATTATTTACATTTTATTTTTGATTGGAGCCTTTTCATAGATTTTGGCCTGATTCGTAAGGACATTGAACTGTTTCAGTCGTGTCACGTATTACAAATTCTGTTACTTCTAACTAGATACATTCTCAGCTTGGCAAATCTAACTCTATTTTATAAATATCTTCGTAAATTGAACATTGCATTTGTATTTTTCAATTCTATTATGATTTCTTTCACAGTGTTTATTGAATGAAATAAATACTATCTTTTAACGGTTCGTTGCTCACGGCTTTACGATATATCGGTCGCAGTTGCGATTGTAGATTATATTTTACAGTCGCACGAAAAATATTTTGAAACTACAATTACGAGGATTATAAATAAAAGCAGCCTTTGACAATTATTATTTCGGACTGTTAGCAAAATTATTTATGGCTGTTGTTAATATAGTACTTCATTTAAATGGAACTAATTTACTTGCAAACGCTGTTTAGTAGTCACTAATCTCTGTTTTGCCACTTTCCACTTTACTTTTAATGGACTCAGGGTGAAACAACATAGTGATTTAACAGCTTATAGTTTGGGGTGACAAATTTGCCGGTGAGCAGTGAGGATTATTGTTGTATAGAATTAGAAATTCTGAATAATGTATGTTAACCACAAAAAAAACTATGAGTAAATAAAATATAGTGAAAAGCGGCTTAGTAGTTGAGGTTGTTGACACGTTATGGTGGTTGTGGGGGCAATTTATAGGAAAATAATAATATTTGATTAATCTACAAAATAAGATCAAAGTTTGGATTTTACAGTTTTTCGTATCTGTTGTTTGTATAAAGTAGTGATGCAAGGTAATAATGTGTCGAAGTTGTCAAATTTAAAAGAAATATCCACAAACCTTTTTCAGCGGTTTATCCATTAGGTAGTGACTGCAGCAAATCATCACAAACTTACACATCTATAATACTACCAAAATCACCTCACCTTCCAATCAAACACATGATACGTTAAAAATGAAGTCCCTAAAAAGGTCCTAAACAAACATGCCCCTAGTTTTATGACGTATAGATTTCTTTGGCACTGGTAGGGGACGGTTGACTTACCCAGGTCACGTGATATGTGAGAACGAATGTTACAGACTAATACTCGGTGCCAAGAGGGCGGAATAAGCCTTTGGCAGTATCTGGAGATACTAGAAATAATGTGCTTGAAACTTTTGATGTACTCGTATTTAGAGGAGATTTTATTGCAATGCAACTGATTTGACTGATGTGAAGAGTCTAAATTTTGGAACAGCTGTTTTCCGATACTTTATTTCAATTGATGTATTTTCAATAATTTGTGAGCATTTTATTTGTGATTCTTAGGTCTATTAATGACAGTTTTTTATGCTGCAAAAGTTTGCCTTATTTAGAATATTTGTAACAAGATGTTAAAGTGAATAATAAATAAGTTTTCTCAGTTTTCACTACTAAGTTTGTAACTTCTAAAGTATTACTACATGATACCCATATAAGTAAGTTGCTTGATGTAGCCTAGAAAAAAAGGGTCTTATACGTGTGTTATTAATATAAAACAAACACGAAAAAACTTGTTATCTTCTTCGCCACATAACATGTTTTAGAACTTATTTAATATCCAAGCAAAAAATCTGGAAAACTTCCAAACCTAAGTTCTGAATAGATGATAACAAGATAAAAATATCCTTTTGTGGTCAGCCCTCGGGGCAGAGGTTTACAAGGTCCTTTAAAAAACTCCCGAGGGGAAAGTTCAAATGAGCGATTTTAGTACTTCACAAAGATTTGAAGGGGAGAAATATTTAAAATATAATAAAAATAATCTGCTAAAGTTACGAAGGGGGATAAATTTATGGCTTCCAATAGGCTGCTCGCGCTCGTTCCAGTTTTTCACGTGTTTAATCTTTTGTAGGTCACTTAGAGCCTAACATGGATTTGTTCAGAACGCGAGTGCTTTACGATAGACACAGATTAGACGAGGGTATTATGTTTTGTGGGCGGGTTGAAAAGTGTTCTTATTTATGGTACAAGAAACAAACAGTATTCTTGGATAAGATATTTTAAACAGACCTTTTTCTATTATTTGCCTTATCTATTTAAGTGTGCAAACCAATATTCTACTTAAGATAACTTTTGATGTTGTACACCAATATACACAAAACTCTTATCACAAAAAGCCGTTAAAAAACTGAGAATTTACTCGATACACTTGTAGTCTTAAACGTTTACACAATTTATCATCACAAAATGACATAAACGTCGTCTTTTAACTCCTCAACTAATGAAGTCTTCCCCTTTGCCACATCTAACGAAGCGACAATTCCTTCAAAATATGAACTGCGAAAGAGTTGTCACGTAGAGACTGCGTAATGTATGAAATTAATCTTAACAGTTACGCTCTCAAGTGAATTACTGAACTGCAGTGTTAAACTCGACTGTACAAAGTTAAAGTACCGTCTTTATTGTAAGACTTACTAGGTGCTGAGTGAAATAATGGTTAATGTATAATAGGAGTACTTAAAGTTTTAGTTTCATTGTAGAAGTATGATAATGTTTAACATAGTTATTTTAAACTTTTGGAAGAAGTCTTTCGACTTTATTCTCAGGTTAAAAATGTAAATGAACTTCATTAAATGAATGTTGAATGTTTCCTACTTGTAGTCGTGCAATCCATACTAATAATATAAATTGAAAAAGTTGTCTGTCTGTAACGTTTTTATGCATAAACTACTAAACCGATGTTTATATATCAAGGTATTTCAGTCAGTCAAACAAAGCGACTATTTCTATTTAAAATAACCACGACGATATAAGTCAGTACATAAATAAAAACAGATCAGATGAAAAATAGAAGCAATACATTTATCATAGAAGAACGTGATGAAAACACAACGACATTCATTTTTGTTAGTTAGTATGTATAGAATAAGAGCAAATAATATATGAATAGTATTAGATCGGTGGACTCGACCAATCAGTCAAGGAAGCCTTGCCATAGTCGGATAATCTTGTCATTTTTCCGCTGATACCTCATGTCATGGACAGGTATTATTTACTTATGGTAAAGCCCGTATTACCTACGTGATAACTCAAAGGGAAAACCTACCCAAGATGTAATCAATAAAAGGAATCCTCGATGGATGTATTGAGTCCGGATGGACGATTAGACTGTACTGGGAAATTTCACGGTAATGTGGAAATAATATAGGCAAAGTATTATATGATAGAAGAAGATTCCATATTGTTAGGTCTTTTAGGACTTTTACTATACAATTGATTACTATTTTTCTCTGAATTTCTTCTATGAAGCTTGATTGTATAGAAGTTGAATACCTTAGGTACGATGATGCGAAAATAAATACCAAAAATCAAGTCTGTTTTGTTACGCAATTTTTTTCTGTCGTATTTATTTTATTTAAAAAAGTAGCTTATATACTCGCTTGTCTTTTGACATAACACAAGATGATGTACATGTAAATACAACATATACAGCCTTCGTTGCCGTCTTTGTGTCTCTAGTCTTACAGGAAAATAATAATAATTAAAAAAAATACTTTGAAAGAGCGTTATTATTCTATTTTTATCTTTTCCACCTTTATATTGATGCCATGTTTCTATGTGATGTGCTAAATTTATACTAACAAAGATAGGTAATATTGTTATAAGTATGTACGTACGTTACCGGTCTAATAGTAGATATGGAACTAAAATAATGTTTTCCATGAACTACGAGTTTATTTAGCTTGAATACGATTTGTAGGGCGGAATATGTTAAATTGTCTGGCATGTACTGTGTTGGATGCTGTTATTTTGGTCGATAAAACTCAAAATTTATTTTTGAAACGGTTAAACAAAGTCCAATTATTACGTCATGTTACATTTTAAAAATACTCTAAAACATGCGTTGAACTGATAACTTTTTAGGAATAGAGTGGTTTGTGTTACTATAATAATGTATGTTCCAAAACTATTTTCGTAATTGTACGGTATTTAAAAATTGTAACATTTAAAATTCTATTTCAACACAGTTTGAAATGTGAGTAACATTCTAACAACTAACAATTAATTTCCATCCATGAAAATATATATCTGCAATTTCAGTCGCAAATAAAATCAATTTAATTACACACCCCATATATCTGGTTGGCTGTATAGCGAACACATTTGTTTAGCAACACGCATCGGTTCGATCAGGGCTGCAGTTAATCTCCTTAATGAATTTTCATAGACGATTCCAGTTCATGCACAATCCATTCGTGACGAACGTTCAGTGTCACTGAACAATGGGGCCGCGTATTTCAACGTGCCAGCCCTATTCTACATCGAGGGTAGAGGGTGTATTTTAATTTTAAAATTGGGGGACGATTTATTTTTATGACTTTTTTGTTTATGGTCGTGTAACTTCAGATTGAAAATAGAACTGTCTACGTGAGTTGTTGTATGTGGATTAAGATTGCAGATTGTACATATTTTTGGGGTAAAATTGTTTTTGTTTTGGAGTGGCAATTTCAGATTTCGATTGAAAGACACCATTTTTTAAAGAATATATAGGGATGTTTATTACGAAAAATGTAAGTTCTTCTGTAATCAACATTTAAAACCAGCCTTATTTTTATTACATTACATTATTATTTTTCAAACAAATAAAAAAACAAGATAAAGCGAGAATACAGTTTTGCAACCGTGATACCAATTTCTTACGCTTCCCTTGAAATTACAATATTATTACACGTGCGAACATAACGTAATGTAGGTAATGTTTATGCCATCAAAAACATTCTGTAAAAACCTCAAGTCTCGCCGTAAAAAGTTGTGAGATCTATATAATACCAAGTCGATTAATCTATTTAGTCTCTACTTAAAGGACCTTCTGTCTTAAGTTATTACGTATGTTATTATCATGCCATTTAAAAAAAATACCTTTAAAACAAATAGACCGACCTGGCCATCGCATGATTTGATTATTAGTATGTATCACACTACACAGCACGACGAGAAGTTAATGCTCCTGAAATGTTAATGGCGAATTTGTGTTTTCTTGCGATGACCAAGTCGATCTATTTGTTTTAAAGGTATTTTTTTAAATGGCATGATAATCACATACGTAATAACTTAAGACAGAAGGTCCTTTAAGTAGAGACTAAATAGATTAATCGACTTGGTATTATATAGATCTCACAACTTTTTACGGCGAGACTTGAGGTTTTTACAGAATGTTTTTGATGGCATCTCACTTCTTTTTGTAGAGCGAACATAAGTCCAATTTGTATGGAAAGACGTTTTTTTTTCATAATTCAACATATTTTCCTATGGGAATGTTGTTCAGTTTCATGGGCTAAACACCCTTACCCACCCTATACCCCCTCCCGTTATGCCTCATATAGTAGGTACCTAATTACACCTATTTATTTTATTTTCTACAGTAATAATAATTCAGTAACTGCAAATGTAACCTTGTAATCTTATACATTTATATGGGATTACAAAGTTATTGTTGCAGTTGGTGTATTTAGAAAACTGGACCGAAATTAGAAAATATTAAATTTTTCCCATGATTAAGACACTAAACCCTATTTGTATTCTAAATTTTAAGCTTCTAAGTCTGCTAGAAGTACCTTAGACTTTTGATGATCGGTGAGTCAGTGAGTCAGTGAGTCAGTGAATCAGTGAGTGACAAAATTAAAAATTTTAACAAGTTGTCATTCTTAAACTACTGGTTCAAATTGACTGAAATTTGAAATATACCGTGTTTATACAATGACTGATTAGTTGCTGAAAATCCAGGCTTCTTGTTTTATCCACAACGAAATTATAGGGGTGTCAAAAATGGCCCGAATTGCTTCGAGAAAAGGATGTTACGGCCGTGCCGCTTTTTTTTGCTCGACTTGCGGGGGCACTTCCGTGCCCCCAGATAAAGAAAACAGGTAATAACTTCGTGACCGCTGAATTTTTCCCTAATAATTCGTTTCTATCTCACAAAAGATTTTACCTTTGTGAAGATAACGAAATTTTTTATCTGATGTTTTGATATAGGGTCTTACTTAAGGGTCCTATATTGAAAATATCTCACGATACATTCGTTGCGAAACCCTAATCCTTTATAAGACTCGGAAACGATTTATCGTTGAGAATTCTCTGTAAATATTTCCCTCCAACATTCCACTACAGCGGCCTACTATAAAAACCCGTATTCACAATTCACGTTAATTTATAATCCATTGCTCTACTTCTTTAAGATTTAAAGTTACGATTGCTTCAAAAACGAAATTGGATTTGAAACTTCACTATATCTACATTTTCTTATTTTTGTTGAGCTGAGAATAGGCCGTCTGGTTCATGTTTACGTATTCAGATACAACTTGACGGTTGACGTAAAATTTGCGGGTAAGCGATTTTGAACCGTAATGCTCGAGAAATAAGGGTGTCTTAGAACTAGGGGATATTAATATCATAGTCGAGGTATGCAGACAGAGCTATTAGTGTAAATCCTTTGTTTACGTTATTTAGCACGTGAGTGTCTCTCCAATGACAATTTATCCAGATTTACGATACATACAGCTATTATTATAATTGTGCTGTTATTAAGACTTCTTACTTCTCTTTTGTTGATTTCAACTCCTTTGTTTCGAGGACCTCATTCTTTGTTCTTTTACTGTACCTATTTAATTTAGTTTACACAATACGAAGAAACGTTTTATAACTGCTTATACTCGGCACCTGTAGCACAAGAGTAATTTCGAGTGCAGTTTATTTTATTTATTAAGTGTGCTATAATTACTGAATACCTTATACTCATCTTATGCTACGGTTTTCCGTGGTTGTCATAAATGTTAACAGGACTCAATAAATCGAAGGTTGATATAAAAGACTTGCGGTTTTTAGATATTTTTTGGATTTGTCCAGAAGATTAACGAATAAATAACATAGAAAATAAACTATAATTTGAAAGACATGTGACACGGCTTACAGCTACGGCAAATGTGTCAAAACATCTGTCAAACAAGATTCCACGCGAGAAGCTAAACACTACTTACTCAGAAGAACCCAACTTCGGGGCTTAATAAGGTTTTCTTTCTGAATATTTATGTAGAATATTACACACTTATAGTCACTAGTAAAAAAGGCTCGAATTTGCTATGTATATAAACGCAAATAATATCCTTTCCTTCTACGTGAACACTATCGTGACATTTCAGTCGTATTTGCGCATCTGTACCTAAACACCTTCTTAGTATTTGAGACTCGCCTTGAATGAGAACACTTTACCTTCATCATCGCATTCCGCGCTAACCTTGAGGCATTCAGATTGTTCGAATCGTTTTCCGGCTAAGATGGCTACATGAGTACTCAGTGCTTATTTAGTGCCTTAATGTATAGTAAGAAAATCCAAGTTGTGATTTATATTGTTACTTCTTAAGAGTCTGTTAGGATTATACAAAGTCAACTGAGAACCTTATTTGCAATCGGAATATCTGAGTTAAACCTTATGTCATAATTGCAGCCTTTTTTCCAACTATGTAGGAGTTGGCTACTAGTCTTATGCAGCTGAATACAAGTATTTAACAAGGAGCGACTGGATATAGCTTTATGTACATGTCTCAAATTTCAAGGGGTACGCAGGTAGGACATTATTTAGCGGCTTGCGAGTATCTGTCGTATAGATTTATTTCGTTTTAATATTTTGCCATTTATATAATGGCACCACTCATCAGTCATAAGCAATGTTGGCAACTTGCATAAAGTCGTTAGTGTTTTCAGATCTTTATGCCTGAAGCGTATGTTGTTCGTATTACAATCTAGTCGACTGGTATTAACAATATTCTTGAACAAACAAACATGTACACAACGATTTTCGTAGTTATCATAACTGAGTTAATTTTTCGTCGGTACAGAGTAGTACATACAAATTGTCTGCTTGAAAACTTTCATCAACGTATACAGCAAGAGCATTTTCTTCTTAATTAGCGTCGGCGAGTCCATTGTTTTAACGTTCAAGGCACTTTCCATTCGCGTTCGCCTCTGTTCTCTGCCAAATGGTTTTAATTTTTTGTTTTTATTGCTATTCAGCTAATTTCTCGTTCTTAAGTTTTATGATATAATATTTCAAGTTTTTGTTAACTCTATTAAAATTATGTGAATGTTATTGCTTGGATGATTACACTAGTTTTTTCATGTTTTTCAGGTAAGTGTTTTAGTTTAGTACTTATTAAGTTACTTTTGTTGTATGCAGTTGAATTTAAATAGCAGTTCCAAGTTTTCTAGCACGTAAACAAAGTTCATAAACGTAAAGCATTTACATTGAATAGTTAAAATATAAGTGTACTAGCTGACCCGCGCAACTTCGCTTGCGTCACATAAGAGAATCATAATTTTCCCCGTTTTTGTAACATTGTTCACTGGTACTCTGCTCCTATTGGTCGTAGCGTGATGATATATAGCCTATAGCCTTCCTCGATAAATGGGCTATCTAACACTGAAAGAATTTTTCAAATCGGACCTGTAGTTCCCGAGATTAGCGCGTTCAAACAAACAAACAAACAAACAAACAAACAAACAAACAAACAAACTCTTCAGCTTTATAATATTAGTATAGATTATTAAGTATATACTATTTATACTTAAGTTTATTTATACTAGTTTTGCAGGCTCACAGAGCAAAGCTTATACGACATTCGTTTGGAAGATAAAAAACTACTAAGCACAAAAAGAAACGAATAAGGCCATGATCTACATCTGAAAGATACATCAAGCTCGAACAACGGCCAGTTACTGTCGTCCTACTTAGAAGCCACAAAACACGCACTTAAACAAATTCCTCTTAAATTTCAACAGAAAAACTTGGCTATACAAATAGAAGAGTGAGTGCAGTGCATCAGCTTCGTTTTTAGGTCGCAGGCATAGTGTGTCAACAATAGGATGCCGGGAGATTAAGAACGTAGCAAGAAATGCTCGTAGCACTTGCTACGAACATTACTACGAGGCTACGAGTAAACTTACGTGATATCCGTTGCTACGCGTGTAATGAAAGGAGTTTTTATGTCGGTTGTTGTAAGGTGTTGGTTCAATATCGTTAAAGAATTTGTAGACTATTGTGTCTGGATGTATAGGAAGCTGGTAAGGATTTCGCGAAAAGCCTAGCAGGATTAAAATAAATTATTACACTTTCTTAGGAATAGCGTAGTTTCCACAAGTGATCCTCACTTTTGACTTTGATTAGCAGTAAGCGTTTCACAAAATAATACACGCACGGCTATTTTGGTGTAAAGGTTACATACTAACTAGCCGTAATTGATAAAGGCACGAGTTACCTCTCGATACGAAAAGGGTTGAACGATAGTTTATGCTACACTTAATAATTAACTTCAAAGTAAAACAATTCATACCCAATTATTCTAGAATCAAGACTAAAACATCTATCGTACGGCCCACAACATAACCAATTAAAATATTCCGCTCGAACAATAACATAAGAACAAACTTGTCTACGTAATTTGAAACACAAACGACAGAAAATAAATAAAGGAAACAAATAAAGTGGTTTGGCAAGTCTGGTAAGCTTACAGTGGATGGGGCAATAAAATGTAAATAGCTACAGAAGTGTTAAAAGGAGTCGCGGTAAAAGTTTAGCTCACGCGAACTTAGCACTCGATAGCGTCCCTCTGAAACCGGGTAGGGCCGAAGGCGAGAGAGGCCGCGGATGAGTTTTGAGTTCGCGCTTCAATACAGTACAATGTTTTGCTTCTTAGTTGCAGTAACTGTGACGTAGTTGTTTAAATTATTATTGGTTAAATAACTGGAATCAATTGAGACGCTTCGCTGGTTATTTCTACTTGTGAATTTTTATAACATTTAGACATTATTGTTTTTTGTTTGTTTTTATTTAACTGGGAAACACAATGCATTCTTGTTTCAAGATGAATATATTGAACTTCTTGGACTTAACCAAAAATACTTTTATTTCCTCTCTTGTTATTGAATAAATATTAAAAAATCAAGGAAAAATTCCTTTCTCAATTGATAATGAACAATATTTTTTGGACTATAAATAGATCATCAAATATAGCAATTATAAGTCAAGCGTACGGTATATTAATATTATGAGACAGAATGTTTTCAACTACCTTGAAATTGAAAAGGACTTTATAAACGTTGTTGTTTCTTTGTTTTATTCATACAAAAACCTTATAAATTGCTGTTAATTGCTTTCAAAGAGAACTTTCAACATCAAAAGAAATATTTTGCTTTTGAACTCGTCAATATGTTTGTAAAATTTCTTCTCAGAGCTAAGATTGAACGGAATCTTTTACTTCAGATCAAGGGAGTTGAACTTCTAGGATTCCTTGAACCGTAATATGGAACTATGTTTAAGTTTGTTTTAGTTAGACGAAATTGAGTTTGTGTGAAAGTAAACACACCTATCTATCTATCCGACCGATTTCGGCCATGGCGACCACTTCACCTCCTAATTAAGTCGGCGCTGATGCGCACGCAGATGGCTTATATAGCCAATTTTATTAGAAAATTCACGTGTGCAGTGCGGACACGTGAGTTTACCGCTAATATAATTGTAAGCAATGGCAGCAGGTGGGCGAGCCTTTAAATCGTCGCGTTTTGTGTCGAGGTCTTTTTTGCGCCTCTCTTCGAATTCGTGGATCTGTTGTTGTACCAACCCGCGCCATTCAGGCCGCTGTGCTGCCAAACCTTCCCATCGAGAAGGATCAATGTTGCATCTCTTCATATGGCGCTTCTGCACATCTTTATACCGCAGGAGTTGTCCGCCATGCTTACGCTTACCCTCCACGAGTTCAGAATAAAAGATGCGCTTCGCCACTCTCTCCTCCTTCATTCGTGATACATGACCGCACCACCGAAGTTGTCGACGCATTAAGTAGGCCTCAATGCCACCGACATTGGCTCGTCTCAATACTTCGGTATTACGCACTCGGTCAAACCATCTAATCTGCATGATGGTACGAAGGCATTTGAGGTGGAAACGATCTAGAGTGCGTAAGTGGTTGCGGTGCACACACCACGTCTCAGAAGAGTAGAGAAGGTTTGGCAGCACAATTGCCATATAAACCGATACCTTGGTAGCCAGCTTAAGGTCGTGAGAGCAGAAGACCTTCAAACGCAACTTTCCAAATGCTGCAGCCGCAGCACTGATCCTGGAGTTGATTTCAGCATCAAGGTCACACTTTGTTGTTACTGTGCTCCCCAGATACCGGAACATATCGACCTGCTTCAGCACATCCTCACCAAGGTTAATAGTGAGTGTCTCACGTCCATGTATGTCTAGCGACATCACCTCTGTCTTTTTGACGCTGATCTTAAGGCCGAACTTACAGCATGCTTGGTGAAAAACGGACATAAGCCGTTGCAGGCCATCTGGAGATTCTGACAAAAAGCATAGATCATCCGCATACATGATCTCTGATATTACTGTATACGATACTTTACTACGCGCCTTAAGTCTGGCTAAGTTAAAAACATTACCGTCAGTGCGAAAGCGGATGCGGACTCCCTCGGAAACAGCATTCAGCACTTCTTTGACTACTACCGCAAAGTATATGACGAACAGTGTAGGTGCTAAAACGCACCCTTGTTTCACCCCACAGGTAACAGGGAAGAAATCTGACTGTTCACCGTCTACGGACACGCAGCAGTGCATATCATCATGCAGGAGCCGTAGAAGCCGCACAAACTTCTCCGTACATCCTAACTTTCCTAGCACGATCCAGAGAGCTTCACGAGGCACACTATCGAATGCTTTCTCTAGGTCAACAAAGCAGAGGTACAAGTGGCGACCCTGCTCTCTACTTTTTTCCTGTAGTTGACGCACCGAGAAAATAGCTTCGCACGTGCCTCGGTCAGGTCGGAAGCCAAACTGGGTTTCGGGCAGAACTTTTTCTGAAAGATTTTTAAGGCGGTTCAGAAGAACTCTAGCAAAGGCCTTTCCGGGAGCAGACAGTAATGATATACCGCGATATGAATTGCAGTCGGATCGGTCACCCTTGTTCTTATATAGGGCAATAATGCGAGACACTTTAAATTCGTCCGGGACTCTCTCCTCTTCCCACATACGAACAAATAGTTTCCAAACCGACATGTGCAACTTCTCGCCACCATACTTCAGCAGCTCACCAGGAACAAGGTCAATGCCAACCGCCCGCTTATTTTTCTGCTGTTTGATGGCTATGACAACCTCGTCACATGACAGGGGCTCGTCAAGCTCAGTAGCCAGAGGAAGTTGAGGTATTGTGCTGATACTATGTAGGTCGGCTGATCGGTCTACGTTGAGCAGAGTATTAAAATGTTCAGCCCAACGCTTTAATACATCCTCCTTGTTAGTCAGGAAGCATACACCATCTAAAGACCTCAAAGGCACTTTTGTTCGGATGGATGAACCAATCAGCTTGCGAACCTCGGAGTAAAACTCCCCAAGCTGGTTTGTGTCGGCAAGCAGCTGCATTTGACGGGCTTTGTCTTGCCACCACTTGTCTTTTAATTGCCGAGACAGCCTACGCAATTCTTGGTCACTTTGTTTGACCGCCGCAACACTTTCACCTCTTCGATGATATCGTTGCAAAAGCTTTCGATGTCTATCAAATGCTGCTCTGAGAGCCTCGCTATTGTCATCGAACCAGTCTTCGCTAGGCCGGTCTTTGGTACCCAATATAGCTGAAGCGGATTCCATTACATGACAAGAAATGTCTCCCCAAGCAGCATTGACCTCGCCTGTTTCATTTATGTGCAACAATTTCTCTGTTAAAGCGTCGGCATATTTCTCTCTAACCTCGCGATATTTTAGCTTATCCACGTTTAAACTCGTAGGTTTTTTGTCAGTGGATCTACGCGGTCGTCGGAGACGGAGTTTCAACTTAGTGACAATAAGTCGATGGTCAGTCCAACAGTGGGCACCGCGCATTACACGGGTGACTTGGACTTGACTGATATCTCTTTGCCGTACGATGGCATAGTCAATCAGATGCCAGTGTTTAGATCGTGGGTGCATCCATGTTGTCTTGTGCTTGGCGGCAATTCGGAACATAGTGTTCGTTATCGCAAGGTCGTATTGAGCACAGAGACTGAGTAGCAAGCGACCATTGCTGTTCATATTGCCGACCCCGTGTCTTCCTAGAACCCCAGGCCAAGCATCATAGTCCCGACCAACTCTGGCATTGAAATCGCCTAGCAACAAGATTTGCTCTCTGGTGTTTATGCTGTCAAGACATTGAGACAATTCCTCATAGAATTTGTCCTTAATATCATCCGACTTGTCTAGCGTTGGAGCATAAACGCTGATGACATTAAGGAAGTTGTCTGTATCCAGTTGAAGGCGCAGTGTGGTCACGCGGTCCGAGATGTGTACAGGACATTCAAGTCGTTTTACTAAGTGATTCTTGATGGCATACCCTACACCTGATCGACGAGGTTCAGAGGAAGGGGTACCTTTCCAAAAGAACGTATAACCACCTCCATCTTCCACCAGCTCTCCTTCATCAGCAAGATGTGTTTCGCTAAGCGCAGCCACATCCACATTATAGCGACGAAGTTCACGAGCTACTATAGCAGTTTTACGTTCAGGACAGCTATTGCCATCACGATCAATTAGCGTTCTCACGTTCCACGCTGCAAAGGTCATGAAAGTTGGGTTCATATTTTTATTTACTCTGTTACGTCGACCACGAATTAAGTGATGCGATGGCAGCCGTGGTTACTACCACCCTCCAGGTAAGGACGAACATTTTTTTAGAGCACCTTTTCTAGCTCCCTCCTCGGCTGAGCGAGGAAAGCGGTGTCTCCCTAAATAGGGCTGCTTTGTCATCCCAGGTGTTGCCGAAACCGCATTGTCGTCCCCAATTTGCAATGCGAAAGCGACCACGGCACGTACTCATGCCCCTAGGACCGCCTATGTGCAGGAATCAGACAAAGCCCAGCTTGCATCACGCCAGACCTCTCTACTTCATCCCATCGCCATAGGGCTTAACGACAACGGAGTCCATTAATCGGAAGCGGTCAGTTGCGCAGGAGATATTATAGTGCTCAGACGTACGCGCTAACGCAAGAGCACTCTCTCGTCCAACAAATCTTGATCCAATGGAACGGGGAGCCGTTACGATCGGAGAAATGTCAGATGCAGCAGTATGGCGAACAATAACAAGATCCCTATTGTCACCTTAAGGCATTCCTGCGGTTGCCTAGGTATCTTGCCACCAAAGGTGGACTGCTGTGGAGCCAAGACACAAGTTCGGGAGACGACCGAACAAGCTCAGGTGACGTTGCTCCTGAGCCCCCTCCTCCGGGTTTAGCCCACGAGCCGACGTGGTTTCCAGGGTGTGGCCGCTGCATAACAGCTTCTTGGAGCCACCGGAAGAGAGTTTGCGAGCTGTCGACGAGTTATTTACACTTGGTCACCTGGGAAGGTCGACTGACAAAGTGCAACGCAGACCGCCCACTACACCCCAACACAACAAACTAAAGGAAACTTCTGTATTCGTTCGTTAGTTGTTGATATAATATAGCTTATGGTTTCTGGTTAGTGTTAACTTAAATGTTATTACTTCTACTATAAAGGCTTTGACCAGTAGGGAGTACTTCAGAGGCAATTGATAACCAACAATTGAGTAACTTGCGATAAACTTTGCATAAAACACTTACCTACCAGCACCTCTAGTGTATTTTGCAATCTTATCTTTTCAAGTGTTTCTAATTGTCAAACACTATAATAGGTAATCAAGAAGCGATTCTTGATACTTATTGTAAATGTTCGCAGTTTTGTCAATTCGCTTGCTTGACAATTATTTTATTGTCACTTAGGAGACCATTGAAGCGGTGTATTAGAATAATTCGATGACCGGCTTGAAAGTAACTTAAACACGACGCCTAGAAAAAAGTGAACGACTTAACTCTCTACATATCATAAAGTATGCTTAAGATCTTAATAAATGATGGAATAAAGAGATTTCTAACCTAAAAATAACTCAAATTACTACAACGTTAACATTGTTCCTCAGACTGACAGGCTTTTAAACCTTTTGTCTACAAACGCTTTGTAACAATAACTTAAGCCAACACGTAAACGGTTCTCCCTTGCCGAGGAAATCCGACCACAAATGGCCTCAGAAATATAACTATAACACTTATATAAAGTCACAAATTACGAGGATCGTATTAATAAACGCTCATTATGTTATTGGATTTTATGTGTAAACTTTCCTTTATATGGTTTTGATTATTATTGCTTATAATAACTAGTTATTTATATTATTAAATGTTTTTCAAACACAGCTCGTGTTTGTATAGTTTTTGTGGCGAGATCCGTTTTTTTATGTTTAGAGGATCGCAATATGCAGCATTTGTTGGTCGTTTTAGGCCCTTTGTAAACAAGGCTACGTAAATGTTCAATATTAAACGGTTTAAGTCTTCAAGTAATTAAGTATGTTCTTTTGTTCGATAAGTTTAAAGTTCTACATCAAATTAACCTAAATGGTCAGACTGACATCGCAAAGTAAAGTCCAACCTCAAAAAACATTTAGAAATCGATCATAAACAGTCCTTATAAAAGATTCCGAACGTTTAGAGTAAAGCGTATAAAAAGTAGGAATGTAGTCTCTATTATTATTATGCGGTGTAGAAGCACAAAGCTACTGACCAACAATAATCATTTTAGTGTGTGTATAATAAATTATGTAAAACCTATGGTAAAACGTGTATTTCGGAAACACGTATTTTGTGGTTAGTGTGTATTACACCATTTGACAGCATTTTAAACCATATCATTCGCAACTGGTCAGTATTAATGTATAATACATTCGTTTAGCAGTCTGAAGCCCAAATATCCTGATAACTATCCGAACCAGAGGTTACCGGCATTCCCATTAATTGAGTAGCGGATTAAACACTAAGTACTGTTCTAGTAATTAACAGTATTAGCTAGCTACCACGATTGTTCATAGTTGCGGTATAAAGCTACTTCAAATTCATTATGAAATACAAGGTATCAAAACCAAACGTTTGTCATGAATACTGCTATTAAAATTGACACACGTGCTCTGTATAATCCCCCATTTATGAAATAAATATTCGATATAATGATCTGGTTTTTGCAATATCGATGACTATTAAATTCTGATAATAGACAGCTGAATTTAAATTATATATCCGTATCTGCAATTTTAAAAGTCAGTAATTTCTTAAAAAAGTTCCTACTTAAAGATGGGAAGATTGCATAACCTTGTATACTTAATATCAAACCGATTAAAAAAACTGACTACCCGTTCAAGTTTCAGAGCCAGTTTCACGGTGCATTGATAACCTATACGTCAGATGACCTATCTGCTAAATAAAAAAATAGCAAACATGCAAAGAACTGTTACAATTCCACTTCATGATAATATGTATCTGATTAGAAGTGGTGGAACTGGGCTTAAGTTACACGTGCTGTATTTCGCAAAGCCGTATCAATATTAAATGCAAAAACAAAGCTCATTTGACCTGATGACGTCACAGTGTATATATTTCGCCGTAAATTATACGAGGTTTAGCTCTGAGCGACGGTGTCCGTAGAAATAGTGTTGGTATATCTAAGCTTGGTAGTTTCGATACGATTCCCTTTGGAATAAGAGATGGAACTTACACGGGTTGAGTCTCGAGTTTTCTGTGAACTTTCCACGAATGTAATGTTTCGAGTTTTCCTGCTTAGATAAGCACAACTTTCGGTTATGTGTTTGCTGCTTTTTTGTTTTAGTTTCAGTTGTTTCTTGTAGTTTTTTAGATACATTAATGAGTTACGTGAGTGTTCGCAAGTTGCATTTAATTATTGAGGCTTATCGGCATATAGTTAACTCTTTTTACGAGCGTGTTGTAAATAATGCTTTCTCTGTAAATTCTAGTAGGTTTTCATATATTTTTTTATCTATACTAATCTATACTAATATTATAAAGCTGAAGAGTTTGTTTGTTTGTTTGTTTGAACGCGCTAATCTCTTGAAAAATTCTTTCAGTGTTAGATAGCCTATTTATCGAGGAAGGCTATAGGCTATATAACATCACGCTGTTATTCGGTCATTAGGAGCGGAGTAGCAACGAAAAATGTTACAAAAACGGGGAAAATTTTGACTTATTCTCTTAGGTGACGCAAGCGAAGTTGCGCGGGTCAGCTAGTATTATAATATAGCTACTTAGTTGTCGATAGTTTATAATGTTAAAAAATCGTCATTCAGTTCTTCAATGAATTTTGAGAATCACGACACATGCTTGTGACTTCATTTACGAATCGCGTTATTTAATACGATCAGCATCAAAATAACTACAAAATACCAACTATAAACTGTAAACCCATAATCAAGGATAACTAACAAAATGTCCGCGTGCACTTTCTAGTCAATTAACTCCGTTGACACAAAGCGGAGTAATGAAAATGCTAACTAAGTGAAATGTCAGGCGCATGATATATTGACGTTCAGTCCCTGTCGGCTAAAGCCTCACTATTGTTCAAAATGTAGCCGCTGATTCTGTTGTCAACTAAATTACTTTTTATTTTGTCTACTTTATTACCTAGATTTTTTGCCAGTTAGTGGCATTTTTGGATTACCTACCGACTTTTTGGGCTAACTCACTGAAAAAAATAATTCTATGTGGTATATTTTTAGCGTACACTGTTGTAAAATTCTCTTTTCCTTTAAATAAAATATACGGGTGAAAGTTACTGTTAATTGCATCTTAGACTATAGCTTGTTGCGAGAAATACCGATATGAGACGTGACAATGAGGTACAGTTTTTAACGCCATATTATTTTAAAGTAATCTCCCGTACTCTCATATCTGGAGTATTTGTGTAAGTAAAGAAACAACGAACAGTAATTACAAACAAATACATGGCAACTACTTGTGTACATAACAAATACAGTAATATGAAAAAGACTGCACCAATTTAACCACTACAGCTGTCGGTATTTCAATAAAGCTCTTTGTAAGAGTTACGCTGAAATTAAAACTAGTATAGTGCTACGAACAACAAAATCACTTCACTACCGCGCTAAAATGCCGAACGAAATGTCCCTACATATTTTGCTTTCAATTTTCCACCCGATAAAAATCGTTGCTATTGATTCGTTTCGGTATTTACGATTATGTCCGCGATATGAAAATCGTGTTTGTTTCAAAAGTATTGCTATGAATATGTTCTGTTAAACCCCTACAAATTGGAATTACTAATTCCTGCAAACAAAGTATTTATTGTAAAATAATATTTATCGTTTCGTATTGAATTGATGTTGCGATATAATATATTCAACTACGAACATTCGTTCCATTAGGCCCGACTATTTATTCGTTTACACAAACAGGTTTTTGGATAGTATTTTCGTAATTGCTTTTTTATGTATCCACGTACTCGTAGTACAGATGTTTTTTGCTAGAGTTTGAAGCGACATGTTTTGAAATATCTCAACCAGAAATAAAACAAATAAAATACAATTTTCTACTCCGGTTTGGCTATTGAACAGTAATTTTTAGAGTGATTTTTGTGATAGTAGTTATTGTATTATCAGCAAAACGGTTGCTTTATTCGAGTAATATTTTTAAACAAGATAACCGTCTACTGACAAACAAACCATACGTGCAAAAGCGTTAAACATTTATTGTTATGAATATGCCGTTTGTGTCCTTTGAATCATTTCCTTAATGGAGTGGATACAGATCAAACGATAATGATATGAGGAAAACTGCTTCTAATCTTCCGATAGAAAACACATTATATTCCTTTGTTTTCTAACTCAACCGCCAGTTAAAGCTTTACTAGCGTATGGTGCGTTTGATGCCTGTAAAGGCTATTTCAGACGTACCTTGCGACTTCAACCACACTACAATAACAACACTGGGTCGAGTGCATATTTTCTTATTAAAATGAAATACAATTTACACGTACCACATTTTGCACGTGTTTCATACTACCAAATCGCGACCACATCGCAACCACATTTTGTTGCTGCGTCTGGTTGTGGTATGGGAAAAGAAATCCTTGTGTTTGTAACGATGATGTCCACGCTGCGACAATGTTATGCGTACACGTTTACCCAACGCCAATGCATTCAGTACATTTAGCATGCATGAAAATTATCTTTTAAACTTCAAACGATTTTATAATAGTGTTTGTTCCTCTCGTACACAAGCTTAGTTTATGTTCTACTACGGATAATAAAGTATCATGACATATAGCTAAGCTAAAGTTACTTCAACATTTACAATAAAAGTATGACTGCAATTTTATCTAACGTAGTAAATGGACTACAATCGTGAACCAAATCCAATTCAACATAATCTAGCTTGGATGGCATTATAATACATGATAATATTCTCTCGAAGCAGACGAAGCAATTCAGAAAATAGAGTAGAATGGAGAAATTTCATATTGAAACTACCAACTGGATATCCAAACGGAGTTTTCTCATTTCCTATAGAATAACTAAATTATACATCGAAAATTACGTTGGCGTTCTGTTCTCAATAATGGTAATCAGATAAAACTCGTTTTGTTTGTGACATTAATTTTCAGGTTATGTATAAATGTAGAGATATTTACGAGTCTGTTGTATCCATACTTTTATCAGTTCGTAATTACATACCTATCGATATATGAAAGCGTATATTTTAAAGGCCTTAAAAAATTGAGTTTTTGCAGATTTTAATGTATTTGTCTTTAATTTTAATATGTCCTCAGTGGTTTCGTCAAAAAATCGTCTTCGTCCCTAGTGATATTTTTATATAATGTGGTCAAGTAGTTAATCCAGAATTACATATGACGATTTAAGATTCTTATATTAAAGGGCCTTTGGATAGAACTCACGGTACCCTAAAACAAATAATAGTAACTAACTAACGTGAACTTCGGTTAGCTACCGAGAAATCCCTGGCTTTTAGGTTGACTGTCTGTTAATCCTACAATCTTGGCAAAGACAATGCCTACAGATTATAACAAGTTTCCTGAAATACTGAAATATTAACAACTAAACATTTGTCTTAGAAATTAACCCGAGTTAAGTCCTCAAAGGTGTTGTATTTGAATGTAGGTCGCTTAAGTGAGGTAGTAGACGTTATTAATAATGTTGAACACCTGAGACATTTGAAAACCGTAAGCTCTTTTAGGTTTGTACTTTTATAAAAGGGATGATAGATGTGCGAGCAAGTTCGTGAACTTGTGTCTGGAAGAGCTAATATGCGTTTGCAGGAGCTACAAAATCCGGAGTAGGCCCGTCAACGGTCAAACTATCTTCGAAATCAGACGACAAGTGAGACCACTTGAAATGGTTTTGTTGTTACTAGTTATAATGTACGATTAGCTTAAGTATGTAAGTAATATGTAATAGTCGCTTAAAAATCTCCCATACAAAGCATTCACCGCTCAAAGCATTCTTTTTTAATCTAGTATATCTAACACATTGCTATACTCATAACTTTTAAACTTTCGCGTTGAATGTTCATTATACTATAGAATACGGGAATCAACGCAAAAATGCATATGGCCTCTTTTCACGCAAGTTACACTGGCCATGGACTTAAGCTGGCTGTAGGTTGAGTAGGACATTGCGATAGGAACTATAAAGACTATCACCAGTACCTACACTTTTACAACACATTGTAGATATAAATAATAAAATATTATGTCTTGGCTATTGGCTGACCAAAAAGGTCACCCTGTCATAAGTTTCAGCCGACTCAAAACAACCTAGTTTAAACTGGACCAAGGTTTTCATATTAAAGTGATGGAACGCAACTTACTGCTATGAGTAATAACACTCTAAACAAAAAACTATGCAACGTTAATATGATAGAGTGAAATTGCGTTTGTGTGTTTTTTTTGCCATATTGCCATATACCCTTAATTCATAAATACGGAATTATATATTGCGTAAAGTCTCCAACCCGCAATTTTGTAGCGTGTTCTACTCAAGGTCTATTTCCCTCCCTAGAAGAGCCCTAGCCTAGCAGTGGGACAGCCGCTGTTTAAAAAAATATTGAGTACACCTTAATTAAGGCCTAGCTGCGTCTATTTCCACAAGAAGAAAAATCGAATTGTATCCTCTCAAAGGCCTTGTCAGAATCAGATTTTGTTGCTACTTTTATTTGTTACCTCAGTTCGCCACCTATGACGAAACAAACGAAACTAGAACATACTCGTTAATTACTAATGGCTGGCGTACACCTGAGCCAGTAGGCCAGTACTATAAATAAGTCGCTCTATGTCCATTTCTGTGGAAGCGTGGCGGTGAAACGGCTTGGCTCGCAATCGGAAGGTCGCAATTATATCCACTCGTTGAGTATAACACCCTACGCTGTTACTATGGGTTTTAAGCTTTTTTGTTTTTAAAGACCAATGCAATGTTGTTGAAAATTTGTTCGCGCTCAAAATGTAATTGGTTAACAGTAATCCTTTCCGCTTATTTACTTTTCCTTTTGTGAACGGATGTATTTTTTAATTTGTTTGTGTATTGTCTAGATATAGTTTAATTGATATCCAGTTGAAAATACCTCATAATTTGAATGACGTGCGTTTTGGTAAGGTTACACGTGTCGTAATCGCAAGCCGAGCAAAAAACGGACCTTTCGTGATATTAACGCTCTGAAATCACGTCATGTTAATTAATTATCGACTAAAATGTCAAAATTCCAAGGAATATGCTCGCCTCAAATTATTCAATGAGGAAGTAAAATTTCTTAAAGAAATATTATCAGGACGGAGAGTTCCGAGAAAAGTTTCGGAACGCTTCAAATTTTTAAAAGTTTCGTGTTGACTCAACACTATGTTTAAAAATTCGAGATACATACTCTATTATTCCGAAGTTTGTAGAACCTATCGAGTTGGAACGACCAATACACTCAAACATAGAGGTAAAATTGCAGAATGCTCTTTATACAGTTCTCGTTTTCTTTTCACGTGAATAAAATCGTATCGGAAAGTTTAAATGGGCTTTATAGTAGGGGTATTGTTATGCCTGAATGAACTTTCGCACCCTCAGTATAGACCGACCGAAATAACTATGCACATGAAAAATAGCTAGTTGGATTTTATGCTTTAAACCTTTGACTTAGATCCTAAATTTATTTACGCTTTATAAGTGCTTGTCGTAGGTATACAACTGATTGGCAGACCGTAATGGCTTCGCATTTCAGTCATTATTCAGTTTTTTGATTCAGAATAAAATTGTTCTGCTATGTTTTCGTAGACAGAATTTGTTTTACAATACAAAATATCTCTGTGAAAATATAGTACATTTTACAAGTTCATACATATAAAAATGTGGTGATATATTCCTTTTATCTTGTAAATTTTGTTGTCTAAAATAATTCACTTCAATTCCCGTAGAATTTCGTATCAAAAGTAAATAAATTCTAATGGCGTGCTCTTACAGGCAGACCTTAAATTATCTGAGTAGCAGCTGAACATTTAATATGCTAATTGAAATCACTTTTAGACGGTGGAAGGCCCATAAAAAAGGTTGTAAAGCTTGTTTGAAATTCTTTGTGAGGTATAAACTTATACGTTACTATAGAAAAGAGAGTGTTTCACGTTTCCGTTTAAAACTGGAAAATGCGATGGACTTGTAATGGGCTTTAGCTGTATTACTTTACTCTTTTGTACGTTGATCACTGTATATTATACTTTAATTTATTTATTGAAAGACAAAACGTCGAACTACTTTATGGTCGCTAATTACAAAAAGTTGATGAACTATGACTGTCTATTATTAAAATATTATAATTATAAAAAATATACTTACAATTTTTTTATTGCTTAAAGACAGCATTATCGTTCTCCATATAGCCAGTAAAACAAGCGTAATCAATCAAAAATTAAAAAAAAAGGTGATACATAAAATAATCTTCATTCGAGAAACAACGAACTAAAAAAGTATTGTTCCCGAAATGATTAACCGAATCTTTTTTATTGATGGCAAACATTCAATAGGACGTTCCCTCGTAATGTATTTTACAGAGCTAACTTTTTTACCAACAACAATAAGAACTAAACTTGTTTACGATACAAACCTCTTTTGATTTTGTTTTCTTTTGCTATGTATCTTATAGTTGATTAAATCAAGCCACTGTTCTTGAGTATTTATTTGCTAGACTTATTTTTTATTGGATTCGAATTACATGGATTGTGCCTGATTATGCCTTGGAGAATCAAATATAATTCATGCAATTTGTACACCTCACTCACGGTAAATCTGATTTCAAACTAAGCTGAGCTTGTACTATTTAATATTGTTCATTATTAGTATAAATTAATGATGTCAAATATTATCCACATAAAGCGAACTACTGCTACTGTTTTAATAATATTTTATAATGAACTAAATATAACCGCTCTAATACGGTTACCAAGTCACTACAATTTACTATCAAAGTACTGTTCAAAGCAAAAAGTCAACGTTTTTGCAATGTAAGGGCGGAATACTAATATTTTATCCAAATAAAATCACTTATGTGCTAATTAACTAGCTTTTATAGAACACTGCTTCAAACACGCGACCTTTTGTCAAGAATACAAAAGATTAATTACAGTATTTATAGCAAGTGTAATTGCATATTGTTACCTATCCATCCATTCCAGTTACTTATTATTTTCTTAATGAACAAGACCTAGTTAATTAGTTTCAAGATATAAAACCGGGTAATATAAAAGGTTTGTGTAATAACATAGTTTCATTTACCCGTGTAGCTAACACGCGATCGCCACCCAACACTTTGGCCAAAGTGCGTGCTTATTATACGAAAATGGGTAGGACCAAGTGAATTTCTACGTATTCCGTTATAATGAAAGTTCTCACGCAACGATTCATCGACATTAGCAAACCTAGCCTTTAGAGCACACGATCCAACGGTGGCTATAATGTTTTAAATTGCTCTATTCTGTTCGTAATGTGGGCACTCATAAAGGCCCGTGTTGTGATTGATGTTCCTCCCTGCAAAAACTTCTTCGTTCACGATTTATCGAGTGTCGTTTGTATTAGCAATTTTCTAAAGCTTGGCCTAATTATATTTTTGGCTTTCAATGGCCGACCTAGATCTTTTTCGTGAAGTTTTATTAATGTAATTAGTTTTATTTTGCCTGATATTTTTTAGTACTTTGGTTCTGCGTCAGGGCTTAGCGACGACTTATAGTCATTCTGGTTCCGTCTAAACGACATTATAAATTAGAATATTTAAATCTTAATTTGCAGCGAAAGTGAAAAATAAACGAAATTAGCTTTACCGTTAACTTGGCGCAAAGTCGACCCTGTTAAAAGCGGACGCGAAAGGACGGGGTGTGTATAAAGGTTGGTACACATCTCTGGTGGCGGTGCGGTGAGGATTTACAATGGCACACGACACGCCTGGCTCGTTTTGCATAGGTTTAAACCTACAGAATACGAGAAAAGCATGTAAATTACGTTTACCGAGTCAAACGAAAATATTTTTGCTTTCGACGACATTATCGACGTAACTCCAATATTTGCATGCCCATTTTACTCTTTAACGCGTGTTTGGTATTCAATATTGACATAAAATGAATATTATTGAATAGTAGAAAAACTTTTGTCGTGTAGAGTAAACTTTAGGTATTCAGATACTTTGTAAAAGTTTATTCGTATTACGTTTTGCTTGGTGCTAAATATGTCGTGACTTTTGCATTGAGTGCCGTGACCGCGCGAGTCCAGTGTATAAATCCCTTAAGGTGTAAAGGAAAATCTACTAGCGACACACTAATTGGGTGCTAAAGTAAATATTTAAAAAGGTGAGCGGGAAAACGTGAGGTCTTAACTTTTCAATTACGTCAATTAAGAGTGCCGTGCGCAGCTGCGAACGGAATTATTAGGTGTAGCAATTTTTATAAAAACAATTCATTTCACATAACGAACGTTGCGATCGTGATCGTTTAATTAAGTGGCAGTTCTTAAATAACGATTCAATGCCTCGAAATATTTTTATTGCTTTATTTATTGTTCCTAGAATTTTGTTAAAAATGTATTTTGAGTTATTTTTGCACCGCGTTTTATTAAGTGCCGTAATGTAGCATGAAATAAGTTATTAAAATAATGGAACGATTAAGTAATTTTATTTAAAATTTACTACTTTTAATTAAGACCTCATTCGACCGTTAATAAAGGGGGTGGATATTTGAAAATCACGTGCAGTGGGTTCTTCTACTGCAGTGCACTTTATAAAAGCACAAAAAAGTAAATATTTCATACTTTGTTAACATAAAGTTCAAGTTCATTCCCCTTTTAAGAAATAAAGGTACTATACGTACCGTAGAACATTACAAGTAAAAATCTGATCATTTACATCAACAAAAGGCTTATTATTCACTGTCGTTCACACGTCAGCGATTGATACGAACCAATATTAAACGTTTTACCGTGATTACATTGTGTACGCACCTTTATTACTCTTCCAATGAGCCGTGAAAACATCGCTTTAGAATGTATGTACATTTTTGTTGCTGTATCCAAGGTGAAACGATTTTTTTCTATAATGGCGTATTTAGGTAATAATAGAACTGAAAATTGTAATCACTTTAATGGAGTTTTGAAGACTCAGAGAGAGTTAATTTAAAGAACGGTGTATCTGTCAATGCAACTTAATCAAAGAATCTATTTGTACAGTTATTAAACAAAAAATTCAGTACACTTTAAATTTTTTAATACTTAAGTATTTTTCCAAGTGTACTCTGCTTATACGAGTAATGTGTTTATTTGACTTACAGCAATAATTAGTATTGCATTTTCGTACAAAAAAGTATGCTTGAAACTGAGATCGTCTATACGTATTTGTGCTCGTGAATACAAGCCGGCATTGATGTTATACGCTTATTTCGCCCTAACAACTGAAATAATCCTTACAATATCGGTAATCCTTATTACAGTAATAGTTTCGTGGAAACACTGGTATTAAAGCCTAAACTGGTAACACTAAAAGCCGTTTCCATTTGACTGCGAATAAGAAAAGGATCAAGAATGATATGGTTACTACATTTTGGAGGGATTAGTTCTCTAGAGTTACTTTCTTACGAGCTTTGCTTAGTTATGTACATACATATATAAAATCACGATTTCTGCCCAGCGATCCTGCACAGCGGCAAGCAGAGGCGAGTACGATCTTTACAAACTTATTCAGATCCATACACCTTGTCATACAGGTTTGTGTCATTTAGTTATACAGTGTTTTGTCACTTTCAATTTTGATACTATTTATGAGTGGAAAAGACAAAACACAGTTAGAATCAAATCTATTGCTTGAAGCGTTGCTAAAGTAAAGCTATAGGAAAAATACATACGTAGACAATCCTCCCTTCCTTGATATCGATACCTTATAGAATTGCTATGTGCACGTACGCCTGTCAGCACTGTTCACGCAAGCAATTTGTCAGATTTGCACCCCTGCGGGAATATGCGCAAATACGATTTTTCTAGAATGAACCAACTGATTGTTTTGAATCTCTATGCATTTTTCTGATACTATTTTATAAGTAGAGTTTAATTGAGATTATTGTAAGAAAAACGAAAAGGGAAGAGTTTGGTATTCCTGGAGAATATCTTGGGATTTTTACGTTCTATGGAAAAAAGATTGAGAGTTTCTGCTGGCGTTATGATAAAACCTACGTGCAAGCAAAGACCTGAGTAGTTGAAAATAGGGTAATTTGATGTCACGATAACCCAACTAAGATATTACCAAATTTTCTGGAGAAAACACTCTAGGATGGGAGGATCCTATGATGCGTCTATATTTTTGTAAGTCCTTGTCCACTATCAGACGTAGCCTACACACCGCTATAACAAGCAGCCTAAGAGGAGGTTGCCTGTAATCACTATCAAGGGATTACAACCGGCTCGTAAAAGTGCCTAAAGAGTCTCATTTTACGACACATCTATGGAGCTTTACCACAAACTGGTAACCACAACCATTCAGGGTCACTAACCTTAGATAAGGTCGCGAGGTAAGTATACTCGTAGGCTCGTAAGGCGACGTTCATACGTTTGCCGTTTATGGCTAAGTGTTGTACTGAAAAAAGGAATGTGTGATGGCGAAGCAGCTCTCGTAACTCTTACGACACCTATACTAGAATCTAGATAATGTAGGGTTTTATATAGATTTTATGTAGAAATAAAGTTTGCTATACTTTTTACCTCGCACACAAACTTTATTACTTATTATTTTACTTATTTACTCGTCCAAAACCTAATTGTCAATGAGCTAGTCTTACACGTTTTTCTAGAATTGGACAAAATAACCAATCGTCAAACTTTGTCGCGGTTTTCTTATCACTTGAGACCATACTTTTTCGGGAAGCTTTAAGGCAGTTTTGGTACTGTAATCAAGTGCGCGTATATTAAACTGTTTACTGGCCATAAATGAGGGCCAACCCCTAGATGTTAAAAGAAACTTTGCGACAGTTTGACTGCGCCCTTAAAACCCCGTAAAATGCTTCCTTTACGTCAAAAATATCAATCTATGAACAGAACAAGTGCTTGAAGCTCGTGGCAGTTTAATCTACATCGTATTTAAGTTTCAAACAAGACTTTATAGTCAGACACGCTATTTCTTCGAAATGAAGCTTTTTACCTACTTTTGTGTACCTTGCAGTTCTGCGGTTATGTTTTTATACCTTTTATAATCTAGTGCAGAATACTAGATAGTGTTATAAGAAAGAATTTCGTTTGTACCCCGTTGAATTGCTATGTCGTTAATTACACTAATTCCGATCTCTTTTATAATATTCATTATTAGTCCGTTAAAGTTCAATTATCTTAGCAACAATGTATTTATTATTCTACTATTTTTTTTACTAACTGTATACCAAAAACAAAATTAGTTTACTGTTTCGGGAATAAAGTTATAAAAGTTCAGAATTATTTTCTGATAAATAAATTATTCGAACAATATCACAAAGCAAACAAATCCTTGAAACTTCGAACAAATATCGAAAATATAACAAGTCCTTTCCGACCTATTAAAAACAGTGACTTGATAATTTGTGGTGCTTTTGTCTTTGGAGCAACAAGCGATTAACGGAGAGAAAGGGCGTAATGACCTTTGACATTTTTCCAAATCCCCTTTTGATTAAACGTTTTCATTGTGAACCGCAACATTGTTCGTTTTATATGAAGTGATTTACCAAATTTCCTCAATCGTTAGGGCTTTCATGTCGATCGCAATTTGCGGCGGTTGCTCTGGACACGCAATACCATTGGGTTTTTATTATTTTTTAAGTGAGTTTCTTTTTGTGAAGTTACAAGTTCAAGTACGGTGTTCATTTTCAAAAGCTGTGTCGATAGCGTGTGTAGTTACTTCATAGAAGGAGTCAATGTTGATAGGTTAGGTGTTTAACAAACAATAAGTGTTATGTTTGTTATATACGAATTAAAGATTCTGAGTAGATATAGCCTACTGTATGTGGAACTTTGCAATTTTAATTAAGACCGCTAAGCTATATTTGTTGCAATAAATAGTTTGGATTTGAATAAGGACTTAGGAGGTATTTATCTAGCAAATATTATATGTTAAACACGTAAAAAGTCGGTCCCGGTTGTTGTTTACTAAGATAACAGTCGTTGAGCCATGTCAAAAGCTTTTCGGGCGGCTTAAACATTTTTAACTCTATGTTGAAAAATCTGAATAAAATAAATACAGGTAAATAATGACATCGTAATTACTTTCAATATTAAAACTTGCCGATTGCCGAGATATATCAATTGTAAAACAAGTGACTTTTAATTCAAAATAATTTTGGTGTATTTGAAAAATATTACGATTTATTCAATAAAGTATTTTGAGTTGATGACGTAGCGTTTTTGTAGGCATACGAGTATTTTATTTTCTTTCATAAATAATGGTGTCTGAGTGTTTACATATGAATGGCGTAAATGGTATTGCTTATGATAAATGATTGAATAAATGTGATTTAAAAAGTGTGCATGTGATAGAAATAATAAATGATGTTGAATATTGAGACGGGAAAGTGTTAGTGTTAGAATAAATTTACAGTACTGTGGAATTACAAAATAATAAAATGATGTACATTAACAATATACGCTTGGGTAGAAACAACTTGTGTTTACTCAACCTACCTATAAATACGAACGTATGTTCAGGCTCAATAGGTAGACGTTTGTTATTCTTTTGAACTAAAATCTATTGAATGGTTAAGTAGAACTGTGAAATGTCTGGTATTAGGATTATTACTCAGCGGAAGGTAGTAGCCATAAATTTGTAATACAAAAAAAAAATAGCAAGGTATTATCATTGTTACGGTACAGTACAGTAGATACTAATTGCTTGTCCCGGGGCTTTTTACAGAAACACCCACTCAAACCTATTAAAGGTTACAATCGGAATAACTATTACGAATAAAAATTATTCCATTTTAGCATTTATCGGTATAAGCCAACAATATCAAAAAGAGAATTTTCTAATTAACTTTTATGCAAAAAAAGGTTGTTATCGTTGTATGAAACGACGCTGGAATATAATCCAACTAATGGACGCCTGAAAAAGTAAACAGCTTACCAATTAGACGTAGGTCACAAAAATGAAAGGGGATATTATTTTAACATTTCATTCAGACTAAATCATCATTTTATATATTCTTTTGAAGGTGTTTGTACTATTTTTAGACTTCCACAAAAGACGTTTTTATAAGGCAAAGATATCTTTCCTTTTGTAGTAATTGCTCCAGATGTTTATTTTTATACTGATAATCAGCTTGTATGAATAAGCGTGTTGCAGCGGAGGCGTTAGTAGTGGGATGCCTATGTGCTTTTAGATTAAAGTGAAATGATCATTATATTTAAATAGTACATATTATTCAAAACATGACAAAATAAGCAGCTATAATTTCTTTGTAATGCAACAAGATAAACATTTGTGTAAGAAATAAACGAGTCAAAATAGAGTGCAGAGTCTGACGCTCCATAGTTACAGTCCGCCCCTCGGGAGAAAAGTAATATTAATTACGCTCGTATATCCATTAAATCATTAATAACACATAACGCGGCGTATAATTGAAATAAATCGAGTTAATAAATAAAGATAAACACAGTAATCGGTGGGTACAATATTAAGACCGTATGAAAATCATCGATACATTTTAAAAACAGATGGTAAACAATGCGAAGTAATTGTGCGATATCTGTTCGGCTGATCGCAAATAATGTCGGCCGTTTGTCATTTTTCCATTAAAATAAACGCTTCACGGTTATAAACTCTGAACATTTATTATATGTAATTTACGACCATTTTATGGTATTGGTAAATCTGCTACCTGTTCCTGTTGTAAACCTCAATGATTGGTTCCGATTTCGTAATAATCTGCGCTTTGTGTGAACGAAATTACTTTGGTAAATTATATAATTATTGCTTTTATTCATCGCTGACCCAGTTTTGGTCAGGAGTTTAAAAGAGTGAAAAGGGTTAGTTCCTAAGGGAAGTCTTAGTGCGGGTTGAAGACTAAACACTAATTAAAAACTGTTTAAACCTTTAAGATTTGTAAGATTTTATTTAACGGTTTTTAGCAGTTTATATGTTAGTATATTTTATTATTAACCCTCTACTTTGAAACACGGCTGTCTCTCAGCAAGAGAGTGCTTATGACGTAGACTGCAGACGATAAAGTGACCGTTTTATTTAACTTTGAGAACTAGCTCTTCACATTTCTTATTTTGCCATCAATTACCTAAATTACTTGATTTTGAAAAACAATAAGAGTTCTTATCTCCTATAAAAAGTCAATGTAATAAATTGTATTACAATAAGTTTATTTTTGTTCCAGGATTGGACTGTTTGAGGAGATGTTGGAACGCCATGGGGCGAAGTGGTAGTGCAATGGAGGTATGTAGCCTAAGCTTTTACAATTTAGTTATTCCTGTACCGTGATAGTTTAATTAACTTACGAAGTCGCTTTAGTAACGCGGTGGCTTTGGTTACGGTTTGTGACAAAGAATATGAAGTAAGATATGTATTTTCGTAGTGCCAGACGTGATTGTTCTAAGTCCCTCTTTTGGCTAGCTCCATTGTGTGTAGGTGATTCTCTGCACCGTTAAGCAAGTATTCCTAAGTGAGTATACTATTAAGTAAACAATATTTTGACAGCTAGCAGATTTTTGCGACTGATCTTATTTATAACTCGTCCATAATTTCTGCATATCTTTTTTATATTCTGAACTAAGAGAAATAAGATCATTATATACATTTTATAGTATAATGTACACGTGGTTTCGCCCTTAACGAGTAATATTACATTTCATTCATTCATACAAGTTTATTTCAATTACCATACAATACGTATGAAAGATGTGTCAAAGATACGACACGTAATTGGCTCCACGTGTTCTTTATTGATTCCATAGCAAGTCCTCAATTACCGATACATATACATGAACGATAATTATACGCAATGAATTCGTATCTTTTGATCTTTGATCGAGCATAATCTTTTTACAATAATTTATGAAAGTACGATGAATATAATGATTCAATAACATTTTATCAGTTGAGTTTTTACGTAATTTAGTTATCAACATACAAGTTTCACATTTATAGCATAATAGCCGCCGCTGGCTTCGTCCGCGTGAAAAAAAATCCGAGGTAAAAAGTATCCTACGTGTTAATTCATTACATGAAACTATATTAACTATAAACTACCCGTTTATCAAGTAATATCAAAATCCGTTTTATCCTTTTTGCGTGAAAGAGTAACAAACAGACACATATATCATACACACATTCGCACTAAACTGTCGTATTTATAATATAAGGTTTAGTAGAATATTATACTGCGAAAGTACAATGTTGACTTAGTAAGAGAAATTACAAATAACAAATAGTAGCAGAGCGTGAGATACTGAGAAATTAAATAAATATTTTTGATATTTAAGGTTTTCTGGAAGTTTTGAAAGAGATTCCGATAGGCGAGGGAAACCGTATGTCACAGCTAGTTATCATAAAGGTAACATCTGATAACTTCCCACGAGTATTGAAAGAGGACTGTTGCTATGTAAATAAGAAAAGATAAAAGAAAATCTAAGTAAATACTTATTGTACGGAGTGTTTGCAAATGGACTGGAAATGTGAAAAACTAACAGCTAACACCTACTAAGAATTTGGGAACTGTTACTATGCAAAAAGACGGATATTATTTGTTGTTTGGATAACTTCTAAGAAACCTTTCTTATCCTGTTTCAAAAATAATTTAATTTCCATGAAAATCAGTTACAGAGTGATTGTTTTTTTTTGGTCGAAGTATTTATGTAACCATTGATGAACATTGTTTGGTTCGTAAGATCTCAATCAAATGAAAAGATTTATACAACTTTTTTTTAACTAGAAAAAGTAGATAGGTCTTTTTATAAATAGCCTTTAATTACTGCGCGTTGCGTCCAAAGTCAGATAAAAAAAAACTGTTACGTCATTAAAAAACATAGTTATTTGAGGGCAGGTACAGTCTGCCACCCATATTAGAGAGCGTGGTGAAATCTAGCCAAATTTAACACGTACCCAGAAATGTGATAGCAATAGGTTAAATATACTATATAATCTTTTGTTTTATGCATTTTAAAATGCACTGACAGTCCTTTTATGACGACAGAAATAAGTAATTACACACAAAATGCACAAAGCAATGGAAGTCATACCTGTTACGTACAAACGACTGATGTAAAGTATATTGTTAAGTTTCACTCGCAGGCGTTCAACGTGTCTGTTGTCTTTGTAAGGAAATGAAGTCTAGCTGCACGTTATATTACGCCAAGTTCTCAAACAATGTTACCTACGCGGTTAAATGACACACGGTTTAGACTTTACTAAGAGAATGTAGTGTTTCATTTATGCATGCTTAGTCGTAGTCAAAATTGTGATCGTGTGTTTTGGAATGATGTTATTATAATTGTTGTCTACTAGATATTATCATAAAAAGAAATATGAAGACTGAACATTATAGCTCTAGAGGTTATCTTGTACTGCGCGTTGCGTCCAAAGTCAGATAAAAAAAACTGTTACGTCATTAAAAAACATAGTTATTTGAGGGCAGGTACAGTCTGCCACCCATATTAGAGAGCGTGGTGAAATCTAGCCAAATTTAACACGTACCCAGAAATGTGATAGCAATAGGTTAAATATACTACTTATATAATCTTTTGTTTTATGCATTTTAAAATGCACTGACAGTCCTTTTATGACGACAGAAATAAGTAATTACACACAAAATGCACAAAGCAATGGAAGTCATACCTGTTACGTACAAACGACTGATGTAAAGTATATTGTTAAGTTTCACTCGCAGGCGTTCAACGTGTCTGTTGTCTTTGTAAGGAAATGAAGTCTAGCTGCACGTTATATTACCGCCAAGTTCTCAAACAATGTTACCTACGCGGTTAAATGACACACGTTTTAGACTTTACTAAGAGAATGTAGTGTTTCATTTATGCATGCTTTCTATTAGTCGTAGTCAAAATTGTGATCGTGTGTTTTGAAATGAAGTAAGATTGTCATCGTCTACGTTTTTCTTTTTTCCTCTGGATATTACTGTAATAAGAAATGTTATGAATGAAGACTGAAATTTAAAGCTATCGATGTTATCTTGTATTTGAAGTATATTTCCGAAATAGAGTTCGATGCGGTTGAAAGCGACTTCCATTTAAATATTAATTTTTTCGTGCTCTCGTTTTGGCCGAAAGTTGTTTTATTTGTAACTTAATAAATGTATGAGCATGAAATAAGTATATTTTGCTCATATATGCACAATCCTTTCTGTCCATCTTGTTTTATGATTCACGATGGAAGCACCTCATTTCTCATATCATTCGGAAAACAGTAGCACGACACAATACTTCCGTAAGCACCCATAAAGTTTTACCCACAAAATGGTTTATTATCTGTAAAAGTAATACAGCATTATAGCTTTCCCCACTGTTAATTTTCTTCACATCCACTTATTCACTAGTTCGCTATTATTTTTCGACGAACACGACTGACATAAAAGTGGTCGTTACTGGCCCATTAAATGCATAACGTTGTCCGGTATACGATTTTCATAGATACGACAATAACATTCAACTTTTATGGTGTAAACACTGTGTTCAACAAAGCGAATGGATTCTGAATTTAGAATGTAGGTAGATATGATGCGGTTCGGTTTTGTTTTATTGTTTTGGAAGGGTAGGATTTCCAGCTGACTGGTCCATGATACGGAATTAATATTTTATGTCGTATCCATTTGGAAATCAACGTGCTTTTGTGGTTTGAATTTGACGTGTATAGGAGGCGCGGCTGTTTTGTTGCTATTTTATTTTGTTTTAGATACGGAAAATGCGATACGTGGGAAATCGTAGCTTAGTATTTTTAGTAGTGCTTTGAGAAGGAGATTTGAAAAAATGCTTATGAACTTTCGTGACTTTTACGTATAATTCTAGTACAACCGGTTCTTTGTGATTAATTTATTAAAATTTGCTGTGATCATATTTATTAGTATAAAATCTCAATTAATGATACCATCGATTAATCAATCTAATCTATTAATTAATGTACCAAAATTAAAGGTCCACATCTATCTTTGGAGCGGTAACACATTAATAAGAAAAAACTATCAAGAATAGCAGCAAAAAAAAGCAAATCTTAACAAATGAAAGCAGTGTAACTCGTATCAAAATATACAGTAAAGATAAAATCATAATTGAATACATCACTATCCAAAATACCAACAAAATAATCCGTTCTCTCACAAAAACATAGCTAATATGTAAGTATAATAAACTGGTGCCATTATTAAAATGTCCGCACATATTGAAATGAAAATAAAAAACAACATTACTGAGCGTACAGCAGCTTGTTCGTTGGAATAACGCCAGTTACTTATAACAAGTTTAAATGCAGTTCTGATGGGTTTTCCACTATGTTGAGAACTTGGCCGTATCTTTGCTATTCACATTCTTTTTTTACCGAAATTAGCTGGGGAGCACATCGTTTTTGGACGATATCGCTTAATCTAAAACCGATGAGTGATATTTATGTTAATTTTTTTATTATTTCTAAAATCGATTCTGATTTGCGAACTAGTCTAAACTTAAAAAGTACAATAAAATCTATACTAATATTATAAAGCTGAAGAGTTTGTTTGTTTGTTTGTTTGTTTGAACGCGCTAATCTCGGGAACTACTGGTCCGATTTGAAAAATTCTTTCAGTGTTAGATAGCCCATTTATTGAGTAAGGCTATAGGCTATATATCATCACGCTACGACCAATAGGAGCAGAGTAACAGCGGAAAATGTTACAAAAACGGGGAAAATTATGATTATCTTAAGTGACGCAAGCGAAGTTGCGCGGGTCAGCTAGTGTATAATAAGAATAACAGAACGTACGAGTATTCATAAAATATGTAGAACTCGATCGAAACGTCGACTCGGGCAAACAAATAAGTAACCGTTAATTTTTTACCGTGTTTAAGACCCTTTGCATTGTAATACTGCAACAATACTTGAAACAAAAACAGTTAAAAAAAATTGCAAAAGAATCATATCTTGATTAGTAACTATTTAATTTAATGAGATATCTTCCACAGTCTTCCGGGTAAGAGTGAAGTCGTCGTGCACCCAAACTCATTTCGACCACTTAAACTTTTCTTGTCCTTCGTAAATTTCTTCGATAGGTAGTAAGTAGAATGGACTTAAGTAAATAAAAAAAATGTTTGGGGAACATTCCTGAGATAAAATTACTCTTGAGAACTTTCGATTGGACGAAAAACTTTTTTAATATTCAACTTTAATGATCACGGTTTTCGTACGATTTTAATAGGAACGTGTACGTTTCGACGAATTCACTTTTAACATTGATGTGCAAATATGCCGAAACACGGAGGTACTCGGTATTTTTAGTATGGTTCACCAATCCATAGACAAACCTCGGCAAACGTAGCTTGCCTTGGAAATCGATCGAGTGCGGTCGTTGTAGGCCTACTTACTTAGCCACAGATTCCTCTGGAATAAAGACGGGGCTGATGATGAGCAAATATAGAAATGGTGTTTATTTGGTAACAAATTCAAATTAATATTATTTTCCGAATATAATTTATATTCAAAATAATGAAATACTTGGAAATTATTATTCGTAAGCATTGGTCCAGGAAATGTATTTACTGTAACTGTAAATCAATTTTCGTACAAAATTAAATTTATACGTAAAATTAAGCTCGATATTAATGAAAATAAACAAAGTTTACCGTGAAATCTAAATTATGCACCAACTAAGCACAATTTATTCAAACTTGACTAGTTTTAATTCATTCTTCCATAAATGGATGATGACAGGCATTGAATGTTTGAGTAATTACTCTATTATTATTTATGGATGGCAAAATCAAATGCAACAATCAGTATAAAACAAAAATGATTGCAGTGTATGCTGAATGAAGACTCATGCTTTCTTGAAAATGGCAGCGTAAATTATAATCCAGCTAATATTATCCAAAACCTTTGAAGTTGGTAAAAAGGTAAAATGTATTATTTTTGTCAAAATTCTGAGTCGAATTGTGTTGAATATTTAGGCCACACAATATATTGTGTTTACTTAAAAATATCTAGCTAGCCTTAACTGGATAGATCACTAAGTGTCCTGTTTCTATCTGAAGATATGATATTGAAACCAGCGGTTAAACTACTACAGAAACTGACTAACAGCATGCACAAAGCCGTTTTAAACTAGGTATAGTAACCCACAGTGGCTTCCATTCAACAGTGTGTAATGACTTCAAATTGGATTATCCAAGTCAGTAGAACTGAATTCGATATTTTACGCGTTACATACGAACGAAGAGCACTTAACCTAAAATCTCATATTCACGTGAAGCTTAATTGTCGGATTAATTGAGGAAAGGATTCTGTTGCGTATGTGCGTATTTGTTCCATTACTCTACGTTTAAGAGTGATGTTGTAAATAAGATTATTTACTGAGTCTTCCTGGTATATAAATATATTTGTTATTACGTAGTTTATTTGTAACGGTAGTTTACTTGTTTAATACCTATATATAAATGTATAACATTTATTTATCCATTACATTACATTACTATTATAATAATAAACCTTTATTTCGTAACGATTGATGTACTATTGGAACAAACGAACAAGTTATGCATTTAAAACTTGAAATAAAGTCTAGTCTAACACTTCTTAACACTATTGTAATCACAGTGACTGAAAGACAAAGAATCATAAATAATAAAAAAGAAACCAAAATACAGCTAATAAAGAACAACGACAGGCCTTCATAATTGAGTTGTCTATTTGGAAAAACAAAAGTACGCTGTAAGCGTGGACACGGCGCTTCTGAATTCAAAAGTTTATAAAAAGTGCTATAAAATAATGGCGTAGAGCGGTTGTCAGTGCGACATCCTCGGGCTCTAGTTATGAAACTGTGCTGAGGAAAGGAACACAGATACTACGCTGTTCCAGACACAAGTTATAGGAGAAAGATAGTATCGCAAAAAAGCAAAAGTGTTTTGTTGCTCGATTCTTTACTACTATCGACTACAGACAACCGGCTAGCTAACGAGAAATTTTACTCGAATATATGTTTAACGCCTCTACCGAGCTCCGTAAGAACTATTTTGGCAGTACATTCTAAATGTCAAAGTCTCGATACTGGATAGCATAGACTATACTGAATAGTGCTACCGCAGTCTGCAAGGTTAAAATTCTATCGTGTACCGAAGCATCGATCACGTGAATATTGAATATTGTTATTATTATGGAAAAAATAGACTACAGCAACTCAGTCAAGTCCATCTTGTTTACGTCTTTGATTGTCTGTCATGCTGCACTTAGTTTAGAAGCATTAGACATAATAAGATTTAGTATAGCTTTATTCTGATTTATTATTACACTTCAAGAACTTGTTTTAAATATAAGGATAAAATGAAATGAGGCATACGAAAAAACTCAAACTTATTTAATTTGCACCACACAGCTAAAGCACGGCAGCACAGTTCAACGTTCGACAAACGATACTCCAAGTTCCAAACTCGGTCTCGTCTCGTTTTGTTTGTCGTTAAAAAAATACCAGACCAGATGAAATTGTTGCAAAAATACTCAAGAATTTAATATTTTCCATCATGTTTCTGAGTTTGTGGAACAGTTTTCATTCTTGGTATGTTCAAGGAGTTGGTGCATTCTTCGCTGTTTATTTGCAAGACGCTTCTAGACAGTAGAGCTCACCGCTCGGAACAAGATCAGTGAGATAAGCAGCCTTTTGCGGGAGTATATTAGTTTATAGATGGCCGCTTAGTGGTATTCGAACGTATCTAACTGGAAGCTTGTTTAGACATAAGCGGTTTTAGTCAATATGATAGGACCCGTTAAGATAGCATACTAAAACAATAGTAGCAAGTATTATCTATACTTATAATAAATCAGTAGAGAGTTCAAGGTCAGGTTTTTTCCTGTCTGTATGTTACGCTGCCACGTAAAAAATACAGATTAGAATGCACTGAAATTTGGTATATGCATAGAATAAGTAGTGGAGCAACTTATAGGATACTTTTTATCGCATAAAATTTCATAGATTTTTAGAAAATTGAAAAAAAAATCGTAAAAATCGTTTTGAACCTGCGTTTCCCTATGGAGACCATAGATGGCGTTGCAATCCATTTCACAATATTCGCATAGTGAATGCGGCGCCGGCCGTATCGATAACTGTTGTCGCACCAACCAATAGATGGCGTTATAGTCTGCGACAAAGCATGTTTTTCCTTATTAATTTATTTTGATGGCTTAATTGTAAAAAAAATACTTTTGAAACAGGCTATCCATTTATTAGATTTTCAAACATAAATTTTGTATGATATATATGTTACTGTAAAAGCCCGAACTGTGGTAAATCCTAAGATTTTCCGGTAAATCCTAAGATTTACCAAGTCTCAATGGTAAAAGTCCGAACGTTCTTTTATTTCGAACTTTTACCACCATTTAATTGGCAAATCTTAGGATTTACATAATGACACTGTAAAAGTTGATAAAGTCATATTATAATGTGTTTGAGCCGTAATATAATGATGTTGCTAGGGATATAATTATATACCGTAACATAGTTATAATGAGAGTTTGAAGATGTCGCCGGAGCCCCGCTTCGCGGGGCTCCTCCTTCTGGGTGGTTTAAAAACAAATAACCACGAAGGCTGAGGTGGGAGCTTCGCTTCGCTCGCTCCCACCTCAGCCTTCTAACCTAACCTACCCATGTCGGTTTGCCCAAAACTCCTTCTTTATAACTATTAAATTATTTTATATTAGCTACATTTACCTGCCCTTGAGGTATATCCTAAGATTTACCAAGTGAATAGAGGTAAAAGTTCGAAATAAAAGAATTGTTCGGACTTTTACCATTGAGAGTTGGTGAATCTCAGGTTTTACCGGAAAATCTTAGGATTTACCACAGTCCGGGCTTTTACAGTAACATATATATTACACAAAAATGTTGTTTTACGTGGGTCCGGTGCGGTCGGGATATCCTAGATGGCAAACCGAGTAATTTCGTTCGTTGTCGTTGTTCGCCGCAACTAGCAGATGGCGTTGTAGTTTGTAACACATAACCAAATTAATTGGTTGCATTAAGGAAATAAATTGGATAGCTATGAAACAGACTATGTGGTAAGTTTTAAAAAATAAACAACGGATGATATTTAAAAAATAATTACGGGTTACGCGGTTTCGGACGTATCATCGCAAGTATACATTATTACGCGTGTGAAGAGCTCCGGCGCAGATAGGTCTGTCTGTACGTATAATAATATTCTGAATCCAGACGGGTAAGCAATGGTCAGTCTATAATAAGGTATTATATTTTACACTGTAAACTGCTACGGATACAGACGAGAGAGGAAAAGAAGGTTACCACAGGAGTTCAGGCCTGCCTGAGCCTGTGTCACATTATGTGCTCTTCGGGTCCCTTTCGTAAATAACCATTAGTTGACAAAAGAGTTGTTAGCATTTTTATGTGTAGGTGTATGAAGTGCTTCGCAATTCGCGTGCTCAAACGAATAAGCAACAGTACGAAATTCACGCGAGCGGAGCCGCACGGGTCAGCTAGTTATTCATACGCCGATTTCCCAAAGACTACTTAAGTTTGTATTTTAGTTGTACAAAAAAGACAGTACGCACATAGTATTGAACTGAACATATAAAAGTAGAAACACTTAATAAACCATTGTTTAATAATATAATAATGAGATGATTTGAAAGAGGGAATCGAACGCAAATTCTTGCAATCTAAAGTCACAGTCGCCTAAGAAAGTACAAGTAAAGTAAAGGAAATGTTCGTTGAATTTGGGTGCCTTACCGTAGGCACTCGAAAGAAGGAGTTCTTCAGTCGTCAAGAGGTGGAGACAAAATGTTGTTGAATTTGTCAGCCGACGTTTGAGTAGGGTGTTTCGTACGGGTCGCTGTTTCAATATGTATGCAGCTACTCTTAGTTATTCGTTTCACTCGACGTATCTCGCCTTTCTTGAGTGTTTTATGACCCCTCGCGAATAAATTTGGAATTTTTAGATTAATTAAAAAATAAGTCATACGCCACATTCAATTGGATACATTGTTATGAACGATGTTAGATATTCTAGCTAATTTGTATTAGTAGAAGGTGTAAAAACATAAATATGTACCGCAGTTCTCTACCACTATCGACTAGAAGCGGCTAACTATCGAAAAAAAATGTATGACAATCGGTTCAGCGCCTCTAGCAAACGTCGTAAAAACTATTTTGGCAGTACATTTTAAATGTCAAACTCTCGATATTCAATGGTTCCAATTGTGGAGAATCGAGCTACAGTTCACTATTATACTAGCAGTTGTTTACGAGTAGTTAAATTGCAGTCAACGTTATGGTACACTTACAAAGATACAAAAAAATAACACCTTTTATAACATTTTTAAAATATTAAATCAACCACATTTCATTCGATACTCGGCATATCGATGTTAAAATCGATAATAGTGTTTTAATAAAAAGGATCGTTCGAATTTTGTACTGTTTTTATTTTGGTTCCTTTGTTAGCATCAATGATTGATCAAAGCGAATCCGTGTTGTGTTTAATTGATTTTCCAATGTGTCCATTGTTCAATGGCTGGACAACGGGTTAGGATTTAACGCACTTTATAAAGGGTGGATTTTAATTTTACTGTTTTTTTAGTTCTGCGGTGATTTCAGAATAAAAATCGTTTTATTTTTCTTTACATACGTGTACTTAAATAATTCGCAAACCGAGTGCATCAGAGTTTAATTTTATACATTAAGATTATTCTAAATCAAACTACATGACTGTGTAATATGTGCTTTGTTTGCTGGTATTACTATAGTATTTGTTAAAAATACAAATTGTTCCTATTCACAACATGAATTGGACGAAGGTTTTTTGTATTATACTTACCCGCTGCGGCCGCTGCCCCTATCAACAACAGTGTTATCATAAAAAAATCTTATCCAACTCATTTTTGTAGGATAAAATCAGCATTGTACTCAACAAAACAAAAAGTAATTACAAACCCCAAAGTTCAGACTCAATGCCAGCAGCGAAAAACAAAGCACTTTTCTATATAGGTCAATAGCAGCTAATTATAACAACAATTTTCCAAAAGGGAATTACTCAAATCCACGTCAAAATTAACATAAGTGGGTACCCACTCAAACCACAAGTCCCAATTGTAGCAACAAAGGAAAAAGTTAGCCCACCCAGGGATTGCCAGCCGAGACAATTCGTCCCAATTTTGAATTCAACAGAATTACGACACTTACACAGTTTATTGTAGAGTTCTGTTTTAAGACGTTTTAGGATCATATTCGTAAGGCGGATGATTTGCTGCAAATATTATGCTCGTTATATTTCGTAATATTATACTTAATTGCAATTATTATTTTTAGATTTTGCGTTGTATGCTTATTGCCGCAACATCCGGTATTAAGGAAAAATACATGTAAAATGCATGTTCACGTTCATTTCTGTATAATATTAGTTAATTACGATTGCAGCCACATTATTCGGTCTTCGTAAAAGTGGGTCTGTCTGTTGGATGGACTTTGTCAGTTTGATTCCAGTTCATTTGATCCAGTACATAAATAAAATAAAAAAAATGCATTCCATTTGATAGGGAGAATTGAGTTAGATAGTTTCTAGGGTCAAAAACTATCTAAACCATTACGAAACAACGTCGCCTGTTGATGATTTCTTTGTCCGATGAGAATAAATCCTTATAGAGTTTATCTCAAAACTCTGTATGTAGACACTTTAAGTACAGATTTTACGATGAACGTATTACATTCAAAAGTTTACGGGAGATGTAACTTTGTCTATTTTCATATTCTGTTTATTGCTACAACATGTACAGTCATGAGCAAAAATATGTACAAACTGTTACAATTTCCATCGTACTTATTTTGTATGAAAATAAAAATTGAACTATTATTACTAGTCAACAATTAATTCACAGTGGTAATAAACAACAAATTTAATAAGCAGTAGTAATGTTACTTACCCAACCCGCACTTAGCCTAGCCTAGTGGACTGAAGGCCTAACTCCCACGTTACGTGAGAAGACTCTTGTACAGCAGTAGGGCAGTAATATTTTTTCTATAGCCATTAGTAAAAACCCTGTATCAAATGTGACATCTTTTTGCTTTTGACTGTACTATGGTGTTGTAATGTCGGACGAGCTGTTTGTTGTTTTCGTCTCGAAACCGTAATAGTTTGTGAAATACTGGCTCCCAGGATAAGTTTACAAAGTTGTGTGAAACCGTGCGTGTTTTCCCTCAGTGACTCTATTAGAAATGATTTCTCAAATACTTTTTTTGGTTGTAAATATTATTTATTGCCTGAGCGGTTGAAATAGGGCTTTGTCGGTGTTAATATTTTTTCTTTGATCCGCATTAGTTGGGAAAATATTTTATTTGTCTTGTGTTAAAATGAAGTATCTATTGACAATGAATTTACACAGCTATTAGTATACTAGCTTATAACTAAGTTGGCTAATATTATTTTATCACGATGGCAGAGTTAGAAACGAACATTCATCAGCTTTCCCAAACCATCGCATTCACACTTATAATATTATTCTTAATTTACTTATCATTTGCGTTCTCAATATAGTCCTTTAAATATTATTAGTAGCCAATAAAGGTATATTGCTAACGACAAAGTCGACAAATAATTTTTATCAGCAAAAGCAACTCGATAATAACTAGCAAATTTCGTTGAGTGAATATTCATGAAGACTGATTCAAACCAGCTGAGTCACAGCCACCTATAAAATACGGGATATATACGAACAAAAATGTGAGTTACTACCGCTATCAATTTTACCTGCAGGTATTAGGAACGAAGAACGCTCATTTCAACAGCTTTTATGGAACAAGTTATAAAATATTCCGTAGAATAAGAGAGAGAGATTTTAAAAAGGATTGTTTAGTAAGAATTTTCTATATTGATTGTATTCGATTAGAAATTTGCCGTGTAAGAACTTTAATCAATTTTACAATTTTAGATTTGCAATCATATTGTGTGGGTGCATCAATTTAGAGGCAAAAGATTGACAACAATGCGACCATAAAGTTTCGAAATCAATCTGATAATATTATCACTCATTAAGGACTAGAACCGAGTTATTTGTTTTGGTCCAAGCATTTAAGTCATCCAAGTCTTTTCATAGAACTTGAAACATTAAAAGCCTCTACAGCAAAGACAATTTAAAATTTTAATTTCGGTTTTTTAATTCACCAAAGTAAGGCTCTAGTACCATAAAATTTGATCTTGTTTTTATTACATAAACACCAGATGTTGGCATCAGTTTATGTTTTTAATTTCTTAGAGTACAATCAGTTGATGCAGACGCCATTTCTCAGATGGAAGAAGCAAATAACTTTGGAGACTTGGCGCACAGATTAATTTCCTCTACGCGATTTCCGTCTTGACTCTGCGTTGAGACTTGTTAAAACGAATAAGCTGTATTTAAATGGATAAAATTGGTTGAATCGAATTTAAAATGTTTAGTTTAAAATACAACAAAAGCATTGTAATCAAAAGTATATTTTACTAACTTTACAAAACTGCTTCACTGTTTGTGTTATCGAATTCGTTATACCGAAGTATAGTGGACAAAAATGTGTTAGTAACCATACAGAACTTTTTTGCTCGGTACTAATGAGTATCGATGATTTGACATTTAAAATGTATTGCTTTCTCCCGGCGCCCGCTAGAGGCGCCTATTCATATTTTCAGTCGATAGTGGAGGAGAATCGCGCTAGTGCTTCAGTTGTCCAGTGCTTGCGTAAGCGAAATCTCAAAACTTAAATAAAAAACGTCTCATTTTTAAAGTAATCGATACGTACAGCATTTATCCTGCGTTAGTCACACCAAGTTAAGGGATCAGGTGGCTCAAAAGTATCCACCTGTTTTAGAGAACGATATTAGTTTTGCTGGCAAACGAATAGGCAGTGCAACGTTTGCCAAATTGCAGATGACTATAAAGGACGTTCCCCTTAGACCTCGTGCACATTTTACAAACAATGTTTGTGTCTAAGCTGTATTCACGATCACTTATCCTATTTGAAGTGTCTCGAGCTGTAGTTTGTTTGGACTAGTCATATTTATTCACTGGTACTTATCAATACACGAAAAATTTGCATATATATTTGGAAATTTATTTAGGCAATGCACTGTGGGTCTACCAATGTCTTTACTTTTAAATATTACTGCTATAACTGTAAAAGTAAGTCAGAGAAGTTTAAAAACGGAGAGAAAATAAGTTAATGGACAAATTTCGTGGTGCTTGTTTTTAGATAATGCGTAGTATACATACTACACCATATACATACATACTACACGTCATTGCACAATTGCAATCACTTCCAAGCATAGTACCTTAAATAAACATAATATATTGGTTCTATATAATACCTTCTAAGGGCGTTGACTTGTGCACAGTAACATTTTCCTTATACCTACTTAATTAAGTAGCTATTTATAACACTTCTTGTAGCATTAAGTAGCGACTCAAATTAGAGTCTAATTTGGACAATGATTGGCTTTCACAAAAGCACTTAATTCTGACTTTATGTAATTAAATTAGATTTCTTCCTTTATCGTCTAAATTTTTTTATCGAAACAATTACTACTACTCGTGTTTGATATTTAGTTGTTTCTGGGAACATCTGAAGGAGTGTTATAAAGTCATATGGTTAATAATAATCTTTAGAGGCAAAATGTCAAAGATAGATTAGGAGAAAACAATCTTATTTTCTTAGTTTTACTACTACTATTATACTTACTTTGAAATAAATATAACAGTAATAATGTAACAAACAAATAATGTTACAACACTTTTCTCGCTAAACTCTGAACTGTAAAGCTACTCAACGTGCCTACTACTATACCTCTAAACTCTAAAAGATGTTTGCTGCAAAACCTATTTTGTTCATCAAACAAACTACGATGCCTATCTTTCTAACAGGCATATGAAACTTAACACACTAACCTTACTTCCTCACACAAGTAGCCTTGATGCAAGCATTAAAGCCCCAAATTGACAATCATTATTAACAAAGGATGTTGTTCGCGCTATAGACAACGGTCATTCAATTTAGTTGTTCGGAATTAAACTAGATAATATCTCAGCTTAATGGGTAAAGGAAAAGCATAAAATGTTATGGTACAACTCTGGGTGTTTGTAGGAAAGAGGATAGGTATCTTCCTGTATTAGGTATGTTGGACCATTTGGCCAGTTTCTTCAGATTGGGTTTGGTTCTCTGTACTTATGTAAGACACTTAATGTTAGTAATGCAATATAATAAGAAAAGTATTAAGCAACATTATTAATATTAGCTTTAAAATATTTTTATAGTATTTTTAACTTAAGCTAGTTTTATTTTTTTATGAAATTCCTAGCCCTATATTAATTGCGTTTCTTTAATACTTCAGAAGCTGTTTGTAAAAATAAAGGTGAACTAAATTATGGCATATATAGTTCAAAAATATTTTTATTTTTTAAACAACATCTGGTAAAAGTCGTATTGAAGTTCTTAACCCAAGATTATACAGGCCTGTCCAAAAACAAGACATAAGTTTTAGACGAACACCATCGTTGGCGGAAACTAGACGCCTCGGGCTGTTAAAACATTCAGCTTGCATGCAAATAACTTCACACTTAAGGCCGGTTGCACTGACTAACTAGAACAATAATGGATAATAAACTAAATGTCAAATTTCTTTAGCATGACGATATTATAACAATCGTTTATGGCTATCTAATATGATATGAGCATTAACGCAAAATGTACAAATTATATTATTACAATGCAAACAGATTTGAAATGTTGTGAGTATTGAAGGGTACCATGCGCTTTTATTTTTTGACGTTTCAATTTATTTACATTGAAACAATTAATTTTCAGTCAAAATTTAATTTATTTATTTAAAGGAACACCAGTTACAATTATTAAGATGTTACATGTCATAGAAACGTGAAAAAAAAAGATCGATGTCATTAAATTGCTCAATGCAGATCAGTATATTTACAATCTTAATCGCGTTACGTAAGCCAATTATTAGAACAATAACAAATTATTAACTAAAGGCCAGATTTTTAAGCCACGAAGATTTCAAATCGACTTTAAAATTATAGTTATATGGTGCAACCAACCCTTAACTGGGAATGTGCTAAGAATTCCAGTTCCAATTTTCAAACGTGGTGGCATCAGACAAAAGATTCGAGATATGAAATTTCGAGGATCCGTCTACCCTTCGATAAAGTGACTACGAATATAGCTTGGGCATTTGAGGTATTTGTCTTTCAGTCTACGGCAAATTCGAATTGTACTAGCAATTTTTCTGCCGCACGAAAGTTACAGAAGTATGAACGGAATTGTTTAAAATTGGAAAGATGGTGATAACATTTTGTAGGCACTAGAATTCTTTCTTTTTTGACGCTGAATTTGTTTTGAGGTTTGCTTTCATTCGATGAAAGTTTTTGTTTAGTATAACTCGTGTAGGTTTTCTTATATACAACGTTTCTTAGAAGTAGTCGTCATCCACGAGAAGAGAAACATTCTCTTTTTAGTTTACTAATATTTATTTATTTATTTTATATATTTTACTTTATATACAAACGTTGTATAATGGCGGACTTAATGCCAATGGCATTCTCTACCAGTCAACCTACGGGTGATGCAGAGATAAGAAGATAATATAAGATAATATCTAGTGATGTAAGCTTAGCAGTGTGTCCATCACCAAATAATAAATGTTCGGGCGATTTAATAGAATATTTACTATAACAAATGGTAACATGTAAATTGCAAGGGTTCAAGAGGGTTGCGGTTTTGGGGTAGAGCGCATAAAGTGGCGGTCAGGCGATACTGGATTCGGGTAAAATACTGGTTATAAAACCCCATGGGTTTTCACTGGTTGTACCGGACATGTTGATCATTGATTTATCAATCAGTAATTGCATAATATATGAACTAAGAAGTATATACTTGTATATTGATAAATTTTATTGCTTATATTACATTTATTTAGCGGATGTGAAACGTCCAAATTATACTAATTGCTAAGCTAGTACAGAATACATAACCCAATAATTGAGCTGAAGAGTCTCAGGCTAAGGAAAACGACAAACAAAATAAAACAATGTTTATTTCAGTCTAAAAGTACCAAAACAATAAAAAAACTCATAAAAATATTTTTAAATATTCTTCTGTCCAAAATATTATATTTCACAATACTAAAATCCAAATACGAGCTGAAAATATTTCATCTAAAATAGTGTTGAGCGTTTTAAACAGGTGAAAATTTTATGATACCCAGTAGATATAAAAGTTGGAATAAATAATAAACGTTTATTGAACAAAATATGAGCTTTACTTTTCAAACGAGCTGTTAAACTATATTTAAATTTATTGGACGATGTGAAGAGTTTATCTGCGTTGTTGTATTCGGATTTCACTAATTACTATTGTCAATTGGGAATTTTATTGTGAACAAGCGTTAAATAATATTTAATAACTATGTTAATAATCTACATAAATGTATAAAACAGGAAATAAATGAATAAATTCACGCGTTTTTCTCATAGGGTAGGTACAGATCAAGGAACGCTCCTTCCTACGATATCATACAGTAATATCAGTTAAATACGTGCCTAAATTGTTTTGCTGAATAGCGGACCTACCTGATAACCGTTGACAAACATTTGCTAATGCGTTTGCAAATTAGCCTATGTCCAAAACATTTTCACAAAAATATTCTGGAGTACACTATCGTAATACACTTCACCCTGTACTTACCTTATCAGATGGTTTCCGAAGACCATAAAAACTTCTGTACATACGTACAGTTGGTACAAATGTACGGCTCTTGGCCCACTTATCTTGGGCCATCGCTGCGAGAAGGAGAAAGTTAAATGAGGAAGAAAATCTATGGGTTGTTTAGTTGATTCCGGCTTTAGCGCTAATTCACAAACTACTTAATCTTGTTTCGTACGAACAAGTTTAAGCTGGACGGCATTAAGATCGACTCTAGATTCGACGTCGTCCGATCTCGAACGGAATGGCAATTAATTTGTTGAATGCCGTATTGCTTGCTACGATTTAAACTTGCTTCATATTTCTGCTGACTAAGTTTAAGATCAGTTTATAACTTGGACTGGATTATTTTGTTGCGAAATCGTCTTTGCTCGATAGTTTATCAATTTGGAATGTTAATAATTGTGAACTAACTTTTGTTAAAACGCAAATAGAAATTGCTTATTTAATTCTGTTTTATTGAATTTTATTAATACGTTAACGGAAGGGTTTGATAATCGCGGACCGTTGATAAAGCACACTTGTTTCATCTGTTCCATTCTTAATCCCAAGGATTACACATAGGTGCTTTGCTCCCGTTCCTCCATAGCTGAGCTTTAAGACTTGTGATGAAGACTTCTTAGGTACAAGCCTAACGGCGAGAACCCACTTCTAATACATAACTCATATCTCTAGTAAGATGTGATAAAATCAGATCCTTTCTTTTGGTCGGATATACACCACAGTTGAACCAAACACTACATGCATTACTATTCAATACAGAACATTTATGTCAGCTTAGAACTAGATTCAAGGGACATAACGTGTGCTCACCGAGTCCCATTAACGCAACTGAGCCTCGGCTTACATTACCAACTGTGGACGGCCCTACAGTCCGACGGACTAATCCCCTCTTGCCTTGAAGAGCACGTTAAGCGGTTGATACTGGTTGCTTGCTATTGGTTAAGCGTAGGCTTGTCTACAAGACCAATGAGATGTGATATTGCATTGGATTTAGTATCATTGCTAACTTAGATTTCTGAGAAATCTCTTGCATTTGATTCTCGTGTTTACACCTAATTAAATTCACATTTTTATACCACAATATTATTAAAACTAGGACCTTTGCTCGACAATAATTAAGATGAGATTAAAAAAAACTCTGGCTACTGTATCCCTATCGGGAAGACCGACTTCTTCATCTGAGGGGCAGATGAAATTGAAAAAGCTCTATAGCACATTGTGTGGCTACGGTAAACGAACCCGAAATCTCGTTAGCTGTAGTCGCAAGCCATACTCATAGAGGCATATTTATGAAATTATTGATCATCTAAAATTAACTCTAATGCTTAATTCCATAGTAAAAGCTAGTTAGCAAGTATCATAGCTAACTAGTAACCGAGCCACGTTTCAGCTTATATCGTTATCAAAGCAGGATTTAATTGGTTAATTTCCTCCCCGGAAATTGTTTGTCAATCATAAATAAGTTATACCTGGTAAGTTTTAGTCGAGTGATATGACACGATTAGATTGCTGCTTCGTGAAAGTTTTTAACGGTATCAGAGGTTTATTTATAATACATCCGTATCATATTACTAGGAGTATGAATTTCTTGGATAGTTGCATATAGATAGTGTAGTTTATAAAAATGTATATTCATTTGTAGAGCATAGTATAGTATTATAATATCATTTTCTTGAAATATTATGATTTTGATTCAGCCTGTCGCGTTTATCGTAAGTTTATTTTTGGTTTAGAAAAGAGAGAATCACATTTTTCCTTATATGAAAGGCAGAGACTAAAGAACATCACACTTACTGTGATCCATGCTTACTTCATGCTCATAACGTCCTCCGAAAATCAATGGAACGTTCAAATGAACTGCCTACTGGTAATTCAATTTCAACCAACCAAGTATATGTACTAGAACAATTCGAATGGAAAATGTAAGTCAGTGAATCATCAATTGCTGCTTGTCTTGCTTCGTATTGCTCACAAGTTCATTGAGCCACAACTCAACTGAGGAAAATTGGTTATACGAAGCACTGTGTTCGCGTGCACTGTGATTGCTTACTGAGTTATTGAGATTGCCAGTCATATCTGATGTAGTTTACCTATATCATATGGGTAAATATAGTAGGCCAAGTTGAGGCTAGATTTGCGCTATGATCGAGATTACAGTGGCTATGTATGCGTAAGCGGTTTGTCGTTTACGTGTCGAGGAATGGTGCCGTTTGAAGGCAGGTTTGCGTATTGACTGTTTGGTGCACCTGTACCTGCAGCTAGTGTAATAGCGAATATGTTTGCTGACTTGAAACTTGTTAGAACCTTTGGAGAAATCGACATTTTGACACTAAGCACGTTTTCAGAACAAGTACACATCTATCCATTTAGACAATTTACGTTACTCTTATGTTAATCGCTTGGTAGTTGAAGCAAGTAAGTAGAAAGTAGAAATTTCTTTCTAATTAATTTAAATAATCGACGGTTTTGTATAAATAGATATATGGTTGTGTATGAAGGAAAGGGAGTATGTAAGGATACGTTACCTCTAGGAAAAAAAGGCGTAATTCATGTTTGTATTTATGTATCATCTTAAATATATGCAGCCAATGGTCCAAAGTCTTACCATTCTTCCAGTTTCTTCGAGAACAAGTCTAACAAGCTAGCAACATATATTTTACCGCTGTAGTTAAACTTTGAAGTCAAGCCAAGTTATGAGTACGACACTGAAGAACATCATAAGAGTATGCTCTTCAAACTAACAACAAATAGTAGTAAATCAGGCTCGGTATATTCCAGTCTCGTCCGTGCAAAGTTTAAAGCTAACATGACGACCGGTGTTAACCAAGGAGATGTTATCGTGCCGTAAACCGCACATTTAACGGCAGGTGACAAACTTGTATTATATTACTGAAAAGTTAATTATAAAATGTAAGTTTTGGTACGATATTGTGTTGGGAAACGATCTAGTACGTATCAAATGAGCATCAGTAGATTAAAGAACGCAAAGCGAATTCACTAAACTCTGTCAATTTTTAAATTTATAAGCGTTTCTCGTAATCGAAAATGCTTTATTTTATATTAATAATTTTAAATACATTAAACGCAATTATTGTTTCATTGTCTCGAAAGTTAAAACTTATAATCGAGTAAAAATACAAGTTACTTTTTAATTAAAAAACCAGTAAAATCTCGACGAAACAAATTGCAGTGTTCTTTTAAAAAGTCGCTCTGATTGTACTCTATGGAGAAAGAGTAATAAATTGCGGTCCACTTTGTTCTTTATCTGGTCCGAGATGGCGGCTTCAAAAGGCTGCGTAATAAGGAAACGACAAAACAAGTACACATCCGGATTAATAGATTGGCTCGTTTCTACGCTTCAGTAACAATGGCCAATATCGTTCATAGGCACAATGAAGAAAGGCTTTTTGTAATTTCTTTGATTTGGTTTTACATTAATGCTTGATTAAAAAGCCTTTTAAGTTAGTTAAAAGCCAGTGTGCTGCATTTGTATCGAGTGAAGTTATTAAGAACTTTAGGCCAGTTTACAAATTATTTCTGTATAGTAGATTTATTGAATTTGAAACTGGCTTTGCTTTTTTGAGTGGCAGCTTGGTCGGTAGAGCAATTTTTGAAATTATAACCTGCAACCTCTCGATCGTAACCTTTGGATTACTAAACGCTTTTAATGTAACTATAGAAAATATTGTTGACGATGTATCTTGATAGATCCCTAAGAGGTTTATAGATGCCCTACTTGAATTTGAAAACCGTATTCGTAAAACAAAGCTCCTCAGAAATATTAAACAATTCTTTACTGTGTATCTAAAGTAAAAACGGTTTTTGAGACGAATAAGTAGCTTTTAAAAAGTGCTATTTTGTATTGAAAAATGATTTGTGAATCTGATTGATATTGGCTTTGCTTTTAGTCTGAGACAGTGTTTTGTAAGTAGATTCTAGTAATACGTAATAACTGATTCAGTTTACGACATCAAAGCGAAAACTACTTGCAATAGTAAAAGGTTTGTGAATAAAGAAAACTAATATATTTAATGTATTCTAAAACAAGAATGCTCGAATAGAATTCGCTTCGTTCTCTTTCATGATTTACTTAGTTTTTAAAGTTATTTGGTTATATGAAGATGATGATTTAGTAATTTATTAAGGCGCTTAATTTTTTTTCTAATGAAATGCTAAAAACAAGATTAGACGAGATTAATTTTAGTTTCAATATTCCCAATAAATCGAATGCTATATATAAAAAAAAGCTGATTAAATCCAAACTTTCTTAACGGATTAGTTGAAAAAATTACTTTGCATTTTTATAACAATAAGATTTAAATTAAATCAGTAATAAAAAGAATGATGATAAAGTATAATAGCGAGAATTGAATCAACTCACGTCTCGTTTAATTTGGATTGTCTTAGAAAAAGAGAATGATGAATTCGCGAACAGTCTTGCAATAAGAGGTTGTATAACGAGCATAAATTTATGAGACAGCCTTCACAAAATTACTTCCGCCCGCATTTGAAATGTTCGTATTATTGAAATTTCCCGTACAGATTGACGTTGGAATACCTGAGATTTATACTTTGATCTTTTAAGATACGCCTACGTCGAGATTGAATGTATAGAGCGAAGTTCACGTGAACAATAGTTCCCTCAAAGCCTTTCAGAGGTCACATGACAACTGATATCGTTGCCATATTATTGTCATGCGTTATTTTCTTTGAATAGATCTCTGTGGCCTATTTGTACCAGATTTCCTTTTATAAAGTGATTGTGTGTTTAAAAATAACCGCGTTGTTGCTAAGGAGAATTGTTATAGCCAAATCTTAACTCAAATTATACTTTACTAAAAATAAGGACACATCAATCTCAATAAACAAAGACTGGTTGAAAGATAATTGGTGGAAAACATTCAAAAGATCTAAAATCTAATCGGAAAGAAGGTCGAGTTGTACAAAAACAAAGTCATATCTATCATTGGACTTATAGTTTTAATTGATTCAGTCCAACATTTTTCAATAGCGAGTCGAAGTAACGAGATATAAACGCTAGGCTGACGTGACGAGGTCTCTAAGGCCTTACCTAAAAGTATACCTAAAAGAGTATAAATAATAAATTGCCGTTGGGTCTGTAATCTAGCGAAGTGGAGCCTCGAAGGAATAGCCAGAAACCTCTCATCGATGACAGTTTGAGAGGTAGCGACATTTTTAAATTGGGGCACTGTAAAATTATGCAACGGTTTTTACAAGAGAATTTCTGCGAATTATATTATGTATAAATATACGTATGTTTATCATACATAGTTATAAAAAAATGTCAATTAGACAGAGATAGATTAAGTATGAAATGATGTAAGAATGCTAGTCTGTATTTAGAAAGATAATAGTTATGTAATTCATCAACACAAATTAAAATCGAATCGAAACAGTAATTAACCGCAAAAGCGTTACAGATATAGTTAGTTTTCAAAATTTCAAACAGAAAATATGCCTTGTGACTATTTTCTCGGGCACGATGCCAAGCTTGAATTTGTACAGAGATGTTTTTTTACTTCTTTAATTTCAATTTGGATGTAAAAATCTAGCTGTAATAATTATAGCAAGTTTCAAATCTGGTAGCCGGGTCACAAAACACTGTGGCGCGGTCGGTAGTCATTTGGTAGAGTCGAATCCCGGATCGGGCAAATTAATATTGGTCTTTTTTTGTTAAAATATGGCAATAGGCTTGCCTTCTATTACATGAGACTAATATGTTTAATGACGAAACGTGGGCGTATTCCATACATGGTTTATAACTTCATGAGTAACAAGCGCGATATTGCGTGTGTATTTTTGAAAACACTTTTTATGAAATAACCTCCCTGCTACTGATCTCTAACCTTGAAATAAACTACGTAGTTTTAAAATTAATTCAGTATCCTATACAAGATTTACACCTCAGGATCTCTTTAATCCTTCATTATAACGCTCTGAGAGCGGCTGTATAAAGAATTCATACTTTTTGTACCTAATCCATCACCGTGGATTATTTTATGAACACCACTGAATTATTGAGACCGTTCTATTAATCTTAAATACGTATGCTTTTAGTAAATAAAAATGATTATTTGAACGTTTGTATGTTTTATGAAGACAATCACGTAATGTTGCGGTGTTCTGATGTACAATATTAATCGTAGATGTAGGTTTTTTAAACCAATTTTATATATTAGTTAGACTTTTATTTATCTATTATGAAGTTAAGGATTCAAGTATTCGATTTTGAGAAATTATTTTATTGGAAGGAAACTTATTGTTTCCTCAATTTGTTATCAGGTTTGTCGTTTTTGATTATTACTCGAACAGAAAACAAAATTATGAAATTATTATGACACTACATTAATTTCAAAAACGACTTTATACAAATTTTGTTTTACTAACACTCTGTATCTATACAAATAAATATACACATACCTACATTTAAATCGTGTTTCAGTTCTAATATTTAAATACATTAAACTTGGTTTCATCAAAATGTTATTTACTATATTCAGTATTAATGGTATTTCGTGTTTTCTGTTTGTTTTCTCTCAAGTAAGCTAGGCTTAAAGCCTACATAACGTTTAAAGTGAAAAGCCCGGGTTCACGAGTTATGAGAATTAATTTTCGTTTCAACACTATTACCAATGTATTCTGATTTTATGTAGAGAAATCTAAATGTTCGTGTATTTCTTGAAATGTAATTTGTATTGTTGAATTTTCGCGTTTCGACTTCGTGGTAATAAAACAAGTACAGCAGTAATATTCATCAGAATCTGGAAGACATTGTTCTTCCCGAGTTCGGAGCAAAACCATAGTGCAGAAATTTTTCGTAATCTTTATTATATTCTAGCCAATTAGCACGTAAACCTTCTTATAGATTAATGACTTGAGCTTCAACAGGCAGTAGAAATCTCAAATTTATATTTACAAATTCAAAGTTTCTTCTATAAAACCAGGCCTTCTGCATGAGGCAATGTAACAAAGAGTACTATAGTCAGATTATCTGCATAAAACAAAGCCCGAGGTAATGAATTCAGCTGAGATTCAGTGTAGCAACGATCGATATCCTTTTTGTTTATCCTTGCACGATCTACGAAACAATGTAGCCGTGATTTAGTTAGCAGCTTGCTTCGTTGCAATGTCAATGAAGTTTTGGTCTTATTGCTAGTTCGGTAATTTATATATTTAGTTTCGTGTTTTGCCTCTACCGTGTTATTGTTGTAAACAATGTAGAGTTAAGGCTATAAAATGTAGTGATGTTTTATTTTAAATTATTGTTTTTACGTTAGTTAATAGGTATATATTTTTATTGTTTTATAGCTTCACGCACTTCATGTCCGAAGGTATAATATATGTCAGAGATATGCCGTAATCTTACATACCCGAGTAGATCTTTTAATTACTTCAAGAAAAGAGAGTGGGAGTCGTAGCCTAACACCGTAGGGAAGGGGCCCTTGACGTAAATGGTTTATTATTAATTAAGTATGGATTATTGCCATAAAAACATAAAGTATTTTTTTTTTAATTAAATTTGTTCAAAAATGTATATAAAAATGAAAGTATACGTGGTATATCTACTAAAATGAAACGTAGGTCGAACAGACACTAAAGCCTCGACGTGCACCGGCGCACTGCAACAGGAATCCATTTGTCATAATTTAACCAAAATGGATTGCAACAATATATCTTCGGTAATAAATAATAGTATATTATGCATTTACACTATGAATAAACGCATCGATATTTAAAGCTTACAACAAATTTATCGTTGTAACTACGGTTATTCATTATTTTCTTGTTATTAGTAAGAATGCCCCACTAAATCACTTGTCTTTTTGGTTATTACTCCGTTACCGTCATAGCGTGATCTTAGTAATCCTATAATTTTTTTAAGGATATGACTTAGTAACGAAGTAGTAACAGACGTATGGAAGTACGGATTTCAATAATAAAAATATATAGCATAAAACCCGTGAACAGAGAAGGGAAATGCCGTAATGAATTATTAGAAACAATTATTCTTTAATTTCAAGTCCTTTCGTATGAAAATTAAATTCAAAAGCCAGTATTAGGGCGCTTACCGAGAAACGTATTACAGTACATATCTAAGCTTTATGAATCTAAGTAAGCCGTCATTATTAAGAGACGTATGTATGTTACCGCGGGTGCCCTCTAAGGGCTTGAACTGACTTGCTCAGGTAAGGGTACTTTAAAATTTTTGTTATTTATCTTCGAAGAGAATTGGATGAAACAGTGCAACTTTTTAGTGGCATGATGGCTGTAGATTGTCAATTGGGTTTAAAGGAAAGTTTTCGGGATTGTATGTTAAGATTCTGATCTTACACTTACTAGTGCTTAAGTTTAATTTTCAAAGTTTTAAATGATAATCAATATTTGGAGCAAAGAAATGAATTATGAAATGTAGGTTAAATATTAAATAATTTACTGTCAAAATTGTTCTTCAAACCCTTGCATTGATGAAGTGTAGGTACTGTAAACCGGCAAAACAACGTAAATGGTTACTATTTAAATAAATAAACTAGGCGACTTTTACCCTCCAACTATTGTCAGCACGTAAGACTAATTTAAGGATTAAATAATGCCATATGAATTGCGCAGATTTTCTACATAGTAACTAGTCTGTCCGTACCCTAAGTCTGTAACTGGGGTAAGTGTGGACTCATTAAGTCGCCTAATGATGTGCCGCTGTCTTAACTTAACCCCTTTAGTATTCTATTAAATCAACTCTGCGGGTTTTGAGTGAGAAATGCGACGTCGTTCCGTTTGCACTTTACTTGAGTTTGTTTATTGATAACTTGGATTATTTGAAGGATAAAATCTTTGAATCTATTCGCTAAATCTAGCTGCCTTTGTGCAAGGTCTGGAGTTTATTCTCGGCTCGTGATGGAATAGTTCACAGTAAATCAACTCGTAGATTGGTCATGTGTTGATGGATAGCATATATAATAAGAGGTACGATACGTAATTAACGAACTAATTATAAATGAAAAATGTTTGTTACTCGATAGTACCGACTGTTTAATATCGTGTAATAGTTCAAACTATATCAAAACTGAAACGTGGATGTATATATGAAATATCATACATACATCTCTGCTGATCATCAAGTATATCAAAATTTATGTTACAACAACCTACAAAAAAGCGACTTGTTTTGTTATTTTTCACACCGGCTAAAGGACTTTGAGTGTCACTTTATAAGCTTTAATCTAACACATTTTCCATTTACATCGACGCTGTTAATCTCTTTTATCAATCTCCTCTCATCCTTTTACGTGACCAAAGGAATCTAATTAATATGTAAATACGGCTAGCACTTAGCTGTGAATTTAGGGGTGGGTATGACCTAGAACCCTTCTGAAACCTTAATCGTGAGAGTATCCTAGACTCTCATGTTATTTTAGAAAATAAATTTTCAAGTATTTGTTACACGTGTCTAAATGTTTGTAATACAATTTAATAATCTATAACCCTGTACAGGTTAGCGCGATTTTCTACAATTGGTACTATCGAGTCACGTTAGTGTGACATTTAAAATTTATTGCAAAAATAGTTTTTACGGCGTCCGCTAGAGGCGCTGGTAAATTTTTAATACAATATTTAGTCGATCAAAATCGACCAAGGGAATATTGTATGTAGAAGAATAAATCCTGAAGAAGGTAAATTGTTGTGCATTGAAACATTTTCGTATCCGATTCATAACATTATATTTATATCATGAACAACAAACAATTCAAAACTACTCTAAACTTTAAAATAAAAGCGTAACATATAACTATCTACATGGTATAACACCTGCGTACATTTTACACGAGCTCGTGTGTGAAGTGCTAAGGGACAGAAACATTGTTGGCTTGTCCGAACTTGTTGAGTAACATAACGATATTCTACGTGAGACACCGTGCAGGGGAAATATTGTAGTCATTCGTAAAAGGACAAGTTTTATATTATTTAGAACAATGGCTTTGTCTATGGTTAAAGTGGTAAATCGGCTACGAGAATCGCGGGTTTGGTTTATACAAGGATTCTAAACCTAGTGCGGGCATCAAACCAGAGGTCTTATTATTGCTGTCGACTATCGAAAATCGGCAAGTTAATGACATTTTTTTTATTACAGTTTAATCAGCTCGACAAGCGAGGGCACTATGTACTATTTTCACAGTTATCATCATAATATGATCACTTTCAAATTTCAAACTGTGGACACTCGATAGTACCGAGTGTTGAAAATCGCGCAACATTCAAGCATACGTTTTGTTAAGAAAACTAATGAGCCGTTTTATTGAAAACTTATTTCTAATATTATATCCAAATAGTGAAAAAAACTTACTTGACGTAATATTAACAAATACTATTTAAAAACGTTACTTTGATTTATTATCATTTTTAAATAAATCAAATCTCAACTTCAAACAAACGATCCCTCAACGCACTCACATTACAATATGCGATAATGCGCATCACGATTTAAATTCACGAGCACCGAAATGATCCATTTATTATGACCATTAACAACCGTATCTCAGTGAGAATGGAAATGACGCTAGTTGCCACCAGACTACTCGTATTTATGGACTCACATCACCAGAGGTTACGAGATAATGAAGATTTAATTTTCGGTATTAACCTTTGTATGCGAGCTTATTGGACATGCGTTTATTTATTGCAAGGATTTATTGGGGTGTTGCGGAACGTTTAAAATTCTTTTGGGATTTGTCGTGGGAAATTACTGGGTAGGAAAAATAAGTGCTCAACGATCTGCTCTCGAGCTGCAACAATTTTTTGAAAGTGGGTGTCATATATTCACTTTTATGTGATCTTCAAATTTTAACCAAGAACATCCCATTTGCTATATCAATTCGTTTTGATAATCATGTTACGTTCTCGTAATTTTTTTTGTAGGACTTCTCTCGATTACTGAAGTAGCTGATACCTTCTTTCGTCGTTTGGAACTGGTGGCAGCGTTATCTTAATGATTATTTTTTACAGCCGGTACTATCAAGCATCGAGGGTTTGACGTTTAAATGTACTGCAAAAATAGTTCTTACGGCACCCGATAGAGGCGCTGTTCAGATATGTATAAGGAAAATTGTCGAAAGTAAGCCAGTTTCCGATAATCGATAATAGTAGAAAATCGCCCTTTTCAACACAAACAGCTACGTGAACTTAGCTTACAGCGTCAAAATATTTCATTCGATTGACATGTACACCGTAGAGGTAAGCTTTGTGCATAAAATAGTATCACTATATCGCACTTGAAAATATATGTCTATTGAAACAAGTCCCAGTTATATCAATATTCGAGGTAACATAGTCTTTTATTTGGTCACCGAGTATATACAGGTACCTTTTGTATTTATTTTCTGCGCGATTTTTTCCACACACATTGTACTGGGCATCTGTTATGTTTGTTAGTTATGGTTTGTTTAGACTAGCTATGTTGAAAGTCAATACTATGACACATGCGGTAGTCTCAAATGTTAAAGAAAGTTTCTTACTTTGCCATGATCAAGATTCGAGATGTTTAAAAAGCCCTTAAATAATTTGGAAATCGAACCTGAGACCGATGAGCAGTTGCGTAAATTTCGGAACAAATCACCGAGGGCTTAAAAATCGTGCCCTATTAAAACGTTTTATTCTATACCAACCTTAGGTGTCTAATTTTGATGTACTTGGTACAAGAGAAGCGATTTTCTACATATTTCTATCAGCTATTGAAAAAATGTAATCAGCTCCTGTAGCGAGCGCCGCAGGAACTATCTTTGCACAAGTACATTTTAAGTATCGGACTTTCGGTACTCGATAGTACCGACTGTATAGAATTGGGAAAGAGTAAATTTCGTAAAACAAATGTATGCCTATGTATATAAAGCTTATGAAGCAACTGCAATACTGGTTGTGGTGAGATATAGCCACAATATCTTGGTTAGCGAGCGGTTTGATACTCGTATATTATGACATTAGTACAGTAATGCAAGCTAGCCAGTGGAGTTACCTATTACAGTCTATATGGCTGTGTACAGCAACGACCGGTTCTACATAAGGCCAAATTTGGTTTAAAAACTAAAACGTAACCTGTATGTTATTCAAACGGTTGTAATTGTAAAATTGAGAGATTAATTAAAAATCAATTAGTTCCTATTAACTCAATTCAGTATTGAAGCTAAACAAGTGCCTAAAAATTCCTTCGTGATTTGGAAACAAAGATTTTAATAGTATTTTTTTTTGTATTTTTTGGAGCAACTAATCCACTTTCCATCTGCCCAGCAACTTAACTTAGTTTAATAAAATCAAGCGCCACCAATTTATATATTACGATATCGCAAACCTCGATCAAAACAGTGGTTACAAGCTAATACCTAATATATTATTATTACAAGTAAGGAAACCGTTATAACACAAACATATATTACATCCTCAAGCTTCACTTTCACATACAACCCGTTGTAAGTACGATAATTCCAAAATGAAAATACCATCTTCATGGTTCAAAGGGTCTCGTAGCTCAATGATATTAAATTCGTATAATTTATTTTATGCACGATACGTGTATTGAGTACCAAGTACCTTTTCCATTATTTATTTTTACATATTTTATCCTTTTCCGCATCACTCTTTGATTTTTGAGGAAGTAATAACCAATATGCTTAGGAGATATGATAGGGATTTTTTCAATGCTTTTCACGTTCAAAGGGATTTTCCCGTAGATTTAGGTTACACAGTTACCATACCATAAAATACATATTAATGCGAGTGAAATGTATGATTGATTTTTGAAATTGGCCTGGCCACCTCTTACTTAACTATCATATAAATATGTAGGCGTTACTGAAGCTCTAGATGGAGTTTCTCCGCGGCAATATCATATTTTACCAATAGTTTGACGTTTGGACTTATATGTATTCCTTGAAGTACATGATATTGAAAACTGTATTCTACAGAAAAATAAAAACATAATGTGGCATAATTTATCAAAAATGGTTTATGACTTCACATTGAATATGTCATTGTGTATAAATTATTACTATTAGTATAAAACGAATATTATTACATGTTACTTAGTTGTTGAAAAAAATTGTCTGCAAAAACGCGTCACGGATAAGATATCCAAAAAAAGAAACATTTACAGAACGTCACACTAGCAGAAACAGAACTGAGCTGAAAAAGCCGTTATTTGTAATTATGAAGCGTAACGAAACTGCACTGCATGTACCGGGACATTCAAAATAGAAAAACAAGTCGAACATCGTTAGGATGCGGTTACAAAGAGAGTCATAAGCTGGCATTATATTCTACATCAACAACAGTAAAATCTCAGATGCAATCAAGTCAGGGTTAAACGAGTAATGCAAAATAGCTATGAATACAACACTGAAACTACAATTTCAAATTTAGTTCATATTATGACGTAGTGACACTCAAGCTCATTAAATACTGCACTTCTAAGACTATAAGTTTTTGTTTTAAACAGAAATGATAATAAATATATCAAACATTTTACCTTAATACTTCTAGATCTACTATACATTTGCTATACTATACCATTGCTGTGTGTAGACTTTGGTATACATATAATATTCATACACAATAATCTTCCAATTTTTTGCCTAACGATTGACCGCGCCTTTATGTAGCTTGATGGAGATGTACAAAGTATAATAAAGTTCTTTCAGTAGAACTATAATTATGTTGCTCACGCGTCCACGTTTGTTTGATGACCTAAATGCGCTTTTGGATAGTTTAATTCGTATTGTGTCAACAGAGACATTAAATCCTCTATTATATTCTAAACAGGTTTTGTTTACACCCACACGTCACGTAGAACGGTCGGACAAAGATGTATGAAAATGCGCGATTTAGCTGCTTAATTTTGCAAACAAAACTACTGTACAAAATTGATCTTCAAAGGAAACCAGACTTCGAGTTTCTATGGAGAATGTATTGATGCTATATATACGTTTAGTTTTAGATCATCGAAATCACTAACTTTCGGGATTAATTGAATGCAATGTCGCTGGATTCTAAAGTTTCACTATACTATAATAAGATCAGTCGATTGGCGAACCAAGAACTAATACCGTTAATAGGTCACTTGTGGTACACTAATTAAATGGTCGATCCGTCGAGCCAAATTCGTACGATAGGGCTAAAGATACAAAGACGTCTTGAAATACAGCCTCAATATAACAAATCCATTACCAGGGAATAGTTAAATTAATCCCGGATTCCGTGTCCGATACACGGCTATTACGACCGCTTAATACTCCCAAAGTATTCTAGTTGTTTGGGCCACTTTGACTCACTGCAACTTGTCTCATTATCTTGGATTTACTTACTAGAAACACAATGAACTTTGCTAAGAACACTGTAAGTTTCCGTTCCGTATAAATAGTGTTATTATACTGTTTGTTTCGTGGTTGTGCTTTATTAGGTTTTTTAGGGATGTTTGAGATTAGTGTTATAAATGTACTGTATTCTGATGTTGAAGTGATCAGTTGAGATCATGGCATTAGATATTTTTATTATGGAACAACTAGGTGCACACTCGTTAAAAGCGATAACTTTTACAAATATACAAATAACTAACACCGACGAACCAGTACCACCACATAAACATTAGTTTCGAATGGAAATCGAACCCGTGACCTCCACGGGTAGATACGCAGTGACTAGTCAACGAGAAAATAAATAATTTATTCAACTTCATAAATTAAATTACCTCTATATTATAAAGTGACTGTTTCGTAGACTTGATAAAATATTGAATAACAACTTTGAGTACATTTAACGACACGTGTAGTGTTATAAATAGCTTTGATTAAATTCCTAATGAAAACGCCGCTTGTAATTTAAAATGGCACATTAAATAAATTAGAGAAATGTTTCGCATTACTGGAACTACTTATGCCTCTGGCAACACCTACGTAGAAATTTGTCCATAGGTACGAAGGAAAAAACCTTACATGTCATTTTTTCTTTCAAAATTCGCATGTAACTCGCTTTTATTTGTATACTACTTTAACACATTTTAATTTTTACATGATCTAATTAGGTATAATTCTAAAAACAAAAATACGCGATATATAAAACGAAAATACACGCCTTGCACAAACTATTTTTTTTTTTATAAACACGACTTTAGTTATGTTGAGAACCAGTACATACTCTATTATATTTACATAACTTGATATTTTTATTAGTTTTATTCAAAAAACAAAGATTTTTTTTCATTGATTTCTTTCTATCGATTTTCCTCTTTTAGTGATGAAATAGCATACTTTATTATAGTGATGATGTGACATTATTTAGTCATATTTTAATATATGACTAAATAATGTCACGAGTTTGGGTCACTGAACTATACAATTAATTTGTGAATGAAAAGTCTCGGCATTTAATTCTAAAGGCTATTTGTCATCATATCTCATTAGTATTTTCTTCTGAACGTAAAATCTTACCTTTTTTCTAAGGCAAAAGCATAAAAAATAGTCCTTACCTGAACCTCGAACGTCAAAACTAGACCTTTTTTATGTACACTCAGACTTCTTAAAATGTACATAACAAACCTTTTATAAGCTCCATCAAAACCCAACATTAAAGTGAAAATACTCAACAAAATGTAATCTATATTCTATGCTAAATATTACGTATTCATGAATTTTATTTTTCACCTTTACGATGTTTGCATCTCGCCTCGCAACTTTTGCTCGCTTTAAAACGACGGCGGAGAGAGAAAAAAACACAAAATCACAAACGATGCCACCCATTTCCGAGCTCTTAGGTACACCGGCCGCATTAAGAAGCATTAGTTCAGTAACAAAAGGTGGTATGACAAAGTGCCTTCCCTTCGGGGTGGGGTTGGCGACTGGCGACAATAGAGGTGTCGCTTGTTGTACCTCGAAGACCGTGTCGCACGCCACGGCATTGAACGACCTTAACGACTTAATGCATCGTCTCGTTATTTCTAGAAATGAAAGTATTCCTTGTACACCTAAAGCTTTTACTTACATTTTTGCCGCTGGTTTTCTCAGTACCTTCATTTAGGCCATGTAGTGAGATGTGTTTTGCAAGAAAAAGTTTTAGAAATATAAGGTTGAAAGATGATTCTGACAGAATATTACGAAAATGTTTTAAGGTGAGCGAGAAAAATTATTCAAAAAAATAAACACATTTATTATTGTTTTTCGAAACATGTTTTCTATGTAACGTATGTGAGTGAGTGAGGAAAAAATTCCATATAAATCAAGGTAAGTCCATCCACCAATTGCTTTTATTTCAATCGTATTGTTTCCATTTGATGAGGACTCACAGTATTGCGTTTTCCTGTTAGGTTCGAACAGAAATCAGCTTACAGTAAGTGCTCTTGAAATTATTCAGATCACTACAAAAACATCTTAAGAAACCCTACTTACATACAGAACACGATTTTTTACGTTTGGATAACATTGGTTACGAAAAAACGTTTATTTTCGAGAGAACAGGATGGACAAGGAATACTAATCTGTTCCGATGTGAGCAAACGGATCGCAAGGGCACCGGCTAGCTTGAGGCACGACAACCCATGATTAGAAATCCGGTCCGGACACCGGACGAAATGTGCGTTATTTGAATATTCTGCGGCACAGTTTTATAGCTCTCAATTCACTGTGAAATTGCAACTATCGTGGTAATTAAACCAAATCATTTATATTTGCTGCTGTTAAAAAATAAATATTAAATCATAAAATATAAATGGTTTACTCTTTTGTAATACAAACAGTCTATTGTTTTCAAAATTCACTTATGATTCAAAACAGAAACCATATAGAACGCGTAAACAAAACTTCTCTGCATTCTTTTAAAAATCGTAGCAGCCGTTCCATTTGGTATCACCTTGAGTTAATATATCATGTCCGCGAGGCACTTTCAAGTTTTTGTTTTCAATAACATACGAGCGAAGTAGACAGCTTGAAAACAAAGATATAGCTTTCACCCACATTCGCAGAAGTTTCAGGCATCGCCCAGTTTAGGACAAGTCTATGTCAAAAGTTCTTTGCCGTATTTCACAATTGGGTATTTCTAGTGTGGATCTATTCTCTTTTGTTTTAAATGTCAGTGTTTTATACGAGCCTTTGTTTCAACTTTAGATAGAGGTTGCGAAATTAATTTTATGAAACGTTAATGACACCGTTATTATTTTTAAGATAGTGTTGATAAATGTTTTCTTATTGAAATGAATTAAGTTTTATTGTGCTCTCTTTTGTTATGGGAGCGATAATATATTTTGGTATTATTTCCAAGACAATTAAATTAACTTCTATTATTACTGTGATTCAATTTTCTGGCGAAACTTAATAGTTTCGCCAGAAAATTGAATCACAGTAACTGTATTATTATACCTAGAAATAAACCAAAATTAATTCTTTCTAACTGCAAAGATTGAGTTATTCGTTAACCATGACTTAAAATATTCAATAAATAAATATGGTTACTAATCCAATAAACTCCAGTTTATTTATTATTTTACATTTTCAGTATATTTACATGCATATTTCAATAGCATAGCAGTTCGTCGTATTGAGCTGCAATATCTATATTAAAATATTTGACAAAATAAATTTATAAAATCTACTAAAAATATATGTACGTAAAGCCGCTTTGCAGCATTCTAGGAAACTAAATTGGAATTTCGGAAAATAGGATTATCGTCAAAAAAGATTAAAAATATAGACAAAACAATTAATTTATTACAGCTCTTTTTCAACTAAGCTCACATAAGCCTGATCTCATGTCATTTCACTATGTTCTATGTCACACTTGTCTTTTCTCTCCAACACACATCACAACGTCAACATCTTGGTACAACAAAAAGGCCGAATACGAAATTCCCACTCTCGACATCAATCCATCAAACATTAACCGCAACTGCCAAAGAAAGAACGTCCCAAAACCAAGAAGGCAGTTAGAACTAATTCCAGCGGTCTTGGCTAATATGTTAGTGACAATAAATAGTTATACAAGTTCCACTATTCCTTTCAGCTGAATGTTAGCGGCAGAGAGAATTATTCACAAAGTTGGCTCGTTAAACCCCCGAGACAAGGATAACTTTCTACACTGAAACAAGAAGAGTACCTACTCTTATTGTTTTGTGGATTAAAAACAGAGCTCATTATTTAATTATATAAATGTGTGTGTTTTCTGTACATATATGTCGGAGGGATAGTATCTAATGTGGCCATATTTTATTCAATCTACTCATTTTATTTGGCTTTTACTCGTACATAAAGGAAAATAGTGGAGGGCAAAGCTATTGGCAATAACAAAGCAAAATTACGAATATGCATTTTCGCATACATAGTAGTCAATTCCAATTTAGCTTCGAAAAGATTTTAACAATTCTCTTTACACAAACCGCTGAAAATATCAAATGCGCAAACAAAATGGATTACAAAGGCAATAACGAAATTGATTTTTGCATTATGACAGGCCATAATCAAAGTTTAGTCGAGCGTAAAAGCCTGCCTCTTTATTTTTCAAGAAATAAATTTCTATTCGATTTAACTGACAGTCAAGATACCCTTTCGTTTGTAAAAGATGAATGCTAACAGTGGAATTTAAACGGAACACTGTCCTTTATAAAACAGCGCAATTAATCTAGACAAAGTTGGCGACAGTGTAACACAATTATTATCCTTTTTAAGGTCCATGAAAAATTGTTCGTAATTTATTTTCGTCTAAAGTGAAAAAGTTACATTTGTTCATTGTGAAGATTATGATATAGAGCTCTATTGTTGGCCGGGGACAATATAAAAGAATTGTGTCACTGGGACGTGAAATAAATTAAGCCCTTGGCATCAAACTCTATTCTATGTACACATAAAAATAAAACTTAATTATTACTTATTTAGTTTGACGTGCTGACTTAAATAGTTCTTGATTACAAAAGTTTTCTTTGAACTGTTTCTTTTAATGGATTTTACTCGTATTGCAGATTGAAGTTAGTCAAAGTCCCATTTATATTGCAAATGTTTGGTTAAATAGGAAAAACTGCTAGAAATTGCTCTCGAGATCAGGGGTTCTGCCTTCTTAACGTTCAACCCCTTTGCACCCTCTTACCTGTTCGATTTTGATCTTCGCAGTAAAGTAAGATCAAATAAAGATTATTTATTTATATCTACTTTACGTTTGCAATCGAAAAGAATCACTATTTTATTTTCTAACTGATTTAGTACCGGAAGTTATAAAAACAGGCATTGAGATAGTAAAATGAAATATTTTGTTATACAATAAATAGGATATAGTTAAAGACACTCAAACTGCAAAAATACAAAGAAAAATATAAAGCAAAATACTTCTTTTGTCCAAAGAGCTTTTAGCTCGGAAAGTTTCAACCGAAAAGATTTCCGAGTTAGAGATTAGATTAGAAGGCTAAAACGCGGACACATTGAGAGTTTTCGCAACTAGTGACGTCAGAACAAATACATACATATACCGCTGGGGATATAGCAATGATACATTCCTAGCTTTAGTTTCTTTGGCGTCTTACTTAAAAAAAACTTAATGCAAAACCTATTATAATGTAACGTGTCTTAAACGCGATTAAAAATTAAAGGTTAGGATACCTTATTTGTAGTTGCGGGCTGACAGTTAGCCCGTGACCACGGTCGGTGCAATTCGATCGAAACGTCGGGTAAACAATTAAGGTATCCTTTAACTTTCTATTGCATTTACTACTCGTTACATTATAATATCATGTGTACAAGTCGCAGGAGTTTGAAATTGTTAATGTAAACCTATTACAAAGTTAAACGAAACGTGAGAATATTTCATGTACTTCTGCCTGAACCTTCGGCGATTACAGGCGATATACCATGAATGTCTGTACGTATGTATGTAATCTTACGTCGTTAATAGTTGTATAGCTAAAACGAAAAATATTTCGATTTATATTCGTTAGATGCTATTGTCAAAAATTCAGTCGCCAATGTTAATGGTTTATCGTAAATGTAGTCTAGCTTTGGTCGTTACTTCATATTAAATTGTAGGCACATTGAACCAAGAATCGATAGAAAAAAAGCACATCTGGGGGCACGGAAGTGCCCCCGCAAGTCGAGCAAAAAAAAGCGGCACGGCCGTAACATCCTTTTCTCGAAGCAATTCGGGCTATTTTTGACACCCCTATAATTTCGTTGTGGATGAAAGAAGAAGCCTGAATTTTCAGCAACTAATCAGTCATTGTATAAACACGGTATATTTAAAATTTCAGTCAATTTGAACCAGTAGTTTAAGAATGACAACTTGTTAAAGTTTCTGAATTTTGTCACTCACTGATTCACTGACTCACTGACTCACTGACTCACCGATCATCAAAAGTCTAAGGTACTTCTAGCAGACTTAGAAGCTTAAAATTTAGAATACAAATAGGGTTAAGTGTCTTAATCATGGGAAAAATTAAATATTTTCTAATTTCGGTCCAGTTTTCTAAATACACCAACTGCAACAATAACTTTGTAATCTCATATAAATGTATAAGATTAAAAGGTTACATTTGCAGTTAATGAATTATTATTACTGTAGAAAATAAAATAAATAGGTGTAAATAGGTACCTACTATATGAGGCATAACGGGAGGGGGTATAGGGTGGGTAAGGGTGTTTAGCCCATGAAATTGAACAACATTCCCATAGGAAAATATGTTGAATTATGAAAAAAAACGTCTTTCCATACAAATTGGACTTATGTTCGCTCTACAAAAAGAAGTGAGATGCCATCAAAAACATTCTGTAAAACCTCAAGTCTCGCCGTAAAAAGTTGTGAGATCTATATAATGCCAAGTCGTTTAATCTATTTAGTCTCTACTTAAAGGACCTTCTGTTTTAAGTTATTACGTATGTTATTATCATGCCAATTTAAAAAATTATACCTTTAAAACAAATAGATCGACTTGGTCATCGCAAGAAAACACAAATTCGCCATATACATTTCAGGACCATTCACTTCTTGTCGTGCTGTGTAGTGTGGTACATACTAATAATCGAATCATGCGATGGCCAGGTCGGTCTATTTGTTTAAGAGGAATTTTTTTTTAAATTGGCATGATAATAACATACGTAATAACTTAAAACAGAAGGTCCTTTAAGTAGAGACTAAATAGATTAAACGACTTGGCATTATATAGATCTCACAACTTTTTACGGCGAGACTTGAGGTTTTACAGAATGTTTTTGATGGCATTTTATTTTCTGTTTTCCAATATACATCATATCTAAATCTAGCTTTTAAAATTCGAATACAATTTCATTATAATCTAATTTTCGTAAATTCACAACATTTTTCTTTCATCTTTCTTCAGTTCAACGCTTGAAGTCTTTTGAAAATTGTCGTACAGGTTTACTAAAACTGTCACGTACTTAAATTCAATACAGGCGCCGTATATATTATATTAGCGCGGTTTGTACGCCCGGTTCGCGCCATCTGTCGTCCGCTTAACGAAGATTTAGTGATCCAAGCGTTGTGTTCCCAGTTATCTGCGGTTGGTTACCCTACTGTTAGGGATGAGAGGTCATGATTTTAGCATTGTGTGACGTCATCAAATTCTAATAACGGTGTCGACTGCCGCTGGAACCGGCATAGGTTATTGTTTCTTTTTAAAATTGTATGGATTCGAGTTCATATTCGTGTGCGTTATAATGTATAGGTAATATATTAATGAATTGAGCAATGTATCTTCACAAATGATGTGCTACGGATCGTTTATCTTTATGATGTGTATCAAATTTGTATTAATTATGTTCAGTGCTTCATGGACAGGTTGTATTCATGGTAGTAAATCATTTCCTCAGACATCAAGCTTTATGATAGGAATTAGTATTTAGTGAGGAGACGTCACTTGCTAACTTAAAAATAACACCAGCAGCGCGATTCTTTACATTTGAAACCAACGTACATTATTTTTTGTTAAAATAGTTGCCGGTTGCCGATAGTCATTAGTGGTGTAGTGAGAATCGCGCTACTAAAGGTTTGCCGAAAGTAGTCTGTTTCTCGAGTTTCGATTTTGTACGAGTTGAATGAAGTCTAAAAATAATGACGTTCCAAATCATAACTTCATAATATCTTTGTAAAGTCGTTGTTAACAAATGCATAAATATTTCTCGAAAGGCGAATGAATAATTACTGCGAAACCATTGTAAAACAAAACAATTCAAAGAACCATTTCCATACATTTTCATATGACTCTATAATCACTAGAAGAGATCTTACATTTTCATACAATAACACAATTATACAAAGAACAACTTCAACGCTTTCTTTGAATTTCAATTTGCTTACATTTTAGTGAAATCATTCTGAATATTTGAGTGCATACAAAACATTAATATTTACATTTGATTATACCAATTAAACGCATACACGGTTCATGAACAGTGTTTATTTTCAATTTCATAGCACATTTTATTGGAAACTAAATACAGATCGCATTTGTGAACATTCATTACGCTCGTAGTACAGTGTATAAGGCTTTGTTGATGATTGGAAATGATAGTTGCGCAACATTGTATTGCTTGCAACTATTACTGAATAACAGGAATTAGTTACCTATCTTTGTAATGGGTGACAGGTCACCAAAACAAAAGTCTGCCTTCTGCCTCAAAGTAGAACTTTCATAATAAACAGAAATTTACAAGAAAAAAATAGATTTTTATTTTTATTTGACTTGTTTTCTAATTTGATTAACATGTTATAAACTGACACTATTGAATGCATTTAAAACGCATAAGTTGACCATAGACCAAGACCATAAAGATGTGGTCTTAAATAGGATTTTGAAAGTTAAGGTACACTCACATAGAGCAAAAAAATTCTGTAAATTTTAAATTTATTTTATAATTGTACTACCAGGGTGAAATAAAATTTACCCACGTTACGTTACACAAAGTTGCTTCGTCAAAACTAAACCTAATTGTTCGCAATGTAAATGAAACTCCATAACGATTAATCAAACGGGAGTTACATAATTCGTGGCTTATAGGCATTATATCGCAATTAAGAGTTGCCGAGGCCTGTTAATCATGACGTCACGTTGTAGCTTTATTGTACCGACATTACGGCTTACGGATATACGCCAGATAATTATACTGGTAAATGCTTTGTAAATAAAGCACCTTTTTGTTTGAATTTCAGTGCAAATGAGATACTATAGAAATGTTTTGGATATCACGTATAACTACTATGTGTATGGTATGAAAATAATATGAATATTTGTTATAAAAGTGTTCTTCGTGTGAGATGCATGTATATTCTTTTGTTTTCTTTGTCATAAAGAGTAATTCTCGGGGAACACATAAAATTTATGTTTCAGAAGTATTCTACGGTAGTGTTTTGAAATCTAAAAGAACGCAACGCTTACTTAAAACCACATCATTTAGTATGAGGGAACAAAAATATCCCCTGGGAAGACTAAAAGGGAGGGTTACGGCGGAGATTTCGAGTATTTCCAAATCCTATGAAACCTCTTTCATGCATAGAAAATGAATGGAAAACACAAACAGAATAATCCTTTTCAACTGCAGTATTTAAAGATAACAAAAATAGTGCACAAAGCAATCTACAGCGCAGTAAAATTGTAGATCTTGCTACATTGTTCCACAGTCTACGCAAATCTTCACTTTGAGACGGCGCTACGCCGTAGCAGCGTAGCGTGGCTTATCAAAAAGCTGCGGATAGCAGTGTGGCAAGCCCCGGCCTCGTGTTTGCCGTAGCGTTTCCTTTGTCGCTCACTACAGATAAGCTACGAAGTTGATACAATTTCTATACAAGCGTTGTCAATGCAGTTTGTAGTTGTTTCCTTTTGACGGGCGAGTGCTTCCAAATTTAATTTGCTTGTTCATGTTTTTGCAGCCGCTGCAAGTTTTAGTGCACTTTCGTAACGAACGGAATTACTCTTTTTATTTTGTGTTAGAAGTTACGAAATAAAGTATGAGTTGGTTTTTATGACCGTACTAGTTTCTAACGAGATAAATGGTTATGATATGTAAATTATTTCACTTTAAAGTTAATATTCAGTGTTAATTGCCCTACAGCGACCTAAATTATCCAATAAAATTAAGGGCCCGTTTGCTTTTAGCACAATACGAACAAATGAAATATTTATCATATTAATAGCCTATATATCAACACGTAAACTACAGAAAAACCCTTAAATCAGTTCAGTTTTCCCACTGAAGTAATTTCACACACCGCACGCGTAAATCAAATTATTATATTCCAATAAACGTACCAAACTGTTCATAATAGCTCATGATTTCATCGTAAAACCTCACTTTATATTTGTGAGAAAAAATGTTGGGCTAAAGTCTAAAAAATGTTTCAGCTTAAGTTCCTCACGGGGTCAATAAATCCCGTTTTGTGTCTCGCCAGAACCTATTAGCTTCACTCGGTTTATAGCCAGTGTTTGGTCACTCACTGTGATAAACATACTCTTTTGTTACGTCGACATGACGTTATCTACGTTTATTTTAGAGCAAATCTGGGGGCACGGCAGTGCCCCCGCAAGTCGAGCAAAAAAAAGCGGCACGGCCGTACCATCTTTTCTCGAAGCAATTCAGGCCATTTTCGACCCCCTATAATTTCGTTGTGGATAAACCAAGAAGCCTGAATTTTTAGCGACTTATCAGTCATTGTATGAACACGGTACATTGAAAATTTCAGTCAATTTGAACCAGTACTTTAAGAATGACAACTTGTTAAAGTTTTGAATTTTGTCACTCACTGATTCACTGACTCACTGACTCACCGATCATCAAAAGTCTAAGGCATTTCTAGCAGACTTAGAAGCTTCAAATTTAGAATACAAATAGAATTTAGTATCTTAATCATGGGAAAATTTCAATATTTTCTAATTTCAGTCCAGTTTTCTAAATACATTAACTGCAAGAATAACTTTGTAATCTTATACATTTATATAGGATTACAAGGTTACATTTGCAGTTAATGAATTAACTATTACTGTAGTATAATAGAAAATAATAGGTGTACATAGGTACCTACTGTATGAGGCATAACTTAAGGGTGTTTAGCCCATGAAACTGAACAACATTTCAATAGGAAAATATGTTGAATTATGAAAAAAATAACCGTCTTTCCATACAAATTGGACTTATGTTCGCTTTACAAAAAGAAGTGAGATGCCATCAAAAACATCCTGTAAAAAACCTCAAGTCTCGCAGCGTAAAAAGTGGTGAGATCTATGTAATACCAAGTCGATTAATCTATTTAGTCTCTACTGAAAGGACCTTCTGTCTTAAGTTATTACACAAGTTATTATCATGCCAATATTAAAAATATTTCACGTTTAAAACAAATAAATCGACTTGGTCATCGCATGAAAACACAAATTCGCCATTAAAATTTCAGGAGCATTAATTTCTTTAAGATACTCATCTCAATCATTATATTCGGAAGGACCCTAGTGAGGAATTCGGTTGCTGGCCCGTCGTGCTGTGCAGTGTGGTACATACTAATAATCAAATCATGCGATGGCCAGGTCGATTTATTTGTTTTAAACGTGAAATATTTTTAATATTGGCATGATAATAACTTGTGTAATAACTTAAGACAGAAGGTCCTTTCAGTAGAGACTAAATAGATTAATCGACTTGGTATTACATAGATCTCACCACTTTTTACGCTGCGAGACTTGAGGTTTTTTACAGGATGTTTTTGATGGCATTTATTTATTTGGCGCGGTTTTGTGCTTTATGGCGTGGTTTTGAGTTAGAAATATCGATAAATTTAGATTGATGATGTTTTAGCTGTGTATTCAACTAGCGATTTAAAAGTGATGCAATTGCTTTTAACTTAAAACATACAAAGCACCATAATATAATACCAACTACAAAAGAGAAAAGGATATAACAATACCGCCTATTCGCTAAGGCTTTGACGTCAAGCCAAAAGTATTTATTTCCGCGTTGCGTTGACTAATCTCGAAGCACAAAAAGGTCTGTGATGCTCACAAATTATAGGGAGTAAATGCAATCACTCAAAGGATAACAAGGAAGGATACTCGCGCCTTCAATCACATAGAAGAAACACAATTTAGCACAACAATTTATTTGAGCATAAAATAAAATGGATAAAATAAATTCAATGTCACATTCTCTTGCCAATTTTCTGCGTGACTGGTAATCTTTGTAGACTTTTAGCACCGCTCGTGAGCTGAACTTCATATTTCTTCGTAAAGTTGTCAGTGACGATTACTCCTAAGTTCACATATGAGCTTGAACTAAAAAGATCTAATATTTTGCAAGTAGCACAACTTCACGCCATAAACGTTCACTGTTCACCTCGACTTTTACTTTATTTAGGAGTTTTTATAACCCGCTTTGACGCTGACGTGTCTTTATAAGTGTTATGGTCTGACTTTTACACGCCGTGATTTAAGTACAAAGTGATGTTGGCGTAAATTCTTTTGAAAAATATTTCTTTATAAAATGTTACCTATGAATCTAGCGTAGGTATTTATAACCGTACAAATAAAATAACGTTTGATTTGTTTATCTAGACATTTATTATACTTACCATACCATATTACTAACATTTTGTTTTCAATCCTAGAATAGAGGCGTCAATAGTATAACGTTAATTTAACTATAACAACCATTCTGTTTCTAATCGTGCGCGTAAATCAAACGGTATATTATACTAGATCTTTGCTAATGGGAAATTCAGTTTGACTTTTATTGTAAAGAGAGCGAAAACACATCCTCTAATATAGGCTACGAACAAAAAAAGAAATTTTAATTGAACGCAAAGATTGGATCTTTCCAGCTGATTCTGACATGGACTGAAATAAAATCAGATATTGGTAATCAGGCCTGTCATACCGACAAAACCTATGTAGGGCGTATTCCACGATATCGCAGAAAACTTATTTCTTTTTGCCAAGACTTAGGATTGCTGGAGACGTCTGTCGTCTCTAGGGCTTTAGTAGGACACATCTAAGGTAGTTTTTTTTGAAAAATGTTGTTCAAGGGAGCAATTTTAGCTATCCTTGAAGTTACTGTCTCGCGTTTTGCTTTATTTTTACGTTTAAAAGTAAAATATGTTGTCTGTATGACAAGTCTCTACAGATGATACTGTCAAGTTTCGAGATTTTGATATTAACAATGTACTACAAAATTAGTTCTTACGGCTGCCGCTAGAGGCGCACTTTAGATTTTGACAAATAATATCGCGGTAGCTAGCCGATTGTCGATAGTCAATAGAGATAGAAAATAGCGCTTCTTGTAACCATAGTGCAAACTTCGTTTAGTTTAGAATCAGTATAACTACGACAATATAATGTATTTAGTAGTCCAAGGAAATACTCAAAATAAATATGTGTATGTTTAATTAAAATACAAAACTGCTATAAATTATTAACCAAAATTTATTTTTGAATATCTTAATTTGTTGCTGCACTGACTTTTGAAGTTAATTTAAATTTCAATTACGTGTTCTCAGTATCCATTTCTGTGTTAACGTATCATTTAATTTCAATTAAAATTTAATTATACGTATAAAGCGTATATTTGTTTGCATTAAGAGCTGTTCATGGAAAAGATGTTTCCCGAAGTCGATTTTGTAGTTGGAATTATAAAATTTAATCTATTCATTGCACATAATATATAAAGACGGTTTGCCTTTCTATGGTGTTTCTATGAACATTTTTATGTTATTATTTCATAGTAAGGAGACACAATAATAGATAGTTCCTCAGTAGATTCAAAATTTGTTGGTGATATTTATTATTGTGCCTTTGTCTGTTTTTACTTGTTTAAATGAGAATGACGACAGGTGTGCATTTTAAGTATGTACTTTAAAACGCATCTGCTAAATCGATAACAAAGTAATGAGCTATGAACGCATGTCTATACACACGATAAAATCTTTACAATCTTGCAACTTTTCGTAGCCAACAAAAAGTGAAGATGTTTTAAACTATATTCCTAATGCAGTTAAATCGCATTGATAATAATACTCGTTCATCTATAATAGACGTTTATGTACTCACAAATTCCCACAGATGTCGTCAAGCATACATACTACGAATAACCTTTGCGCTTCAAAACAAAGCTACAATTTATCGTCACTCACTCCACTGCAGGCCACAAAAAGTGGCCAGTCATTAAACATTCATCTAAACAAGTGCACAGAACATTTTGTAAATCGGCGGCGTTTTAGAAAGATGGTAGTCATTTGTTAAATTCAACAGATCTAGGGTTCGTTGGAGTGAAGCACGCTCATACGATTATATGGTCCGTCTGCTTCAATATGGTAAGTGGCAATCGCTTTGATTCAGGTCAATGGGTACGAATAGTTTTAAGTGTTTGAGTTGCTGAGAAAGTGTTGCGGATTAATAGCCCGCAGCCGACTACTTAATGAGTGAGAAAGGCACTGAAGGCATATAGATAGACTGATTTCGTTCTTGTTAATCGTGGAATATAATAAATTATAAGGTCGTTATTTTAAATCATGACCGTTTTGCTACCAGGTGAAGCTCTGTTTCCGAACAAAAGAGACGTTTGGGAATAGGTCCTCATTGACTAAATATCGTTTTAATTGATAATGATTTCAAAGCACACTTATAATATAGTCTGTAAACTGCACAGTACATGAATAAATAAGTAATAAATTTAGCCACGAAATTGATAATATTATTACAGATATATATTTGGTACAAGTATCTCGATTCTACATAAGATCATTATACGCTAGAAGCCAGACAAAAGTACTATCAAGTAATAATATTAAGCTTCAAACTAAACAGACACACATCCAATTTACTTAGTTGTATGGTAAACTTACAAATCATGAAAGCAGTAAAGCAGCCAAGTTCAGCAATAAAAGGGACACAATATGGCGCTCAGCAAATGGCCAAATGATGATAACGTATGAACAGATTAGCGCGGTGACCTCCAAACTTTCCCACAGATATTACTAAGATATACTTCTAAACGAATGGCCGTTTATCATCCATGTAGTCACCAACGTTTCCTTTCAAGAAAATCCCTAAGTAATAAAACCACCTGAAAAATATTACTGCTCTTTTAGAAATAGTTTTTCTTAGAAATGTAAGCCGAATGGTCTTTTTTCAGACGGCCACTCGAAAAGTTAATTACGTCTGCGCCCAAATTATCCACTTGTTTCTCAAAATTGTGTTTTAATACTTATTGTAATGAAAAAAAATCAAAGAAAAATGTAATGAAAATGCTGATTCAGAGCTGTTATTGCTTGCGATATTTAAAACTTGTGAGCTTGTAGAAGAATAAGCGGCATCATTCCTTTATATATAAAGATTTATTATTGCTCTGTCGAAATAACGCGCTTTGAATTCAAGACAAATCAAATTTTCTAGTGTCTGCTTTTGAAAAAGTGCGTTTGAAATATTACATGATGTGTCTGTAGTATAAGCTATAGAGACAAATTTGTACATTAAGATTTATTGGTTCAAAATGAGCAGTGAAAGGTTCGCTGTTGAGTGGTGAAATATGTACAAAAATTCAATGGACTAAAACTTTTTTTTTCGGTTACTTGACAGTGTAGGTTTCAAAGTAAATAACTGGACTTTATAACGAATTAGTATAACAAAATCTTCTGTTTTTTTTATTCTTAAGAATTATTATTTTTAAGAGATCTTCAATACCAAATTAAACGTATATTCAAATTTTAAACAGCCTGGTATTGTATAACAAACATCCTGTTACCAACATTAAACAACAATCTAAATGACAACCAAGTTAATTTAAAATCGATGATACTAAGGAGTGAATATAACAATGGTACCAACTGTCGAGTTCGAACTTTACTCTATAACTAAGTTCGATTAACTTAGGCGCGTGTTTCGCAAGCTATAAAGCTGAGCTCCGTAGTAGCGTTTTGCTGAACTATGCCTATTATTACACAAGATTTAATATGAGGATATGCAGTGTATCAATGTAAGTGAGTGATATATACGGTGACTTTATGGCTCGTAAATTGACAATGTTTGAAGGAACGTTGTTTGGTTATGAAAGGTGTTACTTGCAAAATGATCTTTATAAATAGATTTTCGTACATAGAAGGGAGTTTTTTTTATAATGAAGGCTTCTAAAAAAATATGATTATTCAGTATAAGAAATAATATTATCGGACTTCTAACACCAGAACTGTAAAGGAAATATTGCCATATTTTTTAGAAAATACATCAATTCTGTTTGAAAACAAGCACAGCATCACAAAGCAACCCACAAAATACAACCCCATATTTCTTTCCATTACCTTTCATATTATTAACCTCGCAGAAAGTAATGGCAGGCACACCGCGCCTTTAAATCTTCGTTACGCTGACTTTCCTGCCCACATGCTGAATCCGTAAGTGTCTGAACAGCCGTCAACACTCCTAATAGTGATTAAATAACCTCGATCCACCACCGACTGAAACAAATGAGATTATTTATAGAACAAACCTTATGAGTTCAGTTGGAAAATACCAGAACAATTTTCTACGAACTTTTAATGTTCGTGTTTATTCAGGCTGTACTAGTTTTTGGGTTTAAAGCTTTAGGAAATGTTAGGCTATTAATTCAAGCGATAATGGAAGGTCTAATTGGTCTCGTTTGTTCGGGGTTGAGTAAATATTCTTTGAAATCGGATTACACGCGTTTTAAAGTTACTGGGTTTTCGAATGCTGGTCTTTAGGAAATAAGTGTAAGGACATGAATTTATCAAACAGTGACTCCCAAAGACAGCCTTTGTAACACAATTACGATGGTATAATGCTTGAAAATATAATATGAGTTAAACATTAAGAATCGCAGATTTGTGAAATATTCGAGTACCACCGCCAACAAAATAAGACAAACCTAAAGCGCGATTCTTTAGTAGTGCTGTGTATCGAAAACCGGCAATCCATTGATACATTTTGTATTAAAATTCGTTCAGCGCTCCGAGTGGGTGCCATAGGAACTTATCTTGCAGCAAAATATATTTTAAAAGTCTTAAGAGTACCGCACATCGCTTACCTAATTTAGAATTATTATGTACCTAAATTGTTATGTAATTATTAATTATTATGTAACATGTCATACGTTTAGTTTTAAAAGCATTGAGGTTTCCATTAATTTATGTTTTCATCAATCAACTATTCTAAAAGGCAGTAATCCAAACCGCAAACTATTTGTTAATCCTATTGTTTTAATCTACATGATAATGTATTATTTTATGTCGCTAATTAAATTGGTCACCGAATAAATTATTTGTAATAATAATTAGGTAAGCAAACAATATTAATTATAGTTTATTTATTCAACTTTATAATGTAGTTGTGTTGTAAATTAAATAAACATGAAATTCCAAATATTATTTCGAGTTTGTCTATTGATGCCGATTTGAACGCTGATATACAATTTAATTAGTCAGGTTTTTCACAATATGTGACATTCAGATTATTATTAAACTGATTTTATATTTGAGTGATACACAATTGCTTCGACGGTTTGCGCTCATCGTAACTGGCATATACTTAGAAAGACTTTCGCCAGTTACAATATTAGTATGTTCCAATACATTGTATTTTGGTGTTAGTCTGCCTCAGCCATATACAATTATTTTGTAGAACAATATGCAGTCTGTAGGCAGTATATTTTCTACAGCTATACGCCCTAATGTTATTCAGTGAAACCCGTTTAAAACTTTAACGTATAGTGACCGGGTGTAGAACAAAGGTTTTGATGCAATTTTAACACGAGCATGCTTAACAAATAAATTAAACTGGTGTAACCCAGTTTGTATGAAGTTTTGGTTAAAAACAGATTAAATCAGCAAAAATTACAATTGTTATTTTTATACAAACACTTTTACAATAGGTACGTGTATATTAATTGTTTTTAAATTCTGACTGTTAGCACAATGGATTAGCAAGCGTTTGACAATCATATTAAATTGCTTAAAAACAGTACCTCTAAAACACTTTAGGGGCACTGATCAGCGAATAAAAACAACATATTTTGACAGTTTTTAGTCTGTAGTAATAGGAAATCTCTACACATTATTCCTAATTTGAAGCAAATCTGAAACGAGTTTAGGAAAGTTTTCGAACACATTTCGATTCCCACACGGAACAAATATTTGTGTGAGGCTTTGAGCTTCATACCGTCGTTTCCGGTTCTTTGTGCTCTTTGTTTGTATGTTTGCCAAGTACCGCAAAACAAGATTAATTCTTAGTGCGGGTATTATCTATGAAACAAAGATTATTAATTTGAAATAATCATCACATATTGCTAGGCTAATAAATGATAATGACAAAAACTGATAGGCGATTTCATACCAACGAACCTCGAACATCTTATGCAAAATTTATCAATATATATCATACTTTAGGATCGAGTTTTTCAAGTAAAATTTAAATATCCATAATTCCATGGCCTATAAGGCCGAGCGTTGATAATCGCGCTTCTGGTAACTTTAATACTATATTATTTTCTACGATTCCTATATTCAAATTATTTACTTTTCCTAAATAGTCTTCGTTTTATATTTGTAAATTAAAAGCTTTCAATATAACGTTACAGCGAAGAAAAGTTTACAGTCCCCTTCAAGGTAATTTGAATAACTGGCAACTGGAATATCATTTCAAAGTAGCGTTAATTAACTAGTTTCCATGACGTGCAACTCGCGTGACAATGTCAAAACTCATATTTCACGTAAGTTTGTGCAAAACTTAATTTAACTTAGCGAGAGATTTTAAGACGACTGTCCTGCGTTTTGTGATAAGCTGCTGAGAATCTAGAAGTTTAATGAATCTTAAGATGAATGACTAACGTAGGTATAGGACGTAAGCACATAATAATATTTTTATAGCATTGGTAAAATGAGACTGTATACTAGTGCAATGAACATTGCTATTCCGTTTGGTGGGTGGTATGAACAATTGTTTAGTTCTGTGATTCGTAATTAGTTGTTGACCGTGATTCATATTTATTGCATAAAATCTCGCGAGCAGCTTATACTTTGGTGTGGACACTTCTTGTTCTGTTGTCCATAAAAGCAATCTTGAGTTACTCGATAGTCGATAGCGGTAGAAAATCATCCAGTTCCAAAACAACCACAATGCGATCCACATTAATTCCGATCACTGCCAAATCAAAATGCAGAAATTCCGTCTATATTACAGAATTTGAATATTACGTCACGCGGCGAGATGTCACGTTTCATCTCAATTAAGTCGAAGATTGACGTGTTTGTCCCCAGTGTATTCTGACCATTATTCATCGAGCAGATACATTCATCTCCCGCGGGACGTATGCTAATATTGTTATGATTAATTAATACCGTTCAACTACCACTGAATTGAATATTTACTATCAGGATGCTTAACCAGATTTTGAAGGTGATTAACGGGTGGTATCGATAACCTAGATTCTGTAACGGCATGTTTTGTTACTGAATATGTTATTCAAAAACGTTTGAATTGAATGACTTTAAAGACGTCCAATATGGTCAATGTACTTTCATATTATTATTAGTGTAATACTTACATTGTACTACAGTATATTCTTAAAGCTCCTCGCTCACATAATAATTTCCTTCGCGACTGTTTTCATTATTTTAAATTATATACCTGATATAATATTTTACTCGTCTTTCAACACGATACGGGTTCCGTTACTGAAAAGGTGCCTTATAAAATTTTCACAAAAATATTTGAAAAATAAATACAACAACGAATAATATAGTTATTTAACGTAATACCGCAAATTAATATATGATATTTTATCATATATCTACTTTACATTCAATTGTTTACGCAGTTTGGTCTACATTGATTAAATATTTGTTTGCTTTACCAAATTCTCGTAGGAGTGCGTTACATTAGGTACACGTCATGACAATAACATTATAGTTTATGTAAGTACAGCAACCGCACGTATTAATGGATTAGTGGGATAAAGCAATGTCACAACAGATGGTTTACTCTCGTCAAGAGAAGGATACTCAGTCTATGACTGGCTTCTTGGCGGAGTGATAAAGGTCGCCACACTTCTTCACACTTCACACGGCTTCGATTTCCGCACGGAACAATTATTTGTGCGATCCACTAATAGTTGTTTCAGGTCTGGTTGCACTTTGTGTTCGTTGTTTGTATATTTGTATAAGTCTCTGCGACACAAGAGTGATTCTGAGTGCGAGAGTTGTTTTTTCAAATAATATAAAAATAACAGCACATTAAATTTTGTATTTATAAAGAATTTATAATTTATCTCGTATACAAGTATAATAACTTGATATTTCTCGCAAAATTTGGTAAAAGTGTTTCGTAGAACTAATATTATACCTACCTACTTATTCTACTCTAAAAGACTAAGTTTGATTTACTTAGAACCTTATACTTGATAAAATAATTCAAATACTAAGGTAGCATTTATTAATTACTTGAAATACTTATCAGTGCTGAGTGCCCTCAGGATATTAGCGCGTTCTGTCTCAAAAGTTTTATAAGGCTTCTCTTTATTTTAAATCCTCTATTTAACTTTGTCCTGACATAAGTCCCTAGGATTAATGGGAAGACACTGGCAGTGCTAATACTCTTTGCGTTTTTAATCGGGCTTAGTTTGCATTTGCCTTTAATTAAAATAATTCTAGCGACTCCCTCTTCAGTATTATGATCCATTGTCTAGCTTTCAAATTGTTCAGTCTTCAGTTTGGTGGAAATTTCATTATTGACGTCTCTTGTATATTGGGTTATCAAATTACTAGGCTTCTAAGTCTTGGAACGTATCATTAGGGAGATGAGGTTGTATTGTATTTGCACAGTCAGTAACTTAAGCCATTGAACTAAATTTCATACACTTTACATACAACTAGTACAAGTACATTTGTTGATATTGCGTATTACAACCACTTCTATATACGTTTTTCATATTAAACTGTTGCAGAGTAAAAAAAAATCCTGAATAATTGATAGTTAAGATTTTATTACTGTTTTTTGTGTGTTAATTTTTATTGAAAACATAGAAGTTGCTTAAAACTTATGATTTGATACGATGCTTTAATGGTTGACATACTTTACCTCTTCAACGATTTATTCAAATTTGTTTTATAGGAACACAAAATCTTTTCAAACATTTCATGAGTTTGCGGATACGTTATTTATAACCGCGGAGAAAAGTTAAACTTCTCTTATACTTGAATAGCTATAAAACGGAATATTAAACACTTAGTTAAGATAAGGAAGTGAGCCATATCCCGCGGGACCACCTCATCCTGATAACTGAGGCTAAATGGCTAAAGTTTTTGTTTTAAGAACCTATTATTAATTTAAACAGTTCTTGTGCGTAAGCCAAAATTATGTCGAAGACTCAAATATGCTTTATTAAATGAGTCTAATGAAGTCCACTTTATTTATTTATTATTAACTTAATATACAGAGCTGTATAAAAGCGGACATGATACCAGGGGCATTCTTTGCCAGTCTAAGATAGGAAAATGCAGAAATAGCTTGAAGGTGTTTAAAAGAGGAATAAGAGTAAGTTCAAAGAAGATGTAAGGGTGCTTTAATATGTTATTTCCTAGTGATAATATGATGAGTATCTGTGAAATGCACATATCAATCAGAATTGAAACTAAACACACAACACGCACTCATGAAATATACATGTTGTTGTAATGTAAAGCCTTATAAATATGAGTGTTGCTATAAAGAATTTTGTAGTTGATTGCACTTATTTACTCTACAAAATACGTACATCTCAGAATGAAAAAGAATAGCAAGGTATTTTAAACCAATTTTATAGTTGCAAAAATGACTTTCCACCACAAACAAAGCAAAGATTGTCTTTGTAATATTATAAAAATCAGTAAACCGTGGATTCTTAAAACATTGTAATTTAACTTGTAAAGGGTTTGTGAACATTCTTAGCTGTTGTTCTACCCACATGTTAGATCTAAACTTAATCTAAACATATTAGCCTGAGGGTAAGTAATTTCTTTGCAAAAACTTGGAAAACGATGTGGGTATAGGTTTAGAAAATGTCTAGGTAATAATCTTAACTTCTTTCTACGAGATAGAAATATGAATATTTGGTAGAACACTTTGCGTCTAAAAAATCGAAGCACCTCGAAAAATTCTTAAAACGTAATTTTTCTTACGAAATGCTTATCAATATAACAAAACGTATGTACTATAAACCAGGAAATCCAAATTTGATCGAGAAAAAAGACGCAGGTCCTTTGTTGATTTATTTAGAAGTCAACGATCACACTCAACGAACCAAACATAATTCTCCAAGTACATTTAAAATGCTTTAAAACTTTTTACGTACATAAAATACAAAAGTACATTCCGGTATTGTAATGCACGAAGTGTTGCAGAATTCCGATATCGGATCTATTGAAATTGTGGATAGAAGAAATAACTCTACGACGTGCCAACAAAATGTTGCTTTGTAGCGTACTTTTAAGTCTTTGGCACTCATTGTAGTCTATTCTATTGAAATGTATTTTGCATAACATCGCGTCTGTATTATCTTGAGATAGTGCTTTTATTTGACAAGTTAAGTACTTAGTGCTATTCTTGTATCTCGTTAGTTCAAAACATCAAACTTGATCAGAACCAAAGCAAGGTTTGCTTTGGTTTGGTTTGCTTTGCAAATGTGGCTCAATTTTTTTCCCGAGTAGCAACATTTGTTTGGTACCTAATTTTGTAAATTGACAAACTTTCGCTTTCTACATATTTTTTTAAATATTGAGCTAGATAATTTGGTGATTACGTACCTAGTAGTCCTGCCATATTGTTTGGTTTAAGTTTTAAAATGATGTATGTGGGAAGAATTGGCTACAAACTGATTATAATTAGTTGATACAGCGAAAATATTCAGGTTATAGTGACCGGCATTCGCAATAACCAACTCAGAACTTGGCTTGATATTCTCAGAATTCTGTTGTACCGCAGTGTAGGACCGTCGATCGTAATTTGATTGTATATGGGTGACGTTCTATTCAAGTATGAACCGAGATACGTTTAACTACCTTTGCTCACTGAATAGAATTGCCTCTACGGATATACTGTTGAAATGCTGTAGTCTCAGTTCTAGTGAGGCGAATAATATATTATGAATTCAGTTGCTTCACTAAATTCACTGGTCGGTGATACCTGAGTGAAAGGGTAGTAAACAAATGAATAATCTTTTATTTTTTTATCGCGTTAAAGACATGTTTCCCGCATAAGCTAAATAAATAATCGGCATCTTTAAAAACCTTTTTAAAATAATAGATATTTGAGACAAGAAAATCGTTGATATTTTTATTGATAGAAATTATCTATATTGATGTTACTTTAAAAGGCCGAAGTGTGGTAAATCCGTATGATTTATAATCAACTAAAGATCATCAAATTTCCCATCTTGCGTTGATCTATGTCGGATTCCTAAATAATGGTGTAAAGTGTTATTATAAATTCTATGAGTTTCAAAGAATATTATATTATTATTCTCACACGTGTAAGAAAATCCAAACACAAAGAACTTTGATTAGACATACAATTTTTATGTAAACAATGTCTGTTCCAGGCTTTTGAGTAATTACGAATTTAATTATTACTCTTACTCGTAAAACCCTTACGACTTTCGGTGAATTAAATAAAGCAGCATTGTTTTATGATTCCCTGAATTTAGTCGGTTTATATAGAAAACGTTATTGTTTTTTATCTACGCAGTCAATTGATCTACCGTTTACACGTGATACGACTATGGGTGTTCGTATTTATTTAGTGTTGTTATGACTGACGCACGATTTAGCGGCTGGCTCTGTGTGTGTGCTATTTTCTTTAGGATGAAATCACTGAACCAAGTTTGATGCAATATGACATGGAGATAGTTGCAATATACTCGTACGCTGCTTGTTTTTAAAATACAGCTCCACTTCTAATTTTATATTTTAGCAATAGGTTTTCAGTTTGTAAGTATTTAGGTCCGCTAACAGTCAATCGAGCAATATCCTAAATGGTATCTTTGTCACAAATAAACAAAATAAAAATACAAAACACAAAGCAAACTAATTATCACGAACGCATTTCCTATACGATGCGCGATGTGATGAAAATGTGTTCGGAGTTCTCGTATTAGTACGACTCTTGTTCCAACTGTTACCCAAAACTTCGTATTTTGTTCGTCGATTCCCGAAATTGAAATCCATTTAAGTCACAGCGGTCTCTCATCATATGGACGTTGTTGGGATCAGTTAGCTATTGTCTTTTTCGTATTTCCGAGTGGGAATTTCGACAAGATTCGTATTTCAAGGGGTTTATTTCATTGGTGAAAATTAGTTGCAAGAAAACAGTTAGTTGTGGGTGTTTTGTAATAATTTGGGAATAAATGTAGGAAGAATATTCCCAGTTGTCACCCCGGCGTAGAGGGGAGAACTGAGAATATACCAGTTTTTTTATTAGAATGGCTGGATGGAATGACCTTGTAATCCGTCAGTCCACATTATTTGCAAACAATAAAAATAAACATGGTTTCCGCGATACAATCCTGGTCCAAAATATGGCGCGTTATATCGGTTTATGTAATCCTACACATCAATAAATAGTAAAGTAAATTACCAATATCTCCAGAAAACTTATTAGGTGATACTTAATTTAAAAAAACCATACACGATGAAAAAGATTTTTCAAGAGCTTAATAGTCTTGAACTATTTTTAAACTGTATTTTCTGTTCACGTAGGTGGAGGACAGAGAATGTATTTTTAGAATCACAATTAACATTTGAAACCGATTCCAATCTCGTTCCGTGCTGATTGAATTTATCTAGGATAATTCTCTTCCCACATCTCTTTGCGTTTAAGAATAATTGTTTGTCGTAGTTAAAGCACTGAAACTGATCGCTTTGGAGAAATTAATTTGAATTACTTTGACTTTTTATTCTCATTTAGCTGATATACAATTTGTTTTATACTATAAAACTAGGAATTACACATTGCGTCGCAAATATTTAACCTTTAAGGACACAAAATACAATCACAATCGAAATAATTATTTCTTCATAACTCAAAGTAGTAGAATTCAAATCGCCCAAAAGCGATTTCCTTCGCCTTAGCTCTAGTGTCGAGTTGAGAGAAACATAATGTATACGTCTTATAAGGTTTATTACAAATCCAACTAACTTCTGTGACGTAACCTCGTAAGATCCTTAGTAAGATCCTAGTCTTGAAAACAATCTCTTGATGCATGACAGCACTTGTCTCCAGTATAACTTTTTAAAGTTTGGCTTCCTATACTAAATAGTACACAACAATACACATTCTAGTCAAAAAACACAAGTATCACAGCAAAAAGCACTTCACATTAATTTGTCGGTCTCTCGTGAGTTTTCAGCTTTGGTAATAGAATTTAAACATAAAATAATTTTACAGCTGTGTTTTACAAAAGCGATTTGCATAACACCCCTGCATCACATTCAGTTTTGGTAATAAACGGAATAATATATGTAGGAAATCAAGACTTTATTATGAGCAAGATTTTTTGTTCCGCTTTTTTAGCTTCCTTTTTCAGAACAAGTTGTTCGTTGATTACGCGATTCTACCAATATCGACTATCGACAACCGACTAGCTGTCGACAAAATTGTATGAAAATCAGATCAGCGCCTCTAGCAGGGGGCTCAGGAACTGATTAAATGTCAAATTCTTGTCACTCGATAGTACCGACTTTAGAGAACCGCCTATGTGTGTGATTAGTCATTTAAATAAATTTTCCCATGTAACCAATATTTACGTAGAACGTACACTTTTGTTACTTTTACTTTCAAAAGCCTTCCGTATAAAAAAACCTAAACCTATGCGTTAATAAAAACTATAAACTTTAACAAAGTTTAGTATAAAACTAAAATTTTCCCCGGCAGCTGTTCACCAGTGCATTTGAAGCACACCACACGTTCTGGAAGTTTGTTTAGAACTAGTACGGCGCACTAAAAACGGACAAGATAAAATATTACCTCAACCCAATGTTTTATGCGCTTTCCAAGTGCATGTTTTGTTTTCTTCGGTCTTTCCAATATTTACACAGCCGGCGTATCGACGGTGCTAGTTTTACAAGTGCTTTTGCTAGTTTCGGATGCAAAGGTCTTATTAATGATATGCCAAAAATGTTTATCGACTTTTTAATATTATCGGACGAACTGTATGGTTTGTGGTGAACCTACTTTTCCTGACAAAGTCGTTGAAGTGGCAAATTTCACGACTGTTTAGTCTTTTGCAAGTTGCGGTGGACGTATTTTTATCTCATTTAATAAACTCGTATCATAAAAATCTGACTTGCATCTGAATAGAGTTTCTGTCAGCAAGGAATCATCTACAATACATAAGTAAATGTCACTGACTCCAGTAGAATACACTACTTTTACGAAAAGTATTTAAGATTCAGGAGGATTATGTAAAAGAATACTCCTTATTTATTATCACATATTTTACGTTACACACGAACATAGGTTTTGTTGTTAAAGTTTTCAACAAATCTTTTTGGTACGTTCCTTCAAATCTAAACCAAAACAAACGTATCTACGATTCGCAACACGTGTCCAAAGCCTTTGTTTGTCGGTTTATTAGCCGTTTGTAGCAAAACAATGTTTCAATTTATACTCTTTTGTTTGTTCTTTTAAATCTCACAACAAATACGGGCTGGTTCAATAACAGAACGTGTACTGTTGAATGTCAGAGCCTTTGCTATGATCACTATGTTCAGTTGTAAAGAGATCTTTGTTACAAAGTTGTCTGTTGTTTAACGTTGTACTAGTTTTAATCTCAGTGATAACAAAAGGAGAGAGACAGATGATTTTAAAGATATAAAAATAGTTTTTGATTTAAGACTTAAGATTTTAAGTGGATAAACGTTGATTGTATAGTGCCTAAATGCCTTCATTAGACAAAATACAAATTATTTTATTGTGATACTAGAAGAAAGGGTCTTCCATAGCAAACATTTATATGTTATGTCGATTACGAATAATGTGAACGTTATTCGGAGAGCTAATGTGTAGAAGTAGGAGAGCAGTGTAGGTATTTAAGCGTCAAAGGGAAAGGTGGTATTATATAATTAGTAATATATGAGGTACCTAATAATATAGGGCAATTATCATTTTAGATTGCGACTGTATTTTACTGGTGGTCATAAAAGCGTGGTCGTAGCATCTTTGCAAAACTTTCTGAACGACGTGCCATAAACCAAGACTCAAGACGTTTCGTCTCAATTTACCGTAACAACGGACGTAAAGCTATGACGTCACGACTAGTCCATCAATAACCCTCCACCTGGCACGGTATAAATGAGAAAAAGATTAATGTGAACTGTTGGTCCCAATAAATCATGAAATTCTTACCCCTTACTTATAAACGACGCTTAGTAAAGCAGCATAATAAATCCTTATTTTTCGCTCACGCCCTAATTTTCGGGTCAACATTTTTTGTTTTCCATTCAAACGCAAAACAGAGGGAAGCCACGTATTCTGTGTTTCGTACTTTGCAGATTTTAAAGTTTGAATAGAGATATTTTCGTAATATCGTTTATTATTCCTGCAGGATTTTAATTCAAAAGTAAGGCCCTTTCGGATAAATAAGTACCTTATATTCAAAGCGAGTATGCTTACCTACATATCATATCATAGCTGGTACTTTGCCTATCTAGCGTCTTCTTGCCTTGATATGGGAACTTAGCAAATTTATGGGGATCTCCGGACACGAAGAGCATCAAAGTAGACCTGAAATAATTTTTCCTAGAATGTGGGTGTAATTAACAAACTCTGTTTACATTGAAGTAATACGGCATCTTAAATGTATTCGTAATCAATTCTATTTTTAACATTATTACAGCAGTTGCTGGTACTCACATTCAATTTACATTACTAAATATAGAAATGAGCACTTAAAATATCAGTTAATTAATTCAATGTTCAGTAAGAACTCCTTAAATAGACTTCGTCACAACCTCTCCGAAATTAGTCTGAGTAAACATTTTAACTTTTCCTTAAAAATAGAAAGGTTTTTTTAAACTGTATCGTATGATTATTATAGTACTGTACCATTATTTTCTACAGTCAGTACTATTGATTTTTTGACAGTTTGACATGTAAGATGTATTTCAGAAATAGTTCCTATAGCGCCCAATAAAGGCGCTGATCACATTCTCATACAAATTATCGATAACCAGCCGATTGTAAATCGCCCACCTTTAGATAACGGTTGGATCACGCAAGTTGTTTCTAAAAAGAAGTCAACTAAACTTCAAGTGCCTGTACTTACATAAGTTTCAACACAAAGTGAATTCTATTAAAGCGTGTGTTAGGAACTTTTACTAGAAGTCGATTAACAACTTTAATTCCTGGATGTAGTGAGCCTAACTAGTTTCTATGAGAGACTTATGTTTGTGAAAGACACCGCAATTGAAACTTTTATCAAGCTGATCAGCCCTTCATATCCCATCATAGGGGGCTTTGGAGGATCTTGCGATCCTCAGTGGTGAAAACAGAGTTTTTATATGCTTCGACCATACAACTGAAGCGATTTCTCTCACTAAAGCACACACAAAAGTCGTAAATACATAAGGATAACGTAACTTCAGCGTTGCTTAAAAAAAAAAACATGTTCGCGACTGAAACTCTAACTTCGAAATAAAACCACTGACACGTGTCAGCGGGTTGGCGACTTGGTTTGTAGACAAGCAAAGTTATTAAACTTATGATGAACCAGAAATAGTAATTCAAAGCAAATTATTACCCTTGACTCTCAAAGGCTGATGTAGCCAATTACAGCAATTAACGTTTGTTTGCGACTTGTTCTAAATTGATAAACGACTCTAATATTGTGACTGTCTGGTGCGATGAAAACTTTCACCCAACTGCTATTAGCTGTGAATTCTGACGCTGTACTGATTATACGTTTGTACTTACTTTTATTGTATAGCTATGATGATAGCGGAGCGTTTTGTATGTTTTGGTATTCATATTTTTTGTCTGTTATAGAAACAAAATGTTACCGATACCCAGAGAAAAAGGTTTTCCATAATGTGACTCTAAAAAATATATTATAATTTAGTCGTAAGAAACAAAGATTGGAGACACAACGAAAGCTTTTAATCTAATTGGCATATTCAAGCATAAAACAGAATTAAACTTGCCCTATTACATATTTATATTTTAACGGCATACATGCATTCCTAAAATACACTACCATAAAATAAAATTAATTTATTCCACAAAAGCAAGGTTACCCATATTCAGAAGCGAGCAGGCCTTTATTAATGTCGTATTAATTTTACAGCACACCAACCCCTTCAACGATATCGTGATAAAGTCGTTGTTAAAATACACGAATACTAATTCACCCTCACGCGACCATTGATATTATAATAAGGCTGTCGTGTGCTGTTTTAATTACTCATAAGTGAAAAATTTTACAAGGAATCATGACGTTGATGTAGCACTTTGATTTTTGTTCTACATTAGTTTGATTGGGACTTTGTGTGGTAGGCATTTTATGAGTAGATTCTTATTGTCGGTTATATATAGATAATAATTTATAGACTGTATTTAATAGTTTTACCAAAAAGGTTACCCTAAATAATGTTTCGAACTTATTATTAGCTCATATGAGTGTATCATTTGTATTTAAAATATGATTCAATTAAAATTAATCAAATATATAGTGGAATAAATATTATTATTATGATTGAATATGATGAATTCAAACTGAATCTTTAATTAGAAGTAAGCTCAAAGTGAAATGTGTATAAATAGATCGTAATATTTGTTTTAATAAATCCACTAGGTAAATTACAAATTCACTTCAAAGGAGAAACATCGTTCATTTTTTATTATAATTTAAAAGTATCATTCATTCATTTTGTGTCAATGTAAAATATAATTATGAGCACGTCTCGAAAAATGGCAACTACGAACGTATCGCAAATTAAAAAATAATTCAGGTAAATTGTTATTCATAAAATTAATCCAGTTTTGCAGCAAACTTTAATATTAAATAGCGGAGGTGGCTAAAAAATACTTGGAACATTATTTACAGAAAATCACGAGGATATTCAACAAGAGCGGGTTTGCAGGTATAAATACAATTTTTCATTTTGCCCCGAGGTACTGAACAAAGAGGAATTTTAATGCAATTTAGTAGTCGCATTGTGACCGTAGAGCTGCTCACATTTTTGCAGAAACACGGCTTACGAAAGGTGTCATGGAGAGAAAGGACCTGAAAATAATTACTCACCCGTGTTACTGATATAAGTAAGGTGTGCATTTTTAAAGGGTAAAAGCGCCCACGTTTGTACTCTACTGTTTTTATATGACATGAAATATTTATAGCTTGAGCCTTGCCTGTTATGTTGTAATTTTTACCTCAGTTTTATGAGATTTTTTACCTTCACAGAAAAGGTGTCGTGTACGTTTGTGTTTAAAAATTGTTGGTTATATTCATGTTTTGTGCTTTAAAACCTTGCGTAACACTTAACTTTAATCTTATGGGACGTAAAAAAAACCCATTTTATGAGATACTAGCTGACCCGCGCAACTTCGCTTGCGTCACACAAGATAATATGGCCATAATTTCTCCCGTTTTTGTAACATTTTTTACTGGTACTCTGCTCCTGTTGGTAGTAGCGTGATAATATATAGCCTATAGCCTTTCACAATAAATGGGCTATCTAACACTGAAATAATTTTTCAAATCGGACTGGTAGTTCCTGAGGTTAGCGCGTTCAAACAAACAAACAAACAAACAAACAAACAAACTCTTCAGCTTTATAATATTAGTATAGATTATGGGAGAATAAATAAGTACAAGCAAGGAACAACTGTTGATATGGTGGGTTTCTGTAGCGCAATTTTACACGGTCGGCACTATCGAGTATCGAGAATTAGCCAGTAAAATGTGATTAAATAAAATATTTTTAGTTGCTCATTAAAATTGCGGAAATTGCGCTCCTGACAAAACGTCAATAGTATTGTTTGTGATAAAATCACAAACAATACTATTTTATTTTACACTAGCTGACCCGCGCAACTTCGCTTGCGTCACATAAGAAAGAATGAAAAAAATTTTCGCCGTTTTTGTAACATTTTTCGTTGCTACTCCGCTCCTAATAGCCGTAGCGTGATATTATATAGCTTAAAACCTTTCTCGATAAATGGTCTATCTAACACTGAAAGAATTTTTCAAATCGGACTAGTAGTTCCTGAGATTAGCGCGTTCAAACAAACAAACAATCAAACAAACTCTTCAGCTTTATAATATTAGTATAGATTTCAAATTGGACCAGTAGTTCCTGAGATTAGCGCGTTCAAACAAACAAACAAACAAACAAACTCTTCAGCTTTATAATATTAGTATAGATTAACATTATCGACTTACAAACAGATTTTGTAATGTCGATGCAACAGTATCAATAAATTTCTTTTAACTATATGCTTTTATAAAATGTAACTAATTTGTCTTTGTATTGTTTCAGTTGTCAGCAACGTTGCTGGTGCTCCTTCACCTTTCGATGCACGTGGTCGACGAGGGGCATGCTGTTAACCCTAGTAAGTGAAACAATTTTTGTATAAGTAATAACACATTGTATAGGTAATAACATCATAAGTACAGGTTTTTTAAACAGTTAAATAGTAAGAATACACGCATACGTAAGCCAGAAATGTGAACTATACTACCGATACCTTTACATGCCTTTTAAAGGTATAGTATGCTCTTGTAATAGAGACAATACCTATGTGCCTTGGAGTGCACAATGTATCTGAAATATGTTTACAATTGAGGTATAGGTCAATCATCAAAAAAGTCGGAGCAAACAGGCCACTGTCTAATACATAAGTCTGGTCTGAGGCTGATATTCTTAATGGCTTACAGACTGGCTCGACTTCAATTTACGCGTTGATAAAATACGTCCCAAGAAAGATTGCCTAATGTCAACACAATAACAATCGCGAGCGGAGCAATAAATAAATTATTACGTAAACAACTTCTATTAAAAGAAAATAGCAGTTCAGATTGAGCAATCTCTGAAAGATGAATATCACCGACACGTGTAAATGTTACTTTATTATCTAAAGATCCAATTTCAGGTGCGAAGTAGAATCTAATTTACTCTATAGAAGTGTAGTATACTAAGGACAAAGAATATTATGTTAATGTCCTGAACACAAAAGGCAACGCGAATAACCTAGTATACGAACCTAGGCTTACGATATAAATGTTAAAGTGTGCAATAAAATCTAGAAATGGAATAGTAAAAAATTAAATAATAAGGGTACTGTGAATTATGTGCGACTTATATTTCTAAGACCATGACTTAATAGGTTTATATCCATAATAATAGTTAATAATCATAGTTTCTAAGTATTAATGGCAATATAGATTTTACGAGGTTTTGCACTGTGCAGCCGTGATAACGTGCACAACAAGATGCTCAATTATGGTATAGGTGTACACCCACGTTCGGCCATTAAAAATGTTAGCCCTATATTAAAGTTGGCGAAATAAAAATAGAATAAAATAAAATTAAAATACAAATAGCACTTTCCCCGACATGGGAATCGAATCCACAAGATTCAAACAATATAATATATACTCGTTTATGTACAGATGTCACAGTGTTAATAGATATCTTGCCAAATTATATTATCATTCACGTAAACTAATTGTACTCAATTTGGTGAGAGAGTACACGTGTCGAGAGCTCATTAATCATTATCGACGTCAATCTTAATTTAATTCAAAATCTTATTCTTATTTGCTCAATTTCGAACAAAAGTTACATCAAAAAGTTTGAAAGTAAACTTTTAGATTTACTTCTAGTTTGATCCAATTAACAGTCTTTGTAATTTATTATACAAAGAGATTAAGATGGATGTTATTTCTTGACTCTCCACGTGTATCCTAATCTCTAAAAAAATACAGTTTTATCAAGTTTTGATACAGGTTTTTTATGTATGTGAGAAAATGTTATCTAAATGTAAGTTTTTGTAAACGTTTTAATATATATAATATTATAATGCAACGGCTCTTATACGCGATTGAAAATTTAAAGGTTAGGGTACCTTATAATATAGTTTATGTTACTGTTATAAATTAAATCGAAATATTTTATGGTTCAGCTAAAGATGATAAAACTTAGAACGGCGTCAACAATGGGGCAGAGGATTCTTGCCACGAATATACCGGAATTTTATGGGTTATTGCAAGCAAGCATTACAAAATTGTTTATTTACTCGCTTACTTTTCATCGGTTATACTTTTAAACATGGCAACTTAAATAAAAAAGAGTAAAAAATTCAAGCCCAAGAAATCATTTCAATCTTAATTTCCATACAACGCTTCCTCGAACCTTGACATATAAATATATTATCAAAACAGCGGTAGATTAGATCCCTAACCCCGCTCTTTGATACTCAAATCCCGGCTGAGCCGTGCATTTGACACAGAAACCCAGACTAGGGCAAACGCAATCATCGGGCTTAACTCAACTCCTCGCCGCGAGTAATTTTCCCTGCACAAGTACTGCGAATGTACTAGAAAGAATAATAAACAAACAAATTATAAGCGTTTTGTTTAGAACTTTCTGTTCGTTGAATATTATAATGCAGAATAAAATGTTTTTGGTTCAGACTACAAATTATTATTTGAAAAACATGTTTAAAAAGCATTTTGAAGTTTTCGTTGAATAAGAGCAGTAAAATTTATGTATTATTTGTTTATTTTTACCTCCAGTTTGCTGCGCAGTTATGCATTCAAAAATATTTTGTTTCGGGGGTTGCCTATTAGTTTTCGCAAACTATTCCTTAGGGTAATAGAAAGTTAGTTGTATTAGGCGACAACATAGCCTCAAAATTTTTTCAACGATTGTTGCACAACTTATTTCATAACCGTGGCGTCACAAACACTAGTAGACTAAAATTTCCAGTAATACACTAAACGCTTGACGTTTTGGCCAGTGTAACCTGCGCCAAAACGTCACGCATTAGGTACAATCATGTTCGCGTTAATTGTCGTTTACTATGATATAATAATATACCAACTTTAAAGTAACATTCAAGTAATTACTGTAAAGCGTTACAGCCACGGTTTAACCTAATACAAGCAAGCCGGTCTAGTTCTAATGTAGATACATAAAGCAAGCACACTCGGGAGAACCACGAAGTAAATACGCCAAATGTACAACCGTGTGAATTCAGCTCCCCAAACATTTGGGATAATAGTAAACTTAGCTGGCTTTGTATAGCCTAAGTTAAGTGAGAAGGCTTATATCTATAAGCTCGTATATGGTAGTAGTGTGAGATTTCCTCAAAGGATTTGCAGTTGTAGTGTTTGGAATAAGATGAATTGAAGTACATGTTACCAGAACTCGATTGGATTACAATGTAGATGTAAGCAATGAATGTCCAAAATGTTATAGTGAAGTAAATTCAACACATTGTTGTCCTACTGTAATAGTTGGGCACGTGTTTGTTACCGGTATACAGTTGGTGTTAGGCCTCAAGTTCTTTACGATAGTATGCTGCTAAAGCAGTTATAGTCGTTACATAGTCCTAATAATTTCATGGTACATTTGGTCACAAGCTTTAACCTTCTTTACTTATTTAGGTCTTTATTTGATTAACATTAAGGTAGTCGAACTAGCTATGGACTGCACATAACAGTCCATAGCTATTCTGCCTATCTTATGGTTCAAGGTGAATACGTAGTGTTATACTACGTCGAGTTATAAACTAATTTCACCTAATTTACCATAACAATACATTCTAGCTACTGTTCTTCCCACATTAAGCGAGGTTAATACCCGATTACATCATTAGGAAATCCGGCATACGACGGCATAAGTCTTTTTCCCTGTCAGCCTTCAGACAAGAGAATAAATATTATTATATTCCTTCCTTGTACCATGACGAGGAAATTCGTATTAAACGACGCTAAACGCCTCCCTTAAGTGGTTCTATTTTATTTTCTGTGTCGTAATAGCAATTATTTCAAGTGTTGATTTGCCCTTTTCAAGTAAGTTCGGGAATATATTGGTTGATTTCTCAACCAATGTATTTTAGGCTGAGTGGGTATTTCATGATCGCGAGCGTTTTTGATTTGATGTTTGCGATGTTTTGTTACAAAAATAAATTGTATAAATCGTCAAAGTCAAATATATTGTTATGTTTTATTTCATAAAATAACATTTTGACAAGTATTTGCAATTATCCAACTATGTATTTTGACATCTACTACAGCTTTCAAGAATCCTAAAAAAGATTTTCCGAGATTTTGTCCAACCTAAATCAGAAAAGTTATTATAAGAACACTAATAAAACTTTTCTTCATACATCGTATTACATGTTTGGAAAAAAAAAATTGACAGAATTATAAAGATAACTAAAGTTCCCTTTGAAGTCGTTTGTTTAAAAAAATATTTACGGCCAGTCTGTTTCACCGACGTTCTGTGGTAAAATAAACTGCTCACTTCTACCGCGAACAGTCAGCTGGGGGAAATGGCTTGTAGTTTTAGAGGATACCCGGTTATAAGGTTGTCGGGCCACTTATGATAACTGCGGAGTTCGATATTACTTGGAAAAATTGCGATGGCTATTACAGTTCAGTTTTCTCGTTAAAACTTCAACGGAATGCAGGTTATATCGATTTGGAACGTCTACAATTTTTGAAGTTTGATATTGTTACGATTTTTAAAGTTCGTGCTAGTTTTGTTTCATCTTATTTCAATTTTGTTTTCTATGTGTCGTCTTCGTGTAGTTATTTGATGACAAACCAAGGTGCAAAAGCTTTTTAAGTCTGTAATAAAAAGTTGTGGTGTGTTATTTTACTTTTACCGCTCTTTATTTTAATTTTACCTTTTACATTGTTGAATTTTATATAAAAGATTTTAATTTAACATTACAATTTTATGTTAATGCATTTTCACGAGACGTGTCATCAGTGATAATGGACAATGTATGGAATCCAGGACGCGACGGTCTACGCTCAAATTAATTTATGTCAAGGTTTTAATATCACGTTTTCCTGCTGTGAAAATACAAAATAATTGATTGAAACATCTCATTTCAATATACTCTGTCTTATATACTTACCTATATATTAACATGTTCCAAACAATTTAATGTTATAGCCTAATATTGTACACGTAATTCAATATCTAATCATCCATCAAATACCGACAATAATAGTCTCTAATAATATCTAATGTATCAAGTGTATTAACAGTTCGTTAAACAATATTTAACGGTATCTTACGTACACTGTTTCTGTATATATCAACAGATATTGTAAACTAATCAACGCTTCGGTGACGCAATCACTACACATTACGTATAACCCAGTAGACAGAGGGTGCCCACAACCCTATATTTCCATACAGATTAATCTTAAACAGCTTCTAGCGTTTGACTACTACACTTGAACGATTTTAGCGCCAAAACACACAAGTTAATGGATAAATTCGATAAACCTTTATCGATACGCACTGCCACTACTCTATGTTTGCTTTCTCGATGGCAGTGTTGAGCCCGTAAACAGCGTGGGCGAAGCTGAACTCGCACAGCCAGCCACTACAAACAAAATTCTCTCTTATTACACACCTCATAAAGTTCATAATGGAATATTGTGAAGTCATAATTCGACTACCATTGGTTATTACGATGCCACGTATAGAGTAAAGAAACCCTTTGCAACGTCGCATTTGCTCTGCGGTTTGTTCGAGGACCACGGTTTGCGAATTGTCGTGTCGGCATGACCTCGTGTGAATTATGGTCAGGGAAATTAAATGCTGTATTAGTAAACGAACTTGTATGGAGATCAAGAGCCGATGCACGGTTATTAACGAGCTGTTTAAGTAAGCCAATGATTTGAGCAATAATTAGTGCTGAGTTCAGTTTGGATTTCATAGCTTTGGTGAAATTGGTAAATCTATTTATCAGTAAAATTAATTCTGATTATATTAAAAGCTTTTGATATTTATTATTTGAATAGGTACGTTGATTCTTTTTATTCTTTTGATTGGCAATATCACCATGCTCTATCAACAGGAGCTCAGAGCTGTCGTTTCGTTAAAAATAATGAACAAGTATCCAATATTGTTTCCAAAAAAATTAAATAGGTCGCAACATAATTGCACTCGGTGTGTCGAAATGGGTCGTGTGCATTTTTAGTGGTGGAAAAACAAAAGTTTTATTTGAGTGGAGCGTTGAACGCAGCGAAGCCGTTTCAGCTTTTGAGCAGGTTAATGTACATCACAGAAAACAAGGGGTGCGGATAAAAAATACGAAGTGCGCTTTGTAAATGCACCGGTTATTTTGGTACAACTGCCGGTTTAGGGAGGCTTTTTCAATCGTTTTGTTACGAATGAAATAGGCTGGCGGTTTTATTGGCCAGTTTAAGTTTGAAACAAATAGATTGGAATATTTTGATGGTTTCTAGTTTTGGTTAGTTGGATATTTGGTAACATATTTATTTCGCAGTTTTGAAACCTATATTGGTATTTTATTTCATAGTCTTTTCAAGCCGTTAAAAAGACACGGGGACGAAAAAGCTATCAAACTGATAACATCTATACGTATGCCTCAAATCTTCGCTAAACAAGTCGAGACGTTATATAAATATAACTCCCCAAAATGTGGGTCAAATTTCACACACCAAAATCTATCATTTTTATAATAAACATTCTTACGTACATAACATCACGCCTGTTATACCCGAAGGTGCGTGGAGAGGTGTAATACACCCCCGTTTCGCCATTGGCAAAATCAATCCTTTGTAATAATGGGCGAGCATTATTGTCATATACCGATATAAAATTAAATAAATATCTATACTAATATTATAAAGCTGAAGAGTTTGTTTGTTTGAACGCGCTAATCTCAGGAACTACAGGTCCGATTTGAAAAAAATTTTTAGTGTTAGTTAGCCCATTTATCGAGGAAGGCTATAGGCTATATATTATAACATCACGCTACGGCCATTAAGAGCGGAGTAGTAACGAAAAATGTTACAAAAACGGGGAAAATTTTGACCCAGTCTCTCTTGACGCAAGCGAAGTTGCGCGGGTCAGCTAGTACGAAATACAAATTAAATAGAAAAGTTTTTAATACTTTGTCATCCGGGAATTAAACCCGAGACCTCACGATCGGCAGTCGAACAAACGATAGATGACGCAACAGAGGCAGACATTATATAATATTTCGGGGAGAAAAATAAAGCAATATAAGGTATAGTGTACATTCGCCGATATGGCTGTATGATGAGCGGGTCACGCTGAATAATTTATGAAGGAGAGGGTATACCGTCAGATAACCTTGTGGGCGATAAACAAAGAACTAGTAAAAGTTAGAGGGGAATAATGGATATTTGTTTATCATAACTGTACCATTTCTGAGCAATAAAAGAAAGTTACGTGGATCCTTGTGATTAATTGTGAAGGGGAGCTGATTTTGTTGTTATGTTAGTTTCAGATTAGTTTAAGGACTGTTCTGCTTCAGATTTTATGGCTGAAGAAGGTATATTTGCAACAAATCTGCTATGCTAGCTTTTCAAATGTATGGAACAGCCTTTGTGGCGCAGTGGTAAAAGCGAACGCCACGCCACTACGTCGTAAAATTGTGTGTTTAATTCCGACTCGGAACAAATATTTTTGCATTCCACATGTAGAGTAAGTTACGGGTCTGTACTTTCCGTCTGTTGTTATATGTTTGTTAAAGACACCGCTACTTAAGAACTTACTTAGAATTTTTAGCCCGGGAGGTTTCTTTTTCAGAAAAATATGCGTCAAAAGCAGATTGAACAAAACTAATTGAACTCTATTATTCGTCAATAAGCAAACAACATTCAAGTTATTGATATCGCCAAGATAGTAGATAAATATTTTGATAGCTACATTAATGAAGAGGTTTACGATACATAAACTGTCTGAGCATACTTCCCCAATAAGGGATTATGTATTTAATCCGCTGTTATATTAGTGTAACCAATACGTTGTATCTCGATCTTTGAGATATTAGAGGCTGTAAATGTGGATAATAGGTATGATAACAGGTTACTATGAATATATAGTTTTGTTCTATATTAAGCTACAGTAACGATGGTCAATAACCTTCTTGTATATGTATATGCCATCAAAAACATTCTGTAAAAACCTCAAGTCTCGCCGTAAAAAGTTGTGAGATCTATATAATATCAAGTCGATTAATCTATTTAGTCTCTACTTAAAGGACCTTCTGTCTTAAGTTATTACGTATGTTATTATCATGCCAATTAAAAAAAATACCTTTAAAACAAATAGACCGACCTGGCCATCGCATGATTTAATTATTAGTATCACACTAATCAGCACGACGAGAAGACAAGTTAATGCTCCTGAAATGTTAATGGCGAATTTGTGTTTTCTTGCGATGACCAAGTCGATCTATTTGTTTTAAAGGTATTTTTTTTAATTGGCATGATAATAACATACGTAATAACTTAAGACAGAAGGTCCTTTAAGTAGAGACTAAATAGATTAATCGACTTGATATTATATAGATCTCACAACTTTTTACGGCGAGACTTGAGGTTTTTACAGAATGTTTTTGATGGCATCTCACTTCTTTTTGTAGAACGAACATAAGTCCAATTTGTATGGAAAGACGTTTTTTTTCCATAATTCAACATCTTTTCCTATGAATGTTGTTCAGTTTCATGGGCTAAACACCCTTAGTTATGCCTCATATAGTAGGTACCTATCTAGACCTATTATTATTATTTTCTATTACTACAGTGATAATGATTTACTAACTGCAAATGTAACCTTGTAATCCTATACATTTATATCGGATTACAAAGTTATTTATGCAGTTAATGTATTTAGAAAACTGGACCGAAATTAGAAAATATTTGAATTTTCCCATGATTAAGACACTAAACCCTATTTGTATTCTAAATTTGAAGCTTCTATGTCTGCTAGAAGTACCTTATACTTTTGATGATCGGTGAGTCAGTGAGTCAGTGAATCAGTGAGTGACAAAATGCAGAAACTTTAACAAGTTGTTATTCTTAAACTACTGGTTCAAATTGACTGAAATTTTAAATATACCGTGTTTATACAATGACTGATTAGTTGCTGCAAATTCAGGCTTCTTGTTTTATCCACAACGAAATTATAGGGGTGTCAAAAATAGCCCGAATTGCTTCGAGAAAAGGATGTTACGGCCGTGCCGCTTTTTTTTTGCTCGACTTGCGGGGGCACTTCCGTGCCCCCAGATATATGTAGATAATCGGTAATACATGGTATCTAAATATAGACATATACATAGTAGATAATCCTAAGTAACGATAGTGTCACACTGTGGTTACTAAAATATACTCTTAGTTATTTTTGAATAACAGTTGTTGACAACCTCTATACATATTCTTTTTAACAATCAATACGCTGTCTAGGTTCTGGTTATAAAAAGATTATAATTATGTATAAAAGAGAGAGTTTGGTGAGATTTGTATTCTGTTCTGTACGAATGTTACAATATTGTTTCTAATGGGGGCCAGTAATAAGAGTTGCGAAGTCTCTAATTGCATTACATGCAGCGAACATAACATCTCTACACTTGTTTACGGAACGAAACTTTAAAGTGTATCGCAACAAAATTTCGTGCTCGAAACTATACAGATATTCTTAAGAAACTGCTATGGATTGCCGTCGCTTACTTTGCATATAAATTATGTTAACCCTGTTCCTTTAAAAGGATAACCAGAGGCATTCAATCAAGCGCCACCGCGGCAAACGCTTAGCTTGCAGTGCATATACTGTCGCCTCGCCTTTCTAGACGGTACTTAAGTTAAGACGGGAAACTTATCCTCCAAGAATAGCTGCTTTGTCTAAAATGTGTGGCTTTTGCACTATAATGTGATGAAATATTTCATGGTTATATTGTAAACAAATTACAATAGTGTAAGTACTTAGTTTCGAGTGATGTTTTCGTGACAATACAGCGTGTCGACTGGATGGTTAAAACAAAAAGCTGATTTTGATTTTCTAAAACAAATAACACATTTAATATTCATTAAAATGTCTCCGTCAATAATAATAATGTGTGGAAAAAACAAGTATTTTTGTTTGTTATCGGTAGTAATTTACCTTTCTGCGCAACACATTTGGGAACTTTCTTTAAAAGAGTTAATAGAATTAATCAATTCAAAACATTTACATTTCAATTAAACAAAATCAATAAAATTACTATGTAAATAAAATCTTCAGTGAGACCTTAATTCTCTGCAATTAAAGCGAAAAATCTTCAAGGAAACTGCTGATAAAAAGTCTTTTAACCGTGCTTAATTATTTAAAAAAAGGCAGGCTTATCTGCATCGAGATGGTGATGATTCTAATTACTTGGTTTCTTAAGCCTTCTAGATGTCTTAAGCGACGGTTTCTGAGCTCAACAATTAATCAGCCCACAAAATAATGGTATTGTTATGCGCTCAATTTATTATCGCTTTAAAGTATCTCCAAGCAATTCCGTTTCCTTTGTTCTTAAATATTACAAAAGGGTAAGATATTTTTTTCTTTGTCTTTTTTTAATTTAATTTACGAAGATTTTTGTTTTATTTAACGTAAATTTTGGGACGTATTTTTATTTTGTCACCTCCTAAGCTAAGTATAAACACCATATTATATTCTTGACACAAATATTTGGTTTTGTGCTGTTAGGTTCTACGATACCATTAATATAGAAAATAGATAATATATGTCCAGCTTATCGTTTGATTGCACAAAGAACATTCATTTGGTGTTTTAGTTGTTCTAGTCAATCGCATACACATCAAACAATCGCATACCACGGACATACCTTTTGCTCAACTTACACAGAAACCTAATCATTTGCGTCGGAGTAGATATTAATTCAACAACAACAATTACAGCTAGGGTGATTCAGGTAGTTTAGAGGTATATAGCGTAAAGGTACGCATACAAAATAAAGTTTTGCTTAAATCCTTTCAAGTTAATCCTGATCATATTAACAAATACATCCGTTTCTATCCCACTGCTGGGCAGGGGTCTTCCCCAAACGAGGGAAGGGGTTAGGCCTCGAGCCCACCACGCTGGCCAAGTGCGTGTTGGGGACTTTTGCACGCCCTCAATAAATCTATTAAACAAATTTTAGGCACGCAAGGTTTCATCACGAAGTTTTCTTCTACCGTTAGAGCATGTGATAATAATTTCTAATACACATAACTTCGAAAAGTCATTGATGTGTTGCCTCGGGTTACTAAAATATGATCACAATATAAAATAACAGTTTAACCCCAACATTCGCTTATCCGTTTTTAACACAAATCTGAGTTTAAGCAGCGTATATAATTAGAAATCTGGACGATATTCACCGTTATAACTCGCTAACGGTGCGCCGTCGCGTGATAATCATTAAGCTAAAAGCCTGCGGTGCTTTCGCTAATGTGTCTTCAATTTAGACTAAAGTAATCTTTATCGTGTCATTAGATTGTATTAAAATGCTTACGGAAGAATTGTATTTTTAGAAATATTTTTTCGTCTAAGTGAAATTAGCTGTAGGTTTTACTTAGCCGTCCTTTGATAATTTGTTTTTGTAATGCGATGTTAAGCTTCTTTGTTTTATGTAAAATTGCAATTTACTTTTGCTTGAATTTGTTTATGAGTAAAGACAATTTGGCTGATATACTCTCACTCGCCAAGTTTGCTGCGATCAGTCATATACTTTTATCATAAACTGCAAATGTTCTGCAGAAAGTAGCATAAAAGTATACCCACTCATCTTCGAGGGCTAAAAATAAATCGTTCACAGATCAGTGAAGCTACAAACTTCGTTCATCGAAGCTGCGTTACGCACAGTTTGGCAAAAACGTGATCAAAATATTTGCGCAACAGCAGGACGCGGATTGGCACGATTTCCTCAATCTCTGAATTGAGCAGTTAATTGGATTACGAATTTCAAGGCGAAAAGGGTAGTTCTGCAACTATTGCGAGATTGTTACATTGTCTTTGAGGATTATATTTGCATCAGAATAGAGGGGATAGACTGGTGAAACTGTAGCAGAGGTTTGTTCTGGTTCTGACATGAATTAAATGCTTTAAAGTACAAGTAAGTTGTTTGAATTCTTAATCACTGCCTCATTTTTAAAGGTCCTCCATCTGCAATAATCAAGAGCTTATTTCTGTTCCTTTTTTTTAAATACAATTCGATAGCTGAATCCCGTAATTAGCAATGTGGGATCTATTCAAATGGTTTTTGTTCCTTAAGGCGTGGTTTGTGTTGACAAATTGCGCCACAAAACCACGTGGCTGTACAATTTTTTTTGCAAGATTATGGTTTTTAGTAAAACGCGTGATCATATTGCACGTTTTTCAACCACGATTGAATTTTTGTGGCTTTGATTGACGCACGAGATAAAGGGTGACAGTTGATTTGTAAAAAATACTTCAATTTATTTTTTAATTTCAAGACTTAAATAATAAATTTATCTATGTGGTATCCCCCGATCCATAAATTCACTTTTTACTATTTTGTTACCTGCTGTTAGTACAAAGAGGCAACTAGATATAATTTCAAACGAATATTTCGAGTGACAATCAAGCAAACTTATAGATTTATTTACTCTTAGTATCAAAATGGGTACTCAAGGATACAATACCAACATTTCTACCAGCATAATCGTTGACCTGGATCGTCAATGTCAAAAGACTAAACAACAAAACAGTTTCTAAGAACACCCACTGGAACTAAAGAATACGTAATTCAAAGGTCACATCTGCGGAACTTAGCTACTTCAAGGCGGAACTACGTGACTGAAAAATAAATAAGTAAAAAGTACACAGAAAGTAACATCCTAAGTACCCGCAATTGTTTTGAGATTTACTTTATCTTTGAGGGAAAAGCTCTCAGCCACAGTGACCTGCTCGCTTAGACAAGATAACACTAAGCGGAGCAAGATTAATTGTCTAAAACAAAATAGAGCATTTCAACAGACCAATCCGTGCAAATCCTACAGTTTAACAATCATTTTAATTACACCTTCCTTTATTTTATGGCTGATTACAGTAACAATTCTTGTGAACTCGTTATACCTAATTACGTTTTCCAGTAACGAATTACTGTGGCAATTGAATACGCCGATTTCCCTCGGGATCACGAACACCGTTGAAAAAAACCGCTTGTAACAATTTCAAAATGTGAAGAGTTGGATAATGGGTGGAACTTTTTTTAATTAGGTACTTTACGTCTTTAGGGGTAATAAAAAAGGAATAAAAGTTACCTACAGCTTGTTTTGTTACGTACAAATGAATTCAGATCACTATTGTAGATAGCCTAGTTTTATTAAGTCTCTTTGCGGATAGTTGTTGTTGGTCAAAATAAGATCATAATTTCTCTTATATCTGAGAAGAATCTGTTTTAGTACTAGAACTGTGGAAGTAACTTGTGTTTGTTTCACGAAAAACTATAGGTACTATTTTATTTGTAGTATATAAGATTTTACGTTATAACGTAGAAGTAACCAAATTTTTACGACATTATAGGCTACAACGTTTTTTGAATTTTAACGTTGCTGATAGTTATGTGTATTATTATATAATAATAACATTTTTTACACTAAAAACTTTCATTCGTGTTAAAATAGGATACTCGATATAGATTAATTTATGTAATCATCAGCTGGTGAATCGAATCGAACCCTTATTTGCAAAAAAATGAATGAACGATACCAAATCTTAAAAAGTTTATTTTAGGTTTCTTACTTCAGTTCACAGTACCCTAGAAAGCGAGTAACTGCCTGTGAAGTTCGTCCACTATGAAACATTTTCAGTCCTTAGGCTGCTTAAGAATATTACTCGGTGTAAACTTTTACACCGTTTTAAAAACGCTCTGGGGCGGGAAATTAAAATATGTCAACGTTTATTTATCTATAACCTTTTAAGAAAACATGCTTGATATATTTCTTATTAATGTTAAGCTTTAATTATCCTGAAAATATTTTTTTTTGAAGAATCAAATATATAGAAATAATAATTTATTTAAATAATGGAGAGGTAAAAATTTAGAGCTCTATACTGTTTGTAACGTTGGCATTCCATAAAATTGGACATAGAGTACAATTAAATCTGGGACTAACATTTGTTTTTAGGATTCTATCATACGGCTTACATGAACAGAATCACTACGTAATAATACACGGTAATATTTAAAAATGAAATAAGTGCAACTCGTTACATCAAACCCGTCACTGCCCCATTCATTCTGCTGACATAATCCCTTCGGGCGTTGCAACAGCAAAGAAAAATATTCTACGTTTTATAGGAGGAAATAGCAAAGCGTACTTGCCTTGTTCAGTTCTTAGTAATCGATAAAAGATCGGTATCAATAGAATTTGCAATATTGCAATAAAATTCCACAAATTGTTCGGTCATGATAATGAGTGTCAAATGTATTTGCACTATTTCAACTAAAAGTGTATCCTCTGAGAATACCACATTCTAATTTATTAGTCATGTATTGTAATTTATTCGTAATTTTACTAGTCGCGAGAGTTTAAAGACAGTTAGTAGTTGTCAGTTTGACCTACGAAGCGCGTGTTCAGTACGTTACACATGAATATTTATTATTAATGATCTTATTTGTAATGTTTTCTTTATATTCCTAGACCAGTGGGTGTGTACAAAATTGTGTATTGAAGCAGATGATTGAAGTATGCCCACGGTGTTTCTGTACATATATTATGTGGGAGGCTCACTGTTTGCAGAATATATCCTGTTTTGCGTAATAATTCTGAGAACATCGACGTTATATTACCCATGAATGTTTATTTATATTATGTTCAATAACTATCAATTCGATCGTTTTGGGAATAATTTGATAGTATACATATAATTATGTTAACAAATTGATTGAAAGTAGACCTAATAATTCTCATTTTCTATTGGTAAGGTAAATTTGAGTAGCTTTGAATCATTTGGGTAACATTGAACACAACAACAAAAGTTTGCAAAACTAAAATAAATCTTTATCAATTGCGTTGGTTTCATATGAAAAAATAATCGAAACTAGCTCAAATTCCCACGATCAATGTTACCCAAATGATTGAAAGTTACCCAGGTAGACTGTACATTTGTCTTTTACTTACTTATTAGATCGTTTCGGTAATAATTTAGTAGGATACATATAATTATGTTGCCAAATTCATTGAATGTAGACCCAAGAAATCTTATTTTCTATTGTTACATCGTATTGTCCATAACACTTACATACATTTTTTATTGAATGAATTAATTCATTCTGTGATGTGTTTCTAGGTCTTATTTTAGACATTCGCAAATGCGGTTGTTGTCTTGCAAAAGATCAGGTTCGTAGTACTCGTTACCGGCGGCGGTCCTGTATGACAAGATGTATGTTAGGGAAGCAAAAAAATATATGTATTTATACACTACCACTACCGGGTACAACTAACAAAATTATTTCAGTAAGAAATTCAGAAAAATCTTTCGAATTTCGAATCTATTACCTAAAACAATACCTAGAGAAACTTTCTACCAATCAAATTGAAAATAAAAGGCAGACGGCGCCAACATAAATACGATAGTTAAAATAATCTCAAGGTTTCTGTAAAAAGTTCCTACGTTTCTAAAGGCAATGAACCCAATTAGGAACTTAAAGGGTCGCCTATAACAACCTTGGAGTCAGTGGGGCGTGAAATGTAGGGGCTCGCGAGTTAGACAACCCTGTTCTTACACAACATGTTTAAAGGTATAGACGTATCTGGGGATCACGAAGTCTATGACGGTACTTCTGCAGCGCAACTTTTTAATATAATTGAGTTATTTTTCTAAAATCCCAACCACTTCATTTTTATCAAATTCAATGACTTGAAGAAATGTAGTTATAATACGATTATGAGGTTGTCGATACTTAGTAGAGGAAAAAGAATGGCGCAGCTGTACCTCGTATTCATTACCACTATCGAATACCGACAACTGGCCGGCTATCGAATTATTTTGTATGAAAATCTGATCAGCGCTTCTAGCGAGTGTCATAGGAACAATTTTTGAAGTACTTTTAAAATGTCAGTCTCTCAGAAATCCATGGTACCGACTGTAGAGAATCGCGCTACTGTACATAGTGTACAAATAAATTGTTGTAGCTTGGACAAATACAGTCCCCTTTTTCATCGATTTTAAACAGGAGGGTCTCAATCCGTCGCTTTTTATTTAACAGTAGTCGCGAAAAACTTGTTAGTCGAACTGTCCACAATCAAAATCCTTTTCATTTTTAAACGACAAACTTTTCAACTGGTACAGTCATGTCGGCTCCCCCAACAGGCTCAATGCAAGTCAATTATTTTTCAGTACAACATAAACGTCATTTACGATAAAACGAATGGACAGCGAGTGGCTGTATGATAAATGACCCGCTGTGTTCGACGGCTGTCCTGTCATGTCTGACTTGAAGTTTTCGAATTACCCCAGAATGAGTGACGGGTTTGATAAACTACTGCTTCTTTCTTGGGGTTGTTGAACTTTTTGAAGTTTTTTTTATGACTTGTTATGTCTTTTGTTTGAGAGAAAGAGACGTGATTTTATTAATGTGTGTAGTGGTAAAATTCATCCGGAAAATCACGCCTTTCCTCTTATGGAGTTGACTTTTAACTATTTACCCATTAGGTCAACAACCTAGTTGAAATTACAGTCATTTACATAATGAAGAATGTTACACACGATGATTAAAATGTATGATATAATATTTGATCACACACGGTGAAAATACGAATTATATCGTTAAACATTGTAGCTCCTGAATAATGACCTACATTTTGTATTTCAGTCATAATATTACTAAAGTTAGTAAGCGTAGTTAGCGTATACAAAATAAAACATTCAAAGAGCTCATTTCTCTTTGAAACTAAAATAATATACAATTTATACGCGGTAACAAAACCGCGAAGGCAAAGAAAAAAAACAGCATAAATATTTTATCTAAAGCAAAGTGTACACAATAACAAACGTAACAATTCGTAATTCGCCGCAAAATTAACCGTGTACCCGCCGCGTTCTTTTAATACCCGAGCGGAACATTCTTCACCAAAAAAAACTAACTGAAATACTCCAGTGAAACAAGGACACAGAAATCCTGTAGGCACAGGTAATAAGTGAAAGTGCCTCCGCACCGCCAAATTAAATATGAATGCCCTTGTAACAGTACTCTTTCGTAGTTGAAATATAATCCCGTACCTTTTCCAGTTCATGCTGTTTTTATTGTAGTTTTTACGAGCGACGCGACAGTGATAGTGACGTGGGAGGGTTAATAATAATGCTTATAAATTTTGTATAGAGTTATACTGGTTTTTGTCGGTAGTTTATAAGTTTTGTGTCCTATTTAGTTTTGATAAGGCATACTGCGGATACGCTCTGCGATTTACTAACACTATAGTCTGGTTGACAAAATTTGACCGCAAAAAATGAGTTGACTGATTTTTCGATATCGACAACTATTTTTCAAAATGTCATAATTATAGTTGTGGTACTTTTTACTAGGTTTCGTAAATAGAAAAGGAGAGATTTCATTATTTTTTTAGAATCTAAATTTCGAAGCGTTGTTGTTAAAGTGGTTACTTTTCCGCTGCTGAATTGGATATCGCACTAAGTTTTGGTTTACACACGATATAATATTTGACTGCTTCCCCGTATCTTCTCTAAAATACTAGTGTATTGCTTTGAGCATGGCCTTGTGAAGCAAAGCGATGACGTATATTGTTAACCCGTTAGCACAACGTTTACTCAGAAACGGTTAGAATATCTCCTTTCAACTAAATATTCGGCTTCAAAAAGGGCACATCTCACATCACAAAGACAAGACATAAGCTCTTTTGAAAATTATACATAACACGTCTTCGCTTCAGTAAGTTCTTTGTTAGTATTTCCCAGAATGAGTATAATAGGAATATGATAATGTAATAGATAGTCATTCACTACTGACAAGCCAGGACCAGGAACAATACTTGTTTTACCAGGAAACATTACATTGTTATGACTAACCTAAAAATAAATACATAAATAGTCATGTTGAAAACCTGTGAATACAAATGAATGCTACTAAAAACATAATGGTTAATAATATCACGATAGGTCACTGCTTATGGTCGATTATTCTTCGTTTTATAAGAGCTCTTCTACAGTGCTGGATAGTTAGTAACGGTCTCGATAAATCTCCATACAATAAAATGGCAATTCATACTAAACCCATACTATGCTAAATAATGTCTGACTAACCTTTGCGCCTTCAAGGCGTAATCACTAATTGATTTTAACGAATTAAGGACAGTTAAAGACCCGAACTTAGGCATAGGCATTTAATTTTTTAAAACCAAAACTTATAGGTACACAATTGGAGCCACGAGAGTCAGATAATTGAATAATATAACAATCGTAATTAAAGTATATTTAAATATACTCAACTATTTTTTATATAAAAAGTAATAGGCCATAGGTATCGGGAACTGAGTCCAATGTACGGTTAGGTTAGGGCTCCAGAGCGAGGAATCTCCTGAAGATTTGGGCCGTGCCATATTATTATAATTATGTACAGTCTATATCTTCGGTATTGTTCAAACATAAAACCAAGTTCTCTCAAACACACTCATACTATTACATTCAACACAAACTTTTATTATTTCCTTAATTTCAGTCCCAAACATAGAAGACATACATTGTACGTCAAATAAACTGTTTGAATGTACCGTAATGGACAATTACATAATACGTTGTATGGCCCACCATAATTGTATGGGGGTCGTTTCAGAGCATATTATGTGTCGTCTAATGTGAACAAGTAAATATGAATGTTGTAGCGTATGGTGGTGTATTTTTATGTGACGTTTAAGTATAGGAGTGTTTTGTTAATAGAATTTAAGATGAATGTGTATTACCTATGTTTCTTAAATGTTGTGTGTGTTAGTGCCAAGCACTTTCATTCGTCTATAAGTTTTTGATGCTAAAATGATTAGTTATAACTCTTGTAATACCAAAAATAAGTCTGTGAAATAATAATAAAAACGTAGCCCGATAATGGTTTATTACCTTAGAACAAATGAAATTGAAAAAATAGTTGTGATTTATTGCGTTTTAAAATAGTATTACAAAACAAGCGATACCTAAAATATCTGTGATTCCGTAGCGGAAATACACACATCAAAGCTAAGGACATAAATCGAGAGCTATGACGACCTCTTGTAAACCAGAAACTACACAGGCTATAAAAACTTTACAACTTTACATTTAAATGTAGCTCGGAAACTTATCTTTATTATTTTACATAAAATATAATCGGTAAAACTGAAACAACGTGTAGGTACACTGTACAGTATTGTACAGCGTGTACACCTCCTAATTCCGCCACCCTTTCAAACAAATGAATGTAAAATTTTGTTACCCCACTCACAAACAAAATAAATTATGCAAGCCGTGTCCATTACATACTTTATCTCTGAGACACCCCACTGATACAAATGTACTAGAAAGAATTGCATTATGTATGGATTGACCTCGTTTTGTAACGTATATGCTCAATCTAAAACGCAATAAAAATATAGCAATTTTAGCGCGGGAACAAACAAAGTGTTTATGGCCCCCATCACCTGTAGAAAAGAAACAAGCTTACTTTTAAACGTGACTGTGTGGCTAACAGAAAATGAAACGAAAGTAAAGTTTGCGTCTATTAAGAAAATGCATACATATACATTTTAATATGTTGCAAGACCTTACACGTTAACTAACTACTATACGCCAGTAAATGTCTGTTGTACTCTTGCATACAACACTAACAGGAATAGGAAACAATAATACAAAATAAATCAACTACGCTCAACCACCCATCTAGTAAAGGAAACATCCCCGCTCGTCCAGACTGATGAATGGCCGAATGGTCCCTAATTGAATATTAAATGTGGCTGTCCACAGCCGGTCTGACAGCGGCTCAGGTCGCAAAGAGCCGCCCTAATCACGGATTACTTACCGACTTTGTGAAAAGTCATCGTCGTAGTGCGTGTTAGCACCGCCTCAACGCTTCTCGAGAAATTGGATCCATTGAAAATGACGTTGCCGGTTTTTTGGTGTTACTTTTTCGTTGTCGTTTTCTTTGTTGAGTGACGTGTGTTTTTGATTTGATCGCGATTTGTGGACGATTTTTGCTATAGTATTTTAGGTTTACTTTTTTAACGATGATACTTTATAATTATATTTAAGGAAAATATAAAAGTAATAAACTAATAGCAGGAGTTTAGAAGTAGAAATTACCTATCTGGGGGCACGGAAGTGCCCCCGCAAGTCGAGCAAAAAAAAAGCGGCACGGCCGTAACATCCTTTTCTCGAAGCAATTCGGGCTATTTTTGACACCCCTATAATTTCGTTGTGGATAAAACAAGAAGCCTGGATTTTCAGCAACTAATCAGTCATTGTATAAACACGGTATATTTAAAATTTCAGTCAATTTGAACCAGTAGTTTAAGAATGACAACTTGTTAAAATTTTGAATTTTGTCACTCACTGATTCACTGACTCACTGACTCACCGATCATCAAAAGTCTAAGGTACTTCTAGCAGACTTAGAAGCTTAAAATTTAGAATACAAGTAGGGTTTAGTGTCTTAATCATGGGAAAAATTTAATATTTTCTAATTTCGGTCCAGTTTTCTAAATACACCAACTGCAACAATAACTTTGTAATCCCATATAAATGTATAAGATTACAAGGTTACATTTGCAGTTAATGAATTATTATTACTGTAGAAAATAAAATAATAAATAGGTGTAAATAGGTACCTACTATATGAGGCATAACGGGAGGGGGTAAAGGGTGGGTAAGGGTGTTTAGCCCATGAAACTGAACAACATTCCCATAAGAAAATATGTTGAATTATGAAAAAAAAACGTCTTTCCATACAAATTGGACTTATGTTCGCTCTACAAAAAGAAGTGAGATGCCATCAAAAACATTCTGTAAAAACCTCAAGTCTCGCCGTTAAAAGTTGTGAGATCTATATAATACCAAGTCGATTAATCTATTTAGTCTCTACTTAAAGGACCTTCTGTCTTAAGTTAATTCGTATGTTATTATCATGCCAATTTTAAAAAATACCTTTAAAACAAATAGATCGACTTGGTCATCGCAAGAAAACACAAATTCGCCATTATTAACATTTCAGGAGCATTAACTTCTTGTCGTGCTGTGTAGTGTGATATATACTAATAATCAAATCATGCGATGGCCAGGTCGGTCTATTTGTTTTAAAGGTATTTTTTAAAATTGGCATGATAATAACATACGAATTAACTTAAGACAGAAGGTCCTTTAAGTAGAGACTAAATAGATTAATCGACTTGGTATTATATAGATCTCACAACTTTTAACGGCGAGACTTGAGGTTTTTACAGAATGTTTTTGATGGCATTATGTTTTCATGTCGAATGTGAATAGTATCGATGATACTATGTCATTTCAACTTATGTATTTTCCTTATTTATTAAAGAAAAACTAATAAATAACTAAGAAGGGATATATAGTATAGATATAGATAGTAGAATCGGCCTTTAACTTGACAACAGAGTCGCAAGAGTTCTTAATCAGTGAGAATAACGCGTTTCGATGCCTTAGTAACAAAAAAGCTTTAGCCCCAGTACTTTTATCATACAACTTTTAATAACCTACAAAAGAAAACGTTTCCGATAGTAAAAACTTTCTAATCAATCGGATGACCTGTTTTTACGTGCACTAACAAGATAAACTTTTTCTAATTTTAGTATGAAAGCAAGGACAGGTGTTGTTTGCCTTTATGAAAAATAATATGGCCTCGTATATTTTCTATATTAAGTTATAATAAGGATAGTGCTTTTGCCTTTTATGATCGTCGCGAGTTTCGGCCCGGGATCGTATCTCCTCTTGTTTATTGAATCTTGATACAGATGGGGAACAATAGGATTTTCAGGTCACGCTTGTTATGTTGTTATCTCCTGTCCTGTTAATCTTACATTTTGTCTTGTTATTTTGGGATAAAAATATTTAACTTTACTTGTGATATTTATCGTCGTTTTGTTATCAAAGGCTTTTTAATTATCGTAGATTAATTTTAATAACAAGGCTTAAATATTTTCGTTTGTTTCAGCTGAATTCTAAATCATGATTTTTGGTTTACTAAAACAATTATATCTAAAAAAAAAATATATGATGAGAAACTAACCATAATTAGTTTAGATACGAAGCATTTTGAATAGTTATCAGACAAATTACATTCCTGTCAAAAAAAGCAAGTTGTTGAGCAAAGGGCTCAAATGTCAGAGGAAAGGAAAGGTCAAAAAGTTTAAGTGATTACTTCAAGTAGTCTACTGAATCAGAGATATCAATTAAAATCATATTACAAATTCTAAATAAAACCTTTTCATAGTATACTTGAATAAAACATAATTATTTCGAAAATAAAACGAATGTCTCATATTATTGCGAGACTTTTCACATTAATCTAAACCTAAGATTGATGTTCTAAGAAATTTTAAATTAATTTCAATCAAAATATCCTTTGATAATGAGGTATGAAATAAAATATTACGACATAATGTTGTTTAAAAGAATACCCTATTTATGATTCAAAACAAATAACTTGAATTACTTTAAATATTGTTTTGTATAGTATTACAACTTCAAATGGTTTAGTTATAATTAATGACATTGAACTGTATAAAATAAGGTCAACTCTTACTTTGTATCAAATTGGATTACAATCTTATAAAACCCACCGATATTAAATATGCCTTTATAAAACTGTGTACTCTTATTTTTAAATTAAAAAAACAATTTACAGATACTTAAACATATTCAGCAGATAAACGAACGTTCAAACATATTTGATTGTAATAATATATCTAAATTACACTCCAATATATTTTCTAATTTTAAAATATCTGAATGATAATTCTACCCAACACCTGACGAATCAAACACAATGTTCTTCCTGATAATATTAAAGTCTTCAAATAAGTTTCGTTTCACGTGTTATCGAATTACGCAGCTTTCATTTCCAAACTTGTCGGAAAATGTGTACAAGTTGTTTAATGAGTTCGTTAATCTGACATTTCGCACTCAAAGAGAACTTTTGAAAACGTCACTTTTGAATTATCGTTGCTGAGGGCCGATTTTCCATTGTTAGATATTTTTATTGTAGGGATCAATTTTAGGTATCAAATAGACTCATTACAATTCGGTATTCATTTGATACGAATAAATGATTGGTATTTCTAATTTGTCTAATTATAGATAAATAAACTTTAGTCAGATTTTTTTTAGGGAATCGAACCCATGACCTCTCGACCATTGGTACTGGCATGGTGACCAGCAGTTCCTGATGTTTACGGGTTGGATAATATTTAATGCTCCGAATTTGCATTCAATAATAGAAAATTACCATGAATGTTATTATTCTCTTTCACATTATAAAACCAAATTAAAGGTTTAAACATTCATCTCACAGACTTATTAAAATAGTTAGTAAAGGCATCAATCCATTTAATGGGTAATATCTCTTGTCTTAGTACATTGCACATAGTCTCAGATTATAGAGATTTATCTTAAGCACCTTATCATTTCAGATTACATTAAATAAGAAGCTAAGATAATAGGGCACCTGCAAGATGGATACCTATAATTTATTAAGACAATATTATGACTTAACAAACAGTAATATTTCTTATTATCTTATACCTGGGATCCTAATTGCAAATCGTTTTTCACGTAAAGAAAGTTTAGACAAGAGAATATAATTTACTTAAGTAAATTACTTGGACTATAAATCTTACAGAATAACATCAAACTTTTACTAATTCCTTTCACTGCTGTTTGCTCGATGAAACTTAGAATTGATCACCGTACGTTGCGGTCCATTTACTTTCAGACTCTCAAATTGATATGAGACAGTAATATGCTATTACTAGATTAGCAACTTCGGCATTAGCTCCAAACGTCCTCTCTTTCACTTGCCCAGACATCGCAGAAAACTTAACGAATTCATCAAGAGAATTTGTTCAAGTCTCTCTCTCTAATCGTTACGTCCAAGATCGTGAACTACGGTCGTCGTTTATGACCAAACTTTCGGTGTTTGTGCACCGCAGACAATGCGACCCTTAAGAACACATTAACTCTGCCCCCGACGACTTTAAAACAATATGGGTCTGTGTAATGTTAATTATTTACGTGACACTCCTTAGAATGTACTGAAATTGTTATCAGCCCAACAAATTAGGGAATGATTTACGATAAGAGGTCCTGACGGATTATATGTTCAAACTACACTAATAATTTAGTTAGAGAAGTTGTTTGTTAGTCTAATTGTATGAACTAAGTTCATCAAAATGCTTCGTCTGAAACAGGTCAATTGGAATACTGACAAAAAAGTCACCCCACTTTAAAAGAAAAATATAAAGCATTTAGATTATACGCTGTAATTTAAATTGGGGTTTAGAGCAAATTAAATTGGCTTCAAAGTAAGAAGAAAGTTAATTTTATTTGTTATTTCAGACAATATGAATTACCAAGATTTGTTTTTAAGTGTAAGCGTTTCAAATGTTTGAGGAGGATGACTTATGACTGTCGCTTTTTATTTCAGTATTACAATTTACTTATCTTTGTTCAGTAGCTGAAATAAAACTAACAAATTAAAAGTGTTCCAATACAAATATAAGAAAGGGCTGCGAACGACAAAATTGTGTCGACTTTTAGAATTGTCTAATGAATATGAAAAACCTCTAAAATGTCCTGTTTTATGAATTATTTTATAAAACAGTACATTTGAACTCAATATTAATTTATCATGTCATATGATATCGCAGTTACTAGAAAGAGAGGTAGTTTAAGTCCTAATGTATTCCACTAAATTCCCAAGTCAGAATATTTTAACGTACTAAAGCGTTTTCTTCAAAACCTTGTAACAATTAATCCAGCATCGTGTATAGAGAACGATTAATAATAAAGCTGGCGAACTCACTCCAAACTGAATTTGTGTTCGAAACTAACTAAAATATAGGGATTTGGGCCACTGTAATCCTACCACGAAAGTGGTTCTGCTTGAAGATTAAGTGGTAACTTAGTTTTAAACATAACTCACTTATTGTATTAAAGGTTGTTAAGTCGATATTGTAAGTGAAAAGTTGTGTAGTCAACTGTGATAAATAATTTACATACGTTTCTTCAAGTGATTAAGGTAGGGCTTAGTTAAGTTGCAAGTTACTATCGGCGACAAATTAGTGTATTAATTTACTATTCTCTGGAGCGTGTTTAACTTTAAATATTACTTTGGTTATTTTAATAATGATATAAACTTACTAATTAATCCATAAAATAATACTTTAAGTGTGTGTATGTATGGAAGTTTTGTATCAACAAAGTGAACCATGGCAATAATAAAACACAAATTCTTTAAACCATTTTATAATTCAATCAAACCATTCTTTTAATACGGACGGTGACAATTTTTACTGAACGCCGACACAATATCACCAAGCAAATAATCATCAGGCACTACCGAGGCATCAGCAAAAGGATCCGAGTTAGTTGTTCCCGAATCACCCGAAAGACCACCACTAGATGGATAAGAATGAGACTGAGTAGGATGTACATAATTCTCTTCATATGTTACTTCTCCATTAGAATTCCAAGTCATTCTCTGTATTTGTCCATGCCACCTCACTACAACGGACGGATAAGCATCCCCTCCTTGCAAAGTCCTGAATCTGCATGGATAATTCAAAGCTGGTCTATCTTTCACATCACTAGTTGGCAACGGAATCACATCAGCCTCTTTTATCGCCACTCTCCCTTCACACAACTCACTAACTAATAGTAAAAGTAAAGGGAATAAGTACTTCATGTTGTCGGTTCAAAGTATCACTGAATAGTGTCTGGATTTAATACGGCTCGATTTCGATGACCGTTTTTAAGCATGAGATAACGAGGGTAAGAGTCAATTAACGTGTTTGTTTTAGATAAAACTATCTCTTCATACGGTCTCGGATAATGACTTTGTTTTTGTTGTGATAAAAGTATAGGTGTTGAGCTCAAATTGACACTCCAAAGCAAAAATTTCGCTGGTCTTTATTAGAAATATAACTGATAAACAAAGAAAAAGGTCTGTTACATTCCTTAATTTACTTTTACTGAATATCAAAACTTACCAAAATTATGAAAACGACTTACGAAATTGTGGCATAAAATAATGCAAGCGCACTCAGTCGTAACCTTATTGAAAATCACCCAAGTTCTATAATTCAGGCTACAGAAAATTCATCCACACCCGAGAGATTAAGCGCAGTGAGCTTGCCCCAATAGCGTGCGATATCCAATGAAACTTTAGATCGTGACTTACTATAATTCAGCCCATAAAGCATCGTGGTTCAGCAGCTAAGTTCGCCAAGCGAGAGATCAAAAGGAATCCTCCGAATGTTCGGGAAATAGTTTCAATTAGCTACGGTTTGTGCGCGAGTAAAACGCGAGATTACTGACTCAAACGGCTATGTTACAAGTTATATTGCTTTGAAGACCGACGGTATGTGGATTACTTTGTGGCAAGAACAATTGTGTTAACGCTTTGGCGTGTGGAACATAGTTATGGCGTTTCCAGAACGTAACGTAATCGCTGCAATATCTTCTAATGCTCAATTAACTTTTCACTTTCAAATGCACTCTAATATAATTTATGCCTTGAGTCTCAGATTTATGCAGCACTGTAAAATTCTAGCTCTAAAAGCAAAAACTGAAATTGCTTCTAAAACGTGCAAAAATATAAAATGGCTAATAATACGGTGCTATTGCACTTAAGATGAAAAGTTGTGGTAAGGCCAAAATATAAATCTAACGCCCTGAGGCCATTCTTCTGGCATTAACTTACCATTACACTTTTATCAGAAATCTCAAAGCTCTTTCTATGCCAAGAGCGAAAATCGCCGACTATGCAAACAAATAACCTCGTAAAATCGAAATCGATAAATATTAAATTTTATCGACACTTCGTGTCTGCAAGTGCGGGGAGTATTGACGTTGGCTTATACGTTTACTCGGCTGTCAAAAAAACAAACATATAAACCTGTATGATGACATAAAGGCCGTCCGTCTTAGTTTAAGCTCTGATCAAGATCACACTAAACGTAAAGGAACCATCAAATCCTGCAATCCCAGTACGATTGGCCAATACAATGGAACAGTACCCATAGGAACTAAGAGGCCTGAAAGCAAATAATATTTTATCTTATTTTCTCTACATTCACCAGCTTTATTCGTCATTCATTTATCGGAAAACTTTCAGAGATAACGCTTAGAAAAACGTTACGCATTGTACGGATCAGATTTTCCCTGTTTGTTTCGTCGATGTCCTTGATATTTAATTGCTCCACCGTTCGATCTTGATTAAACACTTAAGTTTGTTTGTCGGCGCTTCGCTGAATAATTGAAGACAAAGTATCTCTAGTACTTCAAATTAGTACTTCGTCACTCTAAGAAAATTGTTTTGCACTTCGAACAGTGAAATGTTCCAGTTTAAGAAAAGTTTATCCAAATTAATTTTTGATTAATTTCCTTCATTAAATTTGTATTATGTTTGTAGAATGTTTGTTTAGTCTAAATTATGTTTTATTTTGACATTAATTAACTTTATAAAACCTACCAAATTAATTTTACTAAAGAAAAGAATTTGAAAGACACTGTCTGAAAATCGGTAGCACTAAAACAATATTATTTCTTTTGTTAGAACTTCTTACCGGCAGAGAGAAAAATAAGTACTTAGAATTATGTCCGTACTAAAAGATAGGTATTATTAATTCATCGCGAACAAATAGTCCATACCATTTATGACTGCGTAGAAATATGTTTATTTTACGCAAAGAAAAAATACTTGAAAAGACCTACTGTCGAAACAATATAAAATAGACTTATTTACACTACTTCCAAGAATCCTTACATTATACTTAAAAGCTTTACTTTACCCATATTATGTTTTGTACACACATTGTACTTTAAACCAAAAACAATTGCAAAACTTGACCACATGTCGAACAGATTCTCAGCGTTAACACAAAACAGAAATGCATTTCATATACGTGCATTCAAATACATTGTATCACCGATACTCAACAATAGGATAAACTAGAGGCTGTGAACAACAACAGTACATGTTAACTTGAAACCCAATCCCACAGTTTGAAACTAACGTGTCTATGTTGTTGGACTTTGTATTGCTAAGGTAAATGTTGAACCTAGAACACCGCAATCAGGATAGCGTTATTGTTGAAGGTAAAGGAAAACATCAGGGTAGGTAAGAACAACTTTAGAGCAATTAAGGTATGTGTTAATGCCTGTATAAACAGGTAGTGGAGCCCTTATGCTCTCTGAAGATGTTATTGCAGTCAAATTATTCGGAGGATCTAATAAGTAACAAGGATCTTGAGATATGAATAAATGTTCAGTGCATTTGTTATTTATTCTATTATAGTACATTCGTTACTATTTACGAAGTAACATTAAATTATTTCGTTTTACTTACCGATTGTAATGATTAGTCACGCGGAATAATGTAATTTGCTTGTGTTGTATAAGATGATTATACAGTCTCAAGTAGCCAAAATTAATATGTGTGGGAGTTCACTTCATTAAAAGAAAATTGAATCAACCATTCATAATAAGAAAATTAAATAAAGAATTCGATACGCGTCCCAAAATACTTAATGAAACTAATAAACCAACAGAAGAGACAAACAGGAAACCATTTCGCTAAATATTGATAGATAATGATAATATTATACAAGATAGCAAAACGCTAAGGCCAGACATTTATCTTCCTAAAACATCCCCTCAGGAAGGAATTGCCGCAATTCACTAGATGGATGGAAATTCTTAATTGGACCAGTTAACTAATTGAACTAATTATGACAAGACATTTGGATAAATAATGGATAAGGCCACTTCAATCTTCAGAGGCCAGACCCCGTTGTCTCTGTTATAAACTGAGCCTTTCGAGTAATTATCTATACGTTCACGATAATTAGGAAATTGGAATCGTGTTTGGTTTATTTGATTTCAAAATTGTGGGATTCTGGTAATTGAATTTTCAAATGGGTTGTTACATTTGAAGCACGTTTTTGGGCGTAGAATTTTTTGTGTAATCCAAGCAATTAATTTCTTTGTTTTTTTTTTATCTATTTACATCATTGCCTTGCAATACGAATATAGGGAATTCGGGTTACCGTCAGAAGGTTACTGCTTGCTATTGACACTTTTAACAAGAAAATCGGCAGTTCTTTAAATTTGTTCAGTGTAATGTAATATTGTTGCGAACGTGCGGCTGAAAGGAAATTGTTTCACCTTTTATGTAGCCAAGTGGAATCAAACAGAGTTCAAGACCAAGGTCAGACGTATTTCTTAGAAATTGTTACTTTTACTTTTGGAATTTTATAGTAAACATTTTTTTTATGATTACGTTGAACGCGGAAATATCTTTAATTGTTATTACTGTATTTTTTTTAATTATATCTTTTTTAACTTTCTTACTAAGTTTACTGACTGTCTAAACAGGATTACCAGGATTATTATGTTTCTAGCAATTAAAAGAGGAATTTCTCACAAACATTTGATAATTTATGTTAAGAATGTTCTGTCCTTCATTAAATATAGGAAGCGGAAAGTAAATATTGAAAATTATTTTTACATTGCACATGGTGACTTTACGTTGCCTCACGTGTTAATAAATTAAGTAATATACTATTTACTAAACTAAATTACTAACATTAAAATTAATTCCACCATTAATTTCTAACCAAATTATTACCGCCAAGTTTATCTTGGCAGCGTGGCACCGTGAGCAACTCCGTCCGGGACGGGCCGGTGTCCGGCCAAGCGGTGCCAATTTCCGGACACAGCGCAGACCAATGATTGCGGACAGTCCGATCCGAATCACATAGAAATAGATCGCTAGTTGTAATACCTATCTGTGTGCACTAAATAAAGGAGTCTTTGGACGTGAACTAGGAATTTATTTGTGAAAATAAGACAAGATTTTTAATAGGATATGACTATAGCAAATTTATTTCGGTACAATTAATTCAATAAAAAACGTTAAATTTAAATAGATATTATGTTCTTATTGTACCAAACTTAGCGCAAATATTTACTTTAATTTTACGAATTGAAAATTTAAATACTAACCTACAACAGAGAATGGGTTTTGATGAAAATGGCTGACAGATACTTTATAAACCCTGGAATAACTAGGATTTTATTACATGCGGACGATATCGCGGTCCTCAAATGAAATGATTTTCCTTTGATGAATTTAATTTGGTCAAAACAAATATTGAATACGATCGATTATTACAAACTTCTTTCGATGATAGTTATTTCAATGAACAATACACCATATCTGGGGGCACGGAAGTGCCCCCGCAAGTCGAGCAAAAAAAAGCGGCACGGCCGTAACATCCTTTTCTCGAAGCAATTCGGGCTATTTTTGACACCCCAATAATTTCGTTGTGGATAAAACAAGAAGCCTGGATTTTCAGCTTATTAGTCATTGTATAAACACGGTATATTTAAAATTTCAGTCAATTTGAACCAGTGGTTTAAGAATGACAACTTGTTAAAATTTTGAATTTTGTCACTCACTGATTCACTGACTCACTGACTCACCGATCATCAAAAGTCTAAGGTACTTCTAGCAGACTTAGAAGCTTAAAATTTAGAATACAAATAGGGTTTAGTGTCTTAATCATGGGAAAAATGTAATATTTTCTAATTTCGGTCCAGTTTTCTAAATACACCAACTGCAACAATAACTTTGTAATCCCATATAAATGTATAAGATTACAAGGTTACATTTGCAGTTAATGAATTATTATTAATGTAGAAAATAAAATAAATAGGTACCTACTATATGAGGCATAACGGGAGGGGGTATAGAGTGTGTAAGGGTGTTTAGCCCATGAAACTGAACAACATTCCCATAGGAAAATATGTTGAATTATGAAAAAAAAACGTCTTTCCATACAAATTGGACTTATGTTCGCTCTACAAAAAGAAGTGAGATGCCATCAAAAACATTCTGTAAAAACCTCAAGTCTCGCCGTAAAAAGTTGTGAGATCTATATAATACCAAGTCGATTAATCTATTTAGTCTCTACTTAAAGGACCTTCTGTCTTAAGTTATTACGTATGTTATTATCATGCCAATTAAAAAAAATACCTTTAAAACAAATAGATCGACTTGGTCATCGCAAGAAAACACAAATTCGCCATTAACATTTCAGGAGCATTAACTTCTCGTCGCGTCGTGCTGATTAGTGTGATACATACTAATAATTAAATCATGCGATGGCCAGGTCGGTCTATTTGTTTTAAAGGTATTTTTTTTAATTGGCATGATAATAACATACGTAATAACTTAAGACAGAAGGTCCTTTAAGTAGAGACTAAATAGATTAATCGACTTGGTATTATATAGATCTCACAACTTTTTACGGCGAGACTTGAGGTTTTTACAGAATGTTTTTGATGGCATGTTTATTTACCCATTGTTAAAACTAACTACTAGTTCGAACTATAAAGAACAGTCCTTGGAGAGTCAAGGTTGTTGCGGAAGCTATTCAGTAGTAGATATTTACAGACATGACCTCGAACTTCACTCACCCTCTAGAGAAAACGAAAGGCAAAGAAGTCAAACTACTTTCATTTGAAACACCAAACAATGGGAGAAACCGGAAAACTTTTTCAATAGGTATTTATTGAAGGATACCTTTATTTACTATTGTAATCAATAGGTAGAATGTTTCTTTAATATTAGATATGTTGTTATTAAAAGGGTAGGTAGAAGTATGCCACCTATAGCTGTAGCTAAAATTCGGATACATTACGATATTCGGGTCTGCTGCTGTGAATATCCTAATAGGAGAATATAAGTTAATTTCTACCCAAACATTAAAACTGGGCCTTTGAGATAATTTGCAACATCTACGCATGTTAGTCTAACTTAATTAATTATTCATTTTTATTCTTGTACGAGTAGGTACTGGCTAAAGAGAAAACTGTTACTTGTTAAGAATGAAACGAGTAACAATTTTCTCCATAACAGACTTATCTTATACACAAAGGTACGGGCGTGTTATTTACTGATAGTATTTAATAAGAATAAGAATTTCAGGGTCGCTTGAACCGATCTGATAGGATCGTAGGGCCTGAACCGTATTCTATGAGGGCTACACGTGTTAAGATTTCGATATTTCGTAGAAAATGGCTTTTTCATTATGCGTCGTAAAACTCTTCAGAAATAATAAAAACATACCGCTAATTTAAAACTAGCTGTGAGCGTAATATACTCTTAAAATTGTATATTTTAGAAGATGTTTTATTTTTAGAAGAATTATGCTTTAATTTTCATAAATAGAAAAAATAATAAACTGTTTGCATTGAATCATACTAGAGGTGAACTTTTTGGCATTCATACATAAAAAAAAAATTAATAATCCATAGTGTTAAATCTATGGAAACATAAAATATGTGACCAGTTCGAATTTGTGGATTTAATAGTAATTGGTATCTTGATTTTCTACCAAACGAAATAATCTTCAAATGGTTTGGACTGATTGGTTAGACAGTCGTCGCACAGTTTCGTTCATCTCCGTGGCTGCTCGTGTCACCGCTTTGTCCGTTCATTTAAACTTTAATTAAGAAATGAGATTCAAAAGTAAATTATGCTATGCTACCGCTCCAGTTTTTACCAGGATATTGTGCTTCTAATATGTTACAAAGCAAATAACATGTTCTATTTACAAAAGCGATTATGTTCCTAATTGAAATGTTAAACGGGAAGCACGGATTTTCCGCATTGTCTAAACAATCAACGTATGCCTTTCGCCATTAAAATTCCTGTATGTAATCGAACAATATTGTATGTGGGGAGCTTTGTTCAAATAATTGGAACAGGAACACGATTCCAAATAGCCTTTGTTTCATTATGCGTGCATACATAACATACAATCATCAATCAGCCGAACAAAATGTCAGACGTGGCTTTCATGCTTTACCCAAACAGTCAATAATAGGTGAACTAAGTCGACTCACAATAATATCCCATCAATTCCAAAACGCTCTGTAATCAAGAAAGGAAACATTCAAACTAAATTGGAATAGTTAACTGAAACTGTTCAAGGGGTTAGTAATTTACTAACTAAAGGAGTTAACCATGTTAATGAAAATTGCTTCCGATAAGATCTGATGCCTTGAGTTATTGAATATGAGCTCTATGATGCGGATAAGAGATAGGAAGGCCAAGGGATAAGTTATGAGGAATATTTGGCGAATGAAATTAAATTTTATTAGGCACTTGGGCCGGGTACTGGCTATTGTATGCGGTCTTAACAGCTTTCAGTTTCGAAGTTGGCTTTTGATATTCGTGATTATGATGTTATAGTTTCTTGTTTTAGCACATCGACGTTATTCAAATGATTGTAACTATTATTATTCTAGTTTACTTTTACGTTAGCTCTTTCTTGTTCTCACAAAATAATTAACAAGTGTAATTTTAATTGCAACTGTTCAGCTTAAGATGCTTAAATTCGTAATACAAATTTCGTCTAGGGATCTACTCAATATACAATTTTGAACAAAATTGCACAATAGCAATTTCGTAAGTCGAAGGACTTAAATGTTCTAACTTCGCAGTTCTCGAAGAAATAGTTTAGCAGCCTCAGTGGGTGTTAGACTAACAGAAAGGTCTAGAATTTCTCACGAGTGTAAACTTACTAGTTTCTTAGATAATTACCTTTCACGTCTCAGGAGTAATCGAATGTGGGCGAATAATTTACCGCCTACCTTAGTGAATTACCACCACGATCTACGAGTATATTTGCGTCTTAAGACCTATATACTTTGGACAGTTCAATAGAAAACATGGCCACTTAATTAATGTGCTCCTTACAATATCCAATCAGGATTGCTTGTTTTCTTATTCGTAGGAAACGTTTCGTTACCTTGAATATAATTGCGTCACGGTTAACATCGATTAGTACACAAATCGGTATTTTTTTATACATTTGGTTAAGTAAACAATGCTTCTGCTACTTAAATCGTAAACTTCCCTCAGTAGGTACCTACTGTGTTTAACACTCGTCAAAGTGTTTCCATTATTTCTTGTTTTTTGTTATTCTACTGACTAATGTCTTTTGAAACAAGCTATGCATATAATCTATTACGAAACCTATAATTATTGCAACAATTTAAAATCCAGATGAGCAGAGGTTCAAATAAAAAATATTTACCGACAAAATTGCCTCTCGCTTTTATTTATCGACATTAATTTCACAAAATAACAAAGCGTAACAACTAATAAACATTCATTTTAATAACACCCACTTGTAGAGTGCTATCGGATTAACTCTCAACTAAAATCCCCCGGCTCGTTTGCGTTTATTCACTAAATCGTACAAAATCTTAATGTAAAATTGTTCTCACATTTTATGCTACAGTGGTTTTGTACATGTACATATAGCAGAATGTAAATAAACCTCAGAGAGCAATAAAGGGCGCATTCCTTACCAAACATGTCGGGATTATGTTATAACCGTATTATTCTGATATTTCACGATGATTTTTTATATAGGAGTATTGTGTATTTTACCATCTTTATTTAAGCAACAATTTTGTTGGTTCGTATTGTTTGTATACGCAATTAAAATATAGCTATACCTACCTACCTTAAACGTATCGAATCGAAGTATAATTTAATTCACAGGGATTTTTCCATCGACAAATTCACCATCCATAATAAAAATTTCGGTGTTACATCTGTCCATATTCGTATTCATATGTGGTTTGGTTTGATAAGTCATATTGTTATGCAGGTTGTACGTGCATCCGCTTCACGTCGACGTACGGCAAGGAGCGCGGCACGTTCAGCAGCCCCGACTACCCGCGCCCCTATCCGCCGCGCGTCGACTGCCTGCTCTACACGTTCGTCGCCGCGCCGCACGAGATTGTCGAACTCGTCTTCACAGACTTCGATATACACAAGGAACATCTCGAGTAAGTAATTTATGGACGTTTTCTTCAGCGAACTGTCATTACCATACCTACGTTATTATCCAACGAATATAGGAGAAGGAAGGACGATCGTTTTCGTCGTATTATTTACGCGTCGTACCTCAATTGTGTGGAAGCCTGAGTACTTTTATCATGAATTCGTTTTTTATGGTACTCGGGCATTTGGACGAATTTCTATATAAATCTTCTGTCTGGTAAATAAGTATTAATAAATATCGTAGACACTTAAAGGATAACTTATTTATAGACACTAGAGGTATTATACAGTTTTAGTAATTGATATTTAATTTACACTTAAATATTCATTAACACTTGAAACGATTTCGTAATTACTAAGATATTTAATCAATTCATTCGAACTTGGTCTGAGAGCATTTAAATGAAATATGGAAACTAACTATTTAAAGATAATGAACTATTACAATTTAACTGAAAGCTTTATTAATAGTTTCTACAAATAATTGACGTACGTCTTTAAATACTCCAAATTCATGGCGAAGTCTACAAAGTTTAATTCTACACTTGGAAACTTCTCTATTTAGCGAAATCCTGTTTGAAATTGGTTCATTACGAAGAACTTTAACTTTGCTTTCGGAACAGTTGACTGGGAATATAAATCCTTTGTGCCGTATAATGTACGATTTATCTGATATATTTAACTTATTCTTTTAAGCTTCTGGTCTACTTATATATCATAAGCTTGTGTTGAGCTGAAATTAGACAGATTCCACTCAATGTTTTAATACAATGTTTAAGATAAAACACATCAATATTTTAATAGGAGAGCATGAAAATAGCAGGACTGTAACTTTATAGATATTATTTGACTTGATAGATACAAGACATCACAAAAAAGATTTCATGCTAGCAAATAATAGCAATTGTTTCAAACATACTTGTGGAAAAGACTTTACAACATTTACAATGAAACACACTTTATAACAAACATCATTTATTTTCAAATCATTACTTTCATTATTCATTAAACTTAGACGGCTTCCTCAAGCCGGCCAGTTTGTTGCAGAATTTCACGTAGTCAATCATAGTAGAGCCGTCGTTTTGTACAATCAGTGGGGCTTCATCTAAAGCGTAGTCGGCCTCTTTAGCTGTGAACTTGTCTCCGAAGGTCATAAGGTCATGTCGGATCCTAGAAAAAGATAATATGTTAGTTGATACAAATGGAAAATATTAGAAGCAGAGATGAAATGAGATACTTGGAATACTTATGATATCTAAAACGTTAAAATGTCCTAAATATTGAAGTCTGTTGTTTGGCTCAGGAAGATATCAATTTAACAACTTATTAACTATTGAAGATGGCTTGATGATGAAAAATGTCTTATGAGCAAAATACTGGTCATAGCTACAGCATTGTGGCATAAAATTAAGTTATAGTGAAGGTTTTATATAGTTTTACTGCAATGTTGTTGATACACAGTTAGGCTTATTTTCGCCATCCATGATGATCATTCTATGATGAAACATTAGAATATAACAAACCTAAACTTTACGCACAGACAATCGATGAACACAAATAACTAGAAAAAAGCTATCAAAAAAGAGTTTCCAATATCAGAAAACAATATCTAGCTCTCAAGTAATTCGTTTCATTAAATAAACCAAGGGAAATAGCCAATCTCAACAAGCTTGGCCAGCAGAATTGCAATCGTAGTAACTTTGTTAGTTGACTAAAGCATTTTTGTACCGCTACCTACGAACCTTAATTCTCTTTTACAACTTAGTTCTTACATTCAGTCTTAACTTCTTAAGAAAATAAAGCTTACGGCTTCTAAATGAAGGTTTCACGTGAATTTACTGCTTTTGAAAGTTGCGATAACTGATTACTGAGCAGAATGTTCTGTTAATGGTTTAGAACTTTTGATGGAAGAAATTGTAAAATATTTATTGTACGTGATATTAAACCGTTGAACACAAACTATCCAATCTAATACACATTGTTCTGTTAAAGCGTTGAACCCAAATCCAGTGCTATATTTTTAATAACTTTGTCGTGATCCCTTTGAATCACTATGCAAATCCTTGATTTTTTTGTAGCAAGCAGACCGACAAACACATCAGGGAACTTAATTTACAGTCAAAATTCCTTCATTCTTATGAACTCATCTTATAAGTTTTATAAAAACTACGATCATAAAATTTAAGTTTCATCATTTCGAAATCAGTAAAACGTAAATAAAAGTAAAGTACCACAGCAATTTCTTTTCCAATCTTCATAATAATCACGAGCAAATAAAATGTATGTCGGTGAGACATTTATATAGGCCCATTGTTTATAAAACAGACAAAGAGATACGACAAAGACAGATTTGAATAATAGAAGCCGAAAAAATAAATTATATTTGTCGGAGATAAACAACTCTTCGAGACACGGAAAAATATTACCTTAAGTATATAAATTAGATAAAACAATGTATGCTTTCTTTGTAAGGGTTTGTTTATCAACGTCGTATGATAAAGAGAGTGTTTCGTTTCGCGGCTTATCCACTCGTTATCAATTTGAGTTTATCGCTATTCCGTGAGCTTTGTATGGAAAACAATTTCATCTTAATTATTTAGAGCTTAGGTACACACTTATGTTCAAGGGCCAAATTTAAAGGGGTATTGAATTTAAAATTTACAATTTAACCTACATCATATAACTGACATAGTGATCTATCAACGCACAGCCCAAACCACTGATAGATTGTGCTGAAATTTGGCATGCAGATAGATGTTATGACGCTAAGTAAGGATTTTGATCATTTTTACCCCCGAGGGGATAAAGTACGGGGTGAAATTGTATGAAAATTCTATCCTAAGTCACAAACTACGCGGACGAATTCGCGGGCAAAAATTAGTTTAACGTATACAATATCTTCGGCATATTTATTTCTAAAATAATAATGTTTGGTTTTAACGGTTTTATTCCCCGTAGAGAAGCCACCGCCGGCGCCGCTGCCCGTGCCAACCATTGTAACGGTAGTCGGTTAAAAATAAGCAAAAAGAACGATAAGAGAAGTAGATTTCAGAGATCGTTAGGCACAGATTTTAGCCGATATTTGGTGTTAAGCTTTTGTGTATAAAGGCGATATAAAAAAAAGATTATTAAACAAACAAACAAAAATTCGGTTACTAGTAAATCGAGGAATAATAATAATATATGAGATTAAGTTCGCTTTAAAAAGCTACGCTCTACCATTTTCAGTCAAAAGTTAACATGTTAAGAGGTGTTGGTTCCGCTTACATACATAAAAGTTAGAATTGTTTACTTCATACATTTTCAAGCGGATGAATTTTAGCGAAGCTTACAGTAAGAATCTGTACAACCATAGCAACCGAATAAAATATTGCTCCACGTTTAGACGTGACTGAGCAATAAACCTTTTTCCAGGTCCCGAAGGTCGGAGAACGAAACCGTGGGAAACAGCTAGTATGTAATAAATTTTATTTTAGCGTTTCACATTATCTCCTTATTGATCGGGAATAAAAGAAAACACTGTAATGGTATAAAAAGCAACGATTGTGTTCGTTTATAGTTCGGAAGTCAAAATATTTTTACGAATACAAGAGAAAATGTAGTGACATCCTCGACTTTTATGCATCTCCAATACAGAGGCTGGTTAAACGAAACTTATGTATTTTTTATAAGAATTTTAATGTGAAAATAACGATTAATTATGCAGAAAACCATACACTATATTGGTTTTCAAAAAAATTACAACTGAAATACGTAATAGCCCTCCAGGAATTTTTTTAAAAATACTCAGAAAATCTATAGAATTTTATATCTCTAGATACTAAGTTACAGGAGCTTAGTTACTCACTATTTTATTGTCACAATAGTCACAATTTGTATATCATTTATAAAGTACCTAAATAAACTATTAAAACTAAGATTGGAGCTCTAAATCCAAGCCTATAATTTGCCCTAAGAATAGCGTATAATTTAAAAAGTTCCGAAATTACGTGCCTCTTCAAAACTTTCACGTGATCAATATGATAAAGTTGGAACATTCAGATTCAGCATAATTATAGCAAAACGTTTCGATGAATAACAAACTTGTATCATTTTTATTTGCTAATTATATGTCTTTAAAAACTTTCTTCGTAAGATTTTTTTCTAAGAATATGTAAATAGTATTTTTTTAGGCTTTTCACACTACTGTAAATTATTAGTGTCGTTTTAAAAGCCCTAATGGCGTTACTTATTCGTCTTTTGGGGCACAGACTCCCAAACAGACAAGTACAAAACGTAAGAACACATAATTTTATTTTACGATCTTTTGTACGACGTACAAATGTTTTCGTATACGTTTTCTCGTCAAATTCTCCCTTAGAATTATACAAAAGCCTATCCGAGGGTTGTCGTAAAACACAGATTGCACTGAGAATTTTAATAAACCTTCGCGGTGTTCCCTCTCAAGTTTATACTCTTTTGAATTAAGTAACGTACTTACATATTAAATTATTTATCTTTTTCATTATTAGGGTACGGAATTTAATTATCAAGGCCGTTGATTTTTCACTTCGTTTTAGTAAAGCACTGAAATTATTGTTTATATACCTGTGATAGACTTAAACGGATGGACGATGACCTTAAAAAATCGATGCTGGTATTTGAAACTTTATCTATGCCTATATTTTGTCCAGTTCAAAGACGCTGTTCAAAGAGTCAAGATAATATACAGAACTACAAATAAAATCAAATTGCTTCAATAACAAATCTCAGTTCTATTTTTAACTCTAAATACTTTTCCATTCAGTAGATTGGTAAGGTCCTTTAACATTGTAACGGGAAACCCCTATTAGAGGCCCATGGTGTACAATAGTGAATTCCCATCTGTCCCCTTAACGGCGAAGTTAATCAAGTTACTTACCTGAGGGAGCACGATTTATTTCAATTTCACCAGACAATGTATTAAGGTAAATAAAATTGAATCAAGTCTCTCTTATAAATCATTTTTACTGATCTCTTACGCAATTGGAATTTGAATTTCTTAAGTGAAAAATATTGTTGTCTGAAAGACAACTGGCGGGGTAAATTGATAGCAGCTATGAGACGCTTCTCCTTTATATAATTTTATTTAACAAGGATGCTTGTTCCTTTTTGGCTTGTGTATTTTATTGTGGTATTATTTGACTTCTTCTTTTAACGTGACGAAACCATATTATTCTGTTTAGTGACTGATTGTAGATTGATGTTGAATAACAGAACTTCAAAATTTGCTTGTAAGAGTCATCTTTTACTAAGATGGTGTGCTAAATCTGGTACCTCAAAGCTATTACGTGTCACGTGACGTTATTTCTTTCGTTTCCTTTTCAGATTTGATTTATAACAGATAACAATATTGCAAGCAGGTAAATGAAACATCGGAAATAGCTCATTAATTAGGTATCCAGAAGGTACAGTTAATCTCAAAACAACGTCATACATTTGGCTACTGCCCCAGGACCGGTTTAAATCACAGCCTATCAGGTACCTTACCCCTGAATACATCATGCGAATATCTGAAAATGTAATTTAAATCTTGATTCGCAATATTTATGATTCCCCAACGTAATGTGTAATTTAAACGCTACCTTTTTATGGCCATTAAGATATAATTGTGTTATTCATTTGGGCCTAATTAAAATTTCGATGGTAAAGGAAGTTTCGCAACTGTCCATCGAGTGTGTAATTTACTGATTTTAAAATGTTCATTAATGGACGAAACAAATTATGGGTAGAGAAATTATTACCTTCTGCTAGTCGAAAAGTAAACAAAAATGCCCATCTCAGTCATTTTCAATATAAGCAAATAATTACGGTAAAAAATCTTCGAGCAGCTTGAATTACTTCTTCATTATATCACACGAAAATAGAATATTGGAATATGGAAATGTAAATAATGTAATAAATACGGTTCTGAGAAAATATTGTTTCCAGCATATAACTGATCAATTCCAAGAAGAAAGATAGTGAAATTATACTTGTTTTATTGCGTGTATGTTCCTGGCAATTTAGAATATAATAACTCATGCCTACTTCTACGATTTTGTTATTAAGATATTACAAAACTTTGGAAGTCAATGAACCTGAGTCAACCTGATGCCGTGATTCCGGCAATTTAATAACTCTATGCATACAACGTGGGTACTAGGCCGATGTGAATATGATGTTCTCTGGTAGCGTTATCGTTCACAACAAATAAGCAATGATATTAAAATTGCTTTTTGTAGTGAATGACGAGACGGCTTCCTCGCTTTGTTCCATTGTAGTTGTTTATAATAATAAACATTTAAAATAACACCCGCCGTACTCCTATATCTCGATTCTCTACTATTATCGACTATCGACTACCGGCCTGTCATCGAGAAATTCTGTATGAAATTCTGATCAGTAGCTCAATTCTCTACAACTATCGACTACTGACAATCGAACTGTCATCGAGAAATTTTGTATGAAAATCGGATCAGCGCCTCTGACGGGTGTCGTAATAAACATTTTGGCAGTACATTCTAAATGTCAAAATGTCGATAGCTAGCCGGTTGTCGGTAGTCGATAGTGGTAGAGAATCGAGGTACTGCACCTCTGACGGGCGTCGTAGGGTAGGTAACTATTTTGGCAGTACATTCTAAATGTCAAACTTTCCATACTCGACAGTACCGACTGTACAGAATCGCGCTGCTGTTCCATCCCGCGCCCTTCTCGCAACCGCGTAATATGTGTTTTTCCCTTTACTCCTATTAGTATTCGAACATTCGAAGTGGGCGGATATTATCGTACGCAATATACAAAGTTGTTTCGGGCTGAAGTTTTCTTAGTAAGTGATCGGTCAGTGTGTTTGATGTTTCCCCTGAACTTAAGGTTAATCGCGATACGCCTACATGTTTCCTAAGTAGTTAACTTGTATGACAGGCTTGTTATTTTTTGCTGTAATACTTATAAGCTCTTTGTGTTTTTACAACTAGTTGCATATCAGCACGTTCTGTTATTGGTTCTTCATTGCCTAAAAGCAGAAGTGTGTAGCCTTTCTGTAAATAAATAATCATCAGCAATACGTTTCGATACAAATTAGTTTCGATTTTCAGGTCTACAGATCCAACAGTGGATTATTGTAAGTTTTACATCAACAATAATATAAGTATTCTAAGGATTCATTCCTAAACGTAAAGCTGAAAATCCGGTCTGCGCACATTCCACTTCTGTTTGTTTAATTTTAAATTCTATACATATTATTATTGTTCTACAGTAAACAAATTTAACATAAATCAGAAGCAAAACATCAACAAACAAGACAATACCTACATATTCAAAGGCAGACGAAAATGTTTGAAAAATAAGGTAAAAAAAACTAACCTATTGTTTGTCCTAGGCAACAACAAAGCACAGTCGCTTCTGTTTTTCGATAACGAAGGAAAATAACATATGGAGATATTCGGTCACCATCACAGATGTTGGATAGACTGGATACGACAAGTTTGGTAAAGGCGTATCTTTTATTTACATAACCTAACTTTTTCGAAGAATTACGGTGAAGTTTTAGGATATTACTTTGTCTTTCCTTTTTCTATCGAAACATCGATATCGTTTCTGAAATGAAGTCGTATACTAGAAAATCGACCCTTAATCGTATGAAAATGGAATATAAACACAACCTACTCACTTTTACAATAATGTTATATTACTATGCAAAAATGTACGTGATCTTTGGCCGTTATAAGCGTCATGATTTATTAATTACTTAATAACTTTGTTTTTTTCCAAACTCTACGCAAACTGAATGCGCATTTTGATTTTCTCTCGGTAAAGGCATAGAATTTTTTTACAAAATTTGTCAACAACTGGTTTTGTAAAGTCAATCCCCCATTCATATTTCATTGCGAAGAGTTTAATCACTTTCTGTTTGTAGGTATATCTAGATATATTATTCGATATCTGTGTTGACGTCAAACAATTCAGAGGATGTAGCGCAGGTTTTCATTTTACCTTTGAGAAATTGTATCCTAAAAGACAGACGTATACAAAATATGAGTTACAAAGGTTGGATAATGTGCTTACAACTTACAGAAGACCGTATTTGGAGATAAGAAATAAGTATGTTTGTACCACACTGGTTTGTATTGATGTACCTTAATGTATTTCTTTTACTTTATTTTTATCAATATTAAGTGCAGATATCGCTAGTTCAATTGCCTATATTTAATTGCTTTATTGCAATATCCAAGGTTTTCTTTTAACCTTAGCTATTGAATTGACGTTAAGGAAAATCTTATTCATACAATAAAAAGTTTTTTAACCAATCTAATAATTTTCTATCAAAAGTGTATACCTAAAATATTTAGTAACAACATCACTACAGGTTTTGAATTTATTAACCCTCAAAAAGGTAGCAGTTACTGTTTTAATAGCGATTAACGTTTCAACTCGTTGGCGTCACTGAATTTACAAGCAGATTTTGTTATGTAAACCTAATATTTTGAAGCTATAGTGAATATTTGAAATTCATAGTAGATATTTGTTGACATTGTAAAATTAAGGTTTTATTTGAACTAAACGAATGAGAAACCTAGGCTACGTACAGTTTTGTTTGTGAGATTTATGCTTGGATTCCTACTGTATACCTGTGAAAGTTTTCAGTCCCCTACCACGCGTAGCATTCTAACTTACGGTAAAACTTATTAACTAAATACGAAACAAAGCAAGCTTGAAATCAACGTTCCCTCAGTCCCCAAGGTTCCGGCACTACGACATTTAAGTCGTCTAATCTTGTGTATCTTCAAAGTCAATGTTTGCCACACATAACTTCAAACTAACAGTTCGCATTGTTTCCGCACCGAAACCTATTCAACCCATGTGCAGGAAAAGGATAGCATATCTATATAAATTATTCAACACACAAGCGCGAAAGAGATAGATACGTTTAATCTGTGTATGTAGTTTAAGTTTCAAGTCGAACTTTATTAGCGGCCTCAATACACTGTGGATTACACAAGTTAGCCCATTCTCATAGTTGCTAAGTTATTAGTTGCGCGATGATGTAAATTCATTATTGGTTAGCTCATATAAATATTCTGGATAGTAAGCAAGTTTAGGATTTATGTTGTACTAAGGAATAACAAAGTTCTGCATGCTTAAAATAAATTAGGTTTCCTAAGATTTACTACACTACTATTGAAATTTACAGAACTAGACACGAGATAGAAACAGTTAAAAAGAAGAACGTTATGCTTACTATAAACTCTTAGAGCCAATGTCCATGATAAATCGCTCTTAGCAATCAACAATATCAATTTAATTTAATGCATTCAATACCCATGAAACGAATAAATTATAATTACCTTTCTTCAGATATGAGTCCTTTCTTATCATTATCCTCCCAACGTGATAGAGCAGACAGCAACGTTTCTTCCGAGTCCAATTCAATGGACTTGTAGCCAAGCAAGTTGACGAAACCATCAAAATCTAATGGATTTGGAGCCTAAAATAATGAAATAATATCATATTATTATACAGAAATAATTAAAATGACTCTTTTAGGAATAGTTGTTCCCTAGTTTCACCAAAAAATAAATGAAATGAACCTGAAAATGGTATTCTTAGTTATTTTATTCTCAACCGCAATGTTCCTTCATCTAGATTTCTAACAAGATTCTAGACATTTGTATCGTAACCAGAAAGTCCGTATTACCTAATTTTAATAAGGCTTTATCGAGCCGGACCTCAGTTAAAACAAATTGAACACCTTATCTGATGTTTACTGAATGTTAGGCGTATTTAATACAAAATTTAAAAATGTTTTCGACAAATATGAGGAAGGAAAATATTTACTTGAATAGAAATTATTGGGATCCTGCTTGCTGGGTGAAAATTTAATGAAATAATTAACTTGTACCAGATAATACTGGACGGAGTTTGTGAAAGCCTCTTTTTTAATCAAAAAATGTTCAAGTAAAAATGAATTACCTGTTAAATATTAGAAATACTTTGGGAAAGTTGGACTATATTACAATTGTGATCCAATACTAGTTGCTTGACTCTTGTAGTTTTGGGCAACGTTTATATCGGTAAAAGTTAAAAAAGGACTCTGCTTTGCTGTAAATAGAACTTTATATAACAAACAATGGTTAAAATATCGATTGAATAACTTTATTAAGATTCTTTGTCGTCAAATCACTTTAAGTATTGCAAAATGATGTTGATCATTCTTATTTATTTAAAGGAAACTACACAATACCTTCATGTCACATCAAACAGTTGTATAAACAAGCATAATGTATTACGACGACATACATTCATGTTCGCCAGTGACAATGTTAGCCGAATGTAATAAGGGACGATCCTGTCGCCATTTGTTATCAAACACGTGCGTGTTCCACACACATTCAGTCGCTCGAGCTTTCACTGCAGAATTAGCATTGAAGATTCATTCCCATACCAACGTAAAATTATACATACTTAAAATGTTTAATGTGTGCTCTCCACATGAAAGCGGTAATCTAATTTCAATTTCCCGAAAGGAAGCTAGCAAATAAGCTCCAAATAATCTCGACGATACGCGGAAAATGTACGGTAATATCAAAAAATCTGCAGACAGTATCCTAGACACGAGAATTTAAATTTGATCCGCAAAAACAGTAAGGGCAAATCCCTGTGACCTCGTCAGTGCGGTGGATTGACACGGGCTTAGAGGCCTCTTTCGTCAGGACCCACAAACTTCCCTAACAATACTTAAGCGGAATTAAAAGAAAAGCAAAGTTTGTATCTGTTTTAAGGCCGCCGCCTTCAGCGAATAGACTTCGTTGTTTTATTCTTATTGGATGAATTATTTTGGTGTTTGCGTTCGAGATTGTTGGCTTAGTAAATTGTCTTTCATTTTATATTTGCGTGTTCTTATTTGTTTTAGTTGGTGCTGTCGCTTTGTATATTGTGAACGAGTCAATTGAAGTCGAGTCTTTTATGAGAAAAGTTTTATGAAGATAAGTAGGTAAATATCACTCCGACAGAAAAACGAAAGTAAATGTTTGATTTATGTTTTCAAATTCACATTTTGTTTTTGATCTTTGATTTAAATTACGATATTCAAATTAGATGCGATGTACTAATCAATAGTGCCTGTACAAATAATAGCAAGAAATAAACGTAGATTCTATCAATTTGATTCTCTAAGTCGAAATCAAAATTCTGCGAACGTCTGGAACGCAATTTCAAATTAAATCTTGCGTAAGATTAGTCAATGTTCTTGAAACTTTTAGTTTGAGTTTGGTCACCTGACGGATCATTTGAAGTGGATTCAACTCAGAGATTGCTTAGTAACACAGATGTTAGCTGGCTAATAGGCTATGAACTTAGAATTTATGGATAGTTTGAGAATATTCGAACTACTAACCGCTTATAAAGCCAGATGTTGCTTAATACACACATTTCCATATAGATGTGTTGTATTACTACTGGTGTTAATTTCACTGCATTGAAATTAGGGCATGTTGTTGGTATATGTAGTGTTTGTTGCTTGGTTCATCAGTGAGACAATATCGGAATACATTGATAAATGATGAGGTGTCTGATATCACACTGATAGCATGTTGTGTGATGAGGACATAATGAGGTATGAGTGAATAATGAGAAATTGTTTAGGCTGGACATTATTTTTTTAGTTATTTATGCCTATTCGATTTTCTGTTGGACTAAGAGACTAAAATATTAGGTATAAATTCCAAATAAACAATGAAACACCTTCTTGGATGGATTTTTCTTTGGTTTTGGTTATGTAAGTTTTAGATTCGTAAATAAGCATCACCTCTGCTAACATGTTCCGAATTGCATTTTCATCAACTTTGTCACCAAGACTGACGAGGGTAGCTCGAAGATCATCAAAATCAATGCAGCCGTCGCCATCCATGTCAAATAGTAAGAACGCCTGGAAAATACAAAAAGTACATCATAAAATACAATACAAAAAATATCATTATAAAAAGTAGGCTCGAGCTAATATTTATAGGTGCCTGTTACCTATTAATAGAATACCGTATGTTTTTTACGTAAAAATATTTATACATCTTGGAACTCCATATTTTGTATTATCAGAGCGATTTATCGAATAAGTATCGAGAATTTGACATTTAAAATGTATCGACCATTTAGTCCTTACGACACGCTAGGACCGCTGATCAAGTTTCCATATAAAATTACTAGTAACGAATCGCTTCTCTTGATGGAACTCGAACCCAGAGTACCAATTATTATTGCAGGTCAGAACGTGTCTTATTTATGCTATCGTATTTGCGTTATATCGTATAGTTTATAAAGTAATTATCTCTTTTACCAACAGTCTATTATTAGCCAATACAATAAAACTAGGACTCATTAATAATGACTCTTCTAATACAATATTAGTCGTCTTTGTGACAGACATGTAATTACACTGTATGGTTTATTTTCTTTCTATTTATTGTTTCTTATTTGTTGAATAACTTATGGGTTAATTGTACCTCCGTACTGTAAAATCGAAAGAAAAGACTAAAATATTCTACGTATTGTCCACTTCGAAGCTTATTAAAATAATTAGAAGTGACTTTATGATATTGTTTCTTATGTTTGGTGTATCGTGGAGTTATGACATTTACAGCTTGATACACATACACATACTTGTACATACCAATCGTGATTTTCTAAAGAAAAGTATTTCGGTAACAAATATTCAATTGATGACGTGCAAGGTGCAGTGATTCAGATTTTAACCATACCGCTACCACAACGTTCGATTCCCACATTGAAATGAGTATTTATTTATGTAATGAAGTCTTGAAAATAAATAAGTATGTAAATTATTTAGGTTGCATTATACCCGACCACTAATTATATTTTAGACAAATATATTAAGCATAATAACGGTTGCTAACCAATAACCCTTTTTATTATTCTCCGCTTGTTTTAATAACATATATTATTATGTACGCAATACAACCAAGTACACTTCTATCCAAAAGTATTTACCTCTTTTAGTTCAAATATCTTTTGCTCGTCGAGTTCAGCTTGAACGTTAGCTGGAATGCAAAGAGCTTCCCTTGCTCTCGACGCAGAGCGAGATCTCGATGGCTGCGGCACTGTCAAATCGTTCCCACTTTCCGATATTATGGAGCTGTTGAATATATAAAACGATAATATTATGCTGAGTCAACTTCTAGAAGACTTTATTGATATCAAATACAAGGAGTACTGACTGGACATGTCATGATATTATTGTTTGTTCTACATCGAACAAACAATAATATCATGTTAAAAGTTAATTAATAATGTTGAAATTTGACCAAACGACTGTCAGATAAAATCTAGTAATTAATTTGAAAGATAAAACAGTCTCAATAGAAGTGACTTACTATAATCAAAAATGGGATTGCTTCTAAAAATTGTCTTAAGCAAGAAAAATAAACAAAACGGCCATTACAAACTCATTTGCCAATCGCGACATTTCAAAAAAAGAAACACGATTCTTAATTAAACAACAGAAATAACTTGCGGAAGTTCAAAAGTTCAGTCTCTTGCCAATTCATTCAAAAACAAAAATAGAATAAAAATAATTGACAACAAAAAAGTCGGTGTTTTCATTCAACCTAACGCGTTTTCAATCAGTCCGCAATAAAGACATTTTACGACCTCGCCAAAGCTTTTGTACGCGAATGTACGCAACGGAAATTAAAAATTACGAAATAAAAAAAGAGTGAATTTTGATGGTAGCCGTTCTATGTTAACAAAGGAGTGATTATTCAACCGAGTAATTAATATATTCAAATTGAGAATGTTGAAATTAAATGTGGTATTACCGAATAATGTTAATGGATCTTTTTTCTCGGTAATTCAATTTGAAAAAGAGGATTAAAGAACGCTCCTGAATTTTAAAATAATGTACTGATAGTGATTATTATGAACAAAATGAGAGAAAAATGTATTAATGGAATGAAATACTGAAATACGCTTTTGTTATTCATAAAGTTACTTTTAAAGGCTGTGTCCCGTTTTGTACTCGTACGCTGATAGTCGATGTAATGCCAAACATAGCCATACCGACCGCAAACATTTACTGGTTAAGCTGTCAACGTACCAATTTTACAATGAATAACACTACAGTGATATTTCGATATTTCCGCAAGTCTCGTTGACACACATAATTTTGATTAATTTATTTAATTTGATAAATAGTCCATCATATGATATCATGGATCGATGGCTTGAGAAAACCTATAAAATATTTAGACAGTTTAAATATTAAATAATAGTTTAGAGAAAAGCTATGAGAGTTTTAGTTAACTTAAGATAATAATTAATATAAAAACATTAAAAAACTTACTCTCCAGGGGTAAGTGATTGGAGGAGATTTTCTTTAAATTTCTTTATCTCTTCTTTACCATCATCAGGTTTACTGCGGCGACGCTCACCCTTTGATTTACTCTAGAAAAAATAATCGAATACTTAATGTATGAAACAAGATATAATATTAGGTACATTCAACCGTTTTAATTAAATCGGGAGAAACTTAGCGGCATCGTAAGATTGACAATGAATACGGCAATCGATACTTCTTTTAAGTTATTTATTGTCAATAGTAAAATTTCACAAAACAGTCCATAAAATAAAAGTGGGTAGCTTTTATTTTATACGAAATAATGTTTCCAACACTATAGAAGAAAATTCTTCGAAAAGTTCCTGTAACCACTGAAAAATTCCGTCGGAGGAATATCAAATGTTATGTTACTGCTTGATCGTTTAAGCTCATAAAAATAAACTTGAGTACCTACTTTATATTAAGTATCACAGTATTTCACCTCTATTACCAATATTAAACGGTTTTCTTTTGATAAAATCAGCCATTTGCTATCGGCAATAAAATATTAATTCAGCGCTCGAAATGACCGGAAAAGATAACACTGGCGACTTTTCAAACTCTCGAGTCAACTCTCAAATTTGAGAAGGGAAATTACTTACCTGTCAAAAGTTTGCTCACAGTTTAATTTACAAGGCCTCAAACCTTCCATTCACTTTGCTTACAATGTTATTAAAAATGTATTATATTTCAGTTTCAAGTAATCAGATAACTTTGAAGTGACTTACTTTTTTGGCAGAACCATTAGTATCTTGTTCTTCCATATTATAAAAAATCTAAGTCTTTTTTAATTTTGAAAGTGCGTGTGCTTCTTCTCGCGACCGAACCGACTAGAGCAAGAGTTGTTACTACATACAGATTAAGAATATTAAATTTACATTGCATTTTCCGTCAGCCGAGATAATTATTTATTTCGGACGGATGCACGCAGATTTCGAGATTAGTGCGTGATGTTTGCTTCAACTAATTAATCTTTGGGGTAAAACTGCTCTAAGATTTCCAGGTCAACGAATTGTTTGTGCAACGTTTACATGTTTCCACCTGTATGAAGCTGAGAAGGGTTGACTGCTTGTTAATGTTTGTGTTGATTGTGGCGAACGCGGCGGCAGACTGCTCGAAAATTTAACGCAATCGACGAAATGTGATATAGAAATTATTAATTCACTACGCGTATTTACTTTCGTAGTATACTGTTTGACATCTCTATGAATTCTAGAACTCAATTTTCATTAGCAATAGCAATATTGTTGTAAGTAAACACCTTATCTCGTTTAGTATTCATATTAAATTTCGTGGAGTGCGGTGTAAATCTAATCTTATCTAATCTTGTATGGATATACACGTTGGCAGGAGATCAAAAATGAATGGAGGCTATTAATCTCGGTGATATGACCAGGATAGTCAATTAAATAATATTTTACGATCCAGAGGGAAGCGTAATGATGTCAAAAATAATTTTTGACAGATGTTTTAAGCTTGACTCAAAATTTGACGTTAAACAACCTGTCTCAAATGATATGGTATCAAAGTAGAGTGGTGACAATCATAACGTATAAATTATAATTAAAATAAAATTAGAAAGTGTCCGCGTCACGAACTAAAATAAACGAGTGGATTAAATGTACGAATATAACGTTGGAGGATTGAGGATGGTACAGGTATGTTGTGAGGGATGACGTCATACATACGTCGCGGTGTTTATGGCTCTTAACGATAATCATCTGGCTGATTTTAGTGCTTGCAACTGGGTGGGCTTCCGTCTGTCACAACATTTTTACGACTCAAATATTTATTTTACATAACATTAAAAAATATTTTGGTAATCATTGCCTAAGCGCTTTGTATCGATAAATTGTGACCACTATCAAGTACAACATCGTCTAAATATTAATTTGACTTTTAAGTAAGAGTTTGGAAATTGTAACTTTTTTTCGAGAAATTTGCTTAAACGCAGACAACCATAATTTGTTTTCTTTTAACCGTTGTTAACTAATAAGTTTACAGATTATTCCAGCTGATGAAACTTGTTAAAAGTTTTTCCTTTACTAAATAACTTTGCTAAAGTTACATGTCAAGAACAAAATATTTAGAAGAAACAATAATATCATAGTCAGTTAAGCTATCAGTTAGAGAAATTGAAGTTATAAGTAATTTAACAAAGTTTGAGTAATATTCTTGGTTTCAATATACTTTTTGTTTTTGAATTCTTTTTTAAACAAAGCTGGTATGCAATCCGCGCTATGTCAGGCTATGTCTCACAAATGATTCGTACATTTTTTTTTACTTCGATAGCAGTAAAATTATAACGTTCATTTGGTTTGAAACCACAGCCAATGTAATTTAATACACTAGATTTATAAGCATACATACACATAAATCACGACTTCTTCTCATAGGGGTAGTCAGACACCGGAGAAATATAAGCACTTCTCTAATCTAACATTGTATGCAAAACCTGCATCCTAAGTGAGCTGTAATGAGAGCGAAATGTTACCACAGCATTTAAATTCCTTCCCCAAGACTTGCTAAGTAAACACGATCATCTAAATAAGGTCTGCAAAGTAAATCAACTGGCACTAGGTAATCCGCATCTCGAACAGGTGTAAGTGGGTTTTTAATCAACTACAAATGCAACGGTTTAGGGGAGTCTAAATGAGATTCTTGCAGGGCTGCACGATACCTAGACGTTAGTATTTATTTTCATTGAAATTCAAGAGGTAAAATCTAAATCTTACTTAATACAATATCATCATTGATTACTTCTATTGCAGATGATTTAAGTGGCCTCGGTCATGATTTGAACAATTTCTTTCGTGACTGAATACATAGATAAATTCACGCTTCCTTTCCCTTTGGGGTACGTAGAGACTAAAAAACTTGTTTTTCTATAATGTCTACAAACTTCTTTTGCTTCATTCTTCTTACATAGGACCACCGAATTTAATTAGTACTAAATGTTAATCAAGTTAATCAAGTTAATGTTTTTCTGTAAACATTAAATACACTGATTTGAAGTGTATTTTCTCAACGTAGTTGACTATTTATTTATATTGCGTTAGGTTAATAAATGTAATGAGAAATAGCATTCATATTAGTTTCATCTATTCATATTTTAACGCATAAAACTTGAACAGTTTTAAATACATTATGTTTTAGAAAAATGTTTTATATTAAAGCAGTAAAATATGTGCTGAAAGCTTTATTAAAATATATTACACGTATTTACAAACTATTTTAATAAGGCTATATTATGATGTATATTATGTAGGTACATTTGATTATTATAAAAACAAAATAAAAATTCATCATATTCTTTATTGTTTGTGTCAACGACAACCCTATATAAGAAGGTAACCGGTACGGCAAGGAATTGGGATTGCACTTAAGTTTCCGTGGAGTTCGAACACCGCAATTTATTTTTGTAGGACGATTGAGGGTTCTTGATATTTGCTTTCTTTGGCATCGGGATGGATGAAAATTTATACTTATTTTCTACCCTTACTCTCTTTGTGGGTTTAAGTATAATCTTTTATAATCATACGTGCGTCATTAGAACAAAAATAAGTGGCAATTAAAATACTTTTCTCATTAACAAGTATCAAAATTGTGTCAGCGTAAGTTTTAGTACTCGTTTCCTCGAATTAGTGGTGATTGAAGAACTCACGTCAGATGTGTGTCACTCAATAATCATTACTGTCCGTATGGAAACATATCTAAAACTGGAACATTTAGGTCATTCATAGGTGAAAAAAATGTTGCGTAAGGGCGATACTTGACTGATGACAGCAAAAAAATATTTGGCAATTAATAAAATCGGGCTATTATTACTAGTGCTACATTCAAACTTGAACATGTGAACCAAATATTTTAAACCTGCAAAAGTTCACATTCTTGTTTAATATATTAACCTATGATTTTCTTTTTGTTATGTATTAAATATAATTATCATTTCCTTAAACGGTGACGGAAAACATCGTGACGAAAGCTTGCACGCCTAAATATTGCTTTTTTGAGGGCATGCAACAAAAAGTTCCCATGTCGCATTAATCCAGCGTGGCGGACTCTAGGCATAGGCCCTCCCTCGCGTTTGGAGACAGTTGCCTAGAAGAGGAACAGGAACGAAGTAAAAAAAATGTAGGTCATATCATAAATATTCCTGTACCCACGTCAGTGTAACCTCATCTTTATTCACTTGCGTAGTTGGACAGGTGATTCCTAGTTTAAAATAGCATTTCTCTATTTTCTCCAGCGAGTTACATCATGCGGATATAATTAGTTGATCTTATAAATGATAGGCATTCCTCATGAAATATTTTAACAAAATTATCTTGTAAATGAACAGTGAATTGGGAATTCTTCAAGCGAGTTGCTAAGGACGATTACTGGGCTATTTTTAGTTTTATCTGTATAAATGACAGGTGACAATTTGGAAGTAATAGACCTCTTGCGCGATTCTCTTCAATTGGAACCATCGAGTATCAAAAGTTTGACATTTAAAATGTGCTGCGAAAATAGTTTCTACGATGTCCGCTAGAGGCGCTGAACCGAATGTCACACAAAACTCATCGATAGCTAGCCAATTGCCGGTAGTCGATAGTGGTATAGCGGGGGCCGGTGAATAATATTTTTTTCTTAGATGATCAATAAAATTGAACGGAGCTTTTGAGGTTAACTGTTGTAGTATTTCTGGCTATGTTAAGAAAATATCCCATAAGAAAATTATATGGGCTAATGCACCATGCAAACTTAATGGATGTTCCAAAAAATCTCGGTAAATATGTGCATGATAAGTAACAATCTTTACATGCTACTTAAATATATTATGGTAATGTTCGTCATTTTAACAAGTAAATAAATCTGACAGTAGGTACTCGTATGCGAGTGCAAGTGCTTATTTATATTGTGATATTCTTGTACGTTACAAATTTGAAAATCCGTCCTCAGAATGCGAAATAGTCAAAGAACATACATAAAAAAAAATACATTTGAATCTTTAAGAAGTCGGTGAAAATGATTATATTATAGTCTCGGTAACATTTAAGGATAATCCAAGCAAATTACTACAAAACCACTATATTTATTTCAAAGAACGATGAAAGACAAGATGTGATTGCGATAAAAATTACCAGCAGGTTAGAATTTCAATTTAGACAAGTCTTAAAACCAGCAAAATTTTAATTATTTAGTGGTAAACTGCGTGTATTACGTACACTTCAAACCAAATTTACTCACAACTTTAAACAAAATAATCACTTAATCTTCTTGCAAACATTTCTAGTTACGCAAATGCTTTTAGTTCGATGTCTTAAGTCCTCTATTTTGGCATACAACGACACTCAGAGGCATTGATGCCGTGTAATCTTATGTACTTTGCGGATTATTTAGTACTACATGTTGATATGTTGGATCCAGTACATTTTACGATGTTGCTTTTAGAATATTTACAGTGTCATCAAGAGCTTAATTGAAAATTAATGGGTGCAATGTTATGGTAAAAGGTTGGTCTTAATATACGAAGTGGTTTTTTTAGTGAATTATTCGTGAACGCTAAATTAAAACTTATACCTACACTTTATTACTAGCATGGTACTGGTCCCTAAAATAGTCAATACAGTGTACACTTTTTAATACTTATAAATCAACGATAATGGTGTATTAAATTCATTTAAACAACTCGTCTACTCCATAAAAGCTAATAATATTTTCTTCCTACAATTTGAATACGCTCGTAACCATAGCACACACATTCTCTCCCCTACCTTCCGGGTTAGGATGGAGTACCAAATGTTCCAGCTTCATGAAAAATTCCTACAATTTACTTAAGGGCAAGGTGTTGTATCGGTTACAAAGATGGCCAGGTATTCTGAACCGATCGTTTGAGGTACATCGTTCCACCCCATTGGGCAGACAATTTTGCATCAAATATTCAACACATCCGTAAAAGGACGGTACACAGTATCTCATGTAAAGGCAACGAAGCGGTTTCGTAAATAAATGAAAAACGTTTTATGAAAACACAACCTGCTTCGGAGCGATGGATACCACCTCTTTGTAGCTTCAAGGGTTCTTGTTTTCGAAATTCGAACGACATATTCCAGTGTAATGAAATAATTTGCATTGGTTTACTTTGGACATAATTAAAAGTTGATGAATGGGGCGAATGTTACGACGAAATTAATTTGCACGCAAAATTTTTATGTCGAAAATTATTTTGAAGTCAAAATTGTTTAACTTTTTTAATATAGCATATTTTGAATATTTCATATCATAAACAAACAAAAAATGCAATTAAAAAAAACCGTTCGAATACAATAAAAATTATGCAGCGAAGTAAACACCGTTCACATAAAAGAGCGTCGATTGGCGGTTTGATTACACTGGGAGCGTCGACACTGGAATCACCAGCTGTTAAATACAATTACAAACACTAACAGACACCGTAAACTGCGGAGATGTATGACACAGACGAAATTGTCCCATTTGCACTTTAGTACCGCTTAAACTTTTGTTAAAGTACACGCTCGCTCCAAACTAAATGTGTTTTCCAATATTCGTCCGTGGTGTTCGGAAAGGCGCTGCCGTGTCATTTGCCGTAATTGTACTAGTAACAGCCGCTTCGAGGCCTACCATTTCGCTTGCAACTGCTGTCCATTTACGTTAGAGCCGCAACATTCGTACAAATATTTTCCTTCTTCAACTAATTTGCTTTAACGGTAAAAGGATAGGGGCCTACCGACGCTGGTGGAATGACATTCCGTTTTGGGACGAAACCGTTCCCGGGCTCATTATCGTTAACGAAAGGATTATACCCAATTTACATTTCATCGTAGTGTTCCTTGACTATTATGTCTTTTGGCGTTGATTTCCGCGTGTCGCTCACACGATAAAGTCTTTGTTTGGATCACTGTATACGTAAGTTCCATAGCTTCTATTCATATCGGCTGTGGTACACGAGGAATTGTATATTAGGAAGCGGGTACCGTGAATGCTATTCGGTAGACAAACACCCAGCCGTATGAGAATCAATGTTTTATTATGACTCGTGTAATATCCGAGGGCTTATTCGTATTGACAGAAGAGATGTATTACGTTTCTCCAATTATGCAAAAGGTCGTTCAATGTAAAGCATAGAACGAAAGAAACGGTGATATTTCGACGTTTCCGTGATTTTGAATAAGAAATTTCGTTTTTCGTTTCAATCTGACCGGAATATCAACCCGTCTACGGTTCTTCATAAAGCACTTCATATTTGACAAGACAAGACTATTATATCATTGTGAAGAAAATATATTTTGTATTGCCTCTCCCGCTATCGATATATTTCGTAACATACAGTTTTTCATACACCCAAAAAGTTGTTATTGTGAGCCACCGGTTCTAGGTAATAAATTGACTTTTCCTTTATATATATTCACAGTTTCGTATTTCGTTCAATTTGAGTTTATTTTTTAATTCGACAAAAGACTCTCTGGTATTTCGTTTGCCCTATCTACTGCAGTTCCAAGAGATATATCACGGCATTTAACGCCAACGCTCCCTCGTGTGTCCTCTATAAGAGCGTACCTATGTACGGTATACATCGAGCTGCATAAAGCTTACCTGCGCCTTTACACCCGGTGTAAAATATTTGACGCTGCAAGCTCCAAATTTCATAAAATAAAATAGAAAAATGTTCTTGTGCTTGGGAGTCAAATTGTTTTGCTAGCTAATGCGAGAAAGCCTTTGATATGCTCAGCAGAGTTTAAAATACCTCAACTTACGGTAGAATTGAGCGTCTTTGTATTGATGCATTAAAATAGTGCATGCTCACTTGCTTATTTGCTTCAAACGAATCTTAGATAACAATAGTGAGTAACGCTATTCTATTTGTTACGGCAACAACTATATTATAAATAAACTTAAATTTAGTTACACATAACTGGACTTGGAATTAAAAAAGAAACAGGTTTCAATCAGACCATTTTTCCAGGTACGTAATAATCATAATTTTAGCTTTTTTACTGTTCAACTGTACAGTTTACAACACACAAAGGTTTTAATGTTGGAATGTCCGGGTACGGCCTCATGGGCGCAATTTTTCCTCTTACGACGACACGAGACGACGATTACTCGAGCTTAGTAATCCCTACACACGAATTTAATCTTTATTCCTACCGCTGTCTTTATTCACAGTTCATTAATTTTATCTACAACATTATTCTCTTCAAGAAAAGTACACATACAGAATTAATTAGTTACTTTGATCCTTACATTCTTTCCGGAAAAATTTAGTGTTATAGCTTAAATATAAATTCTCTACGCTCCATGGTCTATCGTTCCGCTGCAGAAATAATATAAAAAATCTCGCTTTGCTAGCGCCATTTTTCTTTGGCCGGCGCTTATTTAGCTTTAATATGTTCCTTTCTTGCTGAACCTAAAGTTTTATGAGGCTTCGTGTTTGATTCTCATGATGAAAACTTTTGAGATAGCCCGCTTAGTATTTTTGTTGGAGTTTTCGCATACACTTAGTCACTGCTTTGAAGGCAGTTTCTTCTAGTTTGTTTTCTACCTTGTTAAATTCGCACTTAAGTTTAAGATCAGAAGATAAATTTTCTTGCCAGAATGCATTAGAGTTGAAATATTTTATTTGTTCTCTTGTAGCTGTTGTACAATTTATTAGTTTAGCATCGCTAGTGAAAAGACTTCAAAGCTACCAGACCGAATTAAATGTCCCTGTTGTAGCAATAGATTCAACGTTATAGTTCAACAGGGTCACATTAACCTCCAATGCAATTTTTATCTGCTCCTAAACAAGCGACTCGTGCTTTTAAATGAAGGCAATAAAACCTGTGTATGTCACGAATGTATATCATTTTTGAAGGCTGTTCATAATGTTTTGTCTCGTATGGATTCATAAGTCAAAGTAAACATTTAATAATGTATTATAGATTTTTGCTGTCCGTGATAAATTTTATTTTGGGCAGTGGTATTCCAACAACAAACAAAATCACATATAAAAACAAAAGACATACTAGACATGTTCAAAAACAGAATTTAAGACAGACAGAAGCAATATCAAGAAAACTTGAAATCAGACATTAGATTTTGTCGGCTAATGACAAAGTCGTATAATGACAACCAAAAAATATGAGCAGCCGCAGCCCATTAGTTACACTCACTGGATGAAGTTGGTGATCGAATCGGGTTCGAATCTCATCTGATACGACAACCAAAAACACACCAGTAAAAACAAGTGTCTGTTGCATAGACGTTGCAATAACAACTAGCATAGCTCGAAAAAATCTTTTTTGGGGCCTGTCGCTTGCCAGTTGTCGTACATGAGTGACGGACGAAACGTAGCGCGTTACGACGCAGCAAACGTGACAAACTCGGTCAAAACAAACAGCCTTTCTAAAGGGCGATTTACTACCACTGTTGACTGTCTAGTACCGAGTACCTATCTAGAATTTTTTGATGGAAAACTGATAAAAATATGATCTACTACCGTATTCCAAGGAAACCATTTTTTCAAGTTCTCATATTAACATCAAACGGTCTATATAAAACAATCGTTCAGAATTTAGATCACGAAAATCACATATCAATGATGAGACTTTAGAGATAAGACTAGATTCCTGTTACGATGCATCTCATCGCACCGCATTCGCCGGTACCCAGGACAACGCCTCAGAGTGTAAACAGAATCAAAGATTTCTTCCTGTAGTTCACGCTTACTTCCAACTATGGGTGACTAACAGATTTCTCGCGTTAGATGACAATAGACGCTCCATTAATATCATGACGATGCTCCGTCCGCCTCATCACACCTCGTTAATCAAAACTAATGACAGAGATAAAAATATTTCCACGAGGATTCGAGGCGATAAATGATTACAAATAGTTTTTGCTCTGCAATTGATACCTGGATTAGAAACGTTGCGTGTTCGATTGAAATGTAGGGCTGATTGCTTTCTTTTGTTTATCGAAAGTATTTATTTAGGTTTCAAAGATTTATCGCTAGCTTTCTCTAATTGGAATAGGTGTGCAAAAATGCTAACAATTTCAAATAAGTACACCTCATTCTTGCAGAGTAACGTGTTTTATTTTGGTGAGCAGCTATTTATATTTGTTCTACAAAAATTCAACGTCTAATGATTTGTGAATTGACCGTAATAACCTAAATAGAATGATGGGTAGATTATGATACGTCAGAGTACAATTCTGAATGTACAATATTACCTTATTCAGGCCAAATATATCTAAAATCTGTGGATCTTTGGGTCCGATGGCTGGTATCCTCGCTACGAGCGGAACCGCTGTGATATAGGTTTGACAACCTTTCTTACGCCTTTCCGTTATAACTACGTAAAAAGTTCTCGGTAAAAAACCCATCTATCTTCTCAAAAAATAAAGTGATTACAGAAAGTGGATAAAACAAAAAAGAAACTTACGATCTATCCCGTTGAAATTTATTTGCCTTTCAAAAGATTTGTCGATGTTTTTGATCAGCATCGACGATCAATTTAGGAGATTCTCTATTTCAATGGTTAGAATATGATGATATAATTAAAAGGTTAGGTGTTATGTATCTGGGGGCACGGAAGTGCCCCCGCAAGTCGAGCAAAAAAAAGCGGCACGGCCGTAACATCCTTTTCTCGAAGCAATTCGGGCTATTTTTGACACCCCTATAATTTCGTTGTGGATAAAACAAGAAGCCTGGATTTTCAGCAACTAATCAGTCATTGTATAAACACGGTATATTTAAAATTTCAGTCAATTTGAACCAGTAGTTTAAGAATGACAACTTGTTAAAATTTTGAATTTTGTCACTCACTGATTCACTGACTCACTGACTCACTGACTCACCGATCATCAAAAGTCTAAGGTACTTCTAGCAGACTTAGAAGCTTAAAATTTAGAATACAAATAGGGTTTAGTGTCTTAATCATGGGAAAAATTTAATATTTTCTAATTTCAGTCCAGTTTTCTAAATACACCAACTGCAACAATAACTTTGTAATCCCATATAAATGTATAAGATTACAAGGTTACATTTGTAGTTAATGAATTATTATTACTGTAGAAAATAAAATAAATAGGTTTAAATAGGTACCTACTATATAAGGCATAACGGGAGGGGGTAAAGGGTGGGTAAGGGTGTTTGGCCCATGAAACTGAACAACATTCCCATAAGAAAATATGTTGAATTATGAAAAAAAAACGTCTTTCCATACAAATTGGACTAATGTTCGCTCTACAAAAAGAAGTGAGATGCCATCAAAAACATTCTGTAAAACCTTCAAGTCTCGCCGTAAAAAGTTGTGAGATCTATATAATACCAAGTCGATTAATCTTTTTAGTCTCTACTTAAAGGACCTTCTGTCTTAAGTTATTACGTATGTTATTATCATGCCAATTTAAAAAAAATACCCTTAAAACAAATAGGTCGACTTGGTCATCGCAAGAAAACACAAATTCGCCATTATTAACATTTCAGGAGCATTAACTTCTCGTCGTGCTGTGTAGTGTGATACATACTAATAATCAAATCATGCGATGGCCAGGTCGGTCTATTTGTTTTAAGGGTATTTTTTTTAAATTGGCATGATAATAACATACGTAATAACTTAAGACAGAAGGTCCTTTAAGTAGAGACTAAAAAGATTAATCGACTTGGTATTATATAGATCTCACAACTTTTTACGGCGAGACTTGAAGGTTTTACAGAATGTTTTTGATGGCATAACATATTTTCACATTACGCTTAGTTCTATTATTTATCATTAAATAGAAAACTTAACTTCTGAATGTATAAGACATTCAGAAGTTAAAATATTTATTTAATTTCATTAGCCAAATATAAAACAATGTCTTTACTACATGAATAATATATATTATTCCGATATAAATCTATACAATATTTTGACACACCGACCGACATTTTGTCTTCAATAATACACAAAAGAAGACACAAAATAATATAAATTTCAATAAAACAGCATTGTGAAAATACCAACAGAAGTTATTTTGATATTTCCAATTAACCAACAATAAGACGGGGGATTCACCAAAAGCGGGTTGAGAATGTTTTATTAGAGTTCCACTCGACAGAAATATTTTATTAAATATATTATTATTCCTTAACGTGACTCCATTGTGGACTAAGGAAATAAGGTTAAGCTGAATTATTTATTAGTAGCCCTGAATGATATTCAAAATAGAATAAACGCTTTTATTTAGAAACGTGTTGGTATGTAAGTAAATTTAATTTGAGAGCAAATATATAAACTTTCATAATAATGAGGATGCTTGTTCTTCAACAGAGATTTTAATTAAATATTTTGAAGTCACTATTTTTCTTTAAAATAAACGAATATAAAGAACATACTAGCTGAAAATCTGTTGGACACAGTCTTTTTTAGCGACACATCTGCGCAACGTGCGGCGCCGAACATTTCCTTTAATACGCTCGCTCTGTTATTTAAGTCACCTGACATATCTCATCACACTAATCCCACCAATATCGCGTCGTGCTCAGCGTAACACCGAATCTTCCACCGCTTGCGTTCGAAGCGCTCGCGCCGAATATACGGCAGGTGTGTCACAACATTGCAGAATCAAAACAATCAGCTCTTTTTTTTCTTTCTCCATTCTCTATTTCAATTTTGAGCTCAATAAAGCTCAGTAATTGGAAATTCATTTGATATGTATTGACAATACATTGCAATTACGAATTGTTTCACAGACTATCGAAAACAACGCAAATAACTTTCTAACACTGGATAGAAATATACAGCTTTCTAGATTTTAGTTGGCTGTTATTTTAGTTTGATTGATATGTTTTCTTCAATGCTTTAACAAGGGCAGACAGTCACAATTAGATTCGTATTATTTAAAGTCTGATTTGAAAGCAAAAGTAGTAGTTTTGGTTTAATTGTTTGTTTTAAACAGTGACGACTGTAATGTGCGTCTTAAGCGATACAGTGTCGAAAAAATTGTACACAAGGCGTCAAACGCGACATTCAACGCAAATCTTAAGAGAAAAATTAAGAAATATTTCTCATGTCAACTCAAACGTTGCAAATAAAGAAAATACATCTTGAAGGTACAGTCGGGATCAAAACAAGAACAAAACGTGAGCTTGTAAGTTACGTAAACATATGTTACGTAGTTCAGGATATTAAAACTGTTCAATTCTGTTCTCCGGTTGAAAACATTCCAACTAATATGATACGCCTTGCTGTTTTGACTTCTGTGTATTGTTTGACCGTAGCTTTACTCGGGGTTTAATTAAATCTGTTTGCTTTACAATCTAATGTGTTTGATTTGGTTAATGTTATGTTATTATTAAACGCGTTTTTCCGGTTTTGTAGCGTGTACTTTTTTGTAAATCTCTCTTCCATGCTATGAAACTCATATTATGGTAGTGGGGTCAGCCTTTTTAATCTTTGTCCTCTACTTTGTTCTGTCCTGGACATCGTTTTCCGAAACCTCACTCTCACTAATGTCTTTTAGAAATACAGTTTCTTTTATTGTTTTGAACGTCCTTTGGATCTACGATTTTTTGTAACGTAATAATACACTCAAAGTATAGAGAGATGATTACAATACTTACGTGTATTAATTAAGCGCTGTTTGTATTTCTATTCCACAACCTTGAAAATTATTGACAGTTTTCGTGACGAGTTGCTACAGAAAATATTCGAATGAGAATCGCCTTTTAAAGACAGTCTCTTTGACTACCATTGCTTGGACTACGCTAAATTGAATACCGAAATCTTAATTAAACTAGAATAAACGGACGTGTCAGTCAATATCTAAAGCTGTACACAGCAATCGTTAACGTGGTTATACTAGTCATGTTACTAACGTTGTACTGGATTTCATGGATACGGTTTCTAAAAGGAAAAAGCATGTGATCCACTGATAGTGGTTTCTAGTGGTTGTAAGCTCCACTCGCCCTACTCTATTACACAGTATTCATTTAATTTGTTTACTACCGGAATTTAATTTTAAATATAATGTATGTGCTCTAAAGCACTAGTTAAGGAGATTAGTACGCCACTACTTCTGAATATCGTATATTGCTTTTACGCAGAATGGGTTCTGTTTTTTTGAGCATGATTATACGTTATGTCCATTGTGCGAATGTTTATCGAATACTGCAATACATAAACTACAAATCATTGCGTAAGAGTTCCCTTTGAAAAATTAAAGACAACTTTACGTGTATAGAGTACGGATTTAATAACAACAATATACGTGACTTTTCTAAATAATTTCACTACTAACTAAACAAAAACAATTTCACTAAAACATTTACATCCAAATTTAATCAGCTCACCTCGTGAATAAAGCAAGCGTACCATACATTACAAGTAATTGCTTTTTCTTGACTTATGTAAAGAAATATCAAGTGAAAATGGACTTCATTTTTACCCTCAGTGTTTATGGCTCTCTAGGGATTGACAACGCGAAATATTACTCGTTTTAATACTCATCCGACTGCGTGGTAGCGTCTTACATAGATATACTTATAGTATAGATTTAATAGCGTATTTTCCTATTCCAAATCGTTTTATTTTTAAAGGGTTAGGAAATGTACCTAATCGTTTTCGAAGTATTATCTTAAGTAATGCAAGGTAGGTATATACTACTTAGCCTGGAAATGTCGTTGTTTTTAACCTATCTGAAGACTTAAGACACCAATAGTTTGACACCGCATACTTTATGAACCAAAATAAATTATTTTAAAGACAAGCTTGATAATATTATAATTATGGTCAACGCATTTTACTCTAAAGTTCCGGCTGCCATTATCTACTTTTTACTACGTTTTCTCAGTGTCTATATTTATGAGAGTGCATCAACGTTTTAAATTAATCCTGTGTGGTGCGCTAGATATTTCCTTCCTCCGATATTTTAGTTTCACAGTTTATGTTTCATCACAAGAGGTTATAACCGTATATTAGGTCCTGCTGCGTTAAGCCTAGGAGTCGGAGACTTGCCTTTTTCATAAAGATTTATTATATGAAAGCTTCCAAATTTAGGTTAAGAGTTAAGTGAGTAAAATACAATTATAAAATGCACTATACTTATTTGTAAAGTTTTGGAAGACACGAAACAAATAATCTGGATTACCCGAATGATTGTTACGTATGCCAGTTGAATGTCCATTTATAGCACTCTGTGAATTGTAAAATAGTAAAACTACGAATAGCTCTTTAACAAATGCGCCAGCCACAATCAGACTCACGTTCCAAAATATGCATTAAATTTTGTTATTACCTCTATAGGGCTCTCGAGGCTATATGAAGTTAGCTACGCATACTCTGCTTGAGCCTTAAATACAAAATTCTTGTAGTTATCATAGTAGCACTGATTGAAGCATGTCAGACACTCTTGTCCAACCATGGTCTACGGAACATTCGGTTCGATATTTTCAAAGTTCAAATTAGTTTAAACTTAGTATTCTACCCGTTTCGCCTTCAATAAAGGCCTTAACTCCATCAAATTCAAACATTTCTAGCTTCCGTTCATTCCTCACTCCAATCGTAGTGTCCCAACTTTGCAGGGTTTACGTAAGGGACAGTCCGTGACGGCTGACTGATTCCTGTTGAGAACTGGGAAATGTCGGCTTGTGTGGAGAAATATGAATTTGAACAAATATTTCGTGTATTTACTTTCGAGGCAACCCTCGAGGGACTAGATGAATGTGGCGAAGAGCTACGTAAAATGTTTTGTAGTTCCTTTTGTATACGTGTTGGTGATTTGGTTGACATTTGTGATAGTGAGACATACTTCTGTTTAACTTAGAGCTATGGGAGTACTGATTGAAGTTTTACTTAGCAGTTTTATAACATTCAAGTATATATTTAAATATTTGATAAGGTCGTGTAAAGAAAATTCATCTGCAGTAGAAAATTCAACCCCTTAATTAATAGCCTCATAGGATACCCACTTATTCCTTTAGAACGATCAACTCAAGGTATTGAGAGTATCTCATCACACTATCTAAAGGATATAACTTAGATCATGTTTGTAAATAGTAATAATATTCTTTGAAATAAATAAAAACGTAACAGTGGATGGTATATCGAATATTTCCTAAACAAAAACCGTCTCCATTCTTGCATCTCGACGAAATTAATCATAGCCACCACAAATCCTAACTATTTCCACGCAAACAAAAACAAGGCGAGCGTTTTCATAGCAACAATAACATTCAGTTTATGTAAATCACAGAGCGAGTGACTGCTAATATCCGGAGAATAAATAATGTTCTGGCGGTTTCCACAAATCCTTTTCTCGTCCTACCATAATGGCGTAATTCTGCAAGATTGTCGGTCTGCTGAAAGCGAGATGTCTGTGAATTATTGATTCAACGTCTCGTCCATTGTTTATTGCTTCAACTTATTATTATTTATACAAACAGAATTTTACCCTAAAGTGTAGGCAGAGGTATATGAAATACAGCCACGTTTTACCATAAAGTTATCTGTCCTATGTAATAGGGGGCGAGCATATAGCCACATACGTAACCTACCCGACGTTACCGAATTCCAGACTACTACTAGTATAAATTAGAAAAATACCAATAGCATTTTGCATGACCTAAGAATATACTACACTACTTAGCGGTCGGATAGTCAGATATATAAATACTACCGACCGCGCCACATATGCTGTTATTATTAATCTTTATTATTTAAAATGCTTTTGGGTAAATAAACCTTCGTCACTTGTTCTCGTTCTCGTTCTCTTCGTCACTTCGGCACCATGCGGATTTCATCATAGCTTTCGCGTTGTTTCAAAATTTCAAGTTGTCTGTGGTAAATAAAATAATAAATTTAACCCATTACTGTCCCACTGCTGGGCAAGGGTCTCCTCCCTTAATGAGGGAGAGGTTAGGCCTTAAGTCCACCACGCTGGCCAAGTGCAGGTTGGGGCCTTTCCATGCCCTCAATAAATGTATTAAACAAATTTTAGGCATGCAAGGTTTCCTCACGATGTTTTCCTTCACCGTTGGAGCATGTGATAATTATTTCTAATACACACATATCTTCGAAAAGTCATTGGTGTGTTGCCTCGGATTCGAACCTGCAACCACTGGCGTGGGAGGTGTCAACTTATACCACTCGGCTATCACTGCTCTCTTCTCTCTCTTGTCTTTAGTTTTAGTCTGTGGTAACCACATATTTATTTGAGAAGACAGGAAACAGGTTTAGATAAAGAAAATTTTATTATTTTGCTTCATTTATTACAATAATGTTTGCGATCTTCACGATCTAAACGGATTTTAATTTTTGTAGTAGAAAATAATCTCAGATTTTATACGCAAAAGAAAAAGCGTGAATCAAATTACTATAACAAAATATATAAAAATAGTGTAGCGTAGCATTCACGTAGGCTCTAGAAAAAGTACTCTGTTCAATTTAGTGGATATTGGAAGGAGGAGCCAATCGATCGCAAATTGCGAGCTAGTCGTGATAAATAGTTTTAACGTCTACTTTTCTTAAAGCTTTTCTAGAAAATGTTGTTATGCTCAATGCTTCGTACTATTGAATGTACTGAAACAGAAAGAACTGAAACGCTGCAGTGTACTGATATAACGAATGAGGTAGCTAGGTAACGAAACCAAAACCAAAAGCCGAATCTTAGATGGGTAACCATTAAACTGAAAGTCAAAAAGTGCGAAACTTGTTTACCATATCAATTGGTTATGACGACCGATTAAGGCCCATGAATGTCCACTTACGACTACCGTTTCTTATCAGTAGCGAAGATTCTGTCGTCCAGCTTAAACAAGCAAAAGCCAGATGCAATAATAAAATTGTTTATTACTAAGCCTTTTATTCTCGTCACGCAGATTTTTATAATAGTTTTTTATATTAGTTCAACCTTTGTGTATTTATACAAAGGATCACTGCCTTTATAAATGTCCCAGTGCCAATTAAATTAAATGTAATCCCTCCCTGCTTTAAAGTTTTTAAATCAAAAGACTGCAAATTAAATTCATTTTGAAAACTAATTCAATTTGGTATTCATATTTTTATATTTAAACTCAGTTTGAATTCAATTTGCATTTGAGATTTTGAGAAAACAAATAGTGAAAGCGATATGTAGGATTATTTTTCATAAAATTAATTTATTTTTTAATGACCAGTTCAAGTTCTTTGGAAGAATCCAATTCTTTTTCTTATTTTTTTAAAAGGTCAAATATAGTTATAACGTTTCAAACATTAAGCGTTCTGAAAAACAGAGAGTAAGTACCTCCAAAAAGTTTGTTGTAACTCATTACGATGCATGTGATGTATTTAATTATAATTATGTTTTGAATAGCTTTACCCCTCTCTCATATAATTAATCTTTGCATCACTGATGGTGTGTATCCAACTGGTCTAAAAAAAGTAGTAATTAAACCCCTTTTTAAGAAAAATGATAAAACAGACGTAAAAAATTATAGACCAATAGCGAAAGTACCTGTTTTTTCAAAAATCTTTGAGAAAGTTATATATAACTCCATTTATAATTATTTTGAAAAATTCAGTCTCTTTTGTAATGAACAGAAAGGGTTCCGAAAAAATACTAATATTAACATGGCACTCTATGACTTACTCTCTAATGTTATGACTTCTGTTGACAAAAGAAATCCCGTATGCGTTATCTATGCTGATATGACAAAAGCTTTTGATTACGTAGATCATAAAATTATGTTACAAAAACTGTATGGATATGGCATCAGAGGAAATATTCTAAAACTCCTTAAATCATATTTAAGTAATAGAGTCCAATGTACAGAAATATCACGAATTTGTCCTAGTACCAAAATAGAAAAAAATTACACCTCTATAGAAAGAGATTTACACTATGGTGTGCCACAAGGCAGTGTCTTAGGACCTCTTCTTTTCTTAATTTATATTAATGATCTGCCCAAAAACATCAGTAAAAAAATGATACTTTTTGCAGATGACAGCACAGCTATTATAGAGTGCACTGATCCAGATAATTATCAAAACGACATCAACAATTCCCTTACTGATATAATAAACTGGCTTAATAATAATAATCTTGTAATTAATTTAAATAAAACAAATATAATGCACTTCCATCAGCGTCTTGAGGCTCCACCAGTCAACATCACATATAATGACTGTCAAATAGAAGAGGCTACTACTACAAAATTCCTTGGAATAACAATAGATAGTAAACTTACCTGGAAACCACATCTTGAAGAAATATGTAAACGATTAAATAAAGCATCTTACCTACTATTTCAAATTTCAAAGACAGTAAACACTGAGACGCTAGTTACAGCATACCATGGACTTGTTGCCTCTATTCTCCGTTACGGCATCATTTTTTGGGGACAATCGACCAATAGAGAGCTAATATTTAAGATGCAGAAAAGATGTTTAAGGGCAATGTGCAATTTAAAATCAACAGACAGTTGTGTTCCTTTGTTCAAAAAACTTAAATTGTTAACTCTACCATGTTTATATATTCTAGAGACAGCACTTTTTGTAAAAACTAACACAAATTTATTTAAAAAGAAATCAGAAGTTAACAAAAACCCAATACGCTCTCAATATTTAAATCAACTGTGTAGTATAATACAGTGCAGGACTTCACTTCTAAAAAAAAGCTTTTTTGGTATTGCTCCTCAAATTTATAATAAAATTCCAGAACAAATAAAAGTGTTGCCTCTAAAAAAATTTAAAAAGTCGCTTCATGACTTTTTACTAAATAAATGTTATTACACCATTGATGAATTTCTAAATGATAAAATTATGTAAACTTAAGAATTTCTATTCATCAACCACTGTCACTAGTATAGGCACCTGTACCTACCCTATAGTTAATATATTATTGTCATTGTTAACACGTAAATTATTTGTTTATATAAAAATAATATTTATTATAATTAAGTTACTAATATGTTATGTGTAAAATAATTTCATTTTAAAGATTTGTATGTCATTTATGACAAAACATAGCGGACTATTTACATGTAAGATCATATATAAAATACCTATGTTTGACAAATAAACAATTTTGATTTGATTTGATTTGATTTGAAAAATGTGAAAACTTTATTTTAGGCTACATGCTTATGATTAAATTAGTATGTGAGTTTACTCTACTATGTGCTGATAGAACAAGAATTTTATTTTATTTATTGTGTATCGTTTCGACAGCGAACGTGGCATACAAACCTTTCTATTAAGTTTAGGTGTATACGTACAATAATTCACACAAAAATATATTTAAATAGTATAAGGTGATTCTCTCTAGTTCTGCATATAACAGCACTATAAAGCATTTCAACTTGTCACATTTAACCTCAAGACGTCATTTAAATCCCTTCAAACCGTAAACCGAATCCCTTTTGTAATATGCATGAGTAATTTCACTTAGAACCGAGACGGTTGCACTTGATTAATGTTTCATTACTATTGCGTTAACACTACGGTATAAACGGTATTCTGTAAGTGAATTTTGCATGCAATGCGATATTTTGTGTTGATTTGTGTGCACGGAGTTAGGTACTGCTGGCAGTGAAATGTTGATCGGACTTTGATCGGAGTGAATAATGTTTGATCTGTGTTGTATGTTTACAAATAGGATAATGGTTAGTTTATTGTACTGATTAATTCTAGATAAATCATGATATGAGGTATTTCATACTGCTGAATAATCTTTTTGTAATAATATTCGACGGAAATTCGCTTTTTTTAATTTTAGGAGCGCAATAAAACCATGACGTGATAAGCTTGAGTCAGGTCGCACTGAAGGTAACTGCAGTTACGAGTATACTTTTATATAAATTTACGTTTTGTAGTTCTTTTACCTTTAAGTATCGAATTCAGCTTATTGAATTTAATTGTTGACCGTACCCCCAACGGGAGAGTCTCAATTTTCGTGTCCAGTTCGACGTGTAGATTGTGTTGAGGTAAACCTTTTATCACTTGCTGTCGCACAAATAAGTAGTTTGACTCCAAACTGCACGATACTTTCACGATTGACTTCGTTATATCGTTTGAATCGAGTAAAGTCATCTAGCACTGAAGTATATAAAAGGGACTATCGAAGCAATAAAAAAGCTCTTTTCAAGCCACCGAAACTGTCATAAATCGCCGCTCCGGTCAATACGCTATGAAAAATCTTTTCTTTTTGCCTTTCGCCGCATGCAAATCAGAACGAAGATTATTTCACCCAAACGTCAGCCCACAACACATATCTCATATCAATGTATTACTCTGAAATTGGCTAGGAACGAGACGTTCATATTTTTATATTTCTTGTCCAACGTACTGCATAATAAATCCGTAAGATGGCAGTAGTGTGCTTCGCCTAGAGGCTGAATTGTGTGCGGCGTTATTGTATTATTAATGCCGTCTCGGCTTACGAGTCGCAGACATGTATTACGGATGAATATGAGACGAATAAAAACGGACAATGTCAATTGAACTGACGTCTAGGTGACACAGCGGTCAATCCTAATTTGAGATTTAAAGGAAACGTTTACCTTTTCGCTAAGTAAGTTGTAGTGGGTGTTTGAAACGCTTATACTTTTTATGGGAGATTCGACTCGCAAGTTTGTAACGATCATGAAACGATGTCATGCTTACTATGTTAAAAGTGAATTAAAATGATTTTGCGTGCCAGTAGCCTAATATCATGTTACTGTACCTCGATTCTCTACCACTATCGACTACCGACAACCGGCTAGCTATCGACATTTGACATTTAGAATGTACTCCCAAAATGTTTCCTACGACACCCGTCAGAGGCGCTGATCAGATTTTCATACAAAATTTCTCGATGACAGTTCGGTTGTCGGTAGTCGATAGTAGTAGAGAATTGAGCTACTGTCAGCCAGATTTTATAGTTAGCCTATGTAGGACCAGCGCTAGTACTAGACAATAAAATAAAAAAAAAGAATCTTCCTTCCGATTGTTAAAAACATCACACAAAAAGAACAAATCCCAGTACAATCAAATCCAAATAATTACTTCTTTATAATATTTACAAGGAATTATACTTATTTTCGTAGATACAAACAAACGTTTGTTTCCTCAAACATTTTATCCCGTGATTAAGCTTAGTCATAATAACATCGTACATTTCTCTAGGGATCGCCTCGGTTCCGTTCTTAAACCGAGATTGGTTCATGCACTGAATTTAAGATGCAGCCTTCGAGTTATACCTACATGAATTTTCAAAATCAATCACCGTTAATACTTTGTGACTCTCACCTGAAAGTGGTTTAGCTTACAGCGTGTCAATATTTGCTAAATTGTGCTGAGTAGATATGAAACTTTAAAGCGAATAATATTTTCTTTTTTAAATAGACTGTTTCACCCTAAGGTGCAGGGAGAGCTGTATTGAGAGAGCCTTATTGGGGTTTCGTATCCAAAGTGTATGTCAAACGGGACTCTACTACTTAGATTCCGCAAAATACCGAAGACAGCAACGACCTCGAAAAACATTAACACTATATGAGTTATAGCTACGAAAGAAAAAAAATACATTATAGAAAATAATAAAATACTTGTAACTGAACAAAGTTAAAAATAACCTTTAATTGTCATGATCCAATGTGAAGATCACAAATACGTCACGATACCTTTATTCATTGAAGCATAATTGATTCTATTGAAGGACCCAAATTATTGAACTGACTGTGCGATACGCTACTGGTATTTATACTGTATTGTAAATAAATCTTATTTCATCAGACTGTCAATTCGTGATACCTGTCTAAGAAGTTTTAATAATATTTCTATTCAAGTCTATTATTACTCTGTCGATTCATTTACGTTTGTTTTGTATTCTTTTAATGTCCTCCTAGCCGATATACGGCTACGGCGGTCAGTTTCATTGAAACTGGCCATCTGTGCAGGACTTTGTTTATAGTGTCCAAGTGTGTGCACAATACACAGGTACACTCTCTATTCCATCACTCACAGTGGATAGATGGACGGATAACCGACACGACCAGTGAGAAGTCAGGCGCAGGACCGACGGTTTTACGTGCTCTCCGAGGCACGGAGGTTTTCGACCTCAACTTCCCAACTCCGGGCAATTTGTAAGAAATTCTTGACAGAAAATCTCAGAAAAGACTTTTTGGCCCGACCCAGGATTCGAACGCGAGACCTCTCGCACGGCAGTCGCATACACTCAAACCGCGCCACAGAGGCAGTTTTTGTATTCTTTTATCAATAATATGGCTATAGACGGCAAGGAATAAAAGCAGTGCAATTTCAGAGATCAGGATGCTGAAACAAACAACCCGAAAATCTTTTCAGCTTTGCTATATCAGTGTATTTCGTTGTCTTTTAATTTTGAATCTAACCGATAGCTTTTATTCAATCAACAAAGGCGATAAAACTTACTCATAAAGAGTAATTAAAGTTAAGTATAAAATATTTTAGTATTTTTTTCTTCTTTTCTGTTCCAAAGGTAATGTTTGTTGCCTAGTCACCTAAATTCAGTGTAATCAATAATTAGTAAATCACCACATGTTTGTTTGCCACAAAGCTTACGGTAGCTAAAACCTGCCATGAATATCAAAACCAGCAATTCAAGGCGTAAGTCAGATAGTACATAGATCAATGTCAGTCCGTACACAAACATTTAGCTTCAACATATCTGTCTGAACTGTATTGAATTCGAAGCACCGACCATTCGATCAAAACTCCATTTCAAATCTAAGTTTCAATGAAATAAAAAAGAAACAATCACGATAACTAAAAACTGTATTTTTTTTCAACCCAGTTTATATAAGTCCCATTTAAGCAAAGAAAACTAAACTATTATATCACCAATGGCCTATGAAATTAAACAAAGAAAAAAAAACTACTATTTCCAATCTCTTGTAAAAGTATCCATTAGAGTCTCAAAAATTTTGCGAATTCAATTTGCAAATGCCCTCTAAACTTTAATTTAATCGTTCGGACACTACATTGCATACCAACAAAATGTCATAAAATGAGACGGTACAGAAGGAATTTTTGTATTTGTTGTGTTATGATTAAATACGCTCACGGTACACTGCCCGTTTCAAAAGTATGTGAAGCGATACAACGCAGCATTTGCCTGACCTACTCCGAAATTTTGTACGAATGTGTCTTGTGCAGACATGCATTCCTTCGCTTTCATTATTTATGTTCAAATACGCAATCTTTTACAGTTCAGTTTTGCATTTAACAACTTTTGTTCAATTTATTCCTTTATAGGTCATTCGATAGTTTTATTTGGTTTCACAAGGGTCTGTTTCTTGCTTTATTTTTATCGCGAGTAATGTTACAAAACTAAGCTATTTAGTGCATTATTTCTATGTATTGCTATACTTTTAACAAAGTTAATTTAAAAAATACGTTGTAAGTAAACAGTAAATAGATTTCTTTATACTGCATCTAAAATTGCAAATTCATATAATAAACGATCAACCCTTTCGCCACGAACAAATGAAGCGGACGTAAAAAAATACTCCGACAAACAAAGGAATTATTAGGACCCTTTTCTTGACCACATAATTTCCTTTGGCGTAATTTCTGGGCAACCGGAACAATGAAGGCGACCACATAATTAGGGAAAAGCACATAACTTGACTTATATGACTGCTTCGTAAAGTATTTGGCGTGAAGGTACTATTTTTGTCATGTCTTTCTTCATACCGGAGAGAATTAATACATTTAAGTACAACTGAAAAATAAGAAACGTATCAATTCGAGTGCCAATGGCAGTAATGGTTTTAAATTCCGAAGATGCATATAATTATCTTGGTACTCTCCTTTATTTACAAACTAGCTGGCCCGCGCAACTTCGCTTGCGTCACATAAGAGAGAATGGGTCAAAATTTTTCCCGTTTTTGTAACACTTTTTACTGTTAGGTAACAAAATTCCGTTACCATGGCAACTGTTTTAATGGCGGATATGCCTTAGCGCGACTTCGTTATAATAAGAGATATAAATAATTTTGAGAATATTTTTCGTGAAAAAAAAGCATATTTTATATCATCACGCTACGACCAATAGGAGCAGAGTAACAGCAAAAAGTGTTACAAAAACGTGGAAAATTCTGACACATTCTCTCTTACGTGACGCAAGCGAAGTTGCGCGGGTCAGCTAGTTATTTATATCTCTTATTATAACGAAGTCGCGCTAAGGCATACGCCATTAAAACAGTTGCCATGGTAACGGAACTTTGTTAATTCAATGTCATTATAATATTGATGTTTCGCGACTTCGTTGAATTTTCTGAATTTTCCCGGGAAATGCGTCATTTTCCCGGGGTAAAAAGTAGCCTATGTCCTTTCTCGGATATCAAAATATCTCCATACCAAATTTCATGCAAATTGGTTCAGTAGTTTAGACGTGATTGAGTAGCAGACAGACAGACAGACAGACAGACAGACAGACAGACAGACAGACAGACAGACAGACAGACAGACAGACAGAGTTACTTTCGCATTTATAATATTAGTATGGATTAAAGCCTAGGAATTGATCACAAAATTAACATACACTTTTTGAAACACATTAAAATTTAAATTAAGTCTAACAGTTTTCGATAAATTACTTTGATAAACGTAATCAAAATTAATCCAACGGCGTTCCAATTTAATTTCTCTAATGGCAATCTGAACATTCCCTAGGCGGTAGACACCGAGGTATTTTTTATTCTACCCACATCACAATTTCAGATAGAAAATTAATCCTCTAGGATTTCCTGGATTTCATATTTATCGCTACTTCGCCACTTTGGCCTTACGAAGGCGCCAATGTTTGGGCATCTTAGAAAAGAAATACCAACATTCGTCCGTGTTTCGTTCATATTAGTTTCTTGTCTCTGGTACAATTTATCAAGTTATGCTATAACTAATTTCAAGGGAATCGAACCATAAATAACAAAACACATTATCGGATTCCCTTGAGTCGTTTGTTTGTTTACTTTATCATTGGTAGCGTCGAATTTGATATGTGTCGGTATTATTTCATCTTCTTCTCATATTTTCTACTACATATAAATACGAGTAATATTTAGTCGATACGTTTCTTAATTTTAGCAAATGTTTGTCTTTAAATATATCCTATAGTACTGACAATAAAGTCTTTTACTTTCATAGTTTTCGACTGCATTTAGAATTGCTGCTCCTTTATTTATTTTTAAAACTTTAAACTATTCCGTATTTTCAAGAATAAACCTTTTTCTGTAAAAAATATTTTCTCAACGCGAGTAGTAAACAAGAGCGTTATAGCGGGTAGCTAATTTTTGTTTTCTTTTTTTACTAAAGTATTTCTAAGTGAAACTGGCCAATATTTTTTTTATTACTAAACTAATATATCCAGGGTTTTTTTAGTGACCTTCTGCTACGAGCTCTAAACGGATTGATACATGGACCCATTAAAATTCTGATATTAAAATATATATAAGGAAATGACGTCATAAACCATATCTTGTACATCGATCTGTCATTGTTAGATCCTCCATAGGGACCCGAAAAGGATCTCAATTTACTGAACTTTCTATAAAGAGCTCATTGATTTCAATAGACCATAATACCCATCCATAATATCTATGACTTTATCGTAGGCTTCTCTCATATTTTCCCCAATTTATACGGGTTCGCCTTTTGCGGTTTTCTGACAGTTCTTTCGCATATTCCGATTGGATTGAATTTATTTGACTCAACCCACTGAGATATTGGATCGCTGAAGCTTTAACATTTCACTTCTATTTTTAATGCTTCCGAGTTCGAGTAACGAATTCAAACCCGTATGTATGTTATAATGAAAGTCTTATTTATAAGTTTATAAAAAACATCCATGCCAAGTAACTTTGGCTAAGCCGACAAATATGAGCTTGTAATAATGGTAGAAGTTACATAGAAACCTACATTTGATTGGCTGTATATATGCCTTATATCCAAGAACTACAAAACAAGATTAAACACAATCTCACCTACTCTCTAGTACGAGTAAGTAAAATAACATACAATAAAATAAAAAAAATATACGTTTCCAGCATACCCAATTTTATGCAAAAATTTATTATAACCTTAAATTGTCAGCGTATACCCAGATTGTTTCCAAAAGCCAACACACCTACACGCTAACGTTTCAGCTGTAGCCGGATCTGTGGAATGCGCTAGCAGCAAGGGAATGCTCGCCTCGCGTCAATGGGTGCCGACAATTGGAATGTTTGTACCAACAAGCTGGATGCGGAACAGAATACACCGAGATTTTTAGTGTTCCAAACTCGAACAATGAGGAACCAATACTTTTTGTTTCACTCATTATTTTTCCTTCAAAATATTTCGACGAAATATCTGCGCAACTGAAAAGAAAGTTGTACTAACATGCTACGTGCCAAAAGATGTAGGTATAGAAAACGTGTACTAAAAGTGCGGCAAAATCGAAATGTTAGGTCTTAAAGCAGAGACCACATCTGATAAACTAAAGTTTAAAGCATTACCAAATTTAGTTAGAAAAGTTGTTTAAAGACATATTTTCACGTAACAGCGGTTTCAAATAAACTTAAAAAAATATTCTTTCTTTCCATCTAGCTCTAAAAACTTGTGAAAAAAGAATGGGTTCAACGTACATTTGCGTGATGAGATTCGCGTTGAAGGCAATTTGTCGTAGTGACGAATTTCCTTGGCAGAAAATACGAGTAGTTTTTTCCACACCTGTTCATAAAAAAGATTTGTTTACAAAGTTTCTTCTGTGTAATACAAGGTGTTATTTGCCCCTGGTGACTGACAAGATATTCCGAGACAAGTTGTTTTATATTTTATGCCGTATGTACACGAAAACTTTGTTTTTTCATACGATATGTCTGCTACATGCAGTCGACCTACATGATTATATCAAAGGAATGTCACAAATTCGCAAAGAGGATCTCTTTGGCCTTTTTTGTGACATTTTCCTTGACCGGTAAAGGAAGTGAAAATAAACATAATATTTTTACTAACACTTCATAAAGGATTCCGGCAATGTAAGGATGTATTTTGTGACAGTGTACATGTGTACACACTGAGTGCACTTGTTTTTCAGACATGATCTCTCTTTACTATAACATCTGGGGACTTAAACTTATAAAACCATGATATGTTCATTTGAGGTCATCTAAGTGACATCTATTCTTAATTGTTATTAAAGCTATACTCTCGTGCTAAATACACAATTATTTGTATAAAAACTTTAGGTCATTTTCTATTTTGATAAATTTACCAGTCCCTCGAAACGAGGATTGCTCACAAACCATAAGCCTCAAATTTGTGACAATTTGTGCTAAGTACATTTGTAAAAATACTTTTGGCCATTTTGCCTTCTTTTATCCCTACGGAAAGCGAGGCTTAAGTCTGGAAATAAGCGTTGATTTGGGTTCTAATCTCTATTACTGAATGTAATACATTTATTCATGGAAGTTTTATTTAAGTACAAAATAATATTCGAAATAGCTCATAAATATCGATAACCTTGCTCATTAAATGTTTGTTATTGATAAGTTTAGGGACATCAAACAAAACAATGTTTTTGTGTTTCAAACTTCCCTAATGAAACAAAGCTTTGTTTTTCGTAATGTGTATTTAATTTACTTACAATTTCATGAAAACCATAATAGCCTTGACCGTTTTACGCATTTTCATTTACATCAAAGGTACTTAATTTTCATTTATTAAACTTAATTCATTAGTTGAAGGTCATGGTATATTTAATTTAATACTACACCAGAAATAAAGATCTCGAGATTCCTCATATAAAATTAGCTGTTGTATGTATGAAAATGTTTGTAATTCAATAATTATATCTCCATCTGAATCCTTTTTAAATTAAACGTGCAGTCGAGGTTTACAGATTTTAGTTCCAATATTATTTAAATAGTTTTGTTATCTATGACCTATGACTATCAAATAATGCCAAGATGAATTTCACATTGCAAAACTAATCTTCAGAACTAAACGTTAAATCCATTGCAAACACGAATTGAATTACAAGTGCTAGGAATCGTGTAACACTTGTTCACTAAATGTCTAAGACACGTAGCTTCACGGGAATCTCTTAGTTATTTGACGAATGTGACTTGGAGCTGAACCAAACGGATGTGGTATACTATTTGGAGCAGCTATTCAACAGCCATTGGATCGTGCATGGCATTACATCGAGATAGGTTGTGAGAATTTAGTGTTGTTTATTGAACCGTTAGAATCTGCAAAGGCCTAGGTGTTGTGTGGAGGATGGTCACTAAGACATGTGACGATAAGTTATACATTGAAGAAATGCTTGAAATTTTATAAAATAGTCTGAAATAAACTAGATTAAACGTTCTTTAAACCAATGCTTTGCCGAGGAATAGTAATGGGATAAATAGATCCTACAGAATACAAGTGTATTTTCACCCGTCCGTGTGAGATGTTTTTTACTAATTCCTTAGCACTTTTCGTTTTTTCTTTCTACAAAACCCGTCCACAAGATTTCAAATGAAATGATAAAGAAGTTTTATTTGCGTAGATAATGATTAAAAATACTGCACAATTTGAACCAAAACATTTCGTCTTTTTGTATCATGATTCATGAATAAACTCGTATTGGTGCCATATTTTCATTAATAATACTCGTGATACCGTCTTTATCCAATATTTGTCTTTTCGCGACCAAATCAATTACATTAGCCGTCTTCCCATTTCTTTCAGTAAGTGCTCCAATCAACAGAAATTCATCGTCATTAATAAAAGTGACATTACCTCCATTATATTTCCAATATATCCTTTTGTCTTTATTACGGAAACGATTTAGATTAACGTTGAGTTCGGCTCCTCGACTATACGATTCCCGGTTTCCATGACTGTAAATTGCATTATTAATACTTGAATGAAACGACGAACTCGATCATTGTGTTATGATTGATACGCGAGAATTAGACATTAGACTTTGGATCTTTTGGGATTAGTCTTGTTAAGGTCTTGGATGTTTTTTTTTTGTGAATAAAAGCAAGGTCCTTAATTTTGGCTTGATTTTTTAGAATGTCGAAAATATTCTAAGAAAATCTTTTTGCATGCTGATTGAAAAAAAAACTGAGCAACATTTAAAAAAGTTTAAGGGTTAATTTTATGAAAATTTTATAGCGTATCACTAAAACTTCATAACTTTTATCGTGTCAACATAATAAACGATTCTTACAAAATGCGCTTTTCCGCAGTTACTAAGTTCCATGAAAAGGTTCATTTACTTTTCATTAGTACTAAAACTTCTAGAATCTAACGATCAGAAGTCCGGGCACTATATCACCCTCGGGATAAACTTGCTTCTAGGGTTCCGTCGGCAAACACGGCACTGCGGAACCGCGATAGCAGTATGAATGACGTATGACCGCGTTAGCGTTGGCTTCTCACCGTCTAGTTATTACCTACCAGCCATTCTCCACGATGATTTGAATTTCTACGTCGTAATCCAAATTGTCGCAGGGTAACATACCAGTGCATTGCTCAATTTATGCTATCCTTTGTTCACCTTTGTTTATGAAACCACTAGAATAATAAAGTCCCGTGGTTTATACAACAGAAGCATTAACTTCAGGGTGATTGTGTGCAGCACAGTTTCGACGACTTTCCGGTTTTTGCTGCAAAGTTCAAGAACTGTTTCTTAGTAGAAGATAGTTATATTTAGATTGCAAATATTCCCTTTAGCATGTTAATATATGCAGTTTTTAGCTACCACGAAACTAAAGTCCTTGGTATGTGTAAACTTCGCAAGAAATATATTTTAAAATGTCCTTTCAAACCAAGTTCGTGAAACCGATGCTCGAACATCAAAACAAACTGAAAGAAATGTATCTCGGTAATATCGAACATACATCTTAAATCTTACTTCGTAAACTTCCAAATTGAAAACATCTGGAACATTTCCAAACAAAAAAGAAAAGTGGTCGTTTCACAAGATTGCAATCTAATAATTTTGCCAAGAACCCTTCAAGCGCGGGTGGGCGACATATGTGAAATTAATTCAATGGACATTACTAATTCTTACCTGCGCAGGCGACGATAAATTTATCTGTAATAAATTCCTTGTGAACTGATTTATGTTATGTGATCTAGTATAACATAAACTATGTATATTGCTTAATGCCCTTACTAATAGAGCTGATTTATGTATTAACTGCTTGTGTTGGCGTGTGTTGGGCCAAGGTTTTGTATGAGATATTATTAGTAGGGAAATTGATTACCTGCGTAAATATTAGGCAAACATCACTCAGTGTGACTGATGATCCTCATTAATTGGGCTAACAATGTTGTTTTAAATAGCTTAGATTTATTGTTATGTGTCTTTTAACTAAGTTACAAATATTTGGAAGATCAGTTTATATCTTTCTCTTTAGTGATTGCAGTCCTTAATATTTTGAAAAAACGTGAGGACCAATGTATACCAATCGTACGTGGCCAATAATATTATACATTACAACCTTGTAAGATTTGATAAGTCAAAGTAAAAACATATAAAAAGTTTCACTTAATAAGTTTTTGATACACTTACAAATACGAATAAATACATAATCATGTTTCTGTTTTTCTATCGCTGTAATTCTACTTACAAATTTAATCCGTATTTACTCAACAAGCCGTTTACAATTTAACAGAGTTTGCAGGTCTTCGGTTTTTAAAGAAGACTTTTAACTGTTTCAAAACTTAGTAAAACTTTAACATCGTTTAACTCGTCTCTGATTTTTCAATTACAGCCGCTTTATCAGGAAATTAAGTCTTTCACGCTTGAACTGGCACCTTCGAAATTAGATTCCATTATTTAGTGCAATATTTTAAAGCAATCCTTTTATCTTTTTGAATGAAAAGGGGTTAATTGTTTCATAGTCAAACTATTATAGTGCGTCTGGTGTCAGTAAATATGTTCTTTTTACTAAAAACTACTTATATTATTAAACATGAAGCGCAGTCAAATAAAATTTTATTTACGGAAACACCACCATAGCATTAACATTAAGCACATTTTTTTTTAAATATTACAAGCAATTTTCATTGTGGGTCGTATACATGAATTCTGGTCATATCAGCTATAATATAATAAATTAGTCTTTTGTTCTATATTTAGTACAACATTTTTATTGAAACAATTTACTAAATTCCTCAAAAATATTGCACGAATAATTTATAATCGACGCTATTCTATCGCGAACGTTTTGATCCGATATTTTACGCCCCGAAAGCCTTTGAAACATTGATTAATATTAATGATTTCCTTTGGGAACTAATTTGAGTGGATAATGGATCTTTTGTATATTATGAAAAAGTAATTTGTTGGGCTGTCCGACCTACCAATTAGAATACAAAAAGCACGTGCCGGTTTTGCGATTAATCATCACATTCAGGAGCCAGTATTGAGATATCGCGTGTTTCGCTTCTATTTGAGCAGGATATTTAGGCACCGTACTGTATATAGGTATATTACGACGAAGGAAGCGTTATTATGATTACATTACTCCGTCTTAGATGATCAAGATGATGATGTGCTGTCAATATTAGCTAATTAATTGAATTTAGTTGCACCTTACGTCTCACATTTCTCTTCTATACGATTTTCTTTATACTGTACAATTTTCATGGATAACTGATATTTAAATAAGAAAATAAACCTAAGCAATAAGTCTAAATATTTCTTAAGATTAAAAGTTTTCTTTTCCTTATTCGTCCGGAGTAAAACTTACAAGCGCTCATAAAATCACAATCTCCAATCATATCTTATTGGATAAACAAAAATACATCACAAGAATTGATTGAACCGATGAGCATTAGGGAAAATGAAGTACTACAGAAAATATTTCCGATCCCATAACTAAAGAAACATTCAAGACATATTTCCCTTTTTCGTTTGTACAAATTACAAGTCAATTTCTTTAGTCCTTTTATTTGAAAGTGAAGGAAAAAACGTAAGTTGTTCGGAAAGCAGTATATCTAATCTAGATTAGTCGAACGCAGGAACCGAACCGACATACGTTAGTAAATCAAACTAAATCCATTTTCAGTAGCGAAGGATAAAGTTGGATCTCCAGAACGTTTGTATTAGATAGACTTCAAAGGACTTTTGTCGGAATAAATAGAAATTATTTCTACGCTATTTGTTCCATTGTAAGTATAATAATATAAGAGAAGAGTAATGAGTCTTATTGTGAAGCTTTGTGATTACCGTATTCTAATCAGCTTATTTCAAAATAAACGTTGACTCGTGCTAATGTAGAAATGCAAAAATGTTTGCCTTTGACGTAAATTAGTAGGGTATACGGAAAGCAGCAGCAAGTTTACACACGCTATTTTTCTACAAAACAACTGTAACTACAGCCAGTAGCGTACTCGTTCCAATCCAAAAGTTTCGTACTTATAATACGTAGCAGGAGATCACGATTGAAAACTTCGTCAATACAAACTTTTCCTTATTTATCCTCCAGGATCCTAAGGCAAAATGTTCTTACGGGAAAACGTTCACAACATTCAATTATCTAGCGTTTAAATTATACGTGGTCAAGAATCCGTAAAGTGAAGAAACTCTCAACAATTAAACTTTAGGGCACTTCTTTGAAAGTGATTTAAGTTAGAAGAATCCTTAAGAAAGCCGGTATCCCTCGCAGTGTAAAGATCCCCCCTCTGTGTTAATGAAGGAATTCCGTTTTTATTATACTGGAGTGCTCGCTGTCACATCCATCTTGCCCTTTAAAGGTCTAAGAAAAGACAAAAAGGTAAATCGACAATAGATTCCTATAAATATAGGCCTCCTTCACATTTATGGAAATATTCTTTTTGCTCCACTTTTATGTTCAGTGCTCTCGGTCTAGACTTTGATTTTATTGTTATCTAAGGACCCTGTAATAAAAGGAAAATTATTTATTATCAAAAATAGCTTGTCTCTGGCATTTTATTTGCATATTTATTGAAATACAAGGTTAGACGAATATGTTAGCAAGTTGTAAATTATTATTAAAATATTTTGAAATGTTTTATGTTGAAGACTTATATACAAACTACATTTTAAGAATTTTTGATAGCGATTTTGTAGATTTTTTACTTTATATTAAATGACCTAGATTTAGAAGTTGTGCACCGTTTATATGTCTGGTTAATCGAAATACTATCCACTTAACTAGTTCTTCAAAGTAAACGATTTATAAATACTTCCAACACAGATGCAGTGAGGGTAGACCAACTAAATTCATAATAAAGTTTACCAACTCTTAGAAAAGACGGACGAGGCTAGAGGGAAATATCTCTAGTAACCTCAACTTCAGCACAGCATAAAATATCTGACAGAATTGAAAATTGTGTTTCATTTTCAAGAAACTTTTAGAACTAAAATCTCTAGAAATCTGAAAGCTTTTCGTTATAGCTTATTGGTTGTTAGTTGTTAAACTAAATCGAATTCACCTTCGTATTTTCAGTAAGAGTTTATAAAGATAATATTTTATGAAATAGTCTGCAATTCAATCAAAAAACTTGGGTCGTCGACTCTTTGGATTGGCATTAAACGATGAAAAAACTAATAATATCAAGCTTCTGAAGGCAGACGAGATACTTACTGAAATTAAATTGGAAATAAAAAAGCCATCACGAAAAGAGCAGTGAGATTAAAGGGGAAAATTAAGAATATTTAGACGGCTACATGATTACACACAACTTTATTAATATTGCGCAACTCTGTCTAACGAACTGCATAACTACGGGTCCATTACAAACTCATCAATATGATATCTCTTTAACAATTCAAGCGCAAATCTATACCAAACCAATACACTAACAGACCCAATGATTAGAAATCCGTACGGTTAACCATTCTCTTATTAGAGCCGACCACAAATTTCGGCGCCCGACCCAGTCGACTGTTGCGAACGTCTGCAAATAGCTATGACTAACTGAGCGGCAGGTATGTGCGGCTTATTTGTGCTTGTACTGCTTGTACGGAATTAAGTAGGGATAAAGACTTACATTGCTGTTAGTCAAAATGCCAGACCAATAGATAATCGAATTGTTAGGATGTCTTAAAAAAAGGATATATTTGGAGCTGAAAAAAATATTTTAACAATAAAACTATTTTAAAGGTTTCTTTTTTCTTTGCAAGCAAATGTTTATTTTTCTGTTTGAAGTGACAATGTACATACATAGAAATATCATACTGCAAGGTAACATAAATATCATCAAGATTTTATTTTTATTTTGATCTACATGAAACGACTCTATCAAACTAATCGCATTTTGGAAACCGGTACGATCCGATATTCAGTAAATTATTCTATTGCTACTATTCTACATACTAGATAGTTAAGACGCTATTAAATTACAGCTTATGCAGTAGATAAACACCAAATAGGTAATAGGTAATGCTAAGTTAGTTCTAGGTTTCAAACAGCTGGTGCCGGACGATCCAACTAGAACCATTTGTATGTTTAATCTGACGTCTCATCCATCCTGTCAGCTTAGATGGATGTTCGTCATTCAATCATACTGCAACGTAACGAATAAACGGATTTTGTTCCTACTGGTTTCTACAAAACATCTAGCTCATGGGAGATTTATTATACCTACCGAAAAAAATGGTTACACGAAAACGAATAGTGTCTAATAAAATGCACTGCAGTGTTTTTAAAAGGCTGTTTGGAAATGATAAAATTCAGCAGTTGTATAGTTCGCTTGTAAACACTATGAATAAAAACTGTTTATATTTTTAGTCTATTTTTGGAAAGATGTTAGCTCTTTAATAAATTAGGTCGTCACTTCTAGACCGGATCTAGAGAAAACTTTATAAGATGAAGAAGATGCTTGTAATTCGATGTAAAAGTTACAAGCCACATTAAATAATTCAGCTTCCTTTTTAAATACTTTATTTTATTTTAAACAAAAAAAATGTTGAAGACTTAATAAACAAATTAGAAAAAACCCAATATTACTTTAGCCAATCCGGGAATCAGAGCCGAGACGTGGTCAGTGGTTGCATACAATAACTCTGAGACCATAGGGGCAGTATATGGGTAGGTTTTAAATGAAAGTCACGCAACGTGCAAGTCTAAAGTTAGACCTTTAGACTTTCTTTAATTGGTACAACGCTTTGAAAGCAAGCAATTCTTTTTTAAGGACCCCTAAAAGCCGTTACATTGTTTCACGGTAGCTCACTTCCAACTTTATTTCTCGTTATAAAGTTACTCCTTTCCAGTGCATTGTCAAGGATGCTTTTGTTGTTCGAAGTCGAAAGATTTTACAGAAACAAAAAACACGTAATATCTCTTAATGTTTCGTCTTTTCAGAAGGAATAAAGAGACTTAAAGCGAAGTTTCATCTTTTAGCCCTTTCTTAAAAAGTTCAAACAGAATTTATGATTGATCTATTTAACTAGCTTACTACTATTTTCTACACATAAAAACACAACAGTTTGGGAAGATGAGTATATATCATGGAGCGATATTATCCTGTCACACAAATCTATATTTAACATCGTACACTTAACAGTATTGTATGTAAGAAAGTGCGATGTCAAACAATACATAAGATTAATTTAAGTAAGATTAATATTATTTGGAAACATAATATTCAGGCAAGCCATTTGCCAGACCATTAGCCATACATAAGAAAAAAATGAATCGGTGCATTATTTTCAATGGAAATATTTTTTTTCAAATCTACAGGTGGCGAAGTAAGAATCGTTGATATATATACATACAAAAAAAAACAATAATCCGAACACAGTACCTACTCTTTTTTAAACCGTATAAATTAAAGAAAAGTGCGCGAAGTCAGTTGTTTGTTTTTGTAAAGCTCTCTAAACGTATTCATTTCTAAAGCAGTCTCTCCGTCTGCATGCCTTCGGGTTATTGGCTCTATGTAGGCCTTTCGCTGCCTCAAATGACTGCCTTGACGGTAGTCGTATGAGAAACACGCTATGGCTGCACGTCTACACCGATTTAATTAGCTTTCAAAGGTTTCAGCTCTAAGTCGTGATAGTTGATTGTACTTTTTCAAATTATTTAAAATTTTCTTAGCTTCAACTTGTGTTTGTAATGTTTCTGTTGCCTAGTTTAGGTTATAGAAGTCACTAGTCTTTTTAGACTGAGAAACCACCAAAAATGACATCTATCCCTGCTTGTAAATTGAGTTGTATCGAATAAATAAAATAAAATAGCAAGCAACTAGTTTATCTAGAAAATGTAATATTTTGCTGATAATAATGGAAAAAACTACCTAAGAAATTAATATACCAGCCAAAAAAACGAACATTTAGAAAAAATATATATTTTGAAAGGTTGCAAAGGTATCAGTAGATATAATCTACAGATAGATTATAACATCAATACATCGAGCTTGTATCCTAACACATTAATATGCGGCATTCGGCGCAATGCAATGTTCAGCAAATACACTACGGTTTGAATTAGTGTCGCTGTGCTATCCATGTATATCTGTTTAGTGTGCGCTAGTGAATTTGTACCCAGATCTGTTGCAGTTTCAGATTATTGGTTTGATTGTCTTGTACAGTGAAGGTGTTGAATATCGAGTATCTGCGGTACTGTTTGAAGAAGCGATTAAATTGTGCATCGTTTTTAGAACTGTAGTTGATGTTGTTAGATTTATTCTTCTATTCAAAATGTTCATAGTAAGGACTGTTTGGTTAAGGACTTCGTTGCATTACTTGCGTCAATTATATCTAGTTGCTTTAGCAAAAGTTACATCGTTCAGTTAGCGCAATATCCTTCCCATAGTGTAGCAAAGATCGGTGCATAAAATTATAAACGACACAAACTGGTCATCACTCATTCTTTCTAGTATGTTTTATAAGGTCGCTTTTCTTTCTAATTTTAAGTGTGATACGCTTTTCACTCGGAAGTACCGTGTAGTTATTGTCGTTGTGTATAAAAATCTTACGTAATCACTAAATAGTTAATTCAAAACATCTTCCTAATGATAAACAGATTCAGATATTCAAATTCAGAGCACACTCATTGCAGTAATGAAATGACTCACAACTAGATGTTCAGCGGTGTATTTCCGTTTCCATGTCAATCGGCCGCTCATTAGAACGAACATTAATATTCACTTGCAACGGAACCGTGTCAATGTAGATACTGTAATGATTTAATGTCTTGTATTTACCGGTGCAAGCATTTGAATTAGGAATACTATTATGATAAGCAGGCAGCTAATAAACTCACAGAGATTTTTTTTTAACTTGAATACGTTAACTTGCCCAAATAGTTCGAGCCCAAACAATAAGTAATGTATTATGTATGCACTATTAGGTAGAATTACGACTCGCAAAGTCTCGTTTTAAATTCACTCCCAAACTAGTTCATGTTCTTAGAAAAGTCAAAGTTAACTATTTACGTGTGAAAAAAAGTGAACAATTTATTGCAGATAACTTTTTGCTTTACCATCGATTGAAAACTTAGACGTGTTAAATATTTTTTACGTAACTAAAAGCCTTTATCCCGCTTTTAAAGCTATAATCCAATTCACTCCACCTTTGTATCGAAAAACCTCCATAAAAATTCTAAATAAAATGGATCACTTTTTAAAAGTGTTACATAGGAAACGATGTAGCTGAATACAGAATTTGTCGGCCATACATTTTATAGTGGAAAAAATACCAACTTCTATTCTGGCGTTTTAACGAAACTATCCGGTCAAACCAAAAGCCAGGGATATTTTTTAACATCGTTTGACCATGAAAGAACATTTATTGAAAGTTGAAGTCAAATAGTGTATTTTTTTGTATCTAGCTTCATACCAATTTTTCGAGACCTTTCAAACTTCAGACTAATAAGCGAGCGTATTGAATGTGTTTTTTAGTTGAAAGCTGGTGTTCTTTAGTTTAATAGACAATTTGCAGCATATTGTTATCAAGGCAGCAATGTATAGTGGCTAACAAAAAAAGTACACTAGTAGCGCGATTTCTTACAGTTGATACTATCGATTCGCAAACGTTTGACATTTAAAATTACTACAGCCCAATTTTCTACAACTAATTACTATCAAAAAGCTATCGACACATTTTGTATGAAAACCTGATCACTGCCACTAACTGAAATTAAAGTACATTTTTAATATCGAACTCTCCATACTCTATAGTACTGTCTATAGAAAATCGCACTTCAGATCAGATCAAATACCTGCCACTAAAAGGCCACCTGACATGCATCTCGCCTGAGGGTACTTATGTAACTAATTGTTTACCGACAGATTAGATCGATTAGTTAACCGATATTATACGAGGAATAGCAAGCTGACTCTGAAATAATGGCCCGTACGACCTGTTTGACGTGTGAAACAAACCGATGTTAATCACTATTATTATAAAATAAAGTCGCCTCGCCACGTCTGTCTTGTCACAATAATCTCAAAATCTACGAGTACTTAACAGTTTTTCATGCGGTTTTCGTAATCAATGCTGTATATAGTTAAGATTAACCCGGTAACCCGGTAACTCCCCAGCAGGTTGCTACTAACTAATGCATAATTACAGCTATCCCTAGACTATACTAGAATTTTTTTACCTCTCTAAAACAGAACTTCGATCATGGCTTATAATGATAACAATCCTTACAGAACAATTTAACGTTTATTAGCCGTTATGCATCTTGAATCATCCTCATACATTTTCCATTTACCACAGAATTAAGGGAACTATCCCTAAAGCATGCCAAAGCATACATCCTGAGAATAAATGTCTTACGTAGCTAATCCTAACAAATTGCACTACATAAATTCTCTTTGAGAAAAATGCACCGCTTTTTCTCAAATACATTCAAGTAGATTATCAAGATTGATACGTATCTATTCAAGTACAAGAGCTAAGTATGAAAGAACTAGCTTTCATTGAAACTATTCAGTATTCATAAAATGGATTTAAAAGGGAAGCTTCTAAATTGTTGTTTATTTTGTTTTCTTTAAATTGTTTCATTTTGGGATTTTTGTAATGCAGGGGGGCATCTTTTAAACGGACGAAGGGAAATCGTGTTATATAGATAGTTTTTTAGTATTATAACTCTTATTTTAAGTGACGAACACGTAAGCATTTTCATACATTTTAAATATTTATTAAAGTACGTGCTTCCATGCATGCTCCGTGTATCCATGGTGTGTTAAACATATTTTAGTAATTTCAAAGGAACTACCAAACAAAAAACTGTTTACTAAGTAAAGTACACGATTCTGTGAAATTACTCAGTAATTGCTAGCTCCAATATGACGTTAATAACATGATTTGTCCCATTCTAGGAAATGAGGAATCGATTTAATGATGGGCACCCTGACAGTCCATCTATATTTTATTGGTTCCATTCTTTATTGCGGGTTCAATGACACTCGTCACGGCACTAAAAAAGACTTATTTTTTTAATCTGTGGCCGTAGTTTAGCGTGTATCATTCCATCTTTTCATATTATTTTATCTCTTTATTTGATCTTTTATTTTTAATTTTTTTGAAAGTATTAACTCATATCGTCGCTGTAAAGTGGTGCAATAAGTGTTCGCCTGATTTAAATATCTTCAGATAGGCCTAAACTGTCTTCAATTTTACCACAATCGATAATATCACTTCACTACATAGCACCTATAAAGCAAAATCACTTCCTGCGTCTTTCGTATGTCTGTTAGTATGCTTCTGTTTAAAACAGGCAAAGCCGGTCGGGTCGCTAGTAGTTCATATTTAAATATCAATTGTTTAGAATGTAAAAATATTTTACAAGTACATTGTCATCGCAAGCTCATCGCCGGCGTTTCACATAACCATCAATGTATTGTTTTATTTATTTCGCAGCAATAATTTTCAAACGTGTTGTACCAAAAACAAACCGGCCAGTCATCTTTCATCTATGAAAAAAGAATGTCGAACTGTCACAAGGCATGACCTCACAGATGGTGGGACAACTGATTGATGGAAGTTGTCGGCCAGTGAGGACAGTCCCGATTCGATTGCTGATCAATCACAATCGAATATCCAGTTATTCTTATGGATAGTCTTTTCGTGCGTATATGTTGAGTCTTATCGATGTTCCAGTTTGTGATTTATTTGCATATCGCTTTTCGTTTACTTTTTCAAGTATAAGTAAGTAATGATTATGTTCAACGTCCATCAGTAAGTTTATAAATTGGAGTAAATTGATATCAACTGTTTTTAGAGATTCACGACTTAAAAGACGAGTCATTTTGTAGTCACTACCAATTTTAAATATTGCTATTTTAGGCAGATTTGAGCCATTGTTCTAAACTACTACTAATACACTACCATACCATACGCAGGCTTAACGAATAAAACGTATTTACTTTCAGGGCTTTACATCTCTAGTCTACGATGTACAAAAGTAATTAAATTCACAACTTTGAAATTTAATACCATCAACAACCAACTAGAAGGCCGAAAACGTAGTTACAGTAAAAGTGTTGCAACGGCACTGCAAATTGAAAACACAACTAGTGAAAACTCAACCATAACGAGATTTTGGACGAGTCGCAAAACATTTTAACGATACGAGTTCGCTTTTGAGGTAACACGTGATATACGATATTGTTAGTTACTACATTTTATTGACTATTCTCATAAAAGGTAGTTTTTTACACAGTTTTATTTGCTTCATGACCAGTACGGGGCTGGTAACGAAAAATTTGTATTCAAATAGTAGGTAAAAGGCGATGATTGAAATATAACAAACAAGCTATGCGAATACGATCACAACATCTTAAAATTGGTTTTGTGCTTATATCTACTCAGAAAATTAAATAACTTTTATTGCATACTTTTTTTAAACCAATACTCTCCCACTGCTGGGCATGGGTCTCCTCCCAACCGAGGGAGGAGTTATGCCTTGAGTCTATTACGCTGGCCAAGTGCATTGACTTTACATGCCCTCAATAAATAAACATACATACTTATGGGACTATAAACATACGAAACTGCGAGAATACAATCTGTTTATTTACAAACTCCTATTTTGGCAAGTTAGTCATTTATTCTTATTCAAATTTGTTTCATAAAAAATCTAATAATAATAATATAATTACTGCGACAAATCAATGTACCAAAATATAAAAAGAATAACTTATCAAAGTCAAAGAAAAATAAAGTTGATATACCTAACTTTGCAACGTTGTATTTGGAGACAAAGAGCCAATTACGAATATTTTTTATACATTCAATAAATTCACTTTTGGTTGAAGAAATACAGATTGCCTTTCAGCAATTATATTTTTATTGACAGACTCAGTCTGTATTATTACTCGTTGCAAAGTAAAATTTGAAATTGATATCTTATAACGACTTTAATAGGTTATTAATTTACGTTATTTTTAATATAATTAGGGCTTTATTTTAATATGTAATTTATGATCTAAGATCTTTATTTTAAGATAAAAAAGCATGGTGATCGCTAATAAGCTGTTATAACTTAACATCAACTTTAATGACTTTGTATTTTACTGTGCTGATACCGAAAGAATGACTTTTAGAATTACGATATTCAGTCCAAGATCAATCCATCATTGATACAACAATTTTCAAAAACAACACGATCGATCCTAAAACTTTGATTTCAACTACAAAATCTTTGCACATGTCGAACTTTACAGCTATCTACCAAGTACTTTCGTTGTACCGATTGTTCTACTTGAAAACTCGAAGCTAGAATTCGAGATTCAGTTGGAAAAGCAAACACCGTTTATCAGGGCGTTGATAGCAAACTTGCTTTGCAAATCTCTTGCGCTCACGATACTCAACCAGTTTCCATTCTGTTTTCAGCACTACAGATTTCCCAGTTGCATCGTTTGTCCCCAGTTTAAGAGGCAAATACCTATTCCCGAACGCATAGACGACACTGAAACTACGCTTTTAGGAATCTTATAAAGTTCTGTCTTTTAGATGGCGTCTATAAGTAAGAATAGAGAGAAGGAATCTAATTAAATTGATGTTAGAGGTTGTTTGTTGCCTTTTATTTAATAGGAAATTGTTCAGATAAGATATGATAGCTGGTTGTCAGCGGTCAATAGCTGTAGGGAATCGCACTGATGTAATGTTTGATGAACAAAATTTTGTTCCGAGAGACTAATGTCAACTAATATTTTATGCAGTGCTTTATTTTAAAAAGAAAAGAGAATAAAACTAAACTACACAATCTTTATAGTAGATATTTTTTATACCATACGAACTATCTCTCACAGTTTTCAATTTTATTCATCAAACAGAAACTTTGAACGAAACTTAAATAAGTTTGCTCACTAGACTGTAGTTAATATTGAAAGGCAATTGTCGATCTTCTATTACTTTCACACATACCTTCGTAGAAGTAATACTAAGTTTTGAAATACACACGTATTATCCACTAGTAATACTACACATATTTATGTGAGCTCATGTTTGAAACACTATGTCACTTTGCCGTGACAATAGATCGCTCCTTGAATACAAAAGGGCCACAAATCGAAATCTATAAATTTTACAGGAGAGCCAAAACAAATTTTTGAAACTGTTTTTTTATAACATTTCATATATTTATTTATTAAATATAAGATGTTAATATATCATTAGATGCGTATTTTTTAGCTCTATCTTTCTACAAAATAAACTTTGTAATAGCTGTTACCTATTATGAGAAAAAAGCATATAAGTCCCTTTTGCATTCAAAATTTGAACCAATATTATGAGAAATATGTCAAAAATTAAACACAGTTTTACAAATAAAAATGGTTAATTGTACTTTTTTGGTAAAAAAACCGTATCAAAAAGTTTAATAATAATTACTAAGTAAAACCATAACTGAATAGACCGGGAAAACATTGTATTAAACAATCTAAATGAAAAAATCTTAACTTTTTATTAAGTAAGTATAATTATTGAGATCAACTTTGTGCGTATCTTTCATTATTTAGTAAAATTAAACATCAATCATCATCATCAATCAATGGGTAACGTGACGAGTAGACAGAGTGCAGCAGGAGTATTAAAGAAATAAGATAATAGAAAAGGTTTTTGAGGTTTATAAGCCTTTATATTTAGCATTCGTGGATTATTCCAAAGCTTTTGACAGCATTACTCATTCCGCCATAGAATCATCACTCCATCCAAGTCCTACTTAAAGATATTATGTAGAATTGAACCTTCATACATCAAACTCATCAAAGCAATAGACAACAATATCATTCCAAGCGTGAAACAGGGAGACCCGCTATCTCCCAAATCATTTACCAGCACCCTCAGAGAAATTTTCAGGAGCCTGGCGGTGTTATGGCAATCAAAAGCATAGTTGTAAGTGGTAAACAGTTAACAAACCATTGTTTTGTAGATGACATAGTCCTCTTCTCTTTTTCGGCATCGGAACTCGAATCAATGCTCAAAGATCTGAGCACGGCAAACCTTCAGATTGGACTGAGTAAGAACCGTACAAAAACCCAGGTTATGACCAACAACACAAAACGTAGGGTCGAGGTAGACGGGCACGTCATAGACTATGTCGAGGAGTACACTTGCTAGGGCCAGATAACCTCTTTTAACAACCGACGGGACAAAGAGTTGGACAAACGTGTCACAAGTGCCTGAAAGAGATCCTGGTCCAGGAAAGAGCTAATGAAGGGTAACCTTCCACTGTCACTGAAGTGAAAGCTCGTCGACATGTTTATACCTACTACCCGTCCTTACCTACGCTGCCCAAACATGGTCCCTCACTAAAAACCAGAAAGAGCCAGAGAGCGATGGAGCATAGTATATTATGCATCACAAGAACAGATCACGTCCGAAATTCTATACTGCGCTCCCAAACTCGCATAGCCGATGTAAGGGAGAAGACCGCCTGGCTGAAATGGAACTGAGCCGGCCACATCCATACTAATATTATAAAGCTGAACAGTTTGTTTGTTTGAACGCGCTAATCTCAGAAACTACTGGTCCGATTTGAAAAATTCTTTCAGTGTTAGATAGCCCATTTATCGAGGAAGGCTATAGGCTATATATCATCACGCTACGACCAATAGGAGCAGAGTACCAGTAAAAAATGTTACAATAACGGGGAAAATATGACTCTTACGTGACGTAAGCGAAGTTGCGCGGGTCAGCTAGTTATCCATATGCATTCGGAAAGGTGGACCCGCATATCTACCAACTGGATGCCAGAAGATGGTCATAGCAGACGCGGGAGACTTAAATGGAGATGGCGGGATGACCTAGACGCATTTGAAAAGGACTGGTCGGATCTTGCCCCTGAAAGAGGAATTTGAAAGGAAAGGGTGCCTCTTTACTTTGCCTGCATCAAAATGTATTATTTTATTTTTAAAATTGTAACGAAAACTAAAATTATTATCATACCAAACGGTCATATTTCTGGCCTTCCCACTCTAGCACGCTAAAAATGATTATTTATTCCACACTAATTTAATGCAAAAGGGACGTATTTCAAAATATGCTACTGTTATATTACAAAATATAATAACAAATACTAGTGTTTGAATGCAAAACGGTAGTTTTCAGAAATATGGCACTTTTGTATTACAAAATATGGTAACAAATACTATAGTTAGAATGCAAAAAGGACGTTTCCCAAAATATGGCAGTTTTGTATTGTAAAATATAATCACATTAACTTGAAATTTTGCACCCAACACAGACATAACTTGGATTGTGGCACTTTTTCATGCAACTGACGAGCATTTGCGTTGAATCTCCGGGCGCATCTCACAAAGTGGCTGTTTTGCACTGACATTACCTGTCAAAGTGAGCTAATGCAAAAAGGGCAGTAAGTCAGTGCAGCCATAATATAAGCAAAAATGATGGGGGTTTTTTTTTTACTATAAAATATAGTCGGTTCAGGTGTCATTTTTGCAATAAAACGATTTTCATTTTTTTTGAGTTGTGGCCCTTTTGCATTGAAGGAGCGAGATAGGCGTTCGACCATACTGAATATTGAAATAACCGTTTCATTTAGTTCTATTACAGAATGTCTTAACTGTACTTACTGTAAAATATGTATGTAATAGTTACATGCTTGCATGATTTTGTTTTCGCAAACCTGCTTTTTATTTGATTGATTTACAACAAACGCAACAATAACCAATAACGCAAATATTAATATCACAAGCTTGTAAATACAACGATGCGTCTGTTCCATTCTTCCGTTAACCGCACGTCTTCACGGTGCAATGTAATGCAAATTCACTATAGGCTTCTGAAGGCGTATGAATAGTGGAGTTGAAGCTTCTACCATCGTCTGTCGATATTTGCTCGAAGCACGAACACAAAGGGTTTCACGTACGTCTTACGACGCTTACACGTTCCTGCGGTGTGAAATAGATATTATAATTGATTTAGTACTGAGATCGGTGGAGAACATATTAACTAATATGAAATATAACTTGGAGTAAAATTAAATGTTTTCGTGGCACATTGGTATTAAGTGATCACCATGCATGCCGCAACAAATAAAGAATGGTACATGAATTTTTGTGTTCTACAATAATAGTTATTTTGAGTCTATTTAAATCATGTGTCCGTTATTTACATGATAATATGTTTGTAATCATCCCCGTAAAATAGGACAATTCTTTAATACGTATTTTTGCTTTTTAAGTCAATAAGTAAAGAATTTTACGGTTCTAAACTGCCAAATTCATCAACGTAGTTAATCCGATATTACGCAAAATTTTAAGATCTCTCCTCAAAAATCTTCTTAGAAATCAGGGTCAGAGCCCATTCGTCCCCTAAGATTCGCACCCTGTGCCCACTCGTCCCCTGGAACTTTTGAGGGGCCCATTCGTCCCCTGAAGAATATTTATTTTTATTCATTCTTCTAATATAAGTACATGTATATGTGTAACTTAAATCTAATAAATTGTAACTAGAAGTAACCTACATAAAAATTGGCTAAAATCACCGTATTTTTTGTATATTTACCAACTACATGCAAAATCATAATAACTTAAATCTAACAAACTATAACTACAATAACAAAAAATGACTAAAATCACAATAATTATTGAAGATTAAACAAATCAACATTATTTTAGTACAAAACTAATCTTATATTTGTTTTTTCATTTTAAATTAATAATATATGCATAGCTTTTCCATGCAGTGGCCTAGTGAAATCTGATTTTCAAAAAAATGGCTAATTATGCGATTTATTTTCGCTTCATTTTCAATCGATTCAGGATTCATCATAGCTCTTTTTTCAATGATCTGTTATGATTTATTAAATTAATTCCGTTAATAAACTGTTCACAAGTGTATTATGTTAACAGTTTCTTATGTAAAATATAGCTAATTTTATCTCAGGGGACCAATAGGCACCTGAATAGGTGCCGAATCTTTAACTTATGTTGTATATATATTGGAGGGGACGAATGGGTACCTTAAAAATAATATTTTTTATTAAAATATTAATTGGTCCCCACCAGGAGACCAATGGGCACCTATGTAGGGGCCGAATCTACAACTTTTATACTAGGGGACGAATTTTAGGGGACGAATGGGCTCTGACCCGAAATCATGTGCAGAATTAGTTGAAATAATAATATGTTCTAATGTAAACTCTCTAAAAGGAGCCCGCATCTTGTCACGTGACTCGATAACCGTTTGTTCTATTAAGCTTACATCCAGATTATATTATCGTCTTAGTACGTACTCTATATCAAGATTATTATAGTATACATTCTCTATAATCGTATACCATCGATAATCAACGTTTTTCAATAGCTGCTGTATTGCTATGTATTGAAAGGTATGAAGTTCTTGAAAAGAGCATAACTTTAAGTTTGTTGCCAGTTATTTTCATTGAGCACTGCTTTCCAAACGAGTGATAGTTTAGTAAATAATCTACAATATTATATTGGCAATTCAAAATGTAAATGACTGACATTTTGAATTGTCAGTATAATAAATTCATAACGTCATGACAAACTATCTATATCTGAAAGTCTATTTGTTGAACACGATTTGCCTGTTTAATGACTGATCAAATTCAGGAAAAGTTTGGTACGGTCATTTATAAGGTTATGGGAAAGACTAGATTACGTTTTACATAAGCGTGAACAGCTTGTATTCATAATGATTTGAAGCTACATAAATATATTTTATAGAATATGGATAGCCGACTTAAACGCTATAGTATCATAATATATTTGATAAAAATCTTTACCTATTACCATCATTTCACTACTACTCATATAAAACCACGTTTATTGTAAGTGTAAAATATAAAATACATTCCTAAAGCCATTCACTCTAGTGCTTAAAGTAGAAATGGCCCGTATTTTATGGTCTCTTAATAATTTTCCTTTATTACATCACAATAGGTACTGAAGTATTTCAGCACTCGTGAACTTATTAAAATATTTATGAAGAACGGTTTTCCGTCTCTTTCTTTCATTTTTACGTCTTTAGCGAATCTTTTGATGAGAGTTTGTAACTTAGTGTTGAATTACCACCTCTTAATAGTAAAGAACAATTGCAAGTTTTTACCTAAGTGTTATATGAAGCGTCTACAAATGGGACACGTGCAAAAGTTAGTAATTAATTTAGCCCTTTTTTATGATGAAATTAACTTTTTCGGTAAAAGCCTAGCTTAAAATATTTACAAAATAAACTTTTACTTGAATACGTCCACATCCAGTGGACATAATCTTTTAGTCAGTATTACCACTTACAAAATGTTTCAAAATTATTATTTTGTTTTTAAATATCAAAATACGATTATTAAGTGAACGTTAAAAACAAATCACATAGGTTTTGCTAAAAAAAAATAACAAATATAATTGATAGGTGTTTTAGTTACATATTTTATTATTAATGTTGTGATTAATAGTCAGGTATTATTAGATGAAAGTGTAATGGCAGCACTAAAAAAAATTTTTTTTTCCTTCCGTTGTTTAGAGTGATGTTGATAATCAATTATTTTCACAATCGATTGATCGATTATGACAAATATATAATATGAAAAGAATAATCCATTTATAATAGCTTATTATTTTAAGCAATTTTATTAGCATATTTGATTTGTTTGCAATAATAATATGTACTTAAATATATAAAATAAAACCTCAAATAGCATTACAGTAATCACTGACGTTATCATTACAGCATCCACAAAAACTTCCTTAATCAAAAATATTTTTAATAGTAAGTCGCAATATAACAGTAGTTTTTTTGGTTTTTAATCTTAATAATATCGTTTAAAAAATAATTAATTCGATTATATTCTATAATCGATTATGACTTCAATTATTTCAATAATCGATTAACTGATGATTGATTATCAGCATCACTAGTTGTTTACTTTGTTGTGAACTTGTTAGTTAGCTTTGCTTGCTACTGGTGTTACGATTGCTTTCTTGGTTTATCTTCAGTTTTGACTTGCATTGCCCCCGGACTCATTGCTCTCACGTAATCTAAATCTGTTTTTTAGACATAAATAATGTAGAACAGCAATTTACATAAGTTTTTTCATGATATAACCTCAAAATATAAAATTGATCATATTTTTTTCTTGTGGCCCTCTCAAACCAAAAATCTTAATGATTCTGTTTAAGTTAAAGAAACTCTATAGTTTTAATATTTTTTCATTCATAGACGCTCCAAAACGATGTCAGGTAAAACTTTGTATGGAGACTTGCTCTTTAAATTATTATCGCATGTGAATTTAATTTTGTTGAACATTTTAGATAATAATACGTTGCGACAGTTGCATATTCTTTTTATTAAGTAACATTTATCTATGCATCATAAATCGGTTTTTAACACGTCTTCAATGAAAAAAAATTTGCGGTAAATATGTCCGACAAAAAGTGTATTGTAATTTGACTAAGACTGTTCAGATTTTGCGTAAGTTTTATTAATAAGCATTGTAGTGGCAAAGCATCACAGGCTATTCATATGTTACACCAGTCTGTTGCATACATTTTAAACCATAACATAATCGTCAGCGACCCGAGTTGAATATTGAAATTCAATCAAAATAATATTAAATATCATCGAAACAAAGCCGATCCTATTCTCAGTATAATACAAACTGTATGAACAGTGCTGCGACGATACATTAATATGCATCAAGTGCAAACTATCGCCGACCGCGATCGCAGCGCTAACGGCAAACACGAATACATCCACTATAATACCACTACTATGAAACAATAGTTACAAACTACCATACTTATTAAAATTAATAATAAAATTCGTGGTAAATAATTATAAGTATAGTATTAATAATATAATAATTTCATTTTGATTATATTTAGTTTTTAATTATACGTGAACCTCAACGTCATTTTGGTAGTCCTTTTATTATGGTTGTTTACAATTAGAGTCAAGGACTCACAAAAAAAATGTGAGTGGTTTTTAACAATATTGATTACAATTAGATACTCACTCAGAAAAGAGATTAGGTTTCTAAAACTTTCAGCTAACATATTAAATAAATTAAGTTTTTTTTTATGATGGAACAAAAATGGACAAGCGAAGTCATTTATTAACCATACAAAAATATCTTAATAAGTATACAAATTAATCTACTAATAATATTTCTAAGTTGTTTATGTTTACATTTCTCGCTTATGAACCCAATTAGCAATGAAGCGTATTTACGTCTGGTTTATTAAAGATATCTCGGAATCTATTTACGTTCTGTGTTCAAAGTAATAAATAATTAGTACTTAGGGAATGAGTTCAAAACAACATATTTTGATTCCTCGAAACAGATTGAAGACACTTAATATTATATTCTATTTAGAAATGAGTGATCGATTTAGGCTAAATTCCAATGTGTTTACTGTGTTCTATCGCAAATATTTGTTCTTTACGCTTTTTTAAATCACACTTAAGTTGACTGAAATACGCTCCAGGACCACAACAGAAAAACCGGTTACGTCGGTTATATCAACGTGAATGTGTCAATAATACTGCTTCAAATAAACTAACCAAATTCCTAGCGTTTTATACAACAGATTTATCAATAACAAACATAATACTCGAAGTAATTCAACTACAATAGTAAACGCATCGCAAACCCATAGTACCGGTTCACCGGTTGCTTTCCAATTGGAGACACGGCAGTACTATGTTACAATAGACTGGTTTACAGCTGAATTATTTCGTTCCTAGTTCGGGATTGAGGAAACAGTGTGTCGGCACCTTATCTAAGTGTCTAGACATCTGTCGGAAATGAGCGACTTAACACTGTTGTTACCTGTAAGGGTTTAAACGAATTTAAGTATTAGATAACTTGGTATTTTGTTTTAGTTTATCTCTTTTACTGTTTCGGCTTACTTGATGTAAAAGACATTATCTGATTCTACTTTTGTGGACATGTTAGTTTCGGTCAAACAAGTCTTAAATATTTTTAGAGAGCAACAACAAAATTTATCACAGTAGCATTACTGTGATAAATTTTCTACTATTCTTATAAATAATGATAAATCATCGTTTAATTTAAAAACACTCATACATAAATGCAACATTATACAAAAAGTTTGGGAAGGCCAACATGGAGAACAACAAAAAATTCTGTACGTCTTCATCTTCCTACTTTGTTGTTCTTAAGACCAAACTTTCAAAATTTTTACCTAAGATACATTTTTTACAGAAGACTTTGACTTTTTATAGAGAAGCTAAAACAGCGTGAGTTATATTTGTTTAACAAATACAAAATAGCCAAAAATAATAAGTCAAGTCGAGCCATTCTCTAGTTTGGCGCTAAGCAATGCATTGGCAACTAATTTAATATATATAAATATAGTAATTAAGTGAAATAAACACATTCATAAACTGACCGTTTGGAAGTGAACTAGGCTTGTTTTACCGAACAGTGATTACTGTTTACGAATTTTAAACGCATTGCCATTAACATAGCTAATGGTTGTTTGTTTACCCAACAATGTATATTTTGGTTGTATTACTAATTCTGTGCATGTTACAGAAACTATTATCCGAGCAATCAATCAAACAGTTGGTAATTATCGGCCACTGAACACGGCTTCGTGATGAAGCGATATACTGAGAAGTTTTGGTTGTATAGAATATGATGATCATTGTGTGGCTAAATTAGGAGTGTATCTAATCACATGACAAAGTGCGTGGATGTTTAAAACGATGTAATGAATAATAGTCTACAATTTAATATATCGAGCTGTTTTCGTCAAATTAAAAACAAACATAGAAATACCGAAGAAACGTATCAATAATAAAGGGTAGAATCTATCGCGTCGTTTTAAATTTACCATGGAACATACGATTTTAAAGTTTCTTTTTTCTAATAAACAATGCTTCTGGCTCATGCTCGTGTAAAAATCTAATTACCTTACACCATTTGTACTTTGAAATTTTCAGATATTCATTTTTATTTTTTTTAGTGCTTGCTATAAATTCATTTTTTGCTGTCGACAGCAGAATTGAATAAAAGTCATACCGGAATATTCTGATTCAATATAGTGTATGTATTTCAGGAAAAATCTAAAAATCAAATGCGTGGTACATTTTGTATTCGATCCTAACAATTTTGATTTCGGTGGGAGTATATTCACTCTTCAAAAATATTGAAAACCGTTTGAAAGGAAATCTATTATTGTTCGGAATATTCCATATCTCAATTAATACACGACCTGCGCGTGTATGTACTGTATTGTTATATCGGAGTACGATAAAAGGTGTATAAAAAGCCAATTCTCTAACACATATTACATGGTAGCTGGTTTATTAATCCCAAAGTATATCAACCTATCAAAGTCAGTTCAAACCTTTGTATATAAATGCTTTTGACATTCAAGAGCAACAAATGTTGCTAAAAAATAAATAACAAACTATCCGACTTACATTTTTTTGGCTAGTAGTAAGAAGCTATCGGTATCATTCGTAAGCACTATAGGCTAGGTACATATTCATTACTGAAAAAGCACGTGAAAATAAGTCTGTTCGGATTCATTAAATGAAGATACATAGTCATAGTATCTATTGCAATGCACATCGTTTACAAACCAATATCCACAACTAGTACATTCACAAAACTTTGTTCGCTTCCATACTTCGATAACATCCGTATTCTGCAACTTTGGCAGCACTTCTTATTAATATGCAGCAGCTGACGACGAACAGATTCAATAATAAGAAACTGATGGACGGTTACGCTTTTAGTATCGAGTTTGTTGTTCGAACGCTTGCGAATTATCGATGCAGAATATGGAGTAAAAAATATTGGCGCTTTTTGCCGTTGATGTAAATTTATTGGACGTTGGATTTCGACAAGAAATCAGAGGGATTAGAAGGTACTATCTTATCTAGGTTTTGGCCAATGCTACAGTAAATACGACCTGGATTTTATGTTTTTGTTGAAAATTTTCAAAGTAGCAACTGGGAGGTTTGTCGAGCCGATGGTCGTAGTCTCGCTATGCTTTGTACAATAAAATAATATAATGTAATAAATGATATGTTTGCCTTGTATTCTTTTTTTAAAATTTTGTACGTATAATAATTATGCTCGGCTTTCTCTTTGTTATACTGTCACTATATTCTTTATTTAATAATGTTTAAATCAACATACTAAATGAACAACTAATATACATATTTATATAATAAACAGTGCAGGTATTTAATAAATTACGCTATTAAGCTTGATCGTAGCCGTTTAAATTCTGATATCGTTATTTTGCCATTAAACTCTTCAGTGTTAAGGCCGTTCATTGTCTCCTTATCTCGTTATTTATGGAAATTGTTTTGGGCTCCCTACTATTGTTGTTCTTATGTGATGATTGTATCTGTTAAGTATCCTTTATCTCGCAGATATCTCACGTCGCGATTAAATGAACATGTTTTTAGTAGTATTATGTCGGCCTCCGTGGCGCAATGGTTTAGGTCACCACGCCGCTACCATTGCGTCGGGAGTTCGTGGGTCCGAATCCCACACAGAACAATTATTTGTGCGATTCACAAAAAATTGTTCTGGGTCTGGTTGTACTTAGTGCCCGTTGTTTGTACGTTTGTAAAAGTCCCCGCGACACAAGAGCAATTCTTAGCGTAGAAGTTGGAAAAAACATCTGAAGCGCAAATTGCCATTTGCCAATCCGAAATTATCGAGTCATTTACAAAACATACAAAATAACATGTATTTTTTATACAGAATATTATATCAAAATATTTAATTACGTGTGATTGCATTTAAGGTGCGACACGCGGCTAGATTTTTTTGCATTTGTATGCAACTCTAGCACTACAGTTGCTGTGCAGTCTAGTTCTAATTCCAAACCTTATTTCTACTTTAGGTTCTAAAAATCTCCATTATATTTTAAGAATTTTATTCGACATTGTGTTTTAGCTTTATTTTGCACAATGAACTAATATTTACCCTTTACCGGAATCCATTTAATATACAACATCATATAGTACCATATCGAAAACATACCGTCAATATTTATTTAAACAAGTAGCCTGATACTTCATAAAATTCTCTCAAAACCGTGTTACAATCCACTCACGCAATATGTCACTTTGCGTTTCAAAGCGTTAAAAGTAGAGTAGGCGTATATCAATACTTATTACGAAAAGGTTACAGGAGCCTTACATTTCTTAAAATCCTCACCCGCGTGGGCGGAACATTCTGTAGATCAAAGCTATGCTTAAAACCCCAAACAGACACGCTATTTATGTACAAAATATACGTTAGTAAATAACACATTAAGGAATATATTGCTTTCGTAAATGGAAGGAAAATTTTAGTTGTTGAAGTAGTTATATATAAAAGGTCAGGCGTGGGTATCTAATTTATTCAGACTAAAAGACAAAAACATAGAAGAATAGTTAAAAAGCTATTATCACAAAGTTCAATTTTATAGAACGTTAAACAAAATAATAAAGAAAGCTGCTATAACTGGGAAGCTATCATGTGTCTCAGTTGACAATTATTAGGAAGCCACTGCTATGCTGTACATTGTTATCCCCTTAGATTATATGCAGCCAGCTATCGAAAAAAAGTGCACTAAAATCTGATCAGCGCCTCTAGCGGGCTCCGTAGGTATTACTCTGGCAGTAAATTAGAATGCCGAAACCCCAATTATTGATTATGACAACAACTATAAGTATCTTGTTCTCTTAATATAATATCATCACCAATATAATCTCCACTCAACTGTCGATGTCATTTCCCAATATTCAAGTTCCATTTCAAAGCAATGTACGAGAAGATATGCCGTCGTGTCAAACTCACGATAATTAACTAAGCTGCTAAAGTGACCACCGCAGTAAACCAACTACATATCGAATAAAGGCCGTTAGAACCCATTTGCATCCGATATCATTTGACCATGCCGTTTGAAATTTCACAGCAGCACGGGCTTTGAAAAGGAATTGTAAATTTCGTATTATGCTAATACGTGTGCGGTGGCATTAAATAAAGCATGGATGTATGAAGCAAAAAGCGAGACTTGGAGTATGTTTCTAGTTTTCGACTATTTAGGCTACAGTTTGGACATTTCAGAGTAGATTTTGTACATATGAATACTACAATATAAATCACTTTCAATGACACATAGTATTGAACTTTTTAGGACCCATATCGATAAAATGCCAGTACCATCTATTAGCACCATAAGAAAAGTGTTTCTAACTAGTAATTACGATCTTTTGTGAAAGACAGACATTATTGAACTAATCAAATATTATTAAAAACATATTTGTTTGCAATGGATCTTGCCAAGGATACAGGAGGATTCAGCACATTTGCACTTGCGATAAAATACATTGAAAGCCTACTGGATTGCCTTTTACCACACATAACATCGTATTAAAACTGAATCTCAAAATTCCACGTAACCGATTTGCACAATATCGTACGTAAAAAAATATTATATAATTATTTCGTACTACAGATTGGTAGATAAATTAACATTATATTCCCATTAGCGATATTCAATACAACGGGCACGTATCCCGCACAGATCGATCACTGTTTGAATCTCACTCGTGGGAACACGGTACTAAGACAAATCTTTTCCGAACTCTCCACAAACTTCGTACGGACTTCGTTACATCTTGACCACGTAAGTATACGATACTTGAGGAGATTTTATTCTCTTATAATGACTGTGTGTTGTGCAATAAACAAATTAGATTTTTGTTTATGTGCGTAAATAGTTATTATTTTTTAGGACTTTAATTTGGAGTCAGTTGAAATTGTTTTGCTTCTTTTCTATTATTAATAGAGTACAATATTCTCTTAAACGGCTACACCTCTATAAACATCACTGAATGTTAATAAAAAAAATAGTTTGTGATTTAAAAAAATGTGATTTGGTACAGGAAATCATACTTTTATATATTTTGTTTAAATCCAACAAGATAAAAGTATCGAAATAGCCGCTGTCATTTACAATATTCGACGCTAACTAACTCAATGATAAGATTTGTCATACCTTCCGGAACTGCATGTGGAAGTTTCGAGCCACTTATAAGCGTTTGAGGTGTATGGCAATTAATTTCTGATACTCGGATCACTTCGAAAGTTAGAAGAGCAAACCTTGTATTTAAGCTAGGCAAAGGTATTTTAAAGTATTTACTTGCATTGTTTTATCTACATAATTCTTTATTCCTTAAAAATGCAACCAGTACCGAAATTCTCTGTCGCTATCGACTACCGACGACCGGCTAGCTATAAAAAAAAACATTTCTGACATATATACATACACATACCGCCTATACCGGGCTCCGTAAGAACTATTTGGCAGAACATTTAAATGTCAAACTCTCGACACTCAACAGTACAGACTACACATAATTACGCTACAGTAATGGTAAACTCTGTATCACGAGGACCTTCCCGGATTACTGAGGCTGAAATAAATATTGATTGTTTAAATCCGCGAAATCCAAACACAATGGCAGTAGAACAGCAACCACTACATACATTAGATTTGTTTAACTTCTATGTCTAAATGTTTAGTTTCCTCAACTCTTTTTCGCAGCTCAAATTCAGTTAATTTATGCGCCAATGTTACAACTCACCTGGCAAACTTTTAGTTAAAATTTAGCACTTTCACAACGGAAATAAAATAAAACTAAAACCTTGTTCCTAATTTATAGTTGCATGGTAGTTCATACAAACTTTAGGATGCAAGTTGGTACAACTTTATGTTCTGCGAAATTGAATGTATCCTATTCAGAAGCATGATTTTACAGTTAGGTTTATTTCTAGCCATAAGGTAATATCTTGTATTACAGTAAAGTTTGATTTAGTTCTATTTTATGCTCCAGAGTGCAGACGATGCGTGCGATTTTCATACAATTACAATCATGTTACTAGAAATACAGATTTAAATTAATACAGGAGTTATCTATAAAACTATTTTAGATGGGCATAACCATGATTATCTAAGTATATAACCCAAAGGTGACTTACTGACTGACATAGTGATCTATAAATGCGCATCCTAAACCACTGGGCGGATCGGGCTGAACTTTGGAATGCAGGTAGATGTTATGGTAATTCTACCCCCAAGGGGATAAAATAGTACATAAAAGTTTGTATGCATATTCTGTCCTAAATCACAAACCATGCGGACGACGTCGCTGGCAAAAGCTAGTCGAAAATAAAGCTTGCGGTCAATATGGTTCCTTACTTTTCGAACACGGTACTAACAGACTTACCTATTCTGAAAGCATGTAAAACGTCCAGCCATCCAACAGGCCCATGTATTGTCATGAAAATCGAGGTGGCCGTGCACCACAGACATGAGATTTGCAATTCACAGTGCATCGTGCTGGCAAATAGCCGAACGTTTGACGACTCGTGTTTGTAATCGAAGGCTTAACATGTTGTTCGGTACAACGATTAGTGTTGACGATGGTTTCCGATACAGTTGGCGCGGGGGAACTGTCCACGAAAATTGACAAAATTGTTCACGCTTTTGTTGCGTTCCGGACGGTCGCTGTTCGAAGGGCTGCATGCTACATACTAAGTGGCCGTTTGAACTCGACTGAAATTAGTTTTAGTTTGCTGTTTTTATATTTACAGAATGAAAAATTGTTCATTCTAATTTTAGTTAAAATTACATATTCATCTTCAATAAATTGATCCTAAAATATTACACTCTTATAATCATGACCATCACAAAAACATAGCACATTCATCAAATTCGATAAAATAAACAAAGTAGCACAAATATTCTCTTGTAAAAACACTCTATCTTAACGTTCTAAACAAAAATAATATTTTTCAAAGCGACATGTTTACCTCGAGCTGCTGACAGCGTATAATTTTCCTTAAGCTCGTCGCTAATCGATTCACAATAACAAAAGAAACCGTCTTGCCGTCCAGATATCCAGTTAGTTAAGTCCATTGTTTGTTTGACTCTCTCTGCCAACTAAATGTAGGTCAAAAGGATACATTTCAAACGGGAACTAAGCTGTTTTTGCTTTTAGTTCACCCCTTTCTTTGCATTCAACTGATATCGACACATTTGATTTATTATAGGGAATGGTAAATGAAAGATGAAGCGGACGTTTGCAGTTAATAGAAAATATTTACTGGTTATTCGGATGAAGGATTGTCGGAACGTTCTTTGGTGAAATGCAGTCGTGTTATATAAATTTTCTGTTGATATTTTGCGGTAATGTTTGCATTGAATTTTGAAAGCATTTTTTTTTAATTATTGGGAGCTTAAACGAAAAAAACGGCTGCCCGTAGGCTATAAGATAAACTTGTGTATGCTTGTAGAGTATTAACTGTTAATCCGATCTTTATGTAATTATTTAGCTTGTTCGTAGGACTAGGTATACACAAAGTTGTTTTGTCAGTAAGATGTAGCCTCTAGTCTAGTAGAGAAAGAAAGAAAAGCTTTATTTTATAAAGCCTTTCACCCAAACTGAAATATTAGATACTAAGAAAGAATAAAAAATATATTCTCAAAACATTAATTACTTGAAGTCTTTGAGCTTTCTACTAACAAAATCGTCACTGAATACATTGATTTCGGAAATATTTCTCTCTTTGACAGGAGATAATCTTTTATCTCCCATTTCTATTATCCGAAAAGGCAAGTTTGTATCAAAAACTTTCACCGTTATTACATTTATCGGAAGCCACAAGTGAAAGCGTTATGGACAGTTGGCGTTGACATAAAAACTATGAAATAAGAACAAAATTTTCTCACCTCAGTAAATGGTAGGAAACTTGTCATTTCTGTCCAATTGAGTTAGGTAGGGGTTCTGCCAAAAACCTGTCAACTTCAATACCGGTGAAGACATAAGAAGATTGTACTTACCTATCTGATAATACTTTTCTTCGATACGAATGGACTTTCTTGGAAAATGTGTTACTGGAGTATATTTTAAAATTAAATACAACACACTAATAAATTGTGACGTAAATAAGAATACTGCTATATCCTTATGAAAGTTAGAACATATTACAAGTCACATTTTAAGTAACATCATGCCTGCTATTCGAGAAAATGGCTACTTCCCATTTGGCATTTCTGGGAGCTTTTTCAAAATCCAAGGTAATAACTTCTGCTTTCCACTTGGGTAAATGAAATTTTTGTTTGGAAATTGACAGAATTACGTTTATCTTTACTGCTCCTTGATAAGCCGTACTTTTTGATGGTCGAGATTTTATCTCAAGACTTTGAAACTTTTAAAAACTTCAACATTAATTTCACACCGACTGTACCGTACAAAAATAACAATACTTATTACGAAATGTTTACCAAGCGCAACTTTTTAGTAGGTATTTGTTGAGGTTTACCAAATGGGAAGTAGCCGAGAAAATGCAAGCAGAGGTATACAATACTCACTTTATCAATGCCATTTATAAACATGCTAATTTCACAATAATTTTGCTGCTACACCAAAAATGTAACTTAAGGCTACTAGTAAACACTATCCCGTGAGCCAGAATGGAAATCGAGAGAAAAATATTTACTGTTAGTTTCGGCATAATTTTGCATTGCGATATGTATGTAACTATATTTTAAAGCAAATAACTATTAATAGTAAATTCTATGCATGAAATGCATGAACTATTTGTATGCACCATTTGTTCATGAATTATTGATGTTAATGAGAATTTAATTTTGGTATAACCATCCACTTGTTTGAACAACAATGTGTGTGAATAATACGACAGTGTTTGTATTGACCTAAGTACTGTAATACATATTTTATTGGTACTGGAGATTCTGTACTTACTGTATTATATTAAGTTGTGGGATAATGTATTGCTTATTTCAACTATATAGAATTGTTTTATATAAACAGACATGATTTTCTGTTACATACAATTTTAAAAGTAAAGTCCAAAGGAAACCTTGTCGGAATAATAGCTATAACCTTTGCTTTATTCAGATTCATACAATGACAGCTTGTCATACGTAACCACTTATTACGAGAACCCTGCATTTGAAATCTAAAAAAAAAGGAACAAACCACCGATATGTTCAGAATCCATGCATGTCTGATGGAGTTAAGTCACCGACTGGCCAGAACATATTGACGACATAACGGCACATATTTCCTATTTTACAATAAACATAACGGTTGAGTCTAATTTCCAAATCGCTTCTTATTTTCTCTTTCTACAATATGTTTTTAATGTTACGGGTATTAGCACAAAGAAAACTGCATATCAAAATGTAATCGCTGGTTTATAACTAAAGTTGCGATTAAATAGAAATCCTTTGTACCTCAGTCAGATTAGATATAAAACGTTTGATCAGCGTTCAACCAGACTATCTTAAGCCCTTTGCATTTCACAAGAGAAAAGAGCTTTAGTAAATAAACTGCGAATAAACTTAACTATGACTAAATAAAATATAATAATAATTTGATTTAGATATTGTTATCATATATTTTTTATTTGTTCGTTTGAAGATTGGTGTTGACTACTGAATACTCGAAATTCTTTGAATAAAATTCCGTAATTGCCAAGGTATATTTATGAAAGAATTCAGAAAAAATACTTATAAATATCCGGGCTTAAATTAGCCCAGCGGCAAACGACAGAAATGACGCGATGACACAATAACTTGCTAAAGAATAAATTCCGAGAATTTAATAACATTGTTTACCGTAAAAAATAGTACACTGAATTAATTTTTGCTTTACGGCACCTCGGTGATATTTTTCTTCTTTAAACGTTTTCTCCAAAGACCATCGATACTAAGAACTTAAAGTAAAACAGCATCGTATTTTCATTTTCTCGATATTAATATCAACACAGAAACCACATAATTTTCCCGATAACACGACTCTACGGCTTTTAATAAAGACTTGTTTTAGAACAACGTGAAAGGCCGGCTAACATTTATTTCATAAAATTGAGACACTAAAACTTCCCGGCACTTAACTTTCAATAAACGACCGTTACATAGTATTGGTTGCTCTTTTAAAATATTGCGCCCACATAGCGGTTTTCAGTTTTGCTACCTCGTTGCAGCTTTTAAACGATGTTTTTGATAGCACATTTTATTTTTATTAGCAACTGTATTTTTGAAATAGTATAACAGCCATTTTGCTCTTCATTTCTCGTGCATTCAGAAATAGTGAAATAAAATTTTGTATTTTTCAAATACTGCGAACACGTTTTTATAAAACGTTTAAATTGAGAAAATTGGTTACGATCCATCCTTTCAATATAGAAAATATGTTTGCAGCCGGAAAATAAAATAGGCTATTGAAAATGCTGACTGGTTTGTTGTTAAATTGTTTAACTTTGGGTTAATAGCAATTACGAATTTGATTAAAATTTTCATTATTAAAACAAGTATTTCACTTCTTACTATTGTCATCACTGTAGGTACTAACTACTCAGAAGGTACTAATTATGGATTCAGAGCATATCTATTTAAGCCTCTGAAATATGCCAGCAAGCTGTTTCAACTGTTTATAAACCTGACACATTATAAGGCGACACTTAAAAAAAAAAGATTTCCTACATCTTCTCTTAACCTGTTCTTCCTCTAACTTGCCATTCTCTTTGTTACAGTTGCACTCGAGGCGATTATTTGAAGGTGTACTGGGAAGTCCAGGGCCCTGGGCCGCCTGGGGCCATCAACGAGAGATCAGCATGGGCCCGAGAGCTCTGCGGGAGTAGGGCTGATGCACCTCCAGCGCTGTACTCTCCGGGCCCGTCTCTAGTGCTCGAGTTTCATAGCGGCCCGAAGCAGAATAATGCTACCGGCTTCGTGGGAACCTACAGTTTTATAGATAGAAGTAAGTTTTATCTTAATTTTATAACCGTGGACCATTAAGAGCTAGTATCACAGTTTATATTTAGGATTCACCACTTCTAAATATCTATCAGATAGTTTATCCGACGGAGCAATGAGTGATTTTTTCATATATGTATATGCTGTCACTTCAAGTAATTAACTGTGAAACTGGATTCAAATCTTCTACGAACTTATCAACTACTAGATAATAAAAGACTTTGACGAAGCGGATTAATACGTAACAAATTAAGAGTGATAATTACTATAAGATAAAGAATAATACTCGCTACTTTTAACAATATTTTAATTTCAAATAATTTTCTTCTGATGCAACAAAGCTTTATACAGTTTCTTTGTTTAATACAAAGTATAATTTATATTCCATCGGGAACACGGATATAATTTAATTCGAATGCACGGAAGAAATTCCTTTGAGTGCATTATTAACTGTTGATATTGAACGTCAATATTTGATTACGTATGGGAATTAAGCGTATTTGCGCGTTTCATTAATTCTCTGTAACCCTCGAAAGGTTTTATTGACAATTTGAAAAAAACCTATAATTTTGTCTACTGTTTCGAAACTATATAGTTATTAGCAAGTGTGAGAAAAGCGTTGAATAGTATAGTGCTTTATATTCATAATGAAGAAACCAAGACAGTAAAATTCTAAATAGTTGATACTGCCTAGTGTAGGAAATCGCGCTGTTAGCGTGCGGCTTTTGGGACGAAATGTCCAACAAAATATGCTTAATCGCATAAATTTTTGGTCATGGACATGTACGATACCATGTTAAACACATTGGAATAAGTAACTTAACCTTAGGTACGTACTAATAGACTGATAATAGGAAAACGTGAGAGGGCGTGCTTTTAGGTATGCCCTAAAAATAAAAAAAATATGTAAAACATTTCGAGTATTTCGAAATATACTGCGCCATAAGCTGTAGAGAAATTTCAATTTCCTCTTAATAAGGTCTGCAGGTAACAGAAGCCTGTCCATCGCTCCACGTCCAATCTGTTTTTAAAGCGCCGCTGACGTCACTATCGGCACTAACAAACCGACTCGCAAATCGGATAATGAAGATTTTCGCTTTGCCAATCACGGCACGCGTTTCCGTGACACGTGAATTCGTCGTTTATATCCCGTCCAAAATGCGATAAGCATGGATTAAGTTGAAGTACGGATTGCACTTCTGTTCGTAGTGTTGAAGCATAATTAGGGATACTAAAGCATAATTATCATGCATTGAAGACCTAGCTGGCTTGGCTTGAACTGAACGTCAAGCATAAACACTTATGTAAACCGAGACACGTCAGTTAAAGATGAATAACGTTAAATCTCATACGTTCTTTTAAACTTTAAGTGTAGTTACTTTAGGCAACGGAAGGACTTAGTTTTACTCAAAGTTTAATCAAATTTTTATATGCGGCCATAGTGCGAAATCAATGAATATACATAGATGATCATATAGACACACAAGTTCTATTATCAAACGAACAGTAGTCGCAACTACAAAATGTTTCGAATAAGCATCGCGACTGTAATGTCCATTTTGTGACGGCCAGCAGCTATATTGATCAAAGCAACACAGTCCGTTATTAAAATCCAATATTTATGCAAAGTGCGTGAATAATTTGTGACGCTTTTTTGTTTGTGGACCACGCAAATTGATGCGTCGGCGTGGGCTTCCCTGGAGAGTGTGTTTTCACAGCGGTCAAAGGAGACATGAAAATTTAAATACTTCCTGTTTATTTTGGTGAAGGAGTTTAATATGTGATGGCAATCTCACAGGATTTGAAGCGGAGAATAATATGCGTTAGATTATAATACATTTACATGTTTATTTGATTTATGTATGCGATGTATAGCGTAGTTTGTGAGTTGTGATTGAAGTTTATTCGTCTATACATTGTACGTCCTACTGGTATCGCCTACGAGAGGTGTGGAACAATGTTTTGAGGAATTTAGATTCATTAACTATGATGAAATAACTAAAAATAATAAAAATAGAGAAAACGTTAGTAATATATGTAGGTAATTTTAAATGTAACTACTGTTCTATTTGTTTAAAAAAAAATTAACGTCATCCAATGCAATGTTTTCATTAAGCTAATAGTTATGGTTACATTTTATGCTACAGCAATGGCGTAGAGACAAAACTAACTTTCATATAGGGGTCGCCAGCTTTAACATAAATAAAAACCAGTTAAATTGTTTGATATTTTTCCAACGGCTTCTAGTAGTTAATTAATAAAACCAGACTCACACTATCCTAAGTACAAACACAAAGTAAACATCAAACATTTCTGTCTCTGTTATATTTATACACCCTAATTTGTAATTTCTATACTCTACGTCAACGTCGAGCTACTGAGGCAGACGCCTTTACACTTAAATGCGTGTGTTAATGTTTAAAATATCAAGCCTTTGTCTTACGGTGTAAGACATTTTATAGAAGATTGCATATGTGAATCTGTGTTGAAGTGATTTTGTATTGCGGAGTTCAAATATATCTTAAGTAGAAAAGTATATACTTCACATTTATGTGAAAGACTTACATTAAAAACAACCGTTCAAAGCATGTTTAAAAACATAGACTTGTGATTTCCTACTACTATGTAATACCTTGTAGCTATCGACACATTTTATATGAAAAAGTGATCAACGCCCCTAGCGTAATACGTGAGAACTATTTTAGTAAGTCGTTTTAAATGTCAAACAGTCGCTACAAGATAGTACCGAGAGTAGGAAATTGCACTACTCTAATACATTCAAATTCGTCTTAACTATTGTCATCGATCATCCGTAGTCTATAACTCAAAGAGTATTCACCTGGCAGCCTTCACTCGCATCTTGTCATCCATCTTAGAACAGACGTCGTGACGTCACGATCGAGCCTGCAGTTGACAAGGTGCGGTGTGTCGTCGCTTTGGTTCTGCTTAGGGTGTTGACTTTCCCGGAGCAGAATCAAAGCGACCGCGTACTACACTTACGACATCAGTTGAAGATCTTCCGACGTATTTTATATGTATAGATATAAGGTGGTTATTGAAAAAAATATATTATTAAGAATGTGTACTGAAGCGCGATTCTCTACAGCCGGTACTCTCGAGTATGACAATGTGCTGTACTGCAAAAAATAGTTCATTCGCTCCCCGCTAGAGGCGTTGATCGGATCTTCATACAAAATATCCCGAAAGCAGGTTGTCGATAGTGGTAGAGAATCGCGCTAATGTAAAATTGAAGAAATTTAATAATTTTTGTAAATGTTCTTTCTTTTTAGAGATAAATTATGGTGACATCTCTACATATCTAAGTTTTGAATTTGATTGACAAGTATGAGATTTGTATGTGTGTGATAGTTCTGATTTTGTGTACCAACATCATGTATGTATATCTAAAATTTGTATTAGCGTATTATTGTTAATATTAAGTACACTAAACAAGGAAGTGTTTCAAGGTTAGACGAAAACAACCAAAATTTCTGTTCAACATAAACATTTCTAAGAAAATGTAGTATGCGAAGCAGAATTGCTGAAATTCGTAAAATACATAATGTATTAGGTGAGAGGTTACGCAATCCACCGTAATGATCGGAATAATTACCATGGCCGTTAGTATGTAAATACATGTATGGAAATGAGTAACAACTTGTGTAGAACGCTAATCTACCGTTGGCTCAGCTTAAAATAATGTCTGATATATGATCAAGAAGTATAAATCGGAATAATGAATATACAAATTAATGTGTTTCTTCGGCAGAAGCTTACTATTTGGCCACTTTTATATTAAACCCGGTTTATTTACAGTTGTCAAACCACACACAAAGTAAAGAACAATCAATATTCTTTGGATTCAAGAGCTCTAAGTAACGTTTCATACTGCACCTAGCCGCTACAAATACGTATGTAGCAAAATGTGCAAATTTTATGTCTGAGTGTACCTCTATCATATGCCTACATCTATCATGTAATTTTCAGATAGCTTAAACACATTTCGCTTTAACATAAATATAGTAAGTAAAAAGGTATAAATCCTGGCGTTTCAATTAATTCTGTCTACAAATAAAAAACAAAAACATGCCTCAAAAATGTAAAATTTCTTTACCAAATTAACTGCTGAGTTTTAATTACGTCTGACTTTAATTAATGTCCGCATGAATGTCAACAAAAGAGAAGCAACTAGTACCAGAACAACGAGACAAGAGTCACCTGAGACCTTAATTACCTGTATAATTATTTTTTAAGCACTCTTCATGATGAATAAGCTTGAAATGAGACAATAAATTGATCTCCACATAATAAAAAGTTTAATCTTGGGGCCTTTAATGTAAGGAACGTATGGACGACAAAAACCGATTTTAAATTGATAATTTTATTATCAATATCTAAATTTAAAAAGCTATCAAGACTTACTTTTCTTACCTTCTGAGACAGAAATAGCCAACTGTCTACTCGGAATATTTACGCAAAGGATGCTGAACTCAATAATCCTTCAATAAACAGCGAGCAACTCGGTTTCCCTTGCGTTTTTATATTACACTTAAACGTTTACTCTGGGCACAAAGTCATTAAAAAGTAAGCCTAACTTTCTGCAACACAGCAATATTATCTAAAAAATAACTATTGAAACATTCAAAACTGTAAACGAAGGATTGTTCAGCATTTCAAGCCTTTTTCTGAAGGATTTCTATCGAACAACGGCCTCTCTTCGCCGCAATCTCGCGACTCAATGTGAAAACAAAAGGCAGAGTGAAACGACTAAGTCCTTCCATTGTTTGAGTAATAGGGCTCCTATCGAGATGCAAATAAGAGATTTTTTATCAACTGACCCTGTGTTTGTCGGTTAAATAAAATGCTTAGTAATTGTTTATTGAAAATTTCAAACGGCTAGTTACTGTAACTGATAGTAAACCTCAATTTATAGTTTGCAGGAATGACCTCGATAAATCCACTTTTAGCACAAAATAAGGTACGTGTAAAACTAAACAGTGCAGTTGCAATTACCTATAACAAATATTATCCAAATTAAACAACGCTTCATCACATATTACATTACAACATCATTTGTAGTAACCTTACAGGCAAGGAGTCAAAAAGTACAGAAGAATAAATCTACTTATCATACAAAACGCAGAATCAGATTCATACAATACGTAATCATTGTTAACATATAACACTGAAAAGCTTTCGGTACTTCGTAATAAAATCTTACAGTAAGTATATTTCTGTACTTTCCAATGTTTTAAAGCTGAGTGAGTCCAAATTTATGAGTGGAAATTCTCAGTGAACACAGTTGTAAGCACTGCACGTATCTTTGTTACAGTTTAATGAGCTGGTTTTATATGGATTTCCTATCCGAAGCTCGTAAATACGGCGACTTTTGTACTTACTTTTGTTCTCAATACATTGTTTGAAATATATTCTTTGAGGATTATGAGTTCCGCGTATAAAAGAGTTAATCCAGATCTAATGACCAATCGTTAAGTTCTTTTGTACATGAATCGGTATTGCAGTTTTCATATTTGTTTGACAAATTTTCTTTTGTGTCATATCCGTTGAATTGCTAATTATTTGAGAGAAACAAGCATTTTTATTTGTTTTATGGTCATTAGTATTAAGTATTTTTCCAATATACATATTGTTAAGACATATCATATTTTAAGTATTTTTGAAAGCTGTGTCTGTACCAAGTACTGGTCACTCGAATGAATTTAAAGAGCACTATTTTTTATGTTATTTAACAATGTATAAAGCACAAGAAGCAGTAATCGTAAGCCATTAAATTTAGTATTACTGTTAAACATAATATTACAATGTAAATTTCTATAATAATATGTTGGTCACCTACATCAGTAAAATACACTATAGGATATTTTAAATTTACCCAGCGCGTCTAAAGTAATGTCCATTGTTCGGTCCAAACTAATCACATTAGTACATCGCAACATAATTATTCCATTAGTATTGTATCTACTAATAGTTCTGCATTTGAAGAACCACTATTTCGTATTTCATTTTTCATTTAAACCTTTACGTATTTTAGAATCGCATTTATGGATTTACTCGTCGGTGTGTAAATATGGACTGAATATCGACTGTAGCTTACCACTATTGTGTATTATTGTTATTTCTATTCGATATTTCGTGTTCATTTTATATTGTTTCTCTGTATCTACATTTACTATTTGAAACGAAATGTTTTATCACAATAGGGTCGAACAAAATAAAGAGTTTAAATTCGAAAATCAATTACAAAAAGATAGGAGCAGAAAATGTCTATATAAATAAAAATGAATCACCGAAACCTGTGTAGGTACATTCTACGGGTATAACTTTTGAACAAGTTTAATGTTTAATTTTTTTTTGTAATGATCGTGACAACGTTTTTATGGGATCGATGAGATCAAAATTCCAATCATCAACGAGATAAATATGTACTATTATCAAGACGAAATCTTGCCAGTCCGCTAGTTTATAATAAAATATTATAAGTAATCAAACACATCTCCATTCCCTCATACAACTCTGTCCCTGCAAAACTTTGATGAACTTCCAAATAAAAATCCTAACAACGAAAGATCTTTAGATAACGCAATCGCTCAGCAAATCTTCCCGGGCCTTTTGCCAGTCATTACTTAAGACGTCCCGTCATTCCTGGCTTCCTTTATCTCAAAGGGGCTCAATGAGCCCGCATCCTTATAGCCCTTCATTGCCAGTACTTTTGTTGGTTCCTCTACAACTTCCTGAACTTCTATACTTTTCAATCCGTTGCCTTAATGAGTTGGCTTCGGAACGTGGTTTGCTTCACCCATTATGTTAGTTTGCCGTCTCGATAACATTGTACGGGTTTCGGTCTGAAACTAGAATTCTTATTTACAGTTCAGTACGTTGTGTTATTTTATTTCTTTCTTTTAATTGTTGCACTTTGCTTAATGGCTCTTGCACTCTGTCATTCTTGGTTCTTGTTTACTGACATTTAATTTTAGACGATTAGTGTGATTTGAACCATATCAAATGAATTACGGCAATTTGATAGATAAAAAGTTACGCTTTTTCATAATTCTAAGTGGAAAGTACCCTGGCAGTCCTGTTTTACTAGAACTTATGACTAAAATTGTAGAAATAAAATCAAAGAAATATAAAACACTTTTGTAAAATATGATTCTTTAAATCTCTTGGACACTTTTCTTGTTCGTCCGTTGAAACGGAGCAGTAGAATCGTTTAACTGTTTAAAACAATTAGTCAGACGCTAACGAAGGTGTCTTGATAGTTGTCCGAGATGCCTTGAAAACCTTCGCTTTGTTATTTAATTAGCAGATAATTATGAAATTCTTTAAATATGAATTTTATTCGCAAATCTTATTAAGACAGTGATGTACAGTATTGGACTTGTTTTGTTGATAGAATTTGATACCTGTCAACAATGTTTAATTAAATACATAAAATAAAACACGATAAAATCATTTTTTAAGATAACTGAAAAATTAAGACATTTTTAATCAAGCGCTATGATTCACACAATAGCCTGAACAGTGTTCTGAAAGTGATAAAAACTTTAGATTTTTTCTTCGAATTTTATTGTGCTTCCACTCTCACACCATACTAGGAAAGAGTAGAAAATCTTTTCTTGATGTGTTTGGTGAGCTCCTTTTAAAGTTTGTAATAAAAGTTATCGAATCGAACATCGAATTAAATAAATAATTTTGTCGATTTTTTTATCCCAATTTTTATCATTATTACAATTATTTCTTCTTCAACCATTAATTTACTTTATCTTCAACCAGAATCTAGTACGAGCAGTATTTAAGTGAACGTAACAAATTGCCCGGCGATTCGTCAACAACACCGACCGTTTCGTCAGTTGCTCGTAGAAATACATCCAATATTAACATAAGTAATACAATATAATTTGCTTTTATTCCTTGTTGGGATACGGATCATGATTAAAGCTTCGCTTTTAGACACATATTAAGTCCGGCACATAACAGTATAGACAATTACGATTACTGCGTAGTCTTTTGCTGAGACAACGAATTGAGAAATGTAAGGAAATAAAAAAATTCTGAAGTGCTGTTTTGTGTCCAATATTTTCATAAGTATATGTATGATTGGTGGCCCAAAGCGCGATTTGATAGTTATTACTATCAAGTAGCTAGCGATTGATTTTATTTTCAAAGAACTTAATAGAAATAGTTTTTCCAAAATGCCCATATTACTTTCTATAGCTACTCGGCTATCAAAAGCTAGCTAGCAATAAGATGATGTAGCCAGTTGAGCACGCTATATGTTAATTTGGCGTTTTAATGGAATTTAATTTGCCATTTTTTCAATTAACAATTTTCTAGCTATGTGTGTAGATGAGAGTTAATAAAGTTATGCCCCATTCGATCGTAGCTTATTATTTCTTAAATGAGCTGCTAATAAAACTAAGCAGTTAAATAAATTGCCTGTACTTCAAGTTTATGGAAATAAGATTGTTTTGCTGTGTATATACTATAAGTATAGATTTATAGGACACATTAAGTTAGTTTACAAAAAATATGTTTTAACTCCCATACCCACACTCGGTCAGCATAGTGAACTCAAGGCCTAACCACCTCTGTACAGACGAGAGACCCTTGCCCAGCAGTGGAACAGTAATGAGTTCAATTAATTCTATGTTTTAATCTCCAAATAATTGTTCTTCAAAATTACAACATACCAAAACTTTTTGTCAATTTTATTGTACTAAAAGTCATAAAAAAACCTTCTGTGTTTCCTTTCAAGAAACATTTACAAATAACTTTATGCACCTCTTGTAATGAATAACAGTGCGCCATTTGAATAATATTTTCTTAGGAACTTTATAAAACGAGTGCACTATGAATACATGAAATGGTTTAGTCGCCTCCATCTATATGATAATCCAACAATCACTGGGTACAGTTTGTATGAAAATCTCGAACGAAAGCAGCCATACAGTGTAATGGATTTAAAAAGCATTTTGAATTTAAGATTTTGTCATTTTGTTAACATCTATTTTAATATGTAATGTTATCATTAACTATGCTATAAACCATACACAACACGCGGTCGTCTGATCCCTTACTAAGCACAATTTGTACTATGGTAACCTTTTTGTTTTTTTTTTACTTGGTTAATGCATGAAATTGCATCCCCAACGCCCGGGGGAGCGCTGGGGTATGTGGGGCTCTCCGAACCAGAAGGGCAAGGCCTACCCACTAAACCAATTTACTTAAACCAAAGCTTCTAATACTTTAGTATAATTTGTATAAATAACACTCTAACACACATACATCTGTCTATCATGTAAGCATTAACTGTAATCATTAATCACTAGTCCCTTTATGTTCAGTGTAGCGTACGAGAAACTCAACTTTCCACTTAGGCTAATTCACTAAATCCTATTAAATAATACCTATTAAGTTTCAACTTGCCATATATCTCAATATTGACTTATACCGATCTAATATAACGAAAAATAAATATGTGGATGCTTGTTACTAGATAATAAGTTTGATTACAATGAATATAAGGATACATTACTTGTAGGTAATGCTTCATTTGAAAAGACTCCCGCATTAAGAATTGCTCTTACGTCGCGGGGAATTTTACGAATATACAAACAAAGGACACATAGTACAACCAGACCTTTCGACACAGTGGTAGCAGCTCGGTGACCTAACCGTGACACCCACGGAGGCAAATTGAGCAAAATGGTAGTAAATACATGACGCACTCTTAAGAAGATGTATTGGGATAAAATGTTGATTCATCAAACAGCAACCTACTTTAAGAAACGTTCTGCTAGACTTCAGAATGTCTCATCTCGAATTACCCGTTTGTCTGCCATCTGTGTCCTTGTATTTGTTCTAATAAGCACTCGTAACTTATCACAGTATGGTTAAGACTTATTTCTTCGAGCTGGGAACTATGCGACGGACTTTCTGCCAACTTTGTAATGCACCCAGCAATGCCATATTGAATTCTACATGTATGGTAATAAGGTGTATTATTGTGTTTGGCAATCGCGAATTGGGCCGCTCTCGAGTCAACTTAGACAAATGTTTGTTGAGGAGTTTCCGCACCTGTGTCCGTGCTATATGTCTCTGTCGTGAGATTGCCGTGAGCTTCACTGACAATGATCGAAGGTATCACGGATTTGACCTGGCGTGTCTTCAACTTGGAGTATATGAGTGATGTTTGTTGCACCAAGTTTGACGCCGCGATTTGTTTGTTTGTAAACATTGGATTGGAAACTCTTGGGATATGTACAATTTGTAGTATGCATATAAAATTCTGAGTGACACTTATCACAAAAATATTACTAAGAAACGACGCAAGATATCAATATGCCATTTTCCAGGAAAGATACGCGACCCCACGGGGAATATTACTAATGGGGGCCGCAGTTACGTTTTTGTGTTTCAAAATTAACCATAATTTCAAAACTATCGTTCTAAAAATATTTATCTATCATGGAACGTAGGTAATTATTTTTTTACTTTCTTTCTCAAATAGTGCGGAACCGTCACTCAGCTATGTGTTCTGTCATATGAACGAGTATAAACGCTCTAAATCGATTGTTAGTTCTAATCGATGGTTATTTTCTAAATATTGGATGACTATATCTGTTCAAAATTGAAGTAACTAGTAAAAAACAAAAAAAAAAACATTTTAAAAAATGCTCTACTCAACCTAGTCAATACCCATTGCTACACAGAATTACTGATCTAAAACCATGCCTTTATTAGACAGTCATACTAATAACAAACAAAAATCATTGCATTTTCGTATTCACAGAACATTATCGCAAATCTGGTGTAAATCTATGAAAAGCCGTCGCTGGTCGATTCAAGACGCTCAAATAGGATCAGGTCAGGCTTTGTAAGGACAGCTTATCGGCAGCTGGGCTCCATGAATATTAAAACCACCTGGAGAACCCGCAACTTCAGACACAGAGAATATTCTATTAGTTTCGAAAGAATTCATCTTGTTTATTGAAGACTAAGTTCTCAAAAGCGCGAGTAATTTAAAGTGATGTATGAACCTGACGTGCTTAATCTATCGTGGCTTGTACACGATATACTAAGAAAGTGAACTATTCAGTATTTAAGTACCTTCTTACTTACGTTATTTACTTCTGATGCATTATTGTAAACAATAAAATCTTTAAGTAAAATAACTTGATTCCATTGTCTTACAAAATTTCAGTTAACTTTTTTAAGTTTTCCTCCATAGTGTGACAAAGAACGTTTTCCTTTGAAAGTGTTTAAACTAAGAAATTAATTGAGCCTTTCTGGGTCGGAGTTTTAAAGTGCTGTAAAAAGGATAAAAATCAGCCTTAAGGTTCTTGAAAGCTATATACGTAACAAATAAAAGCCTGTTAGTATGGAGTTCTCTTTCTTGTACGTAAAGAACTTCAGGACTACTTAGCACATTAGCTGACTTTATACAGATAAAATTATCAATGATCACATCATAATCCCTTGCAGCATCATTTTTGTATCTTACATAAGTTTAGCGGTGAAAGGGTTTTTAAATTTCCGTTAAATTTCAAAATTTTCAAGAACGTTCTCTTTATAAGGAGGTATCTAGAAAGTGCCTCTTTATATGCTAAGTGATGAAACTCAGCAATACGAGACTGCACTTCTCTATACATTATGTAGTGTGTTTGGTAGATACATGCTCTCCTTAGTTATGAAATATAATGTTTAGATTTACAATATTTTGTATGGTTTTTAGGATTTCACTGTTTTTATTATTATCATTTACAATAATTTTAAACTTAAAATTTTTAGCTGACCAACGCGGGGACAGTCGCATGAGAAAAAAATATTTTATCCGCGTCTTCAACTTTCCATACACAATTTTTTCAAAGTCAGTTAAATGGCTTAGCCATGAAAGCGTAACATATGGACAAACTTTAGCAGTCAGTTGCAAGATTCTCTACGTTTGGAACCATCGAGTATCAAAATAGTATCAACGATGCCCGCTAGAGGCACTGAACCGAATGTCATACAGCATTTTTCGATAGCTAGTCGGTTGTCGGTAGTCTATAGTGGTAGAAAATCGCGGTGCAATAGTATGAGTAGCGTGAGATACCTAATAAAATATATGCATAACTACAATGTTACCTAGATGGCAGCACAATGCTAGGAATGAATTATTGTACACGTAGTTATTAAGACAATAACATCCAACAATCGAGAGTGAATGAGATATCAAATCGTAATTGCAGTCACTGCTTTGATGACTTCAAATCATTATAAAAATCCTTGGTGAGATAGTTAGGTCAAGAATACTGTATGTTTTCATCAGTACCAACTTGTAATTGGTAAAATTATTGAATATAGAGGCGTATGTTTCTATTGCCATTATGCTGTTCACGTTACCAGAATCTAGGTATTTAGAAATATTCTAATACATAAAAGACCAATAGCACTTTGCTCGACCCGGGAATCTAAGCCGAGACTATGTGGTCAGCAGTTGTATACAAAAACCACCAAGCAACAGAGGGTAGATCTAACTTTAAGTAATTACTTGAAGTCGGCGAAATTATACACATGTAAAAAAAATGTCGGATGTAATCGTAGGCACTGTTCTAACTTTATCAAACGTTTGTATTATTTATCATTATTCAACTTTGAACTTGAACTAGCGTTGAGGTCACATCAAACAGATAAACGTTGTATCGTTATCAATTTGCAAATAATGTGCGTAATGGCTCACGGCGTATTTTAGTTCAATATGATAATATATAGTTACTAGCTGACCCGGCAAACGTTGTTTTGCCATAAAAAATAAATAAAAAATGTGAGTCTAAACCATTCTCAGATCCCTTTGAACACACACAAAAATTTTTATCAAAATCGGTCCAGTCGTTTAAGAGAAGTTCAGTGACATACACACTTACAGATGAATTATGTATATAAAGATTACAGACCATTTTAAGCAACTTCAAAAAGAAGAAGGCTCTCAATTCCGTCATTACCTTTTTTAATGTTCGTTCCTATTAAAATTTACGGGTATCTTCGTTTGAGTTTCACACATACACATTGAAATTAAATACTTTTGCAATATTGCGCGATAATTTTACTCAAACATGAGAAAAAATCACTGTATTCACTGCATAACTTAAAGGTGCTCATCCCAGCCGCACCCGATGTCAAAAGCAAGTCGTGACACGGAACACACAATTTTAACCATTTTGTATCCTTAGCTTAATATTTGGTGTGATGGTGAGTACCGTATGGTCGAAATAAAAAGTTGGTAATAGCAAGTCAGACCAATAAAATCACCCTGACCAAAATAGGCATAGGAATGATAAGGAAAAATTAAAAAACCACAGTATTTTAAAGAATTGAGTCTATTTTATATAAAAATATTGTTGCATTAGTTTAACTCGACTCGAGTATATAATTATTTGCATATTGTATCTAGATATGTATGGAACATTGTCTTGTTACGCAACGTTAGGCAGCTTTTTCCTTTGGTTTGAAGTTTTCGAGCTGGAACCAAAAAAAGTAATAATTAGAAATATTCTTTCATACTTAGTAGATTTACCTTATGTACAAGAGCTCGCATGTTTTAAGAGTTCTTGCACAGGTAGGTATTAAGATGATGCCAAGTGACATACATTTAGGCAGTGTGATGAACTCAAAGCCTAGCAGGTCCATCATTTAGAAAATATCCTAGCCCAGCAGTCGGGCAATAATATGTTGAATTTATTTTACTTCATGATTATTCAAGCATTGGGTCGTAAGTCAAATAAAAAATTACAGTGATATATGTATGTACCTATATATTTTATTTACCTACTACTGTAATTCTCGCTAAGTGCGGGTCGGGAACTTTGCACGCCCTCAATAAATATATTACACAAATTTTAGGCATGGGAGGTTTCATCGCAATGTTTTTTCTGTACCATTAGACCAAGTCATAATTATTTCTAACTCACACAATACTTCGAAAAGACATTGATGTATTGCCTCGGGTTCGAACCGTTGACTACTTATATGGGAGGTACCAACTTATACCACTCAAATACACTGCCTTAAGATATAAATATTTCCACTTACGGCTTTCTTTGCACTCTCCGCAAAATCATCAAAATTCTTCTTAAGGGCCTCGGGGTTTAAAGTTTTCGAAAGATTATCCATTACATTATTGAATGTATTTTTAATTTGATCCGCAACATCGGAATCGCCTCCTGGAGCGGCGGCTGGAGCATCACGTTTCACGAAAGCGTGAGCCTGCAACGAATAAATATAGATTTTATTTTAAGAGATAAAAAAAGAAGAAGATGTTAAATAAATTATTTTAAACAATATCCACCGTATCAAAAATATTGTCGCTTTCTTTTGAAGGCGTTTCAAAAGAAGTTGCTTTCCTAAAACCTTAGGGGGCTGCTCCTAAACTAACACAAATAGTCTAATAAATGCAAGTAAGGTCCCCAACGCCACTTATTTTTTTAGAATAAAAATATTATAAAAATACTCACGCTGATAACGCACAGAGCAAAAAGTAAGAACAAAGTAAGCTTTTGCATTTTGTATGAATTAAGAATCCGTATGACTTCACAGTAGAACAACACACAATGTACTGAAGCTTGCTCCCCAGAAATTTCCTTTATCTTGGCGCAGACCGGGACGCGATGTTTGCTTAACTTATCGTAATGACCGACGATCGTTCGTTCAACAAGCTAATTAATAAATGAGTTTGCAACAATCACTAATTGTCGAAGACTTCGGACTCGATCGGGTGAACGAATCTTTGTTTAATACAAGGAAAGCAAATACATTAAATATTTGTAATCTTTGTGGTTATATCATTTTAGTGTATTCGTATCAACTATTAACACTTACTACTAATACTAACAACAAAACCCATAGGATTAGTCACGTTTTTTATTGAATGAAATTCAAAGTTTTATTGCAAGGGATTTTGCCGAATCCCGTAAAAAGGGTTACCTAAAGCAACGCATGTACAGACTTAAAAAAGTATCTAAGATAATATTATTTTCAATAAGAACATAATAATACGGAGCGCTTCTCTGATTTTGGCAATGAAATTGTTAAGATCTTGATTTGGACCACTTCAAGTGAGCGCAGTCTCAATATAGTTTTATATAAGTAATTACTTCTTAACTAGTTATTAATAAATGATCACACAAATAATATCATTCCAGATTCTTTTTTTACTAGATACAACGACTCCAAATATATATTTTTCTTCGTCAGCTTTCTAATATTAAAGAAATGATCCAAAGTACCTTATGTGTAATATCACGAATCAATACAAAAAATAAGAATAGTTTATTCTTTCAAATGATATATTAGATTCGTACGTGAATGGCTTTTGTTTGTAAATTGTTCAACAGTGCATATTTATTGTTGAAGTCATTGACTGTTCAAGGTTCGAACTTCGGAACAAGATAAACTAACATCCGTCAGCTGCATATTTTATAATAATATTGTCGATATAATATATAATTTGTAATTTCTAATAAACAAATGCATTAACGTCATTCAAATTTGAGTGATGCTCAAAAGTATTTCGGTAGCCACGATACACACCAAAGTGACAAAGAAAGCAAGGTACTTATGAATTTAATATATTAAACTTGATGTGTCTGTACACTGGCAGTTCAATCCCGAGTAAAAAAAGTCTTCCTAACAACTAACTTCATAAATGAAAATAACAATTTAAAGAAATTTTAGTTATCGTTATTAAAACTCAGAACATTAATTTTTCCATTGGAAAATAAACAATGATTTGAATAACATTCTATTAGCGGCCTATTAATAGTGATTCTTGGTAGATAAAAGATGACACATCGATTCTTGTTTAATTATTGATAAATATAATTATACAGGGAAATCTGTAGAATTCCATTGCATAAGTCCGCACTCTACACTTGCTAAATTCGCAATTTCTTGCACAATAATATTTAACGTCACGTTTTATCTAAATCGTCGAAAATAATACACAAAACATACCTTAAACGGTCAAAGATGTTGTGAAATACACGTTATACTAAAAAGTCTTTAAAGATACAATTCGGGTTTTAAAAGAATTTGTACAAAGTAACCAACGAATATTTTATTCAATGTGTATGTTGCTTTATTAGGTAAACAGTACATGTAATCGTCTTCATTAAAAACTTTTATTTCTTGTTTAGTCAGCCGCTGGAGCAGGGTTGGAGATCGGTGCTGTTAAATCTTCAAACTGAAAATAAAAATACAAACAATAATTAGACTGTAAGCAGTAGTTCTTAAAGCGTAGGCTGTACTGAGTAGTCAGTAGCGCAAAATTCTACAATATCGCCATCGCTAACCATCGAAAAATTTTGTATGAAAACCAAATCAACGCCTCCAGCGGATATTTTTTTTAAATACATTTTAAATTCTCTCAATACTCGATAGTACTGACTGTAGAATCTAGCTATAGATGCCTGATTTGGTCGGTATTAAATCTTTTTGGACGGAAAGTTCCATGTTTAAGTAGCCAGCTTACTGTTAACAGTAGCATTAGTGCGTAACTGAGCAATTCTCGCTACAGTAGCTAGTAGCGAAAAACGCTTATATCTAAACACATTTTTAACTAATGATCACAATATGATTATAGCCAAACACTTACCGCCTTAGAGACTCTGTTCAAATGATCTCCTATGACATGAATCACAGGCTGCAGATGCTTTTCAAGGTTTATCTCACTGGCCATCTTCGCTAAGCTCTGGTCGATACAACCTGTCAGTGCGTCCACGTTCTTCTTCAAAGAATCTATAGGATCCGGTGGTGGGGTCTTCACCTCTCTTTTGACGAAGGCATTTGACTGTAAGAACCAATAAGCTTTTTTACTTTATTTTTTTTACTCAGAGGGAATATTATAAGACCGTATTCCTAGTACACCTAATAATGTTGTAGATTTGATTGTTAGTTGTTGAAAGATATGTATACATATCTATCTTTTTAATTTGAAAATTAAAAATCAAATTTTGCTGTAACATTACAGCACTACCGAACTCACATTTGAACAACATTGTCAATGTTGTCTGGTCGTTAACCACACAAAGAAAACGTCTCAAATTATATCCTAAGCCTCTTAAAGCAGTTTCCTACAACCCTATTCTACGAGCCCGTTTGCATTCTTTCGGCATCATGTCGTTGGCAATAACCCTAAAAGACCCGTGATAATTAACTCGGAATGACTATTAGGCGGGTTGTAGAGATGAGACCATTTCCAATGCGATCCTACGACTATTTCCATTTGAGTCCCTAGCGATCCACAAAGGGAATTTCTTTTACATCTTTTTCGAATTAGATTTGGTAATTTATATTTAACCTCTAAATTTTCGAGAGTTTGTATGTTTGAATCATACTCAATCACACAAAATGCTTAAAGGAATTATTTACCTATAATAATAGTTGTTATTAATGCGAAAATTTATCTGTTTCTTAGGCTTTTGCTTACAGTAACAGTTGCTATTACTTAAAAAAAATGACATAATTTAAGCAGTTTGCAATATGAATGAATCCATTGGATAATCTGAGAATTTTTTCATCTCAGACAATGTTAGGCAGGAAGTAATTTTGTATGTATAATAAGTTACAATGTCTTCAATTTATTTACGATGTGGTCATCTTCAATACTCAGAATAAATGTTGTTATACAACACGACTTCTCCATCACTTTTCCGAGAATCTTATCTATACTAATATTATAAAGCTGAAGAGTTTGTTTGTTTGTTTTTTTGAACGCGCTAATCTCAGGAACTACTGGTCCGATTTGAAAAATTCTTTCAATGTTAGATAGCCTATTTATCGAGGAAGGCTATAGGCTATATATCATCACGCTACGACCAATAGGAGCAGAGCAGCAGTAATTAGTTATAAGTAGTAAAATTTGCGATACTTGTATAAGAACAATATTTTCACACTAATTATTAAAATATACAATAAAGTTAGAAGAAAAGTAAACGTATACTTACATCAACAAATAATAGAACGACACAGAACAAAATTGCGTATTTTAAGAACATTTTTAAGGTAAACAGTGTCTTTACGGAGATGATCTTACTCTGGCCTTAAAGACAATAATCGCAACTGTTTATGTATGTACATGTTGACATAGGTACAGTTGTGGACAAAGTTTTTAGAAAATGATCATGCAAAGTTTCCACTTGGCAATTATAATGTACTAGAAGCCGCCCGCGACTTGGTCCGGGTGGACATCCTTCCCGTGTAAATCCCGATCCCTCGGGAACTCCGAAATAAAGAGTAGTCTATATGTTATTCTGAATCTTCAGCGACCTACATACCAAATTTCTTTGTAATCGATTAAGTAGTATTTGCGTGAAAGAGTAACAAACATCCTTACATACATACATTCTCACAAACAATCACGAATAATCTTGAAGGGAACATAACTACTTCTCAAAACATTATATTACTGTAAAATACACATAGGAGTTAGGTACCCCTTGATTTTTTTTATATAGGCTAGTTTCTTTTGGCTTCTAGGTAAGGGAACTACCCTAGTTTATTTTAGAGTTCCATTATAAACATGGACAGCAAACATGGTTATTTAAAACTAATAATGTTCATTTGCTACACCTAAAATGGTGTCTGTTACAACCTTATTAAAAACGTATATCCTGCAAATAATATATCTTTGATGAGTTTGATAACCAGTAAACATTATCGGTATTAAAATTTTTACTTATAGGCATCAAAAATATTTGAAAAATCTTCGTAATCATTTTCAAGTATTGTGCAACAAGTGTACCTACTCATTGCCTATAAGAACATTTGATACACCTTTTATGTATGACGTGTGTGAAACGAAAAAAAAACACAATCGCGAATTATGTGACTCAATAATTGTGGTGAATAATAAGACTGTTGGGAACTTGTTTATTGTGACTGGTGTTTACTAAAATAGTGTAGATTATAGTAAATATCACAGCTACATACTTCTGCTTCACATTTGCAATAATAAATCTTTTGATAGTTCCACTTATGTTTCATAACTTTTTTAACTATTTTTTTGTAATATTATTAATAATATTACAAAAAAATATTCTAATAATTAAATTACGTTGATTTGCTTCAAGTTTGATTAAATAACTTGTTCTTTATTGATATTTTTTGTATATTACATCTATCAATCAAAGCAAATTCTAGCGCATTTATAAAGAGAAAGTTACAAAATAGTTTAGTTGCCCAAAAAATTACCTTGTTTTTAGGTGTCTTGAAGTCACTTGTGTAAGAATAAGTACTTTTCATAACTCATGGTGTTAGAATTGATGTGTTTTCTGTCCTTGAACTTGCTACTGTACTTTGAACAGTAAATATTATATGTCAGCACTTTTTACTTCAATATTTATATTTTATGAGTTTGTATTTATTGTATGACTATTTGTTTAAATGTTGACGCTGCAACAGAAGTCATTCAGGCATTCAAACGTAAATAAAATATAAGACAGGATCTGTTAAAGCGAGAAAGTTGACTACAGTCTATATCTATTGTGTAATAAAAGCATAAATATTAAACAAAATGTACCAAAAACATTATATCCATGAAACTAGGGTACAGTTTAGGATTTGCATTTAAAACAATCATAATTTTCTATTCACTATAATAAGTTCGACGACGTAGAAAAGTTTCTACAAAACCCTAAACACTAGTGGCATAGAACAGGGATGATCAGAGCTGATGGAGGGAGACTTATGCCCTGCAGTGGCCACAGATAAGCTGTAGACAATAATAACGAGAACCTCTTATTTCCATAGAAACAAGCCGTGACAATAACAATCCATGTATTTAATAAAAGAAATTATAAATATCACAATGATTAAATTTCAAACGAAACGGATCGTATTCAGAAGGTATCCGTCAAATATCGTACCTATTCAGTACATTTTATTAGAAATTTTTGAGTCAATAATAAGGGAAGCAATTCAATGAGTACTTTTTATGTATGATTGTATACAATGGTAGCTACCCAGAGCTTTTTAGAAGAAAAAAATGTTGTACTTAAATAAAATTTGCTGTTTATAGTAGGATTCATTTTATACTGAAAATAATACGTTACTATTTTAAGATATCTCATTTCGAATCTGTACTGTACTAATATATATAATAGCGAAGATATCGGATCAATCATGGAATTTACGAACCTTGATGATAAAAATATGTGATTCTTTTTGTCAGCAGCACGCGCGTTTTTAAGTATCTTAGGTTTTCCTTACAGGCTAAAACTGCAATCAAAGTTTGTACACGAGCGAGCATGGATAACCCAGTCTTGATTATTAAAAAAAATTACTTTTACAACCAAAAGCTATCTTCATTGACCGTAGATTCGTGGTAAAATTAAGATACATTTTAGTCTATGCGGATTGTCGGTGACTGTTCCTCATTAATGTTCATAATAGACAAAGTGCCCTGTGGTAATTGAACAAAGGACCGGTGCGTTTAGATATTGTCGATACGAACCGAACTTAAATAGATCATGTAATAGTGATGTAACGTGATCAATAGCTATCGGTATAAGATAGGTAACTAATTGCTTCTTAATTCCTTTATGGAGTTCAAGGGACTGATATGCGTACTAAACTAGTGTGCTAGGTTCTAAAAAGTTGATGTTACGCTATTTTCTAAAACGGCTTAAAGGGCATATTTAATGCCATAGTTGTAATAATAAAAAAAGAGTCAAAAGTATATTTTTACTCTTCAGAGTATCAAGTGTTCTATAAACCAGCAGATAAAATGATATTAATTTAGGAAATACCGAACAACAATCCAAAGGAAAAGGAATCAAAATAAAGGAAATAAAGCAGCTAAAACCAAAACTAAGTTCTTGAAAGTTCAAATGAAGTAACGTCAAAAACCTCTAAAATAATAACAAAGGGTCAAGTTAACAAATATATTATTTACAATAAGTACAATTAACAAAACGACAAACATTAAGTCGAACAAAGAAATTAAATATAAGATAAATACAAGCCTTTATCTCTGCGTAAATAATATATTATAATTAGTGACAATATTAATGATGTTACCAAAAAATCTTTGACAGTCGTTTTCTCTCTCAACAATACATTATCGTATGTGCGAAGTTCAATATTAATAAACTAATTGACAACTGTTTGTATCTGCATTATTTGACATTTTATTATTGATACTAAAAGATTCATTTTTTTTCTATCAATACAATAAATAACATATTTTTTGTCTTTGTTAGAGACAGTATTTAATGTAAGAAAATATCAGGTCAGTTGTACAATATGAAATTCAATTTCAATTACAATTGTGTGCACTGCATGACATGTGCTAGTGCGGTTAGTCTTTCTAATCTTTATTCTTCACCTCAATCTATCGTTGATATTAGGAAAATTTATACTCGCTCGCGTTTTTCTAAAGTTTTGCACACAAATATGCTAATTCAAATTAATAAGCAATAAAATGTTTTAATTCTTGATTATTAAAAAATACAATATCAAATTTTAAAGCTCTCAAAGTAAACAAAAGTTCTACGTCATCAGACCACACATTTGGCCAATTATTACAATTAGAAGAGATAACATATAATAATAAGGTAAAGATAATTTTTCATTCATTGTAATACTGAAAGATAAGAGGATACAAATTTATCTAAACATAAATATTTCTTCTTAATTTTTATTTATCTGTAGATATAGTTTTATGTTAACTGTATTACTCATTAACATCGTATGAACTCTGATTAGTAACTCTAGGTTTATCTTTTTTAGTCGAAACAGTTTTAGAAATTACAATAAACTGACTTACAAATCAGTAGCGCAATTCTCTACACACGGTACTATCGAGTATCAAAAGTTTGATATTTAAATTTACTAAAAAAAATAGTTCTCCGGACAGACGCCAGGGGTGCAGATTTTTATACAAAATTTATCGTTAGCAAGCCAGAGTTATTCAGAGTTTAAAGCAGTTATTCTTTAAATTAGTTCGTTAGATTATGCAACTACGGCCTCAGATTCCGCTGTTGGCACATTTCCTTTAGCTGGTGAGGGAATAGGTATAGCTGCTATCAACCCTGGGTTATCTATAGACTCCAATGTTTCAAATTCAAGAATAATATCATCTCTGTCTAAATCAAAGCCACTGTTAGCATCATCTAAACCTCTGGCACCATCTTCTTCTTGAAGCATCATCATCTGAAAACAATGAAATTTTATTTTGCTATCTACATAGTGGTTCCAGTTCTATTATAAAAGTTGAAAAAAAAAAACAATTTTAGGCAAAGGGCCGGAGAGGGAAGTTGATCTTGGGACCTTGATATCAGCATTTTTATACACTGCCGACTGAGTCACAGAGACAGTAATATAGTAAATATTTTTCAATACCGCTTCAAAATTCCCGGAATAATGTATATTCATGTTAGTAAACAATTTTGTTATAATCAAAATACACGTATATTATAGACAATGACGATTTCCGACTAAGTTCCGATTTCTCGGAAATGATTAACTACTGTGAATGTTTATTTGTCGTCTTATACAAACATACTTACAGTACATACTTATTACCTACAAACGACAGGATTATACTCATATTTATTTCTTCTCTTATCAAACAACGTTATTAGTAAGTAAGCAAGAGTTAAACGAAGCTTTAAAATTTTGCCGTTATGGTCTAAAAAATCGTATACAGTTGCTTAATTCTTCAATCTTTACTGTCAAATACCGAAAGTTTTACATTTAAAATGTACTGCCAAAACAGTTTTTACGGAGCCCGGCAGAGCTGGTGCTAAACAGATTTTCGTGTAAAATGTCTCGATAGCTAGCCGGTTGTCGGCAGTCGATAGTAGTAGAAAATCGAGCTACAGACCTACCAATATAGTTGTCAAAACTACAAAAACATCAATCATGAGTCTTAACTCTGTGCCTAATAAATTTAACAATAAAGGTACACCGAAAGCCGAGGCAAGCCGGGAGAATGAAGCAGGGAGCTACTATACAAATTCAAATGAAGGGACTTTAACGGAGCCTGTAGTAAATTCCGAGCGTTTTATTACCGAGGTACTGGTTGACATTTATAAGCCTGCTACCAAACGTGTGCTTAATTATTTCCGTACCGGCTTCAAAGTATTGTCTTTGATGTATCTCTTGTACTACAGAAGGTTTTATCCATTGTTATGATTTTAAATTCATCGTTGGATAGAGCAAAAGTCGTTGCGGATGATCAAATGTAATTATTTTTAAAATATCTATTTACGCTGAATTATTTTTGTATATTTTTCCCTATAATTGTACCAAGACAATCATTTTAACGATGAAAAAATAACTCCTCCTTATCTATTCTAAACTTAACCTTTCACTTTTATTATTAAGCAGTTGTTTATAATAATAGAACACGACACAACAACAATTCTTTCTAAGAATTATCACCAAAATAAAGTGGGTATTGTTTTAACGACAACATTTTCAATGATTATTTCACGTACGAATAATTCAAGCTGAGTTTAAAGGGAACTACAAATAGAATAAACTGCTATTATGTGTTCTGGAAGTACAAATAAACCTTCAGTTGGTTAGCAAATAATCTCACAGGTATGTGAGTTACATCATGTATGTAGACAATAGTTTTGTTTGCTTTAAACGTTTAAGCAACTCACGTACATATTCTTCTTACAAGATTAAGCAAAATTTTACTTAATACTTTGTTTAGCACTATAGTTATTGTCTTTAACTTTCTAAACGAAAAAATAATTACACGCTCGTTAATATCTTATATTTTTGTGTTATCCAATTTTTTTTTGCGCACAACTACTATTAGGATCACTGATTCTAAAGACAGAATCCTAACTCCTATCATCACGCCGCTACAGCATTTTAATTTCCTAATAGTAATTCATATACTAGCATTCACAAACAGAAATCTAATTTACCCAATTTTTGAAATTCTTAAGACCAAAGAATATTTCAAGAAAAAATGCGTTATTGTCTACCCAATTAAAATAACTAAACTCAAATAAAACAAGCAACACTTACCATATAGTTAGCATAACTAGCAAATCCATTCATGCCCATAGTCATCATTTTCTGTTGCTTCTCCTCACTCAGCTTAGACATTATGGGAGATAGATACTTCACCATGGCCTTCTGCATTTCTTCCATAAAACCACTGAGAGCCTGTTCATAATTTGGCACGGATATATTAGGAACAGCTGAGTCGTCTGCGGATGGGGTAGCTGCTTCAGCTGTGGCGATGGCCTCTGGACCTGCTTGTGCCTGAGCAATTGCTATTGCACCAGCATCGGGTCGTGCTTGTGCCTAGAAATAAGCAAAATTAAATATTAGTAGTGTATTTACTTCATCAGCAACAATTGGGAAGAACTAATATATACTATAGTTATCGTCGCTATATTAGAATTTCATTGCTAGTTAAATAGTAGGTGTCAATATCATTATTAAAACTACAGAATTATAAGATTTTTTTTTTTTCACTTAGAAAATTTACAAACATATTTTAAAAGCACTTCCGGATTTACTAATAAGTAATATTAAAAATTATAAACAAATTTGACAGTCAGACGTACCTCTTGTAGACAAGAAGTAATGTTGAGCCACGGTATGGGACCTATTTAATCTGATTTTATATGTAGCTATATTAATTCTAATTAGTGTAATCGAATACCTAATTATATGCAATCCTATTAACCAGGATGATGGTATTATTTCATTTTTAGTATGAATAGTAATTATGGATATTGATATAGAATAATATATTACAGGGCTATGATTAACTAACTAAAGAGAGACTGCCGATTAAAACTAGATTTTTTTTATAACTATATTCTAAGAACAGTACAATAACGATCAATGCTATAATCTTTCACTTTTTTGAAGTAGGTATTTCTTTACTTCAAAAAAAGCCTTGAAAAATCTAATTTTCAGATTAGCTTTATGGAAATAAACATGACTTTTACCATCTTTTTATGGTTGGCTCACTTATTTTAAAAAGTGATGAAACTACGCAATTAAAACTTTTCCGAACTGGACTAAATATACCAACAACAAAATACGAATAGGATGACCTCTATGCGGTGAATTTAAAAACACATATGATATTACAGTCAAAATACTCACAAAATAAAATGCAGAAATAAACAACAATACTGTGAGAAACGACATCTTTGTGTTAAAGACTAAAAGAATATAAAAAATAAGGTTCCGGTGGCTCTTTATAAGTTAAAATATTATCCTTTATTACCTTCCGTGAATAAGAATAGTCACGTCTTAAATTGATAACTCTAATCTTTTATATGCGGAAATACATAGTCTCTGTTTATTGTCTGTAATTAGAGCACCTATTCTACTCTTCTTTTTATCATAGTAAAACGACGAAGTAACGACCTGAATGAGGTCTGCTTTTCATTAGATAAAGATCATTATTGTCAGTGCCAATTTCTATATGAAATGTACAGATTTTCCAAAGAAATTTGTGTACTGATTTTCTTTTTATTATCCTTTTGTTGAACATGATAATCTTATTATGAATTTTACATAGGGTCACCATTTTTTTTATGACAGGTTATGCTTTTAAACAAAAATAAATTTTCAAAATATTTTGCATTTTTTATTCGTAAAATATGGACACACGATTGAGGGCTACCTAAAACAACAAGTCGTTTTATAAACCGCAGAATGTTTCGAAACAATGATGGAAAAATATTTGTCAATGCCCAGGATATTACGAAAGTTGTTTTACGAGTACAAAAATATATAATATACATACTGGCTGTTCCATATTACATGAATAAATTATTTTAAATAATCCAAAAAGCTTTATATTTGCTTTTTCGATTTTTATATGCTAGCCACTTCAGAATCATAAATCAATCAAATGGCGCGGGGACTTTAAAAATGCAGTTGGACAATACAGTCCATTGGATGGGATTAAAACCTCTGAATAAAGGTATGGAAGCTGGCTTTTGATATCAGACGAATTAATAATTTTACGGTATTTACGTATTACGCATTGGCGTAATTTCCAGACCAGATAAATATAAATAATTTACCAATACATATTTTGGGTAATTTGTTATTGGTATTTGTATGCTTGTGAAAATTCCCGTGATATTGCTTCCCTACGCTGCGAGTTTTTAATGATAATTATTTATATTATCGATAGTGATTTCTCGCCCCAGTCCGGCGGGCTAGCGTATAGCGTGGACCCACCAGTGGAACAGATCGAAGGGTTCACAGGTTCTTCACCAATAATTTTCTTCATAATGATATAATATTTCCACTTTGCTTTAATTAATAATATACAAACACCTCGTAAGATACAAAACGTGACCGTATGGCATGTTCTTAATAACACCACGCGATAATTTAAACACGTGATTTTGATAAACATATCGCACCTTCAGAGGAAGAATGACTTATCATTAGACTTACATCACGTCGCTTGTGCCTTTATTCTACTAGACTAAGTACTTCTATTGCTTTATTTATCTTTACAATTACACGTTCTTTGTCAGTGTGTGATGTTTTCCTTAATATAAAAGACAGAGGTTGGAAGTCATTTGCTTCTTCTTACCTTATACTAGCACTCGTGTTCTCTCAGATTTTTAAATACGTTTTACGTGTTTAGGATAATATATTTTCCTTTTCGTTATTTTCGTTAAAAACATTATAATTCAGGCTTTTGCACAACTGATTAAACTGATTTGATTTTACTGTTTTCTTAAACGTATACTCTACGATAATACAATTCATTTGTATTTTTAAAATTAAAATAAACATAAACATCATGCTTTAAGCTACAATTGACTTTGAAATAAATGTCTAGAGTTGGGTTATTGTGTATCTTACTTTACTAGTAATTTATTTCAATATAAACATTGAATACCTATAATTCTACCTAATTATTTACAGACAATAAAATATAGTATACTAAGTAACGAAAAAATAAGGCCAAGTTCGTAAATAAAAGATTTCTGATCGTAACCTTGGCAGTTATACTGCGCTGGCCTGAATAACTGAGAATCGAAAATCGAAAAGTGGCTTCAAATGGCTCGTGTAAATATTTCCCGAGCTCGCTGTTGCTCGTACTTGACTTTTTTACTGACCAGCGATTTTGATTTCAAGTAGCCTGAAAAACGTCCGAGAATATTAGTTTTACGATGAACTGCCTTCGTGATTGAAATGGTTTCGAATTTGGTTCTCAAGTCAAGTTTAGGACAATTAAAATAGCAAGACATCTTCTTGGTGTGAATGGATCTTGAAATATAATTATCTGTTGCTCCCTAACTTAAGTGTGTAAATAAACTACCTCATTACAGTCGCCTAGTATCCGAAAGTTGACCGATAGTCTTGTTTCGGATTCTGTGGTCCAATATATTATGAACTTTAATTATGTCGATCTTTTTACTAGTTATTCCACGCAATGCGTGTGCAAATAAAGATGAGTACAAAGATTCCAATTCATGTAATACTACTTAGTAGTAGCAGTAAAATTGTTAAGTTATACAGCTAGTAGATATTAGTTCGTACTAGAGGTAGGTACGAACTAATATCTGTCAGATAATATAAGTATGTAAAAATACGAAGAGCAAAATACGGGAAAAACAATAATACGATACTTAAATATTGAATATCATGTCTTATTATGATTTGTGTTAGAAAAGTTTTATCCTACGAGCAATAACTCCCGAATTGAAACGACGAGTTTAATTGAACTAGCTCATAAAAGTAGAAATAATCTAGACCGAACTGTACTGAATACTATCCAGTGCTATAAAATTAGTTTTCTTTTTTGACGACCGTAAAACTGAAACGAACAAATGAGAAAGGATACTAAAACTTATATTGTGTGTTGATTTATTACTTTCTTGAATTTAAACAGATGAACTTTTCGTCATAATATGATTTTGTTTATGACCGAACTCATCATGTATAGAAAAGATATTAAATTAACAGTTATTCGTCACAATCACACGTCAACATTATTTTAATTTATACGAAGAAACAATTGACTTCACCGAAGACGCAATTTAAACTATCTCTAGAATGGTTCTTTTTCACGTTATTTTATGGGTTCCATCATTTTTAGCAGCTTACAACACGTTTATTTCAACATTTTGCAGTGCTATATTATTTGCGCTGGGACACGGTATAACCCGTTTTACAACCTCTAATTTATATTGGTAGGTAACGAAGACAAGTTCGACGTTCCGTTTAACAAAGCAATGTGCAAGCTAATACTATAATGAGACTCATCCGTAATCCAATAAAGTAAACATCAATAAACAACAAAACACCAAGCATTTATCCCGAACATTTGCGCCCACTAAAGCGCAAAATCGTGAGCAAACACTAACATAGATACACAGGCATTACTAGTTACGTAGACACTGATAGCACACGTACACTTTATTAAATTAAACCCTCTTAATATTTCAGCCGGCTCTGTATTTATTTAGGACGACTTGTTACGCCATCTACCGGTATAATTTAGTGGGAGCTGTGATTATGTGACAACTTGTATATACGACACTTCATAAAGTTGGGAAGATAAATAAATAATATAAGGTTAAGTATCTATTTTCTTGCTTGTTTTTAGGTGTCAAGTGTGACTCCACATACGTATGAGTAAAAATGTGCTGACGTACTTTTGGGCTAATAAATGTCTCAGTGTATATGCCAATAGGCTCTAGACAGAAAGCTGGTCTGAAATACGAAAATGTCCCAACATTGTTAGGACAAATACTAGAATACACTAGATTACACTGGTAGTCAGCCTGCGACTACGGTCTCGTGTTACTTATGCCGAAACGTCTGGTATTCTAAGGCAAAATGCGTGTTCGAGTTAATTCCCGTATTCTAATATCATGATAAACTATTACTGTCAGGACAACACAATGACATAACAACCAGAAGTTTGATAATATCTAATAAATAACAATTAAATCGACACTAATTACCTAACAAATGATCCACTTATAAATATACGACAATACAAATATAAGAACATAATTAAAATGTTGTGTATAATATGCAGGTTCCACCTTCATCGTACACTTATGAAAGTCCCTATTACAAACTTACCTCCACCAACCTTTTCAATGATGCATAGCCCAACATTAATGTAAACGAAACCTCCTATCTAACTATCCTCAACAAACATATCCTTACATTACACAAACTACACACCATTCCCTATATCAATACAAACAATTTACTTTTACGCACTATGGATGTAACAGATCAAAATTAATGTGGGCCTTAGCAACATTGCCACGTATTCAATATAGGCGGTACAACGGGTACAGCATCATGAAATGCTCATTAGTCGTCATTGCCAACCCTGAAATAGGTTAGGCGCGTTGTCTAAATTTGTAGGTGTTTGCGTTTGTAAGATGCGGGACTGTCTTGGTTTGAATAAGATCGTCACTTAAGTAGGATAGTAAGTGCGTAAACTGATTTTTCAATACAAAAGTCATATTATGTTTTTGTATTCATATAAATAAATGTACGAGATTAAATGGCTTATTTATTATTTAAATGCGATCAAAATCGCATAGAACTGCAGTCAGTTACCAATTTAGTATCGATATTCAAGATTGCTGATATTCCATTAACGCTTATACACATCGAACATATTTCTTTGCAATATAATGTATATCCTAGAACTTTTTTTAACATTGAAATGAAGCGCCCTTAGTCGTTATAATTCATTTCCATCTCAGAGGAGTTAAGTTGATTAAGCAGTTAAAGCAGCGGTTTTTTTCATTTATTGCTTTTTCTCGCGTTTAAATGTTTCATGGTCACGGAAGTAGCAACTAAATAAACATAGTGTTAAATGGTTTGTAAACTAATACCCTTATTCGTAACATCATTCCTTTTCTAATATTCGACAACTATAATATAACGTAATTAAATACATTGAAATCTTGCCACCAAATAAAAGTATTGTCTGTATTGTCTTTACAACATGATAATATTCTAATAACACACCTAACAAACTCATACACAAAAACTCTTTTTGTCTTTATACTTTACCGCAACTACACGTAAAAATCGGCAACAACACACAATAAAAATATTAAGTCCATCTTTTTCCCAACTCCATGGCCACCTTACATCATCATCACGTGTATCACGTACGCATAACGGATCCGATACCATATTCGAAGAGAAACGATGTTAAAACAAACTCCTTTAAGGTTGGGACGGCATGAGACATAAAATTGTGCCCGGTTTTCTTTCAAGAAAATTGAATATTCATGTACGAGATAGAAGCTATCTATCGTACAACGTTTCTTAAAGCGTTATACCGAAGCTCAATTTTATTTTAAAAGCCCCTACTTGTGGTTTAGTTATAGTTTCAATTAACTTTTTCGCGTAATCGCTTGAAGAACAATGTTCTTAATTTTTTATTTATGAACGAAAGTTATAAACGCGATTCATAATTTTTTTTCAACCTATTTTTAAAGAGTTTTTTTATCGTATATTGTAGACAAAGGCGAATCAAACAGTATATTTTACAAACTTAAATATTTAAAACGTAAATAAGTCTAAGTATTATGTTTATATTCTATGTAAACCTGGTAATTTTGAGTTCTAGAAAAATGTATTATAAGACGACAGCTCTCTTGCAAAATATCTAATAAAAACTAAAGCAATAAAATTAAAGTCGAAACATTAGTAGGGGCTTTAAACTTTCAACAACGCTAAGTCATTCATAAGGATTTAAAAATGTATTTATTTACAAGTCTTGACTCAGAATATTGATAACCCCAGTTGAGTTAAAGAATTGTTACTGTTCTAAGTTTCAGATAAGTGATTATTTATTCACAAACAATTTAGATTTGCTGAATTTAAGCCAGAAAGTTTTGATAGAAATAGATAGCACTTATAATTTCATTAAACTTTCAACGCAATATTGTATTAAGAATAACAAAGCTGCCAGTAAATTGTGTTTATTTAAGTAGATTAAAACACAATAATTATAAAATAGTCAATGCATTTCAATTTCATAATTAAATTATTTCAACTAAAGTGTAGTAAATAATTGATGTAGCTACAATTAACTAGGTACAATAAATTAAATTAGATTTAAAATTTTGCAATTAAACCAAGCAGTTAAATGATCATCAAAAATACAGGTAAAATGAACTCTGAAATCAATAGATAATGGAACAGAATTTTCCGACGCAATCAATGTTGCATTGCTATGAAAGTGGCTCCACTTCAACAAATTGTGTCGACGCGAGTCTCAATTAACTCGCAGTCATACACAGGTGTTTTATTTTAAAACTCCTATATTTTGATATTTTCCTCTGCAATTACGATACTCTGGGGAAATTACATTCCAGTATTGACTGGTTCTAATATAAGTTTCAAGAAGCACAGTAATGTATTAGATGTCGAGATTCCTGGAAGTAGATTCGGAAGTCTGAGGTTTAAATTTATTCCTCTGAGGAAAACCAGTTCGTTGAAATTCTTTTTTGAGTGTTACAGAGTTGTTTTGTGGTAATGTTACTACCACAAAGATTTCTTCCGTGTAAAATCGTTCAACTTGTTTTAATTGCAAATGTCAATAATTCGATGGAAATATCAGCCGATTGCTGATGTTTTCATTCGTAACTGGAACAGTTTTATGCCTTACGAAGCTCATATCATCAATTTAATTAATTTACTGCACGTAGCATAGCAGAGGTTAACTATAACAAAATGTTCACCTGATTTCTTCGTCAGAAGCAAAAATCGATTGCAATATTGCACTTTATCTTAACCCAACACAGACCACACTATACGTAAATTAAATTAAATCCAAAATTAAAACAAAGGAAAATTGGACATTAATCTTCATAATGAACAGCGATGGTATAAATCTGGGAGCACGTACTAGATTCGTATCATGTCGTCGCGAGCGCATCGAAGCAAACAACTCCGAGTGTCTTGAACAGGTGTGTTTGCGTTTCATTACCTCACACCGTATTGTGTTTACACTGTGTTTATTGTCGCTCTATAAAATGCACTTGATGTACACCGGTGATCTTTTTGAAATTACTCTCTCACTTGCAGGCTTTGCGTCTTTGTAGGTAGTTTAAGTTCTACTTTGTTGTTGTTTTGTACTTTGTCTCAGTTGCGGTACTTAATTTCAAGTCTTTTTTTTACTCGTTACTGTTCCACTGCTATTCAAGGGTCTTCTCCCGAACGAGGCAGGGGTTAGGCCTTGAGTCCACTGCGCTGACCAACTGCGGGATGAGGACTATGCATGTTCTTTACAAATTTGTTTGGTTAGAGCGCTAGAAGTTTTAAAATAATTGTTATTTTTTAAGTTTTGATACAGTGCAGCAGTGATATAAAGGTCAATCATTTGTCATTTATCATGATTTTGTCATTCTACTTGATACTAACAAGCAACGAAAATATAGAACACAATTGAACTACACTAAGGTACGCGATATATAATAATATAGTCTACAATTAAAATTTTAGATCAAAACATTGTCGAATTTAACATAAATATGTATTGTGGAATAAATTCACCAATTCCGTCACAAATAATTAAAATCGTTCAGAAGATAAACGCATTATAAAAGTTACAAATCGCGCTCATTAAGTCGTTTTAAAAGTAAGCAATACAAGCTCGTTACGTACAATATCGAAGTAAATAGAATATAATAACTTTCTCTTCGAATCAACAACTTCATTTATAAAGTCCATTACAAACTCTTAGATTAATGGAGCTTTGTTTTATTTCGTATCAATATTTAATGCAATTTTCAACTTGTAATAGATCTTAAGCATTTGATAATTATGGATGATATTATAGCTTGGCAGGTGTATTTTCTTATTTATTTTCTTAAAAAAAATAGCCATATACTAGCAGGAATTGAATCTAATCATTTCCTTGTTCCCTTTATTTTCATTGATGCAATCAAATCATCTTTATGTATGCTAAATATGAATAGTTTTGGCTTACATATTTATGTAATTTATTTGTATCAACAACGATCATTTATGACTATGCGCCAGCTTACTCTCCTTCTTTTTTATACACTTAATCGTTTAATCGTTGCATCACCCCAAGGTGGGGAGAAAATACCTTTCAAATTGAGTTCGCCGTTACACTACTGAAAATATAAATAAATTAGTACATTTCAACTTCAATAGCCTGCAGTAAATATTTATTACATTAGTTCAAAATGTTTCAAACTAAAAACGTTTATAATTACTTGAACATAACATGCGACGAGTGTAAAACTTTTGCATATAATTTAAAATGTTCTGTATTTAGTACACAGATAGTGTCGGCGTCAACGTTTGCTTGCTATATTGAAAAAGTAATGAAAACTCTCCCAACTCGACTCAAAACTGTGTCGGTTATTGAAAAACTATTTTTATTTTAAGCAACAGTTTTGTAAACTCAGTGTGTCTTCGGCGGCGAAAATTGTTTATGTAACTACAGATGTTATATAAAGTGTTGTTTCAGAATATTAGAGCTATTTTACGTTAAAAATTAAGCAGAAACGCGCTCTTCTTTATTTGCGTCTAGGTATTTGGAAAACGCTCTAGTTCGAAATAGGACATAATTTATTCTTGATTACAAGCTACAGTCTCAAATTTCTTTTGTCTATACTTCTTCTTCTTGTCGTATGGTTAGTGGTCAACCTAGTGTCAAAGTTGTTCAAGCCGCCCGAAGGCCTTTGACCTGGCTTAGCGACTATTATCTTATTGACAATAACCGGGACCGACTTTTTTACGTGCCCTCCGAAGCACGGAGACGCCCTGTTCAAATACCACTATGTGGTCACCCATCTATGGAATGACCGCGCCAAGGTTTGCTAAACCCACAGATCGTTTACCGGCCAGTGAGCGCAATACTTAAATTGTATGAAAAGGCACAAAAATTGCCTTTACGATGAATACCTAAAGCATAAAAAAACAAACACATTATTTTCACAAAAAATTACGATAAAAAATCTGCATTAACAATTTAAATCATACTTATTACAATGGCTACCGGCTATAAATACAAAATCGAGATAATAACATTATGCAGATATCAAAATGGTTATTTTATAAAATGGTATGGTAATCAGGAATCCAATCTCTATTCTCGTCCAATCAACTATCGTTGCATTTTAAAAAGTACAGCGTCAGCATTGCCTTTCAATGTAATATAGAAATAGTTTTCCCTAAAAATTTGTAAGATAATCATTTTTTTTTCTCCATGACAATTTTAGCTCTTGACGACAAATATTTTCAAATTTATCTGAATTAAAACAATAATCATCCTGTCGTTCTTTACTAAATTAACGGGTAAACGTTTGTTTTAAAATACTATATTGATTGATACAAATCATTAAATCATCAACAATGACCTAGAATGAAGTCTCTACTATCTTCCCTATAACGAATGTTATATTCTTTGTCTTACTCTACATCGGACGTGCTATCAAAATATGCTTTTAAGGTAGCACTCAAACATTCAGCTTAACACTTATCCTCATGCACTCTAAAAAACAAGACTAACAAAAATTGCAGCATTCGTTCAAACACTTGCGACCACTTAAAGGCGCTGCACTTATTGTACATCTTCAATAACTCAACGTCCTATGTATTTCGATTCTTTGAAGGCTCTATTTGTTCTAGAGTAAATCTCACAAAGCGATGCAACGAGAGCACTTGAGCCTGTCTCCGAAGAGCGCTTGAACTCCTACATGCACGATGTCAAATGCCGCGAAATACTTAACTATGATTTGAAATAGTGAAAAGTTGAATTTTTGTATTGGAATGGCGTGAATTTTGCAATCGGTAAAGCTGGAATACAAATTGCATACAACATGTCTTTATAATCGTCGAAATAATTCAGGTGGCAACGGATAAAGATTATTTTGGGTCGTAGATCAAGAATGACAATGGCGACATCATTTTTGGCAGAAAGATGTTCAAGTAAAGTTTGGAACTGGTTATTTTACTATCTAACACACAATTATAACGAGACAATCTGTAACAAAGTACAAAGTGGTAAGATATTTTAAATACACAATTGTCACGTATTGTGAGAAGTGAAGCAATTCATGACGCATTTGGAGGTCGCTATGATAACACCAATGCGTCACTGCAAAATAATTGCCCAATATCATATCAATCCACGACGTCATACAGTGCAATGAACTGTAGTGACATTAAAATTGATACTTATGAAATAATCGTACTCTTGAATCTTTATAACGTAAATTTGTTGAAAAATAATGAATAATACTTTTTAAGGGATCAAAGTGTTACTAAGACCTAGCTTAAACTTAACACCTAGATATGCTAAAAGGGTATTAGTTTCAATATTCAGAAAAAAGACCCTGAAGGTATTAAATAAATTTTCACGCTCCACGCAATTTCTTAAGACTTGGAATTTTTAAGAAAGGTCCCAATTTATTTGTGAAAAACGTCTGTTAAAATTATTATATCCCAGTTGATCCCTTATAAGCTGAAATATCTTAGTGAAATGGTGGGTCGCCGCAAAGATTCGTACACTTCAACGACCTTGTACGAACTTAGCTAGTTTATTCCATCAGTCCCTTCGAACCTCTGCGATAATTTTCCTTAGACTGTTCAGTAAATAGAAAATAAATTACGTACGCTATTTTTTGTTTTCGGGATTTTGATTTTCTTATAAATGACTCTGAAGAGCAAACTAATCGTAAACTTGCCGAATTTATTTTCGAGCACTTTCTAGGGAATCAACTTGTTTAGTTGTAATAGAATTTACTAATCTCATACTTACGTATATTTTTATACAGTGTAAATAGAAATAATAATTCATTGGCTTAAATAATGGCAATTGACTCACCCTATTACATGGATCTAACTTTGTTCATGGCGAATGTGGGCGTATTTTATACACCTCTGCATATATTTTATACACATCTTCGGGTATAACAGGCTTTATACAATGTATGTACATTATGTATGAATGTATGTACAATATATAACCAATAATTATCTCTTTCTGTATTTTTCATTCTTCGCTCTGCTAATAAATAATTAAACCCGAAACATTCGTAAATAATTTTCTAACAAATGCTATATAACAATGAACATTAAATAGATTACGACTTCTATTCACGTAATTTAGCTCAGCATCGACTTCGAGAACTGAAATCTGTCTTTAAATGATAAATAGTAAGAATTATCTAGAACCAAGTTTTAGTACTTTATTACAATTAACTGCTAACTTTGGTTTTGAAGTTTAGACGCATTTATAAGACGAGGTGTGGAAATTATTTATTACTTAGAAGCTGAATATTGTGCAAAGCTTCTCAAGTAAATGATTAGTATTTACTTGAGAAACATGACTTATGTTTTATAGTGATTAATAGGTATAATATAGAATCACATTTCAATCGTGGCTACTTACGTTTTTTTTGCGTTTTGCTTTTTCAACACTTAATGTTTAGATCAACAAAGTTTGAAAGTTGATGCGGTTAGTTAGATATTATTCACTTTTTTAACTTTACAGCCGCAAAAATTAATTAAAACAAGGTACAACGTATAAAAACTATTTGCTCCACGTGGGAATCGAACCCGGCGAGGTAGACAATGTCAAATTAAAAATGTCATGTATTTCGCTCAGACAACGACAAACACTCTTTGGGGACGGCTGACGAGAGCCGGCGAGAGAAAAATAACAATGTCACTGAACTTTGTATAGTTGGGAATTGAATTCAACAAGACCTGTAATTGAAAGTTGTAAATATTACATACAGACTTTTAGTCGCGGCTCTACCTCGTGGTGGTGTTTATATAAAGTGGACACTGTGGAAAGTCCACTTACTAAGGACTCTGTGAAAAGTCTACTTACTAAGGTCACTGTGGACTATAAACTTCTAGATTATGAGACTTCCAAAATGTTGTATACATTGGTATAATAGTTTATATTTAAAACGAATATTGCGACACGAATTTGTTCTCAATTGTAATTCATCTCTTTGTTCGAGAAGGTAATAAATAAGGTAAGTGTACACATGCGAACTCAATATTCGATAAGGCGTGGCCGTTGAGTGAATAAGCTGCTCCGTGACATGCCTAATCCGCCACGCGCGTGTGTACACGCACTATATTGAAACGTATTTTCTAGTAAAACATTTTTGTACCGATCAATTTATTTGAAAAATGTGTTTTGATGACGTTAAGTATAATTATCTTTTAGCTTGAAACTTTTGTTTTTAATTTAATATTTCTTAAAAATTTTCTACTCACGAAGAGTTGCCACCTAGCCTTCAGACTAATCATGAAAATTATCATTTTTTTAATTATTTCGTAAACTACTAAACGCCTTTGGTTCATGAAAAGGCTTTAGTTAGTTCGAGCAAAGAATACCTGCCAGACTTTTATATTCTTGGTATTCAATCGCAACAAATATATTTTTAGTGACCGGCAAAACATAAATGATGATTTAAATTATTCTTAAATATGTGGTGGCCTTAAGTTTAAGATTTAAACGCGAACCTTAAAATGTAGGAACTCGACATTTTTCTTCAAAATTTCTACATACAAGATTATTACATATTAAGTCGAGTGTTATGTTAGCAGTTAGACGTGCCTTAGTACGTATTAACAAAGACGACTGGTTGCCCATAATTTAATATTACTTAGTACGTTTTATACGGCGGTAAAACGTTACATTGAAATGAATAAAGAGAGAAAATTACGAGAGGAATGAAAAGTATTACTTAAGTGTTAATATTCTTTAGCTTTTGAGAAGGGTCTTTAAAGCATTTTTACTAGCTCTGGTTATAATAATATGTACTGAGAAAGTTTTTGCTCTACTAAAGTGCTTGGTTTTTTATTAAGGTAGAATATTATTTTGCTTTGAACCTGCACAATATTTCCGTGAATGGCTGAAATATCTTTCTCTGTCACAGCAGTTATAGTTATGTAAAGTAATGTTTAGGCCAATAAAACAACTTTAACAATAAACCAGAAGGAAATATTAGGTCATAATATTATGTCAGTCATTCATTTTGGTTTATACATTCAAAATTCCTGGATTATGTCGGAATCTTGGTCGTTTGGCGTCTTTAACTACTAGAAATTGTTCATATTATAATAGTTGGATTAATTTATTACCTTTTTTCCCAGGAATATTTGACACAGACGGGGTGCAGCTACCGGGCACGGACTGCGACTACCAGTTCAGTCGGTCCGGCAACCGGCCGACGCACGGCCGACTATACAGCCCGCGGTACCCGTCCATCTATCCTAACAATGTGCGCTGTTCCTATCACTTTCACGCAAGGTGAGTTGACAATGGTCCTTTTTTTTCGTTTTGAATTGATAGGATTCAGCTATAGTCATAACTTGGTCATCTTATGAGGTCTTCTACGCTGCAGAACATTTAAGACACTTCATGGTGACTTGAAATTTATCATCACTAACTATTGGCTTTTAAGACATTTCATACTTTTTTTATTCTATGCAATGTGAGCAGGAGTGGTGGGTGCTTGGTCTAACATTATTTTACTCAGAATATAATACATATACGTATTAATTATTGATACGTCGCATGGCTAAAAAACCAGTAGAGCCCTATTAATTCGGAAGACGGCTATCAAAGCTGTGAATTTACTTCGGCATTCATACCTTCATACTAAAAGTCAAAACATATGCCATAGTAGTCCCTACCACTAGCTTACATTTAATATAGGCTTTACAAAAGCCGTTATATACTATGACAGGCCAGCGCCCGTTCTACCTACAATGTAAGTTTCCCTTATCATTTACACGTCAAGTAAGTTTAGCGGGAGTCATAACAGTAAAGTGTAATGTTTACCCTTGACTTAGTGTTAGACGTAGTAGTCAGTTTGTGACCTATAAGTGGTTATGGAAGTTTTGTTCGGGTATAAACGCAGAGAGCGAAATGATTGCTTCCATACGAACGTTTTAGATAGAGATCAGACTTCGAATGTGTAGTAGTTTTGATATGTTTATGAGAGTACGTGCTGAATATTTTTTTGTCAACTTTATACGGAGATTTCCATTGATATTAAGTAGTTATTAGTAGTGAAAACAAGGGAAAATACCTTTTTTTTTTAGAAAAGACAACTCCCGCACTTGGAATTGCTCTTGTGTCGTGGGGATTTTTACAAACATACAAACAACTGACACAAAGTACAACCAGACCCGATACAATTATTTGTGCACATAAATTGTCTCGTATGGGAATCGAACCCACGACCTCCCGACGCAATGGTAGCGGCGTGGTGACCTACACTACCAACTTTATCAACGTAATGCTTGATGGTGGATTTGAGTAGAATTTTCGCGAACGCTACAAAATATCAAGCTGCTGTTTAGAAGATTCTCACTGAAATACTTCCCAGAATCTTTAAATCTGTTAATCCTGACGGTATTTTAGAGTAAAATATTTCTATTTATTTCCATTTCATTTTGTATCTTCAGTTTGTCTCATTACAGTGGTCACGTAGTAGTACAAGTGTAATCCTCTCTCTGGGTCTGCTTTTACGACGTGCCTCGTGTCTTAAACAGTCGGTACTCTACCTTTGGATAAGTACTAGGAATACTGGATTGTACTAACAATATTAGGAAAACGTTACTACGCAACTCTTCAATGATATATTACTACTATGTATTGTATTACGCAAAAAAATGGAAAAATGTTTTCAATGTTTTATAGTTGAATGAAACCTGACCATTTTCCATCATTTTATTAGTGTTTTACATCATTTTAAATTAGAATCTTTCGTACATACTTTTGGTTATTAACATAGAACCACGTAGAACAATAACAGTTAATGTCTTAAGAAAAGTTCTAAATACAACAAAAAAGCCTTAAACTTCTAAGTTTATAGTTACTTTCTATATTTATGTAGAACGTAGTTTTGCTTGTATTCTAAACTTAAACTTAGCTTTGCAAGAAAATGCAAAAGTCAGCAAGAGACTCTGTAGAGGGTATACTTGGAGTCCTAAGAGCAAAATATTTTAATTAAACCTCCCTAATTTACGTTAGAGGGGTGGGACCTGCACTATATTCTGAGTAGGTATGTTGGAAAAAGTCACGACTTGGTTTACTCGCATGAGCAAAATAATTTCGTAGACACGTAGACAAAGGTGCTGAATAAAATGTTTACAAAAAACTTACCTATCAGAAGAAATGTTGCATTGATCTTATTACTACAGGAATTTCTTTTTTATAGCAAACATGAAACATGTGCATGAGGGGAGGCTATCACGAATCTCAGTCGACTGCTATTTGAAAGCCGCCATGCTGTACATTGTTTTCTGATTTAGATTATTGTTATTAACACGTTACGTCAAAGAAGCAATATATTGAAAAGTGACCATCAATTTGATGTAAACTAGTTGTCGATAGTTGTAGGTACGTGATAGCCCCCCAAAGAAACGCGAAACATGAATTTGATGTTTCACGTTTCAAAAAGGATCTTTGGTTAACATTACAAGATATTTTGTCAAAATAAAAATTACAGTACACTTTGGACGCCCTCAAAAGTCACAACACAGACATGGTCTACTGAAAATTGCCTCCAAACCAGTCCTCAACAATAAGCCAGCAAAAACCCGACAATAACTTACTAGGTTTAAAGACCACATGTCAAGCGTAATCGCGACATGCCATAACAGAGCTGCGTCCCGTTTCCCTTGCTTGACAGTTATAACTTAGTCGTGTGATAAGCTACATGAACGTATGGATGTAATACGTTTATTGTTAATGGTGACTGTTGTATTCAAGTATATTTGCTAATGTATTTATTATTTACTAGAATTACTAGGTTCTGCACAGGAATTGGTTTAAGTATACGGTACTTAGCGCGATACTCTACAGTCGGCATTAAAAAGTATCGAATGTTTGACATTTAAAATGTACTGTATGAGTTTAAATTGACTATGTAACATTGCATTCCCCCAAGCTAAAAACATCCGTTTAACTCCTCAAAGCTTTAAATCTAAATTTACTGCAATGCATTTTTTAACAACTATGTTTTTAAAAGTAACAATACAGTAGCGCGATTCTGTACAGTCGGTACTGTCGAATATTCGAAAGTTGGACGTTTGGAACTGCCAAAATAATTCCTATGACGCCCGTCAGAGGCGCTGATCAGATTTTCATACCAATTTTCTCGATGACAAGCCGGTTGTCGGTAGTTGAAAGTAGTAAAGAATCGCGCTACTGTTCGAGAGTTCTGTAAGATTCGATTTACCTTTATACTCGGAATTTTTCCGTCCAAGCTTATTATGTTCGTAATAGAGTGCAAATATTATTATACTTTATTTTCTCTAAAATATATGTCTGTTATTTTCACAGAATCAGCACGTTGGTATTCATTTGTTACCGTTTTCTTTCAGACCAAAGGAACGTGTGAAGGTGGTCTTCGAGGAAGTGTCGCTACAGAAAGGCGATGTTAGGTATGTATCACAAAGAAATTGTTCTTGTTCGTCGAAAGCATAAAACATTTATTCATTTTATGTTATTTAGTTTAAATTGGTATATTTTTTTAAATTACTTTAATGAATTAGCTTCTGTGAACCCACAAAAAATTTATAGAATAATGACTGAATACATTTACAGCGAACAATATATTTTGACACGGTATTGAAATCAAATCAAATCTATCAAAACAGAGTTATTTCAGTAGTTAAAAATAAAACAGTATTATTCTCTGGTTTTCATTTGAACTCTAAAATACAATTGACCTCACAAATTTAAAAATAACAAAATATTTTCATATCTACCGAAATAAAAATAATTTCATACACACGTTTATTATACTAGTTGCGGTCTCGGCAACACATAAAACGAAAAGAACTCTGACATAAAACTGTGAAAACAAACTGGTGACAAATATAAATGCAGACATCAGTACCGTAGCTACTCAAATTACACTAAAAAAATTTGACTGTACATAAAACTCAGCATAAACCAACCGTTGAAAACACTCGGAAAAACATAATTCTTCAGCTAAAAATCCATCTATAAAGATAAAATTGCACGTAAAATTATTCCATAAAGTCACCGTCAATATCGGAAGACTGAGTGATAAAACTGTAGAGGTATGCGTCATAATCGAATCTTTGATCGAAAATATTGAATACGAGGACGAGCGTGCAACGTGGAGCCTGGTGTCGCCATAATAGCTCATATTTGCGAGACTTTGTAAAGAAAACTGCTCTCTAGTCGGTGTTTTATTGTTTCGTTTAATATGTTCCACGTATGCTGAATATTTCCCGGTAGAAAAACGCAATAACGCTGTCTGACTAAAGAATAGTAACCTTTATGATTCACGAAACCAATAAAGTCGAGTTTTATTTTGATACGTCACATAAAAAGTGTAAGTAATAGATTTTTTTTTGTAACAAAAAATTTAATATGCTGTGTTAATGCATTACTAATTATGTTACAGCTACAGTCAGTGAGTAGGTATGTCATTTAATCTCAATGATCACAAAATCTATTTGCAAAAATAAATGAACAAGAAATCAACAACTCATTAAAATTCACCTTTATGACCACAAATATTGTACGACCATTATATAAAATTTTACCTTCACGAGTCCTGTAAACGATTTTAAAATCCATGGTAGCAGTAATACATTGGCACGGCGAATTTTACATTAAAAACAGATGTATGAACAATGTTGTGTTAATGCACAAAAGAGTAAATTATGCAACACTCGCCACCAACCGATTACGGTTTTGGTTTTTGGCTGGTTCGTTACTACACGATTTTATTTTTTACCCGGGTTTTTGGAAGCAGGATTTAAATAGGATTGCGTGGAATAAAAAGTCGTAAGCTATGTGGTGCTATTGTATAATGCGTTCTGTTTTGTAATATACATTCTGCTTGCACGTTATTTGTCTTCCTAAAAATGCTTTGTGTAAACACCGATTAGTTATGCAGTACTTTGTCAGTTTTAATCAAATTTGAAACCGTATTTTATATGTGTAAAAAAGACAAAACACTGTATCTGGCCATCAGAGTTTATTCGACGTTTATTGGAAAGACACCTATCTTTGTAATAAAAAGGTGTAAGTACGGGTATATTAGTTTAAATAAAAAGGGGGGAAAATTTATTTGATAGAGGGCAGGATTGTCGACTTTATGAAGTTGCTATATTTTGGACTTTTGACTTGTACAGCCTAGGTTTAACTAGACAATCCGGGTGGCTTTGGGGGTTACCTATGCACTAACTAAGCTCTGTTCACAAAATTAGACGTAGAATATCTGCAGAAATTTCTGTTAGAAATTGCATTCATGGTTAAAACCTTGCGGTGGGGTCCCGGTTTCAATTTCCACAGATCGTGAAATGTTGCTTTAGCTGTGGTGTCACTTCGGCCTTACGCTTTGTTAAACTCATTCTTAGTTTTAGTCACGCTAAAATATAGAAAATTAAGCTAGACCCCAATTAGATGGTCGAATTTCATCGAACGTGTAGGGCTACAGTGAATAAGTAAGGGCATTATCGTTTAAAATGGGGTATTGAGTGGGATGCTCCGTAGCGCTATTTCCTTGGGTCAGTATTCTCGAAAATCGAGAGTTTGGCATTTGAAATTAACTAATGTACCTAACATTAGTTACTGCAGATCCGGCAAGGGGCGCTGATCAATTTTTTTATATAAAAGTCGATATTTAGCGATTGTCGATAGTCGATAATGACAGAAATTCAACATAGCAGTGCTTAAAAGTGAGCTTAATGAAATATGATGGATTCATAAATTTTTGAAACGCGATCATCTATATCGGCCTCATTATTCACTGCATATGTAAACAACTTCGGAGAATCACCGGACCATAACCAATCCCTAAAGCGAGTAACAACAGAGTTGGCGTAATTAAATTATGGTTATAACGACCGTCCAGCGCTGCCATTAATGAGTTCACCTCATAAACTATACTTGTTTCATTAACCGGATAATGCATGAATGCGCCGCTTTAGGACTCTCGTATAGGGATGAAAACTATACATCGATATTTTCCGAAAAGTATTGTTGCAATGTTTACATTTTAGCTTCGGTTTTTCTCATAAAAAAATTGTCAATAGCTAGCCATAAGTGGATGTTATAGAAGTAGGAATTCGCCCTTCTGATGACTCTATGACTACAATAAAACATAGACGTATCCATGGGATTAACTAAGATCGTAGTCCTAGTTGGTCCTATAGGGTTAACATGAAAGTATACCCTTGAAACAAAAAAAAAATACTATCCGTCCACGCATTTTAAGTAATCAGCGAACATAAAATAAAAGAAACTTCGATATAAATTGAGACTCTACTCCTATTTTTGTTGTAGCTTACAACGTGCAAGATATTTCGATACATCGATATTTTCTTTCCGATTTTTTTATCTGAAGCATCGATATTTTCGCTTCAATGTTTTTCATCCCTACTATCATAAAGCCGCAGGCTACAGGTATTTTGCATAATGTTTCGGTCAAGTGGTTAAAGTAAGTGAATTTGCTAAGTTTGTTACATGTTTACTTTGTTAAGCAGTATTTACTTGGCCTGGTTTGAGATTGTTTTAGTATGCCATAAGTCAAGGGAACCTGACCATAGCCACTATAAATATGAGAACATCGAACAAACATTGTAAATGGCAAAACGTGGGTATACTTTATGCACTTCTGCTGACAATTTCGAATATTACATGCTTGATTGCATGACATAAAATCTTTAGAACCAATTTGATGACTATTGGACTGATAAGCATCAGCGATTCCTCCATATCGCTCTATCGCGTATTTTATCAAATAGGTATCCCGACGAAAAGTAGCAGCAAAATGATGGAAAACTCTATCAGTATACTACTTATTCAATAGTTAATCCTACCAAAATGCTATGATTATACAACTTATTCAGTGGTTAACCTTAAGGAAACCGACACGATAGTTATACAGCAGAATTGTAAGAATTTAGTTTCAAAATGTAAATAAAATTATATTAATGTGACTAAAAACTCTTATAAAAGTGTGTCAAAAAGTGTGTGTGAAAGGTTTTTTAAAAACAAGCAGGATATATAGCAGTAGTAGATATACATCCTTCGATGAGCTGGCTCGCTTTACTAAGTCCATTACACGAATATACATGAAACACGGCAATATCATCTATCTAGGTATTGCCGACCGGGACGTTGAAAGGGAAATTGCTCAAACTAATCCATTTACATAGGGGACCGTAAACGAATTTAGTGGAAAACTAGGTAAAGGCTTCGAAGGTTTACAAGGTGGTGTACTTGCATACCTATTCGACATTATATGGACATCTTTGATGTAAACTGGGTACATTGGTCTTTACTAGTCATAAATGTGTCAGATAATTATTCAGAAACATAAAGAAACCTTAAGTAGGGATTCCAAGGTGGTGCTGTACTACTGCAGTTTTAGCCGCTTGGTTAACGTCTGAGTAACTCGTCACACTTAGGAAAAGTCTCAGATGATTGTCTGAGATCCCACTTTGCCTTTTATGCTTATGCAGCGCTGATTGTATACAACTACTGATTTTTATGTGGCCTAATGTTACTGCCTAACACGACTTATAATGCCTTTTATTACTTCTCTAGTGTTTAACTGAACATGTAAATGAACAAATCGATTTATCTGATAGAACCAAAATTATCTTTCAAGTACAATTTTAAAAAATACCTACCCCATTAAAATAAAAACTTGATCTAACAAAAACACTTGCCATGAATTTCCTTTTAAACGGTTTGCTGCACAAACTGCCCTGAAAATCGCAGTCCAGAGCCAAAATTGTAGGTAGTAACGACATACGGGATACTCTTGGACAGGTTAGATTACACAGATAGTGCTTGTAACTCCCCCCATTTACCTTAGCCCCTTCGTTAGTGTTACAAACACGAGTTCTAGCTCCCCGACTAAAATCCGGATAGAAAAAGAATTATTGAACGTTTTAATTGCACTCTAGAGGTAGCGTTGAAAGAACTTGCTTGTTCTTTAGGTGTGATGTAAGTGATCGGTCAAATTATATTGAGATTCTTGGTTATATTTTATATTTTTTGTTTAAGTGCTAACAGTATTACAATTTAGCATTCAAATATACATATTAACACGCTGACCCGTCGGTGTAGGTAAAAGTGTATTTGATACACCACACACTTTTCACCACAAAATTAGGAATGGAAATAAACTTTACATGTACCTACTGTTCGACGTAAACAAAAGATTTTGTAGTAATAATTAGGAGTAGTTCTTATCGCATGATTGTATGATTTGGTTGTCTGACGACAATTCATAAAAAGCATATAAGATGGAATAGACATGCACTTTTCCCAGACGGGATTCGAACTGCGAATCTTAACATATTTATTACCGATTGCACAGACGCCTTCGCTATGCCAATTTGTAAAAATATACAATTTTCTGCAGCTTCTTTAAGCTTATAATGTCAGAGCCCCACTCCAACGATACTATTTCAATATAATTTCAGAATTCCGAGTATAAATTCCAAGTCCTTATAACAACTCGGTCAAACTACGTTCATTTCTGTGCAGGAATTCAGTAAGTGCGCTACAAACTCTACTAACTGAATTAACTATAACAGGATTATTCACAGTAATATTACGTGGACTGTGTTAATAAACGGCATCTTTGATATAGAAGTAATCAGTGGAAATATTTGTTTAATTGATTGTGAGAAAGCGAATGAAAGATTATAGAAAAGCTATGGCAATTTGAATGACTTTGGTCAAAATACATGGGGCGATATTTATTTATTACATCTCTCATGTTATACCCGAAGGTAGGCAAAGGTGTATGATGTACAACTGCTTTTTTTTTTTTGTTGATTTTTTTTTTTTTTTTTTTAAAGACAACTCCCGCACTAAGAATTGCTCTTGTGACGCGGGGACTTTTACAAACATACAAACAACGGACACAAAGCACAACCAGACCCGAAGCAATTATTTGTGGATCGCACAAATAATTGCTCCGTGTGGGAATCGAACCCACGACCTCCCGTTGCAGTGGTATCGGCGTGGCGACCTAAACCACTGCGCCACGGAGACAGTCAAAACTGCGTTTGGATATTTACTATATTAGTGTCTTGTAACAAAGGGCGAGCCTGCTGCCATATACCTGGCTAATAATTGAACTTCGGGCTACTATATGTATATCTTGTCTTAGTCTAGAATAAATACATATAGTCTGTATGCCCCTGTTTAGATAAAATGGCTAGCTACAGTAACGACGATGAAAGACCATATCAATGATCTACTTCGAATATACTATCCGAAAGATAAAAGGACAATTACACGTTTAAAACACAAAACCCTCTTTTGTCTCCTAAGTCGGATAACATACGAAACACGACAACTTACTTTAACGAACGCCTCATAAAATGTACGGAGGTATGGTACTAATGCATGTCAAGAGCAGAAGTGGGCCTATTGCGTTCTCTGAAGGTTTACGCGGAAACTTGGTCCCACGCAAATATTTATGGGTACAACAATCTTGAGGAAGAAAACATGAGTATTTTTTGCTGAGATTTTCTGTTTCTATGAATATCTCTTTAAATATTACGTGGAACAGTGTAGAATTAAAAATACTGCATGGGAAATTTTACTCGGGAGATTGTAAACTATTTATATTATGGATCACCGCTTTATTTACTATCTTTTTTATATTGACTTCTTGATCATACTTATATATTCGGGAAAACTCGTCGCTTAGTAATACATTATAGCATATCCGTTATAAAACAATGTCTATAACACAAAGTAGACAGAAGAGTCATCGCAGATAGCTTATATTGTACGACGGAAGGTCTGATCTGAGTCGTTTATCCTAACTTTATGCCCTTCTTGTTGAACTTGCCCTATAACATCTAATGATTTTGCTAGCATTTTATACTTCCACGTAGTAAAGCTGACAGCATTAAATATTCTCAAACGCAGAAATTAAATTAAATCCGATAATATCGTGTTAATTATATCGCTACTTGCAACAGCAAGCCGCGGCCGCCGCACACGCTCGTCCACCGCAACCATATAAACTATTTGTGGTCACAATAATGGTTACAAAACGCTTCGGTAACAATATAAAACGTAGCGAGCTAATCTGCGGTGCTATGCTGTTAGTCGACAACGGGATTAGTGTTCGAAACTGAAAAACTGTTTTTAGGATTGTTATGTTATTTTTACTACAATCGTCGGTATTGCGTAGCAAGCCTAAGGCGTGATTTTATGGATATGTATGTTATATCCATAAAATCACGCCTTAGGCTTGCTACGCACGTATTCGGTTCGGCACGTTCGGTTCGGCAATATTTATCGTTAAACAAAACTGACTCGACTAGTTTCTTCGGCTTGTACCGATTGAGTTCATCTACACATATTCCGATTAATGCCGAACCGAATATGCTTGTCGTAAGCCTTTCTTCTATATGAGTAGACAGCGGTTTCAGTATTATATCTTCTAAACATTACAGCACCTAACTTGATGTGCTTAGGTCCGGTTTCACTTCTTCTAAGTAACTATCAGAAAACTTTTAGATGGAATTTTGTCAATTGTTTTTATATGTCATGTATTATTATCTAACAGAGTTTATACAACACTTATTAATTAACTGTAAAACTGGCCTTAAGTTGAAAAGGCGCATCAATCGTTCCTACATTATATTCGTTAAACTAAATATAACTATATTATAACTGTATTGTATTAAAATTTTTTGTGTTATGTTTCAGTTGCCTGAGACGCGCGGATATCATCAAAGTGTTCGACGGCAGAGACACCAATGCACCGACTATATCCATGCTGTGCAACGAGCTTACAGGTAATAAATAAAAATCTTCTTTACTGACAATATACAATTACTATCATATTGTAGTTTTGAGGTATAGAAAAAACATATAAATCACCTTAAAACTTAAGGTGTCACGTCCATCTAGTTCACTTCCTAAAAATAAATCAAACAAATGGCACATTTTTAGAAGTCTTTTTGAATTATCACAAATGTGTCAAGATTAGAGTAAGATATAAGTCTGACTGCATTAAATACCAATAATGTGATTAAAAACAAAAGTCACACAGAGGAGAGAAAAAACTAACATTCCATTCATCCAATTTTACTGCTCTCAATTGATAAACAAAAACAGTAGCTCAGATATCTACGTTACGTGTCAGATAGTATCCATCCAATAACCCAGCTCGTAATACAAACAATAGGTACACGTAAAGATAATTACTTTTCATTCAGCTCTACGTCAATTACAAATATTGCATTCACACACCCAAAGCGCAATTATTTTCTGAACTCGTTTTATCATTAACTGGTTTTCGTAATTATTTTTTGGAAAAATGAAGTAACACTTATCTATACATACGTATAAAATGAGATTAAATACAGAAAATTTTGACTTAAATGAAAAGTATCTCCACAAAGTTTATTTTCTATTCAATGTGATTGAATAAAAACAAACAAAAAAATGTGTAATGATTGCTATCGCATCAATCCAATTAATGTTTAACAACTGTGGATTATTTTATTATTTTAGCTTTCAAAATATCTGTTATTCAGATTCCATAATTGTTCGTTTACATTTAGGCTCATCTTTACTATTACCGACAAAATTCATAGAAGCTGGTATTTGTATACAATTCTTAGGCAATAAAAAAATACTTCACAACAGTCAGTTTTCCTATTCATAGTATTTGCATATTCGAATGGAATAAAATATTTTTACATTAAATATATCTTCAATAACAAGAAATACTGAAAGTTTTCCTTCATTTTATCACAACTATAATACGATTGTCGTTTGAAAATCCGTTTGAAGATCTAATTTCACGCGATGCGACGACGCGTGACATTGTATTGCACTCGCCGTGGCAACAATAGATTCTTCGTCTTTTTAATTTCAAACTGCATTCCAAAACCTTGGCTTTAGGTCGTTGCAATTCTATAATTTTATCTCTGTCAGTATATTGCTGTTATTCTTTTTTAATACATTTTTGAAACATTTAATGTACCTCTCTCCGTTACACGTGTAGTTTACATACTGTTACCGTAAGAGAATAAACAAAAAAACCCTTTCTGCATGTTAAGAACAGGACTTTTGTATCTATGCATATGCAATACTTTTTAGTACAACAGTAAACCATGGCATTACAATTTCAAAGAAATCATTTCAAAATATCATACTTTTATAGACTCACGATTTGCCTCGTCGCTATTCTTTTTCTTCGAGTTCTTTTTGATGATTTTAGTAGCTTTATGGATCCATGAGAACAACTTATATGGGATCTCTTACTGACTCTGCACAGACCTTATAACTATCACTCTCAAATGACTTCTACAGAGAACATTCCGTAGATCACTTTATCTATACTTCCTGAAATCTTTAAATGAAAAATACGATAACATAATGAGAAGTTATTTTAGTACGAATCCTTAAATAAAACGATAGCTTAATAGATTACTACGTATGCATTACCCCATTATTCTTGTTAATGGTGCTGGCATGAGACCAAACGGTTAAGGATGCCATAAAAATATAAGGCAACAGTTAAGGACATCGTATTTCTAATCTCCTTGAATGATGGAGACGTGCTTACAAGTTGTCACGTAAATTAGGTTTATCTAACACTCTTTGCATTTAATACAAGCCGTTTAAATGTATTTGATTGGTTAAGGTTACGTGTAACAAACAAACGCTCAAACGCAGAAATGTTCCTCAAATAATAACACTTAATAATCGCAAAATTCTTTTGTCACAATGACGTGATCCGTAGACATCACTTTCAATTGATTCAATTGTGTTTTATTTTAAATTGTTTTCCTACAGTAGATATCGTTATGCTTTGTATAGGGATACAAATGAAATTATTATAATAACAAAGGAATATTTCAAACGCTCTATAAAGTGTTTGCAAAATGTAAAGTTAGGTCATACCCGTACATACGTTCGGCAGCTTGCCATAAAAATGAAAAGCATGAAGAAAATTTTCTAAGCGAGCTCATATCATGGAGGCCTCAAGAGATTATGTGACACAGCTCGTTTGGTAGGGAAATTGCAATATTAGTTCCAAAGGTAGAGGCTATAATCATTTTTTTTTTAATTTTGTCGATCGCTAGCCAGTTTCGATAGTCAATAGTAGGAAGAAATCGCCTCTCTGGCCTAATCCTAAGGAATCGATTTAATCTATCCGAGTATATTCTACTCACAATCGTATCGACTCCGTCACCTCGACGACGTCCAACAGTTCCCTTTTTGAATGAATAATGCCACGTCAAAGCACTGACTTGAGGTAGGGTTGCCTCAGACTATTTATAGAAAAACTAAAGGACTCTACACGCGCGAGCAATTAAGGTGAAATAAATATTGATTTTATATAAAAAAGTAGCCTATGTTTAACGCTGATCTTCAGTGACAAACGATTCAGGGGTTTTGACATGAAAGCGGAACATATAGATAGACTTTAGCATTTGTAATAAATATGTACATATATATTTGTACTGCCTAATATTTACTTGTGAGAGACACATAAATATTATTTGTAGAAAAGGCAGCTAAATGTATGGACTTAATATTTAATATTACATTTTAGCGTTTCTGGTTCATACGTTTAGAAAATGTTCACTGTTATTTCATCTTAGTATTGTTTAATTTAACTTAAAAAATACTTAGCTAATTATAGCTTACCTAAGTATCTTTTATTTAAATTATGTTCTTATTTAAAAAATCTACTTAGTAGTAAAGACCTTTGCAATTAATAAATACGTATTTAATAGTTTATGTCGCATTATAATGTTACCTTAATTTAAGAGTACGTAGTTGTTAAGCCGTATTACCAAAAGTCGAAGCTATTCTTAGACATCCTTGCACATAACCTACTCGCTTCAGTTGCGCAGTGCCGTGAATGCCGTGATTCCTTCCCCGTCTGCCTAATTTACAGGTTTTATGTATTCAAACAATGGTGTTCCTTTCTTTGAAGAAGACTATAGTAAAATACCCTTTGTTTTAAATATGAAAGGTAATTAATCTTGTGAAACTGTACAGGTAATGTTGTCGAATATTGAAAGCTAATATCTCCTGCAAACAATATTAAAGAATTTATCGAGGTAAGAAACTAAATCTATATACTAATATTATAAAGCTGAAGAGTTTGTTTGTTTGTTTGTTTGTTTGAACGCGCTAATCTCAGGAACTACCAATAGACCATTTATCGAGGAAGGCTTTAGGCTATATAACATCACGCTACGGCCATTAAGAGCGGAGTAGCAACGAAAAATGTTACAAAAACGGGGAATTTTTTTTTCATTCTTTCTTATGTGACGCAAGCGAAGTTGCGCGGGTCAGCTAGTTCTTTATACATATGTAACGACTGTTATATCCGATAGTGTAGACGAAGACGTGTATGAAATAAACCTACGTTTTGTCATTACCAATTAAGTGTCATATAGAGAATTCTGCCATGTACAGGTACATTACCAAACTCCTTGCTAATATCGAAAATTATTCTAATATAAATTCAAATATAGCCGAGTGGTCGCAGGTTTGAACCCGGGGCAACACACCAGTGACTTTTCGAAGTAATGTGTATTAGAATGAACCATCACTTGCTCTAACGGTGAAAGAAAACATCGTGATTGAAGGTATGCAAAGTCAAAGTCCCCAACCCGCACTTGGCCAGTGTGGTGGACTCAAGGCCTGACCCTTGCCTAGCAGTGGGACAGTAACGGGTTAAAATTAAAAAGAAAATAATAATAAAATAGACCAATACTACTTTACTCGATCCGGGAACACACTAAATACACACAGTCCTATAATAATGTCCTCCTAGCCGATATACGGCTACGGCGGTCAGTTTCATTGAAACTGGCCATCTGTGCAGGACTTTGTTTATAGTGTCCAAGTGTGTGCACAATACACAGGTACACTCTCTATTCCATCACTCTCAAAGTCTGGTGGGACGGATAACCGACACGACCAGAGAGATGTCAGGCGCAGGACCGACGGCTTTACGTGCTCTCCGAGGCACGGAGGTCTTCGACCTCAACTTCCCAACTCCGGGCAATCTCTAAGAAATTCTTAACAGAAAATCTCAGAAAAGACTTTTTGGCCCGACCCAGGATTCGAACCCGAGACCTCTCGCACAGCAGCCGCATATACTACCGACCGCGCCACAGAGGCAGTTAAATAGTCATATATTATTATACTATCACTAAGACTTAATTAAACATTATTTCATTATCTCGATAAATTAAACAGATTATACTAATTAAATGTATTTACTATATCAACTACTATCGACAACATTTGCAATTATACAAGACCTTGACCGTTTGAAACAGTTATCTTAGCAATTAATTTGTAGTCAAGTAATCATAACATTGCGTGATTAACACTTCGTTATATTGCATGAGGTAAGACACTAATAATAATAATATACAGATAAATCTATATATTCAATCTATTCTAAATTTCGTAAGCCGGTTTTGTTTCATAGCTGCGCCCTCATAAAGCCGTATAAATGTCGATGGCCAATATAAAAAAAATAGTACCCAGTTTTTTTTATTAACAATTTTATGAAATAAAACTTAAGGCTACTGTCTGGAGTTTATGAAAAAAAACATTAACTACATGATAACCCCAAATGGTAGCTTTAAGTTAATATTTTAAGCCCTTCAAACATACCACGAAGCTACCCTATACAAGGTCACAATCAGACAAAGAAATATTAGCCGTAAGGTCAGAGAAACCTATACGAATTATTGAGTATCCACAATACATAAGTAATAAGACAGTCATACATTTATGTTTGTATAGGTCCTAATCCGATGTTCTTATTCCCTTTCATTAAGCTTTTTTCTGTTCCGAATTTACTCAACCCAAAAGTCAGTAACAATGGTTTGGGATCAACTTAGTCGGTTCATCTTTTCAATACCCCCTCTCAAAAACCCTTAGCAACAATAGAACAGCCTCGAAGTTATTCAGAACATGTTACGTACAGCTGTTTCCGTCTACAACGCAGGAACTGACGTACAAGAGAATTTCGCATCTCAAATTTCGATGTCTTTGATGCCGAATCTGGTAAATCTTTACGTAACGTGCGTTTTTGGGAATCAACACTGATCTTTTGTTGTGCTTGCTGAGAAATTGGAATTACGTGTTTAGCATAAAATCAATAGGAGAGTTGACGATTTTCAGTGCGACTCCGGGTTGTAATTTCTGTAAATAAACTAGAGCTTTATTTTGATTTTTATTTGATTTTCATATTTTATATTTACAGAGTTACCAAAAGGCAAACCACAGATTTTTTCATAATTTATAGGAGTGCCATACCAACTGCCGTAGAATTAGAAAATTCTGCGATTTGTGATAGATCAATTAGACAATCTTGATGCACTATATACTTACTTTGTTTTTACGAAACCTTAAAGGTTAATTTTGTTCCAGGATACGAGGTGCTGTCAACAGGACCGGCGCTGCTGATCCAGTTCACGGCCAACTCCGCAACGCCGGGACAAGGGTTTGCAGCTACGTTCCTCTTTCAGCCACCTCCAGATTCCACCGCTGCTGGTTTGTATGACCTAATATGAGATTGTAAAGTAAAAGGTAATAGACTAAATATGGAAATAATTCAGGCTTGGTCAAAATTAAAGGTATAAAGGACCTAACAACGGTAGGTAACTAGCAACAGTAAGAAAACGATGTTTCAATAATTTTATGTATTTGTTAGATAAATAATCTTGTTAATTCCCGCGTACATCCGTCAATACTTTAAGCATTCATTATAATACTGCAATAAGGAATATGGCGAGTAAACCTATGATTAACTAAACGCCTGACTTTAATTCCGAACTATTAAGAACTAGCTTTAATCCAAGAAATTTTGCATAGAAAATGATATTATAATTTCATCCAAGAAATTCTTCGACCAACTCCCCTTTGTATAGTAAGTGAAGAAAGAATTTCTACTTTATACATTCAGTGGAATTGGAGTGAAATTGTGACCAGCGCGTTGTAATAAGCGTCGGATCCAGTTAAATTGCGAGTGCCGCTAACATTATATGAATAGAAATGTTGGCGGAAGTCCAGCCCACCTGAGGTGTTTGCTTATTTGGAGAACGTATCTAGGAAATTACACACTAGAGATAGCAGAAAACGTTAGACTCTATTTAGCGTTTAATTTTAAAACTAAAATTGTTAAACTATCTATTCGTTTAATGCTTCTCAAGTGATTTTCAAAATCACGCACAGAAATAAAAACACTGTTTGTTTAGAGTCGAGACTAAAGCACTAGCTTTAAAAAGTTTGGATTCAACGCCATCTAGCGGAATTTTCCCAAAATGCTTAATGACACAGTGGTGCAGAAGCTGAAAATTTTCTCTGTATGAGCCAAATAGGATTGCACGAACGTAGAAGTCTTCATACTGAAAACACAGAGGGCGCTATACGCAAAATTGCTAAACTATACTATTTGTTACAGATTCAGATCGACTACTTAAGCTGAGTTTTGGAAAAGCTTTCGAGTCTCTTGGGCCCGAAGTAAGCGCCACAAGTAAGTAGAACCTTCTTTGCTATTATTAATTCAGCGGTGTTCAATATTTGATAGGTAACTGCGTGCAAACAGCGCACCTACGTAAAATAGGCAGCTATCTAATCTTGTACCGTGAACAGTTTTATGTTAGCAACCTCCAGTATTTTCTTTAGGTGTTATTCATTATGTACCCAAAGAGCGTCTTTAAAGACTCATTTTATCAAGGAGCATTTAGCAATTTTGAAACTGTTAGGCAGTCAGTAGCAAGTTTGAAACATACTATTGAAATGTTTTGCGTTTTGCTCACCAATTGCAAGATCGCCAATTTAGGTATATACTGGAAGATTAGAAAAAGAAGAGCCATTTTCAGCTTGTCGTTTGATGAAAACTGTATGTACTGTAATGGGTAAGTATTATAATTATGATTATGAAACATATTTACAACAAAACCTCGCTCCTCCAAGTTTTATTTCTCAAACCGAAAAACAATACACTTGAAACAAATGTAAGGCTAAAATTTCTTCTTTAGTTAGTAACCACAAAATCGGTAACACTTTAAGAGTTTTATAGGATCCCATTGGCTACTATCGGCCTCTTTAGGATCTAATAAAAAAGGTATTACTACAAAAGTGGTCTGCTGTGAATAAGCCAGACTTTACGAACTGATTAGGTACTTTTTTTGGTTACGAGTTACCTTGGAACATGTTGTTAAACAAAGTGACTATCGATCATCTGAAGAAAGCAAACGCACAATTCATCAAAAATAAATGAGAATAATGATGGTCAGTGGTAGTTTATGATTTCAAAATTTTGTCATTCTAATTAATTACTAACAATTATGATACCCAAAATCAAGAACGTTTTTAACGGCGAACAAGGCAAAGCAAGTTTTACTCAAAACCCTTACCTAATTATAAAACTAAGCACTCATGATTCAAAAGCGCTACTCGCAGAAACTCACAACATTTCTTCCGTCATATAAAACTAAAAGAAACTGAACATTTCTTAAATAAGTAACTGGTTCCGTGTTAAGTGAGTCTTCATAATTATCGCTGCGAAGAGCACGGCTACAAATAAAGTTTGTACAGTCATGAGCACAGGTATGGGATACACTATAAATAAATATGCGAGAGCTAAATAACCGTAAAGATACCATGGTAAAATGTTTAGGCGAGCAAAATATTGCCGTCTTTCTTAAACTTACTTTTTATTTTTTATGGCAAGATAATTTAATATTTGTAGGGATTGACTATTTTACAGAAATAAATACAGACTAATTATTATTTAATTCTACAACCAACAAAATAAACAATACAAAAGACCTTCGTTCGGATACTAAACTTTTTGTGTTTCTTGTTCGAATGCATCAAAAATTTAACTAGAACATCAGATAACTTGATGTTTTCGATCTTAAACATTGCGTTCAAAAATGTGTTGCTTTCATTTTGCTCATAACTGTACAAGAAACAAGTGGAATAAAGCTGGAACTAAAAGGTATCTTGCACATTCGGAGCGTCTTTTACAAGTTGTGTTTCGATCCTTGATGTTTTAGTTTAATGAACTGTTTACTATGAACTGTGATACTGATATTTTCGTTAGAGTTTGCTGGTAACTTTTAGCTTTTGGCTGAATTTTAACTTCTACTTCATATACAAAAATGTTATTACATGTAAATTTATTATGGTTGAAAATAATATCATAAAGGTTTTTGCCAGCTCTAATTGAAGGACTGGCTTTAACTTCTCAACTAGCGAGATCAAACTGAATCTTTCATAATCTATACTTTAGATTACGAATTATTCAATGATGGTTTAGTTTCTCCGAATAATTGATACCTCAGAGTCTAAAGTATCAATATTTTAATAAAATAAACAAAAAATGGTCTGACTTGAATTTAAGATATGATTACTATTGGCAACCTTCATTCCTGGTCACTTGCTTAAAAAATACAGTTATGGAGTTTCCTCCATAACTGTATTTTTTGCGCATTATTTAATTGCGGATAAAGATTTTAGTTAAACAAAGCACTTTTGATTCGAGATTAATGTGTAGAGTATTTTTGCAAGTGAGAGTAATTTTACGCTCTAACACAAGCTTCCACGTGAAACGATAATCGTACAAAGGCTAGGTTGGATTAATTGTACCAGCAAAGCCAATTGTATGGCTGCTGCAAGCTGCTTTTAACTCAATTGAAATTGGCTTTCTAGTAATTGTTACATTAGTCTATTAGTAAGAGCTTTTTCAAAGCGCAGCTGCAATCTGTTACAAATAAATTTTGTTTGAATGGAATGTATAGAAAAATTATCATGACCATCACAATTTTGTGTTCTGAAGTCATTGACTTCAGAACACAATCATAGTCAACGCACCTTTATATATAATTACGTGATAATACGTACATACATATAAGTATACATATTATTATTTACATAGAGTATTGCTAATAAGCATCTATTGCATTCATAAAACACGCCCATAGGAGCATTCTTGAACCAAAATAATGTTAGCGACATAAACGAAACTAATCACAGATTTTGGTTTTATTAAACTATATCATTTTTTATAGTCACATAATTTCCGCACTACATGGTTGTAAGGGTGATGACATTTCAAACATCCAGTTCAAATACCAGTGTCACATATCAATCACTCTAATATTCCGACGATTTCATAAATAAGGATTCCCGAGTTCTTCAGACGATATCAATAAGTGTGTGAAAATTTTGCAATAGGATGGAAAATTACAATATATGCCGTAGTAGAATTATAAAGATAGATTTGATGAAAAATATAGAAATATGAGAACTACACACCAACTACTGAGTGTTACATAACGATGAATTGTTTGTAACGCAAGAATTGTTTATAGTAGGATACGAAAATTAACGCGAAATAAAGCATTTTACCTTTGAATGCCTGATACCAGACAGATCAATGTAACATGCGTTGAAGGCATTCGAAGATAAAATTGTTCGCATTAAGTGTCCCATGATATAAACATGCAAGGTAAAAGTTTATAAGTTAAGACTAGATTTGTAATAAAAAACAAAATATTATTCAATAAAATTTCTCACGAGAAATGCTTTGCTTGTCCGAAAAATTCATAGGAGCATATCCTCTAGATAAAAGTCCAGGTAATTCTCAATTCCCAACGAATAAACATGAGCGTGTGACGTCAGAACTGGAAATGCAACTCCGAATACTTCTGTGCAAGTAACTGCGGTGCATGAAGTATACATAGCTTTAATAAATAATCAAACGGGCTGCAGTGGTCGTACTATCTCACACCCGGAATGGAGGCCAAGGATTTGTGGCACAACAAAATGTTTGAATTTTTAAAATGGACACTTTTAGATTTTCAAATTTAAGTTCGGATTTGGATTAGTGAGTGGTATAGATACTGACGTTCGCGATATAGCATTCGGTTTTTCGATTTGTGAATATTTTAACTAGTTTGCGGTTTAAGTATGTAGAGAAGCGATAGTAGCTATCGATAAATTTTGTATGAAAACTGATACGCTACAGCAATACTAATTGCTAGCATGGTAATACAGCACTACAGAGATCGAAGTCTAGAGCTTAAAATCTAGGCTTTTTTAAATTTCATTTGGCTTTTCGGTATTGAATAATGAAATAAAGTCAAAAACATATAAATATTGTATTTCCGCGGAGCGTATTATTACACAAAACTAAGCAATAATTTTCTTTGTTTCGTTAACTGTATATCGTTTTATTCCCCATTAGTTGAAAAAAGATACTAAAATACCAAGTCCTCCGTCAAACGAGTGTTGTCATAATTAAATTAAAATTTCGACGCGACTTGCCTCGGGGGAACACGACTAAACACACACTGCAGACTCCGTATAATGGGAATAGCGAGGAATTTAGAAAACTCTATGTATTATGTTTAAAATGCAGGTAATGTTTACTGTTTAGTTTCAAATATGTTCTAAAATATTAAATGCTCAATTTACTCATTGCTAAAATACTTTTTGACTTCTAACACTGAACTTGTCCTCTCCTTTTACTGAGTGTAGCTGTAGTGAAAGAGACTCCATATTTATACTATCGTGGATTTTACGTCGAGCATTTATTATATTTGAAATTCCTTAAAATAATTAGTTCCTTTTCAATGCGCTAAATCCTTAATGAAATTGTAAAACGCAATTCTATCAGCTCATAGTCTCTTTATTTAAATTATATTCTAATTAGCAATTTGTTCTAAGAATTTTGTAAAGTCAATGGTAATAGATTTTTCTCTCACAATTTTCTTTGAAGTAAGATATTAAAGAAATCTTCAGTGAAATGTCTGAGCTACTCTCCGGGATTTGAACTCTGAAGCCACCTGGGTTTTCGACTAATCTTTTGAAATCTGTTCTTTTGTTTTGCTCTTATATTTGTCTGGTTTTCTAGTATGACAAGTCATTGTTATTGTTGCGATGTTACGAGTGAAATGCCCTCTAGGATTGGTGTAAAATAAATTTATGAAACTTAAGTGTCATTGAACTATAATAACGCATTTTATAGTTTGTTTGTTCTTTTCAATATAAAGTTTTCATTTATAAATTGGCAATAAGCTCGCCCCCTACTACATGGTAGCACCCTTGTTAATGGCGAAACGTTGATGTATTTCATACACCTCTGCCTAAATCTTCGGGTATAACCAATGTGATATTACGTATGCAGTATGTGTGTATATTTATTTAATCAGGATTTACTTATATTTATAATCAGGCTTGCTTTAGGCATGTATTTATGGAACAATCAAAGAAATACACTGTTTACCATTGATATCGCTTCAAATTATTTTCATCGGTAAGCATAACATTGCCGTAACACAAAACTTATCACGAGATACATACATAATACATATGAATTTATATAATAATAAAATCCGGAAATAACTAGTTATTCGTCTTCATTTGTGTTATCCGCCCACTGATTAATATATCTGTTATGTTCCGTATTCGTAGTGTTGTGATACGTATCCGAAAAGTAGCCGAGTATGAGGATTAATTAGATTATATACTTTTATGTCGAAGTTCGTAATGTATTTTTAGAAATGCAATAACAGTTCTCTATTTGATGTTATTCAAAGCTTTTTCGAGATATGTAGAATAGTAAATAGTGCAATTATAAGTTGAAATTCACATTACAATACAAAGTTTCGAAACGGCGATTGACATATGGACGACCTTACACAATATTTTTTGTAACAGCAATATTTATTTTATAATTTTGCCTTAAAAATCACAAAATCACAAGATTATTGAAGTGGTGGTTTCGTGAAATCTTGTATTTAAAAATACTATAACGAATTGCAGCCCATTTTAGTTAATTTAAAACGTAGAAAAAAATGTAGAGAGCTTCAATTTGTATCTTATTTTTAATAGAAAACAAACAAAAAACAGGAGCTTAAATCAACCATCAAATGTGTAACAAAACATACATGCAGTACGTTTTATAAAGGGTTAAGAAGATATAACAGCGCCCGTGAACCTCAAGCAGAATAACGATTATTACCGGACAGACTGTAATCGGCTTTTCCTCGTTAAGATCTTTAGCGACCCGGAAATTGAATATCGTATGGAACGAACATAATTATAACGTTTTTGTTTATAAAGTTATCTTAAAGTAGACTGTTTTTGGTGAGTATATTTTTTTCATGTTGAATATTAATTAATCCTATCCTACTAATAATATAAATGCGAAAGGTTATGAGTATGTATGGATGTTTGTTACTCTTTCACGCAAATACTACTGAATCGATAACGAAGAAATTGGGTATCTAGGTAGCTGAAGACCCAGAATAACACATAGGCTTCTTTTTATCTCGTAGTTCCCGAGGGATCAGGATTTCCACGGGAAGAGTTTCCAAGCGGACGAAGTCGCGGGCGGCCTCAAGTGATAAATAAGTATGAATGGATATTGTTATCAGTATTTGAAATAACATTACGGTGAATATAGGTAGAGCTTAACAAGTTAAACTTTTGTTTTAAATAATGTTTTTGAATATCCCTTGCCACATTTCAACTAAATTTAAGCGTGTAACTGATACAAATAAATATAAATTAGAATTATTTTGAATAGTAATATTATTAAAATTATGCATTCTCTAATATGCAAGTTTACCCGTTTTAGAAACCAGCAATCAATATTGAATTAGTTACTGTTTTTATTTGCATTAACATAATAGTTTATACAGCAGCCGTTGTGGTATAAATAATAACGAATTTTGTGCTCCAATTTTGTTGAAATGATTCCTTTCAATTACAATTGTAGGTCAATTAATAATGGTTCAATTAAAACGGCTAATTATCTGTCGGTAGCATTAAATGAGGAGAATTTTATTGCAGTTAATAACAAAGTGACATTGTTCAGTGGAAGTAATACTGTTTATTGTTGCAGAGACCAACGTAATTATGTGAAACGATACTTACGTGGAGCGGTTTTGTTGCAAATTATAAAAGGTTATTTATAACCTTTATCTTAAATTTACTTTCTCATATTGATGTCCTGAACACTTTTTTTGTGTAAGGGCTAAAAGACTAAACTATAAACTCCCGGCAAAATAAAGGCAGCCTTGTAATGACCTTCAAGACTTCCAAATATTCACTAATTAACATACTTACTATTTAGCAAAGACATTTTTTAAGACCTTTCCGTTTCTATGCTTTTAAACAATATCAAGACAAGTACTTCTATTTTCAAAAAAATCAACCAAGTTCTTTACAGTGGCTATTTTTATCCGAAAAATCTAAGACGCGTCACTAGACCACATAACAAGAGATATCACAGCCAACACTTTACTTTGTTCTATTTACCATTTCGTACATAAAACGGAACATCTGACTGTCGGTCCGTTTACGACCAACAGATCCTATTTTTATTATTCGGAATCTTTTACGAAACCACAATATATGTATCAAGGCTGGTTTTGCTTTATTACCTACTTGAAAGTTTCTAGAAAAGTTTACAACTCCAGAGAAACATTTTGCTCATACAGTTTTCAACTTCGAAGACGGCAAATTAAGTCATTTTCCAAGTGTAAACGAGTACTTCTTTGAAACAAGAATTAACTTGCGCTGTGGAGTAGGCGAAGCCTAAATATGGAGTGCAACATAAAGTAAATATTTTTTTTAATTAAGTTGTAAAATTCTCACTTACTCTAATATAAACCTGGAGAATTTTATGTGATTAAACTACCTCTTGGACTGATTTTTTGAAACGATGTAAGCTATATTAATTGAAAAAGCCATCTACAATCTGAGACAGCGAAATTATCACCATAAAAACAAAAGTACATAGAAATTTGTTATTGATGGTAATAGCAAAAAAACCATCAATACCTAGCAAACATACATAGGTATATCACAGTAATTTCAATGCAAAATCAAGCCCTAGAGAACTACAACCAAACACGTTCCCAAAAAGATACGCAACAATACTGAAACCTAAACAAACTGAAAACTAGGTACGAACTACAAATCAAACAACACGCCATTGTTTTTTGAAAAACTCTTCCACCTCTAGTAATTATAACTGAAGTTGTAACAACTGTTAACACAATCATAATGTTGGCATGTTTTGTTAGCAAAAACTAGCGCATAGCAATCGCGACTTGTTGACAAAAGTTCCCGTACGGCAAAGCCACGTACACAATCACGATTTGTTACTCTGAACTTTGAATGTTTAAACAAAATGGAAATTGTTATGTTTGTTTTCGTTTGCTGTTATTAACTATGTTATTTTACTGATTGATTATTAGTTTCTAGGCGATTAAGTGCCGGTTTTTTGCATTGTCAGTTAATGTGTGCCATGTATAGCTTTAACAATTCGACTCTGATTGTGTGTAAAGCTACGGAGATTAAAAAAACGAGACGACAAAATGATTTGTCAAATAAACCATTGTACCTAATTACAGGGTGATTTTTTATTACAATCATTATTAACCCACATTCATCTATTGCAAACGATTGAAGTTCATTCATAAAACAACTAACAACTGGTTAAACGTCAAGGATCTGCTATGCAATGCAACTGTCAGACTACAAAGGTCAAGATATTTCGAGAAATTATCTTGGGAACTAGATAGGAATCTAGTACAGATAGTTTAAACCAGGTCATATGGAAAACAAAGAGAGGGTTCTCTGAGTCTAAGCGATTTTCGATATTAAGCCTACATTAAAAGCGGACGAAAATTATGGCGTAGTGATTGGGACGTAGGTTCCATTTATATTCACAACGTGTGTATGATCTGTGAAGTACTTAAATTGCTACATTTATATATCATGCCTGTTATACCAGGAAGTGTAGGTAGAGTTGTAATATATCCACGTTTCTTCGTTAACAATATCAGTCCGATGTAATAGGGCGAGTAATAATTCTGAATATACCTTGTGCCCCTTGTTTTAATGTATAAAAGTCTTCGTATCGAAAAATTCATTATTGTTCGGGACTTCTTTAAAAAAACCTTTGGTGATGGTTGTTCTAATCGTAATAATAGCTTACATGCTTAGAAGTATATCTTCGTAAATAGTAACATAATATACAACAGTAGCAACAGTGGAAGTTTGTTAGAACCGTTTGAGATACTCTTACAAAGGAACGTCTGATCTCGACAGGTCATGCAAAACTAACTCGCCAACTTGAGAAATGTTCCTCGAAAGATATTTTACTAGCAGTGCCAATTTATACCGGACACAATGAATATCATACAGTCACTTACATTTTGAAACGGAGAAACGTATGTTTTCTTTACATGGTTTTGATATACAATCATCAGTTTTTATGAATCTATTATTCGATTTTAGAAATAGGTCTATCAGCTATCGTCTTAATGATTAAGTAAGTCAAAGAATTGAAGATTTTCTGACACTACTAAGTTAAACTAATTTCCACATAATATTGGTTTCCTGAATTCGCAGAAATACGTGTACTTATTTTTCATTAACAAGAGGCCATTTACGACGAAAAAAACAATATTCAAAGGTTCTTACCTCATTTCTCCGTTCTTATACGTTTAATTTTGACGACAAAATAAATGCAAAAATGAGGAGCTTTGGATTACATTCGCGGTGTGATGGGCGGAAAACTAATTCCCACATTGTGGAAATTTTGTACATGATCTTAGATAGTCATTCGATTTTAAAAAAGTAAAATACTGTTTATACTAAACTAGTTGACCCGCGCAACTTCGCTTGCGTCACATAAGAGAATCATAATTTTCCCCGTTTTTGTAACATTTTTCACTGGTACTCTGCTCCTATTAGTCGTAGCGTGATGATATATAGCCTGTAGCCTTCCTCGATAAATAGGCTATCTAACACTGAAAGAATTTTTCAAATTGGACCAGTAGTTCCCGAGATTAGCGCGTTCAAACAAACAAACAAACAAACAATCAAACAAACAAACTCTTCAGCTTTATAATATTAGTATAGATACACAGAAAATTACATAGTTATTCTGCCTACAAAAAGTTAGAAATAAAACACTAAGATCTCTTCTCTAGTTAACAAAGCATTTGTTCTTTACATTAAAATACTCTTAACAATTAAGACAAGGCACAGACAGATAGCCAGATTCAGATTCCAAATTAATTACGACAAACTTCAATTTCACGAACTGTTTACTCCAACTTTTAAAGACTTATAAGTCTGAAAATAAATTGAAATTACTTTCAAAGCAACGACAAAGTTAGAACTTACAACTTAGGTAATATTAGACCTCAGTCAATAACTTATCCCTAGATAAAAACAAGTTGAACTCTTAATCATAAAGTTTTGTTTGGCTACGGCTGCCAAAATTGCCTTAAGCCAAACTTGGTTTAACCCTACGCGTATTTTTGGAACGGTTCGGTTGAATATGGAAAAATACAGTTCACGTGAAACATGAAAATTGAGCTTGCAATATTTTGTTTTATTCAAAAGTGACGAATGTTATGTGGAATCAACTGCACATTTCGATTTCGATTGGATAACCGCACAATGAATAGATATGAATCTCAATCAGAAGTCATTCGATGGTACAAGCCTGGAGGCTCTGCAGCTGACATTTATTGCCGTTTTCCGTGTGTCATATTCTCTTAACCGCTGCATTTCAATTAAGTGTATTTCGGATGAAGAGAACCGCAAAATTCACGTCTTAATCCTCACTGCAGTGTTTTTGGAAGTCTGACAGCTCTAGAACACTTTATAATTCGTGCAATACATTTGACTATAAGCCAAATTCGAGTCTTTAGGGTAAAGATCAGTAAAAACTCTATCGAGTCATTTTGTTTTTTATCCAAAAACTTTATTTTGAATGCAGGTCACTGTAAGTAAAAGACTCAAAAGAAACCTTTAATACAAGAATATTTCTTTGTGGGACAAAACGCACGTTGCATTTTTCAAAGATGTCGTTCCAAAGACTTTTTCATTACACAATTAACGCTGTCTTTTGATCAAGCCTGTACCTAAGTATAATTTCCAGGTACTTCATCTTCAAGTAAAAGACTTAGTTTAAAGCAACTAAAAAGCTTATTATTGTCCGTGAAGTAAAAGAAAATGCTTCTGGAACTTTCTCCGAGGTAATATTTTTGCAAGATAATTTATGTTACCGTACAATTTTAATTGGACTTACTTTCAAGTAATTTTGAGAAGAATAAAATATTTAATTTTGATTACAAAGTTTCTTTTTATAATTAAAACCATTAGAAAAATTAACTGTAACTAATTTCGTTAAAGCTCTAGAGATTGTTTCATCAAAATTGTATATATATATTAAGTTAGTAATTCAATGACGAATAGTGAAACACTTTCAGTTTTTAAATGAACGAGATCTTAATTTGATTCACTCATTTGCACAACCAATCCATTTACTCCGACTAGCTATTTTGAAATTAAATCTAAATCAAAACTGACAAGAGCGGCCTCTCTCTTATAGAGAACGATTATGAGTTAAATACCAACAAATTAGTACAATACTTAAGTTTTAACTTTTAAAGTGGCCTTGGTTTATGGTTTTTCTGCCTCTTAAATTGTATGATATGAATTAGAAACTACTATTCTCTTTTAATCATACTCTGAAACTTCGACTTTTCACCCGCATATATGTATATAATCACGGATTTTTAGCCAGAGATAAAAAACAGTGATTAAAATACTATATTTTTAAAACAATGTTACCGTATTTTTAACATCGTTACACTGTTCCAAACTCATAATATCCTAGTACCCTAGTTATTAAGAATTGAGATAAACTTGCTAGCAATTATCTGAACGTAGCGCACATCATTAAGTTTTTCAACCAATACCAAAGAAGTAATTAATGCTTATTGCTCTCAATAGAATTCTGCTCCTTTTTGTATTGAACGATTGAAAAGTGCTTTTAATTACTCAATGGAATGAAACGTATGTAATTCTGAATGCAAAAGGCTATAATGAAAAAGGTATATGTAATTGAAAAACCTTTTTCGTGTAGTATAATGTGAAGAAACGAGGAAGTGAGTAATAAATCAGTATTTTGCGTAAGTCCGAATAGAGTACGGGTAGAAATGGTAAATAAACAGAGAAGAAGTTGGTATAAATCAATCAAAACTGTTTGTAACTGTCCTTCTCATGTATATGTTGATATTCGATTAACATAAACTGCAAGGATGATTTGAAGCACGAGATACCGTCAATGCTTTTGGGATTTATCATAATATACCGCTGGTTCCTAGCCTTGTAAGTATGATAGAAAATTAGTAGGTTAACACATATATAGCTTATGAAATTTACCAACACTCTGACTGACTGAGTATTTATTTGTCGAGAATGCACGAAGTCAAATATTTGACTTTGTAGCCCCTATCATTTCACTTGCTAATTAATAGGGGTTTGCACAACCTCATTACATTTAGGAAGAGCTTTAAAGCAATTTGAACGGAGAATACAATTGTTTATATCGTCAAATGTCAACCAACTTAGGCTTCGACTTGGGCCTAAATTAGACAATATTTTGGTCAGTTTTGATGGGAAGCGACGCGCATTGAGCGATATGATTCCGCAAATTTATTGTGCAATAACCTTGCAGGTGTAAAGACGGACTTAGTTGCGATAGGACAAGATTCATTTGGTTATTCCATACAAATGAAATGCCTAAAGTCAAAAAAGTACGATACTACATTTGTTTCATTTTGCCAAGCGGCTTCAAGGTGCTTCTTAATAACATAGTAGAAGTAGAACATTCACGTACCAGCCCTACAGTTACAAACACGAGAATCGCAACAAACTTCCATACTCATACATACCCACTTTGTTTATGAGCGTGCCTAGTTTGTTTAAAAGTATATAACTTTAACTTCAAAGTAGGATGCATGATTGTGGCGTTTATTTACAACCATTGAGTGTAACTGTTTTATGTGTATACTGCTTTATACGTGGTTTTGTCTGTGCTTTTGCACTATTTGAGAATAGGAGGAGAGGTACAACATATTCGTGAAATCATGTTTGTTTAATTTGACTATAACTAATTAAATCCAGTAGTTACTAATTGTAAAATATAATGTTTCTTATTGAGTAAGTTTTATCTTTATATAATTTTATTCATTTAAATATATTAGGGCGCAGATCGGCCTTATACTAATCATGAAAGCAAAAAAATATTTTGTGTCAGTTTGTCAATACAACTAACTAGGTTTTTAATATAACACAGAAACGACTCTATGCAAATGAATTTTCATGTCATAAAAGCTTTACGACTAGCTTAAAAACTGCAATATTATTTTCTATATTAATCGTCTATATGCAAATATTGTTCACAAGGAAAGTTGCGGGCGATGGCTAGCGTCGAATAATACCATTCGTTTGAGCGAGAGTTTGTATAGTGGCTTGCAAATCATGGTAATGTATGGGCGATAAGTGACAGTGTTAGAGTCAAGCTTTGTGAAGGTCATAGGGAAAATAAATGGGTTTGTGTATTTACTGAAGCGAAGAAAAATGTTTTTTGTATTTTCTGCGTGAAACAGTTTTTGGGATTAGATGGAAGTGAGATTTGAGATAAGGTTTTGAAATGACGTTGCTATTAAGTAGCTTAGACTAACATATGTTGAATATGCATATCTATTATGTATACAATTATACATGCATACATATTATGCAATTGTTTGGCTGCATTGTGGTATACTCTTTGGTCGATAGCCCGGATTGAGTAAATCTTCCCTTCCTAGTTTTTTTTACGAAAAACGTCCGAATCTTTATTTACGATACAATACCGGTTCACATTACAGCTTTAGTAATACAATTTGATTGATTATTATATCCAACCAAAATAAACTCAATTTTATAAAATAACGTCCATACAAAGATGTTGCTTCAATTCGTTCTATTTGAAAATAAATTAACATTAGACCTACTTATTTATCTTTAGTAATATTTTGGTAAATACACGTAAGCAAAGCAAAACGGATGCCAGTTAGCCAACAATATCGCTCACGGATCCTCAGTTTACCTACCTATCTATCAGCAGTTCAGCGCATCAGTTATCTAGGTCAAACTGCCGCAGACAAGTTAAATAATTGAAATCACTTTATCGAACATCGATATTGTGGTAGCTTTGTATAGGCGGCAACTGCTAAATGTCAAAAGGTATCTCGCTGTTGTAGGTATCACGCTTTGTATTATGGAACAGAAAGCAGAAATGAAAGAAAAGTAAAGTATATATGATTCAAATTAGATAGCAGTGTTTTATAGTGAGCGATGTTGTTTTGTTTTTTGATTGTAAACAGTTTCGATGTACTCATAGTCAGCATGCATGAGCAGAGCGTGTTCATATTTCGGCGTTACTTCTCTTAGCCATTTAAAAATGTTTATACCTTCTAACCGGCATGACTCTCTCCCCACATAATTCTTACACTACTTTAATCTAATTAAAAACACTAAATATGGATTATGGAACTTTCAAGTATATCTACCGCTTATCTGAAAACCCCTTACTTATGATTATTACAACCACCGATATCATATAAAGCGATTAAGGTTAGATATACGTTGATAGGATGACAGGAGCCCTCTCGTTTATTGATTAAAAACGTAATCTTAGCTCGATCACCTACGCGTCAGGCGTATGGCAATTTCCAATATCCTGATCGCTTATTGTATCCGTATTGTATTGTACCCATCTGTTAGAGACAGTGTGTTGTTGAGTGTTACACAATGGTACGTTTTGGCACTGTTATAATTATACGTGTACAAGTTCAATGGTTCGCTGTTTCTAGGAGGTTATGGAATTGCAATGGAGAAATCGGTATAGAAATTTGTAAGCAGTCAAGGACCTCTATCTTCCCTTGTCTAATAATATTTTTTTGTATTTATGTTACTCATGTAGGAAGTTAATTATGCGTAATCTACGAAAATCTGTCATGAATAGATGACTGCATAATGTGTGTGACATTATGCTATTTAAACCACTACCGAACTTTTTTTCAAGAAAACTTGGTACCCACAATTTGACACCATCATGAGATAGTAAATGCATAGAAGAATAAATCTTTGGAAAAAATACAATCCTGTTGTTTTGATTGAACAAATATAATATTCCACGTTCCCTGTCTTGTTGATTTATTGCTGGAATCCCATTTCGAAGCAAGCCTTTGTACCTGCGAAAATGCATTCTGGAACTTTCCACTGTTCGTTTTCCATTTCGTATTCCATTTGTCTCTTTGTCGGAGTCCGTCGTATAAAAACAGCGATGGATGTGGCGCAGTCGTATTATTGGCATTACTTTGACCGTCCAATACGTAATTATGCATGGAGATTGATGGAGTGCTCTTATAGCAATCGTATTTGTAAGTGGGATTAATATTCATAAGATGGATTGTTTGGGAAATTCGTCATGGTGGTCGGTAGAAGCACATATCTCGTAGGGTATAAAGGCTATCATAGCTAAGAGGCTCTCTGAATTGAATGGCTTTGCACATATTGTTCGTATATGCATTCTATAGAGAAGGCAGTCTATCGGTACCTGAAACTATGAGCTTTGATACTTCGTTAGAAAATGGTTAACCCAAAATTGAAAAATAACTGAGCCTTTCAGGTGAAAATGCATCTAGATTTCATTTTTTTCTTCGTGTTATTATTCGCCACGAAATTATTAATAGATTAATTGCTCTAAACAAAACAAATATTTTTGTAAAGCTTCAACAAAAGTAATGAATTTATTCAAAAGAAGCCAAAAATGAACTCCCAAAATAATATAACTTTGCAACGGGAAGAAACAATAGAGACTTCCGAAAAACATTCTCATTCAAACATCTCTTTCATGTTTAAGGCGTTTGTTTATTAAAGACTTTTCAGGAGGAGATATTTTATTAATTAATCCTTTGCTGCTTCTGTGGTCTGAGTTGTGTGGTTTATATCGTCTATAACGAGGCATCAGGTTTGATTTCGAAGCTCACACACCTATAACATAGGAGTTTGTTTGTTGTAATTGCTGAAACATAGGTGTATTTCATACATCTCTAACGAGACCTACGGGATGGTTATTGTTGTTCTAAATAAATAGAACTAAACAGTAATATGCAGGCATTTCAAAACCGCAAAACATAAAAAAATATTGCAACTTTATTCCAAACAAAATTATGAAAGTTCAAATAAGTCCAACAAAAATTCCTTGACTCGATTTATTTATTTTCACTCAGCATCCTCTAGCGGATTGATAAAAACTGCAATTCTCGCCAATTTCCCTGACACCGTTCAAACCTTGTAACAGTTTCTGTATTTGGTTTGTTTTAAAATCGATGGACTGTAAATATGCAGGAGGCCTTGTGAACCAAGCTCGCAAATAGCAGGCGACTATTCTTGGGTACCGAAATATGACGTCACGGCTTTTGTCAAACGTTTGTTAATATTAAGTCACCAGAGCTTGTTTAACTATTTTGTTAGTTTCTATGTAATAGCCCGCAAATCTATTAAGATTCATAGGGTTTTCTTCAAACAAATTACACTACTTAGAATTGCTGAATAACTTAAAACATTCCTCTCCCTTTTCCTCTCTTTAAACGTAAACAAATTATTTATTTAAATGGGAAATATGCTGTTACATGTTTTGAATAATTCTCAATTTACAAAGATTATATTCATATATTATGTTTTGGAAATATTCCTTGTATTTATATGAGATACTCCCTATTCCGTATAGTTAGGGAACTGATCCTTTGCTTATAATCTTTCCCTTTCATCCACATCAAAGTATCGAAGACGTTATTAAATCTGTAAGGAAGAATGTATTAATATTGTCATACAAAGAGTATGTACATATGATCTTTTATAGATTTCAGCTGACGTTTAGTCGTGTGATGACGGAAATACACGCTTCAAAATAACTTGCATAACGTGTGGTAACAGCAGATAAAGTAGATTGGCTCCCGCGAAACACGAAGTACCTATTGAAAAAATCGTGGCAAAACTATTTATCATACTATTAGTGGTCAATATACAGTCAAAATTATGTCACGACACGGTTTAACGACTGTGACATATTATGTATAGATGGCATTGCGAAAGTCCAAAAGACCTAGAAAACAAAATGTTCATGGGAACACAGATACACAGCATTGAAAAGTTGCCATGAATTTATTGTCACCAGCGTCCATTTTTTTTTTCTCCGTTGCCTATTTTGCTGTTTGATTTCGTCACATTTCGTCTCCCCTTTGATGGAAAGCGGCCTTTACTTGTGTTCTCTTCAAAGAAACTGTGGGCTAAATCTAGAAGTAGACAAACAAATGGTATAGTGGCCGGTCCTAAACAAATGAAATGGTAATTAAAATTTAATCTCTGTCAAACGGCGCAATCGCTGGGACGTTTGAAGCCTTTTGTCGAGTGGAATATTTTACGGGCCAAGTAGTTGCTGTGCATTTGGCATCGGGACTTGTGTGCTAATATTCATCTATCTACTTGTATTATTCAATATCATTTATATAGAATGGGTTTAGTCTCGCAAAATTGGTACTAGATAAAATAAAATAAGATAACATAATACTTAATATAATGCGTAATTTTGTTTATATTCTAGAATGTGGATGATTCCAAGGTAACAAACAGAAATAATTTCATTCGATGTCATTCGATCGAAACGTTGAGTGAACAAACAAGGTATTCTTACCTTATTTTCAATCACGTTTAAGACCCGTTGCGTTATATTATTATTATTAATTTGTACTAGTCGCGAGAGTTTAAAAACGTTAATCATCCCTAATGATAAAAAATTAAATCTACTAAGAACATTGCGCGAATCTCTACAGTCGGTGCTGTCGAGACGTCGAGTATCGAAAGTTTGACATATAAAATGTACTGCCTAAATAGTTCCTACAACGCCCGTCAGAGGTACTGATCGATTTTCATTTAAAAAAAACTAGATAACTAGCCAGTTGTAGTTAGTCGATAGTAGCAGATAATCGAGCTTCAAGTCACTACACTTCCTTACCTCTTACTACGTTCACATTATACAATTGCGATGGAGTTCAGCCTTTCCGTATTTCAAGTTATATGACGCCTTCTGTGAGAATTCACAATACCTGCCAAGATTGCCAAGAATGTTGAATACGTCAGTACGTTTTATGCGACATTTACCACCACTTCTGTCTCCTTAATTCCGTCTGGTAAACATTTGTGAATGACGTCATAAGTTCAAAACTTAAATCACATGACCCCGCCTGTAAAATAAATCAAAACATGGCTCTCTTCCAAGTAACGTCGTTAGTTCTAATTTTAGAAGAAAATAAATGTTTTGGATGTAATTTTAGCGACATAATGACAGTAGTGAATATTGTGAGTAAGAGATTCGACTGTGACATTTGAAATTATTTAAACTGTGGATCTGTGGCCTTGTACGCGTGGTTTTCGCTTTATACCCGTGGTTTGAGGTATGTTTTCGGATATTCCAACTATGTCTTGGTATGTCGGGTATATCGGAACCAATGTAATTCTCTAATAGTGTATCTTGTCTTTAGGATTTCTTATTTATATTACTTTCTGCCTCTGTCAGCATTAAAAATAATGTAGAAAATAGTCGTCGTTAGTCAGTCGATTAGTTTGATAAAAAAAATACAGATCCACAACATTTTCTTTTATTTTTCTTTCCTTTTGTTGTTTCATATGACTATACATACTTGGCAACCATTCCCAGCTTAGTCTAAATATCTATTATTTTTGAAAATTCTTTCAAAAGCTATCACTAAATGAGTAGAGATATCTTGACATCTACAAAGTTTAATTAATTTCGGATGAGTCGCGCACCGTCTGATTGTGCTAGGTTAGTTACGGAACAGAGATTTTGAAAAGTATAAATGAATTTTTCTTCTTTTATTTTCACGCTAGTTATACACACTACTTTAAGATTATTTGGTAGAGGTGTATAAATGCATATAAGTGGCAAGTTTTTTCGCCAAATTCTAAACAACAAAGCCATTTTCTACTGTTGACCAAATTGCAACAGAAATTGGAAAAAGTCGGCAATACATTTCTCTAAATTCGAATTTGTGACTTGGTAATCTGCAGTTGCATTCACTTCGACAAAAAAAACAATAAGAATTTTAAATAATAATAAAAAATAAATAATAATACAAGTAGTAATAGTTCCGTTTTAAAGTTTTTTATTACGCCAACCAATCACAGAAAACATACCGGAGAGTAAAAAACTTGCCAACTTAACGTCTAGTGTGAAAAATAGCTTGAAATTTTTCTTGTAAATTCTGTACCTGCTGCGTTGTTGCGGTTTCTTTGTAGCACTGAAACTTATCTTGAAAAAAATATATGTATGCTGGTTTTATCATTCGTATGTGATATCATAAACTACTTACAGTCACATAATATTAATTTATTTGAAGGTAAACGGAATAAAACAGTAGTTTACTGCACAAGAAGCACTTAGTTTATGATAGCCTTACCCCCTGGAAGATGGACAAAATATTTTCGACTTTGAATGTACTTAATACAACAATTCCTATGCCTGCACCTTACGGCATAACACACACGAACTTATATAAAACTATACTTATTGTTCGCGACTAAAACTCCGAACCCCATACAGAAAACTACATGCAGCTATTATTCAAAGTTCATAAAGCACGCTACAAAAATAATACTCTCCTACCAGTGTCAACGCCTTAAAAAAACACATGCGACCAGCTTTGAGTGCAAATAGACTCATTAAAAAAAATCACAAACCCACTATAGGCCGCGAAGTAGAAATGAAAATGCATGAAGCACGCTTAATTTTGCGCACACTTTTATTTGTTTCACTTGTGGCTGCAGTGACATAACAGTGGTAGACCGAGGCTAGTCGAGAATACGTAACCCTGCACCGTTTTAGAATAAGCTAGTGGAGTGGCACTATGCATTGTAGACTGCCGTTTGGAGACTGAAAAGTTGAATAGATATTTAGTCATTTTTTTTTAATTTTTGTGGATATTAATGTGCGTAATTTGCGTAAAAAATAGGAACTACTGGGTGTTAACATGCTTGACTGCATTTATTTATCGCATGAATTAGTAAGCAACCATATGCCTTACTTAAATACGATTTAGATGCTTACATACATTGGACTAATCAATGTTCGGAGTATTTTAAAGCAGTAGATGCTGATCCTATCTACTTATTAAGAAACAAACGTGAAGGCGAAGAATTTAGTGTGCAATGGTGTCAACATTCTATTTATCAGAGTTTAGAGTGTCGAAAGTGCATTACAGCTTTTAGAATTAGCAAGGTTTAGTTTGCAGTTTCGCCTGTGGAATAGGAATGTAGACGATAACTCGATAAATCGTGCATCCCTTTTGTCACTGTTTGTTCGAAATCGATGTTTGTGTGGAGGATTCAAGAGTACAGTTGTGCACTTTAGAACTACTGTAGTATTGGGTTCAGGAGGTTTACATTGAATCAACGATAAACGAGTATTCGTGGAAATTTTAGATTCAATTCAAATATACGTTCTTAATTGTTTTTTATTTGATGAACAACAAAATTTTTACTGCAATAAATAACAATAACTTCATATTACGTGAATCTAATGCCATTCTTCCATTGAAATACTGTCGCTACGGTAAGCTAGATTATCAGTCGAAGTAGGGTATAAGCTAATCAAAATATCCAGGAAAGCTCAATATTACTTGCACAGTTTCTTGGAAAAGCTACCTGATCTGAAAGGCTCTATATTGCAGCTAAGATTATCTAAACAGTAAACTTTAAACTCGAGAACAATATTCAAGTATTAGTACCAAGAAAATAATTTTAAAAATGTGAATAATACATTCATTGCCTGTAGTGCGATTCTCTACAGACGATACTGTCGAGTATCGAAAGTTTGACATTTAAAATGTTCTGCCACAAAAGTTCCTACGCCGCTCGTTAGAGGCGCTGATCAGATTTTCATACAAAATTTCTCGATTTCTACTACTGATAATTCAGATGTAGTCAGACAGAGGAATATTTGTTGCAAAGAAACATCTTCATTCGTGGCTAAAAAGGCCCGTAAATCATTAAAAAAATCCTGATAAAACACACCTGAAACTTTTCCCTATCGCTTCATAGTCATAACTATCTCTCACTATAAAAGTCTAGAACATTCTCTAAGATGGCCGGTGCAGCGCCTCCTGGCTAAGTATCTGCATAATGACCAGGTGTAATATAGTATATGATTTGCACACGTGCTAACGTTGCAGTTCACTTTTAATAGCTTTTTACATCATATACGACCTTTTAAGAGTTTACTAGCTGACCTGCGGAAAATCACCCTTTGCAGCTTCTTTGGGGTAGATTTTCGAAAAAATAATACGCCTCAATTAGATAACTAACTTTTTAGCAATAATCGGTTTTGCCGCTAAGGCGCACCAGACATATACTGTCACATTTATAATATTAGAATGGAGTATTTCGGTAGCCTATTTAGGTAAATTACAGACAGTTTTTAAGAATAACAATAATAAGAAAATAGTAAATAATGAATTCTGTTAGTATAATATTCTTTAGACAAACCAGCCAATACCTAACAGAATACTGAAACTGTACATAACATACATAATATCATAACTGTAGGCAAAAAGGTGTAGGCAGAGGTTTATGAAACCCACGTTGAAAAGAAAACCAGTTACAAATTAATATCGATCTATTTTCTAGACAGCATTTACTTACCTTCAGATATCTTCTGCACCAAGCAACCTTCTTAATATTGAAACTTCACAGAAATTCGAGCGCAACAGCTATTTAACAAAACAATGAATTTCAAACGAAGCTCTGCTCAATGCTTGCAGATTATAGTGAGGCCAATTAGACATTTAAATAATTGTTTGTTTTATAAGTAGGCTATCGCTTAAGTATAATTACGTATTTAATATTGAATAACCTAAAAAAATCTTGTAGATTTAGTTTGTACGTCTATTTTGACTGTATTCTTGCTATCTATTTCTTAAGGAGAAACTAGTTTAACTATCTCTTGAACGAATGGAAGATCTTCTCACAACTTAATAGCATTGCATCACTCGAAACAAAAATGACTAGGAAATGAAGGCAATCATGTATTTTTACTTCAGTTTTTTCGACGTTACGGCACAAATAGACTATATCAGTGTCATGTCGTCTCTATCACTACAGTATCGAGTGTCGCACATTTGAGTTCAATCAAAATATATTTTGAACAATTTTAAAACTCATATTTATGACTGAAAGCATTTATAACTGCGGCATATTCACTTTAAATTAAATAAACGATCACTGCATGAACGTTATTCAATTAAAACTACAAACAGTTATTTAAATGTTTTCATTAGTATAAATAGTTTGAATTTATAAAATTGTATATATCTGACTGTCTTTTTGTTTGAAAGGTATTTTTTTTAAGACAGAAGGTCCTTTAAATAGAGACTAAATAGATTAATCGACTTGGTATTATATAGATCTCACAACTTTTTACGGCGAGACTTGACGTTTTTACAGAATGTTTTTGATGGCATATTTTTTACTCTCGGTAGAACCTGGGAAAATGTGATTTTGTTTGCAGTGATAATCAGTTCATATTATAGCAGTAGCGCGATTTTCTACAGCCGATGCTATCGAGTATCGAGAGTTTGACATTTACAATGTACTGCAACAATAGTGCTTATGTCACCCGCTAGAGGCGCTGATCAGATATTCATAGATTTTTTTCTAATCGTTTGTCGTAAGTCGTAAGTATTAGGATATCGCCCTTTATTTCTAAGTCTGGAAAATTAAGAATAATTATTTGAATTATAACCTTATATGTTCTCCTTCCAAAAACACCACTACCTATTGCTTTATTTTCGAGTTTCGCTATAGGACGACAATCTCGTCTATGCTCGGGTTCGATGCAAATCCATGTTCCCTATCGGTTGACAAAACTTCGTTTGTCAACTGCACTTACATCGAATCTTACCGTAGTGCGGCACATTTGCGGCCAACCATTCATATAGCAGCATAACATATCAACAATAGCAAATATACCTCGTTCATACTGCATACGTATTACGCAAACAAACAGTGAATTTTAAACGAATGGCTTTTGCCCGAGGCTGGATTAAATTTTACTCTACTTTTACATGCATAGCGCGATGCTTTAAGTAATTAACGTATCTTTATCATATTTGTCCTTTTCCACAAAATATGCAGTCGCGCAACTCGTGAATTCGAGATAAATATACTCCGGAATATATAAATTAAAATATTTTAGTTTGTCTGCTCTGTGAGGAAGTCGAAATCTGCCAAATTTTCAACGACTTAGTCGAGCTGTAGGTTCTATACTATTTAAAAATTTCAAAGAAATTCTACTAGCATGTGAGTTGCGCTATAGATGGAAGACATTTTTTTTTCTTTTTAGGCAACTATCACGTTTCCTTTGGCCTTTCTGCTTTATGCCCGAAAAAGCTTCACCGTCAGCAATCACAATGAATTCCTAGGTATTGGTGAATTCGAAGCTCACAGTTCAGTATTCGCGTGTAGAGAATATTGCTTTTTCTGTGAATTTTAGCCGCATCTAATAGACTCGCTCATACAGTAAACCATGGTACAAATGAAAATCTAGTCTTTGTATAATATTTTGCCATTTTGTGCAAGATAATATCCGCTGAGAACTTCTTTTAAAATAATGTCGAAATCTCTTCTAGTTTTTGAAACCAGTGGGTGGAAAATGCTGAATAGATTTCATAAACTAAACGAACATTCTGTTGAAAACTTGTGAGCATAGTTTTTGTTTGCTTAACCATGCTTAACACTGAAAAACTTGTTTCAAAGTTACACCCTCGTACACTGAGTGCCATAATTCTTTGAGTGGTAAAATTATCACGAAAAGCATTTTAAACGAAGCTATTAAAATAAATATTATGTATTGAAGGTAAACAACGAATTGAATCTACGTTATTCTTATTACCGTTACTGTTATGTTTTTAAGGATTTAAGTCTATACTTTGATGTTATAGCTACCCTAATTTCGATTGATCAAGGACTGTAAACATAGAATCTATGTATTTGAATAGAATGAAAAACCATTTTTTAGTTCTCGTAAGGGGCAATGGCCTTAAATACTGCCTTGTTAGGCTCTAGAACTAAACTCAAAAGTCATCCTTTAAACCCTGAACATTTTCAGTCCGCCAGATGGTATCTCAATCATTTAGTTTGTGAATATTAGCCCGAAAAGAGACTGCAAACTGTAATCTATTCCATTTATTAGTCCCATTTAATAGGGAGTTTGGCGTCATAATTATGCATGAGAGAGTTGATCAGTTAAACTGATAAGACTGTAAGACAGTTGTCACTACTCAAAGCGTTGATAAACTGCATTATGCATATTGTTTTGATAGACAATTTGTGTCTCTAATTTAATACACGTAAGTGCTATTTTTTCCTGAATTTATACGCTTTTAATTTTGTTTTAATCTGGTCTAAGTGGTTATTTTTAAATGTGATTAATGGTTATCCTTATGTTGGAATAGGAGCCCTCATTTTGGTGTTTATGCTGTCCCGAGAGAAGGTTGATTCAGGTGTAATGATATATTTTATAATGTCACAGAGTACGAACTTGTACATATTGCGTTTTTGTTTTTAATTCCAAAAAGCCAGTGCCAGACTATATTTAAATTTATTGAAATAAGTTACAGAAGAGAATTATGGAATGAAAATAACGTTTACTTAATTGATACGTAAGTATCCCATGCATCATTTACCTAAGCTTGCTTGACGTTCTGAACAAGGACTGATTGCACTGAACCTTATTTATAAGTTATATGTCCCGGGCTGCTGTAAACTATCCAAGGAAATTATTACAATTAACTCAGTTTTCTTATAAGTTATGTAAATTAAAAGGTTCAAAATGATATCAATTTCATCAAACAAAATCCAGTCTAAAAGAGATTACCCGTAGATGCCCATCACAAAAAAACTTTCTAAAAGCTTTCAGAACTAAACCAGAGGCATAAAAAATTCGATAACAATTTTATAGATCCACCATTCCATTATTTTTGTTCACACACTGTAAAATAAATCCGATGACAGAGTGCTAAATCGAAAATCTTACATCGGCAATAGATCAACAATTGTACCGCTCACGATCGATCCTTCAACAGAACCTTAGTCTGTATTGTGTGAAAGGAACCTAACATTAATAATAAATTTCAATCGGGGCCTTCTCATAATTTCGCAAAGTTGCTAAAATTCATAACTTGGGTGTATTTTTTGTAGGGGCATCTGCTTTGCGTATCGATTTTTTGTACAAAATGTTAATACAGGTGAACCCTTGTTCAGCAAATTGTAAAGCAAATTCTATGGCGAACAATGAAAATTCAGAGTATTGTTTTCCAATTGGCTGTTAATTACGAAAAAGTACGTCAGGCGGAAAAAAGTTTCTCCTCTCGTATTCATACATCGTTCATTAAATCAACGAAATTGTTTAATATCCATTATTGTAGCTATGTATTTCAACTACAAACCGATTGTACTAAAATAAATTCATTATTATCTATTTGTAGTAACTAATGTTATATCTCCAATACTATCTAAACGCAGTAAAGTTTGATCTATATAATCCGGTTACAGAGTTTAGGCACTCGAAATAATTTATATTATCAGAAGCGAGAGATCGTTACCAATTAATATTGGTTTCACCGCTAGAATACACATAGATCCAAACTCGATTCCTAAATAAAACATCAACGGAGAGTATACAAGTTACGGGGTACCTTCATCAACTCTAAATCGATCTTTCCTCAAGCGCACCTGACCTTTAAAACCAATGCAAGTATTGCATGCAAGAATCCGAATTCAATTTAGTATATAACAAAAAAATCTCCCGCGTGAACGTAAAAAAGTCACTCAACGAAATTGTAAATATTGAGTTAACAAACTTTTTAATTTCAACCACTCAAAGCATTTTATGCATATAAAGCCCGCGTGAACCTAACGAAATTCCTGCACCAACCTTGTTTAAAATAAAAAATACACAGCTGAACGCTAAGCCGGTACTGCGCAGTGGTCCATTTCTCCCGTTCTAGTTAGAGGGACCTTGCTCAGTCGGTGCTCACGTGTCGAGTGCTCTCGACCTTTGCCGAAGCAGTAATCGACACTGTTCTCCCAAAGCGCTTTCTTACTCGCATACATCAAACTAACAACCCACGTAAACAAATATATCATGTGAAAAGTGAAGTTAAGTTATTAAAATATTTTTTTGAATAAAAATGCAAGAGTTCTCAATTTAGTTTCCGAGCGAAAAAAGTGCGAAGAAATGATCAAGAAAACTTATCAAGGCGTGTTTTTAAGCTTCGTCTCTATATCCTTCTGCTGTCAAATCACCGAAACCATAGCGAAGAGTGCAAGTAGATTTATCGGTGAGTTTTCCATTAACTTTTTTTAAGTAATTTTCCGAACATCGTAAAAGTGTATTGACAGGGTTTACGTTACAAAAGTAACATAAATCGTGTCAATACATGAATAATAAATGATAAGGCGTTTTACACTTAGGTCTCAGAAGTGTAAATTATTTATTTACGAGCTCCCCGTGCGAGACCTAAACCTTGAATCGTATACTTAAAGCCAAGATTTAACTACTAAGCCCTCGGAGAATTTGTTTTATACAACAAGTTTTAGTAGCGCGTGAAAACGTTAGAAGGGTGAAAAACGGTAAAACCTACGTCAGTATCCCACATGGAGCATTGAATACATAATGCATACTGCACTACCCACTTACATAATATAATATCGTCTCACAAAATTTCCTGTACTGCGAATACAAAATATTTATTCTTGAACATTTGCAGCAAAATTGAACTTTGCCTACTCTGGTCATACTTTATCCTTTTAGCTTTGCACCGGCTTACTTGAAAATTGTTGAATATTGCAACGTACAAGAGCACTGCTAACACTCTTATCTCTTTGGGGAATAGACAGCAGTGGAGGCGTCGACACGACACTGCGTGCTGAAACCCAACGAATAATTTATAAGGTTTAATGAATCGTGCATAAATGTGATGGATGATTACACTAACATTTAACTTTTACTACTCACGAACGATGACGTGGAACAAAATGTAATTACATTTTCAATTCTATATTAATTAAGGAGCGAAAAGAGTTTTATGATCTTTAGATAACATTATTTATCTTCAGTTAATTAGAGCGAACGAATCTTTGTATTCTGTCGGTTTACCTACACGAAACTTTATCGTAATTATCTAAACATACCCTAAATAAATTTAGGCTAGACAACATTATAATCTCGTAACACACTAACATCAAACCTTAATGCGAAAATTCTTCCTAAATTCTCTCACTAAAAAATCCCTAATTTTAATAAACTGCCTACCTTTGAAGACACTTGACAAATGATAGGGATTTAATGAAAACATAATCAAAATAGTCGGGAGCAAGTGACGTCATCAAAGGCCGTGTTACATTATTATTTCAAATATAAGGTACAGACTCGGAGAGTTGATTTCCATGACATTTTAATTACCACCGGGAGCATCGCCACTTCATTTATAATTTACACTTTTGCATATCATGCAGTGTACGTTTCAGTGTATCATTTGTATGCTGACCGAGGGATTAAAGATGAATGTTGAATTTATACGGTTTTAGTACAATGAAACTGAATATTTCAGATTTGGTTGCGTCACAGTGATCGTTAATTGAATTAGTGTTCATTTAATTAAGTGTTTTTGATGGAAATACAAACGTTCAATTATGGAGTTTATGAATTTAGTTCCACTGTTTTGATTATGACAATGTTTTATTTAGTTTGTTGATTAATAATAATTAGTAAAATATAAATTTCAGTCCTAAATAATGAGTCAATGGTTTTCAACTAAATTGACAAAACATTTAAAGGTCTAAAATTTAAATTATGGTATTGTTTCGGTTTCGATTAGCAAAATAATTTAAACAAACACCTTTCGGGAATAAACTCAGTCTGTTTCTTAAAGTAAAGTTTCTGATATATATATCAATAAAATTCTCCGTAGTTCTACGTTAAAATAAAACAAAACTATGCATTGAAAAATAATAAAAACAAACAACGCCTTACATTTTCTATTACAAAACGATTTTATAACAAAACCATTTTCAAAGTACACCTTCAGTTAAAGTTGTTCCTATACCGGGAAATGGAAAATGTGGGATAATTTTATTCTCCATACATTACGTATATGTTTCTACGAAATCCTTGTTTTTAATTAACACTGTATATTCCATCCATACACAGGATGTGCATGAATATATTGAATGTAAATATTTAATAGTTTTGATTTTATTGACGCATACTTCGAAAGCTGAAAGCTGAATCGACTATAATTTATTTTCATATATTTTCGTATATAACTACATCTTTTTTTTCATATATTAGTTTTTAAAAGCGTCAAAGTTTGCTATTTTCAATAGTTTTTTACTTATTTCATCATGTTCTTTTTAAATTTCGTAAAAAACATTCCGCTATTCGTTTTTTACGTATTGAATTGAGTGCAATTAATTGAGCCTTAAAGTAAAATATACAACGCTATAAAAGCTTTCAGGTTTTAAAGAGGTTTTTAACGAAATATATAAAAAGGATGAACTGTTTTGACTCAATGCAGTAGTAAAGGTATAAGACTGAGACTAGTGATAACTAAGTCTCTAGGTTTGATGTTCTGTCGACCATAAGTGCTATTCAGCTAATATTCTATAATGCAATAAATCTTAAGGGTGAATGAGAATTAAAATATACAATTTCTCATCGGTTACTTGACGTTTCGACCGAGTTACACCAGTCGTGGTCGTGGTATCCCAGTGTTTAGTAAATTCTAGTTATTTGGCTATAAACTTGCCTAATGTTACATGGAACTAACACTGTAACTAACGAAACGTAGGTATATTTAAAACACCTTTTCACCATCGAGTATACCAAGAGATGATACAAAAAAATATGTGAACTAAATTGTTACTAATATTTACATAGAACCTAGAAAATACCACTCCTATTTAATTTAACTTAGCCTAATAAATACGCATTGTTATTGATTTTGGGCAATTGCGGTCAATTACATTGAAACGAAACATAATTAACAATACATACTGGTGCTTAAAATTACATCATCACGTATATGATCCAATTATTATTAATTAAATGGAGTTCTGGCATACATTGTGTGAATATCGCTTATTATTTTTGTATTTCTGTATCTTCGCTACATCGTAGTCACATCGTCTGTTCGCAATTAACTCAAAAACGGCTGAACGGATTCTCATGCGGGATTGATTTTAAACAAGGTGAATCGTCCGAACTATTTTATAGTGCAATTGAATGAGATTTATTGGATTTTTATAGATATTTTTTATTATATTACAGAATCAAGTATAATAACGTCAGATAATGTTATTTTACTATGCTTATAATTATTACTATATTTTATAGTATTTCTTCATGGAAGTTTTAAAATCGTAGTTTTCAGGTAGCTACTTTTATAGACTTTCAATTCATAGCGGGTATATTTTTGAAATAAATTTCTCTATCCAGCAAAATAGTCGGAGACATTTCTCATTCTACATTATCTGATAAATTTTATTGGAAGACTGCAGCTGTCGAACAAAAGCATTCAAGTGGAATCTGTCTCTGTAAGCTTGAACATTCAACTTATTACAATTCAAATCTTATCTTTCACTAGCTATGTGGAGCTTTGAGCGGAGTTTTTGCTACGATCGGATAATATGCATGTAATCACATACATGTATAAAATCCTAACGTGTCTTATGCGCGGTGAAAATTTGGAAAGTGTAAAAATGCTAAGTGTCGAAGTTTTGTGTGCATTAAAAATAATTATCACTTGCTCTAACGGTGAAGGAAAACATCGTGATGAAACCTTGCAAGACTAAAATTTATTTAAGGCATGCAAAGTCCCCAACCCCGCACTAGACCAGCGTGGTGGACTCAAAGATAGCTCCCTACTTCGAGAGGAGGCCGTTGCCCAGCTGTGGGACAATAACTGACGAGTTAAAAAAACGGTAATACATGTACGCTACGGTAGATATATGCAATAACATGTTGTATGCGCGCCAAATAGCAATACTTCGTATATTTTTTGTTTCTCAGATTTAAATCATAAGTATGTCTAGACTAGTAAAATATACGGCAAAGTATGCATATATTTTATGGCGATACATTTTTAAGAAAGGCCATTAATCGTACAACTAGACGAGCATAGAGACTTTGTTTATAGCTAACAATCGGTAGTTTTATAGATTTACTGGTATTTGGCTCCTTCCTGAACATTTTACATGGGAATCCTGGTGATGGATTTAGCGGCATCCGTTTGGACTGTCTCCAACTCACGTAGTAGGGGAAAGAATAGCCTGACAAAGAGAAAATTGACCGAATCGTGCAATCTTTGGGTCGATAGAATTTATCTCTAGTGTGCTTTAGTTAGTTCTAATGAAGTAAAAGGAACAATTGGTACTTAAGTATTTAGTTTTAGAAATGGTGTGTGACAGTAGAATAGCTGCAGCTGGGAGAAAGGAAGTGCTGCTGTGGCTTGAATAGGTCGGGATCTCGTGCCTAAATGTATGATCGGACAAATCCATTCGTAGAGACACTTATTGTACGTATTATGAGTATCTGACTTCGTATTCTGAGGATCTGATAGCTTATAATGAGTACTACAGGGCATTTATAGCCAATTGAGATTGCTGATCATCTAACGATGTAAACTAAGCATCCACTAAACGAAAATGGGAATTATTGGACAGGCTTTCAGTGTTTCTATATTTACAAGAATCCGCTTATATTACCAATCATTATCTAATTGGTCACTATAAGCTTCTTAGCTATTATTACTTCATTGAAAACATTCAGTAATAGAATCTTCCACATTAATATCACATTACAGACAATTATGTAGAAGATCTGATGTTAAGGATCTCATTACCGAATTATGAAAGTATCGAATTTCTCTTACTGCACATAAACATTTGATGATTTATAGTTTCTGTCAGTAAATGCATTGTAGCAAAAGTACTAAAAATCAATTAATGAAAATTGAAAGCCAAAATGATTTAGAATTGCCTTCAGTCCACCACGTTGGCCAAGTGTAGTATATTCAATAAATTTCAATAATGCAAAAGCCCTTTGCTTAAACCGGGAACCGAACTCGATATCTCCTTATCGGCAGATACCGATATGTAGAGGTTTCAATATTCCCATGCATAAATGAAAGCACTAATAGACGCCTGCCAAATAACCCGTAAAAGTATCGACATAATGTTTCGCTTACGTCAGTGTTTCAGCGCTGTAATATTAATGTAGTTTCCTAAAGTTCTAGCACCACTAGAACAAAAAGGCCTAAGTCTCAATAAGTTATTATGGAACCACGCCAGCGAAACTACTAATATTAATGCAGTTATAATGTGTTTATGCCTAAATAGGTCTTTGGCCATTTACGACCGTCTTCCTTCCTAACTACAGAGCCTGCACTGTGGTACATAGACCACTAGAATGAGATATTTTTATTTTAACCTGTAATGTTAAAAAAGCTAGAAATAGTCAATTAAAAATTTACCCACGGTTCTAAGTAAACAATGATAACGCCACTCAAAGAAATCATCAAATCCGTAGAATCATGTGTAGTAAATACCGAAAATAGTGAATGTGTAGAAATATATGACATACATCATCCTTCAAATATACTTGTTAAAACATATATAATAGATCAAGTGCCTAAACAACTACTAAATGCAGAAACATTATTCAATTTTAAATTATGCCTAAAAATATCCCACTCTCACAACACACCGCGTTTTTGATAGCGCCCGCGCCGGTCACAATTTTGCATCAAACGTGCCGTCCAGATTCTGTTTAGTGTACCGTCACTTCAAGCCAACTTAGTGTACCACATTGCTTAATGGTGCACATGATTGTCGAGTAACCGACTTACGGCGACTGCAATATTGCACTTTAATACTTATACGGCTTAACTACAAGCTGTAGTGTTTATAACTTCGGTGATAATTGTACGTCGTAATATTTCAAGTTTTAAACAGTATGAACCACGGAGTTGTGGAATTGCATTCTGTTGGGAATCGTGCAGATGATGTTAGGAGTTTGAGATTTGTATACGGGATTTGGATTGGCCTTGGTTGGAACATAAGTTTATGGAAGGCTCTATTATACATATACCCTCTTATTCATAAACACACTATTAACCTATTCTAGTTGAAACTACTATAATATGTTTTTTCTTTTTCATTTTGCTAAGGAGTTAACGAAACAAAACTCTTTATAAGCCTTCACAACTTCATATATTTTTATTAATAAGAGGGAAAATCTTTAAGTTAACATTAAATTATAATCAAATTTATTAAGCGTCTTTTTCGCTTCAAAGCCTACAAAGCAGGCGTAGCAGTTGTTCAATACAGATATTTTCACAGTATCCAATTTTAAATCATTATCACGAATTTTATTTTCGCTTCTTCTAATAATGTTTTGCATATCTAAATCGGTGGTAAACGCAGTAACTTTGATGATTCAAAACTTTATAAAAAGATTCATGAATTTGTATTTTTAAGTAATTAAAATTGAAACAAGGAAATTAAGAATTTAATTGTTGCTTTTATGTCAATTGCCTTTTTAGTGCTATTAATATTAAACTGTTACGATCTTAACACATGCATTTACAAAACACATGTTTTAAAAGTAAATCTTCCGTAGAATACATGAAACTAAAAGCAGGTATGTAGTAGTGAGTGCCCACACCTATGGCCGCCCCTTTGGGCATTCCTTCAGTGAATTACAGCCCGTACAGTTATTTATTCATTACATTTTAACTTTTGTAATCTCATTTCGTGTCTTTTTGTTTCTCTAAACATTGTGCGTTTACGATTGAATCTTTTATTTATTAGGGACTCGTGTGCTTTAGATTTAGATTTTATATCACGCCTGTAATTAAGTGAGGTATTAAACAGAAATATTAAGCAACAAAAAGAAATAATCGTTTTGCTGATCATCGTACCTTACTAAATTGTTCTTTGTCTTCGGCCTACTCCTATAAAAGCAAGTCGTGATTCAATGTGTGAAGTAACAAACCAGACTAATCACAATTTGTTGTTTTATTTTTAGAGGCCCTTAACTTTTCTAAGCAGAAATGCAAATTCCTAGTTACTATTGAGACTTTTCCAAATGGAATAGGTAACCGCAATTCCAATACCGGTATTGAGTGGCAATCGTTATCAGGAATAGCAGCTCTATACATAAAGTATCTTCACTCGATCTGTGAACCACTAGTTACTTTTTATTTTGTAAATACATCAATTGCATGAAAAGCTAATCTTATGTCTCCGGGAATTTAGAAAAAGTACAAGGCAAATGACTGTGACTATCAATTTGAGTTCCACTAGTTGTCAACTCATGTAAAAAATGCACTGCACGCATGCAGATTCAAAAACCGCAACTGTATATTGTGTGGAAATCGAACCTTTCATTTTTGAGTATAATGATAGCAGCTTGTGTGCCCTTTAACCCTAGAGCCAAGGAAAGATTAAAAGAAAAAATACTCAAATAGTCCAAATTTTAAAACTTAACACGAAGATTACTTATATCAAAGCTCGCAATCGCGATGCTATAAACCTTTGACTCTTACACTGTTAAGTAGCCCACGGCGCTACGGTAATATGAATCGAACTTGAATAATACTTTGTGCAAATCCGCAAAACCAATATTAACATGTTCATTTTAACCTCTGCGTAATAGAATTTGTACGCAAATATTTGCTATAGTGATTCAGCAAGAATATTTGTAGCACAAACAAACTTTAATCCAATAAATGGAACCGACCTTTTTGACATTGAATTGTTTTTACAAATCTAAAATGGCAGTTATTTTAGACCAGTTTTTGGCATGTGATGTTGGTTAAATGGCTTTAGTGTTATTAGAGATATTGGATTCGCTGATTACTGATTCACCGCAAATATATGCTGTTTGGTTTCAAGCGAGCTTTTTCATACATGCGGTTTCGTTTATTCAGTTCTTGATATTTTTAATATAAATCGCAATTAAAGTGTAACTTATAACCTTTTCTACATTCATGTGGTTTATATATGAACCCAAATCACCACGAGCACCTATTAACTGCCTTATAAAAGCGCTATTAACATTCAGAGATGTTAAACTGCTCTTAGATACTGTCAAACTAGAACTAAACTTACACATACGTCAACTCTAGCTCATTTAAATTACGTAGGTACAGTCGAATTCTCCGAAGATTATTTCTTAGTACACCACATTACACTGCATTCACAACTTAACATGACATGAACACAGTACACCAAAATACGCGGAACAGCGAACATAATTACTTAGTTGCCTTTTACAAGACCAACTAAAGGCTTTTGGTACATTCTGTCGGCACAGTCATTATTTCGCTCAGATGTCGTATTAATTGTGCTACGTGTTGTCGTGACAATGTGACTCTGAATGCAGGTCGCAGGTTGACATTCGTTTGTTGTTATTAATTAGCCGTTTGAAATTAAGGTTAAGCTATTATTCTTCATCAATAAAGATCTCTTCCTTTACTATAAGTAAATGATCTTACATGACGGTGATATCAATAGAGATATTGGTTAATGGTATCGTTTCTCGTCTGTAGATAAACTAAATAACAATACGACAAGTATGTATTTGTACGTTAAAAATGACATAAAATTATAAGAGATTTACTGAATTAACAAAAGCCAAATGACGTCACAGCGTCGCAAAATTCACAGCTAGGACTCGGAGTCGTGCCATGATTGTCTTATATAAACTACAGAAGAGATCCAGCCAATACTGAAAATAAATACTGACTGCCTCAAAAAGAAGGTATAGTGGAGGCGTTACACAGTATTGCGACCCTGGACCAAAACAAATGAAAATGAAAATTTGTATATAATTCTAGGTAACATTGAACAAATATTCTGACTTAAATAAAGCTTAAATACACGTATTTACGTAGAACTACAACTAGTTTAGGTAATTAACATACAACGTACCTAAAATGTTACTGACGAAAACTGAGTAAATTAATACTCTTTACTCACTTCTGAGAAAAGACGATACGTAGTACGTGGAACATGCAGCTTGAAGCCGTTTACACTAGCTTTGGTTGCACTAAGCTTTGCTTATACTAATTCAAAACACCAACTCCGAGTACACAGATGAACACTGTTGGTTTTTGTCGAGAATAATATCCGTACATACTCAAAATTCATACATCAAAAACTTATAGAAGCACTTTTCGTAGAAATGTAATCTCCGAAAGTAAATGAAAGATAACGGAATTATTTTCGAGTAAGGAGGATTAGATGTTAAGGCTCATCCAAAATACCACTCTAAATGTCATACGAATAAACGTTGTGCAAGCTCTGATAAACTTTAAAATGTTTTGTCACTTTCAATTAATTTTGAAACAGTACATGGGGTAAAAGAGAGAGAGAGAGAGAGAGAGAGAGAACTGACACGACGCTTATTTGTAAGACAGTATTTGTTTTAACATTCGCAAAAGGAGCACTGTCTGTCTAGTACACCCGCTTAAGCAGCAGAGCCAAATTTGACGATATTTGACTGGAATAGTCTGTATTTCAAGACACAAAAAAAATTAACATTCAGAGGAAACCGCGGGTGCAAGTAACTTCAAATATAATCCGGTAAATTAATACGCAGTGATGGATATTTTAATCCTGACTGGACAGTAACGATACAGTTGAACTGTTATTACGGCCCTTACCGTTACTGTCCGGCGAAGGGTTGATATTGCTAATTACAGTGATATAACTATTTCTTAGTAACGTTATAGCAACCGTTAACAGTAGTTCCGACAAGTTCCACACATCCCTTACTTTACGCAAGCGTTACTGAATGTTATTGAAACTTTTGTGGTGCATGAATATAATGTTACTATATAGCATTATTTTGTCTTCGTCGTTTGATAACCATTTCGGCCAGACTGCAACGGCATCGTTTTACCGAAATTGAGACCATAACCTTAATATTATCATCATCATTCAAAGCTTTTCTGTAGCGTTAGCTACTATAAAGTTAGGGTAATCTCCCATTTTGTTCAGTCGCCCGTGCTCCGTTCCAATCGTATGCAGGTGTACCAACAATCTTCATTATGTTATCGACCGGTTTTACCACAGGCTAACTGAAAACAAGATAGCCCAAATTTGACAGTTACCTACCTACCTATACAATAAGAAGATAATCAACTATCGATTTCCACGTCTATGAAACTCCAACAACCTGATAACCAGAACATAATACATATTATTAAACGAGTAATCAAATAACAAAGGAATAACAAAGTTTATTGAGACTAACAAAGCTCGAACTGCATTTGTACATTAAACAAAGCAAATACCGAAGATGAAGCAAAGTAAATAGACAACAAAGATTTATGAGTTAACTCGTACGAAGTTCTAAACTGTAAACCGTAGCATCCTGCTTAAATAATTCTGTGAAAAATGGGCTAACTTCCCTAAGGTTTGGGACACTCAAACATTTTGCAATGCAAATGTTGCAGAGTTTTCTAATGCTATTCATATACGACTATTCACTGCACTCGTTTGAAGATGAATGGTTTTAATGGAATTTGACTGCCTCTATGGCGTCGGTAGTATATCCTACTGTTGACTACGTGATCCCGGTTTTGATTCCCAAGTCAGATAAAGTGCTAGTGGTATTGTTTAGTTTATATTATTGTATATTTTCAAAAATAGTCCGCTATGTGGTTAAGTGATCTAATATAATTTATAGCTGTTTGAATACATGATACATGTATGATCAGATAAGATTACTTCACTGATGGTTAAACTGATCCTAGGTCAATTTTATTTAATGCAGCTTAATTATCGTTGTTTTGTAACAAATTTATTATATTAGTACAATAAATTATGACTCAAATATAATATGTACCTAACGATTTTAACTATATGCCTGATGATTTGCAACGTGAAATTCTCATCTGATTTAATGAAATCCCCCACAGACCTCGCTTGCAGCAATATAGCAATCACTAATTCACCATAAACAAAATAAATACATATCCTGAACGAAGCTCATAAAATTATTTACGTTATTTACCTCAGTTACCTGGGAAACTTTTTAAAAGCATTAATTATGGACAGGAATTAATCGCGGGAGAGACTGAAGCTGACTTAATTGCCACTACGAACTTACAAGCGATCGATAAAGTTGCTTTATAAAGTACTTGAGAATCCGTCAGACATTGTTTTGCCTAAACACGGAGGTTCGGAGCAGAAAAGCGGAGAGTATCTGCAGAGAAGTGCTTCATTGTGAACTTTTGCGTCATCTTCAGCACACATATTTCACACAATATCGTCATATTCGTAATAAATTATACATTGGAACGTTCCTAGTATTTTTTCTATCTGTTGATGGAAGCCGCATGCAAATTTGGTCCGCAGATTTTGAGTTTATTGCAAATAGAAAGACAGACTGAGGTGACTCGTTTTTATAAATTTAGCTTTATAACAATATAGTAACAATGGGGTAAGCAACTGACGGTAGCCTGTTTAATACAGCTTTCTTATCTTTGAATTACACAGAATTATTAATTATTGCTTGCGTCACGTAAGAGAGAATGTCAAAAGTTTCCCCGTTTTTGTAACATTTTTTACTGGTACTCTTCTCCTATTCGTCGTAGCGTGATGATATATAGCCTATAGCCTTCCTCGATAAATGGGCAATGAAAGAATTTTTCAAATCGGATCAGTAGTTCCTGAGATTAGCGCGTTCAGACAAACAAACAAACTCTTCAGCTTTATAATATTAGTATAGATAATCAAAATAAATCGTACATGCCAAAGCTAAATACACAGTTTTTGAGGGTTGTAGTGCCAAGTATTTTCCAAAATTAAATTGTCTGTACAACGTTACACTTTAGAATAACTAAGTGAAATTATATTATACTTAAAGAGAAAACTACTTGAAGGTATACAAACTATTTAAACTTTTGTATTTGAATATGCAAATGCAATGTTTGCATTGTATTTGCATTTTCATATTAGTATATTTAAAATTATCTCAGTCTCTTGTTTGTTGTACTAATTTTATCTTTTAACATAATTGTTGAAATTCTTTCTTACGTTCGTGAAATAATAAATAGCTGTGTAGTTTTGGTAGATAATGAAGGTACAGAATGATATAGGACAAGATTACTGGACAAAGATTGAGGCTCAATTTTGAAGTTCTATAAAGTCTTCTAAGAGCCAATGGTCTTAGCCATATAGTCGTTTACAGAAGCAATTTTCTCTTGCAAGGTTTTTTTCGAATAGAAAATCCCAATTAACGTATAATTGCAATAATAAACAATAATACTAATAAGCATTTTTATAAGCAGTAACAAATTTGAATGACTTTAAATTAATAGAGGAACACGATAAAAAGCTTTAGAAAAATGGTCAGATGATCAGTTAAAAGGACATCAATAGTGAACAGTACAGTTTAGCTTATCATTTATGTAGTACACAAATACACAATGTTCATCATCCGACAATTTACGGTCGATCTAATTGATGGATTGGAGCTGTTGCATAATTACACAATCATGTTTAATGAACTAACATAACAGACTCGCTAAACAACTGCTCACTATCATTTGTTATAGGTTTTGATAATCAGTTTTTACATGCTTTCAGTTACAAAATAACAGAGTGTGTACTTACATACAACCACGCATTTTTGCCTTTTTTCATTGGCCCTTTTAAAGCAAGCCTTCTGCTTTTCTTCAAGTAGGATGTGGTTGCTCATAGGTTAGTTAAAATAAACAAAATTTAGTTTAGTTACGCCCACCATCTACCTATTTTGTGACTGCAGTGCCTAATCATTATAGTCATATGATACACATCATTTGTATATGCGATGAAGAAAACTTACACAATTAATTTTGGAATATTTTTTACTTATAATAAAAATCTGTTTCAAAAAATTCAACTTCATCAACAAATGTCACAAACTCGGTACTCGTACCACACAAACAACTGAAATAAAAGCCTATGGAAGCAGGGCATTCCGCCGCTGCGACCTAAATTACTATGATCTACGAGTATTGGCTGCGATCCTCAGTATTTGTGCATGCAATTAGTATGCGAAACGGATCCGTGATACCGAATATAAGAACAAAAGATTCAGTTCCGTTTTCCTTATATATTCAGTTGATTTTGAGATGCTCGTCGCCAATTATTTTATTTAATAAGTAGGTTAAGCATCCTTTAGCTTGGATATCCCAGAAAAGGATAGATAAATTTTGGTTTTTGACCTTAGCATCCACGTGCTTTGAATGTGAAGCTATATTAAAGGTAGCTTGAACTTCTTTGACACTGGGTTGACTAATAGCAATGAATAAATAAACTGACAGTAAAGAACAAGCTCTTTTAAAAAGCTCCAAAAGAGAGAAAAGAGGAATAAGCAAACGAGATATCATTGAAAACTGAAAAAAAATCTCGTATACCTTACTAACATTATGATAAATATGTTGATTTTGTTCAAATATTTTCGAGTTGTTGAGTTAACAGCCGTATGTACGTTATGTTCCAATTAGGATAACTACATGTTGCGCTAAAAAGCTATTTCAGTTGCATAAAGGAGAATATTTTTACTTTTTAAGCCATATTCGAAATTATATGACGGTACCAACGACGAACTGACTTTTAACTAATGGTTTATATGTACCCAGTTTTCTTTTGGTAATTTGTCAAATACCGTTTTAAGAGAAAGCCATTGTCGATAACACAAATACTTTATTCCCCTTTTCCGTGATGGGCCAGGTAGTTTAAAAAGGGTATAAGAAAGACCAAACAAGTGACACTTGCTACGGTCCCAAAAACCTTCTTTCGCTACATTCGCATTTATATAATTTGTCACAGTAAGACGATATAATTGTGCTATCATTTCCGAGTATTCTAAATACCATTTATAATATCAATAAAATCAGCCGACAATTGTACTACAACTACTTATAAAAAAATAATTCTTTAGCAGAATTATTAGAGAAACTATTCAGCGTGATACCTTTTCTGAAGAAAATCCTTATACAGAGGGCAAAATAACTTCAGCAATCCTATTCCTTGAATGCCTTCTTGAACACGTTATATCTATGACAAATCACAGAAAGCACCTTTGAAATATTTCACGCCGTACTATCTGCATCCATATCTTGCATGCGAACCAATTTCGCATCTTTGACGTCAATACGTCTCGCTCTCTGGTTCCCAACCTCAAAGTCGTATGCGGCATCGACTTGATTGATTGAATTGCGACGTCATAACCCCCTTATCTTCGCTCCGTTTCGGAAAACTTCCTTCATACGTTCGATGTGAAGCAAATTAATGTACTGATGATATTGGTTTTAAATTTGTTTTTATTGGGTTTTTCATTGCTACAAGAATATGCTCAATAGTAGCCCAAAGTTTTGTAACATCCTCGGTGGACGACACAACCTCGGTTAGTTGAAACTAAGATTATAATTGTCGAAACGCGAATTACAAAAGATAATTATGGTATAAATTAAATCAATCCGAAAACTTTTCATGTTTTTAGATACATAATATCACAAACATACCGAGGTAGAGATGTAATACCCACGTTTCACAATTTAACAATGTTATAACCCATGTAATACTGGGCTTTATGATTAACTTATGTTGGTTAATATCAGATGACATTTTCTATCAGTGTGCGTGACAATAAAGATTTCTTTTGTGTGTAATCATAGTATCGTGCTCTTGGGGCTCTTGGGGTAGCAAACCACTTACGGCTCAATAACCAGTAGCTATCGACTTTACAAAATCTGCCTCTGGTGTATATCGAACACCAATTTTCTTCGTCCCAAGTGCTAAATATTCCAAACAAAAGCCAAACTACAGTATTGGAAGTTAGTAAAAGCGGCACTGGCTAGAAGAAAACTTAAGTTCTAGGTTCAAAGAAATTTCATAATAAAGACGTACACTTGAGTTTGTTCAACGTTAAGAAATGCTATCGAAGTGTAAAAACGGTCTCTGAAATTCACTATCGGCGAAGTATTTCACGGACCGTGAGAGCAATTTTGTGAAAATTTACAGTCCCGCTATAAATATTATCGTACAGGTTCCGTTTTTAATTTGTGTTACATATTACATTTTATGCTCGGTTGTTTTCTTTTAACCTGCGAAATGTCATGTGCAATAATATCATTTTAAACAAAGCATTTTAATTATTCATGCCCATAACGTCGTAAGCAACAAACCTGAGAGATTTTAAACAGTTTTTTTTAAAGTAATACTTAGTCCTCCCCTGTCCTATTTTGGAAATAAGAAAGTAACGTGTTAACTGAACGTTTAACGCAGTTATAGCGTCGCATGTGTTGATTCCGAGTATCTATTATGAACATGGTTTTACAATTCACAATACACATTTACATGTATAGGAGTTAGAGGTTTGAAAGTGTGACGGCCAGTCTTACCGAGGGATATCATGTTAAAGCCCAGGTAATTGGGTGTGGATGTCTGACAGGCAGTCGCTCCATGTAAAATACTGGTAATCAGCTCTAGCCATCTAGAGTCATAGTTGGAAGAAAGGCTAGTATGGTGATGAAGCTCTACTCAGTTTATGAGATTAATCTATTTATATATTTCACTGTTATTTTGTAAACGGTTCCGTATCATACATTACTTACTAGTTAGCTTTTTTGATGGGCCATGTAACAAAGAGTGAGCCAACTCCATTCGGGCACTGTGTCAAGTGTCAAGCGACAAACAGGACAGAAGTCGGTAACATTTTTTTGGCACAATTGTACAGCAACAGTTTTATCAGTGACAGTATTTATCAGGGCTCACAAACTCTTTTGAAATTATTAATATATTTTGCACGCTTATTTTTACGGAATGGAAAAATGATAATGTGCATGACATATTTTACGCTTTTCAAAATGATTTGTACCGTGTAAAATTATGACAAATCTAACAAGTAACATTTCCAAAATTAAGATAAGGATCGTTTTGACAAAAATAATCCAAAAATATATCCCATAATAGAATATAACTCTTTATAGTAAACTTTACAATAATAATCCACGATACCCGAACGTATCATAGAAGTTGGTAAAATTTCGATTGTTTATTAGGGTCATACCCACAAAACGACTTGGCTGATTAATATTGGAATCTCGCTATAGGGGAGCCCATGGTGTCCTGATATTTATGGCCTTAGGAATGAACTTCTGGGGATTTTCAGTTATTTATTACTTACCATGGTACACTCAGAGTGGATAAATTGACCTCACCATGTAATCAATAATGTCTGCAAGTTGATGTAACATACAATTTGATAAATAAAATCATAGTTGAATTTTATTAACCGAATAATATCAATTTTACCGTTAATATTATCAATATTTGTTGCCAAAAATGAACACGGTTTACTTTCAAAAACAAACAATTTTGCAATATAATATTACTCGGTAAATTCATTGTATTAATAACTAATTCTATGCGATAATAAATCGATCAATCTATTACGCGCGGAAAGCAGGACAAACTAACTTTCAATAATTTTGCTACGGACTAGTTTTCCCAATAGTATACCTACGATAGGTAGAAAATCTACCGGGTTACTATTTTAAGGTGAAATGTGGCTAGTTTCTCTCGGGTAAAGTTCACCTGACCGCGGTCGGCGCTGTCGGCCGAAACGTCGACAAATAAACGTTATTTCACCTGCAGTTTTGCCAAATGTGACGTATGGAATTTGTATTTTTTACGACTAGTTTTGTAAAATAAAATTGCTGAAATATTTTGTGTATAAAAATGTGTTATTTTTCTATCTGAAAAAGGGTAAATATTTCGCATGGTTTAAATTGTTCCGTGATATTATTTTTTGTTTACCATTACTAATATCGTAAATCGGTCAATTTATTTTATTTCATATCAAAAACGAGCTTTTTAGCAGACCTAAGGAGCGAAGAGACCGATCTATATTTCTAAGCTTTTTAACAGCAAGTACTCCGAATATAACGGGCCACTGTTTATTTAAAAAGCCACGAGAACTAAGCCACACAGTTCAGCTTCAAGTTAAGTTTAGAACATATTATATTTATAACACAACAGCCAGACATGCCTAAAACAAGTACTAAAGCTAAAGTTAAAACCTCCAATATAAATAAACATCGTCGAAATATCACAACGATATTGAATAACTTTTACGCAACAAAACCTCTTTACGAAAAAGTATTACTCGACAACAACAGTCTTGCGAAAGATCTTGTAAAGAGAGAGTCGTTACCAACTCATGTCTTCGTAATAATTCTAACTAATATCATGTAAATCCAGTACACGCATGTTGAACGCACTGTTTCCTTTCCTCGTTGATATTTCTCCTTTTATTCTGATCGTAGATTCTTATTTGATTTGGTTGTTAAAGGAAAATTGTAGTGTTGTAGCCTCGATGTAATGGAGACAATGTTTTGTATTAATAACTACTTGATGACGTCAAATATTCTTCTATTTTTGTAACCAATAGTCAAATAAACGTATATTTTTTAATTTCGCTCTAATAGACTTAATTTAAGTTATATCAGACCAAATTAAGTCCTGCGGAAAAAAAATGACTAATTTCGATGTTTAAGTTATATCCATAAATTATACAATAATAATAAAAAATGACAATGACTCTGATCAATATTGACTGTATAAGGTAATCCGATCCAAGGCGACTGGCTTATTTTCTTAAAAACTGTAATATTAAAGACTCGTGTTAAACCGAAAAAAAACGGGTTAACAAAACACAGATTAGGTTTTTCTCAAACCGTACAATCAGACGAGTCAATTGCGGCAAGAGCAGTTAGTTCGTGATGCAATTAGTTACGAGTAACGTACTGTTAATCTGTTTGGACGTAATACATTGCCTGCTAAACGCATCCTTAGTAATACTGCACTGGCCTAGTGGTCAACCGAGACTTGGATGTTATGTTTCACTCACGAGGCAAGCATAAGTTAACTATGCATCTTGCTTGCGGGAATAGTAAGATGCTCTGTAGTAGAGAAGACGGTTGCATGCAAATCAAGAGGCGCGACGCGAGTCATGTTCTTGAAGTGGGAGATGTCTTAAGAACAGACACCGCCTTCTGTCGCCTACAGGAAAAAAATACCGGTAGATAAAAGTGAAGTGAAGTCCTCATCCCACACCTGGCAAGCGGGGTGGACTCAAGGCCTAATCCCTCTCTCGTCCGGGAGGGGACCTTTGCCCAGAAGCGGGAGAGTATTAGGTTAAAAAAAATACAGGAATATTGCAACAGTAACACTTTTTATAAGAGTGATATCACTCAGGGCGCGAACAGAGTAGGGCTACAAAATTACATCAGCGCCGCCAAGATGCTGTTGTAGGCTAGTAAATTTTATTATATCTTAGACGTTAACTACTTAATTGCTTGATTTAGTTCTCCTCCGATTTTATGGTTATAAAGATTTGCTTAAGATAAATATTTACGTCTAGACTAAAAACAAACACAGCAATCCCTATAAAGTGTTTTCGCTTTTTTACGTTCATATCAGTCGCCTTACGTGTCCAAACCCAAACTAACAAGCACTCGACGGAGGCAAGGCTTATAAACAGTATTTTAAAAGGAATATTTGCGCTAAACCTATGATCATAAGTCTGAGAAATAATATCAAAAGTGCGACAAGTCTTTCTATTGTTCTCTTTAAAGCCTTAGAAGTTACGTATAAAGTTCAGCCAAAAGTGTAACTTTTAATAAAAAAGGACCGAAAAAATCTGGAGTCTTTAATGAGAGTAACAGTGATAAGAACTTTAGAGCCTTTAGAAGATAAGCCTTAAACTACTTAAGACGTCGGTCGGATTGGCCATTAGTTTAACTTTCATTGCTCCTATTGGACTCGTGTGGGTCATTTCCTTACAATAATTGTCTTGCTATGGACACTGAAGTAAATGTTACATCTTAAATGTACCGTGTACTCTAATCACTCGGAAAAAAAAAAACAAAAACATTACTTCAAACTGGATGTTATTATATACCACTCCGTCCTAATGTTCCCAAAATCCTAGACAAGCAGAGCCTTTTAGAGGCTGTTAAATCTCATAAAACATTCTCCCAAATAAATTCACTGCTAAAACCCCTGAAAAATATCTTACAATACAAATAAACACTCCGATTTGACAAATCGAAGGCCATATATTCTATTCTAGGATGGTCTCGACTGTCTGGAGAAATTCCATTTATATCAGATATTGTAACAAAGCATCATAGAGACCTAGACACTATTCCAGTTAGCAACGTTACTGTTACGAGCGCCACAAATCCTTGTCTTTTGCATCGAACTGTATTTCAAAGACAAAAGGAAGCGTTATTATTAAATGGCTGGTTGCGGCGGAACCAATTACGATTATTCTGAATGCGATTTGCGGTAACGAGTGTAAGCTCCGATGGGTATAAATGTCGGTTGTCTCTAATGGACTTTTTTGTGTTGCTATCTTTCGTTTAATCTTTGAATGCTTCTTTAGATAAGTACAAATTTAGATTAACAGCCATTAGACCACCTCTGGGTAAGTACCTACGGGTTAGTTTAAAAATTGTCGTACATTAGCTGTCACTTTATCCGAGAGATAGGTTATACGAAACTTGTTCATAAGTCGTTAAACTGATTGTAAATTATCGCCGCTGTTCATGTGTACCTAAATCGATGGTTGATTCATGGTTTTTTATTAAGTGGACCACGAATGTAAAAAACAAGGACCTGTTCTACTCTGTTGGCTTAATAACATTATAAAATCGCATTGTTTAAAGGCCCCAAAGCCTCAAAGTGCTGTAATAACGAGTTTTTACCTCTTTTGTTTTCTATAATTTTATTTCTAGATAATAAAATCTAAGGTAAACATAACACGTTTCGCAGTTCACGTAAACCAGTGTTCGCGTGATTACCTAATTCCGCACGGAGGACTGCGTTTTCAACCTGTTTACCCTAACAGGGTAAATATAGTTTCTGCACACGCTGCGTTTACCCCGCAGAGGTGGATGCTGAGTAAGCAAAGCCGCAGTAACTAAAATAGTGTAATGAAGTTATTAAATTTGTACGCTTGTTAATTATGTTAAGGAAAACTGCAAAATAAAAATGGTGTCCTAAATTTTTTTAAGTTTTTTGTATTTTAAACCACGTGGTAAACGGAAATGAAGTAAAGTTATTGGGGTTTCCCGGTAGAAAATGTTCAGTAGAAGTCCGTAGTTTGATAATGTACCTTACAAATAGCAGAAAGCTCGCTCCTTATTACATGGTGCGATACAAATATACAATACTGCGCGCAGTAATATTCTTGTGTAGGTTCCTTGCCACTTTCTACTCAGTATTTTAAGGAATTGAATTAGTGCTATTACATACAAAATGCTAGCACAGTCGTATTGTTGCATTTGTAAAATATTTTTTGAATTTTGGACTTCTAAAAATCGGTTTGACTAAATAAAATATGAGAATTGTAGAGGTACCATTTATTTCGAATTTTATTATCAAAATATGTGTACATTTTGCACCGAAATTCTTGAGAATTTCCATCCGACCGTGCCAACAATATCATTTATATAAGGTAACTGGCATGCTGCAAAAATACGACTAGTATTTTTCTCTTACGTTTTGAGACACAGTTGCGTTATGGGAGATTGGACGAAACGAACAATGGACGTCAAATAGAATGTACGAAATCTGATTCATTGAAGTGTACAAAAGAATAACTTCTTTCTTCAGACGGGATTCGGCTTGAAGTGCAAAAAACGTGACGCTTGAACGCTTAGACAGTACCAGTTTTGATTTTCTTCATATAAAAGCTAGTGGATTTGTTAAAGCACCTCTCGACGAACGAAACTTAACAAACCTACATTTTCTTTCTCATATTTATTCGATTTGCTTATCGACATTCTGCTTTGTCATACCTACTTTCTGTCAATCATAAGAAGAAGTAAAGAAATAAGCTATTTTAGGGCTGATTCTCCCACCATCGGATAAGTGCTTAAAGGGTAATTTTGTCTTTTAAACTAATTCTCCTAAATTTTAATGTCAAAATGTCATAGTAATTTCTAGGAATAAGTTTTCTGTAGCGCGTACTACGCCAGACGGTACTGTACCAAGAAATGTTCATTTGAATAGTTTATAAAAATTTGTTCCTTCGCCACCCGCCAGAGGCGCCGATCATTTTCCAAATAACCTTTGCCAGTCTATAGTCGAAAGTAGTTGGAAACCGCTCCTATTATGATGAAAATATCGAGTCTTAATTGAATTGACCACTAGTCCCATAGTATTCATTATTAGCAGCACACTTCATTTGGACAATAGTTCATTATGTGTGTGCCACGCTAGTCTAGTTAATGATTTGTTAATTAATCACCCGTATTGTGTGGTAGACAGTGTCCTTATGTATAATGAAGATAACGATATCTGTGTGTGGAGTGTATATACATTGAATACACGAACGTATTATTGTATGGTTATTGTGATAAGTGTCCATTGAAATTGTTTTACCAAAGAAGAGTGGCTTTTAAAGGATTTTTAAATCATAGCGTCTACTTGGTTTCTGTTACTAGTCGAGTATTACTGAATTCATACATTTTCTTCGTAAGACTTGACATTTTGACGCAGGTTACACTGACTTTCGTAGCAGCCTACGCCACGCTTAAGCAATGCCAACTGTTTCAAATCTTTTTGAGGGAAAAATACATTCCCAATTTTAGTGTTAATTTATTCTGTTCATAAACTTTTATGCCTCAATAACTCAAATTTATTTTGTAAATTAAATATTTTTGCATTCAAATAAATATTGACAAAATTATGTTAAATTTGTTTTCGAGATAAATTACCGTTTGAACATTAATCAAATCATGAAATAAATATATTATAACGTTTAAAGTTCTAAATAAATTGATGCTGCCTGAAAACATTTTAAACTAAAACGGGAGATAGAATTAACGCAAAACTAATTACGTTTTGTACAAATATCTAATTGGCGTTATCGATTTGATTTGAATAATTTATTGAAGCGTTATATAATTTCGCTATGTTATATAGCTTAAGCTAGGTATTGATTAAAATTAAATGTTCAAAATATTGTTGTGCGTGTAGGGAACTCAAGGCCATCTCATTACTTGAAGTGACCTTTGCCCAACAGTGGGACAGTAATGGGTTAAAGGAATAAATCATATTTTATGTTAATTGGTGGTATCTCTGGTACAATATAGAACAATTCTGACCAGGAAATCAAAATAAATATTCAAAGAAAAGTTTGCTTCTGGTAATCTTTTGGAAAAGTAAAAATAATGAGAGTTTTCGTGAAAACATTCTGAGGTAAAATTATTAAAACAGAATGCCTATAAAGATAACAGGTTTGGCAGTGGTAGTCTTTGATGTTTATTTTAATTATATAATTTACATTATTTTTTCGTGAATGTTAAGTTACGATATAAATGTTAATGTTCGAGACCGGAGTTTGCCGTAACAAAAACAAAAATTTTGGATATTGTCTTCGTAAAAATATCCAAGTTTCAGCTAAATAAATACGAAACGGTTTGTTATCTACACGAATTGTATTTTTCTGGCATAAGTCATATAATGGATAAAGTTCAAAACCCGGAATCAAACACAGACTTCTTAATAAGATCAGCCTAAAAGTAGCTGAAATAGCGACCGAGACTGTGTATTTTGATTCGGTTACAAAACCAATATTGTGTAAAATGCACAATGTGATTGAAAACGAAAATCAATCAGTAACAATCGTGCAAACCAGATTTACATATTAAAACAGATTTCCTACGTAGATACTAAAACATTTTAAAATTTAACCAATTCTAGACCAGTTCAAGTTATTTGCAGAAAGTCTATATCGATGTACGGTCTATAGTTGTATAGTTTACAGAGGTCGTAGGGTGGCGTTTTAGTTATGCATGGGCCGGTGTCCCAAACCTTTGTTAATTATGACTTGGTCGTACACTTGAAAATTGGATATTTAGGACTGAATAACAGATTTCGCGTTATTTTGTAGTGTTGCTGTATGGCTAAGGGTAGACTTCTATTGATATTGCGCAATATATTGTCACAAATTTATTGCCCATTATCAAATTGACACTGAAACTGTCACCGATATTATCTAGACACGCAGTAGCGTGTCAGCCAAGTTGAAAAAAGAGTAAAAATATTACCCAAAATAAACCTTCAACGTACCTTAACTAACCTTCTTTCGAATAATAATATAAAAAGTGCAGCAAGCCATATTGTGCAATAAGATTGTCAAAACGGCCGTAATTTATAAACAGAAATCTCGAAAAAATTATTCTGCTTTGTGAACAAAGTAATTTGCATGATAATATGATGTGCGGACTAGGCATAACGTCGGCAACTACCATATAAACTACACAACACTGAACACCGGTCAAGGGGACGGTTTTGTACTACTATCGTTTACTGCTACCGGTTAGCCATCGACAAATTTTGCGGGCGCCGCCTGAACTATTTTAAGAACAAAACTTGACAACTTCTCGAAACTAAGTAGTCACGACGACAGAAAATCGCACTACAGTCGCGCGATCCTCTACCACTATTGACTATCAATAATCGGCAAGTTATCGACAAGTTATGTATTAAAATCTAACTAGCGCCTCTAGCGGGCGCCCAAGAAACTATTTTTGCAGTACATTTGAAATGTTAAACTCTCGATACTCGAAAGTAGTAAATCGCGCTTCAATTTACAAAAGCTAACGCGAAGTAAGGTATTTTAAACGCAACGATTATTTAAAGTTAAACCTACTTCTCTTCTCCACCCATACTTCTCGTTTAAATTCGTTGCAAGTTTTAAGACAATTTAACTTTCCCTAAGATTCTGTTGGCGATTTTTTCGTTTTACTCGGAACATTAGTAGCGTTGTTTAGGCTTAACTATGTTATATTTTCAGCAGTAGTGTTTAGTAAAATGGAAAGTAGGGTCTCCTAATTTTTTAAAAGCTACTAATCTGAAAGACTCCATTTTTATTTTCTGATTCACTCTTATACTTAAACACACTAATTTACGTGTTACACTTAAAAGGGTCAACGAATGCTCTGATTCTCCTTTAAGAGCATCCTTTGCATATTCAAATATTCTTGCAGCACTCATTGGCATATTCACTATCCAACGACAGGCCATCACAAGTAATAAACTTGACATTACACTTGGTTATTTCACTTGCTAGTTGTCATCATATAACTAAATGGGTCAGCATAAAGAATTTGCAAATAAACATAAGAAAGTAATATTACAAGTTTTAAATGATTGCATTTCATAATTATTTCGATCAACCATTTTGCCTTAGAATTTTACATGTATCGTGGTCCTTGGCTGACGTGATTGTGATAGCGTAGTCACTTGGTGGCAGGTCAGTCTGCAACCAAGGCTATTGTAACTAGCGCCGAAACATCAAGCATGTCAAGGTTAAATGCGTGTTGGCGTCGACTCCCATATTCTATTAAAGACACGAAACGAGAAAGTTTAAAAGTTATGACTATAACCTGTACCGAAACGTTCAACAATCCACGCATATATTAAAATCGCTGCGTTACTAAGTCCGGTTGCAACCATTGCCAATAAAACCCACAAAACTTGTGCCGAAACGTCAAACAATCCATTGTAAATTGCATATCCGTATCCCATGGTTAATATTAGTTAACAAGGTAAGACGTTTCTATTACAAACTAACCACATCGTGTATCAATCAGCTACCAAGCAACGTATCAAAGTATCGAATATCTCGATACTCAAATATTAGGAGCTAATGCACATTGCTGCTACAATTACGTTCTATTAGCGCATGCCATTAGCAAGGTAACGTGAACAAGCCGATCTCAAAAGCATCTCAGTCGTGGTTAATAATAGATTAGGTATGAGATGCATCGCGTATAATGTAATTATTAAACTGCATGTTGGGAGAATTTTGTCAATAATTTGTGTGTAAGGTTAGAGTAAAACGAATTAAAGAAAACTGAAAAAAGTTTCTTGTCGAGAAATCTTTCTCTAAAAAGCTTTTTGGGGATATTTTTTCGTAATTAGTCGTTTCATAATAGTACTTATAAGTAATACGAAGAATAGTACGAACGGATTCTGATTACGCGGTTTTGGGTCCGGTACTTGGATCAAGGAAAATACTATTGAAATTTTAAAATCCCATTGGACTGTTCGCAGAAGTAGTTGATTTCAGAGCTTGATTACGTACCCAATAGGCTTGCCTACTTTGATATGGGACACACGTTGCAATCGGCTAAAAGTGGGCAAATGCACCTTCAAGCATACCTGGCGTATAATTATAATATTATCCAATGCCACATGCACTGCCCGTAATTTCAGTAGATGTTTACTGTAAGTATATACAAGTATTCATATACTTACGGCCAGTTTCTTCCTACATATCTTAAGTTACAGCAAAAGTATTGACTTCTATTTGACATTTATTTAAATTCGTGTAAGTATGTAACAAATTTGGCTGATATTTTTTATACCCCCATACTTTGGCTGTTACTTTTGATGAAGAAACTGGCCGTAAGAGTGAAACTATTGCAGTTTATTTAACATGACATCGTTATTTTTTCATGGGACCAATCTATAAACGCAAAAGTTAACGAGATGAATTTTAATGCATTAATTTTCAGCTTTCATATAAGCTTCCAAAGGTATCAATATCAATGCCAATCAACAAAGCTGGTCGGAATCACTCGGTGTAACGATTGTCGCCCACATCACAGCAGGTGACAGTCACAATCGCGACGTCATATCACAGATGACGGCGTTCGTGACGTCATCCGATGCACATTGTGCTTTAATGTAAACTCAATATTCTATAGAAGTTGTAGAATTATGCAAATTTTAACGGGCACATGTCTTATATAATTAGATGAACTAGTTTCTGCTCTCTAGCTTAGCTTGAGCAAAAGATTTTCCTACGATGAAAAAAATTCTTATGCTTTTTTCTTTTCTGTGTAAAAAATGTAGTCATCTGTTCAGTAGCTTTTGCGTGAAAAAATAACAAACATACATACGTCACCAACTGTTGAATTTATACACTTAAAACTTTACCTCTTGGCTCAAAAATTCCAGTATATTCTATGTAATTTCGTGTATTTGGAGACCTAAACCGCCGAAGACTTTCTAATTAATGACTTAAAAAAATACTCAAAAATCACGCAATCTAGATATCAGATTTAAATAATATTACAAGTTTGTACTACAAGTTCTAACAATGTACAAATATTCGTTTAGAACGGCCCAAGGCTAAGCTTTTTAATTTAAATTAAAAAGTCCTACCTATAAAGTTAAAGAACAGTATGAAAAACGGTAAACTAGCCCGAAGACATAAAAGAGTGCTTTTAAATTTATTTTCAAATTAGCTTTAGTTTGCAGCTCCGCCTGCTTAGTAAACCTAAGCAGGCGGCTATGATTTTTCTTGGAATGTATCTAAGAGTTAAAATCTACCTGTCTACCAATTTCTTCGAATTCAGATTAGCAGAGTTGACGTTAAAAATAGATTAACGTTCACATTTAGCTATATAGCCGGCTTCTCTTGTGTTAACAATATTATTATGTGTCTTCCTAGCACATAATCTATCTCTAAGCAAAATTTTATCAAAATCGGTTCAGCCGTTTTGTTGTAATATAAGAACAAACAAACTACAAAGTACGGATTGACCTGGTTCATACAACGATCATTTCAATAACTGCAACACTAGGCCACTGACCATTAAACAGCCAAAAATGTACTCCGGTTACATTCGTAATACTCTTCTGTCTTAGTAATCTTGCAGGTTCATTTACGTCAAAGGTATCCGCACTCGTAAGCCGAGGTAATACATTTTCAACTGGAAAAATGTCTCTAAACTGGCTTCGCCTTACCTAGAGGTATCGTAGCACTCGATTTACGTATAAATCGCTAGCTAGTCTTAGTAAACGACTATCTTACTTTATAGGCTGAATATTGAGTCTCGAGGAATTGATCGAGAACTGAATTTACGTGTGATGTTCCATTTCTTAGGTTTTATTTTTGAGTGTATCGAATTACGTGTTTATTTATACTGGGTGAAGATCTTTGACACCTCTTACATATTGGGACTTACGCTAATGATTACTTCTTTAATTTAAGCCTGGGCTTATTATTTACTTAGCATCAAACTTGTAATATAAAAGTATATTTTTAACTTAAAATTTTTTTTTATTAACTTCCATGATAAGTTGAGCTAATGACTCCCTATCCATAAATTAATCGCGTAAAAGTCTACTTAACCTCAACGATCTCTGACGTAAAACAGATTGTATCTAGACACAATTTAATAAAAGAATGTAAAAATACCCAGTATTAAAGTAAACGAATACATTTTTAAAGACACTTAAAAACATTGTATTTTTATGCTCTCTGTCGTATTTACGCCTGAATTCGAAAAATAAATATAGACCGTCCTTATCTTTGCGCGCAAATTGTACCGGCAAAAGAAAAATGTTTTATTATTCCACTCGGCAATGGAAAGGCGTATCATTAGTCGCTTTACGTAATAATCCACTGTATACAAAATTAAGTTTATATAATTCAACTCAATATAGGATTTGCATAGGTTTATACGGAATTTGCATGGGTTTTGCAGACCTATGTAAATCTAGATTGAACCTGATTGAACTTTACATTAACCCGTATAGTGGAATTACATTAACAGTGTATTAGAGGTGAATTATTCAGTTTTAGAGATTGAAATATGGGATAAAATGTACTAGAGAATGTCCAAGAACATACTTACATGGTCTTTTAATTTGTTAGTCTAAATTCTTATATTATTGAGACCACGCGGGAAAAATGCAATTGATTTTTCTTCTTTGATTTATGCTTCTTCTTCCCATAGGGGTGTGGTAGGCAGAGACCAGAGAAAACATTCAATGTTTCTCAATGGTAGCCTGGAGTTTGGTTATGTTCCCGTCAAATGGCAATAGGCTCGTCCGAGTTTATAAATGGGGAAATGTGGGTGTATGTTCATACACCTCTGCCTAAAAGGATAAATTAACCTGAAGCTCGTATTCCATCCTATTTTATATGTAATAGGCGTAGTGTCTTGTATTATTTTTCTCTGTCCAAAAAATTCTCAGCAGTAACTTAGAGATTGGAACTGTGCCATAAAGTGAAAATAGTGGCAATAAGTTTACCTTCTAACAAATGGGCTTAGCACAGACGTAAAAGTGGTTTCACACTGGGCAAATCTTTATACTTCATTTATATAATTGACATTGTACATATAGCATGGACTTAAAAATACTTGATAATTGTGCGTGAAATTCTTTTTTTATGTTGTAACGCTTAAACACTGACCAAAGTCATAAGTTTGACACAACTTATGACTTTGGTCAGTCTTGAACTTACGATCTTTCAGTTCCACCTGAACCGAACCGTCAAGCAGTTTAATGAATAAAAGTTCGCGTTAATTACTGTAAAATTTTAAATCAGTTTTTCATTTTCATAGATATATTTATAGGGATTTTCAGTATCTAAGGTACTTACAAAGTCACATCAATCTTTTTTTTCTAACCTATACTGTTCTATTGTAGGGCAAAGGTATGTTCTTCGTATTATTCCAATTAAATTTTATTCACTTGCAGCAGTAGCTTTGTGGACTTTGTGGTTTCTGTAGCTCGCCAAAATACCTGGTGCGTTTCTACAGCCTTGTGGGTACCCATATTTAGTGGAGGACGACCGCAGGCTGTTTACTTGATTTATAGCTTAACCTGGATGCAATTCTCCTTAATACCACAACACGTGTGCTTATAACATTTGCATTGCTACTTCAAGAATACGAAAATATTTGTCTCGGTAACACATTGCTGATGTTTATGAATGCAGAAATTTGTAAGGATATACGTTTGTCACTTTTTCACCCAAAAAGAAACGAATGGATTTTGATGAACGGATAGCCCATATAATGTACCTCTATAATCTGGTTAAACACGGATTATTTCCACGCGAACGAAACTGTGATTTTTAATCGGATATATAAATTCTATAAGATAAATAATCATTTACGGATTCAAAATCAATCACTCCATCTATGTGTTGTTGACTGAAAGATATGGACATGTGTGTAGCAACAAGTAGATTAAAGATAACAAAAAACCTCAAAGGTTTACAGCATTAAGCACAAGTCTGACAAAAGGGTTAAGGGTTTGATATTCAAACAATTTCCTGGTAAACTTGTAACAACTCAAGATAATATTAAAACGCTCTTCAAAGAATTGCAAATACTTTATTATTCACACCTAAATAGACTTTCTCAAGTTTACAAAGAGCTGCTAAAACGAATACGTTTAAACAAGCAAGGTAAATGAAATAAGTATTGTTTAGCCGTCTATTGAATGGTTGTGGGGAAATTAGGCTCTTTTATAATGGAACGAAAACGGTGAAAGGTCACATGAACACCTTGGTGTTACCGATCGGCGTGACTTAGCAACTGAAGGTTTCCTGCATTTATACTGTTTTTAGATGAGCTTTATCATTATTGAATCGTGTACTATGCGTGAGATATAGAATCTTATGATTAGCAAATGTAGAAGGAAAATGCTTGACTAATATGATTGACTTTAAGAATTTAAAGGAAATTTGAATACTGAACATACATTATTACATCTAAGATTTCGTTTAAAGCGTTCCTATTATGTTGTGAGATCAGATAAGCATGCAGATTAGTGCGCTGAATGCTTTCAAATAGGAACGCGACAGTACAATTAAATATCGTTCACGATTCGCTTTGTCAATAATTATTAAGGTTCGTTGGGTATAACGACAGATTTTGCCAAGACACTGGGAATAGCGCAATTCTGTACTACTGTCGAGTATCTACAACCGGCCAGCTATCGAAACATTCGGTTCAGCGCCTCTAGCGGGCGTCGTAAAAACTATTTTGACAGTACATTTTAAATGTCTCAAACTCTCGATACTCGATGATTCCAATTGTAAAGAACCGTGCTATAGTAGCGCGATTGTCTACCATTATCGACTATCAACGACTGGTTAGCTATCGAGCATTTTGTATAAAAATAAGAATCTAGCGGACGCCATAGGATCTATTTTTACAGTACACTTCAAAAGCAAACATTTTTGATACCCGATAGCACCGTCTGAAGGTAATTGCACTGCTGTAAACATAACAGAACGGCCAGAGTCGATATTCTTCCAACGATTAATTAGTAGGTGTGTCTTAATGAAAACACACCCTAAGTCTCAACTCCTACGCCGTTTACCCATTCTTTTCCATTCCCATGGGTTATTTAACTTCGCGCTGTAAATGAAAACCTCTGAATCAAAGGTTTCTTTTACAGTAGATTGTTACAGTACTCTTATTCACAATAGTGTGCGTTTTTAATTAGCACTTCGTATGAATATGAATGGATTTAATTAAAATTTTATAGAGATGAGAATATGAGTTTTTATGATGACATTAAATTTGAAAATAGTGGTATTGTGGTGTATTGTTTGCGGTTTCATGCCACATTAAAAAGCTATCAAAATACCTGTATATCTGAAGGTATATGATATATGTACGATGATTAAAATGTTTAGTATTATATGGTTTTATCTAGTGGAATTTTATGGTCAACAGGTCTTGCCAAAGTTTCTATAGAATAATGTCACACACTTATAAAGAATATCCGGCGATTTGAAAAGAGCCAGCTCTAGTTTTACCAATTTTCATTTTTGCAAATATAGAATTTTTTATTGAGTCAAGTTTCTTACTTAGAAAAGTATTTAGTTTTCTACCGAGGTTAATCTACTGACTCAATTTGAAGAGTCGGCTAACCGTCTGAGAGAAATTATTGAATTCACTGAATTAAATAACAGGTAGTCTTCAATATTCTGCAAGTAAATCGATGGGGCAAAGTACCAAGTTATTCATGTACATTGTACACCTCTCATGATTCTCAACATTTCATTATCAACACTCCCTTGTTACGTACTTCGGACCTCACCTTCGCAAGTACGATATTATTTATGTATGTTGTCCTTCAACACCCAGCCTTCTCATTTACATCCACTCTGTAAATTCTTTTTGTTAATACGTATATCTCACGAAATCTTCCTTTTTTGTTATAGACTTAAAAACGCGAGCAACGTTGATGCAAAACGCAAAAATTAAGCAGGATATAGTCAATTTTGATGACAAGAGATATTTTACATACGTAAAAATCATGTCTTTTTCTCACAGGGGTAGGCAAAGACCAAAGAATATCAGTTTGTGCTATCGCTACAACTTTTTCTTGCCTCAAACACATCCATACTTACCAACTTATCATACAGGACGGTCAGCTATTTTATAATGTCTCAAATGTGAGCCATACTCATATCGGTTATTATAAAATTAATTAAAATATCAAATAAAAAAAAGACTTAACTAGACTCGCTTACCACTAATCCGTTTGACTTCCAATACGACAGTATTTGAATAACGTTTCATTAAAAAAACATCATCACCTTACGTTACGCCACGTCCATTAACGAATAAATGCAAGAATAACATAAAACTAATTCTATATCAAACATTTCCTTTGTAAAACAACTGGGGTGTGTTGTTTTTACGTATGATTACATACATTTATATTGGAAGTATCCCCTTAGCAGCAGGTACGGGTACGGTATATGTAGGTCGGGTTTATAGATTGTAATAACGAACAGGTGACATGTTGCTAGGCCGGTGCTTCCGAACACGAGATTGACTTGTTCCTAGTTGACAGCTAGTGGGTATTCACATGCGAATGTTTACACCTAAATGCGTTTTGTTTTCTTCGAGATATTTTCCTTATTTTTGTTATTATAGGATTTCGATTACACTCTACTAATTCATATTTTGGAATATGAAAAGTACTATTCTAGTATTGATGTTTACATTAAATAAGCATTGTGAAGGTTTTGTGTCTAGCTATCTAGGTATCTACGTGACCTGCCCATAGTATGAGTGGCAGTTCTTGCTCACTGCCTTTTGATCCTTTGATCCTTCAATAACACTCATAAAATAAACCCATAGGTCCTCAAACAAATGTGTCGCAAAAAACACAAGAACGACAAAGAGAAAAAGAAAGTTATAAGTGGCCGTTGCTTTTCATTCCAAGACTTCCGTGTCTCGAAGGGCACGTTATGCCTTTGACCCCAATTGTCATGCAAACATCAGCATCGTTATGTACCGTTGAAAATAACAAAAATTCTGACAACTGCCTTAATCTTAAGTTACGACCTTGGCCAGTAGTTGTACTGTTTGCCAGTCAGTTAAAAATATAGTCGTAAAATATTTCACAAACATCCTAGACTTTTTTCAGCAACAGAGAGCAATACTTCACTCAAAACTGCCAGTCATAAAAAATTCACGCTGCCAACTGAAAAAATCTTAAAACATTTCATGTAAAGTGCACATTAACCTTTCAGCATGCATGTAAAACACCAAATATGAATGATACATAAGGGCTGCTATTTCTGACGATGTTTTGAATAAGTTCAAATGTGGAATGGTTAACAGGACGAGAGCAGTACAAATAAATAATGAACTAAAGACACAGTGAGGGCTCGTTAATTCAATTTATACGTGCCGTCCACGTGAATGTCTGCCAGTGAAGCCGGACTCCATCATGTTTGGAGTAGCACCCTGAGTGGCCGTAATTTATTTAATTACCACTAGGAAGAGGAAAATGTAGTAGCGTAACGTATATGTGTTATAAAAATATTCTGTATTTTAAAACGCGGAAGTTTGTTTCAGGTTATAGGTGTGTGTGCCATAGCGATGTATGGTATGTTTGGATTCGTCTGTTATCGGTTTATTTTTTTCACTTTTAATGGCTCTCGCGGACTTTTGCGACATTTTTAACATGCCTGTACTACAAAGCGGTCGCCGCGCTAAAGTGTCGGGGATTTTAGGCTCTTCATTCTTTTTGCCGGATCTAAAATGTTCTATCACTTTGAATTAGGACGGAGGAAAATGTGAAGTTTTATCGCTTCACGTAATTTATTAGAATGGCTTTTTGACTTAAGACATCCTTGGCCCTGATTATAAACGTCGTTGTAAATAGTTAATTAAGTCGTTCATTACCTCCCTTATTCTTTCGTAATTTAATCGACTAGAAGACGGTAGACATTTTACTTGATCACATACTACCATAACTACCAGGTAATGGTTGAAACATTATACAATACATGAGAGTAATATTAGTAAATCTATGTGTTTCTTAGAGATTCTTATGTACCATAACGTGATCTCCAATTGTCTAAACAACTTCTTAAATAAATAATAGTAACGGACGTATCCAGTTATTGATAATCATGGCAATTTCTTCAAAGACGTTGATTGGCAATTGTCACGACAATCCTATGGTTAACAAGCTATTAGCACTGTTAGCGCGTTTAGACTTTCGTAACTAGTATCACGCACTTAGGAAGACGCCGAGTCTAAACGTTTTGCAGTTATCAAGCCACTCACAGCTAGTTAAAACTGACTACGTTTCTTCGTTATATACGTGAGATAGCAAGTACGCGAAGAGAAATTTCACCAAGAAAATTGTTTTATTACATAGCAGCGTTTAGCATGACCAATTCTATTAGTGGAGTTTTTCGCCACTCATCGCTTCGCCATATGTATGAGTGCGAACATTCAACTTAGTAATTTGAATGATTACGAATTACCTGTACATTATGTATTCAATGTATACTACTATTATACAGAAAGTGGGAGGGTAGGTAATATTGTGGGTCTGTATTTATGTAAACATTTTTTTAAATAAGGCAACAAGCCATCAGTTTTTTTAACCTTAAAATTATATATAAAAGTATTCTAAACTCAAAATGTTCACAGTACTACGAAATAATTCTAAAAGCGATCGAGGGATGCGTAATTTTATCTCCGTTGACCTCCAACTTACCTTTGTATATTTTAACTTTGTTCAAACAACAGACAATTCCCGGTACTACAAAGGTCACTGCTTTCGCTTAGATTAGCCCAAAACTTGGCTATTAGCAGTACACTAGTTTTGACTTTCGGCTATCAACGCGTTTCGGAGTTTCAGTTACCTACCTACTGTAATTATCTAATTCGAATATCAGAAATTATACGGTAAACCTTATACACTAGGGTAAGCACCTTTGCTTCGGTCGTTGCTGCTGCCATTTTAGATGCTCTTTACCAAAATCAAAAGGTTTTGTAAGAACCTAAAGCTCCGTTGATTATCCCTCGTCAAATATAAGTCCCAAATAATCATTTATAAACATAATATCCTGTAGTCTCAAAAACAGTATTAAAGACTCTTACGACCTTACTTATCCCCGGTTTCTGAGGTACATTTAGCGGTAGTTTATCTACTCAATAGCGTTTAAGCTCATATAAACATGACAGTTTGAATAGATAAACAACCGCTAAATTTGCCTCAAAAACCGGGTATTTAATGCATCAGATTCAACTTTTTTCAATTACATAGAACAAAATACAACCAGCGTTTTCATACCTAGCGTAACGTAAAACTACTAAACAGGGGTCGAGAAGAAAATAGCACATTCTTTAAAATGTTAGTCGTAAATTCATAAAGTGCACTCGAGTTTCATAAATCATAATAAAGTATACGACGTACATTATATTAGTCTTCCTTAACAGTAAAACGTGAAGAGAATGAAGAAATAGTGTTTCCTCGCCTATTATTAACAACTTGTTGAGATAATATTAAATTATAAGTGTAGATTGGAAATGGACGAAGTGTATGAAAATACTTTAGTAGTTTTCAATAATTAAAATACTTAGTAAAAAAATCAGATATTCATACCAAATCTTTCGAATGTTCGTAAAAGTAATATACCTCATTTCTTTTTGACAAAGTGCCTTGTAATTATACTTATGTAATATTATGTACTTTACGTTAAACAAATAGTTCATCTACTTTTATTCTTCAAATAAACTTTGGAGCCATGATACAATTCGTTTGTTATTCCAGATATCTTTTGTCTGAGTAGGTAATTGTCTACATAAAGATTTCTTGCGATAATAATTTCACGCCAATGCAATCAGCCATTATGCAAGAAAAACATATGAAACTGCTGTAAAGGTAGGTAGGCTTCACAATACACATGCACTTATAGCACAATATTAAGCAACTACAAGTTTCGAAATACAAGACAAAACTTTAACCACATGCCATTAAAGTTCCCAGTATAATCTTACACTAACCAGTGGTATCATAGTAACAATACCATACTGCAAACGTAGCCCACAAACCGCACACCTAACTTCCTTCTTGAATTGTCACACACTATTCTCTGTACTAAGGAAAAGTTCAAACTTGTGCCAAAGTTTCCCAACTCGTTTGTGCCAATTGTAGAAGCGGCCAGTATTACGTAGAGATACGACCCAAACGTGAGCCTATTAGGCTATTGAAAGAATTATTCGCTCAATACAGTTAGTAGTTATTTAGTAATGTTTTGGATTTCGGTGGAAGTTTACTGAAAGTTTTTCGGCGCAATCTTATAAGTGAGGTTGGCGATTAGACATTGTGCACAAAATATACGAACTTAGTAAAAAAAAAATAAAGGAATGAAATATTGATAGGGATACTTAAGTACATTCTCTTTGGTCTTTTCATCTTTGATTTCCATCGACGTTGCAATTTATATTTATGATCGAATTCAAACAATCGTTCATCGGAGTAAAAAAAATATCAGAACTACATTCTTCACAAATTCTTAGAAATAACCTCATTGTTCGCAGTCAGACAACGAACACAGTTTTACTTCAACTTTTTCTAACGAGAAATAAACATCTCTGTTATTTCTTTACAATTTCCTTTACAAATTGTCCACTCAAAGCATTGCAAAAGGGGTAATATTCGCCCGGTTTAGCAATGCCTGCAGTTTGCAGCACTCACAAATGAACGTAACGCAATCCCTCCCCGTCCGTTGTGACTGAACAAGAAAGTAGATTTTCAATACGTTTTCAGACTATTGATGAATGGAATTCTACTTGAATCTTATACAATACAGCTGACTGTAAAAGTTGTACTGTATTCGCAATGGAATCGATTAAATAGCCTCTCAAGGGAAATGATTATTACGAAATGATACTTTCATGTCGGGCTGCAATAATGGACCATGTCAGTATAAATGAAATGCCCTGAGGAACTTGGCAATATATATTTTTTATGTACGAATTTAATAACTCCATTAGCGTATTAACAGTTTTCACAAATTTAGGTACAAAGTCGGCTGAAGTAGATATTTGTCACGATGTAAACTTCGTACAATGTAAAAATTCTGTAGAAAATCATAAAACAACCTCCAAAATCTTTGTTGTAAAATATACGTACGTGATAAAGTTCCAACTGTTTGAATATGACGTAAACTATTTACGATTTCAGCAGTCTTTGATATTTGAACTTACGATTTATAGTTTAAGAGCTAACCGCAACAAAACGGCGGAGGTCGCGCATCGCTAGTTACAATCCAGTCACGTATCTGACACGCGCTCAGTAATGGAAAATGTTTACTATTATTAATGTGCGGATAGTGGGGGAACTCACTTTAATGGCATAATTAACTGTAAACATGCAGCCACATTAATAATGCCTACAAATAGGCACCCAGCACCGCTTGCGGTGTCACCTGCTAAAATATTTTAATAGTTTGCAAAACATTACTGCGGTACTTTGATGACGTGATAATCTCACTGTAACTAACCGCGTGGCCTTGGTTTACCAAATTCAACAAACAATTGAAGTGTTTTGAGAAATATGTGTTTGTTGAGTGTTTAGACTCTAGAACATAGAGAATACTTGGAATAGACCAGTGATAGTAATGATAAACAGAGTTTGGAAAAGCATATTATAGACTATTAGATTAAGATAGTCCTAGAGATTTCTACGGACATATGAATATCACTATATTATGAATGGAAGGTGACAGGCATTTATTTATAAAAATCGCCACTTATAACAATAACTGATTCCTCGTTACATAACTACGTTTCCCCACACGTTAGCGTAAAAACCCGGTAGAATATAAATTTTACACGAACAATATAATCCATAATTCCCGCTGCGTACGTCCTCAATTGATGGAGGATGATATTTACTTTAGTGACAACAGTTTGTGCTCGAAAGCCACCCTTTTATTTTCAATTGTTAGAGCGCAGCCAGCATGCAAATTCGTTCCGGGATTTCGTGATTTCACACAGATGCTAGAAAATAATTAAAGAGAAAAATGCTTTTTGAAGTGATTTAAATTGCTGTTATTTTGGACAAGCTGCGTTTTAAATCTTTATTGGATACGTAATTTAACATTTTCAGTTAATGACTTTTATTTATTATTTTACGACATTCATTTCAAATCAATGAAATATTTTCAATAATGGTTATACCTATGGATAACTGATTCTAGCAATAATCATGTTATTTTTTTAAATTGGATTTCACTTCGTTCATTACTTTTATAAAGAAATACTACTGCTATCTCCTTTACTAAATTCAAACACCTTATGGGACTAATATCGAATCCAAATTGTGACGAGTGCGGCGTTGTAGATGATATTTATCATTTTTTGGTGGAATGCGTCAGGACGGAGGCTATGAGACAAGTTTTATTACGAAAATTTGATTTTAACCTAAAAAATACAGGTATATTTCAAAGCATATTATCGGAACCATTGTCAGATGCCGCCATTACTATGTTTAGAATGCTAAAGTAAGTTTATAGATGTAACTAGATTATAGCTTAGGTTACGATGGGGCTGACATGGTCTTGTATGTGACCCCAAGCCTCTAAATAAATAAAGATATAAAAAAAAAGAAAAATCTCCTTTACAAACACGATATACACACTAGATTTAATTAACTACGTATATCAAACCATATTAAGCATAACAGTGTCACGAGCACTAATATCAATTGTAATATGCAAATTTTTACTGCATGAGCTCTTTGACTATGTAAGTAATATGAAACGTACTGCAATTTTACAGACTAGACCAGTTTTTGTCGGCAACGACTTATGCACAGCTGTTGTTTCAACTCGAGTGCATATTTTCAAACAAATCCGGCTGAAATTTTTAAATCTGGGGGCACGGAAGTGCCCCCGCAAGTCGAGCAAAAAAAAAGCGGCACGGCCGTAACATCCTTTTCTCGAAGCAATTCGGGCTATTTTGACACCCCTATAATTTCGTAGTGGATAAAACAAGAAGCCTGGATTTTCAGCAACTAATCAGTCATTGTATAAACACGGTATATTTCAAATTTCAGTCAATTTGAACCAGTAGTTTAAGAATGACAACTTGTTAAAATTTTGAATTTTGTCACTCACTGATTCACTGACTCACTGACTCACCGATCATCAAAAGTCTAAGGTACTTCTAGCAGACTGAGAAGCTTAAAATTTAGAATGCAAATAGGGTTTAGTGTCTTAATCATGGGAAAAATTCAATATTTTCTAATTTCGGTCAAGTTTTCTAAATACACTAACTGCAACAATAACTTTGTAATCCCATATAAATGTATAAGATTACAAGGTTACATTTGCAGTTAATGAATTTAATTATTATTTCTGTAGAAAATAAAATAAATAGGTGTAAATATGTATCTACTATATGAGACATAACGGGAGGGGGTATAGGGTGGGTAAGGGTGTTTAGCCCATGAAACTGAACAACATTCCCATAGGAAAATATGTTGAATTATGAAAAAAATACGGCTTTCCATACAAATTGGACTTATGTTTGCTCTATTCGCTCTACAAAAAGAAGTGAGATGCCATCAAAAACATTCTGTAAAAACCTCAAGTCTCGCCGTAAAAAGTTGTGAGATCTATATAATACCAAGTCGATTAATCTATTTAGTCTCTACTTAAAGGACCTTCTGTCTTAAGTTATTACGTATGTTATTATCATGCCCATTTAAAAAAAAATACCTTTAAAACAAATAGATCGACTTGGTCATCGCAAGAAAACACAAATTCGCCATTAACATTTCAGGAGCATTAACTTCTCGTCGTGCTGTGTAGTGTGATACATACTAATAATCAAATCATGCGATGGCCAGGTCGGTCTGTTTGTTTTAGAGGTATTTTTTTTTAATTGGCATGATAATAACATACGTAATAACTTAAGACAGAAGGTCCTTTAAGTAGAGACTAAATAGATTAATCGACTTGGTATTATATAGATCTCACAACTTTTTACGGCGAGACTTGAGGTTTTTACAGAATGTTTTTGATGGCATAGTTCTTTTATCGTAATTGAAAAGAAAAAAAAAATTTCTACTCTCAATTGTTTTTGTTTGTGTGTCGAATAAAAAATATATAATTAAAAGAAAAAACCGTGAATAATTTAATCAAGAATCATATTGTTTTTTAAATAGTTTTTTAAATAATTTTTAAATAGTTCTTTTATCGTAATTGAAAAGAAAAAAAAATTTTTCTACTCTCAATTGTTTTTGTTTGTGTGTCGAATAAAAAATATATAATTAAAAGAAAAAACCGTGAATAATTTAATCAAGAATCATATTGTTTTTTTTATACAATTAAACTGTATGAATAATATTTGGGCAATATATATTTTTTATTTTGTTGATATTTTTGAAATACAAAAAAGGATTTTTCATGAGAATTCGTTAAGACTCTAATTGACTATTTCAGTCGTACGTCAATGCAATTTGATTTCAAACTTTTCACGAATTTATTTATTAAATAAAATGGAATATATTGACTGGAAAAATATATGAACATTATATTTTTTTAAAGTCAAAAGCAACAAAATACAAACAAAAAAAATGCAAAGCTTGTTTTGAATTATTTCAATACTTTTATTCGACTTTCTTTAAAAACTAAATAAATAAAAACGAAGATATGAAAATCATTGAATAATCAAATTATTCAATACAGCCTAAAACAATATTTACAGTAAAACTGAGTTCGACTAGTAATTAAACATTTCGGCTTCGATTTTAGAATTTCGAATCTAGATTTCGAAGTTTGTAGCCACGGACTTACACCCAATGCCGGTAATGGGCTGAAAACCGATATAGGCATAAAATATCTGTGGTAAATTATGAGAAATCCATTTCAAACACAAAACTATCTAGACTTTGTTCTTACACGTGCTAGTTATTATTAAAATAGGCGTAAGGGATCACCGCCCGACAGTGTTCCTTCTACTACAGATCAACGTAATAGGCACATAACACGCAACTCGACATACTACAAAAACAACGAAACTAAGGCTTTTTATCTAATTATACACCCTCAGAACTTCTCATCGTAGTCACCGTATTGTACCGCTACTTAAGTGAACAACTTCAAAAAAAGTAGTTCAGCTCTCGGTCTATTAGTTGTCAACTAGCCAGGGAGAGCGATGGTGCGAGTAATCCAATTTGAAAGTTGTGCCCGACCGACCTCGCCTCGTCATAATTAACTGGTAGCCGGGGACAATGGCCATGAATAACTAAACCCCTCTGACAGCCAAGCGAAACAACTGCCCAACGTTGCATACGTTTTGTTCAGACACCTCTATGATTTGAATGAAAAATACAACAGGTTATATCATAAAAGATACTGAGTTAGCCGTTTCATTTGTGCCGACTTCTGGGAAGTAGTTATTGTTTGAGCTTATCGGGATTCCTGCTCGTGGCTGCGGGTTTCAGAGTCACGCTTTTATAATGCGCCAACCCTACATAATGTAGTCGATTTCGATAGCGAAGCTTTGATATCAATATGGCGCAATCTCTTGCCGTTTATCACAGCCCTCGTGCTAGAGAAGAATTTTTCTAGGGAATATTTTTAGTCATGAATATTTTAGACCCATTCAGCCTTAGTTTCGGAGATGTCAGTTTAATGTTCCTTGGAAGATAGGAAAAATCATATTTTATTGAAGACGTTCACACTGTAAAATATAGGTATGTCTAGATCGATACTGAAGTGTATTTGAGTTGAGCGTCTTCGCGCTTCGAAAGTCACGTTGACATGTAGTTGGCGTTCACAGCCAACAGTTGTTCAGTTAAGTCAATCTCGTCGAGTGGCTTGAATCTATTTGACGCAACTGCATAAAGCAGGTCACTGACTAAATGCTACGGAAAAAGTTTTATGTGAGAAGACTTAATTTGCGATTATTAATTTTTTCTCCGTTTTGGCATTAACTTCTTCATATTTAGGCGTTAATCAAACTTTACCTTATACCTTAATATATAACCAACGTGCTCTCTTTTTCTCGAGCACACATTCTGCCACTACATAATTCGATAACCTGAAATCCCATTCGGATAGTAACGTTATACCTACACTGGGCTACGTAATGTCTGAAGCCCGTATAGACGATAGCAGCAAAATTTCAATACAGTACCTCTCAATCACTTGCTCATTACACTACAAACTGCAATGATAGATGCCTCAATGTTCTCCAAACACTGATTTGTATTACGCAATGGAAACTCCCAAATGACTGTTAGCACTGAATCTCGTTATATCTATGTAGGTTAAACTGAAATTTGCGAAAATGTTCCTACCATTGCAACTGTATGTTAGGACGCGATAATTTTACTACCAGTTTACTGTGCTTGAATTAATATGGAGTGCATGCGAATTGCCAGTTGAAACTGTCTTGTGTGAAATTAATGCAGATATGAATGCTTACATTTTGTTGAAAATGTATTTTATTATACATACGACAAAATACAAGAAGCACTTTGTAGTAGACCACAAACTGCAGCTGAAATGTTTTGCAAATAAAATTATGTAGCCTGTTGTAAACGGTAGAGCACTTTTTTATGAAAACTTTTCAGCATAATCTTCGTCAGTATGTCGTTTAATATCTATTTAATTCTTTTAATTACATCTCAAGATTATTTAAACTAAAGTTTAACAAACATTAAGAATTAATTTCGGTATAGGAAGTCCTAATTGTGAAGTAAAATTGAACCAAAGTATTTTGCAACACGACCACGCGATAACGATACATTTTATCTCCTCACACCTAAGGCCTTATTCCATTGAAAAGGGAACATTTTGGGCACTGATTTTGGCAATAAATCATTACCTGTAAGCCCGTTACGAGTCCCAAAGGAGTAATATACTTCCTCTGCTTATTGGTGCTAGATATAAAGCCAAAGGTTTGAATATTCACCACTACAGTTGAGACACTATAACGTAACACGGTTGTGTGAGTGCACCTTTACCGAGACTATGTACTTGCGGTACTAATAAATAAGTACAAACAAAGTGCTTCAATGTAAATACGGAACAATATAGGTAATGCAGACATATTATCTTTTGTTGCAAACAGTTTCTTGTCGGTCCTGTTCAGTAGCTCAACTTTAAACAGGTAGTAAATTCACAAACTTAAATTTCCCATGATTTTTCATTAAACATTTTGTAACAAATAGTTACTTTTTAATGGAAAACCACTTTCTTAATGCCTTCTCAATCAGTAAAATAAACAAATAAACTAGTATTTGCATGGCTATTTCGGAAAATGAAAACATCGCTAAGAAACCCTGCATGCCTAAAAGTTCTTCAGCAGATTACTTAAGACATTTTCGCACTTGGCGAACGTGGTGGACTCAAAGCCTAACTCTTCCTTCGTTCGGGAAGCGACCATTACAAGGCAGCGGGACCGTCAGTTTTAAAAAAATCCATAGTAATAACTAATTATTTAATCATAAGCCCTGCCTATATTCTCCTATACGATAGTTCTTACAAGTACCAGTCATGCGAAGACTCATGCTTAACGAAACATCCCATAGTGAAGTTGACAAGGCCACCCTATTACGTCATCACTTTCCGCTTCGATAACCAATGTGGGGAGATTTGTTGATGTAGGTTAGGGGCTTTTCAGTTTGATGTTCAAGCAGATGGGTGTTCGATAATTATTTGAGATAGTTATGGGATTGCTTACAGTTCATTGGTAATAGAATTATGATGCGTGCATGGTTTAAATAATACAATCATAGGATGTAAGACGATGTACTAGAATATGCGTTATTTTATCGTTTTACCAAATGATCGGTATCCGAATCAATTCAGCCGTTTTAAAAAAGTTAACCAAACCCAAACACTTTCAATTTAAATTGGTATGAATATTTGAAAGTTACTAAAATTGTATTAACTTTTTTCTATGAATTTTTCACTCTTAATTCAAAATTACATTCTCTACAAAGTAATTTCTCTTTACTCTAAGATTTATAACAAGTTATTTATTTAAGAAGAATGACTATATTTTTCCACAGACACTCTGGCTTTAGTTTTACAGTTCTGAAATAAAAGTTATATTGGTTGCGTAAAACTGTGGAGCCTTGTTAAATCTCTACCAACTTTATTAACTAATTCAATTTGTTACCAGGCTTTTTCTATATAACTGAGCTCGAACAGAGTGATACACTAAAATCATATAAATACTGGCTTTTTAACCTGCACTCTCCCGATATCAATCGATTTTGATCGAAGAATCGCGGTTACAAATAGTTCAGTTTGCAGAAAACACAACAACACTCGAATCCTTGTAACCACTCCTGTTAATCTATACTACAGGCAGTACAGCCTTTGAACGTGTGGGCATCGAACCTGCAACCTCCGTCGCAGTACTTGAATAACACTTTAGCCAATGTACTACAAGTGCCAAATACAGTGAAACGTAATATCCTTCTTATATTTCGTCTCTTCAGCAAATAGTAGGTACATTTGTTTGATCACAAACTTCTAGTCTATAGGGAAATCGTAACTCAATCCTTCGAACACACGCAACATCCTGTTGCCTTTCAGCCCGTCAATACTCAAATTACAGTTTCCCATTAGCTGACAAGATCAACACTGCGACATACATGTATACAATCATGAACTAACAGCTTACATACGCAGTTTACATACATACATACTAGACTGAAAAACTTGCATTGAAAATACCAACCTTTATATCACATATTTTTATTGTTATGATATTTTTTTATATCTTAGAAATTTTTGGTGCTATTTTTTTTCGTTAGCAGTGTTATTCAAGATTATAATATACATCTTTTATTTTACACTAGTCTGAAACAGATAACAAAAACTTCTAAATCATATAGCTTTGGATAGACAGCAATTGCGGGATCATAAGCCAAGGAATTTATATCATTCCGACACAAATACTACTATTGTAGTTTTCATAGTTATATTTGGTACAAACAAATATTCGTTTCTAAAATACCAACGCTACATTTTCTGTAAAGTCTCTATGTAACTGTTCTACAAAATCACCATTTGACAGACATGTTAAACTTCGAACATTCAGATATTGGACTGGTATGAACATCGTATTTTTCCACTCCTCGTATAACCTAGGTTCTAGAGCGATGTAAATGTCGCTCTCGAAATTGATGGCGGGCCAATGGGATCGAGAGTGACGCCGACGAATTTCGCGATTCAGTTCACCAACTAACACATTGACTGTAAAATTGGAAAGGATTTGAGCAAAGGTTTGGATATTTCAAACGGTTGAAATCAAATTATTTGAGTAACCTAGAAACGTCTTTAAAATTAAAGTGTTGCTTTAGAATACTTTTGGTAAAGTCGAGTCTCACTTTATTTTGTCGCTAAATAACACAATTCAGCCTGCGACCACGGCGAGTACAGCCTGTGCCGAAACGTTTGGCATTTTTTAAAGTAAAATGCATGTTCCCGTTAATGTTCGTTTTCTATTATAGTTATACAATATATGTTATTAATATTAAACATGCAACGCGAGAGTTTAAAAGTTATGAAATAACACAATTTTGAGCCACTTATTTTTGTACTGTTATTGGTCAATCTATAATCAAAACTGTTCTAGTCATCTAAAGCCCTTCAATAACACGACAACTGATATCTTAATCGTCAAACCAGAAGCAACTCTTAACACGCCTTTATAGGGACGCCCAGCCAGCCCAAATACCATAAAGCGGCCACCTATCAATGAATTGTCTGCGCCAAAGGGTGTATATATAACTCAATTGTCGTTTTCCAACCGGTGAGCGCAACTGGCTATGAGGGTTCTCTTGCCTGTTGTAACAATATGTGAGTGGTTCAAACAAGCTGCGAGTGCTTGCACGAATGCAGGTAAAACTGGAGGTCAAATAAAAGTTCCTGTACACAGTGCAAAAAACCACAAGGGTAGTTAATGTAGTTAGAAATCGAGACCTTAATTAATATTATATATGCGAAATTTTCTGTCAATCAAATTTTCTCGGCTAAACAGCTGCACTGGTTATAATGAGCCTGGACAGCAACCAAAAGCTTTTCTTTATGAATCATCCTTTAAAAGGTTGATATGAGGATAAGGAATTACAACATTATGAGTTCAAAAGTACAATATAATTTTAGCAAGTTTCTGATATATTTAAGTGCGTGTCTGACTAACATTAGGACTATTAGTGTTGTGAAACACATTAATGTCATGGGTCTGAAAAAATATTGGGCTTCTTTTTTAATGTTCGGGTTGCTAGCTAAATGTGTCCTCAAGAATGATATAAGGAGCTCTTTTTAGCATCAAATAAATCGTAACTAGACTGGCAATTCATTGTAATTTTTTTCATATTTTATAATTTGAATGCTTTCTTTAAAGGAACACTTTTATTTCTATTTAGATATTCATGATTTCAATTAATACGTTATGACTAGATTTGTTACCAGTTTCTCAAGAGAAAAGGCGGCGATATTATTCAAACATACTAAGTGTTTATATCAATATTCCACTACTGAACCCAAAAAATATCTTCCCGATCTCACGAAATCCATAAGAAAATTGCATCGCAGTATTTTAGAATACAGTTCGGCAATTTAAAATAATGTTGGCTCACTATGTGTATCTCGCATGCAGACGTGAACGGGAATCTCTTATAAATATTTGATACAGTTGAGCCGGGATATTTGCGTGTGCCAAGCAACAGCTCGAAGTAATAACGTTGAAATTTCAGAATCCGCCTTCTGCTAATAGAATTTTCATTTCTATAGCAAATCGTTGAGGACGCAGGTATAAACGGTAGACAAAAGTACTCGGAACAATGTCGGAAAGGATCGCCGATAAGATTGTTGTACCGCTTGTTCTACGCCTCACGTCTGCGGAACGTAAACGGGGTTTCAATGGACATATGGCTACTGATAACCTCGTATTTACTTTATTGTTTTATACTCTAAGTAAACATTTAAACAGCCTGCTTTTCGGCAAAGGTAATGTTTAATTAAAATCCTCGGAATTGTATAAAAAGGGTTTATTTACACTTTACCCGTTTGCGATCGTAAATGTGGAGGCAATTAATAAAAATCTCAGAGCGTACTATATTTTGCAGGCAAATGTAGGTACGTAATTAATATTTAAGCTTGTCACCAAGTTGAGCAAACAACCAAGGAAGGAAACCCACACGGTGAATAATAAATTTTGAACATGTGTGGTCCTAAGGCGCAGTGTGTTGTTTGTGAAAAGTGAACTGTGACGAAATAAACACTTTTGTTGTAAATTTGTTCCTATCCCATTCCGATCCGCAGCCATTTAGAGTCAAAAGGTCATAAGTAACTTAATTAGAATTTTACTTTTTACCTATATTCCGCTGGATTTAAAGATAGCTTTCCTTCATTGAAGCGCGTCAGACTTTCAGGGAAAGAAGGTCTCAAGTATTCTCACACTTATGTTTCCTTATGCTTTTCTTCAAATAGTTTCGATATTCACTATCTTCTATCTTTTTAAATCTAGGTCTAGTTTTCCCCTTCAATATTGGCTGATATACAAGCACCTATGACAGTTTTCGATAACATTCAGTCCAATGTTATATTCTGAGCTCGTTTATATTTATTCCATTCCCTTTCAGTTGTAAAGGTCGACGTCTCTCTATTGCCCAGATTTAGACGTTTTGTAAGGGACGCCGTAAGCACCAACGCTTTGAATAAATCAACGACGTAACGTAGAACAACAACAATATTCTCAAATTATGCCATCAAGGGTTTCATAATTGAACAAACTCACACATAAATATAAAGCGTTCATAAAACATTTACACGCTAACTTCAGGTAAGGAAGCGGAAAGTCTCTTTCCGTTATCACTGCAAAATATCAGTCGCGAGAGACTTGAACGCTCATTAAATTTTATGGCAAAATGTAAATTATTTTGTATGTTTTACAGATAATATTCAAAATATGCAAACATTCCCAACTCAGTTCATTTGAACGAGAAAAGCTCCACGCGGGTATAAATAATTAATTTGTTTTTGCACACACAAAGAGCTGTGTACTTGAGGGTTTGGAGCCTAGCTGTTGAAATTTTAAAAGGGAACATACGATAAGGCCTAAAGGCGTTTTCAGTGGTTATGAGCCATGTTTGGCGTGTTTAAAGGCGGCCTGTGATACCGTACTGCACGGCGCACTCGTTTAATACATTTTTCAAGTCGCCCTTACATGTTAACTGCGAACCTTCGCTTTGTTACTAGGTACCTTTACTACGGACATGTAACAAAACCGGTCTTGAAACGTCCACTATTTCATGAGTTAAAAATAATATTGTGTTATACAAAACACGTGACTTAGTGGGCTATTTATAAGGAACTCTCACAATAGATGTTTATTTTTAACTTTAATATTTTGATCCACAAGTACGTATCACGCTACCAACAAATATTATAATGAAGTTTAGAAAAAGTGACAAAAATCTTTCACAACCACAAATAACCGTACAAACTAAGAATAGAGATGTATCTTAATCTGAATAGAGTACCGTCAAGAGTCTAATAATATAATTAGTCGCGTAATATACTCTATTACTGTACTAGCGATTAAGGTTGGCGCCGAGACACAACACTAATTGCCAATCCATCAATATATACATCGAGAGTATGTACGAAGTATAGACACAGGTTTATTGTCAGTCGGGCTGACTAATCAGTTAGGCAACAGCATGTGACATCAATCTATCAGTTGATGACAGTTTACAATCCAGCGAGATTGTAGATTGAGTGTATTTGTACTACAATGGTGCCATAACGCTTCATAGGATACGTACATAATATTATAGTAGTTAAGGTTGATCCATTCGTCTGTTTAATATCTTATGTAGTGGGTATATGGGAATTACCGCGGAGATGCATTTTAATTTGGAACGCTGACGTTAACTATTCATGATCGCAGGATGGTGTGCGTCTTGCTGAACAGCTGAAGTGATTAAAATTATTTTATGTGCTTCTTTAACCTTGCTATTTTATAATACTTCCTTTATATATTCCATGCGAAAATAACAATAATACACGTTTTATTGAGATAGGAAGATACTTATAATGAATTCAAAACTTAACGATAAAGTCGTCATGATACTTTGTTTCTACAATCACATTCAAGAATTTTGAATATTTGGTTTGTGTCTCACAGACATAACGATAAACTTAATAAAACTTATCTAATTATAACTTCAGTCTATCTCAAAGTAATTGGGAATTCTTCAAACAACATTAGATTAAAGTGCATAAAACACACTCACGAAAACGTGCTTCCATTGAAGTTTGCTTTCTATCTCAGAACTGGGGAACTGCGTCTATCACAATCCATATTAGATTAGCCTTAATCTCAGTTGAATCGAATAAGACATTAAAAGATAAAACGCAGGTAAATTCTACGAGTATTCAGCTTTATTCAAGCGCCACCTACATGGAATTGAAGGAAAATGTACCCATAGGACGCTTTAATAATTCTGTTGTCCAACTGAATGCTTTGTTTTGAAGAGCAGGCAAATAAAAAATAATTCACTGGCTGTATTCTTATCATTATAATTACTTTTGGTTTCTTCTTAGCGTGTTCTCTGTTTATCAGTGTGATATCATATCCATGTGATACGACATTCATTTCCAACTGCGGTTGGTGGGTATTACCTACACTCATATATCGACTATCAGTACCTATTATTCTTATGAAAAAATAACAGTAGATTCCAGTTACAGCATTCCACATTGTAAAGCGCACCGATTTTGCTTTCCTACGCACCTCGTTAAATAACTCCTTTTTATGTAGTTTAATTTTTGATTGCGCTTACATGTTCGACTTCGTGAAATTGGCTAACTTCGAACGCTTCAAGCGCTTTCAACTTTCAACAAACTATTTTTCTTAGTAAAACGAAAAGCTTACGTACCTTACTGCTTTTTTCTGAACCTTTGAATGTAGACAATTGATTTTTATAGTTATAAGTTTGCTGGCAAAGCTAGTAGCGGAATGGGTAACTATTAACTATAAAAATGAAGCAGGGTCGCCGTGTGGTTTTCTCATAGAAACGCGATATAGCGATGAGAACTTTTAAAGTGAGCACACGTTCATATTAATACCCAATTTTGGAGCTAGATATTGAAACTAGAATGAAGTTTTCCGTTTTGCGGCTTGAAAACTGTGGAAATACAAAATCTAGTCAGGTATTTACCCGTATACGTTTCAAATTATTCAAGTGAGTTCGAGATCTCCTTTATCGACCTGGCATTACTATAAGGCCACAGGTGTTCTGACCTTTCTAAGACGGAATCACAATACATGTATTTATTGTACTACTTGTATATCAAGAATATTTTATAGAAAGTCTAGGTACTGAAATCTCTCCTCAGCTTAATAGATGACGAGTATGGTAGTTATTATAATTATATACTACTAACAAACATAGTAACTTACCTTCCAATTTGAAAAAAACAGCTAATTGATTTCGCATTGGTGGCGCTTGTTATGTACTTAATTTTTGTAGAAAAAAATAGGGTGAACTGTTACCTTTTCCAAAATGATTGTAACAAGGAAATAATAAAAGAATCAGCTATTACGTATAAATAAAGCACCATAATATTGTTTCCAGTCCACTTCCTAACAAGATAACGAGACTAATACACTTTATATTTATTTGTTACATTCAGGAAACATATAACCCTTTTTTAGAAGACTTTGTATGTAATCTAAGACATCCCTTCCTGTAATAATAGTTTCAACGAACGACTTCGCCATCTCGGACGGAACTTTTAATACAATGTTTGTAAAGTTCCTTTTATGTGTTAGCGTGTTAAAGAATTTCTTGAAAATGCATTTGTTCTGTATATTCTTCTTGTTTACCGTGAACGTGGATATTTGTATAAAAAATGATTCACTAAAAGTTTTCCTAAGCACAAAACTCGAGAATAGCTAGACATATTGCACATTTTAATCGTAATTACATAGGAAACAAGTACAACATTTTAACATTGATTTAAAACAAGTACTGATTACAGTCTGTAATCACGTAGTGTTGAGCAAAAGTATTGCAAAGTATTAAATACTTATTAAGAAGCAAATAAAATTAAGTATTTGTATAAATCTAAATGTCTTTTAACTTAATTACCTTCCTTTCCGTGCAACTTTCCGCCCGTAACGCAAACGACATTGATGACACTCCTTATTTAACGTTTCTATAATCAATTTCACCAATTAGATCCCGATTACTTGATCTTACGATTTCATAATTGTAAAATTGAAATGGCAGTAGGAGTGGTTTTCCACTTAGGTACTATCTAATAATGTTATGGGTAGACACAATTTGGACACAGGACACGAACACGATAAGTACAAAATATATATGAATGAAACTTAACCTCACCTGGAACATTTCTACCAACAGTTTTTACAGTTCACCGTAACCAACCGTACACTTCCACATAAATATTATAACAGCACAACTCTGCGAGTTTCCACTCGATAAAGTAGCGAGCATCATTAATCACCCTTTTCTTTACGCTTTATTTCGATCAACGATAAACAAATCACTGTGTTTTCTTGTCCAGTGTTATAAAAAAAGAAATGTGACAGACATTTTTGGAAGGAAGGCCAAGTCCTTGAAAATATTATTGTTATACCTTCCATTGGTATTAAGGCATAGTTCAATAAATTCGCTTCATTCAATGATAATGTCGAATGTATGTTATCGCCTAATATTTTCGTTTTAAGATACTAACGCCTTAATACACAAAATGACTGCGGGCATACTAGCACAGTCATAAATTGCAAACTTCAACGGCACCTTAAAATTTCTAAAAGCTTTCTTATGTATGTCGCATATTTAGAAAATATTCACATCGTTCATTCACATCAAGTTGTACTCATTCTGAGTTATTATATGCCAATAATTTTGTAAGAACCGTGTGTAAAAGTTTCAACCGACTTGTTCTTTTACGTAAAACCTAGATAAAAACTTATGACCTAGTTCCTAAAACATCCGAATTCATACCACTCCGAAATATAGATTGCAACAAGTGCTATCGACACCAGCTGTTCAACTGCACTTGTTTTAAAAGATTATAACTACACAGTCCATTCTCAACACTACCCATATTGCATGGCTATAAAATATTAACGACTTTTACGCTAGTCACTTTCGCGTTCCAGAGCGCTGGTTAGCTAAGCGGCCGATTGTTTGATCATACATTTATAGGTAGCGATATGACCACTCCGGGCCAGGCGCGCAATTAGCGGTTCAATATTGTAGTTCGAAATTTCACTCTCGTTTTGTTCTGGGACCAATTGTGAATGTTCGGAGGTGGGTCTGACCTGTATTATTGCTGTTAAAGCTCGAAAATATTGTATTATCTGTTCGAAAGTAGTGTAATGTTATAAACGACAAAGTAGGGAAGTCTACATAAATACGCAAAATGACTTCATAATTAGATATTCCTATTACTCGTGTTTTGAATACTTACGTTTATAAATTTACTTTTATCATTTAACTATGCGTTTAATAATATCTCCACATCGCCGTCTACGGCATACATGAACTTGACGAGCTTAATCTTTCGGTGCATCAGACCGTAAAATACTAGATCATATTCACAAAATACGAAAGTTTTAAGATACGTAGTTCTGAAGTAACATGTATGTTCTTCGAGTCTTTATAATTGGTATGTGCTTGTTATAGACTGCAAGAGTTTCTTCAATAATGAGACGCATACTGCAAACATACACGCTAGTTATCATAAAGATCTTTGCCATTCGTAAACATTTGCCTTTTATTTTCTTTTCCGAACCTACACAACAGTACTAACCATTAAATAATAAGAAGGTTGTGTAGGACATAAACTTGAACGGATATACAGTTTCAGGCCACAGTTCTAAACTCTCATCGAATCTTGAGAGATACTAATCGTAAATAGTAACTATTCGAACCGCATACGTCTTCACTTTGACTTGTCGTTATATTGGAACTGTGAATCAATTCAATTCCTCTTGCTATGTATCTAGTACATCACTTAATACAATATGACAAGATATATGAATACCTTGATCATATATTATTTTATGATATGATAACTTATAACCGATTTCACAGAATTATAATAATTTAAATGAATTTCTCAGAACATACGTCGTCACCTTAAGAGCTCTAGATGCTTTATAGTGTTTGTTGAATTATGAATTCAGCTCCGTTTGCTAAGATTAAAGTATGTTCCATAAAGCCTTATTTTGAGACCCATGACAGCCACTGTTGGGGGTTTCTCCCAGAATAAGAAAGGGGCTTGATTCTATCACACTGGCCAAGTGCGGGTCGGGGACTTTGCAGACCTCAAAGTCTTACATTCTCTCAGGAAATGTAGTAAAGACTTTTAGGCATGCAATAATATGTTCCTTCTTTCTGCAGTATCTAGAGACTTTAAAATCTCAAAAAGTATGGTATTTGTAGTCTATATTGTTTGTTAAGTGTGTGTAAGATTAAATTACGTTTTCACCAGTGAATATTAAATGGTAGGTAAAAAATGGTATATAAAATCTGTTTATTGCCTATAAAATGAGTTGACAGTATCATAAATACTGGCCATGCACCGCCTGTCGTGGTTGTCGCACGAAAATAAAATAAAGAATAACACATATTGCGCTGACCCAACATAACTTGGAATAAGGACACGATGGTGGTAATTATAATATGACTTAGTTATAGTATGATTTATCCCTTACAATTCCAGTTTTATAGCGGCAGTAGAAGAGCAACGTTTAAAATAGGGCGATAATAAACTCGGCTTTTTGTTTTAGAAATATATTATCAAATCATACATGCAGTTGAAATACGAAAGTTTTTTAATGTTTCAGTCAGATGGTACTGGACGCGGCTTACAGCTAGCTTTCTTGGTAAAATTATTCTAATCTTCATATTACATTTTATATTAAACATGCGAAATTGATTGATTAAAGAGTGCATCTATTCTACATACGATTTCTTTAAAAGTAGGTCCCTCAATCGCTTTTTGACCACAGCGTCAACATAGTTTATGGCTCACCTCTACTCTGAACTCTGATCTTTAAACCGTTTGCCATGCGCCCGATGCCTCTGGCGGCTAGCGTCATTGCCTTTTTACTTCACCGAACTAAAGATTGTCCCAAGGCAATATTCTCAGTGCCGCGCCAGGTGGAATCTTCAACTTATAGCGCTTTTTTAATTTAATATAAAAAATATGCTAAGATTATTCCTGTAATATTTCCATAGTTTCTGAGCTAGGTGCGGACAAACGTAATTTTATGGAGTAACAAAGGAATTAGATTACTTTTATTAGACTGGCTAGGACTTAATATAATTTTGAATTGTTCGTTTTATAATGGATAAAACCTTGTTAAGAAAATGTTTTACACTGAAGCTACATTATTTACTTAATGTTAGATCTCGAATTGAGGTACTAAGTTCGTTAATAGAAGTTTTTTTTTCTAAAAAGAAATTCTTGCTTGGTTCTTAGACAAATATTTTATTATGTTGAGATCAAATACATCACTTTCTTCTAACGTAATACAGCCGGTATTATGTTCCATTTACAGTGATACATCCACATGCGAATATCTCAGGCCTGCCGAACGCCAAAACAAAAGGACTCCACATCTTAGGCGTACACGATACAACACCGGGAACACAATAGCACGTTCTATTTCGCCTACAATTACAGTGTTCGTGTTCCTTTTAGATATTATCGGGAACTACAATAGGCACCCTTCGGTTGACATGTTCTATCGAGTGTCAACCAGATCTTTGTGTCTATTTATATCGAGTTTCAATGGTTACGTGTTTGGACAGGGAATGAAAAGCAAAGATCTCACTACCGAATTTCTCGGAAATTCTCATACTTCAAGTAGTTATTGTTGAAGGATCCGTCAAGCGTTATTCTGTAGAGTTTGTACTGTTAGCTTGATGTTTAATTTTCAGTGTAATTCGAGATTTAATATACTGTTGAAATACTTGTTATGTCTTACTTCTCATTGTTGGTTTCATTTGCTACTCGAGTTTGGTTAAGTTTGTTACGTTTATTTTGTGGAACATTGTTTGGAATTGGGTTCTCTTTGAAAATATAGGCTTACGTGGGAGATTGTACCATAATTCTTGTATGATATTATGTAAACTTTAACATAAAAAGTTTAAATTACAAAATTACTAGGTTCGCACAGGGAAGAATGCCAAATCATTAGAAATGCAAAATGAAAATCGCGGAACATAGTTTGAATTTTAACTGTCATAGTGAGAAACCGAGAATAAAATGCTTTCTTTGAAATGAATATAAACTGTTCTATTATATTGTTAGTAAACAATATTAATAGCTACATCAACAGCTTAAAGTTAAAAGCATTAAGGGTCGTTTCTGCGAAGCAAGCAATTAAATAGCGCTTATTGCTACCATTGTGATTGTAACAGGCAATTCAAACAACACTAACATTTTGACTGAGCATTGTTTGATAGCAGTTTGTAATTAAGTGAAATGATTCGCATCTCATTGTTTTGGGCTGCATCGTATACGAAAGGCTAAAAAGACGTTGAAGGAATTTGTATTATGTATTGCGAGAGTTGCAGCTGAGAACAATTTCGGAATGTTTTAAAAGATAGTATTGGTTGTTAATCTCAACGGTAAATGTGCTCTTCCCCATCTTCTGATTCGCCAGTTATAAGATACGCAAAATATACTTACTATGTTTGGAAAATGTCATACACGTAGTAACTACACAATATATTATAGACATCTACAATTACACCACAGGTGCCCATTTCATGTAGCCGTTGAGGTTTCCAGCCGTTGACGAAAATTTGATGTTTTTGTACGTAAAATACCCACAGAAATTTGGGCGTAGCATAAATTCCCTTGCGAACCAAATTAACAAGCTGTTTTTCTTTCATTTTAGTTCCCCAGTATTTTGACAGGATGTAGTTGAAAAATGTTCACGGAGAAATCACTATCTCGACGAACTCGAGACGTGAAATGTGGCGAAAAATTCGGAGTTCGTGTAATACTCGTCAGGCCTTGAGGAAAATTTTATATTCGGACAGCAAAAAGAGGAGCACGCCTACACATACCTTCACCATCATGTTCTAAACATCTAATTTAGTTGTCAAAACTTAGCGAATAATGAAAAGAGATATCAAATTGTATTATTATAAAACTTTAAAATTTTGGGATTGAAGTAGATAGATCAATCAAATCAAATCTCATCGCATGACCAGTTATTAAGTGGAAGTACTTTATTTTTAATATCTACAGTTAAACACAAAGTGAGTTAGCTCTACAAATAAATAAATATTTTGTTGAAACCAATCCTCAGATTTTAGTTTTAGCTAATTCCAATTGTTTTTCGTAGACTATTGTGATCTAGCAATAAAGCTCAGTAGCCAATTTGCTAATTGGGTTCAGGCTTTTGAGAATACCAATTTGGCTGGATTGCATGTCGCTGGCGATGGTTACCCACAGTACGATATTGGAAGCTGAGAGAGACAAACCAATTACAAATATCTAAAATCTGTACTAGTTTTAAGGATTCACTAATTTAAGAAGCACTGTTGCGTGTTTGGTTTTACGTTTTAAACATTTCATTTAAACAATCATTTGGTCATGATAAAAGGATAGTGATTGAGGTGGACACTATGGCGCTACATACTAGTACCTACATATCAAGAACGCACACTACGGTCGTGGGTTCTGTTCCCACACGACACAATATTAAGTATGTGTTTTACAACAAGTCCAGTCCAATTTTTTATTTGATTTTGTGACCATTATTTGTAAGTAAAAGTCACCATGACAAACGACTTGGCATAATAACATCTTTATAAAGTAAAACTAAGTCTCAATACAAACTCGTGCAAACGACTTTTAGCTACCTACAGATTTTCATAGTTTCACAATAGTTCAAGTATTTCAGTTAAAAAGTAATCAAGCTATTTTAACTTAAAACCGTTCGTATAACATATTCAATAACTAAGTGAGCTTAAAAGCAAGACTGTGCAAAACTTTCCCCGTTTTCCTAACTTGACGCCAGAATCCAATTTTTCTTTATTCCGTACGATCTTACGATGGTCATATTTTTCACTTTTAATTCAATATAGCAACATCGGAGCGGCATTAAAGTATTCCGCCGCTATTCCCAAATATTCTGTTCTTTCGCAATTATATTTGAATCTCCTGTTATTTAGTGTCCGTTGTTTTTGTTTTCTAAGGAGCGTTCATATTGTTTCTATTTGAATATTAGGGAACGCAATTGTAACAGAAATAAGAACACATATTTTTAAACAGCACAAAAATATAATAAATTGTAAATTTTGCCTCCGTGTCTATTCACATGTTACTGCTATCCATTCTAAGAGCATATGCAGTGACAGTGACTATCTCTCTCCAAAATGTCATCTAATATGATTTAGCAAATTAACTCGAAACCGTAATAGACAGAGTACTTAATTCACTGTATTAATCTATAATCTGCATTCGATGAATACTGGGCAATAATGATGACTTACTCTGTCTATCAGCCTTTGAAAATCACCGAAGGAATCCACATACGTAGCACTTAGAAACAAATGAATTGCTATAAACTTAATTCAACCATTACAAACATATCGCGTTCGTAAGTTAGTTGAAGTTCGCCCTCTTTGTGCAGTGCACACACGTCTTAAGACTTGAGGCCAACTTCCGAATGAATGAACACCACAATGAGGACTTAGTTCAATTGAACAGACTTTTGTAATGCGGATCTTAAATAGACGCATACTAATTAGAGGCTGTAGCTCTCTAGTTTTGTGGAACTAAATAAATAAGTTAAACTATTATAAATAGGCTGTATTTAAAAGCGTGCTTAATTGTGGTATAATAATACCTATATTATTATGAGTTAACCAATTTTTCATGAATATGATCTTAGCATTCGTGTATCCATAATATCATTTCTCTTAGGGAGAATTGAACTGCGCGTAATAATAATCCACCACTTACGGTATACTTTCTGAAAACACTAAACAACAACTACCTACAAAACTGATCGATGATCTTGAAACCCACAGTCGCGCTACGAACGACGCAATATATGACAACTAAAGTTATATACTTACCCAATTCAGTAATAAGCCAAGTGGGAATTTGGCCCTAGGTCAGCACATCGGGTCAGTGTAACTCAGAGTTCTATATAGCGGGAAAATTGGCACGATATACACTACTCTATCACTAGAGATAAATTGTCCTTAAAAGTATCGTAACACAGCATTGTAATACTAACTCGTGTATAATTGTATATGTTTATTGTTGAAGTAGTTGACCCATATAACTCTTATTTGCAACGCAAACTATCGATTTCTGTTGATAAGCGACGTGATAATGTGTACAACTGTGTTACAAAGATATTTTGAGGACGATATATTTTATACTTTACAGCTTGTTTCACTATCCCTTCATAGGCATTTGATTTTAATTCGTTTTATGTATAGATAATGTACCATAAATAGAAGTCATAAATGAATTGTGACAATGCATGTTACGTAGTCTCTGCCTACATAAATGATAGCATAATATTTTTGAGGTTTTAACAACTTATGATTATATATAATTTACCGACAATCGATTATATTACCCTTTCTTCGCCCTTAACCCTTGGCACCAAGTTCATTCCCAACATATGCAACATAAAACATAACAGGCCAATAAAGAAAGAAATTCTCTTACTATTCCTACCTATATTTACAACGATGCTCTAGAATTTTTATAACCCAATTAGGTACATTGCCAAAGCTGTTTACAAATCATTTGAGCGTAAACTCAGGAGAGATATGTACACGACCTATGCATATTGATAAGTGAAGTTATGAGTTACAGTTTTGAGTGCGCACTTGACTACTAATGAAGGAGAAACAAGTCATATTTGCCAATTTTATAGTACCTATTCGTATAATGTATATTTATTATGAAGGATATTGTGTTCTTTATTAATTAGAAACTCCTGTAACTAACCATTACTGGTAGATAAAACAAAACAGGGATAATGTAATACAATACAATGTAATATAATATTACCTATCTTATAAATAACACAGTTATTTAGTCGATGCTCCACAAAACTACGGACGCAGTTTGACTGTAAAATTTTAATATTAATATGAGAGTAACAGTTAACGAATCGTTGGTATTTTCAAACAAAATCGGTCCATATTTGTTGTAAAAATATGTGTCTACATTCTTTATTAACTTAATTATCAGGTCATAACCTTGCTTCTCTATCCGTAATCGCAAAGTAAAAAATTAGCATCAGCTTTTGGTGCATTTTTTTTGGTGATAAAGGGTAAAAACGGGACAGTATTACTGAGACTTTACTATCTGTCTATCTCTCTGTGACCAGGCTTGATTTCATGAACCGACATAGACAGTTAAAATTTTCAGATATGATGTATTTCTAGTGCCGCCACCAAACAGAATAAAATAATTGTATTAGGGGGTTCCCTTTACAGCAAATGTGATTTAGTTGCTGATTTTAAAAGTAATAACAAAGAACCTTTCCTGCGCGCATTTAATTTTATAACCATAACAAATGAGATCTAAAACATTTCTATTTTCTATTCATAACCGACATATTATTATTATACCTTAAGCTCATAACTAAGCCCGAAAACGTGTTCAGTTGGTTTTGTCTAATTATTCATAATTATTTCTAATTATAGAATGTCCGAACACTTCAACATTCAAAATATTTCAATTATTTTATTCATAGTAACTCATTTTTAATCTCCTTTTTGTGATTCCATCTAATTTCGTTTTATAAATATATCCGTTTCACCGTTTTTATCTCTGTGTTATTTTTTCTTCGTATCCGAAATTCTGAGCGGACGGTTTCTCATTACGGATATTCTGTAGTAATTAAAATGAATGCTTATTGTTATGAAATAGTTTGGAATGAAAATACATATTTTAAGGAAAAAATCTACCCTAAGTATTGTATTATAAATGCGAAAGTTTGCGTGGATGGATGAACGTTTGTATGTTTGCTACTCCTTCAAGAAAAAACTATTGGACGGATTTTAATTAAAATTGGTACATTGAGAGTTTTAAACACATTAATACAAACCGGAAAAATTGTACATTAGCGCGATTCTCTACTACTATCGACTATTAAACGGAAAATCAGCGCCTCTAGCGGGAGCAATAGGAACTATTTTTACAGTACATTTAAAATCTAAAATTGTAGATGCTCGTTGGAACCAACTGTAGAGAATGTCGCTAAAGTTTCCACAAATCCACTTTCCTCTTCAGGAACTACGCATTATGGCGTGTCTCTATTAAATTTTAACACTTCACTCAAACTTTAGTTATACAGTTAGTTAGCTCGTATAGCTGTAATGATGCATATCTTTGATCCTCAGTTGAGGATAGTTATCCTTCATCCATTAACTAGTCTCTATTATATGTCTCTCCCAATTTGTGCTTATGAATATTTGATGACAGTATTAAAAGGCCAGTCACCGGAATATATAAGGAGTTACATGAACTTCCACGAATTTGGCATACTTTTGTTAAAGATGGAAGTTATGGTTCTTGGAGTTTTAAGAGTTTTGTGGAGACGTTGGGTAGTTTTGGGTTGACATAATTTGTTGAACACCCGTTAATATTTGTTAAAGTGTTTTTGACAGTTTGACTTGAAGAGTTTACAAAAATGGTAGAGCTTGAAATTAAAAAAAAATAAAACACCCCCGTCCCAAAAACCTTAATCTCTTTTTAAAAGTGAACATGTTATATATTTACTTATAATTATTATTTATCTTAAAAAATAATTCTAATTAATTATTCTAGCGTTTCCATACAATTTAATCAAAATTAATTTTGGTTATAATGCATCAATTTATATAGAATTCAAACCTCAACTGTTAAACGCGTAACGATTAGAAATCTAATCGCAAATTGCGATGTTAGAACACAATTAGTAATTAATTGAATAAAACAGATTACATTAATTAGGTAGAGGCCGGCTACCGCGGTCGGGCTGTTGTGTGAAATGGACCGGGAAACGATACAAATTGATACTCGATACGTACACGTACACCTTTACCTAATAATAGAATTATAGATACTATGTAAGGAAGAGGAGATTGTGGCTAAGTAACAACAACCGCACAGATCGATCTCACAGGTAGAGCTATGCTTGCCAAGATTGATCTGTCGATGGGTGAACATATTATACATACAGTATTCATCCGTGTTTCGGAAGCTACGTTAACTTGTGGATCCCGGCTATAATTTTTAAAGATCTTTGAAAGTCATTACCAGTAGTCAGAAGCTTGAAAAACTGACAACCAAACTTACAAAGAGGCATCTGCGTGTTATAACCCAAGTGAGTTGTGGAGGTGCGATAAGCAGGCGCTCCATACTGGTATTCAGCTGCATCCAGTGAGACTGGAAGAAGACTCCAACATATGTAGTTGGAAGTAAGGATAAGCCGATATATACTGTGCATATAGGTATGATACGTACTAGGAGTTAAGTACGTATCGTAAGTGGTTGTGTGCTAAAAAATTTCTTATATTAATTTGATTGAGGACTAAATGGGCCACAGTTTTTCAAGTTATTGACAGTCTAAATAAATCTATATAAACTACATGACTTTATCATATATCAATTACTATTATCTATAATGTGTAAATACCCATGACGTAATTTTGTTGTCGTGTTACATCAAGCTAGGATTAAATGACATCCACGTGGTGTACCGGTATTAGTTCTCTATCACATGGCGTATTGAGCTTTATCGCTCTGACCGTTAGTTTATACATGATCACATAAATAATCACCCCTAGGGGCTAATGTCCGCAGATCTATTGCCTGGATACATGTAGGTACGTAACATACTTACTTTTATAAAACTGGAACGATCCAGGAAGTTGTGGTCACGCCGTTATCGAAGAATACCAAAATGAAATATCTAAATTTCAACAAAATATTTAAGTATCCGTTTTCCGTAACCTAGCCTTGTGTTAAGGATAAGGTTAGTTTAAAGGATAAGAAATTAGTAACCAGACTACTGAACTTTTCTTATAGCTTATTAGAACTAGAAATTCTATCGAATCTTCATCATTATTCAATGAGAGCTAGATAGAACAAGCTGTTTAACATTTGGAATATCAGACCCAGAGATGGTGTGTTAAACCCTTAGAAATCTTTGCAGAAAATACCTGCATTGCATTGCAAGTAAAGTTACATTTTTGCATGTCTTCAATTGTTTTTTTTTAGAATTCTGGCCCAGAGATTGATGTAAAGTATCAAACAAATCAAATTCAGTAATTACCTCACCCGCGCGGTTCTGCTCGTGTAGAAAGTTATATAACCTCATTTCAGCCGCTAAGTATAATTATGATTTTTGAAAAATATTGGTTTATTAAACAAGGCTGTTGCTAAATTACAAATCATATAAACTGACTCATTACAGACGGCCTAGACAGACTTTCGCATTTCTTTATAATGTTCTTGCCCGGAATTTGGTCAAGCACCTGCATCGTCAAATTTACAGAGATCTCTGGGCAGAGTTTGCTAAGATCAATTAAATATTAGCACGCTGCCGACTCACAATAGGCACTACAGAACTACCTACCAACAATGACGAATTGTTTCACTTATTTGCGAACTCGCGTCTAACTTTATGTTAAAGCAGTCTATTGTACGTATCATTGTGTGTTCTTCTGTAAAATTATAACAAGCAAAGTATCTCTGTGATTGATAAATAGGAACTGTGAGCTAGTGTTGAAGGTAATTGGCCATTAAATAAGTGCATTGCAGTTATTAGTCCCTGTTCGCACACCTGCTGCTCCGTATAGGAATATGAAGATGCTTGTTAAACTGAGGTCATAAACTACCTTTGGACCAAACTTGACTGAATTTGTTTAACAGATTTTGCTTAAAAGATAAACAAACTTTAATGCACTAATCCAAAGTAAAGAAGACTGACATGAAAGTAAAACGAAAACGTTTTGAAAAAAAATGTAATAAATCTATATAATTTTGAAGATCTGACCTACCCCCTGTTTACTTAGGTACCTATCACGTCGCCTGAAAATAACTTTTTAATATGGCATCTAAGAAGGATCCATTAATAAAAAATACTGAAGTTCCAAGCAATCCAATTCACGAACATCAAAATAAGTAATTTCTGTAAGTACCTAAAGTGTAGATAATTATAGAACTTGGCAAAATATTTGGAAACTTTTTCCAATAAACGAATATCCTCGTCTAGATACAGACAGGTAATTAAAGTTGTAAACTTTCGATCAAAAAGTACACTCAAAGGTCCATCAACGATCATTTTACGAGAGTTCTGTAAAACCAAGCTTCCTAGAATGGTAGAAAAGCCGGGATTATCATACGAGATCTTAATGTTTCGGATTCCGTACATCGACTTACTTCTCTTTTTAGTTACGGGATTTTCTATACTCGGTACTTTCAAAAGACTACTTGAAAAAACTGTGTTTGCGAAATATTCTAGGAGCGCAGACTGATAAGAGGGGCAATTTCTAACTGCTATTTTTGTCAAATCAAATTTCGTATAAATCTGATAGCAGGTGCCGTAAACTATTTCAGCACTATACTCTAAATGTCTGCAGTCTCTCTATACTCGATGGTACCGACTAAAGAAAACCACGCTATAAATTGACAACTTTTTTTAGGTTCTCATTTGTCAATAGCTAATAGGAAATGACATAATTCGCTCTAAGTCCGTTTTGTTCGAAAAATATAAGTCTGTACGCAACCCTAAGTAAAACCCATCGCGTGAATTTTATAGCAAAAGTGTAGTGTAGTCGGCAATCGTCATGTTACTCCCGAGGGTGTTACAGTCCGTTTTCAGTGTGAACGAGTCAAAAGCCGTGTCAAAGACATACGTTTGACGGCGATTACTAGCCTAGTATTTGCACGGAGGGACTTGTTATAGACTTTCGTTCGCTGTTGAAGAAAAATCACATTCACGTGTAAGATAACATACTCACTTATTACTTAGAAACGAGATATTACGTATGTAACTACTTGAATACTATAAATAACAAAAATAGCAAGCAATACCACTTATCTATGTAAAAAGAAAACGAAGGGATCATAAAATAAATATAATGTTAATTGCAAAATAATATCTGGGGGCACGGAAGTGCCCCCGCAAGTCGAGCAAAAAAAAAGCGGCACGGCCGTAACATCCTTTTCTCGAAGCAATTCGGGCTACTTTTGACACCCCTGTAATTTCGTTGTGGATAAAACAAGAAGCCTGGATTTTCAGCAACTAATCAGTCATTGTATAAACACGGTATATTTCAAATTTCAGTCAATTTGAACCAGTAGTTTAAGAATGACAACTCGTTAAAATTTTGAATTTTGTCACTCACTGATTCACTGACTCACTGACTCACCGATCATCAAAAGTCTAAGGTACTTCTAGCAGACTTAGAAGCTTAAAATTTAGAATACAAATAGAGTTTAGTGTCTTAATCATGGGAAAAATTTAATATTTTCTAATTTCGATCCAGTTTTCTAAATACACCAACTGCAACAATAACTTTGTAATCTCATATAAATGTATAAGATTACAAGGTTACATTTGCAGTTAATGAATTATTATTACTGTAGAAAATAAAATAAATAGGTGTAAATGGTAACTACTATATGAGGCATAACGGGAGGAGGTATAGGGTGGGTAAGGGTGTTTAGCCCATGAAACTGAACAACATTCCCATAAGAAAATATGTTGATTTATGAAAAAAAAACGTCGTTCCATACAAATTGGACCTATGTTCGCTCTACAAAAAGAAGTGAGATGCCATCAAAAACATTCTGTAAAAACCTCAAGTCTCGCCGTAAAAAGTTGTAAGATCTATATAATACCAAGTCGATTAATCTATTTAGTCTCTACTTAAAAGACCTTCTGTCTTAAGTTATTACGTATGTTATTATCATGCCAATTTAAAAAAAAATACCTCTAAAACAAATAGATCGACTTGGTCATCGCAAGAAAATACAAATTCGCCATTAACATTTCAGGAGCATTAACTTCTCGCCATGCTGTGTAGTGTGATACATACTAATAATAATCAAATCATGCGATGGCCAGGTCGGTCTATTTGTTTTAGAGGTTTTTTTTTTAAATTGGCATGATAATAACATACGTAATAACTTAAGACAGAAGGTCTTTTAAGTAGAGACTAAATAGATTAATCGACTTGGTATTATATAGATCTTACAACTTTTTACGGCGAGACTTGAGGTTTTTACAGAATGTTTTTGATGGCATTTATATATTTTTTACACACTCAAATGTACTTTCCGTGACCTTTAAACGATTTTCCGAATAAAAGATAGCAACTTCGCTTAGCCGTTTCGGAAATTAAACCCTAAGCAATTTTCTTTATAATATCCTAAGGTAACAAAATCCCTACACAGAAACCCGTTTCCTAGCAATTTTAGTAGAAACGTGGTGCATTCAACAAAACGGCTAGTAAATGCAATCAAATATTAAATTATCGCCTAAGGTCTCGGGCTCTGCAGCTCGGGAATATTAAGCTCCCAGTAGTATTAAGCTGACAGTTAACTGCGATTGTCAACTACATAAAGCCAAGTAACTTTGACCTGTATGTGGCATTATCTAGTTGTGCAGTTGCAGTTACAACGTCGATGATAATCACTTTGCTACTAAAACTTAGTATAATTTTAGCACACCTGCCGAAGTAATTAAAACCTTTTAACGAACATTTTGTACTTATGTAGTATGTACCTACCTATTGCAATAGTTATTTTTAATTCGAAAAAATGCGCATGAATTATGTTTTACTATATAATTATGTGTATAGATAAATACGGATAATCTGAAAATAAAGATTCATATGACGTTTTTTTGTGCAAATTTCGAATATTATAAAATTGGTAACTATTGAATAGATCTCTAGTAATTACAACACAAATAAAGAACTTTACTTACTTGACAAAAACCAATTAATCACACTTAATCAAAACCGTTTCAAGTATCAAAAACGGAATTTAATGAATAGACACTCCAACTAAACTATCAAGAACATAATTGAATTTGATTTTGAGATCCGACCTCATTAATCACTTTTACGACAGTGGTTCTATCTATTTGAAACACTGGCGCTTCGAAGCCACCTGTTTGAGCTCCTAAATGAGTTTTCACGAGATAAAACTTTCTCTTGTAATTCTCCGGGATTATTTTGTTACAAAATATTAAATTTTGGTAGCATTTATTTAATTTTAGTTAGGCTATACGAATTAATTATGTAATGAGTTCATTACACTAAATGTATTACGGTTATGATACATTTACACGAGACCGAATCTAATGTATTAAGGTTTGATTGGTTTGCTTTAATGGTAGTCCGTAAAAAGTATGGTCATGGATCCCACGAGAAGAGCACAAAGACAGGTGTCAAAAAGCATCTAATTTGCATCATATTACACAGTAATTGGGATATCTCTATCTCGTATAGCACATTTCATTGTGCTAGGCAGGTACAATAGATATAGGAATGTATTGTGTCTGCCTATTACAAAGTATGTACTAATTGCACTCGCATGCAACACTAGCAGCTAGTAAAGAAAAGCCTAGATAACAGCAAGATTTCAATAAAAACTAAACTTGTAAGTAAATATGCTTTTATTAACATGTTAGGTACATGATACATAAAGTAAAAAACAGTGATTTCATCTCCATAAATAAAGAATCAACGGTATACGCGGTATATCACAATTTCAAGGCTTAACACGGACAGGGAACTTCGCTGTATCACACAACGTTACATCATTTATACATTTCATCAACCAATCTTTGTACACATGCCTTACATCTTCAGGTAATTTTCGCTTCAACTCTCTCATTTTATCAAACGCAATAGTCCTATTTTTGTGTATTAGGAAGTCAACGTTTAATGCACGTACAGCCTTAATTACGGCGCCGCCATAAGCTATCCAATGTCGTTCGAAATGTTTCCGTTCTTCTTCAGAAAAACTTATAAAATCTGGATAGAAGCCAATCTTCTTGTTTTTAAATACATCTGGTAATGGTTTCTCAGGTACAAATAGGTATTCCTTGCTGTCTACTTCATCAATACTCATATTACTTTCTTCCTTGATTTTGAAGTCTGTTTTATCAGAAGCATCTGATGTATTTAATTTAATTTTAGGTTTTTTATCTACCTTTGTAAAAAAATCATCTAGTTTAGGTGCTTTCGGACTAGTTTTAGCCTTACGTGGACTATCGTTTACTTTGGGCGGGTTGAGTTTGTTTTTCTTAGCCGGTGGTTCGTCGTTAGCCGTCTCGGCTAATTTGTTCAACAAAGACACGTCTGTTTTTTCTTTAGATGTTTTGTATAAGTGTTTAAGTTCATCCAGATTAGTTGCTGTTTTCCAATCTTTGTCATTACGTATTCTTGTTACTCTTGGAAATCGCACTGATATCCCATCTGCTGTGTGGAGGTTTGCTTTCGTCAATTCAGTGCCTGGAAAGTAAAGGAAATATTTATATAATTAAAAGTTCACTTTGTTAACTGTCGTACTAATAAACGTCGTATGACTATTAAATTAGTTATAAAAGATTTTATCTCGTTCAATCAAATTTACAAAGTGCATATTGTATTTGAAAAAGAGAAAACACTGATTGCTAATAAGAGCTTACGCGACATATATTAGTAAGACAGATTACGTATAATCAAAAGGAATAAAAATCTATATTCTATTAATGTCCCAGTAGTAAAATATAATTGCATCATTGTCACGACTGCCCGTAAGATCGTGGGTTTCGTTTCACTGACAAAAATAACTATGTTATAAATATTTACGATACATAGTTTATCTGTTATGATAAAAAATACTGTGACTAATAATATAATTCGATTACTCATATATAATTTCTAATTACGCATTAAAATAACCATCAGAGCAGTGTTGATAACTTATGACCTTTATAATAATATAGGTATACCTAATGCATTAGCAAAGCCTACGCCCCTAGAGTGTAGACATTATTAATGCAATTTACTTAACACCATATTATTATTTAGTAGTTATGAATCATACATGGCTTGATTTCCTACTGTAAGTACTATTGAGGAACTAATGTTTTAAAAATTAAATCACTTGAAAGATATTCATGCAAAATTGCGCCGATAGCTCTATTACCCGTAGTCGTTATAAGTAGTTTTTTTTAAAGACAACTCCCGCACTAAGTATTGCTCTAGTGTTGCGGGGACCTCTACAAACATACAAACAACGGCAACAAAGACACCAGACCCGAAACAATTATTTGTGAATCACACAAATATTTGTTCCGTGTGGGAATCGAACCCACGACCTCCCGACACAATGGTATCGGCGTGGTGACCTAAACCACTGCGCCACGGAGTCAGTCGTGCAAAGGTAGTGCTTGTCTAGTACTGTTTTAAAAAGCATTATGTTATATCATAGTGAAATATCCTACTAACCAGTGATCTCCCAAACAGGTTGACTTTTAGGATCAGCAGCAACGAAATCGGGTACCATTCCTTTATTACAGTCCAGCCATGAAGGGACTTTATTACTGTCCTGGGATATCTTCACCATAAGTGGAGCTAGTTCCTTCTGTAGCCTTTCCAATGTACTGTCGTCGTGTCCCGTGTGAACTTTGGTAACGGTCACCCATTTGTTTCGGCGAGTGTCGAGACAACCCATTAGGAATACTGACATCATGCCTCCTTTCTTGCCAGTGCCTGAAAACATACAGTATATTTTATTAGTATTTATTTTCAACAGTTCATTGTGACCTTTATTATTCTTTTAAGAGTAATTTTGTGTAGTTAACTTTGACAAAACAAAGGTAATGGCCATATAAGAAGCACAAAAATAATGGTTTAGGTATAAGATGAAACTCTTGAGGTTAGAATTCTATTTAACAAATATTTGTATGATCCATAGATTGTAGTTACATGTTTGCTTTTAGCATGTTTGTATAATACAATGTGCTACATTATACATACCTAATTATTTCAATTGGGAGTCTTTTTTTCGCCCATTACCTGAGCATGTCTCAACAAATAATACTTTTTGCTTGAAAAGATGCATGAAAAGAAAGAGAGCATGATTTAATGAATACCTACCAAACCAAGCTCCTAGGACCACAAGGTCTGCTGTATCAGCCATAGCTCCATCAAAAAGATAGTCTTTTTTCACCTTCAACCAATGTCTTTTGCCCGGCTCATAGGTAGATTCTAAGTCCTTCAGTACTAGGCCCTCCAGGCCGAGCTGTAGTACCTAGAAATATAGGGAAAAACAGTTATGAAATTTTTATCCTCAGTTATTTACATTTAATATCAATTTTTTCTAGGTTTTCCCTCTGACCTTATTTGTTTAAGATAAGAATTCACTATAAATAAAATAATATAATTCTGTTACTAATTGGATGAAAACATTGAGAGTGTAATAAAATATTATTATAATTTATGTTTGTACTCAGAAAAAGGATTCTTTAGAATGCTTGAGTAATTATGGAATTAAGTATTAGTATGTTTAGTATCTAGTTATATTAAATTCAAGTTTCAAGAATAAAAAAATACAAACATACCTCAGCAATCATTTTAGCCAAGTCCGATGGTTTCTCTATCAACTTTTGTTCAGAAAACATTACATGGTTTGTCACTTCAACCATGTTTTCATATAAAATCTGCCTCCTTTTTCTTATAGGTAAATCAATCAGTACTTTTCCATTATAAAAAAGGCAATCAAACACAAACAGGCACACTTGAGCATCTTTAAACTCAGATTGCTTGTGAATACCTAATGTACCAAAAGGCAAAGGTTTTCCAGTGTTTACATCCACCATTAACACTTCAGCATCTAGTATTAAGTCCGTACCTTTAGGAAATGCCTGCGGTAAATAGTCCTTAAAGTGACTGACTTTGTGAGCCATCACAGGCTTCAGAGCTCTAGAGAAATATTTAAATTCATTACCCTTTTTATGGACTTGTACTCTTTCCCCATCGTATTTTATCTCTGAAAACATTCCATTAGGACATTTTTTCATAGCCATTTCCACGGACTTACATGCTTCGGCCAACATTGGTAGAACTGGAGTCATGATGGTCAGTTTAGCTACCACTCCTTTCTGTATTGCGTCTTTATGTTTTACAGTACTATTCTCAGACATAATCCTATCCAAAACCATATCCAGATCTCGGGATGTTTGAAAGACACTATAAGCATCAGGATGGACTCCTTCAAGAATATGTTTTGGACCTGCATTTATTCTCAAGTCACCTTTAATTAAACGAATAAGCATTTTCAAGTCATCTTCAGTGCATTTCTTAACAATTTTATTGAAATGATGTATTTGTTCCTCCTCTTTGGTCAGTTTTGATAGGTCTTCTAAGAACTGTTCTACTTTTTGTATAGTCAGTGTACTTTCAGCTGCGGGCTCAACCACTTTTGACCTTAAGAAGAATTTTTGTATAGTGTCTGCAATGTCTCCTTGTTCTAAGTGTGTTAACATATCATCATGATCTGTTCTGAAGATTTTAGAAAACAATTTGACCAGCTGCTTGCTTTTTAAATTGTAAACTCTTTTTAATACCTGCGGTAAAAGTAGCTTACACCAAAGAGTTAAGTCACCTTTAAAAGAGACATCATCTGTACCTTTTCTAAAGAAATTATTAACAACAGCCGTCTTTTCTGTGTAAGCATCTACTTTAGATATCTTTTTACACAATTTAAAGAAGGTTTCAAACTTGTCATCATCAGTTTCAACCTCTTTAGAACTGTCAATACTATCCTTACTTGTATTTAAAGTGTCTGTTGTACTAGGCTTTGGCACTGAGACATTTTTAATAACTTTAGCTGTATACTTTCCATTATTTTTTGTCGCATACAACTTCTCCATATCATTAAGCTTTTTTAGAATTAATTCTTGGTCTTCTTTACTTATGTTATCCCAGTTGCCGATGTCGTCAATAGAATCTACGCGTTTAGTCGCAGGTCGTTGTTTTAACAAAACATTCATGAAACAATCGACATGGTGCCAGGATTTCATATGCTGACCTTCGCCATAGGGACTCGCAACAAGTTTTGCCATACGTAATTCACCGCTAGGACAGTTAGCTTTACATCCTTTACACGCAGCTCTGCCCCCCTTAGCCCTCTCCACGAAGAAAGGTGCTGATTCCGTCATATTTATGCGCGTGTTTATTTACAAGCCGTCACCGTTTCACCATAGCTTTACTATTAATACACTCAAATATTTGACGCAAATAGGCCGGGAATTACACCATAACTTTGTTTCCTGTACACTGAAAATCTACGAAATTTATAAATAAATTTTAAGTCTCATTTAAAAAATACGAATAATTATATACACTTGAACTAGTTGTTACGTTTACCTACGACTTGTTTTAACTTGATTTCATCACTGAACTCGAAACGAAACTACATAACAATAATTGACATGACAAGTATGACAAATGTGACAAATATAGAGATGTACCTCAATGTAAAATAACGTCGACCTGCGATCGATAATAACAGCTTGTATACATAAAACAAATAAATTTACTCACCATTACTAAAACAATATTTGTTTACAACAATTGTAAGCGGTGCAGAGATAGTGATGAATGTAAAATATGTCCAAGATGGATAACTAACCTTGTTGTAACAGCTACGATCACTGTTCTCTCTAGCGGCTAACGTTATGACAAAATAACTAACGTTGGGCCACCACTATCGACGTTTCGTTTTACGCATGCGCAAATGTTTATTTGACACAGTGTTTATTTACGCGATAGAATTGTACAAAGAAGTGCGGCATTGTTGAAAATAGTGGAATGAAGCAATTTTAATTAATTTTAATGATACACAACTAATTGACACTAAATTATTATTCAGAGCGGCAAGCAATACCTATAGTTAACGCTCAGGTACAAGCATAAAACAAAGCTACTGATGCATTTTTAGTTGAATCACAATTGATTTGAAATAACTCTCTGTTACCTCTAGTTATGTTTATTAAAACTGTTCACGGTGCTAAATTGAGACTAGCCTTTCGTCATAATATAAAACAAAATCTTACAAATGAAGTATGTAAGTACCTATTAAACTTACTTCATCATGATGTTTAATTTGGATTTTCACTGATTCCAGCTTCATCATGTCACCAAGAGTTCAGCAGCGATGGCACGAAGCACGGCACTCTGACGTCACCGCACTACCCTTCGCAGTATCCTCCAAACACGCATTGCCATTACGAATTCTTCGGGAGAGGCAAGGAGCGGGTTAGATTAATATTTCAAGATTTCTACTTGTACAAATCTCCAGATGGATCTACAGAGTAAGTGCGGCCTATATTTCTTTTTTACGTTTTGAGATAAGTAGGTAGGAACTTGCTTATTTTCAAATGTACTTAGTTGTGGGGGAGTTTAACTACAAACTCATTAAAAAATAACATGTTTCGTCAAATGACGTACTTCGCCATACAAAGCCGTTTTTTTACTATTTCGAAAACAAATATGACTTACCGAATAATTCAAATTTGTAAAAAAATGTTTAGCACGATTTTAGATTTTCTTACAAAAATGCGTTAGGAAACCTAAATGGTTGTGTGTGCAAATAATATATGGAAGCGAAAAGAAATAAACATTTTTTTCTTAACAATTTACAGTTGCACCAACGTGGATTCGCTGCAAGCATTCGTCAACGTGGACGGACGATTAGAAATAGTGGCAACGTACTGCGGAATCGACCTCCCCAAGCCCATAATGTCGAATGGACCGAAACTAATGCTGGAATTCCGAGGAACACAATCATCAAGATATTCTAGAGGATTCAAAATATCATATTCGTTTGTAGAAAGTGAGTATTATTATTACTTCCACGTTTGAAGAGAAGTTAAAGAAATTGGAGAAATAAGTGTCTCTATAATAAGCACCTTACTATGAGCTGTTTTAAACATTCCTAATGTAATTAAGTGTTTGAACGAAAATTTCGGACCTTTAATAAAAAAAAACAGAATTAAATACAGAAGTTAAATCTAAGCCTTGTTCTAAGTAGTCTTAACAATTTAAATTTTTATTCACTACTTAATTTTTCCCAAAACATCCCAATAGTAATATACGTTTCATAATTTTACACCAATATTAATTTATTTTACTAAAAAAGCTGTTTTTCTGCTTTTCAGATTTTGGTATAACCACAGGGAGGCAGCTAAAGGAGTTTCCATGCGCGTTCGTCTATAATAGTAGTGAGGCGCGTAATGGTACATTTGCTTCTCCCAATTCGCCAGGACCTTATCCCAGGGATACGGAGTGTACATACTTTTTCCATGGCGGCGAGACTGAAAAAGTGCACCTGCACTTCACCAATTTTGATGTCGAAGGAGTTTCGCCGTAAGTTCATTAGCGTACCTACCTACTATTTTATTGTCTTGAAACGCCTCTCGATGAGCAAAATGCACAGAGTTACGAGCTAAATGAAACTGATTTGCTGATGACTTTTTAGTGATATCTGCATGCAGTTGAAAGCGTTTAACAACTTAGATGAAAATCGGTATTTTATATGAGTTTTAACGCTATTGAATAGATAAACTACCGTTAAATGTAGCTCAGAAACCGGGGGTTAGACGTTCTTACAATATTTTTACTATATGAGCTATATTAACATTAATTGTTCTGTTACATAACTGATTGAATATTTCTTTTATTACAGATGCGAAGCAGTATCGGCGAGTGATTATGTCGAATTTTCAAACTATATGACTGAAGACAATAGGTTTGGTAGATATTGTGGACAATGGAAAGATTTCCACGTAGAGTCTGAGAGAAATTTCTTCAAAGTTACTTTTAGGTCGAACGACCGCTTAGATGGTACTGGGTTTAAGGCTATGTACCAATTTTTAGAAGCCACCGACGAGTATCGAGCCCCTCCGGTACAAGATAAGGCTTCAAGTTCTCTGTGTAAGTATTTAATCATTGCAACCTCGTGAAACATCCGTAACGAACACAAAGAAGAGAGCTGGCTTATACTATTAAAGATTATTGATTTCAAACCAGTTTCAAATAAAAGACATCAGGCTCTCCTATAAAATTCAGTTCCTTTTTACCTTAGCGAATATTGTTTTAATAATTTTGTTCCATTTCTAATAAGGGCGAAGGAATTGGCGGTGGCCAATTTAATTAAACTCAATGTCGTTTTGTCGTTTGATTTTAGTAAAAGTATAGTCTTTCGCTATTATTGAATGTTTTGTTTAAGATGTTTCTTCTTTTTTTCAGGTATATCTGAACATTTTCTAATGCTGATCATCCTCGCAATACCGCTGCATCATCAACTATATCATTAAATAAAGTGATATTAGATTAAATATTATAAATAGTCTAATCCTGTATATTTTGTATAATAGTATGTGCCATTCACCTGTAATTACGTAGATATGCAATATTTTCTATAAAATCGCATTTTATGTTTTCCTCTATTACTTACCAACTAAAGCAATACCATGCGGAACACAATAAAGATTTATTCATAAAGGCACGTTGTAATGATAAAAATAAATTATTTGAATTTATTTTGACTTTTATTACTATAGTACTTATTATTCTGTGCTTTTATTACTACAGCTCAATGCTCTTAACTCAGTGTTGGAAAGAGAAATCTATAGAAATTTTAGTCGAGGCTACAAAAAGCCATTATTTTTACCTTAAAGTCATGTGTATACATAAAAATGTTTAAGATTGCTATCACCGAATCTTGGCATCGAAAATATAATTAAAACTAATCGCAATAAGGATACCTTAGTTCACTATGGCCGTATGGCCTTACCTCTCACACCTGCCTCTGTCGTTAGAGTATTCAACTGCCGCGCAAGAGGTATTGGGTTCGAATCCCGGGTTAAGAAACGTCATTTCTGAGAAATTTGTTACAAAAAAACTAGAGATTGCCCGGAGATAGGAAATTGAGGTCGTAGTATGGGTAATGAATTTTATTTATCTAACTAACATTTTTATGTAAATTGGAATGTCGTGTCAAGTCTGGGACTAAAACCAGCAACACCAATATCAGTGGTTTCGAGCTATTTACTCCTCAATCAAACATTATCCTAAATACATCAGATTTCATTATTTGTTTACTTATGTAGGTACCTATCTTTATTTTCAGCTGGATATGAATAAAAAGTCGAAACTTAACAAATTACACTCACCAATTTAGCAAGGTGCTTATTACATAATAATATGGGTATTTTGATAGCAAGATTGTACCTACATCACTTTTCGCAATTACACAAATGAAAAGACCTCAGCAACACCACGTTTGAATATAATTTAACTACAATAACACTCGTTATGTAAAATTGTCAATTCGTTAAATTAAACGTTGCTTACCTGACATCATAACGGAGAATTTCAATTAGCTTCGTATTGTGGTGAATAATTCTCGAAGACATTTTCTTCCTACTAGCACCCGGTTAAAGTTTGCCGTCGCTTAGTTGCATAATCGAGGAAATGAATAGGTTCTAACTCCTATGGCTATAGTGATGCGATTAACACGGTGGGTGTTAAAATAAATTGCGATTAAGATATTTTACACTGAGATTATTAGGTAAGTAAGTTAAGTTTGTTTAATATTTTATGTAGTAGGTACCTAAAGTTGCTGACATGTAAACAGTTACATGTCAACTACTTTACTACAAACTACTAGGTACTATGACAGCATAAGCAGTTTTTTAAGGTAGGTATCGTGGGTTCGATTCCCATAAAAGACTACAGCTAAACGTTTGTGTTAGTCTTATGGATAAAACGGAACATTTTGTCTGAGCAGTGCGCTGTAGGTTCGAAGTTTTGCTTTGTTTATTTAAGATTTGGAGAAATGCAATTAGGGAAATAAGTCATTAAAAATGCGAAACCATTAAAAAAACGGATATTGAGAGAAGCAGGCTGCAATTAACCAAATAAAATTATAATCTTAGCTATCATCTATGTCAGTCAATAATAATACTGAGTAATACATTTGCTTTACAAAAAAAAACATCTAAAATTCGATAAAAGCACTGAGGTTGCACCACTACTTTCGCCTCGGTTCATTGCTTGTCGCAAAGTTGTACGCGGCGCGTTGACAGGTGTGGCGGCGCCACCGTCGCTTCGTTTAGCTCGCTATTCACACGCGCCGTCCCCACTCCGCCTTTACGTCAATTTGAGTTCGTTCGCCGCTCTCTTCGGTGCCGGTCAGTAGGCTGTACTTTGTTATTCTCCGAGTCCGCGAAACTTTTTATCGAAGTTTTTGTAAAGTGACAGAAAAGGGAGTTACTTTGTTGTATTTTGTGAATTATACTGTGTGAAAAACGTTGCGTATTCGTTGTGACTTTGAAAAGTGTTAGGTCGGAGTGGTACTGTGAGTGTGATTGTGGTCACAGGTGTCGCATTCCTGGGGGGACGCCGACGCAGCCTCCGTGCCCGATACAGTAGGCAGGTGGACCGCTAGACAACCCTACTTATTTGTAAGTATTTCTCAGTTTCTCTACGTTTATGACAGGCTATATTTCGCGCCTGTAAGTTTTAACCCGTACAATCTACCTCCGTAGTAAGTTTATTGAAGTTAGTTTTTACTTATCAGTAAATACCTACCTAGTAAATTGGAAATCAACTAGTATCAACTAAATGCAAAACGCATTCGCTAACTTTATGTAGGTAAATATTGTCGTTAACTGGAGGTAAGTAAACAAAAACTTGATACGTAAGCATAACAATTACATCGTATAATGGTAACGATTAATAAGAATACTGCAAGCACAGCTATAACTAATGAGAATTCCGTTTTAAATTGAAATCCAGTACCTAAATCGTTGGCACAATGTTCGTAAGCCTTACTAAGAATCGCTCAGTTTGTATGCCACTCGGCCTAGTCTAGTATCTAAACCACCTAAGCCGGCTTGAGCCTACGTATCTATCTAGACAACGCAGATAATTCCAACCAGTAAATAAGACCGCAAGCCTGTTTAACACTAGATAGGTAGGTATATTCTATCGTAAACAGAGGAACAACTTTTATTAGGCCTAAACTACCTACCAGCTTTTGCCCGCATCTTCATTCGCGTTAAAAGATTTCTCGGGGAGATGTTTTTTATCCCGGGAAACCCTTTTAGATATTAAAAGTAGTAGGTACCTAACTACCTAGATAGTTTTTAAGTTATCAGTGTAGGTATCTACCTTCCTACCTAATTACCAAATTTCATTAAAATCCATCCAGTAGTTTTTTCGTGAAAGAGTTACATACGTGCCTACCTAGGTACATACTAGGTACCTACTTACATGCAACCTCTAAAACTCGCATTTATAATATTAAGTAGGAATAAGATTAGATTAAAAATGCCTCATAATGATCTGTATTAATAATAGTGTCACATCGCATCTCCTGCTTCTATGCACGCTCTTTTGACCCTATAGAAAGTGTGTTACTGTCCTCAATGTACTGTATTCATCTTAGCATAAACAGGTCTGAACTGCACTAAACGCAGTGAAAATGCAATTAAACTTTGTGTTCTGATTTAAATCCTGTAGGATAATAAAGAATGTTCTCATCGCTTTCATGTTTGAGTCCACAAGACTCCATCATCATCACATAAAGCCTAATTATTCTGCCTTTTATCTCCTGACTTACTATAGTAGGAATAGAACATTGGCTTACCTATATCGCACTTTCCGATCCTATGTCACTCTCGCCCTGCCAAGTACCGCGGACTTCCCAACATCATCCATTTGGGATAGATAGGTAGATGCTACAATATGTCCGGTACTTATTTTATAGTGTTATTTGAAGGACAAATTCGATTAAAAAATGTGCCTATAGCGCGATAATTGATAAAAAATCCGGAATGGTTTGATTCGTGGAGTACGCACGTGACGAATGTCAGCGCTCTTTAAATAAATCCTTACGTTGTTTAACCAGATTATAAGCACCTATCTCTTAAGTATACAGCTACCTATATAATTTAATCTCAAACCAGTATAATATTAATGACTGGTAGTAGGTAAATATGTAAGTTGAGGCAAACTAATAAAATCAATAGGTATCATTTGGAACTGGTTATCATTTTCGCTTTGGTAAAAACCAGGTACAGGTAGGGGACTGGCAAGTTTAAATACGTTCTACACATCTCTATCTCTCTTATTTAAAAATACAAGTTCTCTTCATATACCTACTTAGGTAGGTAGTATTATTATGAATATTATACATTTCATTTGGCGTACTCGTACGTTCTTAACTTTTATGGCACCTAGGTAGGTTCCTAACCTACCTAATTAATGTATTTGTAGAAGCTGTTTCGATAGTAGTTGTTTTTCGTGAACCAAAATGTATCTTAAACATGTTAATCTTCGACATAGGGTACCTAGGTACCTTCCTACCACCAATAGGTACGTTAGTCCAAAAAAAATCTGCTAATATTCCTTACAAAGATGGTCAATTCTTCCATTTCAAAGATTATTTTCGTGTTAATATTGCTTCAATACTCAGCAGTAGGTAATCTAAAAGGTCCCGTATTGTTATCTTGCGAAATGTTAGCACAAAGCCTTCGGCGCCAAAAGGTTACGAGTTAGACTACAAACAATTTGGTACCTACATAATTGTCTAGAGATCATAGCGTAAATATCACTATTAGTTCCCGTTCGGTTGCTATTATAGCGACACCGTAAAGGAATAGCAAAAAAAGGTAGAAAAATAGTAGGATGGTAGAAAGGCAGATACGGAGAAGAAATCAAAAAATCGTCGACTAAAATAGACCTTTCGTCACCATGTTGTCGTTTTTTTGAGGTTTGATTATGTGCAAAAACCGGTAAGCAGTTTAATTAAATTGACCGGTTGACTGATCAGAACATTACGATACTCAATCCGGACAATTAGCAGCTCTATTTTTAAGCAAGTCGAAATAAATTTATTCTTCTAAAGACTAATGAAGGAAAACATCGTAATGAAATCTTGCATGCCTAAAATTTGTTTAATATATTAATTGAGGGCATGCAAAAGTGCTCGAACTTGGCCAGTGTGGTGGGCTCAAGGCCTAAACCCTCCCTCGTTTGGAAGGAGGCCCTCGCCCTGCAGTTAGACAGTAATTGATTTAAAAAAAGACTAATAGCAGCATTGCTATTACATGCATGCAAATTCATAACTACCAATTTGTAATATATCAAAAGGTTTCTAATAGTTATTCCCGCGTGTACTCGTAGCTAACCAACGTTACGAATTACTAAGGAGAAAGTCAGAATCGTTGGATATCATAAATTTATGCAGGATTTATGTCTAAAGCTTAACGGTATAATGCTTGGGATGTCTTTATAACTAGATACTGAAATAGCAATAGTAAAGCAGACAAGATATTCGAAGCATTAGATCATATTGGTTACTTTAGGCTTACTTAGTATTAGGTTAGGTTAGGTATTTCTAATACTCATTTGTCAGTATCTTGCTTATATTGTAACTACAAACGTTATTCTATGTCAAAGGTCTTCGGGCATTGAGTTAAGATTGAAGGGCCGTGGATTTTGTGTGCGAAATGGTAATTACTTTATTGTAGAAAATACAATCTTCTGCAATTGTATTCTTTTTCTCGTAACTACCTAGGTAGGTATTTAAAGTACTAGTATTTGTACTAAACAAATAAATAAGTACAACTTATATAGATACTATCGTTTATGTCCCTTCCATTAAAAATCTTATTACGACCAATGAATTACTTTCGCGTATTGTTGAATTAATGAACCAATCTAATTAACCGTACCGATACCTAAAGGCCTAATATCTAATAGAAAGGCAATCGAAACCATAGTCAGGTGTTTAATAATTTTCGAAGGTAATTAGCATTATTTGTTCCTGTCAATTTATTAGTTGGCATAAATAAATAAATGTCAAAACTTTATCTTGTACTGGCCATTTATTGACAGGTGTAACTTATTTTAACGAATTTAATAGAGCCAGTAACTGGAATTTTATACAAACCAGCCTCCGGTTGTCGATTTGTAATTTAGTAGGGAACGGGAGCAACTAATATAGTTAGTTCTAACTTCTATAGAAGTGTATTACAAAACCACTCATTACTTCAACTGGATTGATAAAACAATGTAATGACTACAAATATTTATCTTGTCTAGGTGAATTTTCTTCAGCAAATAATATCCAGGAAACTTTGTTTTATACCAGTTGTACATAGTTAGGCAGGATAGTGTATGAAAAGTCATTTCTTTAACTTCAATACTTAGTAGATGAGTCTCGAAATATCAGAACGAATGTTTTTGTATGTTTTAAATGACAATATTTGCTACTGTTTGACATTTTGACGTCTGTACTAAATGAGTTCCTGCAGATCGGCAGCCGGCAGGTCCTATTTAGTTTTCGATACAAAAAACATTTATCGCTACTAAATTGTTGATTCAGCTGTTTTCGTTATCCCTCTCTATCTTCCGAGAATTCTTTATATTTAAAGAAAGCTCTTCGGTATGTGTATTACGTATCTCAATCGACAACTACCTCTAGTATATGTAAAATTGACGGACACTTCGTATTTTCGTAACATAATTCTGCTTTAATGCAGGTTACGTGTTCATCACTATATTCTAAGGTACATGCACAACGTACAGCATAGTGGCTTCGAAATAGTTGTCAACTAAGATGCGGGATAGCCCCCCCTTTTTTTTCGTCAGGAAAATGCATTACTGCATGTCCCGCTCCAGGGAGGAAGCGCGGGTCTGTATCGCTCGAGATGTTAGAATGTCGATGGCCCTGATGGGCTACCAACTAACTATCTTCAAAAATTAATCTATTCCATACTAATCGTTGATCGTATCATAAATTCTTAACGTTTGTTTATTACCATTATTCACGATTGTTTGCATTTGTAAACGATAAGTAAACCACGTATTACGTATATACAATAAAACAACAGTTGAATAGATCATTCTTTCAGATCACAAATGAACAATATTCTATTATGATACGTTATGTATCGTACTCCTAATTGTTTAAGAATATAATACACGTACTAAGAACCAATTCAAATTAATTAAACTGTCGTTTATAACACGATAGAACTTTAAAACATACTTTCACAATAAACAACTGAAATACGACAGTGGTTGCTAAAAGATATCTATGGCCAAGAGATTATGATCTAATCCCTGTCAACACTTCTGTCAACCATGACGCGAATCTCACGATTTAAAACAAAAATTGCCAATTAATTGATACAATCATTGCCTTCATCAATATCACGTCATTGTTTTTATAAATTTTGAAACAATGAGTATCTGTTTAAGTCTATTGTGTAAGATATAAGGTTTACACACGATCTTATCGTATAGTATTGTTGTAGTTTTTGTCCCGTGCAACTGCATTCTTACTATAAGCGTGGTGTCAAGTGTCTTTGCAAATCCTTGTAACGGTTTAGAAGTGCCATAGTTCAGTGTTGTATTAACATATTCAATTAGGATGCGGTTTGTTTTCTCAGCTGTGCAAAGAACAATAGTGAGGTTCTAACTGCTAACGAAGAAAGATTCCGTTTTTAATAAGAGGAGTATATTTAGAAGGTACTACTTTTCACTTTGTAGGTTGTACACTTTGTACACTTAAAGCTAAACAGCTTTAAGTGTATTTACCTCAACTAACCCTTAAGTGATATATTTTCTAAATTAGGAAGGCCAATGTTTGACTCTACACCAATAGTTATACTATACATGCTCAGCATTATTGCAGACGCTAGAATAAATCGAAGAATACCGTCAAAGGACACTGCTTTCTATTCTTCGCCTTAAAGAAATGTCCGCAATTTTAATTAAACAAATAAAAGTGTGTTATATTCTCACGGCGAGAATTCCTTATCTAAATACGGACAATTCTGCAAAATGTATACCCATTCGTCTCGCCTGATAAATATTTATTTCGGACCGTGTACCTGTTAAGGTACTTAATGGTTTATCAATATGCAAGTGGGATATATTTAGCTAGCGTTTCTTATGTTTGTTGTTCTGTAGATGTATTCAGGTTCCGGATTTAGTCAGGCATGACCAGATTTTCATTGTGTTGTCGAAATTAATAGTGTTTATTATAAATCAGTTTGTTAATTCGGTTATTCAAATGCCTAAACTAATCCTTGTGATATCCAGAACAATCCTAGTTATTTTAATGTTTATGACTACTGGTTTCTAAAAGTTGTATGGGATAAATTATCGCAAAGTTGACGCTCTGATAGCTTAGTCTAAATATTTTGATTCGGTCAATTTCAATTCAGTTTACGGCAATTTTGGCTAGGCTATAGCCAACGTTATGGATGGAAGTACCCGAATAGAATATTTCCATTTGAACTCAGGCACTTGGTAGTTTTTCACAGCTAAAATTGCAATATGTTTTAAGCCTCACTAAATTATTGTTAAAACAAAATTAAACTTTTTAGTACATCCCTAATCATTAGACGTTACGCGGGTAGGTAATTTAAGTAATTACTAATTAAATGGATACGTAAGCTATCTCTCGTTATTAACTTTATTGTATGCGTGTATCCAAGACTATTCAGGTAAGTTTTCTTGCATTTACACTTCAATATAGGTACTATTAAATAAATCAAATACAAATTAAATGGTTTCTCTGCGTTTGCTCCAAGACATGAGAGTTACTAATTTCTAATATCTATCTTTAAACTAAATTAGGAATTTGATGAAGAAAGTGCACATAAAATAATAAAGAAAACGTAATCTTATAGCATAAATAACTTCAGTTTTACGATCAATCTTCGTGTTTTAGAAAAACAAATAAGTGCGAGTTGGATGCCGAAAGGGTTTCGTACTCTTGTCTAAAAAATAGTTCACATAATATTATAATGCAACGGGTCTTAAACGCGATTTGATTCGTCTTTATGTACTAGTATTACTACATAACTGCATATGTGCCTTATAAATTGCATCTACCTATTACGGAGTACAGTTTTTATCATTCAGTACGGAACTCTAAAAATGTAATTAACGTTTTAATCTAAAACCTCTTACGTATTATAATAATTACTCCCATATAGCGAACAGAGACTAATAATACGCAACACTAGAATTACGTAAATGGTTTTGCAATCGCCTTCGCATCTAACAAGGGATGACCATACACCATAAAATCTAGTTATGATGCTCTCTCCCCTATCATTAGTATCCTACTGCGGATTGCACCTATCCGCACAATTAACCGGCGGAAGTACCTATACTGTAAAAGAAACTGATAGCTTTTATTGGAAACCAGTACTTTAAGTTCACTTAATCTGTAGAAGACGGGAATTTTAACTAACTAGGCTGGTAATTTTTGCTTTTGTTTATCTGAGATGATTTAGTCTTGGAGTGAGATAAGGATAGAAAAATGATGTCTAGAGCTTCCTAAGCAATACATTATTTGTGCTACTTTTAGATGCTCCTTTATTATCTCTCGTATCTGAAATTGTTTGGATACATACTTAGTGGTGGAAAGAAACTTCTAATTCTAATCTTGCGATGGTAGTTTTCCAAACTTAATATTTTGGACTTCTATCCAGTTACTTTTTATGGCAAAGCAATTTGTTTTTTGTTTCCTCAGAAAATATTACTGACACCTTCTAAAAACCATATTTGTCACCAATTTGATACAAAATTGAGTAATCTATTGCGAAAAAATCTAAAAGAAGACATCATCGTAGGTCTATTACTTTGGCCGTTGGCCCGAACAAGAAATTTGTCGCTACTCGGTTTTTTGTTGAAACAACTGTGTTTGCCAACCGGCTTCAGAAATATCTTTCGAAGTTCTTTATAAGTCAATATTGTGAACACCATAGCTAACACGTTTTTTGTAGGGACTTTGATTTTTGTACGTTATTACTTGAGTACTTTATGTGGGCATGTCAGATGCGTGGCCAATGCATTCCTCACGGATGTCGGGAATAAGAAATGGTCAATGTGGTTCGCGGTTTTTTAGTCTCGCAATGTTTCGAGGTTAGTATTACTCACGATTTAGTTCCTTGATGGTTTGGTGTGTACGTGCGTCAAAATAAATGCTATTTATTTGCCATGAGTATTATCGAATTGTTGTTATCACAAAACGCCAACTAAGAATCACACAATTTTTAAGAATACTGCTAGAATGTTCTTTAACTGTTTTTGTAGCAACAACCATAATATTATTGAATAAAAGATTCCATCTAAAGATTCATACCATAAATAATTCTAGGTCAAACCACAGATGCGAATACACATCAAAATATTTTCATAAACCCACACAAAAGTCGTGATGTGTTCATTTTTGTCGATAATGACCTCATCGCCTCATCATTTCGATTTTTAATTCCAATGATAATGATTAGACAAGAGATCTTCATCATACAGACACGTAATTATTTGATAAATTACTCCAATCAATACATGCCATAATATTACTTCATCAATTAAAGTTGTATCACACGTCTTCGGTGCGTCATTGTTCTGTCATGTTAAGGCCAATACAGACTTCGCCCTTGCACTATATACGGAGCTTCGCAACGCAAACAAGTTTCGTGATAAATAACAATAGTGATTATAAATTCGTTACTAACATTTACGAATTAGGTACGCGTAGTAATGTTCGATTGGTCTGTGGTTATTTGAGAGTTGACCGTGAGCGAAAATCTTGGTGAGAGGTAGAAATTGCTGTACCTACCTTAAAACTCGTGGAATGAATTTCTATAAAAACAGATTTTTTAGTTGTTCATGTTTGTATTTATTCTGTTTCATTTTTGACCGAAATCAAGCCACTTTACAGCGAAGGAAGAAGCTACTGTAGAATTGCGTATGGCGTAACGCTAAAAATAATTCTAATCTGTAATTCCATCGGTAGCAAGTAAAAAATAAAATATGATAGGTCAAGTTGAAACGGATCTATAACTGTAACAAATGAATCCTCTAGTTTTAAATTGAAAAGTTCGAAATACCATCTTCGTTTTCTTACTGGCTATTTATTTTTTTGTTATTATCTTTTTTATGATTTAGATATCTGACTGGCCAGAGTTATACGGTATACGACCTTTTTGTCTCTGTTAAGGCCTTGTTAAAGCGGTACTTTGGTATAGTGGTATTTCTATTGAGAAACGTTGAAGTAAAAGCAAAGGTTAATAAACAGGGCTTAACTACTAGAAACGGAATTTTTACTGCATAGAAATAAACGGGAGTTAAATTTCCATTGTTTTTGGAACTTCAAAATGACTAAAACCTCTTTGTCGTAGGAATAAACATATTTCATGACATAATTATTGGTCCATCATAAATATCAGTATAATCGACTAATAATATCTATTATTGTGATTTAGTTTACATAGATGATTTAAAGACATTCTTGAATTGAACACGGTAACAGAATAATTCCGTTAGTTCGTGCAATATCTAAGCGACAGATATCAGCAATGCATCATTAGTAAAATCGCATGCAAATCCACCGCAAAATCACGTCGTACACAAATACCTTAGCATTGACAATATATTATCTTCTCTCAGGCAAACGTCACGGAATGCAACTCGCAATCACATTGTTTTATCTGAGCTTGAAGCTTGAAGTAATCTAACCTGTCGAGGAATGTTAGGGTAGAGGCCGGCTTTTGTGGTGCTAGGAGCTCATTTATCTCACGAGACAGCTATGAGAATTGAGCATGACGTTGTGCATGTTTAGACACGCGAATCATGAGGATAGAGGGTGACAAATTAGATAATTAGTTCGTAATCACGATGTTGGTCTCCCCTACCGTTTGCGTTGTGAAATTCTTGAAAGTTAGACCTCAGCTTATAAGGGATTTTATCTTGTCGTGTTAGGTTTTGAAATTGTTAATGTTTTAGTCGGTAGTAGAGGTTGTGTGATTTAAGTGCCTGTCTGATTGGACTAAAATATTGTCACCCACGGGATTACATATATGCATTTGATTGTGATTATTATTTGATAAATTGCTTGTAATCGTGACATAGGAATTACGATCCTCGCATAGTTTTTATTGTCGACAAAAAACTAAGTCTACTTTGTCTTGATTAATTTAAACAGAAACTTGTATGCAAGAAATTTATATCCCTTGAATAATTAATAATGACTTTTAAAGTAAACTTATGCGGGGTACCAATAAACTTAAACAGTTCTAAGGTTAAAATTTCTCTTTACAAAAAATTTCTCTACACGACTATTTTAATCTTTCCATTAAGAATTATCAATAGAGAATTAACGTTAAGCTGAATAATGCCTTGAGAGACACGACTTCTGATTTCAATTGTAAACTATAAATCTAATACGACTTCGGCGTGTGTCGACCCGTTATAGACCAACAAGTTAGTAGAGAGCTTTGGATGCAAGGTTCGCGGCTTTCGACAATATACTAAATTCAGGATTTAGAACATCAGTGACCCGCAGACTTATGCAGCTGACAAAAGCCTGTTACAGTTACTGTATTTCGGAAGTAACGAGTAGCGCGATTCTCTACAGTCGGTACTGTCGAGAATCGACAGTGTGACAAGTGACAAGTGTGATTAACATGTAGTGCAAAATAGTTCCTACGGCGCCCGTTAGAGGCGCTGGTCTAATTTTTATACAACATTTCTCGATAGCTAGTCTGTTGTCGGAAGCCAAAAGTGGTAAAGAATCTATCTATAGAATGATGTCTTATAACCTAGATAAATCGTGCATGCCAGAGCTCTCTAGTAACTAGTCGGAGTATAGTAGGAGCGGCTTACCTATAAGTCCTATACTGACGGGGTCGGCTAATGTTAATATCTCTACTCTCGCCATTATTTATTTCGAAGTGAACATTTGCATTTATAAACCATTTGCTATTAGGGTTAGTTATTTTGCTCCGTTGATTGTCCCGTTGGTTTAGAACTTGAGAACGGTTGCAAGTTCTCACTAGCTCCATTTTTAACTTAATAAATTGTTATATCGGCAATCGTTGATTCAATTTTGAAACAGTTATATGTAGACTACCATCTTAATGATTCTTCTGTTAGAATATATAATAAAGATTTCTATAGCTTCTTTATGCTTTTTGTAGGTATCTTGTGTTGCTTTTAAAGTGATAATTTCTTTTTAATTACCTATCTGTTCTTAGTTCTGTTCTTTGATGCTTGTGTTTAAATTTGACTGCACTCAAACAAAACAAATTTCCCGCTTAGTTGAGCTTGAATTTCATTCGTAAAACAAACAAACCATTATTCACACGTCACCCAAATGCAGCACGATGTATTGACCTTAAGCTATTAAATAATGACTGAAATGTGGCCGTAGAAAGCAGTAAAAGGTAAATGAATGGCTTGTAAGATACGCAATCGGATGTCAGCGTCCATGAATGATGGGCGTACGACTAACCATGTACAGAGTTCATGCATTGCATGTTTACCTTGACAGGTGGTTCATATGTAACAGTCTATTTTCTTATTAGTTTCTTGTACCGTATTAGTTACAGTTGTAGCTATGCATTTAGATCTGTTTCTTGAGCTTTGCAGCTGTTGATCTGCTTCAAGATTGCTTGTGAATGTTAGCAGTTGTCATTGTAACGGTGTTATATTAACGGCGTATCCGGTGTAATAGCACCGAGGGCTATCTGTTATGAATAGTGCAAAATTTATTTTCATTAGAACCAGCAGTGTTCGTTTTTACCTGAAGATATCTAAAATAATCATTTTTGTGGTAATTACTAAGTAGTCTAGTCTTTCTACTTATCTTTCATACTTTCAAGGCTAAATGGCTGATCCAACTTAGATGAGATTTCTCAATGGGAATAGTTTTATCTCGGGAAATGGGTAGGTTTCTTATTCTTAAGACGAGTAGCCCCGCGAAGTTGCTGGAAAAAATGTAGTTCTAAACATTTAAAATTAAACTTATTAAAAACCGATGTTAATGGCCATTCTCAGGAAGTTTACTTTGCTTTCCCATAACAGTAGAAGTAGTAGTTTATGACCATTAAGTCAACACGTGTTGTTCTATTACAGTAATGTCAGCAATTTGCATCAAACCGTGTCGTAGTGACAACACGAGCGCAGTATACGTCACCTCTCTCAAAACGGTTGTCGTGACTCGAACTTAAATATTAGTTTACGTCTCTGTTTCTCAACTTACAAGCTTACAGGCTATCGGTAAGATGTCTGTAACTAGACTGGTTTTAATATATTCTATTGTGTTTATGTGTGTGCTAAATTGTAGATATTTGTTTGATTTGTGCTAAGCTTTCTTAAGTCGTCGATTATACCTGAGTAAAGTTGCCTGCTAACTAATCCGCGCTGACTCGCATTTGAATTGGAATAAAATGAAAAATAGGAAACAAAAATTTCATAAAATGCGTCTTCAACTATATCCATGATAAATTTTCTACAATCGATTTAGCGGGTAAATATGTAGTTGACAGTCAAACAGGCTTTCCTAGTTTATTAACTAGTTACTAGTATTCAAGTATAGAATTTGCTAATCCGACTAAGAGAGATGACCATTTTCCATGTAATTAATGCAACGGGAATAGTTATTTATCAAATCTAGATGAGATTTATAGTCGTACACATCGGCCTCAATCCGCATTGCTCTTAGCCATGCCTAGACATGACAACTTGTAAAGTGATTTGACTAAGTAAGGCTTATTAGAGATTCTGCCCACGCTTTCATCCACGTGGTAAGATTTCCCGGCATAAAAAGAATAATAATATGTAACATATATGTGTTACTTCAGATTCTATAACCTGTGTTCCAATTCCAATCTAACTATTCAGCAGCTTCTAAATTTAACAAAATCGTCCACACCCGTTTCTTTTTTTACTTATATGGTATAATTTCCAAGAAAAAGACTACCTTTTCCTTGAGAATGTAGGTACCTAGTGCTTACATTAATTGCGTTGTGCATTAATAACTATCGAGAAATACCGATCCATCGGAATGTGAATCATAATCATTACCGAGGGTCGCATAGTTCTCAGGGATGACAAGCAACATTGAGAAACGGTGCTACGTAATCCTAATACAGAAACAATAGCCAGTTTACCAGATAAATTATATTTAACTTATAGGGTCATAATCACAAGTCGACTTCGTAGGTGGCAAGTCTTCGATATCGTTATGTCAAGCCGTGTTATGAAATGTAGTATACGGTAAAGTACGCTTGTATTTTCTTAACTTTCTCATAGTGTACTAGTTAAATAAGCTTTCGCAGTTGATGAATTATTCATTGGTTTGCTTTTAAACGAGTGTTATGTTCTATTTAATGTTGACTTGTTGAGAATTCTTGTTATCACCTGCCAACCATTAACCAATCATTAGGTAATCGTAATATCTTAACTTCTGAGATATATTTTGTTAAGCTTGGTCATAACTAATTTAAATGTTTAGTTACATTAAAAAATATAATTTAAATTATCAAAAAAATATATGTATGTAGTAGTTTATATGAACATATAGCTGATATGAGTTTTCAAAAGATTTATTGAACTGAATTCGCAAATCAATCCACCGTGTGATGATGAAAAAAAGATGAATGAAAAAGCTCGTTGATTTGGAATTTAAAACGATGAGTAAAATCAACGGAATAATAAATCTGTTTAATAGGAAAGGAAGAAAACACAATAATCTCATGATACGCAATCAACGATGTAATATTTCATTTAATGATAGAGACGCAAATAAACCCAGAACAGCAGATAGCGAACATGTTTTTCCATCATTTGATTCCCACTGGAGTTATTTATTCACTATACTTGTTTCAGAATGACACTTTAATGGTATGCTTGGGATGATAATCGATTTCCTCTGTCATTTGTGCTGGAAAGTCACTATGATGAGTGGTCTATCTAGACGTAAATAAGTAGTTTCGGTTCTGACCATTTTGTTGTGAGACTTGCTGGCGTGTGAAGTTTTGGATAATGAAGTCGCCCTAAGACTTCTTATTTGCGAATAAGAATTAACAATTTAAATCAATCAACCGTGTGATGATTAAAAAGCTGCTCAAAATACTTCAAGTTCTTAAGTAAAAGTAGTAATACTTAAGGTTCTTAACTATTTTGTTGTGAGACTTGATAGCGAGTGTGGTTTTGAAGCACGATGTCATAGGCGATGGAAGGAATACAGAAGACTTATCCTGCTACTATCTGGAACAAATAGCAGAGAAGAAACGGAGAAAAAAGTAAGGTTTTAGGTATATTATGGGGCCATGTGTTTAGTTTGTATAAAGTTTTCAATTAACACAGTTATGGATAGGCTTGTCTATGTCAATGATTTTTGCCAGCATAGAATGTGAATCTTTAAATATGTTAAGGCATATATTCTCTCGTTAGTAAAAATATAAAGTCATTTTTTCTTTAGTCAGGTTTTTAGTGAACAGGTTAATTTAATAAGTACCCAGTTACTGTGATGTTCTCCATTAGCTTTCTACAAATTGTAAAACTTCCATCTATTTTCTTTGTCAAGCATTTGGTATTTTAATTGCAACGGATGTAATCTGTCCACAAATGCATGAAAAGCAGACACGTCGTTACTCCACAGGGTGTTATTTTAATTGGTTATAAAGTATTTTTAATTCCCATGGCTTTTTTACTTGACAATTAGGTAGTGTTATATAATTAACGTAATCAAGTAAATAAACGAGAGAGTTAGAGAAAAGGTATTTATAACAGGGGCTAAGTAGACTCTTGCATAATCTATTATGACTCCTGGATTGTATTGTGTCATAAACATTGTAATAACACAAACATCTTTACAGAAATGATTAACAAACAAACAAGAGAACACTAATCAATAGTTACTATTGAAATTAAATAGAACTCTTATGTTGGCACTGTGACATTAGATCCTAATCATCGATGTTGCTTACGGCGCGGCGGGATATTATGTTTATCCTACTCAAAAACATTTTAAAACATACATCGGAGTATTCTCAAAACATGTTCTTTCATTGTATAAACGATTTAAAATTAGGTTTATGTAGATAATACCCAATAGTACATGTGACTTAGATAAAAATACATCCTGTTATGAATTTATATAAAACGAGTCTTGTACCGTAGTTTTTATTACCTACTACGTTGGCGGAACATTGTTTTCTATAAAGCCTACTGTCTAAAATTAATTGTCAGCCTCTAAGTTCCACGTAACGTTTAACGTTTAATACTCGGAATGCACTCGATAGTAGTCGACCTCAACACCGACCGAGGACACCTTGACGATTGTACTTTTACCTATCAAATAATGCCCGTAATTTTATTATTGTTTTATACTGACGTTTGATAAATAACATGTTATTAGAACTTAAGCTGTTAGAACATGATTGTGTTTGAGATTTGTTTGTTATTAATTAATCAATCAATTATTGGCACGGCAACCTACGGCGCAGACATTCTTTGGTTAGGTAGCCGGCAGCAACTGAATAGTTACTTTGTGACTGCTTAGTGTAGTTGGTGTGTTCAGTCCCTCCGTGCTTCGAAGGGTACTAGTAGTCAATCCCTTTAGACTGAGCTATTATTTAATTCAGCCTTGTCAAAGACCTTCGAGCAGTTTGAATATTTTGAATAGATAATAAATAAATAATGATAATTGGATAGCTTATTACTTCGGTTTTGGTTATATTGGGTTAGTGTTTTAGACGGTCAAGGTGTTATTGTAAAAAGGAATACATAATGAACACACAAGTGTTAAGAAATTCGAATACACAGAATCGTTTATTTATTCACAAAAATAGCTGAATCATTATTTTATTACAACAACTGTATTAGTTTAAAATACAAACGTTTATAAAGACAGAATAATTTATTCGACCTTTTCTCATTAAATGTCAAATGTAATTTTATTTATTACATAACTTCTATCTCAGCTGCATACGTGAGAATTTCGACCTTGTCCCTGTCACACACGGTGCCTGCAAGTGTTTTTTTTGTAAGACAATCGCGCTCATTTAATTCCTATAAATAAATTCACTTTATTTCTTTCTTGCTACAGAATGGACGTTCACTAGTCACGATAAAGTATTGTTGCTAATGTTGTTAGCGGAAAAAAGGCTAGACTAAAAATAGATCAGGCTGTATTGTTGGATTCCGTTGCCAAATATTTTTTGTACCAATTGACCTTTCTGATTCAAGCTGCAATTTTTTTTGATAGGCTCTGACATGGTTAGGAAATGAGATCGATTTTTAAAATCATTTTCGCCCGAGATTTGAATAGTTTGTTTGAGTTTATTTTTAGACTTCTAGCGATTTGCCAAGTTTGAAGAATGAAATCCAGTGTCAAATTTAAACCGACTTTAATACGATGCAAATAAAAGTATATCGAATAATAACTTAGTCGATCGAAAAAATAAAATGGAGACGTCAATTCCTTTGTATTTTTTAAATAGCGAGCAACTCACGCGGCGCTATTGTGCACTATGTTTTGAACGGGTATTTTTTGCTGCGAAATAATCTCGCAGCCTCGGGGAATGTTCCATTATTGGTTTAAAATCATTAACCGCGGTATTAAGAACGAAAAAGTATTTAAGTTTCATTGGACACATTAAACCTTACTGAGCGCTTTATTTCTGCCGCTCCATAAAAAAAACTTGAACTGTCCGTTTGGATCGTGAAGCGACGGATGCTATCACTGTTGCTTCAGCAATATTCGCTGTCCTTTTTCTTCTTGTTGCATTTATTATAGTTCTCTTTCTTGCTTTGTAAGCGGTCTATGTTGATTGGGCCGTCAACCTGTTTGTATAGGTGTTCCATCAGAGACTGAATCGACACAAAGTATCCTGTGGACATTAATTAAGGGCCGCAATACTGAAGTTTAGTGAATAGGAAACGGGACGATACTAATGACAGTCTGAGACATGTTTAGTTGGAAAGCTTTTGTTGAAATTTTGTGTGGGAATGCTGGGCATAATGACATTTTTGTGGCTCAATTAATGTGTTGAGCTCGGTCGTGTTGCGCCCTTTGTTCCCAAGCATTCAACTCCACTTTCAAAGGTAAATTATGTCCATTGCTCATGTTTATAACCTAAACATGTGTTATTAATAACGTTTTATTATATATTTCGGGTTATAAAGCTTACCTTTTCATTAAAAGGGTAACATTTTAAAAGACATAATATAACCAGCCTTAAAATATTCGACTCGGAACAGACAGACATTTGCAAGAAAAAAGAGATCAAAATGTCAAACATTCTCTACACCTGACTTTAATACACCTTTTAAATTTCATTTGCTCTCAGAATGCAATTAGACCGTGTTCCGGCCCATCGATCTTTGTTTTGGGATGCCGAAGTTTTTTATCTTTAAACGTCTTTATTACAAGTCATTAGAGCTTAAACGGAGTAAAACAAGGGGGAATCTTTCAATTAACACTGACGACAAATGACGTTCGCGGCTCAACGAACAGCAACGATGATTCGGCGAGAAGGCTCACGGTATTTTATAGAGCTTCGAAAAGTGTAGAGTAGGTGTTAAATAAAAAAAACATAGGTACTTTTATTTTTTATGATTTTTTTACTTCTCGGACTATTATTTACGAAACATAAGTTAAAACGAGTACACCAGAAGTATAACATTTCAAAGCAAGTGAGTTTAAAGATTATAATAGACCTTAAAGTTCACAACAAAGCTGCAGGAACATGTTCGTTGGTCTTACACATGTCAAGAAATTCAACGTTACGTTATCTTGTCAATCATTCAAACCCTTTCTTTGAATCAAAAACATCTGCCGCATATTTTTTTACGAATCTCAAAGACGTAAGTAGCTTCAGATCTTCACTAATGATACCTCAAAATCATAAACAACAGTTTTTGTTTTGAAGCGAGACAATCGAATTTCCTGTGCCGTCGCATCTGACCGCAGAGGCTCTATCCTGCGGCTTCTTTGAATGCGCCTGCGCACCGTGTCGTATTCTCTCCCGTACCCCCCTCTCCATTCTCTCACCTACCCCCCGAATCCTCGCAACCACGGTCAACCTTTTGTTTGTTAAACGCGGTACAAAACCAACACGTACACGGAATAAGGCCTTCAATTTTTTTCTTTTTATTCTCGGCTTGTGGGCCAGCGTTCGGTGTTCCAGATCGATATTTATGTATGAGCAATGAACAACGATTACTACCTCTTATGTTGCAATTGTGACTTGCTGCAGAACTTATGCAATCCTTTATAGCTAAAACATGACGAATACATTATAATGGCTTATTATAGTGTCCAATCTGGAATGGGATCTTATTTTATCAATGTTTACTTTGTCGTAAAGTTACAAGTTAATTTTATACAGGTACTCTATACTGGTGAAGTAACTTTCAGATTGAAATATGCGCTTGTTCGAAACTATGAAACTGTCTGATCAATAGTCAAGTAATTTCATAATAATAAACATTCAACGTGTACCGATTGACGCCTTGTCAATCTATCGAGAGATTGCAAATCTCATGTTTGAATTGTTTCTTAAGCTTACGTGATTCGAGGCTATAATTTTTTGCTAGAATTATCTGGTAATTTGTAGTAAGTAGTTTCTTCTGATGAAAAGGTGTTACATTTTTATTATGATCAGAGAGTGCTGTTTAGCCTATAAATAATGGCGACAAAAACTGTTATTATGATCACTCTTCCATAGCATAACAAGTTTAATTTTGTCCAAACACTTCCCATTTCGAAATGATTAAATTATCCAGTCCGATCAACCTTTAAGCAGTCGGCTTTAGCAATAGTTACAGTTAAGATTTTTTGTAGAAAAATATTTACCGGTGTCCATTAACGGGGTTCGGTCAAAGCGGGCGACGAAGCGAATAATCGATCTGAAATAACCAACCAATTGATTGCACTTAACAATACTTATCTATCTTTCGGGACATAATTGCGACAATAAGTTATCTAAGTTATAAAGCTAGACTGGTCTATCGATAAAGCTACAAAAGATATAGAATCTAGGTCACAAACTTTTTCGTCTGGTGACCAAAATTACGCTTTGAATTTGCCTGTCAAGACCGGTTGTTATTAAATCAAGAGTCCAAATGATCGATTATATTATAGATACGAAGATTACCTTCGTGTATGACATGACATGAGTAGAAAATTATAACCACAATCTTTTAAAGGAGAATCATTGAGTTGGGAAAGTAGCACTTTCTTTCGGTATTCTATTTTTCCAAGGTTTTCTTATTACTTTGAATGCAAGATTAACCATTACTACTCGACCTCGACATTACTCTCAGATAAATGCACGCGCGCGTTCAAACTGATGATTGCTTCTGATACAATTCCGTCTATTTTCGAACTATGTTGGTCTTGAATTGCGAACTATTCTCTGCCGGAACTATCGGTTAAATCACTTCCTGTAGTTACATAAAGTCCAATTTTTTGTTACGTCTTCAATCGGTATTGTTTAAGAATTCCAACAACGCGTTCTAAATCACGACTCTTTTTGGGTGTTACATTAAAATATTAAGGCGCCTACAAATTAGTCATTTTATGACATTACCTCAGTGTCTTGAATCAGTAAGCATTCTCTCACGATTTAAATGACGTCATTTGAAATATTTTGCCGTCTGCACCAAGCCTTTATGAATGTGTTGTTTCATGCTTAGAGTAATTGCTTAGATCCCTATCATTATTGCTTCGGACGGTGGGATGGCTCCCGGCGAGTCCCAATCTCTTTTCGTGTTTTGGGTTGTATAAAAAACACGGGTCTCTGTAATCGTGGGAAGGCCTGATGACTCTGTTCCGATCACCCGCATTGTTTGAAATAACTCTATTAGATCGAAGTGTGAGTCGTTGTTCCGTAGCGCGTAGTGTTTTGATTTGAAAATATTTGTTTTGTTTGAGCTTCATCTTGCGTGATTGTATTGAGCGTACGTCATAATGAGTAGTCTACAATTTATTTGTAAATCGTTTCTCTTTACTATTCTTTCTAACTGAACATATTTGTACATTCAAAAGTTAATTTAATACTTCGGACTTGTACAACTGTACGCGTATCCAATTGCTATGCACTTTTGACTGAGCCACCGTCACAGGCAACACGCACAAGTCACCCGATCTGTGCGTCATCCGGATGTGGGTTGTACTCCATACATCTGCGGAACCTGTTTGAGACAAGCAACTTTTTGTCTCGTATCGCGACCATTTGTTTGCCATCGCGCTGGCCATTAGCTGCCTGTTAGATGTATGATAGAGGAATGGGTGGGGTTCATATAACCTTGGTATTTCGGAGAACTAAGTATGTGGTAAAAAAGGAGACTCGTGTGTGCTTAATGAGTTTGATGATTTTGATAAAAACAGTTTTAACTTTGCCATTTTAGGATTTCAACAGAATATGCTTTTTGAATGGGCGCTGCTGAGTATAAAATGTAATAAAGTCAGGGTTAATCACCAAAAACCCTGCAAGGGCCGGTGCTCGTCGAAACGAGATCAATGCAGGTAGAAACGAAAAAAAAAAACCGCTCATCTTGTACTATTCCTCTTCTGCCTTTAAATTTCATCAAACTTGAAACCGAATCGAACCACTGCCGTAACCAGCCAATCATTACGCTACACTTTCTCTGATACACATTGAAATGACAGCAGAATATCAGCTAATGAATTCTATCAAGCCTAAGATTGATGATACTACATTTTGCAACAGTCTGATCTATTCAACGATTAAGTAGTACGTAGACATCTTACTGTATTCACTATGGGAACGTTAATAGCAAAGATATCAAGTTAAATACTATTTAAAGTACTGTTCACATGTTCTATATTCCCAGTTCTCCCACGAGCTACCATTACGAGTACTACATGAACATCAATCTCCGGAACAATGGGCTTCATCGTGTATGCTAGGGTTATCGTATGCTAAATATTTGAAGTTTGAAAGAAAAATGAGAATGTGCTCTCGATTTTAACTAGCTTGTTTGTAGTAAACTTTTCGATACGATAAGATCTCCTATTCTATTTATATTTGTATCCATTATGTTAAATTTACGTCTCCATAACTTCTTAAATCTGATAATGCAGATTTCATTTTTACTTTTCTTAGATTTCGGTGCTTAGTCATAGTCATCTATACTAATATAATAAAGCTGAAGAGTTTGTTTGTTTGTTTGATTGTTTGTTTGTTTGTTTGTTTGTTTGAACGCGCTAATCTCAGGAACTACTGGGCCGATTTGAAAAATTCTTTCAGTGTTAGATAGCCCATTTATCGAGGAAGGCTATAGGCTATATAACATCACGCTACGGTCATTAGGAGCGGAGTAGCAACGAAAAATGTTACAAAAACGGGGAAAATTTTGACCCATTCTCTTAGGTGACGCAAGCGAAGTTGCGCGGGTCAGCTAGTTAGTCCTTTGAAATCATAAATCCTTTACAACTGAAAAGAAGGAAAAAGTAACGTCCAAAGAACTTTGTATGGCGGCCCTGTGCTTGATGCCGTCGCGAATTTTTCAAACCAAATCCGCTCCACGTGTGAAATAGCGTTCAGAATCGCTGATGCGTATGACTTTCGATTTTTATTGTGAAAGCTCCGTGCCGTATCGTTAATGGGTGTTTTGTTTGAATAACGAGGGTGTGCATTATTAGCACTCAGCTATTGTTTATAGTAATAGTACGTTATGTAAAATATTGCGGCCATTTAAGGTAGTCGAAGACGGTTGTGTTCAGTAGAAAGTGAAAAATACTTACATACATACTTTATTAATATCTTTCCTATTTGTTCCTCTGTGTAGAACATCAGAAACTATCTCATCAAATTATTCTACCTAAGAATAATATAATTCTAGTCACATGATTATATTTTCCAATGCTGGCGACGGTTCGTCCTTAAAGTATTTGTGCCTTATTCTTGATGGGAAAAGATTCAAACCACTTGTCGTTCAAAAGCGTATTTGTAATCCGATCGACCTATTCGACTAACATTGTAGTGCAATCGTTTCTTCACTATTGAAGATCAGATTATAGATATATTTCGATGTACTTACTATCTAACTTTGAGGATCTGTTTAAATGGCAAGTATAAAATAATCTTCTCTGTCGTCTATATTTAACTAATGTTGTAATTAAATCTGACTTCCAGAGGTCAAAATAGTAATATATTTTGATTGTATATTAAAATCTACATAATAAAAAGAATAAACAATTAAACATTCAGACACTTAAAATGGAGGTCAGGAAACGAACAAAAAATAAGTTTTTATGTTAAAAGCGTGCGCTATTGTGTTTGCTAATCAGTTTTTTCAACGGATTCTCAACTGCTAATATTAAAATTCAATGTTTTCTTTTTTGTTTAATATGCAATTCTATAAAGTTCAGCCAGTTTGATAGACGGCGTTGAAAAAACGCTCTGTCTGATGTCATTCACCGAATATAATTACTCGCAGATTTGGTAAAACCCTAATGGAGAGCAAAGCGAAGTTAGAGATATAATTTTTGTTGTTCACTGTTTTAACTTTTATAAGAAGAGAACGATTTTTTTAAAGATATATATACATTTCGACTCTCTTTTCCATATAAAAATATATTTATATTTTGCCTCGGTAGTTAGACTAGTACACATAGGTAGGTAGGTATTTCATGCTAGATCATTGCCAAGTGAATTATAAGTAGGTATGTTTAATAAGCATACAAAACTTTACTGTGTATAAAATATCGCTAAAGAAAAGATTTAAAATGCAATATTTCTTTGAATATCCTACTGTTTGTATATTCCACAACGGTGTTCATGTAAAAAGCGGGACATCGTCAACGACCGTATCTTCCATCAGTTTAAGCAAAAACGTCAAGTAAAATACAAAGTATTGACATATTAAACGGTAATAAGTTGAATTTACATAACCCATGCATATGCTAACAAGGCATTTTGTACCAACATTTGAATAGATTGTCTTTGTTTAGTTCTCCCACGAATTGCGTGTAACGGAACTGCACTAAATGGTAGGAGATGTCTCTACGTGCGAATACTCGAGTTGTTCGTGAGAGATTGAAAATGTCGAATGGTTAAGTGAGTCATTTTCCTGAGAAACAGTGTCATTGAGACTTGTGAGGCTTTTATAGTTTCTAATTGTAGGTATTGGAATAAAGTAAGGAAAAACGTAAGATGGCGTATTCTTCGAATTGCCTGGCCGTCTATAATGTGACTGCGAATCACAAGTTCCTGAGTGTATTTTTTGGGGCCAAATGTTATGAAATATTTTTGAGATTACTTCGGTGACGCACGGCTGCGAATTACCAAGTCTCGTGTTCAACTTCCAGTTTACCTTAGTTGATTTTTGTCTGTTGCAGAATCTAGAGCTCTTTAGCCACTTATTAACAGTGGTTTGATTAAGTAAACTTGCTAGTAGCAGTGAAAAATAGAAAACTTTAACAAAGTAAAGTTTGCCCTTTAGTCACGAAATGGCGAAATTTTGTTACAAAAAATCTGTATCGAATGATAAAATGAACCAAAACCGATAAAACTACTTTCTTTAAATGCCCTTGGTACGGACTTGTTTGTTAAACGACTTACTTTTTCGTATTTCTTTATTGATTTTATAATACGCGATATTACGGAAACACACACATACACATACACAACCTATATCGATATCGGTGTTTGTTTGTTCAAACACATCTGTCTAAGGAACTGTAACACCGATTCGGGAAATCCTTTTACCAATAAGTAGTTTTATAATTCCCAATTGCATAAAGTTATTTTAATTCGCAGTAGAAAACGATTTATGATATAAAGAATACAGTACCACCTACTCGAGTTCACGTTATGTATGACACCGCCTTATCAGATTTACCTCTTTCATATTTCCTAAAAATAAATGTATTTCTCCTTTATGTAAGTCTCCAGAACAAGAAATCACCCAATCCTTGACATTTGCATAAAGATTAACAAAATACACGATTTCTAAGAAATCATCAGCTATTTTGTTGTTAAATTGATAGCATCTAAAGGCTTTTAATTCTTATTCGTGAACAATGAAATGAAAGATGTTTTGAAATGAGAAAGTCAAGAAATGGCCTTGTCATTTTTGATCTAAGTAAATAATAAAGTGTTAAGAGATTTGAATGATTTCTCACAACTATCTGAGCTACTTTTGAACTGTATGTTTGTTTCGGAAATACGCAAGTATTTGGTGTTACACTTTGGCGATAGAAGGAATTCAAAATCTGTTCATACGTATTTGATCGTCCTGCCTCTAATTTTTACCACAATAAGGCAAAGAAGTTGTTAAAAATACTTATTTTTAAAATAAATCGTGCATACGTTGTGCGGAAGTCGCGGGCATAGCTAGTTGTATAAAAATGTCCATTATAAAGTAATGTTGCATAAATCTTTTCGACCTTTTTATTCATTCTCTTTTCACTTTTCATAACTCAAGTGGCATTTTACTGTTGAGTAATTTTATTTGGTTATTTATTTATTGACCTGTTTAAGCGGGCAAGGTATTTTATTATTCTTTTCTTTAAATAATATACCGCTATTGCTGGAGGTCTTGCGCGACTACGAGATTTTACAGTGGTTTTATCACTTATAGATTTTTGTGATAGATAATATACAAGTAAGTTATTATATACTTAATTTGCTTGATAAGGTCATTAGATCAAATTGTTTTGTAGCGCTGCAAGTTTGGTATATTAAAAGCTTGAAGTCGCTTTGTAATAATGAAATTATGTAACCCAAGTTTTTAAAGCCCCGGCTTACAAACGTTAATATATCTCTTTTCATGGGTCCCATGATCAATACATATTGGGTCATACATTATTACGATACTACAGGTTCAATAAACGCATCATGATCTTCAAAATAACCGTGACCAATCAAAGTACTGTTCATATACAGATATTATTAAACATCATTTACGTACAATGTTGCGACGCGTAATGATCGGTTGTTTCCATACAAAATTATTGTTTCCATGGCGCCTTTCGTAAGACCTCTATCGCTGTCATTTTGATACATACGTTAGTATGCGTATCAAGAACTTTTACTTATGTTCAAATGATATTTGATATTGATCCTTATTAACACAAAAAATTGCCTTCAACCCCAGTTCTAGACTTGAATATTTTTTAACCAGTAGCGCGATTCTTTAGAGTCGTTACTATCGAGTTTCGAGAGTGACATTGAAAATGTACTGCGAAAACAGTTCCTACGCCACTCGCTACAGGCGCTGATCAGATTTTCGTATAATATTTGTGACAGTTACCAGTGCTAAAGAATGGCGTTCCTGTAGTATAAAGTCTCCCCTAAACTTCCCCAACGGCCTCAATTTCTTTATCGTTTCCTGTCAATCATTCAAAAACTTAATTAAGTGTATCGGCAATTCCGTTTTATATTACGACCGTATTTAATGATAAGCTGATTTTGTCCATTATAGTCCATTACTAGTGCTGATTGTTTCCCTAAATATCCACCTATTGAAAGTAAAAAGTACAAACAAAAAATACAGTAAATTCTTACCTCAAGTTTGCATCGTCACTGCTTATTGGAATACGCTCTCAATATATGCTGTGCTCACATGAACCTACTTAAGTCATTTCTACGGCTTATATTTTTCGCATACAGTTAAACGGTTTAGCGTGAAAGGAAACCGGTTCAATCTGATATTGACGAAAGGGCGAAAAGAAAGGCATGGAGCATAAAACTGGGTGCATTAAATAAAAGATATGATTGTGTTTAATTTAGTTAGCAATATTTTTACGAATGCTTTGTTTATTGGGGACAAGTTTTTAAATACGATTGTCACGATAGATTCCGTGCGTTATATAACGTCTTTATTTTAGGTAAAATAGACTCGAGTAGGTACACTATGTATTGATTAGTTAAACATTTAGTACGTACGTAGTTTAACATTTCGGATAAGGGTAAGGTTCATATTTAAAAGGATAATTTCAATTAGATCCAAATAGCATCCCCACTGATGAGCTGATAGTAACAGTAGTTTTAATTACTCAGTGACTATATCTAATCGAATAAATCAGTGTACCTACCTAGTTGCATAAATCTATAAAGGTCAGTCCCTGTCAAAACAATATTAATAACTACTGCGTGTCTAAACTAATGATATCATTAATTAACTAGAGAATAAAATCTAATAAGTATTAATGAAGTTCTAAGACACGACTTCAATTATATAAAGAGGAAGTGTACCTTTTGATTCTATACTTTTTATATCCCTTGCCTTCGTTCTTAAAATGTCCCTCTAAAGAAACTATAAAACATAGAACTATTTATGTTTCTGATTAATATAACAGTACTAAAAAAATGTACTCTAGAAAAATAAACACAATATGCAGCTTCAATGATCAGGCTTTAGTATGTAGGGGATACCACACATACTCATTTAGTTTACATTTAAGGCAAAGGAAATTCATTCAGCCTCCAGTATGTTATTCTTCATGTCACTATTGCTCCATTCTCGTGCCAATAGATGGGGTGACGCCACCAATCTGATTCCCTCACGGCTGGCAACTTTATCGCTTCCGCCTCGGCACACCGCAAACGCGAGTAATAGCAGCCTTATCTGAAACAAAAGGGCCGACTACACTGTCGTGTTTTGGTGCGTTTACCCTATTTTATAGGATGTGATACTAGGAACGTTATGTTTGAATGGTCCTTGGTGTTTCGATAACAGTATCCATATTTACGATAGGCCTATGTCGGTGGAGTCGTTTTTGGTACTTATTAGAACCTTATCTTGTGTTGTCTGAGAATGTTATTTGTAACTGGACGTTTGTATGTACTGCTAGATCAAATAACAAGAGATATAACACGCTGTCTCTATCCGTTGATACATTTTTATGGTTGTAAAAATAGGGAAACGATGTACTTTTGAAATCATCATGTAGATGAATCTCGGAAGCCTTCTACAAATTCTATTATTATAATGTTGACATAATATATGTATGTTTACGGTTTCTTCTTTTCAGGTAAGTTCCTGATCAACCAATATTGACCATCACACGTCATAGTTTAAGCTTTGGTAAGTCACCATACAGCAATATTGTCCGTTATAAGAGTCAGGTTCCGTTGTAAAAATCCCACGGTTACTGAAGAAAATCCATTACGTTATTACGATGTATTATGCAAGCAGAAACAAAGTCACATCATCGAACAATGTCAAGTGTTCGCATTATAAGCGTTTACCGTTCATTGAGCTTTTACTATTAGACGGTACGATACCGACACGTACCCGACGCGCATTCCATATCGCACGGCACTTACCTTCAATAGGATAGAATTAAATCTGCAACATGCACCTTCATTTCAAGGTACCTATTTATTTTACTTGATATATTAGTAAAACCTTTATTTAGCCGCAGAATAACAGTAAGTGAGCTATTGAGAACAGTTTTTTCTCCCACTCTTTCCATATTAATTAATAACGTATTTTTTTTATTGAATAATAGATTTTGTAATGATTCAAGTTACATTGTCTTTGTCGTTTCATATAAAAACCCTTTTATCATTACGTCTAGCGATTCACCTTCTAATGTTTTTATGCATCGCGATTGGTGCATAATACTTCCATATATTACATCTCTTACATATATTACATACTTATGCATTCACAGCGTGATTTTTAGCGTTTAGATTATATGCAATTTGAATAGCTGATCGTCTGATCGTGTTTCTTTGTGGTGTGGTAAGCAATGTATAATATTGTATAATCAAGGCTTTAAACCTTTTTGTTCGGAATCTACCGTATCGTAAATCTAAAGAAAAACGAGGTAGGTGCCAGCGGGTGCCTAAATATTTCCGCGTCAAAAAATGTGTTTTGCTGGAAACTTTGAAATCTCGATAACTCATGAATAATTTTCGGTAATTATTTAGTTTTTGTGCTGACGAAACATTCAAATATTACAGCTTATTTACATATGTAATTACAAACGGCAAAGAGAAGTTCTACTACGACTTAAATTATTACATACAATAACAAACATAAACAGACTAAGACAAATCGAACACTATATCAGACCAAATTGACAAATGCATAAGAAATGCAACATCTCATCTACATTACCATACCAATCCCAAAACAGGCCTAGCAATAATTCATCCACAAATCATTCCTTAGAATCTACATCGAATATGTCACCGTTTGCATCACACATTTGTCTTTCAACAACATAATCTTGTCCAACTGGCATGTGGAGTGCTTGTGATGCATTCCACGCTCGTTGGATAGTTGGATACCATCGCGAACATTGGTCCTTCGTGTTTACAACCTTTATCTGATACTGGCTTGTTATCTTTACTATGTTTAGTTGATTTGGTTCTAAAGCTTTACATATTAAGAGAACATTACCGTAATTGTCATCTGAAGTGCAATTTGTGCATGTATTGATTGAAATTGATGGTTCGGCAATCATTCTAGTTTCAATGCTAATATTGTACTCGCGAGTCAGCAGTATTGAAACTTTGTATTCATTTTATAGTTGTAGATAAAAAGTTTGCCTTGCGTTCTTCGAAGAATTTAGGCATCATCACAATCTTTCTTTTAGTTTGAGCATCGAACGTGTTTTTTCTTTGGTGATGTCATTTGTCTTGTCATGTCTCATGCTTACTGAAGTGTGACGTGCATACCTACATTTTTGACATCGTCCAGTCGAGTTCGTTTGGTTTATTACGTCTTGTACAAAGTCCCAACGAGGGGTCGTTGCCGTTGTGATAAATAACTATGTGCGGCAAACCTGGTGGAATAAAACTAGCTATTACACCGTTTATCATACCGTCTCAGTAACTATATTAAGTCGACTGCAAGTAACTGACGCTTGCAGGCAATTCGATACAATCTATTACTATTTATGCTTGGTTAATTCTAAGCCCTACTGTTTTTATCCTCCCTCCGAACGCCTTACGTATCCATATCTTGGTAATCTATTCATCCCTAAGGGATACTTTACAAGATCTCGATCTTCATACACTTTCTCTTCTGTGATTTAATAAACCTGATTCCGAATATAACATACGGTCAATTCTTTTGTTCAATGTAGATTATCTGATAAACATGCCAAAATATACGTCAATCAGGCGATTTTGCTTCGATCTAGTTGCGTCAAACCGTGTTTCTAAATCGTGTTAGTCAATTTCATATTGTGTTTATTTGAGTTAAAATACCGTGAACCGTATGGTTAGAAGATGCCTTATAAAGCTTAACGGGCAAACACCAAAGATCGTGGCATATAAATCAGTTTCCAATATCCTTGATCTCCATTGCTGAACTAGTGACACCTCACGTTTAGAGCGCATCTGGGCAAAATGTATTATAAATATTCTATGGAAGAACAAGAACCGGTGCTTTGTGTCTAGTGATGTTTTGATCCTGATAAAAGCACAACAGTTCATAACAAATTAAGGTAGTTTTCTAACAAAATTGGCGCTTTTAAGTAAATTTGAATAACAACAATTACGTATTGTTAAATGTTTTATAACAAACCTTTTGATTATTCATGAAGGTTCGTTCAAATCAAGGTTTATCGTCGTAAATTACGATAGTTAAATCCGTCAAACAACACATATTATTTGAAATCTTCCGCATTCCTATTCAAAATAGCAATTATGGTGCGAGCACTTACTTTCAAAAACTTCTTAGAGATCCCTAAACATTTACGAAACTGAATTCCGTTGCCATTTTTGGTCCTTTCGCCTCTAAATGACGTATTTCAAAAGCAGTTTAGATGAAATCGTATGGCAGTGGCGATCCGACGTCACGGTGCCTGACGGTTGCTCGGGTCACTGCCCCTGAACTCGTCTGCATTTCCTCTATTTACTGGTTTACTGGTGTACTAACCTCATGTTCGGGCTTATTTGGGGCGTGAATTGAATGAACGTGCATTGTTTAAGTCAGCGTGTAACAAAAAGTGAAATAATGCGAAGAATATGTATTTACGATGTAGACTATTACAATGGGAACCAGTTCCTTCAGTTAAGCCTGTTTTTCGAGGACAGGCTTTATTTGTGCTAAGCTATTATTTAATCGAATGAAATTTATTTCCATTCGGCATGAAGAGTCATCACGATTTGTACTTTCAAGAAATCTGGTATTATGTTATTAGCTAGCTGTGCCGTGTAATGTTCGTGTGCGAAATAACCCATCTGCTTGTGGAGAAACTTGCGCGCGCGCGACCTTTGACACTAAATCCAAGATGGCCGCTAGCTGTCAAACTAAATGCTCTTACTTTCCTTATCTACTAACGAATCATATTTACAGTTTCGTAGCCGCTTTTGTACATCCATTGTGTCTTCGATTCACAGATACAATTGTGTAAAATCATTTAAAAAGAATTAGCAACTGTATCGCGAGATAAATTGATTTACAATTGTTGACTAGAATGAACATGTCGTAAGTACACAAAGTATCGTAATGTATTTAAGATTAGTACGTTTTGATAAGCACTTCTAATTCGCAAATAATATTGAATCAGTTACGGATAATCTTGGTTAAGATATGGCGTATTATTCAGGATCGTAAACGATAAGTGGCGCTACAAATTTTGTGGCGTGCGTATTTGAATTATTTTATTTATGTTGGCCATTTCATGTATTTGTGTATATTGGTCAAACATTGCATAGCAAATTATAATCTCGAGTTACTTGACTATCACCATCAATTCAATTCGGGACAAATTTCTTACAATCTTAGCTATCTTTGCTTTTGTAATGGTTACAATATATGTACATACATACATGTCACAATTTGTTCCTAATAAGTTTTTCTGCTAAATCACTTTATCAAACATAGTTTTAGAGGTGTGGTTCCCTCATTCATTTCGCTTTCACACAAAAGTATGAATGAAAGAGCACCAAATAACAACTCCCCACGCGAATAGTAAACAAAGTTGACTGTTTATAAACAATGGGCCAGTAACTTGTCGTTATTCCTATTGTATCTTGGACTTCAATAAGTCATCTGTTTGTATTTAGGTCAGGAAATGATTTGATTGTTAAATGAAAATCTGTTCTAGTTACGAGACAAGTTTGTTAGCTCTTACTTTTCTTGCGTAAATTTTGATTTATGGCCTTATAATATTACTGCAAAGACGACGCAAGATGCTTTGGTCAAATTCTGACTTAAACTTTTGTGTAACTTTGTTTAAGATCATTGAATATTGTGTCCGTCATTAATGATAGTAAATTACCTGCTATATTATTTGTTGTACTTTTCGTTGTCTTAACGTTAATATTCTGGGCATTCCGCTTAGATTTTTAAGAGTATACACCCGATTTATTAGTTAGAGTGATTTAAAAGAAAGGTACATGTGTAAACATTGTAAAGGCATTAAAAGGTGGTAAACGAAATTCCGTCCGTTAGTAAGTTACAGAATAAAAAAAAACCTTTCAATAGGCATCTAACGAACCTCGTGGTATGCGAGTAATATAATGTGGCCAAGCGCATAGTATAATAAATGTGTTGACAGTTGACACTTCATCCTGTGTGCAGTTATTGTAACTAATGATCAAATAATTTGCTAAGTAGTAGCGTTTCCGTTAATGGAGTTTATAGAAAACATCCTGGCTTTACGAGTGCAATCAGTGTGTGAATTTTATACGATATACGTTAATATTAATGTTACGATGATTTTAGGCTATCACCTTATTTAAACCGCGAGCATGTCATGTGGAAACGATAAATTCGTTAATGACCAAACCGTGACATTTCTAGTCTTTCTAAAGCTTTTTAACCCCGTTTTTAACCTGAGGCGTGTAGTTTTTGTAAGTCCGTTCTTGCGTCTCTTTTATAATTAAGGTTTCTAAAAATGCAGGAGATATAAGTAGCTGTATTATTCACTAATTATGCAAGATTCGTTTGTTATTAGTAGGTAATGGATAGTACAGTCTGTTGTATTTACTTACCCGTGTACATTACCGATCCATCGGATATTCGCAATCGTATAAATCCGCTTAAGCAACACCGTCACGATACCCATATAATTTTACAAGACACTTTACCGGAAGAATAAACACTTTCGTGCGAACGATAAGTGAGGCTTTAGAGGAGTGGGAGTCACTTTCTACGGTAAACCGATAAACAAATATAAGTTTTACATACATTTTGGTTCACGAAAACATTATTGAAGCAGTTTTTCGATATTATTTTTAATTGTTTTGGTTATTTTATTGACTTATACTGAATTATTTCACGTTAATGTATGTTAACATAATGATACAAATAATGATTCTTCTATCGACGCAGTCGAATGATAGCAAGAGGGGTGGTTTATTGCCGTCACACTACCATAGACGACATTACCCAATAATCCTGCATCGAAAAAATCCAGTACCCAAGTATATAAATATCTATAGGTACAAATCTTTTTTTCTATTTTCAGTGAACAATACTTCTGCTTTTTGTTGCAAAAGAAAACGTAAGTCTCTCTGATTTAGGTATAACGGTATAAGTTTTTTGTTTTAATCTGTAATGACTAGAAATCGAAGTAGATTGACCTTGTTGGGTTTGCAATTTTGGCGAACGGTTTAGCGGTCAGACAGTATGCAATAAAACCGAGAGTGTACCAATGATCGTTGGGATTCGAATCATTTGTCATTTTTTAAAAAAGATTTAAAAAATGCATTCAAAAGCTATGAGAGGTATTTGTGTCTGAAAAATGTAGGCGTGGTATAAAAAAAAGAATCGTGATGCACCGGAAAGCAAGCACTGTACCTAAATCTGTTTCCTAAATTATTAATTTCTGTTGGAGAAGTAAAAAAAACTTAGGTTTGGCACTTCAGAATTACAGATTATTTTTTCATACTGAACATTTAAGAATTTATTATTGATTTCAAATTATCTGAGAGACTACTGTCAAACAATAGCAATATATAATTAACGTATTTTATTATTCAGTTAAAAAATAAAGAGATAGTCAGATTTCAAGTAATATAAGATCTTATAAGAGATTGTAGCGATAGTTCCAGGCCTATTATTATTATATCTCTATTATCACAGTGTATTTCACATACAAGCTACTTGTCCCACAAGCCTGTCTCGTGCTATTGTGAACTATGTGCAAGTAGGCCTCACTTTCTACCTCGTGTTAATAGCGTAATAGCGGTGTTTTACTGATAAGAATATCGTTTATGTTTTTTATGAACCGCTTAGAGCGGATAAGATTTTGAGTTTAGTTAAAGTACATTGTAGCTTTTGCTGTGCGTAATAGTGGTGTGCCGTATCTGGAGGAACAAACTATTAACAATTTTTTTTTTACTACGCAATAGTAAATCCCTTACTAAATCACGTAGCACTATAAAGTTTTATGAAAAACCAGCGACCCGCCCCGGTTTCGCCCGGCTTAAACAGTTATTTTGCAAAAAAAACCTTTGTAACTTTTACACATAAACCTTCCTCTTAAAAGTAAACCACATCAAAATCCGTTGCGTAGTTTTAAAGATGTAGGCATACATATATACAGACATGAGCACAGACGAGGAAAGCGACTATGCTTTATACGATGTCGGATGTAGTATCTTTTGACGTTTTTGTTTGAAGAGTCTAGCCTGTGCAGGAATGAAAGGAATGCGTAAATTGATTAAGTCAAATGTCAACGAGCAGTGGAAGTTAGTTGAGATGGCTTATGTTGACAAGATTTCTGATCTTTCCGGTTGCTAGCTGCCGGTAATCTGGTAATAGCGTCAATCGTTTGTAAACCAAAATCTGTCTAAATACACGTGACTCTTGTATAGTATTGTGAAATATTAGATTATAACTAGGTACCTAAGTACTTAACTTTCAAAACAATAAGCTAGTATTACTAATGTTCTGAAATCAATAGAATAATGAACACTGTCAGTTCTTAAACGATACATTATTAATATTTCTTGTATGCACTCAATCTTACTGATAATGTTAGGATAAATGTAACAAAACTACACCAAATAAGGCTTTAGTAGGAAGGCAGATAATAAATAATCTAGTTCTAGTTAACATGTGCCATAAATAAGGTATTTAATATTGTAATCAGAGATAAATATTCTACAACAAGGCTATTATTCAGTTATGGTACATTGATACTTTAAAATGTATTACAGTACTATACACTTGTAGGCTTGAGTACACCTATCGACTACCAAACATTCGTTATTGACATACCTGTGATTAAATCATATTTGATTAACTAGCTTTAAATTCAATAATAACATCGTAAGTGATCGTAACTTTTAGGTTATCACTAGCTGACCCGCGCAACCTCGCTTGCGTCACATAAGAGAGAATGGGACAAAATTTTCTCCGTTTTTGTAACATTTTTTACTCGTACTCTGCTCCTATTGGTCGTAGCGTGATGATATATAGCCTATAGCCTTCCTCGATAAATGGGCTATCTAACACTGAAATCATTTTTAAATCGGACCAGTATTTCCTGAGATTAGCGCGTTCAAACAAACAAACAAACTCTTCAGCTTTATAATACTAGTATAGATTTGGTATTTAACAGTTGTCTTCATACATAATATGTACCATCAAAAACATTCTGTAAAAACCTCAAGTCTCGCCGTAAAAAGTTGTGAGATCTGTATAATACCAAGTCGATTAATCTATTTAGTCTCTACTTAAAGGACCTTCTGTCTTAAGTTATTACGTATGTTATTATCATGCCAATTTAAAAAAATATACCTTTAAAACAAATAGACCGACCTGGCCATCGCATGATTTAATTATTAGTATACTACACAGCACGACGAGAAGTTAATGCTCCTGAAATGTTAATAATGGCGAATTTGTGTTCTCTTGCGATGACCAAGTCGATCTATTTGTTTTAAAGGTATTTTTTTTAAATTGGCATGATAATAACATACGTAATAACTTAAGACAGAAGGTCCTTTAAGTAGAGACTAAATAGATTAATCGACTTGGTATTATACAGATCTCACAACTTTTTACGGCGAGACTTGAGGTTTTTACAGAATGTTTTTGATGGCATCTCACTTCTTTTTGTAGAGCGAACATAAGTCCAATTTGAATGGAAAGACGTTTTTTTTATAATTCAACATATTTTCCTATGGAAATGTTGTTCAGTTTCATGGGCAAAACACCCTTACCCACCCTATACCCCCTCCCGTTATGCCTCATATAGTAGGTACTCATTTACACCTATTTATTTTATTTTCTACAGTAATAATAATTCATTAACTGCAAATGTAACCTTGTAATCTTATACATTTATATGGGAATACAAAGTTATTGTTGCAGTTGGTGTATTTAGAAAACTGGACCGAAATTAGAAAATATTACATTTTTCCCATGATTAAGACACTAAACCCTATATGTATTCTAAATTTTAAGCTTCTAAGTCTGCTAGAAGTACCTTAGACTTTTGATGATCGGTGAGTCAGTGAGTCAGTGAATCAGTGAGTGACAAAATTCAAAATTTTAACAAGTTGTCATTCTTAAACTACTGGTTCAAATTGACTGAAATTTTAAATATATCGTGTTTATACAATGACTAATTAGTTGCTGAAAATCCAGGCTTCTTGTTTTATCCACAACGAAATTATAGGGGTGTCAAAAATAGCCCGAATTGCTTCGAGAAAAGGATGTTACGGCCGTGCCGCTTTTTTTTGGCTCGACTTGCGGGGGCACTTCCGTGCCCCCAGATAATATAAAGCTACAGCAAGTCGCTGTTTAAGTTCTATGACCACGTAAGTAACTTTTTGGCAGTTTTGACATTCTGATGTCATTGGCTAGAGAATCGAAAGACGATTTTTTTTTTTAATTTATAGAAATTAAACGACGCGACGGAATGTCGATTTATTTTAGAGATAGGGTTTAGGCCCCAAAACGATCTTCTTACCATATTAATAAGATTAAAAATGTAAAGGACGATGCTCGCGATCGACTTCATCACCATAATTACGTTCTACATCATCACAATGAATAATTCACATCCAGGTAAAATGTCACACTTAACGTTTTCAATCAAGTCCATAAGTAGGTAAATCTTATAACTTAACCTGTTCATTACGTCACCATAAAGTTAACTTATGAAATGCAATTCTTGAATAATATGCATGTGACATTTTCGCAGTAAAAATTACAATTTATATTCATAAAAACTTCACGTGCGTATAAAATATGCGAAACATGTCGTTCTGTCATCATTAATTTCTTTGCCAGAATTCTTCAACTATCTTGGTTTAAAAGGTTATTTTTCCAACATATTGTCTTTTAAATAATACTTTAAGGTAAAGTTCTGCGTTTTATTTTATTACTTTTCACTGTCAGTAAAAAGATTAAGACAGGTTATGGATGGCATAACTTTAAGTTCAATTTCAATAAGGGCACATCTCACACATTAATAACATAATTAAATGTCCTTTCCGAAATTGCTTATTCTATTAACATGACCGTTTACTCAGCTACGGCTATTTGGCTTAGCTTAGCTTTAGTGCAAAGACGCTGTACTTTCTAACTACAATTGCAAAATAAAATAACAAAGTAAAAGTCAGCTAAATACCTTGTAAAGCTTCGAGTTCGGTGTAAAACAAGCGACTTGCTTAAGGCAAACAGTTCGGGAAATTACGAATGTTTAAACTGCCTTGCTTAGAAGGGCAGGGATGTGTAACTTATTTGTTATCAGTCACCTTTCAACCAAATTTTGTTTGTTGAAGAATAAGATTGATACTACATACAAAAAAGTTGATTAACCAAGTATACATATTTTTATAGCTGATTATACCTCTGTCAAATCTGAAATAGTAAAAATATGACATAATTTTCAACACATGCTTCGTATTTTTTTAATAAGTAAGTTCAAGACGGTATGTTCAATATGATAAAGTGGAAAAAAACCGAAAAATTAACGGACTATCAATTACTTTGACAACGACATCTTATCTGGTTTTATAGCAAACACAATCTCCAATATTTAACACATTATAAGAAACAAAAATAAATGCATATCAACAAACGATAATCCTCAATCATATGTAAAAGTAATCAACTATGTAACATAATCACTTATCGATAAACTCGGAAATAATCGATCAACTCGTAAGGTGTTTTACAAGAACATCGATTATATTAATATAAGAAACCGAGGGAAGAAACGCGGGTGGTCTTTAACCACCCAACAGATTACATTACCCGGGATTGCCTTTACGCAACTAACACGCATAATATTCTCCATGGTTATAATAAAATTTTCTATTGTGTAACCGGTTTAAAAAAGGCAAAAACGTCACGCAATTGAAGCATTAAGTGTGTAATCATGTCATTGTTCCAATGCTATTTTCTTTAAGTTTTGCAAGCAGTATATTCCGACGACTTAGTAAAGAGCTTCAGCACGCACGATGTTTATTGATTATAGCTAATAATTCTGTGTATGTCCAAAATAAAGTAGCTGTTTCAAATAGTCACGGTTTGCTGCATAAGCCACTGATGTTCTCAACTCTCTGTTTTGTGTACGTTGGCCATCCGCGGGCCTCACCTAACTTGCTCTCTCCTAAGTTGGCAGACTATAGGTGCTTTGATAAGTCCATTATGTTATCGGACATTAGGTTGAGAAACTCGGGCTTAGTACGTAATAAATTGTCTTGTCGATGTTAAAGCGACTTTCTGATATGCATAAACATCTTTGTTGTACTTAGGGTTACTCAAAAGTTTAGAGAAGATGATTTGTACCAAGTTCATTGCTTATGTTGGTTTAACCTTTTTTTTTAAATAACACAAAGAATTTATACTGTCTGTCTCGTTCTTTCGTCTAAATTGCTGAATTGAATTTGACGACATTGAGCAGGAAAATAAATGAAGACTTGGAATTTAAATCAAAACATGCAACGAACGTCAATGTTAATGTAAATTTTACACTACTCTGTTTATGGAAAGCCAGGGTAAGCTTAGTTGGTTATGAATTCTTTGATAATTATAACCAAATATTCGTATTCTGTAATGAAACAGCAACAACCCTGATTCCGATACAAGAAGCGTGTGATTTACTACAAGACAGGCCGCAGGCGACAGAGTTTCTAAGAAGATCTACAGATTACGCCGTTCTGTAATACACAATACATTTAGTACATATACCTTTATTTACCTAATACAGCATGAGAACCGTGCTAAAGTCGAAATTTCTAACAGTAATTGGCGATTGTTCGGTTCATTCGAATTCAATTTCGTGATATTTATAGCATTTAAGTGACCATACAACGGTTCAAAAGTCACTAGCTGAGATAGCAATAAAGTAGCTCGTTATTTCAAAATGTTTAACAGAACCTTATTAGCGGAACGTATTTTACTTTCATCCATAAACATTGGTAGGTACATTTCAATACGAGTTAACTTCCATATAGGTTGCTTACGCAAAATCTAAAACCATTTATCCTGAAGACGATTATGCAAAAGAATATGTACTTATAAATTTTGCGGAAAGGTCATACAATAAGTTAATAATCTTAATTGTTTTTGCAAGAGCTGCAAGAGCAACACGCGAAGATTTTCAAAACCATTTGCGATAATAGACACGCGTTCTATTGTACTGCCTACTTCCCAGTGCATGTTGTGAAAGTACTAAAGTACTGTTAAAATAGGTTACTGTTACTTTAAGCATAGGCTAACTACTTGTCACTGTGTGCTTGTAACAATCTTTGCCCTTTGCTCGAACATGGGGGCGAACAATCGTATAGTTATTTGATTATCTGTGCTACTGAATTGTAATTGTAAATGCAAGATGCATGTGAATATAACTGTAGTTTTGGGATGTTAATACAAGACAAGTAGACAAAGAAAGCAAGAAAAGAAGATACAAGATAGTACAAATTACATTCTGTTCTAGATTAACTGAATCCGTCCTCAAATTTCAGTTACTGAATATAAAGGTTAGCACAGTTAAGCTGTTATAACTACTTAAGTTAAGGTTCACTTTAATTTCAAATGTATGGGGCAATTGAGTTAAAGAGCTTATGAATGAAAATTATTCAGATATTACTATCTGAATAATTTTCATAACTTTTAAACTCTCGCGTTGCATGTTTAATGTATAATAGAATACGGGAATTAACGCGAACACGCATTTTACCTTAAAATGCCTAACGTTTCGGCGCAGGTTGCACTCGCCGTGGTCCCAGGCAGACTGAGAGTCTGCCTGGGACCACGGCAAAGTTAATTCCCGTATTCTATTATACACTGAATAATTTTCTTGAAGTGAATGCAAAATTTCCTCGATGGTGTAGTCGTAGTTGTGTCAATTAGCACCCAAGCTTATTTATGTCATATTATGTTACACAGCTAGCATGATATTTAGAATTTTCTAGCACACATAAGGAAAACGGCGAACATTATTAATTTATATCAGATTCTTACCTCCACGGTTCTCAGCAAGCCTTCCTTACACTAGTCGGAACATATCAGCTATCATGTTATTTGACAGCACACTACAATCTCCGGCCTTCATACAACTAAACTGTTTTATAACATCCTATAATATGCTTCTCACGATGCGATTAATATGAGTTTTACATCAAAATAACTGCTTTTATAGAATTTATGACTGTTATTTCGGGCCTTTATGGTTCCACGCATAATTTTTTGATGGGATTTCAATAAATATTCGGCCGATGATGGCCGTAAATAAATATTCTAGCTTTGCTTCACTTTAGTGACCCTTGCTTTTCTAATGTACTTATACTTTTTAATTCAGAACACCTCCATGTTTAAATTATGGTAATTGTCAGGATATTTTTTTTATAACTAGTTTTCTATAAAAGAGTAGACTTGTTTTGGTTCAGCTAAGTTAGCATACTAAATAATGACGAACAAATCGTGTCCACCGCTGTTTACACGCATCGGTGTGCTAAAGTAGGTACTTTAGTTTCAATTTTCACCCACGTTTCCCTCATACGAGTACAACTCATTGAATATGTAAATTTCATTGACCATCCACTTCCTTTTGCTGACTAATGAGGTGTTAATACCTCTGAATGTCGAAGCCAATGACTCAAAAACTAGATCCTTGTGTATAGCAATATATTATGAAATATAATAATTGATTTTTAAATAAATTCCTAACTGTTTATAAATAGTGATACATTCAGAAAGCTTTTAATCAAGTGCTCTCTAAAGAGTAAGCAGAAACCGATTTGCTTCTGTATGGACGTATTTGAATAGTGATTGCAAAATGTGTCATTAAATCGAATTCTATGGTTTACCTCCAACTTCTAGTCATATTATAATAATCTAAGTACTCGTATTGAAAGGATTACGACCTGCCATAAAATTAATTACAACACTTCTTGAATTTATAGACCCTGCCGTACTTAAGTTTTTCATACTTAATTGATGACGTAAAAACTGCAGCGCGATTCTTTACCACTCTATTGACGATCGACAACCGACTAGTTATCAAAAAACTTTGTATGAAAACCTGGTCAGCGCTTCTAGCGGGGGCTGAAGGAATTCTTGTTTGCAGCACATTCAAAATGTCAAACACTCGTCACTCGATAGCACCGACTGTCAAGAATCGCGCTACAGTTCAAACAAAGAATTTATTTAAAGTCAAATTGATTTGTTGACATCAAGGCCGACATTGCGTATTACTTTTTCGAATTGACACATGTCTATATGATATAGTTTAGTACTGATCAATTATAATAATCGCTATTCTGCAATATTTAAATGGTATTATTGGCAATATCCTTTGGCCGAAACCAGTATAACTGGCCCAGTCATGGTTTGAGTTCCCGTTAGGGAGTAAATCACATTAATGCTTTCCTACGCGTTGTAGCCGTCATACTGCCAGTGTAACATGTGGATAATTATGTGTATAATCCATTTTCGATGGGCTAAGGGCCGGTTTTACTCTGCAAATAATCCTGAATAGTTTCTCTATGGGTTTTGGTAATTTGCGCGGGATTAGAAAACTCATAAGTTGGTCAAAAAAGACGTAATCAGTATATTAAGAAAAAAATGCCAATATGCAAGGCACGCCTTTTCGCTACCAAATATGTTGATATGGTCTCTTCGTTAGTGTTCAGTGAGTTCTGCTTATGCGTTTCTACCTAATTAGAATATGATTGGATGTAAATTTTAAATTAAATATTTCAATGCAGTTATATGACTCATCGAAGTAGGTTATTGGCTGTTCCAATCAAAATCAGTATATTTTATTCACTATTATTATAAGTCATAATAATACCGTTAACATAAATCTAGAAGAACATTATTCATTCCGTCTAATATTCATCGAATGACAGCTCACAAATTGCATTGCTATCGAACAAGTGCCAAAGTCCAAGCTATAAAGGTTGTCCTAATCTTCTTGAAATGTTCAGGTAAATCAATAGATATCAGTATATGAGGTTTTGTTTAGCGCAGCAGGTGAACATGGCTGGCGACAGTAAAACACGGTGTTCTGTGAACATCGTTCGCTCTATGCCATAAATTATCCTTGTGCTCCCATACGACGTTCCGTGCGCTTGCGGTTTGGATGTAAGTTACAGGTGAAAAGCGGTGTTTATTTGACTACATCAATGGAACATACAGTTTGTTGCGTATCGCGTTTTTTGGTAAAGATGTTAGGTACATGTAAGTTAGGTTACAATTTTAAACACGTCAATAAATGTTTCCCAGTCACTGGAATATTACCCTTGGCTTTTTGTCGAGAACTATTTGAAAAAAAAAGTTAAATAAACGCATATAACGAATAGCATGGAAAAATAACCACCTGTGATTGTAGTCGTGTTGTAAGTGGTGAGACGAGATATCAGTTAGATACCGAAATTACTGAGGGGACGCTTACCCAATTGCTAGATGACAGTTGAAAAATGCTTCCCATTTATAACCCAACGTAACCGAGGCCAAAGCTATAAGGGCGTGAGAAATTTGCAACCGTTATTGCATAAAAACATATTCTAAACATTTTCAAGCAATAAATAACCCAAATCGAATTCTTTCAATTGGTTGTTAATTAGATATTTTATCTATCAGATTTTTATCGCCACCCACTTATGAATTGTGGCATAAATAAAATAACTAATGTACGCCCATTCGCTGTCAAGCGGTACATTGGAAGAGGTGTGCAGATACCGAACTGGTTGACGTATGTTCTAAGTTATTAATTATAGTCCGAATGTAGGAGTATTTTCACATCCGTGTGGCTTGGGAAATTGATTGTGCGCTGAAGCTCGCTCTCTGGTAAGGGTAATTTAATTAAAAACTTCCTTGAGAGGATAACAGGTATGCTTACAGTTTAGTTCAATGCTATTATACATTGTTGCACATGTCGTTTCTTGAGTAACTAATAGTAAGCTACCAGTTTGTAAATTTGTATTATCGGTCTGATATATTCAATTATAAGTATTACCTATGAGTAACGATCGAACGAAGAATGGACTGAGGTTCTTCAGTCATAATCTAATCCTTAACAAATCGTTTGAATAGATATTCTCATATAATTTAACAAAGTTATTGCTTGATTGCGCTTACTATTACCCTACAATTTTCTCTCATCTACCTACTAGTTATTAAGAAGTTCATAGTTTACTTTGACAAGTAACATTTTATGCGAAATCTGAAAAGAAATTCTCTCTTTCTGAATGAACTACACTTTACCGTTATCGAATGTTGAGAATTACGTTACTGATCTACATAAGCTTTCTTTCATCATTACCAAGAATAAAGGCACCAACGCCTACTACTAATTCAAAGCTACATGTACTACGAATGGGTTCAGTATGATTGGCCAACATCGTGAACTCGTGACCTTTCGATCGTAAATCCACGCCCTATCTCTCCCAGCACCGTTCTGTCGCTTTAATGTAAATATCTTAAAGACATTTTAAGTGATTTCGCTCGATATGCACGATTTAGGAATTGTTTCCTAAAAGTTCAGGGATTTATAACCACAGGTTATAGGAACGTTTAGATTACTAAAGATCTAGTGTTTCGACTATAAATCAGATTAGCGTATTGATTAAGTATGTGAACGAGCCAAGGGAAATTTGTAAGGATTTTAGTTGTGTTCTTTGATCTCTGCCTACCCCTATGGGAGAAGGGCGTGTTAATGTAAATATCCCATACCTTGTTAAAGAAAGAACTTTATGTCCAACTAATGTCAATGATTTTTAGATTTAGATTGAACAGTGAATACTCAGCATTTGAATATACAACTCTCTATAACTCTTCTCTCAACTTAGATATCGATTCTCAACTACGCGATTAGATAAAGCGTACAACTGTAGTTAAACAATTCAAGAGCCATAACTTCTTATTATTTAATCTGTACTATAACTCAGATGCGGAATAAATCCGACTGCCTACAACTTTGTATCTGTAAAGGCTCATTGAAGTCTAAAACATTCTTATTAGAATGAAATATGCGAGGGAACGACGGTAATAGTAATGTAGGTTACTACAGTCTGCAACAATGTAGCGCATAGAAACAGGATCAAAATCGCAAATTGAATTCCTAAGCTTGTGTATTGTGGGACTTCAGATAATTGTTCTTGATTTAAACTAGTTCATCTTTCTCTTCGTTATTCTGTTTTAATTAAATAGATCAATATTGATCGCAAGTTCCACGGCTTAAAAGCAAGTGACGGATTACCTATCTGAGAGCAATGAAAAGCTGTTAAAATTCTACCTGATAAGCTAACTAGTACTTACTAATTAATAAGTAATGGATTATTTCCAAAGCAATTCATGCTACTATATAAAATAGGTAAAATGCGTGTTCGCGTTAGTTCCCGCATCCTATTACATATTAAACATGCAACACGAGAGTTTAAAAGTTATGAATTCATGCTACTATGGTATTCTTTTGTCGGTTACTAAGATGAATATTTACTGTTTAGATTATTATCTTCCCCTTAGAAAAAGCAGTCTAGTAGCAGTCTCCTTGTATTGGTTCTCTTGTCTGCCGAAAAAGTACTTGATGTATATATTACGTTAAAAGTCTGTCCGTAAAGAAAACTAAACAAATAACATTTCACTATTGTTTACTATAATGCAAAACGGTTTCAATAAACTTGGAATCATGGGTAAACGAACTCATTACAGTAGCAACAGTATATTGGCATATTGCCAACCACCACTACTAGTGTTTACTTTAGATGAACAAGAAATATGAATCTATTCATGAATAAGACAAAGTGCTGGAGAATTTGTTTGAATATCAATGTGAAGGTGAAGATTTCGTTTGCATTTTACTTAAGTAAATAAATTGATGTCTACTTAAGTAACTAACTATTGTAAACCTTTGATACTCGTTTTGTTTATTGTCAACGGTAGTGTTTGATGCGTTATTGTCTGAACAATTGTAATTAGACTGCCTCCGTGCCACAGTGGTTCAGGTCACCAGGCTGCTACCATTGCGTCGGAAGGTCGTGGGTTCAATTCCCACACGGGACAATGATTTGTGCGATCCACAAATAATTGTTTCGGGTCTGGTTGTACTTTGTGTCCGTTGTTTGTACGTTTGTAAAAGTCCCCGCGACACAAGAGCAATTCTTAGTGCAGTAGTTGTTTTAAAAAAATAGTGTTATTAAGAGAACATGCTTAAGTCACGTCTCAATATGTAACTCCACTGCACATTTAAACATCATTAAACCATAGTTTTTATAACTTTAGCTCTATATTTACTCCACATTTCGGGGAATACAGAATCCTCGTAAAACTACCTGTGTGGTCTTTAATGATAGACCTCAATCATTTCATGATGTCATATCTGCGTAGGTACATGTCATTATACATCAAGATCTACGGGAGTGGCTCTCGGCGGTAGTTTTGTCCATCGATTGCGATATTATATTGCAATTTTCTCGGACATTTCGCACAAATTATTTCAGTATGCACGGTCACGCACTTCCCTTTTGTACCGATTGCGAAGTTCAAAGGCACCGGCTTTACAATTTTATTGTTGACACGTTGTCTTTTAACACTAACTTATGCTATTCATTACACAAGGTTGTGTTATTGTTCATCAATTCGCTTTTACAATCAGACGTGGTGTTAAGTGGTCATGCTCTTATTGTTTGGGTAAAGTTTCACTGATAGGACAATTGGTACGACAGTATCACGTATCTTTTTGTCGATATTTCTATACAATTACAACATTTCATGCGCTACCTTTTATTGCTGCCCTCTAGAAACTAAAGTAAGGTCTCAAGAACTATTTGCTTGGGTTTTAAAACTGCACATTGATATAACGAAAAGCCTTCGTCGAAGACCTGCTATCTACTTAGCAGTGTTGCTTATATTGCATCAATTTTATTGTTGAAAGGAGTTAACTAACAGCTTAGCGTAGACTGTTAGTCAACAACATAGAGAGACATCGTAATGCCAATATACCCGACTTGATGTCCATAAAATACGTTTTCTCGACAACCGTCTGGGTGCCACAAACATCGTAATCCTGAGAATGTTCTAAACCAATGAAATTTTAACGATCCACACATCTAATAGTAATAAAATATACACGCGACTGAAATGATTGCGTATAATATTCGAGCGTTTGACATAAATAAGTAATTAAACTAACCTCGTCGTACTAAGTTTGAGAAGACTTTTATGTTACTGGTATAGAATTATAATCGTGTAGAACATAGCTATAATGTTTATTACTATTTTATTGCTGATCACGTATAAAGTACTGTTGTTTTAGAATGTAGTTAAACACAGTACTGTTTGTCCATATTTTGTTGAAAGTTACGTAGACAATAATTTTGCTATATAATTTAGATACGAAGTTATGATCATAACTTTTTGAAATATGGATTAAAAGAGTAAAAAAGCTCAAATCCTTGACGTTGTACGAGTCGTGTTGTAGCAGTTACATACAAACCTTTATTTGCAGATTTGGAGAAAACCAGCTGCATGGTAAAAGTAAGCAAGTAAGTTTTGCAGGCAATCCTTTTAAAACTCATACATAATCATTTCATATAGTAATTGAGGATAATTCGTGGTTTCATTAATTGACTCTATTCAACTTTCACCGATCATTTTAGTATGTGTCTGCAAAATGTTTGCCATCAATTTGCGTACTCCATATGTTTTGAGGTGTGCAAATACACAGATTCGATACAAGCGTTAGTGGGTTATACAAACTTACAGGTAGTTGAACTCTTGAACAAATGTTGTTTGGAAAAACATCCGAATATGATAGAATACTGGTATTTTGTGACTAGTTAGTGTGTGAAAGGTGTGTAACAAAGAATATTTTCAAGGCACTATTTTCGTCTTCGAGGGCACGTGACAAGCGATAAGTGAGTTTACATGTGCGCGGCCTGATTTAAATGTTTTAAATTGAAAACTCGTGTTCAACGCCTTTTATTTGAACGGTCTCTAAAACTTAGTTGCTAAAGAAATCATACGTGTTGATTTTCAATTATTTCTTTCGACATAACTACGCGATGTATATATATACGCGAATATTGTTATCTTAACAAAATTACTGTTATTTATTTATTTGAAACTCTAGTGTTTATAGTAAAGAACCTTTTCAGCTTTATTATATTGGTATAGATATTATATAGATATAAATCCGTTCCCAGAGTGTTCTTGTTACCGCATACTTCATTCGTTATAACAAGACGTACAACATAGTATAAACCTGGATTGTATAGTAAACCTAGTTTGCTCCCATTATAACTGTACCGACCGAGGTGGTGTAAAATCAAATAACTATGATACTTGACCACAAAACAAGCAATAATTTAAACTGTATTTGTTATTAGTCTAATAAATGGATACTGTTAGTCACGGGATCTGAAGTAAGTGTTGTTCTGTAACTTCAGAGATTGCCTTTCAAATACAGATTAAAATACATAATGTATAGTTTAAATTAGAGTATAGCATTAATAGAGCTGACACTCTGATAAATCATATGATTCCGGTACTTTTAAAGACATTAGAAACAATCCAGCAAATTCACAGTCCCGAAAAAAATATTTGTGTACGTCACATACATTTTACAAGGAATAGGAATCGAACCTGCGGGCCCCGAGTATAACCCGTGCATATTGTATCAGATATCATACGGTATCTCTGATATGATCGATCAAACACCTACAGTTAAGTGATAAACAGTGACTCCCACTTAAGAACTGTTTTGTTCATATCGGTTTAGGACACCGCTACTGCACTTGTTGTTGCGCGGGGGATGCAACATGGCAAGGGAGACAGTGGATTATTTGTGTGGGTTATAGTTATTTAAGTTGACAAAGAGGTCGAGAAAACATTGAACTACGACTGGCGGTCGCCCGTGATTTCGCCCGTTTGGACTTTAGTTTTCCTGCTTACAAAAAAAATTGAGCTGATCTTTCATATAAAAGCTTTTCCCCATTTTTACCCCCTTCAGAGGAGAATTTCTAAAAATCTCTTAGTGCTCCTCTACGCTTCCTAAGGAATCTTATCACCATATTTCAACTTTCCGCGCTCAGTTTGGCTGTGGGTTGTTTATCAGTCAGTCAGATACTCAGTAACGGAAGACTTTTATATATATGTATGTATTGATTGATTACTGTATTATCTGTTTTCCTAAGCATGTTGATAGCTCATTTTTAAAGTACTGCCAACTGAAATGTGCGAGCACAGCTTATTGCTTCTGTTGATAATATCGCGTATGACATTACTGATACATACATCTAATTTGCATATCAAGGTTCCTCAATCAGCTTGTCACTTCCATAGTGTACTTATGCAGCTCACTTAGCTTCTGTTGATATAATAAAAGATAAAATTGTCAGTGATAACAGTTTGTTACCATTGGACAGTAAGGTCTTAAGATATACTGGCGTTACTTCAATGATTCATATTCAAACAAAAGTAAGGCACTCAAAAAGCAAACCAACTTTCATTTTTGCAACAGTTCACACCGACCGAAGATGTTCAACAAATTACTTATGAAAGTTGATCTTTAGACAAATACTCAGTTGTTTGTAACCTAGTTTTACATCACTCACATCACCATAAATCTAGATTACAGCATCCGTGACATAACCCAGGTCATCTTATTTTCGCGTGTAAAATTCGATACAGTCTATTTCAAAAGCAATATGTTTTGATTTACTGTATTTGTACGTGAGGAAGATACATATATTCCGCGTTCTCGAAAATTACTCGCTCGTGACAACGTGTTTCTTGTTCATTGTGATGTTTGATTTACTGTGATGGCTTTAAACTGTCGTTGCGTGAAGATTACCGTATGGGTCATATATCAATACAAAAGTGTCTGTTCGAATAGGACTTTTAAGATGACTCACTAAGAGCATCGGTGTGTAATGGGACAATACTCCTACGTTCGAATGTTACGCCAGCTCAGTGCACTATTAATTGAAAAAACAATTGAAGTAGAATCTTCAGTCACGCAGTTCGAGAAAACTTCTCCCTCCCTCTCCAGAAGAAAATGTAGTTGAACTGTAGCGCAGTACAGTCGGCTATCAATCAATCGAGCTTAACATTTAAAATGTTCTGAAAGACTAATTCGATCGGCGCTTATTAGGTTTTCATTCAATATTTGTCCACAAGGTTATCAATAGTCAGCGATGATTAATTTTGTATGATACCTTTATACTACGCGGCTTAAAGACCATAATCTTAATATGGTATCTCATGAGAGGAAGAACTAGAATAATCAAAGATTATTTAATAAAACGGGAATGAGAACCGACTAGTTGTTACTGAAGATTACTATAAATTCACAACAAATTGCTTAGATCGCTGTAGGCTGATAAAACAAACTTAATTAGCAACTTTCTCAGTGACAAATATCTTCTTTCAAAGGCTTCCTGGTTTCATGTTTCATTTCTTCATATCTGTGGTAGTATAAATAGCACGTACTTAATGAAAAGGCTGAATGGGCAGAGAATTCCGGGGAACTAACCTCCCTCGCAACGCCTCTGCAATTCATAGTCCTGTGTTCAAGAGCTGTGCGTGACTCATTTATTTGATTTATATTATGTGTGTAACTGTGTACCGTAGAGCTGGGTTATAGTAGCTACGATCGTAAATTATGTGCTTAGATCTAATTTAAAAAGAGTACTTTTACTGCATACATATAATTTTCATTAAGATCAGTCTATTACTTCTAGCTACGCTATTATGAATAGATAGATAATCATTTCAGCGGTTTAATCGTGAAAGCTTAAAAAGCTAACCGATAGATTTTCGCAATTATAATATTGCTTTGGATTACAGTATGGCACCACAAAATATGAGTAATTCTAAGGATAGTTGGAGAACATAACGAAGTGCAATAAATTTTTCCGCCTATTTTTTTTTTTAATTTTAAAACGCTTAATTAATACACAAATAGAGCAATCAAGTCGTATCAACTGTTATAAATCTATTTTCTCTTTTACGGTCACAAATTTACGAAGTTTATTGATTATTGAAGTGAAAACAACAATTAACTGTGACTTTCTTAATTACTCTTAAAACAATTACCTACGAAAACGGCTCTTGTATGCAAAATAATTCTGTAATTCAACGTAATGTAGGTGATTTATACTGCGTGGGTTCAAAAGGTCAAGTATGTGATCAAACTGAATAACCCCTTTTAGCCTTTAGGCACTGATACAAACTACAAACAGCCTCTCCCGCCAAACTGTCTAACCGCGTGGCCTTTAAACATGCGCTTGTAAAATATTACCAAAGCAAATACAAACGTAGCGAACCGTATCCATAACTGTGTCATACGCTGATCTCTGATCTTTAATATTACCGCCAATATCCATTCACACACCTGTTTTCAAATATTGAATAACTTACGAACTTAAAATACACCGATAAGCCTATTATAAGATAAGCCCGATACATAAACTATGCAGATAATCAAATGAATTGTGGTGTTAGTGCCATTTAATTACAGTATACCAGGCCGGTTGCATGAATGCAAAAACGCAATAGCATTTCAATATGCCGGTTACCATAAGCGTTCGTTTATTCCGTAATAGGAATAAACATTACATACATTAGTCATGGTGATATATGCCGCGTAAGAATCGTTTCGCTTTCAGAATCACGAGTTTTGCTCTCGAAACGACGGTAAAGGCGCATTATGTATAGGCCAACAGGCCAACACACTTCGCCGCTTGTGAATTAGACTGTAAATATGTAAACAAATGCGCGCGAATGAAAAACAACGTAGTAAATTAGTCTTTCGTCGGCCTCTTTTCACTACAGTTATCGTTAAAGATAGACGAAAATAATTCTCAATGTACTAAAGAGAAATAGATTTCTAATCAGTATGCCGTGTCCATACGTCTTGTTTGTACTTCTCATTTTATCAATAAAATAAATCACACGCAAGGCTCGCTATGCAAAGAGACCGCGAAACTTTTTATTATGCCAGTTGTAAAGGCTATAACCATACAATACATTGTGATGCGCTAATCTGTTTGACACAGCCCCGAGCGTTGTCTCTCGGATTTGTAGACTGAACCCGACAATAAATTAAAATGACTTCAAAGTGTATAACGATAGTTGAAAATAGATTCAAAATCAATAGTTATAAAGTTGAAATTGGAATGAGTAAAAGTTAATAGATGCGTCGTCGATATACTCATGCGGTGTTCCGTTAGCCGCTCACCTGCGCCCGCGCTTCTCTAGTTATGCTAATGGTTGAACGCGGCTCGCTCTCAGTACTAAGTACTGAGAACCATGGAAATAAGTTCACTAGAAGATTTAACTGTCTTATTCCCTTGTATGTAGATGTGTACTCGCAATATTTTCCTACCAAAACGGTTCTTACACTCCAAATTGAAGTCTAGTATCATTACGCAGTTATACGTATTCAAATGAGGCAGTCGTTTGGATAAGAATTTAGCTCAGTGCAGTATATTGTCGGAGTATAGTGATAACAGTTTGAATTTTCAATAGATTTGAGGATAATATTGAAATTATTAAAACGTGTAGAAACTGGGCTTATTAGATGATGTTCCATATCTACGTGCATTTATGTCGGGGTATGGAAATATTCTGTTCTGTGAACGAGACCGTGGGTGGACGCGAAACTTTAAAGGAAATCGATTCCGCGGTACGTGTTTGAATCGAATTCTCGACACCGGGGTTAAGTGTGCGCGAATCGAATAAGATGTTCCCTGGTTTCATTTACGGTCTCGACGCGACCGGCGCGACTTTATTCGAATGTGACGTGGATACGAGAGCGTGAGTCATGCTTGGCAATTAAATTGTGCAATCTAAGTGTTGTGTTACATAAAATTGCAGTAAATTGCGCATTTTTTGTAATTCTGCACGTCATTCGTGTCTCATGTTTGACTTATATTTATTATTGTAGTATATCATAGCGTTACTAATAAATAATAGTAACGTGAGAGTTTTCTCTACATTTTCTTTATTATTAGCAGTCAAATAAAAGTGTTTTATTGCTTAGAAAACTAATCAGTGTCGTTACAAATTAATACTTGAACATGATTTATATGATACAATACAATTTCTTTACATTACTCTACAATAGTTCAAGAGAATAACAAACGAATCGTGAAATCACCTCAATGAAGCATGTAGAAATAAGTGACTACAACAAATATACCGTTAACAAGGCCTACACTGACGAAATATCACACATTGTTAACTTTACGAAAGCCTAACCAACCATCACAATAGTAAATTCCCAATAATTACTGTCAATTTTCTGTTTCATCACTACACAACAACAAATTGCGTTCGTAATGAACACTTAAAGATTGACAGTAGACTTCATTACGGAGCACAAAAGCCGACTATTGTAGACTAACAGAAGCTGTTGCAAGTACCCAACGTCTCAATGCGTCGATTCGGATTACTTCGTCGCTCATATCGAGTACATCGACTCGTAAAACGATCACTGCCACGATTCGATTTGTGACGTAACTTCACACTGTTCGAGATCTGCACTACTAAATCATCGTGTTACAAATTGTGCCGTTATTAATCATTGTTATTGAAGGTGTAACATGTGACAGCAATGTGTTAGTAAATAATAGAGTTTAGACGATTGTAGTAGAATATTTTGCTTTACGATATGAAACGCATTATATTATTAGGCTGATTTGTTTTGTGTTTACGCGATGCTTTACTCATGTGGAAGCCAGCTTCATATGTGACAAGTAAATGTGAGAGATCCAGCGTGCAGGACGTGATTAAAATATTGTTTTTTTTTTTCGTTAAATACCATGGTGTCCGGTCAAATCGATGAAGAGATGTACGCCGTTGAATACGTGCCTCCCCGTACCCGTGTAATAGCGTTCCGATCACAGCGAAAATCTATTAAGCTTGAAGGTTTCGACACTCCTCGTGTCTGTAGTGTCACAGAATATAGTAGTTCTATTTTTAGACTGTTTACTCTTTATTTACGGCCATCGATCAATGCAACAAAAACGTGACAGTTTGTATGAATACATTTACAATTTTTTAAGGAACCAATCCCACAGTCACGGTTGTCGTCCGTTCCAGTTTCCGCCACCCATTTTTCACTTTCCATTCGATGCTTTCGTCCGTAATTCGATTAGCGGTGTTATGTTTCGTGAACTGATATTTGTACCGTTTGGGCCGCTAGCTCACGAGCATTGAGCAAATTTCGTGGTTCGTGCATGCATTTCATAATGGGGAAATAGTTAGAATGCTTGGTGATCCGTAAGTTTTACACAAAAAGTGTTTCAATAATCGACGGAAACGGTAACCGACTTGATTTTGGAACGTGATGATGTCATGTCTCGGTGTGTCACAGAATGGTGGGAAAAAAAGAAAGGTGCGCCTTCGAAATCACCAATTTATGATTACTTAAAAGTTCAGTGCTCGATATCCCACCGCTTTATTGAGCATTCAATTTATCCGTTAATGCCGTTTTCAGTATTTATTAAAACCGCTGCAGATATATCTTGTAAATGTTTTTGCTTTACCAACTGGAAGCTATTAGCGATACCGGAGTTTTTATCGGTCGGTTTAACTATCTATTACGATGGTTTATATGTAGTGGGCGTGGTTAGTTTTTATTCGAGTCCAACGCCGGTTGCGCTAGATCATGTCGGGAATTCTTGCAAATGGTTTTCTAAGAAAACATTACTTAGTATCACAAAGTATGTTGATTTACAAGTCGCATTAGTTCATGTGTTTACTATTTTGTAGCGGTGATATGTCAAATGCGTTCGTTGCGTGGTTTTTCTGCGAAAGTTGCCAGAGTAAGGTTGTTTACGTTTAGTTTAGTATGCAAATAAGCTACGCATCACATGTTAACTTCTTCGTATGGTAATTTTATTTCAACTTTTGTAAGAGAATCGTAGATTTCTTTATCGAATGAAGTAACATTATGTACGCCTTATCCTTTCAACAACTCTATTGACCAAATTACCGTTAAACGTCAAGCTTTCATTGTCGGAAAATATCTTGTAACAATGTTGACCTAATTACCGTTCACAAAACACGATAGACTCATCTCAACGTCTAATCATTTATGTTCCTAGTTCATGAGCGAGACGTACCCAGCAGCCCTTCGGCTATGTCCGGCACCGGCAGGTAGTCGTCAATCATCGTGACTCGTTCGGGATGTCGTGTCGTGATCACGGCCCACCCAACCGGCGCGCGCATATAACTGTTACAACGGCCCGGCGCAAGCTATGAATAATCTTCATCTCCGCTCCCTATATATTTTTAATTATCTTTAAACTAATATCGTATGAATATGTATTATGTGAACTAGGAAGAAATAATGTCGTATATATTAAGTGTTACGTTGAGGGAAAATCAATACTTTCTATTTTATAGTTGTCAAGAATTAAATAAGCTGGTCCCATATATTGCATAATTTGCGATGGAATGCGAATAAACTTGAGGCATGAGTAGCACATTCATCTTCTTCGAACAACATTAACTCCTGGCGTCTTTCCGCAGTTGACACTTACACGTGCGTGGGAAGATAAGCAATTTGTGCTTTAACTTGCCAGGTTTTGCCCACGGCTTCACCGGTTTATCGCAGTTATCCCGTTGTCTGAATATCTGTTATGCATTGTCATGGATACAGTATTGATTTTTTAAACAGAAATATTTTACTATTCTTCTTTTCTTAACTATTGTTTGAAAGGCGGTCCTTTCAAATAATACTTAAGAAACATAAGTCATTCATATGCCATTCAATTTTAAAAGTTCTTAAACAAGACAACACTCTATAGAACTCTCAGATTATACGAGAGTAGTTATTTGAGCGTTGACATCATCGACTGTTAGAACTTACAAACCTCCAGACGAAGCTGATTATAGCAATTATCTCAAAATTTGTCGCAATATGCCTTTACCTAATATTTGTTCCCTTCTGGGAGAACAAAGCGCAAACCAGTGGGTACATAATTGCCTTACCTGTTTTACTTCGAATCACTTTAGTAATTGAGTACTGGTATAAAGGCAACGGCAGCGCGTAGGTTGCGACAGGTTGGTCTATAACCTGTAGGCAACAAAAGCAAATTTCCTTCTGCCAACTTTGGATCGACTAAACTTTGACAGACGGTTGCGCCCACGCTGATCTATTGAAAGCAAGACTTGCTATTACGGTCAAATGTTAGATCTAATCGTTTATATTCTTAATAAATCGAATAGAAATAAAAACTGTGCTAAGCTGAAGATGATGTAATAATTCATTAGATATCGAGTCTATTTACTCAAGTCTATTCTATAGTTATATCTTACGACCGACTTCGTAGTTCTTGCTTGGCTATAAATGTTAGATAGTATAGCTTTCAGTTCAAGCCAGACAGATGATTGTTATTAAGAACACTCGGTAAGAGAAAATGAAAGCTTGTAATCAAAGCCATCATGCAATCAAACGATAGCCATGTAGCTATCATTATTATCATTTCTATACAAATTGCAGGACGCTAATTTCATTATGATAATGGCAGTCGTCCATGCTCAATACCTGACCAGCCATGCCCAGTCTTTTACTGCACGCTGTTCCATGTCACTTGTGTCTTGGGGGGCTATCACGTATCTAAGTTGACAACTTTTTGAAATTCACTATGCTACATTGTTTTCTTCCTTAGAATATAGTGATTAACACGTTACGTCAAAGCAGAAATGTACTGAATAGTGACCATCAATTTGACGTACTCTAACTGTCAACTTAGATACGCGATAAGTCCGCAAATATTTTTTATATATCAAGAATATTGCTTGTTGATCTAGGACTTATTATATCTCGATTCATAATCTGTAACTTTATAAAGTATTATTTGAAAAGAAAGTTCGTAATCTTACTGCCTGGATCATTTAATGCTCAGTAATAAACGAGGAAGTTACTCAATCAAGCTGTACCAATGTAGGGATTTAGATGTGTCATAGATTAGCTAGGGATTAATTCTACAAGTATGTTAACTGCAGCGTTGCTTAATAAGTGGTACGTTTACGGTATTTAGAAGAACACATTAATTAAAATTGCGACGCGAAGTTTACTGCGGCATGTTGTATTCCGTTTGTTTCTCAATCCTATAACGTAAATGCGAAAGTGATTCTGACTGTTATAATTTCACGATTACACTACTGAATCGATGTATTTAAATTTGTCGAGATGAAAGTCATCATGTCGAATTAGAAAATTGTATTTTGCTTTAGAAAAAATACATAAAACAGGGCTTTCTATATTTTGAAGAGTATTCGTTAAAATAACATAAACAACGACAGATTAATGATTTTTGTTTAGAGACATATATTTTAGTGTAAAGCGCAAACTGTTAAATGTTTTAAGCTTCACACGGTACGTTTTTGGGGTTGTCACTGGGCATAGACGTGTCTATACGCCCCCTAGATCATTCTGTGTACACTAGTATTTACAGCTGGAGGCAAGTTTAGTAAATAATAATATACTGTTAGATACGTTTTTAAAAGTCCAAGTAAAAATTTTTAACGAAAAAAAATTTTCTCTACAGCTTTTCTGCATGAAGGAGATTTTAAGCTAATATTTTTATTAATAGTCTCAAGATTCGCCATAAAAATAGGAATATTGTTAACCATCAGTTGATAAACAGAGACACATCCGAAACATAGGCGTTAAGTGGAAAATCGTGTTTCTCATGCAATTATTAGTTGCACAGAACTTTAGCACGAACATTCAAGTAAATATTTCTGAGACTTCATTTATCAAAAGTATGTCGTACAGCTTAGTACATCGTTTCTCAATCTGTGGTCTGTAAACACAGGTTTTGTAGATATATACTTACACACTAATATTATAAATACGAAAGTATGTGCGTTACGCTTTTACGGACAAACTGCTGAACCGATTTTCATAAAATACAGCATGTGAATAGTAAAAGTCCCGGAATCAAATAGAGAAAACTTTTTCCTTAAAGTCAACCCCGTAAGGGCTAAACAAGGAATGAAAGATTATTTATATGGGAGAGTATAGCTACGCGAATCAGCTAGTCAAGCATAAAGCAATAATTGGAGGATTTTGTACGACGTTAATTGGCACTAAATTTTACTAGTTAATTTATTGTGCTTTTAGTTTAATCGGGAAAATATAACCTGTATCTAGGACAAGGGTGTACAATACACTAAAAGTAATTTATGAACACGATCTCCCATTTTAGTGGAAATACTAATATTATATTATAAATTTACATGACATTAATAACTGTTCGTATTTGATAATCATATGAATGCTAAATATTAAACTGCTATTTCTAGAATATGTAGTGCGATTTCCCATTCTCCCTACCAGCGTATCGTTGCTTTGCATTGTTTCCTTCATCTGTTTAGGTCTCCTACTGTTAAGCAAAGGCTTTTTTCCTTTCTTTTTAAATTACATTATCTTTTCGTTTACTAAAAATATTTTTTCGGTACGTTTGAATTATTCGGAACGAAGATGAGTCTTCGTAATGAAAATCTCTAGAGTTAATCGTGTCTATAGTCGATAGTGATGCATAATTTTTTTCTTGAGATTCTTCGATAGCAAAAATAATTGCAAACATTATGAAATCGAGAAAATATATACGCAGTCACCTTTTCTTTATTTTTCTTCTGTATTACAAAACTTTGGGAACCAGTCTCTTTCTGTATTTATATTTTCCTTCAACAGACAGACAGATTTAACACTCAGTGTATTAGACCGGTCAAGTGCCCTCGTTTCGTACAGTACGAAACGATTTGACGGATTTGTTCGTAATAAATTCATTATTTTATGACTACGACTGTTTGTGAGTTTATGTTCTATTAATTATGAGTTATTGGTGCTGTTCTAGTCGTGTGAAAACTTTATCTTCAAGATATGATAGTTGTAAAAATATGACTATAACAGTCAATTCTATGACATGTTTGTGGTGTGATATGATAATAGTTTTAAATGAAGCGATACATCGCTGTTAGGGATGGGACTGTAGCGTTGGGAAGATAGTGTCTACTGTCTCAATACCTGTATGATGAAGTCATATGTATAGTCATTACATTTAGAATATTTACCGAGATTAAAATGTCCTACCATTCATTTGTTTTCATGAATTAATTTACATACAAGTGTATCATTAAAAATAATGGGTTTATAGAAAAGATTACAATTCTTACTTAGAATCTGTTTAGAATTATTTCACGTAAACACATCTATATCATCATTAATTGTTCTATTTTACTGCAGTCATCTTAACAGAATCTATTCATAATAACATACAATTCTAGTATTTGTTTACCATAACTATTGTGTTCTGTTATTTATAAATCAAATACAAATGCTTTTGAATAACTGACTGTGAAATTCACTGAATAGCAATTATAAAATCAACAATTAAGACAATGAAGGCATTCAATTTTATTGTCCTATTGAAGACCACACGGGGTTTTATCTTTAAAAATAAATATTAAAATAGCTCACGTGTTAATTCCAGGCTATAATTATGTTTTAAGATTAGACTTAACCAGGGACAGGTTTAATAAATTTTAGTTGGCGTTCCCAAGATAATTTCGTTATTTATTTATAACCATAATTACTATATATATAACACTCCATGTTGCATATTTAGTCGATGACTTAGTTTTGCTGAAGAATTTATATCGTTCATTTTCATTCTGTGCGTTGCTGTTGCATTGCACGGAATAAAAAAAAAAACATGAAATTTCTCCTTGTTGGAAATGCTTCATCCGCCGTTTCCCATCCGGGCTGAGCGGGGACTCTCAGCGGTCGAGCTAGACTTATCGTCTAAAACAACTTGACTGTAACTTCAAAGTGCTTGTGTAGAACTACTTAAGGCTTTAAATTAAAACTCCCTGGCAGTACATCGCATAATATAACCGACATCACTGCTCTGTAACTAGTATATTGTATCGAGTATATTTCTAGTATTTATGAAGGAAGTCAATAAAGCTGTCACTTCCATCCACATAATTTATCACCGTCGAAATTGCATCACACACGTACTATGCTCTAATTTGGTTTACATAATTTTATAGGAAGTTGCCATAAAACTATAAACGAATTGGCTAATTTGACATACCGTGCTATCATTCACAAGGCCGCATTCTGAACTAATTAGTCAATACTACACTCATTGTACTCTCATGATGTAGGCCGTTGTATTCATCACATCTATTCATAAATAACTGGCATAGTTTTAATGTTTACAAATAATATAGTAAGTGGTTCAACAATGCTTTTATTTTTATATGTAAATTGCCATATTGTATCGAGTTCGCTCCCCCCGTTTGCTAAACGCAAGTTGATTCGTATAAAATATTCTTGTCGTGTTTCGCGATGGATTTACATTTTAAATTTGTATTGATGTGTGTTGTTTTTGACAGTTTACGCGGTATTTTTATGTGGCTTTGGGTGTGGTCGTTTGAAGTGAAAAATATTTTTAGATTGCATTAAAATCTGTACACAAGTGACGTCATTACAGTGCTAAAATTTGTAAGTAACTCTGTTACGGTCATTGGCCCTTATTCAAATTTTAATATCTTTATAATTATTTAGAGGATCAACCTTTGTTATTCACTTTTATGCGTTCACGTTGTTTATATTTTAGGAAATAAATAAACGATCTTTAATCGCCATCCGCCTATGACACCGTGTCGCAATCAATTTGAAATGCAAAAAAAGATTTACTCGTCAACCGCGCACTCGAGTCAACACGACGCGCCTCGCTGTGCCATTGACCCACTACAGGTTTTACGCGCATAACGGTCCGGCACACTTTATCTTTTATTGATTATAAAACTAATGATCAAACTATACATGCTGTGTGTATTTTTAATTTTCCTACAGTTGCATAATCAGTAAAAACGGCACTTAATTGGTGTCTTTTATACCAAAGTTCGGGTTAAAAATAGTCGTTTAATGACTTAACATAAGGCATCGACGATTCTGATTAATTAAATATAATTAATAACATTTTAAAAGGTATAAGTTATAATATTTTTATTTATTGTGATGTTTAAGACATGTCAATAGAACTTAATAATGATTTATTTAATGTGGTTGGGATGTGAAATGTTTATCAAAATTCATGCGTTACACACGGGTACCAAAGTGTATTATAAAAAAAAAATTAGGAAAAACAAAATACTCTGTAATTTTACGCTACTTGTCTAATGAAAAGTGAAGGTTATTTTCTAGAACTTATTTAGGAACTCACTGAAAAAACAAAACCTGAAAATGATTTAAATATAAAATAGCTGATGAAAACCAAGTCAAAGTAATCCAATTGTGGAGTCCCTTAACATTATTATTGTTAAAGATATCGTGCCCATTAAGCCAATAATTGATAAATAAAACATTTAAATAAGTGAAATCTACGTAAATAATGCTTAATTGTTACCATATAAGATACCCTTTCATATTATTTGCGTCATTCGGGACGGTAGCAATAAACACGAATATGGCTTTCAATCGGAAAATCTCATTCTGTTGGTAACGATATCGCCATATAATATTTATAACGATAATAAACACCATATTTGTATTAATTGCGCGTTGGTGTGACTGACGTCCATTTTTAGATAAATCAGTTAATAGATTTTCTATGTGTGATTGATTATTTTAGATGTATTGACTGCAGTTTAAGTATAAATTATTAGCATAGATATAATATTATACTAGGCTTAATACGTATTTATCAGATTTATTAATATTTTTATTATATTTTGTGAAATATGTAAGTTAAAGATATTCTATACATATTATTATATTCGTTTTGATAACGTAACCTCTTTACCCATACTTACTGACCATACCATATATACTGACATATGAACACGTTTCTGTCACTGTTTACACTGAAGGTTAAAAGTTGTATGCATATTAGGAATAATACAGTACATTTATTCTATAGATGAGCGAATATATTAGATAAAGATGATAAGATAACAGCAAAATATACAAGATATTAAATCAGATAGCAAAGTATTTGAGTGTCTAACAATCTATCACAAAACCAGTACGAAAGAATTAAACGCGCTCTGCCGAAACCGGTCTCAAATATGATACATTAGAATTTGATTTCTTACATGTTTAGTTAGAGGTAAAAGTCTTGATAGCTGTTCTTGCTGTTTTAAATTATCATGGTGCTCATTATTTTTGTAAAATCGGTATTTATTTCAATATAATACTACCAAATATATTTACCAAATGTTTGATTATTATAAAATGACTGTTAGTAGTAACCGCACTTGTCGGGAACTATGCGATTCGCTATCACTATCGACTATCGACCGCGGACTAGCTGTAAATTAGCGCCTCTAGCGAAAGCCGCAGGAACTATTGTGTAGTACATTTTAAATGTCAAAATCTCGTTACTACTACATTCTACTATCTCGTTACTAAGACCGACTGACGAGAATCGAAATGAATTATGAGAAGTCATTTTCTATCTAAAAACGCCTCTTAAAATATGGACAATGTAAGATAATTACATATTATTGAAATACTTAATACGCTGATATTACAAACTATTCATAATATCAATAGCCGTATTAATCCAAACTTTCGTATTACATCACTAAAATATTGTAACTATTCCTTTAATACATGTACTAGTAAAGTGTGTGTCTCATGTTTCGTGAACAGTTAAGTATTAATATTGTATAATGTATCATGTTGCTTATTCAAATGAAGTCCCGCATTCACTTGTACGGGTTATGTTAATGTCTTGTATTTAATTAAGTATTCTTACTACTCTTGTTTACGGCTTTTGGGATAGTATTTAGTTCGTTTTATTATTTAAAATATTAGCGAGAGTTTAATATGTTGATATTTTTATTTGCATCAGTGATCAGAAGTTCATGATAGTGGGTATCTAACTAACAAACAAGGTAGTAACTGAAATTTTATAAAAATATATGAGTGTTGTCCTTTTAGGATTGATAAATGTTGCAATATTTGGCTTTCATCCTGCTAATACGCCTCTAAAAAAACTTTTTTTATTAACCTAACTTATACCGAAAATTTAAATATCATCATAATCGTACGTGTAGCTGACGGTTTTTAATAGAATATTCTTTGATTTGATTGTTTATTTAAATAGATTATTGTGTTTACATCCTGAAGTATATATTAAATGCGCGATTCATAGATAAAACGACTACTAAAAGTTGACAAGAAATGTTCTGCCTACTCTTCAATGCACAGTTATTCTATTATATTTACCGTTAAATGGTAAAACAAACAGTGGCTCAAGCGCACTTCGCTTCTTCACGCAGTCTTTGTTTTCTAAGTAATTCTCACTTTTGTCGCAATCTGTATACTGAATGTACCCCAGCCAGTTGCGTAGCCGGGAAACCTGACCACGACAATCGCACCCACATCACACCAAAACGCCTTAACAACCACCTTATGACAATCAAAATCCCACTTTACGTCCCCTATATAGCGTCTATTTTCCATTGACACATTAACCTTTGATATCTCGATCACGTGTACACAAAATTGCATGTTATTACAAAGCACGAAGACCTATTTTTAAACGTAGATGTTCACAGTTGATAATAGAACTGTGAGAAAGAGACGCTCTAAAAACTGCAGATTTATACTACAATGTATAGGAAAAATCTTGGTATGTAATAACAGTCCACTAAGTAAGGTCGCTGTATGAAAATTAAAACCTTTAGAACGGCCATTGTTATCGATTATCAGGAAACGTAATACGGGGATAAGAATTTTTCTCTTGTGAAATGCCTTTTTGTTGTTTATTGTTCATCGATAAGGATTTGTTCTGTGGAGTATAAAAAGTACGGCGCTCGGTTGGTATTTATGCTTTTGTTTTTACTGAAATACGAGACTGCATTGTAGTGCTTTCTCTAGAAGTAGTTTAAAGTCTCGATAGAAACGATAAATGGACAGTGTTGTTGTAAATAATTGCGTACTGGAGATAAAAACAGCCTTTCTTCTGGAGCAGTTATCTTAAAACCCAGCTACGTATTTTAATTATTGGTGCACACTAGCAAAACTGTAGCGCGATTCTCTACAGTCGGTACTGTCGAGTATCGAAAGTTTGACATTTAAAATGTTCTGCCAAAAAAGTTCCTACGACGAGGTGCTAATCAGATTTTCACACAAGATATCTGGATAGCTAGCCGGTTGTCAAAAGTCGATAGTCGAGAAACGAGCTACATATTATTATGTGAAAATCTCATGTCTCCAAATATCAAATAAATATAAAAATCCGCTAACTTCTTGTTTTTATACTTAAAACGATGTAATAAATTTGGGCATACGTATTGTCTTATAACATAGGGTTACGAAACCAATTTCGTCATCCAAAAGAACTCCTATCCATACTTATATGAACTACAAAAGTTAAACGTAGCAATATATCTTACACAATTTCCTCTTGAAGAAAAATTACATACGTTCACAAATAGCCTACACCATCTATCTCAGCAGTCACTTAAGAGCTTGTGCTATATTCAATTCACATGTAATTAATGACAGCATGATGTATATTGCAAAAGTATTTAATGTAACATCTTTAAACCATTAACACGTCTATCTTTAAGATAAATATCTGCAAGTAATATACCACCATCGTTAGTACACTTTTACGTAACACTGCTTTTATAATTAAATGGACAAATCTTTGTGTGATGAACACGAGTATTTGTTTTGAGCCTGGTTGTCAAATTATCTATATGAGTATATATTTAGAAGTATATAAGTATGTTTATAAGTTATTTGATTACCATAGGACAGGCTTTGCTTAGTTTGGAATTAAATGACCGTGTGTGAGATGTCATTTTTTTTTTATTATTATTATACTATAATACACCTCTGTCCACCTGAAGGTTTATTATGAGGTGTATCAAATACACCTCGTTACGCCATAAACAATGTTAGCCCCATGTGAAAGGGGCGAGCCTATTGGAATTCCGAGCACGTTACTACTATTGTATATCTTCTTATTTATAAAAATGAATCGCCAAATGTGTTGCTAATCGCAAATCTCGAGAACTGCTCAACCAATCTGGGTAATTCTTTTTAACATATTTTATGAATAGCACAGAAGTAAAAGATAGTAAGAAAGTAGGTACGAAGATAGTAGAGTAAAAAAGAACAATTTGTTTGAGCGAAGCCGCTAGTTATCTAAAATAAATGAGAAAAAGACCAATAGCACTATGTTCGACCTGCGAATCGAGCCTGGGACCTTGTGGTCAGCAATCGGATACACAACCAACCGCGCCACAGATATGATAGCAGTTATAATTATTAGTAACATTGATTTATCGATCGTTATTATAAAGACCTAGAACAAAGGATAATATCGGGTCTAATGGAAGCTAAATAAATAGCTAAGTTAAATTCCGTGCTGGATGTTAAAGTGAAAACAATTAAAATGAAAGATAAAGAATATTAAAAGGCACGCCGCTAGAAATAGCAATAAAATATAAATCGATAAACATTATCTATTACTTTCTCATGATTTTTCAAAGTTTGTTTGTTTATAAATATTACTAGCTTCTGCCTGTGGCTTCGTTCATGTGAAAAGATTTCCCGAAGTTAGCAGTAGTAAGTAAAGTATTCGATGTTAATTCAAGTAACAAAATAAATTTTGAATTTTTTTTTTGGGAAATAATTACATGCATACTTACAGTAATACATACATCCATAACCTCAAACTTTCGCATTTATTATATTAGCAGAATTGTCTAGAGTCTCGACGGTTGTCAGCGAAATATTTATATGTTGACTGCACATATTCGGCAGGCGTGATATTTACTACAACACTCGTAAATCGCTCGATCGAAAAGCTTGGTAGGAGTACACAACATAATAGACATTAATTATTACTATATTCTCTCTATACCTACGCATTCAAAACCATGTATTATTATTCAAACATGATAATCACACGCGTATCTTCATGATATTACCAAAGATATTCAATTCGTACACCCAAAAGCCAACATTGAATACATAAAGGTTAAAATTTAAATGAAAAATACATAACATAGATGTAAATTAATTTTACAAAGTTTCAAGCTGAGAGTTGTACCATCAAAATTACGAAGACGAATAAAACGTAATGTATGATTGACATTTACATGCCTAGAATACCGAATACAAGCTAAGCAATGTAATTACGGTCGTTTAAGATTTTGGTTCATCAACACCATGTTGTTATCTGTTTACCATTGCTAATTAAATTGTAGGCTTCACTGACCTTTTAGGATAAATTCTAAATCGAGATGGTCGGTTAAATCGGTCAAGTAGTTTTGTGTACTCGAATGTGAAGTGAAGAAAATGATGCGTGAAGAAAATAATTAATTATACTGTCAATTCTTTTCATGGCCATTGGTTTGGAATTTAATTACATTTTAAACATTTTATTTTGACCAAACCTTTTGGAGATATTGTCAGTGTCATGACAAGATGACGTATGGATGTGAACGAGGCAAGGGAAGTTTGTAACAAGTGACGTTCTTTGGACTCTTCTTACCCCTGTAGGAAAAGGCATGATATTACGTATACATGTATGTTTGTATATAATTATAAGTATGTGAATTATGCCCTCGAAAATCCTAATTCAAATTAAAATTACTGTGTATTTCATAAATAAATGTCACCAAGAATGTTTTAGAAATTTTAATCTATGTTTGCTCTTAATTCAGCGTTCTGCTGTACAGTTATAGTAACAACGAAGGCACGAACCACCGTCACGTCAAACATTCATCAACGCCAACTTAATTTCTTCCTGCTTCGAGTTTTATTAACGGCGTGGAATTAAGAGAATTTGTTTGATACTTTAACATCTCTCTTGAGAATATGAGGCTAGGATTATTTCCGCAATTAAACACGTTGATAGACGGTTGAGGTGGCAGCTAAATCATGCTGAACATTATGTTTACTTTGCACTAGTTGTAATTGCAACATTGAAAGTTGTGCTTTTGAAATTTAAGTTTTCGTTTAAGTTTACGAATCAAAGAGTCCGGTGACATTAGGACTTTAAGACGTAACTTAACTTACGGCTTAATTACAATAATACACATGTTTATTTAACCAGTTATAGGTAGATTAATTGTTTGGTAAAATAAATAAAATTAATTACAATATTTATAGTATTCGACTACATCTTCTGGACACTTCCATCTCTGTCTTAAAAAAATATATATTTTGGAACTGGTTTCATTCGGTACTAAAATTTGGAATCTAATCAGAAGCACGGAAAATTCAAGGTTTGAATAGTCAATGTAAACTTACCAATTTGATTTTTCGTCTTAGTCGGAACAAACTAAATAGCAGCTAAAGGTTAAGACTAGCGAATCAAAATTTTCGTGCAGTAGCCACTGACACTAATGCAATTGGTTACGTTGATCAACGGAGTACAGTTATGAGTCATTGATCACTGATAGAAATAATCGTGGATTTATAGACAGTGAATAACGAGTGTAGGTACACGATAGAACACGATTCAATGATGACATTGGGAAGGCTATCTGATTGTGAAGGGCTCAAATCGTCTAACGAGTAATAAATATTGGAATCTTGTAGGTGTCTGCAATACACATATCGCGACATTGTGGAATAAACTAATGTTATAGCTATTGATAGTGATAGTCTAATAATAATTATTTATCATTTTTTATTCAAATAAATATAAATTTATCAGTCAATGAAAAAGCACCTTAAGCGAAGAAACAACTGAATTTGAATGTGTAGGGGTCAAAGAAGATGCTTACACAAAAACAGAATGTTTACAAAATATGTACTTTAAAGAGGATGTCCGAAGGGCTGGTGAGGACTGGTGGATTCCGGTGAAGACGGGTGGTCCTGAACCAGTCATTGTGGCGCCCAATACGGAAGGCCTTTGTCCAGCAGTGAACGTCTCCTGGCTGATATGTTGATAATGATAGGATGAACCTCCCTTCTATAATCTTTTCTAAGATTATTAAACAACCGCAAAGATATTTATTCTACTGTACTCAAAATCTGAGAAACCGTTTCGTATAATTGTTGACAATAGTTCGTTAGTCACGTAATTGCGATTACTAACACACGAGCCACCTATTTTGCGGTAACGTTGCAATATGCAATTTGTGCACGTTTTAGGTTAAGATATTATCTCGTCTTGGTGTTTTTAGAATAACTTTATCTTTGTCTGAAGATGGTATAATGAGGTGTCTCATTATATGAATTATATATTATGAATTTCGATTCGGTAGTTCGCTAGCTCGATTCTCTACAACTATCGACTACCGACAAGCGGCTAGCCATCGAGAAATTGTACACGAAAATCTGTTTAGCGCCTCTACCGGGATCCCTCAGAACTATTATGGCAGTACATTTTAAATGTCAAACTCTAGATACTCGACATTACCGACTCTAGAGAATATTATACTATTGTCAATTCGAAGCGTATAGCTTTTATTTTATAGCCCTGACTTTCGGACAAAGGCTTAGGCGTTGCATTTGACTATTTTTAAAATAAACATATCTTTGTTTTTTCTTCGTATTGTTCCTGTATATAATATAACTGTCTATTTCTTTGCAATATTGTCTAATTTCTCTTCTATATTCATGAAGATAGGTAGGAAATAAAAGTACTGTAGTCTAGCAAACCAGTTATTTTAACGAGAAGTGAACTTATATTACTATTGGTCAGTGTGAGTCACAGTAGTTACTGTTTCGAACTCGTTTTATGTGTTTTGTTTATAGCTAAAGTAGACCTTAAAGAAGACTTATACTATATAATAAATAGCTTCCGAAAGAGTTAACTTTAGCTTATTATATCCGTTTAGTAAATGATTACCGTTTGCGGTATATTTAAGTAGTTGATCCAAATTGGTATTGACGTAAGTTGATACTTTAATGTGCCAATAGGGAAAACGTTAATTTATGCTCTGTATTTAAAGTTACTTTTAATATATCATAACAATATATCTTTAAACTAGTCCATCTAGTTCCAAATTAAGCATAATGTACTATGTCATCAGACAATTGACAAACATACTTATATTTCTGTCGTAAAACCATCTCATTAGTATAAATTTCTTGTAAGAAATGAGAGAGTATTAGATCGAAATGTAACATGCGGCAAAGCAATAGCTATAAAGTAAAACGTTCTCAAAACGACGTGGAAATAACGCTTGTTTGTCATAAAAAATATTTTTACGACGTACATACTTATTAAGTAAATTAACTTGTTTCGCAAAAGGTCACGGGTATGCGTGGGAGTTGAAATATTCACAATTATTGTCAAAATTCCGCCTTATTCTTTTAAAAACAATTCTTTATTCATACAGAGTAAGGTCCTTATATCAACCCGCAGATATATTGCAACTGATAGGAACAACAATGTCCGTACTCCGTATTTAATTCCACATTAGATTGAATATTAACCTCTATTGCAATTGCTTAGGATGTATAATAGCCTGAAGTGTTGCGAAAACCCTTTGAAAATGTAAAAACGAACTCACGTGTCGGCGTCGAAGACGTGATCGGCAAATGAAAGAGACATCCTTATATTCCGTCTGTATTTCTTGGAAATCGTCCGTCGTTTCTCAATCGTAAATAAAAAACAGTAAAAGTGTTTTGCTATGTCGGTGATTACGTAAAATCTATTGCCGCCATTACTCAGAATAAACACAAGTATTAATATTATATTTCCTAGATGGGTTATGAAAAGATGGCAGACACCCAAGTACGGATGGTGGAAACGATTGATTTATTCCATAATCGTCTTTCTAATGGTAGGACGTTTATTCTCACTAATTTCAGCGGCTTTTATGGCGTCAGTAATGCCTTTATGCCTGATCTTTCAATATCGCACCAATAAAACTGACTTACGTACTTCAAGTGTATGTTTTTTTAAACAATAACGTTTGCTTTAGGCGCGGTTACGATCTCTCATGCCTATAACATATTTAAGGGCACCCGCATACGCAAGCGAAGATATGTTAATCTTAGGAATGTTTATTACTAAGATTTGCATTAGAATTTATTTTCGGAACAGAACGTCTGACATATATTGCATAGAATTTAGAGTTTTGCAAGGTTCAAAGACCCAATTTACATCCACGACAACGAATTATTCGAATACTTGAACGCCCATACTTACCATATATTTATTTATTGTTCACAGATTCAATGATGGCGGAGCGATTATGAGGTCGAACTGCGAACGACTTTTAGGTGAGTCCAGAATGTAAATGTATTATGCAAACAAACATGTTTATGGCATAAGCACATAATGGGCCTATTCTGACGGTTAATCGACTATCTATATGGATAAATGCCCTCTCGGCAAAGTGAAGGGTGTGGCTCAAACCGCGAGGAATTAGTCTGCTGCCCACGCTTCTTTGGGTGACAAAATAAAGTCATTAAATTTATTTTGACAAGACTCTGTACCGACGATGATTTAGGAGTGCCCCACATTCCGAGTAAAGGCAGGTTAGAAATAATATTTATGACTTAAGTCATAGACTTGAGTCTGAGACGCAAGATACGAGACTGATACCGTCACTTGACCTACGGGTGTAGATAAATATTTGTTTATTGTCATTGCTTATGTATAACAGTTTGCTCTGTCTTTTGTGCTGCAGTTTTACGATTGCTTGTCTAGTGCGACGCGACAAGTCTTAAGTAATCTGAAATACCCGTAGCGGCTATAAAGTGCTTACTTTATGGATGTATGCTCACTTGCTCAGTTATAACATGTGTTCATTGCGTTGTTTCATAAATATTATATTTATATATTTTCCGGCATTGAACATCAACTTAGTTCCTTAATAACACTCTCAGACCTAGACAGACGTAAGTATACTTATTTTACTATTATCTTATGTCTTTCTTCTGCTGAGTTTCTGGTGTTTTAGCCATACAACAATTTATGTGTTCGCCGTGTCGTCATAAAGTCTTCATGTCGATTTCGAACAATTCCGACCGAGCCTGCGTCGAGATTAAGCAACTGACTCGTATAAAACGTTTCAAACTTTGCAACAACAGGTTGTTCATGTATAATCGGCAGTCATTATAGTTAAATTCCTAGTATCACAGATTTAACAAAGATAACGACTTATTTCAGTTCGCTACTGGGTTTGTGTTGTAGTTGTGAGAAATGTTAAACCTCCTGTAACATTTCAATTCTTAGTAGTTATGCTTTCTTAGTAAATAGATGCTTCTATTGTGTTTTGACATGAACATGCACGTAGCCGCTCTCTCTGTTTTCCTGATACCAGAAGTAAAATCATCTGTATATTACAATTCTGTATTTCTTTGCATAGGTGTATTAAATATATCCCTATTTTAGCTGCGTGTAGTACGTAGATCGGCAAGTGAATAACTGATGTACCTGTTTCGATTACTTAAAGATAAACTGACAACAGTACACACAACAGACTTGATATTTAGCCCAAAAAGAACAACAATCTATTGCTTGGTCTTTCTATTCCATACTGATAAGATACATATATCTTCACTAGCTGACCCGCGCAACTTCGCTTGCGTCACTTAAGAGAGACTGGGTCAAAGTTTTCCCCGTTTTTGTAACATTTTTCGTTACTACTCCGCTCCTAATGGCCATAGTGTGATGTTCTATAGCCTATAGCCTTCCTCGATAAATGGGCTAACTAATACTGAAAGAATTTTTTAAATCGGACAAGTAGTTCCTGAGATTAGCGCGTTCAAACAAACAAACAAACATTGTATAGATTACAATGTATCTGTAGTAGTGATGGTTGAATACATAATTTAGATATGGAAGATTCAGAGAGCATGAGCAAAAGTATATTGTTCACGTACTTTGCGTTACTAGTTTGTATATTTTATAAATCAAGTAATTTCGTCACCTCTCTTTTCTGTAACACATTAAAATATGCAAATAGACTCATATCTTAGCATCAAAATAGTTTCCTTTGCAGTTGCCGAAGGGAACACACCTACATGTCGTTAAATTATTGGGTCTCTTGACCTATCCAATCGGGTTCAGATCTAAACAGAATTTAGAATTCTACACATATTTTATAGATTATTCAGTAAATTCTTAGCTCAAGTTTACATGAGATTGTAGTTGTGATATCTGTTGATATTTGTTTATTTATTCGTATTCTAACGCTTTTTTTACACTGACATCTGTCCTTTAGTTATTTTGCTTCTAGAGTCCATGATAAGTTTCCACATTCATAGTTTACTTCTATTGTTAACCTAAGTTGGTGGTGATGGTCGGGCAGCCGTCTATCCCAAAATTCGCCACCGGTTCCCATTCCTTGCCTAACACTTTTCTATGTATGAATAGTTTAAGCCAATTTTTATTAAAATGAATCATCGTACTTCTTCCTTTAAGTTATTTTCTTTCAATGATACACGTTACCTTCTACAAAATGAATGTTAAATAACCAATAAAGTACTTCAATCTTGACTCTCATAACTCCTTTGTTTGTTAAACCGGCATTCTCGCACCTATTTTCTTTGGACTATTTTGTGAGGTGTTACAAATTCTGCCTGAGGCGGGCTAACAATACAACGTGTACGATCTTGTACCTGCAGTGTATGGTATAAATTGGTTACGCCAGTTCGCTTACGTATACTGAATAAGTAATATTGGTTACCGAGGATTCTATTACGGAATGTTTGGCTTAGGAAATTAATGGTAGCATAATCAATTGTTGGATAAATACCGTTACTTCGTTTTTAAGATTCGATTTCTTTTGTGCGGTTACCTTTTTTTATTTTTATCAAAAGTTCTCTCTGTTATATTATGAGATCAATCGGGGCGAAACAGGAGTGTATTCATTTGCCTCTATTTACATATAGAGATAAGACTATTCAAACCGTTTCAAAGGAAAAATCTTTGAAGGTTAAAATATGTTTCTTTATAACCAAATATGTTAAGTAATCTCAAAATTTTGTAAATATTATGCTTAAAAAATGCGCTTCAATACTTGCTTCATTTTGTCGTTTACCATGAACTTAATATTACCGTATAATACCTATACTGTCTGCTTACTCAAATAACGCTGATTTTAGCAAGACAATGAGTAACAGTCATGGAGTAAGAATTTAGTCTGTTTGTATAAGGTGTTTTGTTACATTTTCTTGCAATAACGTGGGAACTATGGAAAAACTTGTACACTTGGCATTTGTTTGTCTTCGAAGTTTATACAGGAATTTGATATACCGCTGTTTCTTTGAACATATGAATTCATAATTATTCTTATAAATCACAATATCTGCACGAAAAAAAAAGTCATTGTTAAGCAATTAATTAGTGCAATAAGCAATTTCAATTTAATTTCATACAAATAGTTTAACATCACCTGATGTAGTTTGTAATGTCGAAAGAAGCCTTCAAAGCATACCTACTAAAAGTTTTGTTAACGCAATCACATTTGAGTTTTGTGGTAAAAGTAAGATTCTAACGATAAACGCTCATTATCCTAATGATTTGCCCAATTATGGAGTCACAAGTAATTAGTTACCGTAATTTTGAATACGAAACATTTCCCAGTCTAATTCCACCGAAACAAAAACTACAACAGATTCAATAACGCACGCAAAATTTGAAAGCTCCCGACCACACAAGATTACAAGAATTCATTATAAACAATTACAGTCGGCCGCAATTAAACGTACTCATCACAATAACATTAGTGATGCTCACGATCCGTTACTCCATTCCCAAAGAAACCACGCTAAGATCAAAGTTCAGCCGATACGTGTACATACATATGTATGTTAATAAAGAAATTGTTTAATTTATTGTAATCAAGTTTGTTACGGTATTGTGATTGGATTGCGAACATTGTTTTTGATCTGTAACGGTGTTTGATAGAATATAAGTAGCTTGTTTTTTATGAGTTCTCTGTTGAGACATCCAGTGATGTACTTGCATCTATATCTCGTCTGGTCTTAACAGGTCTTTATAATAATAGTCTCGAGTTTAGTTACGTGCTCGGAATTTTACAAAAGACACCAATTACTTAAAACCAACATTAGTACTACATGTAGTAGAAATTATTTCGCCTATAGCCAGATCATTATCGTAACGTTCATAATTTAGAATAAGCCTTGTAACATTTTTGTCTTTATTGAATCGAACTGTAGTAGTATTTACGAGATAAAAGTATAATTTGTAATTTTAACAAGTTGTTCATGGCGTGTCTTAGATGATCACTACATGTGAACATTACCATATCATTGCATCGGTATGTGTTTGCTAAAAGCTCAATAGAAAATCGGTATGTAGGCTAATACGGGCTTGCACGTACTTGTCATTCACACAATAGATTAAGGCGTCTTCAAAGACATATTTAAAATACTTTAAAACCTCTATGACATTTGCTCGCTAAAAACGAATTTAGTTTAATTATGCTCATATATTTGTAATTTGACTTTCTTCCTTTCAGAGGAAAAATCCTCTCCTCTGAACTAATTTTGAAAAAAGATTTTGCTAAACTATTTTGCTATTTTACTACCGTACGTATTTCCCTCATAAATTGAAGAATAATAATGTTGAAATCTTATTTGTTTAAAAACTTGATTTAAGTGTAATGTATGTGTGTTGCTATTCCAAAAATCGTCCAAGCATAATCTTTGGTTTATGCGTGTAGTAAGATTAGAAATTTCCAATAAACATTTATTTTATGGTTTTATCAAAGAACTTTATTTTGTCAACGTAATCTGTACATTCCTGCGCTCGCTTTAACATGTAGATAGCGTAATATGAGATCATTAAACCCGTCTCGAATTTCGTTCCCATGACGTAAGAATACTCTACTTTTAAAGCTCACCATAAAATCTAGTGGATATCAGATTGTAAGATTGTAACCACATTATGCAATTCTTGTCTTGCAATGTGGATACATAGTGACAAATGAGACAGTATATTTGTAAATACATTGCATTAAATAAGTCCACTTGCCTCTCTGGCGCAATGAAATAAACTGTCTGAAGTTGATGTTATTTACTGAAAAAGTGACAGTTCATGAGTCTGAAATACGGCTAGTAGGTCGTTGACTTAAGTAGATAATTCTTATAGTAGTGTACCTAGCTGTTGACGATTCTTATACTAGTTTGTTCGGTTATAAGACTTTACACAATCATAGCACAACATTTACGAGACTGTGAAGCTTGGAAGACAATGGGACCTCGAGCCTCTTCAGGTTTACGCAAAGTATACAAGCTTTTTAGATTCACTCAATGATCGTACACGCACAATACGCATATCAATGAGAAAGTACGCTATGTTCAGTCTAAAGATTAAGTACAACCAAATCATGAGTCATATCTAATTCAAAGCTGCGTGTAAAAGTGGGTTATCATAACAAATTCAATACAAAATCTATAGTCCTGGTTCTCTTCTAAATACCTCATAGAATACCAAATGGCGTTAGACCACACGTACCGACCGTTCCGCACGCTACTCCGAAATCGCATTAAGTAAATCTTAGGCTGGAACACGAACCTTTAAAGCTAATAAGGTCTTTACAATGGCGGCACGGCTTACCGAACTCTCCACTTACGAAACATATGGATTTCATTTACGCGCGTCCACGCTTACTGACAATTTAAAATTAATAGGATTGAAATATATTATATTGTACGTAAAAGGGTACTGCACAAACCTGTGTGATTGAGAAACGGAATTGGACATAGTGAAGTGCTTTGTTGATGGCGACTTGAAACTACTGTTTAACTTGTGTGTTAAGTCCTTAGACTTACGTAACTTGTTTTTCTCACACGGTTTCTATTTTAGAAATATGATTGTACTCATAAAATTAAATTTCCTTTCATTAGGGACTTGCGTAATAAAAGACAACAATGTATATGTAATGGTGTTTGCTTATCAATGCATTTAAAAAATGGGTGTTTAGACCAAGATTTTGATAACATAATTTTTAAATGTATATGTAACTAGCTGACCCGCGCAACTTCGCTTGCGTCACATAAGAGAGAATGGGGCATTATTTTCCCCGTTTTTGTAACATTTTTACTGGTACTCTGCTCCTATTGGTCGTAGCTTGATGATATACATATAGCCTATAGCCTTCCTCGATAAACGGGCTATCTAACATTGAAATAATTTTTCAAATCGGACCCTTAATTTTTAGCTTTATAATATAAGTATAGATTATTTGTGCGATCCACAAATAATTGTTTTGTGTCTGGTTTTATATTATTAGTAGGATCTGTCTACCAAATTTCATCAAAGTTTTTCAATAGTTCTTGTGTGAAGGTATAGTTTGGAAGAAACAATCATGAGGAATGACATGTCCGACAGTTGTTTAACACAGCTCGTTAAAGAATGTTGCATTTAAGTTAATAAAAACTTGGTATGATACGTTTGTGGGGTTTTCTCTAAAACTACTGAATTATTTCACGATTTTTTTTACTAATACAAAGCTTAATTATTCCTTAACAACAAAATATGCTTTTTTTCACGAAAAATGTTCTCAAAATTATTTATGTCTCTTAATATAACGAAGTCGCGCTAAGGCATATCCGCCATTAAAACAGTTGCCATGACAACGGATTTTTGTTATTTCAATGTCATTATAATATTGATTATTCGCGATTTCTTGACTTCACTTGAATTTTCCCGAAAAATGCGTCATTTTCACGGGGTAAAAAGTAGCCTATGTCCTTTCTCGGGTATCAAAATATCTCCATAGCAAATTTCATGCAAATTGGTTCAGTAGTTTAGGCGTGATTGAGTAGCAGACAGACAGACAGACAGACAGACAGACAGAGTTACTTTCGAATTTATAATATTAGTATGGATTTGCTAAAATCTCAATTTATGAAAAATAAACGTGGACACGCAAGAGTTTCTTGTACCTACCAAAATAACCGTAAAATGCACTGCTACAAAGTTGAACATTCATCCATCTACGTACTACAGTCAAACATAAATAACCACTAAGGAAACACAATTCACAGTATGTAAACTAACGTTTGACTGACCGTCGACGCCTGCAATTTGTTTCCCTATGTTTTCTACACAAGTTCTCGCTATAACGGTACGAGGCTCGCGCCCTCGTTCCAAAGTGATAATGCTTCTGTAACAGATAGCTGATTGGTGCAAGGAGCAAAGGGAATTTATAATTGGAAAGATACGACGAAAATTGACCGTACCAAATTGCTGATCACGTAACCATTATTATCTATTGCGAAACATAATTGAATATCAAACCGAGTATTGAAATTGGACGCTGTTCACTTACAAAAAGAATGATGCTAATAGATCTACGTGCAATGAAAGTTACCGGAATTTAAATTGTAAAATATCTGCTAACTATTTCCTAAGTATTTTTATTCTTTTATATTGCTGAAAAAATGTTAGATAAAAACTTCCATTGTTTACTTTTTACGTGCCAATAATTTCAAAATCAATTGTAACAACAAGTTAAGTTTCATTGGCTACTGAGGTCAGCGCAGATGTTAATACAACAGCAATACGAAATGTCGTTTAATACAGATTCCAAGCTTCAAGAATCTCGTTGATTTATGTCTTTCCGCTTGGTTGAACATAAAATGTTATTGTTCCTTTAACTTTCTTTGATTAAGATTAGAACAAAGCTTCCTGCAGCTTTTTGTCTCTTTATTCTCATTCCCAAGCTCCATTACAATATTGTAATCTAATGCATGTACACACACGTAATATACGTCAGTGTATGTGCCCGTTTGTAATTCACAATCGTATCTTCGTCTACGGCGTCTTAAATCTTTAGTTCCCTAACGGTCCCTTTATCCTCTTGCGCATCGGTCTTCGTTTCTCAGGCATTTATAAGTTCGCCTTTATTTGCTTCCTATTTAGTTTCTAATGAATATGTATCTGTATCGCCCTGTTTTGCATTTTGTGTTGTGCGAAATTCTTGCGTTATCAAATTGTTCCTAAGTACAGAACTAATGTAGGCTTTAAAGAATTACTAGCTTATTGTTAAATCTAGTTTATCGAACACATGTTTTGACTTTTCATTGTATTTAATTCAGTCATTGATATTCCACGTGCGCTTATGCTAAGCATCGATATCTCATACGCTTTATTACATATCAACAGTTAGTTTATATTGAAATTTATACGTTTTCAACCATTGATCAAAGCGGATCATCTTCCAAATCCATCGTAAGTTTAACCTTAATACTTTATTTATGCAACATTATCGATTCTATTTTTCTCGGACAAAATTTGAAACGCAAAGCAGCAGAATCTGCTGTGTCATAAGTTACGTCAGTTTTGTGAATCATTATCGTCAAAGTAATGATTTTATTATGCGGGTATTGTCGATTGTCGGTATGTGGTCTGAATCTGGGCTCTTACTTGTTATTCGAAGAAATCTGTCTGAAGGTAGTAGAAGCGCCTTATACGAAATTAAATGGATTTTATTATTTTATAAATTGTAATAAAATCTCGTCTGCTTCTCCCGTTACGACTACGATCTTCGTCCGTTATAGATTCGCAGGTCTACCAGTTTTTAATTGAGATAGTTTGATAGCCTTTCCGAAATTAGCTCTTACAGTTAGGCATTAAAATTCAGTAGATATTGCCATAATCTTATCGCATTTAACTGTTTATACACTTATAACTGTATAGACCTACAGTTTATTCATTTTCGTAATATTTTGCATATTCGCATGCATAATACCTGTAGTAATTTATGTAAGTTTATTCAAATCGTATTTGATTACAGAATCTTGTACATTGTAGCGTCATTTTCGCTAACATAATGCCTTTCAGAATTAGTCACTAATATCAAAAGATACTTTAACCAGCGTAAAATAAATTAATCAAAATTTCACAAACGAAGTGGGCAATTTATCTAATATTTATTCAAAACATATAATATATCTTCACAATCAAAGCCATCTGCTTTCTCTATATTATCACTCAGTACTCCCACTAGCCTCACATTGTATAATAAATGACATTTTATCTCCGGCAAAAAATAGTTTTTCAATTCAAGATGCTCGAATAAAAGTCATCGAAAGTATCATTTATTTTATTCACAGCCAGATAATTATTAAGCTTGCTTCACAAAGACATGAAAATAGAAATTAATGTTTGCAATTATAAGTGGGTATCGTTACATAAGACCTGGACCATACTGTGCATAAAATTTGCTTCTTCGATACTGATAATTGCATAATCTTAAAGTGATTGGATATGTATTTAATAAACTTTCACTAGAGTGGTTCATTTTGTGCTGAATTCGCGGTGCAACGTTAATTTATGTATTGAAATGCGCTCGCTTACATAAAATCAACTGATCACTCATGTTTTTCATGTTTGGACCCGCTGTATAGGCGTTCATTGGCACAGAACTAGTATCTTCAATCTTCGCAGACTTGCTTCTGGTTATTGCAATCACTCGATAATACCGCCTGCAGGGATCGAGGCAATCCATATCTCTCCGCTGACTTTGTAACTCACTTGAAATGACAAGTAAATAGTACGTTGCCTTCTTAGGGACTATAATATATTTTAACTTTAGTTTCTACTTCTAGTCTCTTACTTTGCAACTTTCTTTGCGTGCGTAAAAGTATTTTGATATTAGATTCAACAATATTTGCTTCGAGGTTCTTAACTAGCGAAAGTTATGATTGCGCCGTAATCACTTTAAAAGCACTATCTTATATGATTAATTTTAAAACCGGAGTCCAAAATTGACGGACGGGTTCACCCGTTGCTTCAATGTAGGCTCTCCAAGTAATTAATGTGTGTAAACTGGTTGGGCAACTTGTCACTAAACTGGTCAACCTGTTCAGAACTTTTGGCACAAACATCACCGCTATATCGTACCATCTTTGGTAACCGACACGTGTTTCCATACTCTGCCTTTTGAATTATGAATGGTTTTTTCGTCTTGAATTTTATTATCAAGAAATATTGCTACGTGTTTTGAATTTATTTTGGGTACCGTTTTGATTTTTGAGTGTTAATGGTTTTTGTAAGAAGTTGTTAGCAATAATTTAGCTCTTAAAGTTGCAAATTAATTTGTACTCGATTTATTAAATAATTAAAAATTTCAGCATATTCATGAGCGATGATGTCCATATTTAGTCGTCGTAAACGATACAATCGCTCAATCGCCTCGTACGAAGCGGTTGTACTGTTCAATGTATAATACGGCCAATACTTTGTGTATTTGATTCCAAAAGATTATATTATTCATCTCAAAGGCCACAGTAAAAGGGTCATCTTGCCTACTTGACAAAGAAAATATCTCTATCAAACTTGATCGCCAATCGCCGATATACAGAGTATACCGACCCTAAATTCCAATCGTGGCGATTCTCGATAAGCGATACGTAAACGTTCTCGATTGTCTAGTACCGTTCTATGGGACTATCGTTAAATTATCGCTCACGATTCGCTACTGAGCCGGCGCCCTACTATTACGGTATTGCGAGGAATTGCGATGGTTTTAACGGCAGACTATGACACTGGCGCGAATCTAGTGTATTGTGACGTCATAGCCACGCATTGTAAGTTTATTGCCTTACTAGCGCGAGCTTACGATGCAACACACAATAGAACACAATGTTGGACCACTTTTAGAGTGTGAGTTTGTATGAATTGTATTTGTAGAGTCTGTGTGGTCTAAACAACGACTGTTGTCATTTATGACAACGTTGTCTGAATCATAGGCTGTAAAATACTTGTGTTATTATGTGGAACATTGAAATATACCTACTGCTGAAATACTGACCACCGGGATTGATTTCGAAACAAAACCTATTTCTCTAGACTTTTTTATCGATGTACCAGAAATAAATTGTTAGCATTTACTAAAAGACATGTCTATCTTCAACGATTATTCTATTCCTATCATAATCCCGTTCCTATCTTTCCATTTTATACAATACAACAAGTCTTTCTTTGCCAACTTTAAGCGAACTTTAATGACATCTAGTAAGAGCAATTATCAAATGCTCGTGCTACAGGACTATGTGTTGTTACTATACTAAATCCTGCATTACGAACTATCTTAGTTTTCGAACGTTAACATATCATTGTAAAGGGCTTTCACTACTTCATTGGAGTCATTTATTTTGACTATCTTTTTACTTTCATTTCGAAGCCTCGGGAATATCCGATAGATGGTCGAAAAAGGAGATCATTTGTAAACGGCTTTCGCTAGCTATTTCAATGGAGGAGTTATTTCCCGTTTTAGGGAGACTTTAGACATGTGGTCTGTGAGATAGCCGTTTTCTGTAAAATATATTAGTGTTCAGTATGTTTTATAACATCCGATTCATTAAATTGATGAAATTTGTAGTTCTTCCTCTACATTTTTCTTCACAATCGCCATGTGAGGCAAATTTGGTGGAACTGGATGTAATTCTTCTCTCGTTATCACTAGTCCCCCCTGTTGTTTGTCTACTCTAAGCAATGTTCTTGGTAAATCGGAGCAATATTTTCCACGATCTCAGAGTATAAGAAGCCGTGGCAGGAAATACTATAACCTAATTTGTTCCTTCATAAAAACAATAGCTAAGCAAATAACTTCGACACTATTATAATATGTTTAACTTAAACATTGCTATTTCGTAACCGTCTCCCATATAGTATAATTTATATTCAGTGTTTCTACGAAACATCGACCACATTACCAATCTATTTATTGCAAGTATTATGTATTCTCAATTCGCAATGCTCTGATTTCGTAACTTTATTAGCAATCGAAACAGTATTTACATCTCAGTACTGACGCTTCAAGGAGTATATTATTAAGAAACCGTGAAGACAAACTCCAAATTATTTGCCTACAATCAATACTTAGATCTCACGTACTTTCTAAATTATTCAAAATTAAATTACACTACCCAATTACATTGACATCGCCAACAAAATGAAGACATTGATTCTAGTTAATGTTCGAATTATGTAAACTATGCATTAGTTATATAAGAAATCGGGTGTTGGCTCTTACACTATAAATCTTCTGCGCTAATGGGTTTCCCATGTTAGTGGTCACTGCGACGGTGTAACACGCGGCCTCTTATAACTCGAGTAACAATGTTTGTTGACTTTTCATTTGTGGGCGTGTGCGCTGAAATTGGCCGTCTAAGACACCGTTACATTATCGACGTCACTGTGGGCTTCGTGTATACGGAGTTTTATTATATAGATAGGTAATTTGATGGGCCCGCTATGTGTGCAATCGGAAATTATTTGAACGAGTATGGCAGCCATGAGAATTCCATCGTAACTAGAACACTTGATAACCAAAATTGAGTATAGTAATTAGATGTTACTCGATGCGCTGTTCTAAAGAACATAGTGCAATGAAGGTATCTAACAGGTTACGATGAATGAGTGGTTTGCAGTGCCTGATAAGCGACGGTGATATATACAATATGGATAGAGCTTTATAGTGAACGTAGTGATTGTAAATATATGTAGATAATAGAGACTACTAATCAATGAGATTTCATAGGAAAATGGTAACTCGGTCTTCAGAGGAGCGATTGACTACTACTGTCGAACAACTGATAAACACCTCTAGCGGGCGCCGTAGGAACTAACTTATGAGTACAGTTTAAATGTCAAACTCTTGATACTCGATAATACTGAACGCGACAGTAGAAAATGGCGCTACAGTTGTGTAGGCAATGACATTAACCATATTTCTATGGACAACTTAGATCTACCGTCAGTTTCTTGCAAGATGTCTTAGATTAGAAAATTATACCTTTTTAAATTTATTACTGTGTAAGGGATAGGTTGGTAGTATCTTTGCCATTATTCGACACAAGTTTATGGTCTGTGATCGTATTACCGCAGGCTATGCGGGAGCCGATACCTACCAATTAAGTCTTGTTTATGACTTACAATAAGTACTTTTACCAGTGATTGGATACGTTAATCGTTCATCAACGTACGTGAGATCGGATCATTGGACGTTAAGCAGGCAGTGGCAGTTACTTCCAGTTGGTTACGTCAAAACGAGGCATAAATAGTAAATGATGTATAAGGTACTATGTATTTAGTGCAGTTCAATCCAGTCGACTGATTCAGCCGTTTAGATATGATTATTATACTGTGATTTTTGACCAAAATCAAGTAGAGAAATTAAAGTTAAAGTAAAGGACCTAATGTTATGCTTGTTTAAAAGTCAAACTGCATTTTTGTGATTATACACACTTACGAAGTTAGACAAGTGTACGTTTGTAGAAAGTAATTTATTGTGATACTTAAAAATTGTTTTGAATTTGAATATACATTCGTGAATTTATGTAACACATCTTCGAGTCACATACTTCTCAAGATTGCTTAATGAGCCTATGTATCCCATCGGAGAATCGGTGTCTGAAAACAGCTTGCGGTTATATGTGAATACGGCGCCGTATTTTATACCTGTTGTATAATGTGTGCTATTTGTACTAGTATATTGGGGTCAGCTCTCCGACTGACCTGATGCAGCGGATTACTTTGACCCGCGCGCCACATCTAGTGCTGATATCTTAGATTAATATTATGGGCCGTTAACTAGCTTAGGGATTTATCTTTGGACTTATCTATTGCATTCCTTCGTTTATATTTAGACCTTTACCGCGGCTATAAAAGCCGTGTTTAGCTAACGGTGTTATCGATAAATCGAAAATGCTGTAATTTTATTTCTGGAAAATGATTTTAGTCCGATTGAAACAGCATATTTAAAGCAATAAAACTGCTTATATATTTGATAGTACAAAAATGTATTACAGTTCAAAGTCAGTTGGAAATAAATCAATAGATAAGCCATGAATATGAAAATCATAACTGCATTTATTACTAGTAACCGAGTCGCGTACCACTCGTTTCTTATACAAACATTTATTGTCAATGCTCTAAGTAGCTAACATTGTCTGACCCACTTCTTAGAAATGTATTTATACATCTGTATAATTGATCTATCGAAACGACATTACAAAATTAACAATTCAATTGTGTCTCGATATACCAATACTAACTAATAAAAACTTATTACGCTCAGTAACGTGTGGAATGAAAAAAAAGTTTGAATCGATTTTAAAACGAGTTAGACAGTAGCGATTACAATCGATTGGTTACGATGCAGTTTTCTAGTTGCGATTCCGTGTCGTTCGAAACTTGAAGTGAATTTTAAACACTCATTTGGACTATTACGCAAACTTTTTTAGAATGGTTTTGTTTGTTTTTTTTTGTGAAGTAGTTTGTTTGAATTTTATAATTACACTCTTTGAACACAATTTGAAGACTTGTTTATTTGATCCAAGTATTCTTGTTAAGCGGTAAACAACAATTCAAGCCTGCATTGTATTTGAATTTAGATAATACTTTGGTAACTTTAGAATGTAACTAAGCTTCAATAATATCATACAATTTAAATGCTTTAAAAATCAGAATAATTTCCCAAACTACGCATATTATTATGCCGACAGATGTTGCAAAAGTCTTCATTCCCATACTTAAGTATCGGAATATCGCATAAATAGCCGAGTTTGTCACGAACACACCATCAAATCATAAGCATGACTCGTAAAACGTATGTGGGTCAACATCTTCGCTGTCGAACCTATCAAGAGTTTCTCTATAACGTTTTAGTTCAAGTGCCTTTTTGTATGGAGATTGGAGCCCTTGCTTTTAAAACGCCTTTTAGCTCCCCTCCTACATTTTTACGCTGATAGTCCCTCTTGATTCTCGATGACTCTTTTACACATATGCTGTAAAACTTTCCTTAAATACTCTTAGTAGAGTATGCTGAAAAGTTGATGATATCCTGAAGAGTAGATGACAAAGTAAGGGCAATAGAAATTGTTAGGTACATAGATGCAACAGAACCAAAATTCAAAAGATTTTTTGGACTTTTAGGACTGTTGTAACTGTTCAATGCTTTAATACTTTGAAATAGGAACATTGACCATCTCTCTTCAGCAAAGCATAAAAAAATACTTACGGAAACGCGTTTCTGTCAGTTCAGATACGTTTTATAACTTCTGAACTTAGCTTCTTATAACTGGTGAAGAATGTTAACTAGCGTAGACGAGTTCCGTGTAGGCTTCACGAAACCACTACTAAAGAAGCGACGCACCAAACCAGTAATGAAATCACCCATTGTTCAGCAACCGCTTGTACTTATAAACCTCAGCAATTTACACCACGACTAGGATTCTCCTTGTCCCGTTACATAGCCCAAGTTCCAGTTGAGTTTATAGGCCATGCAAATATTTGTCCCCTTGTGTCGCACTCACGACTGCATAGAAAGCAGGCGCCATTAGCTTCATTAAAAAACCAAAGTACTGAGGGACACCGTTAAGCTTATGTATTATTTAGGTGTGATGTTATATTTATGTCTTCTTTGTTACACGTATACGCTAAGGGACAGATGTTCTATACTATATGTATATGACGTCGGACAGTGATGCGATGTCGCCGGATTTCGCTTGGCTTGCTACGCTACGGTTATATTATAAGTCGCGCGATGTTTAGCTAATTCGCCTAGCTTTATTTAAAATTGTGTCTGAATGTAACTACAAGTGTCTAAGCAGAAGAAAATAACTAAATGAACAAGTAATTCAATTTACGAAGTATTTGTAACATTTCCGCTTGTATCGTACTATCAGGATAGTGTCACATACATGCTATAAACTTTATACGTTAGTTCCACACACAGGCCGACAAGGAACAAGACTACACATTAATTGCACTATGCGGTCACAAGCTGACCGTACGCAGAAAATAGATGCCGATTGTAATTGCCATCGTAAAACCTATTTTATGCTTAGAATTCGTGTTATAAGAAATCATGAAAATAGCGTAAAATTATCTGTATCGTACAATAATATAAAAAAATGTTACAGTCTCTATTTGTGATTCATAAAGAAAATGCTTTACTTAAACCTAGTTCTTACTGACGTTTAAGATCTTTATAGTAGCAGCCGAACGTTTACTTAGTAAACTGTACGTTTAAGAGAATAAATCATTCGCTTACGAAGAGGAACAGTATATTATACTATCGCATTTACAATATCAGAAAGGATTGCATACCCGATATCGTACTTTGTAACAACAGAATCGACACCAATACCTACTTTAAGTAGATAAAGTACATACGTACAAGCATTCTCAGCGATATCGCGTCTTGTTTTGCATATCGTTCATGAATATCGGAGTACGGGGGTTAATCAAATATCTAATGAATCAATTGGCGATCTAACGTTTTCCTAGTGGCCATTTGCGTTGCGACTCGTACTACGAGATACGAGTAACTGATGTGTGATAACAGTAATTGAATGGTAGACGACATTGGTAGATAGCTTTTGTTCAAGGTATTGCAAAAAATAGGTAAATAATATACTGACTGTAAGTAGAACTCAGAATTAGTGGTACTGGTTGAAGAAGGTCTTAAGTAACCTGTATTTTGCTAATCAAGCGACACCTACCGAGGTTTAAAGGTCTTGAACAAACTTTCGAACAGACATTATAGGATGTTTGTTGCCGTCCACTGGTAGTAGACAAAGACTAACACTATTTTAGTTTTGCTGATTCTAGAGTCAAATATAAAGTATGACAGTCAAAGCAGCTATTAAACGTTTAGTCATGTTATTGTAGGTATCTCTACAAAGCATATTTTATTAGTTGGCCTCAAGGATAACATGAGCATGTCGAACACCGGCTAAACTTTAGGCGGTTGACTTCGACTTATATGAGCGCATCAATTGACACTCTCTACTAAAATAAAATAAATATAACCCATTACACTCCGATTGCTGGGGACCTCTCTTCCCCCGAAATGAGGGAGGGGTAAGACCTTGAGTCTACCAAGCTAGCCAGGTGTAGCTTGGGGTTCGTTCTACAACATTTTCACTTTAAAGCCCACCAACATCTATTACAAAACCAGTAACACGAACGAGAATAAAGTTCGAACACCAAGTTGCCATAACATTACATCAAGTTACCTGTTGAAATAAAACCACACTTTTCTCTGTAATGTCCTCGCCCGTTCCAGAATAGCTTTTATAGACGACTAAACACCGCCTACGTAGTTAGTAATGTAGTCCTATAAATTGCACTTCGTTATGCTAAGTCGATAGGCAGGTGGTCCGAGTATTTTCCAGCTAGAGATAGATGGAGCTGTGTGCTCGTGTTACGGAAGTTCAACTGTTTTAGAAATTTTCCCTTTTAGTGGAAAGTAAAACGCTATTTTACTAGGTATGAGCGCCTATCTATATGGGCGCAAATGTCGTAACGTAAAAGAAGGTATACCTAAATTTATTCATTAGATAATAATGTAAAACACTGAAAATCCAGATCGCTTGTGCTGTTACTAATAGAAAGTTGTGTAAGGTTTTTGAAAATCTTTCTGTAGTATTGAAGGCTACCCACAATTTTGTTAAATGTCTGCATTGAATTCACACAGAACGCTACATCTTTTATGCATTTCGCAAAAATACTCCCCATCTAGCAAAGAAGCAGCGTAATATAGATAACGATATTCTCAACCAATTGGAATCCCTACGAATAGTTAAAAGATGATAACCAAGTAGTACCTACGGTTTATGTAGTTGTAAACCGTAGGTACTACTTAGCTATCATCTAAGTTTTTTACTTTACCTACCTGGAAATTACATGTAAATGTCAGGGCAATCAGTAGGTAAGTTATGTACAGCGGTTTATGCCTGTGGTTATGCCCGCATCGGTAAACGCACAATGCCCTGACTAAATAATACGTATAATTTATTATTTATTTCCGCGATTAGAAGCGGAGACGTCTCCAGCTATAACTGTAGAGGAAGAGCAAATAGGCCGTTGTAAAGTATTGTGGGAATATTTATAACTGTCTGGATTCATAAATATCCCTGAGCAACGCTATGGAAAATGAAATAATATTACTTGCAGTTAAGGTCCTTGTAAAGTTCACAATAGCACTACGCTTTTACAGGTGACGTCGTCTAAAAGCGAATATAATGTTCTCGGGATAAAATGTTTTATGTGTCGAATCATTTGTCATCACAATATGTAGCGTGATTCTGTACAATCGGTACTATCGTGTATCGAAAGTTTGACTTTGAAAATATGCTGCCAAAATAGTTCCAACGACGACCGTTAGAGGCGCTGCGCGCTGATCAGAATTTCATACAAAATATCTTGATGACTAGCCGGCTGTCGGTAGTTGATAGTTGTAAAGAATCGAGCACTGTACATCAATTTGTGACGTGAACAACAGGCACCCAACCTTTTGCAATTTGTAATACTAGTGTAAATCAGCCTTTACTTAAATGTGCCTGCTCATCAATACCTACCTTTTATAATAGTAGCCCATAAAACTATACAGTGTCTCAGCATAATCTAATCTCCTGCATTAATTAGCATCATAACAGAAATAATGGAAAACCAGTCACTATTTAATGCTGTTAACGACAAACTAAAGCTTTACTACAAAATATTGCACAACAAAGCAAACACCTGTCTTTTTTACATAAGCACCAGTTCCATTGAATATTCATTTCCGCGAGTCGCTTCTAGTATTCGTATTCGTAATAGGGTTGTGAGATATAAATTTATGATTATGATTTCCCGGACACTGCCATCCTCTAATAAAGTCTAATAGATAGGTTCCCAACCTTTTATGAATCGCCGCCTCAAGGAAAAAATCGGCGCCCCCTTTTCTATAACAGTTAAACCATTTTTTTCTTATTAATCGTTTGTCATGGGATCTGCTACAGCCCCAAGGCATCAACGCCCGCTAGGAGACGGTATCACTTTATAGGAAACTATGCTCTTATAAGTATTAAGGGCTGAAATCTCTCATTTTCGGGAGCCGTCCTATGGTTATGTTTTAGAACCATCTATGAGTGCTAGAGTAAGTTTACAGCCCCTGCATTCTCATCGGTAAAAATAACCCGGGATATTTAATTTATATAACAGATAATATAATCGGGACTAGCGTACGATTCCGGGTAATTGACGATTTCCCGGGATAATCGCTGATTTACTGGTCATCTAGCAGCCCTAATTCGTCCTATGATTTATAAGTAACCAGTTACCATGTTTGGATATTCGTTCTCGATATTAAAGCAACTGATTTAGTACCATTGTACGAGTCCAGCTTATTACCATAGGTTCTTCTTTAATATACACATGACGTATACGCGTTAGTATGAAGAATTATGTTAATCACCTACAAGCAATTATAAACTCTTTGCTTAAGTGTCAAGGTTCATATTACTATATAGGGTGTTGAAAGTATTTAGCAGGGCTAAAAATACTACTGTCTGTTCGTTATGAATTATGTGCGAGCTTTGAGGTTTATACATTTATTTTGTATCGGATACACGGTTACTTCTTTAATCATAAATTATGAACTATTATTAGAAAAACATAACTGGTATTAACTAGTTATATGCGATGAAGAGTTTGTCAGTTGGCATCCGAAGGCATATCTTCCACCGTAAAAAAAAGGATTTTGTACCTTAACCTGAATCAAGAAAATTAACACCGTTAAACATTGTAAAGAGATATTTTACTTGCATAAGTAGTATAAACAAGGTCCTGTATGTGTGGATTTGAATGAAGCAAGGGAAGTTTGTAAGGATCGTACCAAGTTGTGTTCTCCGGTCTCTGTCTACCCTTTTGGGAAGAAGGCGTGATTTTATGTTTGTATGTATGTATTATAAACAATAATTAATTTCGCTTTACATTATATTAAAGGTCAATAAAATCGATAAAGAACACTATTTCTCGTATCATATGATCGATTCAGCGTCAATTTGAAAGCGAAGTTACCTAATTTATTGTAGACTATTTTTTGTTAGCAATTTCACAAGATTTGAATAGATTAGACTTAGTAATATTGCTAAAGTAGTTTTTTAAAACGCTATTGTATTTCAGAAGTAATTACGGGACCGAGTGCTCTCGTTGATTGCGGTTAGCGATTTGGTTCTATAAAGGTGCTTATAGATTAGAACATTTCTCAAATATAACGGGTATATAAAATTCCATACAAAAATAATCTTGTATTCCCACAATGTTGATGTCTAAGTATTCTCCATTAACTTGCTTTATTAACTGGTCGACAGTCAACGGAAAAAAAATGTCTGATATTATTCTTTATTAACATTGCTTGCAAATTTTTGGCCGTTCCTGTGACTAAAGAGCATCAAATTCCTCGTGCTATTTTATTCACATAGCCTGCTTACCATTTATTTCGATAAAGTATTTGTTTTTCTTTTCGCCCGTTACGCCGCATCTAATTTCATACAGATAGTTGTAGACTTGATTCGTCAAAGCGTGTCAAAAACTTTCTGTAGTAAGAGCTCTAATCTATTTGAACCTTTGTCTTACCATTGTTATAGTTGACCAAGTATCACGTATACTTCGGTTAGCTCTAGGTAATGTGTATTGAGGCAGGTTATATTGACGTGATTACGAACAACTGTGTAATTTTTGTAATCATTCTCATTTTTACTCACGTACTTTAGTTTTGGTGTACTAAGTACCTATTAGGGAATGGCTTCATAATAATTATTTGACACTCATATTTCGCTTGCTTGGTAATAATTACTTGACTCTCATATTTCGCTTGCTTTTTAGATACAATAAGGATTGACTGAGATTCCGTAACACCAAAACTTTTTATTGTTTTTACAACTCGGTTTCACTTCAGATATACCTACAATAATCATCTCTAGTACCTTATGACCTTATTTAATACCTGTGTTATTTATTACATTTGTAATACAAAACAGAATAGTATCACTCGTAAAATGAAAAGTGCAAACACTTAATTACCCAGACAGTTGAAACTACAGTGAATATTATGTTTTACTGTCAGTAGTAGCTAATGTCCATGCAGTGCTATTAATTAAAACATCGTAAAATCTGTTCAAGTGCTACATTAATTACGTTTTACAATACAGCCTGATAAATCGAAGAAGTAAAGCTGCAATAAAATTAGTAAAGGTACTTTTTGTTAGGGCTTGCGTATTGAAACTAAGTGAATATATTTTTAATGTCACTATCAACAGTTTTTAGTAGAAACTATCAAGATTTTGACACTTAAAATGTACTGCAGAAGTTCCTACGACGCCTGCTGGAGGCGCTGATTAAATTTTAATACATTTTTTTTGTACAGCTAAACGTTGGTAGCGATAAGAAATCGCCCCTCTGTTGGTGAGATTCTAGAAAAGAAATGTGTTTTGCATATGTTTCAGCGCTAGAATTAGCAAATTTACAAAAAATACTTTCAACTTATTGAACCGAATAATAAATAGTACCTAACTATCCATATTTCTGATCTAAACCTCTTAGCACTATTGCGATGTAAGTTATTGTGTCGTGGTGAAAGGCTATAAGTCTGTTTGTAAATAGGTGTGATTAGATTTATTTAATTCAATAATAATAAACGAACAAAGCTTTGTTTGTTTGAAACGTAGTTTTACTTAAAATAAATAATATTCTCTTAATACCTACTAAGATGACAGATAGCCGGCGCCTATTCCAGTAGCCATTACCGTTATTAGGAACAAACAAGGCAGGTATTTAGATCAACAGATACATAGACCTAAAAAGCGAAATACTAACTTGATTGAAGTAACAACCCTACAAATACTGCATTAACACAGCAGGGGGCTGTTTCAAATAGCCTAGCAGTTAAGCTTCTTTCACAATTGTAAAATGGATCAGTACTAACGATTAGAAACTTGATACAGCGAGCCCACGTTTTGGGTGCTAGTAATTATAGCTATCGATTGAAAATGCTTCGGGGTTTTATTGAAAATTGCAATAGATCTGATTGTTTTGGCACTTTTGCTGTTTGATGTAGGAGTCTGTAGTGTGATAGTAGTAATTAATTTAGTGAGATATTTTCATAAGAAATGAGTTATTAGGCACATATATTCAAATACACATATATTCAAATACACATATATTCGGTTCGGCATTAATTGTCCTAGCCGCGCGGGAAAACCGAATATGTGTAAAGAAACTTATCGGCACAAGCCGAACAAGTGAGTCGTGTCGGTTTTGTTGTTCGATAAGTATTGCCGAACTGAATATGCGTGTAGCCAGTCAAAGTTGCATCGTAGGCATAAAGTTGAGTAAAATTACAGTCAAGCTATCACATACACATTATCTGCTATAGTTTTAAACGATTAATAGCTTATAGGTTTTAAGGATTTAAGCAACAAAAAGCCACAATAAATAAGTACCTAGACTAATGTGATCATTAAAGACGTGTTCAGCGAGATAGCAAACAAAATGTTTTAATTCCTCTCAAATCAATTCACTAAGAGCCATAATATAAGAGCTAAGTATCTGCTATTAAATAATAACATCATACTAAACTATTCTCGTTAGTAACTATTGCATTTGTGGTACTTTATTTGAATAATAACTTTGGCTTCGGCCGTCGCGATAGGATGCTTAACCCCTGATCGAGTACCGCATTCGGCTTATGTTGACCGTTAATCCTGAACTTAAATGTGATTTAAACCATAGGTTTATAAATACGCAGCTTTGTGGTTAAGTCGTATGACTTGTTCCGTGTGCTTAGCGTCTTTTCGCGACGTTTTTATGATGGTTGCGTATTTTAAACGAGATTTGGTATAACGCTACTTACTATCTCCTTTCTGTGGGTCTACTTTATTATGAAGGACGGCAAAGTATAGCATTGGCAATCGTAGGCTATTATTTAAAGTTATGAACTAAATCAATGATGGTGAGTGAGAGTGGTTGTTGTGTGTGACTGTTGTTTGTATGTTTGTCAAAGTCCCCGCGACATAAGAGCAATTCTTAGTGCGGAAGTTGTAAAAAAAGAAACAAAAGATTACTACTTGAATCGTCTTCTTCAATGTCTAAAGTATACACGGCCAATTATTTCTTTCAAATGCTTGGAGCTATTGACTTTAAAATACTTATTAATTACAGCCGCTTGTTTAGGATGTATTTCTATATGTATTAATTTAGTCAAATTAAATATAATAAATGTTAATTATTTTCGCCTTGATATGCCATTTGCGTAGGAGCATCGTTTTGGCAATATCGATCTGCAATTGCTTTGACCTTCTATAAGACTGTAATTATATTTCACTTTGTATAATTATGGCGCTATAGAAACCTGTTCAAGCCTAATTACCTATGTTAAATACCTATTAATCATAGAATTTCTGCTTAAATATTTGTTAAGCGAATAATTTGTACGGTACGATTGTTGCAAAAGTGACATTCGTTTTCTTTTGATAAACATTTTCAAAGAGATCTTCTTCAAAGAAGATATTTTTATTGTTTCCTCATTGGTATAAAAAGTATATAGTAAGAGTACAACTTTCTCATCGAATTTACCACCGTAACTCGATTAAGGTTGCAACAAATCGATCAGAAATTATCACTTGGCGAAATTCTGTGAATTTTCCGAATCACATGTGTGAGTAATAAGCATGAAAGCGTAAACTCGAAAGCGAATCATCATCGAGTCATTAATTAGTTCCAGTGACATCCGCTACTATTGACAACTTTCTTGCTAAAGTAGATGTAACGCAAAATTGATGTAGGCTTTGAAAAGTGCGTATCAATGAAGCGCGTGGGTGAATTACTTCGATTCAAAAGGTGAATAATGTAAGTTGTGTCTTCCATGTTAGTTTTATGCATTGTCATCATTAATTATTATTATTTTGAAAATAATTCATAGCTTAAGAACTTTTGTTTGCTCCTTAAAAATAACCTAATATTTAATGGCTTCTGGATTTATGACATTCCTTCTTCACTTATCAAAATTTAGTAAGTACGACAAAAAGTGGCTAGAAGTTTCTTGCCAGCTCTTCTCATTGGCCCTACCTTCCAAACTAGTGGTAAGGTCCCTCGCCGTATCATTTACTATTACGAGTGCCAGTCTTTGATCTAAGTGATTAAATGATTTTGACTATCCGTTACCACTGCGTTTATATTCATAGTACACACTACTACACTGAATGCAGTTACAGTATAGATGCATAACGCCTAGCCTAATAAACTGTGAAAAGTGTGTGGGTGAAGACGTGTTAGATGAGTTCATAAATTGCAACGGCACTTGAGGTCACACCAATGTTTATGTTATGTTCATGATTCTCTTACATTGTTTCCGTTGTACCATTTACGATTATAATGCGGATCTTTGTTTAAAACTAACTATCTAAATAATGAGAGTTTATTGTCAACACTATTTGAAGGCGTTTACGATTTCCTTTCGAGCATAAATAAATATAGGATGTAATTATTATCCTCAAGATTTTACGATAGTGATGTTTGTTTCATGACTTTGTTTGCCCTCTGTACTTGATATGAAACTTTCTCTATACGCATGGGAAGGTCCTTTGTGAAATATTATTTTGCTAGTATACTTATTGTGCATACAAAATGTATAACAACATCATCGTATATAAGACAAAAATGTCAAACAATAACAGACATCGATTGAAAGTTAAGGATTATAGTTATCGAGATTCAAGGCTCCTTCACAGTCAATGAACACTTGCCAAAGACATTGCTATACGCACTCTGACCCCAATGCACCGTGCCAGCGTAACAAGCGAAATTGTAACAAAAACTCACGAATTTCCGAATTTCACCATCAAGTAATTGTTACGAATCGAATTATCCGGGTAATTTCGGTCGGCTTTGCCCGCGAATGTGATTTGGCGCGGCGCGTGACTTTCGCAATCGTTGACATTATCGTGTCGTGTCTGGCCAAAAGTTAAATGTCTAGGACTGACCTCACGGATTTGGCTGTCCGAATAACTTGATACGTTTTTTGCTCGAAAGAAACCGAGTTTGCTAATAGAAATCGGGTTTTATCTGCGAAATAATCCTTCAAGTTGTAGGTTTCATTGGTTTATTTAAACTACCTAAAGTAAGTATTTCAATGAAAACGATCCGATAATAGATACCTACATATGTTGGTGATCTGTAATCGACTATTTATTTGTAATAAAAATATTGATTAATGATAAAACCGACATCGTATTCTGTTAAGAACCCAAAAAAAATCAAAACATTTTCTATAGCAGCAGATCCAAAAGCTCTCCGTACAATCGTTTACACGCCGTATAATCAATGTAAATGTTTATCAATGCTCTAATATAATATTCCATAGCACTCTAATCGTCACTGCCCGATATGGAAACGACCGGTCGCCGTCCATTACTTACGATTTCATTCGAAAAAGATCTTAATCTTAGCCCATTATCGTCTGTACTTCGACGAGAAAGGCTATCCGATCTATGTTAGCTTTATTCGGCTGGTAAAATCGAAATTAACTACGTAGACTAAAGTTTTGAGATGTTTTCGGGATAGTTTGTATGTTAACATGTATTAAATTTAAACATCTAGTCGTCTTATCTCGGAGTCGATAAACATGTATGCCATACGAATGTCAAAGGGGAATTGCAATTATTTTCTTGGTAGTTTCTTAGTAGTACCTTCATCAACAAACAATTTGTTTGCGTCACCTTTAATTTGTTTTACTTACACAAATTCATATTCGTATATGCAGCACATTAATTCTTACTACATTTTAATCATACATTGGCACTGAAACCAGCCGGCAGTCGTACATCTAACTAAACGTCACAAATAAATATCATCTCCCCTAATATTGGCAACTGCTTCAATAATAATTAAAATCCGCTCACGGCTTTTGATTTCACGATCCTTATACGGTAGATACAATTATTTCTAGGCGATCCTAATTTATATCTCAGCGGTGCACTAGCTACTCGGTACAATCAGCCAATTCTTAGCTCCAATACTAAGTAAACGTTGTTCGTGACGCCAGACGAGTTTCCATTTGTGAACGAATTTTGATAAAGGTTTTGTAAGATTTATTTGAAATCTAAGAGATGAAGATATTGAGAGCTATTGTGGTAATATTACGGAATGCATCGCTTACTTGTAGATTGCTTAGAAATAAAACAGTTCATGAGAAAACTTTGTGAAAGTAAATCTTTATATTTTATTCTTCAAAAGAAGCACACACAGATAAATACTTAATAAACTATCATTGAACAACAATGCTTAACAAAAATGTTTGCCGATTCTATTTGCTATACTTACTTGAACAGGTGTAATAACGTCGAACTTTGCCGATCGTCTAATTCAAATCTATAGCGCAAAATAAAACCAAAACTGAATAATTGAAATGCATCGAATACAGAATACAAGTTTGACGCCACTTAACGTAGCACTTGTATTCCCATGCGCCGAAGATTTAATCGAGTGACAATCATCGTGAATTGACGTCGAAGAGAAAGCAATTATCGTGGTTTCTATAGACGAGACCCTAAATCAACGTCGACCTTACAATGGAAACCAGTCGTGGATCTGAAATCACTGAATAAGTAGGTGTAGAGTTGGGAATGCACCGAGTGACATTTGACGTAAATCATGACACGAACATCACTCTAAGGTAAAAAGAGTGTTACACTGAGACCATGATTTCGGTCATATAAATGGCTTTAACTTTCGTTTTACTTTAGTCAATAAGCAGCCTGTGTTATACGATTGTTTACAATTTTCTAATAATATAATGACTTAGCAATTAACACGATAATGTACGTAATATTTGCATACTTTCTGTTTGAAGTTTTGGCACGGGTTTTGCGATCACAGACGGATACATCATGCAACACAAAGATTTAAAGGTTAAACTCACATTTTGAAGTCCAATAAATGATCAAGTATTGACTTAAGCATCTGAGGTAATAAAAAAGCTATAGAAAACTTGTTTACTTAATCTGTAAGTTATTATTTAAGGTATTTAAGGTATGCCAACGTCCATTATACTTCGATCTAGTATCGGAAATGATCTAATATTCTAAAGCCTATGAACAAATTAAGTCAGCTATTGCGTTCGACAGACAATAGTGACGTTTGTAACCCAATTATAGGAATGCAGTAAGCCCAGTACATTATGTAATCACACATTGAATTTAGATAAAGACAAGTGCTCTGGAACTGTAACAGGTTAATTGATTGATCTTTGAATAAAAGCTTGCAAATTGCTGCTATTTCGTTTGTTTGGATCTAAAACGAACTGCGTGGCTATAACTTATAGACTAACTTTTGCATATATTTTATAGCTGACGCCTGCAGCATCTCATAGAGGAAAACTAATTACAAATAATTAAAAAATAAGGAACCTATGTTTGACGCAAGGTTGTCAATACCTTCATTTTATATTTTTATGTGAATCAGTTTAGCGGTTAAAGCAAAACAGACAAACTTTTACATTTAAAATATTAATGTAGAAATAACACTATAAAACATCAGATGACGCCATCACAAAATAATTCCAAGTAATAAATATACTCGAATGTTTTTTATCGCCTAGTACACACCTAACTTAACAGCAACTTTGTACTGAAGTGCAAAAAGCACCGCTCGTCTCGTGACGACGTTGTTCCGATAACGGCATCATTGAGACCTTGACTGGTCGAAGCCTGAACTTTTATAGTCCCGCGATCATTTACCATGCTTTTGTACGAAGATGGGACTTTTAATTGTTTGGAATTGTTGTTTTTGTGGTGCGATTTGTAATTATCGGACCCTTTACTGTGTTTCTTGAGTTTTATTGACGTTTACAGCTATGTTAAGTTACAGTTTAGTGTTGGTGTGAGTTCCGTTAGCCGGTGTTGTTTGATGGTACGCGCATAATAGATTCAAATGAAAAGATTAGGCAAAATTTTATCGTCTTTTAGACATTTTTTGTAATTAAAATAGACTTTTAGTTATAATAATAAAATGCCCTTTTTATCGTGCGAGTTTACGTCGATCAATTCATAAGTGGTGCTTATAAAATTTATTTAATAAAAAGGATAAACAAGTATAATCTTGGAAATTGATTTGAATAATCGTTATTACATATTGCAAGTTAAGTATTTTATCGCTGTAAAGTGTTTAACCTTACATAAAATTAATAGAAAATTAATTTTAAAAATAAACTACCTATTTATATTCTCATACTATGCTAGAATTTATTATAACAGTTACTAAGTATGACGATAAATAATAAACGCTATCGTAATTTTTCCATTACTCCATCATTCTAGACAAAGATCTCTTCCTACGTTCAACTTAAGTTCTTAAAGTAAATAAAATGTCAATAGTACCATAATTCCGTAGAAAGTAATGGTGTTCCTATTCGTGCAAATGCCTTTAGGTTTCAAATGTCATTGCGAAGCATCTCTACGTGAGAGGTTCACATTTTAACTGGAAAACCTTTTCCCTTATATAACGTGAAACTAGGAATACAGCTATTTGTTCGCTTAATTTATTACTTTGAATTTACCGTATTTATTGGAAGGTGAATGATTATAAAACAGTAAAATGAATGCTGATCGTGAGTCCTATATTGATATCATGTTCCTGCATTTATTTACTATGAATAGTGTATGTTACAAATATGATTAGTGTATGTTACTGTCCGTTCGAGGTTTTGTCAATATTATTGGGTTTTTCCAATTTCAGTCAAATATCCTCAGTAACGATTCGAAGCTTGGCAAAGTGCCCGGTGTATTGCAATTTGCTCACCCTATGTTACGGCAGCGATACTTGGGCTTAACACATTTTTTCATTGTATTTCTTTAATTGCCAGTCGTTAACAACATTCATTGACAAACACTTGAAACTTTGTGATTTCTTATAAGTAACGTGACGACAAAATGAATCTGAACAGATTATCTTTAAGATATCTCTAACTCATTAAAAACTCAACCATTATTCTTTAATTTGACCCGAACTTAAACTGTCTTTTAAAATCAACACACACTACCGGCTACATGAGCATCTTTCCAACGTTACAGTCTTCGGTAAAATAGCAACCTATTTTCACCCTGTTATTCCAATATAGCTAAAAGCTCTTTAACATCGTCACAGCATGTTTTCTAGTAAAAATAGACTCCCCTTTATCTTTAATGGATAGTTTCATAGCACATTACCCGTCGGGAAAGTGCTGTAATTACGTAAGTGATTTTTGCAATTCACTTTACTACGTTCCCCGTTATTATAGAGAGTTTCTTGACTGCATTGAAAATAGTACTAAAATGTAAGACCAGTGTTAAGCTTGGTGAATATTTAAAAGTGACGATACTTTATTTATTACCTAATATTTCGGAAAATATATTTTGGTTTTGTAAAAAATAATACGCGCCACTGTACTACTACTGTACGTAGCGCGGTTTGACATTTAAATTGACTTAAAAAATAAGGTTCTTGCTAAATACGGTAGGTGCGCTGATTAGTATTTCATGTAATATTTTGTCGATAGTGAATAGAGAATTAGGTAAGAGGTAGAAATTTTGTTAGGTTTCGTCACTTATGACGTCATTATGACACATATTTGACAGACGCGACTTTTTAAGTTAACCGATATTTATCTAGAAGTAGTGGGACCGACGGGTAATATTGCATACGTATTTTTTTTTGTGAAATGATTCTTTGTACTGCATTTGCTTCCTCATATTTTTTCCTAGAATCATGCCCCGGGCAAGTAGCGCTTTCCCGACTTTTTCTTGAATAATTATGTCTTAAATGTGTGAAGCAATCTTATCGGACGCTGCTTCCCCTGGAATCACATCTTTAAACTCGACCCTAATAGGGTTTATTAGTAACACAATGCAACTGCAATTATTTTGAAGAAAACAACATATTTGCCAGAAGGTTATTTCTTGCTAGCTATTCAGCTAGCTCTGCTTGTCGAACTGGCGGGTAATAATTTGACTGTTACGTTAACAATCTTATGTATCAACATAAGTAAATGATCTTGATTTTATCCAGTGCAAAAAATAAAGTTAAGTACATCTAGTCAGTTATTCATTGGATAATATTTTTTGCAGAAACTCCAGTTTCTTGTTTTCAGAACCGGTCTAAAGTGAGTACTTTTTTTCTGGCATCGAAATATAAAGAAGAGTTTTTCGACTTCAAATACTGGACACTAGCTCATTGAAGGCAAAAAGTACGATTTTATTCCAACTTCATACCGATATGTATTTTTTTCTTTATAAAGTCACTACGTAGCTTTACGCAATTCAAACTGGATACTGTTACATGCTTTTTAACGATGTATGACATAGAGTCACTGCGGCTAGTCAATTAAATACATCGACAATTACATTAAAAAAAAGTACGTGTTAGAATTTCTTACTCGTTGTATGGCATGTTATTTTAAACTTGTTTTTATTTTGTAGTGTACTTTGTACTTGTATAAATAAAAAGTATCATGGTAGGAACTTCATACTATGTTTAGAAAAATAATTATTTTATTTATCCAAAGTAAACAAAAAATGATGAATGCCAACTAATAGCGTATTTTTAATCTTTTTGGATTAAATGTCAGATAGCAGTATTCTGATAAAAAAAGTAAAAATTTAAAAGGAAGTAATTCCTAATACTACTGAATAGTTATAAAATATATTATGCTAGCGGCAAATTTCTTTCATACTATTCTTTAGTAGGTTCTATAATATAAATAAATATGACAAAGGTATCTCAAAGTGTACATGTTTTTGCACGTTCACTATATCAGCCGTATGTCACAGTATTGTCTGTGCTTGTTAAAAAACTGCGTGCCTTGTAAGACCAACTAAAGGACAAGAGAATGGCTCGATAAAATTCCATTTGAAGGAAATGTCAATTGGCCACATACAGTATTCAGTATTTTTTTATTGTTCTATTTTGTCCAAGTATGATTTGCCGGCATTTCGAAACATCCTATAAACGACCAACCCTATTTCTTTTACGGGAATGTACCTGTATGCGGTATCAATACAAATATTGAACGTAAGTATATAGTCGGAGTTGTGGTTTATTTATTTGTAGGGGATAGTCGCTAAAACTTCCAGTTTGTTTCGCCAATAGAATGTTTAATCCCTTCTTGACAAAGGCTAGTTTTTATTCGGAGAAATTTAAAATCACGGGGACTTTCCGGAAATCAAAGTCGGAGGCAAAATTAGTGTTTTATTTCGTGCCTCGTTAGATAATAGCATATTATCTTTCCTAAAGCAAAATTAGAACAATTTATAAGACAATATCGTGGGTTAAACAGTAGTTTGCGTAGTTTTAATATCAAGTTGCTAAATTGAATCGTGTCTGAGCAATCGGGGCGTAAGTGTTTATCGTAAAACTGTCGATACATCGACCTATCTGGCTTGTGGTATTAAGAAGATAGTGGTACTTTATTGTTAATGGAGTGTGTTGCTTTCATATTCCATTTTTAATGTCGTGCCATTACTACGATAAATAAAATGTGAAGAGTAGAATATATAAATATGCATTTTATAAAAGGGGATAGAAATGGTCCTGTTCGTGTTGTTTTATTAGTAATGAGGTAGTACGGAATAACGTTATGCGTAAGTGTAAACATATAATAAGAATTTACTCTATCTTCTGCTACCTCACTCGTAAATATTTATGTAATTTAGTCTGACATCTTAAGATCGTGAGTAATAATTCTGAGTATTTTCATAATAAAGTATCAAACAGGCCATGGTTCGCTGTCGTAACTGATGATCTAAAATCAGATTTTTTATATCTTCACGGGCCGCGAACCTTGCATACAAGGCTCTCTACTAAGTAATTGGACTATAGGTACCACGATCATCAGTTTCTTAAGAAACCTCTTAACCACAAAGACGCTCAAAAAATCTAATTAAAGACAGCTCGTTCAAGTTTTCGTCTGTGTAAAGACATCTTAGTGAGTTTTGAGTCAATATTTTCGATTCGAATACTCAAGTTTAAAACGTCTCATTCGGTCCCGTTATACACTTCTCAGCTTGTTTATTCTTTTGAAATTTCGTATTAAGCTTCTCGGATTACAGCTGTTACGATTTCAACATTCAAATCTAAATCGTTTCGAACCAGACGGTAAAATATGAATGTTTTTGCAATGAAATAAAAACTGATGGAATTTTGCTATCATGGAATCAATAGTCTGTTAAAGAAATAGTTTATCGTGATAACAGAAATGTAATGTGATTCTTTTTATAGCTATAGATTATTACCTGGGAATAGTATTATTTAATATATTACTTTCAATAAGAATACGAGAATAATTTATAAAGCATCTATACATGTCCATGATATACATAATTTATGTATGTATATAATATTTACTTCTTTCAAAGAACTATTTCTGCTCGATTTACGTAACATGCCTCAACTTTTTCTATTTCATCACTGACTTTTTGAAAACTGAAAGCGCATAACTGCCTTCATTAACTTGAAAACATCTTTGTTGTACTGAAAAAAGAAACTGGCTCTATTTTCACTCGTTTCCAACTTTTGTGTAAGTTAATTGACTTTCATAACTATGTATTTATGCAAGGTAATGCTTGCTGTTTCTTTTGATGGCGCGTATTTACGAAAAGTGGTTTTTGAACTATTAGAAAAATGTAAGTAGTTGTTTTAAATGACAGACATTGTTATTTTCTCAATGTGTTGATTGTTTGATATTTAGACGATATCCATTTACTTGTGAAATATTAAAACCTTGATATACGCTAATGCGAGCGTCTCAGTATGATTTTATATTGAGAAAATGGTAGTATTTATGTAGCAAGTTGAGCTTGTTAAGATTTAAACTTAACATTATCAGTAGTCTGAGCAAGCTTAGGTCTTCAAATACAAACCAAAAACCTTTTCAATTTCTAATCACAAACATCTTTTGTTCTTAAAACTTAACATATTCCGTACAACAAAAATCGACCTACCAAATAAAAATATAATAATTTAAACACAGTGTAAATTAAGTTCATTGTTTATGTTCGACCGTGCTATATCCTAAGTGGGTCGTTTGGCAACATGACAATAGACTTGAAAACAATGATGAGAATAACATAACCGTTGCTCAGTCTCGTTAACTGACGAACGTAATAGTATTTGTGTTAATACTTTTTTCAGTAAATATTCTAAACCCGATTATGAGAAATTTTTGTGTAAAATCCATACATATTAATAATAGTCGAAGATCCAGAGGACAGACTAAGACAAGATAGGCAAATGTAGTGTAAATAGGCATGAGCGAGTGTCAGAGTTCCGAACGATGTCGAGGATAAAGCGAAGTGGTGAAGAGAGATTAGAAAGGCTGACTCCATTACGAGTGAGTCCCTAAAATGCCATAGAGTAGCTCTTCTTAGAGTTTGAGTTTCTTATTATTGGCAGAACATTTATTCTTGTTCAGGTTTCTATGAAAATAGTCGATATGTCAAAGATTACATTTTTGTATGCAAAGTTAGGTGTTTGTAGTTAAACAACGTACGTTAAAACGCTTCTTCATTTACCAGGCACTTTCGGACCTTATCTCTATCAAAGTAGCTATATTAATACCGGGGACGTCATATTAAGTAACGTCCAAGCAAAATTGTCGAGATGGATCGTTATCATCGTCGTAGAATAATGTAATATTCCTTTACAAATAAAGACATTAATATCACGTTTATTATAAATTGTCACAGATATACCATTGGCCAATACAGAGATCTCAATAAAGCCTCTAAATACATTGTTGCCGGCTATCCGTGTGGCATAAATAAATCTTGTTTTGTGATCAAAATTCCTATTATATTCTACGCTTATTTATTCAACCTGTTCGTGTTTGTTTGAATGATTTCATTCGAAGTCACTCCCATCAACCCACGCGAACGAAAGCCGAAAAGAAACGTAACTTTTTTTTTGTTCCGTGTTGTACGTCCCCTACATCTCAACTCATAACTCGATCGCATAAATCGATTTCGTATACAGTTACATCGATTACGAAAGATCGATCCAATTGTTGCGATTCTTACGGCGATATACGGGTGGTCTTATTTTCGGTAACTGGGTAACTAGGTATGTGTTTAGTGTGGTGAATTGCTATTGTTTTGAATAACACGTAAAGGCAATTTTCTATAAATAATTGAATCGAAACGAGAGAAGGCTCAACAAAAATTGAAATTGTAATTGGTTGATAGCAGTCGTAGTAAATTGCACGGGTAAATGATACTACTTGAGTCTCGGAGCTTTTTTCTCATATACAATTCATTTCGAAGCCGTATATTTCTTGGTGTATAAAACTATCACTATATCATGTGAGTGCAGGTTGAAGTTATGTTGGCCTCATAAGGAAAAAGGCCGTAACGATACACGTTACAATTCAAGCGTTTCCTGTCGATATGTTCACGATCGATCAACAGGTTTGATTCCTGGTCGAGCGGGTTGTGGCAAGTTTATAGTGACGAGACGCAACACACGGAAACTATTGATCAAGATTTAGATGCTCGACATCGTTAATCAATCATCGATGACCAAAAAGTGGTAATAAAATCATCACTAATTGGTAATAATGACTTCGAGGCGCTAAAAGTGTGCTTTCGAATTCAAATTGATCGTATTCCTATCAATAAAAATGTATCGTATATTCTAACAGGCTAACTAATTTTAATTAACAAAAAGTAGTTTAGTGCCGTACGCGGTTAGGTTTAACTAAATTATGGTTATCAAATCATTCCTTAAATATTCCGACCGTTTAATTGCTGACATAAATTCTCGACACAGATTTTAATGTCCGTTGTAAGTTGCAAAATTTTAATGTAATTAAGAAATATTTAAACCGATTTCAGATATTATGTCTGGCGGGGCTTCACTGTCCATTCTTCTAGATTGAATTATTGGTTCATAAATTCACAACCCATTTTTGAAATCGCCTCTTTCTCACTCCGAAATAAGTTCACTCGATAATAATCTCTCCTAGCGCAACAGTTTCTTTTTCGCGTCGATGTCCTACCAACTTTTTGAAGGCCAGGCAACATTTTAAGTAGTACAAGTACTAGTAGTAGTCTTTTCGCAATGTCATCGTCATTTCCAAAACTGAGAAATAAACGAAACAATATTCCGTTAATCGCCACATTTGACCTGTAAACCGTAAAAGCGAGCCCAAACAAGTCAGTATTTCTATTAACTTCCTGACGCAAGTGTCGGTCTACCAAAATTATCGTCGGACAAGTGAGTCACATGGGACCGGTTCCCACACCTACATTGCACCCACGCACAGAAACATTGACATCACTTATGTAAGGGTTGTTACGTATATACTTTATTTTTTTGCATTTCGATCGTAATACTGTCGTAAGTGGTTATTGATTTTATGCTTTCTGTGTAGTTTTTTATTCTTTAAAAATATGAACATCTCTCGTATTATTTTGACTTAACTCTCTTATTATCTTGTTTCGGGGACTTTTACATAATGTGCAAATATTTGTTTGAATTTGTTTCGCCTAGAAAATACCTCAGCCAGTGCAAATTTTAAAATTGTATTGTCATAAATTCACATTAATATTTAAATTTAGTATTCTTCATTGTCTTCATCATAAATGAATTCGTGGTACGAAAAATACAGAATATATTCCAATGCTAAAGAGATTTTATTAGCAAACTAATCAAATGAGGCTTAACTTGTACTCCTTACCAGGAAATCCTGAAACACAAGCTAACCAAAATCGTCTGCTAATCAAATTACGAACAATCGTTCCGATTTCAAGGCATTCATTGAGCAGCAAATCGAACAAACATTATCTCTAAACAAATATTTAATTGGCATTGCTAATTGCTGAGTCGGTGCTATTGTTCCGCTGGCAATTCTTTCTCACAATTGCCATTGTGGTCGAACAATGTTGGGAGCTGACCCCAAGGATCATGATGCAACGGACGACAGAGATCGAACTTGAGGGGAAGCGATGGGTTCTAAGAACACTTACTTCTGGTGGGGTATACAAAGACCAATAATTATAATTAACTTTAATCTTAATATGTTACCAAGTGCAAGTTAGTTATTGTTCAAGTGAATGCGTTTGTTTTGTTTACAATTGAAGTGACATTTACTTTATACCAGTTGAAATAATTCAAGCGTTATACACACATTTTGTAAATACATTTTAGCAGTTATAATCGGACTATTAGGTTGATCTATGATGATACGATCGATTTATTTCTATTATAATTGTGTGAGTTATATAAATTTCTCTTATATCCATTGAAAACTATTTATTTTAAGTTAACGATTAAATCATTGAGTCAAAAACTAAATACAATTTGTTCATTGTTACAGGTGTGAGAGACGGCGACATAATTTAAGTAATGCGAACACATAGGTGTCACAATTGTTGCGTAAGTACCAACTTTTATAAAAATACAAATAAGATTTTTTGTGAGACAACCATTTTCTACTATATTTACCTAATTCTAAAGTATTTAGTATCGTGCTTTAAAATAGTCCATTTCGATTTATTTGGATTGGATATCGCTATTTTCTGTAGCTCTATTTGGTGATAGAATATCTTAACGTACTCCAGATATAGCTATGAGTGTGACTGCGATAATTACTTCAAAAAACTAAATTTCTATAATACCATTTGATTGATCTAGGGGCGGCTCCTTAGTGCAAATCTAATAAGCCTTCGCCCATTCATTTGCAATTCGCCACGCGTACTTTACAAGCATTAATAATATAGCAGTTATAGCTTGATTTATATCGACTTAAAAAGATAAGCCCAAAATGTAATCTGATCAAAACTTGTATACGAAAATTGGTCTGCTTTTTCTGTAGCAGTTTGCAAATGGCTCAATTAAAAGTTGCGAAATAAACTTGCATTTGAATAAAAAATACGTATTATCTACTGCAAATATCAGTTTCGCCTGAGGCTTCTTAAAACTGATAAATGGGTTTAGTTTCTTCTTTATACTCCTACGGTCAATGTATTCGTTTGAAATTTGTAGGTGGCCAGTAGTGAACTTTCTAATAAGTAGTCTAGTCTGCTGTTTGCGTTGCAGAATTATGATCTTATGTAAGTCTATGCAAATATCTTTAGTACTTGTTGTTACACACGTGATAATAAATAGTGTCCTAGTCGGCACTAAACAATGAAAGGCACATTGTCGTAGCAATAAAATGGCTATTTTTTTACGAACTTTTCTGGTGCTAACTGTGAGTTTAATGGCCTTTTCGCTCTTTGATGTCACACTACTCAGACCTTCGGGAATAACACAATTATATTGAGAAATGGAATAAAAAAAGCCGTTCCTATTTTATTTGTCTTAATTTTAATTAATTTCCAAAGTCCACCTGCCAGTGACAATTTTGTTTATTTAACCACTATTACCAGGATCAGGTTTTATTGGATTATGACCGTGAAATTTGATGAAGTCAGATCTATAAAGATTGTTTGGCTTTGAAATTAAGTTGTTAAAGTATGGCATTGATTTAAACTTTTATGTCTTTATTTTATAGATGCAATCGTCGACGCCGGCGTTCCTTTGACTCTCTTGCCTTAGGCTTATACTTATGTATTATATTCCACGTATCTCCATGAGAAAATGCTTTACTTTATGATAAATAATTAGATTATTCTGGTGGTATAAGGGTCTTATTACCCGTATAAAAAATCTATAAACAAATTACATCGTGTTGAAACCTTGCGTGTCAAAAAGTTATTTAATGCATTTTTTGAGGTCATACAAATTCCTCACCGTGCTCTTGGCCAGCGTGGTGGATTTAAGGCTTAACGCCTCTCTCGTTCGGGAGGAAACCCTTGTGCAGCAGTGGGACAGTCAGTTGTTTTTTATTTAGTGTGTTTAAATTTCTCCCAACTTTCTATCTTTCTATTACGTGTGTATAAAAATAAATTTCTTCTAAGTAACAAGGGTTTAGTACTCCCATTTTTCTTTCTAACAAACAATGGGCATATGTATTTCATATCTATAACATAGTATGTTCCTAAACTCGCTTCACAAGAATGCCACAACCTCGGCCATATTCAGCAGTGGACATTCACAGAGAAATATGATGATGATTAAATCTGGTTTTATGGGCCATAAATATCTTTGTCTAAGCTCGTTAAATAACCTAAAGTGGGCGACTTCTGTTTACACAACTTATTAAGAGAACGAGTAATTGTTTCGCTAATTAATAGAACAGGTTATGGGCTTGATTAAATTCCAATAATTGTGTTTAAAGGTTGCCACTGTAGAAACGAATATATTTTGTGGTTATTACCTGTGCTAAATGGTTAAACGAAGGCCGTTCTTGTCTTAAGGCTTTATTAGCAACTATTTTTAGAAAAGCTTAAATAATAGAAAGTCAGAAACGGAATTAGAGTAAATCCAAATTAATTAATTTTGAACGTATTTTTTTTCTGTCCGCAACTTAGTCAGCTTTAAAACTATTATCGTAATATTATTAGGTTGAATGATTTATTTAAATGACTAATAATAAATGGGTTACTGTATATAGCATCGACCAATTAAGCAAAAAAATAAATAAACGAGCGAATTATATTTTTTATCTCCATACAAAAAAAAAATAGACAAATTCAACACCAACAATTTAGCAATAAAATAACTGCACTCATTTAATAATCGTACAGATTGCTAAAAAGATACAGTTACGTTAATATTTCATTGCAAAATCGTCAAACAGCATTTCGCTCCACTTCCAGATTAATCTTTGGTCATAAAACCGTTTGTTTTATTGAGTGGTTTCAGTAAATGTATAAGCGAAATCATTATACCACTTTAACGACATGCCTCACGATTGTGTATGATTTTATGAGCCTTTATTTCATTATAAAGGCTTTTAGTTTTATCAATATTTATGTGATATATCAAAGGAGTGTGTGGGATGCTTGTGTGAATTTGTTGAAAACACAAGACTATAGATAGTATTTTTGTAACTAAATGAAAATTTAAGCGAATCACTTATTTGTCTTTTAAAGTACGATTTTTTTGACATTACCTGATGAAGTATGTACTTATAAAAAAGTAATGTACTTATTGTTCATAAAAATGTAAAACAAACGTATCAGACGACTTGATTGCTAGTAGTGGGCAGAAGTGTCCAATCCGATATTACGACTCGGTTTCTATATAGAGATAAAAGTCAAAGTGTTATAGGAAATGCATATTCTATCCCACATTATAGGTGATACTCCCAAGAGAAATTACAGAATACATTTATGTTCAACATAAAATTACTAATTTTATTGACTACTGACAAAGCTTCTACGTTCCAAAGCGCTACTGGTATGCGATAAGTAATTGGTCTTTAGCATAACAGCTAAGAAAATATCCCAACAGGTTTTTGTTCTTGGCAGACCCTGTCAATATCATATCAATGTATAATCCAATATCGGATAACTGGACCACAAATATTCGCTGTTTACCTAACAATTTTATGTCAATCTTTAATGTAATTCAATTGCAATCGCATAACGAAATCGATTCATTAAACCGCCCACCTACTTTGACAAAATGTTTCTGTTGTAATATTATAATTATACTCGTACCAACAATTTGCTAAGTTAACTATGTTTTATAACAGTTTAGATAATTTTGTTAAGCCAAAGCTTAAGTAGCTATTTATTTATTATTGTTTAACTGCAGTCTTGGATAAAACTAATAATTTGGTATCATTAAACTTAATGGCTGCTGGTTCTGCAATCTATCTGTGTAGAAAGTTACGCATAAGATAAACGATTTGCAAGCTTAAAAAAGGTATGTAATACTTTTTTCATGAAAACCATTATTTGCCACTTTGTCCGTACGCTCAAACGTCTTCAATATTTTTGTACGAAGGGGTTTCCAAAATAGCATAAATTCGACTTTGTAAGCAATCGAAAAGAAAATAGTTTCCTGCCAAAATCGATCACAAGAAATCGTTTGATAAAAATACCATGACAATTGTCTTAAGCATTCACAGAAATCAAATATTAATACTATTTAAACGACCGGTAGCAATTCCATCTTTCTCTTTAATCATAATCAATATTCATCGGCAAGCGATTATTCTCGGCTAATTTATCTACTACTGGGTGGTATCGCCTTAACTAATGTAGTATTAATTCATAGATGTATTCCAAAGCATTTCCTTTTATAATCCCTAAGTAACCGTTTGCGATAAACCTCTGAGACGCATGGGAACCGGGAAGTGTGTGACCACAACGCGGTATTCATCAATATGAAATAACGAATGGAAGACTAGATTTTATTGTGTTCTGTTATTTCTTGCGTGAAGTTGTGAATGGGTTGGCTGTAAGGTAGTGCGTTGCAAGGAAATGTGTGTAGGTATGTAACAAACATTATAACTCGATTTACATTCTAGACTGCGCTTTTTGCAAATGCTACTGTTGTAATTTAAAATGTACGGAAATTTTATACATGATAAACTGACGATTGGTAAAATTGAGTTAACCCTAAAGAAATAATTGCTTCTTTTGCTTTAAGTCTCCTTTAAGTCCATAGATGGCGTATCCAACTTGAGTCGAAGTTAAAAATAAACAGCATTAAATTGAATATAACATTAATATAACATGTAAATTAATAACCAAAATTGAGTAGTCAATATTTCAATTGACTTATAATTTCGTCATAAAAACATTCGCATTCGTTAATTCAGTGTGATTGATTAACAAACAGACTGACAGACGTTTAACCTTTCTTATAGTGTTTTTTAATACTCAATTAAGTTCAAAGTGGATTGATAGGCAGTTTACTTTAAGATTTTTTTGCAGTTGATTATGAAAGTTCAATGTGATTGACAGTAACCTCTCGTCTTAAACATCTACTACATACAACACTTATATTCTTATAGAAAGGTCATAAGCTCATTTGTAGTGCCTTCTGTATGGTATATGTACATATACCATACAGAAGGCACTACAAATACATACTTATCATACTTGTGTATGTTTACCTGTACACACTTGCCGTCAATTTTTTTAAATCTAAATAAGTTCTGAACATAGACTCAAGACATATGCACTTGTTTTTGGAGCAATATAACATGTTTTGTTCTCTTATTAAGCGTGGCGTAGAAAAGGCTTCGCTATACAAGTCTGTATCTCACGTTTTACTTGATTTGGCTAAGTCAAACGGCTTTAAGTATAAAGTCGTTTGAGCTAGCTGGCGTTATTCTAGCTACTGAATACATCGGATAATTTGTACAGTTATTGTGTACGAAAATATCGTCAAAACCTGTTACAGTAGTGCAGCAGATGTTAATATATAACTGCAGACTTATAGCTATATGTAAATGTAGAAATATAAAGGGAGGAAACGCACGCACCTGTCTTCCGTAGGCGGTGCGTTTGCGCATCGGTCGCCTTTGCTGAGTAAAAAAGGATTAAAAATAAAGCATTACAAGTGTCCAGCTTGTTTTCGAGCACTTAATTTAATGTTAGTGAATATTTTTTCCTTTAGTGTCGTTATTTTTTGTCAGTATTTTTTTAAGTTTGCAAAACACCTGTTGTTTTGAAAGCAGAAGGCTAATGAACTTAGTACTTAAGTCTATGCTTTAAAATGTTAAATTCCATTGATGTATACTTGCAATTTAATGGTCAATTATAGGTATCTTACCAATCAAGTACTAAATATTAACTTTACGAAACCTATCCTAGCATTAGAACAACCACAAAAATACATTTAACCATCATACATTTCAGAACGGATTGCTTTATAGGTGCACATTACGTTTAATACCAAGATACTAAGGCACTTGAAGTGGCCGCTCGCACCCAACACGGTACGGCCTTTGCGTTTCGTCACAGCCACATTCCTTTATCTAGCGTCGACTTGTCTCACTTGCCGACAAACACGTTGATTTATGTCCCAAGTTATTCTAGTTTTGGGAACGTCCAATTAAAGTAAGACGAATTTGTACAAAAGATTTAAGGTGCGCTTCGATTGTAAATAAAACGGGATTTTTAGAAAAAGATATAAAACGTCAAACTGGACCGGTTCAATTCATTAAGTATTTTATTAGGTGTGGACTGACTGCATTTGAATATGTAAGTTGGCGTAATTTATACACACACTTTTGATAACGTTCAAATAAAAAAATGGTGATAAAAATGTTTTTACGCAGCAGTATCAAAACATTGTATATGGAAATACTTATGCTTACATAATATAGTATTTTAATGTCTTCTAGATATACTTTCCCTACAAAACTCCCCTAAAGCTTCTTCACACTTAGTCAAATAACAAACAAACATTCTCTCTTTACAAATGCAACATTATCATGATAATGCATTGTATCCCTTTTACTTTCCAATGACAGCCACGTATAAAGTGCGCAGCATATGGCTACCATAGTTTGTTACTTCATCGAATACCGAAGTGAAGCCTACTAAAGGTAACAGTTGTTAGATAGTAGAAGCTCACTTTAGTGCACTTCATTGACTACTTTCTTCATTCTTTTCTCTCTTCCTGGCTATTCGTCTCACATAGTGGTAGGGTCAGCCTACCTTAAACTCTTCCTCCACTTCGCCATATCCTTGACGACGTCATCCTTAATCTCACATGCTTCATATCTCGCCTCCTGGTCTTGGGTCTCCTTCTTGGTCTAAGCTGAGCTAAATATTAAAAAAAAATAACTATTTTTTTAAATAAAATTACAAATATAACTAACTATTGAGTGTACTAGGAGATATTTCTCCTAGTGCAAGAAATCGCGCTGCAGTTGCGACACTTACGTATTTATTCTATTTGCTGTAACGCCTATAAAGGCGAAAAAAGTTATCTATTACAGTCAAAATAGGCGCAAAAAGTAAGCCAACTAAATAGTTACGGTCAGTTTTTGCATACAAGTCGGTTCGCTCTGTTTCTGTTGATTTCTTACGGACGAAAGCGAAATTCTGCGTACACAGTATGTAGGGTTGGTAGTTACAAAAGAATTGTTGAATTGGTATATTTTTTATTTACATTACGTTAAAGTTACTCTATCTATTCTGTACACACGTTCTAGTTAACTATATCAGTGTGAAATCTGATTTTTTTTTTAAAGTTTTGTGTAGTTTGAGGTTTATAAAGTTGTTATGTAATTCTTTAAATATAATTTTATTCTTTACTAGCTGACCCGCGCAACTTCGCTTGCGTCACATAAGAGAGAATGGGTCAATTTTTTCCCCGTTTATGTAACATTTTTTACTGGTACTCTGCTCCTACTGGTCGTAGCGTGATGATATATAGCCTATAACCTTCCTCGATAAATGGGCTATCTAACACTGAAAGCATTTTTTAAATCGAACCAGTAGTTCCTGAGATTAGCGCGTTCAAACAAACAAACAAACAAACAAACAAACTCTTCAGCTTTATAATATTAGTATAGATTGAAGGGACTTTGTCAACATTGACGTCTCTTTAAATATCTTAAGCAATAGTTCACGACTTATTTATTAAAAGTAATCATTACCTAAGGCACTCGTTTTTACTTGATTATAATCAATTCAAGCGCCTATCAAAAGAACTTTGTAATTCATCTAGTTAGTTCAAATGTCAAACACAACCACTTCGCAATAGCGCTACTAATATTTATTATACCTACGGGTTTCAATAAATTAAACTATCTATGTCCACAAACGTAGGTTGTATCAGTCCATATACTTAATACTAGATTGGGTACTGTGGCCTCGTGAAAGGCAATCTCTAGCTTAATGTAACTGTTATGATTATGAAGTCCATATTTTACAGCGCTAATAGCTATCTAGCTATTCCAATTACGATTAAATTATATATGTATGGATTTGACCTTTGAGGCTCGATTAAGTGTCCTTCTATATAGAACTAAGGCAGCATTCGATGAGGTACTTTTGCAATCATTAGTTTTCTATTCCACTTCTGTTTTTGGTAAAATTAACGATTTATCGTTGTTAGATATTCTTATTAGAGAAAATTTCAATAGATTTAATGTTTATAAAGTATAATTGACGAAATAAAACACATAAGTGAAAACAATGTGTCAAAATTATGCAAATTTTGCAAACTGTTATTCTCTCTCCTATTATTGCCTTGAAGCTTTCCTTTACTTTTGAAAGAAAAAATCAAGATCTTAAGGTAATCAAGAAATAAACCGTTAAATTTTATTGAAATGTCTATCGTCTACATTTTGGAAAGGGCTGTTAAATCAAAACAACGCAACGCTTCTACCTAAACAAGTACATACATGCTTAACTAACCCACAAACAATTTTAATTGTGCTTTGTTAACTACCGTTAATTACTTACCTTAAGATAAGACTTCAACAATTACCTTCTATATCGTACAACACGTAGACCATTATTTTACCGGTATATTAAAATATTGCAGTCAGCAGCCCTAACTAAAGCGGTCCGACCTCTTGACCACAATTCCATTGTTTTGTGTGATGAAAAATGATCACACAGTCTATTATAAAGCTATTATTATAATCAGTTTCGTTTTTGTATAATGTATACGGAGTTATGAATAAAACTTACTTGTTTTACTTTTATGCCTCAAGCTATGTTTTGTTAGTTTTCTTTTTTTTTTTCGTTTGAGAGATTGAACTCTTGTGCTTTATAGCCTATTGTGCAAATATTGAAGTTGCAATAAATAGTTATAGTATATTTTGTTCAATAATATTATGTTTTTTAAAGAAAATCTTTAACGCGCAAATAGAACCTTGGCTATCGAGTAAAATCTAAGTTTGCGAAGTTCATAAATAATATAGTAATGGGACAAATAATGAACTACTTAAATTAAATGTCAGATACTATAAATGGACTATCTTGGCATCAGACTATTATTAAGTAGGTAAGTACTCGAATCAGAACGTCACCTAAAAAAATATTCACGAAAAAAATGCGGTACGGTACATAGGTATTCTATATAGGTAACTTTAATGTACCTACCGATTTTAGTCATTAAACAATCACCGTGTCTTCTACCGGCCAAACATAACTACCATTAGTACATCTTGAAGATCAGTAAACGATACATGTAGGCAATCAGAAAACGATACGACGATATTGAATATTTATGAGCAATAGTTTCATAACAAAAGAGGAAGATTACTTAGATTGCTCAATTAAATAGTTGCGACATAGAATGGGACTGTCAATTTATTGGAGTGACAAAGCTGTTTAATATTTTCTGTTACGCCTACTGCGTCGGTCAACGGTTGATATTTGTATTGTGTTAGTATATGTGTAATTATGTATTCATTCACGATAAACTTTTGCCGTTCAAGTTTGTATTGAATTGCGATGTGTGCTCCCACTGGCTGGTAAACAATCAGTAGCGCAATTCTGTAAAGTGTGTACTATCGAATATCGAGTTTGAAATTTAAAATGTACTGCCAAAATAGTAGAGACGCTACACCGATAATCGTGTAAAATTTCTCGATAGCTAGCCGTTTGTCGGTAGTTGATAGTAGTAGAGAATCGAGCTATAATAGGTGAAGCAACTCTAGCACTTTATCCTATAGATGATTGGCCGCATAGCACTTGATCTGAGCGTCTCCGTGCTTTGGGATGGCACATAAAATGTCGGACCCGGTTCTCGTCAAATGCCACAAGGCGGCTTGAACAACGTTGACACAAAGTTGACCACAAACTAACCATACGATGAATCACATCAGATTTTTTTTTTGTAGCACAGTAATAATTAATTTTCAAATTTGCATTGACCCAGTCAAAATTTGTAATCAACACTTCAAACACTGACATACTTGCATAGTAAATTGTTATCTTCAACGGTGTGAACTGTTACAGTACAAACTGTTTACAAAACTACTACTTTCGCACAAAAGCACTCTTGTTAATTTTATAGCGTGTAGAGGGCGTTGTTTCGCTATTGTACTGTTTTCAATTCCGTTTTATGAATATTGAACATGGACTTTATGACTCGTACTCATGTCTTCACTACAAATAAGGGTACTTAGAACTAGTGAGTAAGCTCATGTCGTAAATTTAAGTACTTATTTTATTTATTTTGCTGTCACTTAGCTCTTCTTTAAGTGTGTTGTCTTAACTTGGTGCTAATTTAATACGAAGGTTCAATACTGACTTTAAAAAGCCTGCTGACATTTTATTACTTTTTCGTCGAAATCAAAGCAGTTAATGTTGAAATTATGAAACTTGTAGGTAGGTAAACGTGTAAGTGTTGTTCTCTAATCTCTGTCTACCCCTATAGTAAGAAGGCGTGATTTTATGTATGTATGTGTGCATGTGTCAATTCAATGCTTAGTAATCAACATAGAACATACAATAGTGTAATATGCGTCGAAAACATTTATCATACCTTTTCAAACGCGTAAAAATCGCGTCTACGAAAATATGAGCAGTAGGTAAGGCAACTAACAGTCAAACTGACAACTGCTAACTTACTTGCTTTAACTTCAGTAATTATGCATTCGTCATCACCCGAATTAATTCGTCACCGTACAAACAAATCAATCACAAACATTGCATTTGACACTGCATAACTGAATTTTATCATAATAAATTACTCGAAGATAATTGAGCACGACTAAGCATAGATCATTACGTCTCCAGTTTCGGTATTGCTCGGAGCTTTACTAATCTAATCTGTTGTTGTTTCAATATTATCCAATAAGATTTGGTTATGCATAATTAATGTTTTCTACCGTTTATTCGATAGTATTGAAATTGGTCTAGTATTTTGCAATGGTTTGGGACACTAGTGGCTTATCATGACAAGGAACGATAAAGTTTCTAATAGATGTAGCATACGTAATGTTGTACATGAGATCTTGCAAAAGATACGGCGTACAGCATATCCGAAAGAAACGTATGGATAGGAAATGCATTTACGATGATATTTTTCTTTTAAACTTGTCTTTCCATCTTCTTAGCATCATTGTCGATTATTCTCATTATCCTTACTTAAAGCATATTCATTAATGAAAAGAAATACGTGTAAAGAATTTATCACTAATCTAGCCCTCTTAAAGCCAGCCACAATCAATCCGTAATAGAGACACGTCTAGCCACGCATTCCAGACATTTTCACCAAAGGAAGCATTCACTTTAAACGTTCTAACTTCCATTATACAGACGTGAGGTGTAAGAACCACACATTCGCAATTCGCCAACAATATTTCACAACACGTTTGTTACGTAATAAATACTACATTATAGGAAATAATAATGTTTCGTGTACCGTGAGACGGTGAGATACGGGCATGGTTCTTCGAGGTCGCACAATCTCTACTTTCTATGCGAAGTGGAAAAGCTTTGACTAATCACTGAACTATCTTGTAGTTAACCAGCTTCTGTTTGCTGTTTGACTCTCTTTTAAAGGAGTGCCGTTGCCGTTTACTTTATTGTATTGGCCAAAGTCACGAATAGTCTAGTGTGATGAGGTCACTAGTTACCGTTTAAAATATTCCTATATAATATTTGGTCCTTAGTATAGACATAGTAATGTCTATTACTATCATAAGTATAATAATATTTATAGTCTAAATAGTCTTAATAATCCTTCTAATTAGGCTTTACATTAAAGAGTTATCATTATTGCTTAAGTGCATACATAACGTAACTGTCAATCAATGTTTGAAAGCTATGCAGCGTCGTAGAAAACCTCTTGTAAACAGACTGAATAACAATATCTGTTATAATATTAACATAAGTACAAAAGAAAGTATTTCTGTAAGGGATTCCACTACTTGTCTTATTTATATGCAAACGTATGAGATTAATTTATATATTGAATGTCAGCTTCTACTGGCAAGCGATGGTTTATGCCTTGTCAATATCTTTTCCTGGTTGACTGGTTGTATTGTAAAGGAATATTCGTGCGCTGCCAATTTATATGTAAACGCACGCGGCGCTTTGGCCACTACCTTTTAAATATCAACCCTTTAAGCCTATTAAATCAACTGCACTCATTGCTCGAAGTATTATGGTTTAGTTTTACACTTCATAAATTAATATTTGTAACATTCTGTAATAGCTGTTCCTGCCCTTAGGCCTGTTGACTTAATCTCGCTTGACACTTGAACTTAAATTCTATCGTTTCTAATTCGAGCTCATGTTAAATTGTGCTTTTAAATTCTAAACTAACACTTTATTAAACGCAAATTTTTAATACAACTAATTGAATTCTGAGTGATGAGTTTCGTTGAGAAACTCAAATTTAATCAGTATCTGATCATGCGCTAGTTTGGAATTTAAGAGAACTATTTTGATAATGACTCGAATCCAATACGCATTTCACCATTAACAGTGTTAGTCCTATTTAATAAGGGGCGACCTATTGCTATTTAATATTAGTTAATTTTCCACTATATTCCGAACTAAAAAGACATGGACAAATAAGATAATTTGCTTAACATTTACGCCTACTTAATGCTAAGCGACCAGTTAGCCACAAAACCCATAAAGAAACAAGCTCTAACATTAATGTTGAAAGTAGGGAAAGGCTTTCTGGTCAGACAAGTGATGAGCAATATTTGTACATGTCATTAAGGTTTTTAGGTCACTACCTCAGATCACATTTTGCTACTGTTATAAGAGAAATATAATGTAAAAATGTGGTTAAAAATGTAGCTAATAATGAGTGTAATAAAAGTACCTCTTTAATATCATATAATGTTTTTTTAGTTCTATGTATATTTTTTATAATGTACTTACTGTTAAAACTATAAATTATGGGAGGTGTACAAAATTCGGAATTTAGTACTTCTGTGGTCCGTAGCCTTACGCAGCTGACTATAGCCTGTTTGATACAGCTACTTTATTTTGAATATACACAAAATCATTGATTATAATCTAGATAAATTGTACATGCCAAAGTTCTATACTAAGTTGTCGGAAAACTTATTTGTCTGTGTTGACCGAATATATCCAAAACGCTAAATCTTCATAAAACATATTCTATAACTTTCGACTAGTAATATTTTAAAGCTGTCACATTAGCAACATTCGTCTTAAACCTTTCGTCCAGATGTCCAAATAGCGTAAAATTTATAGCAGTATTATAGTGGGACAAGCAGTTATAACCATTTATGGACAGCAATATTTGTATGTGGACGTAAACAAATTGTTCATGAATTATTGCTCTGTTGTTACATCAAACGTTTGGATATGAATACAATAATTTGTTTCCATCAAAAGGTTTTGTCCTTAATACCGCATAGCAAGTAAAGTTACACATAGACTATACTTTTGCAGTGGTCTACCGGAGTTGAGGAAACTATTTTTCAGATTGTAATTAGTCATCTCTGAAGGATCCGTGACCTTTTAAACTTGGCTTATATCTAATCTTGGCGGTGCGTGCAGAGAATAAATTAATATTATTTTTGTATGAAAATAACATCGAAGAAATTATGAAAACTCGTAGAACGATACCCAACTAGCACACAAGCGCTATAACAAGCTGCACAATGGCCGGTTAAAGGTTTTTTATAACGCCTTAGGCTCCTTAGTAAGAAGTATAGTGGTTCTATAAGCGGCTACAGATCTCTTGTAGCGTCAAATAGGCCCATACTGTCCAGCTTATAGCTCGACATTGGATCTACAGTGGTCGTAAATAGTAATTATAATAGTACGTAGTATAGTAGTAATACAGGAGCGCTAAAATAAGATGAAGGTGGTATAATCGCGCTACAAGAGCTTTTTCGCAGCTTCGTGGCGCTTACCAGCTGTTGTACAGAGGTGGTTAGCGCCACGAGCGTTCGAAAAAGCTCTTGCAGCGCGATTATACCACCTTTACCTTATTTTAGCGCTACTGTGTAACGGTTATAAATGCTAACGCTCTAAATTAGTAATATAGTCGGTTTATTATGGTGTAAACTAAATATATTTTTTTAAAATGAATCATCAGTGACAAATGAGGAGACATTTTATTTTTACGGATTGGATTACTAAAATAACAAGTAGTCTATCGCTTTTATTTCTTTGTGTACGTGATATGAAAGTGCGAGTTCCAGTTTGCTGTCAATATATATGTATATTATCGTCAATATTTTCATGCGCCCTCAAAATATTCAGTTTTAAGTGCAAAAATTATATAGATATGTGGATTTGGAAATTGTATTTTGAACATAAATAAGACTTTGAGGGTTACCGATAGTTTAATTAGGGTTATACGTAATAAAAAATGATTTTAATTATGTTAACGTTACCAGGCTATAGATTTATATGATCTTCAAAAGATCGTAATAACCTCAAAAAATATGTTTACCAAATGCTATAATGGCGTCTCGATCAAGCAGCTCTCAGAGTTGGTTACATCTGCTCTAGCGCCTTAAGCTGTACAAAGGCTCTAGTGTTTGCTGTTGTAGACCTCAAGCTTTTGCAGTTGTGGCATAGGAGTGCTTCAATATAACTGTTTTGGTCGCACACCAGCATTTTACTCGTACTTTTAGGGGTCAGTCGTTGAATATTAAAATAGTTTGAAAATCTTTTTTTTTTTTATTTTATTTTATTTTATTTTATTTTATTTTATTTTATTTTATTTTATTTTATTTTATTTTATTTTATTTTATTTTATTTTATTTTATTTTATTTTATTTTATTTTATTTTATTTTATTTTATTTTATTTTATTTTATTTATTCTTTAAAAACAGTTGACAGACTGAACCACCAGTGCACCTATGTAAAAATATTATGATAATAATTTTAAGCTTTAGTATAAAGGTATATTACTCGGTTATAGCGCTTTAGGTGCTTAACATAATTCTGAAATCCCCATGGCTGTAAAAATGTTTCGAATGATACCTTATACATCTATTTGCCGTACAGAAGCCTTACAAATATCTGATATAACGCTCAAGGCGCTATTAAAGACCTACGCAACTCTTTTATAGATGAGTAATACACTAGCCCTAAAAAAATCTGTTATAGAACCTAAGGCATTACAAAAAGCTTATTTACGCTCTTGAGCGCTATACGCGCAACGCATAACTCCGTTTAAACTCCTTTATCTCCTAAAGTCCCCTTATACAGTTAACGGTGTTATAGAAGATTCCATTAACTCAGTTATACTTCCCTAGGCTGTCTAGCGATGCAATTACATGCTCATATATCACTATAAGTCATTAGTTTCCTACTAAACGGCTACTGTCCCGCCTAGCTGTTAAAGGGTTTTTTAAATAGCTAGTATAGAACTTATAGAGAATTGTACAGCATTTGAACGACTCTTATGCAACTATCAGGCTGTATAACGACTGTATAAGCAGCTTGTGTGCTAGTTGGGTAGTTGTTGATTATGATTTTAGCTATCGAGTCCTGCGAGGTCTTTGGTGTTTTGAATAAACCTGTGTAAAAGATCAGATCTAAACGACTAGAAAATAGTTTTTTTTTACTAAAAGTCACGAGATAAGAAAAATCTCTTGATGCATTCCTTGCAATTAACATCCACGCAGTAGATTCCCATTTACCAAGTTTTTATTGCTTCATTAAAGCGTAAGGCGCGTAAGAAACTTTACTAGGATTTCCTTACGGCCTCTAAACAGTAATGTGTGTAAAGTTACCGTTTTAGACATGATTCATTGAAGAGAAACTTGGTTTTAGACACGTTTGCTTAGAACTTTACATTAGCCATTTGTGTATTTTGTATGTATAAATTCAAGTTCCTAATACGGTTGTTACTTAAATGGTAACCAACTATTTTATCGAAATTCGAATGGCTGTTCTTTTACTAAAGCGTGTATGATATTTTTGGAGTGATTTACCGAATCAAAATACATTGCACTATTGTCGAACGTACAATTTTTGTTTAATATAAAACTCAGCAATGGATATCGGCTCACCAATGTACTCACCAGTAATAAACCGTTCATTCCTTCACATTAATGTTCTTTATAAAATGACAGGAGTTGAAACAACAAGGATGCGTTTAACAAATGAAAAACAAACAACATTTGTATGTCAACGATACTCTACGTGATAGACCGTTGCGTTCGTTGCCGCAACTCTCAGTATTGAGGCCAAAAGTATTAGCACTTATTATCAGCAGCCACGCACACCCAACTTCCTATAGAAAGCTTGAACAAATAACAACTAAAGAGTTCCTCTAATGAACCTATTGACAATTAATGATATATTTATAAGAGTTGCAACAGGTTTTGATGATACGTTCTTATTTATATTTGTGTAGTTATATAATTTTGTTGACAAAGTAATATAATAGACTAGCGGACCCGACGGCCGACAGACGTTGTCCTGTCTACACGTTACTAATAAACTAAAAATTAATTTAAAAAAAACACTGTCCAGCGGACAAAATTGTGAATCTAAACCATTCTGAGATCCCCTTGAACACATACAAAAAAATTAATCAAAATCGGTCCAGTCGTTTAAGAGAAGTTCAGTGACATACACACTTACAGAAGAATTATATATATAAAGATTTGTTTATACAGTTGTTCACATAAGCTGTAGCAATATTTATCATACGTCATGTAGCTGTTAAGTTCGTTTCTTCTTATTTATAAACTAAATCATACGGAGGAATCGGGCTTGTTTATCGAACTTCCGATGTACAATGGTATAAAGAAACTAAGAAAGAAATATAAAATATATGATTTGCTTTTCCTATACACAATTTCAACTGCGATTGCCGTAAAATTTCAAGGAAAATTTACTTAACCAATTGTATTCTAGAAATGGCATTTAATACCGTATTAAAGGCAATAACAAAACAAACCATTTAATTAATATTTAGCCTTTAGGCCACGATTTCTCACAACTATTGTACAGTCATTAGTTTTCCAGACATTATTGCAGGTGTATTGAACAGGAACATGCTTCTTGTTGACACTGATTGGAGTTCCGTTCACGCGTCGAGTGAAAAGTCTCCTATTACAATCACATGAAGGTATTACTTTACAGACAGCAGACAGACGGATGTACGTGTGAGATGCGTACAAGTTTTGTAAAGGAGAAGCGATATTTTACATGTCGAAACTAATGGCTGACTAGAACTTCCTGTGGTTTCGGTCATTAATAAGTATATTTGAATTGTGTTTGCCTAAATGGTCGAATGTTTTGATGAAAAAAGAAAGGCTTTATAGGGATAAAGCCAACGCTTGTCAAATCAAGCCGTTTTTTCCATCGTAGAAAATGTATTTTATCTAAAATGTTTTGATAAAAACTAAAAGCTTCAAACTCAGCCGCTGTCATACCAACTCACTTCTTACACAGAAGAAAATGCATTTAATGTGAGCAAAGTCGATAAAAATCTATTTTGAGCTGTTGATTTAATTGAAACGTAGACTTATAACGCTATGATCCCTTCTTATGACTACACCTACCTGAAACACGTTGTATTACGTCATAGGTTCTATCTCCGAAGCGTCAAGTTATACCTGTTTCTATCAGACGCGGAAAACAATTAACAGAAAATAACGAACAACTTCACTCGACAAGTGTTTAAAGATACCGATCATCCAATCAACTGTCAGTTTGAAAAAGTGCTGGCCCTGATTGCATTTTATCGATACTATTACTACACTATGCAAAGCGTGTGCAAACTAATTGAAGTTGGTAATAAATTAAATATAGTTGTAAATAAAGCTGCAGCCCCAGATAAATTATTATAGAAATTTGTATCGATATATCTATAATGGAAAAGAAAATGAACAAATTCCACTTCGCGCAAAGGAAAAAAGTCGTTTTTTTAAAGGACTCGATATCGATGCCTTTGCCAGTAACATAGCACGAAGTTCAATCAAACCTGAAACAATTATTTGTAGAAGGCATGGATGTTTCGTTAGGGAATCGTATCTACGACTTACAGAAGCACTATTCTTATTAGTTTTACTAACTTAGATGCGAGTGGCCACTGCGCCGCGAAAGCCGTTTTGAGTTTAATAACTAAGACAAATCTGTCACTTTTGTGAATGTGTTATCGGTGGGAAACATTAACATGTATGTTAAAGGAAATTTATTCATGAAGATGCGAATACTACTTATCTAAGGAATAAACAACCGTTATCTATCTAACTAACGTGTATGCGTAATGGTTATTATAACATGTGTAGTTCAATGTCCGAACAAATAATTAAAATCGTGAGGCGAATATCATTACGCTTCAGTAAGTTCATGACGAATCATGTTCACGCATACGAACTATATTAACATTTTATTACATTACATCATAATTACTTGCCAATACCGATAATACTGTTGTAAAGCACCAATAAATATGTGCTAACAACACTATTAGGTGCTGTAAAATGTTTCCATTAAGTTATTGTTAGGCGTTGTTGTAAAAATATTGCATGATTGTAATTAACTTTCTAGTTATCGTGTTGGTTTATTTCACGTTCTAATTTCAGGCTATGATTGACAAGTTTGGTATCGCGGTTGAAAAATAATTTATAATAAAATATACTTAACGTAATTTACGTTTAGTGCGAATCAAAAATTAAGGTTAAGGTTAATATTCTATCATTAAAGTCACATAGTTTGTGATCTACGGTCTTTGTTAATTATTATCAATATCAACTATAGAATTAAAAGCTATGTAAAAATGAGTACATCTCAGTTAACTTTTCCCATAGAACCTGCTTGCCCGCAAGGTTCTAAGGATATTTTTCATATGTCCTAAACACAATAATTATTGTTGAAGGAAAAGTGCAGCAGAGATCGCTGTTGGCGGTAAATTGTTACATAAGAAACTGGCATTTGTACAACATGCTATGAAATAATTTCTATGTTTGCCTCCATTGATGCTCAGATAATATCTTTGTTATTTAAAACACTCACATTGCGTAGGAGAACGCCAAGCGACGGTAGAACGATAAATTCTCTGTCAAGTAGCAAGATTATCGATAATTTTGACATCCAACACTACACTGCTAAAGTTTGGACAAGTCGTCTTTAGGAAATATAAATTTTAGATTTAAAACTTGAATATTGTATACAAGAAAGCTGTTTAATATTAATGTTCGCGAAACACCTGGTCGGACTCGTATTTCTAAAAACTCATAAATACAATGTTATGTGATACGATGGAAGTGCATGGTAACACTGTATTTTACTGCTGAGACGGTCGGCGTTAGAACTCGTTCTAGCAAATTATACATGTCGCTTTGTATCCGGTGCCTCTTCTCCGCAATAATTTATAGAATCTGCTTTCTAAACCCTACGGTTAGCTTCGACGTTTACATGTTTTAATTCAGAGACGGTATCGGCTGAGGGATATTTTCTTTATAAATTTTAAAGAGTATTGTGATGTTATTTGTGATATGTCTCGTTAGTGTATCTGTAGATCTGAAAGCAATTTATTGCTTCTGAGTATCAGATATAATTGAGTTTATTATATTGATTATTGGTTTGTTTTGTCAACCGCCTTTATGTTTCTTGGTATTCTATTCTTGAAGTTACGAGAAGTTTGTAGTTGCTAATTATACACGATTTCCTTTAGTCTTGATGTGCGTGTTAGCACCTGGCTCAGGTGCATTATTTTTTAATGTGATAATTCACACCATTGCACTATGTGAATGTGCAACTTTTATAACACAACACCGGTTTCTAACTTTTCTTCGAAAGTTAGACTTTAGAAGAAGCGTTATAATTTTACAAATACTACAAATCTCAGTTTATACCGAGTTTCCTACCAATTTTGAAGTCAAGTACATTTTAACGACAAACTTAAGCTTTCTTAGTAGCTTCGGGCTACCGTCAGACTTCTATTTCTGCAAAACTAGTCTTACTACCGTTGTATCTTCAAGATTTATCTCGTACTAAAGGAATTTTTACGATCTTTCTGCGGTTACCGCGGTAAATCTTTTGTCTAGTGTCGGTCTAGAGACACCGAATCGTAAGGATCGTACGTGTGAAGATTGTTTCGTGCGATGCGTACGAAGTAATTTGTACTGAGTTTATCTCTTTAGGAACAGAATTCTGTGTGTAGATCTTTGACTTCTTGCCATTGCTTTTACACATGTAATGTTGTTGTTTGCTATTTCGAGTTGATTCTACTTTATCTCGTTTCAATATAGTTTCCAAAATCTTTTTGATATATGTAATCGTATTTGATAGATTTCAAGGCTTCGTTAACATTGCATTTAATCTAGGCGAAATTGCTTTTTGCTTACCACCTACTATTACCGTTTATAGTATTTGACTAAATGATCTGCCTTCTTCATTAGTGTTACGCAAATGCTTTTAACGTTAGAACCCACCCATCATTCCTTATCAAACAGACTGTCTATTAACTGTATGTTTTTATATCAATTATATGTGCATATTAATTAAACCTTAATGAATGTTGTTTTTACATAAAATAAGATTGCTTGATGTTTTCTTTTATGGCTTTAATTGATCGTTTACATTAATTTTTATATTTTAATTGCCATTTTGGTGTATGCTAATCATAGATGAAGTAAAAATTGTCGTGTGAAGTATTTGGTACAAATATAAAACCTGTTTATATTAGACCACACCTGCAAGCTACTTAGGGTCATGCAGCGTGACGGTTGGTAACATTTATCATCTCCGGTTTCTTGAATCATCTAATCATTTTTAAGCAAACAAGATTAGGAAGTGGGATCACCAACTGCCTAGCTTTTCACAGCATAGCATTTAAGTGGCGTATTGTCAAACTGTAAGCTTATATTGATTTCAAATAAATAAATGTATAAATAAAATTGTCACGACAACCTTTGTCGTAACTCACTTCGAGATGTATTCGCTCTAAGATCATGGCTGAATGCTGTGAGATCAGCAAGTTATAAAAATATTGACCACAATGTCGAGCATAATAGAGTAAGAATCAACCCTACCAAAAGATAAAAACAAAGCTTTAGCCTATAAAAAGCTAAAATATAGCATCTTAATTATTATTACGGCAGTAAACACCGGCTAACGTGCATACCCGCATTCTGCAACGAAATTACAAGACGCTATGCATATCTGTTCATCCCATAGAATGCGCCACAGACTGCCAGTTCCTTACTATAATGACTGGACTAACTGGAGCTTCGTGTTAAGGAATGCTATTAAGTTTGCTAGGCTGTGGTTGTACGAGGTAAATGTCTCGGTCTACCGGAATGATCGGATCAGAGTAATTGATGAGTTTTATTTGTTATCGGTTTCTTGTATATTCCTCGCTTTTGTAGAACACGGGTTTACTTGAAATTGTTTAAACCATATTGCTTTTTGTAGCGGCAGTTTCATTAGTTTGTAAAAAAAACTAAATATATTATTGCATTGATTACTTTCATTCTCACACGTAAGTTGTTATATTCGTGTGATTGTGTTCAATAAATTAATATCTTGAACCGGATCCACGTGCTTTTGATTTGCATTTGAAAAACAACCTACGTCCGCTTGTTAATTAACTAGGTGTTGATGCAAAATAAAATAAACGGCAATGACAACTTGGTAATAAGTGTTCATTTCTATACAACATTCACAAGTAATTCGAATTGAAATTGCAGCAGTGTTTTAATAATATGTTCTCGCAGAATAATATAAAGCTATAAATATTTGTAGTAGTCATACATATGTACATAAAATCACGCCTTTTTCTCATTAGTATAGGAGACAAGACAACGCCACTTGCTACGATCCCTACAAACTTATCTTGCTTATCACGTGCATACATCTTGTCATACAGGACCGCCGGTTACCAGTAATAATCTGTTAGCAATACTAATTTCGTATACCGTCCTCCCTAGCAATTTGTTGCAAACGAAACAAAATGCTGCTATTTTATCCGCACATTATTAGGAACATAGCACTTACACCTAAGCGCGAGTCCCGTTCCGATCCACGTAATAACACTTATTCTGGTGACTAGAAAATAGCTAACTCGGCTTTCATTGCCGACGAATTAAATGTTTAATTACACGTACATTGCGGTATTACGCTGACGTTCTGATATGTAGCTACGAGTTAAAGTAGTAATGGATTGTTACCATAAGTGGAATATGTCTAGTCGTAGTATATTGGTGCTCTTGGAAAACGGGACCGTATTGATATTCGAGTTTGACAGAAAAATTGGGTTCTGTAATTCAGTTAATGGTCTCTAGCAATTATTTGCTGTTTCAATTCGTATTTGGGATTTAGGATTTCAACTCATAGTTTTTGTTGATCATTAGAAGTTTTTGTTTTTAGCCAGATAGTAAAGTATCTTTATGTAGCTTTGCCGTAGTGTATTCTTCTAAAATTGAATTTGTCAATTTTTCTTAGTGAAGAGAATGGTTTAGCATTAGCAATAGAATTAATGCTGGTCTTATGATATTCTAGTAGCAGCACTTATAATGAAAAATTGCCTTTTTCATTCCAATAGGTAGCTACTACAAATAAATGTCTGTCAATGCTATTTTATGCAAGAAGTGCTCCAAGATCTTTAACCTTTATATTCTGCTTCCCAGTACTTTAAATCCCTTGATTTAATCTCTATATCTTGAGTACCTATAAAACGTAATCTACCATAAATCTACCGAACCGTTGATTGCTGTTGAAATCTTCAATAAATTTTGCACAATATACAACACGGTAATAAATTCTCTATATAATTCTGCTTCCTCTTTCATATTCTTTACGTAAAGGGAGCTCATTAACAATTTATGATCGTAGTTCATTAATTCTTTGACATTTCGTGTGTAATGTGCAAAATGAACTTTAACCCGTAGTAGTAAAGTAGGTTTTACATAATGCTATTCACAAGCTGATGGTTATCCGATATCTATGAGTATGCTAAATCGCAGATGTCGTATGTATGTGATGAATATTGCAGTAACTGTTACTTTGATCACATGATTGTTGGTTCTTAGATGAGACAAGATTCCTTAGTGAACAAGGAATATTGTAAGTAAGTACTGGACTTGTACTCTTATATCTATTCAGTGGTATTATAGCCCACCAACTTTGTACATAGCTTTGTATGCAAGTTTTCTGGCTGGCAGAGGAATATGAAAATTTGTAATTTTGGACATCGGTATCCCTTACGCACCCTCGTTTACGCTGCTGACGTTGGCACGTTTGATACTACTGTCTTTTTGGAAGCATCTAAAACGAATTCTAGGTAAATTTTTAAACTCTTTGCTAAATAGTCAGACATTATAAAGTTCCTAGTCCTCCATTTCTTGTGTAGAAGGGTTGCAAGTTTAAGGGTATTTTATGTGTCAATCCAGGCTATAAACTATCTCATTGCTGTTTAAAATGTATGATCCATTAAGTAGTTTTTGTTCGAATACGGTGTATTTATATCTCCTCATAAAATGCGTTTATAATATAAGCAGGATATGAAGGCACCATGTGGCCAAACACTTACTATGCGTTACTTTGCAAAATAAAAACAAATAGGTCATATTCGTACACCTGTTCCATTACAATGTAGTTTTAATTCCTATTGTATTACGCTCGCTTATCTTTACAATCACCACGTTTACGTGCTCAGTTTAGGTACCTTTAATATGGAATAATCAGGAAAGTTATAGTCGTTATTAAATTTCATTCTATATGTGTTGGTGCCTGGGGTTTTGACTACTTTTAAGTAGCCGATGTAAATCCACGAGATGTAATCTATCACTTTGCCAAATATGGGTGAGATTGATTGTAGTTAGGTGTTACGGCGTAACGGTCGGACATTTACTTTCGCATTTATAATAACCGTGTGAATTACTCGGGCCTTTTTAGGTACTATTTTTACTATGATAATGGATTTTTTAATTAAAGCAGACTATAGGCAATAGTGTTCTGTCTAGTGAATGCAATCCCGATCTCGCGGGATCCCGATCTCGCGAGATCCCGTGTATTTTTTCGGGATCAATCCCGAAGCATAATATGACGAGATCCCGTTCGGGATTGTCGGAGAGGGCATTTTCAGCAGCTGGCTACATTGCAATAGACTTAAGATGCCGATTAGAAGCTCGTACTATTGATACACTTTGTATTTTAAGAGGCTACTTTCGAAATGCCATGTGATTACTTTTTATTTTGATCTCCTGGAGCTACACCTACTTTTTTGATTATGTTCATGTTATTACACCTGTTAATTATGTTACGTTGTTAGTAATATTCAAAAATAAAGGCTTTTATTTTCTTTCAAATAATAATTTATTGCATTCACCACACTATCACACACATATTACATTAAACAAGCCGTTCGAATTGTATTATTTTTACTAACTAGACGGGATCCCGAAAATCTCGGGATCCCGCGGGATTGATATTTCTGATCGCGAGGGATCTCGAGTTGACGATCTCGAGTCGGGATTGCATTCCCTAGTTCTGTCCCATAATTCTTATTCAAATCCATTAAAGTTACAAACGTCGGTACTAGATTTATTCCAGGGGTTTCGGTGGCGTTGTCCTCTCGATAGCATCTAGATCGCATCTCGCTCGCGTGGCGATCGCATCTTCGCGTACTGCTTTAATGAGCCCGATTCAACGTCCCGTGGGAGTGGCTAGTGGATATCCGTTTTTATTATTCATGCGATGTCGTTTTGTAATCTTCTGATTATGATGAGGCATTGTAAGCTCGATGTGGTTAGGTTTCCTGGATTTATCGCTGTGGTTTGTCTTTGTTTAAGTTTTTACTAAGTTAACGTCTCATAAGTTGAAGTCTTAACTCATAAATGAGGATGTTAGCGAGTTATTATATTGTGTCCACTGAGTTACAAAGTTTCATTTCTAGCACATTTTTTCAGCATAATAATTTACACAGCAAAAGTGTGAAAATAATCAGAGACTAATCTAATCAAAAAGAGAGAGAGAATCTAAAAATTAAGAGTGCATAATATTACGTAAAGAATGTAGAATCACGATGGTAAATTAAGTTCTTTACTGGCCTAATAAACACTTATCTTGACTGTACCAATAAAACGAAAGCAAAGTGCAACATAAACTAGTTTCTCTGTTTATATCGCGATTTATTCACTGTTGACATTTCCCGTTTCGTGAAATGGTCATTAAATTGTAATTAACATAAGTATCATAATACATATCGACCACGTTAATATTGTAAATGGGTGGTCCCTTGTAAATAAAGATATCGTTTCCTGTAGCGTGATTCTCAACACTCGGAACTATCGAGTATCGAAAGTTTGATATTAATGTACTATAAAAATAGTTCTTAGGGCGACTGATCAGATTTTCAGACAAATAGCTAGCCAGTTTTCGATTGTTGATAGCAATAAGAAATTGGCCCTCTGAGAATTCGTCAATCAAAAGACTTTGGTCGAAGTAAAACTAGAAAACTTTTGTAGTTTACGCTGGGGAGTCCATTCTCATTCGTTCTTACAACTGGATTAAATAGTTTTAAACTAGATTACGTATCATTTATGTTATTACAACTTTACAATTATCAAGCAATTTAAAAACTGCTTTGAACATCCTTTATCTCGTTACCACATCAAATCAATCTTTCAAATAAGCACAAACTAAAAGTAATTATTAATTTCCTTTGTATTCTATATTGCGTCCGGTTTTGCAACGTCTCATCTTGTATGTTTATCATTTGCATTTCATTATCTAACTGTGTGATATAACTTTTAAATGAGAAATTAAACATGCAAGATCTTGTCGTTTTTATATAGAAGTTGCTTTATCTTATATCAAAGAATCGTAATATGACTAAAATTGTATAATTTATTGGTGGTAAAATAAAAATTTGTGTGACAGAATGACACAAGTGGTCCGTGTGATACTTTTGTAAAGGTTTGTGGTTTATGCGCTTTTTGTGACATCTGGTCAACACAAATCTTTATGCATTTACGCTAATTTTATTCACATTTTGTTACAAAATAAACAATCTAAATGCATAAGTCGAGAAGTGTCACTAACCTAGTTGCGGATTTTAAGATTCGGAGTGTGTTTTGTTACAATAAAAAAATATCCGAAATTCAGGGCGTGACTTTTTGTGAGAAATATCGTAACTTAGAATCTAAAAAAATACAAATATAAAAGTCTGCAAGTGGAAATGCATAATCGTTTAGTAACGAGCAAAAATATGTAGCTACCAAGTCTATTTACCTGACTATAGCAATATAAAGTTTTATCAAAAAAAACTGTTTATATTTTTTGTTTGATTGCACATGTTGGAAATTATACTCATAATGAATTACAAATATTTTTCTTCACAGGCAATCATAAATTGAACCACTACCTCAAAACCGTTACTAAGACGATAAAATCTGCTTTTTCTTTTATAAACCTAATAAATTACTCAACTATTTCATATTGCACTGAAATAAACGACATAACGAGCTCAGCACTAATTACAACATCTTACTTAGACTTGCCCCCTGAACTTTGCGATATTTAGTTCATTAGCTAGTACGAACATTATGTTTCACAAGCAATCTATCATGTGTTTGCAGTGTATTACGAAGTCTATCACGCAAATGCATTATGATTGAGAAATATTTATGTTTAGTAATTAAATTATTCTCACGCTTCAGACCCAAAATAGATGGACTAGGAAGTGATTTCAACCTTATTACTCGTGTACGCCGTGTCAGACACTAAAATAAAATAAAAAATAACAAAATTAAATTGATTAGTGATAAATTAATTGGCGAAAGACAAAATTAAAATATACTTTTGTGTAGGTATTTTATGAATAAAGTGGTAGGACGCGTTCCTACAGTAAGATCGATCATTCCGTAACATATACACGTAAAATCACGCGTTCTTCCCATAGGGGTAGGCCTCTGCCAGTGATCGCCACTAGGTAACATTCTTACAATCTTCCTTTCCTTTACATTCCGTATCAATATATGCTTATTTCTCTTATCGGTTATGAATATACATATCAAAATATATAATATAATATTTACTGGTATTCTCAAGGTGAAGAAAGTGTGTTCTTCTCCTGTAACTTTCGACCTAATCTCCACATATCGCCCTAGTTGTTGCAATCTGCGCATCTTAAGTGCATCGCTTAACCAAAGGTTTTTGATCTAGGCTAGATATGTGAACATGAAATGAATTATGTACGTAAACACTGCTACACTGACCTCATTTCTCTTGAGGTCAAAATGTATATGAGGATAATTTTCTTAGAGGAAATTTAACTAACTTCTGGCCTGTAGCCTTACATTATCACAAGCTGCGTTGAAGAGAAATAGTTGGTAAACATCGTAGCAACTGGTGTTCTTTGGTCCCTTACTTATTTGAATCGGAAAAACGTGATTTTATGTATGTACTTAAGGTTAGATTTACTAGCTAACTATTAATCAGAATAACGAGTGGAATTACATTAAATATTATTTTATACAGTTCTTGTCTTACTTTACTAATCATACAGTCTAATTTATAAGTGATTTATTACGTATTTTGCATTCAAACGGCAAGATTACAATTTATTCTGCCTTTAATATTAACAAGCCAGATGAAATCGTATTCATAATTTCCTACGCAAATAAACAAAACTCAATTCAAACCGCACTAATACATCACATCAGAGAAGTGACGCGAATACAGTTAATTTACAAGAGTCACGACCGCGCGCATTAACTCGACCCATTGAACTTTGAATGAAGATGTTACGTAAACTTATGCAAAACACCAGAGGATGCACCACGCTTTATGTAAACACTTTCACGTTACTGCTAATAAATTGTTTTCTTAGGAATAGACGGTTTAATACGAATAGATTGTATGGAAACGTGGCTTAATCATTTTTAATGGTAGCGGAGGTGAAGTCTGATTGACGATCTTTGACACTTAAGTGAATAGAAACAGTGTATGCAGTTTTTAAGTAAAATACTACTAATTATCACTTGTTGCAACGGTGAAGGAAAACATCGTGTTGCATCCTTCCATGCTTGAGAGTTTTTCAGAACAGTTCTTGAAGGTGTGCAAAGTCCCTAAACTGCTCATGAGCAATCTGTTGCACTTAAAACTTACGGGAGGAGACACTAACCCAGCAGTGGGACATCTATGAGTTAAATATATTTATTTATAACTAGCTGACCCGCGCAACTTCGCTTGCGTCACATAAGAGAATCAAAATTTTCCCCGTTTTTTGTAACATTTTTCACTGGTACTCTGCTCCTATTAGTCGTAGCGTGATGATATATAAGCCTATAACCTTCATCGATAAATGGACTATCTAACACTGAAAGAATTTTTGAAATCGGACCAGTAGTTCCTGAGATTAGCGCGTTCAAACAAACAAACAAACAACAAACTCTTCAGCTTTATAATATTAGTATAGATGTAAACGTAAGAAAACATGTTGTATAAGCATGTTCAGTGACAAAATATACGATAGTTGACGGAGTTCGAATTTAGAGTTAAATAATGAATTTCAAAATCAAGAATGCAGATTGACGTTATGCATGCAACAATAAAATTCCTTTACACGTTCTAAGAAATATTTTAGAAATGTTTTACCTTATACAAGTATTTTATAGCATGTTTTCAAAGCATTAATACTCGTAAATTGAAGCAAGGAATTTTCCGAAATTGGTAAAGCAGTAATAAAATTATGCAAATAGTGTACAGAAGTATGGAATTATCTAAGTTGTCCGTTTTGAAAGCTAAGAGCGAGTAAACATTACGATTGCTTGCGCTGTAGGCACTCAGGCACAAAGTACCGATTGAAGATTAGCTAATTTCTCCGGAAGGTGGCTATTTTACCAGGTTTCTGGAGGTACTACAATAGAAATAATAGTATATAACCAAACAAATAAAATACTTTTGAATGTATTTCTATCGCATGGAGACCTTACCTTCTTTGACCTTACCTGGATATACTCTTAAACAATGCCAAATTGTTCTATATCGGTGAAATCATTTGGCCGTTATTGTGGACACGTTATAGTCAATTTAGTCCAAATTTCAAAATATAACGAATATTTTAATGCAATAAATTCGCGTTTAATGTTTTAAGTGCATTCTCGCTATTCTGAATCATCTATAGAAAAAAACAATATTCCGCAGCACTACGACCATTCAAACAGTGTTCGTATGAACGAACAATGCACACTAAAATAACTTTCAATAACATTGCGATTATCCTTAAAAGGCCCATATACTTATACGTGTTAGGAATTTATGTCGTTTGTCGCATGTGTAGATAATATCAATCCGGAGATAGGCGATAGGAACCAACAAGTTCAAATAACCCGACCCCGTGCGAGGTTCCATATTTATTGGTGTCCTTTCGCATTGTGTGGGCTCGCCCAACAAATTTTACACTTCCACATATAGCACTATGATGCGACCAATTATAAAGCAAAAACATTTCCACATTTTTATTGAGAAACGTTCAAGTCGAAGCGAATTCTGACGAAATCGCTCGGGAGTTTGCTAATAAAAGGGAACTTAAATCGTGTCAAAACTATACCAACTTAATATCGACCTTATTCTCACGGGTTAAAGCACGATATTCGGTGCAATAACAGGCGTGTTCTACACCTGTCTCGAGGATCAAGAAACTTAAATCTAGCTCATTACTGTTCAGTTTGAAAACGGCTTATGTTCGTTTAAAAGGCCGTCTACTTAAGGCGTTAGTCGTATAATTTAATTAGATCGGTTGGAGATAAAAGTAAATGCCACGTTACACGATACTTGTTTCTGCGTTCGACACTTTGGTTCATATCACGTCTTTATTTTACGTTTGCTTTTTAGTAGCTGCTACACGTGTTTTACTTTAATACATCCGATTCACTAGATATTTAAAAAGATAAAATTACACGTTCAAGAAAACCAGCTTGTTTAACGATTTTATTTATATTTAATGTTATTTCTTTGGATTTCATTTTAAATGTCTGTATTTATCCTTAATATTAATGACTGTGCTATTAAAAAATAAGGTTGGTTTTTAATATGGTTATTACTTATTATTAACAGGATATCGTTAAACGTTCATTTAAATAGATCAGATAGTTACTTCGCGAATAACGAGGGTTAATACGATCTCTGGTATTAAATATTGATCTTAAACAAGTTATAAGTAAACTATATTGCGTAGCTATGTAGTCAATATTTATATTTTCCTCTATACTGAATTATATTATTATGTACATGTCTGTCCCTGGTTTGGGAGTAGACGTTTGCCCAGTAGTGGGACAGTAACGGGTTAGTAAAAAAACAAGATTAATCGTGCGTGTCAAGGCTTTTAAGTACGTTAGTACGTTTTTAGTAAGTTTTAGTTCAAGTAAATCAATATTTACATATTAATCCCGATATTATCAAGCAATTGCAGTACCATGCATATTTAATCCTTTAATAGATTCAAACGCGTGTGGGCTTGCAATAAAGCATCGATCATTGGTTGCGCCGGCGCCGTTAGCGGAGTAAATCGATGGGAGGACACGGAAGGATGTACCGCGATATTGCCGATCTAACGGTTTGATTATGAAAACGTTTTTCGATTCGAATTGTAAATTTCCTTTGAAATCGCTTTGTGATAGCCCGGTTAGTTTATAGGGTGTACTGTTATTGAATGCCAGTTCAGCTGAAGTTAGCTATGATTGTAAGATATTGTGTTTCAGTTGATTGTTTTTGTAGATTAGATACCCTGACTTGTTTTATTTAATTACGAGTATGCATCTGTATCAATTCGTCAGCTTCGTAGTTAGAAAAAAACTACCTTTTAAGCTCTACAGTGGTGCAATTCTCCACAGTCGGTACTATCGAGTATCGAGAGATTGACATTTAAAACGTACTGCCTAAATTGTTCTTACTGAGCTCGATAGAGGCGCTGATCAGATTTTGGTGCAAAATTACTAGATAGCCAGCCGGTTATCGGTAGACGATAGTAGTAAAGAATCGAGCTACAGTACTGGTGTTCCCTGTAACGTCGGTCAAGTCGCATATTCTTACGTTCGAAGCTCATATATTTTACACTTTACAAGTAAAATTCCAATTAATAATATAATCTGTTTATAAATCACTTCAACACCGCCCACAATCTAAAGCCTTCAAGCAAAAAATACTCCGAGTAATTTGTAAAAAGCACGTGTACAATTTTATTCATCTATCATCTGATGTCAAAATGTTTATAATGATACAATTTATTGGGTGTTATCTTTGACAGACGTTGATTGTATATTCATTAGAGTATTTTATTCTTTTAATAAGAAGACATTCAACTTATTTACATGTTATTTATTTCATCGGTGTTTAATGTCTTCTATTTACTGAAAGTTACGTGAAATTTGGGATTGGATTAACATCAGTAAAATTGCAACTACATTTGGCCTGAAAGAAGTTTTTTTACATTCACTTTTCTCAATGTGACGAATAAGCGTAGAAAAATCGACTTAATTGCATAGACAGAGATTGAGGCTTTTCTAACCGTACATCCGACATTTTATAAGCCTGTTTACTATGCATATGTACCCAACACACAAAGCGACAACAAATACTTGCATGCATAAATACGACCATATGCGGCACAAGCCAAAGAAAATGCATGAAAAGAACCCATCAGCATTCATCGATGTAAGACATAACATTGGAACATGCGCGGGAGTGCTCAACCACAATCCGTTAAGACAATGGGCTATAGGTTACAGCAGTTCTGTATTACAATACAAATTCCTAACACAAATTACATGTATACAGATTTCCGTGCCCGCCTCTCAATCGTTTTTCATTGTTCCGTGTGCAAATTGCCGATAGGCTGTTGAACGATGTTTCAGTTGGAGTAAGCGGTGAAAATAATATACGTATTCAATAAAATACTTGTATTCAATCTATTCGCATTTCTATAGAGAAACGTTAGTGAAACTTATACGAGAGAAAATGCGGAGTTCAAAGAGCGAAGTCAAGATAGAGGTGTTTCAATTATTTGATGTTTGTTGGAAAATGTTGATAATAAGAAAAATGAAAATTCGTTTCGATAGTAGCCCAGTGTTGGGTTAAAGGCTTGCGCACTATTACATGGGACTGATACTGGTCAAAGCAAACTTGGGTGCTTCATACGCCTCTGTTTTCTGTATTAAGGAATATAATTCTGTATTATTCTTCTGTATTAATAGCCCTTAGTTAAAAATAGTTATTTAGAAATAGTTATTTTTGTGATTTAACCGTAGTAATTCTACGAGAACCATAATGTAATTATTATGTCGGTTTCCATTAAAGTTTTCCACATGTGTATAAAACTATTGACAGGATGTTGCAACTTTTCGCACATACGTGCGAATTCCCTTTAGTAATCATTATACCGTCCCCTTATGCCTCCTCCGTTAGTTGTGGAATCACCTCGCCGTCTAGCCGTAACTTAATTGTTTTATAGTTTTAGTGATCGAGTATGTATATTCTATACAATGCTGAGATAGTTTTATGAATAGCCCTTACCGTTTTTGTCATTAACCAATAATGACAAGAATGGTAAATTTCATGTAACTTTGTCAAATACAAAGTTTTATAAGATTATTATGGAGAATAGTAATAAGTGTTCTTGAGTCTTTGCTGTCTCCTTGGGAACGAATAATGTAATATATTCCACTAATTCATTAATCCAATTCACGCTACATAACTTAAAAACCAGACTTCAAATCTCCCCAAAACCGAACAGTCTAAATCCAAAACAAATGTAATTTATTCATGAATGACATACTCAATAATACTTTGAATGATACCGTAAAAATGTAGTTCCATACACAAAGCGACGCGATTAGAGGATGCCGTAGAGGATAATAGGATTACTACAAACGTAATGTGGTTGGTTCGTAATTCATATTAATACCGTTAACGAATTATACGCTATAATCAACGGTTAGCTGTAATCGTAGCCTAAATCTGTTATTTATTTTGAATTATTTATGTTAGGATGTTGATTGGATTATTTCTGGTAAATTGTGTAGGTTTCGCATATTTTTGGAATTTTGTATTCGTATAGCTGTGACTACATGGGTAACAAACTGAAGTAAAGTTAGATGATACAATAACTTTGATGTTCCTTTCTCAAATTCAGTTTTTATCGATTGAGTAGTTTTTGTGTTCAACTTTAGGTTGGATATACATATATAACCTTTTTGCGCTTATATATAAGTCTATAATTCCCTTTAGCGAGATTGACTAGCCGTGCCTTTTCAGTTATATCCTTGCTTCTCAAATACATGACAATACTCAATAAATCTAGTACTCATTGTTAATCGTACATTATTACGACAAAACTTAATTTAAATTCCATACACATCCTAAGGGCGGAGTCGTATACGACTTTACCCACGAGCCACGTCAAATTTTATGTCTCGACGCCAGGGGGTCTAGGCATCCCTTTCTAATGCTAATAAGACTGTGACAAACGAATGCACACTACGACTGAAGGCATCTTTTACACCGTACCGAAACATAAATGTACCGAACAAAAATAAAATACCTATGAAGTATAAAGACCGTGTGACTGAGCCATAATCGGCCAACTTCGCTTACCATGCGTGGACTGTTGGCAAACGTCGGCGAGAATATTACGTTTCGTTATATAGTGTAACCACTTATGTTAAAATAAAACAGCAAACAGGCACCGTCTGCGGCGTTAGACACCGGGTGGCTGTCGTTCAAACTTCTAAGTTTTGTATACCTCCTCCTCCACCCCTCACTTGTCATACGAGGCTCTCTACTGTTGTGGGACTACAGTGATCATGTTATGCTATGGTGTAATAGGCAGACTGTTTAGAATAAATTCTATGCCTAATCATACAGTCGCTATAATTACAAATTCATAGTAACAGGTGGAGCTGAATTTGTAGTGTCGTATGTTATTATTCTCATTTGCATGCTGTCGCATTCTTGCTGAGTTGTTGCGCACTTTCTTGAAGCATTGTTATCATTTTGTGCAGCCTGCACTCTGCACTTTAAGCTTATAAACCTTATAAAAGGGTGAGAGTTTTACTAACATTTAGGTGTCATTAGAATAAAGAAAAAAATAGAGAATCTTCTGAAGACTAATCGCAAATCATGTTATCACAGGGGCGTAGTAGTCATTTATCTCAAAGTGGTGAACCTTAACCTTCAGAATCATTTTTCCTTTAACATACTCTATCTTTAGAAACGACATAAAAGTCAACTTGGAGCTAGCGAGAGTCAGCTTAGTCTTATCAAAATATGAAATGTGATCGTTTTGCTTCATTAGCAGAATTTTACTCTTTGGCAAACAGTTCCAGTTTCGGCTCACAATCAAATACCTTCACAATCAAGTACTATTTATCAGCTTTACCGATAACAAAGCAATGCCTCTCCATACTTTGTAACTAACTCGACTGAGCTAACTGTCGATTTGCAGCGGAATGTGAACTCGCTATCGACAAAGTAACAGTTTCATGGATGAAGGTGCCGTTTCGTCTGAGTAAGCCCTTAAATTGTAGATGTGTATTGAAGATAGCATAGGGTACTCTTTGGAATTCTTTAGATGTTTAGAGCCTTATGAGAATCGAACTGCGAGGTCAGATTATGTGATTTGTACGTTGATAAAAAAATACTGGTAAAAATCCCAGGGGAATTAAATATGTAACTTTTTTAGTACTTATTGGGTTTATTAATAGCATGCAACTTAAAAATATATTATTGTTTTAGCTTTCCTCTCAATAGTGAAGTGAAAACTTAGTTCCAAAATTGTTTCTACTTCATGCTGACTTTTTGTAACGAGTATTCAATGGTGAAATAGGTCCAATGCGTAATAATCAACTGAAAACTATAAATGCAAAGAAAAAATCGAACGGTAACAGTTTAGCACTGTTTCAATTCTTTCAAGACTGTTGATGGTCTATAAAGTGCCTTGTGTCAGATAAATAAAACTATCACCGTTCATTCGATGTCATTGTTTCATCGGGTTCTAGTGGTACATATCTCATACATTCGTGACTGGCTGACGATGCGTTCGTTTATTTATATTATTCTGCAACTACCACCAGCTAGCTGCTAGCTTTATCAAATATTAACCACTACGTCACTCTAGGTATCCCGGTTTATATGGTGCCTAGTATGTGTATCTCTAGTTGGTCACACTATAATTACACCGCTCCAGTGCAATTTGTTTAAGGAAGCAATCCGAATTTCACTGTGCTGAAAGAATGGTTGTTGATTTCGAATGGCATGAATTTGATGAACAGTAGGCGATATTCTATCTCTCTTGACGTTCGCGCTGTTAAGTATATTTGCATGAAAGCTCTCATCTCTCTATTAAGGAGGGGTCTATTTCGAATTAAATTTTAAATTTCAAACTAACGACAGGCAGGTCCAAGTGAAAAATGATTATCAGTATTCAGTAGTGACAATCCACAAACGCGAGGGCGAATTCACGTCAGCAAAGCTCTTCTCACCGCACTTACACAAAAGGCATAAAAGAAAAATTATCCGCTAGCCGTATCACTGTTTTATCTTATTTATTGTCGACTACGCCTACAAACTTAGACGTTATGTTAGAGTTTTAACGATTTCACATGATTTACCTCGTCTTCGGGATAGGTTGTTAATCTAAACTACTTTTTGCGCCATCGTGCAACCGGTCAGGACTATTCTTGTTTTATTGCACCTATAAACTACCTATAAATAATTTCACTTAACAGCTAACGCGCACTTATGTCGAGCTATAAAGCTTTTTGCGCTACATGCTTATTTTTTATGAGGGAAAAATGTGTGATTCTTATCGCTATTTAAAATCGTAATTGAAATACGCCTTTAAAACTAATTCTTCGTTAATTAGGATTAGCTAGATAGAAATACATAATAGATTTTTCGTTTGAAAAATAAGCTAGGACATAAAAATAAGGACTTATTTAAATAAATAATAAACTATATTTTGAACAACTCACATAATATAGTCATCTGATTCCAAACTAAGCAGAGCTTGTACAGAATGTACAATATAAATTTACAGAGCGTGTTACGTGTTCATTACGTTATTATAATAAGTAGACGTGTTAATTTTATTCACCTATTCCAAAACCCATTAGTCTGTCATTTTACAATCATTAGACGATGTAAGAACCAAGGACGTATCCACAATTATCAGCTTTGATTTTCACAAACCACTTAGTCTAATATTGTAAACATAATATCGTTTGCAATTCATATTGTAAGTGTAAGATAAATCCAATCACATAATGTCGTATTCACTATCCATACTTAATATTATAAATGCGAAAGTAACTCTGTCTGTCTGTCTGTCTGTCTGTCTGTCTGTCTGCTACTCAATCACGTCTAAACTACTGAACCAATTTGCATGAAATTTGGTATGGAGATATTTTGATACCCGAGAAAGGACATAGGCTACTTTTTACCCCGGGAAAATGACGCATTTCCCGGGAAAATTCAGAAAATTCAACGAAGTCGCGAAAAATCAATATTATAATGACATTGAATTAACAAAATTCCGTTGCCATGGCAACTGTTTTAATGGCGGATATGCCTTAGCGCGACTTCGTTATACTAAGAGATATAAATAATTTTGAGAATATTTTTCGTGAAAAAAAAGCATATTTTATATCATCACGCTACGACCAATAAGAGCAGAGTAGGTAACAGTAAAAAGTGTTACAAAAACATGGAAAATTCTGACCCATTCTCTCTTATGTGACGCAAGCGAAGTTGCGCGGGTCAGCTAGTTAAGAATAAACGTGCATTCGCTCTCAAATGTATCAATGCATATTATTATAACTGAGACAGCAACGTTGGTCTTTCAATTTAAGTGCACGTGAGTTAAAAGGGTTTATGCATACTTAATTTTTTTTTATAATACTGTTTATACTGCACAGGTAATACGCCGTTTATAATTATCGGTTAAAGGGTGGCGAGTCTATAGCTATAAACGGGACATGATTACAATCACTTGCTAGTCCTGTAGAGCGATTCTCTATAGCTACATTGTCGACAAAAATATTGTATTAAAACGTAAGCAGCGCCCCTAGCGTATGCGATAGAAACTAATTTTAATTACATTTTAAATGTTAAGCTTTCGATACTTGATAGTACTGACTGTAGGATATCGAGCAACTAGCTATTATTAACATTATTGTTATAAAAAAAATTAAGCAACCAATATTCTGGTAAAAATTGATATTAAAACGATATGCGTTACCTGACTCGGGTATTGGCAGTCGCAGATCTTGTGATTGGCAGTCGCTTATTTATACTACCGTTCAGATTATATACAGTCAAATAGTAATATTTACTTCTTAGTTTGAAATGCGATTGATTCATAGTACACTTAGCATTATAACAATTTACTATGATAATAATATTACTCCTTTGTTAAATTTCCTAAATTTTGCCGGATTTAGTATACTGTATTGTATTACTTGTGGCCTACAAAATGCAATAATATAAATAACATACTTTATGTGTGTTCAGATTTGTACTGTGAGTTACTGAACAAATCTTACTTTGATATCCTTTGTTGTTCAGTAACAGGGAGTGGTCGTATTTTAGGATCGAAAATTGCGTCACATAGGTTTATAAGCAGCAAAAATAAAACATACAGTTTTGAAATAAATTGGCATGAAAAAAATTATGAAGACTTATATTGATTTTTATGTGCCTTCTTTATTTATTTACAGACCGTTTTATGATATATTATGGGTCCTATTTCTTGTTAAAGAAAAGCTGAGTAAAGATAACGATATCATCATTTGACAGGTGCGTTTGTTGCTTAAGTCGTAATAACGTCCAACCTTCAAAGTAAAAAGGACATAAGATGCAACTAACATAATAAAACTTAAGTTTTTCTTGCACTGCAGTTACATACAATGTATGAGCAACTTTCTTAATCTCCAAGCCGGTGCCCATAAACAGAAATATCTTTTCAAAATAAACAAATAATTCGTTCCAGTTATCATATTACAAAAATATATGGTACATTTTCTTGTATCAAGGTGTCTGCCAATAAATTCTTCTCTAATGTAGACCCCTAGGCATGAATACTTAAGCTGGATATATTGAGTAGGGTATCCACATACAAGTAATTTATACGACACTGTTCATTTTTCTGCCGTAGCTTGTAGGATTTCAATGATTGTAAATTGCATTAGGATATAAACGGATTTGTAAAGCGTTCCCAAGGTTGCGCCCGCGCCGTTTGCTTAATCGTGAGAATTGGTGGCACGATAACTATGTTGTTTGTAATCCGATTAATGTTATACCTCACTTTGATATTTTAAGTTAATTTGTAATTTACTTTAAGGGCGAATCAGATTACAAAAATACCACCACTTAAGTACTTAATATCGATAGTTTAACGCTGCCCTTGTCTTTCTCCTGTAACTAAAGAAATACCAATTAAAAATTATTACTTGCTTTTGGTTGTATGATATGTGTATTCTGTGTAAAAGTTGCTAATTCAATAAATACTAGAAGCTAGAGCTAGGATAAATAATGGCAAACCAATATTCGGGACCTCGAACGGCATTTAATGTTGCGTGATTTCAGTATTGAGTTGTTAGCTTCTTTCTTTTATATCAAGCTGGAATAACCTGGATTGCTGATATACGTAAGATATGATACCCCTGAGAACGTTCAAGATAAAAACCTTCTGTGGGTCTCGTTTCGCTGAGTATTAGAATATTATCAGCTTTTATACTAAGTTTCAGTACCATTTATGCTCTACATTGTGGCAGTTGATTAACGTGCGGTAATGAAACAAATACGTCAGTGCTATCAACTCCTTCAGGAACAGTCAGTGCTTGTGTTAAATCATTTATTAGAGTCCATTGGCCTGTTTCAAGCTAGAAATACATATGTTTATGAGCGCATGGTGCGAAGAAGAGTCTGAGCAGTGGTCACCTCGCTTATCAGATTTTAATATCTGCAGACATTTGTTCACAAACAAATTCAAAGTTTTTGTGTGTGATGATCAAATTGTCTTTGGTGAATCCTTTTAATATTTGCTTTTGTGTTGTTACAGTGAGATGGCGCGGTGGCGAGCGCTTCAGCATGGCCGATCCACAGCTTGGCTTCTATTCTTCAGCCTTCTGCAAGTGGCGAGAGGAACGCCCGGTAAGTTATCATAACACATTATTTTATTTTGCGTTTTGTCCTAAAAGTTTGGATTATAAGTTCTATCATTACTGAAATTACCATATTAGTATTGGATTTAGAAATTATTTGCTGAAGCTCTTGAAAAAAGAAAAGAAAAAGTCATACCAAGTGAATGAGATTAGTCAGACAAACTAAAAGCCCTAGAAGACTGAAAATTTTACAGAGAGGCTTTTGGGACACGGATATTAACTATAAAAAAAAATGTTAGTCACCGAAGCGCTTTCTCACGATACCATAATGTGTTAATCATCAATTAGCAACAATAAAGAGGCAGCGACCGCCCTGCCTAATTTAATTTCATTTAGCCATCCATTGTCGGTTATCGTTTCCAACATAATTAAATTCTCCACAATGTAACAGCCATGAATGCATTATGATGCGATTAGTTTGATTCAATGTTGAGTTCAACGATGTTTGTAAACAGATTACAATGGAACAGTATTGATCTATACAAACACGATTGATGATATGATCTTGTTAGCGTCAATGTTTTATGTTGACACATGTTTTTATGCTACTTTGTTATTTGTGATATTAGTAATGTTAGAAATACCCCGGTATCCCCCAGACTCTGATATTATGTGTTTGTAAAGTTAACCCCTGCCTTGTCTCGACAGGAGACAGTTGTCCAGCAGTGAGTCAGGGGTTAAAAAAAAGATTTTCTACGGGAGTTGTCCTCATATGTTTGTAATCGTTGTTTCATCAATTTAGCAAAATCACACACATTATAATTTTGAAAATGTTGCTTTTGACATATGATCTCTAGTCCCGTTTATAATTTCACTTTTCAAAAAATCGTTCAACCTGCATCAAACGGCATTAAACAGCCTCTTCTAACTTTTGACTTTAACTTTATATGAGTTATTACATTCACATAACAAACGAAAAATCTATATACCTCTAAGTCTTTCGCTGTACAAGAGCCTACTTCTAAGTACAGTTTACATGTTAGGCAAACTCAACTTACCAAACAACGACAAAAACATACAATTAGGAAACTATTTGTCATAACAGTACATTCCATGATATAAACCAACAGGTTAAGCCATAAAAGCCTGTGTTAATTAGTACACGTGAACTTAATAAGCACATATATTCCGATACCCTTAAAGGAGAGACCCTTATAAGTATTTGTTCCAATTAGAAAACAGCACGAGACGTGTTTTCGTACAACGGTGGATTCTTGTGGGTCGTTCGTTCAGGCTTTTAGGCAATTAATTTGATGTTTGGTCCATATAAATTAGCTGGAACTAGTTTCCTAGTGAAGCTATTGGCCCATTAGCGAAACATTCCTTTGTAGGGAGGTAGCAGTTTCTGTGAAATGCAAATCCATTGGCTTTTAAAGTAAATTAAAATAAAGGTCAGGTGCGTAGTACTCGTAACCGCTGCCTGTATGACAAGATGTATAGATGTGAACAAGGGAAGTTTGTAAGGATCGTAACAAGTAACGTCCACCGGTCTTTGGAACGAAAGGGTGATTTTAAACATTAATGTATTTAAATAAAATGTATCTATAGTTGTACACAATATCGAGGCAATTAAGAATCTTTGCGATAATATGAAAAGGTTCGATAACGATTTATTTCCGCTTACCTGTGAACAATTAATCTAAGATGTCCGCTGCGTTCTAGATACCATTTATCTACTCCTGTGACATAGGTAGTTATAAATCGCCTATAACAGATTGTAGTGTAATCTATCTTTATATTTGATACCTTAACCGCCTTATAAACTAACGTGAAATAAGCTCGGACTAAGACAGTTCATGTTTTGTCCCTTTCAATAAAGTATGTAACTACCTGTCAATGAGAAAGACAAAATACGGACTAATCACTCCGAGTTTAATCCACGCTTATGTATAAGGCAGTAGGAACCTAGTTCTAATATCTGGCATACAAAATACCAGTATAGATGATTCAACCTATCTCAATGAATAATTTGTAAACATTCAAATCAATGATGCCATCTGTTACCATATGTAGTCATATATTGATGTCAATACGATAATACAACAAACTATCATTGATTAGTTCAATGTAGGCAGTCAGTCGTTTGAGCAGTTCCTTCGGTACTAAACCTCTGTGTGAAATATAACAAATTCTTCATGACTCTAAAAGAGTTGTTGGCTCTTAGTCTACCTCTTGCGGTACCTTTGTTAATCGCCATTATTCGCTTCTTTCCTGGTAAGTGTGAAATATTATTATTTGACCGTGGTTTAGGAGTGCTCAATTTAAACTATATTTAAAAGTATGTTTCTGAGTTTTTGTTAAGGATAAAAAACTCTGATACTAGTCCTTCATTACTTATAATCATAAAGTATCACAAAATCCTGTTTTAGTGTTAAGTACATAATCCTCCCCGTATAAGTTGTTTAAACCTTAATAGCATGGCTATGTTGCAAAGTTATCTTGGAAAATATTCGATACGGACTAAAATAAATTTATTTATTCTAAAGCTCAGAAATACCATTGCGTTTCAACAAAACAATACCGCCAGCTATTCAGTAAGCACGATTCACAGTTAACGTTATCGCAAACAATTTAATGGGAAAAGGAACGGCAACGTTTGCAAAACTTAATTAATTGTGCAGAGGCCTAACAAGCTAAGGTCTCTTGCACCTGTCGATTCTCTTATTTATTGCCGTTTGTTCATGTGAGAGTGTCTATCTGTACAGGCCTTTATCTGAGCACAATGTTACCGGAGTGATTAACTACTGTTCTATTCTATAGTTCTTGGTTTCATTATTGTCAATATTTGAAGTAGATATCCGTGTGAAATTTAGCGTTCGCTTAGGAGTTAATTGTTAGGTGAACAAAAAATGTTATCTCGAAAATGTACACAAATTCACTGCGTGTGCTGGAATCTTGTGCAAATGATTACTTGTATCTTGTGTGTTTTTGTATATTCGAGACTTTCTATTAGGTTCCTTGCCACAGCGTTGTTATTGCAGGAATTAGCTGGTGGGTGCTACTTTGTGTTTATGACGTAAATAATAATTTGATTTTTCTTCTTTGCAGGCCCATGTGAAGTGGAGACAGGGCAGTCGAGCATTATAGTTGATATTGAAGAAAGTAGAGGACTTCGTAAGTACAAAGTTATTTTCTGGTAAGACAAGGAATCGCTTGCGGATCGGAACGAATGAGAAGATATACATATATAGTGGTCCTTAGATTTATGAAGTTGAAGGCCTTTGAAAAGTCTGAGAACATGTTTAACTTTTTATCCCAGATTTTCAACTGATAAATTATTCAAAAAATGACTTATTTTGCAGAAGTGAACCAAAGCACAGTACCAGCGGTACTACCAATAGTGGGAGAGCCTGGTGTGGACGTGGTGTTATCCACGGTGTTCCCCAAGGGACCGACGTTGTTCCAGCTCGATGGAAAGCGTTTACAATTACTGCAGCCCCTCGACAGGGATGCGGATAACTTGTCGCATATGGTGTTTCAGGTAAAAATATATTAATATTTCTGCACTAAGTATGGCTTAGGATTTAAGGTAACATGTTTAACGTAAAGTTTGGATAGTAAAAACTGCTAAGGTTTTTGAAGACAAGAAGGTCAAATATTATTAGACCTGTAAATGTGGGTGGCGGTATTTTCCCGGAAATAATATGATAATAATATGATTAGAGTAAAAAAAAATCTCATAGTTAGGGCTCTAATGTTTTGATTTAAGCTTTTTCAGTGACGTGGTAGGTAGTGAAACTTAGTTTAAATATAACAAATGTCTCGTAATATACGGATTGCTATTATATTCTGAACTTTGCTTTGTCTTTGTGCCTTTTATCTAAATATCATCTAATACACACAGCTATTCGATAGTGTAGGTTTAATAACAATCAGATAAAGAGCTTTAAGAGAGAGCTTCACTTTCCATTCCATCTTTAGTTACTGATATGAGGAGTTTAAATCTAAAATGTCAATCATTGTTGTATGATTGACTTGAAAGAAACTGATATTTATTTGTTGTATTGTTAGAGCGTGTTAATACTGGGCTTGTTACGGCGCAAATAACGTTGCTTTTGTTTGCTGTGATATCTTTTTTGTGACATTTTTCGACGCTTCTGACCTTAATTTTTTAAAAGATCCTGTGCCATGGAGATATTTTTTGTCGAATTTTTCGAAATTTAATTTATAAATAAAACAATTTCTTAACAAAGCCTGGCGATATGACCTTAATTTCCTTATATATTTATAATAATAAAGTGGTATTAACCATGAACACCAATTTAATAGCCACGATAAAAAATAATGTCACTAAAATCCCTTTGTCAGACATACATTAGCTAACTATTACACAACAGATACTCATCATTCCGTATGTAGTTCTCACGGCCAAATATGTAATGTGTTTCCTAATTCATAAGTATATAATCTCAACCAGCCATTATTTATCAATGTAAAAACATATTATCTAACTAAAACGTCTTACGGTTATTTGTCATATAATTTATTAAGATCTTATAAAACGTCGCGGGCAGTAGCACTTTCTCTTCTACAAAAATCAACCTTATGATTTCAACTTTAGAATTGAAATTGGTTTGATTGTGGTTGAGTGAGACGAATATATCCGCTAACCAAATTAAAATAACCCCTCAGGCTAATAAGGTTGTTATTAATCGTCGGTCAAAGTAATTTGGTCGGTAATTAATGTGTCGTTTTGCAGCTGGTGTGTCAGGTGAAAGCCACGAAGAAGCGGCGGACGATACCGGTGATAGTGAGGGTGTCTGATATCAATGATAATGCGCCTGTGTTCCAAGGGACGCCATACGAAACCAGTGTTTCCGAGGTAAGTTCATTACATTGTTGATTTTTTACATTTTTTTTAAAGGTTCAGTAAATAAAAGTTTTTAATTAGAAAGAAAATACGAATCGTGGTATATGTAATCGTAGAGTAAAATGATTCTGGTGTTTTCTGGGTTTGATTTTCGGATCTTGGGGACACTTTTTTAAGATCGACACACAAGAATTGGTCACGAATCCTCCCTTACTTTTAAAACTCATAACTTTGATGTTGATGTTACCATTTTGCACTCCTAAGTTGAAGTCTGGATATAAATTTTCTGAGTATCTTTTTAAACAACGACCCGCATTAACCAATTTCACTATCTGCTTTCAGCTGGTACCCCTCGGTACAACAATCTTCGACAACATCAGAGCAGTAGACATCGACGCCGGGGTCAACGGCCTAGCGGAATACTTCATAATACCGGGAGATAATACGACACTGGAAGAAAAGAACGCAGTCGATGGATACGGCTACTTCGCAATACCGCTGCCCCATCAAGGGCAGGTTACTGTAAATAGAACCCTGGATTATGAGCGCACGCAGAAGTATCTAGTCACTATTCTTGCTTCTGTAAGTATACATTAGAATAAATATTTTATTTTTATCTATTCCTATCATGGTACTATGCTAATTAAAATTTTGTTGTTTTGCTGTTTGATGTAATCCATCAAACAGCTGGACACCTGTGCCCTTTTTTCAATACACTACCGTATAAGGTGATAAAAAAGAATTGTGGTTTGTATGTTCAATTACAAAACTTTATACGTGTAGTTAATTTTGTTTTACGTCACTGTGTCCTAATCAACTCAATGTTTCTTCAAACACTTTCAATTCTAGATAGGCTAATTGTATTTAACTTTTGTTCTACTCTTAAGTCTTTCTTCCATTAAGGTGCATCTACAACTGTATTGTGTGTTTCAGGATCGTGCCCGTGATACAAAACGTCGTCTATCCAGTACTACGACGTTGTTGGTGAATGTACAAGATGATGATGACCAGGACCCCTCGTTTATTTACAAGGGATGCACGCTGCATGAAGGAGCTTGCTTCAACCCGGAGTATAGTAGTTTTGTAAGTAAAATATACTGAAAACAAGTATATTTATATTTTAAAGATTCCTGTCAAAAGCCAGTATGATATTAATAAAGACAAGAAGTATGTGACAAGAAATCTAGTAGAATTAAGCGTGCTATGACGTGTAATAAAAAAAGAATAATACCTTTACTATTTCATGCTTGTCACGACGTTAGGCTTTATCGACGGCTTGAAGTAGTGGTATAGAGGTGGTTTAAGTATATAAACAGGGTTGTATATTGAAAGCTGATGAAGCTGAAGCTGTCAGCATTTAAAATTCTTCAATATTTATTTAAAACCTAATCAAAATATTTCCAAACCAGGTCAACAGTGGAGTCCTCGCCGGCATTCTATCAATCGAGCCTGAAAAGATCCAAGCAGTTGACATGGATACTTTAGACGCGCGCATACGATACAGTATAGAGAGCGGCGAGCCTGATTCCTACGCCACGTACTTCGCGATAGACCAGAACACTGGCGCTGTGAGGCAACTGGTTCCAGTCGATACTAGCATTGCGAAGAGGTTTCAACTGGTTATAAAGGTATGTGTAACGAAAGTTCATAGTATCGCGCATTTTTATTCTTGGAGGTTGTATCACCATTTTATGTTTTATATTGATAGTTCTATGCGATATAAAAAAAAATACCCTTAAAATATCCAAAAACATACTCGGAACCGAAATACAATGTCAGACATAAGTGTTGGCATGATGAACAATAATGTGAAGCATTAATAAATCTTTTAGTATGTTCTGATATAATAATATATATTTAAATTGTATATTATATCTTTCTTTTTATAGGCGGAAGAAGCAACCGAAGCCCGTCGTTTCACGACAGCTAAACTAACGATCACCGTACGACCGGTAGACGCAAGTCCTCCTGTGGTAGAAGCGACGTCCGATGAAGGTTTCGTAGAAGAAAACTCGGCTAAAGGCACTAAAGTACTGGATTCAGCAGGAGCACCTATCAGATTGACGGTGTCTGATCCTGACCTGGTAAGTAGAGTACCTAAACTTTTTATATTAGGCATTAATTGTCATTTTATGTTCCATCGCAAAATAAAGAAGATTTTTTTGGTTCTCTGAGTTTCGAAAAATAATGTTTCATTCTTATGTTTATAAGAACCCAAAAACCGTAGGGCTTAGAAATCCAATGGAGAGGCTTTTGCCCAGTGCTGTGACTAGAAACTGGGCTAAGAAATATTATTACATGACATACGATTACTAAATGAAGAAATATGTAGGAGAACGATTTGGCCGGATTTATTTTACCAAATGCTCAATGTATACTTACTTCATGAAAATATTTTATCCTTTCAGGGCCCAGGCGATCCAATACCAAAATACACGTTCGAGTTAACGACAAACTTCTTTGACATCGACGACGATGGCCATCTAGTGGTCAGCGACGAGAAACTCGATCGAGATCCTCCCAATCCTGGCAAATTTAGATTCCAGGTAAGCAACGATTAAATTATTTTACACATAATTTCACTCAGCAATTAGTTTGTTTTGGGTGAAATAAGTACTTCGTTCTACCCAATATAAATCCTCAAATGAAATTCTAACATAAAATCATCCTGATAGGTGGTCGCCCGAGAAGCGAATGGTGGAGCAGCATCGGCACCTTATTCATTGGCAGTGCAGCTGTTGGACCAGAATGACAACGCGCCCGTTATTCCGAAGACTCAACCGATAATTGTACCAGCCAGCTTGGAACCGACCGCTGTGCATAAGGTTAGTTCGAAAACAAAAGCAATATTGAACGTCTACTAAACCTGATAACTACTCTCTAAATCTAAAAATAACGTATGCTATGGAATTAATTTCTGAGTAACAAATAAAGTTAATACATTGTGGAAATATAAAAGTAATTTCTCCAAAAAGTTTTGGAATTCTAATATTTTCTCTCTTTAGTTTTACTTCCGCTGCTTCACGGACTAAAATATTATTGTTGTGTCTTCTAAAGTTAAATATGGAGTCAATAACAGCTACAATAATGCCAAAAAAACAGCACAAATTTCATCAGTAAGCACTTGAGTAGTAATAGTAGACAATTTGAATACAACGTCTTTTTACTGAAGGTAAATCATATTCACTCACTGAAGGCCCATTGATTAAGAGTCTTAAGTAACCAATGTAACCATGCGTCACAGAACATTACGACTTTCTTCATCTGACGCTTTCTGTTTTATTCAGGTAATAACAGTTCCATTTTGAATTTGCAGGTGGAGGCGATAGACATCGATGAGGGTGAGAACGCACGCGTTACGTACGCGATATATCACGTGTCTAATAATGGCGGGAACAAGTTCACAATTGATCCTAACACGGGAGTTATATGTAAGTTGCACTGTCTTTATTTATATGTACGATGATTATGTTCAAGGTATTTCTGTGGTCTATCGATATGGCATTGTTAGTTAGGTGTATATTTGAGATGTTTAGAGCTGTGCGCGTTATTAGGAACAGAAGTTACTTAAATTGATTTCTAAATAAAATATGCTGTGATTATGATCCGTGTAGATGTTCCTTTTTATGGCATTACGTAATAATTCGATAATAACCGTTATTATTGCTTAAGCAGTTTTAAAACCCTTTTTTTAATAAACAAATGTATGTGAATAAATTTCTTAGTGTAAATAACAATCTTATTATAAAGATTCATAGATTTTTAGTATATAGTCTTTGATATCTCTTGTATGTATATATTTGTGAATTTAATCAAAACACCCACAAAAATAGTTATACAGATTTATATTTTGAACTTAATATCAATAAAAATGTCTTTAGTCTTTTTAAACCAATAACTTTAGATAATTTCAATGTCATAACGCATAAAGGCCTAATTTATATGTCTACGTGTTCTTCACTGTTTTAGCATGAATAGCACTGAGAATGATACTTCTGTTCACAAAAATCACGATTTTATTAGATTTTTTACAACGATTTTCTACGCACGTCTCTTTAGATCTCTATCTTTGTGTGAAGCATGATCTCAAAATGGTTTTCTTCAAAATCTGTTTCACTGTGTTCTTTTATTTCAATTGGTATAATAACAGCATTATTATATTCTTTATTCTGCCTGCCTTTAGGGAGAAGGCATGATTTTATGTATAATGTATGTAAGTTCAACTCACGTCGTAACTTGAAATTGTCTTTAACAAAACTGATTGAGCAACGCTTGTATTCTTAAGTAATCGACAAACAGTGCCTTATTTTTTTATTGTTCCAGTGGAGAGAAAGATACTAAAATAAATTGTTGGTCGAAATGATTTGAACAACCCCAAACCCAAGTAGCTCAATGTCAATAACAGTTCCTTTACAAACATACCTGCTCAATCCCCTACCATTTGTCCAAAAACTCACGCACCAACTCTCGTTTCCATAGCAAGTACGGGTCGTCTACAAACAGGAGAACAGTACAGTGTGACTGTCCGAGCGACAGACGCACAAGGGCTCAGTTCTCAAGGTATCGTGGAGCTGTCAGTCGCGCCGGGACCTAATACGAGACCACCGCAGTTCTCGTCGAGGGATTACTCCGCGCCCGTGTCTGAAGGCGCTGCTATTAATTCTACAGTTACCACTGTTACTGTAAGTGCTTTCGATAACTACTATAAATTATGTTATTCTGACGTTTTCTTTCATGGTTCCTGTATTAAAACATACTAAAATTAAAATTTAATACAAAAAATAACCATTTTTGTATAAAATTTTAGTTCGGCAATCAAATGCAAACGCATCGCATTTGATTGCCCAACTAAAATTACAAGCTGTTTACAAGTCTTATTGCTGGGAAAGAAACATAATTTAACAATACGTTCCACTTACATTTTTCTTCCCCCGAATATTATGAAAGCAATATAGATTTCCATATTTTCTTAAATTTAGTTATACAATCAAAACTCTTTCTTATTTTACAGGCCAAAGACCCCGAGAATGAACCAGTGTCGTACTCCATAGTATCGGGTAATGATCTACGCCAATTCGCAATTGGTGCCAATACAGGCATCATCACTGTCATCAGAAGTTTGGATAGAGAAGTGCTGACAAGATATCAACTTGTAAGTATTCTTACCAGGCAGAATTCTCCACTTTTGTTAGACAGGCCATATGGGAACGGGGAATTTACAGCCTTTAAAAATTATAATTATAAAAGATATTAAGAAAAAAATATGATCCTTATTGCCTATACTTTTGAAAATTTACGCTAACTTATGTATATGTACTTGTCATATTTAAGATGGTGAAAGCTGAAGATCCAGGACGTCTGGCGAGCACTGCAACAGTCAACATCAAAGTTACAGACATCAACGATAACAATCCCAAGTTTGACGAAGATTCATACCTGTTCCACGTTAAAGAAGGTATTACTGACTACTGAATTTTGTTGAATTAACAATTACGGTCGGTTTAATTTGCTTTCACAGTATTCCACAGTATAGAAAATCTGAAGTTTAAAATAAAACACGAATCTCTTTTGTAGCGTTAGCCTTGCTGTCGAACTAAACTTTCTTAATGGTTAGTTAGTTTGCTCAATCTTAGTAATTAAAATTTGCATTTGCAAGATTTTATTTATTATGTATATCGACAGAACATTCTAGACACACTTTGTGTATAACTTATCAACCTTAACTCAATTTTTAAATTCTAGGTGCACCCAACGAGCTCGTAGGCTACGTGCACGCAACAGACACGGATGAAGGAGTCAACGCTATGGTCAGCTACAGCATTCCTACACATCTACCGTTTAGTATCGACAACTCTACTGGCATGATTACTACTAAGACAGCACTGGATTATGAACAAACTAAGGTAAAGATTTTATCATTTAATCTTCAGCTATCTGATTTGATACCGAAATGGAGAATGTTAACAAATTTTGATTATTAGCATATATCTACTCCATATTCTCTGTTAAAAATAAAAAATACTATTGAAAGAATTACTTTGATACGTCAATTAGTTTCCGATTTATACCTACCATACCTAGTAACATTCTCCATTAGTTTTTTGACTATATTACCTTCAACATGTACCTACCTTAAATCTTCGTACGTTATGATAATATACATTTTAATACTAGACTACGAAATAAATGCACCTCTAACCTACCTAACAAAAGCCCAATGAAACAAAGTTTATATAAGTAAAAATGAAGATCATAATTTTAATACACGCCCTTAGTTTGCGCAGTCGGTTAATAAAGTATCTAATAATAATTCATATTATGTTTCCAGGATTACGCATTCGTAGTGACAGCAACAGACGGTGCAATAGACAAACGTCTCGGCACAGCATCAGTGACTGTACAAGTGCAGGACATTCCAGACGAAGTGCCCGTATTCCACAAGTCATTGTACTCCGTGCACGTGCCCGAGAATACACCTAATTATCCTGTTGTTACTGTTCAGGTTTGTATAACTTTTTGTGGTAATTATCGGCATGATTGTACATTATAGGTTTTTAAAGACTTGTATGAGTAAGAGGACATTGGATGTATACATAAATAACATTAGTAAAATTGTTCTACTAGAAAATATGGAAACTATAAAATATGTGGGACTTTTGGGTAAGTATACCGATCTTTAAACTATTAAGTTAACCATGATGATTACAAGCTGAAAATTATATTAATTGCATCAATCTTATATGCCCAATGTTCTTTAAGCACTTCTTGAAAGGATGAATAGCAGAGAGTATTGAACGTACGAACGAAGTCACCAACGTGCACATGAATAGCGTGGTGAACACTGCCTCTCAAATCAATCGATATGGAGAAGCGAGAATAGACAATTTTCAAGGAATGGCACATTGGTTGAACGGTTAATTAAACAACCGCTTTTTATTTTTTCCAGGCGGAAGACCCCGACACAGTTCCAGAGATAACCTACATAATCCTAATGGGAGATACGGATCTATTCTCAATAGATCGTAAGAACGGTCTCATACGTACTCTCAAGCCGCTAGACAGAGAGCTGACGGCGCGACATGAGCTTGTTGTAGGCACTGAAGAGAATAACGGACAAGGCATGGGCGCTACTACTATGGTTGAAATTTTTGTTGATGTGAGTTGAACTTTAATTAATACGTATGTATGTAATTTCATTTGCTTTTGTAAGCAAAACAATGTAAGCTTGTATGCTTAGTGAAACAACGTGGACGTTGTTAACAAGTGTTGAAAATAAATACGGATTTAAATGTAGAAATTATTGTCAACGAAAATTTGAAGCCTTATCTCTTAATGATATTAAGCGCTTGTGCAGTGGCGATAATCGTCGCAAGATATTAATAACCATTTCAAACCTAAATATTCGTAAATGTTTTACGCAGTTGCATTACAAAATTTTGGAAATGGTATATGTATGTGTATAGTTGTCGATTAACAATAAATAAATATTATAAATACGTTATCTTTATTTTCAGGACAAAAACGACAACGCCCCTATTTTCACATCAGTAGTCCGTCCAGTGACTATAGAAGATTCATCATCGATCGGCAGTCTGGTACAAACTGTAGTAGCAGTGGACAACGACGCGACGCCGCCGAACAACCGAGTGCGATACAAGCTAGTGGGCAGGGGTAAAGCTTCGATATACTTCCACGTTGAACCTGATACCGGCGCTGTGAGGGTCCGAGATGATCTGAGAAAGGAGACTGATAGTGAATATACGGTGAGTTTTATATTAAGTTGTGTATACGCAGTTATCCGTTGATACGATTAAGGACCTTTATTATTAAAACTTAAAGGAGAATTTAATGTTAAACGTGAAGTAATGTTACACGGATCATTTACTTTAACCCTTGTTATCTTTTACGTAAGTTTGTAATTTTTTTAAAAATTAAATAGTTAATAATTTCACAATTCCTTGAGATAGCAATTTCGTCATTCTTGCAGCTTAGTTACGGTTTTATTTGTATGTTTTTAATCAAGGTAAAATATAATTTAATATCTTTAACTTAACATTTAAGGTGGACGTGCAAGCTTACGATCAAGGAGAGCCCGTGATGTCATCAGTTAGTAGCCTGACAGTTTACGTCAGCCATTCAGCTACCGTGCCACCTGATGTAAGTATTACTTTTGTAAAATTGCCTTAAACCACCTATCGCTACTGAATTACTCAATAGAAACTTACAATCGATATTGTTCTTCTTTGTGTTGTCTTTATCGGGTCTTCTTTCATTCCATGTATTCTTTCTAATGACTATGGTTCCTTCCTTGAGATTTCTATCATGCTTATGTAATCATATTATGGTCGAAATAATATTATATTCTTGATTATTTTGATTAACAACATATTACATATTAACACATGTTTTTTCTTCAGGTTGGCCTCGGCTTCGCAGACACAGTGTACACAGAACACGTAGCAGAAAACTCTCCTAACGGCACGCTTGTTCGTGTCTTGCCATTACTCAACAAGAGGGAACATTCCCCCGATACCCCGCTCAAGTGTAAACTTACTGACTCTTCACAAAAAGGTAAGAATCCATAAGATTATTTGTTCGTTGGAGTAGTTCCTCATGCGCAGCTCCTCATGCCATAATCCAACCGCCTCGGATTTCTTTTAATGGCGCATTGGGGTTTTCAACTACTGTTAATAAGTTTAATAGTTCAGCCGCAAAAACGTAACAGACATTCGCAATTATAACATTAGTACGAATACCGTACACTTATCCCTTATTAATGGTCATGCAAACCTCCAACGGAAAATTAAGAAATGGAAATCTATAGTCAGTTTCGCAACTAACTAATTGCTTTTGATATTATTCTTGACACATCCACTAAAACTAATAATTTCTTACAGGAGTGTTCTACGTAAAACTGACTGAAGATAGAGACTGCGCAATCTACCTCAACACAAGTTCTTTAGACTATGAAACTCTTGGCGAATACTCATTAGAAGTCCAGTTAGAATCTATACAAGGACTCATCAACCCTGAAAGCAGTAGGGCGAAGATCAAAGTGCATGTAACGGACGCGAATGACAACGCCCCAGTGTTTACGTTCCCTGAACAATCGACTATTGTAGGCGCTAAAGGAAAATACTTCGCGATTGTTACCAAAGATATGCTTTTGGGGACTAATGTTTTGCAAGTTATGGTAAGTTTATTCTTGACCTTATTATCAGGCTTGTAAGATTCGATTTACATTAAATTTTGCTCCATATTCCGTAGACAAATTTTGTGTAGGCAATTGATCTGCGCCTCTGGCGTATACTCATCGTTGTCTTACCTTTATCCCACGATAAGTAGATATGGTATATGTTCTCATCTTCCACTTCTATCAATCAATCCTCAACTGTACATTTCAAGCTGTACCTCGATTCTGTACATTCGATACTAACGTCACGCTATCGAATACCATACATTGCTATCGAGCAACTCGTTAGGAAATCGGCAGCAATCCGGCAGAGAATCGCGACCTATCGAGTATCGAAAACTTGACATTTAAAGTGAGGAAAAGATTCGTTCTGAAAATTTTTTCTTTAAATAAAATTTTATTGGCAATAATTGTGTATAAACTAATTTTAAATATATTATATAGTGGATAAAAAATAATCATGAAAGGTATTATATCTCATAAATAATAATTATAGTCTACTTTAAACGGTATTAGTAAAAATAAATCAATAATATAAAAATATCATAATTAATGTTGTTCAACGAAACATTATCAACACAAAAAAATAATCAGCGTCTTTTTTTTCTACGTTGAAGCAGGCAAAGGAGACAATACTTTTTCAGCCTCGTTGGCATCGTCTTCCTAAAATTATCTAATATAGAATATTTAAATAATTTATGAAAATTAAAAATGGAAAGAATATTTTATTTCGAAATTCGAATTTCGAATTGCCCTTAAGTGCGCTCCGGCAAAAAAAAATATTTAATTTTATTTTATTTTAATGTTTGGTGGAAAATGGCGCCATTGAAGAACATAGTACTTGCAAAAATCCGCTAGGGGCGCTGATCAATTTTTCATACAAAATTTTTCGATAGCGAGTCGATAGTCGATAGTTGTACAGAATCGCGGTACTGATACATTATTAAATGCAATATGTGCAAAGGAGACAACAATAATCCTAACGCATACTTACTTACATTGCTAACAGCAAAATAATTTAAACTGACTCACCCTATCATTAATCCATACTTCTATTCTAATTACATCATTTATACTACATTCTTAAGAACGAACATCACTAATCACTATTCATATCACAGGCAAAGGACAAAGACAGCGGTGACTTCGGTAAAATAGAATATCATAAGAACTCTTGGACTAAAGCAGCCGAGGAATACTTCAGTTTGGACTCAGATACTGGTGTTATAAGTAACTTGAAGACGTTCGAGAATGTTCCCAAAGAAGTGCTGCCGTTCAAGTTCAGTGTGACTGCAAGAGATAACCCTAATTCTGCGCAGGATTATAATATTGCGAGAGCTTCGGTTGTGGTGAGTATTATGCTTAGATTTACGAAGAATATTAATGTTATAGAATTTTATTTATTCTGGTTGCGCAATGGTATTTTAATTACATTTTCATACAATGAAGAATTGTTTGCATAGTGTTATTGACTCGAGATTTAGTGCATATAATCTGATATGTGATTTGTAAGCAAATGCCACAATGTCTCTCCATTGATTGTGTCATATAATAATTATTTTTAACTTAGATAAAAGAATACTAGAATGTACATATATATTTCAGTAATTAAATTAAGGATATTATTGTCTACATCATCAATACATTATTTCCATCTCAGGCAGATGTTAATTTAGTAACATCATACTTGTGGTGCCATCTAGCATACAACCAAGCAACTAACTTTTTGTTCCTTTTCAGATTAACCTTCTACAAAAAGAAAACCAGCTTATCGTGGAAGTATCAGTCAACCCGGACACAATGCGTCGTCGGGCCCGAAGTCTTTTAACCGCTATCGAAGAAAAGACCGGCCTCGTCGCAGGCTTAGAGAAGTTAACTGCAAGGCATTATTTAGGAGAGAATGGAACATTGGAAACGGATCCTACTGGGACTGATGTGTGGTTGTATTTGATTGATCCTGTCAGTGGACAGATACTGACTAGAGAATCTCAGCCGGTTAAGAGGTAAGTGTTTTTAACACATAAATTAGTGTGACAGTTTGAGAGATAAGTTCTTTAGAAAGGTTTTGAGTAGTGGTTACAATTTTACTCTGAAAATACCTTTAAAATTATTTCATTTTGACAATTTTGTTTTTAACGGGTACACGTTTATGTTGGCTAAGTACAAGTCTGCGGATTAGACATTGTTTAAAAAACAATTAACGAACTTTGTTTCTGAACTGTGTTTCATATTTCAAGCAGGATTAGTGTGTTTTTGGATTATTATTAGTATTTTACCCTCAGGTGATTGATACCTAAAGTCTCGTCAAATTAGTGTTCGACGTTTGTTAGTCTTGCGTTGGCGGCGTTAATATAAAATCAATTTATAACTGACTAACCTACTCTTAATGTCATCTTCCAGTGCGATAGATTCTGGCATCCACAAGGTGGTGGCGTCTCGGCTGCAGGCGGGCGTGAGCGCGGTGCGCGGGCCGCTGGTGTCGGTGTCTCCGCCGCGCAAGCCGCACGTGGCCGCCGCGCCGCTCGCCACCGCGCTGCCCGCCGCGCTCATCGCACTCGCCGCTGTGGTACTCGTGGCGGCCATCGCTGCTACTATCTATATATGCGCTTCTTGGAATAGGTGAGTTTAGCTTTATACTGTTTGTCAAGACTTTGACTTATAAAAAGCTACAATACTGATAATATTAACTTGTCTGGTTGCTAATTCAATAGAATTACAACCCAATAGAATCACCGGTTGGACTATAGTCTGTTTCATCACTGGTAGTGACGATAAATAAAAATAAAAAAATTTAGAAACGATAGAACTAGAAATATTGTTTCTAAAAATATTTTTTTAGATCCGCGATGATGCAAATTTTAGAACTTCACCTAGAACCATGTAAAACCCATGTAAAATAGTAAAAACATAATTAAGTTTAGTTACAAAAGTCTTTATATCTCTTTCCAGATACAAAAAGCACAAAGAGCAAGCTATACAACAATACGGCACACTGAGCATGAGCATGCCTCCTCCTCGGCCACCGTCCGGCTACGAGTCGAGCGAAGACGAGCCCGCGCCGCGATATGAGACACAGGTCAATAATTATCGCAATTGGGTTTGTTTATGTTACCATTTAACTTATGTTTAAGAACATTACATATGCCCTGTTTCTGAGACACATTTAGCGGTAGTTTATCTATTCAAATTGTCAGATTTATATGAACTTTAACGCTATTGAATAGATAAACTACCGCTAAATGTACCTCAGACACCGGGGGTTAATACTTTCTATTGAAGGTTTCCCGTTTCTTTACCCACCAGTCTTTTCTGATTTTTAACCTACATAATTCTACCCTGTGGGTTCGTATACTTAAAATAGAATATACCTTTACTAAGAATTAATTCTTTGCATTGAACGCTAATAATATGTTTGGTTGTTGCTTCTGACACTCATAGGTGTTCATAAAATGCTTCTTATGTTACTCATACACTACATCAGTAAAACACATCACCCTTATTTTTTCTACATTAATATTTTCATTGAGCTTATCATAATTAGTCGATTATGAATGTTTAGCCCACTAAAGATGGCGTCGTAATTTGTTCCTAATAGTATTCATTTGAATGACTAACTGTTGTGAAGCTATGTAAATTGTACATTTGTGTTGTCATATCCCGTTCCACATATTAACATTTTCGTGTTTTCATGAGAATCAAACTTTAAGTGATTACTATATTAATGTATTAATCGTGTTACAGGTTCTAAATATGGCAGTTGATGACGCAGATTTGCAGTTAGACTTCAGTCCAAACAACCATGCATTCAACATACACAGTGTGCAATACATGTCCAAAGATAATGGTAAGAAACCTTTTATCACTTTAGTAACTAGATAATATTTCAAAATTAGTGTCGTTGAGACGTTTAGATACTATCGAAATGTATCGAGTGTTTGACATTTGAACGATGGTCGTAGTTTAGTTTATTTTGATGCACGAATAAGCATAGAATTTCTCAAAGAGTGGATTATTATATTTTCGGATCCAGTATTTTATTATTATCTCAGTCAGTGGTGACCTAAAAATGTTCTGTTTTGAGAATTGAAACATAAATTCTATTTAGAAACTGAACTTGTGATAGCTTTCATAGACTGAAAAGTTTATTAATACGATTGTAATGTTTCAGGTGAACGTAGTCCAACGCTTTCAGAAACCGCGACCACCGCCCGCGCATCAAGCGTCAATGAAAATGGCGGCACTCTGAACAATCACCACAACAGCCAGTTATTTGAGCCCATCGCGAACAACGCATCCATTGCGCGGAACACTCAGACACTCAACCGACGAATCCCTAACGCGCATCCATTGAACAACGCGCTGGGCACTTTACCTCGAGTCAATAACAATAATGTTGGTGGAGGATTACTGGCTACAACTTTAGGAAGGAAAATCAATGCGGGGAATAATCATAAGAAGAAAATAACTCAGCCTATTATGGCGTATGATGAAATACCCGGATTACAAAGGTTTGTTATGTCCGTTAAGTAGTTTATTAGAATTTAAATCTTTACTTATAATGGTCACTTAGTCACTATTTTAGTTCCTTAAATTAGAATAATATTTTTTCAGAAGTTACTTTGTTGCTTTAGTTTTAAACCGTTATTTAGTGTTATAGGTATAATAATAAGATAAAAAGCTGTACATGTTGCTTTTAGAAAAAAAGTAGTTTATACGACTTAAAGAATTAACTTAGCCAGTAGTAAAATAATTATATTATATTTTATGACATGGTGAACTAGATGTTTAACCTCTCCCATATTTCGGGAGATAACACTTGTTAGCGGTACTGTCCGTAATGGGTTAAATGAACTATATTTTTTTACTTACGAGTGTACATCTTATAATAAATGAAGACTTCTATTATCTTAGAATAGATGAAGTAGCAGCACAGTAGACTATTTTAAATATTTACTCCCGGTTTCAACGCTTCTCAATAAGTGTCGTTTAGCTTATCAGAAGAAATTTTGATTTCTAACACTTTTTCCTAAACTGTAAAACTGGCCCTTTTAACTGTGTAGCTCATTAGTCAAAGCACAAACCTAACCTTACTAACAAATATAAAACAAAAACGTGTGATTAATATATTAAATTTCAATTCACAGGGCGTCGGACAACGACAATGTCACCTTTGGTAAAAGAAACTTCACTGGTTACTACGACCAATCACCAGTAGAGACCACTACAGAACTTTAAGCACCGAGAACTTTAACACATTAGTAGTGATTAACTAAATGTTTCTTCTAAGTGATAACAAGGAATCAGTGACGGCAAAGGTATATGCGTAAGCATCAGTTCAGGAGTATGATAGTCTATCACGTAATATTTTATTATACCATACGAGAATTGACGCGAACATGCATACTATCCCGGAACTCCTGACGTTCCAAGGTTTGGATGTTCATATTGATTCCCGTATAATAAACATGCAACGTGAGAATTTAAGAGGCGGTCAATTTTCTATTGATGTATTTGATGTGAGCGTCTACGTGCCCGTATAAGCTCTTTGTGTGCGTGTGCGTGTACGAGTATTATGATGAACTCTTACGAATCAATTGTACTTATTCTTAAATTTTAATTGATTGATGCTTATGTATGTGCCTTTAAAGTGATAACTCAAAGGACTTGTGATAACTCAAAGGACTTGAATTCAGCGAGAGCCTTGAAGTGAGAGACCGAAGTGAATTCCGTCCGATTTATTTTTAACGTTTGTGTTCAACGAATTAATTTCTTCGTCTTTAAGGATACGACTGAGAGACTTTCGAATAATTTTATAAATGTGAATAACGAATTTTTAGATAATTATATTTTTGTACTTATTAATGTATTTTCTTAGCCAAGGCTAGTCCCGTTTATATGAACAAATGTGCATAATAAATAATGTAAATATGGCATTACATGGTGATGTATATTTTAAGGTACCTGAATTGTAAATGCAGGTACAAAACTACTATTTTATGAATCTCTTTTTGTCTTCGATTTGGCCAAAAACGTGCCATCCATCGATTTTTATAGAAACTCATACGTAAATGTATTATTATAATGGAGCCAACGTTTGACCAAAAACCAAAGGTTGGCTCCAATATAATGAGTATTCTCATTTTAAAAATTGAAATTTGAATAATTTCATTTTAATCATAAACTTCTCTTATTATTTCTTTACGATATTCTTTACGAATTTTGTGCCAGTTACTGTTAAAAATGTAATATAAGGTTTTACTACGTCTACACTTGCCTCTGAAAAGCAATTTAATAAGTGGTTTTATATGAAATACATTTTAGTCTGTTTGTAATTGTGGGCGTAGTTTTTAAAGTAAATAAATTAGCATAATGAATGAAAATGCTCAGTTTTTTATATGATTTTAATTTTAAATCTGGCCTCAAAATGTGATTTGTGCCAAACTGAACTAACATTTTTAATTTATTTTGTATTGGAGAGTAAAATGTTACCTAATGTAATATCACTGTATATCTTGTAAAATAATAAAATGTTTATTTTGATTGTGAAAAGTAAATTTGTATTATATAATTTTTGTGGTAAAATTGTTAATATAATTTTTGTAATAAATTAATTTTTATTATCAATACTGTTTTTGTATCAATTCACCGAACCAAACTATAACTCTGCAAACTTTAAAATTCACGACATTCCCACATATGCCGAAACCCTATTTTATATTTTATTTTAATTTAAACAAATCACAAACTATCAACAAAAAACTTCAAACAATTCCATATAATTGAAACCACACATCGTAAATAATAGAGCCCGACCCAAACGCGGTCAAACATCTGTTTAAAAATGTATTCTACGTTACTTTACACTCGAAGTAACAATGTAGTGAAGTAATATAGTCCAACGAGTTAGTAGAAAGCCTTGAATGCACGTTACGCGTCTGGCGGAGGTATACAAAATATAGAATTTAGAACATCAGTAACGGGCAGGCTTATGCAGTTGACGGTGGGGAGAATGTTAACATATTTTGATAATTAGCACTCCATATTCTCTGTTAAAAATAAAAAATACTAGTGAAAGAATTACTTCGATACGTCAATTAGTTTCTGATTTATAAGTAAAACAAGTTGTAACCGTCAATTTGCGTGTGACGTCATTGTACACCACGCTCAGTCTAGCTCACACGGTCCTTAATAATAATATTTACTATTATTACACTATAAATGTAATAAGGGGACAAATACACAACAAAATACTGCATAAGCTATTACATCTAGGGCTGGAGACTTGATATTAAGCGGGACGCGGCTCGCGCAGCACGGTGTAATATGACGTCACGCTGTTAGCGGGACTCGATATTTTTCGAAACTTTGAATGCTTGTAAAATAAAAACTACTTGGTATTTTTGACTAAAACAAAAACTAGTTTGCATGTACATGTACAGGCTTTACTGAGTCAAAATTTGAAGCGATTTGGCATACCTAGTAACATTGTCCCATGCCACAGCTCTCTACTAAATTGTCAGACTACATAGTCCAACAACGTAATGCACAATGTATCTAGATTATAATTCATAATCCCAGGTATATCCAAAATTAAGCAGCTGCAATCTGCATCGAACAGGCCGACATGAGGCGCATAATATGCGTGCGTGTCATTTATATTCTAAATTTTGAGTTTTGCAAACCATGCATACAAGGCTTTCTACTAAGTTGTTAGACTACAGTAACCGATCCTAATGGGAACGTAAAAGCGTTTTATAGGGTAACAGGTAAGAACGAAAACCCCTTTAAACCATTTTGAATGGTCGTGTCAAATTGAATTTTAATGATCAAGTGAATCCTTTTCCCCGAACCCCTCTATGACTTATTCGGTTGGAAACATCTAAATCTGTTTAAGTTGTGTTCCTTGTAAATTATTTTAAACTAATCCTTTATACGGGTCTACTTTTAGAGGGTTTTAAATGAAAATGAGTGTTACCTTTCGAAAATAGACGTAACTTAGTAAACGGTATCGGTTTAGTTTTCTTGGAAGGTCTTTGAATTTGGTTTACGATCCGTTTTAATGCTAAGTTATCTGGAACAGTAGATATTGACAGATTTTTACTATCTTTATTCACGACCTTAGCAAAAATCATAGGTTGTTGCACCATTTTCTTATGATTTTTGCTAAGGTCGTGAACAAAACAGCATTATCATGCTGTTTAAAATAGTAAAACTTGGTTTAGAATGACAATGTGACTGTAGTGAAGAGAAGTCCTTTCTTCATCATGGTCACGTCAAAATTATGGATTTGATATCAAATAAAACTTAAAAGGTAACTGTTAAACGGTGCATAAGTTATTAAATTACCCGACGTACGCGTGTGTTCAAACTGTTCAACCCTTCGCGGCGTATCCCCAAATATTTGCACAGTACGCCTCGCCACGTATTCGCCGAGCAATCTCGTCTGCGTACATTTTTAAATTTAATATCTCTTTGTGCCGCGGTCCCCTGCGAGCATTACGTCGTACGAAATTACAGAAACGTCGAATAATATAAAATTCTATGTTGCCTCACCTAATGGCTTATTCCGACCCGTTCGTACGTTTGAAAGACGTCTGGCTTCACGTTTTAATGGACGGAAAATTCAGTTTTTTGAGTTACGCTTTGTAGTTGAATGTTTTAGTTCGTTCAGGGTTTTTAGGTAGGTACAAGTTTTATGACTATTTAAATAAGACGATACGTCATATTTTTTATAATATGCCTGACTGAAAAGTCATTTTCGAAACGTTAAACACGAGTAAGTATACCCACGTACTCATATTACGAATGATAGATACGTTTTAAGCCTATTATTATGTAGATGGGATTTCTAAATTTAATATAGCAGCAAACCTGAACACTTAAGTACTATGTTTAGCGTAGTAGGTACACCCGTACCTACTGCACTGCTTCTTTCACTCTAGGCTTATAAAATACTCGGACTGTACGCGAGATATCATGATTATGTAGTTGTATTAAACAAATTTTCATCCAGAAATAGGTCTTTTAAGATTTACTGCATTACCTAAGATAAGAACTGTTCAATGCCTAGATTATCACTAGTACTACAGTCTACATAGTTAGTACATTGTAACACTACAATATTGTTCGTCCTGCAAACTTGTTAATTATGATAAATTCTCTCGGGGCCGTTCGTTCTAGTCACAGCTCTGTACATTGTCTTCGCTAAAAGAGGTAGTATACAATGGAGCCTGTGTTCGGATATGGATAGATATTGGTGGTAAAGTATGACCTACTTTAATTACCGTCGAGAATTATGTTCACACGTAATTTGATCAAAGCGTAACTTGGTTTATACATTTAAGATTCAGATCTTTCATAAATCAGATTTTAAGATGATTTATCACTGTTGATTCGATTTTGTCACAAGACGATTGCAAAAGATTGTAAATTATTTGTGGTAAATTACTTTGTTCACATAAAAAACATACGGATGAAAATTGAAAAAATATCCATGATTTCTGTTCAAAAATTGGCACATTTCGTAAAACTATACTTTAAGACCATTCGCACAACGTCTAGCCATATGTTATTTCTTCACACAATAATTTACACTTCTAATCCATGTGCAATATGCTAGGTACCGTCTTACCCAAACTTCCCTGCAAGATGGACACCACTGTCAAATTAATGTTCGTGAAATTACTTCCAGTTGCACATAGTTGGTGGTAACTTGGGAGACATTAACTTAACTTGTTCGAAGTAAAGGTCTGTTAATACGTTATTGAGGGCTCTGTCGTTAGCCACATGTCTCTGATGAGTTTCTAATTGAGTTACGAGATCATGATATGGGTGACGTGTTTTAATGAAAATTGTTTGGCGCCTCTGAAGTTACCAGTCGTGGTATATTTAAATTACCTATATATTTAGCACGTATATACATAGTATATTGTAAATAATATACGTTATATACAAGTAAAATATATTATTTAATATTAGAGCAAAGTATAATTCGGAAGTCTCACGCATTTTAATACATTTTCACAAATTTTCGAATGTTAAATTATAAAGTTAAATCTGAAAACTTGACCCTGTTATTCTTAACAACAAAATGATTCCTAATACACATTTCAACAATATAGCGATCTCATAAACTTTATACAAATAAGTATCTGTAGAAGAATTCAATTTTAGCAGTCTTACAGGTAGCCGGTGAACAAACACAGTATAAAACACATGTACCTTTGAAATCTCCGACATCGCCTAAAAGGTCACGCAAGCTTTCATTATCAAACCCTTTTAAAACTAAAAGCTTTACTGTATCTATGTACTGTTTCTTGTTAATGTATTCTTACATGATTACCGAATTTCATTTTAGATTGGTGATTGAAGGCTGGATGTGGTGTTAAGAAAAATCTCAAAAAATGTATTGCTTTTTTTCTCGTATACCTACCTAAGGCTACATTAATGAAATGTTATGAACATAATATAATATCATTAATGTAAAATATCTAATATCACGATTGTTGTACCTGAAGGTGTAGACAGAGGGTGTATGAAATACATCGACATTTCTCCATTAACAATGTCAATCCTATCTAAGAGGGGCTAGAATATTGTTATTTACCGAGCAGAATACCAGACTACTCGATAAATATTCTAATATTATAAGATCTATTGTTAACCTATTTTGCCCGGCCCGGTAATCGAATTAGAGACCTTATGGTCTTATAGCAATGCTCTACAGTGGTAATTTCCTCAAAATCGGTTTTATTTATACTTCAATCTTATTTGAGACACCATAAATACTTATGACTAGTAAATTCGACGCTATTATTTGCATGTACAAGAGGACCTTTAAGTACCTACTTTTTAAATAAATAAAAAGTGAAAGTTTTTATTGTTTACGTAAAAACAATAAAAAACATTTCACAATAAAAAGAGTCAATAAAATTATTATTTATTAATCGTGCAGTGTTTTTGATGTGTAAATAATAAAGGTTTTTTTTATTTGTACAATTGGTGGATAAGTAATCTTACTTTTTATTATGTTTAAATAGTTATTGTACAATTAGTTGCTTGATATATTTGCCAGTTGTTTCGGTACACAGTTGCAGTTGGGTAGACGTTATGTTGGTGATATATTTATTTTTATTGACATTTTCCGATGGAGTATTTTGCAAAAGACCTCCGGCTTGTGGATGTATGTATAAGTTAATTGTATTTTCTGTATAAATCCTGATTTTAATTACAATTTGGAATTTGTATTTAATTGATCGGATTAGTAGACTTCATTGACAATAATCATAAATTTACCGATTAAACACACTGCAGCAAAAAAAAGGTATAGTACATTTATTCGTCATAATGGTTAGTAGCCAACCTAGTGTTAAAGTGGTCAAAGCCGCCCGAAAGCCTTTTTACGAGCCCTCTGAAGCACGGAGATGGTTCAAATACCAAATTTAATTAATGTAAAACTAAAGTAAAAAAATAATTGTAAAATGTACCGTTCCGTAGTAATTTGCGAAAATATAAAGTAATTGCAATTACAAAGACCTTTACTTTATATCTTTGTCTGTCCTATTGATGGAGTTTACTTTTTAAGAAAATATAATTAAACCATTTATTTTGTTTTTCAAATAAAGATATATCATAAAATTGAAACATAGTTAAACTTCAACTCTATTTTACAGACATCTGAAGGTTGTGATAACGTTTTTTAATATTTTCTATACGGTTAATTAAAATAATTTAAAAAAAAATTAAAGAAGAGTTGGGTGTTTACATTTTATTTTTATTTGTTTGAAGGCTAGTGTACCTTTATCTATTTGTTTTGTATTCAATTTTATTAATCATCTAAGTTATAGTAATATCTAACGTAAAACTTATTGTAGATCAATCCTTTTTTATCCGAGCTATCTGGATTTTGGAAGCATTTAGTTCTTATTCAACATCATTTCGTTGGACTGTGTAATGCCTTGCCATGCCTTTGCCCAACAGTGGGCTATTAACAGGTTTGATGATTTAACAATACCTATGTAGAGGTGAGGTAGAAGCAGAGATGAAACAACTCGAGGCTTTTAAGTCTTTAAAAAGGAACTCGACTCGGTTATGACGGTTTGCAACTCAATCGAGTCCTTAAACCCTAAACCTTCACCGTTATGAGAGGCTTCGACTCAGAACTCGAGGCTTAATTTTAAGATAGTCGTTTTAAAAAGACTCATATTTTTAAACGACTCATACTCAACAAAAAGGTTCGAGGTTTTTTAAAAACGATTTGGTTCGTGAGTTGTGTGAGTCGTCAGTCGCGAAAAGTACGCGTCATCAATAAGTTGCAACTTGAGAACTTGAACCTAACCTAATCACCAAAAAAAGGAACAGATTAGGAAACAAAACTATTAGAGCCTCAATGTGCCTACCATCTTGACTCGACATATTATAAATAGGTACATAATTTAAGTTATCCGGGCAAAAGAAACCGAAGAAGAACGGTTAACATCTTTACTATTATTACTTAGTACATAATGGTCTGTAATAAATATTTGAAATATACACTGAAGTTTATCTTATTACAGTCTCATATTAAAAGACTCTTATTATGAAACGACTTGAGTTTTTAGTTAAAAGACTCACGACTAAACCTTGAACCTCGTAGTAAAGACTTCGAGTCGTTTTATTGATTCGAGTTTCTTTCTATGACTCGAGTTCTTAAACATTAGCAACAAGTCTCAAGTCGTATTTTTAGAGTCGAGTCTTAAAAATTGAGATTAGTCTTAATTATAAAGGTTTAAAAGACTCGAGTCGTTTCATCTCTAGGTAGAAGTGAAAAACATTACAGTCATATAAGACTAGACAAACTGAGCTGCATTATTTTATTCAACATTTAAAAAAATGTTTTTGATATATGTATAAGTTTGTGTAAGCTTACAATATATTGTCTATAAAAACAGTTACTATGTTAGATCAAGTGTTAAACGTGACAATTGTATGCATCATGTTCTTTTTATTGAAGGCGTGACTAATTAAATCGTGATTTACTAGCATGTGTTTCTATTTTATTTGTTTATTTGCCTTTCTTTTATTCGTGAACATTATCTATTTATTTAATTGTATTATTCACTATTATCTATTCATTATTATGTTTTCTTTTCTAGCCTTTTCTTTTATATCGAAACCTGGACTTAAGCGAGGGAGCATATTGTCTAGGGACGGGACTTCTTTAAGCGTTGTTTATGCTGAAACTCATGGTCCTAAATCATCACGCCATCATCATTTCAGTTCATCCACTTCTAGTTCGTCATCATCTTCTGCTTCTGAAGTATCAGCTCGATCTTCTTCTACTTGTGGTGGGTCTTTTTCTTCAGCATCTCTTTTTCTGAATAAAATTTAAGGGCCGGTGATAATTATTAATATTAGTTATGCAAGCGTAAACTATGCTAAGGCATGCTGCAACTCACTGCAGAATGCTGAGGAAGAGTTTGCGATGGTGATAATAATGGCCGCCGGGTCTAAATTACACATTACTTATATGACTACCAGTATTCATACACTTTTCTTTTAATACAAGCATTGTTTATAATATCATGGATCATCTCTGGCTGTAATTGCAATAGAAGGGTGGTTATCAACCATTTTAAGTTACTGAAGCAATAATAATGATGTTTTACAGCCGATTCTGATGAAAGTAACTGTATGCTGAATTTATTGAGATAACATGGGATGATGAGTATTCAGGTGCACTTTTGACATGGATTATATAGCACGTCCACTCACACTCACATATCGTACTGTCACAGTCCATCTTTGAATTAGGCTTTAAAATACCTTGCGAAAATGTTCAACGAAGACATCATTTGAATGAATATTTCTAGGTGAGGAAGAAGGATGCAATGGGGACAGAAACGCCGTGCCCAAGTCATGTCCAAACCCTTGTCCATCGACATGTGCTAAACAAGAACCCGTTCCATGTCCCGCAACTTGCCCCGAATTTGGATGCGAATGCAAAACAGGATATATCCTCAACGAGGTCGGAGGAAAATGTGTTCCTAGGAAAAGCTGCCCAAAAGGTACGGTACCGTGTAGCAAAGTTATCTTAAAAAAAACATGTCATTAAGTTGAATTAGGACCGAAGATAAGAATTAAATGGAAAACGGATAAAGAAATTCTAGTTACAAAATCCAAAATAAAAAACTGCTATTATTTAGTTTTATAAGGTTGAAATAAAGTTAAATAAGAGTCGGCCACTCGAACCGCAAGCAGCATACCAATTTTTCGAAGATACGTGTGCATTAGAATTAAATATCACTTATTCGAACGTAAAGGAAAATATTGTGATGAAATCATACCTTATCTAAAAGTTTCTAGAGGATATGGAAAGGTGGTGAACTTTAGGCTTAAACCTCTCCCTTGTTTGGTCAGGGACCCTTGCCCATTAGCCAGCCATGGTTTAAAAATACGAGAACGCAAATCCTAACATGAATTGATTGCTTCTAGAACCGTTAAATCCTTGTGGGGAAAATGAACGTTATGCGGAAGGCGATGTAAATTGTGTGAGGACGTGTGGAAATCGACTGTTGCCGTGGGAGACGATGGGAGCTTGTGCCCCGTACACCGGATGCATTTGTCAATCTGGTTATTACAGGAAATATGACAATTCTACTGGGCCTTGTATCCCTGAAGAAGAATGCCGTAAGAGAATATTATTTTTTTCAGAACATTTTAATATTTTGGGCCTCTTTACAAGCATAGCATTTTGTGTTCAGGCGATGTTTTGGCAAGATCAAAATAAATTAGCTCATCAGCTTGTTAACCAGAATCTTTCAAATGACTAGTTCTCATTGGGTTAGGCAGAGATTGCTTAACACAACGTATAAAGTAATCTACCTATAAATAAATAAATCACTTATTTCTGTCTACTATTTTCAGCGCCATTACCAGAATCATGTGGCATAAATGAAGTACGTTCAAGCTGTAGAATCGTTTGTCCTCCACAATCTTGCGAAAGCATCTATACTTTATACTCTTGTTTGTATTCTGATTGTGAGCCTGGCTGTAACTGTAGGGACGGTTATCTTAGAGATTTCGATGGAGAGTGCATACCATCTGAAGAATGTCCTCCACGTAAGTATCCGTACTTATAAAAACATTCACAAAAACTGGTTTACTACTTTGTTCTAGGTTATTCTTATTAATGTATTTCTAGTTTTATTTACTTCGCACAAACTTATGTTGAATTACGAAGATTTTTAGAAGGGTTACCTCATCAAGATTGACCAACAATTTATAATACATTAACAAAAACTTATTTTTGACAATAATAATCACCGGCGCGTAAACTGTCTTCATAAATATCCTTAATATACGATTTTAGAATCAAAATGATATCTACTAAGCTAAAGCTTGTTTCATCTAAATTGTAGCAAAGCCCATAGGATGCAATGGAGATCCGAACGCTTCACCAAACCCATGTCCAAGAATTTGCCCAGCTACCTGCGCTCAACCAGACGGTGACATATCATGTGGGGAAGGCTGTGGTGATAGTGGCTGTGAGTGCAACCCTGGATATGTTCTCGATGTTGTTGGAGGAACCTGCGTTACATTCGAGGAATGTCCAGGTTAGTATAGTACAATTGTATAAATAGAAAGAGACTAGCTTTTTTTGATGAAAAGCTGTCTTGATCGAGTATTAATACAGCTGGCACGGTAAAACAAATGTCTGCTTTTGTGGTTTGGATGGTAACATATACGACTGCTGATCACAAGGTTCTGATTCCCGTGCTGGGCTAAGAGCTATTTATCTTTTCTTATTGATGATAGAATGTTTCTTAATAGTTGCTCAGGGTTTGGGAACTTGGTTTAAGGGGCTCCTCATTGAACTAGCACCTCAAGTGGCCAAACGTGGGTTTCTTTCATCCACTTCTACTTTCAGCTTCTAGTATAATTTGTGTTCTGTATACATATGTATTATGTTGTTTTATTTTAGGAAACCAAGGTTGTAACGGGGATCCAAACGCTGAACCTAAAGACTGTCCAACTAACTGTCCAGCTACTTGCGCACAACCAGATGTTAGGAACATAGGATGTAACAAAATGTGTAATCTTAACCGCTGCGTTTGCAAAGACGGTTACATACTATCGAAGAAAGGAGGACGTTGTATTGAACCAGACGAATGTCCTGGTAAGTAAACATCTTTATGTGAACCAAGCTTAGGACTAACTCATCTGATTGTAATGTTCTAAAGCCGACTAAAGTTGTACCAATGCTATCAAACCTTTTTGGTATTGAGTATTACTACATCGAAAATTAATAGAAATGGTGAAATATTCATAGTCAAATAATCTTGAAGATCTGATCGCTGATTCGATAATGACGAAATCGTCATTTTATTTGAATTGATGTGAATACTTCTGTTTTGCAAAGGTGGATCTCCAACATGTCCTGCAAATAGAACATACGTGGACTGTGCCATCGACTGCCCAGAAAGTTACTGTCCAGTAGATGATAGTCTCGACGAAATACTTTGTGATCCTCCGTACTCTTGTGCCGGCGGCTGTTCGTGTATTGAAGGGTATTTGTTGTTGAGTTATGAAGATCCTAAATGTGTTTTGTCTTCGGAATGTCGTGAGTAGCTACATTTACTGTTTTTATTTTTCTACAATATTTTTTTTACGTCAACTTTGTTTTTAGACTAGAAGTAAAATTAAGCGAATTTTCACTCTTTCTACGTTCGTGCAAAGATCCCAAAAATGTCTTCTTTATCTGATTTAAAGCCAATAGTTTTCTCCTGTGATTAATTTCGTCGTAATCAAAAGAATATCAAAGAGTTTTAATTTTATTTAGCACCGGTACCCTGTACGAGACCAAATGAAGTATGGGATCCTGCACCGTCAACTAATTACCGAGAGCGGTGTGAAGACATCGGCAGTGACTGCGATGGCTCGACTACTGGTCCGCCAAGATGCGTCTGTGAACCTGGTTACTATAGAAACCAGAGTGATATTTGTGTTCCTGCTTCTGAATGTAGTGAGTATATAAAAACTAGAAGTATTACTCAAGGTTCCAACATATTGTTTTACTTCTTTCTTAACATTAAATTAATACAAAATGGAGTTGAAACTGAATATAAATCAGGGTATTTTTATAATAATAATTAACAATGGGACCTCAATACATAAGACATATCTATTGATTGATAATCACTTTTTGGAAGTACAACAAGTATTATGTATACAGTATAAGTATAATGTCCTCATTATTTTTTTTATTTTAGATATCGGTTGCAATGGAGATCCTAATGCTGTATTTAATGACTGTCCCAGTTCATGTCCACCAACTTGCGCACAGCCAGATACTAGCAATATTAACTGCATCCAATTATGTGATCCGAGCAAATGCGTGTGCAAAGACGGATACATTTTAACGAAAAAAGGAGGAAAATGTGTTAAACGTGATGAATGTCCAGGTAGATTATTTTGTATGCACTATAATAATATACCAAAAATTAATGGTGATTGTTAAATATACATATAAAAAAATATTTAGTCTTGTTTTGGGCAGAGTTAGAATTAGGTTAATACATTTTTGTTTTGTATCAAAAACCGATTAACACTTTTTGCGAAAATTCCTCACCAATAAACGGATCACTTAAAGTAAACGGATTAATGCTTGATAATTTTATATCGTTGAAAGTTATCAGATAAATAAAAATATAAAAAGTCCAAAAGAAAGTAAATTAAAACTGCAGAGTTGAAAATTAATGTTATATTAGATGAAATATCAAAAAGCTCGATTTTGATATTCTAGAAATAGGCTGTAATGGAGACCCAAATGCAGTAGCCAACGACTGTCCCAGTTCTTGCCCAGCTACATGTGCGCAGCAAGATACCAGTGATATATTTTGTATTGATCTATGTGATCCCAGCGGTTGTGAGTGCAAACCTGGATACATACTGGACGATTATGGAGGCAAATGTATTTTACCTAGTGAATGCCCGAGTAAGTTAAATTAAAAATATTACTTTTGGACACCTCGAAACAAAAAACTCCTAAAGAAAACTTAAAGCTCAGTAAGAAAACGTTATATCATTCACAGTACGCAGCATCATGGTTGTTATACCCTAAGGTGTAGGTGGAGGTGTTTGAAATGCAACCACTTTTCGCCGTTAGCAATGTCAGTCCCATGTAATAGAGGGCGAGCTTATTACAATACTATATTTGTTTCACTAGATGTGGGTTGCAAAGGAGATCCAAATGCGGAACCAAATGAATGTCCCAGTGCGTGCCCCCCAACTTGCGCGCTAGCAGATACTAGTGGAACGATATGTACATTTAATTGCGATCCTAGTGGCTGCGTGTGCAAAGAAGGATATATTTTGTCAGAAAAACGTGGAAGGTGTATAGATCCATATGATTGTCCAGGTTAGTTGACATTGTTTAATTCTTACGAAAATGTCTTTTATTGTAGGAATGTCTTGAAAAACATTTTGATAGGCAAAGTTTAGAAGTTTAAGATAAGTTGTTCTGTAGTCTTTCGCTGCTTGATATCTTCATTGGAAAAGCGCTGGGGTTTGTATATTTAATTTTATACCTACTATTTTAAAAATTGAGCACGAATTTGTGATTTATAAATGGTTTAACGCAATTTGTCATAATAAATAGTTTTAACAAGATTAAAAGTTGCTTAATTTTTGTATGCAGGTGGATCTCCAATCTGCCCAGCCAATAAGACATTCGTATTCTGTTCCGTGAACTGCCCTTCAAGCTACTGTCCAGTAGATGATAGTCGCGATATTTTTGCTTGTGATCCGCCGTACCCTTGTCCATCTAGATGTTCATGTAGTGAAGGGTACTTGATAGCAAGTTACGATGACCCACGATGTATATTGTCTTCTGAATGTCGTAAGTATACAAAAAGGTCACTTATTTGAAAAACAGAAAAAAAAATGTGCTATAATATACTGTCCTACTACTGGGCAAGAGTCTCTTCCCAAAAGGGGGAGTGGATAGGCCTTGAGTCCACCATGCTTATCAAGTCGGAATTGAGTTGATAAAATACTTAAATTGCTACTTAATTTGATGCACACTGCACCTGCACATTTATTTCACCATTGTGCTTTGCCAACTGAAAGGATTAAAATTATAAATTTTCTCCAGCACCGGTCACCTGTACAAGGCCAAACGAGATCTGGGATCCTGCGCCCCTATATTGTAACACAGAGCGATGTGAAGACATTAACACTGAATGCTTCGACTCGTCTACTGGCCCACCAAGATGCGTGTGTGAACCTGGATACTATAGGAACCAGAGTGATATTTGTGTTCCAGCTTCGGAATGTGGTAAGCATTTATTGAGCAAATCACATCTCAAGAGTGAATTATTACGTTTTCGGGAAATTTCGTTGTTTAGTATGGTACATACTCAGTGTTAGCTAATAACTCTGATTTTGTGCATAAGCGTCTCTAGAATAACGCGATAAAAATACCTCTAGATGGTTGCGGCAAATAAAGATTTGAACAAGGTTTGCAGAGATTTCTAGATTCGCAGATTCCGACAAGTCAATGCCCAACAGGATTTTCGTAGGCCGTAGATTGATAGAGCATAAAACATCTTTGTCAAAGACATACAAATAGGATACATCTTTGTTTGTTTGTAGTTGTCGGATGCAATGGAGATCCTAATGCAGAGCCAAACGAATGTCCTAGCGCGTGCCCACCAACTTGCGCGCTAGCTGATACTAGTGGAATACCTTGTACTGCCAATTGTGATTTGAGTCGCTGTGTTTGCAAACAGGGTTACATCTTGTCTAGAGAAGGAGGGAAATGTGTTGATCCATATGAATGTCCAGGTTTGTAAACTATTTTTATGGCTTTATATATTCGCGCATTTCATGTCTATTGTAAAATATGTAGTGTACGGAAATTAGCGTGAATAAGCAGTTTATCTTGAAGTGCCCATCTTTGCGGCGCACTTTTTCATCGTCTCAAGCTGAGTTGTAAACAAAGATAATTGTAGTATGGAATTTATAGAAATCTTTATGACGATGCTTCTTTTATTCATTAATCTTAATGACGAGACACGTATGGTAACATTGTAATCTTTCTTGTTACACCCTCTCTAATCTCTATTTGTCTTCACATTAAGCAGGATGTACCAGGAGCAACTATTGTTTGTACTATATCATCTTTCTTTTGTTTTTAGGGGGAGCTCCAACATGTCCCGCCAATCAAACCTACGTGGACTGCTTAGTCGGTTGCCAGAAAAATTACTGTCCCATATCTGATAGCCTTATAATTATAGACTGTGCCCTTCCATACCCTTGCCCATCAGGCTGTACGTGTAAGGACGGGTATTTGCTGTTAAGTTATGAAGACCCTCGATGTGTGTTATCTTCGGAATGTCGTAAGTACAAAGAATCACAATAGTATATGACTTCTTTATATTTAGTAATTTTTTATATTTAATAGTATTTAAATACCTACGAGGCCCAGTGGTTTGGCAAGCTACGTCGCTCCCACCGCATCGGTCGTAAGTTCGTTTCTCAAAAGAAACCAATAAAGACTTACGATCCACAAATAATCTTTTCGGTTCTGGTTGTACTTTGCTTCCGTGGTTTGTATGTTAAGTCCCCCCAACACAACAGGAATTCTTAGTGCACGAGTTGTCTTAAAAAATAATATAGGGTTTTGTTATATGTTTAGTTATTTCCATTACTGAATCATGTTTGTATCTTTTTAGCTCCAGTTGACTGCACGAAACCAAATGAGGTATGGGATCCTGCTCCTTTGAATTGTAGAGCAGAAAGATGTGAAGATATTGACATCGTATGCTTTGATGACTCAACTGGGCCACCAAGATGCGTTTGTGAAGCAGGGTATTATAGAAACCAGAGTAATATTTGTGTTCCTGCTTTTGAATGTGGTACGTATTTATTGAATAAGAATTATTATTGTGTTTGATTCAAAGTTATTTCGTTTTGTAAACGAAATATTAGCCCACAATTGATTATTACCTATTTTTTTTCGTATTGTTCCGCGAATTTCGTATTGTTATCATTTTGAAGAACGTGTTTTAAGTTGATTTGATTAGATTTGTGAGTCAAACGTTTCTAATATTATTTACCTTTGCCTACACCTTCCAGTGAAATACCACTCCATAAAATGACATAATAATATTTAATGTACCGTATAATTTTTTTGTTCCCATAGACGCGGGTTGCAATGGTGATCCTAATGCAATACCATACGAATGTCCCAGTGCGTGCCCACCAACTTGCGCGCTAGCAGATACTAGTGGAACGATATGTACTGCCAATTGCGATCCAAGCGGTTGCGTGTGCAAACCGGGCTATATTTTGTCCAAAAAGCCAGGAGGTCAATGTATTGATCCTTATTCATGTCCAGGTATGTTACAATTATTTTTGTTTCGAGGTAGACAGAGATCTAAGAACAATGTTTTACTTGCAGGTTACTGGAAAAAATATGAAAGACGCTTCGGAGGCCTGCTAGGCGTAGATTTGCAACTTATAAATACAATAATTGATTTACAATGGTCTATTGTTTTCTTTTTTTTAGGTGGATCACCAAAATGTCCTGCCAATAAAACCTATGTGAGTTGTTTCGTCGGCTGTCCGTCAGACTACTGTCCGACGGATGATAGTCTAGCGATCTACGCGTGTGATCCCCCGTACCCTTGTTCAGGTGGTTGCAATTGTAAAGAAGATTATTTGATGTTGAGCTATGACGATCCTCGATGTATAAGGTCTTCTGAATGTCGTAAGTATACATTTAAATACTGAATTCATTGGTTTATCAAGATTTATCTTCTACAGAATATGTTTCATTTTTGATTTTCATATTCAATTTCGATATTATGTATAGTTTGCTATAAGATAGCCAACTTATTTTTAACATATTTTATGATACATATGTATATTTTTTATTATCTATCAGAATCACATCTCTTCACTTACAAATGCACTATAAAAAAAGCGGAAAGCATATTAATAGTACTGCTACTATAATATAATTACTAATGTACGACTTTTATTTAGCACCCGTTACTTGCACTCGACCAAATGAAATATGGGATCCAGCTCCTCCAAACTGTAATCCAGAACGATGTGAAGATATCTACTCCGAATGTTTCGACTCATCTACGGGTCCACCAAGATGCGTTTGTGAACCTGGATACTATAGAAACCAGAGCGACATTTGCGTTCCCGCTTCAGAATGTAGTAAGTAGACATATTTAATTACAGCATCATCATCATCAGCCTAACCTTTCTTCCCACTACGTTAGAGTCGGCTTCCAGTCTCACCTGATGCAGCTGACCTCCAAAAAATTTTGAAAATGATATTAAACAACAGAACGTTACTGTACGTACGTAGTTTCTTCCAGGGTACATAATAAACGCAGTATGTCAAATTGTTTATAAAATCTACTTGTCCTAAGACTAAACTAGTTCGATAATTTCGTTCTGTGTATGAGAGAAACTTATCTCTTCTAGATAACGTTGGATGTGACGGTGATATAAACGCTTCCCGAAATCCTTGTGCTACGTATTGTCCGGCAACTTGCGCACAACTAGATGCAAGTGGAATAATATGTATAGATGCATGCAACGTAGACGCCTGCGAGTGTAATGCAGGATATGTTTTATCAGAACCAGGAGGAAAATGTATAAGGATAGAAGATTGTCCAGGTTTGTTAAAAATTCTTCGTATTGATTCATATGTTTTTTTTAATTTCTGGATGATGTACATATTTACTACTGGATGATGGTTTGAAGAACACCAAAAAGTGTTTTTACAAACAACCATCAGTGTCCCGGTAGATGGGAATACGGAATATGACTTCGACGCATTTAGTAGAAGTTTAGTTTAGTTAAAGTACCTTTCGTAAAAGTGTAAATAATGAGGTAAAAGTAAGTAGAAAAACTCAATTGATTTGTTATTTTTTTTTTCGATTACTGACCTTAACGGTAATTAATACCTTCCATCTATGCTGTAATGCGCTTTTCGAGCTTATAATATATAATATTTTACATGTTATTTTAGATAATGTCCAATGTAACGGTGACGTGAACGCAACTCGTGTGACATGTCCTAGTGCTTGCCCAGCCACGTGTGATGATGCCAATACGCGTGGATTTTGTCCCGAAGTATGTCTTGAATCAGGCTGTCAATGCAAAACTGGTTATATCTTAAATGAGATAGGAGGACAGTGTATTCAACCGGGAGACTGCCCAGGTACGTTAACTTTATAAGAACCTTTGCTTTAGTGATATTGGTTAAAATAAAAAATGTTTTTTTTGTATTATTCCATTGATGAATATTATTTACTCTAAAACTTAGTGGCAATTTAAACTGTACAACGGTACAATTTATTTTACGATTTAGAACTTGAACGAATATTTTTTGCAGGAGGTGTTCCAGTTTGTGGTGAGAATAAAACATTCGTAGACTGTTTCGTCGGTTGTCCACCAAGTTACTGCCCAATCGACGACAGTCGTGGAATCATAGCGTGTTCTATTGCCTTCCCGTGTCCTCCCGGCTGTGCCTGCGCTGGTCCTGATTATTTGATGTTGAGTTATGAAGATCCAAGGTGTATTTTATCTTTAGAATGTCGTAAGTGCATAATTTAATATACCTGTTCCCTATAAATTAAAGAATGACTTCAGCTCTTTTTATACTGGCTTTATTGAACACTGTAACATTTTTTTTAGCCCTTTATGTGTCCCGCCCTCTTTGCTTCTAAACCTGCCTGTCCTGTGCCAAGCTCCGCCACGATAGACCCACAATTGCCAAACACTGTAACATACAAAGAAATTTTCTAAATTTCAGCTCCAGTTACTTGTACAAGACCAAACGAAGTGTGGGATCCAAATCCCAAAGTTTGTTATTTCGAAACTTGTGACGATATAGGTAAAGACTGTAGTATCGACTATCTCAATAATTCACCAAGATGCGTCTGCAAACCTGGCTTCTATAGAAACCAGAGCGACATTTGTGTTCCTGCTTCAGAATGTGGTAAGTACTTATCATAGATTATTTATACACAAATATTGTTGGCACTTAAACAACAATATATTTAACTACTGCCTGTTTAGTGTCTGTTGGAAGCTATAATATTAAAGTTTATAAACTTTTGTTTGGGGGTTTGCACACATAAAACCAATTGCTAACGGGTCTTAAACGCGATGAGAATTTTAAGGTTTACGATACCTTATTTGCTGCATGATGTTTTGATTGAATTAAATCTACCGTAGTCAGTCAGCCCGTTAAGGTATCGTAAACAGTTAGGAAGAACTACATGTGGATTTTAGAATAAAAATTGTTATACATGAATTCAACATTTTAGGATGCGGCGGCGATCCAAATGCCGTAGAGTCGAGTTGTACCAGCTTTTGTCCAGCGACTTGCGATGATCCCGATCCTACATGCATCCAAGCATGTGATTCGGCCGGCTGTGTGTGCAAACCTGGATACATACTGACGGAGAAGGGAGGGAGGTGTGTTAAACCAGAAGAATGTCCGAGTAAGTAACTACTGCAGTAGATGGTATGCTGATATAATTATAAATAACATTTATTGGGAATAAATTTCACACGGTGATTTTTTTACAAACGTTTTCTAAAAGTCGTAAGTTTTTACTGTATCGTTTGAAATAGAGATAATAGTGTTGACTGAGGAAGACAGTCCATGAACTTTGTATCTGTTACAATTTCGTTGTATAGCAAATTATGAGGTAATATGAGAAGCTTTTCGAAATGTCAACTTTCTACGCTCAGTAGTCTCGGCTTCTCGTTGTAAATCAATCATTCAGTAGAAGAGTTTTATTTACATACATTGATTAATATATTGTGGTTCATTTGAATTTTAGATTATCAACAATGCAACGGCGATTTGAACGCAACTCGTAAATCATGTCCTAATCCTTGCCCGCCTACTTGTGATAATGCGGAGGGAAGCAAACCATGTACTAAGGCATGTCTTGTGTCAGGCTGTGAATGCAAAACAGGGTATATTCTAAACAAGCTTGGAGGACAATGTGTTCTACCGGAGAATTGTCCAGGTCCGTCATGTGTTAATTCATTAATTAAGTATATTGCAAATTAGCTTTTAAGTAATGCAGGTATTTGTGAGAGATACAGAGAATTGCTACAATTGTAATTTATGATAAAATTTGATTACGCAATAAATTACATAGGTCGAGTAGACATGGACAATTTTAAAATGGCGATGCAAATTGCGTTGAAATTTCTATTTTATTTATAGTAAAATATCAACTTGAAGCAACAAAGTTCTAGACGTTATTATTGTTAATAACAACCATACAGAATTACTGATTTCTAAAAAAAAATATCCTTATAGGTGGATTCCCAACTTGTGGCGAGAATAAAACGTATGTGGAATGCTTCGTCGGTTGTCCACCGAGCTACTGTCCAAACGAGTATAATACAGGCTTTGTAGACTGCGTCGTAGCCTATCCTTGTAATCCGGGTTGCGCCTGCGCTCGTTCAGACTATTTGATGATAAGCTACGAAGATCCACGGTGTGTTTTAGCTTCGGATTGTCGTAAGTATTACTGTAATCTTGATGATTGTAATAAATATGTCGACTTTAATCAAAGCTTTGTAAGAAATCGAGTTGTGCCAAAGTTAACAATGTAAAATGTTTTACAATAATTTAGAAGAACCATGAATAATTGCGTGGATGTTTCGGAATTAACGTTAAGTATGAACTTTTCTATAGTCAGGTAGTTTTATTTTGCCAATAAATAGTAAATCGCATTTTTTATTTGGCAATACTGATATAAGCTAACTACATATCTAAACTATACTACTACATGTGTAGATCTCAATCTTACTAACCATTTTTGGTACCTCTTCAGCTCCAGTGACCTGTTCAAATCCAAACGAAGTATGGAATCCTAATCCACCAAGCTGTCCGTCTGAGAGCTGCGATGACATAGGCAGAGAATGCAATGACGATTTCGCCATTTCCCTTAGTTTTCCACGATGTGTCTGCAAGCCTGGATATTATAGAAACCAGCTCGGTGTCTGTGTTCCGGCTTCAGAATGTGGTAAGTGCAATAAATAAAAACATTTAATAGTAGGTTTTACCACGGCGTAGGTGCCACAACCTGAAGATGATTTCCTCAACGACTTGGTGGCAAAAATTTTTTTGGTTGTTTTGGTGGTTTTCTGGTTGTACTTTTGTCCCTTCATTGTTAAGTCCACGCTATGCTGTCTTTATAGAGCTACGCTATCCTTCAATGCCAAGTAATAAATTAATCAAAGGAGATGATGTGGTAATTAATTTTCATACTGTATGGATAACCGTTGCTTGACGAAACTTTCCCTAAAATTATTTCTTTTTTTAGGATGCAATGGAGATCCTAACGCTAGGCGGAATGTGAACGATTGTCCAAGCGCTTGCCAACCAACTTGTGCTGATCCAGACACTAGTCAGGCACCTTGTCCAGCAGTGTGTGATGAAAGTGGTTGTGAGTGCAAACCAGGCTTCATTCGCGAGAGCAGCGGAGGAAAGTGCATTGAACCTGACCAGTGCCCAGGTAAATTGAGGTTCTAGTTTACTGTTATAGTCCTGAGATAATAAATTTGCTCTTTCTCGATTTAGATAAAATACGGCAGCGACCTAAATTGTGCTCTTGATAAGGTCATAAGCGTCTTGTAGAATGGCTAACTGACAATTTTCCTGTATTTTTCATTCAAAATTGAAATTTTATGTTTATGTAAATTATGAATCTAATAATCTGTACTATGAACTTATTACCTCCTATAATTTATTTTTCATTGTGGATTTGCTCAGCATGTCTTTTTGGTCAAACTTTTGCGATGTTTTAAAGGTCAACCACGAGTTTCAATCTGATTATAAACATGACTCGGAAATTTTGTATTCTATTTAAATATCTCTTTGACATTATCATTGCAACTGTTAGCCGCACGAACGCACAGGATTAGACAAATTCGTTTGTTATTAGTAATTTATTTCATTGTGGATGACTAAGCGGTAACTGGAGTTTTTGATAACGTTATTGTGACAGTCTCATTTAAATTCAGCGAGAATTTAGCTTTTCATGTCAACGAGTATGATAACGAAAATAACAGACTAAAGGTAATCGTATTAACATTAATTTTGGAAATTATTATATATGTTTTAGAATTGTTGTTTCCTGTGAATAGTATTTCGGCTAGTATCAGAAATTATTAAACCGTTACACAGTGCCAAGGCTTTCACATGATAAATCGACTGTTACTATTGTGTGGACCCACATTACTATTCTATACAATTCAAGATAATATTTATTTAAGGTGGATCTCCATCATGCGGTGCCAATAAAACCTACGTTCCTTGTCAATTTGGATGCCCAACAAACTACTGCCCTCAGTCCGACACTCGAGCGATTGTAGCTTGTTCTCCACCTTTCTTTTGTCAACCGGGCTGTGCTTGTAAACCTGGCTATCTGATAGCGAGCTATGACGACCCACGATGTGTACTGTCTTCCGAATGTCGTAAGTATTGTTGAAAAACTAATTGAGCTTGTATGATATATGTTCAGTTAATAAGTTTTGATTGTTTAAGAACACAAAATTTAGCTTATCTACCTTATTCCATAACGATTAACATTTAGTTTTTAACAGTTCCATAAATATTTTTCAGAATTCATACATCCAAAAAAACTGTCTGTACAAAAAATATCAGCAAACATGTTTCATTCCGGTACAAATATCATCTCTTAATCTTATTTTTTTAGCAGCCACTGGAATCACGTTGCTCTAATGTCGAGAAATTTCATAAAACAATTATTGTTTGTAATAAAACGCTTTTGTGTAACTGGTAATATAAAACCAAGGCGAATAAAAGAAAAATGTTTTACGGAATTATCCGGGACAAATAAATAACACCAAAAATAGAATGTCTAGTATCAACTTTCTGGAATATTATTTTCCTGTTTTCGAATATTTCGCAAAAACCTTGTAATGATATATTGGTTTCTTAAGCAAAGTTTCGTCATCCCAGTTTTTCTGAGGTGCCGGTATCTGTTGGGGATCAGACTAAAGTTTATTGCGGCTAAAAGCTTATACGAGTATTTGCACTGTCGTACGAAATATTTGGTAAAATAATAGTAGGTATGTTTTCTTTTACGCTTTCCTTAACCAAAAAATATAACCTTATGTACTAAAAGTGTGTGATAAAATTATTTTGTTCTAGTGGTAACATTTTGCACCTGTGACGCGATTATCTTTTATTCGTTTAAACGATATTGATGTTTGGAATAAATTTTAATACGCTGCACTGGTTTTTCCCTTGTCTGAAAATACGCTAGTTGTAAGCTACTTAACAGTCTACCGTGATAGTATATGATAGTCTGATTGCTATATTTGGAGCAGAAGGCCATTTCGTGAAGACTAAGTATAATTTGTTTGATCTAACTATACTTTGTTTTGCCGACATTCGAGGATTGCAAGACATACATTTTACTAATAACAATCTTTCTTTGCCCGTAGCTCCAGTAGAATGCACTCGACCCAACGAAGTATGGGAACCATCTCCTTCAAACTGTTACTCAGAAAGATGTGAAGATATATACGTCGTGTGTGACTACGCGTACCCGAGTCCACCGAGATGTGTCTGCGAACCTGACTACTATAGAAACCAGAGCGACATTTGTATACCTGCTTCGGAATGCCGTAAGTGATTTTATTATAAAGATTTTTGTGTAGTTTTGAAGAGGCAAACAAATCGAATTGTGCATGCTGGAAACGTTAATAATAGGTTATTTTGATTTTTTCAACATTATCAAAGCGACTAATGAATATTACGGTGAATGAGCAGATTTAACGATTTTAACGATCTCTTTACGGCATAATAATATAATTATTTTGAATAGTCATATGCATTGAAGTCTAGAGTAAAGATTATTTGTTAGAGCTGAGCTAATTCAAAGTTAACGATTTTATAAATATTGCAATATTTACTCGTAATATCACTCAAAACTTATTTTCTAAAAGTTTTATACAACAACGTTACAAATATTGATTCCCGAAAGACTGAAATTAGTCTGACCGCAAGTCACTGTAGAAAAAAAAATTAAGGTGATGTTTCATTAACGAAGCAATTTAAAGCGATCTATTGCGAGGTTTAATTACAAAAGAAAAACAACCCTTTATGTAAAACAGAAGTAAACAAAGGTAAAAACACAAATTCTCTGTTGACAAGAACTGAGGAAGATTTATAGCGCTTGCATTTCAAAGATATTGCAATAGAATAACCGCTACGCTCGGACAGTAAACCTTATTTCCATATTTTTCATTTGAATTTTGTCGTGATATACGAGAACGGGATCATAAATCTATTCTGATAAAAACTGACTACTGAAGGAAGGGAAATATTAACATAATGTGCTGACAAACTGTTGAAATAAAATGAGGTTTTACGAAAGGGTCTGGCTGTCTTCTAAGTACAGTCAGCGTCAGAAATACATAGTCGCATTTTCAAAATCATTTTTGTTACTACCTCCTACATAATAATATATTATGCACTACGGAGTCTCCGATCACGGTGTCATGTCTCGGTCTCCTGTCTTTGTCGCGGCGCGAACAGCCACCTTTAGTAATCTTCTTAACACTGCACATTGTTTATTCACTAATACAATGTAATTAAACCTTATATATAAAATTTCCATGTCACAATGTTAGTTACTCTACTCCTCCGAAACGGCTTCACCGAATCTCATGAAATTTTGTGAGCATATTAAGTAGGTCTGAGAATCTGCCAACTTCTATTTTTCATACTCCTAAGTGATACTTTTTTTTTTTCATTATATGCTAAAACGATGTTTGCCGGATCAGCTAGTAGATATAAAAAGTAGATAATTTATACGGGAGAGAGTACAAAAAGTACGACTGAAAAAGTGACAATTTATACATGGTTTTAATGCTGACTGTACAATCAGGAAATGATAAGTATTTTACATTGATGGCGATATTTACACGATAAGCAATACCAACCCTTTACTAAACATACTTAACTCAGTTTAGGTATAACAATAAGATAATAATTACCTGTCTAGGTCACGAGCTATAATTCAGTTTAACGCTCTAACTTAGTATACCGTAATTAATGTCCTAAACCCTAATCTTAATTAAATCATCCCAGAATATAGTTCATCTGATAAATTAATATTACAGTGCAAAACTTTACATTAAAATTTCAAGTTGTTTGCCATTTTAACAGCAAAATGAGTACCCATTAAAATAGATTTGTTGCTTCCGCGTCCAGTATTAAATGAGAATTGCGTTCCATCTAACTATTGTTTGGTGAATTTCGAATCCCGGGCCGTACCTATGTATATCGGGGTCTTTGTTCGAATGCCTTTGAGCGAATAACACGAAACTGAAAAGTGGAAATAAATCCCGGCTTTTTGGAAGGAAATTCGATGGCTTAGCTGGAAACCCAAGTGAAACAGGTTTCGGCGACTTAAGTAAATCTAATAGAAAATATTTCTAACTTGGATTACGTTATGTCATCGTTTTCCTTTTATATGTTGATCGACGGTTGTATCGTCGGTTTGATGTGCGAGAGTTATGATGATTGCAATGGCTTTAGTCGTAAAGCGGCGGAAGGGGTTTCTTAGTTCCCGCTCTAAAAAGATTAAGGTGGATAGATCTAACTGATTTGTCCTGTCTATGATCTAAGCAAGTAAAGTTTTTAGTCTCTGCTTGTCTGTATGGTAAAAAGCGAGATTTTATGAAATTATACTTTGTATGTAGGTAGGTAAAACTAATTGATGAAGTAGGTACTTTTTATTTTCCTGCTGTCTCTTCAAAAATATATATTAAATACTGTACTGTACTGAGTATGTGAACATAAACGCACTACAATATGTCGAGTGGTACGTCGACCAAGACAAATGTCTTGGCCTTCTTGTGGTGTAATTAAGGACCAACGAATAAAATACGACTGACCTCTGACCAGTGGCTACAATGTGGGGCACCCAATAAGCATTCCCTTCTTTCAGTTCTCTGACTCTATTAGATATTTTTTACTAAGACAGCCTTGAAAGAAAATTAGCCTAGATAATTTTGTTATGAAATTAAATACCCAATTAATTATTTTCGTAGTATCAGCCTGCATCTTCAATAGTAACGCACACACTTCTTCACATATACGTACATTGGCGGCAATCGAAACGGCGAAGCGGGAAATTTAAGAAACAGCCTTACTAGGACATAGGTCTTATTTGGGTTTCTTACCTTAGAAAAGTATTACATAGATTAGACGGATTATTTAAAGCAAGATAAAACTTTATAATATTAATTTATTTCGTTCCATTATCTTTAAAAAAGTGTTACCATTAAACACTAATAACTTTTAACATAATTTTGTTGTCAGCTAAATTAAAGCCGTTACGAATTTATTGCTGTTGATACTAATCAATTAAGAAAAAAGTTTTCCATCAATAACGAATATTTTTTCTTTAATGTTAGTAATTTAAAGAAGGAAATGCTTTTAGTAATATAAAACATAATTGGGTCCCAAACTGGATGATTCAAATTTGATGGTAAATGGTAGTGATAACACTTATCTCAAAAAACATTATCCTTATGGTACTTACTACTATGCTTCCTTTCTTGTGTTTTTCTATAATAGTAATTAAAACCTATATTAGTGGATACAATGATTAAGGTGGTCATTTCGCAACGATCAGACACAAAAGAGTCTCACCAAGAAAAAAAAATGCGGTATTAGATTATTGTAATTTTAAGCTTTGAACTATGTTTTTCAATAGTCTGGTAACCGAAAGACTTGGTCTAGTTTTAAATTAAATTAAGTACAAGTTACCAAAAAAATACATATTATTATATCGTTATAACATTACTAGTAAGGATAGGATTAAATAATACAAAGAAGACTAATTAACATAATTAACGTACAAAACGTTATCAAATAGCCAGTGAGTTATAACTACAAAGTAAGTTTATGTGCACATTACTGCACCTCTACATTTCTCTTCATAATTAAGTGTTAGTGCTGGCTAAGGGTACGTTTATGTAGACGTAGATGTATATTCTGAAATGTTTATATACCTCTTTATTTTACCTCTTAGAACCTACGAATAAGCAGTTGTGTAGCAACAGGATACCTGCAGTGACCCGTGATTGTAAGCCAAGTGATGATGAATGTGATGTTCTCCCACCGATTTTGACCATAGCAACTATTTCAACACCTTAACTATCTGACGTTGATGCGCTTTGACATGGCTTAGACTTGGCTTGAGTTTTTCTTTCTTTAAGAGCTTTCAATCTACGAGCAACTGTTAATCTTATGCCACAGAAATCAAACAGTAAAATATTTTAGTACAGCAAAATCCCTGATGTTGGCCTGTTGTATACAGAACCATAAGTAAATATTTGGATCAATTGCCATTTATTATACTTACACAGTGAGTGTTTTTGTACCATAATTAATTTCTTCTACGAAGTCTCGGGTCTATGAAAAACTAGTGAACTATTACTTTACTAATGATCTATCTCATTAAACGAAGCCTGGTTCAATCAACAGCACTTCGCAACGCGTTTTAACCGTTGAAAATAATTATATCTTTTGCAAGCTACAGAATTGTTCAACAGCAGTTATAGTTTAGTATACTACTTGTAGTAAAGAGCTATGTATTGATGTTCTGAATTCTAAATTTTATCATCACCTTTAGGTATTAAACACAAACGAAATTAGTTCCTTTAATCTAAGCTAGAGGCGCTGTCAGTCTTGAAACGAAAAAAATCGGCTTTACTATCGACAGACGTACGAACTAACAAGTTGTTGATGTTCTCTCAGCTGATACAATATTAACAAATGTTTTAAAATGATGACGTCATATGCACGGGTGAATAAAAATCCCCGTTTTCGAAACATCTCTATAGTACAGCGTGAGTCATGACGCCGTATAGTTTATAGTATTTTTTATCCTCAATTTGTTGACAAGCCAGTTTGTAGTGTTCGTTTAGAGTACAATGTTGTTGTTGCTTTATCTGTCTGTATTTTGTTTTGGTAGTGTATTTGCGAAATGTGGAAAACACGGTAATATATTAATATAATTTTTAAAATTTCAGATACTCGAGACCAGCCGCTTCCATGATTTTTTATTTTATTTGTAATATTTTTTTTTATTACAGTTTTGTTAGTTAATTTTTAAAACGAAATAATTTTTTACGACTTATATCTACTAAATAATAGCTAGATATTATTTTATTTGCAAAAACGAAGCAGGTAAAATCGAAAGACAATTGTTTTTGTTTGTCGCGGTCGTGATCCAACCACAATAAATGAAAAAAAAACGATGAAATAAAAAAGCATACATTTATTCACATAATAAAAATTAAACAGTGTGTAGATGTGATTCGACTCAAAACTAAATTTGCACAAAAATCTACTCAAAATTATTCTACATCAAATTGCCATACGAATAATAAACAGCAAAAAAATCTTTGACAATACGCAAACGTAAAATCAATTTTCAAGATGACTATACCAAATCCTTGCTCACAGGGCACGTTAAGCCCTCTAAGCCCGGCTATCATCCACAGAGGCTGTCATTAAGGCATTTGGAAGGTCCATAAAGGCAGGCTGATAACAACGAAAATAATAGAAACCCAGGCACTGATACGTTTTTGACTTTTATAGTCTCGCAGTTAGGGTCCAAGCTGAATAAATGATTCTCCGATGTTGATCAAATGGCGGACTTAGTAAACAATTTGGAGATTAGCTTTAGTATTTGAAAAATGTTTGTGCTTGTAATTGTTATTTCTTTTTGAAGCCGTTGAACTTAACAACTAAGTCTAATTGATATAACATACTCAATTGGCCTATGGTAAGATGACCACTAAACTTTTTGGTTATTCAAGACGTATATCATTTTAATAAAGTAATTGTAAAAATATAGTACAGGAAAAAATATTCTATATGTATAAAAATGAATTTCTGTTCGTTAGTCTCGCTAAAACTCGTGAACGGCTGGACAGATTTGGCTAATTTTGGTCTTGAATTATTTGTGGAAGTCCAGAGAAGGTGTAAAGGGCGAATAAATTGGAAAATGCGCGGTATCAAACAAAAACAATAAAGCGTGAGCAGAGCTGCGCGGGTCAGCTAGTACTTAATAATTCATATATTTTTCAGAATAACAGAAGAATACAGTTACTCCTGTATATTATTAAAACAATTATTGGTCGACATTCCTAAATTGCAGCTGTTCTAACATATAATTAACTGTTTATGCACATAATAATTTACGAAAAACCAAGAACAAATAATTATTTAGCTGTTATGAAAAAGATGAAGTTGTTTTTTGTTTTAAATTGGCGTACTTGTGACGAAACAGACAGGTATTTAGGTAGACAGTCAAATAAACAATTTTGTTTATCGATTATGTTTTTTATAAAAATGTTAGTATGGTGGGTATGGAATTAATGATTATGCGGTTGTCGTAATGCAGATCATGGTTGAAATTTTATAATTATTCAAGAAAAATAGTAAGTTCTTTGAATTAAAGGTTTTGTTTTCATGTACGCCTAATATTAGTCGTTAGTGCAAAGCTCGCGTTCGTCGGTTCGATTCCTCAAAGTTTTTTTAACAAGATACATTTTAATAGCCCACAAGTAGCAAGTTAAGGTTTAGCTGTGTTTTTGTTCGTTGTGCACGTATATTTATGAATGTCCATGAAAATCTTTTTACTTTCATTCCAGCACAACCCTTGAACTGCGGTGCCAATGAGACTGAAGTTGCGTGCAGAACGATTTGTCCCCCTCAAAATTGTGAAATAGCATATACGGATTATGCCTGTGATAAATATCAAGGCATATGTGAAAGAGGGTGTGACTGTCTTCCAGACTATTTGAGAAACGGCAGCGGTGTATGCGTGTTCAACAATGACTGTCCTTGTAAGCAGGTTTCAAATATTTTTTGTTGTAATTGAAGGAATAAATTGCAAATGTTTATTTTGTTTGATTAGGTTTGTTTAATTTTAGACAAATGTAATTTGAAAGTACGCTGTAATAAAACTATATGTGTTAGTAGTGTAACTAAAAAAACTTTGCTGATTTGCTCTTTTTAAAGTAAAAGTAAGTAAAACTTGTTGGAATTCTTGTTAAAATAAGTAAAACTACAAAATAAAATAAGTGTCAACGAATTTCGACGCAAAAATACTTAAATAAAATGTTGACTAAAAATACTACACGCTTTTACGTAACCATTTCGTTATTTTCCTACTTATGTTTTAGATCCATCTACACCGATATGTGGTATAAACGAAATAGCAAGAGACTGCCGTAGAATTTGTCCCCCACAGACTTGTGAGAGCAGATATGCGTTGTACAAATGTGCCAGCAATATTCGTTGTGAGCCTGGATGCGACTGCGTGGCTAATTACTTGAGAAATAGTCGTGGAGAATGTGTACCGGCGGATAAGTGTGATAGCAATGAACGTAAGTATATAATGTAGTGCTCTGCTCTAGTATTATTACTAAGGTTTCTTTTATGAAGAAGAAGTTAAAGGTGGGCCTTGGCACAAAAAAAAAAACAAAAAATTATGTATGAAATGAAATGAAATGAAATGAAATGAAATGAAATGAAATGAAATGAAATGAAATGAAATGAAAACTCTTTATTGTACATAAAGGAAACACGAACAAACTTAAAATAAACTTAAAATAAAAGTACAATTGGCGGCCTTATCGCACAGTGGCAATCTCTTCCAGGCAACCATTGGATGGAGAGATATTAAAGCAGTTGAATGAAGGAGGGCAGTACAATTGAGTGTAGATAGTGAATATATAAATATTGACATATACGTATATAAAAGAGTAATATAAACATACATATATATAAATGATACACAAATAATATATTTAAAATACATACTTAATAAATACATAAAATAAATAATTAATTTTGTAGCGAAAGGTAGTGTTCCTTAACTTGTTTTTTAAAAATGGGTAAGGATTGAGCACGTCGTATTGACACTGGTAGTGCATTCCACAATCGTACAGCTTCAACAGAAAATGATCTATCAACAAACTTTGTGGAATGCACTGGCATCTTCAATCTTAAATTTTCTGATGATCGCAGGAGTCTTGAATGCGTGTCATGCAAGAAATCGAAACGTTCTTTAAGGTATGGGGGCGCTAAGGGATTAAACAATATATTGTACAAAAGAGAGAGAATGTATGTTTGAAAGTAGTTTTTCCTACATAGCCTTATTGTAAAATTGTTACTTATCTACCGTTTTAGTTGTGAGATTATTTTTTATTTATTTAATGGCATAATTATCTTGGACGTCACGAGTAGTTTTTACAAAGTTTTATGGAACAAGTTTATTGATGCTAGTAAAAAATGCACGTCAATATTTTCTAATCAGTATATTGGTTTCACAGCACAAATATGTTCGGTTCCTAATCAATGCATCAGAACCTGCGCTACACCAAATCCTCCCAATTGTCCTTACAAACCAGCTGAGAGTAACATAGACGGATGTGAATGTATGGAGGGCTACATACTTTCTGAGGTTGGTGGCAAGTGTATCAGGATTGAAGAATGTCCAAGTAAGTATTCCTACACTTCAATAATCACGAATAGTAACGATTGTTCAGTCCTATAAGATTGAGTTTAATTCATCTGTAAAGTGCATTTAAGGTATGCCAGTACAGCTCTAATATTGCGAGCATAACCCACACGAGAAATAAACTACTGCTGGGCAAGGGTCTCCTCCTAAACGAGGGAGGGATTAGGCTTTGAGTCCGTCATGCTGGCCGAGTGCGAGTTGGGTATTTTAAACTCGCACGTTTTGGGAAACGCGTTCTTGGTAGAAGGATTTTTTTTAAATATTTTATGTAATCTGAATATTTTAGATGGCTGTAACGGTGATCCCAATGCTAAAGCAATGCGCTGTCCTCTCGCGTGTCCGTCTACTTGTGCCTCACCGAACGCCGATCCTTCCTGCAAGAAGTTATGTGAACCAATTGCTTGTCAGTGCACTGGCGGCTACCTGCTTTCTAATGATATTGGAACATGTATTTTACCGGATAAATGCCCAGGTAAGTCAGTTTATTTGTTTGTTCAGTAAAGAAAAAATGTCTGTCAAATTACCAAGTCAATTAGTCAAGGAAATTTATGTACCTAGGTTTTTTAGTTCCTAAAGTTTCATTTTCATTACTGTAGTATTTTTCTTTCGTAGATAATAAATAAATTAGTATTTTGCATCCTTTGATTGACATAAGGATAACTAAATCCTTGCGAAAATGTGTTTGATTAAATAAGATTAAGTTAGAAAAAAATCTTGCTTTCCCGTTTAAAAGTCTAATATTATGAGTAATTTCAGGAGGTAACCCATGTCGCAAGAATGAAGAATTTCGCGAATGCAAATACAATTGTCCAGAAGACTACTGCCCGGTAGATGATGGACCACAACCTGTTTGTGACCCCTTGCCTTTTTGTGTCTCAGGATGTACTTGTAAACAAAATAATAGGAGATTAAGCTATGAAGATGATAGATGTATTGAAGCTTCTGAATGCCGTGAGTATATTCTTTACATTATTCTTGATAGGTATTCGCTTTCCTGTATGACGAGATATGTTGATGTGAATGAGACAAGGGAAGTTTCTATGAATCGTGCCAAGTAGCATTAATTTGCCTGAAATGTTTATATTTTACCAAGAATTCATGAGAATAAGGCTGTCCGTAGCACCATCAAGCGAGACAGATCAGAAAAACATTACTCTACAGGCAATCTACCGGTCAACTTACAACTAGGATAATGATAATACGTTGCTTGATGAATGCCAATTTAGTACTAGTCTTCGCTACTGATTCACAATTTTTTATACCGTGTCTTTTCTTGCATTTCAGCTCCAGTCAAATGTACCAGGCAGAATGAGGTGTGGGACCCATGTCCCAACGTATGCTTCTCAGGATACTGTGCCGACAAGGAATATCAGGACGTACCATGCAACACTTTGCTACCAGACTGCCGGCCCCAATGTGTTTGTGAGAGAGATACCTTCCGAAATTATAGTGGCATTTGTGTTCCAGCTTCTGAATGTCGTAAGTCCCTAGGTTCAGTTTATTTCATTTTCTACCTTTAGGGTTACATTTAGGCTTTAAGATGGGCCCCATTGTTCGATACGTGTCACTTCCCTAAATTGGACAAGAGTTATTAGGCCTTGAGAACACCATGGTTGCCGGTTATTTTGAGACTGGAGCTTTAGCCTCTGCTGGGGACTTTTTAAGGTCGTGGTAAGGTTATAGTCACACGCAGAAAAGTGATACACAATAAGGTTTTTGACGACACGAATAGTAAATTTTCACTAATGCGTTGTAGAAATCAGGATAGTGCTTTAAGAATACCAATTAATACTTATATGTGTCTTTCAGCACCGACTTGCCCGGTTTCCAGTGATTGTTTCCGTACCTGTGCTTCACCAAACCCTCCGTATTGTCCTTACGAACCGTCTGAAACAAATGAAGATGGGTGTCAATGTATGGAAGGATACATTCTCTCAGAAGTTGGAGGAAAGTGCATCAGAATTGGAGAATGTCCAGGTAAGTTTTCATTGTACTAAGACAATATATAGAAGATAATTAAACACTACATAGATCTAGTTTCACGATTTCTAGATAGGTAGGTGTCGGAAAATATATCTACGACGTAGTGACGACAAACGTACAAAAGAATCCGACAGTTTTCCCCTCTATACGGAAGCTGGTACTAGAAAAAAATAAAAAAAATATTACAGTACTTATTCTGTTAAAATAATGAAATAATATACCTGATTAAGGAAGTAAACTGTGTCAAGTGATTTTATTTTAAAATATTATCAAGTTTCTGTTTACGTAAGTAGTCAGTTGTCATCATAAAATTTGTAATGAATATCCAATGATGATCAAATATACAAAAATTTGGTGTTATTTTAGATAACTCAGGTTGCGATGGAGATCCAAACGCAAGGGCCAAGAGATGTCCAGCTCCTTGCCCGTCCACTTGTGGTTCACCTGATGCTATACCATGTAAAATGAAGTGTGACGATATAGGCTGCGAATGCAAGCCAGGATTCATGCGGTTCAATTTAACTGGACCATGTGTAACACCAGATGAATGCCCAGGTAAACCATCTTACTGAAATTTCCTCGATGTTATAATCGGTAAGAGAAAAATGCATAAAACAAATACTAACCAATAACTAAAAGAAATAAAGAAAATATGTTTTATTGTTTTGTTTGGTTTTGATTGTCATAAATTTAAATTCAACTGGTTTTTGACATTCTTGCCAAATGTCACATTTGGACTAACATTAGTACCTACATATTTCGGGGAGAAACAAGAAGGTTATCTCGAAATACCCAGAAGATTATAATATGTGTAAATGGTGTTTCAGGTGGAAATCCGTGCGGCCCTAATGGTAGATTTGTAGAGTGCAAGAATGACTGTACTTCAGACTATTGTCCAGTAGATGACAGTAGAGATCCAGCCGTTTGTAGTTCAAGCAGCGACTGTCTCTCTGGTTGTATTTGCCGACCGAATAACAAGAAGCTAAGTCGTGAAGATAGGAGATGTATTACTTCTTCAGACTGCCGTACGTTTAATAATGAATACACTGCGTTATCTGATTCTAAACTAAACAGAGCTTATTTATGATGACCAGACATAGGTATACTTCTTCTTACTAAAATAGATCACACCGATACTTATCCTCGGTATGATTTGAGCCCACCACACGAGATTCGGGTCATTAAAGCGAGGTGTCTGCGTTCGCTACTCCGCGAAATGTGCAGTTAATTAAATATATTAGTCAGGTTATGCGAAATAAATATATATTATGGTTACCGTTCCTTGCTGCAAATTGTTTCTGGTCCCTTATTTTTCCTCCGTTCTGCGTCATGTTTATGTTTTTCTCAAAGTATTGTCTCTTCTTCAGCTCCAGTCAAATGCACTAGGCCCAATGAAGTTTGGAGCAAGTGTCCCTCAGCATGTCTAGCTGAGAAATGTGAAGACGCTGGCAAAAAGCCACCGCGGTGCCAAACGCTGCTGCTAAATTGTGAGCCGAGATGCATCTGTAAGAAGAACCACTACAGGAATGATGATGATATTTGCGTTCCAGCAGATGAATGTGGTAAGAATCTTAAATAAATAATAATATCTTATTTTCTTCTTTGGTTCTCTTACTAAACAATATAGCGATAGACCTAAGTCTTTTAGTTTCGAAGCGATAATAGTGTTTTTTGTATGGAAATTTACCAGTTTGTTATTTTACAAATTCTCTATTGCTTTAAGTGTCCAGTATATTGTTGGAGACTCTTGTGTTTCGTTTTTTTCTCTTTGTAGCTATTTTTTTCATAGAAGTCTATTATTATTATATTCTTGTATTTTCCTATATTTTTGCCGAGCGTTGTTTTAACTGTATTTTACTTTTTCTATTTCCAGGTTGCTGAGAAAATATCTCAATATGAAAAACACAATGTTGGATTACCATTCCTTTTATTTGGTTGCTTTTATTTGTTAAAAAAATACATTTCTTCCTTTATACAATGTTGTGGTTTCCTTTACCTTCCTTAAATAATAAGTATGAATTAGTTTATCCTAGTTTCAAGACAGTTCGGTTTCGTGATAAATGAACCCAGTTTTTCAAATCTTTGTATTTTACCACTTATTGTTTTTCTATAGCAATGAATCATAGATGAACATTTGCCACAGTATTTAACATGGTCACCTCGCCGCAATAACCGTAGCGCCGCGTGTGGTGGGTTCGAATCTCATTCGGGATTAATATTTGTGTGATGAGCACGAGTATCTGTTCTGAAGCTGATTGTTAATGTATTTAGAAGTATATAAGTATGGTTATCAGTTATTTAGTTACCATAGTTTGCTCTGCTTGGTTTGGAGTCCAACGAGAGTACGATATTGATTATTTGTGCCTCTAGATCCGATCAAAAACTACCAAGGTCTTATATTTCAAAGCTTTTCTTGAACGAAATAAATGCAATCTATTAGCCTAACTACAGTACCTATTTATTTTTTAGTTCCCATCACCGGCATGTGCGATGACCTCACAAAAACTTATTTACACGCTAAAAACACTTGAACTCGGCCTCTATTATATTTAGCTGTGAGTCATAAACAAAGATGTTGCGGAGTTCCCGTAACCGTGACTGAATCTATCGGATATCCGAAATATAATTTATCCGTACCATATTTGTTTACGAAACCAATATAATTTTTAAGCCGTTTTCGGATTAAAGCAGAGTAAAAACAATTAAATATTTGTTTTTTTTTACTTTAACTATTTAGTATTATTCGAATTAAAATTCGTACAGTTGTAACCAAAACTATCTGGAACTAACGGATAAATTGTTTTTTTTTGTATCTGAATCTGTATCCGAAACCGATGTAATGTTTCATATATCCGTATCCATATCCGAATCTAAAACTCAATATCTATAACATCCTTATACGAGTAGTTTTGAGCCTCTGTTTACAATCAGTGTATGACTTATCATTGAGCTTACAGTACTACAATGTGGTTTCAATTTTATCTATTAATACTTGGTTTGGCAAGCGTTCTTACGCAGGAATTCAACGAAACAGGTATTGTTACATATTCTTCATAAAAATCTGATTGCTTTTGCATTATAATGTATAACAAAATCTAGTTATATTGTCATTGAATATACTTGTATACATGGTTATTTTTTAATATTTAAACTTATAAGTTAGGTTAAATTATACAAATACTAAAATATAAAGCGGAAATATTATTAAAAATAAATATATTATTATTACACTTGGAAGACATAGTTTTGGGTACTAATAGTAGGTACGTTATGATACTAAAATCACAAAAGGTTTGTTATATACTTTCCAGGCAGCGTAGGATGCAATGGAGATCCCCGTGCTATAGAAAAGCGGTGTCCTAACCCTTGTCCATCTACGTGCGATTCACCAGAAACTATTCCCTGTGATAAAGAGTGTGAACCACTCGGATGTGAGTGCGAACCGGGCTTATTAATAAATCCCGAAACTGGAAAATGTGTTTATGCTGAAGATTGTCCAGGTAAGTTTAGAAAAAAAAGGAATAAGTTTATTTCGCTTGAAGCTAGTTTATTTAAATTGTCATATCAATTTGTTTAAGGGGACGTAAACAACATATCTATTAATGTTATAAAAAATAGGAATCATAGGCGAGATGAAAATTAGCTACGCAAATTAGTGCGATACGATGACGTGTGGCAAGGCTTAAGCGTTGGCATACCCATAAGAGTTAGGCCACAACACTTCGTTGCGTCACTGGCCTATGAATCTTGTATTGACGAGTGACGTTGTTTTAGCGTCTTTGCTGTTGCGTCTATTTGAACTATGTTTAGTTCAAATAGGTCGTTGTGGCCTCGCCCTATAAGCGAGGACACATGTCATCTCTTACATTTACCACGCTTGTCAATTAATCTTGTATTGCTGTTTTTGTGTTTTGCGACGCATCGACGCAACGCTTTTTTGTGGCTCAACGCTTTCCCTTCCATAGTTCAAACCATTCTTTCGACAACTATCAATCGTAAAATAGCACGAATGCCCAAAGCGAATGAATTCACAAATTCATACGATGCGTCGCGCAAGTCCGTAGATTTCTACAATGCGTTGTCGCATCGCAGTTTTACTTAACTTTCAAACTCTTATTATTTTTAGGGGGATACCCATGTAAAGAAAACGAAGGGTTTGTTAATTGCAAAATCGATTGCCCTCAATTCTTTTGCCCAGTGGATGAAAGCAGAAACGTTTACTGCAACGCTTCGTTGCCCTGCAGATCAGGCTGCGCATGTAAAATAAATTACAGACGAGTGAGCCTTGAAAATGATACGTGTATTCTGGCTTCTGATTGCCGTAAGCATAAATATTAATTACTCACATATAGATAAAGACTAGCTGACCCGCGCAACTTCGCTTGCGTCACATAAGAGAATGGGTCAAAATTTTCCCCGTTTTTGTAACATTTTTTATTGCTACTCTGCTCCTATTGGTCGTACCGTGATGATATATAGCCTTCCTCGATAAATGGTCTATCTAACACTTAAAGAATTTTTCAAATCGGACCAGTAGTTCCTGAGATTAGCGCGTTCAAACAAACAAACAAACAAACTCTTCAGCTTTATAATATTAGTATAGATATAAAAAGTACTTATTAATTGAAATTTATATTGTAAATGAAGTAGAACGAAAGGCATCATGCGATGTACCTGTTTATTTCAGTTTAGGAGTCAGTACTGCGGGATTATAAATTTAACCATTAATGTCCCACTGCTGGGCAAGGGTCTCCTCCCGTAATGAGGGAGGGGTTAGGCCTTGAGTCCACCCCGCTGGCCAAGTGCGGGTTGGGGACTTTGCATGCCCTCAATAATGTTTTAAACAAATTTTTAGGCATGCAAGGTTTCCTCACGATGTTTTCCTTCACCGTTGGAGCATGTGATAATTATTTCTAATACACACAAAACTTCGAAAAGTCATTGGTGTGTTGCCTCGGGTTCGAACCTGCGACCACTTACGTGGGAGGTGTCAACTTAAACCACTCGGCTATCACTGCACTTTAATTTCATATCTTCAATATTGTTATCTGTACAATGATTGAACAAATGCGATCTACTAAAATAGCATAATTTGTACAAAATTCCGAGCGATAGTACAAAAGTGCATGGTTTTGTCAATAATTTCGAGGAGAAGATTGGTCTGGATGGCGTCAGCGTCAGGTAGAACTAATGCACTTTCGCTAAAGAGTCAAAGCAGGAGTGGCAGCCGCGACCACATTTACGACAAACAAAAGTGCAAGAAAATATAATTAAAATGATTCGTTGTTTAAAAAATAATCTTTATTTTAGCACCTGTTGAATGTACAAGACCTAACGAAGTATGGGACGAATGTCCTAATTTGTCACAATGTTTCTTTGGAAAGTGTGCCGACAGAATGCTTCAAGATTATGACTGCAAACCACTCCTGCAGAACTGCCAGCCTCAATGCGTCTGTAAGAGAGACACGTTTCGGAACTTCAGTGACATTTGTGTACCGGCTTCAGAATGTCGTAAGTGACCCTTTAAAGTTTCACCACCACTAGCGAATTTTTTGACATTTAAAATTACTAAAAAATAGTTCTTTTGACATTCGCAAGCAGGCTGACTAAAACTACAGGCTGCACAGGCAGCAAGTGCCAATATGTCAAAACAAATTCAAATGTTCTTCATGATTCGAAAGATAAATAGTTGCTATTTTTTGTAATAATAATCAAGAGTTTAACTTATTTCAGCTCCATATTGTACAACTCCTGATGATTGTCTTCGTACTTGCGCTTCGCCAAGTCCTCCTAGCTGCTATTACCATCCCGCAGAAACTAATGAGTTTGGGTGTAATTGTATAGATGGATATCTCCTAGCTCATTATGGTGGAGAGTGTATCAAAGTTGAAGATTGTCCAGGTAACATGTTCCTTCTACAATGTTGATAAAATTTAACTGTGCCACAAATTTTGGACAGTTATTAAAAATTAAAGGTGACGTAATTAGTATAAACAAATAATAACTTTACGAAAAACAAATATTACCAAGTAATCTAATTATGTTTTTTTTATTATATTATTATTCCAGATGATGTACCTTGCAATGGAGATCCAAATGCGAGACCAAAGCAATGTCCTCCGACTAGGCCTGCGTCGTGCAAATCACCAAATGCTTTTTGGGGTGAAGAAAAATGTGAAGCGTTAGGATGCGAATGCAAGCCTGGGTACATTATTTCTGATAAAACTGGCAAATGCATTCTGATAAAGGAATGTCCGGATCAGTAGGACTGCTATGTCTCTTCAATCTTAACTTTTTCGATAACAATTATGACTTTATGACATACGACAACAAATAGCTCGATTTGCTGCTACTATCGACTACCGACAACTGGCTGTCATCGAGAAATTTTGTATGAAAATCTGATCAGCGCCTCTGACGGACATCGTAGGAATTATTTTGGTAGTACATTCTAAATGACAAACTTTCGATACTCGACATTACCGACTGTACAGAATCGCGCTAAAGTGCCAATCAATAAATTTTTGTTTTGTATCTGAATTATGACAATAAATCTGGCTAAAAACTCAGTTTTCGATTTGTTATTTCGTCTGTAATAAATGAAAGGTATAATTAATTAAACAAATTATAGTGCTAACAACGGTGACGATTGGGTTTGTCAATACATTCTAAAATGCTTTAAGGGAGACAATCCTTTGTCTTGTACAAATAGCTATCTAACTCGTCAAAACTGGAGGCTGAAAGGGTTTGTGTAACCCAAATTAAACGGTAAATTGCGGGTGTCTTGCGATAATATTTTTTTAAGAACATTTAGTTTCAATTCTCGCTTCTGTTTGCGCTGGAATCTAATTATACAGCCTTGCTTGGCTATTTACTTAAGTGTATCTCCTTCTTAAGTATCTGTTGAACAAAATAGTGTTTGATTCACTGAAACTTATAACATGTAACGCATGTTATAAGTCAGAATAAAGAGTATATGTCAAAAGGAGCCTCATGACGGTCTTGGATGTCATTATCCATTTGGGAACTTCCACATAACGACAGGAATTTTCAAATAAAAGCACACTGTATTGTTCAGTGACTTGTTATTTCATTGAATAACAATTTTACGCAGAATCACATACAATCAACAAGATGTAACAGGATATTGAGGATATGTGCTCCTGCAACTGTTAACCGAATCCAAAAACAGTCAGCATTGCTCGCCGTGACACTCATTACCCTATTGTAGGTTACGGAGTTTATAGTTGGAACTTTTTTGCCATCAGCGCGTCGTATATATTTTTATTGATTGCAAACCAAGTATTTTAATGTAAAACAATCAACGGGAGACATGAGTTTTCACTCTATTCCACAAAGATTTAATCTTTGCATACGCATCACACAATCACTTGATAACAATCAGCTAATAATAAATCATTATAAGCACCCTAATCATAACAAAAGCCGAACATTGGAACTTCTTCGTAAAGTAACGAAAGTGTACTTTAAGTAATTAAAGTTAACGTCTATAATTTCTTGAGCTATCAAGTTACACAAAAGTACAGTCAGTTAGTTGAATTCGTGCCATCAAACGCAGTTTACTTACAAATTGAAACCAAACCTGTTTGATGTGAACTTTGCGAGTTTCCCGATGACACCTCTATTCTTGGACAAAATAACTCTCGAATTTCAAAGTTATAAAACTTTCGGTACAAAGTGAGAACAAACTTCGTCGGACGTTAAGGCGTAAAATTGATATTTTAATATTCCCTTGTTGTCAGTTTGAATCAAATTTTAAACTAATCTTCGTATTATTTAAGTTTGTTCATGGACTTACAATGATTCGATGTTCTATGTTTATCTGTTCATGTATTATTTAGAAAGAGAAAGGTGCTTAGTACAGCTGGTAACTGGAATAATGATAATAATATGTGGCCATATTTTTCGGTTGACCATATTTGACCCAGGTACCTTACGAGTATAAGATTTGTTGTAAGACTATTATTTAGTCTTCCTTTCGATGAGCTATGAGATATATAAATATCATGCAGAAATGAAAATATCTAATAAAATATAGTAACACACTTATTTACCGTCTCGTTGAAAATAAACTACAAACTTCTGCATAAACGTTTACGAACAGAAAAGTTGTTGCTGTAAATGTAAGGCAATAAAAATACATGTCAATGAAATAAAATCGTAGTTTTAACATATTGAAGTGCGCTCTCATACACTCGCAGTGCTTCTTGTGTTATTGGAAAACGCTCACGAACTTTCTCTTGCAGTTATTATTGATTTAACGGCTTTTAAAACCACACTTTAATGTGTTTTTATTTCTTCATACACTTTAGATCTGCGATATTTCAATAGCTGTTAATTTTCTGTGTTTTATCTAAGATTGTTGTTTTTAATTGGTCAAACCATTTTTTTATGAATAAACACATTGTATTAATAAAGTGAAATATATCAATTGAACAAATAAGGTAAGAAACTACATTAATTTTAAAACGATAAAAGATGTCAAGATATTTATATTTGCTGTAAAAACACAAAAGGTGATCATCAAATAAGTTTTATATTCTCACTTTTCAATAAGATATTTGCTGACAGTAAGAATATAAATGCGGGGAAAACGATTGCAAACCAACTCGATTGTAAGTAGAAATGCTACGAACCAAAAGGAGGTTTTGTGTGACTCATAAATCAATCTGAGAGATACCCCTTAAAGTTTTTGTTACAATCCTTGTCTGGCTACAGATAGTGAGTTTTTTAAACACGAATAAATTTACTTTGGTGATACAACCTTGAGAAGAAGCCTTTTTGTCGAATAGAAAAATAACGTTACAGACTTTTGGTACAAACGGCAAAAATGTTTTTAAAATATTGAAGAATTGGTAGAAAGTATTTCACGAAGAAATATGATTTTTTGTGTACCGAAAATTCGTAACCGAATACTAATAAGTAATTATACCATGTAAATATTTATTTAGGCGTTCCAAACCTATCGAAAAATCAGCAAAATTCTAGATCGACATGCGTGAATCATACATAAAATATACAACACAGAACATTTGTGAGACAACTGACCTATATCACATTTACGAACTCTAAAGAAACCGACTCCACTTTGTTTGCACCGACCTCATCAACGTCCGATGGATCGATTAATTAGTAATATTAGTTCCCCGCTGAAACTCTAACTAAATAATTGGTTACGATAAATGTTATTCTGCCAACTGTAATTGGTTTTCGTCTATTTGTTTGTTCACGTTGATTTTACTTTTATTTCTTTGTTTGGCTTGTGTGTGTACGTATGTGTGTTTCAAAGTGTGTGTCAGTTAATTTTGTTTGTGTTCGTCTCGTTTCTTTTGGTTGTTGATTGAGTGGTGTGAAACTGTTTGATGAGTTTATTTTATTTCAGTATGTTAGATAGAGAATTGGCAAATAGATTACTGATGTATCTCTCAGTTTGTAATTCCATTAACTGTTTGTTGCCAACCTCATTAGTAGCTACAATTACTTTGAATATGCTGTGTAAGATACTAGTAGTTTGGCAAGCAAGATATTTTTGTTATCAAATCTAAAGCTCGATGATAATTCTCTAATATTTATATATCTTTTCATAACCAGTAGTTTATAGATCATCCTATAACAAACCTTTCCTCCTTTCACAACAATTTCAAAGATAAAAGCCACTGATAGTAATAAATAAAACAAAACATTTACAATACACTAACAACTACTCGCGTTAATCTGTGTAGAAGCAACATTCTCTAATGGCTTTTGGTCGGGCCTAACGATAAAAGATTTCATACGAATCTCTAAAACAGGAGGCCTACTATTTTTCGGCGATACTCATACTCGATCGAAATGAAATTTTCTCATTATTTGTGTCTACAATATAATTTTCTTCCAGTCCGAATTACAGTTTGTTTAATCCAAAAAAAGCTCGTCCCGTTGTACATTAGTTACATAGGTATTCGTACCAATAGAAGAATAGGTAAATCACTGTATATTTAATATGTTTATATACTTAACAAATTTGTAGCGAATAACTTGGTTTGCAATATAATAAACGATATCATTAAATGCTAATTTAAAAGTTTCGAAAACCGAGAGTAGACCTAAGCTTTTCTGTATACAACCATTCTAATTACTAAAGTGTCATGCTGAATGTGACTCGGTTTTAAATGAAAACGTTGTAATATGTAATTGTTTTTATTTATCACGATGGAGGGTAAAATAAAGTAATTTTAGAAATGTGTCGTACTTGTAATAATTTAGAGTGTGTTTTAATGGCCAATGCTTCTTTTTCTCATCTACTTTTACGAACTGATTATCTTGCTTTGATTTGAAGGGTTTTAAAAAAGCAAAAACTTATAGTGATATGATCTGAAAAAGGTACAATTTTAGAAAAATAGATCATGTTTTAGTAAGGCTTCGCTAATGTTCTCATGGAATTGACTTCACGTAAGACAAGCTGGTTAATCATTCGGGACTTAAAAATGTAGTAAATAGTATGATGATCACTTTAAGTCTGACCGAAAGCGTAAGATATTCTGTCTCATATTGAATTTAAATATAAAATACTTCTATTATTCAGTTTTACAGAATCTAGCAATACAAATTCCATTACATTTCTCAAGAAAATACTATATAAGAAAATCTTAATTAAACGGTTTAACAGCCGAGTTTAATTCTTAACGGCTAGAAACAAATTTATTGGCGCAAATAGATATTGTAGATTAACTTATCTTAATTTATTAGATGGCAATTAAGAGGGGATGTTAACAACCGTTTTATTGCTAACCGTTTCGTCTTTCTACTATTGTATAGTCTTGGCAGAAATTATTTCTTATTTAGGAAGTTCGATTGCCCATTTAAGTTTAGGCGTGGTCCACTGTTACGAAGGTTTGCAAAATGGAAATTTACTTTCTAAGTCGGTTTTTTGAAAATTATGCTAATTATTTTTAACTTATTGTGATGTAGAAAGTTTATTATTTCTTAACTTAAGGTTTACGAGTGTTCGGTAAATTAGTTAATTCGTATTTAGGAATTAATATTGTAAATAGTTGCGTGTTTTAATCTAAAACATGCCAGATTCACTTGAACATTCTTTAACTCTTTGTTTTAAAATACCTGTATTAAGCAGTGAGTCTTTGAGTATATTTATTTTGTCAGTAACCATAACGTGACACGTTCTCTATATGATGTAGAACTTGGAATATTTATTTACAAATCTGTAAACACAGAACAGAAATATAAATACGCCAATATAAGCATAATTTTTTCCCATACTTCAACCTTCTAAAATGAATAAGGACACGTCACAGTTACCAAAGAACTCTGAAATATATCGTATCATACGAACAATCTATAACATACAGAAAAATCCTCGTCACGTCACCTCCAACCTGTCGGAAATAACAGTCGAAATGAAATGTTTTATTTTCACTGTACAGTTGTTAGCAAAAATATGTACTATCGAACCAACTGAATCATGACCCATTTTGCCGATAATTCGCTTGACACCGTCAAAACAGTAAGAATTTCATCTTTATCGTCAAAGCTGCACTTAGGACATTTTAAACATGCATACGACTGTGTTATGACGTATTACGACTACAGACAACTTTGACCTTTGTTATCACAGTACGTAGATACGTTTTCGATAAATCACTCTTAATTTGAATCTAGAATGTAAATAGTCTAAACTCTTTTCACTACAAAAAAAACCTATTTGTGTCAAATATCAAATAGCACGTCATTTAGAAATCTGTGAAACGATTAGGGTAACCACTATAGTCATTGCCCATCATACAGTGATTGCCAATGTTAAGGAATAATATGTTTATTTTAATTTCTAAATAAACCAGTTCAAATGTCACATTTTTAATTTATAGAACTCATGTCCGACGTTTGTGCGACAGGTGTGTAGTTCGAAAAGAAAAAGTAAGTTTGTTGCAATATTTGTTAAGGGTAACACATTTGAATTAACAGTATTTGCTAGTATTTCTTGTTTTTAAGTGTTTTATATTGAATTAGTATAAAGTTATTGAAACAAACGACTGATGTTCTTCTAGAAAGAATATTTAAGTTGTTGTTATAATAGAGTTTAAGTCAATGTTTTACTAATTAAAGATACTATTGACCAAAATTGTGTATCAATTCCTTAACCGGGTAATAACTATGCTGGTTACCCTATATTATTTTAATGATTATAGTTACAGTTACATTTTTTCCTATACTGGCCGAATAAACCATGTCCTGAGTGGGTATCGAACCCACCCCTGACGCGTCGCAGTCGTAACATCAACCCACTACGCCACGGAGCCTGTTGAAAACGGTAGCAAAGCATTATTGTATTGACACACAAAGATTTGTCACTATAATGACAGATAACAAATTCATCACCAAGGAAACGTAGGTTCAAGCCAATTTCGACCTACGCGTATATAGACGTGTTTTAGAAAATGAGCACATGGTGGGTCATGATTCAGTTTGTTCGATAGTACACCGAATCTTTCAATTCATTGTTCGTGAATGAAACAGTAAAATTATTATTAAGTCTTAAGTACAACAATTGGGTTATTATTTGTTAATAAAATTTCCAAACGGTCACTTTACATGTTTATCCTCTAATATTATACGAGATATATGTACTTCACTTCGGATTGCTTGAGGTGTTGGTACAGGTAACACTAGCCTGCTATCAAAATAAGATATTAGCGATGACAGGACTTAGAACCTATGTGTAGCGAATTGGTGTAACTGTGGTAATACAGTTAAATTATAGGGACGACTAGAGGCCGCCCGCGACTTTATCCGCGTGGAAACCCTCCCCGTGTAAATCTCGATCCCCCGGGAAATCCGGGATAAAAAAAATAGCCTGTGTTATTCTGGGTCTTCAGCTACCAATATACCAAATTTCATCGTAATCGATTCAGTAGTAGCAAACATCCATACATACAAACATCCATCCATACATACACATACGAGTACATTCTCACAAATTTTTGCATTTATAACATAAGTAGAGCTATATTGCTGCTTTTCTTAAATATAAGTTCAAGAAGTGCAAAATGTTATACGTATTTTTGCTCCTAAATGTACAGTGTAGTCACAGTTAACATGTTGCCTAAGTGATTTCCACTTGAAGATTTCTCATTTATCGCTTGAAAACACGCGAAGAAAATTCTAGTCGTTTGATAATAAAGAAGGTACTTATTCATTTCTGTTAATTGCTGTAATGGACTTTTTGAAGTGCTTTAACAATAGACGCGCGAAAGAAAATTGTCTTGGATTTTTTGTACCGTATTTTTTATTGTACCTACCTAATATGGAAAATTAGGTCGCTTTTAGTTGTAGAATTGAGATATGAGCTTTCTTATTACAATTTGTTTATTAAACGTTTTTATTAATATTATAATTGTTACTTAAGGTCTTATTAGGAAAAAATTGTTAGGTTAACTTTATTCTTTTTGTGCTTATTAATGTATTTAGTTAGTAAGGAAATACAAAATCCTCGTAAATATAACAAAGATTTTATTACGGGGCATAAATAAATTATAAGGCTTGTTTTACTATAACCGCTCAGACTGCTGCTAAAGATATGAACTCATTACCCCTATAAATGTTCAACATAGAAGAAAACAATAATCCTACTATATAATGCGTCATTACATTGTCAATAGGCAACGAAAAGAAAGGCATATGAATACGTGGTACTAATTTACAGAAAAAATAATAAGTAATGAATACAATTCTTAGTTAAAATATGAATAATTGAATAGAAAAAAAAATAGGTTTCTTATTTTTTAAAACCACAGGCTCTGACTTCAATAGAATTACCGCTTGCAGTGCAATCTTGAGCGTCATTCATTACGTATAGTAAATATTATTTAGTTTACCTTATTTATTATAACTTGTGTAGTAAATGTATTTGTGTAAATACAAGTAAAACTTGTGCAATTTATTAATTTAATTTCCATAAAAACAAACCACATTAAGTGACTGGGTTTCGTTTAGATAGTTTTTCGAGGATCAATACAAGTGAAATTGTCGATACAGCTAGTGACTTATATTATGTCTCTTGCAATATGAATAATAGGTGACTAGTGCGGTTTCTCTTGCGTTGTAATTCAGTAGAATTCCTATGCATTAACTTTCCATTACAGATAATATAGAAGTTTATTCAAACCTCATTAGAACAACATTTCATATGAAATTGTGAAAATCGGTACATATATTTGTACAAAATTTCCTTTTAAAAAAATCGATCAGAAGTAGATTTTTGCGTTCAAACAAGGGTATTTATGTAAGTTCTAGATTATTATCTAGTACTAGTAGTAGTAGTAGTATTTTGTTGTCGGATTCAGTGCGTATTGTGGAACGGATCCATCGTTTAGACGCACTAAACAACAGTTGTTGTTGACTCAGGAAGAGTCAAGCTACTCATTTATTTACAGCTATTAATGGGGACTATAAATAAAACACAATATAAAAATAAAATATTCATTTTATTTCCCTATTTTATTTAAAAATCTTGGCCAATTTTTGACTTAAAATAAACTAGAATGTTTAGAATACTTAGTTAGCAGGTCAGTCTTCGTTACAATGCCACTCATAATTATCTCAGAGGGTAAAAGTTGTTTATTCTTTCAATTTTTTTTTCTTAAAATCTTCAAGTTCTTAGAATTCCGTTCTCCGAGTTCGCAACAAATTTTTCCTGTAAATTAAATAAGGTCGTGTAATGAGAAAAATACTTGTTTAAGTTTTTTAGGTTCTGTGAAAGTTGGGCACGTTTTGTTTACTTTTTGTAAGACACTGGGATATTTTGCATAAAAGTGCTTATTATAAACATTATCTAAAGTGATCTGAGTCTAAATCATATGAACTATATGAAAAACGAGTTCAGGGCTTTCAATCATTTTGAGCCCCCTTTAGCCTCAATCGTTTTTAAAAATGTATTTATCACATTTTAATTGAAGAAAATTGTATTCGTATAAAAAAAAACTTTGAAAATAACTAGATTCTCACGATAAATATAAATCTCACGACAATTGGATTCCTAAGCTTATTACTTACTACCGTTTACCTTATTACCGTCACTGAAAATACCATTAAATATGTTACACAAACAAAGTATCGCAATCGACTTATATCGTCAAACAAAACTTTGCATACGCGTTTGAAAGTCAAGTTCGCACATAACCGCTTGCTTATAATTGTTACAGCAACAATTAGAAAGGTCGTAACTGCTTCGAAGCAATTCCGCTTCGAGGCTGTTCATTAAAACAAGCGAGATTTTACTCGTTATATTGTTTACTTATAACAATCGGTGTCGAGTTTAGAACATTTGGTTATTAAGATTGATGATAATGCGCGGGTTTCGTTACGCTAATTTTGTTTCGTATTCTATGTTGGAATCAATATTAAGATTTATTATTCTCTTAATGATTTGATTTGGAAGCTTCTAATGATGGTAATTTCCATAGCTTTGATTATCTTGTAGGTGGTCGATTTTCTAACTCATCTTTGTACTTTCTTGGCGAGCAATCATCTTTTTCCAGAATCAAACTACCTCTAAGTAATAAAATAAAGTCTGCTATTTTAATGTTAAAAAACAATAAACTGCCTAGTGATTGTTTTTTAGAAGTGGACAGATTCACAATTTTAGCGGGAGAAGGCTATAAGATGGCATGACATTTAGGTCACTTGAGACAATTTTTTTAAAAGTTTAAAGCTTAAGCTAAAGCTAACATTGCATTGTAGAGAATGAATAGCATAAAATTAGGTTACAGTAATACTACTTAAGACCTTCTTGCACTAAACGTGAGCATTGCAGTACAACAAGACGTCTTTGTATGCATCCCTTGAGATCTTTCAGCAAGGACAACTTCGGAAAGTAAAACCTAATCCCAAATGAGTGCTTCACTGTAATTACAAAACTAAGGATGTTTTTGAAAATACTGTTATTATACTTTAAAGCCATAGTTTCGTTTAACAACTTTAGTCTGACAACGTAAGAAAGAACCTTCGGCATGCATGATTCGCCTAGATTACAATTCAAAATTCAATGTAGTTCTAAAATAAAGTAACATTATTATACAGGCCATCGTAAGCTGAATAATCTTGCAGTTCACTGATGCTCTAAACTCTAAATTCTGTAATTTCTTTAAAAAAAAATTCTTATACCTTCTCCAGCCGCGGACCTTGCATGCAAGACTTTTACAAAGTTGTCGGTATATACAGTAATCAGGGTAGGTAATGGTATAATTTTCAGAAATACTTTTTGTCTAAAGTAACATTTACCTTTATTTTACTACAAGACTACTGTAAAATGTTTGCCGAAGTTGTAACCACGAATTACTTTTGGTGATTATGTAAACAGGCTTTTGAATATTAGGTGTTGTTGAAAAAGAAATATTAACCTATCCTAGTATAGCAAAGTTAAAAGTTTTCCCTACATTATTCTAATTAGTGAACGTTTTGCCTCTAATTTAGCTAATTTTGTTATCACAATTGTAAGTATGTACATAGTAAAACATTATGACGTTTCTGCGCTGAAAGATCACTACAATAAAACATCCTACAGTGTCTTAGCACAAAATTTTATAAAGGTATTAAGTGCCATACTTACTCAACAGTCCACTGGCAGTACACATTTCCTCAGACTGTCATGGAAGACATATCCCTTTTTGCAATCGCAGCTGTTGTACCGACAACCGCTCAGACATGTCTTGTTTACTTCTTTATAATCTGAACAAGAGTTGCTGCAATGATTGCCGCAACCTGTTGTGGCGTTCACGTCCCCTCCGCAGCTAGCTGTAAATAATATTCTAAGTTATTAAAGCTCGAAAGCAATAGAGCTCAGATAGTAGATTCTATTTAAAAAATTAGGAACATTATTTGACCGCAATGTGTGTATATATTTTTTAATCTAATACAAATATTTATTAGTAATGGTTTATGACTTTGCCTGTCCGTGAACCCATAAAATGCCGTTTTAGAACATGCATTATTTATTATACTAATCAGCGCTTAAGTAGTTGAAAGGTTGAACATACATATGCATGTGAATTACAAAAAATATCATTTATATTGTAGGATACGTCTATATATGTAGACTAATCTGTCTTCTAAATAGTAATCTATCAATGTATCAACTTTCGCACACGATCACAATTACCTGAAATAGATTCTGGAACCGAACTATTTTCGGACTGTAATAGGAAATCAACAAACCGGTATGCTTTGATCAATCGGGATTGATATTCAATAGTCGCACGTGTAGCATTTCTATTAAATCACGGTATAATGCGCGTTAGTGACAATGGCTCTTGAGTATTTGGGTCACGTGATATATTGTAAACAGTTGTCATCGAAGTGTTTCACTGTGGGAATGTGAGCGTGAGATGTATCAACGCATTTCACGGAAATGTAATGTGGGCAATTAGGTTAACGTGGTCAATAAAAAATTAAGAGTAAATAAAAATTGTTGTAAAACATTTATGATCACAACAATATATACATTTTTCATTTGAATTCTAATAAGCTACTAGCTCGTGACGTCAGACTATTGTACTTGTTTTCAGAAATAAACATTAGTTACAGTAACAAAAGTACCCAACTAGACTAGTAGTCATTTCACCGAGTATAGTATGTATTCATTTATCAAAAAATATTGTTTTTTTTTGATTAACCAAGTCTTGCTAAAATATCGTCTGGAATAAGATGAATATGATAAAATATGGAACAATAGAGCACGTGTAAGTTTAAGATATCTTTGTCAACCTTTTCTTGGAAAATATACGACAAAAGCAAAAAGAAGTTGAACAAAAGGAACTCTTGTGAATGTACTCAATTATAAGTTAGAGGCAGTGTCAGTCGCCCGCATGTTCGAGACAATACCACGAAGCTTCAACCTGTATTCTCATATATTCTAAACCTGAGAGTCGTATGCGTGACTTGTTAAAGGCCAAAATACACAGGCTACAATTAAAGCAATTATTACCAGACACATCGCTATAGAACTATTACGACAGTAGTTACTTATCATTTGTGCGAAGCTTTTTTTGTACAGATATGGACTATCGAATATGATAATACACGGAAATGGAAATTTTTATTTTCTGTTACTTTCCGTGTTGTATGCTCAACTGCTTTGTTCAAAGGATAGACTAACGATAGCACGGTGCTTGTTTACAAGGTGCCCATGACGATGGTGTATCTTTTTGTATAGCCGGTCAACAATTTAGCAGTATGTTAAGTTTAGCGAAGTCAGTTGGTGGATATAGAACGGGTCAGTTTATGGACTCATAACGTTCAGTTAACGAAAATTAAGTTAAAAATCGCACTACATATTAGAAAGTTTCAAAAACGATTACGCATATTCAGAAAAACGCGCCATTAATTTTAACCTGTCTGCTATGTCCCTTAACGCTTATTGTATGGAGCTAGCGATCCGTTCTCAAACTTACTCAGTGATGATAATGCTGTGTGAATGTTCTAAGCTTCGCGTTTGTAGTTAGTATGACTTTAAACAACAGGTAAACACTGGAACTACTTGAACAAGCGGTAGTGAATCTGACTGCTATAGCGTGATAACTAACTTTGATATTATTATTTAGTTGCTATGTCAAGAAAAATTATATTATTTAGTAGAATATAGAAAAAGACCCAAGTGGAGATGATGGTATTGTTACTTAAGTCTTTTTATAACTGAAGGTACGATTAGGACTTTGACGATGAAATAGTTTTTTGATGTAGATGTACGCTATAGTTGAATTACTTTCTATAGTTATTTCTTCTCGTGATTGTTATTCTGATCCCATTTATTACAGTCGGTTCTAGTGACTACCGAGCATTTAATATTTCAAATTACTTGATGTGGTATAGTTTTCTCGTGAGTGGTATTACTTATTAAAATTCCTTACAGTCACAAGACTCTTAGTTCGACGGCTGGTTTTGGTAAAGTATCATAATCAAGTAAGTATATGGCATGCCATTTGATAAGTAAGGCCAGGAAACGAAACACGCTATTCGAACAAAAATCTTACCGAGAGCAGGTAAGTATAAATATTCAATAACATCTTCGGGATAAACAGAACAGCAAAACAAACCGATTGCTAGCACTACAAAGCAATTTCCTTCCTTCCTCTATTTAAGATTTCTACGCACAACTCAAACGGTGATATTGACCGCATACATTGAGGCCCACTTCACAGCACTATAACAATATTTCATACATCTTGTACCGTAATAACTTGTACGAAAATCTGTAAATGTATAGTTTATATTTGGACTTGATATAAATAGTGGAAATACAGCCTTTGCCGTCAGAAAAGTATTTAAGTTAGTATTTATCGTGCTCGTCGGTAACTTGATTGAGTGTTTGGCACTTCACGAAAGTAGTATAGTACTAGTATAGACTTGCTATATTTGTGGAGCAGGGTATGTGTAGTTTATAACGTGTTTGTCGATTTCTACAATATTTTAAATAGATTTTGGTTAGAACTCGGCCTTAAAACGTGTTTTATTCATGGTGTTCAAATAGGACTTTAGAAATGTTATATTATTTTATCATTAATCAAAGTCCAAAAAGTCTGTGGATTGGTAGATATTATGTGCATTTGTAAAAACATGTAGCGATTTAAGATATCATTAGCCACACTCTTAGTGGTCATTACTGTATAATAATATATGTATCTTACTGTCGTGTTTCATAAGATTTGAGTAAATATTGCACGAACACTTTAACTTTTACAATATTTGTATGACATATATGTTATTTTTACAAAATATTGTCAAGCAAATATAGTTCTTATTACTTTGTGGTTGTACTTCCACAACGTTTCGTAATACCCGCACCCGCAAACCACAAACTTGAGTCAGATCTTACTTCTTACGGACTTTGAGAGACTTCAAATAACAAACTTATCCCGGTGTTCCATTTGTATTCTACGTTTCGACTTCTATTGAGTATTGTCTGTTCCAGTTCTGCTGATAATACGTAGATGACATTTACCGAATAAGTTTTATAGAGTATGAAATGTTTTACGTATAATGTATGGGTTTGTGGTCGAATTGTGTCGTGTTCACTCGTTGTTTCCAATGAAATGAGAAGAGATTTTTTTTTTTGGACGGATTACTGTATTTTGTGTAGTTGGTATAAAGACTATTTCGTTTTATATGTTCTATATTTTTGAAACTAATACAAAATTTGATTTAACAAATCCAATTTATGTTATATTAATGTTTTTTGCTTTAGAGCTATATTTTCGATCGGATGTTCTAGATTGCCGTAGATGTTTAACAATTAAATCTCGCATGACTTAAATATAAGTCCAGACAATGCAATTCAATTCAATATCGTATAAGGTATCAAAGCAACATTTTTCTCATTACACAATCATCAATAACCAGCTCCTTTGTTAGATTAAAAATATATCTTTTTTCCTTACAATGCCACTGCTGGGCAAGGTCTTACTATTGAATGAGGAGAGGTTAGGTCTTGAATCCACCACGCTGGCCAAGTACGGATAGAGGACTTTGAAAATATATCTCACCAAAACTAAATTTCCTTCAAAATAATATTCATACGAATACCGACGCAACAAATGTAAGCATAAATATGTACTCACGGCACTCAGTCTTAGGTATGCAGGTGCCATTAGTGTTCCTCACATAACCGTCAATGCACACACACTCCGGCTTGCAGAGTGACGTCGCTCCTCCACAGCGGATCGGATGTCCTAGGTCTTCGCATCGCTTCGGCCCGCAGTGAGCGCATTCTACTGTCGTTTCGTTTTCTTTACACGTCACTGTAAGATGAAAGGTTCGTTTTAATTGATTAAGAAAATTGTGATTTGCATGGTGATTGGAAGTTTGGGACTGTAATTTCTACGTACTCCACACTTAAATATGTATATAATAGAAGAGTGTTAAGTCAACCTATTAGGATGATTTAGCAGACTCATTATAATTATATTCTAGGGAATAATAGGGCCTTTCTTTTCGGGAGATGCGGGTTGAGTTGGTTAGGTGTAACAACTGAAAGACAGAGCTACTTTCTCTGTTTATATAAGTATGAATAGTTTGTTAATGTTCCGAATAAATAAGAATACCTTTCTATTGTTACTTTTGAAGATTAAAAACTTAAACACGTAATGTTTAAAATACCTATTTGCTTTGTAACTATCTCGCTGCATCTTTGAGGGAAAACAAGTAAGATATTGTAGAAAAAGACCACGTCTAAAAACCCACACAAACAGGGATAGCATTCAGATAGAATAATCCCAATGATGTCTATCCACTCTGAATTAAATCAGTATTCTATGCATGTCTGTTTCATGTTTTTCCTCATAAAAATGCACCAGGATACATCCAACGCGATATTGCAACTAAAATTTTGTACCTGCAGTTTACTTTGAAACGTGATTTTCATACAAATTATTATTCATAATGTTTGTAGCGAACGTGTGGTCTACAGAGGCCTTATTTAGGCGGTTTTGATGTAGTGTTATTGCTAGTCTATATTTGAAATCGTGATTAGGCAGTATAGCGGTGACTAGTGCACGTATAGCGTGTAGGACATTAGCCAGATAATGTTAGACATTTTGTTATGAGCAAGAAGAATGTCGTAATATTAATCATCCGAAATCTATTTGGATTTAGTGGTGAGTAAATTTGTTGTTATCGTCTTCAAAAAAATATGCAATTTGATTGGAACGACGGTTAGAAACTGCTCGTGTAGTAAAACTCAATTAAATCTGATCAGAAGTTTTAACAATAATAGGTAACAAATAAAATAATAAGTAATGTATTGTTTCAGCTTATAGGTACTCGAAGTTGCAACAAGAGATTTCGAAAATACAGCTATTTTACTCGTCTATATTGAAATTGCCATGTATCGGATGCGCTACCCAACTCCAGGATGTTTCTTGGAATATTCCAACAGAATTCAAAATAGCAACGTACTAGTGCAACCGAGAACTGAACAAGATTGGCAGTCGTATTCACTGCCTCTCAGGCATCAAATAAATACTTTTGATACAACATACACCATGAAGTGTTACCGTACAGTTTAGCTAGTAGAGAGCCCGGTATGCCAAGTGTGTGAGTGGCGGAGGTGGACAAAATTTTGGCTTCGTCTTCTAGAGAGACTGTCGGATAACCTATCTGATACATATAGTGACAGATAACCGATACTCTTTTTTGTTTGTCGTATGGTTAGTGGTCAACCTAGTGTCAAAGTTGTTCAAGCCGCCCGAGAGGCCTTTGTCAAGGCTTAACAACAGCCGGGCCCGACTTTTTACGTACCCTCCGAAGCACGGAGACGCCCAGTTCAAATACCACTATGCGATCACCCATCTATGGAATGATAAAGATCGTTTACCGACCGGTGAGCGCAACTGGTTATGGGCGCATGGATGAAAAGCGATATATATGAAACTGGCTTATAATTGCATCGAACCGTTGCCTGATTACTACGGCTACCTTAACCATACATGGAATTATTAATTATACTCTAGATACACATACATGCTGAGAGTCTCTACTTAGTTGTTGGACTATAGACGGTGTATTTGAGGTGTGAGAATCAATATATAAAGTCAACAGTACAGAGTACTGGAAGGTTCTAGATATAATTTGATCTACAAGTCTAAACCGATACGAGGAATGTCCAATATTTACTTAAAGCGATTGCCGACCTCCTTCAACGTAACGTGAGGGAACTGATCTTAGTTCAAAGCACGGTTCAAAGACATTCTAGTAGGTATACTATTATTCTGGTAAAGGCTAGTTACATGGCCGATGCCTGTTTCGAAAAAACTGGGAGCGGTCCTTCGTACTTAAATTTTTTACACCCCCCTATTTTTTACGTAAGTATTAGTATCGCATCGCAATCATAAAGATACCAACAAAGTTAAATAAAGCATCGTAACAAATATTGAAACTTAATATTTAATTATGTTTTGTATCGGAATTGAACCTGCTGCCCTTCGCGCAGTTACAGTCCGAGCTTTGGCGCAAGATACAACAATAAGGCTGTATTCTCGATCCCAATTCCATGGGATTGTTGAACGGTAAAACGGTAAAACGTTGTATTCAATGAATAAACCTACGTGTTTCACCTTCGAGTATAACTAGCATTATACTAGAAAAATGTCGAAGCAATATTTTACTTAAAAATACAAAAACATCTAGGAAACTACACTGTAGGTGTATCCCTTACTGATAGTAATTAAAACGCTCTTTTTAATGAGCACCGTTAGAAACGTTTTTTACTAAAAGAGTATTCTTTTTTTTGGTAATATTCGTTAAAGCTTTTCTCTTTCATCTGAGCGAATAGTGCTAATACTTTTTTAGTAAAATTTTCCGGTTAATCAAGATTATAAACGGTTGATGTGTAAATTTTATGTAAATCTATTCAGTCGTCTATGAGCTTTAACTGAACATTTTCCGTGGTTTTTGTTTTAGTTGATCAGTTTTTGTAGTAGAGGTAAAGTATTTTTTCGCAAGAACGCTTCCCACCCAAAACAAATATTTGTATATCCAAAAGATAATAATTTGTTCCGCGTGAACACAATTTGTATAATATAAAATATATATTTAATTCAATTGAAAGAAACCAATCAAGCGAAACATTTATTTATTAATATATTGTTTTTTTTTATCGCGCGTAAATTGATTTTCACTACACCGAACACAATAATTATAATTATCATCCAATTATACACACATGAATACAATAAGTTCAAGGTGCTTAAAATAACATTAAAATAAAATGCATAAACTTACATTGACTATGAATAAAATACACCCAATAAGTAGAAATTAAAACGGTCACAATCCACTTAGCCATTTTGTAAAACGTCCACTACTGACTGCTGTCACAACACAAATGACATTTCTTCGAAATTTAAATTCAATCCAGAGACTATATGACATTCAGTTTTTTCCTTTTATATCAATCGTTGGGATTACTCAATGGCCAGTTTTCCTTAAACTAATAGGCAAATGAATGACGTGGCCATTTAAAAGTTTTAAGATTCAATTATTTCTCTTTAATTAAAATATCAATTTGTTTGTCATTGTATGGTTAAGGAAAAACCTTGCAAAGCACGTGATAGATTCGTTCTAAACATATTTTTGTTTTGATGTCTTGCTGTGCAAGCCTTCAAGGCTAATTTAGTTCGTACTGATCTACAAATAAGAAACATTATTGCGTGACAGTTTCTCAAGAATAATCGCATTGTATCACAGTGATCTATTTCCGATAATAACAGTTATGAGATATTTATAACTATGACTTTGAAATATTTTGCAATATCAAGGCATGTTAATGTGATAAAAAATATACTTACGTATCGTGTTTTTATCTATGTTCTTTAACGAAGCCTGGTAGAAGACTCCCCCTTATTACTAAAAGCATAATGTGAAGAAAAATGCGTATTGCTGGGTCTGTACCTAGCTCTTTAGCAAATTCTGGCACAATTTAAAGGCTGAGTATTTTACATTTTTGTCCTCATTTTGAACTAAAATATACTCCTTTGAGATAAATATCTCGATTCCAACAAACGATAAATCGGGGCAGCCCCTATCAAAATAAACTTTCAATACTTTACGAACCTTTTTTATTGCTTTTGTTTTATTTAAGAATACCTAACACAATAATACCTTTTTGTTACTGTTGCTATGCGATTTTATCTTCTCTTTTTTGTAAATTTACTTGTCTATCGTACATAAGCACATAATACCAAGCTTTTTACAACCAAAGCTATAGACAGAAGTGTATGAAAATAAACCCATATTTTGCCATTAACAATGTAAGTCCAATGTAATAGGGCGAGCCCATAACCATTTTGCTATTTAAATTCCACATTGCTGAACTCAGTAAAACAACCTGAGACATCGAGTGTAGCAGTCGGATACACTACCGATCGCTCCACAGATACATATATATGTATGTATATATGTAAAAAAAATTAACCCATTAATGTCCCACTGCTGGGCAAGGGTCTCCTCCCGTAATGAGGGAGGGGTAAGACCTCGAGTCTACCACGCTGACCAAGTGCGGGTTGGGGACTTTGCATGTCTTCAATTAATGTATTAAACAAATTTTAGGCATGCAATGTTTCCTCACGATGTTTTCCTTCACCGTTGGAGCATGTGTTAATTATTTCTAATACACACATAACTTCGAAAAGTCATTGGTGTGTTGCCTCGGGTTCGAACCTGCGACCACTTGCGTGGGAGGTGTCAACTTATATATATGTATACACATATATTATATTATGAACTGATATAGTTATTAGCATTACGTACCAGTAGCAGGTGTCGTGTTTACATCAATTGAAAGTAATAAATAAAGAATGATGACTAATTTGATGAGCACATGCATTGTTTATCTCAGTTGACGATAGTATACGTCATTTCAATAGCCACTATGCAGTACATTGCTTCTTTGACGTAACATATTAGTTACTATATTTATGTGAAAAACAGTGTATTACGCAATGGCTATCAAAAAGTTGTTTATTGAAACAGACAATACGCCTGCTGGTGACTAATACAACTACAATGGAGTTAATTTATGACCTTCTAGTAATGAAGCCAGCATCATACAATGATAGGAATATGATCATTGAGTACAGACTAGTGGTCTCAACATAATAATTATATCTTCCATTGTTTTTGTAGCATCACGTCAGTTATACTCGAAGGTGCTTAGTTGTATCAAATTGTCCCATTTACAGTCTTAGTCTAAGTAATACGATGTGTTCCTATTGCTGTACACAGTGGAACTTACCAAACTAAGGGCTACTATAAAACTAATAAAAATATGAATCTTAAATGCCCATTAGCACTTTGACCAACCCGGGAACGAATATAGACTACAGCTCGCAATTCGCTCCTTGAATACAAAAGGGCCACAAATCGAAATCTATAAATTTTACAGGAGAGCCAAAACAAATTTTTGAAACTGTTTTTTTATAACATTTCATATATTTATTTATTAAATATAAGATGTTAATATATCATTAGATGCGTATTTTTTAGCTCTATCTTTCTACAAAATAAACTTTGTAATAGCTGTTACCTATTAAGAGAAAAAAGCATATAAGTCCCTTTTGCATTCAAAATTTGAACCAATATTATGAGAAATATGTCAAAAATTAAACACAGTTTTACAAATAAAAATGGTTAATTGTACTTTTTTGGTAAAAAAACCGTATCAAAATTTTAATAATAATTACTAAGTAAAACCATAACTGAATAGACCAGGAAAACATTGTATTAAACAATCTAAATGAAAAAATCTTAACTTTTTATTAAGTAAGTAAAATTATTGAGATCAACTTTGTGCGTAACTTTCATTATTTAGTAAAATTAAACATCAATCATCATCATCAATCAATGGGTAACGTGACGAGTAGACTGAGTGCAGCAGGAGTATTAAAGAAATAAGATAATAGAAAAGGTTTTTGAGTTTTATAAGCCTTTATATTGAGCATTCGTGGATTATTCCAAAGCTTTTGACAGCATTACTCATTCCGCCATAGAATCATCACTCCATCCAAGTCCTACTTAAAGATACTATGTAGTATCGAACCTTCATACATCAAAGTCATCAAAGCAATAGACAACAATATCATTCCAAATCCAAAGAAGCATGAAACAGGGAGACCCGCTATCTCCCAAATTATTTACCAGCACCCTCAGAGAAATTTTCAGGAGCCTGGCGGTGTTATGGCAATCAAAAGCATAGTTGTAACTTGTAAGTGGTAAACAGTTAACAAACCATTGTTTTGTAGATGACATAGTCCTCTTCTCTTTTTCGGCATCGGAACTCGAATCAATGCTCAAAGATCTGAGCACGGCAAACCTTCAGATTGAACTGATTAAGAACCGTACAAAAACACAGGTTATGACCAACAACACAAAACGTAGGGTCGAGGTAGACGGGCACGTCATAGACTATGTCGACGAGTACACTTGCTAGGGCCAGATAACCTCTTTTAACAACCGACGGGACAAAGAGTTGGACAAACGTGTCACAAGTGCCTGAAAGAGATCCTGGTCCAGGAAAGAGCTAATGAAGGGTAACCTTCCACTGTCACTGAAGTGAAAGCTCGTCGACATGTTTATACCTACTACCCGTCCTTACCTACGCTGCCCAAACATGGTCCCTTACGGAAAACCAGAAAGAGCCAGAGAGCGATGGAGCATAGTATATTATGCATCAAAAGAACAGATCACGTCCGAAATTCTATACTGCGCTTCCAAACTCGCATAGCCGATGTAAGGGAGAAGACCGCCTGGCTGAAATGGAACTGAGCCGGCCACATTATCCATATGCATTCGGAAAGGTGGACCCGCATATCTACCAACTGGATGCCAGAAGATGGTCATAGCAGACGCGGGAGACTTAAATGGAGATGGCGGGATGATCTAGACGCATTTGAAAAGGACTGGTCGGATCTAGCCCCTGAAAGAGGAATTTGAAAGGAAAGGGTGCCTCTTTACTTTGCCTGCATCAAAATCTATTATTTTATTTTTAAAGTTGTAACGAAAACTAAAATTATTATCATACCAAACGGTCATATTTCTGGCCTTCCCATTCTAGCACGCTAAAAATGATTATTAATTTCCACAATAATTTAATGCAAAAGTGACGTATTTCAAAATATGCTACTGTTATATTACAAAATATAATAACAAATACTAGTGTTTGAATGCAAAACGGTCGTTTTCAGAAATATGGCACTTTTGTATTACGAAATATGGTAACAAATACTATAGTTAGAATGCAAAAAGGACGTTTTCCAAAATATGGCAGTTTTGTATTGTAAAATATAATCACATTAACTTGAAATTTTGCACCCAACACAGACATATTTTGGATTGTGGCACTTTTTCATGCAACTGACGAGCATTTGCGTTGAATCTCCGGGCGCAACTCACAAAGTGGCTGTTTTGCACTGACATTACCTGTCAAAGTGAGCTAATGCAAAAAGGGCAGTAAGTCAGTGCAGCCATAATATAAGCAAAAATGATGGGGGTTTTTTTTTTACTATAAAATATAGTCGGTTCAGGTGTCATTTTTGCAATAAAACGATTTTCATTTTTTTTTTAGTTGTGGCCCTTTTGCATTGAAGGAGCGAATTGTACAGTGAACTAGCATTCCACGTATAGCAGACTAGATCGAGTTCCTATTCCTAAAATCCTTCAAAATTGGACCGTGATTCGAAACCATAAACTCACCATTAGTTGCGAAAATAAATTTCAAATATGAAATTGTCAAAAAACGTCCAGCGAAGCGTCGCAACAATATCCCCGGGCATAGACAGTTTCCCCTTTCCTTCTATTTGTCTTTATATAGTCTTAGCGTCGATCGGATTTCTTCTCAAAAGCCTCTTATCCCGTTTTCACAATGTTTATAGTTTTTGTACGGGTTGTGGAGTGTTTGAGTGCTTATAACAATTCAATTTTTCTTCCATCGGTTGTTCGATTGTGATTTTATGTGTGTAAGGAGCTTTTGAGAATGTTATATATTGTTTCGGATTTGTTACTGTTGAAATAAAGTACTTAACGTATTTTTTTAATAGAACTTTATCATTTCATTGTTTTATACCATAACATATATATATCATCATTAATTTTATGTAATAAGCTGATGTCAATTGCTTGAGTCACATTACCAAACTTCGGACTGCTTGATTAATTGAGAACATTGTAGTAGCGATTAGAGTAAACAATCGTAATTGAAACTTGAACCTCTACTTAACTCTCTACGAGTCAGTTATTTTATATTACCTACTGCTAAAACTCTCAATACAAATAAGGTAGGTATTTTCATGAATCATAATAATGTGGTTTATCCCTTCACGAGGAAGTAAAATGATGGAATTTCACGTCATTAATTAAAACTCCAGACTCTAGGAAGTAAGATGATAGAATTTCAACAATAATATAAACGATGACTGATATTTACAAAAGTAAATGTGATGTTAATTATTCGTCATAGGAAAATAAAACCGCAGTAAAATACAGATTGTTTATTACAAATATTTGATAGTAAATAATTAACATAATAAAACACCGTCCGTACAAAATTACCAATTCATCGAGAGCTTAATATTCATAGTAAGCTGGAAACAAAAGAAAATGGAGCATCATTTCACAGTTTCAAAAGCGTTTTACATAATTGAGTGTATACAGTTTTATTGGTTAACGACTGGCCTTATTTTTGAAACAGATATGAATGTATATGAATATAATATAATATATATGAATGTTGTAAATTATGGATATCTGATGGTAGATGTATATTGTATAATGACGATGTCCATGTCCTGTCATGTCGATGTCCTGTATACATCAGTTAATATTATTATGTGTGACCCGCACACAGTGGTAGTAATGTAGTGAACATTACTACCACTGTGTGCCGGTTACGGATTCAACTCTGTCACGGAAGCAGATATTTGTGATTTACAAAAATGAGTAATCGGTTAATCTCACGGGTATATAAATAAATATATAAATATAAAATAAAGTAGTGCCCATAAAACACGCTAGGGGCGCTGATCTACTGATAACTACTGCTGTTGATACTGGTAGATAATCGCTCTTTTGCACAATTGCTTTTTATTAAAACTGGATATCATAGCAGGATATCGGCTAAGGAAAAAATACTTTATAGAATAATTCATATACTTACGACAATCATCCACATAAATACAAATACCACTGGCGTTTCTATAGTGATTTTCTTTACAAATGCATCGCGGTTGACATATTGTTTGTTTTTTTGTACATATAACTGGTGGGCAATCTACGTCACCGCAGTATTCTATCAGGCATACTGGAGGACACGCATGCCAAATTTCATTGGGCTTATTGCAAACGGATTTAATGACTGAAAATTAAAAATAAAAGTATTTAAGATTTATGGAACAACCTAGTAGGTGTGTGCTTGATTTTTTTTTTAATCTTCTAAAATTAATAAACCGTAAATTAAATTTAACACAGTTATTCATTGTTACTTAGTTAACTTTACTATTTCTCACAAAATGCACTGGTCGTTGATTAAATAACGCACATAGCTGTCTTTTACGTCGAATAATTATCTAGAATCTAGAATTTCAATACAAATTAGCACAGTATACCTACTTCTACCGCAGCTCTAAATACAGTTTAACCAACATCGAGCATTAAAAGTTTGCAAACTTGCAGATTTCAAATACGTATCTCCTGCAGTTTGCAAAAAGTCGGTCTTAAAAACCAGAAGCAATCCAAACCTACAAAATAAATAACCCTAGAAGCCGACGTTGTAGCAAACTACTTAAGTTTTTAGGTCGATGTAATCTATTTTAGCTGTATGAAGTAGCTAAGTGTAGTCAAGAAACTTTAAGCGAAATAAATATAGACGAATAAGAGTTGTTCCTACTAACTTCTGAGTACGGAAGTAGTTGGAAATGTATGTGTGTACGTTTAGTGAAAACAGGTACACTATTCTCATGTGCAAAGAGCTTTCCGATCTAGTTTTGTGTATGTTTAAAACATTTGTGGAAGTCTGTCTAAAGTTTTCTGTTTGAACGATGGTTTATATACCTATGAAGTGAGTTGAGTCAGAACCGTATACTTTAGTGGAGAAATACTTTGTTGTGAAATGCACTTACAGATTATAATCTGGCTGATGGACTTTATTGATCGGTTCTTAAATGATAATAAACTTGGAAATAAAAAATCTACCAGAGTAATTGCGTTAAATGTGAGTGTTAATTCAAATGTCTTGAGGGAAACTTGAACTAAGAGTAGAAAAACCATAAATAAAAGAAATACTCGATACAAAACAAGATAATTAGAACACATCAAAAATATTTTTCAAAGAATTTTACCATTAACTTCGTCACTAGTTGCCATCTAATTCTAAGCGTATGTAATTTAGCTTCTTCAATCCATAATTTGAGTAACTCTTAGAACTACTTACAAGAGAACTAGAATTCGTAAAGTCCTAAATGTAAATTTACAATTGACTTACCACCACTTGTGCTCAAAGTTTTAGAATGGCTGAAAGTTTTACTAGAATTTTGCATAGAAGATGACGAATGTGATTTTCTTCTAGAACTGGATGCACTACGGGCCGCTGATTGATTTCTAGATGAAAATGTTTCTCTGTAGGTATTCAGTGGTGCAAAATATTCTGCGTCGTGATTATGAGGAGATAGTGCACTATAGGACGGTGAGTGTGGATTACCGTAGAACTCTGAAAATAATAAATAAATATGGATACAATATACGATGCTATATAGTCAGTTCCCAGTTATAAAGAATTCGTAAATCCTGCGACACTAAAGTAAAGAATACTTTGATAAATGTTTTCCAGTATTTGTATGATCAATGTGACGAGCAGAATGTAGACTCGTCGTAAATAGAATTAAAAAACATACCTGCATACCTGTACATAAACCTAATGCAATGGAGAGTACCTTCTCGTAAATCCCCAATTTAAATTACCTGGAGATCATAGATCAACTTGCAAGCGCTTCTTAGACTTTGCTTGTAAACTCCTTACAAGCTTTCACTGTTAAGTACTATATTATTATACTTCTAATAGAATAAAACACAACTTACGTGTAGGACAAAACATTTTCGGTATGCACATTCCTAAAGGATTTCTTAAATATCCTTTCGCACAATCGCATCCTGGACGACAGAGCTTCGGTCCTTCGCAAATGTATTTGATGTACAAGCTGTCGCAAGTCTGTGGAGGGCAGATAGTTTCACAGCCAGTTTGTACTTCGTTTGGAACACACCATATAGGTTCTGGAGCTGAAAAAAATATTAAACGCAATAAAATTAATTACAGTAACAAAAAAAAAACACTTTTTTTGTAATACTCTAATTAAGAAATTACTATTGTTTACCTATATTGTCTCCATATCATTAAATGATTTAGTTACTTCCTTAGATTACGTCATTTTATGTATGACTACTGTAAACTCTATTATTCTACTTCAAAAATATATTAATAATATAACAGTTTACAAAAACAACAAAAACTAAAAGTTATATTCGCAGCTAACCCCGTGAGAGACCATTTCGCTAACTGATTACCTATTTGTATAAAAGCTTGCACTACTCTTGTATTAGCTTGCACCTAAAACGTTTGCGGAATAAGCATTAAAATTCAATAGGTACAAAGTGGAGTTGCTGAGGTTACTACTAACGTATTCCATTTTATGAATAGCACTTCTGATTTTATGATTTGATTTGTTTAACTTTGTTGAAATTTGATTTATCTGAAATATTTTCAAGTGATAGAGTTTTTGGTTATTTTTTATGACAATATACGTCTAACGAACTTGAAAATATGAATATTAACTACATATAAGTTTCCCAATTCATATTTTTGTTACCAGATGCTAGCTGTATGTGAGCAATGAGTTAGCATGTCGTTTGACATTGAACATGATTCGATTCTTGGTTATAGCAAAAAAATATTTAAACATCGGTTAGAAATTGGATCGGAATGCCATTTCCGTCCCGCGCACTCTGTGCCTATGCCTTTTGTTATTTTTTCTATGTACCGTCTTTGACTTCTATGTAGCGTCTTGTAGCTTGATTCTCTACCACTATCAAGTACCTACAACCAGCTAGCTATCGATACATTTTGCACGAAAATCTGATCAGCGCCTTTAGCGGGCTCCATAGGAACTAATTTGGTCGTACATTTGAAATGTCAAACTATCGATACTTGCCCGCACCGAATGTAGAGAAATGCGCTATTGCTATTTAAATATAATATAGACTTAGTTAATAAGCGTGTATGTACTATGGCGATGAGTTACTACAGATACAGTCATAATTATGACAATGTATATATATCTGAGGTTATATAAAGCGTTATGTCATATAATAAACTCATTTAATTTATCTGCTTCACCGGTCAAAGTGTATGTTACAGTAGTTTAATCATGCAAAGGCTTGGGTGCTCATTCGTAATCGGTAATTGGTTGCAGCTCATTACGTGTTCAATTATTGAAAACATTTATTTTTTAATTAAAAAGAGTAGCCTTGAATTTACGTTTCATATTGGAAATTTTACTTCATTAAATAATGAAATTCAATAAAGTCGAATTATGAAAACATGGAACTTTTATTATCAGATCATTATACTTACGACATTCATCTTCTGAGATGCAAGGTCCTGTTCCATTCTCATATAATCTCACGTATCCGTTGTCACAAACGCATCCAGTGTAAGGAACGCACAAACTTTCTGGACTAAGTTCTACACGATTGTCACATGTTATTCGACAATATGGAGTTTCAAACTCATAGTGTTCATGATGACCGCATTTGTATTCTGAAAACAAAATTATTTGAATGCCATTTGTTTTAATTTTAATAGAGATGAAGTTTGGGACGTAATTTAAAGGGCGTCTGACGTGCATAGTGGGGGTAAACTTGCAGTCACTTGGAAGCTGCCAGCCATACAAAGCGGACGTGTAACGGGTGCAATTGTTTTAGAAAAGTATCCAAAATTTTACTGTTTAGAGTTTCACAGCATACTTTTTAACAAGGTTAACAAATTAATATTCATTAATAACAGTTTTTTTTTTAATTTGGGCAAATATGTAGTTGAAATATTTACCAGCCTAGAGAGAGAGAGATGATGAAAAATACTTCCATATTGTTATTAGAGTGTCATCAGGCTAATTCTTTTGAAAGCATGATACGTTTCTGCTCACTCCTACGTATTGGCGATGAAGTGATAATGAATTGAAAATCACATGTAACTTTGAGTTTGAAAGCAAGCCACTTGTGCGGAAAGCTAATGATTAAACCATTACCTACTCCGAGCAGAAGATATGTACATATGGAATTGTTTCTTAAGTCTTGGTTAGGAGTTGAATACGTTATTACATTCCTTCGCCGGCATACATAAAGGCGAATTATAATTTGCATAGTGGCTGACAGTTATCGCTACTGTAATCAGTTTCCTGTCGACGAGTGGAATTCCTTTGAAAGTACTATACGAGATGACAAATTAACAAACGCTTCTGAATACATTCCAGAATATTAACGTTTTATATGATGTAGGTGCTGAAATATGACTCATGTACTTTACGTAAGAAAATAGTTTTAGGGAAAAGTTATGTTTTGTAATACTTTTTGTTACTATACGTTCACGTGGCTAGTGTCTTAAATAGAGGTAAACATTTATTTAAATTAGGTAGCGTAAATTTGACATGGCGTTAACGACTTTAATGTCTAAGTTTCATGTCAAAATTGGATTCATATTATGCCTTAGAGATTGACTTAAATAGCTTTAGTATTAATACAGATTTCATTTAGTAATTTTTAATCAGCCGTATGTGTTCCAATGCGACACAAGAGTTTACGATCTTTTGAATTTAAATTGCAACTTTGTTGGCTCTAGTCTAACCAAATTAGTTTCTGTTAAGCGACTGCCATGAAACTTCATTTGCGCAACCCAAGGGACTAATCTGGAGCACGAAATATCCACTTTTTAAACTAAGTCTATTTTCATCATTTTCTTAATGTAATATTTTTTTTCTGAATTTAACTTTCCGAACAATTATTGTTTGTCTAACAAGTATATTCACCCCTTTTAGATTAATTATCGCTTAAAAAGTTACCCTTAGGCATCCACCCTAACAAGATAATAATAAAATTAAAAATATTATATAAAATTTCGTAGCTGTGAAAGGAATCAACGCGAATAACTTTAGGATCAGAGATTCTTTCGAACAAAAAATATTTGTTGAAAAGTTTCAAGGAAATTTCTTTAGATTAAGAAAATATTTTAAAAAAGAATACCTACTTGAAGGGCATCCTGGGCGGTCTATTGTAGCAGAATTTGAGGAAACACTGACTGTTAAAAAAGATAACACTTTTGCTAAAATTATATATTTATTTGCGTACATTTTTCTAAGAAATAGATTTAAAACAGAGGTGTATAGTGAAGAGTCTATGACTTTTATAAGTTGTGTTTTCATTTGCATAAATAATGGTAAACAATCAATATGTCACAACAACACGTTTGGTGAAAAGAATTCACTTGTTCAAATAGATACTGAACAAGTCAATCGTCGGCTCCATACGTCGACAGTCTATATCATAATTAATCTTATATAGGCTTCGATCCCCGTTTTATTCATATTAATAAGTTTAACGTTTTTTTCATCAGAATTTCGTCTGTGTCATATTTCTTCGTACATTTTATCTTTGACATAGTTTATTCATAAGTAATGAAAATTTGAACTTGGCGTTATAGGGGCTACTAAGATATTGAATAAAATCTAATTTTAATGATTATTATGAATTATAGTTTAGTATTAAAAATATCTTGTCACGTAAAGGCAAATAAAGAAAGAATTTAGTGCTCTGTTAGTAAGCATCCTTATTTATTGCTATACCATAGAACTGTAATGTAAGTGATCAAACCAACAAACTGCAATAACGTAACTATGATAATTATAATATATCATGCGTAGGTTTCACGTATACGTCTTTGTGGTCTGAGGCTTAGCGTCATAGGAAAACCACAGAAACTAGCATAAAGTCACAAGGGGAAACCGCTAATTTAATAACTCTAACTTTCGACTTCCCTATTGAAAACTGCTCCGGTTACAAAATTGCATAACTTGATGCAATTAAAGATGACTCGTGCTGTAAAAAATCCAACTCAGCTCTTTCAATATGAAACTTTATTATGAAGGATGGAAAGTTTTAATAATCCCTAGCGACAAGCGACGAGGACGTCCAAATCGAGATGGTGTAACCTCATTTCACACCGGCTGAGTTTTATTTCATTCATTTTTAAGGTGATAACTAAGTTTATTATTAATGTGCTCATCTATTTTACATCTCACAGACTGAGGAGTGGATTGTATAGATCAATTTTTTAGAAGGGAGTGATAAATTAGTTATTTTAATTTGAAAGGAACATCTGAGGTGTATCTGTGAGATTGATATTGAGTCGATTACGCTAGTCAACAGCAGGTTGGGGATATTGCATCCCTTCAGCAATAATTTTCAGGAACCTTTACACAGGCATCAGATTTTATCACGACGATCAATGACCAACGGTTTTTGGTAAAGATTTTTCATTTCATATGCCCGTAAGTATTAGTTTAGTTATTTTTGTTTTAATTTGATTTCATAATAGTAATTATAATCAATATGTCGTTATACTAAGTACCTCTATATGACCAACACGAGTAATCAATCTTTTATTTCAAATAAAACTTAAACACCTAATAAAACAATATTAGCATAAAACAATCTAAAACTTAGTGACTATATATCCTACAAAGTAACAGAACGATGGACCTCACTCCGTTAATAACTATAACTAGCTTCGAGCTCGGACTTTCACTCGACTGGGAAAAGATATTATACTTGTTAGAGGCGTTTTTATAAGTTAGTAGTTTCTTTCTAAGTTAGTGAAGAAAAGAACGTACTATTATGTAATATAGTGTTGAAGACTGAAGCCAGGGCTTTCTTCTATCGCGTAGATGATGTACTAATAGTCGTTTCTTTAGCAGAAGGAGCAAGTTCCTAGAGTAAAAGAGTAATAAAGGCATTGAAAACTGTAAAATCTTGTAGCTAATAGTTGTTAATAATCAATCAAAATAAACAATGGTAAGAACATCAGAATGTGTTCGTGCGCCCTCAGCAATGGAATAAACGACACGACTACTTGGACACTAGGCTAACCGTTAACTATTTACAAATAAAGAGAGCCTTAGAAGTTGATTGTCTACCACTTACCACTATCGACCTCTTTTATGAGGATGACCGATCGACGCTCATAACGTATTTCGCATTGCATACAGAATACGTCAGGAGCGCTGATTGTGATCCTATTTTCTAAAATTAAATGCCTAACGTTCGCTAGGCGATAGTACCGATTGTAGAAAATACAATACCGAAACATTTTGGGAAATGTTTCTGAGGTAGAGTTTACGAACGCTCGCATAGTTAAGAGACCTTGTTTATACTCTAGTGGTCCTCATGCCACTACTATTATTGCACACAGGTGTCGTAGGTAAAACAAATATTTGCAAAATACTCAGATCACTGTTTCGTATGTGCGTTGTGTGACTGTGGTTTGTATGTTTGTAAGGTTTCCCACGAGGTCATGACACAAATATCGGTGTGAGTACGAATTTAAAACAAATTCCTGTTGTAAGATTAAATTTTTAAAGAAAGAATCCTAAAACTTGAAATCTATAACGACGATTTTTTCGAACGTCGCTTTGTTAGTCATTATGTGAAACGATATTTTAACTAAACTGTTTCCTCAATTTTGATGAAATTAAGAGAGATTCATGTTTACCTGCTTATTAGAAAAACAAAGTTGCTATTTTTTTTATTATACATTCACGCGGTCAGAGTCAAATGGGACAACTCAGTAACTTTGACATAGACACAAAACTAGTACTGCTGTATTTAATATGTTTTTCAATCTTAGCATTACAGTGCTATTGCAATACTAACAAGCAGCTAACTAATACAACTACAATATATTAATTACTTCCTCGGACTATCACTTAGATTCACCAAGTGTCCACTCGCACCATGTTGACCGACTCCAATTGTTGACGTAAATCGAACTCAACATTGTATCGACTTGATTGAATTATCAAATATATGTACAATGTACATAACTCGAGAGCTTTTGACTGTATTGTATGACGATATCGATAACTGACAGTGCTTATAGAATTGAGATACAAGCATTGAAGCGATAGCTTCAGATATCGGATTTCGAAACTGCATTGTTGATGTGAAATAAGTTTCACAAGGTATGATAAAAAATAAAAAAATACTTTTATTCGTACCAGTTACATACAATAATAATTGATTAATAAATAGCTCTGTTAAATATGTGTGTGTTCGATTGTTATTCTTTAACGCCATAACAGTTTAGCCGAATTAAGTAAGATTTGCTAGTGTGACCAATGTTATGCCGTGGGCACATCATGGGCAATTTTATCTCAGAATTTAATATGCGTTAGGTATATTGTTATTTTAGGTCTCTGTTAAACAGTGCCACAAAAACGTTTTCATTCTCCCAGAAAAACAATTTAACCTTACCAAAGGATTAATATAATTGAATTAATTAATCATCAGCAATGATAATTAATGATCTAACGGAATTCCGTCGACGCCCATTGATCTGATTTCCAATTAAAATTAAATATATACTTGTGAATAAACTTCAGAGTATTAAGTAGAATTTAATGAAAATTCACAATTTCATTCTACTTTTATTTATTTTTAGCAACTCGATTTAGCGAGGATTGCTGTTCTATTAATATAATATTATTTTGCCTGTTGAGCATAAACATCAACAAACGCTTGTTCTATCAGAATGAATTGCTAAGTATGTATCGTAATTCTCTTCACTTTAAGATAATTATAATATTGAGCCTGTGTAATAAAGGACGAGTCTACTGCTAAATACCGGGTACAAAACCAAACTCCAGACTACTACTGGGAGCACCCAGTTCCTAGTAACGATATTAGTAGTACGATTTACTAAAGTTCCTTCTAAGAACCAAAATCAAATAGTTTTATAGAATAATTTTAGCTCAAAATTTTTCAAAAGTGTTCGTATTTTTTTATCGAGTAAAGTGCATGAACACAAACGATACGCATTGTATACAAAGAAAAAAATACACAACAAAACAAAATGGCCGCTGTCTCAGTTTTTATTTACGTTATACTTGCGTCCGTATGACTAAGTGAACGTTGTTATGGTTTCCTGCGATAAGAAAACACAGTTAGCCAAAGGTGACAGAAATGTATTACGGTTACCACCCACGGCTTTTAGTCATAACTTATTTCACGTATATCCTATGGCAATTTGGACAATTTTCTGCCATTTTGTCTTCATTTACTTCGGGAAAGAAGACAGTAAGGATAGACTGGGGACTTTGACGGTCAGAGGTTTTCAATCCATTAGAAATTGTGTTTTTTTTATCGAAAAAGTAAGAATATAAAACGAGTTGACGAAACATAATATTATACAATAGTAAACTAGGACAAGATGAGAAGAAACAATCGGTCGGCGATTGTAAACAATCGGTACTATTGAATAACAAGAGTTTGACGTTTAAAATATACTGCAAAATTTTTCCTATGGCGCTTGTTAGAGGTGTTGATCAGATTTTGATACGAAAGTTCTCGATGGCTAGCCGGTTATCAATAGTCGATAGTGGCAGAGAATCGCATGGTTAACCTATAATGAAGTGACTTATATTTCTAATGTTTGTACATACAAGAAAATACCAATTTTTAATGTAATTTATATTAGTTAATACTATTGCTCTAGGAACAAAATTTACTTCAACCTCAATAAATTAAGTCACAAAATGTAACTACAACAACCAAAACCGGCAGGTCGTACGAGAGCTCTTGCATTTTAAATTACGCATTAGCCGTAGTAATAAGCGAACAAAATGAGTAGTTCATAATAACTGAATGCACGCGCACAGGTCGAGGGTACACTACAGTTGGCCGGGTAATTGCCTCATTACAGTTAAATACATCCTCCAAAATATTCCTTCGCGTTTCGTTGCTCTCTGAAAATTGTGGTTTTAGTAGAGTAATGGTGTTGTTAAATAAAGAGAGATTTTTGGTTTATATTTTGCTGTAATCATAACGTACCTTTTCTTACTTCTCTGCAGGTAGAATAACAGGAAACTTGATCTTAGGTTGTAATAGTACCTACTACTAGCTAGAGTTGGTCTCAGACGGATAATTGTCCAAGAGTTGAATTGAAAGATGTATTATCGAAAAGCATGATGCAAGATGGGTCAATGACGTTATCTGTGGTAAGGTTCAGAACAAATAGTCGCGAGTGACATGAAATAATGATCACTGGCGTAACTAATCGAACATGACGTGTGCCCTAGAATGGGTGAAGAAAATATTATGTGATGATAACGCGAACAACTGTTTTTTTTTCAAATTGAGAAGTGTCTAACCTCAAAAAGAACTCATAGTGTTACCTAATATTAGGAAGAGTTGAAGTAATCTCTGGCATTATAATATAATCGCTTTGAACCAAGTTTTATTTATCTTAACAAACATTTACTGAATATAGAACAAATAATAGTCGTAGAAACTAAATAACAATGGAATAAGCAAATATCCGCATGGTATATTTGCATTATACAAGAGGGATTTCGAATGTCTCTCGCGGTAATGTGTAAATAAGTTGTTTGCTACCAGTAATGTGTAAATTTCGCGTTTGTTCTATGGTAATTGGTAAATAAATTGGCATTACAAATGAGTTGCAGGGAAATAACTGAAACCAAATGAACGAATAAGAAAGATCTTTTTACCAGAATATCGGAGACGTAAAATTCTATTTTTATTTTGTGAAATAAAGACATTTTATTGATCTGAATAAAATTTTAAGAAGGACGTTATGTGAACTCCAGATTATATGACTCAAGTCGTTCTTCTGTTGAAGTCGTTCTTCTGTTCGTATGTTTGGCAATGGAGAACTTATAAAATGTTTGCTAGATGTTGATACCACTGGAATGGCGATGAGAAACGTATCTCAATGGAAAAACTTAGCTATTTGGTAGAGAAACGACACCTGAACTAATTCTTCTTCCTCTTAAAATACTATAAAAAAGCTGTAAATTCGTGTTTGTTTGTTCAAACAAGTTAAAAACCGACTTTATTTTTAATCAAACGACTTTGTCAGCGGGATCATAAAAAATCCAGTCCTCATTTTCTGAGTAAACAGTTTCTTATTTACTTAGGATGTTTTAGCAAGGGAAATTGTGATCTATTGTGTGTGTATGTAGGGTGAGAATTGATTGAACGGCATACCCTGAGGTATTGTTTCATTTTGATTAAGCGGAAAGGATAAATAAACAGGGGAGCATGGCGGTTGATTTGATGTAAGATATGCAGAATATATGGTTCTGAAGATAGAGGATGCTTAGTTAGTGGTGTTTTTATTGGTATAAAGGAACTATTTTATTTAGAGGTATTCGCGATCTGTTTTAGATAATAAAAACGAAACCATTGTTTACGCTCTATATAACCGAACGAATATCATAGACATTGAACATATGTTTTTCGGATATTGAACTGGCTTAAGAAAAAAAACCCGTAAATCACGGTATGAGAATTATTAGTGTTTATTAGGGCAAAAAATGGAATATCTCAGTCGTGAGTCGGACTTTTGAACTCTGAAGTCACTTGAAAAGCCAAAACAAAAATATATATGCGCTATTTTCATTCCAAAATATGTTTTTATTATATTAACGTAAGGAATAAACTGCTGTCCTAGGAGTTATTTACGCTACTAAATGAAAACTGTAAATGTCCAACGGTTTTTATCTAGGACATATGGCTTTGATCTCAAGATTCATCTAATGAGGATATTACCAAGGCTTTTAGTTTTATTAGAATAAAAAATTTCAGTAATTATTGAATGGAATTATTAAATAAAATCTTCTAAATATATAAGTTTTTGAATTAGTTATTTACATTTCATTATAGTCTTCATATAACTTGGTGACTCAATTTAATTCTTATAATATTATGTTACAAGCTTCCGCCCTGGATCGTGATCTCCAATTGCGGAAAAAGATTTCCCAAAATAAAAAGTATCCTTTCTGTTCTATCTATGCACCATTTTACCTGTGAGCCCTTCACATTTTAATTTTTGCGTGCTTGAGCAACCAATACACATCTTGCCTGATGTTTTCAGTACTGTTAGATTCGATCACGTTATTTGAAAATCAGTCCTAAAAAAAGTGGTTCCTTGGAATAACCGTCATTTAAGTATTCTCGAGATAGTAGGTAATGGGATAGTTAAAGTAATAGTATAGTTTATTGGTACTACTTTGCTGACTTGAAGTGGAGTATGGTACATTAAGTACATTATTATCTGTAGAATAATAGTATGTTGAATTTGTGTCTATATAATAATATTACCCGTCAGCGCACTGTCACGGCGATTTGATTGCGTAAACAAATGCAACGTCAGGGATTCCCCTCTGATTTTACTCCGGTTATTTACAATTTTGCAGTCAATTTGTTAGATCAACAGATAGTAATGATTATAATAACATATTGTTATCGCATTTGGAAAATCCTATTGTACCGGAAGATTGCTTGTTTATAAAAACTACATCATCAACCAAAGATATTTGTAATCCAAAATGTAGAGTTAGGAAGTAGAGTTGATAGACTTTCGTGCTTCGGACAGCACGTAAAGCCGTCGGTCCAGCGGCTTACCTCTCTCTAGTTTTGTCTGTTATCCGTCCCGCCGAGCTATTAGAGTGAAATAAATTTCAATACATATAATCAAAGTCTTGCACAGTTGGCTGGTTTAAAAAAATCTGACCGCCGTAGAAATAAATATCGGCCTTGAAGACATTATTTGAATTCAATTTATGTCGATTTAATTTGTATCCATTAAAATAAATTTGCTCAGACCCCTAAAATTGACTCAGTAAACGAAATCACACCTTTCAATTATGACCATCTTTAAGATAAAATACTCCAGACAAGTTCTCCCAAATACATTTTGGCCCTATAATCAAAATTATAAATCATCTTTATCTTGCGTTTTGTCGATTTCCTCCGTCTATTGTTTGCGAACACCGAGGCTTTGTCGACTATGAAATGGTTGTGATTTCCTTTAGAACTCCCAACAAACAATATTATACTTTATGTGTCTAAAAATAGAGTCGAAATTTGCTCGTGTTGGTAGTTTACCACGACTTTTGTGCCTGAAATGCGAGGATTCACCGAAAAGTATTTTGTGACGTATGTCATTACATTCATTACCATAACTTGATGCCATTTTTATTCTTTTGGAAGACGGCTTTACAAATAGATATGGGAAATATTATGTTATGGCTTCTTTCTTAAATTAGTTGAACTAGTAAAAAAGTTTTTTGTGTCAGCATTTTAACTATAAACAATTGTAAATTGACTCTAAACGTAATTACTTTAAAGTACATAAATATGTACTTAATTGGTTCTTAATTATTTATATAAAAATAAGTATATTACTAGAGTGCCACAAAGTAACTTCCATTAATAAATAATGATCAGAGTGTTATAAAATATTTAAATCACGAAAAAACTGCGTTCAATCAATAACGACTACTTAGTTTCATTTATTTTAACTAGATGGCGTTGCTATTTAGTAAAAACGATCATGTATATTATGAGAAACGTTTAAAGGTTATCATTAAAACGTTTTACATACATTTAGAAAAAAGTTCCCGTTATGATAACCTCTTGATGTTATTATTATTGATTTTCAGGGTCATAAGAGTAACTTCCAGTTATTTTAAAGATATCTCTTTTAGGTCCCATGATAAGGTGACCTATGATAAGTTTCTTTATAATTAATTGGGGTTTCCCATATTTTGTTTACATATCATTGGTATAATTAGTTTATACGCTGATAACTTCATGGAGTTGTTAATTATAATGAGGAATCATTTCTGTTAATACTAAATCTTTGACCTTACCTACGACAAACGCTACCAGAAGTCAAAGTCTTCAAACGCTTCAGCAGTTTGACGTGACAGAAACACAAACATACCCACTCATATATTCAAATTCAAATATTATAATAATTTGTACCATCAATCACCAAATTAACTCTATCTTATATTTTCATATCCAACCACACAGTTTCCGTATATAATCAGCATAATATTGTAAAAACAACTCGAGTTAGCAACATAGCTCACGATCGGTTAATTACGAACTGGTTCAGACGTACTACTTGATTATGGTAGTTTTTTTTACCGAGATGTATGATCAAAGGATTATTAAATTATTTAATAACATCTGAGTCGTGGGACTGTCCCGGAACTTGTTTGATTTGTTTACTTCATTAAGGATTGATTTTACATCGTCAGATAAGATTTATATTATTATATAGATCTTGATTAAAAATGTTGATTAATTTTGACTAGATGGATATATAGAGGGACTCAAACTTGGTAATCCGTCCGTAAAAAGGTAGTGCAGTAAAAATGCTTTATAATAAAACTTCACAAATAAAATTCTAAGAATATATGAATGCTAGTTTTAAGCTTAAATTATCCTATAGATTAAACCAGGTTATAAAATATAAACTACCTCTTCGTTTATCATTCGTCATTATCCATTCAGTAGTTTATTCGTTTATTAGAGATTCTGGTGTGAATTTGATAGCTATTTTGTTTTGCTTTGGTTGGCTAGAGATTCTGAACTTCGGAAAATAATATAATAATTCCTTAAGGTTTTGGCCCACTCTCTGCCAAAGCTCGCGTCGCTTGACGATGTAATATGGACTAGTCTTTACATAATGTATGTAACAGATAATCCGCTGTTATCTGGGGGCACGGAAGTGCCCCCGCAAGTCGAGCAAAAAAAAAGCGGCACGGCCGTAACATCCTTTTCTCGAAGCAATTCGGGCTATTTTTGACACCCCTATAATTTCGTTGTGGATAAAACAAGAAGCCTGGATTTTCGGCAACTAATTAGTCATTGTATAAACACGGTATATTTAAAATTTCAGTCAATTAGAACCAGTAGTTTAGGAATGACAACTTGTTAAAATTTTGAATTTTGTCACTCACTGATTCACTGACTCACTGACTCACCGATCATCAAAAGTCTAAGGTACTTCTAGCAGACTTAGAAGCTTCAAATTTAGAATACAAATAGGGTTTAGTGTCTTAATCATGGGAAAATTTTAATATTTTCTAATTTCGGTCCAGTTTTCTAAATACACCAACTGCAACAATAACTTTGTAATCCCATATAAATGTATAAGATTACAAGGTTACATTTGCAGTTAATGAATTATTATTACAGTAGAAAATAAAATAAATAGGTGTAAATAGGTACCTACTATATGAGACATAACGGGGGAGGGGGTATAGGGTGGATAAAGGTGTTTAGCCCATGAAACTGAACAACATTCCCATAGGAAATATGTTGAATTATGAAAAAAAAACGTCTTTCCATACAAATTGGACTTATGTTCGCTCTACAAAAAGAAGTGAGATGCCATCAAAAACATTCTGTAAAAACCTCAAGTCTCGCCGTAAAAAGTTGTGAGATCGATATAATACCAAGTCGATTAATCTATTTAGTCTCTACTTAAAGGACCTTCTGTCTTAAGTTATTACGTATGTTATTATCATGCCAATTTAAAAAAAAATACCTTTAAAACAATTAGATCGACTTGGTCATCGCAAGAAAACACAAATTCGCCATTAACATTTCAGGAGCATTAACTTCTCGTCGTGCTGTGTAGTGTGATACATACTAATAAATTAAATCATGCGATGGCCAGGTCGGTCTATTTGTTTTAAAGGTATATTTTTTAAATTGGCATGATAATAACATACGTGATAACTTAAGACAGAAGGTCCTTTAAGTAGAGACTAAATAGATTAATCGACTTGGTATTATATCGATCTCACAACTTTTTACGGCGAGACTTGAGGTTTTTACAGAATGTTTTTGATGGCATGAATATTATCCTTCACGTAGACAACACGTTGTTCTGATTAATGCTTTAGATTCAAATTTAGTACATTAATGCCTCTGTGGTCTAGACGGAAGTATAATAGACTGAACATGATGACCTGGGTTTAATTCCAATTAAACAAAAAAACCCCAAAAGCCCGTATGTTACCTTTTCTCGGGTCAAGTATAATGCAATTCGAAATTTCCCGGGTATGTGCCCCACAGATGGCAATAGCCCACTATTACACTAGAGACTAAAAAATAAAAGGGTAATAAGTTTATTTATTCTATTTTTCACAGCGTACACTTTTGCGTAACTATAAAATACATATATCAATGCAATAACTAAAATAAATCAATACATTTAAATCCTTTCTTTTCAAACGATAAAAACTTGAGGTACCTATATGGTACATCTACTGTTTCTACAGTAATAAACGTAACAGGTTACGATATTTTGAGCTAAATTTTACAGCTCTCTTTTACGTCGCTGTAATAAAACGAAAACCATATTGTCGAAGAAAAAGTTGCAATCTTGGAGTGATGACACAGTAATGTAGAATCTTAGGTATCACTTCGCAATTTCTTCAGCAAATCCATTAGTGTTATGACGATCTTATAAAATGTTATGCTAGAAGTACCCGGTCAACTAAAAAAATAGGGTGAGTAAAATTAATAATTGTACATTACGAAGTCCAAATGCTGTGTGTGCCGTGTTTTTTTTTGTTATGTTACAGGACGGAAAAAATATGTTGCCTAATAACTCATTATTTTGATTCAACAAAAAAAAATGTACCAAAGACGATTATTAACCCAGTATATTTATGTTTAATGTTATTATTTTTATTTAACATTATTTTTTTTAATTTCATGGCATCCGTAGTCCGAGCAGACATGATAATACTGCAATTAAAAAGGCTTAATGCGGATGCTGGCATTTTCTTGGGACAAAGATTGAGCATTGCCATACAACGTGGCAATGCTGCCAGCATTCTGGGAACGTTCCCGATTGATAGCGATGTGGAAGAGTACTACGACGCGTAGTGCGCTTCCCATGTTTTTTTTTTCTTTTTTCTATTTTAATACTTGTTTCTTTTATTTATTTTTTATCTATTTGTATATATAGTAAGTTTATTGATGTTAAATTAAAAAGGCTTGAAACTTCTTGCTGTCCTTTTTCAAGGCACGGCACAAGAATAATGATGTAATTGCCAATGTATTCTTTTTGTAAGTTTACGTCATAGCTCTTCCAGTGAACCAGCATCCACCGTCCATATGCTACAATTTGTCGCCCCATGGACACATTAAGAGGAATATCATTTCACTAATGGACCGTTGTTTATATGTAGGTGTATAAAAAACGGCACAAAAACATTCCCGAGGGTGCTAGTTCAATATACGTGTGTGTTGACGTGTGAAATATCATCATTATCATACATTTTACGTTGAAGGTCTCAATTGTGCGGTAAATGAACGTTCCTCGCAAGTGGTTCATTTTCGATGCCATGTTTTTGTATGCAGATGTGATTGAATGCGTGGCCTTTCGTTTCCGAATTTAAATCAAGCTGTAATAGTAGGGTGTGAGATGATCAATTTCAGTTTAATTTGATGGTGTTTTTGAAGAGACTGTTATTGTAGCAAGGAATAATACAGAGTGTTTTTATTACGATTGTAAAAATGGTTTATTATAGTAAAATAATATTGTTTTGAAAATGTTCTACTAAAATTTTTAATACTTGTCTGATTGAGTCTAGACTTCTAAAGTTCGTTGACTGCATACATCATCATATGTATAAAAAAACCTAAGAAGATCAAATAATTTGTATTAGGATTTTATTCACATTTTGCCTGTGGTATAAATATCCGCAACCTACAGCCTTTTCCGGATTATAGTAGTGTTTTCTTCACGTGTCTTGAAATAAATTTCTATTACTTTATATCCAACACTATGAATTCTTCTTAACGGTTTAAGAAACTTTCTAGACTGACACTTGACAGTCTGGAAAGTCTTTACAATGATTTCTTTCACCGTTGAAGCAAGCAATGAGTATCTAACGGTCGGTTTGTATTTAAATGTAAATTTATTTAAATACCAACCAAATAAGGATAACAGAACACATGCAAACACTTTTGACTTCAGTAATAATAATGGTAGTTATGTGCATACATGGACAACAGATGTTATAATTATATGCTTAAAACATTAATTTACAGTACAGGTACAGACATAAGCAAAACATGAGCTCACTGTCGCACTTTCAAGGGTTTTTTTATCTGCGAAAATAGTAAATTTACCACTATTCTAACTTCAAGATGCTTGGACAATAATTGTGAATTTATTGTTGATTAATAGCAATCTTGTAAGTTATATAATGAATATATCATATAGCAAGAAATAACGATTGAAAACGACAGTGTTACCACATTTTTACTCATCACTGTACTTGTACAGACAAACAAATTACCAAAGTTTATTTTTACAACGTCAGTACAAACAGATCCTGTATAATTATTTCTCACGTTGTATTCTAACTAGTCGTAGTCGTTGACTCATCTAACGACTAGTCAAACGACTAGTTTATAAAACCGAGGTGTTGTGTTGTTGAGGCATTATTTGTAAATAAGTTGTGTAGCGATCAACATGGTTTCTCGTGTGGTTATTTCCTTGTTCGTGGTTGTTATAGCGTATGCTGTTGCTACGCCTGTTGATGAGAAACCATTAGGTAAGAAGTGTCTTTATATATTTTCATAATACATACATAATATCGAGGCTGTTGTACCCGAAGATATAGGCAAAGGTGTATGCAATACATTTACGTTTCCATTGATAATTTTAATGTTATTGTCTTGTTATTGACTAAGCGGAACTTATGTTTTGTGTAAATGGATTTCTATGTTTGGTCAGAGTGTTGGAATCATAACCGATTTCCAACCTCATTCCGGACGGAGATCCTCGTGAAACAATAAGATAATAACTGGTTAAACTCATCATTAGACTTATAAATTGACATTTATGTAACCAAATGTACACATTTGGATAAAATTTCATTTTGTTCTGTACGTTCGTACGTTTTTGCTCCATTTTATTTCAACTAGTACAAGCGACATAGTAAAATAAACAAAAAAATATATTAAGGCTAATTACCCAATATTGTTAAGTTTCGAAGTCAACAATTACGCAATATGAATAAACATCACCCAACTAGCACACAAGCTGCTTATACAGTCGTTATACAGCCTGATAGTTGCATAAGAGTCGTTCAAATGCTGTACAATTCTCTATAAGTTGTATACTAGCTATTAAAAAAACCCTTTAACAGCTAGGCGGGACAGTAGCCGTTTAGTAGGAAACTAATGACTTATAGTGATATATGAGCATGTAATTGCATCGCTAGACAGCCTAGGGAAGTATAACTGAGTTAATGGAATCTTCTATAACACCGTAAACTGTATAAGGGGAATTTAGGAGATAAAGGAGTTTAAACGGAGTTATGCGTTGCGCTTATAGCGCTCAAGAGCGTAAATAAGCTTTTTGTAATGCCTTAGGTTCTATAACAGATTTTTTTAGGGCTAGTGTATTACTCATCTATAAAAGAGTTGCGTAGGTCTTTAATAGCGCCTTGAGCGTTATATCAGATATTTATATGGCTTCTGTACGGCAAATAGATGTATAAGGTATCATTCGAAACATTTTTACAGCCATGGGGATTACAGAATTATGTTAAGCACCTAAAGCGCTATAACCGAGTAATATACCTTTATACTAAAGCTTAAAATTATTATCATAATATATTTACATAGGTGCAGTGGTGGTTCAGTCTGTCAACTGTTTTTAAAGAAAAAAAAAATAAAAAAAAAAAAATAAAACAAAATGAAATGAAATAAAATAAAATAAAATAAAATAAAATAAAATAAAATAAAATAAAATAAAATAAAATAAAATAAAATAAAATAAAATAAAATAAAATAAAATAAAATAAAATAAAATAAAATAAAATAAAATAAAATAAAATAAAATAAAATAAAATAAAATAAAATAAAATAAAATAAAATAAAATAAAATAAAATAAAATAAAATAAAATAAAATAAAATAAAATAAAATAAAATAAAATACTATTTTAATATTCAACGACTGACCCCTAAAAGTACGAGTAAAATGCTGGTGTGCGACCAAAACAGTTATATTGAAGCACTCCTATGCCACAACTGCAAAACCTTGACGTCTACAACAGCAAACACTAGAGCCTTTGTACAGCTTAAGGCGCTAGAGCAGATGTAACCAACTCTGAGAGCTGCTTGATCGAGACGACATTATAGCATTTGGTAAACATAGTTTTTGAGGTTATTACGATCTTTTGAAGATCATATAAATCTATAGCCTGGTAACGTTAACATAATTAAAATCATTTTTTATTACCTATAACCCTAATTAAATTATCTGTAACCCTCAAAGTCTTATTTATGTTCAAAATACAATTTCCAAATCCACATATCTATATAATTTTTGCACTTAAAACTGAATATTTTGAGGGCGCATGAAAATATTGACGATTATATACATATATATTGACAGCAAACTTGAACTCGCACTTTCATATCACGTACACAAAGAAATAAAAGCGATAGACTACTTAACTTGTTATTTTAATAATCCAATCCGTAAAAATAAAATGTCTCCTCATTTGTCACTGATGATTCATTTTAAAAAAATATATTTAGTTTACACCATAATAAACCGACTATATTACTAATTTAGAGCGTTAGCATTTATAACCGTTACACAGTAGCGCTAAAATAAGGTAAAGGTGGTATAATCGCGCTGCAAGAGCTTTTTCGAACGCTCGTGGCGCTAACCACCTCTGTACAACAGCTGGTAAGTGCCACGAAGCTGCGAAAAAGCTCTTGTAGCGCGATTATACCACCTTCATCTTATTTTAGCGCTCCTGTATTACTACTATACTACGTACTATTATAATTACTATTTACGACCACTGTAGATCCAATGTCGAGCTATAAGCTGGACAGTATGGGCCTATTTGACGCTACAAGAGCTCTGTAGCCGCTTATAGAACCACTATACTTCTTACTAAGGAGCCTAAGGCGTTATAAAAATCCTTTAACCGGCCATTGTACAGCTTCTTATAGCGCTTGTGTGCTAGTTGGGCAAATACCCACGTAATCTACGGCTTTGCAGAACGATTTGGACTGTTCGCCAACATATGAGTGGTGTATTTAAAAAATTAATAATACATTTTTTTCTTATTTCAGACTGCCCCGAACATGAAGAATACTACAAGTGTTCTCTAGAACAATGCTTCAAGACGTGTGCAGACTTGAAGAATTTCCCACCTTGTCCATCAATAGCTGCAGGTTGCTACAAACCGGCTTGCTTGTGCTCAGCTGGCTACCTCAGGAATTCTGAAGGAGTCTGTGTGCCCTCTGATAAGTGCTGTAAGTATTATTATTCTTATGTTCCTAAAATGGAATATACCACTTAGAAATAATGTAAGATCCTATTTAATCCTGTTAAATTGACTACTCGTTTACCAAGAATAGTCTACTATTTTCAGGGCGACTTTCACAACCATACCTACCATAAATTATTTGTAGATCACATGTATGTATGTATGTTAAACTGTAGATTTACATTATTGCTCAAACAAGACAGATTTTATAATGATTTTAAATGTCAAATGATCCCTATTTAATCGAATTGAGTGTAGGAAATCGCGCTACTCGTGGTTGTTGCACTGACGGAGTATGTTTCACAAAAAAACCTTTTTGTAATGAAAATTATGGCGACGGCCCAGAAATAAACCTTTATAAAATCAATTTAGATATATAAACAAACTAGATTACATACTCAAAGAAAGACAACTCAAAACTCAAAGAAAAAAAAATACCTTTAAAACAAATAGATCGACTTGGTCATCGCAAGAAAACACAAATTCGCCATAAACATTTCGGGACCATTAACTTCTTGTCGTGCTGTGTAGTGTGATACATACTAATAATCAAATCATGCGATGGCCAGGTCGGTCTATTTGTTTTAGAGGTACTTTTTTTTAAATTGGCATGATAATAACATACGTAATAACTTAAGACAGAAGTTCCTTTAAGTAGAGACTAAATAGATTAAACGACTTGGTATTATATAGATCTCACAACTTTTTACGGCGAGACTTGAGGTTTTTACAGAATGTTTTTGATGGCATTTATTTTTACACCTTGACATAATTACTTGTATTTCTTTTTCAGCATAGAAAATCGGTTCAACGGGCGACAAAACAATGAACAATACGTAAACATCGAATAAATAAATCATAATACAAAAAATATATCGTTTTATTTCATCATCCCGATAACAAAAGGCTATTTGTATGACGTACAAAATATTCGTGGAATCAATTATTCAGAAAACATATGCTCGACTGTTGGTCCGTTATTTTGGCATGGGAACAATTTATTACCTTGCCATATGTTCTTAGTTATTACTATACCTGCTACTTATCTAAAATATACAAGACGTATTAAAAAATCGAAAGTAACTCTTCAAATCAGATGATTGAATTAAATCAATTATTAGACAGAAAATTGAAATCAGTTTTTTGCTCTTCCGACATATGCCATATTTTCTATAATAGGTAACTATAAACTTCATCTTCTATAATAAGAAGATGCGATGCATTTTAATGTTTACTTACATAACAGGACGCCTAGGAAACGAAAGTGTAACCAGAGGTATGTGAAATTAACCCGCATTTATTAATTGCAATGTTAGCACTATGGAATAGGGGACGAGTTATAAACCGGGCATTTTGTTGAACTCCGGGCTAATATTGAGAATATTTTTATACCAATTACCCTCGTAGCATTTTGCAAGTTAGAAAATACTATTTAGGCTTAAGAAACAATGTCTGCATATCGACTACCGCAGTGACATTATTGGTTTGTATGCATGTAAAATAAAATGTAACGCTTTACTGTCACTCTGAAATATCTCCACCCGAAATAAGAAGTTGCAAGTTTGGTTCGTATCAACAATATCAAAAATATCTATGAATGAAATACTGTATTTTCTGTAATATTACCCTCTCGTTTAGTCTTTCACATTGCTGGTCTTAGACACGGGGTCAATGTTTTGCAACATATTGAGTACCTAACTTCCTAACTATATAAAATACTGCCTTTATTCTTATCTTCCTTAAACTCCGAACTTTAACTGGAATTAGCTTAAAATATATAAGTCTGACTCATAAGTACTGTATAAAATACAGAATTTTGATAGCCAAGGCATTATTTGCTAAAACGTTGTGAAGCAAACATCATGGCTTATCGAGTATTGTTAGTTTCCTTGTTCATATTCGCGGTAAGCTTTGCTTTACCGTCTCCGAATGAACCTGAACCGATGAGTAAGTTTTTGTTTGTTATACTTTAATCTACTAAATTCATTTACAAAACCATTTTACCAGTAATTTTCGAAGATTAAGGTGATGCACCCACATTTTATTAATAACTTTAGTCCCATGTATATTGACCGAGCCTGTTGTGATATACTGGGCACGTGCCCAAACTCCATTGATAGATATTTAAATTATAAAACACCGATAGCACTTTTATAAATGTTACGAAAAATTTAATTAAACCCGAGATTTAATTAAGATCTTGTGATCTGCAGTGATATACACTCAGACCAAATACAAAATGTTTTAAATGTATGTTTCATAAACCATTAATTTAATCCAATATTATTTATTTCAGAATGCCCAGAAAATGAGCAATATACCAAATGTTCCCTGATGTACTGTTTCAAGAGCTGCGAAGATTTAAATACTGTAAAATCGTGTCCATCGATTGACATGAACTGCTATCTACCAGCTTGCGTGTGTAAAAATGACTATCTCAGAGATGCTAATGGCATTTGTATTCCTGAAAAGAATTGTAGTAAGTAAAAAAACAGTTTACTATTTTTTTTTTAAATATATGATTTAATTGTCCCTTACGGTTTGTTTGTTGTTTGTTGTCGTATGGTTAGTGGTCAACCTAGTGCCAAAGTTGTTTCCTTACGGTGAAGAAATTGAATCGATAAAATGCTCGTTTTATCTGAGTTGAGTTGATTAAATATAAGTAATTTTAAAATTGTTGTCATCTAATGTATTTTTGAAATCAGTTAAACAAGACTATTCATAAAAAAAATGATGATTGAGAATTTAATGGCGTTACTCTATCTGTTTCAAAATATTAAATCTAAAATAGTTAGATCACTAATCGCATTTCGGAAATAAATATATAATATTTAATGAAATATATTTAAAAAATGCATTTAATTGTTAAAATATATGTATATACTTCACTATCGTAATTCGGATTTTGTTGAGTAAATATTCTACTTTACTTACAGAAAGAAAATCACAGAATCAAGTGGAATGGGAAACGGTGAATCGCGAAATTGAGAAACCGGTAAAAGAACGGTTCTGAAAATCCATACCAGGCTATTTACCTCAAGAATAAGCAATACCCGAAGACTTTTCGTATTTTCCATAAAAATGTGTAACGATATGACAGAGAGGCTCCTGCTACTCCTTCAGGTGATAGCTATTATTGAAATATGTATGTACCCCGTTCTGACTGAATGCTGAAGTGGCTCACAATTAAGAAGAATGTTATTTTTTAAGTTCCATGACACTTATAATAACTAATCTTAATTCATTTTAACATCCAAATAAACAATTTATTTTAAAATAAGTTTTTTTTCTGAAGTATACCTAATTGCATGATGAAGTAAACTTGAACCCAGTTTGTACTACAGTTGGGTCGTCCGTATAGTGCCGGATTCCTTTGAGTTCCATGACCTAGGGCGCGATTGTAGTACATACAATACGATCGATAAAAATAATACTCCATGGTAGATTGATAATATATAGATGATAACGCAGTATTATTAGGTTCAAAATTATATGAAATTTTGTCAGAAAATGGGGATCATTAATTTCTGTATGCTTTTGTAGTGATTGGCATGCCGCGTATCTTTTACAGTCTCTAAGATGTCCTGTTCTGAATAATGTTTGTAAAATACTGAACCATATCTAGGAGAGCGACTACATACAGTCCCTACATTCTATTTCATAGAAATAACAGTGCAGTCGCGTGGTGTTGACATAAACAAATGCATAACGTCTGCGATTCAGACAAGAATACCAGCTGTCTTCATTTTCTCAAGCAAATAGTTGGTTGATTACTGAAATATGATGGCATGGTCTACAACTGACGTGCTTTTAGTAATAAAATATGATTCTTTAGAGAAGTAATTTTTTATGGGTATTTGTTTTTATGACTAAAAGGCACTAAATGTATTTCAATGACGGTCAGATAGTTTAAAAACTTAAAAACGCATAGGATACTTTTTAATCATGGAAATATTTTTCACGCGGATAGCAGTAAGTATTATTATAAATAAATACATATTTCACAAAACAAGTCTGTCATTTCCAAACAGATTTCTACGTAATATCAATATCACAGTATCAACAACCAAATTAAAATAATGACAAAGCAATTAGTCCACTCAAATAAATATACCAACGACAAAATATACAAGCAACAATTGAAATTAATAACAAATAACCGTTCAAACATTTATTCAAACAGTTGCGTGAGTAAACACAATTTGTAGAACTTTTGTATCCACCTGAATATAATAAAGCAAAGGCCAAATTATGAGCAATAAAGCTTTAAACACCCCATGACTTGTACCGGAACTTTAAAACCGAATAATGCAATCCATTGTTCCTAAAATTTCAACGTTGCTAATGCAAATTTCACCACTCTATTGAAGCTCTACAATGGAAAGTCGTAAGTTCGTAGTGAGAACTGCTGAACGGTATGAATCAAATAGGCCAAATAATATTTCATTATAACTGCGCGTTTGGCACAGTGGCTGACGTGGTTACCTCGCCTAAATAACCACAGCGCCAAGTGTGGTGTATTCGAATCACACACCGGTCAAATATTTGTATAATGAGCACGAGTGTCTAATAAAAGCTTATAAATTTATCATTTTTTTAGCCAGCCTCAACGGATACAACTTATTATCAGTATTTTACATGGAGCCTATCTAATCCCTACCTGACCTTCACAACGCGATTATAACACGGTACAATCGGTAGGACTGGTTGTCAGAATTTCAAGCTTCTGACTACGGTGAACGACTGTCAAAGATCTTCGAAAATCACAGCCGGGATCCACAATTTAACGTGCCTTTCGAAACATGGAGGAACTCGATATGTTTAAGATGGTCACCCATCTTAGTTAACTGCTGGACCAAGGTAGTTGAGGGTTGTAGACCTGCGTGCTTCGGCGAGCACGTAAACTGACAGAGACATTTGACTGGTCGTGTCGGTTATCCATCCCACATGGCTATGAGAATAAGGGACGAGAGTGTGTTTCTGTGTATTGTGCACACACTTCGAAGATATAAACTAAGTCCCACACCACTGCGCTGGCTGGTTTCCATGAAACTGGCCGCCGCTGCACCTTAACCGAATATCGGCTGGGAGGATATTATAATTATAATACTTATCAAACTAAACAGCCTAAGTATAATAAAGTGTTGTTTATATTTTGTATGTTATGTTTGGCAATAACATCGTAATAATCAGTGAAGCTATTTTAGCCATATAGATGGAATTTTCCGTGTTTTGCATACATAACAAAATAATTATAGCAATTTTTTCCTGTATTGATTAGAATTAGGTTTGGTCTAATTGAATTAATCATACATAGCTGGTTAACTAACAACATAATAATAATATAGTTACAAGTAAGGCACAGTCCCGTATTTATTTTGTCATTTAAGGGTTAGTTTTACCGCTTATGGATAAACCTTTATTACAAACTAAGGGAAAGACAACGTATGAAAACAACTCTCAAAATTCCACTTGATAAGTTCACCGACACTTATTCAGCCGTGGTGAAAAGGGGGATTGAAGTTCAAAATCAAGTTAATAGTCAAGGAACGGTTCTGAATGTGACACTTAAATTCTCTCAAATACAAGATAGCCATGCGACAATTCTAAAACGCAATTCCGTTTCGCAAACTTACCTTTTCTATTCATGAAGCAATTTAAAATATCTCAACCGTTACAACTGTTTATGAATATCACGAAATATTTAAACGGCCCACTCACAAATGTACACAAAAATTCGTGTTCCCGTTGAAATTCCAGCGAAACGCTGTTAATGTTGCCGGCCGGCGGTTTTTCGAAAAAGTTGTTTTTCCTGCGGTTATGTTGGAAAATTAATATGAACGGAATTGTTGATATTTGCAAAGTAAATACAGTTTTTAGGATGAAAGTATATCTTTTGTAGGTTGAAGGAAGCCTCGTGGCCGATTTCTCAGACCTCTTATAATAAATCCCGGTTTTTATGAATTTTCTGTTAATTTAATTTAGTACCTCGTAAGTAATTTCACACATAAACATATCACGGTCATCAATGGCGCATGTGACTCCTGATTTTTAATTAACTAATATAGAATATGTACTACGTATAACAGTGAACCAACATCGACGGTACTGAGTAGCCAAATGTATTGTTAAAAGCAAAACGTCCTTTTGTAAGAAACTGAAAACAAATATTCTGTACAATATGATAACTCTTTACGTAGCTGGAATTAGGTACTGTCAGCCACAGGCCTTATCCACATAATAGAGTGAGATTGTTTACTTTGTCCTCGCATACTTACGCGAAAATTCGTTATTTTCTCCAACGAATGTAACAAACATTGCTTGGACAGAACAGTGTTTTTAGGGTTCCGTTTTCAAGGATAAAAACGGCGCACTATTACTAAGACTCCGCTGTCCAATTGTCTATCACTAGATCGCAGCTTACGAACCGTGACAGTTACACAGTTGACATTTTTACCGATGATGTATTTTTGTTGCTACTATGAGGAGCAAAAAATTTTGAAAATAAATTCAACAAAGGGCTCCCGTTCAAACAAATTGTACTCTTTGCCGTTTTTTTCAGGAAAATAGTACGGAACCGTTCGAATGCGAGTCCAAGTCGTATTTGTTTTTTTTTATGTTGTCGGTAGACATTGTAGTTATAAATTAACTGTAATTTGGACAACGAACATGTGTGAGGCAGCTTAGAAATTGCCGCAAAATGTTTGCTTGCACATTATGCACACAAACGTAGTCTAGTCGTGAAGGCTGCATTATGCTGTGTTATTTATGTGACCCAGTGAGGAAATAAACGCAGCGCTTAATTAATATGAATATGAACAGTTGTTTTTGTTGGTAATGTAATTAAGTTCAAAAACAAATAACTCGTATGCTATTTTATTGTTAACGTATTAAAAAAGGAGTAAAGCATTGTTGGGATATGAAAATACCAATGTAGATTCACGTTTATGAGTATATTTGGGTAGTAAAAATATAAGTTTTATGTGTTTTTACCTCAACGCCGTTCCACATGAAAATAACTACTGTAGTTATTATGATACAAGGTATGATCACTGGACATCGATAGAACTAATAAAAGTAAGGTCTTGGATAAACTATGTTGTTTTGAATTAAGGTAGAGACCTGGTGTTTAATAGGGTAAATAAATAAAAAGACATAAAATTTTATTTTATTAATTTATTTGTCTTATCACCTAATTCAACCATAATGCGGATATCTCCGAACTGAAAACAATATGAAACAATTATATTTTTTGTTGTATGGCGGAACTATAATTAGATCAGTAAAATTATTACTGGGAGTAAAAATATATTGTTGGTATTTTTTTATCTGAACTCAGTGCTTAAAAACTGTTCGGCTATAATATAAGATACTAGCAGTATTTTGCGGCTTCGCCTCCCTGTCTCGATTCGGTAGGAGACCCTTGCCCAGCAGTGGGATAGTAATGGATTTTAAAAAAGAGTAGAATATAAGTTTAAATAAAGTTCAGAAAATCGCGTTACTTGTCTAATGCAATAAAAAAAGATGTATTTGTATACTCACAGCACATATGTCTTGAGACACATTTGCCTTGATCATTTCTGAAATAATTATTCTTGCATACACAGTCAGGATCAAAGCAGTTCGCTGCTACTTGTGGACAGCGTGTGGGTACTACCAAGGATCTACAGGTTTGATGGCAACGTGCTATTGAACACCTGGCGTACTCTTCGTTCCGAGGGCATCTCGGTTCTAAAAAATATATTTGAACATCCAGTTATTTATTCGTATAGGCCTATCACATTTATTCACTTATAACTGTCCACTATAGTCCATGTACTTAGTAAAGAGCCCCGAAAGTAAGTTTCGTGGCTGGTGTTTTCATCGTTTAGGATTTAAACAATTCATCGCTTAGAACATTTGTGAATCTCAGGTTTATTTAGCTGATGGTGCCCTGTTTGCTAAACCTATTTACTACTTTAATATGTAAATACATATAGATATTTATTCTAATCTAGATAAATCATGCATGCCAAGGTTTTCTACTTTATACTTTTACACATAACAAATCACAAACTTACGCCACAAAGGTTCAAACGGCGAGCCCAAAACAAATGTGATTCCACAAATTAATAAGGCAACTAACACACGGGTATCCATGATTTTCACTGTACACTGTATTTGTAAATAATACCTGATCCACTAATACCTTGTTTTATAAAGCAATATATGAGTCAAAATACCTATTAATACAAGGAATGTTACAATTATTATCAATTAACCTATATTATTGTTAATTAAATATCGGTTTAATCAAATTAATGAAGTACAGTATAATAATATAAGGATGACGATTTTTTCCTGAAACGGTACTATTTATATTCTATGCTGTTAACGGCGAGAACGGTTGGCGTTTCTAGTTAAACAGAAAGGCAACCTACAAGTATTCCAAGCACTTCCAATCCTACAATTATCTAGATAACTTTCGAGTAAAAAGCTAGGAAATTATATGTGAAAAGTGATCAAAACCCCTAATTCAATAATAATGGTTGAACACATATTTTTAACTAATCCCACTCCCCACCCGTCCCATTTTCTAGCATTTCTGAATAAAAAATGCGAATTTGAAAAGATAATTACTCGATACTAGGCGTTGGCGATATTTAAAGCTATTGTTCCACTAACATGTTAACGTGTTTACTAAGAAAAACATTAAAACGTTACTTAGATTAAAAATAATATCTGTGACTAAATAATATTAATATTATTTCAGTAGTAATTCGTCGTTGGTTCAGGCTGTTTACTAACGAGGTCAAAAACTTTCTGTACACCAAATTTCAACTGCTTTTTTGTGAGTGAGCAGCAAATATGATCACAATTTTTTATTCAAACATTAACAATTAAATGGTTCCATAAGTTCTTAAAGTTCTATCTGTTCATTGTTATGAAGATGACGCAAACTTTATTTCGGAAAATTAATTAATTTTATGCAGAAAGGATCCCATTTCTTAGTAAGAAACTGTCGAGAAATCATTAAGTTGCAGCCAGTCTTATAATACTGCACGGCATTGATAAGCTCAGTAATATTTTATGCATATTGAAGAATGACATAAGAAAGGCTTAGCGGATACGCCCAGCTTTAAAAAGATGTTTTTTTATATAGCGAAATTGTGATGATAAAGTATATTTATTGTTCGCCGGTACATAGATGAAAAATCACGGTTATTTTAACCTATGTCTCGGGACTCACGACTCACGCTTTTTATTTTATTCGAATAAATAGTGTTATCAAACCGTTAAATTATAAAATTACGTATAAAACCTTCAAAGATTAATGTAATCTATAAGTAAGACTGTACACTAACAGCAATTCAATTATTGTAACAGTAATACAAAACGCATACATTCAAAGTCAACTTGACAACGCAAACATTTTAGACACACTCAACTCCGACTGCACTTATTCCTTGTTATTAAGTTACGTTGATATTACTTGATATATTATTTCCATAAATTTGCCTACAAACAAACCAAGGTTCAATTGGTATAGCAAATATTGATATATTGATGTAATTTCCTCTTGACATTCTCTAATAGGTATATGTACTAAATGGACTAGAATAAAATCCATACTAATATTATAAATGCGAAAGTAACTCTGTCTGTCTGTCTGTCTGTCTGCTACTCAATCACGCCTAAACTACTGAACCAATTTGCATGAAATTTGGTATGGAGATATTTTGATACCCGAGAAAGGACATAGGCTACTTTCTACCCCGGGAAAATGACGCATTTCCCGGGAAAATTCAGGTGGCGAACGAAGTCGCGAATAATATAATCAATATAATAATGACATTAAATTAACAAAATTCCGTTGTCATGGCAACTGTTTTAATGGCGGATATGCCTTAGCGCGACTTCGTTATATGAGATATAAATAATTTTAAGAATATTTTTCGTGAAAAAAAAGCATATTTTATATCATCACGCTACGACCAATAGAAGCAGAGTAACAGAAAAAAAGTGTTACAAAAACGTGGAAAATTCTGACCCATTCTCTCTTATAAAACGCAAGCGAAGTTGCGCGGGTCAGCTAGTATAATATATGTTGTAGGTAAGTAGTTATTATAATTAAACATTAAATAGTTATCCTGCCTATTATGAGGATAAGCTAAAAATAGGTGTAGTACGTAAATAATAACGTTATGACCTCACGTAACCTTAAAAATATATTATTATTTTCAAGTTGGTTTAACGAACTGGCATAAAATGTAAGGCACCTAATATATTAAAGAAGAAGTATTTACGATTTTGCAAATACAGTCTACGGTTTCATACTATTAATTCGAGTATAAACATTTCGTTACACTACTTTTGTCTGGTAAAATATGTCCAGTGCGTATGAAAACAATAATTTTGACAAAAACAATTGAAACAATAAATTGAATACAGTTGGGCAAATTTACGCCAATACTCACGCGTAATAAAGATACCTTTTGAAAGGGAACCTTTCGCACACTACTTCTAACACCAATTTGTTCAAGACCATCGTTCTACAGTGCTGTACATTGCAGTTTTGTTCGAGCAATTTGTACGAACTTTTTTATAGACCACGCAATGTACATCGATGTTAGTGATAGAATCGTGTAACTGGCGAGACAATGAGACACAAGGGGTGAAGATCTTTATTACCCAGTCGTTATAAGTTTCTCCTTTAGTGCTGAGAGGTTTTCTTTTAAAATTAGTGCTTTAATATTTGAGCACGTGGAAAGGGGCGATAAACTGTTGGCAAGAGAATTATTCGTATACATAAATTCTTTACTGCTCCTATTTAAACATATCTTTGATTTTATTTCTTTAGTTTTATATTCTAGTTTTATTTTAGATCTTTTTGTGCTCTGAATTTTAATTCGAGGAAATTCGGCGGCGCTGTAAAGCGTGTAACATCCTGCCTTGTTAATGGGTTTCATGTCATATGGGAAATATACATACCAAATATACATTTAAATAGAGTAGGACTCCTCTTAAAACACATGGAAGAAAATGCACCCTCTTGGGCAGCCCTTGATCTATGTAAAATTTTATGAAAATCGATTTATTAAAAAAAGCCATAAAAGCTTTACAAACAGACAGAAAAACTCATTTATTGAAAAAAAAAATACTGAAAGCTAACTGAGGTTAACCGCTAAGGAATAGTTCTGATTGTTACAAAGATAAAGGGATTAAGTACCTACGTTTCATTTTATTTGGAAAACGTATGGAATTACTTCCATACACTTACTTTTGTTTACAAAAATATGGTTATGATGTTCGGTATAATATTATGCTTATTTTTTAGGTGCGCATGATATCAAAAGTTTATTAAGAAGACCTGTAATAAAACCGGAGCTCTACGGATTCCAGGTTTCGTACAAATATATTCATGACATAATATAAAATAAATAAACTAAATATTTGAGTTTATTTGCTGTCTCTACAATAAATGTTTTTAAGCTTTAACCACCAGTAAAGATATCTAGCTGCTTGCACCCAAGCATTTGGGCAATGATCATGAAAATTTAATTCGATTCCCGGGTCAGATAAAATGCAGTTGCGTTTTGAAAATTTCTGTCGGAATATTCGTCATAGCAGCCTAGTGTTAAAAGCAACGTACCTGGAACGTGATGCGATAAAATTATAGAAGCTGTAATTTTAGTGTACTATTGTTGCGTTTAAGGTGTAAGTGGCGTTCTTTGGTCTCTGCCTATCCCTGTGTCAAAAAGACGTGATTTGATATAATTATGTATGGAAGTTAAAACATCTTGTTACAGTCACTACGCTGTGAGTATTTTAGGAATTCTAATAGTAAACATTGGGCTTTAATATAAAATTTTAAAAAAATCCTTCACACCCTAACCCATTTTTTTCCATACTAAGCTTACAAATGTACCTATATTAAAACTAAAACTTTCAATGAATAAAACTCATTAAAATATTAAAACGAAATAATATCAAAACCTTTTGTAGTACCAAACTAAAATTACTTACACATTTTATATGTAATTTCAATTAAAACAATTAAGGTAATTGGTTAATGTGATATTATGAGGCTGTTTGTATTCAGATCACGTACAGGATTCAACGTCTTGTCGGGACCCTTCCATAATGTAGGCAAATGGAATCCTGCCCTATTTATATATCGATTGTTGGAGGAAATTGTGAATTTGTATGGTCTATTTATGTTTTAATTGGGGCATATCGGCTTAATACAACACTGTTAAACAATGTTTTTCGATAGAGCTCTACTTATATTTACTTTTGGCAAACATGTAAAAAGAGTTTGTTCATTCATATCTTTACACAACATTATATCTGTAAATTTATACTATTTTGTTTGGAAACCTTTGCGGTAGTAGTGGTTATTATTTGCAAATCTAGTATATCTAGTGTCTGTCAAAATCGTGAAAGTCTTGTGAAGACTGCCGTCGGTTTTATAACTTTGGGAATTGCGAAAGTACATAGAAGCCTTTCTATTCCTTCAAGGTTTATATATTCAAATGATACCAGCTTCATAATCAACAAATATAAAGCATGCCACAACAAGCTGTAATTGTGAATAAAATATTAACGAAAAATAATTACTCTCTGAAAATAATTTATAGACACGCTTCGCAATAAACTTGACGGGAGCCACCAAAAATCAGTACACTGAAACCTGCACCCGACACAACTGAGAACAGAATAAAGTTAATTATTCATTCAAAGTGTTCTGTGTGAAGCAAAACCGCATTTTAAACGTGCAGCCAGTGTTAAAGGGAGGAAACGGTGAAAGAGTTTCAAACAAATTAGCAACTTAATCTGTGTTCGGGCTTGTTTGGGTACGTTTTCAACTGATAGTTATAAATGCGGTGTTGAACAACAATTATAAAGCGCTTTTGAGGGTCCGAGGTGGATGTGGGCGTCGCTTCAGGCGTTTTCGTATTGAAAAACGTTTAACTAAAATCATAATCATGTTATGATAGTGATATTCTTTCGAGAGCTTGTAGTTTCTTGTTACTTATATCTTACTGTAAAACTTTTAATTTGAAAGCAATAGACTTGCCACCCACCACGGTGAACTAACGTTAAAAACGGCGAAACCTTCTTGTCTTACAGGTGTGATGTCACTAATACTTCCATGTATGTAAAGATAAAAGTAGATATAGCCTGCCATAAAGCAAGACATCTATTCTGTGTTTCCAAAATAAAATATATGGAGCCTTTTTTAGAATAGAATAGAATAGAATAGAATATTATTTATTACAAGTAACAATGACTCATTTTTTTTTGTTAGTAAAACTTAATATCTATATTAGTACATACCATAATTAAAGTACATGGCTGGCTCACTGTCGCTTCATTCCATGTGAAATGGCACTACAATGAACCAGGTAAGGACAGTCCATTCTTTTTGCAATCATGCTTAGAATGCTGTTGGAGCTGGTCCGCACCCTGCGCATCAGAGACTCGCATCTTCTACGCATCGTTGCAAAGAAACAATGAACCTGCGCATCCGCAAACATCCCTGATGCGCTACAGAAGCGAGGCAGCCCCATCAGAACCCTAAACGCGTTGTTGAACTGAACACGGAGAGCGCTGTACGCCCTTTGAGTATATCTAGCCCATAGGCTGCACGTGTAAAAGGTTGTACAGTAAGCGCGGAAAAGCGTGATCTTAACTTCTAGCGAACAGCGTGCGAACCTACGAGCCAGCATATTCGCTCTGACCGACAGCGCCCTCCGCTCCCGCTCGATGTCAGAATCGTCTTTAAGATCAGGGGTCAATATATGACCTAGATATTTAAATATATGTACTCTCTGTAATAGCATCCCGTTAAGGGTTACAGGCGGTACCACATTCGGACTTTTACCTCCAGACTCAAAAACCATTAACTCTGACTTCTTACAATTATAGGTCAATCCATGTGACTTTGCGTATTCCTCACATTTCTTAATAAGTTTTCGTAAACCACAGACAGACGCACTAAGCAGCACCATGTCATCTGCATAACTAATATTGTTGAGGCAGACATCATCAATATAACAGCCGACCCTAGTGCTACTGAGCTCGTCAATCAGCTCATTCACGTATAGGTTGAAGAGCGTAGGCGAGCTCAATCCTCCCTGCCTCACCCCGCACTCCAACCCATACGGATGAGACAAGGCTCCAGCCCACCGTACATGATTGATCTGATTTCTATACCAGAACTTAAAGGTGTTAATTAGCTCTTTAGGTAACTTAGATTCCTCTAATTTTCTCCATAACCTGTCATAGGAAACCAGATCAAAAGCCCTTGATAGGTCGAGGAAGCAAGCATAAATAGGCGTACCGCGCCGTGTGTAGTACGTGACAGCCTGCTTAAGACACAACACTGCACTCTCCGTTGACAGGCCAGGTCTAAACCCGAACTGGTTGTCATGTAGTTTTACTGACTTGTTCAGTTGTGTATTAAGCATGCCGTCAAACACTTTCGACACTACCGTAGCCAGTGATATGGGCCTATAGTTACCCGGGTCCGAGAGGTCACCCGTCTTATTTTTAGTTATGGGTACAACTACCGTTCGTATCATCTCTGCCGGCAGGTAACTATGGCTCACACAGAAGCTGTACAACATGGCGAGAACTCTTGGTAAGTGTGGGCCAGCGTATCGGAGGTGCTCGATGCTGAGTCCATCATGACCTGGAGATTTGCCTTTAGTCATGCGATTAATAGTGAGAGCAACATCTTTTGCATTAAATTTGATCCCCAACTCTTTACCGGTCTCAACATCGATCACCGACGTTGATTGTCCTAGAGGGGATTTTACAATAAAGAGATCCCTAAATATATTGGCGATCTCTCCTGGTTCAGACACGCCGCTGACGCTCACCGGGAGTCCCGGTTTCGTTTGCATTTTATTGGTGTGCTTCCAGAAATTACGAAAATCATTTGAGGAATGATATGAGGCCAGAATGTCCATTTTGATTTGATCCTCATGATCCTGACACCATTTAAGTCTGGATTTAAAGACCTTCCTGGTCTCACTCATTTCCTCATACGCACGCCCGTCCGTAGGTTTACCACTCCATGTCCATAGAAAAAATTTTTCCTTCGCCAACCTATGCGCCTCAGCAACGTGTCTGTTCCAGCCTACAACCACCCTCCTAGAACGCTTATTGCCACTTCCTCGACCCATCATAGCTGAACTTTTTATTGCATGTACGACGTCCGAGTATAATTTGTCAATAACAATTTTGTGACCATCATCGCAACACATTCTATCACAACAGGCCTCAAGTTCTCGTGGGAAGTCGATAAGTCTCAATTTGTCGTGACATTCTTTTTGATAACATTCTATCTGTTTTTGACTTCTCTCCCCCCACACAACCTTACTTGCGTTAGCGCCTGGTATACATATCTTAGGCATAATAGACTCAAGATTACATTCCACTACCAACGGAAAGTGGTCAGACCACAATACGTTATATAAATTTTTTTGCTTTTAATAAATAAAAAATACTACAGCGCTATTAACACCGAATGTCTTATTACCTTTTCAGTAATGATATGATCTTTGCTCAGCTGTGCATCTATTGTTCATCGTGTTGCACCAGTATGCAGTATACCGCAATAACGTAGGTGCGTGACAATACATACACACGGATAATTGGCTAGAATAGGTATGCATTCTATAGTGTGAAACAATGTAAGATAACTTTCATGTTATAGTCAGACGCCTTACATTTATGAATTAGCAATCAGTTCGAAACGTCAGTAGGTGTGTTTGGTTTAAAGTAAATAATTTTAAAACTATACGTTTTTGCGTGAATGTTTAAATCTTAAGTGAAGCTGATTTAAAGACAGCTTTAAGCTAAATTTCTGTAGGTAGGTACCTGTTTAGTTTAAATCATTAAAATAATATGCAATGTTTTTATTACTTCTCCTACAAAGCACAATATTTTTTATACTTTTGACTTATCAAAATCTAATCAATCATTGTTTCTCCCAAAATTAACTTGAAGCCAATTCATTAAAGCTTCATAGTTGAGTTCATTACTAATTCAAGTGTTAATAAACAATTCGATGTATTTCTCTAAAGCGCTTGAACCCTCTCGAGCTTAGGCCTTTAAAGTGAAATCCAGGCAATGGTTATTCGCAAAGGGTACTTAGAGAGCAAGTACACAGATTTTGATAAATATATAATAGTCTTGCTGTTATGAATAAAAGAACAGGGTTGGATGAAACATTGGCCGATGTTTGGCAAACACGCCAACACGTTTGCTTCATTGAACACAATTACGGGACAGTGGTGCTTAATAATACATTTGGCGCCTTATTCTGAATATGCAAATTTGAAAAATGTTTTGCGGGATTCGTTGCTCGTTCAAATGAGTAATTACTTAGTTTGAGGATTGCTTTTTGCCCAATTATGCATATTTTCAGTTGTAGAATACTCTTGTCAATGTGTTTTGCGCTAGGATTGCGAATAAAATAGAACAAATGTGAATTTAAAATTACGTGATTTGAATGGAAAATATCATATAAAAATTTTTTGGTCCATTATTAATTGTATTTAGCATTCACTTTTTATAATAATCAGTAATCTAAAAATATGGACGTTTTGTTTATTTTCTTAATAAAATATAAAAAAATACAAACTACAACAAAGTTTAGTACATTTTAATCGATTTACACTGCTTCAACGTAACTTCGGACGGTTTTCAGCGAAGCATTAAGCTCACCTCATTTAGACGGGTAATTGATATTTCTTCTAAGAAACCTTCAACAGAATAATCCCTCAGATCCCTATCAAAAACGCAATAAAGTGATTTCCTGGTCAATAAGGGTGGACATAAAATCGCCGTAGACAAAAGAACTCGATGGTAAGATGCAATTTTTATTATCTTTCATTCTGATCGAGTGTTTGTTTAGACGCGTAATGTGGGTGAACCCTTATTTTAGTGACGGGTAAGTGTCGATACGACTCATTGTTATTTTATTTCTAGGGAGTTTTATATTGGTGGTTGTTACTGAATTGCATTTACTTCCATTTGTGTACCGTAGATAGTTGTAAAACAGTCGTGAATTTGGTTCAGGGTCCGTAAAACATACGAGAAATGATGATAAAATTGAGGATTTTTTTTTTCACCCATTGATTTCACTGGAGCAAAAGAGATTTCATTGAAACCGGTAAACGATGCATTTTGTTTATACTGTCCAAGTGTGTGCTATAATATACAGTATCAGTACGCTCTCTAGTAACCCATAAAGTTAAACACTATCAAACTATCTACATAAACTATCCTCGCATGTAATTATTTGTCTACAGCAAACCTTTGTGGCGGACATTTTTGTTTCCGTCCCAGTAATCCTGTTGTAGGATTATCGTAAACCCATTACTAGCAAAAAGCTCTCAAAGATTATCGGACCAACTACGTAGTACCACGAATATTTAATAAGTTTTCTGTGCCCAAAATTACCATGATATGAAATGTTAGGTAAAAATTAATGTAAACCTGGAACATTCATTGTGTGCAGGTTTTGTTTTTACTAATGTTTTTTTACACGCACTTTGCTGTTAAGCAAGACTATAAAATTATGATAGATCAAGAAAGAATAATTTCAAAATCAGAAGGAAAGAGAACCAAATAAAAATATGCGTAAAATGTGTTAAATTACAAATACAATAAATTCAGAAGAACTTCAAAATTTTATTATATAGGAGTCGAAGCCATTGTAAAATATTTTAATATCAAATAAAGTTTATGACTCAAACGCTCATGATTCCTAAAACCTTTCAACAATATTTAGCTTCTTTCTATTCGCAATGTTGTCTCAGACGTGAGTACTAAAACATTTTATAATCGATCAAGGACCTCTGTTTGTTTGGGACTGTCCTGAACGTGATTGACATACAACCTTCTTTGAAGGGAGGTTCTAATATCCATCGAGTCATAAGTACACCCTTAGAATTTTTGAGACGAAAAAGGTTTATCACACCCTCTGAAATTTTAAATGTGAAAATCTGCAAATATTTCCCCTCTCGCGTTTTGACAATTAAAATTACGAAACAGTACTAGGTTAAAGTATTAGATTTACGATTGGAAGGATTGGATTTGAATTTTACCCTACTCGATATCCGCCAACATACCACTAATTCAAAACTTTAAGTGTACGTACCAATCCACCTAAACTCAAACCCTAAATTCATAAAAATATAAGAAGTTATGAAAGGCTTATAAAGAGTTTTGTTTCTTTCACTCCTTAGTGAAATGACAAAGAGAAAACATATTTTAGTAGTTTTTAACTAAAATAGGTTTATAGTGTGATTATGAATAAGCGGGTAAGTTTATAAGAGTTAGTTAATAAGAGAATTGCTAAGTATTTTGTAATGTAGAGTAGCAGCAATCTTCAATAAAGAGTCGAGAGTTGAAAGTGTCTGCGTTTCGGAGAACACCACCAGTCACTGTCGTGTCATTACTGAGGAACAATATATCCGCAAAGAACTATAAATATTCAGATGATTTTAAAGCAAAACTATTACTAAAAATACGTATAATAAAGCAAAATACATGTGACAGTTCTAATTTGTGGACGTGAAATGAATGCTTTACTCTGTATGCACCGTAATACACCCGGTTAGATGCCGCGTTGTTGGCACGCATAATTACGTCACCATGTCAGTAAAATGAACACTGACATGGTGCACAACACAACAGCATATTGAAAATAATTAGAAACTTGAATGACATCAGAAAACAAATAACCATAATTTAAAAGCAAACCTTACAGTACCTGCTACCAAAGTCATTGCTTAATTTTTTTAAGTATATTGTGACAATGTGTCTCGCAAATTATTATGGTTAACTCAAAACAAAAATAATTTGTCATTTTCTATAATCCACAACACGTATTTACTCGTTGTGATTCTAAGAGAGGGGCAGTAATTGGTAAAATGCATTTATTTAGGCTAACATAAGGTAATTGCAAATACACCTCAAAACTAAATTTGTTAGTAGCTAACACGTCGATTTCTGATTGCAAAGAATGCACAAAGAAACGTGACAATAACAGAAACTTTTCAGTTTAACACTTGTACAAAATCTGTTCCCAACGGAGAGTCATGGGTATCCCACTATATTTCGCTATTAAGGTCTCGATATCGACATAATACCGAGGGTAAGTAAGACCCTACTCATACTTTGTGACCTTTTACGATTGTTTGTGGACGGAAATAGAAAACCATAACTATATTGAATCCATTTCCTGCTCAAGATTGGCTGTAGACATCGGAATTACTTTAGATTCCTATAAAATATAACCCTATTTGTTATGTATGGGCTTGTGTTATCGTAGAAAAGAGCTTCTATTTGCCATTTTGATTTGTGTGTTTAGTAATATGATTTACCTAATATAAGAGGTAGTTGGGATATACATTTTTTCTGCTAAGACTTTTATTCGTATTGTGTATGTTATTGTGCTTCAAATGTTATTTCTGTAGTTGACCTCTCTAAAATATTTACTTCTTGAATTTGAATACGATGTGTTATTCCATTATTTACTATGCAACGACTTGAACTTGGTGTAATAGAAACAAAGAGGCATTTCACAAGATATAATAATATGTGTTGAATCATGCAATCGTACCATTAAATTGGCTTTCAATAACATTATTTTCTTATTCTATATTATCCGTATTGTGACGCAACTCTCAAAATGTAAATACAGCCTGCTTAAACTTTCGCGGAAACACATACTTTAATGCAAGCTTACGTGTCATTTTGCAGCATACTTCGATAAATATTGCATTTTGCTTAGTACAAAGTTTGCTAAAATTTCCACCTACAATTTGAATTTATGTCTTTGCACATTACTATAGTAACGACATTACGCCAACGTGTAGCAACTACAAGCACCCTGCCATTAAAATTTATGTTAAACGTATACAGGAGGGATTTACATACGAAAAATGTGCATAACCGTGCGTAATGTCATAATGTGACGTCATCGTGCAAATTTTATACGTCATTTTGCAAAATTACACGTCGTTCGGGGAAATTTTGTATATGAACGTTTTCTCTGTTTGCTGACGGTTTGCGGCTTACTGTACGCCTGTTTGACGGCTGTGTTTTATGGCTTCTCACTAAGTGCTTCTTTGTATATTCATTGTAAATTGCACCGCGTGTAAAGTTTTATGGGATGAGGTAAATTAGCTTTATCGTCGTCATTAGTGCATTACTGTTTTATTACTGGCATGCGGTTCTTAATACTGTAAGCCATGAATTATTAGAGATCGCTTTATTATTTTTGTATAAGTGTTATAAGTTATTAACATTAGGAACAAGTTTCACATATAATTTCTAAGCAATTGAACAGTATGAAGAAACAAATAATTTTATATCAGGACCGCGGTTAGTTAGCCGCTCATTCCAAACAATTAGTAACAAACTATCTGCTGTATAAAATCTGTACTAAAATGTAAATTTTCTCGGAGGTGTGACCGTTTTAATACAATGGAGACATTTGGATCAAGGACCTTCAGTAATGACGTTATTACGGTGGCTCGTTCTTTACTTTTTTGTTACAGTTTTCACAATGAAGCCTCGATGGAAATAACTTTGACGTAAAAGGGATGTTTAATTTAACGTGCGGTTACACTTCCATCTTTAAGTTAATGGTGCTTAAGATTATTTCGAGATGACATTATTTTAGGACTGCCCTGATTTGAGGATTAGGTCACTGTTATAGGAAAGTATTGTGAACTAGCCTAACTAATGTAACGCTTTGAAACAAGATTTATATAATTGAACTTGATGTGATAAGTAATATGACAGAAAATGCATCGTGTTATTAATATACGACACATACATAAGACGTATAATTTCAGACTAAAAAATACTTTACCAGTTTGAGAAACGCAGCTAATAGTAATACCATCTTAAATAATACATTTTATGATAAATTAGAGCAACTAATCACTTAAATAAATAGCGCGCCACTCAAAAGAAAATACAACTCAAAAGTTAAACCAATGTATAAAGTAAATTGGTCAATTTATGAAACTTCCTCAAGCTAACCTTGGCGTTGGCACCTAGGGAGGAGTAAAACCTAACAGAAAAGATAAACGTAACAACCTAGCCATCGAGATCTCAACATCCCAAGCGATAAGCATAGGATTACGTCTAACGCCGTCAAGGGAAGATTGCTTAAAAACCTACCAAGAGCGAGTCGGAGTCGAACACGGAATGTTCAAACGGACAAATATTAAAGTTTTTTCTTCAGTTCTAGTTAAATATTTATTCAATTATGTTTTGTTTATTGGTCCCTACCCTTTGAAAAAGAAAAAAGGAAGGAAAAAGGAAAAGGGCGTCGTTTTATGTATGCATGTTTTTAAAGTGTTGTTATAGCGTTAGCAGAAATACATCGTTAGTAAAGTAATCTCTAGGCAGTTACACAATAGCTATAAATAGCTAAATAAGTAGATATCTTGGTTGCTGAGATACAAGCCTGCTAAAAAACAGAGAGAAGGATGGACAACGGAGTAGTTAGTAGAAAGGGTACCGTTTTTACGGAATCCAAAAAAAGGGCTCGGAATTATTCCGATGAGGCTGTAGCGAACATTAGAGTATATCGACCTGACGAGTATCGTGATTCCGTGATGGCATTCGTTAAAATCCGTCGCGTCGTTTCACACTGTAAATTGCATCAAAAGAATTCCGATATCAACTTCAACTCAATCGTTAGTGAGTGTTTCGAATATACAACTGTCCTGTAACTACGAATTCAATTTAGATTTAACTGTGACATTTATTGGGTTTTATCTTTAAAAACATTTTTAAAGATTGTGATTTACAGAGTCAAAATTATTAATTTTCATTAAAGAAATTTCGTAGCTATTTTAATTGAATGTTTTTTAAAATCTGTATTAATATGATAAATATGTGAAAGTTTGGATTGATATTTGTTATCTAATCACGCCAAAATTACCGAATTGACTTTTATGAAATTCGGCACTCATGTACTGGATTAGCACACAGAATACTTTTTAACTCGAAAAAGTTTCCCATGAAGATAAAGTCGCAGGCAAGAGCTAGTTCAGATTGCAAATGACTGTTTGTAATATTCATATTGAAACTAGTTGCAAAGATAAATGAAAGCCCAGTTTTTATATTTATACTGCCATTTTAGCTTGAGGTTTTGCGGCTACAAAGTTGTTTCGTTCAGCGTGCTTTGACGGCAAAGTCGATGACAATCTACTTCGTCAAGATATTGCGGTCTATTCACTTTGTAAGTTTTACTCTAACTTGTTACTGGAATCCAAAGGAGTTTTGCTCCTTACGCTGCAGAAATTTACACATTCTTCAACTCAACCTACATAAACTTTGAAGATATTAGACTAACTTAGATTTCTGCTTTGACTGGCTTCTGATAATATTGTTTTTGTGACATTCCCAATGCGTTTTACAGAATATTAAAGCCATTAAAAATATGCAGCTATTTGGAACATGATTTAATAGATAGAGGATTTCTGTCTACTAATTAATTTAGTTTTTTTCATGTCTAGACATCGTGCATAATCGTCCAAAATCTTTTATTAGTCTATATGCATTTTATGAAAGACGAATATCGTTGTGAAAAATTCAACATTATAATTCAATATTGTACAAGTATGATTAATTTAATAGAGAGCTCACAAAAAGTTGGTGTGATGAGAATACATGCATATTTTGATATACAGTTGACCAAATAAAACCACTACCTCATATTGTTTCCAATTTTATATTCCACTGCAGTGTAACTTCACCATAGGTAAGTTATACTGAAAAATAAAGTTCCCAAAAACAATGGATTCAATAACGTGAGTTTCCGGTGTTGAGTTATGATACAGCCTTATGAAGTTGCCAATGGTAATCGAAATTGACTCCATAAATAATTGAAACAATAAAAGTGTCCGACAGATCGTTTTTCGATATCATTTCAAGGTACGCTTATAGACAACTGGATAGCAATTGATCAACCAAAAATTGAATTAAGACCCACATCGATGAAAATCCGGTGAACCCAAGTGATTAAGACCACTGCCCCGATGACCGCTCTGTCGGGACGGCGAAACTTTTTTAATAAAACCTACTTTTTCAACCCACCGGAATAAATTTGGATAGGGGATGGACGAAAAATTCGGCTTTTTCAAATAATTTATGTTTACAAAGGACGGAGTTTACGATAATTAAAGGGTTCAGTAAACAATTTGATAAAATTATTCAAACTTAACGTAGGTACTTACACAAATAATGTGTAACCTTTTGTCAAGGGGATTTTAATGTAAATTCATGGTTGGGTTGAGGTTAAAGCTCACGTCACATCGTCCGTGTTAGTTTATTTAGCGATTAAACAACTTTGTGTTATAAAACCTAATACTTATTATGTGATGGGGCATTAATTTCAATAAAATATTATTCTAAATCCAAATTTGTTTGTATGGATAGGATATCATAGTGAGCAAACTTTTAATAATTTACATTAAACCAATGTTTGACTTTGTGTTTGTGAAAGGAGAATAATAGAATTATTTAAATAAGATTGTCTATTCGTATGTTTGACTCAAGTTGGTCTTGCTCAGATTTTATATGCACAAATTGGACCGCGGTCAGAAATCTTTCTTAATATCATTCGAAGTTTGATTCAGGTAAAGGTGCGGGAATGAAACATACTTAGGTCATTTTTGACCTCCGAAAAGATTACCTTGAGTTGCGTTGGGCACTCAGGTACTCGAATACCTTTTAAATATTATTGTATATTGATGAATTTATTTTCCGTTTTAATGAATTTAACAAGTATAATTACGCCTTGTGTAATAAAAAAATATATTTTTTAAAGAAAACCTCGTTAATAGTAATGGTAGCAAACAAGTAAATGAACAGTGAAACTAAATAATCTGGCACGACTGCAAATTCTTAGATAGCTGTTCGTATTCCCTCATGGGTGAAATACATTTATATTAATCTTATTACTCCAACCAAAGTATACGAAACAATTTAAATGCCTCAACATTCTAAAGTATAATTATATCTCTCTTTGCGAACATTCATTAACAAAAGTTTTTGTTTCGATGAAAACGATATTTCAAAATAAACTTATTAATTAGAGTTGGATAAAGTTTGCTTAATATTTTAGGAGGTTCGTTTCCTTGATCAATTTTCAAGTGTAGAACTTTGGATTGCGAGTGTAAATAAGATTATTGTTATCGAGTGTTTCTGCAGTTCCGGAGTTTTGAATAGATCTGTTTGTTTCCCCGCGGGCTTTTGACAGGTGTTAATGGATTAGCGGGCGCTAATTGAAATTGTAATATTAAAAGCATAGCCGTGATTGCTTCGAGGTGCCTAGTGTTTTGGTTACCGAAATTATTCGGGGGATTAAATATGGTTTTGTGTTTGTTATTTGATTTCAATAGGATAAGCGGGCGATGGAATTCAAAACCTCACTTTACAATAATGAAATAGCTCTCTTTTTGTGAGGCCATGAAGAAAATGGGAGAAAAACCTTTTTAGTCAGCAATTATACGACATGTTTTATAAGCGTATTCAGTTAACAGGCAACGAGCATCGAAATAGTCAAGCAATATTTTAAAAAAAATGTACTCCATCATAAAACAGGATCGTGTTAAATATTGTTGACACACGGAACGCAGTCTGCGCATATACTACAGCAACACTTTCAAAAGATATTTGCCTGCCAAGCTTTCGAAGTTTGGAAGTTTTCGCACACCTAAGGAAACAATGTGGGTGCATAACTTGTGAATTGCATTAACAAAATGAGTTAGTAAAGTACACATACTTTCCTGCAACTGTCTAAGTTTGATCAATTACCCTCGGGCAACAAAGTTCCCGTACTATCCCGCGATATTCAAAGTTATGACGCTGGAATTATAGTGAAGTATTCCTATGTGATTCTTGTATAATGTTGTTTATTTCATAAACAGATTGAATGAAACATGTTTAACAAATAAAAACTGTAAACTTGAATCAAAGAATGTCTTTAAATTTAGTACAGGATGACATAAAAGTTGCTCGATTTTTTTTGTATTTATAATACGTGCTTTTTTATTGATTTTCAAAAAAAATCAAGGGTATGAATTCGCAATTTCTTGAGTTCTTTTGATAAGTCAATTTGATTAGTTTTTTTTTGCAAGAAAATTTTGTAATCTATACTAATATTATAAAGCTGAAGAGTTTGTTTGTTTGTTTGTTTGAACGCGCTAATCTCAGGAACTACTAGTCCGATTTGAAAAATTCTTTCAGTGTTAGATAGTCCATTTATCGAGGAAGGTTATAGGCTTTATATCATCACGCTACTACCAATAGGAGCAGTGAAAAATGTTACAAAAACGGGGAAAATTTTTAACGCTTATGTAACGCAAGCGAAGTTGCGCGGTCAGCTAGTTAGATAATATAATAAATGTGCAATTTATAAGAACACCACACTAAATCGAACGGCTGTTCGATATTTAATAGATAGCATAATAAAATTATATTATGCTTTTTTCAACAATAGATTGGTGCGTTAACTTGTCTGTTAGTCCCGGTCTGGATTTTATTGAGGTAAATTAAGGGCTCATTACATTACTTTTAGTTTCTTTTTGAGTTCTTAAGTAATGTGTTTCTGATTACACTTTAAAAACAGTTTACTGGAAGCTTTGATTTGTATATTTTGTACGAAAATGATTATCTAATGGTTGCAAAAACAATACTTAACGTCAAATAATACGACTTTTCACTAAAAGCACAAAACACTAACTGATGGCAAAAAGCAATCCTTGCATAGAAAAAGTTTTGGGCTGTAAGTTATTTTGTTTGGACACCGAATCCTTTTTGTAAATTACACATTTGAAATGAAAAATCCTTTGTTCTTTCGAAAACGTCTGTTTTTCTAAATAGATAAAAAGCCTAAGTTTTTGTCATATATCTTCTTTCACGATAGTCATAAATTACGTCTTGTATGTCCTTCAAGGATTAATTAACCTCTACTATAATTGTTTGGGCTATTGAGACGTTCTTTTGACAAACAAAAACTCGTAAGGTCAATAGTTTCTGGCAATATCGTATTTCTCTAGACTTATTCTATAAATTTAATTACTTTAAGAGGGCTATCATATAAATCGGTCAATTGTATTATTATAAAAGACCAGCTTTTACCCGCGAGTTCCTAAGCGTGTAAAGATTTCCCGGGTATCTTATGTATTCATCCCAGTTGTGAGCTTTATGTACCAAGTGTTATTAAAATCCGTCCAGTAGCTTTTTCGTGAAAAATTAATAAACATACATCCATCCATATTTACAAACTTTCGGATTTATAATATAAAAAGGTTGATCGACATTGATAGATAGTTGCAGATAACAATGGGTCGACTGGTGTTAAACTACCATAAAAAAATATATAAGTATACATTAATAACATTTCAAAACATGTCACCATACGAGATAAAAAATATCGTTCTATCAGACAAAAAAGCCTCAATTCAAATATCAATTTCCATAATTTAAGATAACAAAATTATGTTCACAAGATCTCAAGTCGCTGACAGACATTTCATAACTGCACTCATTTTAATCTTATCGGGAAAAAGTTTGAGAACTGGCGATGAGCATCCGATAATCCAATTAACGAAGTAGAAAAAAAAAGCTAATTTTAATAAAGTGCTCGAACAACTTTCAAACATTGTCCGTAGAATTGAAAAGTATACTTTCCACTCAGACTAATTGGCGATTCCATAGATCTTGAGATTAACATGACATCACTTTTAATTCTGAAGGATTTTAGATGTAATGGAATGGCGATTTTTTTCTTTATTTAAATTGTAACGTTAAGTTTAAAAATGTACACACACAATATCACGCCTGGTACACACAAGACTAACCCAGAGAAGAGTACGTATACATAATAACTAAATTACATTTTGTAGTATAATGTTTATGTGGTGGACTCAAGACCTAAAACCTTCCCTCAAATTAGTACCGCTGTAGGACATTACCGAAAAACAATAGTATGACGTTATACACATGTAAATAAAATTTATTAAAATGATTGCAAATAAATTCTTAGTTAAAAGACGTAATCTCAATTGTACCTATCAATAATTTTATAACAATAGTAAGCTAATTTATATCATCTATACTATACTAATATTATAAAGCTGAAGAGTTTGTTTGTTTGTTTGTTTGAACACGCTAATCTCGGGAACTACTGGTCCGATTTGAAAAAATCTTAGATAGTCCATTTATCGAGGAAGGTTATAGGCTATATATCATCACGCTACTACCAATAGGAGCAGAGTACCAGTGAAAAATGTTATAAAAATGGGGAAAATTTTGATCCATTCTCTCTTATGTGAAGCAAGCGTAGTTGCGCGGGTCAGCTAGTCTTTGATATATCTGTCTCTTTTTTCTTCTCGAAACAATATTGGTTCTCCAATTAATTGATATTGATGGCCTGTATTATTTCTTAATCCATATCAGTCTTTGAGTATTTATTTTGATTTTCATTTGAAAAGATTGAATGAAAGAGCTTTATTTGAAAAAGTAACCATATTATTATTCGTAACAAAAGATGCTTTTAAATTGTGGGTTTATATGAGAAACTATATAATTAAAGTATCCAATATAATGATGGATGAGATTAAAATCTTTTGAAAGATGTTTCAATAAAAATAATTTATTTTGTGAAAATGAAATAGACGCTACTAATTAATAATGTTTGCATTACTTTTCTCAATACGATATTTTAGTGTATTCATACATTATTAATATTAAAATTGTGTGACGATCAGCTAGTAAGTTTTATAAACAATTTATGGAATCCACAAATAAAGGAAATCTTCCGCTGTCTGAGAGTCCCGTGCAAGTCCTTATTCGTCGCACGGGCTACCATAGTTGAACAATGAAGTACTAGTTATCTTAACAGATGCAATTTTGACATTTATTTTCATACAATTCCACTTTGTTAGTTTTAAGGCCACTTTTAGGAGCCTTAAATCTCGTAATTAATTTCAGTAATAACAAAATATTATTATGCAAACAATCCAATAGATTTATTGGTCTATAAAACAAATCTGTATCATAATTTATTTTTGATATATCAGTGCGTTGATTATATTATTGTTAATTAAAATATTTTAGCGCTCGTGTGGCCCAACGGATCGAGAGGCTTAATTGGCAGCTTTTTATTGCTCAGTTATTGGGTTAAAATTCAGGTCAAGAATTTGTATATTTCTATATTTGTGACGTTATTTGTTGAGGGCATGAAAGAGAAATGTTAATTTAATGTATTTTAACAAGGCAGTGGAAAAGAGTGTTTTTTATTATAACAATATGATACAGTGTGACTTTTGAGATGCATAATCGTGGTGTTTTATTATGAAATCATCATCAGTAATAGATTTAGTTTATTTATTGACTTATATATTTATTTTATTTTTTTTCCCTTTGATTAGAAGATGTGACATAACCATTACACATGTAAAAGGCCGTAATGTTTATTATTGCTTGAATAAATACTGAAATTTACATTCGAAACAAATACGAAATCAGGACAATGAGAGATGTTTTATTGCGACTCACATCATAATATTTTAGACTACCAAAATAATCATACAATGCACATTCATTGACAATAATACAAGTAATCTGATTGAATTACATTTTGTCATATTGACGTGCCATCATTCGATAAGTCGCCGGTCACGGAATTCATCTCAATACGCTCTCGGAATAATTCCCGTCTCGTGAGGATTGGGCGTCGACAATATGACAATATCGTGAGATGTACCTGTGAATACGCCTCGGGGATCGATCGAGCTAAAAGGATAGAAGTCTATTCAGCCTCATAATTACGGTATTATTGCAATTTTACATATTTATGACGCGAATTTTGGGTTTGTAAATAATGTTTGTGTTGAAAATTTCGTTTGTTTTGAAACAATTATCTGGTGATTTATTTGGTATTAACGTAATCAGCATTTGACTGCACCATATAAGCCTAGTATAATTAAGATAAAATGCATAGAAAGTAAGTTTCCACTATGTTTTAATAGAATGCCCGAACTCGTCTTTGTGGTTTCGTAATATCCGTTCTAAAAAACCTCTTCTAAAAATAGTCTTACATTCTCTTGAGCTATCTTCTAATATTAATTAATCCGCACCCCTGTCAGACTGTAACAGAATGTGGTTGCGGAACCGCGGAACTTACATTTCTAGTTACCTTATGAAACGGAAACATGAATAAACTGTTCCCATAAATTCATTATCCAACGGAACAAACCACCGTGGCACCACAAAAATATACTAATGAAAACGTAATTAGGGTTAATGTTGGTCAGATTCCACCCGGCTCCGTCTGCGGTCAACCTGTACCAACTACCCGTTTAGATTTATAGAGTTTTCATACAAGATTTATGAATGTCATTTATTATTCACTATCTGCGGTACAATCAGGATTTATGACACACTTTTCGGTATGGTTTTATACGAATAAATAAACTATTTCATTGTAATATCTTCGCGCTGGATGATAAGTGTTTTTTGTGAACAAAGGTATATGAATATTTAAAAATGTTTGTTTTTTCATGTGTAATATGAATAATGTCCAGTACGATATGTTGGGGCTTTACAAATTTTGTGTAAAAAGACTAGGTGTGTTTTCGCTGTCTGTGTTTTTTCAGGTTAAATGATGAGCGCTTTGAGGCCTATGAAATTGGGCGCGTAATGAACAATAATATTGTGAAATAACCGCTACCCACGGTAAGTCCTTCAAACAATTGAACGTATATACAGGTATGAATACTTTTTATAAGACCGTCCGGTTTTCTCGGAAGGGTTAACAACGGTATAAAGAAGTTTGTTTTATTATGGCAGGGTATATTTCAATAGATTTTAGAAATTATTTCGCATAGAAAGCGTAAGTAGAGTATTTCAAATATATAATTCCATCTACCTTAAATGAAATCATTTCACAATGATTTCATCATATAATTTTTTTTTGTGACCGGACCAACCAAATTTTTTACCATACAATTTAAACCTCTTATCCCCCAAATGCTATGTGCTTTTCAATTTCAATAGTACAATTTTATTTACTCTGTTTAAAGTTACATATTCCATTCTCTTCAAAACCTAATTGCATTAAGCATCGTTACGCCACACTTTTGATCTCTAATGAACGATGCAAAAGAAATTTGCATCTCATAATTCGTAAACGAGCGGTCTATTTTGTAAAAATGAAACACAGCACCTATCTATCTATCTATATACGACATAACTTCGTTAACGTGTTGCAGTTCCAATTTGCTCAGTTTCAAGTCATTTTTCATATTTGATGGCATTTTTTACTACTGCGCTCGGTATTCGTAGTTTTGCTGTGTTGTAATTCAATATCTGTTAATGAGTAATGTGTGTTTTTAATAATTTTTGAATACTTTTATACCAAAATGTATTAAACAATGATACCTATTTTGTGATGAGCTTTATTTTAGTTTTCGTTTTTTTGTTTAAAGTTCTTTTTCTAGTAACTTTTTCACATGCCTTACGTTTTTTTTATTTATAAGTGAATGCCCACATAATCAAACTGTCTTATATAGCATTCAAACAGTTTTTTAGGAACCACCTTATGATTGTTCAAAAAGTAGATTTATGAAACAAGTAATTATAGTGACTTTTTAAACTCTTCTAGAAATAAGTTTACCTACAATTTTCAGAGTTTCGTAACATTTTTGTACATTATCCGTCACGTGACCTTACTGTCAAAATGATTTTAAGCCGTCAGTGCAATCATGTGTACTACGCAAAAACTATTATTGAAGTATTGGAAAAAGGCTTTCAAGAAGAAATTCTAGGGCAATGACAGTGAAAACTATTAATCTTGTTCATCTGTCTGTTGGCGACCTCTGACTTTTTATCTTTTAGATATTAGATAGTTTGAAAAAAGAGGAGCTAAAGATTCATCGGCACTAGATTATGAAAGTCACCACTGACGTAGACGTACGTTAAATGTTAAAAACGATGTCGCCAACATTTTATAATTGCATTTTTAACATAGTTACATGTAACACATTCCGTATTTTTATATTGTGAAATTACTTTTTTACTTAGAGCAATTTGATATCATACCGTCTTTAACCTAGGAAACAATTTAATACAATGTTCATTTTTATTTTTATTCAGTCAGTGACCTACCGCAAGTGTATCGTCTCTCGAATACTCAAAAAGACAAACACAAGCATCACCCATTCATAACCAAAACAAAATTTCGTATCACACGCGCAGGTGATAAAATAAATATTTATAGTAAATAAAAATGTTCGTATCTCGCAAGATCCCAACGGAGAGGAAGGAAATCAATTGATAAAGTTGGAATACACAGTATTCCCTCGCAGACGATACGTTTTCATTTGCTTGTCGCATCTAGATTCTGTGATTGGACCAAACCGGGGCGTAAATTCAAGGGAAACATAAAAGTGGGAGAATGGTAGAAGGTTTCTGAGTGTTGAATACAAGAAGTGCTGTTCACACTCGTAATATAAATGTCAAAGTTACTTTGTTTTTGCGGTCTAATATTTTGACAAAAAAATCTCGACATACTGTACAAAAAACATTTCACTTTTAGCTTTTTGTCCCACAGTGTAATGAACAAAGGACGTACATTAAATTGTGTGCCAACATCTAGGTTAAGTGAAGATTGTCATATAGACAGCTGTAAGACATAGGATAGCTAGCTGGTAACCTACGACAGATATAAGTGTCTGTGAACCTGTGCTAGCCTTTGTTTCACAGCGGCATACTAGTGACATCAAAGACTCATTTTTGTATTGTCATGAACATTACGAAACATATTCAATAATTTTGCCTCTATGTTCGTTAACAGAACCAAAGCTATTACGACTACTTCCAATACTTTTACATTGCAGGTACTTTGTCTGCTTAAACTCTTCAGTTTGTCTGATATTCTTCTATTTATATCCCGAAAAAGTGTTCGTAAACAAAAAAAAAACATCTCCACTTCCCAACAAACCAATACAAGCACTCAATCTTTGTTATCTTAACTTTATTACACCATCAATTGGCTTTTTCTATCCACCCTCAAGTCGATCTTAATGTATACTAAATGCAATTATTAGATTCGTTCACACGTACGCTTTTTACTGCAAGAGGCGGATCGAACGTGAGATACATTAGTAATATCTGGGATTTGCGGACGGATGGTGGTTTAATTCTCTCACGTAATATGTTCAAGTTTACATGGAAGACTATTGAAGGGGACTGTTTCATTCAATATGTGGTTTTCTTTATGTAGCGTGCATTTGCGGTCCCGTATAACAAGTTGTATGCATGTGAATGAAGTAAGATTAGTTTATAAGGGTCGTAGTATGTGACGTTCTTTCGTGTCTGCATACCACCTATGGAAAACTTTGTGACAATAGGTAAGTAGGAGTAATGCTGTAATATTACCAGAGTACAAGTGATATGCCACTTGTACTCTGGTATATCTGGTATATCATAGCCATTCTGGCCTAATCAAGCCTACACTAGTAATTGGCGTGACCTTAATAGTTAGCTTGATAATGGCACTCAGACCACCGTTGTTTGACGCGACAACTAGCGACTGGCTCACTGGCTCATTGCTCCTTATGATAGTCTGTCTGCGTTGCAGGAGAATTTTAATACAATATATTCAATAATGATTCGAGTTGCTAAAGGGTTATTCGTTTATGTGTGCTGCAAGCCCAAAAGCGCGTATTAGCTGGCCATTCATCTTCAACGACAGTCATAATCCCTGCGATCTGCGCAACCGCCACTCAACCAGAACGTGCAATGTATCAAAGTTTGTTGCTATACATTTTATTCGGAACTAGCCAACCGTTCCTATAATTGAATCGTTGCGGTAGACACAAATGAGTGACGTAGTACAGTCATTAGCTCAAAAGGGTCTCATTTTGAACTGTGTGACTGTACCCAAAAAAATATGTAGGTGGAAGGAGCTCGCGAATGTCGCGGGCTCGCTAATCGCTTGAGTTAAGACTATAACCATATTATATCTAGTAACAATGTCCAGGTTTTCGCGAAAAAATCAAATCCGAAAATACACGACGACCTGCAAGAGGTTGGTGTAATTTTATAGTTATACCACAGTGATTGTATGACTAGTTGAAAGCAAAAAAAACATAGAACTCAATTAATTACAATAACGATATAAAAAAATAGACAAGTATTAAATATACATAAATACGTAGTCACGACTGTACTAAAAATAAAGCTTCCTAACAAATATGAATACGCAGTGAAATCCGTGGTCAGCCAAACTATCGACAAATGACTCGAACAGATTGGTCTTATAAGGACCAATCTAGCTGGCCGGGATAGATAAGATCGGTAGCCAAATAAACGCATCAAGGGTAATAAGACCGTTTACGAGAGAAGTATAATAATACATCTTGTTTTTCTTTTGGTTGAAAATTCTTGTGCAAAAATTGATGTGAGCTTTTGTGTTGTATTTTCTTTGTTTTTTTGTGACTTTGTTATTTGGATATAGAAATAATAAAGTATTATAAGTTTAAGGCTAAGCGTAAATAATTATTACGCAGAGTCGTCAGTTTGATTTTCGGTATTTTATATCACCTACAATAAAATGTGAACAGGTGCTTACAGGCGTTAACAGCATTTAAATAAGTACAAGTTGAAACAAATAAATTTAAATCCAGAAGAGAGCCTTGCCCGCTATTAAAAAATAATTGGTTTAAAAAAACAACTTTACCATGTCGATTGCAAGATTGATTCGTCGATTGCACCTGTATACTTTAAATACCTAAAAAGATAAATAATTTTGTAAATGATAATACGATAATTTACGGATTAGCACACAGCTCCGGACCCGAGTCAGAGAGTGCGTCTAAATGCCGTTTATTTATACAAAAATAGCCAGAGAGACCACAAATAAACAAAGCTGAATATAAATAATGACAAATTGCTTCCACAAACATAATTAGCCGACCAATTTTCCTCTATTGACTCTTGCGATTCCCGCAAATAAAAACAATGTTTTTTTATTCGCTAATCCATATAACAGAGAAGGAAAATAAACAAGAGTACAGTGTTAATAGGAATCCCCATGGAATCTTGTGAAAGTGTTGTGAGGATTTTCTCACCACTTATCTACTGCCCCTTAGTTGTGGTCGCAAAATAATAAAAAATATTTATTCCTTTAACTGTAAAGTGCCATATACATATATTTGAATCGAATCAAGTACATATACCAAGACGTCGCCATGTGTGCAAACTCTATTAACCGTATTGCGTTCTGTAGGAATATACATTTTTAATTACATTTTAAATGTCGATCTCTCGATACTCGATAGTATCGACTGTAAATAATCCTGCAGTTCTAACAAATACATTTTTTTTAATCACAGCAAAAAAATATAAAATACTTTGAACTTGAAACAATGCAAAGGTCAAAAAACAGCCTTGAATTTAAAAAGTTCTCAAACATAACTCTTTTTGACACCGCAATGGTTAAAAAGTCAAGGAAATTAATCCTTCTTTTATCTTTCCGCTCGCACAGGCGTGTTATTTTAAGAAATTAGTAATTCGTATTTTTTTAAAAAGATTGCGCCCCTTTTTCAGCTCCTAACCAAATTAATTTATTATTTACGGAGAAAAAATATTCATCTGATTTTCTTTACTCTATTTCATTATCATTTAAATCTTGTATAGGTACATAGGATATCGTTGTTTATGATTAACCCAAAAATATTATAGAGTGAATTGCTACTCTTCTCGAGCTTGACCGCAGGAATATTGCTTAACCCAGCTGACCAATCACTCAACACGACAGCCAATCCATCACAGGTCTTTCACCCCAATTTAATATTATATTTAATACACTCCGTATTTTCAAATTACTATAAGAAAAAGACCACCTGCACGAAGAAATCTCCCACTTATACGTTCTCGAGCTCAAGTAGTATAAAATACGATTAGAGAGCTCATATAATACCTAGGTTTTAGTCTGAGCTTAAGCCGCGAGAACAACGAGAAATTCTCACGACTAGCGCACAAAGCCTACAAAATGTACTCGTAAAGTTTCTTACTAACTCGCTACACCGCTATGTGCACAATAAACTTAGCATTTTTATCCAGAAAAAAATACGTTACACTTGACCCCAATAAGAATAATTTCATGACTAAATATTATTTTTTACTCTCCATATTCGCATATTCAGGGCTAAAATATGCTCACGTTAGTAACAAAATGTAAAATTTACGCCTAACGTCACCACTTTGCTTGGTAATGTAGCAGTATACGTACGTAGAGACTGCAGTCAGTGTAGCGTTAATGCTTTCGGGAGCGGACGTCTACGACGTAGCGCGTAGGCGCGCGTAGCTACGTAGATCGTTCTACGAAACAGTGACGGACATTTCAATTTAAATATTTATTACTATATATTTTCATTCGATACTTATGTGTTATTTAGAGGGTGTTGTGTTAACTGTCCGAGTTTTCCTCGAATGTCGATAAACGTAAGTATTTAATGAGTTTTCGCAAAGTTTTTATTAATCCAAGTTTAGTTAGTAAGAAAAGTTATTTCGTTATTCGATTTAGTGAGGCTTTGTTTATCTGTTTCTGAGGAAATTCCCTGTATATTATGTGCTTTATTTTATAAACAAAATTAGGTTTTAACGATGGGAGGATTTTACGGCGAAACTTCTTGCAGAATTTTAGCATGAACCAGTTAATTTTTAATAAGCTGCTGCAATTTTTAAAACATCCTCATCCTACTTAACTTTCACGATAATGAGAAAGTTTTTGCCAAAAACAAAGCCTTTTAATTGCTTGTTAATTTGCGATACGACTTTATATGATAGCGATTTTTTATTGCATGCACATTGTAACCACAAATTCCATAATATAGAAATAAAAATGAGAAATCTATGACATAAAATTCAATTAACACATTTTTTGTAATCATTAACAAATTCATTGCCCTTGTTAGTAAAATCAAGGAAGTAAGCAGTATTTTACGTTCCACAATATTAAAATACTTTGCAACATAAAAACCTCAACCTAGTGTCGACTGCCTCAATCTGGAGAGGTGAAATTTTCTTGCAGAAATGATATAGGGATTCCGCCTTATTGCTAAACCCTATTCCCAATACTTTTCTACTTGACATTGACGGTGAAGACGGGTGAAAATGCAAAAGCCCGTCCTGCATCCTTTTAACAAATGTTCAAAAAAAATTTTCGGCCCAAATTGCCTCATTTAGTTTGGTATTTAGCTGCACATTTGGAAAATCCAAATATACCGTTGAGTTTTGAGCCTTCAATCAATAAAATTAGAAACGTTTTGACCCTCGATTACTTGCTTAGAAATAAATGATTTTTCCACTCGTCGGTACAGCCTTCGCACTTCCACCGTACAACACTTACAGTAAATTAAATTAACGGTAAGTAACACGTTACAAGCAATCGATCTACCGTTCGAGAAGGTTACTTCACATACGTTTTAATTGAGACTCGTTGCTCGAAAGATCGGATAAACGAGTTTACGAGGTAACAGATTTTTAAAACATATATATCATATAAATACATTTTGACCATTAATAAGTCAATTATCAAGTGAAGTGCCAATAGCCTCGCCCTCTATTACATGGGACTAAGATGAAGAAATGTGAATGTATTTTTTAACACCTTCGGGTATAACAGGCGTGTTATTACGAATGTATGTATATGTAACACACACAATTGAATATAATTTATTGGAAATCTCAAACGCATACTTGCCTAGTTTAATAGACTCAAGGCAAAATCTATTTCGCAGTTCTGGAGGAGAGATGTGCTCGACAGTAGGACAGTGAAGAGTAATAATAAGATTCTACTTTGAATGGTCGTAATATTTAAGGTTCATAAGTCACTATTTCATCTGATGCAGTGCATAATGCATGTAATTTCATTTCAACTAGTTTGAAAAATAAGGTTCCTTTGCTTTTTATCCCAGGATTTTAAATATCACCTTGGTCAATTTTAGCTAGATTAGTCTAGCCGTGAAAGCATTATAGACTCTTATCGCATTTATTTTTTGGTATAGTATAGATTTTAAACGGTTACCATTAACCTTTTTCGCAATTTATTAATTAAAGCAGCTCTCCGCTTCATGTAGAACAAAGAAAACACTTAAACATTTTCAAAAGACTTTCTTTACTGTTTTCCGACTTTTCTATAACACGGAATAGAAGTCTTTTAAAAGTAGATTGTAGTGGAAGAAAGTTTTAACAACCAGTTGAAAGGAACTACGGATCTGAGTTAAAGATTAAGGTATTAGATTGGTAATTGAGACGATGCGAGATCGATTTCAATGTATTGATTTATCTTAGATAACTCCTTTAGGTGAGATGAATTTCACATGCTTATATACGAACAGAATGAAGTCCGTCGTTGTTGAATTGAATAGTTAAACCTATAATGCTTTGAAAATTATTGCTGTTATAAGGCTCTCTTTAATCCATGATTTTTTTGTAGCTTAGATGGTGATTACTTATAAAAGTATTCATATTCAGTAATTGTTGAGGACTTAAAAATCCATAAAACCTACCTAACTAGATAGTTTCGGTTTAGAATATCAATAAGTTTGAGTATTAATCATATATACATAGGTAAGTTGAGAGCAAATTACAGCATTAATACCTAACGGACACTACATTCACATTCGTGTACATATTTTGTTCTATACAACGTGTCCCAAAACTCAACGTCAAAACGAAAACCTGAGCTAGGCCGAGTTGTGTTGGCTCTCAAAAAGTAATTTTAAAAAATCTATCTCGTGTAGTTTAAAAATGACAACCATTTTTGTAAAATTGCCACCCTCTGATGAGTTTAGTCTACTGAGGCAACAAATGATTTCCTTTCTAGTTCTTTTTTTATGTGGAGTATTCTTAAGTAACGCTCCTACAAAATTCAATTCATTATTTGCACACTACTTCATTGGAATATCAGAAAATTTCCCTTTTAATGCGAACTATGCCGTGAAAATAATTTCATCACTCAACTTTGACAGTCTGTCCTGAAAAATTATTGTACTACGCTTTTTCGGCATGTACCTTCAAAAGTTGGCGCATTTAATGGGCTTTCGAAAATGGTATAACACTTACTAAGTTATATCATAGACGATGAGAAAATAAAAAAAATCTTAAGATAGTCGATATTTAACGTATTATTAGTTCGTCATAAAACTTTCCCAAAATTATTCTAATGTCATCTAGGCGTTCTGTGAGATGTAATTAAAGAGAAGTAATGTTTAATAATTGATGATTAAGAAAAGGTTCATTTAAATAATCATTAGATTTTTAATAATAATTGATCTTCATTTAAACAATCCCAAGAACAATAAATGTCACTAACACCATGACAGTAGCGTCACTATCCGTTGCACTCAACGCACAAAGGCCCATTTAAGAGGCTAAGTGCGGAAAAAGCCCAGGAAACCTAACCTATCCGTTGCACTCTTAAATTACTTCTGCCGCCCAAGAGGTCTCGGGTTCGAATCCCTGGTCGAACCAAAAAGTAATTTTAGAGATTTTCTGTTATAAAATTCTCAGAGATTGCCCGCAGGTAGGAAGTTGAGGTTATGGACTTCCGTGCCTCGGAGAGCACGTAAAGCCGTCGGTCCTGTGCCTGACCTCTCTCTGGTCGTGACGGTTTAGCCGTCCCACCAGACTATGAGAGTGTACCTGTGTATTGTGCACACACTTGGCCACTATAAACAAAAACCTGCACTGTTGGCTGGTTTCAATGAAACTGACCGCCGTATCTGAAATCTACCAGGACAACATCATCACAGAACGCTTAGGTGACATTAGAATAATTTTGAGAAAGTTTTATGACGAACTAATAATACGTTAAATATCGACTATCCTAAGATTTTTTTTATTTTCTCATCGCCTATGAAATAATTTAGTAAGTGTTATACCATTTTCGAAAGCCCATTAAATGCGCCAACTTTTGAAGGTACATGCCGAAAAAGCGTAGTACAATAATTTTTCAGGACAGACTGTCAAAGTTGAGTGATGAAATTATTTTCACGGCATAGTTCGCATTAAAAGGGAAATTTTCTGATATTCCAATGAAGTAGTGTGCAAATAATGAATTGAATTTTGTAGGAGCGTTACTTAAGAATACTCCACATAAAAAAAGAACTAGAAAGGAAGTCATTTGTTGCCTCAGTAGACTAAACTCATCAGAGGGTGGCAATTTTACAAAAATGGTTGTCATTTTTAAACTACACGAGATAGATTTTTTAAAATTACTTTTTGAGAGCCAACACAACTCGGCCTAGCTCAGGTTTTCGTTTTGACGTTGAGTTTTGGGACACGTTGTATAAGATAGCTAACATTCTTGCTATTCTACTATGTATGTGTTACATTTTGAGATATATCTAAAACATGCAATTACTCAATTCAGAGTAAAATACATAGTACCTACATCACAATCTAATCAAGGCACCGAATACGGCGTTCCATTTAATCACTATAAGGTCCTCGGCTAATCTTGTTCATGACTTTTTAACGCGGAACTTCTCAGTAGCATTAATTTAATACAGCTCAGTACATTGGCTATACAAATGTCAATGAATGGTGATTCGAAACTAATTGCGTTTGACTTTTGGAATAAAATCTCGAAGTGATATGATTAGCCTAATGGAACGGAGAAACGTCGGATCAAATTGAGATTATGGAAATATATTGTTTCTGATTTGATCAAATCTCTTGGAAGTGGTGTTATGTGCTTCTTTATTTCAATGTAGACTATATAGAGTGGGTGTTTTGTTTTCACTTAATAGCAATATAATTTCTGTCTTTCTTATTCTATGGTTAGTGGCCAACCCAAAGGCCTTTGACGTGGCTCATCGATTGTTATCTTAATTGACAAGACAGACTTTTTTGTTCGTTAATTTTATTATTTCTTTATTTAATTAAAATAAAAGCCAGCTGTAGTGTTGATTTCAAAATAGTTTTATTATTTAAATGGGGTTCTAAATAATGTAATTAAATAATGGCCCCACTGCTGAACGAAGGCCCTCTTCCTGGAATGAGATTAAAAATTTAAAAAAAACATGCGAATTGGGAACCTCCACCTTTTTTGAAGTCAGTTAATATTCTGTCAATAATAATTGACAAGTATTATGATATCATCTTACAACAGTTGTTGTCGCTACATCTACAGTATCTTCCCCACATTGCGGTTGTTACCGCTATGTGCGGGTTATCATAGTACGGGAATGGCATGTAGAATAGGCAAGTTAACAATGTGTTGATACAATAACATAATAACAGCAATGAGTAAAGGTTGTTTCACGGAATTGTATCGACGCGTTTGTTCGCTATAAAGTCAAATAAAAATCTATCTATCTGAACGGATTTTAATGCGGATTTTACCACTATATTGAACGATTCCAAGGGAATATCTAATGGTATGATTGTTACGTTTTTGTGCAAGTTACTTATTGACCTGGACAAGGGCAGGGCGGCCGCTAGTATACTATAGTATTCTAAAGGTAAAACATTGTCTGTCTACTGCGGTTGAAATAGCTAAACAAGTGAACTAATTTTGCCTGGAAATAAGGCAACTATTTTTTTCAAAGAACGTTAAGCTGATGAAATAGGGATTCAAACTTTGCCTGCGAGTGGAGTCGCGTGGATCAGCTAGTATCATTAACGTAATTATTATCAATCTGCTTCAGTAGGCTTATGGTATGTGGTATGTGGACCTTCAATTCTGACAAAGCACAGTTCTTAGTAACGGCTTCAAATTTGGTATGTCTAGTAAATAGTATCAGTGGTGTATTTCGTTTCTCAGTATAGATAGTTTAAGGTACGGTATTACATTATGATCCCTTTTAATAGAAAGGAAACATGTAACAACATCAACTTGATTTAAGTGTTCTTCAAAATAAACAAGCCTTTTGTTTCAATAGTCGGAACAAGTGATCATGCTGTTTTGGTAACGAAGCACTATCTGAAAGTGATAGCAAATGTGTGAACGAAATTGACAAAATTTTACTTATAATTATATGTATATGAAATAAGGAAATATATTTTTATCAATAGATGCAATATTAAAATATTGCAGGTTTTTTAAGAACTTGTAAATATGCTGCCATGTAAAATTATCCAGTCATAAAAGTAATGAACATACAATTATAATTATACAGAACGTTAAACAAAAATAATATTCATGATTAAAAAAATACATGATCGAAAAGGACAGATTCGATATCCTGTCAATCTTCATCAGTTAGGCCGCTGAAAGGACCTATCCATTTAGCAATTTTCTTCCCTATAATACGAATAAATGAAAATGTGAGTCGACGTGTTTCGGCCCTTTAACGTATTCTTGTGAATGTTATACCCGATTTAATAGGTTTTAAGAATATGGATTGAGTTGTAGAAGAAAGAAAAAAGAAATTGTCGCTGCGCGTACGAAAATCGTCTTTTTTGCATATTATACAGCAGACACAAAAAACTACTTTTGTTAGAAAATAACCAGATATTATTTTTTTATTCACGAATTTGAATATAAGCTCTTTAAGCATTTAATGAATGATTTAGCTGTTTTACAGTACGGTGCCTATCGAAATAACAATAAAAACTGTATCACGGTCGAAAATATTAACTATGAAATAGCATGTAGCGACTCCTGCAAGCGCGGGGACGAAATGTAAATTTTTATATTATTATTCAATGTTAAAGACTTTTCAAGAAGACCGACAACTTTAATCTTTCTATTAAAGAAAACACCTTTTCATCGAAATTACATATGATACACAGAATCACACTTCCTTCTCATAGGGGCAGTGGGCAAAAGCAATAAATTCAAATACTACATGACTTACCATGATAAATAAAATTATCATTGAAATTATTAATGTTCCTTCTAATCTTTTAATATAACACAATATTCAAAAATATGAATGCAAATGTCAAACCGAAACGTACATTTCATGCATTTCATTGAGTACAACATAAGTATACATAGGGACATGAGTCTGTACACCGACAGGATAAAGAGTACTCTAGGGAACCTTCACCATTCGTACTTATCAGCCATTTGTCTGATATTTAAAGTACAGGCTGATAATTCTTGTTCACTGTACTTATTTCTCGTTAATTTTGAGTTGGTTTTTTAAAATATGTAATACTTTAACTTGACAGACCTTTACAAAGGTAATCTTATAGACTAAAGTAATTAAAGATGTTGTATTACCATTTTACACAATATTATGGATTTTGCTACATACTGAGAAAATAAATTACTATATGCATGTGTGAAGTTTCTTTTTAATTTAAAACTAGAATTAACTTAACTTAGAATACGCAGTATTAATAAACTATAAAGTTCTACTAACTCAAAGAACCCCGTAAATAATACTCGCATTCGAATAAATAAATTCCGAATGAAAATATTTCCCGTTTGGAATTATGGAATCCACAAAAATTTCTCCATTTACGTAAATATGGCCGAGTCACGGTGAAATTAGGCGCACCCTGTAACGTTATTAATGACTTTCCGATATTGCCTTCACTCTGCCTCTGAATTTAATAACCTACCCCAAATTTTAGAAATCGGCGTCTTTTTATTATCAGCCTTGGACGCTGACTTAATTTCGGGATTGAATTCAGTTCTCGGAAGTCTATTTTTGTGGTTTTGATAGGTGTTTATTATGGAGATTTTTAAGAAAACCATTGATTCAGATGAAAATTATTTTAATTTTAGAACAAGACGTTTTGGCTCTAGAAAGTTTGACATTAAATTAATTGTAAACAAGTTTTAAAATTGATTATTGTTAAAATTGATGCCTTATTGTTATGTTTAAAGTAATTAATTTTCGTTTTCATTGCATCAAAAAATAGATTGTGTAGGTTCCATTGTATAGTTTTGTAATTTCTCATAATCCATAACAAAACATAATCTATGTATGTGGCTTTTTGGTGTTGTCTGTATGTCCGCTGTATACTAAGCTTGAAATAAACAAACAAATATATTTTAAAAGTTTTCTGTAATGTTATTTACTGATACAAAAGTTCATCCATTAAAAGAAATAATTAAAAGGTAGCCAGTATTGATGTAACTTTGTAGTGAAACGTACTTTACGGCTCTCAAGCCAGATTGAGTTGTTCCCTCGTTGCGGTCGAGGAATCTTTTGTTCCCCCTTTCCGAACCATCAAATACACCTTGTTGCGGCTTGGAAAGGACCCTTATGGGTTTCCATTAAGACCGTATGGTGTAAATGTTTCGGAGATACTTTGTTTATGTTCCATGTAACATCGGGCACATTAGGTGCAGGTTTTATTTATCGTTAAAGCACATTAGTGACCATAATTTAGAAAGTGTATTTGTTTTATTTTTATGCAAAATCATTTAGAAAAGTATTATTGTGGTAGAATACTTGATGAATCAAATTTTTTTAATCATTTTGGTTACCAAATGACGTTTTAAAATTTGTTTCACACGAAGTCGTTGCATTGAACTTTAAAAACTAAAATATAACTATAATAATATGATTATTATTTTCTAATAGAAAATAGTGAAAGCAAAGTTCACAATCACTTCAAATTAGTGTCATCTAATCTTAGTTTTCTATTGAGTAAATCACTAAAACTTTCTAAATGACGTATATTCATTGCGACGTAAATCTCCCACTGAAAGTGTTCGAAACAGCTCAATTTAAAACTAAATAGACCGTTAGCCAACAACTTAGAAACATCCATTAACTTTGAGATTAATATAAGACGTAAGACAGTGTCCGACCCCTATCCAAACTTACTACGTTGGTCAAAGGCCTTCGATTAATGAGACGCTTTAAAGCCTAAAGACGGGTTTACGAAACACAAACACTATGAAATATACATGCAACAAGTTTCTTGATAACATCGCACGTAATAAAAAACGATCTTTTCAACATTGTTGTGTATTCAATCAAATGTGAGATTGAATAAAACTGCAATGTTTAAATTCTAAATACACGAATATTTTTTTACAGCTATTTATACAAAGTCTACGATTCATTCAAAAGAATCTGTTGCAAATCGAGCGTGAAAATATGTGTTTTGAATATGATAGCAGTATTTTTCTAAGCTTTAGCATTTATTTTTTGATACAGAATATTTTTTGAGACAACATTTTTAGTAAAATCTACTAAGATTAATAAAATCTTAAACTCTACGTATTATATATGGACGCTGTATTTTATTGATGGAGACAATGTAAGACATTTATTAAAATTTAGACAGAACTGCTTTGATTAAATTATTTTATAATTAGATATAACAATACATAATATTGTTCAACAAACATTTCCTAGTGAGAAGAAACTTTACTGTCAAATCTCTCAGGACTTCATAAATCCAAAATATCCTTGAACATTCTTAACTTAATTTCCTAAGGTCATTTATTGAGAGCTAACTTTATGACGGATGTAAAGTTTCAGTGTCAAAGGTCGCTGAGAATTTATTGTTCAATGTTTTAGGACAGATTTAGATAATTGCTACAAACATCAAGGGTGTAGATTATTTACAATACTGTTCATTATTTGGTGATTTGAAAGATGTATCACCTATGGGATAAAATTAATTAACTATAATTTTAATACTATTTCTATTTATCTATTTCTATTTTGTTTCAGGAGCGGAATGCAACAGAATCCTAATTACAAAAATATGAAGGTAAGGTTTTGTTATTACCTAACTTTTTATTCGTATTGAATTTAATGATTCAACAAAACATAGCGCTTTCTATGTCTTAAAGACTATTATGCTGTTTATTTGTATGACTATTGACAAATATATGAAAGAAATAAGGAAACAAAGATGTTCCTTATAACCGTACAACTCTTACATTAAGACGTATGTTGTGTTGTCTAAACTTAACAAAATCTTAAAATCCGGAACTAAATCACTAAAGAGACATTCAGGGAGTACTTTCAACACATTTCTTCAGACCATGTGACTCAACATTACTTAAATGTACGGCAAAGTAGAGTGCTATGCCTTAACTTATTAAGAAGACACGGGTGTTATAATTACAACAGCCTTTTACATTAAATAATTAAATATACGAAAGACGCATAAATTTGAAACAAGACAAACGTAAATTTGTACTAATACCTATATTATTAAATTATCTTAATTAGACGCTTCGTGCTTCCAGGATGTTTAACTTTCACGCTTCGAAAATACTTCACGGAACTGCCAAAGAAAATATTGACTTATGTTCCTTAATTTTTGATACAAATAAATAAAGTGAAGAAATAATTAACAGAATCGTTTTTGGAAATTTTAGTGAGAAATCAATTTTGGTGGTTTTTTATAATTGATTAGAAAGCATAAGATCCGATTATATAATTTGCCATGTTATATTTTTATGTCCCAGATTTAACATGAGATTAATATGAGCTGCTACATAAGTATGTTTTTTTAGTATATTGTCATATAATAATAGTTTTGCACAATATAAGTTGTAAAATTAAATAGTGAGACCTTTCCAACGACGGGACAGTGTAGGTTATATAAAAAGAAATGTTAAGCTATTACTATCCCAATTTCCATTCCATAAAATACATACTTAAGTTCACAAAAGATCGTATTCTTCTTAAAGTTAAAAACAAAATATATCATTATAAAACACTCATTAAAATTTTAAACGAACCATAGCGCATGCTTTTACGCGAAGTAATGTAAGACTACCATAATTAACTATAGTGCACTCCAGAGTGCTTACTATTAAGTAGTTAGAACCACGTTGTTGCGATAAATAACCCTTAAACTTTGGTTTTAGCAACTTCGTAATGCCTTCGAAGTGATCGAGAATCACTTAAACAATCATGAGGAAGGATACAGTTTTTGTTTGAGGTTACGTACGTGGTGAATTTTGAATTAGTTACATGAGTGTTGTGAAGTAGTTGGAGTAGAGGGTACTTCATTAATCTATGTATTATTGAGAAGTGTTAAAGTGTGTTTTACTGTTTTTTGATCACTTTGGTATATACTTTAGCTTTCATGAAACTATTTCCGTGAATTTATAAAACTGAAATGACAAGCAGACAGGAAGACAGGCAAACAGACAGACAAATACACTTTTGCATTCGTAAATAATAGGGATAAATATGACAGTAAGATTAATACCTACCAAATTTTTCATCAATAAGATGAAGACTATTATCGCAAATAATATCAAGAAACTGTAGAATATCCGTAGACGTTCTATTGAACCATTGTTCATAAGATAGAGCAAGTTACGAGTCTCCAGTCCGATAAATGGGGACGCTTCCATCAAGTGTTTACTTTGAATTCTCATCAAAATTTGTTGAGTGACTTGTACAATGTTCCGGGTGTTTGATATCAACTTCTAAAGCCTCCTTACCTGTGCCTATCAAATTTTAGCGCTGAAGTTACGATTCGGAAACGTTTAGGCCAGTTTGAATTTTTGAATTGTTCTCTAACTTTCTGGTTGGATGGACAATTAGGAATGGTTGATATAAAGTTTCTTTTCGGTTGGATAAAAGCGTTAAAATTGGATTGTTATTGTAATTTCTGTTTAAAACGAGTCTTTATATTTGAGAGAGTGTGTTTGATTTATGTTGAGCCCAAAATAGTTCATCAACAACTTTCACATTGCCTGACTAGTATTGACTGTAACGTAATATTTCACGAGAATTACCGCATAATTCTGTGTTGAAGGTAAATAGTGCAGGATTGCGTTTTATACCGAATTTCTGTACGATATTAGTTTGTCTATGATTGAAATGTAGTTGATTTTGCAGATGTTATGGGAGTTGAGGCTATTTTTGGTCTTGGTGTTGTATTAAATTTACTAAAGCTATTTATAACAGATTTTCTTGGTAATTTCTCCTCTAAATTTCTTCTTCGTGAGAAATATTCGACTTGTACTAAGTAAATGTTAAGTTTCAGTTTATAGACATTTAGGACATCACACTAAAGTACATGGCGAACGAAACGTCTGAACATTTTTTTAATACTTTGTTAGTCCCCATGATAAGTGCTCTAAAAAGAAGTACATCTTCTACGGACAATTAATACACATAATTAAGTTTTTGTCACTAACCATACTCATATAAAAACGTGTTTATATACGCGTAAGTATGACTCAACCGATTTGGAAAAAAATATGGAATGATAGATAAAATTTCGAAAAAGAATATAAAGTAGTCATTTTTACAAACAGGGCGAAGCTTGCAGAGCAATAATGTAAAAAAAAAACTTACGTAATCAGAAGTATTATAGGTAAATTAGGAATAAAAATATACAAACCTCAGAAAGTAATTTCCTGTTTCATTGTAAAACTAAAAAGAACTAGCTCTTTAAACCTACTAAGCGATTGCAAAATCCCACGCCGGATTATCAACACGACAGATATTTACTTTTAACGGATTACTCTACATTTTTTGCGTTTTTACGCTCGCGATATGAACGGTGAAAAGTCAACTTGTCAGATTAAAAAAGTGAAATAATAATCCACGATGTATAAACCTCGGTTTAATTTACGACGCGTAACATATTTTATTCGAGAAAATCTTTGGGTAAAATGTAAATTTACATACTTGCTTTCAAATTATCTTTGAGGACGGGTGTATCGAAATACCAGTTAATACGATCTCTAGATCACTTCATTCGTAAGATATACTTTTCCATTATTTTATATTTATCCGCACGTTTGTTATACACGTCAGTATAATAAATGTAGAGGTGTGTGTGAAGTGTACCCGTCCACGTTTCTCAGTTTAATAGTTTCATATAGCGAACAAGTTTCTTGTCATATAATTTGAACATAAAATTTCGTTCTAAGAATGCAGAAAAATCTTTTGAAAGTAAACTATTACAAATAATTAAACAAAATAAAAAGCTAAAACTACTTTCAGAAACCTGTGAATCTTACCAAATAGCATTGATCAGCAATCATAAGCAATGCGGTGCGCGCGGTGGTGCAATTCTCTATCACTATCGACTACCGATAGCCGGTTAGCTATAGTGATATGTTGTACGAAAATCTGATCAGCGCCCCCAACGGGCGCCTTGGCAACTAGATTTGCAGCACATTTTACCTATCAAACGTTCGATACTCGATAGTACTGACCATAAAGAATCGCGCTACTGATAGCTAGACGGGTCAAATCTTCTACTCATTTCCTTTTACACAGTCAAGATCAGTGACACAAAGAAGTGAGCTAATTTACATAGACTGAATAGGGTTGGGTCTTGGGATAGATTGAGGCCTATATTTAGAAGTGTATTCTGTACAGTACAAACAATAGTGAAAAGCGAGTTGTAGGACAATAGACTCGCTTTCCATTACGTGATGTATGTACGGCTAATTTTCTTCTATGCTTTTTCTGCTCGAGTATATAATCTTCAGTCAATGTTTTCCAAGTCTTTGTTTACCTATTCTTTATAAATGATGACTAGGATCAATGTGTAATTAGTTTTTTAACCACATAAATTCTTAGATATACTCTTGCTTATAAAATTATATCAAAACGTGTAAGCGTCTGAAAGTTGGTTTAAATGTGCAAGGTTTGTTCAGTAAGGACGAGAGTGTCTCTGCTCTGAGGTATTTCTGGCTGAAATGCGGCTTTTTAATTGGTTTATCTAAATTTTAATTGGTTTGTCTTCTTAATGCGTGAACAATAATTAATAATCATATCGCATACACTAATGGCCTATTTGTATCAAAACTGTAAATACCCATTCCCGCGGCCTCTCAGGAAACGGTGGTCGGCTTAATACATTGCTTGATTTATGAGTCATGCTCAACTCATGCCGAACTTCTAACTTAATACACCCACTAAATATTTCAGACCGTTTTACATAAACTAACCACAAATGTCTACCAATGTACTTACTAACATCTTTAGTATCTAGAAGCAACCGAACTTAGGGTATTTATTCACTCCAACTTTACTTGCGAGAACTTTTAAAGTACTCAACTACTGTTCGCTTCGTGTAACAAAGGTAGTTGGGCTGAGTCGAGTCTAACAAATGGGCATTGGACGGAATTAAATGGTGGGGAAACTGATGGTCCCTGATCTTTTGTTATGCTAATATTTGCCCTCCGGAGATGACAAATTGTGATGCATTCAAAAACCCTACGGGCGTAGGACGACGAACCGTGACGGATGTAGTTGGCCTCGAATAAAAACTTCCTATCTTAGAAATATAGCCCTTTGGGAGTCGTGAGGGTGTTTTTCTTTTTTAGCTGTGTTTAAGGTTTTTGTGTTGATGCAAAACATGTGTGGTGTGCCAGTAGCAATAGGGTAGTTGACTACCAGTCAAATCATCTCTTTATGAAATGTCAAAATCGATTTTAGTATAGAACTACAGTAACGTCACGATATAGTATTTTAGTTGGGATCAAATGAGTGCCGATTATAATGTTTCAGTTTGTAATTAATTTAAACTTTATTAAGAAATAAAAATTACATACTACCTTACATATTACTTATCTTGGATAAACCTTTAAGTACGTTTCGTACGTAAGTACAAAATTAATAATTTTCTGTTAACTCATTCAACTACCTAATTGTGTATTGTGTAGGAGTCCTAGATCCTGACCAATGTCATTCAGTGATGTCACACTTGGTTAGATTGAAGTAGGGATTACGGGTGGAAATTCACCGTTATATTGAACGTAAATAGGGTACGCGGAAGGTAATACAGTATTGTGTATGCGTGGGTGTGCCGTGATTACAGTGTACAGATTAAATTTGTTACGAAAATAGATTAAATAATGGATTGAGGGCCAGTTTCAAGACTGATAAGAAACGGATAACCTATATAAATGTATGTACACCAAATTTCCAATAAAAAGTGAAGTGTTAAAGATAGCGACATTCCGTTTTTTACGAATCACTGACTCCTCAAAGAAGTAATAAAACATGTTTCTTTAACATATTATTATGCATGTAATTACTTGTTAATTAGAACTTAAAGATAACCTCGCGAGGTCAGTATTGTCAATTGACTGATATAAGTCAGAATTATTTAATAGTCAATTGACGAGTTCAGGTTTAAAACAATAAAATATATTAACATCGTAACATTATGTATATTATCATAATAAATCAAAAGACAGATTATTTTGTTTCTTAGCAATTTAAGCAACTCGTAAGTCCTTTTTTATGCGAAGTGATTCAGTATCATTCACAGTTACTAAAAACTTAACATAACACGAGGTCGGCTACTATGTAAGAGTAGATTGACGCCACAAAGAAAATTTATTAGCTAATAATATTTTGCAACTACAACTACTTATAATATTTTGCAGGATATATTTAAGACCTTCGGCAATTTACACTTAAATTATTCTAGTCAATTTGCTCTATAAATGTCACAAAAAGACAAATCCAGCTTCTTATGCTTTGATACTTGCAATATTAGATTGCACTCCTTTGATATAAACATAGGTAAGCGTATATTCCATAACACAATTCCATTTACATATCGGCTTGGAAACCCGTACAGGGTTTTGTGGTATGAACTATTCACATAGCCGCGCGTTTTACAACTACGTGATAGTATTGGAAGCCGTGCAAAACCGCACTTGGATTAGGTAACACCCTACCTTAGATGTCCTGTATAAAAAGTTCTGCGTTTAACTGCAATACTAATAATTAAAAGGTAGGTAAGTAGTAGGTAGAAGTAATCAAAAGGTACGACCCCTTTTTTACAAAAACTCAATGACGTTAAATGAGCGTTTGACATTTGGAAGAACTAGAAAAATAGTTCTTGCGGAAAACACTAGAGGCCTTGTTAAATTGTATGTTTTTTAATAATTTTAAAAAATAAGAATTTTTTGATAGGGAACCGATCGATAGGCAATCGTAAAAGTTTACACCCTGCTTGTTAATGCATCTAAAATTAAACAGTAACCTACGATGGCAACTCTTTAAAAAGTTCAGTACAGATCAAAATTGCCCGTTAATCCATTAAAATACAGAAATATAACTCAACACCTCGATTTAATTATAGCTCAAATCAAAGATTAACCTTTACTCAATTAAACTAAGCTTTAAATTGCTGTTCTACAGAGGTTTCATTAAAAGGATAATATAGAATCTGAATTTTCATTAACTGGCTATAAAAGCTTGTCTTGATAATCCTCTATTTGTCTCTTAGTTCCCGAAACTAATGGATTTTCATTCTCCGAACATTTTATGAGTGAAGGCCTACAAAGGAAGTTATCTTCAAAGTGATCATTGCTATTGACAATGTTTCTATTTCTAGCTTTCGCTCGCAATTTCACTCGTTTTGAAAGGTTTTACCGGGTTCACTGGTGAAATAAAAAGTACTAGTGAAATATAAGCATATTTTAGAATGAAAAAAATAAATAAACACCGTCATTTGTTTCAAATATCTTTACCTATTCTGTAAACCTAAAATAATTGTTGTTAATTTTAACGGTTTTTTAGTTGCTACGAGTCAAATTAAGAAAATAATTAAGCAACCAATTTCACATATAGCCGTAGTTGAAGTAGACGTTACTAATTTACGTTACAAACTAATTCAATCTTGTAACACAGAAACATTTATAGAATAAAACATTTATTTAAAGAAAGTAAAATGATTACCTTTGTACACTATCTACACGTTTTCGTAAATACAAATCCCTATATCCAAATCTATGTGACGATCTGAAATATTCTACAAAATGAACTTTCTACATTTTGGTACAGTACGTGGCCGCGTGGGCGAGTCTTCTGAACTTTGTCGTCGGCTTTTATAAAGTCATAGGGGCGCCAAATGTACACTGAATCCTGTTTGTGGTCCCACAAGAATAATACATGCGGGTTAGTACCATACTGCCAACTTAGCTCGCCTAAGTGCAAGCCATATCTGTGCTTGTATTTTCTTGTTCAATTTCTTCTAACTTTGTAGGAAAGAGGAAAGAATTTGTCTTCAAGTTTTATATATCGTATGAGATTATTATTTGATTCAATTGCAAAAAGGTTATTTGTAATACTTTTCACTTTACTATTTATTTGTACGTATCTGTTTCTCAATAACACATAAAATAAATTTAAAGCGGGCTCTAGCGGGCTTCGCCGGAACAATTTTTGCAGTACATTATAACTGTCAAACTCTCGACATTCGATGATACTGACTGCAGTGAATCAAACTAATATGGACCGTGTACCAAGGTATGGTACCATGATACTGTCTCGAGTATTTGACGTTAATTAAAACTATTTGACGTCAATAAGTTCTTTAAACCTGCACTATCTATAGGTCTGATATAGGTATATCTATAGGTGCTAATCGCGGGACAGCCATTTAAAGTAAGAGAATGCTACTGCACTAAATCTACGCCGTATATGACTTTTCATGCAACACAAACAAAGTATTGTTAGCTAGTAACAATAAAAGTTCACGAGGTAGCGATCAGGTGTGTTGAGAGTAAAACTATCGTTTCAAGCCATTTGCTTAACGGTTTTTCAAAAGTATTGGTTGTTGAGTCACTACACTCACTACTGACAATGTACGTAGTTCAAAAACTAAAGGGATTATGGTTTTATATGGCTCTTTCACGTTTGTTTGTGTGAAAGCAATTATTCAACTGCAATATATTCTTCTAGTTATTCTTATCATTGTTGATGTTGATATTTGATGCTTTTAGGCAAAGCTGTCGTTTTGTCAAAATTAAATGTAAAAACCGTAAAGGTCACATAATATTTTTATGTTTTCATTATGTGTTATTAATGTTTGCTTGATAATAATAACAAATAAAGCGATAAGCGTCTGTAGTTAAGTAATCCACTTAATGTTTCCAAAATTCAATAAACGAAAAATCTTATGTGTGTAAGTGACATCCACTCACATATATCTTTCAGAATGTTCGACCTTTCGCAACGCATCATTTTCTGAGTAACATTTCTCAGTATCTTGTAGTGTCCGTGAGTAGGAGTGCCTAAATTCTCTTAAGTCCTACTGAGACGTGTCAGTGTTAATAAAAAAGGAATATGTGAAGGCGGCCTGAATCAAGACGCAGGGAGAGAACGCAACTCGACACCAAAATAATCCTCTTATCCTAATATGAGATGGAAACCTTTTTATATGAGTAGACACATAACGTACTAGCTTTTGCGAGTGACTTCGGCCGGATCACGTAGAAAATACGATGTTTCGTACAATAAGTATTCTTCTAACATAATTTCCGCTTTAAGGGATTAATTTTTGGGAATACAAAAGTACAATGACCACATATAAGTCAACATACATTTTTGTTTTATTGTTCACATATAATTGCGCTAGTGTCTGTATCATAATTAGGAAACTAACTGAGATGCGGACGTTCCAGAAACGGACTGCCGCTTTGTAGCATAAGACATGAGCTAGAACAACGTTGGCATTACATCGAGCTTAAGAAAGATATTTAAAGAGAGATACACGCAAAAGAATCTATGGACAATACTTTAATCGAATTTGACGCTTCACGAATGCAATGTTAATTCGGCATTTTAACCAAAAGCTAAACAAAACCGACGGACTTTTTTCAGTATATAGAAATGTTGTGAGTATGAGTGCAATGTGCTTCGTATGTCACGAGAGAATGTATGTATTTTCTGAGGCATTTTAAGCCAGGCCTTAGGTTGGTTTTCTTCGCTATGTTTTTAGTAACGACGTTCTTGAGTGATTGCTTTTTGTTTTGCTGTTCACCTTTTTGGATGTCGCCATGTTATATGGTATGATGATTTATTAGGTACTGTATTTTGCGACTAAGTATAGTTTGAGTGTGTCATGTCAGGTTTTTTAAGATAAGTATTATTAAAATTTGATGATCTTATCATTTATACACTTGCTTTTTAGATGCACGAGTTGTGATTAATAATTTCATGCTAGTGATAAAGGTACCAGAGTTCCATAGACCTAAAATGCTTGACATTATGAGTCGTTTCCAAATGATTACTTATTTTAGAAACAACAACGTGTTTTGAAACAAAATGTAACATGAAATATACTCACAAAGTGAATTCTAAATGACAATAATGAAAGAACACGTTGCACCAAATGAGCAAAGGAACAAGTTTCTTTCAGTGAAAATGCCGAGCATTTCTGAAACTAATATTCTTCAAACAGAAAACTCTCAATTACCTTCACTTTGCTAGACTAGTTATTGAAGTTTCCTTGCCAGATAACCGTAAGGTTGCCTTTCCAACGGGGATGTGCGAGGATGCGTACCAAGGAATGTGTTGATTAAAAACCACTAGAATCAATTACGTTCATAGCTTCTCGGTGCAGTTCTAGCAGAAACAGTTTGGCAGAGTTAGGTTCTATTAGCTCATCATTTTATTAGCGCAGCATTTATTCAATGCATGGTTAGTGATCAACGTAGTGTCAATATTGTTCAGCCGTCCGAAAACCTTCGAATGTCTGAAGTCGTTAAAAATCATCCTTATTGACAAGAACTGAGACCGACTTTCTCGTGCCCTCGGAACCACGAAAACGTTCAGCTAAAATAACCCTATTCAACCATTATTCACCCATCTTATGGTAGTACGCGTTAAAGTTGTCTAGCCTAATTAATGGTCGGCAAATGTGCGTCAAGTTGCGATCGTAATCAAGCGATCGGGAAATGTGTAAGGGAGTACATTTGCCTACATTTCTGAGCTTGGTAACACATCCTCGTGCCGTATATTTCTCGCACACCGTTCACCACTAGCACATTTCTTGATGGAAACACTACCACAGTTTTACAGCTCTTATAGTGCATCCTCGCGCCACCCAGCTAACTCATACATCTCCGGTAAGCCTTAGACAACCAGCCTTAAACAATCTCAATTGGTTAAGAAAATGTTCCATTAATAGTACTCCCAATTAACAGTAAATTGTCAACATTGATCTGATTCGGTCTACCGTTTATAATAGACCTCTTGATCTATCAAATTGGCAATTATGCTTACACAATTGATGGAACCCTTTGAAATATCTTTTTGTAATTGGGAATGCCCAATATTGGTATTGTTACGTTTATATTGAAATATATTTTGCAATAACGTTGAGCAGGTATCTATTTGGAAAATTAAAACCTTTTTTTACTAATGATGTTTACCTTGTAACAAAAGTGCGAGTGCAGTAGGAATGGGACCAGCTGTAGAAATAATGCTTGGCAAAAACAATTGGCAAAAGTGTACAGTAGCGTGATTCTGTACAGTCGGTACTGTCGAGTATCGAAATTTTGACAAAATATTTCCTACGACACCCGTCAGAGGCGCTGATCAGATTTTCATACAAAATTTCTCGATGACAGGTCGGTTGTCGGTAGTCAATAGTAGTAGAGAATCAAGCTACAGTACCTCGATTGTCTATCACTATCGACTACCTACAACCGGCTAGCTATCGAAATTATGACATTTAGAATGTACTACCAAAAATGTTTCCTACGACACCCGTCAGAGGCGCTGATGAGATTTTCATACAAAATTTCTCGATGACAGTTCGGTTGTCGGTAGTCGATAGTAGTAGAGAATCGAGGCACAGTATCCGTAAAATTGCAAGAGAGATTTTCAAGTAAACTAGTAAGAAGACCTTTATCTATCAACTAGCCGATCCGTGCAACTTCGCTTGCGTCACATAAAAGAGCCATGCTTTTTCCCGTTCTTGTAACATTTTTCACTGGTGCTCTGCTCCTATTGGTTGTAGCGTGATGATATATAGCCTATAGCCTGCTTCGATAAATGGGCTATCTAACACTGAAAGAAATTTTCAAATCGGACCTGTAGTTACTGAGATTAGCGCGTTCAAACAAACAAACAATCAAACAAACAAACTCTTCAGCTTTATAATATTAGTATAGATTTATAGGACAAACTACAAAAATATCCAACAAATTTAGTCACTGACATTCTGACAAATACACACACCCAAAAGCTCTTATTCATAAATGTTTGCAATCTAGTATGCATTTCAATAAATAAAGCCAGTCAAACAATGCCCCATTCATTGGTATGGACATTTCAGCCAACCATTTGTTCGTTATAAACAGTGTATTATTCAATACTAATTTAGCGCCACTGATTTGTTAGTGTGTTATAATTTGACATGGTATAGTGAATGTTGTACGATTCGAGCATTGGGAATATAATTTACTGTTGAAATGATGTAATGTTTAAGCAATATATGCATAGGATAATTATTATTCAAAGAATTAGTAATTGGTCGTTATTGATATTTCTTATAGAGAAAGTTTAAATAGCCTTGTATAGAAAACCGATGTTTAAAGAAGTTTTAAAAGCTATACGTTTGCAACAAAAAAAAGAAATTAAAATGTTAGCCATGTTGCTACAAAGTCTAAGATGTGTACTTGTAAAGTGAAAAGTTCAGACTATAGTTTAACAAAATGTAACAATGAGTGAATTTTCAATAGAGCAGCTATTGCTGCGCGTTACTACTTGTTAAGAAATACGAGAAACATTTTGTTACTACAGACGTTATACAATCACTGAACATAAAAAGGAGCACCTTCTAGTAAAATCTCAGAGAAAATAAAAACGAAATCCCGCACATAAACACGAATTCTATACAGTAATAAACACGACACAAAACTTTCACCCGCAAACTTCTTTAAGTCCCTAAACCGGAGAAAATCAAGGAATCCACACGCGTTTCCTTGCCTTTCGTATTCATGTCATATTGAAGACGCGACAATGTGTTAGTTAGACCCTCCGACCTGCAAGGGATCCCATACCGCGGTCGTCCCTTATCTAATAAGAATGAAAAATTGTTCCCGACCATGATTGAGAGGTGAAGTTTTTTTTTTATTTACGATAGATTCCTTCCTTGTATCGTGTAGAATGACGTATTAGGATCCCGATTTGGTATTGTGGGTAGCCTGATATTGATTGCGCGGTCGGTCAAGATCGCTTATTTTCGGAAATGGGGAGGTTATTGCAGTGTCCATGAGTTATACGCTCCCACCCGCTGTTTTGCTCTAGTGGTATAAAGATGATAAGTTACATATTATCTTGTTAAAGTGTTTCATATTTTATGAAGAAAGGCACTAATAAAAGGCCAATTACATGAAGCGTAATGTATATATACATTACGCTTCATACAGTATCATCTTTGTGTTTACTTTAAGCACATTGTTGGCACGAAGTAGTGGGGACATAATCAGAAGTCCATGTAGAGACATTCATGCCAAAATATAGATTAAAAATATATATAAAATGTAAAAGAAATTGCGATTTCTGGCTGAACTTTAAATAGCTAATAATAGAGCTTATTTCTAATTTTATATCTTATTTACAGAAATATATTATTAGAACATTTTGTTCCTAATCATTTTCCAGCTAAAAACAACAATAAGTATAAAAATACCAACCAAACGTATTCCGAAAACTGGTCAACAACATTACGTAGCTATTTTCCATCGAAGAGCGATACAAATGGTCTAATTGCCATCGGAATTGCTTCAAGCAAATTACAGCAACGGCACGTTGAATTTAAATGTGCTTAGCCGTGATGTATAGCCTAAGCTTCAACAACGGACCAAACAAATGTCTGAGTAAATTAGGCCTGATTTACACTTACTATGTAGACACGTTTCACCAAGGGGATAATTCTTAATTTCCGTTCATACATATTACATTATGTTTGCAGGATATCTACATTATTCACTTCTAGTTAGAAGTGTAGATATAGTTAGGAATGGCGTTCTGTGTAATTCTCTGCAGTCGCTATCGACCGTTTGACATTTAAAATGTACTGCCAAAGTAGTTTCAACGGAACCCACTAGAGGCGCTGATAAAATTTTGCTGCAGTAGAGAATCGAGCTACCGTAACGCTGGTTTTGATACTTTCTTAATAACTTTTTAGAGTGTTGCGTGATGCAAAGAAAGGTATTTTCATACTGTAGGAAGAGTAGATTCAAGTTTAGCTTCTAACTGATACCGTCATAGCCTGAATACTTGTGTTATAATTGTAGAAAACATCAACTTTAAAATATATGAATGTTAATGACCATGTTTAAATGATCAACGAATATTATGTTTGCTTTTCGACAATATCACGGGGAAATGAATTTCTATGGAAATGAGCACGTTCTACGTAGATATTTAAATAAACACGTGTAGCAAGCTTAATAATAATAAATGATTATACTGAGCAGCGTAATTATTGGAGACTTTAAAAAGGATACGATGAACTGAGAAAACGTGTTAAAAACAGCTAAAATAAAAAGAACTGAAGACGAATTTTAATCACCTCTCTGCTCCTTGTATAATGAAATTTCCAGATAAAACACCTTAACGCTCATAAAAAAATATATAACAGGTAAATTAAACTTCTATTTCTTCGTAATTTCGTGGAATATATGAAGGAAAAGCCATGTACAGACTTTACGTTGATTTGTAAGCGGTAAGCTGTGTAATCTAATATTTACAGTAGAAACCACGGGCGGTCTGTAATTATGACGAACAAGGTAACGTTATTTGCAAAACGTGACGTCGGTGTAACATAAATGTATTTATTCGTATGGAAATTCGGGGAGTAATGGTCTGATGTTTTTTATTTTTTGTTGGAAAACGATTGTACGGGTGATGTTTCGTTCCTACCGCGCTTAATTGATACTTCTTTTATATTTGTTTGTATACAAGCTTCTGTTTGCGACTTTGTCCATAAGAAATCGCGAAATAAAAAGTATGATGATATATTTCGGTAGTATAATTCTAGTTAATTGGTTGGAATAATGAATAATTAGTAGATAATAAAATATTGGTACTGCATTACTATCATTAAAATAAAAAACAAATAGTCTAGATTTTAAGAATGTATTTTTGGTCTCGCAGTATTTAAAACTATTCTTAACGAATTGAATTCCTCATGGCTATGCCTCAGATTTACTGCAGTTAGTTAGTCGCGCGGAAAGCCGTTATGCAGATCCATGCTTAGTATTCAAGTCTCTCTGTTCCACCCATCGATCATATTCCGTCGTTCTTAAAAGATGGATTGGTGTCTAGGTTTAAGTCACAATCAAACTACTATTCCATAATAAAAGAATTTATCTTAAATATACCTAACTATATTTTGTCCTTTAGTTCAAAACTTACTTAAACTCTTAATTGTTACATTTTTAATTAAGTTAACAAAAACTATTTAAAAAATTAGGTGGATACCAGTATTTTTAACAGTGTCCAGAAGTACACAATACGGGTTAAGGTTATATATAATACGATATAATGTATTACGATATATTGCATTATACCGTTAGGCAAAAGCCTCTACCATGACTTACCACTGGCTAAATATTAGTTAACTATAATATTGATATTATATAGTATCCTGTGTACTTGAATATTAAGCAAGTTCTTGAACATACTAGAGATAACGATAGTCTATTAAGCCAGTCAATCGCGGGTAAGATGATAATTCGTCTCCTAGATCTGTTAAGTGATTTTAGATGTAATAACTAAGTTAACACTTAGCTTCGACATCTATGACATATCGTATATGACAAGTTTGTCACAGTTTTCCAAGCATAATAAAGACGTTATTATTTTATCGTATGGTTAATGGTCACTCAAAGTTGCCAAAAAAGTCACCCAAACGGCCTTGAACATCGTTGAGCCATTGTCATCTTTAAAAAAACCGGGAAGTACTTTTTACTTATCCTCATAAATACGGAGATGCCGAGTTCAAATACCACAAATCGGGCACCCATCTATAGAACGCCCGCGACAATAGTTGCTTAACCCACAGATCAACTGTGAAACAATAAGCGCAACTGGCTAGAGGCGTAAAACGCGTTATAAAGAAAAAGTTAGAGGTATATTATGCTTTGGTATACTGAGAACAATGTTCAAAACCACTTTAGACTACCGTTTTCTTATTCTCGTTGCATTAGGGAAGTGAAAAAAGCGTATTTTTTCACCGTAATTTTCGGCCACAGATTCAATCAAGCAAATTTATTGTCGTCCTCTTTTACTGGGAAGAAAATGTAAATTTTTGAATAGAGCTTTCATTTTGCCACGGGCCATTTCATCTTTTTACTTTTCTTTAATGTCAGAAAAGTAATGTAAACTGAGAATTTGTTACGAGACTTAAGATATGGACCGCATTGAGGACTATTATTACGCAGGATACAAACTAAACCAACGACAAATAGTGTAAAAACTATCATATAAGAACATGGTTTTTGTTTTCATTTAGTCTCAGTTTCTTGGTAACAGATAGCTTATCAGACGGAATGTTGACAGTTATCTTCATAGATTTGTTGTCACTTTAGCACATACTCTGACGCCTATTGTCAACTGTAAAACAAGCAGTTAGCACTTATTGCAATATTGTCAGAAAAGAGAAGAACGAAGGCCAACTTACGTAAGATCTACAGCCATCCATTGAGGTATATTTTCTGGACATGATTTTTCCTTAATAATAGGATCCAATTCTAAAGTTTCTATTCTATGTATAAGCAAACGTTACTGTCTAAAATTTTGTCAATACTTACTTCAAAGATCAGCCTAAATCCTATATCTATTATTCTATAACAGAGACCCGTACTGTATGCAAATGATTCTAATGCAAGGCATTTATACCTCGTCTCATATAATACATGTAGGATTCATGCTTAAGCAAAAGGATTTACGTAATAGAGGATCAGGCTCGTCCTTAATATGACGAACTTAATCCTTCACACAATCTATTCAGGTTTGTTATTAATTAACTGATTTAATTAACCATTGTTATGTTGTAATTTTGGAACGTGTACTGGTATTAATTGAATGTAGTTTTGCAACAGCAGTTTGTGTATTCTTGTTGCTTAATTTAGCAATTTTCTTTGATGAGGTATTGAAGCGTGTTGTTATTTAGGTCGATTGCGCAGAAACTTAAAATTATATTGTCACTACGATATTTTTTACAGCTATGTATATAGAATAATAAATCTGAGAATCATCATTCTTGTAATAAAATATAATTCTTAATTAAAATATCAGTCTACGCTTGTTTTAAGTTGATGCGTGTCAAGAATAGGCTTAATCAAAACTGTAGATCTGCTTACAACAGAAAACATTCATTGAGAAATACTGAAACTAACTTAAGAAAAATACGTATGAGAAGCTACTAGTTACGATGAGATGTCTAAAAATCGATAAACACCTACTCATATTTAATATCTAGTTTTACATAACCATTCTAAGCAGTTAACTCAATAAGTATATTTAAACGACCTCACACGTCACTTCAAATTCCACTAAATAATAATCCTATTAGACTAAAGGTACAAACAACGTATGTATTTGTAAGGTTTCGAAGCGAAGTAATGCATTAGTCGTGTCACAGCGCTGTTATCGGCCCATTGATATAGTAGGGTTATGCGACCTAAATGCCAAAGGTAGTTAGGTAATGGTCCTATATTTCAGCAATGAAAGATATTTGCATTGATTAAATTGTGAAGGGGATATTTATCGCGTATTTTTGGATCACTTGCAATATTTTACAGCAATCAACCATATGGATTTTTTTAAGTTCATTAAATCATGTTTTGATCTAAATGTAATTTTAAAAATAATATAATTTAATTTAATATTTAGAGCCCTATGGACAGATTTTTTTATCAGTTTAAAAATGGATAGAGAGTATGTATTCTATTTGTGAAACTGATTTCTGGTTCTTTCCACGTCAGTACTGATTGTCTCAAAGTCGTAAGGCTCCGTGGTTTGACACACATCGATCTTATGCGTCCAAATAAATATATATAAAGTATAATTCTCCACGTCGTTAAAAGTTAGTAGTTGTTTCAAAACTCAAAGCACGCGTTGCATGACGGTACAGAGATACTATAACGAATACTGACTGAAAATCTATTCCGAGTAGGACCATTGTGCTCGTTGATGTGAAATGAGCTTTGTGAGATAGGAAACCCAATATGCCCAAGTCATGGCAGCTACATTTAAAAAAGAGCCGTTTGAATGCAGAGTGCTACCGATGAAGTAGATAAGTCAGCGCATTGGATTTCAAATGAAGCACTTCGTATTCTTTCGGATGCGTTCGGATCCATTCGGCACTCACAGGTTCACTGTGGACAAAAACTGTCAATGCTTACGAAAGGATTATGTTTTCAAACGCTTTTTCGATTTGAAAGGGTCCTTTTGTTTCCAAGTGCCGTTGTCCGACGCTCGGGTGCGTGTGTCAACTTGTTTAGAAGGATTTTCATGTTTGAATCTGTATAAATTTGATTATGCGGCGACTGTTTCCCAAGTCCCTTTTGGGGCGAAATAAGACACATTTAGATAGAGTGTAACGTAATTAAGCTTATTTATTTTGTCTAAATTTTCAAATTCAATTTGTATTAATTGACTTTCAATTTGGCCAAGTCAAAATAATTTCCAGTGCTAACCAAATACTAGACTCAAAAATGCACTATTGCGGTATCTTCATATGACTTTTCATGCTCTTTCCTTTACTCTAAGCTTAGCAAAACTAAAAGCAAAAATGCACTTTTGTTCCCTTCTCGCATTTTCACATAATAAAATTCTTTTACGATGCCAAAAGTGATAGGATAATACGTAAGGCGGTAGTCATGAGCTAATAAATTTCCTGTTTATAAACCCATTTAATTTTATATTTCAGACGTCAACCACGCTTATCCTGCTCCTCCACTTATCTCTTCACACAGTCGACGAAGGCCACGCAGTAAATCCAAGTGAGTATAAAAGTGTTCTCATTTTGTTAGCTTAATATCATTTTGTTTACTGCGACCGTAATTTGTAACTTTTGTAGCATAATAAAGGGGATTTTCGCTTCTTTGAATGTTTTGAACCTTAATCTTAAGCGACCTCCAGTGTCCGTTGCCATCGGCGTTCAGCTTAAGTTTTTCTTTGATATTATTATTAGTTGGAAACAAAGGGCAAGAACAAAGTGAAGCTAAAGATCAAATAGGATGTGAACTTTCGAGGTCAAGGGGAAGGCAATTAGGTGACTGTAATCTTTTAGTTGTTGCTAAGTTTTGGGGGTTATGGAAAGACAAAGAATGGACGGAACTGAAAGAAAGTTATTACGTAATTGACATCGAAAAGTGTTCAGTACAGTTGATAAACTTCTAGGTGACCGTACAATAGTAAAATTTGATAATACCACACTAGAATTATTATTTATAGCCAAGATTTCCATGATCAAGTCAATTTATTCTTCAATGTTAACGCTTTTGATAGATTCTGTATACATTTTTGTCGACCAATATCTCTTTGAATATAGTTATCTGGTGGAGAGAGAATGGTTTTCAAAGGAATTGTTAGATTTTTGTCATTGCCTTCATATCATACATTCTCCTTCAGATCTTACTTGGTCATGAATGAAATTGTAGTGGCTTTGCTTCTACCCACAGTACGTAAGGAGGTTTTATTTTAAACACACCCCTAATTGCTAATTTAATGACATAGGAGGTTTCAAGATGAACTCGTTAACGTCATGAAAGATTATCTTTTGAGTGTACACTCATTATAACATGTTAATATCACGGAATTTTAATGCGAAAATTCGTATTCTGTCGTCTTAAAACGTAGGTGACAAGTTTAGCTAAAGATGGAAATTTGGTAAAAGTCTAAACTGTTCTGAGAACTCATTGTCACCTTATCTCATCGTAGAGTATAAACCCTTTGTTAAGGTATTTCTTAATAACCGAACTGCAGCTGTGCACTGAAAATATGCCGTTTATTGAATCCCATTGATTTCTATTATTATTACATTATCTTCAAGTCAATTTATTATTATTTTCTGTTAAGTTTTATTCTAACCCATTACTGTCTCACGGCAGGGACTCCTTCCAAACAAGGGAGAGGTTAGGCCTTAAGTACTGGTTATCATTTAAAAACGTAAAAACAATAAATGAAGATTAAAACACTGCGGAAGATTCTTATAACGTTTCTTTTTGGCATCGTTATAACATATTACAATCTTCAGGTGTGCTCATAAATTATGACTAACATTTGGCCATGCCGACTTGTGAAAACATATTCGGAGAATGTTCTCGTATGTTTCAACCTTATTATGTTTGGATTACGTATTCCCATAGGACGGGCTTAAAAGTTGACATAGTGGTGACGGGTTGCCATCCCTTCTAACCCTTTGGCATCAAACGACATTCACAAATCTCGAGGGACTAGATAGCTATTAGCTTCGATGTCTTCCTCTGATTCTAAGATTAGTTTTAAAACGTTTGGATTTCTGGGAAATGTTAAGATGGTAAAACTAGAAATATGTTTTGTTGAAATTAGTACTTTTGAGTGCTTACCTACATAAAATCAAGCCTTCTCCCCTAGAGATAGGCAGATACCAGATGGCGCCACTTGGTACAATCCTTTCAAACTTCCTTTGCTTCGTCCATCTTCATACATCTTCAAATACAGGACAGCCGGTTACGAGTTGGTAGAGGGTTAGCTTTGCAGCTATGGCACTGAGTATTTATACCAGTTTTGCAGGATAGGAAATGGATTTGCTTCTCAAAGTATTCGTATGACTAACAAATATTTGTACTAAATTATATTTGGTTTCAACTAGGGAATTATCGAATCGCAAAAGATATTATTTTGTACATTACATAAGTTGAAACGATTCTGATATCTTTTTAAGCATGAAAAGTTCTTTAAAACGCGTATAACTAATTAAAATTAATCTGTTTGAATGAGTTTAACTTTTAAATCATTATTATTAAGAACAAAAACTTACATATTAAATATTAATGATCCATATTGAATAACCTTCTTCATTATTTATAAAACAATGGGTATAATGAATATTTCTTTTGTAATTTAAATTGGTTCGCAGCAAAAGGTAACACAAATTGATTAAAAAGTATTCGAGTTTCTTTTTGTGAGCAATATTGACTTTTGAATTATACCGGCACTTCATAAAAGTATTCAGTTACTATATTGAAATTACATTAAGATATTAATTTTGTATTTTAATTACCGAGGAAAATATAAGTACATCTTTTTTATTGTTTCAGTTATTTTGGAGAAAGTCATTCTTATATTCACATTCACCGCTTTCATATTCACCACTTTTTTTCCCATAATAATTATCTAAGATTTTTTTTAGCGCTAACTTAATTTATTGCTTGTACAAATCATAGAGAGAGCTTAAAATAGAACCTACTCTATTCTTTTGTACAGGCTCTATTCTCTGAACCTGAATAAAATGGAATGCAGCATCGTATAAGTTTGTATGAACTGTTTGAATTTAAAGCTAAGTCGACTCAAGTTGCAAAAGTTTTTATACATTTCTGTCCATGTATCAATAAAGTTTATATAACCTGTATTAGAAAAACATCAAACATTCATTATTTCAAACTGCTTCTTCAATATATTTTGTGATGTCAAACAAGATTTTACGATCCAATTTTGTCTGGATTATACTCACGTCAATGTGAACTCTTTTATTGACGACATAAAAGTCTCGTTGGAATCTTTCAATATGATACATGATGTATTACAGATATTATGACTTGGATTACAAATAACTCATTTATTGCCAAGATACCAATATCTTCTGTACGTCTCATCATTTTCTTTGACTGGTCTTGTTTACTATTGGTTTTAGGTATATCTGAAAATCTTATTTATCTTATGACAAGTGATTTAAATCGTAGATAGCTTTGACATTAGCGACTGGAATTTACTACGTTAAATAAATAGTTACGTAGACATAATAAAATATTCATTTTGATAACCACATATTACAGTCTTAAATTAAATAGAATGTGACTAATATTAAATAGAACTTATTCAAAATATTCTATTTATTTTCTGAGCTTAAAATCCTTTAAAGCCCTTTGTCAAAAGTGTTAAAAGAATGTTCTCGAAACACCACCATCTCCAACCAAACAATATCAAAATGTATTAAAATTAATCCCGTAACAAACACGTCACAAAGAAGAAACGCGAGAGCCGAAACCGTCGTGATATTATATTCAAAATTATCATTTGTTCCCAAGCCATTATACCGTCGGTAGGGCGTCAAAACATCAGCGAGATGTTTTCCCCAAAAATTATACCGCAAATAAAATTTGGTGTAACGCAAGTTTATCTACAATTTCGTTCAAAATAACGTCTTGAATATCTCATTTGACGCCGTTGAAGATTACGGTGAACTCAAACTCGGCGCCTGAGGATTTTTACATAAAATATTCATCATTGCTAAAGCCCCGAATCGCGTGCTATGTTCGTCACCTCTTTTTTCTGACGTTTTATTTGTTCCCTCTGTTTCATTAAGCATTGCCGTTATAGCTTTTATTATATCGTTGAAAGGTAATTACGGTGTACAATGAGGGCCTTTGTGTTTTTTGTTGTTTTATTTTTGAGGTGGCGAAATGTCACATGTTTAGGACAATGGATTAATATTTTTCGGTTATGTGTTATTACTTTGCAATTTTGTGGGTTTCTATGAACGCAAGGGTCGACGTTGTCGGACTAATTTAGGCTTTCGTAAACATTGCTTTTTGCTTTTTTTCGTAAAGTAATTTATTCATTAAGGTGTTAATAGTATTAAGTGTAATTAAATCATTCCTCATTTTAGATGATTGAATTATTAAAAATAAAACAATATTATCGAGTTAAATAGTGCTTGCATCTACTCCTATATTTATATCTACGTGTTCTAAAATAATAATACACGTATTCGAAACGCTGTCAAGCAAAATTGTTTTGAAATGAGTTATTTATAGTTATGACTTTTATTACAAAACTTATTCTATTAATAAAACGAAACCTATATCAACATTTTCTTAAAGAAATATTGACCTAAAATCTGGCTACGCAATAAACTAAGTTCAGTAACATAATTTACTAAGTTTTAAAGATATGATTTTCATTGATTTGCTAACTTTTACTTTTTAATATCATTGACTTCGCCTATTTCAACATTTTCGAAGTGTTTCCATCAGAATTAATTATTTAATTAACTGTTTGCGGAAATGTAAAAAAAATAATAACTCAAGTGTCTTCTTTGAAGCAACTTTTTTGAATGACCATACCGTACCATGCGGCCAAATCTGGCTGCACTGGTTTTTTTTAAGCATTACGCAATGAACCCTGTTTTTCTGTATTGATATTGTCATTCACGATCAGCTGCAGCTACTATTTAATTACTAGGATGTGTATAAAGTGTACAAAAATCACTTAATTTCATTCAATTACCAGGTTGTACGTGCATCCGCTTCACGTCGACGTACGGCAAGGAGCGCGGCACGTTCAGCAGCCCCGACTACCCGCGCCCCTATCCGCCGCGCGTCGACTGCCTGCTCTACACGTTCGTCGCCGCGCCGCACGAGATTGTCGAACTCGTCTTCACAGACTTCGATATCTACAAAGGACACCTCGAGTAAGTGGTTCGAATTTTAATCACGAACCTACAGCTGCTACACTTGCTTATTGTAACATTAAAAGTACAGGAATTATTTGCTATTGTCGGAATATTACGTTCAGTGAAATCTATTTTCAAAATTCAATCATTTAAATCTTCTTCGAGGAGGTCAGAATCATTAATTTAAACGTCTTTGATATAAATTTAGATCCCGAAAATCTATTAGAAGTGGGCTTCTGTGAAATATCTTTTGAATGGTTATAAATAGCGTTTTAATTTTATTGATATCGCAAAACAATTTTAACATATATACTTCATGGAATATTTCAATTTTTCAATTTCGTGGTAATCTTAAGCCGGTATTAGGACTGGCTTTTGAAAGCAATTTATGGTCAAAATAGCGTCCAGCGTATATTGAACTCTTAAATCTCACCTCCAATATAATAATCAAGATTATTTGTATCTGGTTTTACGTTAAAATGAACACTTTGATGACGTGTAATCATTTCGTCAATCTTGGATCAAAATTATTATATTTCTGTTAATTTGGAAACATTTCCGCAGTGTTCGGCATTTACCGATCTGGTTTCAACTTGAGGCCACAATCTTGGCTTAATTCATAGCAGGAAATTGACGTGTCTATAGCAGCAACAGTACAACGGTGTCGGATTTAAGACATTGTTATCCTTATAGTAGCCAAAGAATGTTGGTTAGAATTATGTTCTGCTTGATGGCTAGTAGTCGTGAATATAAGAGAGGGTGATAATACTGTTTTTAGGGAGTTTTTCCGGACTTCTAAATCTTCGAACTACACAAATTTAAAAAATAGAAATTCAATGTTTTATCGAACTTATGGACTAAAGTTCAGTCTATTTTAATACATGTTTATGTAATAATTAAATTACTAATTAATTGTAATACGCAGAAATAGAGACCGAAGAAAATGCGGATGTAGGCTCGTATGTTAATATGGGCGTAACTTTCCACTTATCATTTTCGAATTACCTTCACACGCACCGAGAGTCCTCATTAAACAAATGAAAGGGGTACAAACAGAGAATATTACTGCCCTTTAACGTGACAATAACCAGTCTGAGAGTTCAAGAAATGTACGTAAGGACGCATTTACATTTTCGTCACATTTGTACACATAAAGTTGGCGATGTAAACGTTTGAAGACAGCAGTTTGTGAGCGCAATAATGCTCATTTAAGTGTAAGGAATCCCTGAATACGCGACTTTCAAATTATACGACTCAGTTTATTGTTCTGTGTTTTTCTGGCAATTTATGTGAAAAGTAAAAGGGTTGGATGAAAAATATTGAACATTTAACATCACTAAAAGCCCTAATCTTAAATTTGTCTGAACCTTTTTCTACAAGAAATTAACCTAATGGATGTGAAAAAAAATCTTAAAGCAAGAGACTACAATAGGAATAAATTAATTAGGAGAAAGCTGTAACTAAAGTCTTTACACCAAAAGAACAAACCTCAGTAAGGCAAATAAAAACCCCAAAGAATTTCCTTTCCCGTAAATGAATTCAGAATCCAACTCCTAATTTCGATAATGACCCAATATCTAAAAGTAAGGCAATCAATGTAATTGCAGACGGAGAAGGAAAAAAAATCCCACACTTAAATACTTTTACTGGCGTTATTTCAATCTCACCTTACAATAGATACATCGGGAGCAAAAAATCTCATCTCGGAATTGCTCTATTCACTTCCTATCCTGAACCAATTACGACGAAATTAATGTTCCCTATACCGTGCCGGGAGGGTACTACCGTTTCTCACTCGTTTATTATTTCAAAATTAATCTGTAAAATAAAGGGAAGTAAGGTTCGGGAGGGTTAATATGACCCATAGGAATATATTATTATGAGATGTAAAAGACCTTAATGACCTCTTTGTCGCAAGCTCGTACAAAAAATTGGCTATTTGTTACGTTGTAATGCTTGAAAACCAGGTTGGTTTTAATTCATGAAATTTGTTAATGCTCTTGTTATGATTGTAGTTTATTGTAAAGAATGGTCAGAAGTAATTGTTATTAGGAATTACTTACTTCTTCGTCGAGAATTTGTTGTTAATCTTACTTCAGTAAATAAATTACAAAATATCTTTAATATGATATTGCCGAGCAATATAGTAATTGAAATTGAATCCCCAGTCGATCCATTTTGCTCATCAGAAAAATGAAATAAATATTTTTTCATTTTAATGAAACCAGTATCAGATAATCTTCCGTTATCGAAAAAATAATATCAAAAGCTATTTTCCAAGAAAATGAGTTAAGGAAATTATGGAATTACAACTCGGGGTAGTTCTCTAGTGCTTAGATACAAACTATCTTTTGTTTGGCCATCGTTTGTCTCTGTCCCAGAGCTACTATTGTTGGCCATAAATATGACGCTTTCACGTGAAAGTAAGTGGAAATTGTTCAATATGTAGGCGACGGGACGATATTTTATGCTGACGTATCTTGCTTTAACGCTCATTCTTACAAGCGGTATCTTTTCTATGATTTTTCTTTAGTTAAATAAAATATACACGAGTTAGATTAAAAACAACCTGTATCTTGTTTGTTGGAACAGGGTGTAATTTTTTCCTGGTCGGAACTACAAAAACGGTGTTTATGTTTTTCCTCTCATGAAAACAGCGTTTGCAACAACCTGCAATGTTAGTCTTTGTAAATTGATTTTGCTTCCCGCAGATTAATAAAAAAATATTATTTGATGTAAATAATTTCATATCGAATTAATTTGATAGAGATTGTATGAGATAGTAAGGGGGTTGTCGGAATTTAAGCGACTGATTGAATGCTAATCAGACCAAAGATACCTCTGTATCAGCATGCTTGGGCCGTGTCTCGGCTTTCATGTCACGTCCAATAACATTTCTTTACGGGGCATTCTGAATAATAATATCTATTTACGTTTTGGTTTGTTTGGAATTCAAAATAAACTACAGACGAGGTAGTAATTGGTTGTTGAAGGTTGATGTAATTATTTTGGTCTCATGGTTTTTCATAAAATTCAAGTAGTCATTTGTATTGTTACTCGTTTTTCTTTTGAACTATTTCATTTTTTAATTAAACCAACTATATTATCTCCTCACACTAATAAGATTTTAATTACTTTAAAACGCTAGAAGACTAAAATTAAGTCAACGAGTACCTAAAACTGGACTTTTGTTCAGAATACGTTCACTATTATTACATAGAAGCCAGCAGCGAAAGCTCGACCAACCGATTCTATTTCGCTTCCAATGCGCGTACTGCATATGACGCGAAAGGATAAAGACCACGTTCCGCTGTACTGTTACTGAATTGACCTGGTTTTGTACAATACTACGGCTGCAAAGGACAAAAGGAGGGAATGTGCTAGATATTAGTGTTACGTTTTTACTTTCTACTCTAGCTTTGGGATGTTTTGCTAAGAAATTAACGTAGCAGTTAACCTTATACTATAAACGACACAGATATAGGATAACAAATCATAGGAGATAGTGTTTTAATGGTGATGATAATTTATACAACGACTTCAATACGACCTCCGGTCTTTTTACATTTTTTGTTAGCTCTTTGAACATGAGCTCGGCTGAGCAACAGTTTATCTTATAACATTTCCGTTTCTGTGCAGTCTCTATTCCAGAACTAAAAAAAACCGTTCTTCATTATTCATTAGAGGAAACTTGAAAATATTTCAGAACAGAATATACGCTGTCAGAAGTTCGAAACAAAAAAAAACAATCATACAACTCGGCAGAAATGTTTCGCGTCCTTACAAACTGTTCTGTATTTTTTGCGGAAACTTTTTACTTTAATAAACTATCGGTGCCTCTGTCCCGCGTAGTTTTTGGTACAAAAAAAGTATTTTCACAACTTTGTCTGTCATCAGTTGAAAGATTTACTGTTCCTTTGTTTTATTCGTTTGAAATAAGAAGTATCGCGAGATGAATTGCGAAGCAACAATTGCTACAACTTTTTCCGTATTGGATGGAAAAGGAAAAACAAATTTATCGGCTGTCTGTCTTCAAGATAATACCGTAAAGGCAATTGGATAAACTAGTTACATGGTACATTCATTTCCCAGAGTTTATGATGTACTAAAGAAGACGAACTACATGAAAGAGAAATGTAAGACAGAACACGATAGACAGTGTTTGTTTTGTAAAGTACATGTTTGAGAAGAAAAAAACAGTATTCATGATAAGCGAAAATACAAATACTTTGATAAATCTCACGTTAAAATTGTACCATCTCATGATATTATGATGAATCTTATCAAATATTTTTACACGTATGATCTATCTAAAACAATGGCGTCGCTAATTTACATTCTGTTAACAACAATAATATGAAAACGGCCAAAGACAAACGTTCTAAATTTCAATTAGACCACGTCCGGTACACACCGGTTTAACATGTAAACAAAATTCCGTGCCAGAATTTCATATTTGAAATTCAAAAGAAATAAAATGGATTCACAGTCAAATGCGTACGGAGCCCTGCTCAAGCGGCTAACACCAAGATTGCCAAAAGCCCTCTTTCTTTTTGTATAATTTTGACGAATTCGCTTAGAACCGTGCCATTAGGGATTTAAATTGCTTTTATCGGTTCAACATTATCTTTCCGAACATAATTTCTAACCAGAGTTTTGTTAAGCTCGTCGTTAGCTTACTGGCCGGTTAGATTCTTTTCATAATTTCGTCCCTGTTATACCCGAAGGTATGTAGAGATATGTACAAAAAAAATACTTTTCATCCTTTATGACTGTTCTCTCACTTTGTGGGGGCAAGCCTATTACAATATATCGGGCATAATACCAAACTCTGGTCTACTAAGAAGAACATTTAAAAATTATTGGAAAAAACCAAATAGCGTTTGATTCGGGAAATGAAACGTCGTGGTCTGCACTCGCGTACACTACCGCTCGGAACGGCTCGGACCACAGAAACTCAAGCAGTGAGTACGTAATATTTTTTGTGCCTGTATCATGGTGTATGTAGACCTCTGATAAACTTTATGTCCGAGACACTTCTAGAGATATTACTACAGTATATCTTCTACGACTCAAGAGAATGACAGGTCATTACAACTAATTGAATTATTGGAGCCACGTCGTGGCACGTAGCTTAACGTAGTATAATAGTGCGGTAGAACTTTATAGCGTCTAGATATCTGTATAGTCAAATCATTCATTCAAGTCAGTCAAAATCATGATTGCAAACATATTCTAATTCTACTATTGAAAACATATTCTATTTGAATTTGGTCAATATAACCTTATATTGACCAAATTCAAATATAATATGTTTAGTACCTTCAAAGTTCATTGACCTAATCATTGACTTAATCTTAAAAAAATAACAATTATCAAAGATTTTACTTATATTTGATATTATTGTTGAAAATAAAGAAGCGAATTTAAACTATGATATTAATCACATAATACTTTATATGCCATTACCATACAACAGTCAACAATACATGCACCATAAATTATCAAATTAGCGTGTACGTTCATAGATCATGGCATGTTGCTGTGACGTCACAGTCGTGACGTCATCGCGACTAATCGTGTGTAAACAAACGACGTGAAAACGTACGTTCAACGGTTTTGTGAGCTTGCCTTTACGCGCATGAAATATTAGCAGTGTTTAAATCATTCGGGTGAATTTATTAGAGAAGGTATTTGTTTAGTATTAAATAGAAATCGTGCAACTGACTGAAGATTTGGTTTGATAATTTTCTGATAAACAAAGAGAGAAATAGGATGTATTGATTTACTTTAACAATAAAACTGGAAAGTTTCAATTGCTTAAACTCAATCTTAAACTTATTCACGAGGAAAGCTAAAAAGAAGCTACCTTATATCAAGCTAAGGCGAGAAAAGAGTAATCATTCATCAAACCAGAACGATACCGTGCAGGCCAGTTACGTTATAATTGTAGTATTAAAGCCGCGCTTGTATGTCATTATAGGTCACACCAGCGCTAACAACATCTTCAGCGTAATGCTTTAGTCAATTTCAGTGGAACATAAATGTTTTTTTTTTTTTTTTTTTTTTAATAACCCATTTCTTTCCCACTGCAGGGCAAGGGTCTCCTCCCAAACGAGGGGGAGGGGTTAGGCCTTGAGTCCACCACGCTGGCCAAGTGCGGGTTGGGGATTAGTATTGAGTAACATAAATGTTACTCAATACTAATTTTATGATAGAAAGAAGTTCATTAATTCTCCAAAAACGTAAACCATTGATCACTTTAATCGAATATGGACGGTCATGATCGTCCTTGAACTATACTAAACAAATTACTGGACTATTACCAGTGATTGATGACGGCTCCGATATCTTTATTTAGTTCTTTACAAGTCGATGAACGCAAATATTTAAGTGGGTAGGCGTGAAAAGGAACGGACGAAAAAATGCTACCCAATTCGTGGAAAAAATGCTTTTCTTTATCAAATTATTTTTATATTACGTTTCATTTACAACACATTATAATTCTTCTTTTTATGTGATTTTAAAATATTTTAATTTCGGCTAACTAGTAACTAGTAAACTTTATTTCAGGATTTCATTAGCCATAGACACGTATGTGGTATAATATCAGCATCAGTATACGATACTGGTAATAACGAAGAATAATAAAAGGAAAAACTCTTTCCAAAACATGGACTTTAGAGCACAAACGACAAGACCTAATTGACAGCTTTACTGACGATCAAATGACGTCACACGTGAAAATTAAAAACGATATAAAAATCCTCAACCGAAACCACTGGCCACGGGTGAGCCATTAAACGTGTGAAACAAAAACTACCTTTCAAAAGGCACGGCCGTATTGCATACGCTGTCAAAAGCTTCATGTAGAGCGAGAGTGCAAACCCATTCTACTGTCAGTCGCCCGTCCACTTTTACACTCGGAGTTTTTTATTCCCCTTTACCGTGTTGGATTGTTTGACGGCAGTCAATATTAGCTGGGATTGATGTTGTTTCGAATTTTTACATTCAATATTTCATAAATATTTTATTACTAACTTATGATCGTGACTCCAACCGCGGAAAAGAGCGTTTGCTCATCTACGAGATGTAATGTGACAAGATAAAAAAAATCATTCCTCCTCCTCAAATTTCATTTGAATTGGTTTAGCCATTATAACTTTCTTCCTCATTGATAATATTAGTATGGATTCTCAACTTATCTTTTTCAACCAATTCGATTAAAAATACTTTCCGATTTCAATCGTTTTTTCCGTATAGTTTCGCGATTAAACTAGAATTTTACAACGAAACCATTCCAAGTAAATTTTTAACAAAAAATAGTTAGAGCATTCGGGATTTAAAGAAGCATTACCTAATGGTATAACATCGGCAACGGCCTTTATCTAGCCGGCAAAGAAAATAAAAGCAAACCGCAGTTTAGGGAAACCGGCAAAACCATGGCCAGAGTCCGTATTCCGAACATTAATTCTGTAGTTTTAAAACGACGTACGAAGCATAAACGCTTTTTATTTTTCGCTTCGTTTTATTGCGCGTTTCAGAAATAATAAATGAATAATTAAAACGAGAATACAGTTTTTTGTAGTGTAATGTTTTGTCATAACATACGAACATAGATGTGACTCCTGTTTTTTTGCTAAGTGCGCTATAATAGCTGCGGCGAGTGTACGCAGAATAATTTTAATACAAAAAAAATGTGTGTGTGTGTTATTTTAAATTTATGTTGGCGTGTTATCCTAAATTTATTTTGCTTTGTTTGCCTATTTTTTGTATTGTTAGTTTCAGTGCATAAAACACTACAAAGTTATTTATGTACGAACGATTCAAAAGACCAGCTTTCAATAAATCTCTTTAAAGTGTTTTCGCCTATGACTTTTGAAAATTTATAAGCATTTTGGAGGATCCATATATTGAGTCGAGTAGTAGAGCAGACTAACAATATTGATAGGATTTGGACGTGTGATTTATAACATAGTACTATGATCAGTAATAGTTTGGCTTAGCTTTATGCCAATATATTTATTTTAGCTGACCGCTTTTAGATAAATAAGAAACAATTTTTTTAGCAATGGGCGTCTCATATTATAAATGCTTTCATCCGAAACCAAAGGCCATTACCCAAATAATCGATTTTATAGCACATTTTTGTACACGAAAAGGGACGCACATGAATAATTTGTAAGCGATACCGAGCGTGCGTCATGCCCGTGATCAATCATCGTCATACACAGGATACACCTGCGGCTGTAACATGACAAAACATGGCGTCATTTCGAAACTTAATTGTTGATAGATTTTAGATATATTACTTAACAGTTTTGAATTTGATTTGAGTTATGATTATGGCTTATTGATGAGAAAATAAACTATTTGGTAATTGAAGCTGAAAAGTTCCCTCATGATATTCAGTGGCCAATATTAATATTAAGTAAGGGGATGGTTTTTACGCAGTTAAGAAAAAAAGAAAATTCACGTACTTAACTACAATTTTAAGTACTTTTACGAGAGCTCAACATTTATGGCCTATTTATTATTTTTCAGATCAACATTCATAACAACATTGTTTTTTTAACCGAGACGTTACTTAAAAATGTTCTTCTTTCATTTGCATGAACTACTTAACACAATGCTATTTAAATTTCTCATTGGCTTTTCTTTTAGACGATTTAACAGCTTCTAAATAGGTATTTGCTAGTAAACAGTCGATGCGCCTCATTGGATAAATGCTAATTCGATTTTTCGTTTTCCGTTGTCTCTTGATTCTTATCCTGTAGGTTTATCTGCCAAAATGATCTTTTCTTTCGCAAATAACTGCTCAAAGTATCAACAATTCTTTTTTGTTGTATATACGTGAGCTGTGGACTTAATCTTATTTTTAAGATAACAGAAGTACTAGGAAAGATTCTTGTATTTGCCTTTGTTAGTACAAATATCGTCGTTAACAGTAGTATAGTATAGTATTTATCTTATTATTATAAGTATCAATCTTAATCGCATTAAGTTATAATTTAGATTGTAAAGAAGTTTGACATAAAATTCAAAACCTACTGGAATAACAGTCTCAACGGCGCTTGCTAGAACCGCTGATCATATTTTCTTTAAAAAAATCTGGTAGCAAGCGGTTGTCGAAAGTAGAAATAGCTCCTGTAATTCTTAAACAGCCATTTCCAACCGTTTCCACACAAAACCTAAACGTATTTCTCTCCGGGTTCTCTAGATACCTAAATAGCCGTCCGATTGTATTGTGCACATTTGCTGCTACAAATTATTCCCAAACAAGAGTATGTGGCGTGCATTGTTCGAGCACCGAACCATTTATATTTTTTCCAAACTCGAATTGTTTTCTGGTATTGTTTAAAAAAGTGCCTCTTTATCTTTTTAATGTTATATGGATTAAATCGCCCGTACAGTGTCGCTGCGAGGTTTATTCAACAAAATGGCTTCAAAGCTCCAATTAATTTTGGAATTTCGCGTGGGTTCTTTTCAGTTACTTCTTCATATTTTTAAGTGCTAATGCTGCATTGGGGTACTTACTTAGATTAAGATGTTAATACTTGTCTTGAAAGTATCAAATTTCTCTTGGTAGCTTGAATTATGTTTATTTAATTTTTACGGTTCCATAATACCACGGAAAAGATAATAGCACAAGTATAATACTAGTTCATTCATATCTACAGACACTATGTGTGGTTTGTATTAAGCAATTCTAAGAAACACTACCAAACTTATTTTTGGCTTCCATATCGTCTGTATAAAACTACGTACTCAAAGACTCTTATTTGGCGAATAAAAGTCCCAAAATTACTTCCACAAACGTACATTTTCATATCGACAAAGTAAAGTGTGAGAGCAAAGACAAAACATTACCGAGCACGGAAAAACCACAATAGCTAAGAGTTTCCAAACATTGATAGGGTAAACAAAAGCACTTGTAAGTAGTCTTCCGGGAAAAGTTTCCTATTATTAGATTCCTAGAGAGCTCTTACGTTACTTGACAATGGGAACCCAGATCTGATAATTGCGTACGTAAACAAAACGTTGAAAACCTTCCCGGTTTACTTTCAAGACTCTTGAGAAGCGAAGAATGTAGTGGAACTTGAATTGACGTTAATAGTTTCTATCGGATTTTTTCGACTTCATGGCAGAATAATACGAATAGACTTGCTATAAAATTATTATGTGATATCAGACGATGACGAGGAGATTATGATTTTCGGTATAGGTACTTAAAATAGAAACACCCAGTCGTCTCTCCATTTATTTTATTAAGTAACTTTTTTATTTAGAAGAGTTAAGTAACTGATTTATGAAGAGTAATAGTGATTTTTTGTGTAGCTACTGGGTTAGCAGTACGAAGTGAGATTTTCTTACGTTCTGCTATTATATAAAGGTGAATATGACATAAAAAATTTAAACTGTCTAACCTTCATCTAGATAACTCAATAAAAAGTCTCAAAAACTAAAAAATCCAAGCAAGAAAACTTTTGATCAAGATTGATATGTTTGGTCCTTCCAATATTTCTGCGAAAATATTACTCCACCGCTATCTATTCGCCAGTCCCTAGATGCCTACCGCGAAAGGAATCAATATACCGATAGCTATATTAGGAAACTTTCTAAATAGTTCTTTTCCACTAACTCCAAATACACATCAACGTCGCCTTTATAAGTGACAGTTCATGAATGATTCAGTACATATATGTTTAGTGCCACAAAATATATTCAGCAGTAAATAAGTTTTGTCGATAAATTCGTCAAAGGTATTTCAGTATGTAAATATTCTTTATTGTGTTGCTGTCGTTCGAAATTTTATGAGCGTGTACTATTCATAAGTGGAGTAAAACGCACGTGTCAAATATTAAGCTTAATATCTTTAAGGGTACGATCACATGGTAGGTCTAGTTACGCTGCTCATAGTTTTAGGATTTCACTCAAGTTGATGGGAGAAATAGACTGATTCTATAGTGTGAGTAGGGTGGTAATGTACATAATATATTATACTGATGGCTGATCACGATGTATCAGGTTAGTTTGCCATGTCGGAAAAAAGATTTGGTTTGTTTTTTTCAATTTCAATACTATGGTTACATGATATTCGGAATAATAATAGATAATTTCAATAGAGATATAAAAAGCAAGCTGGTAGAATTATTAACGCATCGATCACTATTTAGAAAACGTTCAAAGAAGTAAGGCCTTTTGACGAAATGGCGGAAAACGAAATTGCCAAAAATGGCGAATTCGCAATAGTTACTAGAAGTAACTACAATCAGTCGTTAAATAAAAGTTAAATAAATTTCACGTAATAGTAAGCACCAGGTTCTCCCAAATTATCACTTGGTTCTATGAGAGGATCCTGTATGCAATATAATATAAATATATCTTTAAATATCTGGGGGCACGGAAGTGCCCCCGCAAGTCGAGCAAAAAAAAGCGGCACGGCCGTAACATCCTTTTCTCGAAGCAATTCGGGCTATTTTTGACACCCCTATAATTTCGTTGTGGATAAAACAAGAAGCCTGGATTTTCAGCAACTAATCAGTCATTGTATAAACACGGTATATTTAAAATTTCAGTCAATTTGAACCAGTCGTTTAAGAATGACAACTTGTTGAAATTTTGAATTTTGTCACTCACTGATTCACTGACTCACTGACTCACCGATCATCAAAAGTCTAAGGTACTTCTAGCAGACTTAGAAGCTTAAAATTTAGAATACAAATAGGGTTTGTTGTCATAATCATGGGAAACATTTAATATTTTCTAATTTCGGTCCAGTTTTCTAAATACACCAACTGCAACAATAACTTTGTAATCCCATATAAATGTATAAGATTACAAGGTTACATTTGCAGTTAATGAATTATTATTACTGTAGAAAATAAAATAAATAGGTTTAAATAGGTACCTACTATATGAGGCATAACGGGAGGGGGTAAAGGGTGGGTAAGGGTGTTTAGCCCATGAAACTTAACAACATTCCCATAGGAAAATATGTTGAATTATGAAAAAAAAACGTCTTTCCATACAAATTGGACTTATGTTCGCTCTACAAAAAGAAGTGAGATGCCATCAAAAACATTCTGTAAAAACCTCAAGTCTCGCCGTAAAAAGTTGTGAGATCTATATAATACCAAGTCGATTAATCTATTTAGTCTCTACTTAAAGGACCTTCTGTCTTAAGTTATTACGTATGTTATTATCATGCCAATTTAAAAAAAAAAAACCTTTAAAACAAATAGATCGACTTGGTCATCGCAAGAAAACACAAATTCGCCATTAACATTTCAGGAGCATTAACTTCTCGTCGTGCTGTGTAGTGTGATACATACTAATAATCAAATCATGCGATGGCCAGGTCGGTCTATTTGTTTAAGAGGTATTTTTTTAAAATTGGCATGATAATAACATACGTTATAACTTAAGACAGAAGGTCCTTTAAGTAGAGACTAAATAGATTAATCGACTTGGTATTATATAGATCTCACAACTTTTTACGGCGAGACTTGAGGTTTTTACAGAATGTTTTTGATGGCATAACTTATACAATAACAAAGCCAAGTAATATATAGTAAATCCCATATCTAAGACATCCTATCGCCAATTACGTTGCTGCAACAATGAAACTATATTCAGTTCATAGTTCACTACCTACATATCCGGAGCTTTGCAACTGTACTTCGGAGTCGGCTATCGATATGACATACGGTCTCATAAATTTACACGGAAACTGTATCTGAACAAGACGTGTATTCGTGTTTACATTCATAAAACCTTGTATCTACATAGTTTAGTATTGTAATTTGTAAGTTATGGGATTGCGGTATTCTGCATTCACAAGTATGTTTTGGATAATAGATTTTGCCTCGTTTTTGTTATTTAATGTAAGACGTAATATGGATTAGTATTTGCATTATTGGAAACTAATGCAAACAGTTTTTGTGATAAAATAGAAGACTGTTTGGAAGCGCTTAGGCGCTTATAGTGCGATTGTTTTTATTTGGTGTTATTAAAAAAGCGGCCTGTAACCAGTATGTGTGATTTCGGGCATTGAAAATGCACGCTTAGAGAATTGGTCAAATGATAAAAGATTTTTGATAAGTATGAGTGTAAGTTTATTTTTTAAATCTTAGCTATAGATGCAATTTGGTTACTGTAATACAGGGTCAGCTAAGTTTAAAATTGGATAACTCAGTGCCATTTGTCTAATTTCTCGTAAATATTTATTCAGTTTGCCATTACCAAAGATAGATAATTATGTTAGTACATCTATACTACTTATAAAGCAGAAGAGTTTGTTTGTTTGTTTGAACGCGCTAGCTAATCTCAGGAACTACTGGTACGATTTGAAAAAATATATATCATCACGCTACGACCAATAGGAGCAGCGTACCAGTAAAAAATGTTCCAAAAACGGGGTAAAAATTTACCCATTCTCTCTTACGTGACGCAAGCTAAGTTGCGCGAGTCAGCTAGTAAAAACATTAAATCAGGCCCCGTTATTCTCATTGGGGTAAGCAGAAACCAGACATATATTATGTTAGTGTACACTAAACATAATAAACGATTCTCCTCAGAACGACCTACAATTTCAATCTCTACATTTCACTGGAATGAATTAATACACTATTTAGTCCCTTCAGAATGATAAATCACAAGCGATATAAAATATTCACAAAGAGGAGCACGGACAATGAGCTTTGTATCTTTTCATTGTGGAGTGACACAAAATAATGGGAATAATGAATAACATGCTGAATAGAACAGTTGTAGATGAAAATTCATACAATGCTTGTATGGCCGGTCCATTGCCAGGAAATGGTAATGTCGAACGCCAACAGTCGTGTTGGCCGTTGGCAATGTAATGTATACAATTAAATAGAACATCTGCATAAACAATATTTATTTAAATTGTACTTTTGCTTTTTGGCAATTGCATTATGTTTATTGTGATTTAAAATCTGTTTTCAACGATTCCAGGTTTGGGCTTATGGTGGTTATTATAATGGCAAATGATAATACGTGATTTGGTATATTATAAAGTAAATTTGTATCCTTTTCTGAACTGGTAGATTCGATAATTGTAGCGACTATCAATTATCATAAACATGAACTTTGGTCCTAATATAGCTAAATGTAATTAGTTTCGAAGCGGGTCGTCGAGTATTCCAAAAAACAACACAAGTAGTAAAAATAAAAACTGATATTTTTGTTGCTGCATAGTTTTTGTTATATTTTGTAAAATAATATCACTAATTTTATCTCAGATTGTCTATAATTGCGGCAGTATCTGAAAGCTAGCAGCATATTGTTTTCAAAATTGGTTGCACATAGGAAAATCCAGGTTTAAAACACAAACTACAAAGCGCGACTAATACAAAAGCATCGTTAAATGCGACACCCGCAAAGGTCAACGCAATCCGTTAATTATGTGACACACAGGCAGTTGCAAACTGACTTCCTCTTTTTAATTAGGCTATTTTTGCGTCCCACCGTTGAGCAAGGACTTACAGTCTCCTAGGTTCCTCTACAAAGTCATTAAGTAAGCTTTAATGAAATTCTTCAACTACAATTGTTTTTTTTATTATATAACAGTAATAATGCATAATGCACAACGGAACTTGTAGATCGTTTTTCTTTTTGCACTTGAGCTTTTCCTGATCTATGCAACTCATATTTAAGATTATTAGATTGCCCCGCTTTCAAACTGGAATTCAAAATACATGTTCAAGGATTGTTTGATTATATTTTAGAGCATTTGAAGTCGCTGCTGAATTTACTAACTTTGACACATCAACTGTCATTTCCTTGATCAATTGCAATTGCCATGTGTTCTTCACATTCACATCTCCTATGTTTGTCTCTTTCCCTCTCACAAGTTTTAAAATCGCGCTTCGTATCTTATCGACATAGGAGTCAAAGACAAAACTTATTACGACTTAAAATTATTCCTGTCGTAAAATATAAAGTGTTTCTCAAGTTGAAATATTTCATTTTATGTTTGGATCCATGCGCTGAAGTATCCGTATGTCACAGAACTCACAGATGAAACCGGCAATCTGAGATTATGCGATGTCGAGGATGTTCAAAGTAAACTGCCATAAAGAATAATGATTTGTTCCAAGTAACTTTATTACTGTCAACTTAACGTTAAAGTGGTGCAGTAAAAGTTGACGTCTTGACTCTCTTAGCGGAGGTTTTAGTACCCACTTTGCAGGTACTTACTGAAGACTATGCGAATAAATCTAGTTGGATTTCTGTAAGTTTGTCTTTGCTGGTTTGTGCGATTTTAAATGAGGTATTCGTTGTATTTTTTTTCATAGCAAGTAAAAGTGTTCGTTTCGTAAGATTTCAAAACATGAACTATTATTTGAATTGGATCCAAGGCCTAACCCTTCCCTCATTACGGGAAGAGATCCTTACCCAACAGTGGGACAATAACGGGTTTAATTTATTTTTATATTTATTATTATTTGAATTATTATAAATTTAGATATTTAACTTGATTATTGGTCTCGATAGAAATATAATTGGTAAGTACATTTTGTGCTATTGTACTCATGAGTCTATAAATAGAATATGATTGTAAACTTCCTGCCTTTCCAACATTACACTTGATTGCATGTTTTTATAGTTCAAACACAATCAAATGCAAACAATCAAAACAATGGAAAATGTATCAATGGCCAGTAATTACGAAAGCAAAACCCAAGGGGCGTATCGATGTTGATATCTGTTTTTCACTACGTTAACGAAATCACGAAAACGGATAAATGTTGGCAGCATCAACATCCCAACCGTTATAATTGAATGCTGAACTGAAAGGGACAAAAAGAAACTCATTTGTGCCGGACATGTTATGAGATTAAACCGCATGTGTTCGGGTATGTTCGGGTGTTTTCGTAATGTTTCGTTGTTTTACGTCTACGTATGCCAGTCTCTAATTAACTTGAACTTGGTCGGGTATCATTGTCGCTAGTCGGGTTAATTCGCCGCTGTCCCCGTGTTCAAACATGACACGTTGATTTATTGGCCGTAAAAAAATTCGCAGACAAATAGGGGTAGGTAATAAAACCGCAAAAATGAAAAGTTTGGGACATGTAAAGCTTTACGTCATGTTTTTTTTTTTTTATTAATTAAAAATATGTTTAGGTTATTATAAGTACTAACAACCGTTTATTTTGTGCTCATGTATATGTACGACGTAATATTTATAGAACTACCTAGTTAGTATTGATATATCAGACTATTTTAATGTTAAAAAATAATCTGCATAGCAACTGCTTATTAACAAAAACTAAGAGTAAAAATTTTATACAAAACAATAACAGTTTAAAACTTCCCAGCCGATTAGCAAATATATAAAATGAGGCGCCAAATATCAAATTCAGATTTCAAACATCAACTGGGTATCGACAACAAAATTCATTAAAACTACTGCTGCGACCAAATGTTTCGAACTCTAAACTCGGCTCGCACAAAATTTTTATACCAAAATTATTTTGCTTCTACGTCCCATTATAACTATTGTTATAAGGTCAGACTATATCACATGCTATACTTTTTGTAAACACATCGACACAAAAAATGCAAGCAATTTTCGTTCCATTGATTGACATGCACCCACTTCGTTGTATCTCTGCTCCACTCTAAGGTAGACTGGCAGAGAATGCCTTAGGCATTACGTGCGCCCATATACATTGTACTACACGTATATGAAATGAAGTCTTAGGAAAATAACCTTATTAATTTTGATGTCTAATCCATTTTGTTACAGAATCCTAACTCATAGCTTAGAATCCAAAAGAAAGTCAATTAGTTTTCTTCAATTTCTTGATTTTTTTTAGTTTCACAGTCTATAGATATCCAAAGAATGAAGTAGTATTTTAAAAATTACTAGTGATATGATCAAGATCTGTCATCGACTCACTTCGAAATACTTCACCGGCCATAAGAAGTACGTTCTTATAAAGTTCTACATTAATCCTTAATGTAAGAAGCGTCATTCAAGTTTCTAACTCTTACATTATGCTAACGTTTTAGCTTAGTTGAGAATATTTCACCAAGCACTAAACGGTTTAGCGGTCAAACGTGTCCAGCTATACTGTGCGCGTAACTTTTATGTTAAAAGTTGTACACGCTCTCAAGTAATGACATTTTGTCGGCACTCACTGGCTACAATGTTCTGTTCTAAGCATAGTTGTAGTACTCACTGCATTAGAGTAAGAGATTACTGTTGTTATCTCAGAAATAATGTGGGTAGCAATAGCTACGTGTTACTCGGGAATGATGTCAAGGAATTATTCTTATACGGTCAAAATCTAGGACAAAACAGGGCTTTTTATTTCTGAAATGTGAATGAGCAACCCACTTTTTCCCGATCAAGTATACACAAGTGTAGATCTGATGTCCGTAATAATTGTGCTTTTGTACGCACGGTCGTGCCTAAACAATTGGCGCTTGTTCTATCAACAATAGTTTATACCTACTTCGGCTCATCTATTCATCAATCTCATAATGTGAAACCAATGTATACGTAAACTACGGGAAAGAGTGATGTAGAATACATAATAATACAACCACTTGGATTGCAGTGTACTTGGATCGTAAGTTTATATAGTGTGTAATCGCTCTAAGCTATTCTATTTTATAGCAAAACTATCGCAATAAACGAAACATGTTTGCTAGCTTTTGGTGTAACTTCACCATTATGTGGGCATTTCTGCTAATGTATATCATTTGTCTAGTAGTTTTCCACTCGACCTGCAATGCCTCAGGGGCTTTAATTAATCCGGTTCCCTTTATTACTGTTTCATAATGTATGAATTCTCTTTGTACAATCATAAGTCTGAAAAGTTGATATTCATTGTTGGGACAGTGTTTAATTAATATTGGATATTTTGTATTACTTTTGTTGCTAGTACTCAAATCTAATAATGCAAGGACTTGTATAATTAGATACTTAAATATCAAATATAATATTTTTAGTAATAATGTCTTATCGACATATTACATGGCATATATTTTAATTCTTCCATGAAGAAATACGGTCCGAAGATTTTGTCCAACCTAATGTAAGAGAAAATACTAGGATGCGGTTACCCTAAACCAGAAGACTACAGGCTGCTTCCGCTGGGGTGCATAGCAAAACTGAAAAGTTTTGCCCTGGCCCCCAACGACTAGAGTACCGAAGGAGGGGGCGACACAAAGGATCAGGAATGGTCAAAGTGTCAGCCAGGCATTAACTGGCACCCCCGCCTTCTAAAATAAGATAATATAAGAGAAAATACTAATTTTACTTATTTTTCACAGTTGCGCTCAAGGCGACTACCTGAAGGTCTACTCAGAGGGTGGGGTCCACGGGCCAGGTCCACCTGGCGTGAACGAATACTCGGCATGGTCCAGGGTCTTGTGCGGCAGTCGAGCTGACGCGCCACCAGCTTTGTACTCCCATGGACCTCTGCTAGTGTTGGAGTTCCATACTGCTGCTAAAGCAACCAACGCTACAGGTTTTGTGGGCAACTACAGGTTTATAGACAGAAGTAAGTTGATTCATGTAACGAAGCTTGACGTGTACGTATTATATGTGTAATTTCATAATTTTAGATATTGTATTATTTTTGTACTTGTAAATTTATTAAGACGTTGAATCTAAGGCTTTATGCAAACAGTATGATCGTAAAATAATAAGATGGCCAATTTCTTCGTTAATTTAAAATGTAATGAAATATTATTATAAAGAAAAAATACAGCAACAAAAACTACGCTAAAATTTCCTATTCCCCTTTCGACTTTATTATAATTTCAATTTCGTCCAACATTTTTTCTTTAGTGGTATCATCAATTCTTATTCACTCAATTTGAGTCTGATCCCCCTCTGTCTATCTCTGTCCAATCCAATCAGCGTCTGCCACGGTTGCCGTAAATATATCAATTAATTTTGCTAATGCCCCAAACGACTTGAGTGATGCTGGAACGAAACAAATGTTCCAAGTCCCCAAGTCTGTATTGACAAATGGATTCATTCTACATTTCTTTTAGCTTCTGTTTATAAAGAAATTATTTTCGTCTCTACAATATTCAATCGGATATAATTCAAGAATTAACTGGTACAATAGATTTCAAACGGCAAGGTTCATACATGCAGCTAATATCTGAAAGTGAGGATTTAAGTTTAATTGCGACTATGATCTTCCATCAACTGGAATTACTAGTCAGACTTAACTAATCTACTAGTATCGTACCTTTTTTACCTATGTTTCACCTGAAGATTCCAACAATTTTAATCGTGTTTTTAATAGCTCTCGAGTTTTGCGCTTCTGCCAAGAATACGTTGTATTCGTTAAAATCTACATTGGAGTCAATGCAGAAGACATATAATCTCAAATAATATAGCACATTTCTAAGGTATCAATGCGACATTCAAAGCAAATATTTCACTCACGTAACAAACGAGACACATCTATCTACCGATATGTGAAGTTTTCCAATTTATACAACTTGTGTCTTGTTTCCTAGGAAATTTCGAGACAGATGGTGTGCGGGTGCCTGAGACGTGGTGTGATTACATGTTCCACTCGCAGCCAAACAGGCCGGCTCATGGACGACTGTATAGTCCAAGATATCCGTCTAGTTACCCCAGTAATGTGAGGTGTACTTATCATTTTAGCGGAAGGTATGTTAATACAATTTGGCATAAGCTGAGTTTATTTACACATGCCATAAAAGCATGATGATACGGATTTGTGATTCAATGATAACGTAAAGGTTAAATTTTATATGGTATTTACTCGATAAAATAGATAAATAATTATAGAAAAACCTATATCTACGAATTAGATGAATCGTCAAATAATACAAAGTACAAGTGCAATTTATCAGGAGTAACAACAGTAAACCACCTTTAGCAGTAATATTGTGATGTGAAGATACTATTAATATCGAATTTTCTATTTTAGGCACAGCGAACGGATCAAGTTAGTTTTCGAAGAGTCATTTCTGCAGAAAGGCGACGAAAGGTATTTTTACCAGAGTTATTAATTACTATATAGTCTCTCGAGAGAAAAATATGTTTGTTATTTATCAATACCTTCAACGTTTCGAATTAAATATTGGTATAAAAGAGTTCAATTAAATACTTTCTATAACTCTGATGGGTCTTGAATTAAAGACAATGGTTTTGTTAATAATATTACTTCGATCTTGATATCATTTTCGTTTTTAATTTTTCAGTTGCCTCAATCGCGCAGACATTATAAAAGTATTTGACGGGCGGACATCATCGTCGCCCGTGCTGGCCTTATTATGCAACGAAGTTGTAGGTAAGCATTTAACACAAGCTAATGGAATAAAAAAAAATGTTTTTGTAATGTAAATCTAGTTTGTTTTGAAAAATAAATTTATTAGGTTCAGTGTCTAAGGTTAAAAACGTAGATTAGTTTCCAGATTCGACTCACTTTTCAGATTGAACCTAGAAATTATTTGGGTAACGTTATTAGTGTATTTAACTCTAAATAATATTTATTTGATTAAACCTAATTATACATAATAAATTACTATACTATACACTATATTCTCTTACATTTGAGTTCACGTTCAGAGATTACGTTTTTCCATCATCCCTGTTACCGATCCGTTGCTGGTGCTGTAACAATATATTCTTCAAACCAATCGCCATTGTTGGTTCTAATAACTGAAATTCATAGCGATACAACGTCCCAGTAGCTATGTTAGTGCAATAACTCCAAAAATGTTGGCTCCAATATTGGTCAAATTATACAGGTTACGAGATACTATCAACGGGACCGGATTTGTTTGTGCAATTCACGGCCAACTCCAACACACCAGGCCAAGGTTTCAAAGCGAGCTACCAGTTTCAAATTGAGGACGACACTGAATCAGGTTTAGTAAGCATGTTATGTTAATGTTTAATGAATTTTCAGCTTTTCAGCACATAATATATTTCAAGACTCAACGTCATATGTAATAACCATATTTAATTCTGCTGTCTTTACAGACCAGCAATTATACAAAAGCACTACGTAATTAAGGATTTTATTGGTGATGGGAACAAAAAGCATGTATAATTTAATTAGCACCAGTTACTTTATGTGCCATGTGCTTTTTTGATCTTCGAATGTTAATATATTTCTAAAGTTGAGGTGTGTTACATTCTGTTATCGTTTGTATTTGAGAAAGATGTTCCACTCTCCTAAAAAATGTCCCTTGTTGTCTGTATTATGAATTCAACACTATTAACAATATCCAATATCTTACCAATGACCTACAAAATGTAAGGGACAATTGCGGCTACCCTTGTGATTTCCCAACAGGCAGCTATTGTCTGAATAGAACACTAAGAACATTAAAATGAATGCGATGTTTGACTACAAATTGGTCCATCGCTTCAGCTGTGATAATATTAAATGTATTAAAGTTTAATCATTGATGATTTCGAGCAAAGATCAAAATTATTATTGATTGTAATTTCTAATTTTTTTCTTTGAATTATAGTTAAAAATGATACGGGTATTAAATTGCTTTACCTTAAGTTGATTGACGTTTCAGCGCAGTTAAAGTCGTATCCGTAGCCGCCAGTTCGTTTCATTTCCGGTATTAGTATTAGATTTAAAAAATATATTTACTTATAATTTTGACTAATAGCTGTGCTACACGAAAGTTTAAGTAAAATAACACGGATAATTGAACAGAATATAGTATTGTTAGTTATAAATTAGTGCAAGACAAAAAAAGGAATCAATTATAGCCAACATTCGTTAAGAACAAATTATTCCCCGAAATAAAAATACAATTACGACTAACACTCAAAATGATGATTACACAGCAAAAGCTTTTATTGTAAGCCAATTTAATTTTCATAGCGGTAAAATGGAACAATAATCTTCTTCTCAGATGGAGATATTAATAAGAAATCAAGCACAGCGGACGGAATCTCCGGCTTAGGACCGGCTGTAAGCGCGGCCAGTAAGTATTAAAATAATGCGACCATTTAAAAACACTGCTTTAGCGTTTTCGTAAGCAATCACCTCATATATTAAAATTGGAGGGCTATTTTTACATGAAAATGGTTACTCTACTTTTGCGGTTTTTGAAGAAGTTTTTTTATGCAAAGTATCGATTATAGTAAGAATAAAAAGGTATATTCTTACACACATTTTTGATGTGTAAGTGGTAAAGAAATAAAAAAAAGCTTGTAGTGATCAACCTAAAGACTCACTTATTAATTAATTTATAATTGCCGTGAAGTTAGCATTAAGGTGTAGCAGCAATAAAGATCACACGAGTTTTTTTTTCTAACAAGTTGCTACCAAAAGCCTAGATTTTGTAATTACACAGACGGAACTACTGCACTACTTTCCCTCTACACATTATATGTAGACAATATCATAATCCTGATAGAAAGTCACTCGATAACAAAGTCACAAACGTCACATGCTTTTGAGAAACCAAACTAAAAAATCTTATAAATATTATTATTTCCAATTCCAGCGTCATCATGCCATCAAGTATTTAGCAGTGATAAGAGCAAGACGGGTAAACTGACTTCACCTTTGTACCCAGCTCCGTATCCTCAGAAGACGCAGTGTCACTACGACTTTCTAGCCAGAGGACGGGAGCGGGTCCGGCTTGTGTTCGAAGACTTCAGCTTGCAACGAATATCGGAGAATATCATTGAGTAAGTAAACAAATATAAGACTAACAACCGAATACGGTTGCTAGTCACAAGTAATATAGCATTAGCAATAGAGATAAAAAATGAAAAACTGGACCATATTACTTGAATACACAACAGGTCTTATGTGCAGTGATTACTTTAAAGACTACGATACCTTTATAATATATGTACATGCGATGTTTTAGGCAGTCTACCGGTGTGCACAATAAGATATCGTCACTACTAAAATGTTCACCATGCAAAAGACCCGATAGTTTAAAAACTTTAAAATGGACCATGTTTACTCCGAAGGCACATGAAACTCCGCCAGATTCACGATTTTACCAAATTTAATAAACATATTTGCAAGCTAACTAACATATTTCTACCACCCAAAAGTTTTCTTTATCCCTACCGGTACCGAGTAGCGAGAGCTATCAGTGATTCAACATAAATATACTACTACAGCATTACCTCAAAATCGTACTCGAACAAAGAAAATAAAGCACTCCAAATGATATAGAGTAAGCAAATTCACTTTGTTACAGTTGCGAGAGTATGGATTCTTTCGACGTATTTTTGTATGTAGATGGTCGTCTTGAAAAGATGGCATCATTTTGCGGCAACGATATACCAAAGCCAATAATGTCGAATGGACCGAAGTTATCTATCGAATTCCGTGGAATATACTCCTCGAGACATGCTAGGGGTTTTAAGATATCATATTCTTTTGTTGAAGGTACGTATTTCTTTTTATCTTTATCTTAATTTTGTATGTGCGGTCATGCATTGTTGTGGACTGTATGTGATCGGTACAATGTTTGGGTTTAAAGATTGGGTAAGTTGTTACAATTTTGCCGTCATCTGCAAGTAGTATAAGAATATGTTTTCCTTATTTCGTATAGGTTCAATCGTATTTTTTGCTTCACTTGTTAGGCTTTTTTGTTCCTATATATTTTTGTTTAGGACGTTTGTATTTTTACCACCACCTCTTGTTTTGTAATAAATGGGGATATTTATGCAACTTTGTAGTGCCTACCTTTTGCGGTCACTTACAAAAAATTATCTATTAGTCGAGCTTATTGCCTAGTTACCAAACTCCAGGCTACGATTTAGAATATTGTAATGGAAATAATAATAATCTCAAAAATCTTTTGCATGCACTTTACCCTACCCGGGCATCGAACCCGAGACGTCATGAATCACAAACGTACACACTACTACTCAGTCCTCAGACAGAAGTTAAGATAAAAGTATTTTTTTCTATTTTCAGATTACGGGATCGCAACGGGAAGACAGCTTTTCGAATTTCCATGTGCCTTCGTATTTAATAGCAGTGAAAGAGCGAGGGGTGTTCTAACTTCACCAAATCATCCCGGCCTATATCCCAGGGACACAGAATGCAATTACTTTTTCTACGGGAATGAAAATGAGAGAGTACATTTGCATTTCACTTACTTCGACGTCGAAGGTGTGGTTCCGTAAGTATATTTAAATGCTTTTCGATGAAGATTTCCCCGCTTTTTCAAAAAGCGGGAATTCGTTAAGATAAAGGGCTTTTACATCTGGACATAGATCTCTTCTTCGCGAGAGGTTATTCGTTTAGGAAATGGTATTCCAAACCTGAAATATTACTAAAAAGTTCGACATACTACGTACATACATTTTCGCAAATACTTTCAATGATTTTATAGCTGCGCTGTTGGTCACTCCCAAAAACATATTATTATTTAGAAATCCCTGTAATAATAATATTATTTTACGTTGCCTAGTAACCAAACAATCCATCCCCATTTCAAGATGTTTGCTACGCAAAGGTCAGTCTACCAATACTTGAAGGTTCAGAGTGCCGCCGCTAGATGGCGCTTATTATAACTTTTGATAAGTAAGTCATTCAGTATGATGGGAACGGACTTCTGGAGTCATTGTCTAATATTTCACAACATTGATAATGAAAGATATATGTATAATCTATGTACAACTTAATAAAAGTTGCATTGCTGTAGGCTTCAATATGGCTGAACAATGTTAAATATTTAAGTAACACCTGTAACATATTTTGTACCCATATTTTCAAAATAAAACAGAAAATAATAACATAAAAATTGTTCAAATGGAAATCAGAAATATATTAATTTCGATACCCAATTTTCAACATCATCTTAACGCTAGAAATTGTGTCCGTCAAATCCGAATATAAAATACATTTCAAATATTATTATGTTTCTTTTTCCAGATGTGAAGCAGTTTCAGCCAGTGACTACCTAAAATTTTCCCATCAGATGATCGAAGCCCAAAGTCACAGGTACTGCGGTCAAATAAAAGAGCTGCAAGTGACGTCACTGAAGAACTTCCTTAGAATCACCTTCAGATCTAATGACAGATTGGACGGTACAGGATTCAAAGCGAACTACATATTCTTAAGGGATTCCGAAATGAATAGTATGATTATGCCAAATTCTATTGACGAAGGTGCGTAAAACTTTAGTATAATCTGTTTTACTCATAGACGTCGCGTAAGCTTTGGCTAGTTATACCGTATAACCTATCAGAGCTTAGTTTAATACTGAGATAGTTTTAATGGCAAAATATACCTCATTTCTCTTCAACTCTGTGCTGTCTTCAATTAGTTAAGTTAATATCTTGAAGTACCGTTTTAAATAAGTCTTACTGCAAGGTTTCTCCACAAGGTTAATTTTTACGTGAGTTCTAAACGCCTCTAGTGTTCCGAGTTGGGTTTGAACCCTCGATGATCTATTTTAGAGCTTAAGGCATGAAGTACTGATTTTTCTCCAAAATCAGCGCCTCTAGCGTGCGTTGCAGGAACTATTTGCAAGGTATTTTATATAATATGCCAAACGCTAGCTAGACGATAGTACCAACTGCACACCAACACCAAATGTCGCCACAAAAATATATACTATTTTTCCATTTTCTTTCAGGGTCTTCAAGCTGTTTATCCAAATTCTTGATACTGGCATCCATATGTGAGGCGCTAAGGAACATCAGATAGGAAAAAATGTTTATACTATCAAAACAATGATTAAGAAATAAAATATCAGTGTTACAAAGACTATGTTTTATTTACCTAATAGCAAAAAATACCTATTTCAGACATTTGAAAGGTTGCTGGTCAAGGATGCAAGTATCGCGTATCTCATTGATTGGACTTTGTATATTTTTTAGAGCACGAGAGATCCCGGGAAAATGAAAGGGCCTCATTTAAATCAAGTCAACTTAGATAATTATAATTGTATTATTTTTGCAATATTAATGTGTCTGCCTAGTCCACATTGGAATGGACGTTAGTTCTACAGCAACCAGCGAACTTCAAAGGTTTGATCATAGTATCCAAGTGCGTACACCACATGTACTGGTGGGATAGACAACCACCAAAACCAATGAAAGACCGAAGGATTTACGTGCTCTCCTAGGCACAGATGACCGCAATAAGCATAATGCTGCGCAAACTACATACTTCCGAGAAATGACTAAAAATTACTCGCCAAAAAAAAATAGGTAACGAAAAACTTTTTACCCCGGCCGAAATTCGAACGCAACCTCTCTACATGACAATCGCATACACTACAAACACCAAAAAGGCAGTTCGTAATATTATTTACAGTAAATTAACGCGGGTGATTCGGTGTTAGCCCCAAACGCCCGAGGGGGACCTTTGTTCCGCAAGCAGGTCAGACTTCAAAGTTTGCATATAATTACGTCGGACATTTCAGCTCACGTTTGAGAATGTTCCAGTATTTAGCTTCATGAATAATTAACGTACAGTTCAACTAACGTCAATAGAATATGAATAAAACAGACTTATACTGGTGTATGGCAATAGGCGCGCCAACTTTTTACATGGGACTATCATCGTTAATGGCGAAACGCTGTTGTATTTCGCACACCTGTGCTTTCACCTTCGGGTAAAACAGGCGTTATGTATGTATGTAAAATAAACGTATTGCAAAAAAATCTCTTATTGATTATCCCTCCAATTTCTGCTCTAACTTAAATAAAAGTGTTTCTTTGTTTGAAGTAAACGTTGTAATTTGATTATTTTTTAAGATCCTAGTTTAGTAACAGTCGTTTGAAGAGCAGATTCAACGCCAATCGGCTAATCCTAATATTTTTGTCCTAAAACTAAAATTTCGGCAGTTATTTAAAGGACCGGCAAGTATAGTCAATTTCGGAAAATTTGGGGTGAATTAGATTGTAAAAATAAGTAAATAGCTCCCACTAAAAGCTAGCGAAGCATTCATTTTTGCGGTTCTTGGAACAAAATATCGCTATGAATAAAACTGTAGCATTTCAAATAGTGTAATTGCCTTTAAACATGTCTTTTTATTTCCATTTTAACCGGTATATAAAGTTTCTCAATGAGAGTGAAAACTTGTTTGCCTTATTTATTTTTGGCGTTAACGTAGGTAAAATATAAAAAACGCAAGTCATTAATGTGGAGATAAGAATGTTTTGTTTTCTCGACTATCGGAAGTCACATTTGACCTAAATAAGTGAGTTGATTAATATTTTTTCAAATTATTAGGCGTTCGCTAACTTACAAGGTCATTTTATTTCCAACTAAGCGGAGTGTTGTAATTAGATAACTGATAAAATACTTATTTTCTTTTAAATTCTTACTTACAAATTTATGGGTAGGATACGCGATAGGTATATATTAATATAATATATCACGCAAATATTTGTCCAGGGTGGGATTCGAACCCACTACGCACAAGTGCGGGATTGTGGCGAGGCGGCCACGATCATCACTGCAAACAACGTGAACAATAATGCCTATTATACTACAATTATTATTTCTTACACATATTATAGATTAGCCAGCTAATACATAATTATCATCTTATCATATATTAATAATAGCTACAAAATTATTCTATTTCAAAATAGCCCAGAACAGCACTAAAATTGTTGCCGGAATTTTGCTAGTTGACTCTATATAGTGTCGTATAAACTGCTGTATATTTCTGTTTTTACCGAAAACGCTATTTTCTTCATTAAATTTTAAACTTTCGCCTTGCATTTTAATATATAGCAAGATTCTTCAGACTTGACGTGAACTCACATTTCACTTAGAAATGCCTGGCGTTTTGATGCAGACTGGCCGTAGTCACAGTCAAACGTAAATTCCAAGATAAAATGCGTGTTCGCGTTAGTTCCCGTATCCTATTCTACAATAAACGCTCTGTCAGTTTGAGCTTAATAGCATTTCCTTCAATCAGTGTAGAACACCTATGTTCCAGTATTTCGTACACGTTGCTCGGTAGTTCTTTTTTAGATATTAAAGTATGGATTAATATAAGTTTTAGAAATATGTAGATTAGATACGCTTAATGCGTGCTTAATATTTGCATGTCATCTTCATGACAAAATATATTATGTGATACCAACTATATATTGTAAACCACTTCTTGTACCATATTTTCTGCAAATAAATATAATTTGAATTTTGAATTTGAATTTGAATTCTAAATTATTCATGGCACGAGTTGCCGACCTCTGTCGTAGTCAACTTTAGTATTCCTCTGTGTATTGCGCTTAAAGAATAATGTATAATGATGCGACATACTACATAATATGTGGACCGGCAAACCGAGAAAAGATAGGTTTTAAATCTATTATCCTAACAGTCTAAACTTGGGTTAACCAAAACCTAACAGCCTGGCGTAGGGCAAGTAGGCGGGCTGTCTGTTGACCTCCGGATGTTTACTCCGTTTCGTGATCCTGTTCCTTCGTCGACTTACGTGATATCCGTTCATTCGTAGTACCTCCTGAACATGTTCGTGAAGCGATCGAAATCAAGAAACATTCAAATTTCAATCGGGAAGACGGCTTCAAATTATCGGCGACGTGGAATCCAGTGATTACTTTTACAAAACCTCGCTATGTTTCGCAATCGGTTAGCTCACAGAATAGGGACACGGTTAGTGTAGTGTGTGATGACGGTTGGAAAAATCAAAATATGAGGGTGGATGGACACTCGTCCGCCTCATATACACGAAGTCCTGTCATCGCTGCTCCAGTCAGCCTTCGACCACGGCGAGTGCAACCTGCGCCGAAACGTCAGGCATTTTAAGGTAAAATGCGTGTTCGCGTTAATTCCCGTATTCTATTATACATTAATGTTTAATTTGTAGATATAAATGTTTAGGAAATATGAATAAAACAGTTTACACTCTTATCTAGTAGGTTAAAGGCCAGTTTTCTAGTAAATTATTATGCTCGTGTGTGTTTGTCCCAAAGACCGAAATACATTTTTTATAAAATAAGGCTAGATACACGTGGAACATATGCTATTTATCTCTTCGTAAACTAACTAAACTGAACATTTCCTTAGGTTAGTTAGTATGAACATGAACCAACAGTGACAAAAGTGAATTTGGAAAACAGTTTGTTTACTAAGTTACTTTTACTAACTATAGATCAATCAATATTCATAATTTCATAGTAATGATTGGAGGAGTCACTTACATCTAGGTGTCCGGCAATACTCGAAACAACGCCGATTTTGTGTTAATAAATTAGTTGATATCATCGCTAAAAATTGTTTGTTAGACCGCCTTGTATCGAAAACATTAAAGTATAATCATGACAAATTCTTAAAAGAGAATAGTTTTATGATCAATGGAGCACGGGGGCCCCATACTTTGAAAATAGATTAATACTACTTGGTCGAGAACTTTTTAATGAAGAGTTTATGTCCAGTATGTCATGTGTTGATATACATCCTTTATTTTGCCGTTTACTCTGCATATTGGTTCTATAAGGAACTCAGATTGGGTTCACGTTTTAAATGATAGATTAAACACGTGTTTCAACAATCTTTGACTGTCTAAGTGGGTCGGGTGAACATTATTAAATTGTAAAGATTATTATGATAAAGAAGTATCTAATAATTATTTAACTTAAAATGAAATAAATTGTGATTGTACAATTGGTAGTATCATAGTTTTATTTAGGTATCGACCCTTGACATAAAAACTTGCTATAAAGGCACGTATCTTGAATTTATAATTACTTCAAGTTTATTCTGGCATGAAAATGGACGCAAACATATTTATATTGTGTTTGCTAGTTACTGCTGTTTGTCACCAAACATCAGGTATGGCTTTTTTATATTATCAGGATAAATACGATAACGGAATGGTATTAATTATTTAGTTTGTCGGAAATAAATTTTCGAAATTCTTTATTGAAAGTTGCATCCTCATAAGCGAAACGCACCCATTAAAATCTTTTAAAATCGCAAACTGTATACTTTGGTATTCCATTTTTTTACAATGAAAAAAAATATCACAGTTAGGTCTGTCAGAATAATATCATTTGATAATACATTATTTTAGTATAAGCTAAAATATGCAATTAGTTCTGCGTATATTAAACCTAACTAACAACGGGCTGTAAGTTATAAACAATATTGTACAATTTTAAGCACTTTAAGAGCCAGTATTCTAATTTCTTACGATATCGTTTAAGGCTATAGCGATAATGACGAGGGTAAATAAGAAGATAATATTTCGATCATTTTATTGGTTCACGGCTATCAAATATTATACAGCCCGATACAAAAACAATTTGATTATTTGAAGTGTTGCTCAAAAGTAATGCTGTAGCACGATTCTCTAGGATTGGTACCATCGAGTATCGATAGATTGACATTTAAAATGTACTGCAAGAATAGTTTCTAGGCTAAGAGTTGCATTTACGGAAGTTTCTGCATTCGGCAGCAAGGAATTGATATGAGAAAAGACAGGTTTCATGATACAATGAAAATTTTTATTTTAACTTAGTACAATCAATCTTAAGTTTGTTAGATTAAGAAATAATTTTGATTCCCATTTTTTTTGATACAATGCATGCCTGCTTGCGAAATAATAGTAAAGAATCATGGCATGCGCGATGTATTTATATTATTATAATTTTAAATTATAAATTATCAATGAGTGACGGCCGAATTCCACCAAAAATTACCGAAGTATTTTGCAATTATTTTATCGTTTATATTATTAGTGAGTTAAAACCCGAATGCAAAAGAAGGCCGCTTTAACATTTCTTTTTAACGAGAACTTGTACCATTTAGTAACGTCAATACAATTATTTGTTTTGATTTCGATAAGCCAATAAAAGATGACCCCAGATGACACGTGAATGAACGTAATGCGTGGGAATTCCGTATAATTAAATCAGTGTTGTTTGTTAAAAACGTGATAATGACGTTATCTTCACTACACTTTAAATAAAAACCGCAAAATTATAAGAAATGTTATTGTTATTATTATTCATTTATTTTTAACTTCATCTATTCTCTCTCAGTCAAATGAATATGAAACAGTTTTATAAAATGCATTTACGGTTACGTTTCAGGGAGAGCTACCAGGTCCACGACACCAGCAAAGGTGAGGTTAAAAACTCTAGTTATTGCAAAACAGCTGCACGTTCCATACAAGCTAAGTATTGCCTAGTACTTGTTATTTCAAATCACATAAATGGAACTGCGTGGCACCACTATACGCCAACAACTTACTAAAAAAAAGAAATAATAGCTATTAATTTATTTCCATTATACCATTATCATGTGCCCACTAAAGTCAATATAATGTCAAAGTGGTTCAAGCCACCTGAAAAGCCTTTGTTTGGCATACCTTTAACGACCGTCAACTTAATTGACAACAACCAGGATTAACGTTTTACGCATTCTGAATCACGGAAGCACTAAGATCGAATATCTTTAAGCGGACACCTATCTATGAAATAACCGCGCCTAATGTTGGTTGACCCACTGATTATTATCCAAAATGATGTAGCTGTTAGTTGGCTGGATAAGTTGGTCAATGGTTTTCCACACTTCTCAATAGTACCATTACGCAACCTGCGAACCTAGCGTATAAGGTTCTTTATTAAGTTGTTGGAAAATAGCTAACAAATCTAACAATGTGTAATTTTATTGGTTTGCTAAAATTGTAAATAATGATTTATTTTTGTCTTAGGTTTCCTGTCTTTCAACTAAGAAACCATGTAAGTGTTATGTTAATACTGTATTTTTAAACCGACTTCTAAAGAAAGGAAGATTACCTCATAATCTTTTAAAGTATCATATACTACCAACCACGTCACCGAGGCAGACGAATTACGAAATGAAGATGTTTTTCATGAGGAATCTTTATTGTATTTGTATTATTAATTCATTTTAGTGTTTTACCTTATTTAGCAGAAACACATTATTCCACAGGTGAACTCTATCAGCCTCTCGTCGCCCAACTCGCAGAAAAGATCGGTAGACTGGAAGAATCAATAACGGTAATTATTTATTTAATTATATCAGTGTAAACCTTGAGATATTGTTGAGAATATAACCCGGGAAGCGAACATATGAAAAATAATAACGAAAATAATTTGGTTTTCAATTTACGAGCATTCAATTAGACGCAGATATTTTGATGAATGAAGAATGATAAAAAATATATATTATTTACCCCATTTAGCCCCATTACTGTTCCCCTGCTGGCCAAGCGTTTCCTCCCGTAATGAGAGCGGGGTTAGGCCTTGAGTCCACTATGCTAGCCCAGTGTGGGTTGGGGACTTTGTATTCAACTTGCACCTTTAAAATCTGTGTTAAAGATCTCTCAGGCATGACAGGTTGCATCCCGATGTTTTCCTTCACGGTTAAAATAAGTGATAATTATTTATAATTCACACACTTCAAAGATCATCGGTGTCTTTGTTTCGAACCAGTTGCGTGGGAGATGCAATCGACTAATGCACTTAATTTATTTCAGGACCTTGGAAAAAATGGGCCAGCTGGAGCTCCAGGATCATGGGTTTGCAAATTATAGATAAATTAATACATGCTTGAACAATTCCTTTAAGTATTTGCTATTATATTTGTTTACTAATCACTATAATACCGTTTTCAGGGTCCAGAGGGTGAAAAAGGCTATAGAGGAGAGCCGGTAAGAAATAAGTTTAAATATAACTGTAAAAAATTAGTTTTCGATTGTCAGTTTGTTTTTTTTACATTTGCAAATTATGCTAAAAGGCTTAAAATGGGTACACCGATAGTTTAGAACTTGAATGATTAACACTGGAAAATTGTCATCATGTTAAATTTATTTACAATGGTCGAAAAATTTCTAATTAGTTGGCGCGATAAGATCATTACTTAGCTGGAAGTAAAATATTAAATTAGAACCAATTAGAGCCTTAGAAATTGGAATATAATATGTCTTTCGCAGCCTTATACTGTATACAGCTGACAGTTGCCTGTGTATTAAGTCGTAGGAGACAGACAGCTGTCTCCGGAAACTATTCTATTAAAAAGAAAGATACATATCCTTTACATAGGTAGAGGATAAGATAAGAGAGAATCAGTTGGGCTAAAGGGCGAAAGCCCATCTCTCTTAGACAACAGAACATTTTGCTTAAAACTACTATTTGTTAATAATTTCCATTATATTTTCAGGGCGAACCGGGTGATATGGGACTCAAAGGGATACAAGTAAGTAATATCCTAATCTCGTATTTTACTTTGGTTTATGTTTTAGTGCTGGATGTTATATAGTCGTGAGTTGCTAGCTAGCTTTTCTCTTATGGTTCTACCTTTCGAGGTAAAGATTCAGTAATTGTAACGGCTATCATAAGTTTCAAAGTTTAATTCATACCTAAATAAATAAAATAATTGATTTTGATTTTATACAAGCAGCACTTTTTTTTATCACTAATGAAAATATTAAATTTTCAGGGAGCTGTGGGATATGATGGTATACGGGTGAGTGATAAAATCTAACAAATTAGAAACTTTAGTGGTGTCGAGGTTATGGACTTCAATCATAATTTACATAACATTATAGAAATGTGGTTAATATGTCTACATTTAAATCTAAACTATTGTAAATATACTTGCAGTAGTGAGACGTGAATCTTCACTTCTTAAAAACAAAACAAGGCTAGGTTTTGTTTTAATTTTATTTTTAAAGTAATATGTGCTGTCATTTTCAAAGTTTTTCACTTAACCGATTTTGATCAAGTTAAGCGTAGAGATAGAAGACTTGGTATTTAGTCTAAAGTATACATCTGCTTTTTGTTGATCGGCCCCTAAGCAGAAATGCCCATGCCTTCGAGTGAAGGCACGTGAGTCAAATTATCTCTAATCTAATCTAAATCTAATGTTTAGTCCGATACACTATAATGGAATGTCGATAAACTGACAGATTTTTTATTAAAATTTTAACTTTACTTATGAATGCATTTACTATGGTCTTTTTATATTTATTTATTTTCAGGGCTATTTCGGTGAGAAGGGGGACATTGGGTGGACAGTAAGTACCTAAATTATTATATATATATATATATAACAACTAGTCTTATATATATATATATATATATAAACAACTAGTCTATTGACAATGTTAGAAAGTGGACAGATTTTCGTATTTTTGTACTATACCAATAGAGAAACTGCACACTAGCTACTTTTAACATCAGTGATCGGCGGTTTAAATTATTTTTAGTAGCTAGATGCAGCAACAAATCTCTACACCCCAATCAATAGCAGATGACGATCGCTGCGTTTTGTCAGCTTTCAAACACAGTATGGAAAACTATGCATCGGAGCTGCAGTCAAAGAACTGCGTGCTATAAAGCGCAAGCGAAAAAACGTACGATTCTGCCGCCGCATCGGAACAGGCGCGTTCAGCAATGCATTATGCGTCACTTCGGTCGCTAAAGGATAAATTTTAAAGTAGCATCTATATTATCATATTAGGGCTTACACATAATAATCACATATGTTATTTAGGAAGCTTCTGCACTTAGCTTTTCAGATTAAAGTAAAATATATTTCAATGGGCTATAGATTGAGGCTAACTGCTCAAGTATCGTGACTTGTGATAGACGCAAACAATTTGGGGAAAATGGGAAAATCCAAGCCAATTAGTACTTGCCTACAAGATATATATACTTTAGATACTGTACTCTTATTGTTGGTTTATCATCTTGTCATAGAAAGATGTCATAAATTTTATTTAATAATAATATTAAAAAATATTACTTTCAGGGTATTCCGGGTGCACCAGGAGAACCGGTAAGTTATCACTAAACGAATTTTGTATTTTTTTTTCATTTACGTTTTATTACCTATGTTTATATTATAATACTATTTACAATGATATTGTATATGTATATTTAAATATAATTTTAGGACAAGACATATTATGAAAAATAAATCATTAGTAAATTGACAGTGGCTACTTATTTGTTAATTATGTTTTTTTATTTAAAAAATATGTTCTAGGGTCTTAAAGGGTCTAGAGGCGATCCGGGAATACCAGTAAGTGTACACATTATGCAGTTAAACCTATTACATGTAACATTTCAATGTTTGATAGTGTAACATATCATAAAACGTTGTTTTAAATACTGGGGGGTTGCGTTAACCGCTGTTCCTTAAGGGGGGATTATGACGCATTGTGACCAACAATTCATACAATAGGAAAAGAATTTGCAATGCAGTGATCATTCGAATCCAATGCTTTATACAATAGAGTTTGATTTATAATTTTAGTATCATAGAAAGACCTTCATTGTATTTTGTTTACGTTTACGAAATCGGGACGTTAAATATCGGTGCCGGTCAATTATCTTAACAGCTGTAAAGCCAAAACCCTCGAGTCGCTTGAACCTTTGACACTAGGCTGATCACAATAACACAAATAAAATAAATTATTAATTATTGTATATATATATTTTATTTTCAGGGCGTTCGAGGTGATAGCCCGAGAGGACCGCCAGTAAGTTTTGTGATTATATGAAGAACATTTCAAAAGTTTAAGAAATAAATAATCTCAACATAGATAATAACATAGCTGCCCTTTTTAAGTTGGAAATATTACACACGTCATAATCGAGTCGGCAATAAAATACCGTATCAAATATGTGATGAAAATGAATGTTCGGAAATTACAAACACTGGGCAGCCGCATTCGGCTTGACAAATTCTAACATTATGTCGATAGGCTTTTTTTGGAAGCCTTTTATAGAGTATATGTCAAATTATGCCCTTCGGTTTTGTTTTTCGAAAATAGTCCCGAACCGACAATTCCGTCCAAAATATGGATGTAACTACCAAAGCTAAACCTCATAGCCTATGCGCTGCCAAATAATTAAAATAAATGTTTTAGTGCACATCTAGATCTAGAATAGCCTTTTTGCCAAAGAATGCCTGTTCTGAATTGTCGTTTAAGCATTCAGCGTAATATTCTTTTTCTTTTATTTTCAGGGAGATCGAGGAGACCTCGGAGTGCCAGTAAGTTATCATTAAAGTCTGCAAAGTATGTACAGATTGCTCAACGTGTGCTGCTACTACTTATATATCAGGCACATTAGATAATCTATACTAATACTAATATTATAAAGCTGAAGAGTTTGTTTGTTTTGAAAAAATATTTCAGTGTTAGATAGCCTATTTATTGAGGAAGGCTATAGGCTATATATCATCACGCTATGACCAGTAGGAGCGGAGTAGCAACGAGAAATGTTACAAAAACGGGGAAAATTATGACGCATTCTCTCTTATGTGACGCAAGCGAAGTTGCGCGGGTATAATAATATCCGACGCAACTTGCGCACTTCGACACTGAGTAAAGTCATCCCCAGGTTCTTTTATAGAATGTTATTAAATGAATAATGAGCTGTAAACGTATTGCAGTAGATGAAAACAAGCTAGGACTGATAATAATAAGAAAAATGTAGTTAATATCCATTATTTCGATCCAACAGACAGAGACTCCCTTGGAGACTGAGATGACTGAGAGGCAAAACACTAAATATTTTAGTAGCACAAGTTGCCACCTTCAGTACAATCCAGTATCGAGAATTTCACATTTAAATGAACATAATAATTAGTTTTTACAGCAACCGCTAGGGACGCCAATCGGGATTTTACACAAAATTTCTCGATAGCTAGCCAGTATTTGACAGTCAATTATAGTAAACAATCGCGCTACAGAACTATTTGTCTGATTTTTTTAATTATGATAAATAAGTAAAATAAGTTACCTTATTTTTTCTCTTTCATCGTCTTTCAGGGCAGAAAAGGTGCAAGGGGTGACCAAGGATTTCCAGTAAGTAATCAGAATAAATTATTTGGAACAAATGTCTCTGTAGAAAACCCACGCATTATTTGAATTGGTTGCATTTGTCATATTATGTAGAATGTAGATGGAAACGAGCTGATAAAAATAATAGAAATTATAGACTACATAAGGATATTTTTTTCCAAAGGCGTATCCAAGAGACGGGCCTATCCAGAGAGGCCGTGTTTTTGTTTGATTTGATATTTTTATATTCTAACACTTTAATGAAATAAAATAATAACTTTGATAAAACCTCCAGGGCGCATACGGAGAAAACGGTTCAACTGGGATGAAGGTAAGTAAATCGTCTTATTTACATCATCTACATGTAACGCAACGCACTTTCATTTCATAAATAAATGTCATAGGACAACGGACATACTGTCATCTGATTCCAAAATAAGCAGAGTTAGCATAGTGCAAGCACTATGATAACAAAATAACTGATAAACATACTTATATACTTGTAAATATATACTGATATAGATACATTTCCCAACCAAACTTGGAATTAGACTACTGCTTATTACACAAATATTTGTTTCGGCGTGGTGACCACGTGAACCACCGATAACGAAACCTCGCATGCCTAAAATTTATTCATATTTCTTGAGGGCATGCTAAGTTCCCAACCTGCACTTGGCCAGCGTGGTGGACACTCAAAGCCTATCTACTTCCTTCCTCGTTCGGGACTTAGAGTGCCTTAATCTCCAATGGTACAGTAACGGGTAAAAAAAGTTACAAAAACACTAATTAATAATTATTTTATATTTTCAGGGTATCAGGGGGTACCAAGGAATGGAAGTGAGTTGTCATCAAATTACTTAAAAAGTCTTTTAAATCTGTGTAAAAATCACTGTAGTTGGGATGTTGACTAATTAAGATGTTTAGTTCGTCTTCTAGATTGTGAAAAAATATTATACTTAGACATATGTTTTCTTTTTGTACATAATCAAATAATAACGGCAATAGATAGAGTACGGTGACTTCATGCAACTATGTATAAGCCCAAATTCTTAAGATAAGTCACTTTTTATTGCTTTTGATGACAAACCAAATTACACGTCTAGTATTTTCAATAATCTTGGACTTATAAGAATTACTGTTTTGTTACCTTGAATCTGTTCTCGAATAATTTATTTTGATATTACGAATACATACATAATGTTGAGCCTGCTATACCCAAAATACACCCGCGTTTTGCCATTAGCATTGTTAATCCCATGTAGTAGAGGGCGAGCCTATTGCTTTTGGACACGTTAACAGTATAAAAATTATATTAATTAAGAATTTTATGTTATTTTCAGGGCCGTCAAGGTAACAGAGGTGAAGAAGGAATGGTAAGTAATATATTAAGTTATTATAGTTCAATTATTTTTCTCAACATGTAGTATGGATATTCGTTCAAACTTGTATTATGCAGGTCCATTTTGTTATTCGGTTTCATGATTTGATCGAACTGTTGCGCGAATGTATGCCATTTCTTACATAATTTTTTGACTTTAAAAATCTTTCAGGTCAGGCCAGGTTTTGAGGGTGACCGCGGAATGCCTGTAAGTAAACGTTTAATTTAAAAAAAGCACAACTAGATTTTTTCATCGATGATTTTTTAGTTTCAATCAATTCCGGCTGTTGTAAATTAAAATCGAAACCATAATAACTACAATTTATCACATACATATATGTATTTATAGTCCAACAACTTAATAGACAGCCAGCTAGTGCAAGGTTCACGGCGTGCGGAGCTAAACAAAGTTCAGAATTTAGAACATCGTAAACCGGCACAAACTGTAGCTCATTTCTCTACTACTATCGACTACCGACAACCGAACTGTCATCGAGAAATTTTGTATGAAAATATGATCAGCGCCTCTGACGGGTGTCGTAGGAAACATTTTGGCAGTACATTCTAAATGTCAAATGTCGATAGCTAGCCGGTTTTCGGTAGTCGATAGTGGTAGAGAATCGAGGTACTGGTGACTGTGGCCTATTTGGGACAGCTTCTTTATTTCGGAAAAACCAATAATTATTACTTATAATCGTTGGTCGTGCCAAGACTCTCAGTCTACTAAGTTGTTGGGCTAAATAAATACTTGAAGCTCCGTGTGTGTATTTAATTTACTTATAAGATAATACATTAAACTTTACATTTTACTTTCAGGGTTCCCCAGGCGTCGTAGGACTTCCCGTAAGTTATTAAGTTATTATTATTAGGGTTTTAGGTTAATAATGTTTAGCTAACGAATGAGTGGTTTTCGTCATATTATTAAGATACACTAAATAGCTGGCACGGCAACCCGTGTCATCTTTTATTTTTATCCTACTAATACTATAAATGCGAAAGTTTTTGAGAATGTATGTGTGTATGTACGCATGGATGTTTGTTACTCTTTCACGCAAATACTACTGAACCGATCTGCTAAAGCTGGTAGCTGAAGACCCAGAATAACTCATAGACTACTTTTTATCCCGGATTTCCCGATGGATCGGGATTTTTATAAACTGCTTATTACTTACTTACATTAGACTACTGGGTAGATTACGTTATTTTACTCGTACTTGTCCCGGAGCTTAGTCAGTGACAGTAATGATATTTATGATCATTTTTAAAATAAAATAAACACAAATAAACTTTCAGGGTGAAGAAGGTGTAATAGGCGTAACTGGAATAACTGTAAGTATTAATAATATATAGTTTTTTTACACTACAACAAAGATTTGTATGAGTTGAAATACTCTTATTACATTTCTTTTTAATTTGCAATTCTCAAAAAACAATCGTTATCGTTAAACTTGTTTTTAGTTATAATAAAAAAATATACTACAAAAATAATAATATACCAAGTTTAAAATTAATGCACAGGTTCCTCGTGTAAAGTGTCAATAAATATCCTTTTAATTTTCAGGGCCAACCCGGTAGCAAGGGTTTTAAGGGACAAATGGTAATTTATCAATTTGATTAATAATAATTACAATAAAAATATCAAAATTTGCTTACTGGAGGAAGAAAAAGACATAAAAAATTTCTTTTTCTTCCTCGTGAACGTTAAAAATATTATTATAGCAGAATGTTTTAGTTCTTATTATATATACCTTTTTAATATTTTTACCTTTGTATGTAATAACTTGCGATGCTTTATAATGTTACGTTAGTCAAACTAATATTTTTTGAATATATTATTAATATTTAATAAAAATTACTGATGCTTTAGTTGTTTTTCACCGTCACTCTGAGTCCATACCAATTCATAACACTAAAAGCGACATTACATTTTCAGGGTTGCCCGGGAGGCGATGGACCTCAAGTAAGTTATCATCAAAGTGTTAAAAGACCTTTGACTTCAAAATCTAGTCCTTGAGGCTAAAACACTCTGTGGAATATATTGTAAGATAAGTATTAAACACACCGATGACTTTCCGAAGTCATTTTTTTATTACCTCTCACAAAAGTCATCTTACAAGAAAGAATCCGTGGTTGTTTTTTCTCGTAGTGCTTCTGTTTTTAGAACAGTTTCGTGGTAGCAGACAAAATTAGTGCTCGATTAACATTTATAAACGGCCGTGTCATGACATGTATGACGATTGCTTTTCACAAAAATGCGCGAGGTGGTGTGTGTATCATTTCAATTTATGATGTAGATTGCTCTCCAGCTAGTTCAATATTATAATGTTTAATATACACAAAATAATTACCGACAGTGCCAAAGTAATTGCCGAAAGAGTTTGTTCGTTTGTTTGAACGCGCTAATCTCAGCAACTACTGGTCCGATTTGAAAAATTCTTTCAGTGTTAGATAGCCTATTTATCGAAAAAGGCTATATGCTTTATATCATCAGGCTACGAGCAATAAGAGCAAAGTTCCAGTAAAAAATGTTACAAAAACGGGGAAAACTTTGTCGTTGCGCAAGTCAGCTAGTAATATATAATTATCATCTGCCAAATTAGCTCCTTTTCTATGTTAAAGGTAGTAAAGATTTATTGATTGCGAGTCAGTCTGAGAGAATAATAACTGTTTCGTTTAACTTTCAGGGTCCACCAGGTGCTAAGGGCGAATCGGGTTGGCCGGTAAGTGATTTTTCAAATTATTGATAAAAGATCATTTGACTATTTGTCGTAGAATTTTCGTATGTAATTTTACTTCTAAAATTGTATGAATTCAACATCAGTTCGTTTAAAATCGCTGATAGCCACTAAGATGTTATCAGTTTGATCTTACTAGTAATGAGATGAGTCTAGAACTATCGAATGATTTTGTATAAAAGCCTAAAAAGCGCTGCCATCGGGCGCCGTACGAACTATTTTTTCAGTACATTTTAAATGTCAAACTTTCGATATTTGATTATAGACTGTATGACTGAGAATCGCACTGGTGAAACCTAATGTTGATACCTTTATCAAGAATTTATTTATACTTTCAGGGCTTAATGGGTCCTAAAGGCGAGCCGGGATGGGTGAGTAATTCATTACATCATGAAGATTTTCATGCAGTTTCTGTTAAATATTGTTGCGACATATTCTACTTGATAAGCTTGGCGATACTTATCAAAAATATTAAACTATCACTTATTCAGAAGTGGCGGAACATGCCATAAATCATATCTTTATGTATATAATTCTTCTGTAAGCGTGTATGTCACTGAACTTCTCTTAAACGACTGGACCGATTTTGATGAAATTTTTTGTGTGTGTTCAAGGGGATCTGAGAATGGTTTAGATTCACAATTTTGCCCGCTGGCCAATGTTTTTTTAATTAATTTTCAATCTATTAGACAGGACAACGTCTGTCGGGTCCGCTAGTAGGTTAATAAATTAGAAAAAATCACACATTGTAATATGTATTTCCATGGAATCAAGGACGAGGTATATAGAAAACGTTATACGTTTGTGATGCTCAAAAAAATTTAAAAATAAAATTAAATTAGATCTCCCACCATCAGATATCATGCACTGATTCCTAAAACAAAAAATACTTTAATTTTCAGAGTCCAATGGGAGAGCCGGGCTTAAGGGTAAGTTGTAATTATTTTGTACTTAAATATATTATAACAAATGAGTTTTTTTTAATAATGAGGACACATGGCATTTGGTCACGGTTCTTATTATATATAAATTTTCTTACAAATCGTTATAAGGATTTTAACTCACGGTTTTTATTTTCAAAACCAGATTATTGCATGTCTTCCCTTGTTTCCCGCTCCCATATCTCCTATTATTATTAATTTCTGTTTTGGCAGAAATTTCCAACACACGTTTGGCACGAGTCAGAGAGCATACGTCTGGCTAGCTGCGAAGGATGTCGGATTATCACCACTATTTCCCAATGATTTGTTGACTAGAAGGCTTTAAATATGTTTAAATGTTAATATGTTTTCAGGGCCCGAAAGGTGGAGCAGGCGATCGGGGAATTCAAGTAAATATTAAGTTTAAATTTTAAGAGTAAATAATCTTCTTATTCCTATTAATTGTATCATTTCAAAATCGTATAAAGCAGTTGTTTCAGTATTTTCAACGTCGAAATTATAAAATTTAGGGTCCCTTTAGGGTCAACTTACACTGAAACGCGACGCAGCGCTTTTGAATAACAATTAAAAATATAATTTAATTAGTAGAAACTAGAGGGATGAGATGATGCACTTTTCGTTGTGAGAATTCGGAATTCACCGCGCGGCGTATAGCGAAATCACTGGCCTCTTCAAGTATCGTTGCGTTGCATCGCATCGCGTCTCGGTGTGAGCTAACCCTTGTATATGACATTTATTAACGAGTTTATTACAATTTTAGGGCCCAATGGGTGATAGAGGATACGATGGACCGATGGTGAGTACCAAATTTATTTTAACAGTACCAACATGCATATTGTGTTTCTCAGTGAACAACAAATGTACGTAAAATTGAAAGTTACTATTCAGTACATTGTTGCTTTGATCTATATAAAATAAAAAAAGATACAACGTACAGCATGGTGTCTTTCAAATAGTTGTAAACTAAGATACACAATAGCCACCCTGATCTTTTTATAATAGCTATAGCACGCGCAGTCGCGAGTGAATGTGCGCTACGGATCGACCAGTCAGCTTGGTCGAATATTTTTTACATCTGTGACGCGGTCTGACCCTGTTAGATGGCAATAGACCTGACCCTTTTTTGAGGCTAACATTGTTAACATAGATGTAGTCCTTGCACCCCTTCATACACCTTTGTTTATAATTTGAGAATTTGAGAAAATAATTTACTACACGAAAAAACGTGCGGATCAGCTTTACAAATCAATTGTGTATTCAATAAATTGCGTCATATTTAAATTATTTTTTCCGTAATATAATAAAATAGCCTCTTATGTTTTTAGGGTGAACCGGGTTTCCCAGGCAGGCAGGGAGAGGAAGTAAGTTATGAGATGAATCTAATAGTATATTTGTTTTTTTTTGTTACTCACCGCTAGATAATTGTTACCTAATATACAATGAAAATAATCCCAGACAATTTTTAACATTTAGATATTAATTTTATATTTATTTACATCTAATTAATATCTATAAAAAGAACATTAAAATTTAATCCAGACATTTATTAATTGTGACCCATACACAATTACTCACAATGTACTTACGAAAGTACTTCACCTGAGGTACAATATTGTGAATAGCATAGAATAATTTAATACCTCAAATAATATTATAGAATTTTATTACATTTTATACAGTACAAAACTTATATAACTAAATATTTACATTAAATTATTAAAATTAAAACTATATATACACATTGACGAAAAAAAAACAAATATATAAAAAAAAAATAAGAATAATAATATTATTAATGATTTTAAACCAACTTCAAAAAGAAGGCGGTGTCCAATATATCTGTTTCTTTTTTTGTTAATAATACATTGTTTTAAACTTTTAGGGTGAAGAAGGACCTGATGGATGGGGAGTAAGTTGTAATTTATAATTTGAGTACTTAAAAAACTCATCAGAAATTCAGTTTCCGTAATATAGCGGATAATGTGATCTCGATTGCTGGTTCAGGTAAGTATATTAGAAAGTCCTCAGAATGAATTTACAGATTTATTTTTCAAACAGTGGTATGGCTTTTTAATTATGATATTATTGATGTTCTTCTTCTTTTTTTTGGTTTGGTTAGGGGATAACCTAGTGTCAACAACCAGGGCCGACTCTTTACGTGCCTTCCGAAACACGTAGAAGAAAAATTTATATTTAGACGATCAGACCTAAATTAACTACCCGAACGGCACAAGCCGAATCGGTTTTATTGTCGTTTGTTGACGGCACGAAATAAATACTGCCGCACTGATCGTCCAGCCCCGAATATGTGTGTAATAACCACACTGTGATTTATTTATTTATTAGATTAACCAACAATTTTTAAACTATTTATATGTTATGTCAAATTTAAAGTGACATGCTCATCAATTGATCTCTATTTAATACTAGCTGACCCGCACAACTTCGCTTGCGTCACGAAAGAGAGAATGGGTCAAGATTTTTCTCGTTTTCGTTACATTTTTTATTGCTACTCTGCTCTTATTGGTCGTAGCGTGATGATATATAGCCTATAGCCTTCCTCGATAAATGGGCTATCTAACACTGAAATAATTTTTCAAATGGGACCAGTGGTTCCTGAGATTAGCGCGTTCAAACAAACAAACTCTTCAGCTTTATAATATTAGTATAGATTTGAACATAACAGGTATGACAACTATTTTTATTTTCTTTTTGTCCGCTTGGTAGATTGTAAAACAGTATTATACATAAATCATTTCTTTTTCCACAAAATTAAATATTTACGGCGATACATAGAGTTGAACTTGGCATGACGTCACAGTATAGTAGAAAAACTCTGTAACTTTTATGCTTTTACCTAAGCCATTTAATATTATTGTTTGATGAAGATAACGTGTATTATAACTCTACATTGTACAATCTACCAGACGTACAAAAAAAAAATCATCATCCCTATTAGCTAGGTACCGAATAAAAAAAAATTAAACTTCCAGGGTCCTCAAGGTTTACCAGGCAAGGTAGGACTGCAAGTAAGTTCAACATAATAAAATAATAAATAAACTAATATCATAATTTAAAAAAATGTATTTATAACCGGTTCTGATGCAATTTTGCATTGACAAAGTTGAGGACCTGAGGTCTAAGTAGTAAAAAAAAACCTGAAGGGTCTGATAGAATAATACCTAAATTTGTATAGCTACTTTCCTTGGCATCTTAAGTGTACTTGATCTTAAATAATAAATGATTACATTTGTTTTGACAAAGAAATTCAAGTGTGACTTTTTGGTCTAACGAAAGGTTCAACCCGGTGGTCAAACTGTATGAACTAGTAGTGATGTAAATGATTTTCATGACCCAAACAACTATTATATTTAAACGCCTTTATAGCGCGGCCAGTAGTAATGCTTTATAAATATTATTGACTATTTATTTGATATTATTTTGCTGTAGCGCAATTATCAACAATCCGTATTATCGACTATCAAGAGTTTGAGACAAGATAAAATGTTCTGCAAAAGTAGTTCCTATTGCGTCCGCTAGAGGCGCTGAACAGATTTTCATACAAAAATTATTGAAAGCTAGCCGGTTATTGATACTCGATACCAGTAGAGAATCGCGCTACTGCTGAATTATGCCCTGATCTTGTTTAAAAAAATATTAAACTTTTAGGGTCCGCCAGGTATACCGGGCTGGGAAGGAGAGAAAGTAAGTAATTAGTCATTATTTTAAAACTTATGAAGTCTTTCTTAACTTTTCTAACACTTCTAGTATTAGAAATGCGAATGTTTGTTTTAGTGTATGTAGTCGTAAATATTTCATACAAAACCTATTCAAAAAAAGTGTACGGATATCAAATTTTCTATAATGAATAGGGTAGTTAGAAAATTTGTTTAAACGGAAAATGTCGCGGGCAAAAGCCAGTGGTTATTAATTTTGATATTTTTTATTTTCAGGGCGACAAGGGGACTAAGGGCTATAGAGGAATGGAAGTAAGTATATTTTTTATTTTTACAAAAGCTACCAAAAAAGCATTGTTAAACCATTTTGTGTTCAAAAGCGTTAATTCCTATTACTACCTAGTATCAGATTAAGGCCGCTAGTGAACGCCGTAAGAACTCTTTTAGCATTTCACTTTAAATATCTAGCTGTAGATACTTTGCCCCTTGATTAATGTTTCTAACCCCCAGTTTCTGAGTACATCCAGCGTTAGTTTATCTATTCAATAGCGTTTTTTTGTAAGAGTTTTGACGCTATTGAATAATAAACTACCGTTAAGAGATTAAAGTTTGTCTTATTGCTCTGATATGGATATGTATACATTTATTATATCCAGGAACACATTAAAAATATTGGTGAAATTGTCGTAATACCAACACTATACTAACATGGATAATTGGCTAAATATGAGTAGGTACTCGGCCTTGGTGTCAAGCGCGAAAAAGAAATATTAAAAAATCAACAAACTTTCAGGGTCCGCGAGGTTTGGCGGGTAAACAAGGAGATTCAGTAAGTAGATATTTGAAACCTTTATAAAAATTATATTCAAAGAGGATCTTGTGGTAACATATTTTTGCAATGGCGCTATTATGCTTGTTTTAATAATTTAAATATTCTGTTCAGAATCCAAAATTGTTTCTTTCCGCACTTAGTTCTATATATATTTTTAGGATAACCAGAAGTGGAAGCAAATAAAAGAAAAAACTAATCACATAGAACAGTTTTACTATAAGTCACAATCTTTAGCAAATTAACAAGCTCTTTACACATACAAACTGAATCACTTCAAAAATCAACTACAGACAAATGAATTGTGAGAAAAATACAGCATGACCATTCAAACGGGCAGAGGTACCCCTTAGCTAGTGAATCCTATGGAAAAGAGAGCTCAGAATGAGCTCGCAGCCCTTTTATGGACTCGGTCACGTGACTAACGTCATTTTATTTTACTTCCTCTAATACATATGGCATTTCTTTTTCTGATATGTGATTTTTAAAAATGCAGAAAAGACAGAAGTGGTTTAACAAAGTCGACCCATTTTTGATCGCTGGAAATTTTTGAAACTGATCAGCCATAAAAAATGCCCTAGTTGACTTCACCTTCAACTATATAGTTACGTAGCCAAACTATTATAAGATTTTAATGCTTTGGTTTAACTTGCAGGGTGATATGGGAGACATGGGATGGGTAAGTAATATTCAAATAAATTTAGTGCCTCACTGCCCGGAGGTTAGGTCTAAGACCCGCTACACAAGTGCTCAGAATAAACTACATTTCACCATGAATCATTATAAACAATCTTACCCCCGGTTTCGGAGTACATTTAGCGGAAGTTTATAAATTCAATAGTATATTATTATATTGTAGTTTTTTTAATGAATTTTACCGTTAAATGTACCCTAGAAACCGGGGGTTAGTCATGCAACGTTTACTAAGACGCTTCCTTTCACTGCTAAACAAGTCATAATTAAATTATTTTAATAGACCCACGCCTCCAATTTGAACCTATTGCAACAAAAGTAAATATAAATATCACCCAGTTTTCACTGACATTAAATATGAATTTATTTTAAGTTTTTGTAACATCGCAAAGCACTTTCGTAAATATGATACACCCCTTACAACGCCTTAAAATAAATTGTATATTTTTAATTACAGCTGATAGAAGGTCCTCGGGGTGATCCAGGACGTTCAGTGAGTAGTTGGTTATATTATAATAATATGTACGGTCAGCGTCAAAAATAATAATATATAACACGAGGCGAGGTAAAAACTTTAACCAATGCGCGTTAAAGTTGTTACCTCGCCGCAATAACCGTGGGCGCGTGTGGTGGTTCCGAATCCCACCAGGGACAAATCTTTGTGAGATGAGCACGAGTATTTGTTCTGAGCCTAGTTGTCAATTTATCTATACAAGTATGTATTAAGAAGTAAATAAGTATATTTATCAGTTATTTAGTTCCCATAGTAGAAGCTAGGCTTCGTTTTGAATCTTGGAAAAATTACCATGTGTGAGTGGTCCAATGATATTTATATATATTTATTTATTTGTATATGTTACTGTAAAAGCCCGAACTGTGGTAAATCCTAAGATTTTCCGGTAAAACCTAAGATTTACCAACTCTCAATGGTAAAAGTCCGAACAAGCCAGAGTTTAAAAACTATGTTACGATATATAAAAAAATCCTCCTTCATAACTATGTTTATAACTATTTCACGGTATAATTATATACTGTGACATAGTTATAAAGCAGGAGTTTTGGGCATAGCGACATGGGTAGGTTAGGTTAGAAGGCTAAGGTGGGAGCGAGCGAAGCGAAGCTCCCACCTTAGCCTTCGTGGTTATTTTTTTTTAATCACCCAGAAGGAGGAGCCCCGCGAAGCGGGGCTCCGGCGACATCTCGATATAATCAAGTGAATATAGGTAAAAGTTCGAAATAAAAGAATTGTTCGGACTTTTACCATTGCGAGTTGGTAAATCTTAGGTTATACCGGAAAATCTTAGGATTTACCACCGTTCGGGCTTTTACAGTAACATATATATTTCCCACTGCTATTTAATGCTAGAAATAAATATTACTGCTTTAATGTAAAATGTTTGGCTCTAAAAGTAAGAGATTCTTGACGGTCGTATCAATACCAAATAGTTATTTAGCCGTTAAATTGATATAAAATTTACCACGATTAAAAACTGTGTTTTCATTTTCAGGGTGTACCGGGTAAAATGGGCGCTAAAGGAATGCCAGTAAGTAATTTATCTAATTTAAAAAACGATGTTACGATGTCTTTCCTCGACTGATAGCGATTCTGTATCAAAATATTTCGTACTCTTGCATAGAGTAGTCGAAATAAGTAATAAAAATGGCATACAATAATATAAAGCTTAGTTTCACCACTGTTTTCATATATTTGCTGACACTATCATGAAATATCATGTGTTATCTGATACTTATTCATAACTCCAATAAGTCGTTTTAATAACCAAAAATACAGAAAGACAAGAAATAATATTATTAAGATTTGAAAGCAAATTCTGAACATTCCGTGACATTAATAGTAATATTTCTTTTTAGGGCGATCCGGGAGAAGAAGCGTTCAAAGTAAGTACAAACAAAATTTGCTATGAATTCAAAACTTGGTGGTATAGAAGTTATCAGCTTAAACGAATTAACATATTTGAGAGCCTGACAGGCGCATCGACTAAGTAAGCAACTGAATTCAGTGAGGCGAATTTTTACTACTATCAACTATTATTATCATCAACCGGTTGGCTATCGAGAAATGTTGAATGAAAATCTGATCAGCGCCTCTAGCGGGAGCGGTAGGAATTCGGTATTCTAAACATCATTTAAAGATTACATTCTAAGTGTCAAAAACTCGTTACTTTTTTAAACCGACTATAGAGAATCCCGTTATAGGCCCCAACCCAAATTCTAGGTTAGTCTCAAAAGTCCTAAGTTTCTGTCAGTGATTGTCCGAAACGCAAGTTGAAATTGCCCAACTCTGTACTTACCCGCTCAGTTTGGATTACATCCCATCGGACTATAAATAAAAAATAAATTCCTATACAGAGAGAGTACATTACATTATTGTATTGTCAACACACTTGCACAGTCTTATGGTTTCAATGAAACTTTCCGCCGTAGCCAAATATCAGAGAACTTGTATGTTATAATAGCTTTTATCCATTAACTAATTCAATAATAGGGTCCATAACGTTTTACTGATATTTAGCCATTATACGTCCAAAACTAGATGCTGACAAAAAAATTGACGGTCTCCGTGGCGCAGTGGTTAAGATGGTCACCACGCCAGTGCATCCAGAGGTTGTGAGTTCGATTCCTACACGGAAAAAAATATTTGTGTTCGTTCGTTTCACAAATAGTTGTTTCGGGTGTGGTTGTACTTTGTGTCTGTTTTGTGTGTTCTGTTTTGTGTGTTCGTCAACCCGCGTACCCGCGGCACAAGAGCAATTCTTACCCCCGACGTTTGAGGTGCTTTTAGTGGTAGTTTATCCATTTAATAGATTATGCTCATGTAAACATGACAGTTTTACCGGGCATTAGTGCGAGCGTTGTCTTTTTAAGAAAAAAAAGAAATGAATAAAGACTAGGAGTAAATAATTAACTGTTTCTTAACCTAAATTGAAATTTTGTGGCATTCCAGGGCCCAACTGGTGATCAGGGTTACCCAGGATATCCAGTAAGTAGCTTGTTTTATGACAACTGTATGGAAAATACCTAGTTGAAATTAAATAAAAAGGAAGTAATAGTAGACATCGTATCGCATCATATTATAAATGAGAAAATTTGTGAGGATGGATAATATATGCATGTTTAGTTACAAACTTCAGATTACATTACTACTTAAGAAAAAAATATGCAGTATAATAACTGATTTGAGTAATAAAAATAATACTGTAATTAAAAATATATATTGGATTATAATATTTGTAAAGAGGCTTTTATATACTTTATTTTTATTATTATCATCTCTATTATAAATTTTATTATTCTTTAAGGGCCCAATGGGTCGACCGGGTGAAAGTGGATTATGGGTACGTATTTTTAAAATGTTGCTTAGTTTTTCTTCCAATTTTGGATTGAACTAGGATTGTTAAGATGTAAGAGGGAATTCTAAAAATTACGTGACATGACTGATTATAAAATTGGGACTTTTTTAAAACATGATTCGTTAAAATGAATACTAGTTACTTATTCAGTTTTTAACAAGTGGGTTCAGTTAGACTAATCACTAAATAATAACATTAAGGGTAATAAGGACAATTTATGATACTTCTACAACGTATATGATAATAATCGCGAACTCAACGTTGATGACATAATAACCATAATTGTTTTTAAATTATTTAGTGATATAACAAATAATAATATGCTGGTAGCCTTTAGAAATACTTTTAAAATTTTAATTTAACATTTTTTTACAGGGTGAACTTGGAGAAGACGGGCTGGATGTAAGTATCCAAACCAAATCTACAACAAATGCGTTTGATCATGAGAAAGTCATTGAACTGCCACTACAACCATCAGTGATTATTATTATTATTTATAATCACCCCGTATAGCTACCTATACGGGGTGATTATAAATAATAAGTAGTCCTACTGCAGGGAAAAGGCCTCACTTTCCTTTTTCCACTTATTCTATCTATAGCTATTTCATGCCAATCTTTAGTATGAGAGTCCAACTCATATTTTCATCTCTTTCGGGGCCTTCCGCCAACCATTAGTTAAGAATACAAAATATGTATTCACACAGTGGCACAAGGGTACTGTAGTAGGTAGTGTCTGGTCTCGGGCTCAAATCCCTGAATCTTGAGTTTCTTTGTCAAGATTTATTTTCTTGCTGATTGTCCGAAGTTCGCAAGATCAAATCAAGGACTCTCGCGCTTTACAGCACCCGCACCGTACGTGAAATGAATATGGGACGCTCAGTAACGGGTACTGTAATACTATAAATGGCGATAAACTTTTCATTTTGTATAATATTTTTATATTTTATGAAATTTACAGGGCCCAAAAGGTGATATGGGCCAGAAAGGACAGCGTGTAAGTATTTTTTTTTGTTTTTTATAGTTCGAGGTTTTTTTTAAATAACAGTGTCATCATATTTAAATTATTCAATATCATTACCGTGCATACCAGGCAGACGCATGCCAATGCATGTGGCATAGTAAAAGTCTTTATTCACCTAGCCACAAAACGCACACTGTGCTAGGTTATGAAGGACAGATACGAAGTACTCAATTTTAAGCATAAAAATAGGTGAACATTAAATATACACATTTCCGAGGATATATATGAATTGACTTATTCAAAAATCAAAACCAATCAGTTTTTAAAACCGCATTTAATACATTTCCTAAAGAATACATTTCCTAGGAGTTGTTTACAATTCTTCGAGTTCATCCATTTCCGGTAACATATTATTATGTATATAAAAATAGTACCTGCATTATTTTTTCAGGGCGACAAGGGTGTAATGGGTCAGCGGGTAAGTTATCATATTTTAAATTCTTGAAAAACCTTTTATCTGTGTTTGTCTACAACAACGAGATCTTCATCATCGAGATAATTATTTTGGTCACACAGAGAGTACGGTACACTGGTTTTATGGGTAGTGTTTTCCTTCAGATAGGTTTTTAGCTTTAGTTTACTCCTAAGATTCACTCTAAAACTTTAGAGAAGTCTAAACCTAAGATGTATGAATTCAACGAGATTTGTAATCAGTTCTATTCATCATCATCATCATCTCAGCCGGGAATCGTCCACTGCTGGACAAAGGCCTCCCCCATCGAGCGCCAATAGGACCGGTCCTGGGCCGCCCTCATCCATCGGACTCCGGCAACCCTTACCAGGTCGTCGGTCTATCTTGTGGGGGGCCTGCCAACACTACGTTCCAGTTCTATTGATTTATAAATATTTATATTTAAAACTAATAAATGCTATGCCGCAATACGCACACAAAATCGTCCCAGTTTTTGACATTTGCACGATAGATTTGCCGCTGGCACGTGCACGGTTTTATACAACGAGACAATCCGTAGCAGATTGTGTTTTAAAAGTTATAGTAGTAAAACCATAAGTTTGGCCAACCACTAAGTTTTGCTGACATTTTTGCATACTGCATTATTGTTAAAAGAAAATATAATACTTTCAGGGTCCAAGAGGCGACAGAGGCCAAAAGGGACTAAAAGTAAGTAATTCCATTATCATCTGTATTAATATAACAAGTTTTTTGATATTACTACCTAAGCTCTATAATAACGTCATTTAGCTATACAAAGATAGTTAAAAATGTTATTATTGAAATGCAAAAAATATTTTTCAATTTTCTTTTATTCACTATTTAGCAATAATTAAATTGATATTTTCCTAAAAAACGATTGAAAACGCAACAGTGCTGGCAAATTTTTGACACTGACTGAACTAAATATTTATATTGGGAAAACCAGCTTTTGCTTGCAGTTTTATCTGTAGTCCGAACGGAGTAACAATAACAAATGTTTCAATGTTTATTTATTGTTCTAGGGATCGCGGGATAATTGTAAGTATTATTAATAATTTATAAAAGCAAAGTATAAATATAAATATGTATTATAATCTGCGAAGGTTTGTAGCTCGATTCTCTGTAGCCGATAGAATCGACTAGCGAGTGTTTAAAATAAATCAATCAGCCTTTCCTCTAACTATGTCCTGGCGTCATTATACTAGTAGTTTTGTTTAAAGAAGCGTTTTGGACATTTCACAATAGAGTAACTCATTTGACCTAAATTAAAATACCCTATCATAACAACCTAATTGAAATGTAAAGAATATTATGTGAACATATTAAGGGACACCTGATTAATATTTTATTAAGGTAACGAATTACTGGATTCCATCCAACAACTAGAGGAGAGAATCGATCTTCTGGAAGAAACAATAAAGGTAAACGCATAATTTCTAATCTATGTTATTACGTGAAGCAAAAACTTTGGACCCCTTTTTACGAAAAACGTGCGGACGCAGGACGTACGTTTAGTAGTCTTGCTGAATGTCATAAATTTTAATATTGAGTAATTTATAATTTAAAATAATTAATTAGAGTGGAAATTCGACTATAATTAATTCTTTTTTATGCCTTAATCGCAAACAAAAATTAATTATTACACCTAATAAAATAAATTCAATCAATACTGGTCATGTTGAACGTCTCAGTCTCGATTCCCGAGTCAGGCATTAGACAGGCAAATTGCTACTACACCAATAAAATTTTATTAATTTTAGGCTATGTCTCATGATGTCCCAGCTGGTCCACCAGGATTACCAGTAAGTTGAAGAAAAATCAATTTCTTTTATATCGCGTAGCATGATTACTGTCACTACGTAGTATTAAGCAAAGTCATTTAGCGCGTATGCATCAATGTATGTATAGATATGATGATTCAAGAACAAGGTTTATGTGTAAAAGTTATAACGTTTTTAAGAAAATTTGTTGAAAAAAATGAGTTTTTGGCCCTACTTTTCAAAATAGCGGTAAATTCACCTACTGCATTTTACTATCATAAGTATTTGTACGTACAGACACATATACAGATAGATCAAAATAATATTAGTTTTATTCATTTAGGTCATGTGACCTAAATGTATTTGATATAATAATATGATGATTTGATTTTGAATAAACTTTATTTTAAAAAAATTGTTATCATTAAGGCATGACATAAAATTTTCAGGGTCCACGCGGACCTCGAGGCCAACTTGGAGAGAAAGTAAGTAGCTAATCCAAGGTTTAAAAAAAAGTATTAGTATTTCATTTAATTAAAATTTACATTAATTTAGTAAAGAGTTGATGAAATGGGTGTGGTCGCCACGCCCATTTCATCTTTCGAAAACGAAAGAAAAATATTACTCGGCTCATTTCTATTACATTATTTTTATTAGACAATAATCATTCTCGTCTAAGCAAAATTACGACTTTGATAAGTCGAACAATTAACTGACTGAATCAATAGGTATAGATTATGGACTTAAAACTTATTCTTTTTTTCAGGGAGTAAAGGGTGATCTTGGTCTTCCCGGTGAAAAAGTAAGTATTTTTTTTTATATTTTTATTTAATACAATTTGATTTTACCAAGTGGTCTAAGCTTGCACTTTCCTCGCAAGTGGTCGACGTTTTAAACTCGGGACTTACTAACTTTTCGAACTTGTGTGTAGAAAGAATTATTATTATTATTTTCTCTAATTTTGACAGAAAATATTGTGATGAAACTTTGCATGCCTAAAAACCGTTTATTCTTGTTTCAGGGCGACCAAGGTTTTACAGGACGAATCGTGAGTTTTTGTAATAGTACGAGTATATTATAATATGATCTGGTGAAAATCGTAGGTCTAACATAAGCGTGGGGTACCTTGTATAAATTATGAAAAGTGAAATGTTTTACAATAGTCTCGCAACAGCGGTGATACCTCCCCCAAGTGGGAACTGGAATTTTTCATGCAGAAACAAATGATAAATAACAAAAAAAATATACGATTAGCATAACTAGTATGTAAAAGGGTTTTATATTCCTGGTTGGGAACCTATGGTTTAATTTGTATTTGCTTGAAGTTTAGGTAGGTAATTATGATACATTTTTAAGAAATGAATATTAGAACTTTTCTTATTTTGTTATGGAAATTAGTTTGCCGCCTTAACTTTTAAATTTTTGCGTTGCGTGTTTGCGTTAGTCCCTGTATTGTATCATTTAATTTACCCCAACATTATGTGATGACAATAAGCTTCTAAATACATGATGGCTAAAAATAAAACTAATAGTCTAAAAATACCCAACTTTTTTCGTGTATTACTTAATAATAATATGTTAGCCTAGATAGCGTTAAATATTTTTCAAACTTTCAGGGTATGCCAGGTCATAAAGGTGATAGAGGAGAGAACGTAAGTATTTACCGACCTTATCTATATATATAAACGAAAGTGATGTTTGTTACAACATATAAAACTCAAGAACGGCTGAACAGATTGGGTTGAAAATTGATGGAGGGGTAGCTTAGATCCGGGAGACGGGCATAGGATTTTTTTTCATTCATTTTTATCCCGCTAAACCGTGTTTGTATAAGGTGGAAGAACAGGGTATGAAAACAACGACACCAAGTAATCATGATATACTGATAACTGTGATAAGGTTTTTATAGGGATAAAAAAAGCGAGAGCGGAGCTGTGCGGGTCAGCTAGTTCTTAATAATAATAAGTTGATAATATAAAGCATTGTCTTGTCAAAAAAATATTCAAGCAATTATTATTCTTAAGCAATTGCTATGGTATTAGACTTAGGCAAACCCAAATAATTATGTACTTCGGTGAACCACACAGTATCAGCATAAGTAAAGCTAGTAATTCAAGTTGGTTTTATTGTTTGATAAATATTTCCCGAACGATACCTACGAACCCTAAGTTATAAGCTTAAAATAATCACTGAAGAATATGTGTATTACCTAACTGTGATACTAAGAACATACTCTTTGTTCAACCACCCACTCACAGAAGTGACTAACTAACTTTTATTAATAACTTTCAGGGTATGCCAGGTGTTCCAGGCTCTCGGGGATCATACGTAAGCTATTTCTATTACATGACATATTATTGATTACTCCTATGTTATTTATAAATCAATAATAATACAATTGCTTTTTGGCTGCCTCTGTGGCACAGTGGTTAAGGTCGCCACGCCACTGCTATTACATCGGGAGGTCCTGGGTTCAATTTCCACACGGAACAGTTAATTTTTCCATCCACAAATGTTGTTTCGGGTCTGGTTGCACTTTGTGTCTGTTGTTTGTATGTTTGTAAAAGTCTTCGCAAGACAAGAGCAAATTTTAGTTCGGGAGTTGTCTTTTTAAACTAAAATAATTCCTAAATTTGCATACATTTGTGAGGAATAAAACTTTATTTCAATCTTACCGTTGTCACAGTGATCTGTCTTCGCAATTATCTATGGTTAATATATTGATAATTTGTTCTTTTCCAGGGTCCGGAAGGTGATAGGGGCGAAGAAGTAAGTTATAATTTTCAGAATTTAAATAATTAACAATCATACTTGATTATCATAGATGAGCAAATTGAATGTAAGCTTACATAATATTTGTTGTCCGACAGTTATCGTGCTAATATATCGGATTAGTAAAGAAAATAAAATAAAATAAAATATAATGTCCTACTGCTCGGTAAGGTTAGGCCTTGAGTCCAATGATTAAGGAAACTAGCAGACTTTATTTTACCTATCTCTCATCTAGACACTCTGCAGCGAGTCAAGCCAAGTTCAAGCAAAGCAAGAACTGGCTGGCAATTCTATCTATTCAGCCTACTTCTACCCATTATTGAGTACAGGCCTCCCCCACAGCACGTTATTTTTACGATCCAGCGTTAGGCTCATCCATTGTAGTCCTACACATTTCACGAATTCGTCCGACCATTTAGTTGTAGGCCTTCCTTGCGATTTTAAATGTTTTTGTTTACTTTATATTGAGCCTTTATTTTTTTTACTTCCAGGGCGTTAAAGGTGAAGCCGGTACTCCGGGGGAAAAAGTAAGTAATATAGGTATTCATATAGGAAAAACATATAAATATAATATTTGACTATGTAAATCAACGAATATCCTCAGACACTGATACAGTCAAGATAAGTGTGTTTCCATAAGAACTTATGTGTTTTTATATCTGATCTGATTTATATATCTTTATATGTATAATTCTTCTGTAAGTGTGTATGCCACTGAACTTCTCTTAAACGACTGGACCGATTTTGATGATTTTTTTTGTGTGTGTTCAAGGGGATCTGAGAATGGTTTAGATTCCCAACTTTGTCCGCTGGACAATGTTTTTTTTATTAATTTTTAATTTATTAGTAATGTGTAGACAAGACAACGTCTGTCGGGTCCGCTAGTTATTATATAAAAATTAATTGCTGTTCGTTAGTCTCGCTAAAACTCGTAAACGGCTGGACTGATTTGCCTAATTTTGGTCTTGAATTATTTGTGGAAGTCCAGAGAAGGTGTAAAAGGAGTGTAAAAGGTGAATAAATAAAAAAATGCGCGGTTTTAAATAAAAACAAGAAAGCATGAACGGAGCTGCGCGGGTCAGCTAGTTTATAGCTATATTTATTCTCATAAATTGAACTGACTCACTCGACTAGAGTTCTAGAACATTTTTTAAAATATTTCATTTGCTTTTCAGGGTGAAAAAGGCTTCGTGGGCTATCCAGGAATTTCCGTGAGTAACACTTTTAGCTAGCAATTATAGTCAATGTTAACTGCCTCTGTGGCGCGGTCGGTAGTATATGCGGCTGCCGTGCCAGAGGTCTTGGGTTCGAATCCTGGGTCGAGCTAAAAAGTCTTTTCTGAGATATTCTGTTAAGAATTAATTAGAGATTGCCCGGAGTTGGGAAGTTGAGGTCGAAGACCTCCGTGCCTCGGAGAGCACGTAAAGCCGTCGGTCCTGCGCCTGACCTCTCACTGGTTGTGTCGGTTATCCGTCCCACCAGACTATGAGAGTGATGGAATAGAGAGTACCTGTGTACTGTGCACACACTTGGACACTATAAACAAAGTCCTGCACAGATGGCCAGTTTCAATGAAACTGACCGCCGTAGCCGTATCGGCTAGACGGACATTATTATTATAGTCAATGTGATAATTATAGGCAATGTGGTAATTGTATTAATATCTACACTTCTACACTAATATTATAAAGCTGAAGAGTTAGTTTGTTTGAACGCGCTAATCTCAGAAACTACTGGTCCGATTTGAAAAATTCTTTCAGTGTTAGATAGCCAATTTATCGAGAAAGGTTAAAGGCAATATAGCAATATAGGAGCAGAGTAGCAGTAAAAAATGTTACAAAAGCGGGGAAAACTTTTACCCATTCCCTCTTACGAGTATGTGACGCAAGGGAAGTTGCGCGAGTCAGCTAGTAGCAAAATATAAAAGAGTCAACTTTATATCTGACTCGCGATATTGCGATGGCGGGCAATCACATATCTCAGATGACACCTATTTGAAGACTATGCTGTACATTATTCCTCTCGTGATTGCAGTGATTAACACGTTACGTCAAAGCAGCAGTGTAAAATGTAATACTGACCATCAATTTGAAGTACAATAGTTGTCAACTGAGTATCACATAACGTATACAGGTATTTGTACTGATTGTGTATTTATGTTTTGGTTTATTAAACTTTCAGGGTGCCAAAGGTGCCCGGGGCTTAACAGTAAGTAATGCAACTTTGGTATACTTTTGTCAAAAACCACTCGAATATAGGGCCACACCCTCAGTTGTGTGCAACTAACAAACCATCGTCTAAGTAAGAGGTCCTCTAGAGTGTTGCTGTTGGGTTGTTATGTCCGACTCATCGGCTTGTGGAACAATATTTTGTGCTTAGGGCACCATTTGTGATGAGGGCCCTTGTTATGAGGACACATGTTGCGGTTTAGTGGGTATGCCCGCCCTTCTAACGGCACTCCACCCTGGATGCTGGTGTATGCATAATGCGCATACGCACCACTCCCATTGTCGTGAGCCGGGGCGATCACATAACGATTCCGATAAGTGTGTTACAGTAGGGAATTACATACAAATAATACTGATGAGCTCGAGTTGATACGGTGACGACCCGTTTCCGAGTTGATACGTGTGCTTACGACCTTAAATCAACTTCAGAGTGGTCCCTTCACAATGAAAATGGCTTTAGATAGTTAATTCTAGCAAAATCAATCATTATTTTATGTATCACAGCACTTTCAGAAATGAATTAATGTTTGAATATTATGAATCTTCAAACCTGTATAACTCGGTTCAAAGCGATCCTACCGGTTTCGTGCCATACTAACTATTGCTTCAAATGGCTAGCTCTATTGATACAAGTAACTTTTTTTGTTGGCCGGCATTTTGAAAAAAGGCCCAAAAATGTATGGAGCCTGGATGATCTCCTTTGACCACGGCTTAACCTTTTATTTCTTGACATACAGGGCCTGAAAGGCGAGGAGGGTCTTCCAGGAATTGAAGTAAGTAAATAACAATATGTAATTTTAAATATAAACTAAAACTGATCTTAATACATAAGTTACGTTGCGCTGGTGTTGTGCATAGTAGAGCATTTGCATTTCTGTAGAACTCTTAGGCGTGCAAGGTTTCCGCAATAGTTTCCTTCATCGTAAATCATATTTGTTGGAACCTCTGACCTAACCGAATAATAAAAATGAGTATCAGAATAACGGGAAAATGATTAAACTAATAATGATCATACAAAAAAGGTTTTGTACTGTTTATTACCTTCACCAAAATTACTATGCTAATCTAAGAGACCATTATTAGGTATGTAGAATGCCAAGAACATAGATGCTAAATTATCTTGGTACAATTTACTAAACGATAACGTTTTACTTTCAGGGACCAAAGGGCGATACAGGCTATTCAGGACCACCTGTAAGTGATAATTTACATACTTAATAAAACAAAATTAAACATATGCCACCTCATAAACAGACCGGGAATAAGTTGGTAAGTGTTAAATGCTATAGCGCGATTCTCTACAACTATCGACTAGCAACAACCGGCTAGTTATCGAGAAATTTTGTAGCGCCTCTAGCGGGAGGCGTAGGAACTATTTTTCCAGTACATTTTATGTGTCAAACTCTCGATATTTGATAATACCGGCTGTAGAGAATCGCGCTACTAGAAAGGACCTGCCAACTGAGCTCGTTGTACGCTTCAAATGTCTTTATGAAAGACGTTCTATGCACTATTACACATTACAAATCAGTATTTTATTTGTAATGCATATTAAAAAGATGAAGACAAACTAAATTGACTATTTTTATGGCAAATATTTTTAATTGGTATGTTATTTATGTCAACAAAAAAATCATAGTATTAATAGACATTTTATTGAGTTAAATAATAATGAATTAAAAATGTAATCTTTGTAAATTAGTACATTTAACATAAAATTTAATCTATTTTAATTAGAAAAATAGAAGTGCGCAAATACGTCATGGTACAATTCCACAATGCTGTCTACCGGTAACTTTTTTGAAATGCTGGCAGTATATGATTCTAATTATTTTTTTATTTATCTTGCAGGGTATTAAAGGTGATAGAGGCTTCCCAGTAAGTAATAACGTGTAACCTTTAATTAATGTTGCTGTGATATTAACTCAATGACCTACTCAGATTCTTATCATGTTTTAACCTGCACTTATGGGTGCAGTGTAAGTTAACGTGGTCACCTCACCTCAATAAACGTAACGCCGCGTGTAATGGGTCCGAATTCCACCCAGAACAATCTTTTTTCGTGATGAGCACATGAGTATCGGTGCTGAGCCTACTTGTAAGTTTGTGTATTGTATGTTTATCAGTTTTCTGGTTACCATAGTACAGTAAGCTATGCTTGGTTTGAAGTCAGATGACCGTGTGTGTTATACAAAGATATTTATTTTTAGAACCAATTATAATTAAGATGTTTAGATAGAAGTTTGTAAGCAGAGTTAGCAAGTACCAATGAACCAGTGAGAATATAATGAAACGGTAGCAAAATTATATTTTTTTGACTACGTAGTATGTCTGCTTTGTTACCTAACGTTCCTATTGTTTAGAGTGAATGAACCCCTAAAGAGACAGCTATTTTTGTCTTGTATATTGTGTTTAAAATATTATTACACTTTCAGGGTAAAAGGGGTCCTAAGGGCGATAAAGGAATGACGGCAAGTTAACTTTTAATTTTATAAATTTCATACCTATAAACCATATATGAAAGACACCCACTTTTCACAATTTACAATGTTAGTACTATGTAAAAGAGGGCAACCTCAATGCCTTGTAGCGCACATGTTTCAATAATAATTTCAATTAAGATTTTATATTCCGATCTTAATTACGACTTTCATTACATTTTCAGGGCTTTACAGGACCTGCAGGCCCTCCGGGACTTATAGTAAGTTAATTTGCCATTCAATTTATTTTCAATCAAGGCATTCTCTTATAATATAACTACTTATTTTAATAACATTCTTATGGCTGTTCTGACTCTTTTTACATATTCAGCGCAATAACTAAGTTTAATTTGAATAGGATACGGAATTTAATTAATAAACGCATTACGAGTATACCACGGAATGCCCAAAGTTTCGGCGCAGGTTTCAATCGCTGTGGTCGCAAGCTGATAGTCTGAGTCAGTCTGCGACCACGCCCGTATCATAATATATGTATATTAAGGCCACAGTAATTTAATAACCTGATATTTAATGCCACGCTGGTTGCCTGATTGCTACGATAGTTTTCCTGCCACGCCTTGTGTCTAGACTTATAGGATCCCACGGATTTCTTTTGTGAGGGCACAAGTTTATGTGTACATATCGCTCCTTGAATACAAAAGGGACACAAATCGAAAACTATAAATTTTACGGGACAGCCAAAACAAATTTTTGAAACTGTTTTTTTATAATATTTTATATATTTATTAATTAAATATAAGATGTTAATATATCATTAGATGCGTATTTTTTAGCTCTACCTATCTACAATATAAACTTTGTAATAGCTGTTACCTATTAAGAAAAAAAAGCATATAAGTCCGTTTTGCATTCAAATTTTGAACCAATATCATGAAAAATATGTCAAAAATTAAACACAGTTTTGCAAATAAAAATGGTTTATTGTACATTTTTTGGCAAAAAACCGTATCAAAAAGTTAAATCTTATTAGTAAATAAAACCATAAGTGAATAGACACCAGGAAAACATTGTATTTAACAATCTAAATTAAAAAATCTTTACTTATTATTAAGTAAGTAATATAATAGAGATCAACTTTATGCGTAACTTTCATTATTCAGTAAAATTAAACATCAATCATCATCATCAATCAATAGGTAACGTGACGAGTAGACTGAGTGCAGCAGGAGTATTAAAGAAATAAGACAATAGAAAAGTTTTATGAGTTTAATAAACCTTTATAAGCTTTTGGCAGCATCAGTCATTCCGACATAGAATCATCACTCCATAACCAAGACCTTCTTAAAGATACTATGTAGAATCGAAGCTACATACATCAAACTCATCAAAGCAATATACAACAATCTCTCTAAATCCAAAGAAGCTTAAAACAGGAAGACCCGCTATCTCCCAAATTACTTACCAACACCCTCGAAGAAATTTTCAGGAGCCTGGCGGCAGTCAAAAGGCATTGTTGTTAGAAGCAAACAGTTAACAAACCTTCGTTTTGCAGACGACATTATCCTCTTCTCTTCCTTTGCATTGGAACTCGAATCAATGCTCAAAGATCTGAGCACGGCAAGCCTTCAGACTGGACTAAGTAAGAACCGTACAAAAACCCAGGTTATGACCAACAATACAAAACGTAGGGTCGAGGTAGGCGGGCACGTCATACACTATGTCGACGAGTACACTTACTTGAGCCAGATAACCTCTTTTAACAACCGACGACGGGACAAAGAGTTGGACAAACGTGTCACAAGTGCCTGGAAGAGCTCCTGGTCCATGAAAGAGCTAATGAAAGGTAACCTTCCACTGTCACTAAAGCGGAAGCTCGTCGAAATGTTTATACTACCCGTCCTAACCTACGGTGCCCAAACATGGTCCCTTACGGAAAACCCAAAGTAGAAACCGAAGGTTTGCCAGAGAGAAATGGAGCGTAGTATATCAGATGTAAAAAGAACAGATCACGTCCAAAATTCTATACTGCGCTCCCAAACTCGCATAGCCGATTTAGGAAAGAAAACCGCCAGGTTGAAATGGAACTGGGCCGGCCACATTATCCGCATGCATCCGGAAAGGTGCCCAGTTGTAGGGCATATCTACCAACTGGATGCCAGAGGATGGTCATCGCAGACGCGGGAGACTTAAACGGAGATGGCGGGATGACCTAGACGCATTTGAAAAGGACTAGTCGGATCTTGCCGCTAAAAGGGCGATTTGAAAGGGAAGGGTCCCCCCTTGCCTTTCCCTGCATCAAAATGTTAAATTTTATTTCGAAAATTTTAACGAAAACTAAAATTATTATCATGCCAAACAGCCATATTTATGGCCTTCCCATTCTAGCATGCTAAAAATAATTATTTATTCCACAATAATTTAATGCAAAAGGGACGTATTTCAAAATATGCTACTGTTATATTACAAAATATAATAACAAATACTAGTGTTTGAATGCAAAACGGTCGTTTTCAGAAATATGGCACTTTTGTATTACAAAATATGGTAACAAATACTATAGTTAGAATGCAAAAAGGACGTTTTCCAAAATATGGCAGTTTGGTATTGTAAAATATAATCACATTAACTTGAAATTTTGCACCCAACACAGACGTATTTTGGATTGTGGCACTTTTTCACGCAACCGACGTGCGTTTGCGTAAAATTTTCGGGCGTAACTCATAAAGTGGCTTTTTTGCACTGACGTTACCTGTCAAAGTGAGCTAATGCAAAAAGGGCAGTAAGTCAGTGCAGCCATAATATAAGCAAAAATGATGGGGGTTTTTTTTTACTATAAAATATAGGCGGTTCAGGTGTCATTTTTGCAATAAAACGATTTTCATTTTTTTTTGAGTTGTGGCCCTTTTGCATTGAAGGAGCGATATATGGTACGCCTTAAGTCTTAAGCTTCCTTGCGCCGAAACGTCAGACATTCTAAGGAAAAATGCGTGTTCGCGTTTATTCCCCCATTCTAATAGGTATATAAAAAACATGCAACGCAATATGTTAAGAAGTAGTACTAATGTTATTATTTTTATTGTATTTTCAGGGCGCTCCAGGTATCCCAGGACCACCAGTAAGTAACTAGAAATACAAAAATATAACTACAAATTTTGTTTACTTGTCCAGTACTTATAGAATGGTTACTTGCATGACCGACTATTTATTACACACATTACACTGACGCATTTTGGTCTGATTATAATTATCGATTAAGTCGGTACAAATCTTTGTTAGCTAAATACAACATAAAATACAACTGAATGAAATATGGTTGGATTCAGTGATACTATTTCTAATTACGCAATGACAATCATCATCATCATCATCATCATCATCTCAGCCGGGAATCGTCCATTGCTGGACAAAGGCCTCCCCCATCGAGCAAAAATAACAATATAAACATATTAATATAATATTTTAGTAATTAACTATTTGCTATCAAAAAGCTCCACTAAATACCTCGAGAAACATAAAAGTTAAAAATGTATGATTCCTTTGGAGTCGGTGTCAGCCGATAATTATGGATACTGAGAAATAAAGTAACCTGCTTACCTTTTTCTTTTGACCACCATTGATAAGTACTTTGACGTATATTCTGACTGTTATAAAGATATATTTAAACTTTCAGGGTTCTGATGGCGCTCGAGGCCAAAAAGGAGATAAAGTAAGTTTCAGTTTCAAATTATTAGGTCAACAACATATTATTGGTATAAATTGCGACGTTATTGTCTAACCTTTCGCTGGTATAAAAAAAACCGGCTAAGTGCGAGCTGGATTCAAACACGATGTGTTTCGTATCATTACCCATAAACACGTCAAGAAAACACGTTTGTTGCCTGTCCTTAAATATTTATTTTGTTCTGATTATTACTATATTTTGTTAGAGCCGCAAGAGAAATACATCATCTGTGAAAATTTTAACAGTTTGACTATCACGGTTCGTAATTTACAGCCAAGTAACACACAGACTAACTCACAGTAATAGGGTCCCGTTTTACCCTTTGGTTACGCAACACTAGAAAATTTCAAATTATTATTTATTTTAAGTTAAGACACTTCGTTTACCTACTTGGTTATATTCATGTACAAAACTCGTTTAAAATGTCCATTTATTTTCAGGGCCTAGATGGCGTATGGGGCGAGAAAGGGAATAGAGTAAGTATCATTACTTAACAAATATATATAAATAACTTAACTTCATGAGTTTCATTATTTGCGAAAAAAAATGTAATTACCAAATGTGTAGCTAAGCGTAACTTTACCGAAATTCAACTCATTGCTTTTGTAAATCTGTCTTTAAGTACAGGTTTTTATGGAGTAAAATAAACAAAAAACTTCATATAAAAAGCTGCAAGAGTCAGCTAGTTTTTAATTAATAATTGAACCAACAAAAAACAATACAGAATTGTTTAGATTCTTAGAACAGGCTACTTATGACAATTAGTTTTACTACTTCTTGGTATTTTATTTACTTTCTATCATAAGCTTACTATAACACTTTCAGGGTGAAAAAGGTGATCGCGGTGAGGACGGAAGACCAGTAAGTAACCGATAAAGATTAACACTAATTAAAAGACCACTTAAGTATCTAGAATAGAATAATTTATATGAATAGCTTACATCTAATAGCGAGCTCTTTTTTGATACATCTCTCGCCATAATTACTGTATTTAGCTCGGAAATTGCATTAAGCGGACGCCCGCGATAGGCACCCGTTGCGTGAACTCGTACGTGCCCATGCGTATGTGCACGCGGACGATTTCCGTGGGACCGCAGTAGTGCCCGTCGTGGAGACTAGAAGGCGTCCGCTTATCGTTTTTAGCTTCAGGCCTTTTAATAGTACAAAGTATAAAATACTGTGTTTTATTACTTAAGGGACCGTGTTTTGATAAAACACTATTTAGTTTGATCTTGTACAGTCAGCTCTTTAATAAATAACTGATCAAAATTAGGTAGAATGAGTTAGAATTAAACATGTCAATCAATGGCAAATGTTTTTTTCCACGGAATAATTTGCACACTTCAGTATTATAGGGTTTCAAAAGATTGAGTATGATCAGCTACTTTTGGAGCTTACTGTTCTGCTTTGTTCCGTGCCAAAATTAGCTTTCATCTGAAATCAACTTTATTCAATAAACTACAGTAGAGCGATTCTTTGTTATCGGTACTATCTAGTAACGAGAGTTTGACGTTTAAAATGTACTACAAAAATAGTTTCTACAGCACCCGCTTGAGGCGCTGATCAGATTTTCATACAACATATCTCGATAGTAAGCCGGTTGTTGATAGACGATAGTCGAGAGTGATAGAGAATCGCGATGCTGATTTTAAGTAAACAAATATGAGGTTTTGTTGTTAGAATTACGTTTTTTATAAATTATATTATTTGTTAATATACTCCGTAAGCGATAAATAATGTTCAAAATAAAATATTATCTAATCTTAAACTTTCAGGGTGATAAGGGTGACTCGGGCACACCAGTAAGTAAATCCTTTTATTCTTAAATTTGGTCCTGACCAGGGCAACTGACTGCACACTACAAGTCATGATAATAATAGTTATACATACATACTCGTAGTTCATTTTGTTGACAAAATTTGACCATTAATTTTTAAATTTCCAGGGAGAGAAAGGTTACAGAGGTTTTGATGGGGAAAAAGTGAGTAACTATTTTGCAATTTTCTAACAAACATTTTTATGATCTGAAACATTTTATTTCATTCAAAGTCTATGTATATGTTTTAACATTCTTAATAAACTTTCAGGGCGAGAAAGGTGATCGGGGCCCAGTAGTAAGTTGTTACTTTTTATTCTTTTTAAATGATGTGAAACTAAGTTCAATAGCATTATAAGTAGAACGCTAACGTTCAATGTTAAATTTGTGACGTTTATTACAATGTTTAGAGTGGTATGTAGCCTGTACAAGTCTGCTAAGCTAAGATCAAATGACGATGACATAGTGTGAGGTAATTGTCTTGTGGAACTCACTAAACTTTCATTAAACTTCCAGGGCGATAAAGGCGCTATGGGCTTTGTTGGACTTACCGTAAGTAATAACCAATATTTTCATGTTTTTAATAGTCAAGATCCTAACTGTATAATAATATGGATTTATAAATATTTTAATCCGGATTGAATTTGAAATAACTGGCATCTAATTACAAAAAAATATGCAGACCATAGTCTAGAGAGGTCCATTCGTAGAAACCTGGCCAGCGTCTATATATAATTTTTTTTTATATAGTCCGCGCTGTTCTTTATCTAAACCGGTTTAGCTGTTTTCACGTTAAGAAACTGAACATGCAATTAAACATACTACGTTTATAGCGTTGATATGAGTCATTACTCTGCTTTTGGAGGCCGTAGCGTAGTTCACCTTTACATAAGTGAAGATATACAGTGTTATTTCTCCAACTGTAATTTAAAGTCCGCAACGTAGTGGACTCCAGGCCTAACTTTGCCCTCGTTGCACGCCGAGACACGAAATGCAGCAGAAGTATAAGAATTAAAATTATTTTACATAACTGAAAAAAAAACTTTCTGTTCATTATTATAGGTAGTTCAATTGGTTTTAGATTTCATTTAAAGATGAAATATTTTTATGAAACATGTCAAGGTTTTATTTGTTATAATACTTTCCATTATTCACACTATATTTAAATTTACAGGGCCCTAAAGGTGATCGTGGTTCTCCAGTAAGTTATTACTTTTCTTCTACTTAGTCTATAATGATGCTGTTTAAACTCTTAACCAGTTAAAAGTACTATTACTAAATCTAGCTGTCATCGTATGTAGTTTTTTTTCCATTGCAATCAATACAAAGAAAATATACACTTAAAAATCATTAAAATAGGTAATCAGAAAAATGGTTAAAAAAATAACCACGAATTAAATTATCATTAATCATTTTATTTTATTTTCAGGGCCCAACAGGCGAAAGCGGCCCACGAGGAGAATCTGTAAGTAGCTGAATTAATATTTAGAATACTAGAACGCAACAGAATAAATTGATACAATGGTTATTGTACATAAGCCATAAAAACACGTCACGAATAAGTACCTTTTATGGTATTTTTGTTAACAAAATAGATCTTTTAGTATTGAATGTTATAGTGGCAACAGAAATATGTTGCTGTCTACTCATGAGCGGGCATGGTGGCTCATGAACAGACAGTCACAAATAAACAGATTGACGAATGAACATAATGTCTAAGTGATTCTGTTTTGCCCTTTGGATACAAAACCAAAAAAAAAAACTGATGACTTTCTCCGTGGCGCAGCTGTGGTGTAGGTTGCCACGCTTCTACATTGCGTCCGGAGGATGTGGGTTCGATATCCACACGGAAATAATAATTTGTGCTATCCACAATTAGTTGTATCGCGTTTGGTTTTACTTTGTATCCGTTGTTTGTATGTTTGTAAAAGTCCCCGCGACACAAGAACAATTTTATTAGTGCGAGAGTTGTCTTTTTAAAGAGAAAGAAAATATGTGGATGACGAATGCACTTGTAATTTTTATTGACGTTTGTTAAAACTCTGCTTAGAAGCTTAATACATACATATTGCTGACTGTAATAAAACAATCTTTAAACTTTCAGGGTCCACCTGGTCCACAAGGCTTAAAAGGAACTATAGTAAGTAATTAGTTGTAGATTGTAAAACAACATTATTAGGGAACGTTTTGAAACTTGGCCAAGGAAAAGCCAAACTTGGAAAGGAATGGTCGTTTGATAAAAAAAATTGGATTACTAGTCAAGTTTCAAAACGTTTATTGTATAATCATGCCATCGGTAGTGATATGCATTTGTTGTTTGTAGTGATGGGCAGGTATTTTAACAATAATGAAAGTGGCCCAAATGTAAGTGGTACTGAGAACATGTATTTAGTAGAAAAACGATAGTAGATAGAGTCAAGCCGCAATCGAATAGCTACCATTGAACGTTAAAAGAAGTGTGACGCGTCTTGTAGTGGGTGGACAATATTACCTATAAGAACCTTTATACCTAGAAGAGCAACTAGATGGATGCATGAAAAGTAAGGTATCTGGGTCAAATATCTATATAATAATATGTCTATAATCTATATCTATCTATAATATACTAGTAAGGCCCTGGAAGGCTTAACATGTACGCTGTTCGGGTATGCGATACTAGCGACAATTTACAATATTTCGTGTTTCTAAAAATGGTATGTGGCCATATTTTTCGGCTGGCCATATTCGACCAAAGTACCTTAATTTTATCAAAAGTAAGTTAAAACAATTGGTCGCCTTCGAGGCGCAGTGGTTAATGTCGCCACGCTGCGAACTTTGCGTCGTAAAGTCATTGGTTCGATTACCACACAAAACAATTACTTGGGCGATCTGCAAATAGTCGTTTCGCGTCTGGCTGTCTTTCGTGTCCGTTGATAATGTCCCCACAGAACAAGAGTAATTCTTATTGTGGGAGCTGGCTGTTTTTTTTTTAAATAATGTATATTGTGAGCTAGTTCAAGAAATCCGTTATAATATGTATTATAATGTTTTGTTTTCAACTTGCAGGGGATGATGGGTGTGCGTGGTCGTCCGGTGAGTGTTTTTTTTTAGAATTCTGAGTAATTTATTTCATTATTTCTATAAATTTTAACCCTATTTTTACAGCGAATTGAACTTGCATATGATATCATATTATTGACAGTATGTCTGTTATGAGGTTTACCTGCTCTATTTGTGAATAAGAATCAGTTTTATAAAATAGTCTGTACTGTAGTTTTGAAAACCCTACTTGTTACAGTGAAGTTGTACTTAATTTTTTTAAAAATCTGAAATATCTCCTGTAAAGTCCTAAAGCACTCTCTTATATATATATTTACTCAAAAGCACATAACTCGTTTTCAGGGCATGAAGGGTATACAAGGCGACATGGGAGACAAGGTAAGTATATAAGTATATACATGGTTATTTACAAAACACCAAAAAGCCTTATAATTATACCTTATTTATATTATATTATATATATATATATATATATATATATAATATAGCTAACATCATAAGCAACATCTTTAGTTCTACCAGCTTTTACATACTAGAAATTGATTGAAGCGCAATTCTTGAGTAATCGTCGCAAGTTAAGTATGGAAAGTTTGACATTTAAAATGTACTGCCAAAATTGTGCTTGCGACGGCCACTAGTAGCGCGGATCAGATTTTCATACAAAATTTTTCGATAGGTTGTCGGTACTCGATAGTTATATAAAATCGCGCTACGATAGATCGATTTTCGACAACCGGCTTGTCATCGAGAAATTTCGTATGAAAATCTGATCAGCGCCTCTGACTGGCGGCGTAGGAACAATTTTGGCATTACATTCAAAATGACAAAATTTCGATACTCAACAGTACCGACTGTACAGAATCGCGACTACTCACTCTATTATATAATCACTATTATATTAATAACACTAGTAGCCTCTTTGTTCGCTGCTTAATTATAATTTGACATTGTCTTTTTTTTACTTTCAGGGTGACACTGGTCCTGTTGGCCCAGAAGGCTCGTATGTAAGTATTGATTTTCACATAGCTTGCAAAACAACAACGTATGTTATTTGTCTAAAGAATGTACCCAAAACATCTTAAAAGATAAATAAAAAATCTTTGTCTTTACAGTTTTTACTTATTTATAACTTGAGTAACTATTGTATAAATTGGTAAATTTTAATTTAATATACTATTACTTATATAATACGAAAGTTTTTCAGGACACATGAAGTGCAAAGTCATTTAAAATTTTAAATTGCCTTAAAGGTTCTTTAAAATGTTGATGCAGGCACGATTTAGAAATAATAATATTTCACATTTTCATTATTCGTGTAGACTTTCTACTGAAGTTTATAAATATTTCAGGGCCCGAAGGGTGACAAGGGAAATACGGTAAGTAAAGCTTTCAGTGATGAAATTAATACTACTATAAATTCTATATTTATTTTGAACACTATACACATATATTATATTATAATAGTACTATACATATATATTACACACTAAAACAGAGGTACATAACGAAATTATGATAAACTACTGCAAGAAAGCCTAGGATTTTCAAAAAGTTTGACACAATATTATCTAATAAACCTTTAATTTGCCTCAAGAAAATGTAAATGCTAGTTTATTGACTATTCAAAGTTTGCGTATTATAAAGAAAAAAACATGTATTTTCAGGGCCCACACGGTGGTCCAGGCCTGAAAGGAAACCCGGTAAGTAATAAGACAACGATAATGTTCATTTACGCTTAGATTCTGTAAAAATCAAATCATTAAAAGCTTAGTGACAAAGTCTATGCCATCAAAAACATTCTGTAAAAACCTCAAGTCTCGCCGTAAAAAGTTGTGAGATCTATATAATACCAAGTCGATTAATCTATTTAGTCTCTACTTAAAGGACCTTCTGTCTTAAGTTATTACGTATGTTATTATCATGCCAATTAAAAAAAATACCTTTAAAACAAATAGACCGACCCGGCCATCGCATGATCTGATTATTAGTATGTATCACACTAATCAGCACGAGGAGAAGTTAATGCTCCTGAAATGTTAATGGCGAATTTGTGTTTTCTTGCGATGACCAAGTCGATCTATTTGTTTTAAAGGTATTTTTTTTAATTGGCATGATAATAACATACGTAATAACTTAAGACAGAAGGTCCTTTAAGTAGAGACTAAATAGATTAATCGACTTGGTATTATATAGATCTCACAACTTTTTACGGCGAGACTTGAGGTTTTTACAGAATGTTTTTGATGGCATCTCACTTCTTTTTGTAGAGCGAACATAAGTCCAATTTGTATGGAAAGACGTTTTTTTTTCATAATTCTACATATTTTCCTATGGGAATGTTTTTCAGTTTCATGGGCTAAACACCCTTACCCACCCTATACCGTTTTGCCTCATATAGTAGGTACCTATTTACACCTATTTATTTTATTTTCTACAGTAATAATAATTCATTAACTGCAAATGTAACCTTGTAATCTTATACATTTATATGGGATTACAAAGTTATTGTTGCAGTTGGTGTATTTAGAAAACTAGACCGAAATTAGAAAATATTACAGTTTTCCCATGATTAAGACACTAAACCCTATTTGTATTCTAAATTTTAAGCTTCTAAGTCTGCTAGAAGTACCTTAGACTTTTGATGATCGGTGAGTCAGTGAGTCAGTGAATCAGTGAGTGACAAAATTCAAAATTTTAACAAGTTGTCATTCTTAAACTACTGGTTCAAATTGACTGAAATTTTAAATATACCGTGTTTATACAATGACTAATTAGTTGCTGAAAATCCAGGCTTCTTATTGTATCCACAACGAAATTATAGGGGTGTCAAAAATAGCCCGAATTGCTTCGAGAAAAGGATGTTACGGCCGTGCCGCTTTTTTTTTGCTCGACTTGCGGGGGCACTTCCGTGCCCCCAGATAAAAGCCCGTTTTAATGACAAGCTTAGAACGTGTGTTTTATTCAAATATACGTTTTATCATCGCGTTTGTATAAGTATAGACTCTTAGTGGGTGATAAAACGTACTAGTGTTTATTGGCCCACAATATTTTATACCTAGCAAACTAAAATAATTAAGCATTAATTTACGTACTACACATAATATATTTAAATCTAAATTTTCACGGAATTTTACTACTTGTCCCGAGTCCGGCCATGAGTGTTTCATGCCCTAGATTTTGAACATCTAGTAAATGAGCAACGACTGTACATAAAGCACCGTTACTTTAATATCAAGGGTCAACAGTTCTAATAAATTAATTACCATCCTATGTTTGATCACTACTTGTAATTTATTTTATGATACAGAACAACATTTTTTTTTTTACTTGCAGGGCAGGAATGGATTTGATGGCATTGATGGACCACCAGTAAGTTAATAGTTGAAGATGGTAAACAAATTAAATAACATTGAACACGCTTTTTAACATTTAGGCCTGAAACTGTGTAAAGCGGACAACCGCGCGGTTCCACACAAAAGTGCTCCGTTGCGGACACCCGCGTAGGCACCCGTCGCGGGGGGCTGCGCCCTGCGCTCCTGCACCGATGCCCGCTTCCGTGCTATGCAAGCTCGTGAGGTGTCCGCTAGCGCTTTGAACTGGTAACATCGTAATTATCTGGTCCCCGCGACGGGTGCTGTTGCGGTTCCACGGGAGGAGCCCGGGTGCACATACCCGTGTGCTCGTATGTGTACACGCAACGGGCGTCCGCTTAATGCAGTTTCGGTTCTAAGATGTTTAATATATACGTTGCATTTGATTGTAATAATACATTTACAATTTTATTTAACCGTCATTTTTAATTAGATACTAATATCGGAATACTTTAAACTATTTCAGGATAAACTCAATCAAATTGCAAAAAGTTGTTCATGCGGAGTACAAATACCTTCTCTGCTATAAACTTTATAATTAATAGTTCACTCTGTTGTTATTTGTATAAATTTTGTATTCATAATTCTATATTGCTTTTTCAGGGTGAAAAGGGGGACAAGGGGCGTATGGTAAGAAATTATTTTATTATGGTGCAAAATACAATAAAAGTTGTTTCTAAATGAAAAAAAAAACGACAACACAGCGACGCTGTTTCAATGACGTGTTAGATAAAAATAAATATATAAGATCAGTTGAATTTTGATTAAATTGTTGACCGTTATGTTTAAATTAAAATATATTTAACTTTCAGGGCAACCATGGACCTAAAGGCGAGCGAGGACCTAGAGTAAGTAACAACAAAATGATGTATTTATAATTAATTATTATTATGCTGCTGTTTGACGTATTGAAAGTTTGATATTCAGACATATTATAGCAGAAAAATGGGCAATGAAATTTGTTTAATCAACTTAGTTACACGACATGATAGTTTTATGCTACGCGACATCATCGGCGCATTAAATAGTTTTCTAGTTCACCTTAAAAAAAATCCACACTTCATACTTTTTTCTCTTGTAACCTGCAAAGCCTAAAAAAGAGTTATAAACATATTGTCTTCTGATGTCAAAAAGCCATTGCCAGCCATTGAACCGTAGGTATATGCAGCTGGCAATAACGTGTTAAATAAAGCTCTTTTATTTTGTAATATACATGGCTAACTACTCCCTATATGTTGTCGAAGTATAATAATAATTTGTTTACTTTATGTCCTTTAACTTTTGTGTATGTCTTTCTAGGGTAGACCTGGTGTATATGGCCCACCAGGAATGATGGTAAGTTGCAGATAGCACCACTACGCAGTAGCGATTAACCGCGATAACGGCTAGCCACGCGGTTGCAGATTAATATGCAACTGCTTGAAAATCTATGGTGAACTAGCTTTTACCCGCGACTTCGTCCGCCACCTGAATTTTCCCATGGAAATGCGTCATTTTCCGAGGATAAAAAGTAGCCTATGTCCTTTTTCGGGTATCAAAATATGTCTATACCAATTTTCATGCAATTTGGTTCCGTAGTTAAGGCGTGATTGAGTAACAGACAGACAGACTGAGTTACTTTCGCATTTATAATATTAGTATAGATATGTGCGTACAAACACATCAAAACTACTACATATAAAAACTGTAAAGGTGCGGCAAGTCGTTTTATATTTTCTTTCTGGGGGGCTATCACGTATCTCAGTTGACAGCTATTTGAAAGCCACTATGCTGTCCATTGTTTTCTCCCTTAGATTATAGTGATTAATACGTTACGTCAAAGCAGCAATGCACTGAATAGTGACCATAGATTTGACGTATACTAGCTGTCAACTGAGATACGTGATAAGCCCGCTGATAGGTAGTACGAAAAGTACTCCGGTCAATTTAGACATTTGACCCACGACAAATTCAGGGGAAGCTGAAAATTCTTAAAATTGTTTAAATTATAATTATAAACATTGTCTTAAAAGTCCCAACCGATCCCATGTAAGGAAAAAATTTTAGCGGGGTAATAAGGTCCAAAAAATGAGTTTTTCGCGATTTTCTTGAAAACGGTAAGTTTTATCGCAAAATTACCCCAGACATAATTTGTAGATCAGGAAATTTCCTATTAAAAAGGTATCAATATTTTTTTCCCTAAAAGCCACCGCTTCTGAGATATAACGATGCAAAACCTCTGGAAAAGGATTATGTATTGAGAACCATTCCAAAAGTTTTCGTAAGTCTTTAGCATCTTTTTTTACTCGTGAATCACTTGCATCAACATGCTGCTCGGTCGTATCCATCCTAACATTAGCCAGATCTTCTAATTTTTCACAAACTGTATTCATTGCATGCATACTATAAACCCATTTACTTATGACACTCTGTTTTGTGCTTCTTCCTCGAGCAATACCTCCATCTGTCTTCATAGCTTTCATCATAGACTGCTCAATTACCATGTCCGTTGAAGTGCCACAGCTTAATTTGTCTGAACGTCTCACAGTGAAGAATCCTTCTGAAATTTTTTTATAGACTTCAGGATCTATGAAATTCTCTAATTGTAGCATATCCTGCAAGTATAGGTGTGCAGACTTAGCATACGGAAAATGTCCAGACGCGTGAAAGTAAGGAAGCATTTCTTTGACGCAGTTTAAATGAGCTTTCCAATCCCCCATACGTTCAGCTCTTAAAAACTCTTTAAGAATTGAAACCATATAAAAATATTGAATCCAAAGTTTCGCTGTTGGTCCTCGTTCCTCATAATCCTTAAGTTTTTGATTCAGTTTATTAAGTAAAGCTCCAGATATTTCATCATTTTCAATATCATTGTATGAAAAAATTTTATCTACTATATTTTCGATATTAATTATTAAATCAACATCCATGATGTCATCGATTTCAACTTCTTTTAATATTATAATTGCTAAAGCAAGTTGAAGTAGTGTATGAGTGTATTATGACGCTCGCAATTTTTTGCATCGTTATATCTCAGAAGCGGTGGCTTTTAGGGAAAAAATTATTGATACCTTTTTTATAGGAAATTCCCTGATCTACAAATTATGTCGGGGTAATTTTGCGATAAAACTTACCGTTTTCAAGAAAATCGCGAAAAACTCATTTTTTGGACCTTATTACCCCGCTAAAATTTTTTCCTTACATGGGATCGGTTGGGACTTTTAAGACAATGTTTATAATTATAATTTAAACAATTTTAAGAATTTTCAGCTTCCCCTGAATTTGTCGTGGGTTTACTGATTTTTTGGTCTAATTTGACCGGACTAAAGCATGGTTGTTTTCACGAGAATATTATTATACTCGATGTACCTAGTTTCTTCACCTAAACAATTCTTAGACCATGTTTCTAAAATTACTTTTGAATTTCAATAGAATATGTATTTAACATAAATATGTGTAAACTTTCAGGGTGAAAAAGGTTCTCAAGGAGTAGATGTAAGTACTCACTTTTTTAACCCTTACTGTCCCACTGCTGGGCAAGAGTTCGAACGAGGTAGGGGGTTAGGTCTCCCGTCCACTAGGGTAGCCAAGTGCGGTTTCGGAACTTTGCTCGTCCTCAAGAAATGTATTAAATAGATCTTAGGTATGCAATGTTTCATCACGATGTTTTTCTTCGCCATTATAAGTGATAATTATTTCTAACATATACATATCCTTGTGGGGGAGGTGCCAACTTGTACCAGCTATCAAGACTTGTATAATTAGTATTGTCTGGTTAATGATAAAAAATAATCATTCAAATAAAATGGCAGGTCCCGCTGTCTAAAGTGTCTACTAATAGTAATATTAATTGTGACGCAGCAGCATTTAATGCAACTGCATTAAACTACGAAGAAATTTTGGGTTCAAATCCCGAGTTGGTGCCAAAACAAAAATCATATCTGAGTTTATCGGTCAATAAAATCTTGTGTCATTGACAAAACAAGCTAGCTACTCGATTAGCTTGATACCAGCCTATGATAGAATAGAGATAAACATACTCTTACAGCCAGCGAATTTCAGTGAAGCGGAATAGATAATTTAGCTAACCAATTAGTTAATTGTATGTTCTAAACTACTATGTAAACTTCCAGGGCCGACCGGGTGAGAAAGGCGAGAAAGGAGATGCAGTAAGTAATAAAATATAACGCAACGAGAATTAAAAATTCCTACTCTCCGATGCACAAAGACTGAGCTGTAGACCTATGTATATTATATTCAATGAAAACGAATATTTGTTGTTCTATATCTGTAACGTACGTTATAATTATCGTACAAGAATATAAAGCATGCTTATTCGAAACTGCCTACTATGTGTCAAAATTAAGAAGAGAGAACCTTTTATAATTTACGATTTTCGTTTTCAAAATCACAGTAGGCCTGCAAGTAGCAGCGGTTGAAATTAAAGAGTGATCAAATTCAGATCAGTAAACAAGTTTATTCAAAGGTCCATAACAGTCTATTTAAAGCTCTGTCTGTCTATTTGTGTGCTTGCTCCAACTAAACCATCAAACAAATTATGATGGAATTTTGATTTAAGCATAGAAATTGAAAAATATTAAAATCTGTTTACATTTTCGTGTATAACTTTATTCTAAACGTATATTTTATAAGGAAAAGATAATTAATTGTAATTATGTGATGAATGTTTATTTTATATAATGTTTACAGGGACCCAAGGGAGATCAGGGCTCCCAAGGTGGACGAGTAAGTAATAACTTTACTATTTATAATTATTTTCCTATTTTTTTTTTACCAAATAAGTTAATACAATAATAGTCAACCTAATTTATTAGTATCAAAGCTTTTGTACTTATCCGAAATTTATGTAGCTTACATGCTTTACGATGGGAACAACTAGAACAAATCTTTTAACGTGCCATAGAGACACTCAGTTTAAATACCACTAAGCCGTCACGCCTTTTAAAGAACTGCTATAAGAGTTGAAATCAAATTATCTATTAGGTTCTATTACTAAGGACCAGTTTCTCGATTTATATTTAAATATAACAAAATTACAGCAAATGTTTTTAAATAATCGTCAAAAATTCTATGTAAAAGATATATTTAGAATTGGTGAAACTGGGCTTGATCTAGGTACTTTTCGTACTGGCGGTAAATTCATCCAATGTAACACCACGACAACACAATCGTTAATGTGAATAGGATTCAACGAAAAACATGATTGATAAACCGTCTAAAGCAAAAAAAAATGTTTACAGGGCCAAAAAGGTGAAGAGGGTCTCCCAGGAATACCTGTAAGTAATTTTAAATAATTGTAATAAAGTTTAATACACTATTTTATATGAATGGGGGCGATACCAACAGCTGTCATTTGGTTTATGAGGAGAAAGCTAAGATATGAGAATACAACTGCATGCATGTATTTAGTAGCGCGATTTAGTGCAGTCCGTAATATAGAGTATCGAAAATTTTCCGTTCAAAATGTACCTAAAAATTGTTGCCCCGAATGGATTTTGCTATAAAAATTTCCAATTAACTTTTTTGAATTATATACCAATGATCTCTTCTAAGTTGTTGGTCTGAAGGTTAAGCACTAATAATATATTTGTTTATCAAACTTTCAGGGTGATAAAGGTGACAGCGACTCTTATGTAAGTATTTACTTCCAGACTTTCAGACAGACCAAATTCATTATCAACTCGAAATTAATATTAGGCATATGCCGATCGGGTTTATCTACACATATTCGGTTTTGCCGCCCGGCTAGGCCGATCTTTGCCGAACCACTTACGTGTAAAGCAAGCCTTATACCCTGTCAGTCAGTAAAAATTCCTGTATTTTTTTCCATATTGACAGCTTCGAGAAAATCTCGGACAGTTTGTTTCATTGTTTTCTTTTACTCATCAATTTCCATAGAGTGACAATATTTAAACATGAAGTTAAACACGAAATTATAAGTAATAATTGTATTTTTACAGGATTTAAGCCTCGAAAACATCGGATCGCAGCGGAGCAGTTTCTAGACATCAAGTTAGCAGTTTCAAGGGGCCATTTCCTACCACTATCGATTGTCTAAGCTATTGAGATGATGACGAGCGCAATTTTTGCGAACTATGTTTTTTACAAGAAATTTATAATATTATTATGCTTACTAGTCGATAAAGCGGACTGTAAAAAATCGCGCTACTGATTACCTATGTTTTAAATATAAAGACTTTCTACAATTTTGAGATTATATACCTATTGTATAGATGCCTATTGCACGCAGGGTTCGAAGTGTCTGATTGTTATTTAATTGTTTAGAAAATATCGATGACAAGAAAATAATTGTACTGATCATTTCTGATTCAATGTTTTACTTTTACATTATTGAATAAAGTGCACAATATACGTACAGTAAATACACAGTTGAAAGTACAAATCTTATTTATTTTAATTTATAAAATAATTATTGTTCAATGTAATTCATTTTTAATAGTTCAAATAAATCTGACCAAAAACTTTGTTTAAGTTATTTATTTCCTTTAATCCTATAATACTATGTTATTATATATTGTATACAATTTTATTAAAACCTTGTAAGTCGTTTTTTTAAGCCGAAGAGTGGCAACCATATTTTTTGAATTACAAACTTTCACCTTCATAATATTCAAAAGTCATTTTATTAACATATTTTACTCAACCAGGCCATCTGTTGGATCACACAAGAACTAATTCCTGTAAAGGATGAACATCAAAGAATTTACCGACGACTATGCGGTGAAGTACACATGTCGACCAGAAGATGGCGCTTATACGTTACGCATAACGTTAAATAAATTAGTTATTTCAGGACAGTATCCTAAAAAATAATATTTTGTTTTTGTATTCAAAAAATAATTGATCACTTTTTTATACCACTTTTCATTTTTTACTTTACAAAAGTACTTTTCGAAACCATAATGTACATTTCAAATGAAACTTTTAACTGGCCCGGGAAACGAGGTTGTCACTTGCATGTAACGCACATTTCAGTAGCAGTATTTGGAAATTCGTAGTAAAAAGTAGGGCAGGATATAGTAGCTTATACATAAAATTAAACTACATAGGTTTTAACAGCTTGGGTCTACCCACCTTACGACTGACTAAGCTGCCACTAGGCAGTTAGCTAGTCAGTTGTAAGTCAGTCATTCACATAAGTATGATTTTATTTATCTAACATCACTTGTAATGCTAAAAATACTTAAGATTTTCTACCACTCTCGCCTATGACTAACCAAGGACCAATAATTAAGAAATGTATGGAAATCAGCATCCGTAGCGTATTTCGAATGAACAATTTTTCAGATAGGTAATTTTTAAATCCAAGCTAGCTTGGATTTGGCCGGTAGACAGGCCTACAATCTGATTAAGGTACGATTCAGACCAACCGGCTCGCGTCGGGCCGGGCCGGACGGCATTTTACAATGCGGTAAAGAACATTGAAATGTATTAACAGTAAATACAGTTCATATTTGCAAGCAACTTACGCATAGCTATCTCCGTCGGCATCCCGCGACGCGTCGCGACCTGTCGCGACCTGTTGCAGAATGCATTCGGCTGTCGCGACGGCCGACCGGCCCCGACCGGCTCCGAACGGCGCCGTCGGCATCCAATCGGCTGCCGTCGGGTCCGTTCGGAGCCGGTCAGCTGTGCGTCGTGAAATACGAACGGAGATTACGGTGCAGCAACTAGCGAATCATTGAAGTTGTGCTCTTCAAGCGACAGTTAACATATTAAAATCAAAAATGGATACGGAAGAAAAACTAATTTCTTTAGTCCAGACATATGATTGGATTCCAGCGGACGCTGTCGGCTGCCGCGGCACGCGTGCGGCTACCGCGGCAGCCGTACGCATACCGCAGTAGCGGTACAGCTCCGACGGACGCGTTCGGCTGCCGCGGCACGCGTACGGCTCCGTTCCGAGGCGGCGCGACGCTAGCCGGTTGGTCTGAATCGTACCTTTAAGTGACCTTAATTAATTTAATGAATAAACAATGAAAAATCGTCAGTAGGGTATTTAAATATACTGCAAATTGGTTACGTTTGCTTGAAAAATATATTTTCTATTCAATGACTTTTTTCTTTCTATCCATTAAACAGATTAAGGTCACTCTAAATCCGTTTCCCAACCAATCCATTTAATTTAGAGCTCGTCATGCAGCTGCACTGCTATTTTTTTTTTCAGATAAAACCTCTTAAGTGAATAAATGGAAATAAAACTTTATAGTAAACGGAAGCCAGTCAGTAAAAGGTCGTTACTTGCACTTCATTTAACTGAACGTTAGAAGAATTTTATTCTTGGAAACTTATCTAGAACACTAGGAAGCATTATGATCCATTCGTATTTATTTATGCAAAAAATAAAAGATAAAATGATCACAGTATCAGAATCGAATGATCGCAACATGTAAGTTTATCTCAAACTTGATTGGATTTACTATAGTTTTATTTTTGCAGGCAAAAGTAATTTTTAACAGCACAGATAAAGGGTTATATTCATGTTTATATCTTTACTTTATGCCAAGATGTATGGGTGTGAATGAAGCAACTGAGATTTGGAAGGATTGAACCAAGTGGCATGCTCTGCCTACCCCTATAGGAAGAAGGCATAATTTTATGTACATATTTTATATATCTGCTTTCTCTACAATTTTGCATTAACCAACACAACAACAATTAACATACAGTTTCATACTAAAATACATCCTTGGCACACTAAAGCAGACATAATAGAACTTGAAACCTAATGTCACAAAAGGCGATAAAAGCGCAAAGCGAGGCATACGCTGGATGTATCGTTAAGACTTGGAACTTTTCGCAAAGTTAGCTAGTTTGAACAAGCTAAGAACCAGTTAAAATAAGTATCATAAAATATTCGAAACATAAAACTGCTCTAAAACTGGACTCAATGGACGCTTTTAGATGTATTGTTTATATGCTGTATTTCCATTTTTGGATTGATAAAATCACAGTATTTGTAGTTAAAGAAGAAATTTACCACTTGAAAAAAATTGGAGGGTGGTTGCGTTTGTTGTAATTGGTAAATTCTGTTTGTATAATAATATACAAGTAGATGCAGATAAAGAATACAATACGCTGGAGTTGAAATATTTAAAAGTAAATTTCTATTTTCTTTAAAAACATTTCAACCTCAAAAAAATATAATTGAATCTGAACACAAAATGTTTCTATTGGCACAAATCCGTTACCAACCTATTCGTTTTGTAAACCACCACGAAAACTGCAAGAGAATTCTTAAGTAAAAGTTGGTGTTAAAGTTTATTTTACTCACGTGCCAAAAGAGAATGGGCAACATATGAGCACACGTTGGCAATGCGGTCACGGATACACCTGAAGGCGCTGTAGAAAATTTCCTTTGTCTTGTAAACTTATTGAAGAGGAATTGGACCTGGCACGCTAGAACCGACATCAAACATACAGCTTGGAGTTGTAACTTTCCCACTGATAGAAAATAAAAACATATGTATTTTTTTGTTAAGAATTTGTTATTACATTCGATATGTTACTGTAAAAGCCCGAACGGTGGTAAATCCTAAGATTTTCCGGTATAACCTAAGATTTACCAACTCGCAATGGTAAAAGTCCGAATAATTATTTTATTTCGAACTTTTACCTATATTCACTTGATGATATCGAGATGTCGCCGGAGCCCCGCTTCGCGGGGCTCCTCCTTCTGGGTGGTTAAAAAAAAATAACCACGAAGTCTAAGGTGGGAGCTTCGCTTCGCTCGCTCCCACCTTAGCCTTCTAACCTAACCTACCCACGTCGCTATGCCCAAAACTCCTTCTTTATAACAATGTCACAGTATATAATTACACCGTGAAATAGTTATAAACATAGTTATGAAGGAGGATTTTTTTATATATCGTAACATAGTTTTTAAACTCTGGCATGTTCGGACTTTTACCATTGAGAGTTGGTAAATCTTAGGTTATACCGGAAAATCTTAGGATTTACCACAGTTCGGGCTTTTACAGTAACAGATATAATTAAAATCTTGTTAATCTATTGAATCTTGATTCAATAGATTATAAATTTAATGCGTTAAATTTATAATCTATTAAATCAAGTAGATAATCAAAATTTTGATTAAAACGTGTTATAAATTTAACCGCTAACAGGTAGGAATATGCGATAGTCAAGCCTTGTACCTATAAAAAAATTACAGCAAAAGAAAACCATGAGATGATTGGAACTTCAAAACCTCCCATTTTTTACAGAAACGATACGATATAGTAATTATAGCTTCGATAGTTTCCGTAATATCAGTCCGTATGTTTCAAATATCTCGCCTTATTTTCACACTTGACAAAGCAACGCCTGATTCCATTCACGTAATACAGTCTCGTTTATATTGACATTTTATATCCTAACCCCGTATCTTTCTTTGTAATACTTATTTTTATGGGAATAAAAAAATATAAGCTTCTGATTTTTTTCTCAGCAAAAACTTAGTTGAAGTAGCAAATTGATAAGTTTAATATAACTATAAAATGAGCGAGGCACTTGATAATTGCAATTTCAAAAGGGGCAAATCTTATCCGAAGGCAAGACACGTGTTCTTACCGAAATTTCATAATTCTATACAATTACATAATTATTTTACGAATTTCGATATACCCTACTTTACGTTATATCTTTTACAGAAAAATTATGTGACTTTAATAACATTCTAAAGCTTCATATGATCGCTTTTATAAAGACAAATGAGGTGTGGAATATATTGCGAATAGACGGCCTGGAGCTCTCGGCACGTATTGTTTAAGGTTGCCTTTAAACCGTTGAATTATGAGGGTAGCAAGAATGCGTTGAAGGTATTGAATAGACGACTACGTCTAGTAATTGTAGTGAAAACTATCGTTGGCGACATAGTTTTTAATTAAATAATTTTAATCTTCTATAGTATTACTTAGTTCTAGATTTGTTACACTTATAACTAATTATTATATTGCTCTTGGTAAAGCACACTTTAAAGTAAAAAAAAAGCATAAGTTTTATGGATGACTTAGAGTTGGGTGGAATTTAAATTTTCGTCCGTTAGCCTAAAATATTCCGAATTTGTTTCCTGTAATATATGAGATTACTCATCAAAACTTCACTTAAACTAAGTTTAAAACTTACTTATAACATGTTTAAAAGTTGAAGTTTTCAACTAAAACTAATTGGAATCCAAAAATCATTTCTTTTTGTAGATTTGCTTGTTTAATACTTTTTAGAAATATAATCACACAAATATTTTAGTGCAGTACAGGTATACATATATATAGGTATATGTTATTAAGAATAGCTATTAGTAGCAGTATATGATTAGCATATCCTTTCAATCCTTTGACAGTATCCATATACGCGATGTAAGTGAATAGAAGGACTAACTTCAGGAGTCTTGTTCAGCAGCGAAATTTACACACAAACGTACCTACAGAAACTTAGTTTGTGTTACAAACACAATGCTCTCTGGGACGCCGAGTAAACAATGAACTAGAAACTATGTTATTGTTACAAGAATTATTCTATTTAGGATTTGATGCAAGTGCATATATTGTGAACATAATCAAAATATGAAAGTATTGATTGTGAGGATGTTTTAACGGATGCCTGTTACATAATCACTGTGACCGTGTGAAAAGATTTTCAGGGGTATAATGCATTTTCTGCGTTAAATGGGGTTTTGAGCTATATCCTTGATTCTCTAGCACTATCGACTACCGGCAATCGGCTAGCTATCAAAAATGTTATCTGACAATTGGTTCAGCGCCTTTAGTAGACGCCGTAGAAACTATTTTTGCAGTACAGTATAAATGTCAAACTCTCGATACTCTCGACTCGAAAGTATCGACTATACAGAATCGTGCTACGTGCTACTAGTTCTGTAGCTTTGGCGTGATAAAATAAGTTACATCCATCAAAACATCTTCTCACATTCGTAATATTAATTTAGATTATTATTTTCCTTTCTAATTCAAAAACAAAGCATGTTGCTCGAATACCAGTACGTGGTTCTTTAATTTTGAAGCAAGTTTATCAACAAGAACGAAACGGTTCATCAATCAACGTCCGATCCGAATCAGACGTTTCTCGTCTTAATCCTTAAGCTGTTCAAGTAATTCGTTCACGGTTTAACACTCGGGACTTTTGTTTACTTGCAACTAATGAACGTTAGTTTGTTCCTTAGAAGTTGGACTACCGTAAAATATATCTGAAAACTAAACCTGTGGTCCGCGAGTTGTGATCACGAACTTTCGAGGTCTATTCAGTCAGTAAATTTCTGGTTAGATGAAATCGGGTTTTGGGCCAATGTCGAAAAATAAGAACTGGGTCCATGACATGTGATAGACTATTCTTTTTTGGAATAATGTAATTAGTAGCAAATTGCACTTAGGTGGTAACTGGTTTGCTATAGTATCATGACAGTGTGTGCGCGATCTGAGTGCTGAATGGATAAAAGGCACTACTGCCGACGTATCTTCCAAACATATTTCAATTTCGATTCACAATTTAGCGAGACTACGGAACCTTGTAAATCATTTCAAATAATTCTGATTTAAATTGATATGTTCGTAGCGTAAAGAAATCAGTCTCATCCCGTTAGTTTAGTTACTGACATCCATCACGCGTGTTTTACTTTTTTCCTCTACATATTTTCTCCTGGCGACACTTGATATAAAAAGCTTCGAAAACGTACTCTCTATTTCTTTACAGTGAAAAAGTGTGAAACTCGAAGTAAGCCTGCGTTCACATGAACTTCAAAACGTTTATTACACAGGACAACAAAATCGCACTTTTTTTTTGTTGCATGAAGTTTTTCTACTGTTGTTTACTAATTTGGGCGTGCTGATTACGAATCTACCCTCAGATTTTTTGCAGCAGCTCTAGTTAGTGAGATTCAGACACCGTCTCAAATTGACCTAAGTTGTCGACAATTTCTATCAACAGCGGTGTAACTAATATTTTGTTCCAAAGTTTCTCATTATCTCTACCTCAAGAAGAACGTGTTTGAATACTCCTGATTATTTTTGTGTGATATGTGGAGAATATATGTTCAAAAAATTTCGTCTTAACGTGTCGGACTTTGTGAAAAAAGCATATTTAGACTACTTCGGGTTTCCATTGCCGTCAAATACCAAGCCCTGGATACCTAGTTTGGTGCGTAAAAGTTGTGTTGAGTCTTTGCGATTATAAGCAAACAAAAAATACCCTTTTCTAAGTACAAAGCTCCCATAATTAGGCATGAACATCATGATGACTGTTATTTCTGTGTAACGAAAATCATAGGAATAAACAGTAAAAATTGCTCGAAGCGGATATATCCCAAATTAAAATCTGCAATAAGACCAGTTTTGAATACTAGTGACACACTAGCACCACAGCAGCCCAGTATGTCTTCAGAAAATTCAGCAGAGTGCAGCCAACCAACCCATAACGACGAAGATTCTGGCGACAGTGATTTTGTTTGCTCCGATGATCCCCGACCACTAAATCAAAATGATTTAAACGACTTGATGCCTCTGATCAAGTCAATCTTGGACTATATATGACAGATATCGAGAAATGTGCATGGGAAGAATTAGTTTGGGTAGTAAGATTTTTTTTGGGAAATAGAAAGTATGATGGCTACATTGAGCATGTTGAACAGTTACTGAAACACTACCAGCGGCTTGGATGCAACATGAGTATCTAGCTTCACTACCTTCACAGCCATCTAGACCGTTTCCCCGAAAATCTCGGAGACCTAAGCGAAGAACAAGGGGAGCGCTTCCACCAGGATATTCGTACCATTTAAGAGAGATATCAGGGATAGTGGAACGTAAATATGATGTCAGACTATTGTTGTAGGATCCTAAGTAGTACTCCTAAAACACCTCACGCAAGAAAATCATATAAAAGAAAATTTGAATTAATAATAATTGCAAATATCCCTTAAACTATGTGTATTTTTTGTGAAAATCCTGTCATTTCATACTAAAAAAACTAGAGCTGCTACATAAAAACGGCAATTATTTTTGAATTTAGCGTAAAAAAACTATTCTGATTCATGTAAAAAACCTTATGCAACAAACATGCTGTTTTCCTGTGTTATTTATTCGTATGAGTTGCTGCCATTTACGATATTTTTTTCGATCACTAAACAATAATACATGCATATACAACCTAGTCTCATTCGCTCTATTCAGGACGTCAGATTTGAGTTCCATTTTCATATCACTTTTTACAACCAATTACAAATTTGGTCTCCCTCTTCTTTGCTGATCTGAGGTACATAATAATATTATTATGTTGAGATTGCGCGTTGTACTAACTTAGGTGATCTCTTCTTCAAGTTGTTGTGTTTCAATAGGTTTGATCCCTCGTCTTCGTTTGAGTGCAAGCTAAAGACGTTTCAAGAAGCTTTACTCAATACTTTCTAATGTCATTAACGATAAAATATTTTACAAAGTCCATTTTTCGCATAAAACTGGTCATCATCCCAACTGTAGAATAAGTTGCAAAAATGCTCCACCATGTGGACGTCGAGTTAGGTAATTCATTAGCATTCCATTCTCATCAAGCGGTCCAGTATTTTTAGATAAGCTTGGCTATTTTTCATTTTAATGTGTCCTGCTTTCGTTCCCTTTGTACGCTGCCCTCTGGATTGTGCTGTGAATGTTGGCGTTAAATATGTAAGTTAAATATTTTTTTGTACTCATTACGTGACAGGAAAATCTCACTTCCTGAATTAAGTATATTTTTTACAAACTGATAGAAGAATATAACAAATGTTTGAATACTTTAACTACGCTTTACTGTAGCACAACTTTCACCGATCAGTAGTATTTGATATTTAAAATATTGTTTCATCAACATTGATACTAAATCATAGCCCACTAGAGACGTTTTGTCTATAATAGCCGATGATGAAGCTGTCCGTTCACCGTTAGACGACAGAAACAGAAAATCGTTCCATAGATTGTTCGTATTGAATATTTGCCATTTAGTATATTCTTGACGGTAGGGACGAATAATTCATCTCCAGTATTCTCTTTCCTTATTAGTACAGTACAATAATTACAAGGAACCACAACAGAGACATAAACTCACAAGTCAATTTGTTCGCAATTCGTGTAAACACAAGTGGGGTGAACTAGACGGTCAAAGTTATACAATAGAAACTATTCTATCCATTGTTGTGGCGTTCACAGACGGCAACGGATTGGACTTCTTGGTGTAGTCTTTAACATTGTTAATTAAAACGTTTAATTGAATATTCTTACAAGTTTAATAGATATTAAAGCACGTTAATAAAACCTCTATTATATGAGTATTGTCCTTTTTTTTTTTTTTTTTTTTTTTTTTTTTTTTTCGTCAGGGAAACCAATCGGGGTCGCTGTAAAGGTCGACCCACCGGCTAGGTCCCCGCCGCACTGGGAATGCGCAAACGGGGTATGTGGTCCGCCGTAGAGCCCACTAAAAACCTGACGAGTGTCCAACCGCTTCCGCAAAGACGTGCGCCGGGATAACCGCAATAAGCTAGTACCGCAAGACGCACGCCATGCGCGGCTCGCCGGGGGGCCCTACCTTGGGTGATGCCGCCTGGGTGGATAGTGACGGCATCAAACACCATAGACGATGGACGTGACACCACCCGCCCATCACCTATCTTGGGAACCTCACCTCTCCTGTGGGCGGCGGAAGTCCCGATTCCGTCACCCGGAGGTTCCACTTAAGGAGGAAGGCGGCGCAGATGCGCCACCCGCCTGCGCCCGACGCGGCGTCGGCGGTTTGGGTCAGCGAGGGGATCGAGCTCCCTGACCCGCTCCGCTTCCTCCTTGCGCTTGATCACCTCCTCACAGAAGGTGACCATGGCGCTCCATACCTCGCCACTGTCGACCATGGCCCGGCACACGGTCGAGAGTGACAAATCGGCTCCGATGGCGTCAACAAGCGCCGCGCGCGGCTCCGACCACGCCGAGCACACGGCGAGTGTGTGTTCCGCCGTGTCCTCGGCACAGCCGCAGTGATGGCAAGCCATCGTCGACTCCCTGCCGATCCGGCACAGGTATCTCCCGAAGCAACCGTGCCCGGAGAGGACCTGCGTCAGCCGGAAGGTCATCGACCCGTGTCGCCTATTGACCCATCGATCCAGGACCGGTCGGATAGCGCCGATGGTCAAAACACCGGCGCTTGGCTCTACCAACCGCTCGGACCACTGCCGGAGGATCCCGTCGCGGCACTCACGCCGTGCGAGTGCCCCCGTTGGCAGTAATCCGGTCCCCGTGTTCCTCTCTGCTCTCGCCTGACGGTAACGTTCCGCCAAGGCACGAGCCTCGAGATCCCATGAGGGAGTCCCGGCGAGGACACATGCCGCTCCAAAGCTGACGGTCACGTATCCCCGTATGGCCCTGTTCGCCATCACTCGTTGCGGTCTCTGAAGGACCGCAGTGTTCCGGCGATTCAGGGCATCCACCCAGATGGGCGCCCCGTAAAGAGCCATCGAGCGCACAACTCCGGTGTATAGCCGGCGGCATGCACCCAAGGGCCCCCTCAGGTTCGGAAGCAATCTTCCCAGTGCCCCAGCAGCTCCAACAAGTTTGGGTGCAAGGCGAAGGAAGTGCTCCCGAAAGTTCCACCTGCTGTCGAGGACGATGCCTAGGTACCGCATCGACCTACCAACGCTGATGGAAACTCCGCCCACCACTAGCTGCGCTCCGACCGGCGGCGCCTGCCGAGGCCCATGAAAACAAATGGCCTCGGATTTGTCTAGGGCAACCACGAGTCCCAGGCGCCGAATACGGCTGACGACTTCGGCGACGCCGGTCGTGGCCAAGAGAGCCGCCTCTGGGTATGTATGGCCGCGGGCCGTGACGAGGGTATCGTCGGCGTAACAAGTCACGTCGACCCCCGCCACGAGTGGTTCCCGCAGCACCCAGTCGTAGCCGATGTTCCACAGCGTCGGACCAAGTACCGACCCCTGTGGAACACCGCACTTGACGATCCTCTGGCGCCACCCGTCCCTCGTGGGATACGCTACGGACCTGTCGGAGAGATAAGATGTTAACACTCTCCGCAGGTACTCCGGCACGCGGTGGTGGCTGAGCGCAGCGAGGATGCAGCTCCAGGGAAGCGAGTTAAAGGCGTTGGCGATGTCAAGAGACACCGCCACGACCACCCCTCGCCCTTTCACTGCGTCCCCAATCAGGGATCTCACCCGCGAGATCGCGTCAATGGTGGACCGGCCCCGGCGAAACCCGAACTGCGAGTCACAGAGGTCCGGTCCCGGTCCCATTAAGTGCTCGGTGAGACGGGCTGCCAAAAGGCGCTCAAAGAGCTTGCCCGCCTCATCGAGCAAGACGATGGGACGAAATGCCGATGCAGAATCTGGCGGGCGTCCCTCCTTCTTGATCAGGGTCAATTTTCCCGTCTTCCACCTACGGGGAAAATGACCCTGTGCCAGGCACGAGGAGAACAGCCATGTCACCCTGGATTCGAGCGCGTTGGGCAGAGCCAATGTCCATGCCCGTCCGGGAATTCCGTCGGGCCCCGGAGCGGTGTTACGGCCCTTCAGCCTGTCCACCGCCCGGTGCAACTCGTCCAAGGTGACTTCGGGCGCGACTGCTTCCTCAAACTCCTCACTGTTGGTACTGCTCCCCGAATCCACCGCCGCCGCAACCGCAAACGGGGGAGGATGTTCCCCCCGGTCCGGAAACAGGCCTGCTAGTACCTGTTCCAGAAACTCGGGTTGGAGACTCTCCGTCACTGGGGGCTCCCAGGGGCGCAATTTGGCACGCACCATCCTGTAGGGCCGCCCCCAGGGGTCCCGGTCTAACGTGTCCAGGAACTCCTCCCAGGCCTTGTGTTTCGCGTCCACAATAGCCGCCGACAGGGCTCTACGACAGTCCCTATAGGCGGCATATAATTCGGCCTCGCGGGCTTCGTTGCGGCGACGACGCCGGCTTCGGGCGTATCGACGTCTGGCGATCACGCAGTTCTGTCGAATCTGCGCGATCTCCGGTGACCACCAATACACCTGACGTCTGGGGAGGCAGGGGCGGGCCCGCGGCATGGACGCGTCGCATACACGTGACATCGCGTCCACGAGCCACTCAGCCTCTACCTCCACGTCCACCGGGCCCTCAGGCGCTGGACTCCAGGACTGCACCAAGGCCGCCTCGACCAGCAGCTCTCGGTCGAGACGTCCCAGCACCCACCGCGGGCCGGCCCCACCCGGGGCCCGACCCGGCCTGTTCGGAGCGGCCGGAGAAGGCAGAATCCGATACCGGATATACCGGTGGTCGGATGCCGTCTCAACCTCCTCTAGCACGCTCCAGTCCTGGACACGGCGTGCCAGGGCGGCGCTAGTGAACGTGAGGTCCACTATCGAGCTGCCCTGTTGACGCACGCACGTGTTTACCGAGCCCCGGTTGGTCAGAACCAACCCAAGCGATACAGCCCATTCTTCCAACGCCTGACCCCTGGCATTAGTTGCCGGAGATCCCCACGCCACAGACTTGGCGTTGAAATCCCCAGCCACGAGAACGGATATGAGTATTGTCCTACAAATAAATAGACAGCCTTGTATGCACCACACCAGTGATTTGCAGGCGTAAGTAGATGATGGTGGTTTGTTTGATACAGCTACTTTATTTCGGAAATGTATAGAATATATTGGTAATAATTCAGATAAATCATGCATACCAAGGCTAAAACTCCCTACTAAGTTGGCTATTGCATTGTAAATAGAAAATGCGGGAGTAATTTATACACTTCTACTAACGCATTTATGACGTCATAAATAAAAAAAATATGTTATGTTAAAATCACGCCCTATTTATAAATAATTAAGAAACATTATTCATAAACATAAGCACCAACACCAACTCTATAGTATTAGATTTCCATATTTGCGCTAAAGTATATCCCTGAACAACTTACCTGAGTATCATTTTCGTGTCAGTTATTCCGCTACAGTGTTTCTAATCAATCATTTTACGTCAGATGTATCTAGTTTCTTCCCACGTACTAGGGATATCAAGAAGCGCTTATTTCACGATCAAAATATATTGCTGTTAGGAAAATCGTTAATACATACGTTCATGAGTTTACTTTCAAGCTACGGGTACACTATGATACAAATAACCCTCGATACGTAACAGTGAGTTTATGTAAATACACAAACGATTTATGCACATGTATAATTAAATTTAATTGGTGTTTTGAAATGATACGTAAATATACATTTTTTGAAGGTACTCATTGAATTTGATTTTTTTTTATGTGAAGCCAAAATAGACGGTGTATTCCTGTACAGATAATTTATTAGAATTATAAATGAGTTAGTATATTTGGCTATACAATATTATTTTAAGTCTTTTTAGCAACTTTACTGATAAAATCAGAAAGACTATCCACCATCACGCTACGACTGAACATGTAGACAATTGCACGTTTGGTGCGGTGGCTAACGTTGTCGAGTCACCACAACAACCGCCACGTCGTGAGTGGTGGCTTCGAATCCCATTAAGGACAAACATTCGGGTGATGAGCAAGCGTGTTTGCTCTGAGTTTGGATGCTAATTTATCTATATATGTAAGTATTTATAGAGAACAAGCTGTACTTAGTTCTGCAATCAAAATCTTTGTGGGTAAGTAGCCTAAAGACAATTTTATTTATATATTTCAACTAACATTTCTTTTATAACTGTGTGAACTCTAAATAAAGCAAAGAAAACTTGCGATTGAAGAATAAAATTTCTCTTTTTACGCAGAGTAACTTAAATTATTGCTGAGATGGCTAGACGGATGACTGTCGTTTTTATAAGAGCCTTTCATAATGATAAATTACGGACTCACTTGGTTAAAATGCGTTAGTGGTTCAACGGGAAGAATGTGCTATGATTCATGTTATTGGATGTTTCTGTTTGTCAGTGTGTATAATGTTGCATGTTTGTAGTCTTAGTATCTTCATTGGCAAGGATTTATTAAAATAAATGTTTCGAGTGGAGATAATTGAGGCCCTAGAAAAAAACCTAAACTTCATATCCGAACAGTTTGTTATACAAGACCGCCGGTTACGAGTACAAATGACATCACTGATATGATGCATGCATCTAGTCTTTCTAGGGTGTCTTCTCCCGGCGTTTTCATTTATTATATTTATACAAAGTAAAGGGCTACTCTGTACTTAATACAGAGTTAAATTATGACAAACTGAATTTTAAAAAGAAATATTCATCATATTCACGTCGCAGACGAAAGAAAATGGCGGTTAAAAATTGCGAGAAAACTTTTATTTGATCTTCTAAATAAGTTTGCCAGTCGTCAAAATGTTTAACTTTCAAACACGATTAAATATTTATGAATCTAAATATATATTCTATCTGTATATTTTAAGTATATTTTGCTAGTATGCTAGTATTTTTTTCCGTTCGTTATATTTTGTAGATGGCAGTGATAGCCGAGTGGTATAAGTTGACACCTCCTACGCAAGTGGTCGCAGGTTCGAACCCAAGGCAACACACCAATGACTTTTTGAAGTTACGTGTGTATTAGAAATAATTGTCACGTGCTCCAACGGTGAAGGAAAACATCGTGAGGAAACCTTGCATGCCTAAAATTTGTTTAATACATTTATTGAGGGCATGTAAAGTCCCCAACCCGCACTTGGCCAGCGTGGTGGACTCAAGGCCTAACCCCTCCCTCATTACGGGAGGAGACCCTTGCCCAGCAGTGGGACAGTAATGGGTTAAATTTATTTATTTATATTTTGTAAGAAAAGATTAAAACAACTCACAACAGTTGCGTTTTAAGAGGATGCAATTATTTTTTAATGTGTACAATGAGGTGTCAATAAAAGCTAAGTTCAAAATTGCGTCTGCTGGAACACGCAACCCTAAATGTAACTTTTCAATTGCCAATAGAGCGATTTTCAACAGTCGGTAAAACAATTTTCAACAGTCAAAATTTCGATAGCTAGCCGGTTGTCGGTAATCGATAGTAGTAGAGAATCGAGGTACCGATTATCGAGACTGACATTTAAACTGCATTTAAAAAAAATACCCTATGTCATCAACCTGTCATACAAAATTTGTCAATAGTTAGTCAGTTGTCGACAGTGCAGTGGTAGAAAATTGAGCTACAGTGAAAATGAAATTTTATACTAATAAATAAATATAGGGCTATATATTTAAGCGGTCACCTTGCCGCGACCACCATAGCGCCGCGTGTGGTAGATTCGAATCCCACCCGGGACAAATCTTTGTGTGATGAACACGAGTATTTGTTCTGAGCCTGGATGTTAATGTATCTATATGAGTATGTATTTAGAAGTATATAAGTATGTTTATCAGTTATTTGGTTACCATAGTACAAGCTCTGCTTAGTTTGGAATCAAATGACCGTGTGTGAGATGTCCCAAAATATTTACATATTTAATTATGAATTCAGGAATGTGTACTGTTTAGAAATTAATATTTATGTCAAAAGGTAGAAGATCCAATCACCCAATCTTTGCATTGACACGATCGCGACGAGTAGCAACGTAGCTGAACTTCAACTTAAAAAATTTCCAAATTAATACGAATCTGAAACCACAGAAATCTAGTTCACGAACAAGTTTTCAAAATATTTTCGTATTTTACCAGCGTAATTATTATCGTTAGTAGAAATAACGAGGCAAGGCCGGACCTTTTAAAAATGTTAAGTATTATGAATACAGAATTAAAGGCCTGGTTTAAAAAATCATGAATAATCATGGAGTTCTCCCAAAATAACATTGGATTTACTGCATGACTCGAAACAGATACTACCTACATATTACTATACGGATGCGGTTTACAAAATAATGTTTGCTTCATTTCTTATAGGTGAATATATTCACATAGGTGCAATAATAACTTGTATTGATTTTGAGACACAAGAATATTTAGTATGAATAATTGAAATCCATACGTACCTACATCAGAATATGTTTAAGTATACCCAGCATTATTTATTCAAAGATAAAGTATAGTCACTGTACTCCGTAAAACGTAGACCAAACCTTTTACTGAGCCCAAAAACTTTTACAAAAGAATTTAAATTTGATACTTAAAGAACAATTTAAATTCACTACATGAACGTTTATTACGAAGGAACACGGAACATTCCCGCAAACACCAACCCTTCTCATGTAATACGGTTAAAAGAGATAGCGGCCAAGTATTCATGTTTCAAAAAATTTAATTCTTACAACGCAGTCATGTTGTTAAGTAAACCAGTAAAAAGCGGTTCTAGCTGGTAAATAGCTTCAGGAAAGAGGATTTTCACTTCCACGACACAACTCTGGAAAGCAACTTCAAAAATACCACAAACAAAATTCGACCTTCCGTCTTATACAATAGAGCCTGATAATAGAAAATATGATTTCTCGTAAATGAAATTCACTTTGTTAGTTGTATACAGGGTGTAAGTAAGTTTCACGACATGCAGTCCACAGTGGTGTTAATTTTAAAAGTTGGAAAAAATGTCGCCTCCGAGAAATGTTACATTGCTAGGAAAATATACGGAGTTTCAAGGAAATTGCATGTCCACGATTAAACACGGGCTTTTGAGGAAAAAGTGCAGGAGAAATATTTATTTCTTGCAATTTATCAAATGTCGGCTTGAACTTTTTCTTGCTTTTTATTGTTCGGTGCGAGATATCTAAGGACTGATTTATTGTTATGCGAGGGTTTATAGCGGTATATATCATTATGACTGTTCAGACTACAAGATGTCATTTTACAGCTTGTTGCTTCGTTTGAGCCTGTTTCGGGATAGAGGATTATGCTATTTTAGTTATCAAAATCTATTTCACAAAGACCTAAGTTTGTCAAGTGCAAGCGAAAGTTTAACTCAACTTAAAAATACAGTAGCATACTACTATACCTTTATTAACTATTTATGTAAAATGAGCATAAAATATAGATTCGCGAAAATACAGCAAGTCGCAGAAGCTACAGCGAAAATAATTTGAACACTTACAAAGATTAAGTAATGTAAATCGTTTTAAAAATACAATCGTGGATCTATTAGACATTAATTTAGAAAATTTATCATCATTGAAGTACAAAGCAAAGTCGCAAACTTTTTGAACTTATTTAATAATCAAATATTATTTATATTATTGTTTCAAAGATTAAACTAAATGTTTATTCTAAAAGTTTTAATTGTTATCAATTTATGATGATCAAACTTTGTGTCAATCTAATAAAGTTTATGTTTTGCTTTTTATTTATTTGTTTTTTAATAGAACGGAGATTTACGCGTTTAATTATAGTTGTCTAAGAGGTGACCTCAGTAAATTTCAATGAGAGTTTCTTAATCGACTTTAAAATAAGACATAGGTTCTCAAGTCGTCAATATTTTTACATATAGCTTTGATGATAATTATTTTGTTTAAATTATTGCACGAGTCTAAATGGTATATACCTACGGTCTAAATAGTTTGACGAGTGAAAGGTGTAACTGTCGTAAACTCTCTTTTGTGTCCCACTGCTGGGCAAAAGGACCTTCCCTATTTCTTCCACGCTGGTCCTACAAAGGCACTAAGATCGTCGTGCCGTCTGCGAAGTAGTCGATCTTGATTCCGGTGCCCGTTTATTGGTGGTTTAAAAAAAAATAACCACGAAGGCTGAGGTGGGAGCGAGCGAAGCGAAGCTCCCACCTCAGCCTTCTAACCTAACCTAACCTAACCTAACCTACCCATGTCGGTTTGCCCAAAACTTCTTCTTTATAACTATATTACGGTATATAATTATATCCCTAGGGATATAACTATGTTACGGCTTTATCTATCTTACTGCGACATCTATTCCGTCACGTTCCATTGGTCATTGTATTGAAAGTTTTTTTTTTGGTTTCACATTGTATTACTGTTTTATTACAGGTAATGATTTCCAAAAAGGACACCAAGCAATCACATTATATTATTTTTGCAGCGTCCGCAATTAAAGGGATTAATTAAAAAATCAATATGTAAATAGCCTTTCGATCCGTCCTCGTTCGTCCATCCAATGACACGATTAAGTAAAATAAATTACTTTCAATTTGATTTGGTGATGCTTGTACTTTACTTAGTATTACCATTGTTATGTTTAAAACGACTTTTAGTAAATAAATTTCTAGACTTGTTAAAATTTGTATCAATAGATATAATTTAAAATATGTTTCCTGAATGTTTTCACTATTCAGTCTTAGATCTGAATCTAAAGACTCGCCTTTTACTATAATTAAAAGTGTCTTTTTGTAACTGAGGTAGTATTAAAACAAAATACTTATCAATAAGTCTTATAACAAAATATCAACCTCTTTACGCTCACGCTGAGTGAACTGTCTGTGTTTTAGGACTGTTACAATTTATAACAAATACTGTTTATCTTACTTTAGTAATCACCTGTAAAATACACAACAATACTCGAAGGATAAAGTGTCCGCGCATCGAAAATAAAACGTGCTCCCCAAGATACGGAAGTCAATGACCTCAACTTATCACGGAATACCTATACAACATTTTAGGAACAAAGCACTACAAAGGTCAAGTAACTTCATACTTTAATTAAGCACTTCTATTTACTTTTATGAGGCAACGGCATGATACAACGGCAAACTTTAGTAACTTTTTTAATAGCATAAATCATGAGAGGTGAATTAAGGCGTTAAATAGTGTTCTTATTTAAGAATTTAAATACAAATGTGATAAATGAGCTTATTATTAAGGGGATATTATGTATCTCAGTTGACAAAAAGTGTACGTCAAATTAATGGTCACTTTTTTCAGTACATTGCTGATTTGGCGAAATATTTTAATCACTTTAGTCTAAGGGAGGAAACAATGTACAGCAAAGTAGCTTTCATACCTTTGGCAACTGAAATACATAAAAACAATAAGAAGTAATTGTAATGAAAATACAGCAACATGACAAGTAACTAGTGGCTCATTGCTGCACAACAAGCACTATTCGGTGAGAACCACCAAGCATGCTTAACGTCGCCACTAAACTGAGCCGCAACCACCTTTTTTATGTCGACATCAAAAATTTACTTAACAACGTGAAATTCCCGAGTCTTATTTCCAACCGTCGGGAAATATTCAAATGACTACACTACTCAGAGTTCAATAGAATCGCAATCACGATGTTATGGAACAATTACAATCTAGACCAAAATACTGCTGTCTGTCCGTCTGTCTCTCTGTCTATCTACCTGTTTGTCTGTCTGTCTTTCTGCCGGCCTGCTCGTTTGCCCCTCTATCCAACTACCCGGCTGTCTGTTCGACTATATTAAATAGATAATAGGATACGAGAACAAACGCAAGTACGCATTTTACCTTGGAATGCCTAAAGTTTCGGCACAAGTTACACTCGCCCTAGTCGCAGGCCATGGGTCCGCGATGACAGGACTCGCGTACATGAGGCGGAAGATATATCAACATGCAACGCGAAAGTAAAAGTTCTGTATTTAATAGTAGAAATTTGAGGCTCGAGGCGCCCATAGCCAGTTGCGCTCACCGGTCGGTAAAACGATCTGTGGGATAAGCAACTGTGATAGGTGACCGCATAGTGGTATTTGAGCTGGGCATCTTCGTGCTTCGGAGGGCACGTAAAAAGTCGGTCCCGGCTGTTGTCTACTAAGATATAGTCGTTAAGCCATGTCAAAGGCCTCTCGGGTGGCTCGAACAACTTTGACACTAGGTTGACCACTAAACATACGACAAACAAACAACAGTAGTAATTTATGGTAGTAATGTGTATTTTTTATGTTTTAAGATCCAACAAATTGGTAAATGAAGTGCTCGACGAATTTGAGTTTGCTGAATCACAAGAGCTAAGCTCGTCTGCATCACCAACAGGAATTCCTGAATTTTTAACACTGATACTGCGATTTTAACACTGAGACAAATTACCCTTACAGTTGCCAAGATCTTTGGTTGTATAATCTGATGTGGTTTAACACACCAAACAGCGATACAGCATCGCACCGTACACATGCGTAGACAAATGCATTAGTAGACTTTGAGAGCATGAACTTTTGACAAAATACGCCCGGACACAAGTAAGTCACGACATACCAACCGTACTTTCGGCGGCGAACAATCGGCGATGGAATAGTTGGCAATTTGTTATACTTAACGTAATTTTGACTTGTATGTCATAGCTGTCTTTAAGAACACAGCAAACATCTTGTACGGAACGTTCGGCACCGAACATTGGGCAGGTGTGACGTTACATTAACAAGACAAACCATTTTTTTTGCGTTAAGTATTCCCACCGTTTTGCCTCTTTGTGTTTTAAGCGTATTATAATGCAATAAAAGAAAGAATTAGGAAATTCCTCAGGTTGATCAACAAGATAATATTCGAAGGTTGTTTGTCTAAATTTCTACCAAAACTTAAACAAGAATTTTCCCACAAAATTTGCTTTTTACTGTAATTAATAAGCTCTTTAATTTTGTTTCTTTGAACAAACCTTTAAGTTTTATGATATCGGTTATTTTGCTTACTTAAATATACGATTAATTAATACTTTTCATAAATACTCAGAAAGTTTCTATCTGTTTGTATTAAGATTTTTATTTATTTTTGTAAAATATACTGCAGTTCAAATTACAATTTCAAAATTATAAACCAGTTAAACATAAGTCTTTTTATCGTAAAATCTACACAACAACTAGAAGTTTTTCTGAAATGAGAAGATATTGTTCAAGGTACTCTGTCTTATAACAAAAGTGTATAGAAGGCACTTGTTTGTTAATGACACATGCATAAAATAGCACCTTTAATAGCAATTTGTCCGTTAGCAAAGACCGCCTCTTGTTACGTTCCCTGCAAACTTATGTTGCTTCATTCACATTTTTACATCTTCGATCCGAATACTTCTAAGTAACGTGTATAAATAACACATACATACGTATTAATTAATTATTCATAACCCGCAGTTATGTTCCATAGATAAGATAGCCACAACTCTCCTCTCGACATTACAATGTGTCCTATTATCCAGATGACTTAGCTAGCTAAGAATAATGTCACAAGTTACCAACGCTAGGCATCCCATTAAAAGTTCGTGCCGACACTACAGAAAGTGCAAACTTAATTATGTCAAGTTAAATTTACTAGACACCGCTAATTTCCTTTGAAATTTTCTTTGCTTAATTTCAAGTAATTTAATTACTCTTTGTTGGAAACCGTTTGGGTGTAAATAGATTTTAAAAGAGATAATGTGATTAAACGCTTGTATTTTGTTGTGCCTAAGCGAACTACGATCATACGAAATGAAAAGCTTTATACTTACAACGAAAGAATAACTTAAAATTTATTTAGGCTCAACTTGCTGGTGATTTGAGGGATACAAAGTCAATCATTAACATTTTTTTTAGTTTAAAGCCAAAGTTAAGTATTTGTAATCACATTATTAAACTGCTTCTTCAAGCGTTTACAGTAAAAAACGCACTTGCACTTCCCATTGAGATGTAAAAAAAATATATGTAAAAAAATGCTCCAAAAAAGCAATAATTTATTAGTCTCTACCTCATTTTTCGTATCATTATAATCTGCCGCTTATAACTCCAGACTACAAAATCACCGCGACCCTTTCATTGTGTAACACGTTTTCCATAAATGGTGCGAAGGGCTCACTAAAGTGGTCTAAACGGCGAAAATTTGTCAAGAAGTTAGAATGTAAGTTATGATATCCATTGTCACGAGAATCGCGGGGCGTAAGGCGTACTTATCAAACCTTAACGAAGATTTATACCGTGACGTCATTATTCTTGTCCCCCCATGATATCTTTTTATGTTGAAAATATTTTTTATCCCCCGGAAATGTGTGTTTGGGATGAGTAATATGTTTGTTTGTTGGCATTTTTCGGGAATGGAGTGATTTCCATGTGGTCTGATGGTTGATAGAAATATTTATCTGTCAATTTTTTACGTATTTTATTCACCGGAATGAGTGGCATAAACACATGTGTGGTATCAAAAAAAAGGATCAAAAAGGGTATAAAATATGCTATTTTAAGTATTTTTTATTTTTTCTAGGATATATTTATATACACTGGCATTATTTGTGACATGTCATTGTGTATGTATAGGTATCATAGAATTCAATTTAGGTGTAACAAAAATGCTCATAAGATAACAGCTACATCTCCAATATGTTAAAAAAAAAAAACTCCCCACCTACGTTCATAATTATCGCGCGAGAAAAGGTTATGGCTTATACCTATAGAAGTACCAAGTGCAGGTGTCCTCATAGTGTTATTGCTCTCGTTAACTTAACAATCAACATGAAATATCTGAAATCTTCGTATAATTAATTTTACAATAAATAATAGCAACTACGTATTTACAACAAAAGGATGTCACAAACTTCTCAAGTCAAAGCTATTCGAGCTGAATTCGAACTGAAACTTGTACAAATCAACTATAAAGTTTCGAATGGAGCAAATTAACAAATCTATTTGCAAAGACCGTTGTAAAGTTGAGACATCAACGTCGCAAGGAGAATAAATTGCTTGAGTTGTTGCTTGCCTAAAACCCCTCCGAAGGGTAGGGTGAGAGTGCTTTTACACTGACAAAAACGTACCCTTAATAAAATTCGCATAAATTGTTAGAAATAATAAAAACAACGAGACTAAAAGCTTCAAATTTTAAAATATTTCTTACGTGTTGCATTGGTGACTGTTAATTAATAGATAATCGTTTTATACACATTTTATACATAACATATTTGCAACTAAAAGATGATTCCAACATGTACATTTAATTGATATTGTATCATTAAACTTTTAACAGTACTATCACACGATTAATCAAAAGGGGATTACAAATATATGACCCAAGTATGCATACTCATTTACATCCATAAGTTACAATGCACTTAAGTTCTCACACCCAAAACGCGTAGAACCCCAAATATCTCCTAATTTCTAAGATTTATTTGAACAATTTATTATTTTAGCTTCGAATTTTGTGAAAGTTTTTTTTTTAAACAAGGATATTTGGTGAAAAACAATAACAAACTCTGACTCATTATACTGTTTTTAAATCTATGTAGCTTCTGCCCCAAAATTAGTCCGTGTCAAAAGATTGCTCATGATTAAGTTATTCTATGTCAAAGTCATAAACTCTCTGTGTATGAATTTCATACAATTCGTCAAGTATTTTAGTGCATCCAGACTCATACGCATTTATTATATTTAGTACGTTTTGTCACAAAACTTCACCAAAAGCTATCATCATTAATTGAAAATAAGTAAAATTTCCTCCTTTAAGTATCCTTTGACTCTTCACCACTGAATATTCTAGAAGCAATCAAGTTGAAACCTTTACGTTATTAGTGTCTTTAGAAAGTATTCAATAGAGTTGTTCGATGCGTTAATTAATATTTTGCTGAGGTCCCTAGTCGATGTGAGACTTAAAATAAGGAGGGGATTGTCATTTCATCTGTATTTTTTTATGTTTGTTACCTTACGACTGATTGGTCGGTGGACCGCTTTTGACGATTTTTTTCATTAAATTTGGTTTTTCCCATTTAAAATTGATTCAGTTTTAACTAGTAGCTTCCGAGATATCCTTAGTTATCCTTCATTATAAAAGAAATTTTCAGACTTCGAGTAAGACGCGTATGTCTTTTAAGCTGTTTTTTCTTATAAATCTGACTTCTTACTTGACAATTTAACTTTGTTAGCTGGATTTGTGTTGTTACAACGCAAGCTTAAGTATAATTATTTTCAACGTATATTTTATTTTTCTACCTTTTTTCACCCTTGACTTTCCCTCTGCTATGCAAAGGTCTCCTAACTAACGACGGAGATCAGGTGACCTTCATTGTCATTTTTTATAATTTTTATTGAATTACTCCAATAAATTTATATTCAATTCCACGCGTCAATATCACATTCCTTTATCCCGTTATTGCCATGGAGAGATTTTGTATCCCAAACAAACATCACAACCAAGTTATGAGCCTCAAAATGAAAAGTAAAATGCGTATATTTTTTATGGCGTACACGAATAAGCTCATATTGCAGCTTCCAAAATAGAATCGCTTTAGCATAAACCTGTATTAAAGGTTGATATCGTTTTAATCAAACAGAAAGCCATACATTAACATTCAAATTAATCACTAATCCTACATGGATTTGTCATACAATATGTAACACAATACGTACTTTTGAATGAAACCGCATTAGCAAATAAATGGAAATGCATTTAACTTTTTGTGTGGTTATTTAATGACACTATTCTATTCTATTCTCTATCACACTGGCAGCTGTTACAAGTTTTTTTATCCATAACTCTCCCACTGCTGGGTAAAAGCCCCTTCCCAAACGAGGGTGTCCACCACGGTGGCCAGGTTTGTATGTCCTCAAGAAATGTGTCCAAGATGTTTTAGGCTCAGGCATGCAAGGTTTCATCACGATATTTTCATAATCGTCAGAATAAGTGATAAATGTATTCATTTGAATACATTTATTTGAATACATTTCATTGAAGTAATGCGTATTTACGCATTACTTCGAAAAGTCATTGATGTTTTGTCTCAGGTTGAAGCATATCGTATCGTGTATCTCTTACGTAAGAGGTGCATATTTAGACTACTCGGCTATTATTGCTACATTGAAACTTTTTTATTCTTGATAATAAAAATATATTTGTTCCGTGCACGTGAAAATAAAAGGTCATGGTGGTGCACCTGACAGCAGAGTACGCTCGTAACGCTTATCAATTTTGCTCATAAAATTTCTCAATAGCTCATCCATAGCTGGCTTGGTATTGTTAGGGAATCGGCCCTCTTTTATATGGGTTGATTTTAGTCTCACTTTATTTACGAGACAAGGTTTCCACTTAATTGTGGGTAACAAAACTGACTAGTAATGCGAACAAGCGTTACCGAATGTAATTTGTAACTTTGTTACGTCCAAGAGGAGAATTCTATGGAAAATCTGGTGTAATATGTAATACACGTGTTGAAAGCCGGCACCAAAAGCTAATACAACGTAAACCCTTCTTTGAAACTGTTCTTCACTTTGCAACTAACATATTACCTCTTTTATTTACCCCATGGAGCGTTTGAAGTGAGCACAAACAATTTCGTCCGTACATAATCACATTCAGTGGTTTGCGTAATAGCTGAAGTTTTTGCGCCAAACTCCGGAACCCCGTTTCAGAGATGAACGTACTGTAGAGGTATAAACAGGATATTCTAGGAATTTTACTATCATTAGTTACTTGACGTGCAATCGAGAAATATTTACGGAAAATATGTCTTAAGTTTTAAAGCTTTTGATTGAAGATTGAAATCCGCGAACAGTATACACGCATATGCGCGTTAAATTAGTTCTAATTTGTATAACGAATTCCAGTGTAACCGTTTTCATTATGGCAACCGTGTATAGAAGTAAGAACTTTAAAAACTTACAATTTAAATCTTCTCACTGCTCTCGCTAGTTGAAAGGTTTCCTGGAATAAAAAAGAAAATTTGATTTCGTGTAAAAGAGCAGCACATCCAATAATCCTCCTAAACTTTTATGTTTATAACATCGGGCTACAGTGTGACCTTTGACATAGAAGTAAGTTCACAAACAGCATTCAATATTAGGTTTCTCCGATATTAGTAAAGAGATTGACAATTCAAACACTATTTGTTTGCGGCTTCTAAATCAAATATGTAACGATCAACCTTTTGATGGGTACCCTTATACGGATATCAAATAACTTGTCTATATCTAACCCTGCGGTTTTTGGATCAAAATTGAATAATCTGCTTCGTTTTAGATAAGTTTCAGCTTAGTGGTATAACCTTTGGCCTTTTGGTCTGAATATTAAAGCTGACTTTTTGATCAGTTAGCAATCATAATGTTTAATTATTCTGAATTAGATTACGTGGATTTTCGGCTGAGTTTAAAGCGTTTTTAAGTCGCCGGTACTACCGAGTATCGAGAGTTGGTAATTTAAAACGTACTGAAAAAATAGATCCCACGGCACCTGATTAAGGCGCAGATCGGATTTTCTTACAAAATTCCACGATAATTAACCGATTGGCAATAGGCGACAGTAGTAGAGAATCGCGCTACTGCTTCCTCCAGATATTAGGATAATAGCGAATAAAAATGTATCTTTAGTAAATAAATAAATAAATATTTTTTTGTTTTACCATCTTAGCTTTGAGTATATTCTTAAAAAATAATATCTCATTTTCCCCACAACAAATTAACTAGATAATTTTGATAATAACATCATTAGAACCATGCTAAATAATGATAAATTATGAATTTACTCCCATTTCAATTCAAGATAAAATTATGCGACGCGGAAATATCGTAGCTCATTACAGGTGTTTATCAGGCCGCTGAAAATTAGCAGTATTGTTCGTACCATTCTAAAGATACGCAATTTTCAAACCACAGAGAAATTAACAGGCCTGTAGGGCTGTTTGAATAATATTTTAATTTCAAGACTTTCACAACTCGGTTTATATTTTCTTAGAAAATTTAATTTCGGTTCATACGACAGCTGTTCAGTAAAAATTATAATAGTTTAGTATTCAGTGCTTGTTTTAATGAAATATTACTTTTGAAAGTAGTTTCTTATTAAAAATATATTTGATAGTGGCGAGATAAAACACGCAGAGGATTTTTATTGTACTTTTTAATTGGAATCTCGCATCATTTTGTTCAATAGTAACATTTTATCTTTAAAAGCATAGTTAATTTAATTTACTTTAAAATATATGATAAAATATTTTGCGAATGTTGATAAATATGTAATTAATGGTTCATGAATATCACTGTACCTACTTACCATAAGGGATCATTTGAAACCTTGGAATGGAATCGCAGGTCGGTAAATTAATTAGTGCCTTAATGTCTAGGAATATTTCGATCAGTCAAGTATTTAAAAAGTACTTAATATTCAAAGCGCTATAATGGAATCTAAAACTGGTATAGCGTAAACATGTTTGTCAAAAAACTGTACGGATATATTTTTATAATAATTTTAACGTAAACACAGTGTAAAGGAGTCATAAAGATAAGGACACGGAAACCTACCTGAAACTCACATATATTATTATATATCTAACAAAGAACATTCTCATCAAAACGAGTTATTTACTCTACAACAATGAAAACCTTTTGAAACTGACACAGTTATGCCATAAAACAAAGCATTCACCACACACTAGTCGTTTAAAACTGACTGCAGATAAGTTATTACTAAAGCAATACCAAGATTTTATGTTTGAACCAACTATAATAGACAGTGGTCATAAAAAGTAGTCGTAAAAGGATAAAACAATGGTTTGTCACTGATACCGGGACTTTTACTACGACACATTGGACCGTGCTGCGTTTAAACTCGAGTGGATGGTAAACAAGTGAGGAATGATTGGATGTAGGAAACTGAAGTCGATACTGATAAAACTTCTGTCCGTTCTGGGTTTAAAGCTTTTGATCGCAGTTATCTAGGTTTTGTATTGGAATTGATGATAGGTAGCTAATGGTTTCGTTTACTCTTTAAGGAAGTGATTATTAGGCACGTATTTCACAAAAATGGATGGAAGATTGAAGCTCATTATCGCCAAAACTATTAAACAGATTTCGAAAAATTTGGTTCATAAAAGTTAATTAGGAATAAGTACGTACATTGTGATACTTTTACGACGGAAAATATTTTCCCTGAAACGAAATTGTTGGCCTTAGGTACCTTAAAATGATGTTACGATTTCTGTGCAAATAGCAGTGTTTTGTTTGATGCTTTATTGGCGTAGCCTTAATTTGATTATCGCATGTCTGTATTTAATTAATGGGACGGTGTACACTATGCTTATCATGCTAGCTTTTTATTCACGCTTTTTCCGCATATTAGCTAAATATAGAGATGTTATTTTATGTCTGTAATATTATTATTATCAAAAGATATAAATCGATTTTAAGATTCATAATTTACTTTCGTAGTTTCTACGGAAATAAATCTCAACATAACCAATGCCATGCAATTTTTTACTTACGGGTTTTGATTAAACTACGTAAAAAACCTAAAAGAGGTTTTCCGACTCAGTAAGGAAAAAATACTGCATCGACGCAACATTAAATATCATCTTGTTATCTCATCCTTGGAAAAAGTTAAGTTACGGTGTTATATTATCAAATGTATTTTTGGCCAGTCCCAAAGGAATTTTCCTCTTTATAGATTTACTTATACTTTTTACCCTTCACAATGTGTGGTCAAACAATTACTATGTTTGTTCAATAAATCACACAACTATACCTATTTGCGAACACAAGTTACAGGTAATAATTTCTCAAACAAAAAACTGCGTAACTTTGATCACAGATAGATAAAAGTTTGTCGAACACTTTACTTATTTTTCTCGAAGGCTTGTTGACATTGAACTTGGACCGATATTGGTCTCATTTTGTTTATGTCTCAAGAGATTGTAAGTATCTAGATTACTCACTTAAACTTTTCTATCTAAATTTGAAAGTTTTCTAGACACGTTTGATCAAATCCTCTACGTGTGTCGTTGAGCTATCTCTAAGATTATCAAATCACCTATTGCTTAACATATTAGTCAGCAGTCCCGTATGCGAACCGAGTGGGTCGTAGAGGTAAACAAAATTTATAATTTAGATCGTCAGTCGCTCGCTAACTTATGCAGCGGACGGTTGTAGGTTTGTTAGAACTACTCCATTTTGGACAAACTCCGATCTTTCATTATACTCTCGATACACCGTACATTCGGTTCTCTACTAAATTGTTAGACTGTAATAAGTGGCCATTAAATTCACCTGCAAGGACTTCTGTGAAAAACCGTCGGTACTACATTATTATTCTGTATGGCATTTTACTGAGGAAACGTAGGTAACCACAGACATTGTTGCTTTGGGTTTCGTGAAAGTAGTAAAGTTACTTTGAAATACAAACCTTTGTATATTTATCTACTATAAAACAGTATTGATAACAGCAGGTGGTTTAATTTCATGGGTCAATAGTTCCATCCTTCAATGTAGGCCGTAGGCCCAAGGCTTAAGTTCTACCTAAAGTTTATTATTATCCGTTTCCAGACAGACCGTGAACCGGCTCCTCGTTTAATCAATGCTTTGATATTTAGCTACGTTTCTGATAAAGCGTCGAAACCAGACTCAAAGCTTGTAATTTCATACATCGGTTGGTCTGCGGCTGAATTTAATTTAAATTCAATTTAGTTACTACTAGCATAGATAGTTTTTTCTTAGAGGATTAGAAGGCCACGTCGTAGTTACGAGTGAGAATAAAAAATGTACAATGTTTCTAATTAGTTATTAAATTTGTCGTTCTATTAGTAGTTCCGGTATGACATTGGTAAATGGAATTATCAATCAAACAAGCTCTAACAATTAACATTCCTTATCCTGACTCCAAACTTTTCAATAGATTTACTATATCGTTCTCCATTGGTCTAACTTATCTCACCTGAACGAAAAGTAGAAAAAATGCAACGTACGTTACCATTTGCGGAAATCGAAATAAAATCCATTTTTACAACAAATTATACAACACAAGTATCATTACGTGCGTAGCATTAAAGCCGAATAAATAACGCTAAGACACTGGCCTTACAATTATGCCACAAGCAAATCAGTGGCAATCCGCAAACCAGAATGATCTTCCACAAAAGAAATTAAATAAGTAAATGTTTCGGGTCCCTGGGTATTAATTTTCGAGAGTATCGAAGTTTGAATGCCTTTGATGTACGAGGTAATCTTGGGGTAGATTCAGTTGAATGTTTAGATATTTTCTTTGTTGTCACAGTTATTGTTTTGTAGACTTCCATTGTGTCATTTGACGTTGCTGATGGATTAATTTACAATAGATAAAGTGCCCTTTCATTTTCTATATTAACAATTTTGATATTGATAGCCATTTTGTTTACTGTTAAATTAAGTATGACGTCATATTTTCTGGAATTTTCATTGAATTTGTGCTCAACAAAGACGTCAACAAGAAGCTTATTAGTGTGCTTTAAAATACAAGCAAGTAGTGAGCGAGTAGTGAGGTGTATAATATCAGCAACCACTAAACAATACTGCATGATAGCCATGTCCGCTCTGATGAGAGCGAAACGGAACAGAAGAAGGAGACAATTAATTAACCAGTCCTCCCTTTTTGAACTCAGTTAAGATCAGAGGCTAAGATAAATTCTGCTTATATACAGAATGGCAAACATCTACTAAGATTGTCGCTATGGCATATTCAAGCAGCAAGCAAAAATTAACCATTTTCATAAAATATTTCACAATTTTCACCTTCTCAAAAAATATCTGAAAGTTTTAAAACTAATTTTTGTAGTAGATACTTGGACTTTTATTCGTTCGTCGAATCATTCTAGCCAGTAAATTGACTCTACGTGACTAGAACATTTTAACCAACCTTTTGGGTTCCGGAAAATTAGGCTGATGTAGAAAAATTGAGGTCTTAACTAAATAGGTCAGGTGAGATTTTGGACTTGAAACAGATTTAGAAAAAATGCTATGAATTTTGTTTAAATATACTGAAAATTAATACGTTATAAAATACATGGAAAAAGTAAAGTAAAACGAAAGCAAACTTCAATATACTTTATAATGCACGTCATGGTAGTTCACAAGAACAAAAGAGGAAAACCTCTTCTTTGCCTAATAGCAAAAAATGACTTAAATCCGTTAGTATTATATTATTATGTCTTTCATACTGCTACACAATTATTAAATTTCGAAACTAACAACTTTGAGAGTTTGGTAAAAAGCTGTACATAATTTATAATTAAATCTAATAACATTTATACCACCAAGATCTGTATCACGTCGTATCGAGTTGTAAGTAATACGTCGTTCCTCGAAACCAATGAGCTCCAAGTCCACGCTTTCAGGAAATTAACGGATACGATTGAGTAACTTCTGTAACAAGTTGCCAGTCGCCTAATGGCCATGTCAACACTTTGAGCGCCAATGAAGACAGACAAAGATTTAGTTATCGCTGTATCGAGTTTGGGTTAGTCACGGTTCGAAGAGTACCTAGGTAAGAGGATTTCGTGTTACGAAGGTGTAAAAATTAATTTATACTATGTTTATAGATAGGTTATAATGTATGTGCATAAAAATTCTCATACCGAAATGCTCGAGCTTCAGATCCAAAACACAACAAAAAATGTAGAGCCAATACTAAGAAGAAAAGAAAATACATAATATATATTCCGTTAGCTTCCAATTTTGTAACAAAATACACTTCAGTTTTTTTTTAAATCCAAACCGAGAAATTGGTAAATACATAATAACAAAATGTGTTAAAATGTTGTCATAGGTAGAGACTAATGAGATGAAGAAGTGAGACAATACAGAATACAAATCATAATTAGACTTTTATAACATGCGCCAAATAACTTTGTATATCTGCAAGTTGCAGTAGAACCTAACAAAAATATCCACTCACCAAACAACACTAGGAACATGATAATAGTATTATATTATTTGCATGGCCTGCAGCAAAGAGTCTCGTACAACTAATACACTTATGAAACTCGGTTGTCGCTCCAAATCTTGCTAAGTCCACAAAGAGATGCAATACTCAGCTTGACTTACTTCGGCTTGTTTGGGATTCGTCTCTTGGGATTTCTTGGTTTGCTATAGAACTTATGTAGGAAGTATTGGTATGAGATCGTCTTTGAATTAAAGTAGAGGAGCAATGTTGAATGGGACGTGTGCTGTGTTATTTTCGAATATAAAACATTGATCACATCACGGCACTTATAAGTTAAGTTAAAAAGAAAAAGTTTTTTACTCGTGTTTTACGTTTCGTTTAAGAAGATCATCGTTGCCTTTTACTTAACAAAAAATGGGAATTCTAGAGATATACATATTTCTATTATTTCAATATGAACAAAAAAACACACAGCTGGTTAGATTTTTACCTCAACCACTGAAACCTAAAATACAGGAAGCTTACGCAATTAGGCTTCAATTATATTTTGCAAGAAAACTTGTCCAATTTTCCACATGTACGAGAGATACAAATAAGTATAAACACGTAGGTAGCAGGTGCGAAGAGGTCACATCGCGGTTGCCGACCGACTCCAGTATATTAATAATTTCATGAAATATGTTAGCAGCACCGTGGTAGAGTTCCACAAATTCTAATATCAGTATCTTGTTGAAGGAAAATGTGTGCTATCATATTAAAAATGTTATTAAGTTTTTTTCGTGTAGAAATTCGAGATTATAATAGCATAGTTAGTTACGCAATGTTTCAATCGTCACATGTTGTTCTATAAAAAAATAACCCACCGAACTATTCACATCTGTACATAACACCATTTTACAAATATTGTATACAATGCTTAAATTGTGCCCCAATCAAACCGTTGCATTATGCAAAATAAACCGTATAAAATATTTTGAAATAAATGAATTTAGTTCCAGTTTTGCTCACTAGAGGGCAATACTGAGCAGCAAACAGAATCGTAAACAACAGCAAGTCGTTTAAACCTAATTATAGCGAGTAATTAATCTCAGCATTCCACAGTTACTTTTTTCTCAAATATTTTTCTTCGGAGGGAAGAAACTTTACTGCGTGTTCGCATTAAAAGAACCGTAATAAAATAAAAAGTCTTAGAGAAAGGCCACAATTTTAGTTCTACAACTGTTATCTGCAATTAAATAGTGGTCGTTTATTTGAACTCGTACTCTAACATTAAGTATGTGTACGTGTAGATTTATGTCTTTAGATTTAAGAGTACATTGGAAGGGAATAAAAAGTTTGTTAGTAGTAAATGGTGCGATGAAATCTTGTTTGTACTTATCGGTGAAATACTGAAACAGTATCAGTTTCAATGAAATGGAGGAACTTGTTCTAAATATTAAGCTTTTGTAACTGTAAAATTGTCTAAAAAGGAATCATGTACTATAATAATACCGGTTTATGTAGTAACGTTTATGAGGAGGGGTGACGAGAAGAATATGACTGGTGAAGAATATATATAGCAGAATAGAAGATCTGATGCAGAATCGATGAATAACTTTAAATAGAGAGATAGCCAATACTCTTTACTTTAAAACGTTAAAGTGTCGTATGAAATTCCTTGACAAAATCATCCGTTCCGTCACACTCAATGCCACGTTGCCACCAAACCCATTAGTAATAAATTAATACTACCTAAAAATTAACACTGCAGCAATGCTTTAAATCACGTTCCTCTGTTCATAAAACGTAAGTTCAAAAAGTAAGGTATCTTTAATAAAAGAAATTCCCATGAGTGCCGTAAGCATTAATTTTAGGCCGAAATAACAGACTGAAATTACTTGAAAACGACGCTGGCCTAAGTAATGAGATGAATAGCAAACGTTGAAATGTGAAACCTGAGGTGTCACGGGGGAACCTTTGTTTAAAGATGAAATAAAAATGAAGGTAAAATCTTCAGAAATTATGTTATTTTACTTGAAATTATAATGTTTAGGGCTGCATTAAAGTAAAGCACCGAAAGAAGACGCTAAAGGAGTTCTTCGTTTTGTTTACGTCGACAAATATTGCAGAATTTGTTGTTGAACTCATATTATCGGGAGGGGTACAAACAGACGCCAGGTCTTGCGATCATCTTGTACAATTTAAGGCATTAGTGCACACGTGTCAATTAAACTCGTATCTTGCCTTTAGTCTTAATTACTTGGCTTTAGCCTTTCAGTTACTCTCACTATCGAGTGCCACTAGCAAGGGGAAAAGTGTCACATGTCGAATAAATTACACACAAGAGCCAAAACGTAAAGAAAAACATTATCATAAAATTAAAAATCGTTGAATAGTTTTTTATTGTTGAACAAAACAGAACCAAAATATTTTTTGGGACCCTAAACAAACATCGAAAAATCAACGCTATCTCGAAAATAATTAACCATACCGCTATGGCTAAAGGGGCTGCAAAATACCATTCCTACGTGAATCGCATGAATATTACGGTTTACGAACAATGCAGGCTATAAATAGCAGGCTGTCATAGCAACAACTTGTCTTCATACCGTATCTACGTGATTTAGTTCCACAAGAGAGATCTGTAAACACTGTTTTACACTTAAGCATTTACATGTCTAGTCTAGGACGGCGTAAGTCCTAAGTTAGTGGAAGTTTTATTTATGTTTTCTGTGAATTTGAGATTTAGGTGTAAAGCGTCTAACACCAGCGTCCTAATCAAAAAAAATCTTAAATACTATTTGGCATTGGAATGAAAATGGAAAAAAAAGCATCTTCACTTCGCGCAACTCGAGTATTAGAACTCCAACTGTTTAAACCACAAAGTTGCATAGTGACAGTTATGATCATAATATGTGTAATATTTATTTTAAATTACTCTTGGAAAAAGATCACCGTAAAGAACATCGATACACTTTCCTACATTCCTATCATATTTTCTGCAGATCCGTCAAGTTGATTGATATAAGATTTTTAGGATACCAACCCAAAAAAATGTGAAAAGGGACCCTTCCTCTTCATTTCCCAATAGACTTCCCTGTTTCTTTGCCTTGATTGCAATATATATTTTTATACGGCTTTATCGTCAAAACAAATGAAAAGTAACTTTCAGCCGGCGACTGAAACGGTGAAAATGGAAGAAAACTTGGTTATATCGCAACTACAACCAAGAGGTATATCAGAACTAATCCGTACAATGTACGGATAAGAATTTAGTGAACACGACACGGTAACGATACGACAATTTTATGAAATTTTGTTGGTATAAAATCGTATCAATCATATTTGAAACCTGTAGCGCGCTTATTTACTTATAAGGTACATAATCGGAAAAAAAATGTGAGTTGCAACGTCGTAAAAGATAGTTTAGCTTTTCAATATGACAATCAAATATGTAAGTTGAGGTCGTAGTTAATAGTGTTTGTATTCTTAAAACACAAAACATAACAAAGCATTCCGTTATAATACTCGAATTCCATATTTATATTCAAACTAGCAATGTTATTTCAACGTTAAGTCAGCAGTAACAAAACTCTCAGATATTAAAATATCCGGATGCTTGAAACTACAAAATAAATTGTTGCTTAACTCTAGCGAAGGTTTATAAAAATGTAGCGAATTGTGGGAACTACACGCAACATTGTAGCCTTTCTTATATCTGCTAAGAGACAGTAAATAAACTGCAGCAAAACTGTCGTAAACGTCGAATCTGAGATTAATGAGCTAGTCGGTTACAGTAAAGATATACGTTTTTTACATGGTTGCTGTAAATAGCCGGATCGGTAGTTTCGATACGGACGCTGCTACTTGAGTTTACTTTTATTGCTAGTGTTATTTTGTTTGTTTTTTAAATTGAAATAACAATGTCTAATAAGTCTATGATTATATTATTGTGCTAACAAATTTGAACGATTTGGAAGGGTCGTTTCCCAAACTCTGAAACTTATTAAAGTAGCTTCGATAGTTTATTATTTTTTCATAGAATAAAATATATTGTAATCTCAAAAAAATCTTCGCGAAAATAATGCAGTGGATACGTCAAAATAATTAAATGTGGAAATACACAGTTTGCTTTTAATACAGGGTTATAGAAGTCCTAAGTCGTTCCCTTTCCGTTCCGTATAAATCGCAGTGCAAAGTTTTTCTTTATAACTCAATTTTTGCGCGAACAACATTATCTGTCCTATAATAGTAGAAATATAGAGTCGGTTTAGAACATTATTTCCTTATGGTGAATACATTCGACGTGGAAATGATATGGATGTGTTATTTCCTTTGGTACATAACAAAGTGATAACCGTAACTGTTGATGACGTCATTTTGATGGAACCGATAGCAATAATAGGCGATAAGTGAATATTTTTAGTCATATATATATTTTTATACATATATTATCAGGAATTTTATAGAGTCCAAGTGTCAATATATGTGATTGTACATCACGAGATCTCGGCTACAATTATTAAGTAGCAAGAGCTTAGGTTATTTTGGAAGGAGAATTTAATAGTAGTTCAAAGTTTTGGCTAAATTAAAAAAGTTAGGAAGAGACTGGATCTTTATCTAACGAAATCAATAATATAACCTAAAAAACGTACAAGATTTACACGAATACGTAAAAGAAGAAACAAAGTTTTGCAACGCAATCTTCTACAAAAACACAAATTGCACAACAGCATTTTGTTAATTGAACACACAGGATACACTCCTTTTATACAGTGTGTTTTCTCTAAGAAAACTGTTGACTCCAAAAGGATCAAAATTGGTTCGTAAGCAAAATATTTATATTGCTTACAAAAGCTTACCCTTGACAGACACGTTTAAGACCCTCGGTTGGAAGTTTCAATGGAGTAAAAAAGGCAATCGTAAAAATATTTTTGACTAAACGTGAGGTGCATTAGAAAAATAACAAATTCGATACAAACCGGTGTGAAACGGATTGAGTAGCGCGATTCTGTACAGTCAGTACTTTCGAGTATCGAGATTATGACATATCAAATGTACTGCCAAAATAGTTTCTACGATGCCCGCTAGAAGCGCTGAACCGATTGTCATACAATTTGTCGATAGTGGTAGAGAATTGAAAAAAAGAAATAAATATTTTTTTTAGTTTTCCATTTTGTTTTGTAATCATTTTAATAAAACAAAAAATCTGTATTTGCAGTCAAGCAACTACAACTTTGTGAGACCCTGCTTGCGACACATATACAAAACAATAATACCCATATAAAACAATATAATTCCGTCAAAACAAAACTTTACGCAGAGAAAAATTACGCTAATGCACAACAAAACAAACATGTCACCAATGAACACAGAGTTAAGAAAATAAAAAAGAATACTTGCTAAATCTAAATCAAGCCACATGGGAAGCACCTTTCATAAAAAACGAATCTTCAAAATTATTTTAAAACACAGTAAAAAGAATAAAACAACGAAAAAAAATCTGACGAATGGAGGATCTCCACCGGTACCGTTTTTGTACTCAGTAGAATAAATAAAACTAAATTTTATATCAAGAGTTTAATTGTTGAGAAGCACATAGCATGTACAAAACATGTAAAATAAATTATATATCGTGGGGAAAGTCACGTTTAATTTTCAGATAAATATCGCACGTTGGCTTCGAGCCTCACACGATGAAATATTCATGAAGACAATGTAATTTGTTACCGATATTGCCCCTGTATGTGCCCGTAATTCTTCTTTGTATATGCAACGATGACAAACAAACGAGTTTTTTTAAAATAAAACAACCGTAGACGCAACTCGCAATGCTTTTGATAGCAATGAAAAAAAAAAACATTTTAGTGGTAATACGTACCTACTTATTCGGTTTTGAAATTGAATAATATCGAAACAATAAATTGTGCGTGAGTTTTACACGAATAACATAATCTATTACAGGTTATGTTATTCATAGAAAAACTTTCACATTTACAGGTTTAATCATTCACTGTAAGGTGAAGGCAAAGAGATATAAAATAGACTCATGTTTCACCTAACGATGCGAGTCCGATGTACTAAGGAATTATCAAATTGCACGTGCACTAACAAACGCCGGGCTGCTATTCAAAATCTTATAAAAACAGAAAAGCCCAATAGCACCTTGCCCGATGCGGGAATAGAACTCGTGATTAGCAGTTGTATACACTACTGCCTAGATTAGGGAAGCGGTTAAGACATAATCACGTTAGTCTCCGTTTCATATCAAATTTCTACTTGTGGATAAACGTCAAGAGATTTTCGTGGTAATTATATTACTCGTACGACCAAACTTGGATGCATATTCTCGCACTAAGCGTGACGTGTTCAAGATTTGAATTAATCAGTGCCTTATGTGTTACACGAATGTGTGAATGCGTAATGAAGACAAGATGCTAAGTGGTAAGTGGTAATAAGATGAAGGTAGGATTACTATTAGAGCTGTAGGATTAGGTACAGATCCATACTAGTGTTAAGTTAGACAGTAGCTTCAGCCGATCTTTCCGACTGCTGAACTAGCTCCCAAGTTCGATTATCGAGTCTGGCAAAGTGCTATTGTTCTTTTCTAATTTAACGGGGATTGGTAACGTGCTCCACCTATTAAGTGGGATTAACATTGTTAATAGCGAATCGTGGGTGTATCCCATGCACCACACAATGCAAACAAACAATACGATTTCCTAAATTAATTAAGAAATAAGACAATCCTTTTTGAACAATATAATATTTCAGAATTGACCTCGGTTATCAAAATGCCTTGTCGGATTCATTGAATGAAGGAATTGGGTTAATGAACGTGAATCAAGGGCGGCACTCCGACTGATTGCAGACGCAGCATGACACAGACTTACGACAGATCTAGGTTGAACTTAAAAATGATCTGGAAAATGTTTTGTTATTATTTGGATTCAAAAGTGATGGCTTTTTGTTTAAAACTTCTTTGACTAACATTTATGTCGTGAATTTGTTTGTAAAATTGAACAAATTTGTAAAACACGTGTAAAAAAACGGACGCTGCTCTAACGCAGAAAGTTGTGGGTTGCGGATTTTGAAGTGACGGCAAAGAAAATATGCCGTCTAATACTTTTATAATATAAGCTTCAGGCTTTCGTCCACGTGCAGAGATTTAGCAGGGTAAAGGTCATGTTGTTTTATCCAGGTTATGAACTATCTGTATACGCGTTCAGTGGTTTTGCCGTTATTGAGCAACAAACATCCAATCTTGCGCATTTATGATTATATAACTTGGTTTAGTAAAATTAAACCTGAAATAAAAACTTTTACAAAAATTGCAGACACAAATAAGACCAACAATACGAAATCAGTGTATTTCTTGTTGGAGATCCATAATAAATAAATAAATCAAATCTTTTTAACATAAAAGTATGTTAACACAAAAGTGACTTAACCGTTTCACAATCGCAAATTGTGGCACAATGTAAATTTCTGTACGCGAAAAAGAAAAAAGGCTACCAAAATTTTCGTTAACAAGCTTGTAAAATGTTTAACAATCTACTCTAGAGATCGGCTTTATGTATTTAAGGGGAGTTTTGGTATCGAACAAGTGACATTCTTATCGAATTACGTCACCTACTAAATGCTCGAACATATTTAAGCAGCTTTTTCCATTGTAATACATCCTTAGTATCAATATTCAGGAAGATATTCGTGTGATATTTTTAGAATAAAGGATTAAAAAAAAGCGATAAAATCGTGAGATTTCAATACTTTGTTGAATTCTAATCAAGTTTTTGACACATTAACGATACAAAAAAAAGTAGAGCAATTTAAATTTACTTTTCTTTACGCTTCGCTTGACTTGAATTTTTCTTTAAGAAACAAGTTTGTTCGACTCTAACGCTATTTATATAAAATACCTATAAATCATAAAACTACCAAAAGAATAGAAATCACCGAATAACTCTTATAGCAACTCTATATAATAAAATGATAAACGAAATGACCCGTACGACAAAGGGAGCATATTAATTTTGGAGACCGAGCCCCGCCATTCAATGCTTGCTTTGATGTCAGTTTATCAGAAAAGAAACAAGTTATCAAAGACTCCATTAACTAATAGTTTACTAGAATATTACTTTACGTTAGAGACTATTTTGCCATCTGATTAAATTAGTTTTGACTACGAGTTATTTTATCCTAATTTTGTTTTATGTTAAAATGCAATAATCCTCCCACCACTGCTTTGGCTTTAAATAAAGCTGGATTAATAGGCACTTGTTGAGTTAGAATATAATTTTGGTAGCAAGTCTAGCGACACACCTGTACAACGTTCGGCATCGGGCGTTCGGTTGAACTCGCTGGTTGTGTTATTACTTGCCATACATTGAGTTTTCCGTCGCCTAGAATTGGTGCTAATACGAACGAGGAACAAGGCGCTCATAGCCAGTTGTGCTCACCGGTCGGTAAACGATCTGTGAGTTAAGCAACCGTTGGCGCGGTCATTCTATAGATGGGTGACCGCAAAGTGGTATTTGAAATGAGCGTCTCCGTGCTTCGGAGGGCACGTAAAAAGTCGATCTCGGTTGTTGCCAATTAGGACAACAGTCGTTAAGTCATGTCAAAGGCCTTTCGGGCGGCTTGAACAATTTTGACACTAGGTTGACCACTGACCATACGATAGATAGATAGATAGGTGCTGAAAGTGTGTTCTGTGACACATACATTTTTTAAAAGTCAACTTTCATACATATCTTGTTTAATAAAAGAACGAAGAAGAGCGAACTGAAGTCACATCGAAAACGGCTACTTATAGAACAACAAAATCTATTTTGTTTAGTGAGAGAATTGAGCACGACCTCGCCGTCTATCCGATACGTTTCTGCGGCCAAAAGGCTGAGGCTATGAATCGATTGAGCTGATATTATACATACACTAGTATATACTTATACTAGTATTATGTATCCGAAAGTTTGAATATTTGGGTACTTGGATCACGCTAAAACTACTGAACAGATTTTGATGAAACTTGACAGTGATAGTTTATACGTCAGAATAATATGTAGGTTATAGAAATATAATAACCCATTGTGGACAGTATCTCAGGCAACAGATAGTGAGTATGTTATGTTCCGGGAAAGGAGAGAGAGAACTCTTTAAAGTAATGAAAATCTAAGTAGATGAAACTACTAAGTACACAAAATCGTGTAAATATTTAGTGATTTTTGTTTTGTCTAGTACAAACATTAGTCAGGTAAATAGCCATGTAAAATTGATGAGGGTTGTTAGTTCAGCGAACCGCAACAATCAGAAAATATGTGAACAATTCATTGTTCGTAATGACTGCGAATAAATATCTATAGAACAAAGAGATATTTGAATTTAGTACTTCATTAGTCACATTATTTAGGACTAGTACCACAGAGGTTGTTGGTTTTTGGTTGGATCAAAATTGCCTTTGACCTCAGTACAATACCTATTTAGGGTTTCAAATAATTATTATCCTCGTATTGTTCTAGACTACCGTTGCCATGCAAACGTTTATTTGTTACGTATAACATCTGAGCCAATTATAAAAAAAAATGTGCATGGAAATAGTTGGAGACTCCAAACAACAATAGCCTATTTTTTTTAAATACATTTATTAGAGGCTGAAAAGACGAGCAAAGCCGCGTGTCAGCTAGAGTATAGAGTATGAATCATCAAATAAAATGTCAAACATTAGTCCAATAATATCGATTGTCTCAAAAGTTTCTGATAGAAACTCTATAGATAATACCTACAACAATAATATTCTCATCGTCCTTTAACCCTAAACTGTACTGTAATATTCGTAGTCAATTACCTAAATTTCAATCGAGTTTGTTCAGTGACGTCACAACCCTTAGGCCTTCTCGTCTCTGTGACCGACGTATGGGTAATGGAACGCCAAGACGCAGTGTGACTTTAATCTACAATGCTAGGGAATGGGAACGAATATTTATTTATAAAGATTCACTTGTGTTATCTTTGGTTTGTTTAAAAATTTAAGTTATAGATAGATATATTTTTGCAAGTTTTATTTGTTTAAAACAGTTTTACGTGGTAGTTTTTTTTCATTTATTGAATGCAGTAAGTAGTATTTACTAGAAAACGGACTTGAATGTTTTGAAACAAGAAGTGACTAATGAATACTAACAAATACTTAAAACGATCACAATAACACAAATACTCACTATAAATAAAACCTAAATAACTAGCTATTCATCACAAAGGTGACGAATAGCATCCGTTTTATCCTTAAAGCCACAGCATCACGCGTCATCAAAACTTTATCAAGCAAAATAATAAAACGGTGCAACATTACTTAAATAGTATTAAATACTTAAGTAAATTCTTCATAGTCAACTTAAAAGAGCTAAGTTATTACTTAGAAGCCTGGTTCGTCCGATAAGCGAGTATTTTTACGCCACTCTCTTAGGGAGACCGCAGACTAGCTACATTTAGCAACGGCGATCGGCGATTGAGTCACTTTTCGAAAGCTTGATGTCGCGACTAACATCTCTTATTACATGAATCTATGTAGTCGCTCGTCGGTTGTCAAGTTCGGCCTGCGATTGCTACATCTATATATACATATAACATTATTCCGTATATTAACAGATGCCCATCACTGCATGTTAACCAAATACGGGCAGTCGGCAAAACATGGTGCAGCATCAATGCAGCCGCTAAAATTTACTGACTGATTCTACCGCCGCGACCGCTCGGAGTAATTGCTGAACTGCCGAACACCGATGCGAAAAGTAGCCGGTCTGCGGTGTCCCTTAGGATTAAAGCGTAGCAATAATTCGCTACTGTCCGTCCACTTTTACGAGTTGCGGAGAAATGAGAAAGACTAGACATTTGTTGGTCAGTCTTACGCTTTTGTTCTAGGATTAATATGTGGAATTACTATAAGACTGGTTTATTGTAGCTATTAGTAATAGACATCTTTCTGTTAATTTTGTGCGACAATATTTATCATAATATTTTAAATACCAAATTAATTGTGTTATGGTATTTAAAGTACTGTTACACTAATCATACAAACAATCGATCTACACTAATCATGCAAACAGTCGTTATCAAAAGTGTCAGAATTTCATTCCGGTTCAACATAGTTTGTAAAAATAGCTCCCAGGTTCATTAAAACTAAAAAAGATCATGCATATATTTACTCCGTGCAAGAATCGAATCCACGGTCCTATGTATCAGTAACGGCCTGATGATTACCTTAACCACTGTGTCACGTCGTTAAACTATAACTTAACTGTAATTCATAGGTTTATTGTGATCCGTTTTAGTTTTGACGTCTTATCTAATATGAGATAGTCTCCAGGGAAATCATAGAGCTTCAATACAGATATTGTATGGGAGCGAAGCCAAGGAACAAAATATCCTAAATGTGATTATAATAAACGAATTTGTTAACACTTTGTACCGTATTTAAAAAGTCTGGTATTTAAAAAATGAATACACGTATAAATTAGTTCTTATGTACCTATGTCTTTATTAATAGGTGCAAATTGTATGTTATTTTGTGCTTTACTTTACGTAGCTGCTTACTCCATTTTATGTTATTTTCAATAGTAATATTTTTATGACATTACGTCTGTACCAGTGACCTTGGTAAATACTTGTTTCAAGGTCTTGGAAGTGGAAGTTTCCGAAGACGATGTTGAAGATAGAGCGAGGTGGAGTAGAAATATTAGGAAGACTGACCCCATTACCATATGAGATGAATAGCGAGATAGAGCGATATAGCGGCACGATTTAAATTAAAAGGTCGTCATACTGTTCAGTCGGAAGGAATACTATCATTGAAACCGTCATTTCTAAGTAACATCGCTTTTTCTATACCAAAGCAAGGAAAACATTTTCTATTTCGATTGATTCCAATAATAATTCTTCTCTGGGAGGGAAATTATGATTGAACAGTAATTCATTCACCTCCTTTTTCTATTGGTATTGGTATTCGGATCTTACCTTTTGCCAATTGTTTTTGGGTTCGAAAGTAATCGAAGATGGGGACAAAATTGGAAAAGTGGGCGCACCGGTTATAGTCAAAGGTAATGTGATTGAATTGGAGGTTTTCCGTGAGAAACCAATTAGTTCACCATTGCTGAACATGGTGTTTACTTAGGCAAAAGTATAAATGATTCCTGATATTAAATTGAGTTAATTAAATAGATTGAATAACTAAGCACTTTACCTGTACTCTGACTCTATGTACCTCTCTTTACCAGTCTTCTTCTTCTTCTTATCGTATGGTTAGTGGTCAACCTAGTGTCAAAGTTGTTCAAGCAAAGGTATGATCACCTTAGCCAGAGCCAGAAATATAATAAGTCTCGTTTAGAAAACTCCCACTAAACCATCATCATAAATCGTTGCGAATAGTTTGCTGTTAAAAGATCGCCCACCTATCTAATCAGTAAAACAAACAACAGTATAAAATTAAAACCATCTTTTTTACATTCCCGACGGCTTTAGTTGCAGTTTCGGATGTATATTAATCAATACCAATATATAATTATTACTGAAGCGTTATTCTCGTATATTCACGACCGGTATAACGTTAACGGTCATCGCGGGACTCAGAGATACAAGTTTCATTATACGATAAGATAACGTAATACGTGTTGTAAATATAAAATTTATGATACTATTGTTACAGGTGGGCTGTAGTAAAATCTATTTTATTGGACGTTTTTTCTTTTGGGAGGATGGCTAATAGTAATTCTTGGTAGTATAAAAGTTAGGTGAAAGAAAAAGGATACCGGTTGGCCTTCGGAAGTAAGCTCGTATGCGTGTATGCTCCCATTTTCTTGGTGGGTGACCGTCTTCGGAGTAAAGCGTAAAAATTGTTTTCAAAAAGAAGTAAGGACTGAATTTTCGAAACATTTAATTATAGACTGCATTAACAATTTTTAGAAAGCTTATAAACCGATTTGATTTTAGATAATGTTTAAGATATTATAATGTAAAGGTTTAAGAATATAAATAAACAATCAATAAAATGAAAAGATAGCTGCAATATTGTAATCCTGTTTCAGCCTTTCGTGTTTTCTTATCGTGAGAAAGTATTTAACAGTGCGCGAGGGATGAATCAACAGCATATTGTGACGACCGATGATTTAACTGCAACGGAAACTTTAGCGGGCATTTCCATGGCGTATTTTTACGGTAAAGATTATTTTGATATACATTTTGTATCGTTGGCTTCATCAACGATTTGTGAATGATATAAATTATTGTTTTGTGTCGCAACTTTCGGTTTCTACACAAAACAAGGGAACTCACGCACAATAGTAGCTGAGTGTCCAGATCATTATCACCACTATGGACTATGACGCTGAGAAAAGATTCCAAAACTGTGTATTTTCCCTCGTGGATCTTCAACTACAAAATATCTCTATTCTAAATTCGTTCGGAATTTGTTAAATGGTTTAACCCTGAATGTATAAATAACAATCAAGCTATTGTATTCAGAATATTAGTTGTTTACTATCAAAGAAATAATCTAAAAACAATGTAGAATCGTACACAAAGTCGCTACGGCTAGTTCATTTGGATGTTTTAGAACGCAATGTCAAACGGTTTTCACAAAAATATACGTCCAACTTTAGACAACCGAAATATTTCGAAATACGGGAAACGTTTCTCTTCTCTAGAAATGTCGTTTTACTGTTGTAGAGTTACCATACATCTAAATGTAGTCGGATTGTTTTTATAGCAATCAAATATTTTTTTTTACGCAAACATATCTTAACTACAGATAGGTTATACTTTAAAGATAGTTTATTAATCTTATAGTACCCAAACGTTTTTCTTACATTGGTTGTATGTAAAAAGGGACATTATAGGTATTATATCAGAAAAGTCTGCATCACACGCAGTGTCTACCCCACATAATAAGTTAGATCATATTAATATGGTTAATTAACTTTGCTCAGTTAAAATCAAAATAGGTGAACGATTACAAGGTCAAGTTCTCTTGTACCTTGTATGAAGATACGGACTCTATTTTTGCTTAAAGAAATAAATCATGATTTAAAGTTTAGGAACCCGATACTTATAATGTCCTAGTTGTGGAAAGGTTTAAGCTCACCCTATACATGGATCACGATTCACGGGTTCACAAGCGTAACTATGAATAAAAGTCTTTTGCGAACCTCAGTATGCAGGCTACCTAAATACAATGGAAGCAAATGTCACAATATGAATATGACAGTTTCTGTGGTCTGGGCGGTAGTGTTTATGGTTGCTGATTACGTCGTGGTTTCGGGCAAAGTGATATTACAAATTTCTAATTAATATTTAAATATTCTCAATCCCAACACGCACTTGACTAGCGTGGTGGAATTAAGATTAACCGCTTCTCCCCCGCTCATTGCGCTACTAGACCCTTGCCCAACAGTGGGACGACATCAATGGGTTAAATTAATTTATTTGAATATTCTCAATAGAAGTTAGAGTCTGGTAATATATCAGTGCTGTAAGCAATTATAATCACCTTAATCATCTGCAATATATGTATTCAGGCCAATGATGATGATGATGATGAAGCAATAAGCATGCTTCCTGTTACATAGGAGTATTATTTATGGCTAAACGTGGATGTACTCCTGACATTTATGTTTCCTCAATAGAATATTACAGGTGTGATACTATGTATAGAAATATCACGGCACATGGGTTAAGAATAAAGTGAAAACTACTGCGTGCCTACAGAGTTGTTCTCACCGGTCCGTAAGCGATTTATGGCACAAGCAACCTTTGGCGCAACTAGTGCATAGATTTATGCATTCACTTACTCCTGCCAGTGACCGTGTGGTTTTCAAAGATACAAGAGAAGATATATTTGTTTTAATGTGGCTTATAAAATAGTTGTGTGTCTTAATCTAGGTGATAAAGTAATTTGTTGAGTGTATTTACTTTTTAGTTAAGCTTCTATCAAAATTAGTTTTAAAAGCCGGTAGATAGCAACAGGATATGAATATGTATAATATATGAACTCCGAAATGAGCTAAATGTTGACTGCTCATAGCCCATGCTCATGTCTGCTAATAATCCCATAAATTGTTAAATTGAATTAACAAATACAAACATGAAAGATAGAAAATATAATAATAATAATATATTTTATTTGCAAAAAATGTGGTGGTATACAGGTATACAGGTGTTAATTATATTATTTTAAAGAACAATCACATTTTGCCATTATTGGCATGCAAAAACTTAAAGACTAACATTTTAGTTTGATGTCTTAAACTCTAGAAAACTTTTAACATCATAAAAGTTGTTGCTAAGTAACCAATTATACAATTTTTTCTTAAATGCCATTGAATTTAAAGATTTTAAACAAGTAGGTAATTTATTGTACAATTTTACTGACATGGCTATGCAACTTTTATTATATTTTGTTAATCTGGGTATTTCATTTAAAATTAACATATTTGGATATCTCCTATTCCTAGAATTAACCGAAGAGGCGGTTTTGAACAATGCTTTATTTTTGTGTACAAACATAGCACATTCATAGATGTAGAGCGATGGTAATGGTAACAAACCAAGCTTACGAAATACTGGCTCGCAGGACTCCGGTTGCAGTCCATATAACGCCCGAATACACTTTTTTTGCGCGATGAATGCTCTTTTAATATCCACGCTATTACCCCACATCATAAGTCCATATCGCAATAAGGACTCAACATAGGCATGGTAAGATGTTACTGCTGTTTTTATGTTTGTTACATTTTTTACCTTTTTTAACGCATAAACAAATTTATTTATCCTGCTACACACACTGTCTATTTGTGCTTTCCAATTTAGGTTTTCATCAATATGTATTCCAAGAAATTTTACATGTGCTACTTCTTTAATTTTTGGTATGTTTAGCTTTAAGTTATGTTTAGTATTATTTGATTTATTGAATTGTATATATACGGATTTATCAAGATTAATTTTTAAGTGATTTGAGTCTAGCCAGTGTATCAATTTGTCAATAGTGTTGTTAATTTCATCTTCGTGATCATGAATTGTGTTCCATTTTTTATCTGAGGAAACAACTATTGAGATGTCATCGGCAAACAAGACACATTTATGACCAGTAATATTAACAATATCATTAATATATAGAATAAAAAGTATAGGTCCAAGGACACTTCCTTGCGGAACGCCATATTTATTACATTGAAATTCAGATGAATACGGTACCATATCTCGATTTTCGTTAATTTTATTGATTGTGACACATTGTTGTCTATTGCTGAGATATGAAGAAATCCACTGAAGAGTCGGTCCTCGAATGCCAATCGATTGAAGTTTTTGTAGCAGCAAGTCATGAGAAACAAGATCGAAAGCTTTGGAAAGATCAAAAAATAAGCCTGTTGTCATATTGTTATTATTGATATTAACTATAATATCCTTGATTAATGAGAAAGTAGCTGATGTTGTTGATTTTTGTTTCTGAAAACCACATTGCTCATCTTTAATAATATTGAATTTACTGCAGAAATCTATAATTCTCTTATACATGCACTTTTCATATATTTTAGATATAATAGGTATAAGTGTAATAGGACGGTAGTTATTAAGATCAGATCTATCTCCTTTTTTAAATAGTGGCTTAATTATAGAAAATTTCAAAGCGTCAGGAAAAGTTCCACATGAGAATGACAGATTAATTAGATGCGTTAATATCTTAGATAATTCTACAGAAGATGCCTTTATTATTTTTGTATTTATTTCATCATAGCCCTCAGATGATGTGTTATTTAGTGCTTTAATTTCCATTAGTACTTCATTTTCTGACATAGGTATTAGAAACATTGAGTTTGCATTGTATTTTTGTATTATGTGTACTTTGTTTTTCTGATGATTTATGTATGGAGTTAATATAGTAATTATTAAAAGCTGTGGCCATATCTGTTGGATTTGATACAACTGTGTTATTTATTTTAATATTATCTATATTATCCTTAATATTGCAGTTATTTATTTCGTCTTTAATCACAGCCCACGTAGCTTTACATTTGTTATCATTTTTATTTATAAATCGAATGTTTGAGTTCTTTTTTGAGTTATATATACATTTTTTTAAAGTATTTGAATACGTTATATATTTTTTCCTATTATCTAGAGTCTTATTTTTATAATAATTATATCTCAGTATCCGCTTTGTTTTAGAACTTTGTCTTAAACCCTTACTAATCCAATTAAGTTTTTTATTATTATTTACATTTACTTTTATTCTTATTTTAGGGAAACAAAGATTATAAAATAAACACAACAATTCATGAAAACTATTGAACGCTGTATTGGCGTCGTTTTCTATATACACTTCCGACCAAGACAGGTTTTGAATGCATTCCTTAAACTTAGAAATGTTATCTAAGTTATAATCTCTTTTATAAATATAGTGTGTAATTGGTTTAAGGTTTTTATGTTTAATCGGAAAATGTATCATTTGCGCTGTTTCATGGTCTGAGAGATGCAGTGGTAAAACAGTAGCAGTTGCGTCGGGAATATTGCTTAGAATATGATCGATACAAGACATTTTACTAAAAAATATATGTATATTTAATAGATGTTTACAAATATTAAACAAAAAATGTTTTCCTCAAATCAAAATGTATACAGATTGCACCGGTCAAAATGAATTTCATAGAGCCGCCGTTTAATAAAAAAGAGTAAGTTGAATGAGGGTCAAGAGTATAAGTGCCAAGTATATTTTCAACGTTCGCAAGATTAAATGTAGCGTGTAATGTAACGACTTCGCCATGGGAAACAACTTTTTCTTTAAGAACTTCATAAAAACACGATATTTATTGAACATTTTGTTTACTTACTGTACTTTATTAGTATTGTTTCTTTTACAATTTCTTTGATAATCTCGAAGAGTAAGTCGGTGCATCGTCAGTTTATAGATAATGTCGCTGCTGAAATCTTCTTCCTGCTATTAACTTTTACGTACAATAAAATATTACTCATACGATTAAACAAATAGGTACTTTTTTTGGCTCTAGCCATACATTTTGCTTTCTTTATTTTATTCGTTATAAAGTTACCGTAATACAAAATTCGTAACTTTTGAGAAAATGAAGTATATATTTTAAGATTAAAAGAGGATAATACCATAAATAACAAATACAAATGCCTTAAGAGCTCGTCGGTATATGTCAAGACACTCGTGTTCTAACTTAATATGCATCAATCTTACGGCATGATTTATCAGGGAACTTTTTGAACTTAACCCAGAACAATTTACTTCCAACCTCAGCAGTCGCAAACAATAAACAAATCGAATCGGACTGCTCTGGAGACAGTCACTTACTGAGAGCATCCGAATATTTACTTTTAGACTTCAAAGTTAAACTTAGTACCACGAAAATGAAGTATGAAAAAAAAACTGATTTTGTTACAATCAACCACTTCAAAATTAATGGAATTCCGCACGATGACTGGTGTCCAGTTAGAAAGAAGAAGCTGTCGTATCGTAAGAAAGGTAAGTACTATTGAATCACCTTCGTTTCATTAGAGATTCTCCGTTTGGATATCGGCAATTTTGACCATGTCAAAAGTGAAGAGATGCGTACGCGGGATTTGCTTAGAATGATCTCTACTTTTTAGATACTGCATTTATAACTACTTCTAACGTACAAAACCACAACGTAGTTCTAAATGTAGTCTTAGTATTAGCTTAAATTTATTAGAATAAATTATTAATTTAATTACCCCAAATAAGGTTGAAAGTCGTCAAATAAAGCTAATTGAATCCTCTCAGTAAGTGTCAACCTCAAACCAAAACATCATATGGCTGGACGTTATTCACACAAGTTCGTTGGGTCAGTGTGTCAATAGTGTTTGTATGTAGAGAGAACGACACACCAAAACAAACTGTTGTTTGTGACGGACGTTCACAATAGAATGTAAATAAATAAAAAATTCGCTGTGCTGTTAAAAGATCAAAGATTGTAGATTGTTTTCCTTTTTCTCCACAATTAACTTCAAATATGATTCGGCAGGTATATCTAGAGCATTTTGATGAACGCAAAATATATGTTTAATAAAATCAATAACTGGTTTACTTTTATATGTTCCTCGATTTAAATATATTTCTTTAAGTAGTAAAATTTGCTGCAATAATATGTTTAGTACAAAATTAAGTAATTGTACGAAGTTTTATATTTTTGATTGGCAACTTTCAATTTTTATAAAGAACGTTCGGAAAGTAATTTGTACTAGATTAGTCAATACCCTCACGTCGATACTAGGAGACAGCACTTTAAAAACACAGAAACGAAACAATTTCCAAATGAAGTCCTTAAAATGCCGTTCAGGTTCTATTAGAACTCCAAATGCAAATTAGGAATTAGAATTAAAAAATTCAAAGCCAATAGGGGTCCTCGAAGGCCGAATGGCAATTAAAAAGCGCTGCACATAACGAAATAATGATCATTTTACTCTCGGGTCAGTTTCGTAAATATTTAGGGTACGGGTTCACAAACAAACCATGTTGTTCCCGAGCGTGACTTGTCCGCACCAAAACGTCGGAAGGTAAACATTGTAACAGGCATAGTTCTTTGATTTGCTCTCTTTATACAAAGGTTAAATAAACGTGTTTCCCTTTATTCGAACATAAAATTCGTAGCTGTAGATTTTTACATAAAACATATATTTTTTTAAATTGGAAAGCATTTTTTCCATTGTTCTGATAGGTTTGACTTATTGAGCGATCTATTTTTAACAGTCAACTTTAGAAAAATGGGACAATATTAAAGTTCTGGATAACGATGATTACAGTTGTTATTTCTGAGTACTTCTAAAATAAGAATTTCGCTTTGCCCAGGGCATCAGACACAAGACCTAAAATTTTACGCGTGACAATAATTGACTAAATATTACAATCTTCCTATTACAAGATTAATTGAAACTTAGTCTTTAACGCACAAATATTATTCTAATCCCAAAAACCAAGCTAAGCAGATCACATTGTAATTTAATTCACAAAATATTTTGTAAATAAGGCAATGACGACTTGTTTACGTTTGTTGGAGGCTTTCAGGCTCACGGCTTCGCTTTGAATAAACAAGGCGTTACTTAAAAATCTTGAACAAACACTGTTTGTAAAATCCAGGCAAGATTGTTTGCTGCCAAGGTCTCTGTCTCGATATTAAAGATTTACATAATCAGAAGAAAGGGCAACCGAACCAGAAAGGTATTATTTGGTCTAAGTTTAGAAATGTAAATTAGTGAGATTGTTAAGAATTTTGTTTTATACTGGCGTGTTGCCTTGGGTTCGAACCATCGACCACTTACGGACGAGCATACTGTCGGTTATCGCTACTATTTAATATAAGAAATAATATTAGACAAATAAACAATATAATAAAATATATTCTCGAGTTCTGCCACGTAATGCAGAAAAATGAGTTCCGTAATAATATATTTGGGTCGTCATAAAGAATTCAGCAGACTTAAACGGAATTGTGCACTTCAAGTGAAGATGAAAAAGCACTGCATATCTGCAAAAAGCAGGCGGGTTAGTATCGTATGAAAATATAAATGTATTTGGGTCACCGAGCAATGCAAAACCTATTTACTAAATGGGTTTGACATAGATTACATTAAACTTATTGAATTTGCTGATTATGCTAATGTGGATTATTAATTATTACTAGTTGTTCAGTATAATAAAATATTTAATTATATTTTTTTACTCCTATTTATTTTTCAATAATGGAAAATAACCAAGATCACTGATTCATATATTTTCTCTAACTATGTTAGTTTTGTTTCAGATAATCTGCTTGAGAGTGTTTCCTGACTTGCTTCAGTCATCACTAATGGAATATGTATAATAAAAATCCTATTCAATTTGATTATATTTTCGGAGACGTGCTTTTATTTTGTAGAAAGACTTGCAGCAAAAGTGGTCGATTTAAACACGTAAATAGAATTAGTGTGGAAGTGAAGTTACGTGGACGCAAAGTTGATCAGGCGCTGAAATACTTTTCTAAAAATTCTCTTACTTACATACACAACTTTACTACTACTTTATCTATGAATATTTATCTTTTTCGTTCTGCTAGTTTCTGTTTATCTTCTATAGTAACTCGATTACTCTTCGTTTAATCCACCAATTGATTCTGGTGTCTCACGTTAACGACCCGTAACCGTGTTTAATGGTCCCAAGAGATGTATCTCCTTTTTTGAAAAGAAACCCTTTTTTAGACTTTTATCGTACTGACTTTTTTCTTCAAATAATAGGGAACATGCAAATACGATATTTATGAAAATTTTATGATTAAAATGTTAAAAAAATATAAAACAAGGACTACTTCAACATTTTTATTTTAAATTATGTTGATTTTTAACAATAATTACGAATTAAAATTATGTAAAACGAAACGCATTTCAAAACACCAATCAGCGTTCAGTGACGTCACTTCTGCTATGTCAACTTTTGAGAGGTTAACTTTGCGTGTGAAATTGATTATTAGCAGTGAATATTATTTACGTTTTTAATAAAAATGGAAGTTGGGTTTATCAAAGCAGACTCCAGGAATTTACCAAAAGTTAGTGTCGACATGGTAGTAACTTTTTTTGTCGTGAGTCCAGAGTTTTCAAGTGTAGAAATGAAGGGGACAAAATTACTACGGTATGCATGAATCATAGTTTTTAAACTTTGTTTGCATTTTATTCAGCGATTTCTAAACATAGCAGTTATATTTTAATTTTCGACGTCGTTCTCCAACTGTCAAATTAAAAATATGTTATTGAGAAGTTTTGTAAATACTTAGGTACAGTACCAGCAATAATAACAAGTATTCGCCAACTTACGTCAAAGTGGTCTTCACAGCAACGAATAATAGTCTTTGGAGAATAATAGTCATTCCTCTTTGCAGCTTGAAACCACTTTCTTCTCAGTTTTGGGTCAGAAGGTCCAGTCAAAAACAATTTATTTGGAAACTTTGTTGAAGTAGATGGACACATTGGCACAAAACATGAGTCAACACGACTTTTTATCGGAATTTTATGGGTATTATTGTGATCACCTGATGTTGATGGATACTCCATTTTAAATTATTACAAAAAAATAAGTAGAAAGTCGAGAAAATTTGCAATTTATGATAACCGACGAAGGCAAGCACGACCAGTGACAGACAGGAGTGACGTCATCGTGAGTGTAGGTCTGTTTTGGCGCGAAAATTTAAACGATCCGTTTAAAACCGCATTTTTTTACGATAAATTAGATTGTTTTAGTTTTTTAATATGGTTATGACCTATTTTACATGGAATTCTTTCAAATGAAATCAAAACTAAAAATATTGCATGTTCCCTATTATGCTGAAGAAAAAATGGAATAGCAAAAATTATAATAATATTATGATTAATATTTTTGAAAACGATAAGTAAAAAACATTTTATAAATCGTTAATAATTGATATCAAATCACATTCAATATTATTCTAATGAAAAATTTAAGAACTGCCGATGAGATGTTCTTAGCAAGAATTGTTGTATAGTCTATTAGAGTTTTTATTTCCGTTAGTGTCTGCTGAACAGACTTTTTGGTAAAAAGCAGATAATCCCGACAATATCAGAACTAAGTCTCCTAAAATCACATGACCCGGAAAATCCTTGAAACTTATAATCAAAACTAACAAACAATACAAAAGTAAACGTAATTGTATCAAAATATGATTTTCGTAGCAACATCTGAATATAATAAATCCGTTTCATCGTGACAAAAGGACCGTCCTCGAGGCTCCATTCAACATGACGGGTGAATTTATAACTGATTTCCTTCTATTGTACAAAGATTTCTTTCACATTAAGCACATAACGTATCTACCGTGACAGACATAATGCTTTGGAAATCGTTGAAGATGTCGCCCCACTTTTTTGTTAAGTTATTTTTAGCTTCCCTGCAGTATCTATTTGGAAATAACAATATGTTATAGTCGAATAGTATAAGCGCTTGCTGGCCACACGAGTCGGATTTCAACACCCGAGGCGCAAAGCAATAACTTTTTCAAGTTGTTAAAATCACTTTTCCTCATACGTTTTAGCTCGTCTTCTTATGTTTACTTCCTCGTCACTAGCCCTTGCACGTTTGTAAGTCAGTTCGCGTCCACGTAGCCACTATGCAGCCCATCAACAGAAGACAATAATGGACTTAGTTTATTATATTCTTCTCTTCAAATATACTTTATTTCACTTTCAAACCGACATTATAACAAAAATTTCATTATGCAAATTTGTAGCGTACTTGTCGGAAACTTATAAAAAACCATGCAAACTAGGAAACTGCAACGACATTTAATAGCCAACCTCCAACGATGGACGATGGCGCCCAAATTAAAATGAACTGCCTGGACTTAAAACACTTGCAATGTGCAACACATTTTTACTCACTCCTGATGTTTTCCGAGGTTCAAGTTATGTTGGTCGAATTGAACTATTTTATTTCGGAGTTGTCAGCTCGTGTGCGACGGAAAGTGTAGCTCTAAGCACCCAAAAGAAAAAGTTGTCGAAAAAGGGTGGACATTTGGCGAATTTCCCACTCCCTCCATAATTACCCGATAGTGGTTATGCTTCTCTTACTTTAGTGAAGTTTTTTCAGCGTTTTCACGTGAACCATAGCATTTCACAGCCTTCTCAGATTAATTTTATAATAAAATAAAATAAATAAATCTACAATTTGGCAAACGTTATGTTCAATGAATATTACGCTTATACACTACGCTTTAAAACAAAATAACCTTCAATCAGTTGACTTATTTCTATTCATTCAACTAACTACCACAGAGTAGTTCAACGGTCGAAATAATTCAAACATACTCACGTTAAGATTTACCTACTTCAACGCAAACAATACTAAATCCCGGACATTTTGGACGAGAACCAAAACATCGTCATCCGTAATAATTAAAATCGGTGTTCCCAATGGACTCATTAACAACAGGCTGAAATTCGTAGAAGTTGAAAATGTTACTTCCATTGTTAGAATAAAGTATGAGAATAATAGTCGTGTATTCGCCCTCTGAGACAAATAAAAGTGATTAATATATTTCGTTTGCAAATAAATCCTGTACTGATTAGAAACTTGGCAGGGTCTGCGGAAGTAAGTTTATAACAAACGTATCGTTGTAAACGGAACCTGAATTGAAGTTGTCAACATGTAAAATAGTAGGCACGTTGAATGCACATCTTAGCAGGCATTCTTGAAGCAAACTGATTTTGATATTTTTTTATTATTTTAGCTAACCCGAAAATGGCTTGGCGAAAACTTAATAATTGGCAGCGCAAAAGCTTTTCTTCATGTAAATGTTTTGTTCCCAGCACTTCCATAGAAGCTTACCAAATCAACAGATTTCAATAATGAAACATACGACAAAGAAGAAGACATGTTATGGTAACATTCAAACAAGCCGCCTAATCTGCCAAACTTTTCACTTAAGATTGAACTGTAAAGGTTAAGGGTCTCCGATTTCCTAAAGCACCAGAATACAGTCATTGTATTTTATTACAATTGCGGTCGAATAGTTCAATGCCCAATATTACTTTTTATAGTAGAACCCACAAACAGTAGTTATCTATACTAATATTATAAAGCTGAAGAGTTTGTTTGTTTGTTTGTTTGTTTGTTTGTTTGTTTGTTTGTTTGAACGCGCTAATCTCAGGAACTACTGGTCCGATTTGAAAAATTCTTTCAGTGTTAGTTAGCCCATTTATCGAGGAAGGCTATAGGCATCACGCTACGGTCATTAGGAGCGGAGTAGCAACGAAAAATGTTACAAAAACGGGGAAAATTTTGACCCATTCTCTTAGATGACGCAAGCGAAGTTGCGCGGGTCAGCTAGTCGCACATACTTAGAATCATGGATGAAGTTTCCTCAGGTTGATTCTTATATCATACGTGTAGAAACGCTAAAGGCTTATTTGCACCAGGATTACTATTTACCCCTGAATTTCGACGCAAGTCAAAATTTTCTAAATACAACACATATTTGTTATACAAATGCCAATTGAAGAATGTGTTGACTTTACACAGGGTTTAACAAATTAGATACCACCTCCCTAAATGATAAGTGAAACATTTTGAATTATGCTGTCAACAACTCAAACTCTTAATGGTAGGATGAAGCTACTACTACAGCCAACCGGAACGTAACATAGGCCAATTAGTATTAAGACTAGGTAAGATGGACTGAGCCAGGATTTACTTTTGAACAACAATCTAGAACTTTAAAAAGTCAAACTGATTAGCAGACACAAATGTGCAACGTGCAGTGACAAATGCCAGACAATCAACCAGCCACGTAACTAATTTGAATATTCTATTACAAAAACATGCACTTTGACCTACTACAGAGTTAAAATTTACTTTACCATTTGAATCAGAAAGGCAATTATAATGCCACAAACTAATTGCCTAATACAAACATGTCCTAAAGCCTGAGACATTATTGCTGTACGTGACTTTCAGCGATAAAAGCACATAATGATGATAGCGGTTGAGTTTTCCTCACGCCATGGAAAGAGCAATGTCATCTATGAACAACTTAGAACAAAATGTTTGTATTAAAAAAATATATCAACACTAGTATCTTTTTGGTATTTTAATGTGCGGACGTTTAATTTTACCGATAAATTAAATCAGCTGGGAATTTTACAAGTGGTTTGTAGCTACTATAGTGCGATTCTAAGCAACCGGCTGGTTATCGAGAAATGTTGTAAAAAATCTGAACCGCGCCTCTAGCAGGCGCCGTAGGAACTAATTTTGTAGTACTTACATTTATAATGACAAAGTCTCGCTACTGACTGACAAAGTTGAATGAAAAACCTATACGCACTCTTAAGTTATTACCTTAACGTAGTTTTTAAATGTCTGTCAAACTCTAAACTTAATAGCACCAGTGGCTTTATTATTTTACTATCAATAAATTGGTAAAGTTTTGTCTATAAATAGATTACCTAAAGTTGGAGTTGCAGTACCAGTACCCGAGTGTTCTTTGTGCGATGTGCAACCAGCTTAATCTAGTCAGTTTATCCGCCGCAGTATTCAAGTTAGGCCATATTTCAGCTGAAATTAAAGGCCGTAGCTCCGTTCACACGAAGCTAATCTCATTTGAAAATGGCTGCAAAACCAATAACTGCGGCTGCCTGAGGCGATCTGCTCTCGATTTGCACTCGCTGTACTTCAAATTAGGGTAAACTTTAATACTATATAATCTACGTATTATAAAACGAACATAGTAATGGCACTTTTCGAAAATTAAATACTGAGAATCGGCTAAATCAATGTATGTTAATAACGGATTTTGTTTTACAAAAACAGCTATTTAGGATAGAGCTGAGTTGACTTTGTTGGGTAAATGATTTTGCTTTTGGCTAGTAGAGATATACAAGCACAACAAACGTAGGTCCTAATCAACATTAACCTAAATCCGTGATGAAAAACCATTTGTTATAATGTACACAAAATTCCTATTCATCCATTTTTACGAACGTCTAATTTCGGGAACATTTCCTACTGTTTCTACAAAATGGTGCAGGAATTACCGAGTTAAAAAGTGCAAAGGCTCTTACATCGAACGAGGACTGGATGCAATTTGTTGAATTTAATGACCATTGTTGACTACACGAGTGAACGGTGAACAGTAAAGCTATTGTTTTGTTCCCGCAATTGTGAATTCCGAAGAATAAAATTGTTGAGGGTCTCATTTCAAATTGAATTTAAATGTTGGCCGTTTGTTTTATTGTTTAAGTAATGTTCATTAGATTAGCGTGTTTGGTAAAGTTTTGATTTGTAGTTATTCGTGCAGAAATGTACAGTTACGATGACATGAATACGCCAACTCAATTTAGAAAAGTTTATGCGACTTACATTCAATTTATTTTTGTGAGATGTTAATAATGTTATTTTTGGTAATACAAAACTCGTCTAATTTTCGCGGGCCCGTTATGGCCGGATATCGCACAGAAGATAAAAGAGAGAACTGTAACAAAAGAGTTTTTGCCTTCGCCCAGCAATGCAATAATATGAAATTCAGATAAACATTCACCTCATTAATTAATTCATCAAATTGATATCATTCAATCATACTTTGGTATCAAAAATCAAATTTAAAAAATCCGGTCCAAAATGTTGTTCACCCAATGTTTGTTTTTTTATCTCGTCATTGGCTTTACTTTTTGCGATGATTTATTAGTGTCAATGTAAATCATGACGGAGGAGCCGTCGCCTTATCGATCCATACGTCAAGTGACGTCACATCGACACTCGACACGGTGCCATACTGCGCTCCGCCATTAGAAATGATTTGATTGATGTTTTGATTGTGAATGCGTAATGCTGTATTGATTGATAGAGCCTACAAGAGTTTATCGTAGTTTGGATTGAATTACTTCGCTTTTATTGGCCGATGTTCCGTTTACGTTTGCTGTGTTTGATCGCGGAATTTTGGGCTAATTATTCAATGTTAAATTATTTTATGTTTTTTCAAATTTGTTTGAAAAATACTTTTGGCAAATTACGTTTACAACAAATCTGTTTATTAAGATTAGTGCAAGTATGAGTGAGTTGAATGTTTGTATACAAGTTCGAAATATTAACTAACAATTAATGTTATCGATATTATCATTTTCCCAATGAAAAGCCCTTTATCATGTTAAAAAAGTGAGTTCATATTTGGCATTTTTTAAAGAAACATCTTACATAAGGTTTCTATTGTCCGTAAACTTTGTAAAGTCAAGTACCTTAGCCTTTTCGTTAAAATCCATGATCAGGACAAAATTACAATACACAAAAGGGTATTGTTGGAGAAGTGGTCAAAATTCAGGTTGAGTGTTAGTGCGTGCTTAAGCATTCATCTTCAAATTGATGACCGACGCAAGCTCTATTGGCACGTGAGGTTACAACTAAGCTTTGTACTGAATTCGAGGGTATTTTAGGTGTCTCATATTTACGTGATGCGGTTAGCGAACTTCTGTTATAAGGTCGAAGCTAATGCGGTGATTACTTATTGACAATATGGCATGATTGAGTTGGAATACTTTAAAGATAGAGATACTACAAGTAAATAGCTTCTGTGACAAACATAAACTAGTTTCTAAGAAAAGATTAAGCACAATGAATACCAGTAACTAGTTGTCAAGAAGTGATAACTTTTAAACTCTCGCGTTGCATCATTAATATATAATAGCATACGGGAATTAGGCATTTTAAGGTAAAATGCGTGTTCGCGTTATTTCCCGTATCCTATTATGTCAAGAAATGGTGTTGCAAGTGTATAATTTCGTTCACGTGTAATAAAGAACGTAAGAACAAAACAAAAAATTGAGCTACTGCTGAGAATGTCTTGATTAGAAGGTATCATTTAAAAAAACAACACTTGGTTTCTGAAGCTTCTTTTAGCTTTTTCTCTATTGTCTATCGTCTGTATAGGAGATAGAACCTAGAGTGGTTCAGCTCAAAGGCATACATAATAACCAATATGCCTGTGAGTTCTAACTAAGGGCTCGCGGTCTCAATGAGTGACCGCGCGTGCTCAAGTAGACATCTCACATCGGAATACATGGTTGAAGTGAAACTGTCACGGATATAAAAGTTTTCTTGGACATTTTAAATATTCTATCACTTCTGTCCACGTTGTTTCGTTAGATTATATGCCATGATGCCGCACACTTAATATTTTCCTTTTATTTATCGTTCAGCCAAAGCTAGGCTCCGACTTTGTCAAATTTCACCAAAAATTAGAAAAAGTTGAAGAATAATAAAGTTCTCGTAAATGGAAATCACGTTATTTGCAAATCATAAATGATATGTCTTGATGTATATTATTATATTATAAATAATTATAAATAAATAAAAATAAAAATTAATTGCTTTAAACTATAATTAAAAAACTTTCATAAAAAGCATTTAAACATAAAACAAATAAACTACACTGTTTGACGGAACAATCGAGATGAACAAACAAGTTCCTCCACTTGTAAATACAGCAATGAGAGTTGTAAACAAAGTCTTGAAGCCAGAAGCCACATTTGCTTGCAATTCCACTCATTAACAAGAGACTGTAACAGTGTCGGAAAAGGTATGCGTTTTGTTCCTTTGTAGTACTTACTCTTAGTTTTGAACTGTTGTTTTATTATTGTTCTAGTTTATACTCGTGGTTTCACTAGAATAGACTAAGATTAATTCATTGTGCAAGATATTCGTAATATAAAAAACAATAATTTTTCATAGTCGACAGTAAATTTTCTAAGTTGGATTGATGGGTTAAAAATCATTCATTTAAAAGTCATTTTTTGAATTTATTTCATCTGCCTCAATGGTTTAAAGCAACTGAAAAAGATATTTCGCACACACCCGAGCCGAATCGGCTAAAGTTTTATTTTGGACAAAATTGATTGAGATCCTAACCCAAATTTCACGCCCTACATTTACAAAACCTCACGTTTGTTAAAAAATCAAAGCATAAAGCTTGCACACGCTAACACATACTATTTGTTAAAGTAAGTTACAATACTTTATTTCACATTGTATAGGCTCTATTATACTCAAAACTTTACTAAAAAGTCTGATACAGTTAAGCTGATTTAGACCTATTGTTGAGTCTTTCAATACAATTGTTAGAACTTTTAGTCAGACAAAGACTTAGTTCTAAACAATCGTAAAAGTTTCATTCTTAAACTTCAGTAAAAATTGGGGATTTAAATAGTTTTCATATTAGACATATTTTTGTTGATAAGTATTTTATATGTTTTGACTGCTTCTGTGGCGTGTAGGCTATCGGACAGCTGATTTGAAGGTCTCGGGTTCAATTTCCAAGTAGTGCAAAAGTACAGTAGGTATTTTCTAACTTATAATAGAATATTATAATTATCTGGCTCTACATTTTTAATGGTGAAATGTCGAAATATTAAAGCTCTGCATACAGCTTCGGGAAAAAAAATACATGGGAAGTAATATGTCGAAACTGTAATAATATATGATAGCAGTACTAGTGTAGATATTAGTACCCAGTGTAGAAAATCGCTTTCTATTGAAACCTAGATAATTTGATGTAAGAGCACACTGTAATACTGGACTTTTGTACATTACCGATTATTGAAACCATTCAAATATATATCTGACTACAAAACTGCTTGCTTAACTCTTCATCTCAAACAAATTCCAGCTGTATTACTACAACCATAAGGCTTAAAATATAATACCAAAATATTCATTGCTGCTCTTTTACTGCGCCTTGACTCTTGTATGACAAGCACTTTGCATAAAATTGCTTTGAACTGTTTTAATATACAACGAATGAATGTAGATATTCAGTCTATCTATCAAATATCGAATAAAACCTAGATAACGTTATGACAGCATAATGTATATTGTTATTTGTAAATGTATTACAGTGATCGATCATTTGGTATTCTTATTGCCTTTATTTGATAGTAACTAAGTTTACAATAGATAAGAATGAGATTTAAATATAAGGGTAATAAAAGAATATTTAATGATGTGCATATGTTCGATTGATAAGTGAGATTTTATATAATAAAGGGAAATAAATATTCAATTCTTATATGAAGATTTATCCTGTGTCGCGTAAACCTAAATAAAAAAACAAAGCCCAGCCTTTACAAAACATCTATAACATCAAGCAAAAATATGCTGCGTATAAAATCGATGAACAATTTTTTTGTCCGTTTCGGTCTTGAGTACAAAAGATGACGTTTAATTCTGTCGTAAGTTGGGGTATATTGTACAATAAAATTGTTTAAACTCATAGCGCAATATTATTGTAAGTTTAAGTGCCGCCTTAGAACGTTATGGCAAATTAATTTACATTGCATTCGCCTTTTGATTAGTAAACTACATAAATCAGAAACCAAAATGACTTATCACCAATAAAAGACATGTTTTTAAATCCACCTTCGTTAGAAATCAGTATTAATAACCACAGAAGGTATAAATCCATGATATAACCTCCAACTAATCTGTAACGACTAGTACAAAACTAATTTAGATGGCTAGACTGTGACCTCCAAAGTGTATAAGATTAGCAAACCAATAAACTAATACACTTATACTGTATATAAAAATATAACTAATAAAATAGAGAGTTGTATTCGACGTTGATATAAAAATGCTGTCGTTAAGTGCCAAGAAAATATAGTCTTAAGTCACTAACTTAGATTTTTAAACGACTTTTCTTTAAGTAAAAAATTGTTCACTAAATTATTTTACGGAATTTGTGATTCGGTTGAATGAGTTGTGTGATGTGTTTTGATTAATAAATAAATTTATTGTTGTTGAAAATTAAATTCTACACTTTTGAAACTTTAAACGGCATTTGTAACTACAAGAAATATGACGCCATTAAACACCACAAAACTAAAAAAATCAATAAAAGTAACATTTTACATTTGGCTTTTAACTAAATATCCTTTTTACAATATTCCCATAATTCTTTATCCTTGTTTGATCCGCAATAATGGAGAGAAGGGAAATATTATTCTTCGATGGTTATTTTTTGAATAAGTAAATGGGTATGAAAGGTTTTAAGCATTATGTTAAGATAATCTTATTGTATTTCTTTCAATGGGATCTTGAGTACTAGCAAAATTGGGCAAATACGGAGATGGTTATTTTAAACAATCGACAGTCGAATTCATCGAATAAAACATACGCAATTCCGCCAGCTTGTTAGTTGCCTGGTAAAGAATTATTTTATTTCTACGTGTGGTATGCATTACAACTGCACCATGGGTGGAGTGCAGTGTTATGTGGGACTCTCCCGCCAAAAGGGAGGGCATAACACTAAAATACTACGTTTGTTCTCTTGGCTGTTTGCGGCGGGATAACTGCCGTAACTAGTGTTAAAGCAAAACTGTTTGTGCAAAATTGTATCAAAATTGCTACAATAGTTTTTCTATAACAACGTAACAGATTGATATATACCTACACTTTTGCGTAGATGTAAAACGTAGAGATAGATTATCCTGTTGAGTTTTAAAAGTTCGACATTCGAAATTTTATTATTCTTAAAAAAATAACATATTGAATTGTACTGATTTATTGTATAAAATGTCAATAGCTCGTGCTTGTATGTGGTTTGTAAAATAATTTTTGGCCCGATCACTGAGGTTTTAAAAAATAACAGATTTATCGGTTCATGTTCTTGTACGAGACAGGCATGGCAATTTATTTTATAGTCGGTCGGCCAATGACAGCTGTGTACTTTTAACACAGAATTCAATTATTGATGTTTAAATAAAAAATAAATAATTTAATATTACTTACATATATTATGATATTTTATTTTCCCACTCATTATTTAAAAAATCCGTAAAATTCAACTTTCGGTCATGAATACTGTCATCGTATTTTCATACCAAGCGGTTGTCCGGTAAATTATTTCAAATAATTAGAAATAAGCACTCAAACTGAGTACACTTAAAACCTAAAAACCACAAGAATAGTTAATTTTTTTACATACTATTATGGATGAGACCCTCCGCCATTGCTCAATACCCATATCTGTAATCTCATACGTATATAGCTATAATGAAGTTCTACTCATACTATTATAATTACAAATAGAAACAAGCTCGAACCCATCACCGTGACGGTATATCACGCACGCATGTGATGCCGTCCCATGTCACTACAGTACATTATAGTTTGTCAGACAAGTATTTCCGACCCATCGGCCCTTCTTGACAGCATAAATAAATCATGCCCTTTCATTTCCCATTTGGGGACGATATTGGATAATTTTAGTTGCAATAATTGAGAAACAAATGGAGGATTTCTTTTACTAAGAAAGGTAGCGTAGAGAGGCTTTTCAGTCCAGAATTCAAAGTGTAAATTGCAAAAGAAAATAGTGTAAAGCTGCTTTGATCGTCAAAAATGCTAAGCGTGCATTCACTTTAGAATAATAATGTCAAGCCTAGTTCAATCAATCTGTAAGAAGTTGTGTTCCAATTTTGTACAGCGCCTGCACCATGTTCTCTTAAAGCCCTTCAAATGAACTTCTAAGGCAACACATCAAAGAACAAGTCAACAAATAATCGCTTTGACAGACGGAAATCCTCTACAACTTATAATAAACCAATTTCTATACCGACGGCGAAAACAGTGGCAAATTGTAGACTTTAAACTGAAAATTTATGTTTTCAGTATAATTTATTCCGATCGCATAAGACATAAATGAATCCGAAAAGTTTATTAATGGGCATTCCGAAGGTGGACGCTTGCTCTCCTGAAATTCGTGTACTGAATTTATAATAATACTTTGATTTATTCCCGTTGCTGTTTGTGGTTTGGGTATTTATGGTACTTAATTTGTTTGTGTTTATCTCACGATTCCGGGAAATGAATGCATTTCCTTTGTAAAGGAGAGTTTCGTGTTTGTAGCAATTATCCAATGCCACCAATGGAATTATTCAACATTTTAATTATTATGGTAACTATATACTTACGATAATATTCGCTTAATGATGTTTGAAGACACTACTATGCAGCTTTAGGTACATATATTTTTACGAAAAAAGTATAACAAATAGATCAACTTAAATGTGTTATATTTTTACCCAAATCCACCATAAGTAGAAGGTAGGTAAATATCTATTGGTTAACAGAGAATAATTCTGAAGTGCTTTGTATAATTTTAATTGTCTTACACTAGAGAGTTTTAATAATGAACCAATGTTTTTTAAATATGCCTATCAAAATAGGCACACCACATTGGCAAAATGTTAATCATATCTCTATAATAGGCATGTTTGATACCTGTATCACACCCAAATGACCCGGTCATTCGTAATGATTACATACGATACAGACTGGCCTGCCAAAAGCCTGTATTGGGAATGTGGCCCATTGTGGATATTAATGTGCAATAATGTTTCATGCATGTGTCTACGAGAGGCCTCTTTGTACAATTCCAAAGGGTGTGATTGGTATTCGTGTTGGAATTTGAAAGCGTAGTTTTCAAAACAAGTTATATTTAGTAGTTTTATTAAGCCAGCGATGGAAGAAGTCATTGTTGTTGTTTGTTAATGGACATTGGTCTACATAAACCCTAAGTTTGGGTTTAAAAATTATGAAACTTTCGATGCATGATAATTTAAATATGAAAACATATTTTCTAATTTCAATCTTTTAAAAAACAGCTATTCGCTTAGAGCTCGGATTTTTAAAAATATGCAACGGACGCAATATACGGCCATCACACAAAAATATGAACGTCAAATATTTTTACTAATTGAAAAGATTCTACATGCTTTTAAACGGTAAATTTAGACTCAACTTTTCCTTGCAAAAACTTAGCTCAGAGCTAAAGCAAGCTAGTCCACAGAACGCACGACACAAGCCCACATTTGTAGTTAACTATGATTAACACGTTAAATCGTGTCAAATACGACAACCCTAACAAAAGTTCTAATCTTATTCCCGTCATGTATGAGCCAGATGAAATAGCTCTTGAATCTCATATTTTCTTCAAATATAAACTACAAGCGAGGCAAGTTATGACTTTATACTTTTATCCAGATTACTACACTTTGTCCTTTTTGGCCAGACCCTCGTCACTTTAGCTACAACTACAAGACTGATGAAATGGAACAAAAATTTCTTCATTACGTTTTATGGTTGATTCAGGTAAGTTTTTACAAGATTACACACGTTTCACCGAGGTAATATAACTTTTGTTTAGTACATGATGACACGGCAAGACACCTGTAACGATGAATACGTTATATTAGGCCGTGAAAATATGTTATTTTTAGGCGAGACGCTCGTAAGGCGTGCGATTTATGTTCAAATGTCACGACAAATTCACCGCTTCTATTAAATTTATTAATCAAAATGAATGATATTCCAACCTGAGTACAGAAAACGTTATCTTACTACAACAAAAACACACTAACTGTTCCGGTTATTCACTCGCATGAAAAAAAAAGCGTTCAAAGTGAGTAGCTACGACCACCGTAGCTTTAACGCATTGTACTCATATTTTTCCGATTCGACTAGCAGCACCAAAGATAAGCGCGTTCAAATAAATAAAATCAGCAGCTTTATTCTATTTCTATAAAAAACCAACAATACAAAATAATTTTATCAATATTTCTAGCGAAGAATTTGAACCACAATCAACAATATCGATACAAAATTTAATTTCAGTCCATTATACGTGCACAGTGTTCGAGTTTGTTTACTGTCTGGACAAAATAAAAATGTATTAAGAAAATTCTCAGTGGTTTTTATATCGTTGGTTTGTGAGCACTCTCTTTGCTCAGATGCTAGTGACACGCCACGGATATGAGCAACAGTCGTGTTCTACGGATATGAACTTTTGTCCAGGCTTTGGCATTTTTAACCACTTTGCTTGAAATTTTATAAGTCTTTTTGGTTTGCTAGATTTCATTTATATTGTAGTTATTTCTAGAGTTTTTGAAAGAAAATGATACAATATTGTTTTGTTACATTGCCTTTAGAAATAGCTGTATCAGTTGCGCTACCGTTTTGTGCATATACAAATCTATGGAATGACCCCAAAGTAAAAAAGTGCTGCGAAACTGTGCGGTAGTATACCTCAGACCATCTTGTTGTGTGACTGTAATGTAAATTCATTAATACGAGTACATATAAACTTAAGGCGCAGAAAGCATATTCGTAGATTTTTGAGGAATAATTTCGATTCCTCTCAAACCAATTTTTCGTACGTTTACATTCTTTATTTCATTTTTTTTTATCAAAAGGCAAAAAATTTAGGGCAACAATAGGCTATGTCGGCCTTTTAGGAAAACTCAAACTACCTACATACGATATAATACAAAAAAGAACAACCAGAGTCCAAAACTAAAGCGTTCAAAATTCGTGTACCAACTGCGTATTTTTATACCAAATTCTTAAAAAGTCTTTTAGACAGACGATAAACGTCTTGTTTATTCGTTTCAAATGACTCCTTTATATCGAGCATCGTTAGCTACAACAAACATCGCTAGTTTGTTTTGTTGCGAGAATGAGTGCAGTGCTCAAGTATTGAGTTGCTATTGAGAAAAATGCACTTCGTTAGTTCAACACTAACAGGCTGCTTCTTCAAACGTTTCGCCTTTAACTTCTATTTGTGCGATGTTTATAAAACAGTTTAATGTTGTAGAGTTCTTGTTCGAAAGTGACACTTCAAATGTCCCATTATTTTTTTCCAGGAAGCAAGTTGATGAGCTTTTTCTTAGATAATTTCTGTTTAACTTGTAAATAAAAAGATATGGTGTAATTTTCAAGTAAGTTATTTGTACTGCTCGTTTTTTGGTCGTGTATGTTTTGACAATTGGTACACGTTAACTCTAACATTCTTCTTAAATGATCACTACAACCAGTCTGAGTAAAATATTTTCGCAGTGGACGAGTTCGTCTGTATTTCATTCCAAAATATGCCACAGATAAACCAACACAACTTTCCATCCACGTTGTCGAACAATATTTGAGCCAACATTGGCCCCAACATGAACCAATATAATAATTCACTGCTGCCATCAGTGACCTTGGTAGACATATAATAAGAACTTTCTTTACCTTTGGCATTTTCTCTTATTTCAAAAACAAACTTTGGCATAACGCTTTTCCTAACATTTCAATTCCGAATAATTTCTGTGTCACGATGCTAATTAAAACTTTAGCAAATAAGGCCCCGGTAAGGGACAAATGAAGCAATAAATAAACAAACAGCCGACACGCGCTGTGAAGTTTATAAAACGTTATTGTGTAGTCGTGACCTTATTATTAAATCGGCATAAAATTGGTGTCGAACTCCCTCTACGAGAATTTGTTGGACTTTGTACAATGTCAATGAAAATTTTATAAGTTTAAAGATTTATTAACTGCATAACAGAAAATATACCTAACGCGAAAATATCAAGCCTAATTTATTACTAAGGGATTTGATAAACTCTTAATTTTCAATTGAAGATGTTTATCAAATCCTTAATAGGCAAGAGTTATTTTCAACGCGGAGTTTATAATAAATCTTGTCTATTAGGGATGTGCGGTTAATAAAACAACTTACCTATTTTGGTAAAAGTTAGTTCAATATTATTTTAATCTGTTTTTTACCTATTTTTAAAAAAATTAAGATTCATTGCACTGGACCCGGCTTTGAGCAAATACCAAGTATTCTGTATCTCCCCTTCGATATTTTAGTAAAACTTCTCCAAACAAATATTTTCCAACTTTAATAAATACAAACGCTGTATTCGACATATAAACGACAATATTTCTATTTTCTAGTTCGCGTTCGAGTAAAAATTTCGTATTTCTTTATAGAAAGTAAACGTTGTGTACGATAAAGACGATGTCTGACTATTTTCCGTGTTCCCTTGAGTAAAACTTGCTGAATTGGGGTTGACAAGATAAAAGTATTATCGCTATGTGTGCGACATGATTTTATTTGAATCTTTGGGCGTTACGGGATGTAGTTAGCGATCAGCTACATCGATTTGAATTGTGTATTTGTTATGTTTACGATATTTGTTAAGCTTTTTACCGTTAACGCAAATTTGGCTCATTTAAATTATGCATAATATAGTTTTTTTTTTGCGATAACCTAAAATAAAATGTATAGCAATAGAATTCGGGAAGAACATAATTGTGTTCATGTTCTATGCTAAGATTTAGTTTTGGATTTATTTTGTATTAAATTGATGTTAAGTAAACAACACCTATTAATAAAATTTGTTTTTTATGTTTGGAAATTTAAACATAACAAAAAAAATACTAGGAATTCAGAACACTGATCCTTTACCTTCAGAAACACTCATTGTAATAATAATCCTAGTTTAATTAAAAGCATTAATTGAACGAACAAACACAATAAGCAAGGATCTCCTTTACTGCCTTTATTGAAAAGAGGATATTGACCACTGGAATGGCGACTGAGATTTTCTGATAGTAAAACAAATACGCTTCAATACCGTTCTGTGTTTGCTTTATCGTGTTGCTTTCTTAATAAAGGATTAACGATATAAAGTAGCGCTCCGGAGCGCTGATTACTTTTTCATATGAAAATATAAATTGAAAACCGAAACGCGTAAACCATGAACTTTATAAAAACTGATGATTAGAAATTGACAAAAAGTCTACAATAATTGTTGTTTTTTACATTTAGACAATAAATAATTTAATTTAATTTCTATATCTAGACTATATTTCTACGTACTACGTAATTCACGTAACATCTCGATGGATCCAAATGAATTCCTTTACGTCACGTATTTCGATTAAAAATATAGGTACTGTTGTGGTCTTATTTTTTAAACCTGCACCTTCATAATATCTAGTACCATAATGATTGCAAGACACCTGTGCACCCTTGATGAAAAACCAGCACGAAGTAATAAAAAATGGCGCATTTTAATTTTGCTTCGATCAGTTTTTTAGTAACCTTTTTATGTTGAGTAGATGCTTTGATGCAGCTGCCAGTGTCGGTTTTCTTTTAAGGTAATCGAACTTTATTTATTCCTGCTGCTTATTATCAGCTCCTTCGTTGCTGCTTTTAAGCGTTTTTGTTTTGAAAATGCTATTAGTAATTTTAATGCCTCATGATGTCAAATGTAACTAGATTTAAAAAGTAAAATAAAGTAAAATCGTTTAATCAAGTAAAACCTAAGTGTGACAACCTTTTATTCTGCAATGACCATATAAACCAACTTAATTCAGCCATACCTTATTAGCGTTAAACGATTGAACAAACTGAGATATAATGTAGATTAGGTCTATCCCTAACAAAGAAATATCTGCATTTTTTTCAAGAAGTCTTCTAGACATAAGTTACTGTAAAATATGAATGACCTTAAACAACTCTCGATATAAAAAGCGAAAAAATACCACGTGTATCTATAACCGACCGAAAAAAGGAGGAGGTACTCAAATCGACGGTATTTTTTTTTCTGCAGTGGGTGTAGTAAATTTATCGAGCCGCACCGCAGTGATACGTTTTCCTCCACAGTATGTTTGAATTTCCCCGACAAAATATACCAGGTTTCGATTAAACCAAGTTTCGTTACAAGGCATTTAATATTTGAGGTAAATATATACAGTTGAGGCTATTATGTGAGGTACCATTCTCCCACATATTACGAGTCGTTATTGAAAACCCACGCGGCAATAAAAGGGATCATAAGGTTCTATTTATAGGTAAATCTCACGTGGCCATTGCTGTAATTATATTCGCATGTTTACACTAAACTTAGATACGGTAAGTTGTCTTTTGTTACTTAGCTTACAGCCCAAGGCTAATTACTCTAAAATTGGGACTAAATATATACACATTAAATTACGAAAATCAAGTAATTCTAAACTCTCTTCTCATTATTTAGTTTGATATAAGCATATTTGTCGTGCGTTAGTTGATTTGTTACCAAAACGATGTACTCAAATATGCTTATGTGATACAAACATATTTCCGTGGCTTAATTGATATTATTGCGAAAATATCATAGCGTATATTAAATTTAAAAATAAAAAAAGTTAATCTACATAAACCAAATTCAAACATATCGCGATAAATGACCCTCTTTTCATTAATTTAAAGCCTTTCAGTAATTAATCGCAGAAACATTAAACCTTAAAACATAAAGAGGCTTTCATATCATAAAGTACGCTAAAACTAAACAGACTTAATTCATATTTCATCATATAATTGTGTGTTAAAGTTCTATAAGTACATAGGCCTAAGCCTTAGTTAAATCGTTCGTGAAATTCACCTTACTATACACATTTTCGACTTTAAAACACGGTGCTAAGGTTGATTTTTCGATGAAGATTTAAGGCACGCTGATTACGCCACTATACATATTAATGACAGCAGTATAATATTTAACGATAACATGAATATGGATGAAACATATTTTTGAATTCTGCATGAAATATGAATATTTTATTTCGAGTTATTTCTTTTGCATCTAGAACAGTGCCAGAATGAAAGATAAATAGAAGCAATGTTCTAAATACAAGTACTTTATGCAAATGGATTGCAAAGAATAATGGATTCAACCGTATAGAAACAAAAAAAAATAATACATACTATTTGTATTTCAATGTTTGTTAATAAATTTTATATTGTCTCCGATAAATACACATTTCTTTGCTTTAGTATGTATATGTTACTGTAAAAGCCCGAACGGTGGTAAATCCTAAGATTTTCCGGTATAACCTAAGATTTACCAACTCGCAATGGTAAAAGTCCGAACAATTATTTTATTTCGAACTTTTACCTATATTTACTTGATGATGTCGAGATGTCGCCGGAGCCCCGCTTCGCGGTGCTCCTCCTTCTGGGTGGTTAAAAAAAAATAACCACGAAGGCTAAGGTGGGAGCTTCGCTTCGCTCGCTCCCACCTTAGCCTTCTAACCTAACCTACCCATGTCGCTTTGCCCAAAACTCCTTCTTTATAAGTATGTCACAGTGTATAATTATACCGTGAAATAGTTATAAACATAGTTATGAAGGAGGATTTTTTTATATATCGTAACATAGTTTTTAAACTCTGGCTTGTTCGGACTTTTACCATTGAGAGTTGGTAAATCTTAGGTTTTACCGGCAAATCTTAGGATTTACCACAGTTCGGGCTTTTACAGTAACATATACACTATTTGCCGGTGAAAAGCAATTTGAATTTAACACTATAGGTAAAATCTCAAATATCGGGCAGAAATGTTTTGTTTTATCTTCAGATAGCTGCATCACTTTATAAAGAGACTTTTATCACTTTATAAAGAGATGAGATAAATGATTACTGCAATAAGATTGCCGCTTGAGGGCTCGCAAATGCACACTACTGGCTTCAAATATAGCTTTGATATACGTAAAAATGTTCTAACTTTTCGTTCAATCGGACTTTCTAAGTCAAATAGTGAGAGAAACAAAAAGAGTTTCTACTATAAGGAGGTATTAACCTCTCTAAGAAGCTTAAGTCTATTTTTAGACTACCGATATAGGGTAAAAGGGTGTCCGAGAATATTCGAGTTGTCTTTGTATCGATAAAGGATGTAGCGTTGTTTATTCATGCTATTGCTTATTAATGAACGCGGGAAGTTTCGTTGACGTACAGACTATTCTGTGCCCTATGGCTGTGATCAGTAGCGTAATTCTGTATAGTCTATAAAGCCAAGTATCGAGTATTTGACATTTAAAATGTATTGCCAAAATAGTTCTTGCGGAGCCCGGTAGAGGCGCTAATCAGATTCTTATACACAATTTCTCGATGACGAGCCGGTTGTCGGTAGTCGGTAGTGGTAAAGAATCAAGCTCGAAAGCAGAATCGTGATCATAAAAAGCTTTCACCTTGTAGATATTAAATTAATTAAAAGTGAAGACTTTAAAACCAAATGACTTTTATAAATCTGAATAGCTACTCAAAATAAGATAGAACAGTCGTTGATAGCAGTTGGCATATGAACGACTGTTCGCTACGTCTATTCTTACGACTTTTACCAACTGACCGGGTGACTATTTTTGCTACAGGCACTCATGGAGCCTGCAAATCGTAAAATGTTTTAAGACTAACCAAAGTATAAAGCTCGGATACAACTAGTACTTAAACTTAAAGCGAGCTATGGACTTTATAGCAAACAACGAACAATCCTTGAAAAATGCAGTCGAACCAATTTTATTAGCCGTAAATAAAGCGTCAATCGCCTGAAGCGAAACTTTACGGACATCGTAAGTCCATAATACTGCGTATGAACAAAAACGTATAGTACATTAACGGCTAGTTACTTGTGTATGAACCATTAAAGAGGTCCATTGAATAGCTGGAGGAAAAGGTTTTCTTTCATTTTACGACATTAGTTGTCGGGTAAATGGCCGTATGTATTTTGTTGGTTACTTACAACTGTAACAGATTGCGCTAGAATTTATTTATTTAGATTGTCGTTGCACTTAAATATAATGTTTACGTACGGCTCGGCCGTGGTCGTACGCTCGCTATGAAAACAAAATTCACCTTCACTAAATAACGTTAAAAATGTGATAATAAGGTACTCTGAGACACGGTCTATTATTATACTTACTCGTGCACATGCATGTGTGTACTAACATGCTAACATAGCATGTTAGTAAATTTCTATCTGCGAAATTACTTTATGGAGTTGTATACAGGTACTGCATCATAAAGTAGCATCGTGTCATAAACTACTACCTAGCACTAAAACAAAACAAACACATACATTTATAGAGTGCATTAAAAGGTAAGACTTACATGAAGCAAACGAGCATCGTAAGCAAACTAAGACTTGGATACCATCCAAATATAAAAGAACCCATAGCCTTGAGTAGCGGAAAGATATGGGAAATAGTTTTGCGTTACAGCAGATTTTTATCAACCTGTGAAATGTATGATAAATGGGGAAGATGCAGAAAAATATTGTACCAATATTTAAAAAAAAAACAATTACCTCTCACACACAGCACACAAATATTATTGGTAATTTTTAAGAGTAACTTAAACAGTTAGTAATGTTTAAGGCATATTTGTGTATTTTGTACTTGTTGTATGAAAATAAACGTTTTTCATTTAATTTTTCATAATATAATAACAATGAAAATATAATATAATAGGTATATTTATGCTAATGTTAAAGTTCGATGTGTATATTAACAGGAAATTCCCCTGGATCTACAAGCTGCATCACCTAAATATTTTACAAGACTGAAGAATAAGGCAATTACGTACAACAAATCCACGAGATTAAAGAAGAAGAAACTGGAGTAAACTATAGTAATATAGCCCCTTTATTACATTAACACCAATTGATAGGTTTGGGGAAAAAACGCATGATAACAAAAAAAACTTATTTTTTTTAAACAGCAATTTCATTTTCAATTTCGCACCAATTGTATTAGTATCGGAACAGCAACACTACGAAGTCAAATAAACACTCATTAACGATTTCCCAAAACAAAAGTCTCCAGAACATTTCTATTTAATCCCGTATTCCTTGTAACACCCTTGATACTACTTTTCTTAATTCGGCTAGCGAACAAATGTCGATTTGACACCCCAATAGGGATGTTGCCTAATTTTTATTTTAGACAGCCTGGTAGAATGTGAAGCAATATTTTAGGTAGGTACAAGTAATTTTTGTACGTACCTAATTATAAAAATACGGCGATAAATAGGTCTGTATTAATAGACTAGTATTAACTTGGAAGCACGATTATAAGAAACATAAAATATGATAAACATAAATAGATTCTTAAAACCGTGTTTCCAAATTGATATCAGTCGAATAATACAGACCATATAGTCAAAAAGTCACGTCGCGGTTTCATAATTTTGTAGGAAAACACTGCGTCAGCCCACGTATGTCTCTTCAATTATTTTTAATTACCCGTATTTAGTATAAGTGTATTCTATAAATGAATAGATGTCTTATAATATTCTATTGTCTGATTGACAGATTAATCTGGGGGCACGGAAGTGCCCCCGCAAGTCGAGCAAAAAAAAGCGGCACGGCCGTACCATCCTTTTCTCGAAGCAATTCGGGCTATTTTCGACCCCCCTATAATGTCGTTGTGGATAAAACAAGAAGCCTGAATTTTCAGCTACTAATTATTCATTGTATAAACACGGTATATTTAAAATTTCAGCCAATTTGAACCAGTAGTTTAAGAATGACAACTTGTTAAAATTTTGAATTTTGTCACTCACTGATTCACTGATTCACTGACTCACTGACTCACCGATCATCAAAAGTATAAGGTACTTCTAGCAGACTTAGAAGCTTAAAATTTAGAATACAAATAGGGTTAAGTGTCTTAATCATGGGAAAAATTCAATATTTTCTAATTTCGGTCCAGTTTTCTAAATACACTAACTGCAACATTAACTTTGTAATCCCATATAAATGTATAAGATTACAAGATTACATTTGCAGTTAAGAATCATTATTACTGTAGAAAATAATAAATAATAGGTGTAGATAGGTACATACTATATGAGGCATAACGGGAGGGGATATAAGGTGGGTAAGGGTGCTTAGCCCATGAAACTGAAAAACATTCCCATAGGAAAATATGTTGAATTATAAGAAAAAACGTCTTTCCATACAAATTGGACTTATGTTCGTTCTACAAAAAGAAGTGAGATGCCACCAAAAACATTCTGTAAAACCTCAAGTCTCGCAGCTCAGTCTTTCTGGCGTAAAAAGTGGTGAGATCTATATAATACCAAGTCGATTAATCTATTTCGTCTCTACTTAAAGGACCTTCTGTCTTAAGTTATTACATAAGTTATTATCATGCCAATATTACAAATATTTTACGTTTAAAACAAAAAGATCGACTTGGTCATCGCATGAAAACACAAATTCGCCATTAAAATTTCAGGAGCATTAACTTCTCGTCGTGCTGTGTAGTGTAATACATACAAATCATGCGATGGCCAGGTCGGTCTATTTGTTTTAAACGTAAAATATTTGTAATATTGGCATGATAATAACTTATGTAATAACTTAAGACAGAAGGTCCTTTAAGTAGAGACGAAATAGATTAATCGACTTGGTATTATATAGATCTCACCACTTTTTACGCCAGAAAGACTGAGCTGCGAGACTTGAGGTTTTACAGAATGTTTTTGGTGGCATAAGAATTTCGGTTTCGGAAACATTTCTACTCTGTAAGGATCAATTTACATTACAATTAAGAATACACCCCGCGCTAATGTATTCTATTACGATTTAGTATAATTACTAAAACTGGTTTGAGAACTATTAACTAATACTGTAGCAATTTAGATACCAGCATGGCTGTAATTAGACGATTTTGCACGCTGTCTCTTAGTGTAAGTTAATTATAATCGAAGCCGAAGACAGTTATCGGGTTAGGTTGGAGTGTTCCTTGCGTAATTCCATTTATTCTCACAGTTATAGCAGTGAGCACGTTAAGGAATACGCGCGTAACGGTGATGAAGACAGAACGATGGTTTTACGTTAAAGTGATATATATATTTTTTTTATTTCGTCATTTTATAACTTCAGGTACAAATTATAAAACTGATAGTGTAATATAAAGTAAATCAAAATATATATAAAAAAGTTTTACGATAACGTTTACGTTAAGTTTTTTAAAAATGATGAATGTGGAATCGAATAAACTTTCAGATCAGGTCAGTTTTAGGTTGCTTCGGCATATTTGACCTATAATTTATAGTAATTTCAATGTGTTTTAAGATACCGAATTATTAGTGTAATCATCAATTAGTCCTTTATTTCTCTTCAGCATCTTTCTTTCCTAGTTTTTGTCAGATTTGAAACAAGGAATATTAATTTCATTAAATTACTAAAGCTTATTTCAGAAAACCTAATAATGTTTTCTACAATAACTTAATATAAAATTTTCAGATTTTTCCGTCATAAATTGAATCAATTCGTATTTTTGGCTTCTATAATTAATCTAAAAATATAATATTCTAAAACAACGATCATATCTTGGAAAGCACCACCCACGTAATATGAAAAGGAAATGTCAATCTTTATTTATTAGTTGGTAAGAAAATGGTATGAGGAAAGTTATGGACATTTTGTCATATTAGTTAATTCATCACTTGTAATAAATTAATTAACAGGCAAGTATTATTCTAGTTATTTTATCAAATTTTCTACGAATAACTGACCAACTTATCCGTCTATTGCAAAAAACTATCTATCTTCAAGGATCAATTCAAAAGCAAGCGCAGATAGTACCGACTTTAGAAATTCGAGTACTAGCTGACCACAGGACTTGTTGTATAAAATATGATCAAGTGGTTATTTAATAACCAAGGATAACATAGAGTTAGACGCAATAGTCGAAACAAATAATATGTGAAATTAAATAATAATTTTTAATAAGATCAAAATCACATACTTAAGGAACTTTGTTGATATCGTTGCACATTACATGCTATTACCTACAAAGATTTTTATAGTCATTCTGTTTTCAGCAGTCATCGGAATATGTTATCCACATATAACTGCGCAGGTTGCCGATTTTATCTTATCACACATCGGAACTTTTACTAATAAAGAAAGAAACATGTAGGCTTTTATTCGTACAATGAAGGATTCATAAAACTGGTAGGTTGATGAGATGACGCGAATGAGAGTGGTATAAACAAAATGTCGGACTGTTATTGCTTGTTCGTGACAAGACTCACTTCTTGCGGATTCAACGTTTGAACATGCCTAGATCACAAATTGTCACCAAAATGTTTGTTTGTCAAAGGGAAGTACCGCAAAGAGAAACGTCGATAGTTCTGTAGCGTGATTTACTGGTCTTGATCCTATCTGCTTTCGCTGCCTTTTAATTATTTTGACACTTTAAAATACTAGATTGTTACTAGAAATGTTCTTAATTTGAATTAAAAGGTTCCATTATCACCTGGATCAGTGTTAAAGGTGCGTGCGTTAAACTAACACATTAGTACGGTACGTAAGCAAAACAAGTTTCATGTGCGTTGCCTTAACTGAAATATACCGATCAATGTAAAGAACCGGTTCTTTCTTAGGAAATCAAAATCAAATCATTTATTCATATATACATAGATCAATTAAACGATACGATACGATCAATTATTGACGATAGACAAAATTAAGTTATACTTTTTCATTTTAAAGTTGGATTTGCGACATGATTAAGTCGGTTACGATGTACATTTTAAACTGAAAATGTTTAAAAATATATTTTCGACTTTTAGCGCAGTTAAAATAAGAACCAAATTGGTTTTTGATTATTATATCATAAAATATTTCGAAACTTTCCATTTTATTGTGCCTAAAGCTACATAAATATAACTTTTTAAGTCCTACAGCTTTAGTACTAAACAAACTTTGTTCAAAAAACGGATTGTGTGGGTGTAGTGTGGCTTATTTATAGCAACGCGTAGGCTAAGTTGCGTAGTACAGTGCTACGTAACGTCTACAACGTCTACGGCGTAGACACTAATATATGTAAAGTAAAAACGGACTATTTTCTACAAGCGATTTGACTTTTTAATAATTGACTCGCGTTTGCGAGGGTTTAAGCTTGAAATCCGAAATTTATGCAATAATACATATATGATATAATAAATTTAACCCATTACTGTCCCACTGCTGGGCAAGGGTCTCCTCCCGTAATGAGGGAGGGTTTAGGCCTTGAGTCCACCACGCTGGCCAAGTGCGGGTTGGGGACTTTGCATGCCCTCATTAAATGTTTTAAACAAATTTTAGACATGCAAGGTTTCCTCACGATGTTTTCCTTCACCGTTGGAGCATGTGATAATTATTTCTAATACACACATAACTTCGAAAAGTCATTGGTGTGTTGCCTCGGGTTCGAACCTGCGATCACTTGAGTGGGAGGTGTCAACGTATACCACTCGGCTATCACTGCTTACAATAAAATATTATAGTTTAGAATAAAATTAGATTTGAGGTTTCCGTCCAATCAATTCACGTTCAATTGACAAACACTACGTACTTTTCTTTAAATCGTAGCAGTCCCATGTTATTTATTATCAACAACAATACTCTCTTTGTAGAAACTTCTGGTGTTATACAAATGAAATAAGATATTCTTCATCTAAAACAGGCTTAACTACTTCTTTGACTGACGAGCTTTTATAATTGTTTGACCGACATCCAACAATAAATATTGAAACGTAACAAGAGAATGAAAAGTTGTTCATAAAAGACAAAGTAAAATAACATCCTGTTTTGTAAGGCGTTATTCCGTTTAGATTTTGTTTATAATATAGCGACAATATAAGTTATGTGACTTTAAATCTTGGCTATTGAACAAAATTAACTATCTGGTATTTGGTATTAGTTTTATAAACAAAGAACTTTATACATATAACTATCTTAATAAACGTCGAGAGAGGGTGTAGTTTGACACATGTCTGCTGCAACAAGAGTAAAACCTTCCGGGGAGAATAAGTGGTACGCAATAAAAATTTTCACAATATTTATCTGAAAATAATAATTATTTTAAAATTATTTTAGTAGTTACATAATATGTTTATGGTCACAAATTCAAACAAAACTAACATAATGACAAAGCCAAAAAGACACTACCATCCGAAATAAACTTACACAGAAACCGTTTACTATTCAAATTAAAATTCGAACCGTATTAAAATCTCCTCAGAAATCCTAATCCCGGATCACAGTGCGAGTGACAGGACAATCAGCGTCAAATCTCATCTTTGGACTTCAAATGGACAGCCTTATTCCCTAGAATTTACAGGCCAGTATTACTTGTTCCAGGAATATTGAAATCAGGTGAAACTTATTGGATTATGTAAAGTGACTGGCTCTTTACTCTGGGTTGTAGTGAATACGACTGTGAATCATGAGGTTCAATTCCCGAGTCGAGCAAAGTGCTATTGGTATTTTTCTAATCTATATAAGAACATTTCTCAATTGCAACACGAAGTTTGATTACCCACCCCGAATTTGGTATCTGGGTATATGGCAATAGGATCGCCTAATATCACAAAGCCTTAAAAAGAAAATGGTGAAAAATGTGTGTAACACAACCTGTGCCCACACCTAAGAATAGAACTGTTGTTATGACTTTATGTAGGCATACATGAAAATATTTACATATTTAGTTAAATCACTTATTCAGTGCTTCAATTTGATTTCACAATAAACTTGACTTAACTTGAACGGTTAAGATTTTCGTAGTTGGCTAGTGTAATGAACGGCATTCGTACGGCTGTTACGTCAAGACGCGGTCAAACTTATGGGGTAGCGAGCTGTATTTACACCGTATAATTGTTTTGGTTAATGACGGATAAGGCAGCCAACTTAAAAAACAATCTGGCTTAAAAACGTTGGAGAATTTGTAATCTTAATTTGTAGCATTAATACGAGAGTAATATCGAGAAAGCTGTAGTCAAGAACAATTAAGAGGTTTACTCTATTTTGTCTTCGAAAAAGTGAAAAAAAAATCGAAATGAATAAAATTCTTAATTCCTTAATTAAAATCGCACATAAGTCCGATTCAAATGGTGTCGATTTAAACACAAATTCGCAATTTGATTTATATTATGTAGTAGGTACGAACATTTACAATTTATTCCTTTTTTCCTTTTGTTATACGGTACCCTGAAAAGCAGCTTGGTTTTTCCTTGTTTTTTTCGTTACGTTTTGGTGTGATACGCAGTGCGTTTTAAGGGTTTCCTTATAAATCTCACTTAAGCATTGACCCACTCGAATAAATTGAATGTTACAGCCTCCATATTGCATTCCATATGGTGTCGACTTTAGTAAATAACCCTCCTTTTACTTTCGCGTAGTTAAGTAAAAAAATCTCGAAAGTTTTTTTGTTGTTGAACATTTTTTTCCTTTAAAACATCCCTGTATTCGTTTGGTATAGGTAGCTCTGGTACTGTTTGTTGAAAAACTGACCCATAAATGTTTAAAACAGTTTTATTTTTTCGTTATCGACATATTATCAGGTAATTATTTCTTTTTTGACGATTCTTTGTACCATTATATCTTTCAATTGTACTTGTATTCAACTTTCATTTTACTCTAGGGGCTTTATCAGTCTGTCATCTTAAAGATATTTAATCGGGATTGTAGAAAGTATGTCTCAATTGTTGCAAATTTATATGTAAATCTTTAAGCCCTGTTAAAGGGTGGTTTGAAATTTAACACTAACAAAATGACAAAATAAATAAAAAGCGTTGTAATTAATCAAACAAATATAAAGCATTTTCTTAACACGCAAGCTTTCTTAAACCACCCATTAAGAATTCCATTTTACATTTTAAAGTTTTTACAAACTACGTTTTAATGAAAAGTGCTTTGTTTTACGAAGAGAAACTGAACACAAGAAGCCAATTTAATCGTTTGCAAGTTTCATTATAGGGAGCATATACTAACTGGGTTACTGAGCTAAATAGAAGCAAGCTGAGACTAACTACGATATACTTTCATTAACGTTCAAAGAGTGAGTTTAGTTTTATATTGAGTTAATATTAACATTAAGGAACTTTTAAAAATAACGTTTTAAATTGAATTTTCGAAATAATGTCGTAAACCGTTCGATGCATATAGTGAAATAATAAAAACAAACGCATAATATTTTTTGGTACTGAATAAACCTGGAGTACTCCTGACACGATCAAAGGACTTGACCGCAACCACGTAATTCTCTTTTGTTTTTTCATAGCATACAACCGGCCTTGTTGAAGAGATTGTTGTGATGTAGGTACACATGAAATATTATTTTTGTGAAAATCAGCGGAGTCATTGTATTTTATAACAAGTCGACTTCAAATTGTATTAAACATAAATACCGTTTCAGATTTAAGATAAAGCAAAGTAAACGTATTTTCAAATATCAGTTTCCATCACACGAGTAATCCTTCAACTACAGTTTGACGCACCTGTGTTACCTGTTACACGTAATTTCTACCCCCATTGTTGCCTACAAGATAATTAATGTTGCCATAATAATATAAATTTAAATTTCCCGCGACGTGAAATTGCGTACCGGAAACAACGGTGAAAATGTGATATTAAGGTGAAACGCAACACTCAGTAATAGGAAATTATTACGCAGAGATATATCATTATATAATGGGGTATTTTGTCTGTATGGGTGCGCTTATCCCATAAAAGACTTCACAGATTTCATTGAAATCTTTAACAATAATAACAATGTAATGCGCAGTGTAATACAACATTGGTATTCTGTAGCTGATACAATGATTAATAAATTGGTAACAACATGGAAACCCTGTTTCAAGAATCTATTTTAGAATGAAAAACGAGTTTTAGAATCATACTTTCAAGTTAATACCAATCTATTAATATAGATCTAAGACACATGAAACATGCTAACACTTAAAATCCTAATGCAGTACTTAATGTTCCTTGACTTTAAACAATATGTATCATGCTGTCTTTGTCACTTTGACGTAAAATGCAAGCGACAGACATACATGCAGGGATCACAATGTTGTTTCTGCTTTCAGCCGTAAGACATCAAAAGTATATTTTATATAAAAATTCATATGCTTTATAAAGTACGAGCCCAAAAGTCTTACAATTTCTGTTTATTCTTCCTTCATTTCAAACAAGTGTTATAGCGTATTCCACAGAGACAGTTATTTCAATAAATTCAGTGGAAAACCGCGTAATATTTTTCTTTACGGGGCAAATATGTCTGTTCATTCCCTTCTCCGTTTATTTTGCGGTCTTGATTATACGCAGTAATATTTTAGACTGAATTAAAGTTTATACTCTGAAGATTCTGAGAGAAGTCTTGAACTGTGGCTCTCAACTTTACCAAACAAACAATTCTAGAAAAATAAAGACACTGAAACTTATAAATGATTGACTTTATAAACTTATAAATATTTAGACTTTCAGATGTCACTGTATTATAATACTAACAGCGTCAAATTGAAATTGAAACATTACATATTATTATTATCCTTTGACAATATTTTTCAAGTGTACAGCACAAAAAATAATAAAACAAACAACAAAACAGATCAGACACAAATATCACATTTGTAACAAGTGTAATATTGAATATAACAAATACTAAAAAACTTGAGAAACATTGATCTTAAAGATGAGTCAAGCTAGAACGCAGGCGTAACATTGAGCCTAGGCCCAGCTTTCACGTTCATGGTTCAGTGACCTCAAATAGACTCGTTTTGGCTCGACACGGACCGGAAAGCAAACCTTCTGTTGCATTTATAATGGGGACTTTTACAATAACAACCGCCCGCCATTGCAATTTCTTTTGATTATGAAATATCTTCTATAGAAATGTACAAAGAAAATTGGTTCTGTTTTTTTTATAACAAAAATGATTCTCGAAATATTTTTTTAATAATTCATTGACATGCCATGATAAATGCCTTTTGTAATTTTTTTGTTATGTTGTTTACTAGTATGTTTGCCATATAAAACAAAATAAAAAATATATTCATGGTAAAGAAGGTCTGCCAACAGGAGGTAGTAAGCATTGTAAAGGTTTAAAATAAACAGTTACTTTGGCACCATTTTCTCTTTCAGTTTTCAGAGTTTTCATTAACCCGCCCTAAATACTATACTCGATGTTTTCTTATTTCGACCAAAAAAGGATTCAGCAAAAATTGGACCAAGAGTTACTACCATGTTTTCGCACTGGCAACACCAACTTTTTTAATAACGCTCCATTATGCGAGTTGGGTAACACTTTCGATTCCATATCAGACCACTCTGCGCGTTTATAACTTTTCCAAACGATTTTCGCTTAAATTTACTTACTCCATAATATATTTGGACGAGATTTGTTTACGTACTACATATAAGAGTAAATTTGATGTGTAAAATACACAGTTTAGAAGATTCTGAATTAATTTAAAAACTATGCAAATTAGGACAGCCAATAAAATTACCAAAAATAAATCACGTAAGCTTTCACATAAACAATTTTTAATCGAATTCATCGTTAAATTAACTTGAAATAAACGTACCGGTATCACGTAGCAAGCGACAGCTTTGAAAATCACGACAGCTAAAACACACAAGCCCGTAGAACAAATATCCGTAAGCAATACAAATATTTGTACAACTAGGGCTCGAACTGCAACTCTTATCACAAGGAACAGGCGGACGCTACATCATTTATGTCCATTACATAGCAGAATTGTTTGCAAAGTGACAAAGACGAATAGTTTTGAAGTGAAAAAATAATGAGAAACAAAAGTAGGACAGTGTTTGATTAATAACACAACACTCGGATGAACTCGATAATCTTCGCTGAAATAAGCTCTTGTTTTAAGTTTCCTGCGCTCTTTTTAACGGAAAACTGTGGACGAGGTCTACTTTTTGTTTCATTTTGCATCGAAAATGTAACGGTGATAAATGCACGTAAGAGCTTTTCCTGGTTCCCGGATTCAAACCAATACAAAAAGAGGGTTATGTTTTTTATAAAAGACAATTTGTATGCTGTAAAATTATACTTGTTATTTAGCATTTATTTATACGTCCTTTATTATTCACGACTTCATTCCGTTTTTTTTTTGTCAGACAGTGTAATTCATTTTGTGATACCTTAACTAAAAATAGGTGTAAGTTGTTTCACACTCAGGTTACCGCCACTTTAGTCTTATCAGGCAAGCCATGCAAACAGACGGACAGTCATGAAAAATCTTCATAATGATTGTATAGTTATATTATAAAAATTACTGATAAGGACCAAGTAGGATATAGTCTCAATATTTCGTTAATCGAATTAGAGTAATATGAGTCATTTTTAAAACTAAAAATTATACCATCCACAGAAAATGTTGAAAAAATCAATATCGTAAAAACCTATAACGCTTTTTAAATGAAAATATAAGCCAATGCTAAAAATAGAAGCCATTTTAAAACGACTTCGCAAAAACGTCTTGCCGTGTTGATGTTTCTTTTTCTAATCCTCCCATTTTGATTCTTATCTGTTTACTGAAGCGAAAGTCAGCGAAACCATCTCAAAGAATAATGCCCAATCCCTTGAGAGTTAACGGAAATGCGTTCATACGATCTTCCTTAATCGCGAGCAAAATGTACTTTATATTTTGTTATGCAAATGTTAATAAGCTGCTGCATTCCATTTGATTTTATTTGCAAATCTCTTGATACCAAAAAAGTAAAAAAGGTCTGTTTTTGAACAAGAACAATATGATTAAGCTATCAAACCACTTTGACTATTAAATCCAGCTAATGTTTGCCTTTTAGCTTAATTCGCATTTTCCCTAATTTCAATTAGGAGAACAATATGAGAACTTTATAGTTCTTGCATGTTTCATAACACGATTATGAATTTGACATTGTAGAATGTGTCAACATGCTTGCAAAATTTATTTTATTTCAAAAAATTGTCTTTATATTTTCATTCACAAACATTCGTTTGAAAATAACACGTAACTATGTTCGTGTGCTAACTCCAAAATGTTATATTATTAATATCGCGTTTAAATTGTTGTTATAAATAATTCGAACTGACATAAGTTAAGCCTTATGAAAATACAAAATGCGCAACTAAAACAATACAGAACTTAAATTAAAACAGACCATTTGTAAAGTTCCTGAATAGCCGAGGTCAAAAATGATAACATAAATTGTTCTTGTAGTGCCCGAGGTTATTCCGGCCAGTAATTACTTCTCACTAATATAATAAAGTGTGAAGAAATAGTAGTCCGGTTTTGTGCCCTAGGAAATACGAAAGCCGTAGGTTTAATTTGAATAGTATTTCAAAAGCTTTCGTGCCCAAAATAAAGAATCAGTCACGTCATGTAACTTTCTTATAAATTATTTAATTACGTTTATTTGTTCATTTCGATAGTCACTGGGCTGACAAGACTTTTTATTAGAGCATGATAACACTATAATCAACATTTTATAATGTTTAATATACGTGTTATTATAACGAGTTTCTCTAGTCTTTCGCAATACATCAAATCTAGCCTTTAACCCTGAATCGTCGCAGTTGCCCACTGGCGTGTTTTTGACGTTTATAATGACTTATAGAACATCTTTTTTTGCGAAATGTCATTTACGATTCTCTACAGTCGGTATTTTCGAGTATTGAGAGTTTGACATTTAAAATGTACTGCAAAAATAGTTTCTAGGATGCCCGCTAGAGACACACAACCGATTGTCATACACAATTTGTCGATAACTAGCCGAATGCCGGTAGTCGATAATGGTAAAAAATCGCGGTACTGATACCAAAAAATTGTTTACCTAACTTTCTGCACATTCAACTTCGTGCCCTGTACTTATTACTCAAGTCATGGTAAATTAGCTTTCCTGCAGTGAAACTTATTACCAACGAATGTTTACTTTAGTACTTAGTTTCATATTGTTTCGTGTCCTTTAAAGCCGTAATAGAACAATCTGAGCTTTTTGAAGTAACTACCTGAATAATAACCTTTAAAAAAAGCCACGGCTTTTAGTGTTTAAAGTTAGAAGAGGTATTTTTACATTGAATTGAGGCATTTTTTCTTACTAGTTGTTCTTTTTAAAATGTTTTAATGTGATGTTTGATATTGAAATTGACAGAGTGTATCCGCATACGTGAGCAAGTGTAAATTAAGTTATAAAGTTGGCTGTTCTTTCGTATTTGCGAGGAATTGGGTTTGACTCCCGGTCTGGTAAAGGAACGTCAGCATATATGTCGATTACTATCGAGCTATCTAGACCCGAGTTTTGGGTATATCAAGCGATGTTATTACCTAATAAAATAAAACTAAATATTGGCACTGTTGAGGTTACTAGCACCCCTATCTCAAAGTAAGGACAAAAACATCAAGCTTTCGGGCCAATTATTACTAATTAATAATAAATCAAGCAATTTATCACTGCTTATAAAACTAAAAATCTCAAACTATTTATCTACGAAACTAATTACGAAGCTTTCTCATTTCCAATAAATAGATAAATTTATTAGAAATGATAACTTTAGAAACTTATAATCCATCAATAATTGTACAAACTTATTGTAATACAAACTGTCTGAAAGTATTTAGTGCATAGTTGCGTTAAAGTTATTATAGTATAAAGCTTTTTGCACAGAAATTGATGTCAATTTAGAAGAACTTTTGAAGTAATTAATAATTTGAGATAATAAGTATTTATCAAGTTAGTAATAATCTGTCTTTTATTGATATATGTGTAAAACTATATTATATTTTGTGTTTAGTTATCAATGATGAATTCATTTTCCATGGGTTCTTTTTGCATTTGCACATAAAACGAATTTATTGATCGCTTACTGGACATTAATATTTACTTTGCAATTATTACATTTGTAATATGATACCCACTATGATTCAGGGTTTCATAGAATCCTGAAAAATAAAAATGTCACATTTTGTAGAAAAAAACCCATTCCAATAAAATTCATTAACCAAGACTAAAACTGAATACCTGGAATCAGTATTTCGAACAAAAAGACTGTATGTTACATATTCCGGCCACTTTTTTTACAAACGAGACCCACTTTGGAATTCCTGGGAGCGAAAAATCTCGTATGTTAATAACGCTGCCCGTGTCAACCTTTTTATAATTTCACAAAAATTAATTACAGACTTTATGGTTTGATATGAGCACGAAATTGAAACCCGAAATAGGCTTTATCCTAATTAAGCATACCTTCATACCTCCATTAAATTTTGGGAAAATAAAACGCGAAAGTAACGAGCCTTAATAGGATTTTGGTAATTATTTTAAGTTGGACAATGAAACCATAATATATTTTTTTGATAGAATTAATTAGGGCCTTGTAAATTCTGAATAAAGAAAAACTTAGGCCGTATTATTTTAAGTCAGCCTATACTTATAAATGTGCTAGACAAGTCAATTGCCCCATGACCTCAGTTATTGTGTTAGTCACTACGAATTCAAAACGTATGATGCGTTTAAATCTTAAGTTTATCACAACGCATACATCCTTTATCATAACCATCTATTCGCAGCTTTTAATAGTTCTTATTTAAATAAAAACTACAAAAAACATAATTACATATCCAACCAACAATTTAAAATAAAAATAAAATACTGCTGCAGCCCTAAAGTATAATTACGGTGTTCTAGTAACAAGTCTACGCTTACGCCGCATAAAAACTTTCATCACGAACAAACAAAGAGCAACTTTGAACAAAAATGTAATTCGCGACAAACATGATGTATGAGAACTAAATTGCATTAATTTGTGCACTTCTTAATTAAAACAAGCGATCCACAGTTAAACCTATGCCGTCGTTAAGATGAAGTAATAAAGTCAAGTTTACCGACTGCGCCAGATGTCGCATAGTTATGAGTTTGAGTTATTACTTCCTTCGTGATTTCATTATTACTTGTAATAAATACGGATTCAGGAATCCGTGAGATGTTCGGGATTTTACATCTTCGGTGATGTACATGATCGCCGTGTGGCTTTCACCTCTCACGCAAGTGATTGAGATTTGAAATCTAAGACAAAACTAACGGCGAGTGTACTAGTAGTGTCTAGTTTTTAATCTCTCTAATCTTTATTTTTTTCAAATTATTAAACCCTAAAGGAACTCATGTATACCTTTTTTTTTAATAGTTAAAAATACGAGTAGTTGGCCGCATAATCGATTGAAAGTTCAAAGTTTAAAATCAGATTCGTGTACTGTATATTAATTTCTGGATTTATAATAATAATTATTAAAAAACTCTCCCTAACCTCTACATTATGCTATTGTCGGAATTTTGAGAAATTATTTAAGATCATTCGTTACTGGTTTCTGAATCTGTTATTGGATAAAGGTCTAAAAGTCCGCAAAGATGGACAGTACGCGTCATATGCAGTACTCAGTATTATCAGTAATGGAAGTCCATTATTTCCATAGGGGAGCCATCTCCGAGCTGGTATTTAACCAAAAATGTAAAACTAGGCCTTATGGCATTCAGGTTGCCAAGTTTATATCACAACAGCATCTGAAGCTATCGTACTTTGAATGTGATTCTAGATATTCATGGAAGATAACTCGGTCATTAGTTTCCAGTTCCCACACCAAAAATGTCATAAAAATTATGTAATTTCGAAACATTTTCTAAGAATAAAATAAAAATAACAGCATGAGCATTACAGCAAGCATTACATTGTAATTACTATGATAAAGTAATAACGATGTTTCTACAAAAATATATAAGAATATTTTTACATGTCACAAAGAACCTCATTTCCATGTATTGAGTTTACTAACTCGTGTGAGACTCGACGTGATAAAATGAGACTGTGTAGTCTCATTAAGTACTTTACGCTAACTTGTTTCTACAGCGACTGGAGCTAAACAAACGTGCGTGTAGCAGTCTTTCTAAACGATTTTCTGCATTGTAAACACTAAGTTCTACTTACTCGAATGAAAATCCTTTAAGTAAAAGATAAAAGGTCCCAAAGGATGTTCAATAAAGACAAAAGGAAACATCTTACTTTGCTTAAATCCCTGTATTTACATATCGTTAGCGCCAAATGACAAGGAACTAAGTGACGTAAAAAGTGAGCACATACGGTTTATCTGTGAATATGTTTGTATGTCGCAGTGCAAATATATTTTAAGGATATACTGAGCCTCTAGTAATTCAATCATTATAATATTTTAAAAACCTGACTAACTTTTTTGTCTGTCGCTTTCACGTTGACCTACATTAATAAAATGACATATTAATTATTAAATAATCTCTACGGGGACATAAAACGTAGCTTTCATGAAAAACTAAAGCTGGGTAAATTAAAGTTTTGTATTAAAATCCTGGACACAATCGCCTGGTCCATAAGTGTATTATTATCTGTTAATAAGTAATTTAGTATGAAGAGTGTAATATATTAGAAATACCTAGCATATCCCGAATTGACAGTTTCACGGCAACGGTAACATTGTTTTTAAGTCCTTTCAAGAGAGGAAATTCATATAAGGCTTTGTTTAAGTTGTATATCGGTAGTTACTTTCTGATCAATTTGTTTACAAAGTACTTTACTATAAGACTTTAGAGGAAAGTTAAAGCCCTCACAATATTTGAAAGTAAAGTAAGTCCCCTACATAATGTTAATAAAGGAAAAACAATATTCGTAAATGAAAAGATAAAAATGAGCTATATTGATTTCATAGAATAATTAATAGGTGAATTATGTTAATTATTTAGTCTCATAAAAATACATATTTCTTCACCAAAACAATTTTTTATATTATAATTGCGTAACCTTTTGGAAGAATACCCTACAAATTCAGTCCAGAACAAAAAGTTTCCTTTATAATATTAGTATTATTACGAAATCCCGGGACAATAGGGTTTAGTTCAAATTAGAATACATATCATTGAGTAAAACCGTGTGAAAAGGTCCTCGAATGTTTTGCCGAAACAATATTTGAAATTGGTACGAAAAGTTATCTTATACCAACCCTTTTTTGCTTACAATCTGATTCGTTGATTAGAACACGATCTGAGAATATTAGGGAATGAAATATTTTATTTTTATTCGTATGCTGACAGTAACAACAGTTTACTAGGCTTGTTTCAAATTCTAATTTACAAAGGATGATTTTACATTAAACAATAACTTGAAGATTCTTGCAAAGTATGTCATGGGTGCTGAGCAGTTTCTTTATCGCACAATATTTGGTAGCTTTCAGTGGCCTTGATAGTGGGGCGTATTTTCACTACTACTACTACTACTACTACTACTACAACTACTACTACTACTACTATTACTACTACTAAAGAAAATCTCTTACGCCTATTTTTTAACATACATAGTCAAACATGATAAATATCGTGTTCTCAGGAAAAAATATACCTATTTAAATTCATCACCGGTACTGCAAAGCTATTAAAAGCATATAACACGATACCCCACACACATAATAGTGGCATGCTACCAATAAAACACAGTTTTGCTAACCCAAATAACATTTGAAATAACTTCCAGATATGCTGAGATAGAACTAGTTTCCTTCAGCCATTCAAATGCGGTCAATACTAAAAATATATCAAAATAAATTGCAACTGTTCCAAGCAGAATTCAATGCAGTGTCTGTATTAGCATAATCTGAAATCAAACACTCGATCGGGGATAGAAAGGGTCGTTTCATGGGTAAACATTCACTTTATGAGCATCCATCCGTGGATTATACTTTAAAAACGCTAGTAGGTTTTGTAGAGGTTATTGCGTTGATTTTTCTGTGTCAGATGATTTTATGGGTTGCTAGTGAATGCGTTGTCATACGTCAGCAAGCAACGCGACACGACGTGAAAGTGATACGTGAGCGTTAAATATAATGCAACCAACGAAACGCGCCCAAACAAATGGCCTGCGTTGTATAATGTCATAATCATATAGATTATACTTGTAGTATACTTGCCAGCGCAGTAGTATGAGAAATTTCTTTGAATTTTGGCATATCTCGTTATACTTAATTACGTCAGTCATTTGGAGCTACAAGACTGGACGAAACCGATAAACAAGAATACTGTTAAAACTTGACTCAACATTTCTAGAATGGTCTTTTAAATAGTGCTCAAGAGCTTTGTTTGCACCTTCTGGCTTCTAAAGTATCCGGTAACTCTCGTTCGTTTTATGGAGCTGTGACGCTAAATTATAATTAATGATTGCTAAAACATTTCTCCGTTGTAGTTCAATAATAAATATATTCAAACAAAAAATGGCAAAGCAGTACAAACAACGCCCAGTATTGGTAAATTAATTAATGGATTTCGTAGTTCTTCACTTATTTATTAACTTATTTTCACTAGACTAGTACGAACTCCTAAAATAGATATGTAATCTCGCTACTAAAATACTTACCTATTTTGGTACTATCAATGGTGCTACTAAATAATCGTATTATTAGTACACTGTTTGTGTTCTCAAATTTATAACCAAGCATTACGACTGCCACTTTTTTCTTTTATGTTGTTTTTGTGTACAGAACGGCTTATAGTACATCGTTGTGAGCGCGGTGTGTCGGTTCAAATTAGTGTTTCATTACATTTAATAGCCGTAATATGTTGTAAAATATTAAAGGAATGAATTTTACAATATTTTACTTTGTTAATGAGTATTTTGACGTCAGTTTTTTACATTCATCCACTTGATTGCCATTAAATTCAAGCAGTTTCCTTACAACAGCAATTGCTCTTTACCTATACAACGAGCCACGACCATGACTTATATCCATCAACGCATAGATAGGGTTAGAGGTTAACAGTCATGTAATAAACAGTAAAATAACATAGTTGGGTAATTGAATAAAATACGTTATACATACTAAATAATAAAAGAATGTAATTAAAACAGTATCACTCTGTACAAACATTCATTCTTACGTATCATCCAGTCTTGACTACAAAATGATTACTTACTCGTAAGCTGAAGGTACCCCGCAACGTCGCAAGACACGAGCTCGGCGCCGGCGCGCCTTGATCCTGTGACGACGCTGATATTTCGTGCGCCGAATGCATTACCTACCCACTTACGAACTATTATCACTCAGGTTTTGTTACTCATCACTAATCACTTCGAGTGATTATCTTCGAAATACAATGCACAATGTTTAAAATTTAATGTGATCGGCATCTCGACGGATGCAAAAGTCATATTTGCGTGTACCCTTGCTAATAACAAATCTTCCTAAAATTTATTATAACCGATCAATAACATTATGGCGTCCTTATTGTTAAAGTAAGTAAACACTTATTAATGAAATTGTTAATATTACCAATTAATTACACTAATAACTAATAAAAAAAACCATAAATAAGCGTCCTTTTCGCGAAAAATTTATTTTTTTATATTTTAACACGTGGAATGTACCCGTAAGTATGTCAGGGCAACAAGTTTGGGAGGCACTGGCGGGATAAATCAAAGTGCATCAACAATATGGCGTCGCGTGCGCCCGCCCAATAGCAGTGTCGCTTGGAAAGAGAGGCTTTATTGTAGTAGAATTCTTTCTCATTTTAGTTTCATTGATTCGAATATCATATGACTCGTGAGCCCGGTAAATGAGCCTTATGCTATAGTTTATTACGTCCAGGCTGTAGAAATTTGTTAATAAAGTTGATTGACAATTCGATAATTAAAAATAATAATAAAGATTGATATTTTTATATGACCAAGGACCTCTAGCACTACACATACGTTGAAGTAAATAAGCCATGATAGCGGCTTGTTGCATAATAACCGGAGATATCTGACATTATATGTAAGTAATATGAGCTTGATACAATTTAACTAACCTTATTGTTCGTACGATATAAATAACGGCGTAACATGATAACCATCTACTTAAATAAAAATGACTTCACGTAACCTATTACGCGTAAACTATCAAAAATATCTCTTTTTAACTGCACTTAACGTGCACTTTATAACAAGTCTCATAAAAAGTCACTTTTCAAACAGCCATTACGACGTGTTAGACTAATATTACGAGTTGTTTGCAAAGATATGATTGATAACGAAAATTATTAGGCTCATATTCTGAAGCTTTCTAGTCATATTTCACTGCCCCTTTCAGCCTTTCAACAATAGGCAAAAACTACCAAAGGCAGGCCATTAAAATTGAAATGGATTTTTTTAATACTGATAAATTTGTCTGCGTTTTTTGCTCTTTTATTACTTGTTATTTTATATTAGATGGTAAATTAATGCTTTTATATGTATGTATACTTAATTATTTTACACGAAAATGAAACATTTTTTTATGTAAGGTTTTCGGAATTCTTTTGTAACTTTTTATGTATTGAATTTTTGCCCTGCGTTTTCAATGTTCGAATTAATCAAATAGACAGACTGTTGTTGAGATAAGTTTAACTGTTTATTACCATGCCACACACACAAACGTTTTAAATTAAATCTATTAAGTTTCAAATATTTATTGCGATTAACTAATACTCCTAACAACTGGTGTTTTATATACTTTCAAAGTGCGATAAATTCCAAATAAATTTAGACCTAGTACCAAAAGTTGCTCTTAAAAATTAGCATTCAAAAATGTTGAATCTCTTTTATTATATTAGAACATATTTATATGTGTGACTTAGCCTGTGTAGATAACTTTTTTCTTACATCCAGAATATTTTATCGAATACAATATTTTGTAGAACTAAAAGAATACCTTCGTAGGGTAAACATGTAACTATATTACCTCTGTAACAACGTTGTGCGCGTAAAATACGAGATTATCTGTTTTCATAGTCTAGATAAAGCTAAATCATGCAGCCACATATTATACCTAGGTACTAGATATTATCAAAAATACGTATACAAAATAAGTTCGGAAAATTTATTAGGTTATTTATTCGCTAATATTTTTCTCAAGTGTAGTTTATTCGTGTATTTTGTGTGACTGTGGGGAAATTAAATGTCACATACATTTTTATATCTTAACTTTTTCTCAGAAGGTCTGTAGGCGCAACTTTTGTTGCGTATTAATATCGTTTGTTCAAGTAAAAGTGTTTTTAATCAAGTTCAAAACTAAGGCAATAAAATATTTGTACAGTTGGTTGACATCGATAGCAGTGTAGATTTTTTTAATCATCGACCTTCAAAAACTTGTTATAGAAGTCCCAATAGCTTCAATTCTACATGATAGTACAATCCAAAAACGGCAGTTGGAAAGAGACATCGATATATAGATCGCTAGTTTCATCACTTTCTTTCTTTCAATACGAACAAGTTTCTAAATATCTTCCTCTTACTCGAATATTCTCAATGTAACCCAAATCATTTGCAACATCAATGCACGCTTGTTTTCTAAATGGGACTTATTTCGGTCGCGCTGATATATTACCGCATTTTTTTACACGGTTCAAAAAAAGGAAATTTTATAGCTAGGAAAGAGATTGTGTTGCATCGTATTCAGTCTATAATACGACAGGAAACAACCTTAATATACTTTTACGACTTGTGAACGAACGAGAGGCAGCTGGTACCGTGTTTGCATACAAATATGTGAGAGCTTATAATAATAGAAAAATAAATAAACCAACGTATATCATCCAGTATGTTTACCTTTAAAGGGAAAGCAGAAATTTATTTATTTAATCAATGATTTAATACTTCCAGAGTTAGTTATGGCCCATTAAGAGTTTATTTATCAGTCGTGTTATAGATTCAATAGATCAACATTAAAATAATTATTCTTTGTTTACTTAAACTCAGAAATAGTGGTGGTGTTATATCCAGTACAGAGCGATAGTACATTATTACACTGTAATGTTTTTAAAGAAATTATCGGGATGTTATGTTTTATACCTTTCTTCATATTTTTATTAATTCATATTATCATAAATCATTTTGCTGTTTTTTTTTGATTGTACAAAATGTTATTTTTGAAAACTTTATCATTAGATCATTTTACTGATTTTTTGATAAAACAAAGTGTTTTTTTTAAACTTGTTAACAGGTTTCTGTTCATTAGTGTTCGTATTTCATTTTAAGTTGTGTAGATAAACATTAAATAAGCTAGTCACTTGTGAGGTGTATTATAGCTCAAAACATATCCTAACAAGATGCCTGCGAGACGTTACCATCAAAGCTCGATGTCTAATTATATCTTCCTGTATTTGCACGAGTTTTCAAAGCTTTGTACCTCTACGATATTTACTCATGTGGTTATATTTTAATGAATAACACGTTTAATGTTCAAAACATTTATTATTTTCTGTTTTCAATCATTGACACAAGATACTAATTCCTGCTTTACTCCAGTAAAGCATTAAACAACATATAAATTACGAGCAACATCAAATTAAAATATATAATTATTTGGGTATGACAGGTAAACAGATAAAATATTTAAACATTGTATCAATTAAAATATAAAATTTACAAACATTGAACATGAAAAAAATTCATCAAGATTTGGTCGGAAATTTTTCAGCTGAGAGTAGGTAAATAGAGACTTTATAAAATTACAATTATTTTTTTACAAATTTGATAATTCCTATCATATCTTATGCATCTTACTTATTAGAAATTGAGACGCTTAAGGCACAGCAAAATTACATCTAACTAGAATATACAACTATTATAGACACTCTCGGTAACAATCTTTTATTCTATTTCGCAAATTGTGATATGTACAAAAATATTTATTCCATCTTTATTATCTAGCATTATTCTTACTTTATTGAAAATAAAACAATCTGGGTATACATTGTATACATTAAATGCACGGTATGTGATGAAAGTAATAAATAATACAGAAATTATAAATAAACACTGCTAAACCACTAAATTTCCAAAACAAAAAGCAGATTGCACGAAACGGTACACTGAACAGAATAACGTCTTTTGAACTTCCACACAATTGTATTGGCACAATTTCACTATATTTTAGTCTGAGTGTCAATAAATATCGGTTCCACTTCTAGAACCGATATTCTTCAAATCAGGCACGCGAGTTGTCTCTTCGCTGCCTCTCCAGCTGTTTTCTGTGACTGTGTCGCTTTCTCGCGATTATTGCTATTAGTATCACAACGACAGCAAGTGCTACAGCTATTCCTATCCACCAGTAAGCGTTGTACGAAGCTTCTTTCGTGTTCGCGTCTTCAATTTGGTCCCCAGCGGCAACCGGATTTTTGATTTCCAAAACTCCAACAGTAGATGTTTCAATGCCAAACTTTTGGTGTGATTCGTCTCCTGTGTCTATCACGTTCTCCTCAATGATTTCTTCGTGAGTTTCGCCTATTTCTTGGTCCTTGGTCTTTTGGTCTTGAGTATCTTCTGATACTGGAATCTCGTTTTCTTCAGGTTCTGGGAGAACAGGTTCAACATAATCATCAGAATCATCGCTCTCTGCCGGCGGTTCTAGTTGGTTGTCTAAATATTCATCCAAAAATTTGTAGTAATCTGTTAAACCCGTGTATTCCAGTCCATATTCGCGCTTAGCCAAAAGGTCGCTGACCATTTCAGGCCAAACAGTACCGAAGCCTTGCATCATCGCATCTCTGTAACAAATAAATAAATATGGTAAGGTTTTTTTTAGGTTGAAACTTTTTTATCATAAGCAGTTTATACAATATAATTTTACTTACATCAATCGATCGTTATTTTCAGCTATATGCTTCACTAAATCAGACTCATCAGACATCAGTTCTTCAGCAAAGGATTGATAGATTTGGTATTTCAGAATTAGGCCCATGAATTTGCTGCAATAAATAAAAAGATTATCAGAAATACCATTACGAGAAATTATAAAACTTAACCGAATTCAAATTAATTTATTAATCTGACCTACATTTTCTTTTACAAAAAAGCCTTAAAGGAAATAATTTATTATTGCAAGTTTCCTTATACCAGTTCAATCATGTTTTATTTTGTTGTTTTACTCACCCAATAAACGGCTTATTGAAAACCATGTACGGGTCTCCAAGGAAATCACCGTCAGATGTTTCGATGAAAGAGAAATTTTTGCGGAAGTCGCTCCAACTACTCGGTATCTTGGCGTATGGGATGGCTCCCATTAAAACTTTTATTCTCCATTCATCAGCAGCCAAATAAAAGTTTAGTCTGAAAACAAATATTTATTAAAGTTCCCTGTACATTTGAGAAGCTTTGATGAAATTTGTAGATGAATAATATAAAACCTTACTTCGGCAAATCTCTCAAAGCCATTATAAGTTGCAGAACAAGACGATGATGGTTGGGATTGTACTTGAAAATTTCCAACGGGAACAATTCGGCTCTGCTTAAAGCGTATGGATTTAGAGAGAGTAACGACACGAAACCGGGAATAGCTTCATATACAGCTGGAACAAACAACACGGTAAGTTTCAAAGTTGTTGAAGAAATAGTGCGGAAGTAACAGGTAGAATACTTACCGGAGTAGCGAGACGCTTCTCTTAAAATGTAAGTGTTATTGCTGTGTAAATTAATTGTTTGTTTGTAAACAATCTTCATGACTGCTTCGTGAGCCTCTATGTAGTTTGCTATGCTAACGTCTTTGCAAGTGATTGCCCTGACTTTGTTAGGCTTGCACCAATCAACTAATGTAGGAGGACAGGTGCTGTTAAATACAGATTCATTTAAAACTTCTGGGTCTGCCTCTCCTAGGTTAAGTGCTTGAATGAGTTTTGCTGCTTGCTTGAAAGCTGCTTCCCCGCCAAGATCCTGCAAAATGTTGTTCGTTTTAGATTATTCTTTTACTGAACGAACTCATATTAATTTATTTTTAGTTTCATATTTAATTTATAAGTTAGGAAATTGAATGTGCAATTTACCTTCAACTGAAGATTAGCTTGTACTTTCTGGTAAATACCAGAATGCTTCGGTAAAAGATTTTCTATGAGATTAGACCAATCATCCCCCGTTAACGATCCTGAAACAATACACCAAGGTTAAATTGTGTGGGCAGCATCCTTTGAGAAATTATGTAGTGTCATTGACTCAAGATCCTATTACTTTCAATGATACACAAAGGACTTTATAGGGTTAACTAACTTAAGAAGATAGAATTCCTTAAAATCGGTGTCATATTGATTGTTAAGAGAAATTATCGACAGAATTGGATTCCTGATTCGAGATATGCGATAAAATGTATAGGAAATTAAAGATTTTGACAGAACTGGGTATTATAACTGTATCTACACAATCTGACTTCGCTACGAAATTTTTAGTATCACCTGATATCTATTGCAACGGTTCTTGACGTAATCTATGTGACTAAACTTTATAAAATTATATTCTAATGATTCATTCTGGACCGCTAACAAAACTAACTTTTCTGTTGGTTATTTAGATTTTATTCTTGTTTTCAGTTTCCAGCCTAGCGAGCGCACAGCCCCGTACGGTTGAACAAAACAACTGAAATTGCCTACACGTAACTCGCTGCTATGCATTGAAACTATTTATTTTGTTTACCGACTGAAACAACTTCGCTAGTTTTAATTTTAACTTCGACCAACTTTTGCGTACTAGTATTCAGACTGCATGTTTGCTATATTTTGTGTAATTCATTCATCTATTTTATGGGGAAACTCAACAACTTTTTGTATTATCAGAGTTTAATTTTGATATAAATTTGAGATCCAATGATTCAACAAACTTTTAGAGTTCTGCATTAAGCTAGCGTAACTCATTATGTAGTTGACTATTAACACAACAATTTACTTTAAGACATTTTGGAGATAAACATTATTAAGCATTTTCTTCTAAAACAAGACAGCGGCAACGTCACGGCAAAAAAACTAAAGGAATCCTTTTATATTATCATATTAATCTGCGAGATAAAATTTTGCATAACGACTTCTTCCAATTTCACCAAGACATTAAACAGAATTCTAGATCAAAGAACGCTATAATACTTTTAATAAGACTTTACTTGGAATGAACACTTGGTACTAAATAAAGAGCTACTTACTGAACAAATGCACTGGTAAAGGCTTGCCGACTGCGTCAGACCCCTTTAGCCTGAGAGCTATGTACTTATGAAGCTTCATGTACAAAGGTTTCACGTTCTCCCATAGTTCTCTAGCTTTTAAGATTGCACCTTCATATTCGCCTAGGGCATCCCAGTATTCTTCTACTGAATTGTAATCTGTGGACAAAAAACGTCAAGTGTAAAATTGCACACCTAAAGAAATTATGTATTTCAAATGGTATATCGCCGAACTCGTGTTTTGGTGAAGTTAAAGTTTTAATAGTAATACGGGTTTAATTACGTATACATTATTTTATCATTATTAACCAATAGAAAGAAACATTATACAGCTACAATTATTAAATAGTTTGCAGGAAATAGAATACTTCGTATAAAAAATTCTAAGTAAAAACAATTTATTAGCATTACTACCGAAAGTGTTTCTACGAAATATCAGTCGTAATGGCCATGGAATATGAAAGAGAAATGCGGGTCACCATGCCAAAGCACGGACTGAAAGGCCAAGTTTATTTATTTTTGGATAAATTATTTATGGCGCACAGCTGCGGGTTTATGAAAAGGCTTTCGCTTTTCACAAACTACGTCGTCCTGTAAATGTTATTAAGACGTATGTCGTGAATAATACCAAGAGTTTGTGGTGAACTTCCCACTAGAGATGTACCGAAGGCAAAATAATCTTATAAACTTTTTAAGATTATTTTGATCTTTTTTTGTTTATACATCAAGGGTATATTTGTGTTTCTTTGACAGTTACGTGATATTATAGACTGCTTCTAATTTATATTAATTACAGTTTTTTTAACATTCAACATTATTCTAATGAAAAACTAAAATACCTGCCATTTTTAGCAATCGATTTTGAATTCTAAAGCTTAATCTTTTCATCAATCAGAATTCTCTAGATAAAACCGGCCTAATTTTCTTCAAATTAGCATTTCAGTTACAATAATAAACTCTGATGAAATAATTTATTCCGCGCCTTTTTTTCTCGAACTTTATGAAACACTTGATAAATTTTCTCTTCACAACTTTACGGCCGGGTTAAAGTTTCAAATAGAAAATTTGATTCGTTGTGTACTTATTGACAAATTCTAAATGAGTTTCAGTGTACCGCTTAAGTTTTTGATCTCGAATCGTTAAATTTTAGTTTAATATTAATGACAACATTAAAATTAAACATTTCCCGAATCTTCAATAATAATTACGCTACTTAATTATGATTCGCAAACAAAATATCGTTAAAAATACATTAAAGAAGAAGGATTGGATAGATACTTTAAATTATGGCTTGTTTTACGAGAAGATTGTTATCTTGAATGATTTCTTGTAAAATAACGATTCATTAATATTTTGTTTACACAATGATAGATAGCTTTCGAGTAACATACGAGTATCTATTTTTCCGTAATAACCTATGCAAATAATATTATTTTTAAGCCCCGATGATAAAAGAGTGTTATAAAATTGACTACTGATTATTGTGCCTGTCTATGGCACCGCGAACCTTACTGGCATATTATAGGCATTTCATTTTTATTCTGATTGAGTTATTGATATATCATTTTATATCATAATAGTTCAGTTCAATTGGCCAGTTTATCGAGTGGGTATAGGCACGCGTGTAGATTAATATCTAAACTAAAGTCTATGTCGTAAATAACCTAAATGTTTGTGATTGTATCGAATAAATCAATATTTTAGTGTTATTTATTGTAGCCAATATTTCAAAAATAATTACGTGATGATAATATTGTATGATTTATTATTTTTATCAAGAAATATTGTGTTATTAGATAATGTGTAAATATGTTTCTTATATTCAATTAATTTATGACCTCAATTGCAGTAACAGTATTTTCTCTTTTGGATGTAATAAAGTATATCTGGTTATTGATGTATTTAAAAGTATATAAGTATGTATCAGTTGTCTGGTTACTATGTACAAGAACTTAGAATATAATCAAAGACCGTGAGTCCAAAAATATTTGTCCATTTTACAAATAAAGAGACTAGTTTTATTGGATTTAACCAACTGCATGAAAGTTTGTTTGTAATACTGCGAACGATACACAAGTACACTTTCTACTCCATCATGTTCATATCCCGGTCGATGTAGGATCGACGGCTATACAAATATAGAACAGCTTAAACCTAAATGCAATTTCTAAAAGGACGCATTACACAAACAAAAGCATAAGACTTGTGCCCTTTTAGAAATTAAATATTTAATTACTACTCACCATTCTGTTTAGAAGCGTTCCTCAGTAAAGGCAATATGTGTTCTAAATAGTCGTTCATGTCCGGAAGATTTTGTTCCCAGGATTGTTTCATTCTTCTTAACATCTCCTCGTCTTGCTGTCTCGCCAAATTGTAGTGCAATTCTGTAGAACAATGATAGAAATAAGTAAAATAAAATTTTATTCTGAAGCAAGGAAATTTTCACGATCTGTGTTTGTAAAGTGCCTAACTAATTGAGGTATATATCAGCGCGCACCCGAAACATTTGGATATAGGACCAAATTTATTTACACATATTTTAAATAGCGAATTAGAGCTATTAGAGCTATGAATATTTACATTTAAAACGGGGTCATAAGGATATCCTTAATTCTAAAAGAATATTTTAAAAAAAACATTCTACATATTTAGACGAAATGCGTAGAAAAGAGACTTCTTGATTAAAGATTTTTTTCGATTTTGTTATAAATCGATTACAATGAAACTGTTTTTTTGCCTGTAGAAAGATATTTGGGTGTTTTCTGTTTTAATTTTTTTTTAAACAACAACAATTATTAACACTAATTAATTATTCAGTAACGACTAACACGTCATGTTTTTATTAATTGCCTAAATGCTATTTTTGGGTACTAAGATTCGAGTTTCGTTCTTCATTATCAACGAAGGCCCTATTTATTTTGAAAACGGCCAGCGTAACATTAATCCCGTTAATTGTGTAAATACGGATTTGTGGGAATTTTTAATATATTCTTCTAAAAGGTTTCGCTTGGAGATTAAATACTTTTATGTTATGAAATTTTGAATCACGTTATTTATTTTAGCCTATACTTAGTGATTACATTTTATTCTCGCTTTTAGCAATATATTTTCCAGGTATTTGATCATCGTATATTTTTTATAAGCTGTCTTTTGTTTTAAGCGATTAACTGTTTTTCGTAATAAACGACAGCGAATATTAATCTAACGTTCTTTAGCTAGTTATGTCTGTAACTCGATTCTCTTTCACTATCGACTACCGACAACCGGCTAGCTATCGAATTTTGACATTTAGAATGTACTGTCAAAATGTTTCCTACGACACTCGTCAGAGGCGCTGATCAGATTTTCATACAACATTTTTCGATGACAGTTCGGTTGTCGGTAGTCGATAGTAGAAGAGAATCGAGGCACTGATATCAACGTGTATATATATATATATTTAACCCAAATTTTAATAACAATACATCAACATAAAAGCGTAAGCGTAAGTACATACATTATCAATAACATTTTTACTAATTTAAACTTGTGATTTATCCAATGATATTTATTTTTTATTTAATAATAAATACTCTCCACCCACATTATAAAAAGCTTCTTTGACATAATACCACTATTAAGTTCGTCATAATAATATCTTACGTCAGTATATTTTTGTTGCAACTAACTCCGGTGAAGCTAACCCTCGCTTTATTTCAAAGGATATCGAGAGGGGCAGCGTGACGTTGATGTACAGCTATAGCCCACGTGATGTATGATATAGAGTAAAACAGAGTAATAGTGTTTCAGACTAATATCTCAGTTTAAAATATGATTTTATTTTCCGAGTTGTTATTTTTAAACTGACATATGTATTAGATTTTTTATTAGATGTTTTTAAAAGAGTTCTACCAGAGTGGAATATTAGTATTAGCCTACATTTTTATTTTCTTTTGAACGTTGCACGTGTAACAATAAATGAAAAAAAAATACATTTTTACTGAACTGCATTATAGTCACTAACATGTTCACGGGGACGAGCGGCATACCAACACTACAAATTATAAACGAATTTTTGAAAACGTTTTCGGCGTAATATTTCATGATTCATAAGTCAATACAAGATGCATTTTAAGTGCGAAATAAAATCTTACTACCACGAGATAATAAAATAGAACGTTTTAAAGTAAACCAAAAATAAATTTCCATTCCTGATTTCCGGCTTGCAACGGCTTTAACTCAACTTCAGGACTCATCCTTAAGTCCACACTCATACTTTTATGCAAGCGTAGCCTCTTCACCAATGTTTTATATAAAAACAAAGTGCTCTTACAAACAGAAATTAACTTTATACGAACGTCAGGCGTCGTGTTATTAAAAGTTTCTTGACTTTATGAATTTCAGAATGACTTTAGAATTTTATTTCGAAAGTCTTACTCCGATTTGTCTTTCGGCTTCCGCCTTCGTCTTAATTTACTTTTAAATTGGGGTGTTTTGTTATCATGAATGAATTTCCTGTTGCGATTGTTTTAAGGAATATTCTTTATATCAAATGTTGTCAATTATCAGTTGCAAATCAGCATTTAAAGCTAATAAATTGAGGGTACTTTTCATGTTTTAAAATCACAGCTTTATTTTTAACATGCTCGAAGCAAAATAAGTATACAGAAATCTTAGTTAGACTTTATTTTGTATTCTTGTGTAGAGGACCGTGGGACAAAGTTGTGATGTTTTTTGTGTACGTTTTGGTGACTGATGATAAAGTGGCTTACCTCTTAATGTGCAATTACTGGTGGTACCGCAGTCGTAGTTTGTGGCAAACCTTATGTTGTGCAGAGCGTTATCGCCGAAAGTGACGAGCTGGAAAAGAAACAATTGATTAGGGATTTACTCAAACAAAATGTTTTATAACAATGCTTTGGGTATTGATCAATTGGTTCAAGCCGTGAGTATAAAACTATATAAATGTAATTATATTATTATAGAAAGTGGATAAAATGTTGGAAATTCTGATCCGTAGTTTAGCGAATTTAACGCGCCTGAAGTGTTGCTATTAAACATGCTCTAAATTTCGTTTACTACAACAAAATCACCGTCCAACCTATAAATTTAAAGCCGTAAGTAGGTAACGTAACTTTTCCACAACGTAAACTAAATTTAGTCCTCAGAGCATGTAACGCAAGCAAAATACGTCCAATATATCCCGGGTCATGCATATTTACCGTTGTACATAATAAAAACAATAAACTTTACTTTGTGACTCGAGTTTCCTCAAGACCAGGTAACTGCGGCTCGCAATATATTTTATGGATAAGACTAACATGGACGTCATAAATAAACCAAAAGATTTATGTCCAATTACTTCAGCTATCTATCGTAATAAAAATAACTAAATGAATTTATTATACGAGGTGTGACCGAGTGTACCGCTAGCGGACATTTGTTAGTGGTCATTGTTTTTGTTTGTGATTGTACTCGTAAAAGTATATCGTTTTATTGTACAAACTTTAGACGCCGGTTTTTAGTATTGATCATACGAAATTAAGATAAAAAAATTCTAAAACTTCAAAAATGCTATTACAAATGAAAATACAAAACCTTAAACTTAAACTCTTACGAAGAATAAAGTTAGATTACTATACATATATTACTAATATTTCTACTAACTATCACAACAGGTAACTATTTAACGCAAAAAATCGTAAGTCAGTGTTTTGTTTGTCTTTATTTTTGGATAAATCAAAGGTGATCACGAGGTGACGCATTAACGACAGGTAGAATCGCTTAATTCCACCTTTCATACCTCACTAAGGTAAGACTATAGTAAACTAAATAGGCTCTTACCCTGATCCACTGCTCAGTCTCTAATAGCGTGTCTCCGGGCTGTAGAAGCAGTTTCACTTTGCGTCTGAGCACGTTGTCATCTGCAGACAGCGCATGCGCAGTGAGAGCGCTCTTCACGTCAGTCGTTTGTTGACACACGAACAAGCCGAATGATTTGTCTCGTTCCAACTGTAGAATAGCAAACATAATAATATGAACGTAAAGCTTCATGTCATAAATACTGAAACAAGAAAAAGTTAATATGACAGTTGGCAACATTTTAACGAAACGATTTGCAGTATTTTATGAATTGACGAATTAAATTGTTGTTATTCGTCAATTTTACGAAAAAAATATCACAAAGAACCGCCTACCACAACTTATTAGCTATTTCTAAAAACTATTTCAGGAATGTGGAAAATTTTCCTGGTGTGTCATCAGCTATATAATTAAGGATCATCAATCTATTAAGGTTTATTGAAGTAACTTCACAATTACAAAAATGATTACTCACCTTTGCAGTCAATCCTTTGCTATTCCCCACCAGTTCATTCCACGCAGCACTAGCTCTCTGTTCACAATGGTCTACGTAGTCCAGTTCTACCAAGTCTACTAGCGACACGAGCCATCTTCTATCATCACCACTGGAAGACGTGCCGCACTGCAGGGGAGACAGCAGCGCGTAGAAGCAGATGTATAGGAGAGTGAGTGTTGGTCTCATTGTTGATCTGTGAAAGAAATTAACAGCTTAAGTAGGAGAAAACTATTGCTATTATATTTTGGTTTGATGAAAGAAAGGTATATGAAATAATAATGTATAATTTGATGGTTTTAGAGTTTCAGCGTATTGCAGCTTTAATGGAAGAAAGACATAAGTCTCGATCGTTTTATGTTTTAGTTCGTCTGATTTTTTCTGGCACATAATGTGTTGAACTTTCTATAGCAAGCGGACGTAAGTCATTTTACTCACATTTTAATCATTATGGTAATCAGCAACGATTTTAAGTTTAATAGTATTCTTGGTTGAATGGCAATGTAGATCTAGACCAAAAAATATTTTCTGTACAGTACTGTATCGTATGAAACATGATTATAAAACTTTATTTTGACTATCAGCTTTAAAGCAAATATAGTAATAGAATGAAACCATTCCACTTCGATCAATTGATGCTTTTAACGGTTTAGTTTTTTTAATCCGTTTACAAAGTTGCCAATACAGGAGATTTAAACAGGAATCCATTTTATGCATTTTTCTGTCAAACATAATATAAAAATCAAAAGCCAAACTCTGGCAAACGGTTGTCAACTAAAGGAATGCAATATATTATAATGTATACTTACATACAGTAATGCCACATCTTTATTTCATTACTATATCACTAAGCATTCATGACTTCCGTCAACAGAATTGGTTTCAAAGTCACTATCTTGCTCACACACGAGGCGCCCCAAATTAGAAGATCGCACCCTATTGCCAGACCATTAGAAGAAGATTTGATGGAGGGCTCACTAATCTATATTGGATTCCCGCGGATTTACTAGAAGCCCTTTGAGGAAATACGCCCTTTATTACAGAACAGAACGATAAACGATAGAATAAGTAGGAAACTTGCTAGTTTTTGTCCCAGAAAATTTTCCCATGCACCAATTTTATGACGATCATAAAAAAGTTTACAGGTACTACATGCCTTGACTTATGTGACACATAAAACAACGCATTTCGTGATTGCTACCGACTTTGCAACTTTTAACGTGATTGTGCCCAGTTTGATGTCCTTTTCAAAAGTTATGGGTTTTCACACTTCTTTAGATACGATTGTAGTGTTTACCATTCGTGTCTCACGGCTCTCTACAGCTAGTTCAATAAAGGTTGGGCTTTTTGCCGCCACATTTGTTTTCTCCGCTCAAAGACTCATCCTAGGTCTGCCTGTCTACCGAAGCGAAACAGAGAAAAATGGACCTGTACCCATGTGACGAATAAGACACCGTTAAAGGAGAGAAGTTTTAAAACAATTCTACAATGGACAAGTAGCCTAATGCTAGATGAAACTTTGCAAACCCGTATTTCCCGGACACAAATTCCAATTAGATTCGTAACATCTTTGTAAACCACACAGTCCAGTAACGTAATTCGAAATCTTGTACCTGCATTCTGAGCTCTGGTATGTGGTCAGATTGCCACTTTAACTCAAATGTTATACTATTTAAACTCTTAAATACTCCTGTTTATCAAAATATTTGTTTTTATCAACATTGCTGAGGAACAAATTTTGTTCTCACAAAAGTAAAGTTACCTCGTAAACATTACTCTTCCTACAAAAAGTTGTTATTATCAATGTAAAATTGGGGTATGATAACAAAGGGCGATCTGTTACAAGGAATGTCCTCTATTTGAACCGTTTAGCATTGATATTTAATTTCCGAAAAGGAATTTAACCCGACTACTTCAATGAAATACCTTATTTGATATTTTGTACCTTCTATCTACGGTGAAATGTAAATCAATTCCGGATTTAAAGCGAAACAATTGCCTGAAGGCACACTGATTTGAGACCTTACATTAACTCATTATTTATCATGAAATTCGAACTTTTGTTAAAACAACTTGCGTAGTATCAATTATCTTAGCAATAACGGGAGCCCCAAAGGGCGGAATTAATGAGGAAACCCGCAAAATTAAAGATTTTTTTACGTCCACCGTTATTCTGGGGGCCATTCATCCTTTTTTTCGTTTGAAAGGGTCGTGGTGATAAAAAGTAAAATTAAAGAGCAGGCGTTTATAAAGCGATTGTTGCTTTCATTCAACTTCTTTAGACGAGATATTAAAACTACATCAAGGAGAGGAAATGCAAAAGATTTTTTATGCAAATTTCATTTTGAGTAATGTAGCAAATTTATGTCTTAGAGCCAGCGATGAAGAATTTAAACATTTTGTTTCAGACCTAACAAAAGTAAGAAAATGAGGAAAAAAGACGTAAATTAACTGATTGTCGGTTGCGTTACCCACAGATGCGGATATTTCGGAAAATTGTTTAACTTTACTTATTATTCTTTTAGGAAACTAAGTTCAAAACAGTCACACAATTTAATAAATAATTCGGTTACGGTTTCGCCTCCATTGATTTTCATTATAGCTGCCGATGGTCCAAACTATTCGACAAAAGAAAACAAAGCAGTAATTTGCAAATGGAAAACAATTCCATACAATTCCAGAAAAGCAGGACATTCTCATTCTCATTTATGCAAATGTCCTTTAACTTTCTTTGACAAACATTTCGGGTGTAATAACTCAATTTCCCGGACTCGTTCCGCTTTGATACCGGTGTCAAGTTGTGTGACCTATTTCAACGAAATTTGCCTATTATACGATACGTCAAGTTTCAAATGAAAACGAGTTCGATTGAGCGTAAAGTCGACGTGAACGGTAGCCTCCCTGCCGTTGTGACGACCTATTGATGCTAGACTTGATGGCTTTTTGATTATTTAAGGTCTTAAGCGAGATTCAATTTTCCAAGTAAATGTCTTTCCAGGTAACTGTTCTAGGTAGTAGATAAGTTATTTTGAAGCGGATGCGGAATTTTGAATAGGTCGGGAAATATTTCCTTGAAATAGAGAGAGCGTTGCTTGATAATGCCAAACTAATAGTTAGGCATTTAACCATAAAGAGATTAATGAATACAAACTAGCAACATGATTTGATAACATTACTCAACTTTGTTGAGTATTACCAACAAAACTTGGCTATAAACTATTTTAATCTTAATGTTTGCAGAAAATCTTCACGTCACAAACTTTGGTGACAAAAAATAAGATATTTGAAAGTTTCCAACGAAGCAGGGATTGTTGAAGACATTAGCTAGACTTCACGAGAATACTGATATGACTTGGAAACTTTGACGTGAAAATGCGCTAGCAGCTGATGCAGATTACCAACATTTATTTAATAAATACTCATAGTTCTACTCGTAGTATTTGTTTTCTTTCTTCCTAGTAATATATAATAAATAGTTCTAATAGACAAATGTCTTTACCAAAATTTATTGACTTTATCTGCGCAAGACTATTTTGCAGGTTATTTTTTCAATATAATTTCAATTTTTTACGGCTTTGCCAATTTCTCGGCTGCTATACTTTTAAATCTACTGCTCAATCGAAAACGTTACCATATGTTTAGCGACCCAACAATAAACTCGCTTAGGATTATTAAGAGTCTTGAAAACAATAAACACGCTTAGGAATATTAAGAGTCTCGAAAATCTATCAAGCGTTTATACACGATTTGTGCAAACGATTACGATTAGTACGGCTATAAAACACTCGGTCCTTTACAAACTGCATGAACATGTTCAGCTTAAATCACCAAACTTGATCAATGCACCAACGCAAACTATCTCTCATGTTTTGCATACTTTGCCCGTCCTATCAATTTTTCAAAGGCTTAACTTTGGCAAGCAAACTCATAAGGCTTTAGCGAAAGTGATCCTTGGTCTGAAGGCATTCCAATCACGTATGATCTTCAATTACTTTGTTCACGGGCTACTGAGCCTCAGCTTTGTTGCGGCTTATCAAGGAAAAGGGGGAAATAGTCATTAGTGTACAAGCAAACTTCTGTTTCTGAAAGAGTAAAGATAATTTTTTCGGAATGGAAATGTGTTCTCGAAATGTGGATTGAGGTCACTGTGACAGTGTATTTTTACGAATCGTTTCGTTGTGTTTTAAATTTTTTACTGTATGTTCATATAGTCACAACGACTGATGAAAGAATAAGATAAATAATTGAAAAAAGATAAAGGAAAAAGGAACAAGCGCCATAAAAATAGTATAATCTAGTTCGAATATAAATGGAATGACAATAACGGGTAAAAAAATTACAGAAATACAGATTTTATCCATACATCCATTAATATATTATATGATGATAAAACTTTTTTTTACTTAACTGTTTATACCATAGAGTTAATTATAATTCAATGGAGGAAGAAATGAGCATTTTATAATTTATTTAAGTTGCACATTTTGTTTGTTTGCATAATATTTCACAATTATTTTTGTGCGTTCAAGATTCTCTAAGTAAATTCCTCTACCACTAGTACTAAAATGAATAGCAAGAAAATGTCGGTGAATAAATAAGTAAGATTAAATTGTCGGCACAAGCTAAGAGATGGCATTACAATTTGCATACAACAAGTCGTGCTTGGTTTCCCACATATCACTGAGACAAATAACATAAGGGTAGTCTCACAAACAAACGCAATTGCTTAAAATATTTTATGTCATTTTTTTGAGTTTGCATTAAAAATCCTTAAACGGTCTTACAAATAAACGTCGTTTAAGTTCTGATTAGTTTAAAATATTTTTGTAAATTTTCAAAACTCGATGAGTGGGAAAGGCAAAACAAGATCAGAGCTTACCTACACTCAATTTATTATTATTGAGACAGTAAGTATTCATTCCACCATCATTAATACCATCGACTTAATTATCTGTTTCGTATGGTAAAAAATAAAGCGTCTATGAACTATTTTTGAACAGCAATAGAATATAACTATTTTCGTATAGCAGTGCCTTATTCATACATTTTAAATAATATGTTGTTTGAATTTTTAATGCACACTTTTACCATGTATTTCATTCAAAAAAATAAGTTTCTGAATATAATTTAACGCTCACGGCAATACGCTTTTCTCTCCAGGTTCCAATCTCAGAATTAGCGAATAAATCACAACATTGCCGCTTAAAAATCTTTAATGTAACCTAACCCTTACCGTCTGCTCCACGTCTGGGAATCAAGAGAGTACTGAACCCAACATTTTCATTATATGCTAAGCTAGTCTTTAAAGATATTCAACGTATTAGCTCCTCAGCAGTTTTGCAAATGAAGCTTTTGTAATATGGCTGTTCATGAACTGCATAGTACTGGTATAATGTACTTTGTGTTAGCTACACTAATTGTTTTCTTTAACAGAGTACATTTTGGTTGTTTAACTCTAAATACTTTGGTGAAGGGTGTATAGAAGTTCGGTATGAATTTGAGTGTATTATTATTTGTTCCCGAGATTTTAAATTTATTTATTAAAATGCTTTTTGTTCAGCGAGTTATCTGGGGGCACGGAAGTGCCCCCGCAAGTCGAGCAAAAAAAAAGCGGCACGGCCGTAACATCCTTTTCTCGAAGCAATTCGGGCTATTTTTGACACCCCTATAATTTCGTAGTGGATAAAACAAGAAGCCTGGATTTTCAGCAACCAATCAGTCATTGTATAAACACGGTATATTTAAAATTTCAGTCAATTTGAACCAGTAGTTTAAGAATGACAACTTGTTAAAATTTTGAATTTTGTCACTCACTGATTCACTGACTCACTGACTCACCGATCATCAAAAGTCTAAGGTACTTCTAGCAGACTTAGAAGCTTAAAATTTAGAGTACAAATAGGGTTTAGTGTCTTAATCATGGGAAAAATTCAATATTTTCTAATTTCGGTCCAGTTTTCTAAATACACCAACTGCAACAATAACTTTGTAATCCCATATAAATGTATAAGATTACAAGGTTACATTTGCAGTTAATGAATTAAATTATTATTTCTGTAGAAAATAAAATAAATAGGTGTAAATATGTATCTACTATATGAGACATAACGGGAGGGGGTATAGGGTGGGTAAGGGTGTTTAGCCCATGAAACTGAACAACATTCCCATAGGAAAATATGTTGAATTATGAAAAAAATACGGCTTTCCATACAAATTGGACTTATGTTTGCTCTATTCGCTCTACAAAAAGAAGTGAGATGCCATCAAAAACATTCTGTAAAAACCTCAAGTCTCGCCGTAAAAAGTTGTGAGATCTATATAATACCAAGTCGATTAATCTATTAAGTCTCTACTTAAAGGACCTTCTGTCTTAAGTTATTACGTATGTTATTATCATGCCAATTTAAAAAAAAAATACCTTTAAAACAAATAGATCGACTTGGTCATCGCAAGAAAACACAAATTCGCCATTAACATTTCAGGAGCAATAACTTCTCGTCGTGCTGTGTAGTGTGATACATACTAATAATCAAATCATGCGATGGCCAGGTCGGTCTATTTGTTTTAGAGGTATTTTTTTTTTAAATTGGCATGATAATAACATACGTAATAACTTAAGACAGAAGGTCCTTTAAGTAGAGACTTAATAGATTAATCGACTTGGTATTATATAGATCTCACAACTTTTTACGGCGAGACTTGAGGTTTTTACAGAATGTTTTTGATGGCATTAGGTTTAATATGAATTTAGAGCGTTCTTAGCTAATAGTTTCATTTAGCTTTTTATTGTATTATATCCTTTTATTACCTGCGTTTTCTCGTTCTCCAATATGTTCCTATTATTTCTTTTTACACCTGAATTAAGTACATTGTGTATTTTCCTGTAGGAAAGCGAAGCCTGACGTAACTCATCGTGCTTCTCCAAAAGAATTTGGTCCGTCCCCAGAAAAATCGTAAGTATCATAAACATAGACAAAAAACAAACAGTCGAATTAATAATCTCCTTCTATTTGAAGTCGGGTAAGTGACTAACTGAGTAACTTTTGACGTGTGGCTCAATAGAATGATGTTATCAGTTCATTAGCATAAGGCGATATATTCACTTTTCCTTTCACAAAACTAACCACCACAGGAAATATTTCAACATTTTTATACGCCAAATAGTACACGGTTCGTTGCACTCTTTGAAAACAAACCAATAACTAGATATAATTTAGAAGTAAATAATTGTAACAAAGAATGCGCAGGAAGCCGTTTTGCGTCAATTTGTTGTAAATAAGTAAACCTTATTCCTTTACAACGTTACTTAATAGATTGAAAGTTTCCTTTCGAAAACAAATTATGAAACAACTGAAATATGGAAATGAATTATGTAATTGATTTCGGTGGATAACGTTATAAAGTTATTTTAAAATATAATGTTTAAAAGTTCTGCGTGAAGGAATTTAATAAGTGACCCTTTAGATTTTTATCGTCATATTATATCATATAAGTCTTCTAATACGATCGCAAATTTTAAATGAATTATGCTCATAGTTGAATGTTAAACTCGTTTATTAAAAACTTGTCAATGGTGACATAACTAAAGTTTTAAATAAATATTTCGAGATCGCTCTGAACAGTGCTCCAAAAAAAATGTGATAGTATAGTTTATATTTTTTATAAAAAAATATTTAATCCAAAATAAACAAAATTACTAACAATCCCGTACGCAAATGTAACTACGAATTACGAACTACCTCTAACAAGCGTTGCCATGGCAACTATTACATAATTGGACTGACCTATCCGAGCTTAAACATAATAACCTTCATCACGACTTGTTATGGGTAGTGGAATTCAGTGCTATTTTGGTCTCATTTATGAGGTTTTTGCTAACTAGTTTCTGAGCATACGAATATTTGGGTTGAAATAAACACAATTGTTTTCCCTGTGCTATGCAGTCGTTTAAAATTTTGCAATTCTCTCATTGCTTAGGAAGAGGTCACTTCTGTTTCGTAAAGGAGTAGCTGTGTCAAAGGTAGCTAACCGCCATTAAAGAAATAAGTAAGTGTAACTCTTTACTTTCCTCCTGCAAGGGTTTTCACCTAAAATAAGGGAGGTGTTGATTCTATCCATGCTGGCCAAGTGCCGGTTACCGATATAACCATTGTTAATCCTATAAAGAAAAACTTAATCAAGCTGGCGATGACTATAATTATTTTGGTATCTCTGATTTTTCCGATTTTAACAAAAAAATACTTTTATCATGGGAATAATTTATGAGCAATTGTGCTTTATTCCAGTTTACATTAAGCAAAACGTACCAGTTCATATCTCAGAGTAAAATATGAAACACTACTTTCAAACTACATAAAAACATACTTTAAAGTTCATTATAGTTTCCAGTAAGCTTAAGAACAACCATTTCCGAGATTAAAGCAAGAACGAACAACAAACGATCGCTAACTCGCACTAAATTAAGGTCTTTGAGAGCTTGTATTGAACATCGCTTTAAACCCCGTTTAAATAGACCAGAGTACGGTTTAACGTTTACTCCGGACAAAGCTTCGTTCATATACCGTGTGTCCAGCAGGTGATATTAGGTATTGAAAGGTTTTCTGTGGACATTTCGCTTCTTCAGATAATCGCGTAAGAGTGAAAAGTGTCTCATATAGATACTAACCGTTAGACTGTATAATAATTAACTATTTTCTGCCCACGACTTCGCCAAGGAGGAAAGGGTTTTCCAGAGTAGAAAGTAATCTATGTTAGTCTTGGTTATAAACAATTTGTGTGTCAAATTTCAAAAAAATCCGTCAAGTAGTTTTTTTCATGAAAGAGTCACAAACATTCATACAGACATTCATCCTCACAAACGTTCGTGTTTACAATATTAGTATGATAAGATAAGTAAATTATAAAAGTGATCGATAAACGATTTGTGGGTTTAGCAAACTTAAAGGGCACCAGCAGAGACACACACGGAATGCACGAGCGGGTCTTGAACGGGACGTGGACTGGTCATGAGCCGTTCCCGCTGACCGCTCTCGCGCTGCAACCTGCCTGCTTGTAACGGGAAACATACATACATCACAACGCTACCAGCACCACTCATTCACGTCTCAATTTTACTCCCACGTTTTGTGTGCTGATGCTTTAACAGCGAATTCTTCATAGATGGCTGACCGCGCATCATCATACATCATTGAGCACTAACCGTAAGATAAATAAATAAAAGTTAATAATATTTTTATCTGGACTGAAATAAAAGTTCGTGAAGAGCATTTTTTTATTACCATCTATGAAATCGGGCCACTAATCTAGTTCGTAGAAGTATAAAATGCTATTAGTATTAATATTTTACTACTTTATCTTTTATCATAAAGCTTTAACGAATAAGTACTAAGTAAATATCCTGATATTTATGCTTTATTATGCTCTCTGTTTGAGTATTCTCCACCATATTCTCGGTTTCAGTAATAATTATGGATGTACTGTACATTAAAAATATATAGCACATCCTCATCGTACTTTTAAATTAAATGTATTAATTCGAGTATTACCATTACTCAACGATTTTACAGTGATAGCTAGAGCATTACTTTTCTGGCTATAAACTATGACAATATTATTTTTTATGGATATAAATGCTGTTGAAAAAAATATACTTTATACATATTTTTGCTCTTGCCTGTACAGAGTTTACTTACAAAACATAGAATAAAAGTAATTTCACCAAAAAGCACAAAACACATAACAATTCAGTAAAATTCCATGGAAGATACACCAACAAACCACATGGCCGTAGAATTGCAGTATTTGTTCCCGTAAATTGCTCATGTGGCCTTGCGCCTACAAAACAACGAATGTGTACAACAGATTTGTGGAACAGAGCGCTTAGAGTGAATTGCATATAAGTACATTAGCCAAAGCACTGGGGTTTGTAAGTACCTATTTACAGACGAGTACCAGATTCAATTATAATTAAACATTCTAACGCTGCAGTATTGTGACGTCATGAGCGTGTTTTTGTAGTCTCTTTGTGTAATGAGTGCAGTATTTTCAAGAGAGGAAGAATAGCGTATGATTGTATGAAAGAATTACTTTTGCTAATGACATACGACATTCCTCCTCCGTTTAAGTTTGGTTTGCACAGAAATGTTACTTGTATACTAATTGTTTTTATTGGTTAAAGTATTCGCATTAACTGCTAATATTAAATTATAAGTAAAGGGATTCAGCACTTAAAAATATTTATGTCAGAGTTGATAACGTGAGTATCAGGAATTTGACGTTAAAAATGCTTATTTTTAATCCCTAAAAAGTAGCCACAATCCCTTTTAATGCATAGATCATCAACCTTTGGCTCTTAGATTTTTAAATGACCGACATAAAAAAAACGAATCCTGATATCTATGCCCTGAATGGGCACCTCGAAAATTTGTAATTTTATAAATGCCTTTATGCAAATTTAATCGCGGTAATAATACCCGTGCTTTCGTTAGCAACGTAACCTTTTAAGTGTAATGGGTTAAATCGAATTATTTCATGGTTCGTATGAATTGTCACTCACGCTCTTAATAGGGAATATTTCCTTATCATTGCAAAGCATGGCCAATGCATTTTTATGAGTAAACAAAGAGGGAAAAGACTTATCAGTCTATTATTATGTCACTTACTTTGCGTAAACAAATAAGCCCGGTTTCATTGCTTCTAAAAGTACCAATAAGTAAACTTATCAGGTGAAGTTTGAAAGATTAGTTTTGAAATATTTGTTGTCACTTTATCTATCGGACAGGTAACCTGAAACTTTTTCAGCTGTGAAACTGGCCCTAATCGTTCTTAAGTTTATTCCTATTAAAGTTCTACAAGTCCAAGCGTAATGTTCTATTTTATTGTTATTGAGATGTAGGTGAACAATTTTCACTCAAAAACATGAAAAACAATTTTCATACCAGAGTAATAATATTCTTTTGCTTTCATTTCTATCCGCATTAGATATTCTTCATTTCCTTCACATTGAATACTCCAAAAATACCAATAACTTTCTTTAACGCAGCCACAAATTTGTATGAAAAATGCATTTATTGATGTCGATAGCAATTCTTGGTTGCGGTGATACGGCGCCATGAAATATGCATAACGACGTTCTCTTCATGTGCACCATTTACATTTGCAATTGCTCATATATTTCGACTACGACGGTACAGTCAGTTTCAAAAATGTATCTTCTTCAGTGCCGTAGTTGGTTGTGTATTCGACTTACGAATACTTCGAACTTACAGCCTTAGGTTACTTAGGTTCGCCCTCTATTCTTTGAGACTTACTTACCTACAATAGAAATTCCAAAATGTGGATGTATTTCATATACCTCTGTCTAGAGTTTCGGGTAAAATAGGAGCAATATTTTGTGTGTAGACTCTTCCATATTTTAATTGTATTTTTTGTATGAAAATGTCATTTTAATTATTGCTTTTGATCAACAAACAATAGCCAGTGAAAGTAAAATTACTTTGAAGTTCACAGAATTAATTTTATTACTTAAATTGATAAAAATATTTAAAAAAATTGTGACACATTTCGACGCTGACCGTACGTAAAGAAGTATCCTTTGTTTAAAGTAATAATATTTGTGCAAAGCCGTCTCGAGGAAAGTTTAGGAAATATTTATAGATTTGCAAGTTTTTGAATAATACTTGGTTTCACTTGAACCCGTTCAGTTGTTGACCTATGCTGGTTGAACCCATAAAACTATCAAGATTTTAACATACGGATTTAAGAATTTTTAAGATTATTTACAATGGATATATATTTTAACTAAGCTAAAGTTCACAATAAAACATGCAATAAAAATTATTAAAATTTAAAAAGGAAAGGCGTATGTGAGAATGCAATATGCGTCGAAGTGCTGGCAGCCGGGAACTTTCCCAGAACGCTGGCAGCAGTGCCACGTTGTATGGCCACGCTAAGTAATTGCCAGCTTACCTTTTAAAGATTATTTTAAGCCTCGTCCTACAGTATCCGTCTTACTCGTTTTTATTACTTTATCTTATTAATTTATATAACGAAATGGGAATCGATTTCACGACTCTTGGTGGAATTGCATGCAGTAGTGTGACAAAAATACTGACCTTTATCACACGTCAAAAGTTGAAAAAAACGTTAAACACATTTGTAACGAAATACTTATTTCCAACTGAGATATATTTGACTTTAAATAACGCAACCTTTTTCAAAAAACCACGTCACGTTTATTCCAGTAATCAATACAGAGTCGGAATTTCTAAAATACAGTTGCAACGTAATATACGAGGGTTATACGTGAGGTAGCAGATGTATCGGTATTACTGACGTTTATTCGCTAGCGTTCCTTGTTTTTGATCTAGCATTCGTTATGGAACCTACGGAATATACTCGTAGTGTTGGAGAAGATAGATGTGCTTCGGAATAATGATTTTTGAGGGATAGTTGAATGAGTGTAGGAGTTAAAAATTGTGATGGTAAAATATTGGTTTCAAAAATAACATGAAATATTTATTTGACATATCAAACGAACAGCATTGTCTCATAGCATTGTTTAAATATTCCAGTAGATTTTACATTTGTGTTTGTAAAAGATTTCTATAATATATTTTTCAATCTGTACTCACTACAAATTATTAAGTTGCTAGTTAGATACTTGCTTAAACGTTGGAAGTCAAAACCAATAAAAAACACTTCTTCAAGAAAACTCTTCTCTTGTCCCAGAAGCCATAAGTAATAAAAATGGCTTAATTTATTTACTTTCAATCTGTTACATCGTCTCAGGGCTAAACTAAAGCAACAATTCCTCATAACAAACTTATCCCTTCAATGACTGGCTTTAGATATTTAACCACAAGAAACATACCCAAACGTAACATACGTACAAATAAATACGTGTAAACGATGTTAGCGCAAACAAGCATCACAATTCGTAAAGAACTTACTTGGAAAGTTTCACGAGTGCGGACGTAAATTCGAAGCGAGTTATCGGGACACAGTCATTCTCTGTAATGAGTTGCGAACTTACCTGCGGCTACAGTCGCCGACTTCACGAAACAAACACTGACGATCAGATTATGTTGTTTACACGTCTGTTGAGTCCATTTTGTAGGTTTCGGAGTTTATTAAAACTGTTAAGAATAATGCTTCTTTGTATTTTGAGACTTGTTTGCTTTTTAAATTGTGGTAAGTAGCTTGTTAGTCTCAAGTTTGCTATATTGTCGCTTCAAAATATTTCAGTATTTTTTTAAGCAATTTATAGAATAACTTGTAATATTATATTAAAATACCTTCTACAATAGTTTATTCTTTTTATCAATCTATTTAACCCATATTCGTGCTGATAATCCAAGCATTAACCTACGTAAAAGAAGAATACTGTGATCCAAAATGTTTTTGTTTTGGTTTACTAATATTTCCCCTTAGATAAAAATAAAAAATATGTCCGTGTGTATTTTTTATTAAATTAAAATCGGCATGGTAGTTGGTTGAAATGGATATGTGTCTATTTTAAAACGGATTCACAGCAAAATATTTGAACAGGTGCAATTTCAAAACTTATAATAATGCTCTCCAGTCACATTTACCCAAAATTGTTGATATCATTGAGGATCTGATGTCGCTTTACCAAGAATCTTTAACAAGCAAACAAAACTTTTCTCTTTATAGTATTAGAATGATATCGCAAATTCACAAATTGGTTTGCAAAATTTTGTTACGCTTGAAAACTTCTCGTCTATAACTGTATCGATTTTCTTTTCTGAATGTATTATGATGGCAAATAGGCACTGGTTTTGTGAGCGACGGACGCGAAGATAAGCACAAAAACCAAAACGACGGCATCACCTTTGCATTTTATTTAGCAACTTACGCTAAGAATTTGCTGCTTTTCCATTAGACTACTATCAAGATACATGGCTTAACTCGAAAAAGTATGATTATTTTATACGATCATTAAGGCGGTATAAATAAGTTTACTCGATGACAACCATCTATCGCTGTCAATGTTTTTATAAAATGCTACTACGCAACGCAGTATAAAGTTTAAAAATGCCGTTTTCCTTTTTTTTCTATTGACAATAATTAATAGATGTTAGTCCTCGACTTTCGATATTACCTAAGAGTCGTTGACCTTTTAAATCAAAGTGCGCTTCAACGACAGGGTTGAGACAAACAGCTTTTTAATACTTTTTTTACTAAGTAATAAATCTTTGATCGCACTCGAATTTTATTTACAGTCTTTAATTAAATCTCCAGGCGTCTTTAAAAATATTGTAGATAAGTTTATATAAAGTTAGATACATAGTTGTTTAGTCTCTGTGATTAATTTTTAAAGGTGACATAGAAAATTACAATATCGGTCTAATTATAATTGGCAATTAAGAAACAGTGAAGCTATTTTCAAAAGAAAACTTATCTATTCAGCTATTATAGAGATATAGTGGAGTGGTTTTAAGTCGTGAAACGAGCCATGAAAGTAATAATTTTCAAGTTTTCAACGATGAAATACTATAACGAGTACTTGTAGGCAGATAATTTTAACATTACGCTAAGCGTAAGCACCATAACCGTGATTGAAACTACAGACTACTAATTGCACTGCCAATTTGTTATAACAGCATTTGTTTATTAGTATAATTATATTACTTTAGTAGTACTCGTAATCGGCGGTCCTATATGACAAGATGTTTTAATGTCCTTACATACCTTCCTTGCCTCATATACAAATGACGCAAGGAAATTATGTAAAGATTGTATCAAATGAGATTGTTTGGTCTCTGCCTACCCATATGGGAAAAAAGGTGTATTTTTTAAAGTAGGTATCACTTTAAAAAATACACTGATACACAAAATTTACTAGTACACCAAATTTTTAGTTATTTTTTTGTTCTATTTAAACATCTCAAGAGTTCAAACTTGTTCTTACTTAATGAAGATAACTCAATTGTCACTTAGAGTTAAATCCTTAAGGGCTTAAGTCGAACAAACATTGAGCCTAGCTGTAATCTGAAACTTGTCAGACTTCGTGATCGTATTACACTCAACACTTTAAGCTTTTACTATTTTGTAACACTTTTAGAAACTAAATTTATTTCGATTTTTTGATAGTTTCATCACACGTGAGTTGTTGCGGCACATTTTTGACACTATCTCTATATTATCGCATCGAAAATGTATCGAACGTTTGACGTTTAGACGATAACTGAATTGAATTAATTGTTTCCTCATTTACGTTCTAAATTTATCAAATTCAATATTGATATAAAAAATATGATCGCAATTGGATGGGCTAACTAGTATTGCGTTTGAATACAATAAAATACTTACAAACGTTTTGAAAACAAATACAACAATTACCAATAAGAAAATGTAATGCATTTGTAAAGCCAACGCGATTCAAACATGGCGCGTTCCTAAGCTTTTCAGTGAACAATCTGATTAAACTGAGATCAAACGAAAACACTTTTGCCCCTTGTTAAACATTCTTATACGATGTTATGTAAAAGGGCTATCTTTGGACATTTTCATCTCAATAGACACAATTCCGACCCAAAAATATTTTCTTAATCTGATAGGGTATTTCTAGGGTATATTTTCACGCGTTGCTGAGAAGCCTCGAAATGTTTAACGCTTTGTATTTTATTTCGCCAGATAAGCGATCTTGATTTTGTTTTGCGAAGAATTTAACAAAATGATAACATTGTAGAACGGGGAAAAGACATTGTATATTTTGTTTCGGGGGTAAAAATAGACATAACCGTAAAAAAAATACAAATACACAATACATTTTTCTTAATCTATTATACCAATTATGTCGGACACTCAAAACGTCTGCTTCTAGTCCGAATAGGTGTTAAAATCACCACGCTCGTTTCATAATAAGGAAATAAAATTGCTGTCAACAGCATTTTGCAATATCAGATTGTGACAATGCATCATATCAGATGACCTTTCGTTTATTAATAGATATTCATGATCATATTAAACTGACCACAGATTGATAGGTCGTTGCTGCATTATGCATAAGCACGTGTTACCCTTTGCGTTCAACACGTTCAACCGATTGACGAGAAAATACTTTACGAAATTGATTTTTATCAGCAACAAATGGTTCGTGAAATATTCGATTTTTTAAGAATTCTTATTCTTACATCAAGAAAAATATTTCGATTAAATTCGTACGTATTTGAGTCTGTGAAATATGCGTTAAAAAAGTAAAAGAAGTATTTCACTTTGAAGATTTTTTAGACTAGTAAACTTAAATTTTACAATGGAAGTTTTTCGGAAAAATCATTATTTAATAACGTTTTTGGCCGCATAAAACGATTTCAGGGGTAAAAAGTATCTTCTGCGTTAGGCCAGGTTATAAATTATCTATGTGTGTTTCTGTAGTTTTTGTTTGAAAGAGTAACAAACATAACATACATCCTTACAAACTTTCGCACTTTTAGCATTAGGATTAACCCTGAAGATGTTTTTCTTCATATAACTTGTTAATGAGATGTAATGTCATATTTGACCTTAGATTCAAACAATAATTTTATAACTCATATCAAAATTCCAGTCTAGACTGTTTGTTACTTAGGCTTATTCTTAGTTTCCCTAAAAACCAACCACACGTCCGGATCGACCATCTGATCACGTGGGGGGCGGACACACGATAGAGAAATTTCTGGCGTGGCTAACGTGGCACTGGTGTAGCTCGGATTTTCTAATTGAGTATTTGTAGTTGCCAGGTTTTCAATGCGTTCAGCTTTTAGCTGCATTGAGGATTTTGGGGTCGCGGGTGCTTTGTTGGAAAATTCGAGTTATAGATGAGGAGGTAGGGATGTTACAAACCTCTCTACAAACTCCGGAGGAGGACTTTTGTGTCCTGCCCGGGATGGGAGTGTCCACTGGGAACTGTTCTCGGTGGATTCAAACCGCAAGCCTAGCTCAGTTCGCTGGGTTAGGATCGGGGACTGCTTCTCGGAGATTGGGGAGACAGCGGTTGCGAGGAAGAAAACCTCTATAAAAAATTACGGTTCTCTGCTCTGGCAGAGGATACAGGGGGACGGGTCCTGTGTAGCAGTTGTTGCGCAGGGTTCTTGTGGAGGACGGGCTCGGTGTGCACTAACACTGCCCCGAGCGGACAGGGGGCTGGCCGTCGCCGCCCCTGTCAACCGTCAAAAATCGTAATCCCGTTCGTGTCATGTTTACGAACGGGACCGAGGGCCTTGCCTTGACCGGCCGTGCCGCGAGGAGTAAACCTCTATAAAAAATCCCCTAGAAACTCCGGCAGTGGCGCCCCCGTTTGGGGCCTTGCGTGGTCGGGGTTCACTCGCTCTGCGAGTGGCTGGAGGGTAATATCAGCCACTAGCGGCCAACCCTGGGGTACCTCCCGCCCCCCAGCGGTATAAGGGTTACCGGGGTATGAGGCCACTGCCCCGGTGGACATAATGTTGCTCTCATACTCGTGGGAACTGAATGGAACCAAATTTATTAAATGAAAACGTTGTTGTGGAGGAGGAGAGAGGAAAGGCGACTAGTAATCTACCGGGTCGGAGTGGACGCGGTAGATTTGTATCGACAAGTCGCGGACGTAGCCAATCGTCGGGGCCTTCGGGCAAGAATTGGCGAAGTGAGTCGGTTAGCGACCTCAGCATTGCCGACTCCGGTTCGGAAAGGAGCGAGGTGGTTTCGGGCCCTCTGGAAGACCCTAAGAAGCGATACCTACGGAAGAGGCCGATTGTCGTTCGCGATGACTTCCTTGTACCGTCGGAGCCCGGAAGGGAGCAAGAGGCTCCTTCCAAAACTAGGAAGGTGCGGAAGTCAAAAAAGAATGAACCCGCAATGAATGCGGCTACCGAGCTACCTTTAGAGGCCTCCAGAGGCGATGCTGAGTCACTTATGAGTGACTCAGCCTGTTCAACGGGAGGAGGAGATCGAGCGCCTGTAGCACGGTCGATGTTGTCAACAGAAGATCTGACGGCTGCTGACATAGCCGTCAAGATTTATGACAATTTAGATGAGATGTTAATTGTCACAGAACATTCTCTCAATTTGAAGGGAGCGTCTAAAAAGCGATTGAAAGACGCTTCGAAAGCCATCAAAACCCTCACCTCCAAACTCTCGAGGAGGTCAGTGAACGAGGAGACACTTTTATTAAAATTTGAGAACCAACGCCTTCAGGCGGAGATGGACAGTTTGCGCCAGGAGATGGAGGCACTGCGACAGTACGTTGCAACGATTTCAGCTCCGCAAATTGAGGCTCGTAACACACTCCAGGGACGGGTGTCCCAACCGGCAGCAGTGGATTCAGCCATGGAGCGTGCCATCAACGACTTTCGGTTGATGGTCGACGCCAGGTTTGGGGCAATTGAGGCGCGGCTGCCTTCGGAGCCCCGAATGCGACCTCCGCTTGCGGCGGACAAAAAGAAAGAGGCGGCGCCCGTTGCGCCTGTTGTAACTCCGACTTCTGAACCTACCCCTGCCCCTTCGTCCCACCCCGCGAAGAAGGGTAAAGGAAAGGGAAAGAAAAGGAGGGATGGTCAGGTTTCCGATCCCAGTACTACTGCGTCAATTTCTATCGACGCCCCGGCTGCCTCACAGGACAGTTGGAGCACAGTAGTGCGCCGCAAAGGCGGCAATAAGAAGCAAAAGGCGGTCGCAGCTACTGCTCCTACTGCGGCTTCCAATAAAGCGCTTCTCTCAAAGGGGAAACCGAAGCCGGTAGCTGTACTTAGACCACCGTCGACTTCGGCTATTGTATTGACCCTGACCCCGGAGGCTCTGGCAAACGGGGTCACTTATAGGGCCATCTTGGACCGGGCCAAATCGGTCATTGTCCTAGCCGAACACGGCATTGAAAGAGGCTGCCAGATACGCGAGACCGCTACCGGCGCACGCATTTTGGAGATAGCGGAGGATCCGGAAGGTGTGAAGGCTGACTCCTTGGCCTCGGCTTTGGGAGCACTCCTTGGGGACGTCGCTAGGGTATCCAGGCCAGTTAAGTCCGCAGAGATGCGAGTACTGGGTCTGGATGACTCAGTTTCCCCCGAGGAGGTTTCGGCGGCTATTGCACGCGTCGGAGGCTGTAGCGTGGAGGCAGTCTCGTGTGGGGAGGTTCGACGGAACCCGAGAGGCCAGGGTACGGCCTGGGTCAGATGCCCGGTCGCGGTCGCCAATAAGGTTGCCGAAGCCGGCAGATTGTTGGTAGGCTGGGTGTCGGCTCAAGTTAAAATAGCCGAGCCCAAGCCCATCAGGTGTTTTAAATGCCTATGCATAGGTCACATACGGGCCAAGTGCGACTCTGAGGTTGACCGCAGCGAAGTTTGTTTCCGCTGCGGTCAGTCCGGCCATAAGGCAGCCACGTGCTCCGCGGAGCCAAATTGTGTTATTTGCGCTGCTGCCAAGAAGTCGGCGGGGCATAAGCTTGGTGGTCCGGCGTGTTCTAACCCCAGACTCAAATCGAGGGGGAAGAAGCCCCATTCTAAAACAAATGTAAAAGGCCGTGATGAGTCGTCTTGCCTGGAGGAAGTCGCAATGGTTGTAGCATAACTATGACCACATTGCGCTTCCTTCAGGCGAACTTGAACCACTGCGCCGCTGCTCAGGACCTGTTTGTCCAAAGCATGGTGCAGTGGCAATTACATGTTGGAGTAGTCGCCGAGCCGTACCGCATTCCTCCCCGCGATGACTGGGTCGGGGATAGGGACGGCTTGGTGGCCCTCTATAGACAGTCCATCGCTGGCTCCCCTCCCTTCGAAAAGGTAGCGAAAGGCAGGGGATGCGTGGCAGCGTCTGTAGGGACACTGGTTGTCGTCGCGTGCTATTGCACGCCAAACTGCCGCCTGTCCGACTTCGAGGAGTTCCTCGGAGAAGTCAGCAGGCTGGTGAGGTGGGGCCAACCAGCTCAGGTGATACTTGCCGGGGACTTTAACGCTAAATCGGCGGTCTGGGGTTCTCCGGCGACATCTGTGCGGGGCAAAGCCCTCGAAGAGTGGGCTACGGCTTCCGGGCTGGTCTTCGTGAATCGGGGCTCGGTCAACACTTGTGTGCGACATAATGGCGGTTCGATCGTTGATCTGACGATTGTCAGCGCTGCCCTCGCACGGCGTGTCCAGGGATGGGAGGTGCTGGAGGGGGAGGAGACTTTATCGGATCACCGGTATATCCGGTTTGAAGTTCTTCCCTCTCCAACAACATCGAATGTCCCGCGTCGAGCCCTGCGTGGTGCTGGTCCTAGATGGGTGTTGGGCCTGCTTGACCGGGAGCGTTTGGTTGAGGCCGCATTAGTGCAGGCGTGGAGCAGTCCGTCGGAGGGTCCTGTTGATATAGAGTCCGAGGTCGACGATATTATCTCCGCAATGACGCACGTCTGTGATGCGGCCATGCCGCGCTCTCGCCAAAGCCCACCGAGACGTCGGGCGTATTGGTGGTCACCGGAGCTTGCACAGTTGCGCGCAGCCTGCGTATCGGCACGTCGTCGATACGCCCGCAGTAGACGCCGCCGCCGCAATGAAGCCCGTGAGGCGGAACTATACGCCGCGTACGTAGAGTGCCGCAGAAACCTTACAGCGGCTATAAGGGACGCCAAGCGGATGGCTTGGGAGGAGTTTGTGCAAACGCTGGAGCTCGATCCATGGGGGAGGCCTTACAGGCTGGTGCGGTCACAATTACGTCCCTGGGCTCCGCCTGTGACGGAGAGTCTCCAGCCAGAACTCCTCCAACAAGTGGTGTCTGCATTGTTCCCGGATCGTGGAAGACATTCTCCCCCGACCATGTTGGCGGGGGAAGCAGTTCTGGATGAGGAGGCAGCTGCGCCAGAACTCAACCAGGCCGAGTTGCGTTTGGCACTGAAGAAATTCAAAGGACGCAACACTGCCCCTGGGCCTGATGGCATTCCGGGTCGGGTCTGGGCATTGGCCTTGCCTGATGCGCTTGAAGTAAGGGTACTGCGGCTGTTTTCCGCGTGCCTGGAACGGGGCTGCTTCCCCCGTCGGTGGAAGACGGGGAGATTGGTCCTTATTTCAAAGGAGGGACGCCCGCGAGATTCACCCTCGGCATACCGGCCCATCGTTCTACTCGACGAGGTGGGCAAGCTCTTTGAGCGCCTCTTGGCAGCCCGCCTCACAGAACATTTGGAGGAGCATGGACCGGACCTGAACGACCACCAGTTTGGGTTTCGCCGGGGTCGATCGACCATTGACGCAGTCTCGCGAGTGCGCGCTCTGACCAAGGAGGCGGTAGAGGGGCGAGGTGTGGTGGTGGCGGTGTCTTTGGACATTGCCAACGCCTTCAACACACTACCTTGGAGCTGCATTGAAGAGGCCTTGAAATTCCACCGCGTGCCGGGGAACCTGCGGAGAGTGCTGTCGTCTTACCTCTCCGACAGGTATATAGTTTACCCTGCGCGCGATCGATGGTGTCGGACGGCGGTCACGTGCGGTGTTCCACAGGGTTCGGTTTTGGGGCCGACGCTGTGGAACATTGGCTACGACTGGGCGCTGCGGGCTCAGCTCGAGACAGGGGTCGGTGTGACGTGTTATGCTGACGATACCCTAGTTACAGCCCACGGCGCCACTTATCGTGAAGCGTCCCTACTGGTCACGTCGGGCGTTGCGACAATAGTCGGAAGAATCAGAGCCCTCGGCCTTAAAGTCGCCTTAGAAAAATCCGAGGCCATAGCCTTCCATGGGCCTCGAAATGCGCCGCCAGCCGGGGCGCACATAGTTGTTGGTGGAGTTATCATCGGCATTAGCGGGGCGATGCGGTATCTCGGCATCGTCCTGGACAGCCGGTGGAGCTTCAAAGAGCACTTTCGGCGCTTAGCGCCTCGGTTGATCGGCGCTGCAGGAGCCTTGGGGCGTCTACTCCCGAATATCGGGGGGCCAGGTGGCGCCTGTCGTCGGCTCTACACAGGTGTAGTAAAATCAATGGCCCTTTACGGCGCTCCCATTTGGGCTGATGCGCTGCGCCGCGAAAATGTTGCGATCTTGCGGAGGCCACAGCGCGTTCTCGCCATCAGGGCCGTAAGGGGCTACGCAACTGTGTCTTTTGAAGCGGCATGCGTCCTCGCGGGGACTCCTCCGTGGGATCTGGAAGCCAAAGTCTTGGCGAATGTTTATCGCCAGACAGTGGAGGCTAGATCCCGGGGGACCGGTCCGGAGCCGGAGGCCATTGCACGGTGGAGACAAGAGTCTAGCCGTGATGTCCTCCGGACCTGGACTGAGCGGCTGGAGGAACCGAGCGCCGGGGTGTTAACCATCGGCGCCATTCGGCCGGTCCTTGTCGAGTGGACGAGTAGAGGGCACGGTGTCATCACCTATTGCCTTACACAGGTCCTTAGCGGTCACGGCTGCTTCGGCCGATACCTGTGGAAGGTGGCACGGAGGGAGCCGACGGCAGAGTGCCATCATTGCGGCGCAGTGGAAGACACGGCAGCGCACACGCTTTCGGAGTGTGCGGCGTGGACTGAACCGAGGGCGCGCCTCGTTGCGGTGGTGGGCGCCGATTTATCGCTGCCGGCCGTCGTCAGGGCCATGGTTTGCGACGCCTCGGCATGGAGGGCGATGATCACCTTCAGTCAGGAAGTGATGTCGCGGAAGGAGGAGGCCGAGAGGGCGCGCGAGGTTGATCCCCTCGCCGCCCAGATGCGTCGCCGCCGGGTAGGTCGTCGGCGGCTGGCGCACGATCGGCGCATTCCCCCTTAGTGAGGACCTTTGGGCGGCGGTTACGGGGACACCGCCGTCCAGTTAATAGGTCCTCTCGAGGGTTGCTGATGGGCTGTTGTGTCCGGCCTATCGGCATGTGGAAAAAGGGTGCTTTGGGCAGCCTCTGTGAGGGACCCCTAAATTGGGGTATCCGCGTGGCGTGCGGCTTGCGGTACATGCTTCGGCAGTTATCCCGCCGCACGCCGCCACAAGCGGCCGTGAGGATACACGTGGCGGTTTAGTGGGTATGCCCGCCCTTCTGGCGGGAGAGCCCCACATAACCCTGCACTCGACCCAGAGTGCAGGTGTATGCATAAAACATTAGCCACGTTAAAAAAAAAAAAAAAAAAAAAAAAAAAAAAAAAAAGGCTTATTCTTAGTTTTATGACAGTTTTTATATTAGTTTTTACTCTTGTACATTGTTTTAAGTTTTTCACTTAACAAAATGACAACGCACATTATTAATCAGAAGATTTTAAATATTCTCATTCTACTTATATTTTTAGAAGCAAATATCAACTAAGTTATTTTATATTTCAGTTTGACTAAAAATAAGTACATCAGTAATTTGCTACTTGCTTTAATGGGGAAAATGGCATTGTAATACAAGCCCGCTGATGTTTTAGAAACAAAGTTGAAGCAAAGTAGTTTTCAATCAGCATTCGGCCAGCTTTGTCAACTTTAAGGTAGGTATTTTAATTTTAAATATATATTATTTATTCGACAAAAGTTTAACTTAGCTTATTTTTAAACCCCGATCCAGTAATTAAAGACTCTATTCGACGCTAAAACCATTCCAGGAACACGGGATTAGCAAAACAACCGCTAAGGTAGCATTGGATTTCAAAGCTAATAAAATGATTTCCGAGAATCAGTCGAGAATTTTCCATTTAAAAACCAAGAAAAACTTATTACGATAATTTGTTTATGAGTTCCGCAAATACTTTCGAGTAAGTTTGAGGAAAATGTTGATATTTTTTTAGGAAGTGGTTTTGGTTACTTTTGAACCCGCTTCGGTTTTTATTAATATCTTGTTTGAATCCCTCGAAGGATTAGATATAAATGAATTGATGTATCTTTTTTCCCTTCAACTTTTTGTAGTTTTGGTTTATTTTTAGTTAATTCATGCGGCACGTTTTATAGTACAATAGGCATTCGTTTCTCTATTTAACTAATATTTGAAATATATTTGTTTCACAGAAAAATAGTGGAATAGGTGCGATTGGTGAATAGTTTAGATTCTTTTTGACTCCTTTTTTAACATATACTTAGTTGCAGGACATAGCTGTTGGCAGTTGGATAAACAGCAGTTTGTTTTTCGATAGAAGTACGTTATTGCATGCACTGTATCGACCCAAGAACAAAACTATGAACGAATAACAGCAGAGATACCTTTTAATCACAGCGATATGAATTTTCCATTTGTATTGAATATTATTTAACCTGTTCGCGCGTCAGATAACCCGGCTTTTAATTTCATAGCAATGTTCGGTAGATGTTCTGCTTTTTCAGTGACTAGTGATGCAGAAACAACGTCGAGGAATAATGATTTTCATCGGTAATAACGAATATGGTTTTTACTTTTTATGTTAAGTTTATGTATATCTTTTAAAATATACATCATGAATCTATACATATAAAACGGTTCAAAAAATCAATTAAATTAAATTCTTTTTTCTTCTTTTAGCAGACATAAAAACTTTTAGTATAATATAAACAGTATTTTTTCTTACTAGGCAGTCAAAATTTTAATTGAGGAAAAGTGAATGCCAAGACATTTTTTTTAACACTTATACATTCTTTTTACTTACATAATTTAGTTTTAATGCTATATAGTCCGAAATTGGGTAGGATGATGCATTTTATAATTATAAGATAGCTTGAAGCTTCCTTTTCCTAATATTAATAAAATCTTTACAGGTATATCGCTTCATACCTTTACATTTACGCAAAATGAGACCAGCAGATTTTATAACTCGACTTAAAGACGTCAATATTTCAAGTTGTTAGTAAAAACTTAACGTTCCTTCAGACATTTTTCATAAAAAGGCTTGTCACGTTCAATAATAGGGAGGAAGGCCTTATGAAGTTAGAGCGAGGTCATTTCCTTATTATTGTTTTTTTCTTACACTATCCATCATGACGCTTTGACTGTTTACTAAAAACGTTTTTAGCGTTCAATCATAATTGTTGAGAATTTTCCTTTCAGCAAGAGTAATTTGACACCTCAAGCATACATATTTTCCTCCATTCGTGTGCAGTTGATTAAATTTGTGTGTTTTGATGTTTCGCTTATTTTCACAGAGCGTGGACGTTTGTAACTAGGAATTGTCGTGACTATCACATTAAATACCAAGTAATAAAAGATTTGTTCGTTTTTCGCCCACGTTAAAGCAAATCTTTATTTTTGGAATGAGTGTTAATGCTACAAGTCCATAGAGTCAGAAATGTAATTCCTTGTTTGTTAAATACCTACTACTCGTCTTAGTAAATACAAATCTTGAAGCAGCAACTAAATACAAATCTTGGAGTAGAGTTAAATGAAACTAATGTGTACTTTTAATGTTGCAAAATTCACCTGTGTGTAAAGTTCAATGACTCTCGAGCTAGCTATTTCAACGATATCCCATTCACATCAAAATTGAGGTCAGTACCTCAGAGAGCGTTACAGAAACCCCTTCCTTTCTCATCATTAACCCATAAATAAACTACGCAACGTAGGGAATCTCTATGATTCCCCACAGAGGGCAGCACTGAGCGTTCCCACAGGTACTACCCATTACACAACTAAAACTAACTTGTGCTTTTATCTACGAAATAAAGTCTCTTTTAACTTAGAAACTCGGATTCAGACTTGAATGTGTGCCAAGTCTCCAAATGTACTATTTCACGAGTGTAGAATTTATGAATGGATATGCAATCAATTGATGGAATCGATATTCCATTAGGTACGCTTTTAGAGATAGTGTTTTTCATGGAATTGTGGATTGGCCTTAGACTGAGACCATTCATTTTTCGTAATTACAGTGCCAGATTACAAAGGTCGTGGGCTCTATCCAACTCGAAGTAAATATTTTATTCTTATGATCCTCGTTATGCATTTTTGGTCTATTTATATTTTGTAAGATTTTTCATGTCTCTACAACAAAACTTATTCTTATAATTTGGAATTGCCTAAAAACCTTCCGTGACCCCTTTCCTTCGTTTTATAAATCCCTAAACTTTATTTTTTTTACCTTTTCAAATTAATTCAAACACCTCATTCTGCATTAATGTCCTATTACGTAAGCATAGTATTGTAAATCTTGTATCAAACTCAAACAAGATTCAATTTGTACTTTCCATTTCATTGCTTCGCAGCAAATGTATTTGCGAGGGCGTATCAAATCTACTAATATAACAAAAGATATTATTAACTACCACAACCTCTTGTTGAGATTCTCAAGAATGTATTTGCGTATCCAAAAATAGAAATACGAGAGGAATAATCAAAGAAATAATTGAGTTAATGGCATTTATTGTCGGAGAAAGGTTCTTAAGAGGCAACCTCGGACTGAGAAACGCAATACAATCTTGTACTAGATGAAATAGCTAATAAAAGCTACTAATTGTGTTGGCAGTGAAAATGTAAACGTACCTAAGTGTAGTATAAGTATGTATTTTTGTTGGTTCATTCTAATCATCTAATATATGTCCCTGAGTATGGGTCGGTTCATATCTGACGTCGCGTATCATCCGGTCGCGTAACGCCAGAACAGGAAAATGTATAGAAGAAGACTCGAGCGTTCACTTTCAACCGATGATGCGTCGGTGCGAAGCCCATAGCGTTAAGCTACATTCGACACATCTTCCGTCAGAAGTGAACCGACGCTTAGTTAGATGCCGGTACTGCAACAAAAGTCTCGGACATTTTTATCATTTTGTGAATTTAGCTCAATACGTGCTATGTATTTAAACATGCTTATTGCTTACATACTTATAAATTCTCGGTTAATTTAATTGATACAATATATAACTCTACTCTGTATTATATGAAACATGTGAAATTATTAGCGTTATCAGACACAAGAGTTAGTTCTACATTTATAATTTAGCATAAAATTTAAAACTTTTACTCGAAACTACAACTAACGTGCAGCAGACATTTAAACAAACTGAATAAAACTACTGCGATTGCTCATCAGTAACAGAAGCGAAATTAAATTAAATCTGAACACACACTGAATAATAAAAAACTAAAGAGGTCATTGACCTGTCCAAATGTACGTAGTTTTAAATTAAAAACAATATATTTTACAGAATAAAACCACACCAGTTGTTTATTTCAACTGCTAAATACATTTACAAAGGTAACAAAATAAAAGTACGAATTTTGTTTGAATGTAACGTTAAATAGTTTTGCAGTGATTTAATAAAACTGGATGAAATAAAAATAATAATATAGTTTTTGTATTTACTTATTTTCAATGAACAAAACTGATAATGTAATTATGAGTATAAAAAACCTATTTACTACTATCGACAACCGGCTAGTTAAAGACAAATTTTGCTTGAAAATCTGATCAGCGCCTCTCGTGGGTTACATAGGAACTAATTTGGAAGTACATTTTAAATGTGAGACTTTCGATGCTTGATAGTTTAGACTGTAGAAAATTGCGTTACAAAAGCTTGCATATTATAAGTGCAAAACTGAAGAAACGCTCATTCATAATAATAAAAAAGCAGCAGCCCGTTACCCTTCAAATTAAACTTTCTTATAAATTCTATTAGCAACGTGCGAATGAAGCATAGTTTTCTTCACTTAGGTGCAAGTTTCAGCCGTCAAAGAAAATATCTTTTCTTTATTTTCAAAGCGTCTATGCTTACAAAAGAAAACTTTAGTTACAATGAAACTTTGACTCAGATTTGTGGCAAAAAATCTTTGTTCACTCACTGCAACGTTTTGTAAGAAAATTGTATACTTAGTGAGCACATTCAATAACAGTTGGAAAACAATATTTTCATTCATTAAAAAAATCTAACGAGCAACGTTTGATTTTTTTAATGAATGAAAATATTGTATGATTATGACTTATGTAAGAAATCGTGCCATAGTTTTCTCAAGTAAGTATCGTTTTCGCACTAAAATAATATCTACATTTTCTTTGTTGTAAAAATATAGTTAGTAGCATCGTCGGTCGTAAGAAAGTCCTTAATTTACATGCAAAATGTAAAGAGCAAATAAAGTCAGACATATTTAATTTCGACAAATATTGTATACTTCAATGAGTAATAATTTGTTTACAATTAAAACAATGAACCCGTAGGTCACCCGTCACAAGCACAGAGGGCAAAACTTTCATTTAATTCAGAAGGCAATTTCCGCAAATTGTCCTTTATAAGTTACTTATGAGACAAACAAAGGTACGACAACAAAAGGACGTCGTCTAGCCGTAATCGTGTATTTAAATACAAATACAAGATGGTCGCACAGCTGAGAATACGAGATTAAATTAGCTTATGACTTAACATAATTTGTGTTAGTAGTTTAGTAAGTAAACTAATCTGAACAAACATGTTATAAAATTAAGGTCACAGATTTGAGGAGACAACATCACTTTGTTACCGACAAGAAACTCGCTCTGTACCGAAATTTGTGCCAAGGAAGGGAAAAGAGATGCTCTTAAAGATCGCTGTGATATCACAAAACTCCAAATATAATTTTCGAAAAATACTTTCACTCAAAGCCTTACCCCTCCCTTATTACGGGAGGAGACCATTGCCCAGCAGTAGGGTGTTAATAGGTTAAATTATTTTTTTTATTTAATTTTATTAGTTTTAAAAATATATATTTGTAGAGCAAACATTAAAAAAACAATAAGTAAAAACCTCGGAGGTTTTAGGTCCGTTTTACGAGCACTGCGCCAACCTCAACTTAGGGTCAGACACGCATATATTTTACGGTGAGGTCCCAAATCATAAACATGCTTGTTTGACTCCTTGTCTACATAAACCGGGACAGGTCAAAGTATAACAACGAAGTGACGTAATAGACAATAATTTTTCACTTGTTGAATTTTTTACTATGAACCTGTTTGGGTTCACTCACACGGTCTCTTTGAATGTTTTACAGGAGTCTCCACTCTGTAGCCACCCTTCGAATAAATGATTCATGACCTGACTCGTTGCTGTGTCGGAATGACGCTCAGTGTTGTTGAAAGTACCGCAAAAGGGCTGTATAAATCCACTGCGATGTTAACCGAGATCCTTCAAACGTTGGCTAACTTTTAAAGCGGTATTTTGTATTATATTGCAAGGCTTAGCCTCAGCTTTGAAGTTTTTACTGGTATAGTTCTAAAAGATAACTTTTGAACTAACTTAGATCCATTTTCCGAAAGACTGCAACAAAATTTTCTTTAATGCAATAAATACATCGCCCCGAAGAGACTATAAATAGCAAATGAAAATAATCACGTTGGGAAATTCCATTTGAGCACCTTCTTAAAGTAAATACGTGCTTGAAATAAAAGCTTTAACATAAACTGAACGCATCAAAGATCAATTTATACCATTAGCGGCAAAAACTCGATTTGAAGTTGTGTATAATTTTATAACAACTAAATAGAAGTTGATCTATTTGCTACTAGTTTAGTAACTAGTGCAGTAAAATAATAGACAAAAACGATTTCTACCTCGTAAAGTAACGTAAAATTCGGTACCAGTATTTGTCAATAGAAATAACTGCCGTAAAGCCTTCAAAGGCTGTTGAATGACTTGATCAAATATGACACCGGGTTGACAACTAACATGTACATAACTTTTATCTTCTATTGAAAATTCTTCCATGACATCTTATTTCATATTTTTTGCTATTATGAAAATTGTGGTAAAATAGAACAAAACAATGAAGAACAATGGAGTCGCGGCATTTTTATTCTAGCTATATTTTAGTCAGAGCTCGGAAGTAAACCAACAAGTTATCTTAAAAGCCTTGAAGGAGATTTATTTTAAGATATTTTATATACATACTGTATGCAGCAAGTACTGGAGTTTATTACCTGTAAAAGAAAGTAAATATAAGTTTATGGTGTAGAGTGTTGCAGATCAAAAATATCGTTAGACATGTTTTATGAAGCAAAATTAACTTTTTTATTGAGAGAAATTGTTACATTTTGAATGTCAATTAAACATACTGCAATGATCCTGTTGCACTTACATGTAACACTGTAATATGTAAGGACGTTCGCATACAAGTATTCAGGACACTTTAGGAAACTTTAATTTACATATATGATAAAAAACACATTGCATCACAAAGTTACCTAAAGTTATTTATTATGTCATCTAACATTTAAACAATGTAATATTAGCTACTCATTAGTAATCAATACTTATTAGCTTTACTTACAGCAGTACTTGTTAACTTCATCGGCTTTTGAACTAATTCAACTAATGCACAACGTGTTATATTATCCAATCAGTACCTAAGTACGGACTAATGAACGGCGAGATATTTTAACTAATCAGCGCAATTCTACCAAACCAAACAATTTTGCTTACTGTTATTCAATTTCTATACAAGATACAAGTTTCGAAGACACGACTATGTTACTAAAAATGTTTTATAAGTAGCCAACAGTAATACACACTACACAGCATATAAGGATAGAAATTAATACCCAATATTAATAACCATTATTTTAAGATCCCTTTGTTTATTTTCATTCATAAGCCGTCTTCAGCTAGAAGCTTCGAAGTTGCATCATTATTATACTTAAATGTAAATGTAGGTGAAATTCAAAATCTCTTTTCAATCCTCACTCAAAATTATCCCATTCAATTTTACCAGTCACCGCAAAATACACCAGAGCTAAGCTACCTTATTCTCGTATTCAGAATCAAAGGGCATTTGATCTGTCTTCAGAAATATCAGTTGAAATCCTTGGCCAAGATTTCGCTTAGATTCTATTGTTATGAAATCTCGCCTCTGTGTGTGGCTTATGGTCTCCAAGCCACTTATTTTGAGTGCAAGCTTACAGCTTAGAGTAAGGATCAAATGTTTTTGTGCATCTTCATACAAAGTTATATTATCACTAGCTGACCCGCTCAACTTCGCTTGCGTCACATAAGAGAGAATGGGTCATAATTTTCCCCGTTTTTCTAATTTTTTTTAATGGTAATCTGCTCCTATATTCTCAAAATTATTTATATCTCTTAATATAACGAAGTCGCGCTAAGGCATATCCGCCATTAAAACAGTTGCCATGACAACGGAATTTTGTTATTTCAATGTCATTATAATGTTGATTATTCGCGACGTAGTTCGCCACCTGAATTTTCCCGGGAAATGCGTCATTTTCCCGGGGTAAAAAGTAGCCTATGTCCTTTCTCGGGTATCAAAATATCTCCATACCAAATTTCATGCAAATTGGTTCAGTAGTTTAGGCGTGATTAAGTAGCAGACAGACAGACAGACAGACAGACAGACAGACAGACAGACAGACAGATAGACAGAGTTACTTTCGCATTTATAATATTAGTATGGATTTCATTAATGTTTAAAAGTATGAAGTTTGATAAACTGAACTATGTGTTTTTTAAATATGACTACTGCACTAAAAACATCTTGTAATTATTATCATTTTGACTTAAGCTGACAAATGAAGAACACAAAATAAAATCAAACAGAAACGATATTTGTAGATCACAGAAACACGAGTCAACCGATTCTCAAGTTGAACTTTGTAAAGTCAAAAGATCTGACCTAAAATGAAAAAGCAAGCATAAGGAAGTGTTCTAATTTTATAAGGTGAAAGTACTATTTACACAGAACGAAATAACACTTGTAAAAATATCTCGCAAACATTTTCCGTTGACTTGGGGCGAAATCTGCAGAAGCAGGGAATCGCAATCTACTTGAATGCTAATTTGTACGAACGTTTGTTAACGCTTTTTTCAGCAAAAACGACAAATGTAATTCCGTTGTTTACTCAAACCATTTAAAATAACTATACACGTAACCAATGCAGTTTATATACTATTTGCATTTATTGAACATTGAATTCAGTCTTTATTGTGTTAGCGTTTTATACAATCGTATTCAAACTGGTGAATTGATATGTGCCAGTTTTCATTGATTTATTAGAGTAAAATATGCTCTATATTAAAATTTAATTAAATACACAAAGTGATGTTTACTTCGAAATGCTATTCTAAAAATGAATAATTTGTTTCGAATGCAACATGAATCAAGTCTTAAAAAAGAAAATTAAAAACGTTTTCGATATTCATACATTTAATACTGTTACATGATGGTTGAGTTGGTCACGAAGCGTCTACCATTATGCGCAAAGATCCTGGTGATTCCCAAACGTCAATAAAATTGCATTTTCATACATAATATGTGCCTTACAAGACGTAGCCCGATTCTCTAATGTTGGTACTATCGAGTATTGAGAGCTTGACATTAAAAAATAGTACCTATTGTACCTAACTACCTACGATGTCTACTAGTTGATCGTAGAAAAAAAAATCTCCTTAGGTTTCTTTGTACGTACGCATGTTAAACAGTTTTGTCAGTTGAAATCCACAAAGTGACACAAGTGCAATAAAAGAAAAAAAGAAAAGGTCATAGGAAATGTTTTAGGTTACATGCTTGCAGCTAACTAACTAAATCTCTTTACGGTAATTTTATTAACACCGAACAATTACTTTAAACTGATGTGGCTACGTTGGAATAAACATAAAATACGTGCTGCAAATAATTGCAGTTCTACGAAACGTGAAACCTAATATTTGGGGGTAGATAAATCTCTTCGATATGGTCAGAAGGGATTAACAACTGTAACACGATTCCCAACTTGGGAGATAATCGCTTAGCTTATTACGATTTATATTGTTCAGTTGAATTTCAGGTTAGAACAATTAGCCTGAAGGAGTATTAAGTGTTTGTGTATGCATTTGTGTGGAACGTTCAAATGCAAGTACTGCTTAATACTACATAATTGGTACTGTAAATACAAAAGGGAATTACTCCTTGGACACACCACAGAAGGTTATACTGCACAGTTTGTATTGTAGTGTCTATAATTTGGTTAATATTCACAAACACCATTTAGTCATGAACTTAGATGTGAAAAAAAGAAATAAGTATGTTTGGAATCATGACGCAAATAATAATTTTGTATGAGAGTCAAATACACAAATCGCGGCTCAGCAGTGATTGTGATTGTTAACCACGTTAACTATTGTAACTATTTTATTTCGTTTATATCAGTTATTGTTTCACTTAGTTTTTTTTTTTACTGTATTTTTATTCTATAAGACCAAACTAAAGTCACGTACCAAAAGGGTTCATCAAGTTAGCATCGTTCAATTTCTCAGAATGTGTTCCAGTACGGAGCGGAGTGTGAGTACTTATGAAACACGTAAAATTATAAGGAACTGATAAAACTGATATTTTACAGTACCACAACCGCGCGCCAAAATTTCATTACGATTTTATTGCCACACAATTCCGAAAAGGCTGATCAAGTTAATTTAGCTAATTGAAAAGTAAATGTACGTGCTTTTCCTGACAGTACGAAGGCCAAAGTCGACCCAAATCAGTCGTGATAAGGACACCGTAGTAAGCAAATTACAATTCTCAAAAAAAATCCTTAAGGGTATTTCGGCGAAGCTTATAATTGTTCAAATTCGATTTCATTATTCTTCATTACAGTCCAACGGAGAAAATTCGGAGCTACAATAATAATTTTCCATCAAATCTAATAGATCTTATTTGATGAAAGGAATAAATTAAATTTTGAAGGACTGGACTCCCTCTCGATATTCATGGCGCTTATTGGAGACACTTTTCCCTATGAAGTGTTTCATTTATTTCGAAAAAAACGAAATTGATTGGACTTCTAAGTGGTTAGATTATTTTTAAGTAGATTTTTTATAGATTCTATACGAAAGCGTGCGTATACGAAACAAGCATTAAAAAAACAAATTAACTTTTTGCTGAACACAGATTACAAAACATATTGAAGATTAAAAGTTGATTTGTATTTCGGCTGATGTAATCTAACTTTTTCATAAAATGACTTACTCATGTATTCTGTAAATTGGTGCTGGACTTAGCAGACTCTAGATTGTAATAAAATATTTTATAAAGTAGCCGTAAGAGATGATAAATACAATTGGAGCTGCGAATAGACTACGAATCTCACTAAACTATTTCAAACGTAGTCCGAATTTATACAAAGAAAAACATACCTTATTCTATTCCAAGTTAATCAAGATTTATTCAAGTGTCAATCGTAATGTTGGCAAAGGATTAAGCCGAGCGGAGTGAAAATATTTTCTCTTAAAATATTACTATGAAACTGTTTAACTAGGCGAGAAGGATAACCTTCCAGTCTTTTCTGTCCCTGGATACTTTAGCCGTCTAAATTGGAGTTCCTTGTTAAGCCTACTTAAAGCGGTTAGTACTTAAATTTTAGCTTAGCAAGCCCGAGTGAGACGCGACCTAAATAAACTAACTAAGTTTGTTGTACAACAGACTTAGGGCCCTGTTGTGTATGTAAACTTATCTTCGCGGTCTTTTACAATGTTTGGGGGAACGTGACCGCTGAACAGTGGATGTCGGAATTGTGTGGATTTACGAGCCGGCTTATAAGGTGGTCATTTGAGGACTGCTACTGTTGAGTGACTTCAAGGAATGTGTTGTTTAACGACGGCTTGGTTACGCCTTACAAATTTTGTGCCTTTACTGCTTACTGCTACTGCATTTTAAATTTAAAAGACGCAAAAGCGTGCGAGCATATGCGCTTAAAAAATTTAGACCAATGTCTTGCTAATTTTATGAACTAAGGAAGACAAAAATCTGAGTCGGAATACAGATCCAGACGTGATAAATTATGTCACGATTTATTTTATTCAGTTCCTGTATTTTTTATTTGAATAAAATGTTAAAACATTGTTTTTATTAAGTATTCGTATACTTTCTTTATTTATAAACGTATGGTTTTATAAAACAAACTAGCAAAACTATATTCGGTTGCCAAAATATCAAACGACCAGATTCGCTTCCACTTTGTTTACAGTTCATCTATACGAAAAGCAAAGTTTATAAAAACATTGACATATAGCCGAAGCACGAACAATGTATTGTATCAGGCTTTCAGAGATCAGGTTAAGCCGTCATGCACGTCCGTGCCTGGCAGCGTGCTAAGCCGTTGATCCCTCTTGTCAGGAACATTTATATCGTGAGAGTGTTTTTCTGTAAACAGTAGAATATCGAAGTGATAATTTATTTGTTGAATTACAATAATAGTAGAATTGTATTAAAATTTATATGATAACACTTGTTTTCAATACTGGTATAAATAGTAAGATATCTTTGAAATGCTTTTGCAAAACAAATTTCCCTTTTGATATGCATTCTAAAACACGGAGGCTTCTACCGAAAATTTTGTGTTTTAATCTATAATTAAGTATGAAATGTATAGATTTTTAACAAGTGATTAACTTCATATTGCTTGTTTATACAAGCAGAGACAAATAATATGCAGTTTTGTTATTAAACGGTAGCTGAAATGTATAGAAATGCGTAAAATAAAGTCTATTTTAAAATTCTAGTTTAAACTTCTAGAAGGAAATTGTAAGTTTTGATTACTTTTAGAAAATTGAAGTGAGTATCAAACGGTGTAAGTTTAAAACCCGAACTACTTTGATTCTAAAGCTGCTTTAAAATTTCATATTCAAAACGTTCAGAAAATTTTCGTAACAAAATATAATTTTAAAATATTTCCAATATAAGGCCAAAATGCAAGGACTTCGTTAAAATTGTTACGTCATGAAATAATAACTTAGCTCATAAATGATAGTTTCAACGTAAATCGGATCACTTTCTGCAAAGCCGTTAACTATATAAATTTTGCTGTTTTTTGTATTAGTATGAATTATTATTAGTACAAAGTTATGTGAATATATTTAAAAATTTAAAATCCGATAAAATCCAGTATAATAACGATCACGGTCAATCAACTCTGAAATTTTTGTTTTTAACTTACATTGTATGTTTGATTTCGCACTTTGTGCGTTAAATTGCGAACAAATAACAGTGTCATTAAGCTTAAGGAAATATACATATATCAATTATAAAGCAATCAACATTCCAAGATTTATAGGGTCACAAGGTTGAAAATAAAACACTAGTACAGACTCCAAGGTCGAACACGATGGGTTTGCTTGGCACTTCAGCCAATTGACCTTCCAATCATGAAAGCCAGTATTCAATGAACTTAATCATGGCGGTGGTGATACAGATCTTATTGCAAATAAAGACGTATGGGACTGCGTCTGCTATAAAAGGAATGCGGCTGTTATCTCAATGAGATTTATGAAGGCAAAGGAAAATTTATGCAGGAAGATAAATTATTGGATTATACCGTGGGAATGACTTCTATTGAAGAACATTTCATTATTCATTGGAAATCTTTGGAGATTTAAGTACCGGTGATTTTGTAAGTTATGCTATTACCACATTGTGAGACTGAGAGTAATTTGTAGCTACCAACAGGCACAAAAATTAAGCGTGATTTAATATACTTAATATACATAAGTAGCATGAAATTAGATTTCAATTAAATAGTCTATATTTAGGTCCTTTCAGGCTCAGTTCAAAAACCAATAAGCACCAATTACAAACATCAAAACAACAATAACCGAACCGAGCAAAATCCTCTTCATCAAAGGCTTTCAATTTCCTTAGGGAATAAAATATTAATAATACATTCAAGCAACAATACAACGTAAAAAGTTCCAAAGGATCCGTAAAATATCGACAGTAGGTACTTCATTTTGGATCCTCTACATTCGTTCATTCGTACATTCCCCGGAGCAAAGTCTGCAATCCAGGGAGATTACCCCGGATTTTTGCCCGGTCCGAAACCGGCGAAGTTTGGAGTTCACAACCTATCGAGCTACTTTTCTCCAATGTGAGCGTGCGACGTCAAATGTATGTGTTTGAAAACTTTTAAAAAGCTCTTTGTGTGAAAATCTATTGGTCGTTGCATTCTTCTCTTTTGGATTATTTTAACTGCACTTTTGTGTAAAGGAAGTGCCACTGTTCTTTGATTCTTCATTCGTTCTCGGAAAGTAGTTTTGTTCCGTTGTTTTGTGTGGATTGTAGAATGCACATGTTGAAGCCATTCTTAGTTTTCTTACGTGTTGAAATGTTAGAACAAAGGCTAGTAAAATCGCCGACTGTGGAACAATTTTCTCTTTCGAAAACAAACGACCGACACTTGACAGGTGGATTAGAATCCTCGCTTTTAACGTCTTGTATCTAAGAAGTAATAAATTTAATTTCGTTCTATCAAACATTAACCCTTACAATTTATGTTTACTATCTTTCAATTTAGTTTATTGCTCCAATCCAGGGTTTTTAGTTTTGTTGTAAATTCTGAGTGAAATACGATACACAATCGAGTTCAAAAACCTCGTATTTCTGTCTTGATTGAAGTATTAGTATACTCAGATCAAATTTAATCGAACTCAAGTGATCATTCGAAGGTTAATATTGTTTTGTCTAGCAAAATATACTAGACAGCTGTAAAAATGATATTATTAAATACTTAATTTTTTAACTGTCCCACAGCTGGTTCTGATATTTAATTAAAATCAGGTTAATAAGTTGACTTTACATGATTTACCTAAAGCGAAATCAGTGTAGTCAGAGTGACTTCTATTTCAATATTACTTCTCCGTCTAGAATATCTCTTAAATCAAAGCTAACAGTTGTCCAATATATTTACTTCGATAGTTCAATCACCGATCATTTACTTATCTCAGACGCTGTTTCAATCAGTAAACGTATTTCGTTTTCAGTTTTAATTAATGTTGTAATAGTATCTGTTGTTTTAGTTTTATCTAAAGTAGATAACAGATTGGTATTATATACGTCACGAGTTTACTATACTGTAGCGTGATTCTCTACGGACGGTATTTTTTTATTTATGTATTTTTTTTAACTTACACTAACAGTATCTATTGAACATATAAGATAACATAAATATCGATAGCTAGCTGATTATCGAGAGTCGATAGTACCTTGTATACAATCGCTCTAGTGGTCAGCATTTTAGAGGCCAATTGCTGCGCGATTTTTTCACTCGGTATTAGAGTGTCGCGTTCACATTGAGAGTTGGACACTTGGATAGTTAGATATCGCATTTGAAAAATAGTTCCTTCGGCATTGCTCACAGATCAAGCTTATTTATATGTTTAAAATTTAAAATATTTCAACTATCTACACTTATTCAATCATAGTGGTAGAAATGTGCCTCAAATTAGTTTGTGGTTTCGTCTAAAACATAAAGCTATTATTATATTAAACTAGCTGACCCGGCAAACGTTGTTTTGCCATAAAAAAAAATTCACTTAGGGGCATGAAAAATTGATGTTGGCCGATTTTCAGACCTACTCAATATGCTCACAAAGTTTCATGAGAATCGGTCCAGCCGTTTCGGAGGAGTACGTCTGAGAATTTTATATGTTAGATAATGAGCATCATGACTGCGTTTATTTTAGAATCAAAATCGCGCAGTTTAGGAACCGCAGTGATTTCGCAGCACCCAAAGTTGGCTTGATCTCTTCAAATGGAATTTGTAAATAAGCGGATGCAACGTTCGGATAGACCAGGCTTTTGAAGTTTAACTAAAATACGCTCTAGCGTTTGTGATCTGGTCCTTATTTATAATCAAGTCAAGTTCTTTTTACGTGTTTTTATTATAATAACCAAGTCAATAATATTGGCTCTGCCAGAATAATGTTGGTTTACCTACGATTGTTAAAAAAGAAACGAATTTTATAATTATCCTGGTTTTTCTATATCAATCACTTCCGAATTTATAAAATACTTTCAAAGCTCTCCAATTAAACATGATTGAATAAAACAAAAAAATATGCAGCATTTATTTGGCCAGCTGCATCTAACATTTTTTTTCACTAAAATTCGAAAGATTTGAACTAACTTATAATAGTGATTAATTTTATGCGAAATGAACAAAGAATCAGGGAAATATTTGGTATAAAAATTAATTAACAAATTGACATTGTCAGTCAAAAATAATTATTTCAGAAACGTGCTGTGCATGAACTAAAGGCAATTACTGAAAGTGCAACAGTGTACATGAATCTGAACATTCCCACGAAATATCAAAAAGGACACATGTTCTTTACAGAAACATATTACATAAGCTCTTTTGGAAATTTGCTTTCATTTAATTTATAGAGCGATAATCAATGCAAAGAATAAACATTAACCTCCATTTATTAGAATAATTCGCTGCTTGAATAAAATTAATTATACCTAAACGGTTATTATTCGAGTAACGAGTATTTTGCATAAAGTTATTATTCCTCTGTAACCGAGTTCCATTACAAGTAATTGAACAGACTGTTTTATCTATTCATTATTTAAATCACTGTCATCTTTAGTCTGGATTTTTAATTAGTTTGATAAAATAGTGTTTCAAAGTTAAAGAGTAGGTACAGCTGTTCGAATCACAAAGGGACATAAATTATTATGTCTAGACATTTTTGTAAATACTTTTTTGGAGTTGAAATATTACTGTGTATGACAGTGTTATTTATTTGACTAGCCTTATATTAGGTACTATATTTATGCATACGAAATAGTTTAAAACCATAGCAGGAGTACCAGAAATATTCCTGTACCAATTATGATCACAACATTTTTTAAATTGTTGTCATATATTCTGGTTAAGAATTCATACCTTTAAGTTGCGATATAACTACAATATTTTTCGAACAACATTTACAAAAATAACTTCTAACACAATATAACTAGAAGTGTGAAAACAAACTTCCAAACAGGATCTCGATGGAAATTAAAAACGAGGCGAGAAATAAGATAAGAACAAACAATTTTTAACTTTCCCGCCAATGATAGCTGTCGGGAACAAAATTCGATTAACACCTGTGAAACTCCCCAACTTTTACCGACGCCAACTCAATTGAGGTTATCGGTTTGCCATACTCTTTGGGTTCAAGTTGCTAACTGATGTGGAAATTAGGGATCTTCCTGTTATATACTTGAAGAGTTTTCAGGTTTCCGTCGAAAAATGTGTTTTGGGCTTTTTCGATGTCTGTTATAGGCAGTTTGACAACTTTTTTACAAAGGCCGATTTTTCCATGGTCAGTGTTCCAGATATATTTTCAAAGCGAATTTTAAAATAAACTCGTAGATAAAAATGATAAAAACATTTATTTTCAGAAAAAAATATATCATTACATTAAAATGACAGTAAGTCTCAAACTAAGCTAAGTCTGTATCTTGAGCTTTGCCTGTATCTTGTTAGACATCTAGATCCAGTCTTACCAATCCTGGATAAGGATCGGATAGCATATCAAATGAATATGTTTACAAACATTGGCTAGACAACTCTTTCTTGAAGATTGTGAAATGTGAAACCGGCTTTTAAACTTCTTCTAATAGCAAGCATGACAATATTTTCGTTTGCATTTCTAAGGCATAAAAATTAATCTTAGATTTGCTTTATTTCAATTTAAAAAAGTGTATTACTCATGTATTCCAAAATTAAGTTTTGATTTAATTGAAGCAGTCAGATATTCAATATCAATAAAACGAAATTCATATCTTCGGAAAAATCCAAATATTCTGTATCCAGTTTACTTATTTTATTCGAAGTACTGTAGACCGCATCGGTGAATTTTATGTCACAGGTCGGCGCGGGTTGGGTGAAATGAATTGGAAAAACCTTTTATGAGTGAATGGATCCACTTAGATGCGTACTTTCTTAGTAATGTGTAGAGCAATTTCCAGATGAATCAGGTAAAGTAACGATTTTCTATAGTGGGAAAAGGTTTACCTCTTCGCTTTAACCCGATTGTCACTTTTTTGCTATTTAAAAGTAAATTTACGTTGTGGTGTGATTATAAGCTTTTCTTAATAATAATGGCAATGACTGCTTTGAAGATTCGGATGGCATATCAGATTTTGTTGCGATGTTTCGACTCCTGGATCAAGGGAAATATGAATTGTTTTCTCTTTACAAAGTACTTGAAATGGAAGTAAACAAGTGCTTTTCAAAGTAACTGGCTAATGGATTAGTTTGGCTATTCCTCTCTGGAATCTAGTCACTAATTCATTCAAACTTTGTTCTTTATTTTCAGTGTAGATAAAGTTGGATCCAAAATATATTCATGCATAGAACCTATAAAGAAAATATATATTAATACGAGTAGTAAATAAGAGAAGTTCTACATTGAACATTTGGCACGCAAACCTATGTTATTTGTGGGTAGATAAGCGACGATGTACGATATTGCAAAACTTGGAACACTATCGTGAACTAAAAAGCGGCGGGATATATACACGTGAGTATGAAACTTATGTATTTTCGATAAGAGATACACTGCTTTAGACTACCGAGTGCATAGTAAAGTACAGTATATCTATTTCCAGTAAACCTAATTTGGAAGCAGGAATAGAATTACCTATTTTAGTTCAAATTGTGCGGGGAAATGAGATATATTTTTCGTAGGCAGTGAATATATTTAAGGGTAACGCGAAAGAGAAATACCTACCTACCTTTTTAGCTTCTTCTTCGTCCAGGGTAAAAAGAATTACTGTTTGTGCGCCAAATTCAATCAAAAATTAATTGTTTTAACTGCGTAAAAGAGTAACAAACATATATCCAAACATGAAAACTTTTGCATGTATAATAATAATGGCGTAAGTAGGATGTAGGAACATCATAATAAATTCCCCATGACATAACAAGTTAGCTTTTAATAAAACTAAACAACTGTAATAAAATTATTCAACTTCAATGTTGTCGCTTTTATTGGCCACTGATATAAGTTTAATATTTTACTTTCTATTTCTTTCTTCTTATATTTGTGTAACATTTTACTCCGATATTTATTTACTCCACAGAATCTTTTCGATAAATAAACAATCAAATAAATTCACTGAAAATGCTTTCAATGTTCACAAACAAAGAAAGAAATATTTCGAACAAAGGCGTAATCCAAGACTTTTAGAATATAATTGAGTCTGTCATCAGTCAAATGTAAGTCAAACTAAAGTAAAATATGATATATTAAGTGTTTTCTTTGAAAAACAACAAAATGCTTTGTTAATAATCTAGAAAAAAATATGCATGGATTATAATAAATTGACATTAATATTGAAATGCAATGATATGATTTTAAATATTACGTGCGTATACACATAATATATAAAGTCTCACCTTCTTCCCATAGCAGTGTCGGCTGAGACTAGAGGCACGGTAGTTTGTACGATCTTTACACATTTCCGTATCTTCAATCACATCCATACATGCAATTATGTTTACAATTTTGAGCCGAATATTTTTTTAAATCCAATTGGTAGTAGATTGGCTTGTACAATCAAACAAAAAATTTTTAAAGTGTTAGATACAAAAGAAAATACCTTGACTGAATACACAACATAACAATTGTCACCATATCGTACATCCAAATTAATTACAACAAATCTTAATTATGAAACTTTGCCAAATTAGAATCACAGGCTTTTATTTAAAGAAGCCTGTTTACGGGATATAGCTTTGAACATTGGATGATCGCCAAAAACCCACTGGGTGTAAAACGAAGGCCGGAACAAGACGTCGCGTCATGCCGAATTAGAATTATTTTCCGACAGTCTTCTTTTGTTGGGATGCTGACCGGAGATTGTTACAACATACAGTCCACGTCAACAAAGAACCTACTTCCTCAAACTTGGCAAACATATTGTACCCATAAAGGATACGCCTACGCAAATGTGACTCATAAAAGCCAAGACAAACCTGAAAAAATATTTTCTACTAGCTGACCCGCGCAACTTCGCTTGCGTCATATAAGAGAGAATGGTCCAGAATTTTCCATATTTTTGTAACACTTTTTACTGTTACCTACTCTGCTCCTATTGGTCGTAGCGTGATGATATAAAATATGCTTTTTTTTCACGAAAAATATTCTCAAAATTATTAATATCTCTTAGTATAACGAAGTCGCGCTAAGGCATATCCGCCATTAAAACAGTTGCCATGGCAACGGAATTTTGTTAATTCAATGTCATTATAATATTGTTTTTTCGGGACTTCGTTGAATTTTCTGAATTTTCCCGGGAAATGCGTCATTTTCCCGGGGTAAAAAGTAGCCTATGTCCTTTCTCAAGTCTTTTGTCTTGGTCAAGTCGTGTCACCTTCATTCTTATGCTTACTCTATCTAAATAAACAAATGAAAGAAAAATAAGATAAGTAGGTACTTACTTTTCTTCAAGAATACTCATATATTCATTTGAATAATTTTCAAACAGTATTACTAGCAATGCTCATGCATTTATTTAACGCTGTAATGCTTACAAAGACGAGTTGTTTTTACAAAACTCGAACGTGTAATGAAACATAACGGTTATTTTGAAATGTCACTTTTATGAAAACACATTACAAGAGTCTCTTAATTTTAAGAGCTGTAAATATTTTTTCATTAAACCCGAAGCTTGTTGACATGAAAAAATATTTTTTGGTTTTCATTTTCCAGCTTTTGAGGCCAATTAAGAATCACTTTTTAGAAATAACTGGAAATATGAGACTAAGTAGATTTGGCTAAGTTTTAAGAGCTAATTACAAAGCAATTACTTGTAAAAGGGAATTATAAATGTTACTTTTTTGTTCGTATACTTTTCATGAATTTCAACATTAATCAACGTTATGTAAATAATTTATGATTCAGAGTTTTACCGAGAAATGGTTAATTACTGGTATTCATTATGGTCTGACTATAGCTGCGGAATTTTATTCGATTCCAAGTTCCGAATATAAATAATGAACCTTTATTTTTTAAATAATGTCCTCCTAGCCGATATACGGCTACGACAGTCAGTTTCATTGAAACTGGCCATCTGTGCAGGACTTTTGTTTATAGTGTCCAAGTGTGCGCACAATACACAGGTACACTCTCTATTCCATCACTCTCATAGTTTGGTGGGATGGATAACCGACACGACCAGTGAGAGGTCAGGCGCAGGACCGACGGCTTTACGTGCTCTCCGAGGCACGGAGGTCTTCGACCTCAACTTCCTAACTCCGGGCAATCTCTAAGAAATTCTTAACAGAAAATCTCAGAAAGATTTTTTGGCCCGACCCAGGATTCGAACCCGAGACCTCTCGCACCGCAGTCGCATATACTACCGACCGCGCCACAGAGGCAGTTATTCTTTAAATAATATACGAACAAATCAGTATCAGACGTAGATGCAGAATTTTATAATTCTACTATGTGGAGTACTGACTTTTTAGTTTTAGTATCTTATGTTTTACCTTTAAATATTTGTTCCTAGTTAAGTTAGCTGAAATAATGAATACTACACATATACTTTTTCACTAGCTTTCTACACTATCATATAAAACCTTTTTACTACATTTCCTTAGACAAAAATCCTTTTAGAAGCATTTTAGCGCAGCAAACTTCAGTCTATCCCATCGGAGAATTCCATTCAATCACTCATTATGAATGACCAGTGCACTGACCTAATTCTATAAATAGATTGAACGATAGCATGATTTGTTTACAACCGTTTACGATCGGACAGTATGTCAGTCTGGGGTTATCATACACAACCTTATTTGATTATCGTGTCATATTTTGCTGTGAGCATTTCTTGGTAAATTATTAATATGTCTTTCATCCTAGCCGATTCCAGTTACAATTATAGCGTCCTGGACCATTTTACATTGGATTAAATTGGAACCCTACAGCAACTAACTATCGTTCAATTTAATATGAAAAACCGAACAACGCCTCTAGCGGGCTCCGTAGCAACTGTTTTGCAGTACATTTTTTAAATGTCAAACTCTCGTTACTTGATATTAAGCAACTGTGGAGAATCGTGCTAGAAGAAGATTCTGACATCTGTCACCTCAGAACTAGTCACAGTACACGCCTTGTACTCTTCCATCGTCTGTAGAATCCCAAATTAAAGCCCCTTAGATATAAAAATCATAATTTCAGTTTGCTTGCGACCGCCAACTGCACTAGATAAGACGTCACTAATAGTATGTTTAAAATACATCAGGGTACTGGATCCAAGTAAAATTAGGTAACAATCATACAATCTGAAAGTTTAAGAGACGTTCCTACTTTATAAAACACATAACGGTAGTTTATGAAATAAAATCTACTCAAATAAGCAGAGCTGAAGTATGAGACAGTGCCTTGGCACAATAATAGTTTCACAATTGGACTACTTGAGCCAACTTAAACATACTTATTCATATTATTTCAAATACATTATGTGCCACTTCGTTTCAGATATGAAGTTTAGACTTATGTGTAATTCGAGTAGATACGAAACTTAGGTCTTTGAAACGTTTGTTTCATAAGTTTGAGTAAGTACTTATCTATAAAAGACACATTAAAGTGACGTGATATTCTTCATAACGACTACTATTATTTTACTTTTAGATAAACAACAATTTTTTTTTTTGTACATTCACGATTATATATTTATTATCTACAAAAATAAAGTTAATAATTAAATATTTGACACAAAAAATATTATAGCAATATTAGGTATAACGTCAACGTGACATTTTTTTTCAGCTTTCAAACTGGATAAGTTAAAGGTAAGAGCGATATTTTAAACTTTTTTCTAACTAGAACTATCAAAACTACATATATTCATTATTAGCAATATACTTACTGGATACAGTTCACAAACAAAGAGCACTTAACCTAATTTCAGATATAAAAACTCTTACTACATCGGACGAAAGTTCAGCCATACAGCAAGTCACATTAGTTACAAATAGTTTAAGTTTGACAGTTAACACAAGTGCCTCTGCACGACAATGGCGGTGTTCATATAAACCCTTATATTGTTCACTCTGCTACGTCATTGGCAATAAACCAGACGGTTTTGTTTGAAAGTTTTAAAGATAGTTGTATTATAGTGTTCGTGTACAACAATTTAGCGACAGCTAAAAGTAGGTTTATTGTTTTTTTTTTACCCATTACTGTCCAATTGCTGAGCAAGGGCCGAACGCGAGAAGGCGAGAGCTCCGAAAGCAAGTAGGTTTAAGTATACAATATTTAAAATCAGCCGTTGTCGTACGCAGCGAACGAACCTTAAGCGCAATCCTCTACAAATTATCGTTCATCGAAATTTGAAATTTAAAAATTACTGCAAAAATAGTTTCAATGGCGCCCGCTTGAAGCGTTAATCAGATTTTCATACAATATTTCTTGATAACTGGCCGTTTCTCTTCTGAAAATAATATGCAGCAATAATTTGCGTATAAGTAGATATATAAATACTAGTTAAGGAGCAACACTTTCGTTATGTTCATTTCTTGGAAACGTTTAAAGCTTTGACTCTAATTGGATCACCTTGACGTAGAGTATAAGGTAAATTAATGGAAGAAATTTGAATATATTATTATAAAAAACGTCTCAGGTCTTAATGGTGTAAATCTAGGGACCTTAAGTATATGCTAAAAGTGTTTTTATGTAGTAGTTAGAAACCTTCTAACGAATTAGCTTGAGCTTCAAATAATGGCAAAATTATTTAAACAAAATTGCGAGCATTTTTCAACCGCAAATGCCTGTATAGTGTATATATTTACCAAATGTTTTAAATACCAAACAAACCGCATTATGAAATTAGTATGAATATCTCTCAAAATAATAATCATATTTCAATCAATTAAAACAATCATAGACCGGATGATTAATTTAAACGCGTGGTATTTGTTTATTTAATACCGACATACTAACTAAATCGGATGTTTGTATTATCATAATAAACGTAATTCGTTTAGTTAAAATGGGACATGACTGACTTATTTAAATATTGAAATATCTAATTCAGAGAATCATGTTATTTATGTTGTGAAATGTCAGTAATTTTTCCAGCCTATATTTAATTTTGTGATTTTCCATGAAAGTTTAATTTTCGCACTAAAAAGTGCTTCATATTATATACAAAAGACTATGCTCTTAACAATTAAATGGTAACACAAAATTCATACAAAGTCCCAAACATTACTGATCGCGGTTTACTATAACATCCTACGAAACATGCGAACTATCGCTTTAAATCGACTAACACCTCGTTTACATCGAATCCTTTGTGAAATTTAACCCCTTAACAATTACCTGTTAACAAAACGCCTTCAGGGTAAATTTCGCTACGCAGCGAAACGGCCCTATTGTCCAACGTCTTGAAACTTGCATGAGAACTCACAATAGAAATGCAACTCCCAGTTACTATTGTTGTCCGACGAGCAAGCAAATTCCGCATTTTTTATTCCCTTTCCATACACAATAACCCAGTTTTTCCGCAACAAAAATCCGAGGTAGCAAAACAATTGTCTTTATTTTGAAACTGACTGAAAATTCGAAGTCGCAATTGGATAGTATTCCAACTTTTGGTTTCCGAGGAATTTTAAAAGTTTACACTCAGTGATTTTAATTACCTTTTGATTTCATTTTTTTATTCTTTGATTTTATGTCAAAATATCAAGTAAATGGTAGACAATACATAAACATCCGTAGCGCGACTGCTTTGAGTCCTTGTTATCGAGTACCGGGAGTTTGATATTTAAAATGTACTGCAAATTAGTTCGTACTGCGCCCACTAGAGGCGCTATTTTTATACAAAGTTTCTTGATTGCTAGCCGGTTGTCGATGGTCGATTGTAGCACATAATTGTGCTACGGTTTACGATACGAAGTTATAGTACTAATTTGATAAAAGTACCCTAATAAAAATATATAATTAAGTCTGTCTAGGCTTCCAGTTACTGTCTAAGCACCAACAAAAGTGGCCATCTAATATCGTACTATAGTCATTTCAACGACCGCATATGAACAATTACTGCCAACGGTTATTACATGAACAGATCCTGCGTTGTTACAAACTTAGAACAACCTAGAATACAAAATGAAACATTCCACAACAAATTAAAATTAAAAGCTTCACATTTTTTTTAATTAGCACTTTATTAATTGAACTGGCTTAGCCTGAAATGCTCCGCAATATATTTTCAGTGTGAAAATAAATATAGTTATATCATAGCACTACCAGAATTATTTATTTCAAAAAACAAAACACATTAATTAAAGCTCCTTCAAATAGTAAATTTCCACCCGATACCAACGTTTTAAAACAATCTTCTTTATCTTCAATCGTAGAATTTATCTGTACTTTATTTTCGCCGAATTTTTACCATACGGTACCACGATTTATTGCCACTATCGGCTACCCACAACCAGCTAGCTATCGAAAAAAAGTGTATAAAAATCTGATCAGTACCTCTAGCGGGCGTACTATGAACTAATTCTGGGTAAATTTTTAAATGTCAAATTCTCGATACCGTAGAGAATATCGCGCTAAAGTACTTTATGTAAACCCCGCCTGGCTCTCAATTGTGACGTCATAAAGAAATAAGCCACCTTTTATCTGAAAACTTCGCTCACGATAGTTTAAGCTTCTCAGTGACAGATACGTCGATCAATCAAAGCCTTTACGTAAAAAGAAAATATGCGAGAGTCGTTGACTTTATTCTAACCTTTCTAATGATAGGTTTAATAAACCATAAATAAAAATAAGCGTTTATTTCTCCGATTTGGAGTAAACGAAGTTAGCTCACGATTTAATTTATTTGGAGTAAGATGTAGCTTACTGTATTATATCTGTTTTTCAGTAGGTACACAGTTCTGTTTACTTAATCTTAGACACATATTGGATAATCTTTCCAAATAAGATTTTTTACATTCTTGCCTGTTAATTTAGCTTACCATAAAATGATATGATATAATAATCTAGATAACTTAAAAATGTGTATTATTGCGTATGAAATCGTAATAGTTATGTCTATGCGTTAGAGGCGGTGATCACGGCTTTAATACAAAATTTGTGGAAAGTTAGCCTGGATAATGGTAGAAGATCGCACTACAATAGATATCGTCGATTATCGACAAGCCATTTACTAGTCCATTTTATGGTATCCACAGTCCCGAAGCGTTCCTAAGGATTCGAAGATTTTGTAAGAGATTTCTCGAATGGAAATTGAAAACCAAATAGCATACGACACATTATTATCGCCCAAGTTCCAACACTATATAATAACTTTTACGTTTGCATCGTTCCAGAAATTCTGATCGAAGTACGTTTATTGTTCAACAACTAACTAAACTACGGTACTTGATGAGACAATATTGAGCTTTAATGGGCCATTTTGTGGCGATTAAATTGGTGTTCTCTGGTCAGTGAACTTGCGGCTTCGATATATTATTGGTTGATGTGAAATTGGCAATCGAGAATATAGTAATATGATCACAGTTCGTCTTATATATAAAGGGAATCAAGATTGAGTTAAAATCTACTTACAGTCTCAAAGTTTTTTTAAGTTAAAAAAAAGTTACATGTACATACTATTAACTGAATATGACTAAATAGTAGCAGCGTAGACGTTGCAAGAACAACATCATGATAGTCGTAAAACAATTAATAATGTGATGGAAAGTATGTCTATAATGAGGTAAGTGAGTACCTAACGGGTACGTACATATATATGTATGTATAACTTTATACTGAAGACGAATACAGAACAGCTTTGTGTATTCAAGAAAATTAATTCAAGCGATTCCTGGTATTAGTAAAATAATTTATAATGTACCTAGCTAAAATATCATAACCAAGATGAATGCTTGAAAATGAGTACATATTAAAAATACTGGGTCACACAATTTTCTTAGAACCTTTTACGAGATTTAACAAACGTGAATATAATACTGTTGAAACTAGTCCAGGTTGAATACAATTAATTACTTTGACACACATAAAAGTATAGTAGTAGTTGTACCCGAAGGTGTAGGCAGAGGTGTATAGAATACACCCGCGTTTCGCTATTAACAGTATAAGTCCCATGTAATAGGCTGCCAATGCTATGTACCGAGCATTTTACCAAACTCTTGGCTATGAGTAAGAATAATTTAATATAAATTAGAAAATACTATTAGCACTTCGGCGAGCCGGGAATTGAGCCAGAAGCCTCGAGTTAAAAGCGCGATTGTCTTCAGTGGGTAATATCGAAACTTTGACATTTCACATGTTCACTAAAATTAGTTCCTTCGGCATCCACTAGGGGCAGTGATTAGTTTTTAATACAAAATTTGTCGGTTGGTAGCCGGTTGACGATAATTGATAGTGGTAGAAAATCTTCTCAGCAGTCTTTTATACTACTGACTGCGATACAGAGGCCGTTTTCAATTATTTTTCAAGAAAAACTTACGTGTTTCTACCTGCCTACATACCTGTAGTAAAGAAACGAAAACATTTCTACTTTCCTACGCAGTGCTTCATTAAAAACATTCCACAGATATTAAAACTCGGAAAATTATGCAGAAAGTAATGTAGGGCAGTCCCTCGGCGGATTTATTCGTACTAATTTGTAATCATGTTATAAATGTGTAAGTAAGTCTGCTTGTATGTCTCTGTTTGTTTTTGTAATGTATGGTGCGTATGATATTTTGTGAACATTACCTAATAACTAAGATAAACATAAGGTATACTTTGACGCCTTATTGGCCGCTCGTTAGACATACAATAGAAATAAAATAGCAACTATCGAGCCGCTATCAATCAAATCTTATCAGTACAAACTATTTTGCAAAACATTTTAAATGTGAAACTTTCGATACTCAATAGTACCGACTAGCGCGACTGTAAAGAATCGGGCTAAAGGTGCCTACCAAAATATAAGTTTTATAAGTAAACAACGTTTCTATTTTTAATGTCGTATATTTGTATTTTCACTCTGAATGTCACACAATTCAAGTCGTGAGAAATCTAAAAGCTGTCGTTATAAATTAATCGTCGTAGTGACGTAATAGATCTACTTGCCAATTTGGACTATGACGAATGGGTTCTGCCGATGCGTGTCAAGGCCTCGTCTATCTGGAGATAGAATAGGCTATGTCTTTGTCTAAATATTGTGCCATTTAGTGAATACAAACTTTCGCATTTACTTGGTTAGAATTGCATGTCAACTGCTAGGGACCGGCATCCTTTCAAGATTAAAGATTAAGACTTCAGTCTTCTTCTTGTCGTATGGTTAGTGGTCAAACTAGTGTCAAAGTTGTTCAAGCCGCCCAAAGGCCTTTGACGTGGCTTAACGTCTGTTATCTTAATTGACAAACAAATTTCAGTTTAACACGCTTAACAAAGGATCGATAGATTTAAAACCATTTTCAAAGCTGTATAAAACTACATAATTCAAAAGTGTCATATCAGATACCATTTCAATTATTTACGTTCTGAGTAAACAATCTTAATAATAGATACTCAATTCCGAAAAGACACAATGACATCTCAAATTACGTTAATTTACGACATTTCAAATTACAAAGACTTAAGACATTCCGAAATTGCATACACAAATAAAGACATCAATATGAACAATAAAAGCTTCTATTCGGAAAGCCTCAACAGTTAGAGTATTTGCATCGTTTCTCGATAACTACATGTAGCTCGCTGCAATAAATTAACGTAATTTATATTCAGATCGTAACACCCAATTAAACAGCCCATAATTGTTCGCGAGTGAATCTGATCCTCTCGGTGAATGGTTTCAATGAACAATAATAATTAGGGGAAGATAGTAGGTATACTAGATTACATTACAGTCAATGAAGGCACTACTAAGTGACTTATCTACTTCTTATTGTACCTAATGAATGATGAATAATGAATACTGTTATAAGTACCTAATAGGTTAATCGTATAAAATAAGAAATCAGTGATTGTATTCTTGATTAACTAGCTTCTGCTAACTTGTATTCTTAATTAACCAGCTTCAGTAGTACTGATTACGATAGTTGTTGAAATATACAATTATTCAGTCATTTGATTTATTCTATTTGTTTCAGACGTTTTGAGAAATAACACAGGCAGCCTAAACGAACAATTACGTCTGCATTGTGCATAGATTACTGGGATGAAAAAATCTAATTCGTTGAGTATTTGGACCTAATCATTTAATATTAGTTTTGAAATAAACCTCTACTTACCTCTAATAAACAGCAACATCTTATAAAAAGTCTTTTATTTAGATAACAACAAAACCTACATTCCACATCTCACAAAAGGCTACACGAGCGCTACAAAAGGCTATGCAATTGAAGACAACCAAAGTCATTACTAATCCAGTTACGTGGAACTACAGACAATACGTCTGAAGTTTATCGTTAAGGCTTCGAACTCATGAAGCGATTTTTAGTCGAGCTATTCGCGGTGGCCGGACTGCTAATCGAGTAAAATTTGATGTTGTTGTTAATGCTAATTGGCAACGCCGCGGTTTTTGCCGGCTGCACGTGCGGTTGTTGCTTTGACCGCGCGCTTTGCGGTCAGTTGGCGGGTGATCAACAAACAACAATCAAGCAAGCCTAAAGCAACCGCGCGGTCAGTTAGCTATCGCAACGGATTCGCTGAACCGGCAAGCTATTTAGAAATTTTGCACGAGAAGCTGTACCTCGATTCTCTACCATTATCGACTACGGACAACCGATCTGTCATCGAGAAATTTTGTATTAAAATCTGATCAGCGCCTCTGTCGGGCGTCGTAGAAACTTTTTTGGCAGTACATTCTAAATGTCAAAATTTCGATAGTTAGCCGGTTATCGGTAGTCGATAGTAGTAGAGAATCGAGGTACTGATCAGCACCTCTAGCGGGCTCCGGAGAAACTATTTTGGCAGTATCTAAATGTCAAAGTCTCGATACACGACAGTACCGACTGTAGAGAATTGCGCTACTGGGATCTAGTGAGTATTGAAATAAAGCATTTATAATACCACTACTACACCACCACCATAAAACCAAATTAACGTTGAACGCGAAGGTAACGATGCGATATTTGGCCCGTTTAGCTAAATTAGCGATGTGCGGTATCGATTATTAATAATCGATTAATCGATTATAAGAATAATTGTTTACAATCGATTGATTTATAGGTAATCGATTGTAATCGATTTTTGGAAGAAATCTTTTAACCCCTTACCGCATACCAATCCTTATGTATGATTATGTTTTTTTTTGTAGTTAAACAACAATGATTAACACAAAAATTTGATTTGCATGGAATAAAGAACACTATCGTGTATTGGTACGTAATTAATTTGTCTGTGGTAACTGTCACCTGTTAAATATAAGTTATGGTATTTCTATTTGCTAAGGGAATCCTCGCTTCTATAGGTAGTAAACGGTTGTAGTACAGGGTAAAAGTTAAAACTTTTTAAATCACTAAGTGATTATGTTACGTTTGATTTTCAGTTTAAATATTGTTTTTGTTTTTAAAAAAGAAGTGAGTATGTTCTATTTGAGTTTTATTTTCTAAAAATGTGATTGTTGTGTTGCTTGTTTCATTTAAATAATCTTGATTTAAGACATTTAGACGACACTTTAAATTTCAGTCTAATAATCGATTATTAATCGATTAACAATCGATAATATAAGATTACATAATCGATTAATCGATTATTCAAATAATCGAATCGGCACATCATTAAGCTAAATAGTTAGTTTTTACTATGTGTTAAAACTGTAAATAGTGCAAAAAAAAGTATTAAATCTTTAAAACCGCTATGTCACAACCAAACGATTAGCGACGCGCCAGTTGCGCGCGTCTGAAAATCGCTTCGTCTATTCGAAGCCTAACTCTGACTTTTATCAAAGGTCTTCAGGTCAATATAGCACTGACATTGAAAGAACAAGATTCACTATTACCCACATCAAAGGAAAAATAAAATAAAAACATGACTTTGGATTAAGCTTGCCAAAATTATTAAGGCGTTTTTATGTTCAGTTTTAGTCAAGCGACGATGTTGTAGTTTATTTTCAGACGATTTAAGATACGATCTTTGTTAAGCGTAACAGACGTGTTTTTCTATTGGAAAACAAAGAAATATTTGTAGTATAAAAACCTGCAATTAAATGTGATCATTAAGAGCGTTGCCCTTTATACTTTCTTAGAAACTCTATTTAATTGATATATCTGTGACTTATTATTTGGAATAAGTCGTTTCTATGTGCTTTGATTTGTATGAATCGAAGTCTTGTATCAAAAATTTGCAGTCGCAATTATGAATATTCTTTCAAGTAATATGTATATTATATCGTTGCTGATTATAGCTCTCAGTTGATCCAGAAACCATTTACTTAAGAAGTGTCTTAACTACGTTTCTTAATTAGGTCACTTAAAAGAACAAAACATACTTCTACCCTGGTTACTACTATGCGTATTGTTCAAAAGTTTGTATGAATTTCAAATTTTGTTCTACAAAACTATGTATAATGTATTGCAAATGTTGTCCTGCATTCGCTTGTGTATGCATACGTCGATGACCGATATAAATGGGTAATCTATTTGATTCTTTTTTTTAAAAGACAACTCACGAAGACACTTTTTCGTCGCGGGGACTTTTACAAACATACAAACAACGGACACAAAATAAAACCAGACCCGAAATAACTATTTTTGGATCGCACCACTAATTGTGCAGCTCATGACCACCTGACCCAATGGTAGCCTCATGACGACCTTAACCATTGGGACACGGAGGCAATCAGTTGTTAGATTGTTAGTCCGTTGTTGTTTATTTGTTAGCCCTACTTTTATGTCGTAACGGTTCAGGCAATCTAGATAAAATTTTTATGGAAAGTGGAAATCTCCGAGGTACGACAAAAAGAAAAACAATAGCGACAGAACGACAGGCATATTATAGTTTGCAAATAAATAAAGAAAAAAGATTCCATAGAAAAAATAATCTGAAGGCACTTTAGACAAATATTAATCATGTTAATGGACATTCTGCAAGCAACATAATATCAAGATAGCATTATTGTTTAATATCTCCAATGATAATAGTGGCAGGCTGCGATAATCCTCAATGCAATAACATTTGCGACTGTGATACTATTACAAATAGACCGTAATCTCCTCATTAATGATGACTGAATGGAACGTGATAATGTGTTTCTATTAAGTGCTATTATATTATTTCTTTAACATTCTTCCATCGATAACTAATTTTAGTCGAGGAATACCTAACTTTTTAATGGATAACGTAATATGCATTATGTTATCCATTAAAAAGTTCAGTTTATGTTCAGGGTGTTCTAGGAAACGATTTTTGAAAGTTGATTTACAAATCACAGAAGCTCGAGCTGTATTCTGAGCTTATATTTTATTTGACTATACGATATTGTAAAAACTTTTAATGAAAATCATATCAATTGAAAAAAAGACGTACGCATTTTACTCCACCTAGAATCAAAGTCTAATAGCCATAAATTTGAAACTATTGACCAGTGAACTATACAAGATTTTGGCGGTACCGACGTTGAAAATCCAGTACATCTACGTCATTCCAGCAATATCTAAGATGTAGTTATATTATCTACTCCTATTCATAGGAGCGAGGCGTACCAAACGGAATCGTTCGGAATATAAAGTAGGTTAAATATGGACTTGTAGAAAAAAACTCGAACCTTTATTGAGTGAACGGAGATCTTTTTGATATTGGTTTCGAATTTTTTGAGAGCCAATTCCCTTTTTTTCAATTTTCTACTTTTAATTACAACAGAGAGATTACATTCCCTACCATTCATACTATCGAGTGGATGGTTTCCTTAGAAATTGCCCAACTGTAAGTGAATAGTCGATGGCTAAATGTCAGTTAAAGCTACAACAAGACGTAAGGGTTACTAAGGAATATTAAAATGAGGAGATCCTTTTAACGACTAGTTCAGGCGATGTATGCCCCATTTATAGAGCGTTGCGATACAATGTTAATATTTTTGCACTTTAAATCATTAAGTTCGCGGCTAAGATTCAGTACTATATTTATATAAAGCAATGTTGGTCTGTACCCTCAACTCCTTACAACATTATCATTAAGACAATATCTGCTCCGAAACGGCACTCAACAATTTCCACTCCGTAATATCAAAACCGTTCAAAGTACATTAAACTCAAAGTTAACTGGAAGGTAATCAATTTTGCAAAACGACTTTCTTCTCGTCGAAAAATTTGAAATTACACCAGCCGATTTTAATTGGTTTTGTAATCAGGCCAAGTTAGGAAAAATAATTTGGAAAATGTAAATCGAATTATTGTACGGAGTTCGAATAGGACATTTGTCAATTATAACTTTGGCTTCGTGTTGTAATAATGGAATACAATTCAAGTTTCATTAGAATAACTAGACGGTTACAGTCGTACTAAATAATTTATTACGTCTCAAATTGCCTTTTGCGCGTCCTAGGTAATTTAGCAAGCACGTATTTTACATTCTGACATGCATTTTATTACGATTTATCTTGAGATTTTGTGAAAATAGTGTATTTTATTTTCTGCTTTTAAGTAAGCTCAGAAACATTTATTGTCTTGCTGTATTTAGAACGCGGGCGACAGATTTTAATAGACATTTGGGACTTATACTTGGAAACTAACCACACAATTTTATTAATATTACACAAAATATTTCATTAAAATTCAAAGAAGAAAACAAGCCAAATATAATTGCTGAAAGTTAGGCGCTCGCTGTGAAATGTATAACAGAATTTTCATTTCTATAGAACCGCAATGGGCCAAAGCATATGTTTGTAGCGCGAACACATTTTGAACTCATTGCGTGTAGTGTAAATATTCAACAGAAACTAATGAACACAGCTCGTTGCGTGTTCATTAGACTTAATAGCTTAAAATAAAGTGTACAACTGGTTTAAAAATTAAAAGAAAAGCGGGTCACGTTTTATTTTCAAATATATTTTATATGCTTAACAAATGTTTGTCTTTAAACTGCATTTTTGACAATAACTATTTTTTTTATTTAAATGAATGGCTTTAAAAAATAAACATGTTTAAAATAGAAAAATTTACTCAACTGGTGAATAAAGTAAAAAAATAAGAGTACCAAATCCACCTATAATTTAATTTTTGGCATAATATAACTATTTAGTTCAATAAAACTGTAGCCGTTTTAATTACAATTCTATAGCTCAATTCTCTACCACTATCAACGACCGACAACCGGCTAGCTATTGAAAAAAAATGTCTGATAAACGGTCCAGCGCCTCTCGCGGGCATCGTAGAAACTATTTTAGCCGTACATTTTAAATGTCACGCTTTCGATGGTTTCAATTGTAGAGAATCGTGCTACAGAATATTTAATTTGACAGTAGATTCTGTGCTTCAAATTCTTAAATATTCACCAGTTCTTTGAAGATCCTGCTTGTTAGATTATAATGAGTTTTAGTTCTTTTTATATTATAATACATTCTCTCTAGCAAAAAACTCATGATCAAACTAAACGCGCTTTTCTTAATTCCTTTGTTCCACACAGAAAATTGTGGCGAGAATAGTCACAAAAGCGTCGCAGGACGCTCATATTATTTTAAAGAATGAAGAGAATTTTATTCTATCTCTTTATTATTATAATCATATAAAAAAACGTACATACCTTCTTATCTTGTTCGATCCGGTTATAAAATCTGCAACAAAAAGGAAAAGTGTTATAATTTTTATTTCATTACTCACTAACAGCTTTTCGGCTTTGCCTAGGCCGTACAATATTGAAGACTAAACTAACGTCAGAACTCGTGAATTTTTAAACATACATTTTAACTAAGTACCCTTAAATATTATTTGACAGCTCATTCGAAATGTCAAACGCTTAATACAAAAGTGATAAGACCATGGATGTTAGGAATTACGCTACTGCAGTACTCGTAATTGAGTTTAGTAATAGAACCAATAACTTTCGAGTAATCTATAGTATCTACACATTGAACAACATTGTAAGCATCAAGTTGAACCAACAATTTAAACCGTAACACCGATCATACATCCAATAACCTTTCCCGAAATATTAGACCATATGCTACATTGTATACAAATATTTACCCCGATAGCAACTTTGCCCAACCGAATCGAACTTGAATCCTCATGATCAGCTCTTAGGATACGTTACGTTACCGACTGACCACAGAGACAGTAGCAAAAAATACATTATATAAAATGCTTAATATTCAGTGCACTCTACCTAATAACAAGTAAAAAAAAACGTCACAAGTATATTCAAAAGAGGCAACTATAAGAACATTGGAGTGAAAAAACTTCCATGAATATATGATTATACCTCTCACATCTTTGAAAGTTCAATTCAAAACTTTTGATGTAAATCTTCAAAGTAGATACATATAAAACTTCTTCGACTGATTTCAAGGATTGATTTCGATTCTGTATTACTGTCGGGTCACACATTTATTATGTATTCTCAGTGGGCTAGAACAATTCTGAACTGAAATCATTCATTGGAGAGTAGGCGCTTTTATCACATCAACGCTAGGTTTTACATTGTATCAATGTGTTTCATACATCTTAATCGGTAAACAGTTTACCACAACATGTATATTATATAATTTGAAATATTTACAGCGTTGCAAAAGGTCTAATTAAAAGCATTACGTACAAAGTACTTATCGTAACAGTTTTGTTTTATCAATTACCCTTTTCAAGTTACTGTTCTACCTATTAATGTGTGTTACTTTTCTAAATAGAAAATAAAGAACCTAATTTTAACTTCTTATTTTGTCACTTTTCGTAAATCTTTGTACGTGGTAAACCTGTCTAAAATTTAAAAAGCTTTTCTTTGTAACACCTTAAAATCTTAAGAATAATTCCATGTAAAATATAATTCACGTCTACAACATACACTCAGTAGAATCTCGATCTAAATGACGCATTACATTTCCTCCTCCAAGATAAGTTGTACGTTCAGCGCTTACTCTTATACCCGGGAACATTCGGACAAGATTAAAAGACATTACATAGTCCTATGACCGCGTTCCTTTACTGCAAGATTGCTATCCAGATATCAAGAGGTTTACGACTTTAAATTATATTTTCTTCGGTTTTTCTGTTACTTTGTTTGCGAAAGTGTTATGGTTATGCGCGTATGAAAATGAATTTATTGACTGGATGGTATCTTAATGAAACGTATTTACATTTATGGTAGGTACTGGTTGCACAAGTTATGGATAGATTATCATGCAATGAATAAGTAGGTTAAACCAATATTATTAACCAGTCATCTTGAATGTAATAAATTATCCTCAATTTTCAGATTTTTCTATTTTGCCTGGGTTAAGATTCATTTTAAAGATACATTCATCCGTACTCATACAACATTTCATGTTTCTAATTAGTCCTTTCATATTCAGTAATAACTTAGAAGCACTTTAAGCGTCTTGAATTTTCCTAGAAATTTTCCAGTTATAAGTTGCAGTAAAGTGTTTATGCCATTTCTAAGAATATATCACACTACGTGTTTTTAAAAACAAAGTTTTTTTTACAATATGTAAAAGTTGATGTTCTGTGTACTGGACTAGTATTGTTTGACAGACTTCTAGCATACGTAAACGAAATAAAAATTCTCAACACTTTACGTGTAAAACCACCATTCTATACAAATTTATTTAAGTACAATATAATTGCTTTATACAATACATGTATAAAATAAAATGTAATATTACTCATCGTAATTGAAATAAAACTTCCTTGTTATATGAAGCCTTGCTTTTCACGGAATCACATTTTTATTTATATATTAAATTTGCGCATAAAAACGTATACGTTACGTTCTTTGGTATTGATGCGACTGCGGATACATTGTCATAATTCCAATTTTTAATTAAATGTTGTTGAATATTTTTCGAGGTTAGTAAAAAGTACAAGTTAATGGTTAAGTAAATTTTGAAACAGATTTATTCAACGTCAATAGTTCTTACTGGACTTTTGAAAGTACCACTAACATAGCAGGCTAAAAACGACGTCATAGATCGTAAAAAATAAACTGTTTATTCTCCCACAAAAATGGTTAGTATTTTTTACACACAAAACCACAGACAGCTTTCGATATTTAATTTACTGCGAAGTGTTGCGACACAAACATTTTTTCTTCTAACTGTTACACGCGTAACATTTTAGCGCTCTGAAAACTTGCCAAATGGGTCAATGACATACCCAACAAAAACTAAACTTGTGAATATATCGGATTAACGTATTCGGATTTTCATTCGCTATCTCTTTTATTTTATTTCCGATCGTATATATGTATGTAGTACAATATAACGATATTGTCACCCGGTTTGGGAAAGCATTACAATAGTTAGAATTTCCGAATAGGAATCTTCATGCCTTGACCCGTTTCAAGTTCTGTGACCTGGTCAGTCTTTGTAGAATTTACTTTCTGTGACAACTTTGTTTTTCTGTGTCCAGCAAAGTGAATGCCCACAAAGCGTGTCGTTGAAACATGAATGCATATGTAGCACAAAAACTTCCCCTATGAAACAGTTTTAAAAATATGACGTTTTTTAATGTTTGAGTTGAATGCCACGCTATTTGGCTGGTTAGCAAAAATACTACAATTTTATGCATACGTTTTTATAATGGTACGTAAAATAAAATTTAAATGCGTTCAATGAAGTAACGTCAACATTGTTGGCGGCATAGAAGATTTCTGAGAGAATAAGACATTATGTCTCTATATCAAGTGTCGCAATGATTTCTATCCTGTATAATAGGACTATTTTGAAACACCCGGGACAAACTAAAATCAATGAGTTAACCAAATTCTGTTCATTCGTTAATGCTATTTGAACGCACTATACCATAACATTAAAATTATGAAGAAGGTATATTAAAATATAATAAATATGTAACAAAAGAAGGTATATTAAAATATAATAAATATGTAACAAAAAAGGGGAAGCATTCCGACATTTAATCATCTAAGAAAAATACTCGTGAGTAAAATATTTGTATTAATAATGTCTTCTTAGAAGTCGTTTTGTCGTTTGAAGCGAGACGTTTGAAGGGCATACTTTTAAGACGCGATTCCTTTCGATTCGCGGGTAACAAACGACTAGTTTGAGTTCAAGTTGCAGTTATCGGATTTGTAAAAGTTGTTAGAACTTTAAATTGAAATATCTTGAGATATGTGTAGGATTTTTCAATCGTTGAACCTTTTGATACTTACTGATCGACCTATGAGAGTTGTAGAGTAGCCGTAGGCGACGTCTGGAATAGCTATGTTGCGTTAAAATCTGCTGACTGCTAACATACACCTCTGAAAGCTCTTACGATAACAATACTGGACATACTAATGAGAATAACTATGGTGTTTAAAGTTTGAATGGATTTAACGAATATCACGTTTGACGGAAAGAAACGTTTAGTGGTTTTCTTCTACAGATTATATACCATCATAAATACATCGGTGCAAAGTCTGCATTTAACAACTTAATACTCAAACAAATTTTCAAAGTAACAACAAGCGCGCTTACGTCTAAAAGCTAGTATTTTTAACCTCTTCCTAAAACCATGTTATATCTAACCAGTCCGTGAACGCGGAGATTATGTCACTGTCATGCGGGAAACCGGAATTTCATGGAAAAATGCTTTAAACGAAAAATCTGATTTAAGCACAAATATTCTTCGTATATTGTACGTGTATGAAAAACAACGAGTAGCAAATTGAGTAAATGAATTAAATTGAATTTTTATTTTAAATGGGTCGAGTGTATTCCGTGATCACGAATCTGTTGTGTACGAAGTGTTTCATGTTGATAAAAATATAAAAGAAATCCAATATCGATACAAATTGAAATAAACGTATTGATTGAGACAGGTTTAATGACAATATTCAGCTGTGAATTTATTTAATTAACAATTCGATTAATCATGCAGAAATTATAGTCGTAGTATGTTTGTGGTGCACAACAATTTTACATAGATAGTTTCCCACACAAAACTAGTTTAATATTTATGTAACCCACACTTGTTTTGGTACACTAGGTCGGGTTATGTATGCGTATAGTCCCCTGTGACGTGAAACCAACAAAAACTAAAAAATACGTAGGAGTTTTTTGGAAATAGCACAAACATAAATCTAATCAATTAACCGTTCCCTGAATAACATAAATAACAAACTATAAATAAACAAAATACAGTGGAGATCAAGGCCAAGTCGGAATTCGTGGGTCGCCGGCGGATATTATCAAAAATTGGATTAAACATGATTCATGATTCGCGGGAACATTTTGTATGAAAGCAAAGAAATAAGCTTCCGCCTTTTATTTCGTAAAGGGAAAATAAATTGAAGATGTTTTGTCACAAAGGAATGATAAACAATTTGGATGTTAAAGAAAGCTATATTTTTACAAATCACATTTTTGTACTGCCAGGATATTTTTGTCTGCTATTCGTCATTTTATTATTGTGAATTATGGTATCCTTGTTTAATTACTGAATCTATTCAGCTGTGAAAAGTTATGACGGTTATCTATCATTGTCGTTATTTATTATTTTAATCTGATATTCGCAATAGCAATGGAAAATCTATGTTCTTGTTCGTAACTTGTAAGCTTGGCCGAATGGACATGAATAAATAGAGAAATGCTGCTTACTTTACCCCATATAATTTAATTTAAAGAAAGCAAAAACTGCATTTATATTGACAAAGCAAAGCTTCTAGGAATCCGTGTTCTTATTGCATTTGCATTCTAAAGAACCAATTTAAGAGTTTAGAATTTCTGCATCAGAGAAATAAATGGAGGATTATAATTCTTTAAATTAAATGTATGTTCTGAGTTACAGTCGAAGTATGCTTTATTTTTTATGTATTTAAGAACAAATTTACTTTGAAAATAAGATCCATGCTTGCAACATAGTAAACCAAAATTAATATAAAATTATTTTAAAGTTGAAATTAATATACACTCAGCGGCAGAAAAAGTGGCCCAAAGCAAAACTACGATAAAACTTTTTAGAATATCAATATATGGTTATTATTTTGGCTATAACTATTAGTTAAACAGTTTATACACAAGTTTAGTTACAATTTACACTAAATAGTCGTAATTTTTAATCAAAAATGGGAAAAATTAAAAAATACAGCTTTTGTCGAAATCGCTTATTGAAAGTTTTTGCAAAAAACTAATTCTGCACCAAAGAAAAAATCTAATGCCATCAAAAACATCCTGTAAAAAACCTCAAGTCTCGCAGCGTAAAAAGTGGTGAGATCTATGTAATACCAAGTCGATTAATCTGTTTAGTCTCTACTGAAAGGACCTTCTGTCTTAAGTTATTACATAAGTTATTATCATGCCAATATTAAAAATATTTCACGTTTAAAACAAATAAATCGACCTGGCCATCGCATGATTTGATTATTAGTATGTACCACACTGCACAGCACGACGGGCCAGCAACCGAATTCCTCACTAGGGTCCTTCCGAATATAATGATCGAGATGAGTATCTTAAAGAAATTAATGCTCCTGAAATTTTAATGGCGAATTTGTGTTTTCATGCGATGACCAAGTCGATTTATTTGTTTTAAACGTGAAATATTTTTAATATTGGCATGATAATAACTTATGTAATAACTTAAGACAGAAGGTCCTTTCAGTAGAGACTAAACAGATTAATCGACTTGGTATTACATAGATCTCACCACTTTTTACGCTGCGAGACTTGAGGTTTTTTACAGGATGTTTTTGATGGCATCTCACTTCTTTTTGTAAAGCGAACATAAGTCCAATTTGTATGGAAAGACGGTTATTTTTTTCATAATTCGACATATTTTCCTATTGAAATGTTGTTCAGTTTCATAGGCTAAACACCCTTAAGTTATGCCTCATACAGTAGGTACCTATGTACACCTATTATTTTCTATTATACTACAGTAATAATTAATTCATTAACTGCAAATGTAACCTTGTAATCCTATATAAATGTATAAGATTACAAAGTTATTCTTGCAGTTGGTGTATTTAGAAAACTGGACTGAAATTAGAAAATATTGAAATTTTCCCATGATTAAGATACTAAATTCTATTTGTATTCTAAATTTGAAGCTTCTAAGTCTGCTAGAAATGCCTTAGACTTTTGATGATCGGTGAGTCAGTGAGTCAGTGAATCAGTGAGTGACAAAATTCAAAACTTTAACAAGTTGTCATTCTTAAAGTACTGGTTCAAATTGACTGAAATTTTCAATATACCGTGTTCATACAATGACTGATAAGTCGCTAAAAATTCAGGCTTCTTGTTTTATCCACAACGAAATTATAGGGGGTCGAAAATGGCCTGAATTGCTTCGAGAAAAGATGGTACGGCCGTGCCGCTTTTTTTTGCTCGACTTGCGGGGGCACTGCCGTGCCCCCAGATTTATACCGCGTGTTAACTCCTCTAGCATTTATGGTGACCTGCATGCATTCTGGCATGCTTTGGAGGATGTTTTAATTACTTCTTGAAGAACTTTATCCCACACTCTGACTAGAGCGGTTCTTCGCTCACCAAGTGATTCTGGTGGGCTGGGCAGTGCACATACACTGTTTTTTAGCATGTGCCAGACATGTTCTATGGGGTTGATGTCTGGACTGCGAGCAGGCTAAGCCAGTTTTTGAATCCCGATATCAGCAAGGTGCGATTCCACAACGCGGGCGCTATGAGCGCCCGCATTAAACTGCATTAGAGTTAATCCTCCCGACCAATGAAATCCATAAGTGGTACAACATGGTCTTGGAAGATTTCTTCAATGTACCCGGCTGCTGTTAGGCGCTGATCTACGATGACAAGCTCTGTACGTGTCTCCAAACATACACCTCTCCATACCATAAAGACCTACCTTTGTAACTGACCGTCTGACGTGTTGTGTTGGGAAAAAACCGTCCTTAATGGCGTCTTTACACTCTCTCACGACCATTTGGTGCTCTTAATGCTACTCAGCACTCATCGGTTAACAAGAACTTGCTTCATTGGTCGATAGCCAATTCACATGTTTACGAGCAAATCGTAATCGCGCAACTCGATGGTGTCTCTCGAGTTCTGGTACTCGGGTTGGTCTTCCTGCCCGTAAATTACGTTCTTTTATCCTTCGCCTCATGTTCCGTTCACTAAGAATGACTCCGCGTGCCGCTTGAAGCCTCTAGTGAATCTCAAACGCTGTCAGAAAGCGGTTTCTCAGCACCTCGAGGTTAACAAATCGGTCATCTCTTGCGGATGTACATCGTGTTCGTCCAATTCCTGGTCGCCGCGTGTAGAGACCAGTCTCACGATACCTCCTAATCGCAGACCTTAAAGTGGTACGCGATACATTGAAAAATGCAGCCACCTCTCAATGGTAATGGCCCTGATCGGACAACAAGACCACCTAAGCCACTTGTTCAGCAGTAAGTGGCATCTTCAAATCTTTTCTAAAATCTAAATAGACCAATAATCAATAAAAATCATAAAGAAAATCGTTTCCGTGCAGCAATATTTCAAAACACAGAATTCAACTGACCTCTCGAATCAACACTGAATTCAGTTCTAACACACATTGTTAGAGAAAGTCATCCGTCACTTAAATTAAACTGAAATTAAACACTTCATAACACTAAACAGATCACTTCGCAACTACTTACAACAATATATCTTTCATATATTACTTAATTTGTTTACAAATTCACGATAAGCGCTTGGGCCACTTTTTCTGCCGCTGAGTGTATTTACAAGATTTTTCAAACAAATCCATTTCTCAGCAATTTGTTTGTGTGTTTATTCTTAAGAATATATCAACCTTCCAAAATTACTAATAAGGTAGAGTAACCAAACAAAAATAACTCAGAAAACCGATGTTCTTTTGATCATACATCAAACAATATTTCACAAGTATTTTATTCTTCATTGCACATGAAGAGGTTTCCTCAAACTTTCAAGATCTATTGTTTCAGTTTAAATCTGTAGTAGAAGTTAATAAAGCTTGATAAATGAGCCGTACAACGATTCATCATTCGCTCTTCTCACGGGAATAACAGTTTGGTATCTGTTCTAGTATCTTTAATAGCGACATTATTTTTAAAATACGGACCTTATTACCAGGTCAGGGTAGCCAAGTAATAGCTACCAAGTATTTAAGATTATTTTGGGAAGTGGCCTAACCAGAATAACGAGGATAACTAAACAGTATTCGGCAGTTATTTGAGAATAAAAAAACTTAAACCTCAGTATTTTTTAATGTATTAAGTAATATATTATTTTTACCTCGGGAGTCGGTAAGGACTACTAAGTGAGCACATAGAGTAATACGCACAATTAATGTTATGAACATAATTAAGGCGGTACTGTTGAATGACATAAAAAGCTTGAAATTGAAACTTAGTCAAAACCTCAAATAAAAAGTTTTACAAAACCAGTATTATTTTTACTTAAAACTAATTAATTATCTTTAACTAAATTTCTTAACAAAACAATCTAATCAGAGCAATTTAACCAAAAGTTCACATCGGCGGAAGCACAATCCCGGACAACTCAACCTTGAAATCGTGACAGCTTACAAAGGGGAACATTTTCGGGTCTATCCCACTAGTCCCGTTGAGTTGTCCCGTGACGGGACAACTGGCACTATTTTGTCCCAGCTGTCCCGCGGCGGGACAAGTGACACTGTTTTGGTGCCAGTTGTCTCGTTGCAGAAAAATCACGGGACTAATGGGACAGACGGAAGGGTCAAAACAACTGGTTCCATTGAGTTGTTGTGTGTCAATAGGTACTTGGTACTTCGGTAAGATAGCAGATGATAAATTGTACGCTACTCTATGTAAACTTTAAATTCACAAGAAGTTTTTTTACCATTTGAGTTTTTCATTTTATAATTAAATTGACAAGAGTGTCTATATCTATGACCTTCCATACCATAAATGTAAAATGCTTATCCGAAATTCCCTACTTGAAAAAACATAATGTAAGGAAACTAAAAATATATTGTTAACAGGCCCCTGAAGCAGCTCAAGCACTCAAGTCAATTCAACATGTACCTAATGTAATTTCAACTTATCTACTAGAAATTAAGTAAAAATGTACTACAACACAACGTATAACGTCTGCAAGTACCAAGTACTTGTTATCACACAACAACTCAATGGAACCAGTTGTTTTGACCCTTCCGTCTGTCCCATTAGTCCCGTGATTTTTCTGCAACGGGACAACTGGCACTAAAACAGTGTCACTTGTCCCGCCACGGGACAACTGGGACAAAATAGTGCCAGTTGTCCCGTCACGGGACAACTCAACGGGACTAGTGGGATAGACCCACATTTTCAGCCTATTAGTAAGATCTAAGAAATAATTTGTTTTTTCCTCTAGCTCACCCAAGGTCATTGACCTTAGCACAAATAAAAGAAATGAAGTAAAATACATAAAAGATTTACTGAGGACCGTAAATATAATTTTCATACGACGCAAAAATGTTATTAAACCGACTCAAGATCCATATAACGTTTAATATTAATTCTTATTTGCCGTAACATACGTCCAAAGCATTATTGCTCGATATAATTGAATCTACACTGTTATTAAAAAGAGGATAGGAAAACTGCTGTTCAATAAATAGGGGGATCTTATTATTGTGAATCATTTTTCTACGAATTAAATAGGTGTCGCGTAATAATTTGAAAAATTTTGTTACGTCTTAGTGAGTGATTTATAACTCCAGTTGGAAAGAATTGCAGGGCGCGACGGTGAGAGCTTTTGCGATGCGATCCCCGATTCGTAGTACAGTCAACTAAGACTGGGTTCTTGCTCTCTTCTTCTTTCTGTTTGCTTTCTAATACAGCAACTTCTGTTCAAGTTGTTAAGCAACACTATGCCCAGAGGTAAGAACCGACATGCCTGTATTACTATAAAGTCATACATTTAAAGACCAGACATGCCCAATAGTCCATAGTTTTTTCCGGTAATTTGTGTGTATTACTTACTATTAACGCACTCACGGTTCTATTGTTTATGAACTTAGTACATAGTGCTACATAAGCAATTTCAAGTGACTATTTAAATAAAGTGAATACTTATAACAAATTTTAAGCTACATAGTTTGAATGTAGTCGACATTTACTCAAAAAGTGAAACATTATGTTTATCATTTCGGTAAAATAACGTCGCATCAACAAAATTGGCGTATTTACTCTTGTTACTCGAGCAAAAAATTTGGCAATTTACGATGTGCGTAATTGCTTAGACAAAACGCCAACTGGCAGTGTTATAGGAGATTATTTTTTACGTTCCCTCGCAAAAGAGCGTCTATTTTGTTCCTTGTTTATCCCTTTACAGCTTGACTTTGTTATATTCTCTGATATTAATAGAACAGCAATTGTAAACAATTAAGTGAACAAGTTAAATAATATTCTTTATCAGATATCCTTTCTATATATGACATTGATTTCATGCTACAGCACAAAACGTAAGAGCTGAACTCTCTGTCTCTCTTTTTCTTTAAATGTTCTATGTTTTTTTCTCTTGTGTCCAATTTTCAGACTCCTTAAGAAACATTCCGCAAGACGTCCGAATTTTTTAAAGCCTGATACTATATATATATAGAAAGCATGATACTATAGGATAAAAATAAATCTATACTAATATTATAAAGCTGAAGAGTTTGTTTGTTTGTTTGTTTGTTTGAACGCGCTAATCTCGGGAACTACTGGTCCGATTTGAAAAATTCTTTCAGTGTTAGATAGCCAATTTATCGAGGAAGGCTATAGGCTATATATCATCACGCTATGACCAATAGGAGCAGAGTACCAGTGAAAAATGTTACAAAAACGGGGAAAATTATGATTCTCTTATGTGACGCAAGCGAAGTTGCGCGGGTCAGCTAGTAAATAAAATAAAGGATAAGTCTGCCATAAGATGATTGAAACTTATCAACCACGTTATTCTTGCGAGAAATCGCATGAATAGAAGACTGAAAAACGAACTCAAGACTTCTTTCAGTGTATTGTGAAGTGTATTTGATTAACTTTATAGTTCGGTAGCCGTCAACCACCGCTTTGTAAGATCCCACCTGTCAAATGCATAATCCCTGTCCATCCATCTTGAACCTTGTTAACACAGAATGATAATAGTGATGATGTTAGAAGCTCAACGGATTTGTCAAGCGTTTATCATTGCAGGTATTTGAAGATTGACACTATCTTGCGCACAAAAATACTGAAAAAATTTAATAAGTAGGGTGTATTTTGTAAAGTATGGGCGCTTAAAAGTTTTTGGCTTGTAGTATATCTTATTTCAGATAGAATATCATCTTCTGTGGACAGTTATATAGTTAAGCTTTGTTTTACAACTTCTTTACAAAACTGAAACTAGAACAATTTAGTACGTATACGTTTAAATTAAGATTAAATGCTTTGTTCAAACTTGGCATGCTACATTTTCTCCAAATTAAAACTAAATAATACAAGAATGTAATACACTGTCTTTTTCAAGATCTCCCAGTAGTCGGCCGTACACCCATATCTGTGCCAAATTTCTTGACACACGTATAAAACAATGTTCAGTACAAAGTGAAATAGATTTATACGTACATATAGGGCTAACTTCAAACTTGTTAATAGTTTAGCTTTATCAAAATATTTTTTATCAAAATGTTATTTATCAAGTTGCTAAAATAAGCTTCAAATTGGTTTAGTACTTAGCTAAGATATATTATGTTCTCCTTTAATATACTTTAATTCCAAATATCTATAAAGAATTTCAGGTGGACTGATTTACCCATTGAACGATAATGATAATCGCATTTTCGTAATTTTATACGAAATTATTAACGTTCATTTCTGAGATTTTTGATGCGCATTTTGCGTTTTTCATCGTATGATTTAACACATTCTTGAGCTGGTTTTCCACGAAAGAAGTGCGGAAAATTTACCAATACGATCACAAGATTATTTGACATTTTCGCTTCGCGCGAATTATGTTATTGGTTGATATTTTTTACTGCGTACTTTCGTTGACTCTATTATTCCCTGGGGAAGCGTAACTTAAAGTTATAAAAGTCGCTTCCTTTACAAATGTCAAATATTAGCATATTAACCACGAATGTTTTAAGAGATTAACCAACGAAGATATTTATCATCTACATCATGTTAATTCGAGACTACATAAATAGCAGATTTGCCACGTATTAATCTTTGATAGTAACAGAAATCGGTTGAAAGTGTGAACACAAAGCAATTATTACATTTCGTCCAAAGCTTTCTGGTATTTCCAAGCCCAGCTTTTAAAATGGTCTACGATAACTGAAATAGGTTTTCTCTGAGTCAAGATAGGATCCAGCTGACAACAGCAAAGCTGAAGGAAATAATCTAGATTTGTGAAGGAAAAGGGAAGTACACAAAAAGCCCTAACGCTATGTAATGATTGGGTATCGATAAGTACGGCGTTTAGAGATGAAAAAAAACACCGGTTGATAATACTAAAGATCGCAATCACCGAAACTGATTAAGTAAAAAGTAGAAAAAAACGAAAAAGAAAATACTGCATTTGTAATAAACAGTTAATCATGCATAAGTTATGCAACCAAAAGGATCGTCATTTAACCAGTACGCATATTAAATTGAAACCTTAACCTTGCAGTTTAAGTAGGTATATCAGATGGGTTATCCTCAAAAATTTTACAGCTAGGAAAGGTAAGGCGTGTTGTTTCAATGTCACGAATTATCTCAAGATGGAGCAGCTGCAACGGTACACAAATGAGGAACACTAAAACACTTAAGAGAATAACCCCCTAGGAAGCGCTTAGGACTAAACAAGTAACTTCAACTTGCTTATGTAACTTTTAATATCATTAGAGATTACAAATTCTGCTACAGTTTTCAACACGACTTTATAAGTTAGTAAGCTAGTGATATTGTATGCTGCAGTTACTGTTGATGTGTTGGTAAAATTTTCCATTGCACTTACAAAAATAATACTTCATTGTGATAATACAGTACAATGTAGTACAGAGGAATAATAAATATTTTTATTTTTTTGAATAATATTTACCCGTAGTTTTCTGTCTATAAAATGTGGAACACAAGAATAGTGTCACCATTTTTGCCCACTGTTGCAGCTTACGCTCAGTGGGTCAAACATGTACTTAGTAAAGGCACCCTTTATTTGTAGCACTTCTATAAATGTTTAAGCATTACATTTAATAATTTTAAGTATAGATTTACAAAGTGAATAAATAAATTTGGATTGCAATATATAGTGAAAAGCCGACAAAAGGATATAATGATACTAAAATTCAGGGTTTAGACCTAAATAGAAAAAGGTTGGTCACCCTTCTACGGTCCATTAGGACAACGTTTTGCTATCGGCACTTACGTTTAGTCGTTTAGATAAGTGGATGAACCCTATTTTTTCACTTACTAATGATTCTAGGAAAATTTCACAATGGTTTTCAGTGTGATACGATATGATATTACATTTTTTCATGATAACACTTTTTTAATCTATTAAATTTTGTTGCCTAAACAGTTTAAATGATTTTAATATTTATTTTTTGCTAAATTCTAATAGCGTGTCACCAAATATTAGGACGTAAACGTTTAAGAGTTAGTGTTTCCAAAATCAAAATAATTAAGTGGTTGCTTGTAATGTTATTCTAAAAATGGAAACACGATGTTCTAAGTACGAATCTATACTAATATTATAAAGCTGAAGAGTTTGTTTGTTTGTTTGTTTGAACGCGCTAATCTCAGAAACTACTGATCCGATTTGAAAAATTCTTTCAGTGTTAGATAGCCCATTTATCGAGAAAGGTTATAGGCTACATATCATTACGCTACGACCAGTAGGAGCAGAGTACCAGTAAAAAATATTCCAAAAACGGGGAAAAATTTGACCCATTCTCTCTTATGTGACGCAAGCGAAGTTGCGCGGGTCAGCTAGTAATAGAATAATTGACCATTTATTTAAGTGATAGAAATATGTATGTATACTAACATTATCTATTATTATTTACCATGAAATGTATTTCGGCTTTGTGCTCACAGAAAATCCGGCTTTGGAGGAATTTGTCTGAATAGTCAATGGCTTGGACATTTTCGGTTGAATGGTTTTGATAGTTGTCACCTTAGTGCTGTCGATTGAACGTGCTACGGTGAATTTAATGTCCATTAACTGAGTGATAAGATACATACGTATGTTAGACTAGCAGCTTCCGGCGACTTCCTCCGAGTGGACTTTGACGAGCCTAGTATTTTTTTTTATTTTTTTTTCATTGCTGCCAATCGCAATAGGCATAGCTCAAGATAACATAGCCTACAGCCTACTTTCTTTGTTATCTGTTATCCTTTAACTTCAAAAATGAAATACCTCCTTTGTGTATAATCACTGCCAATACAAAAGCTACTAAAGAAAAAAAACTTTGTTAGAACTATCTCTAATTCATTTAACTTATCAATTAACTACATATTTATTACAGTTTCAATAAAGTGTTGAGCGGTAAGGTAACCTATCGTTTACGTACAATCCTGATAAGCGACCCGCGTGTGATCCTCGAGGGTGCGAGGCCTTTTCACCCAATATGACCGCGTTCCTATCTGCCAAACGATCTGTATCCGAACTTTTGTTGAAAGATCAGATGTAAAATGTCCTACGTTTATAGCGTAAACATGCAAATGCATGCCACAAAATGTGTGTAGAATAATACTTAGTTATTTCAGAAAAACAAAACAGACGGTATCGGTTTGTATGTCACGCTAAAAAATGCTAAAAAATAAATTTAAATTAAATTGCTGGAACAAAAGATTATTCCTAATAAAGATGTTTAACAGAATGTAGCCTTTGTATAATGCTTTTGTTATTTTCTTTTAAAAAATAAGAAGATATTAAATTGATTAGTACTATAATATCACAAAAATATTGATTCTGATGTATATATTAGCAGCATTCTAATTGTCCTATTTAACTTTGAATAATACTAAACTAATTAAACCCGAATTGCTTTAGACTAACAATGGTCTATGTCAAAGTTACACTCAGCGGAATGTCCGAGTTGATTAGAAGCAATTAGTGCACTCTGGTCTGCATCCCAAGTGGTCAAACATATATTTACAACTGTAATTTCATGGACAACGACATTTGCGCATACATTAACTAAGTCATGATATAATTGTATTTGTGATTAATACTTCTTAAGTAGAAGTTAAGGAGTAAGTAATAAACGAATAAAACAAAATTAAAAAGAGGAGTCTTTTCATCTGAGACGTTTGAAACTTACTTATGAAAATATTGAGGAACAGAAACTCTCTCTAAGACGCGATTTTTTTTATCAATCTGCACTATCCCATTTGATTGGTGGACAAAATCGTTGGGCGTCTGCCCCTAAAGCCCTTCTCCCATTACGATACGCCCGCGCGACTCTAGTCTCGGAGACTAGTCGCCACGAAGTATCTCACATACATTTGTATGGAGACTCTCACATTACGATACTGGTATTCTACGCGTTCGCGACTAGTCTCGCGATACCCGCCGTGTTGGTCGCTTGTGCGTCGCGTCTCGCGTAGACATGCGCTTAACATGTTCGGGAGCGGATTGAACATGGAATCATTCATTTCCTAATTGGAACTATGTTCAGGAAACATGTTCGCGGAACTATATAGTTCCACCACGTTTCAAGTTTGACAGAATCTAACATTTGATAATATAGGTAGTTCCTCAGTTCCTCACAGCTCCTAGGTGCTATAGAAACTGTGAGAAATTGAGAACAAAAAAACTGCAAGAGCTTCATCGTCACTGGAGTCGCTCGATATAACGTCAGTCTACAAAAAACGAGTTTGCACAAATGATGAATTTAGTAACTTTTAAGTTGCATAATATGCGAGCATCGGGTAGCGAACATGTATCCAACTAGTATTACACTCGAGTATCGTACCCTACAAGTATCGTAATGGGAGAAGGGCCTAAATCTTCCACCGGTTTCAATGTCTCACGCCAATCCTCCAGATAGGTGTCCAAGTCATCGCACCAACGTTTTCGTCGCCTACCCTGATGTCGTCGGCCTTCAGGCATCCATTCAGTCACGACTCTCGCTCACATCAGCAACATAATTTACACATTCAATATTACTTTACTAGTTCACTGCTGCCATGAGCCAAAATAAAGCCAAGATTTGTAAAGACATAATCTTTATTTTATATCTTACTCCGCCAGTAACATGACGATTTACTCGTCAAAAATATAACTAGTAAAAATACCTCAAAGTCCCCATTTTAAGTCACAACGGAAATGTACGCCGCGACCTCTATTTCCGTTCGAAATGTCCGCGTCAATACCCAAGGCACCGTTTCTCAACATTTAGAAGCTCAATACTTTATTTATAGTCAAATTATTTCCCTTTAGAGGTTAAAGGTTTTATAAATAAAATGGGCGAAAGGGCATTTGCACGGATGTTCACACAAATGGGGGCGTGACAGCTTCGCCAATAAATTTTACATATAAATATTTACGCTTACATGTCTGGTAAACATTGCGAATGGATTAGTAATATCACCGTTGACATTGGAATTGAATACATTCAAATCTTTTCAACAAATAGAAATGTTAGATGTTTTTTGCTTTCGTGTAACATGATTTCGTTTGTTTTTACACTTAAATATTGCATTGACTTTAAGGAACACTTGTAAATTTATTTGAAGATTCAGAACCCAGTTATGTTGCACATACTGTGGCTGTTGAACACGTATACATTATTATATCCAAATTATAAGTCCTACTCTACTGAAAATAGAAAAATCGGGACAAAGAAAAGTAATAAAGTTAAACTAAGGCTAGACTCTCCTTTGCATATTAGTTAACTACAGTAAATACAACTTATTACTCCCACAAACAACTTGCAAAATCAATGCAAAAAAGAAACATTTCTACGTCTTGAAAACTGCACGTATCTTTTGCATACGAGTTGTTCGCTAAGTAAAACTTTTCACTAGAAAACTCGAACGGAACACGGAATATCTCAGTAAGTCGGTACCAATACAGGCTTTTATTAAAACCGTGAGTTGAATATTTGGTGCAAGCGTCTCTACGTAATAATAAATTGAAGTATTTATGGCTATTGAAATAACTGGATGATATTCATGCGTTAAGTGATTGTCATCTTCTATTTTATGAGGCTTTGCTTAAATGAAGTGCTCGACGTTAGTTGTTGTATTTTTCTATGTACTGACTTCTTGTACTATCAAATTAACTTTGTAAATGTCTAAATAAATAGGTTTTTGAGAAGGGCTAGTCGAATTGATCAAATAATTGCCATATGAGACAAAAATAGGTAGATTCAATTCTCTTTATAAACCAAAATATCATGTATACTAGTCCTTTATTAACACCGTGTACAATACAAAGCGTAGTAATGAGGCTTCATATGTTATATTATAAATAATCACCGTTTTTTGTCCCTAAATGCCATTGACCTTACCTCGAGTTGACAAAAAATACGTAGTAGGGTATGTTTTTCCTGTTTACGCAAAGCAAATGGTAGATATTTATTTATGTTTAATTTTATTTGCGTTTTTCTATGGATTTTTGTGAAAATATTTTCATAAAATTCAGGGCAGTTTAATATTACTGGATGAGCATTCTTTATTGATTGATACTTCTAGGAAATTGGATCAATATGGATAAATTTATTTACCAAATAAAATAAAATTTTGCTTTTCAAAAAGATAAATAATATCATAAATGATAAAATACAGAACAATAAATATCGTTTCAATTTTAGTTCGTAAAAATCGGGATTACTAGAGCAAATACAAAAAAAATACATTTTTTCACAAAAATTATAGTGAGATGTGTATGTTATATAATGATAAATATTTGCCTATTCTGCTACTTGGAAAGTTAAAATTTAAATACACATGTAGTCTTTCAGCTCTATAGTAACTCGAATCTGTAAAGCAGCTTTTAAAATTTAGTTTTCACTAGAATTTGGTAACGATAAAGTTTACAAACACATTACTCAAGTGGAACCGCAGACGACACCTAGTGACGTCATAAATAATATTACTAAAAGGTTTTAAAAGCCACAGACGAGTTTTCAAGTAGGTAGCTACGGTAGCGAGTAAAAAGCAATTGATAAAGTCAAAACCCTACCGCCAGGGCTACCATTTATCAAATGTGACAATGTGAATATGTAATTTGTCACAAAAATACCGTTTGCCTGAATACACGTCTATAAATTTTATGCGAGAACACGTTACGCCAAAAATGAGAAATCAATATGTTGTTTAACGGAGGCTTTTAATGCATTGGTATTTTGGACGTTTTCTGCTTCATCTGTGTTAATAAATGCAGTCTTAATTAGTTTTTTCGCACATTTTTTTTACTTAAGCTGTCTTTTTAAAAATGAAACGTGTGCTAATTTATAGTGAATCTTTGAAACTACAGAATCAGTTTTATGAAATCATTTGTTACCAAAATGTTACACAGTCTTAACTTTTTACAAATAGTTCGAGCTACGAAAAGTAGTCAGAAAATCAAGAAATTCTCCTATGCAGACGAAATTCTCAATCGCTAGTATGTAGGTATATAATTTGCATAACGATTCCCTTGTTTCCTAAAACAATTCTGGAAACTATTTTACTAGCGTGAATAAGCCCCTTTAGCCAAATTGGAAGGCAATAACAAAACCATTACTAAGTAGAACGAAGTTTGGAACAAACTTTGACCCACTTTTGTAGTAGAAATATAATTATTGCATTAGTTTTTTAAACTACACTTTGCGTAATTGTTTAATCTTGTTACTTCTAGTTCACAATTTAGAATAACGCTCTTTGATAGATGAATGGATCAGGGCTTTTAAACCATGTTTATAAATATCATTCTACCGTGCTATTTTTTTTACAAATGGATAGTTCAAACACGTTATCAAGTATTTTTGATATCGCGAGGCACCGAACCTCTATTCAGCACATTTACTAATTAGTAAAAAGTCACAAAAAATTGCGATTATCGAAATGCGGTAGCTCAGGTTTGTTGGGGAAAAACACATAATATACAAAAAATATTAAGGAACGAGTGTTCGAGAGTGTTTAAGTTTTTGGACATTTGAAATGTTAAAAAAAATAGAAGAGACCAAGTCGTGACCTTATTCAGCGAGAAAAAAAATCGATCTAGGTAACAAACTTTACTACATAGTAATATCAGTTATATGTAAATTTTGTTCGTGCCTAGTTTCGCAGAAACAATTTTTTCGGCACTGAAATGTAGGCAGTGAAATGGGCATGTGTTGTTGTATGAATAAATTTTAGGTCAATATCTCTTGTAGAGGGTCCTTGTCCGAGCGCCGGGACTCGGCTGTAAAAGCCCAGCAATGAATTTCATCACACTTTTGGAATATTTTATTTTTCTATTGATTTATTTTAACCTCGACAGATTTTTCCACGAAATATTTTCGCTTTCGGCAGAAGAGTACCGATTTCAGTTATTGACGCTCTGATAAATAAATATGTTTTAAGAGTCAGATTAAAGGCAATTTCTCTATATTTTTTTATGACTGATTGTACTATTGTAGTGCATTGGATTTCTTTCAGATATTAGGTTTAATTCAATACACATTCCAAACAATGAGCACCGCTACCAAAAAAGTGTTGTCATTCCAATGCTCAACTAATAAAATGACAACTATTATACTTATGCGCAATGTTATCTCCCTTTTAAAAACACTAACACATTCGTAGCATAAACCGTTGGTAATTAGATACTAATCATTCATTATAACTCACCAGATATAATCGGCGATAAGCCCGCCAATACTCAATCCTATTATCATGCGATGCTTAATTAATAAGCAACTCATTATAAAGCTTTAATTAAAACCCTTAAGGCCCCTACAAAAGAAACCAGACAGTATTAATTTCACCCCGACCGCAAACTGCAGCAAAACTGTAATCCGAAGTATCGAAAGCACTATTATGGCATCTTAAGGCGTCGCCAAGAATTTCATATAACCGAGCGATAGTAATGAGACACCATTTGTCTTCGTAAGGTTTCAACCAAAATGTTCGCTCTTACGTCGGAGAATGCGAACATCAATTTTCTTAAAATAGGTCTTGATTTTCCAGCTGACACGTAAATGAGACATTTTTAGTATATCTCATAAAGGGAATATTTTAGAAATGTTTAAACGCATATTGGGACAGGTATTATGGAGATTTCGCTCAAATAACGTTTCCTTGATGGGAAACGTTTCAATTTTGTGGATTCTGACGTCGTAACATTAGGTGTAAGCTTGCGGGATGACTAATCTCAGAAAGCTGAGGCTTAAACGGTATTACATATGCCAAGTAAAATTAATTGCGCCAAAAATAAATTTCGTAACCTAGAGCCTTTTAGCATCAAATGGATTTCTTCAACTTACATAAGATTTGTATTTACATTAATAATTTTCTATAAAGATTTTTCTACCTTCAATTACTGAGGTCTAAGTGCCTACCGTTACGAATACAATTCAAGGAAATTCAACGTATATTTCCCAAAACATTTGAAAATACCATTTATTTCCGATATTTGCTGGAGAAATATGATTTCATTGCTCTTAACGACGCCCTGGGTAGCCAATAGCCTATTTGTAGCCGACCCCATATATCATTCCGTTCAGCGTCTAATAACAATGAAACAAACAAATTAAACGAATTCTACTGAAATAATATTGCACTTTTGTTGAAGCGCCTTAATGCTCTATTGTAAGATCTATAATTTATATAAATGTTTTCTGAAACGAAGGACCGTGATACCGACTAATTATGTTATCGTCATGTTTCATATAATGTTTTGATGAAAGTTCATAATATATCATTATGGCGTATATTCATTAGGCACATTTGATAAGCATCTTTAAAAACGTAACGTAAACGTCTTCGAGTTGTTATCTCGAACGTTTGAAGAACAGTTCAATAAATCGTTTAAGAGTTTTACAACCATTGTTAGTCGATCGTAATATTATGACCTTTTTATATCTGAACAGGATATAAAGACTTTACGATATTGCTATAAACAGAACTGTGATTTTCTCGAAAGCGTCTCATAAAATTGTAATTGTTAGAGGATTTTCTGCTTCCTTTTTAATAACGGGTAACACTTGTTGTTAACGTAGAAGATAACTGTCTTGCTGAAGTAAGCCATTTTTAAGCACGATTAAGCTTCGATCTTTCGATCGTGGAATAAGTGTATTCGAGAAATAATTTTTACGGCATTCTCGAATCAAGTTTTGTTGTTTTTCTTTTCATTTCAAATTTATTCTACTGTCAATTAAACGACTCATAAACCCTTACTTTTATCAAGTTTCATAACATCTCTGTATAGTGTGTATTGTAAATGATTAAATAGACTATATTGGTAAAGAATATAATTAGTAATGAAGAAGTTTCCTTGGTCTGAAAAACATTACAAACAAAAAAAATGATAAAATGTACCAATATCAATAAAATTTTATTATAATTCAATAACTGCAGATTGATCAAACAAAGGTCCGCTCATCGGAAACAATTTGCATCCATAAACAATCCCCGATAACCGAATACAAAGAATCAGATACGGATATAACGTAACCGTAAAAGCTGAAACGTTACATTTAGATATATCGGTAGCCATAAAATAAGGCCCAATAAAAACTATCTATAAAACGAACATTTGTGACGAACAGATTTCTCTTCACACGTCGCCTACAGCACCTTTGTCCTATTTCAGTTTGTGTGACGTCACGTTCCGTTTGCGGTTATCCAAATTTAAAAAAACACGCGTTTGAAAACACTATAACCGTTCCAATTTCCAATACATTTTTGTTGTTATTTTACGCTGGCTGGCGCAAATTGCTTTAAAATTACGTAGAATACTTTTTATTTTATTGGAATTTGGATATAAAATTCTCTTTACCCTAAAGCTTTGAAATAAAATTTGAACGCTAATGTTGCTTTAGAAGCACAATATTTTAGACTTGACCTGTTATTACCGTACCAAAAAGGCATTACGAATTTCCGATATATGGAGCGACTATATCATACTTTTATACAAAGCTCTGTATATTGTTTCAAATATTTTTTGTTTACCCATGAAAGAATAACAAATTATTATTCAAAGTTTATCAAATCGTCCCATTTTCCAAGGAACTCAATCTCTCATAATCAAAATGGCTAAATTTTATAGCACTGCAGTGTACGTTACCACATTTTCATGCACAATTTCAAACACTGCTATAGTAAACAGTGTGTGACACAAATACTCGACTAGTATACGTATAGCGGACTCTGAAAGCACTTTAAGACGCAGGCCATAAACGATAGTGATTCAGCACTTTGACGGGGAAAATGCGTAACAGTATGCATTGAAATGATGACATAAGCAAAGCGCATAAGTGTTTTGAGAAAATAGCTTTCGGAGGAAATACGTTCTGGATTAGTATTTCTACTCGTACTTTTGCTCCTCGATTCACTACCACTATCGACTACCGACAACCGGCTAGCTATCGACATTTTGACATTTAGAATGTACTGCAATGCTCTGAAAAGAGTTTCTACGACGCCCGTCAGAGGCGCTGATCAGATTTTCATACAAAATTTCTCGATGACAGGTCGGTTGTCGGTAGTCGATAGTAATAGAGAATAGAGCTACTGATTTTATGCTAAAAATTGATATATCATTAGTAGCTGTGAATCTAAAGGCTGATCCCAGCACTAGATTATAAACGTGACAGCAAATGTATAAAAAGTCAAACGGTTATTATGCAAGATATACTGAAACTTATGGAATGTTGATAGTTGTACTTATACGCATGCTTTATTAATCAGAACTTTTATAATCTTATGCTATACGGGAATAAACGCAATCTGGGGTAAAATGCAAGCTTTATTAATTTTTAGTACAAATAAGAAAAATACTTCCCTAAGATTGCACTGGTAGTAATCGTAAATCAATATAACACACGTCACAGAACACCATATAATAATACAATTCACGGTAAATTTACTCTCATTCTTCTAAAACAACGCTAACAAGATTGGGCAACGGAGCTTGAACTCAATAAAATCCCAATGTTTTACTTCCTTGCCCCCAATCGAACTAACATAATTTTGTTCTACATACATTGTTCCAATAAATGAATCAACACATATAAGTCGCCGACCCGCCAACACATGTCAGCGACCTAATGTTGGCGCCTTAATTTTTCAAAAGAATTATGTCAACTGTCTTTTTAACGCGGTCGATAGTGTATTTGACTGCTGTTTATGAGGTCCCGATTTCGATTCCTGGGTCGGGAAAAATACTATTGGCCGGAATCTGGTAACGTGCTCGGTAAAATAATTCTAAATTTGTAGGTAAATGGCGATATGTGCATCTGTTTCTTACACTTACGGGTATAACAGGCATTATATTCTGTATGTATGTATGACAAGCGACTTGTAGTCTCTCTTTAGAAATAAAACCGCCGGCAAAATCCACCGACATTACGTCGGCGGGTCGGCGACTTCGTGCGTAGACTCTATTATACTACACGATCAGTGATCTCAATACTTCGATCGAAAGTTCCTTGTTCCTAATACAGTATATTCTTAGGGTTAATAAAACGTTCATAACTTTCATTTATGGTTGCGTATGCGGTGATTAAGTAACCAATGTAGATGCTATAAATTTATTTGTATAGGTAAAAGTGGTCTGATGGTAAAATGTTATAAGGTTTATCCGGCTTTATTATTTCTAGCTAAGATTAGATGGGTTAAGTTTATATACAGGCAAGAGTTATTAAAATTTGGTTGAAATAAAAAAAATGTTGAAGTTTTTGATTGCTTTTTTAGACGCAAACAGACAGTGGGTACTGATGAATTGATTTTTTGTGTGTTATGAATGTACGTGAAAATGATTGCAATGATAAATATTTGGATATTTAGGTGTAAAACAAAAGCACTGCTTAAAAATGACGTCACTCAGGTAAACTACAAAAGCACCTAACTATAAGAAAAATTCAAACAATACAAAACTAAGTTCTAAATTTACTAAAAGAAAGAACTTTTACAAGTAATTTCTTCGGAAGTAACGTTTGATGTTCTACTTCAGTTCATATGCCAAGTAAAAGTTATGATTTACTCAGTTTTTATTTGTATTCTACGGCGGACGCCTGCCTTCATCTATTACCTGACATTTTACTGCCTCGTAATAACTTACGGCTACTACCGGCCAAGTTTATTTCTTTTACTTTTTCCTTCTTATAAATTAACTCATTGCAGGATTAAGCGGCTAAAAATAAACGTTTCGTCTTTATCTCTAAGGAAATAGACATAAGGCCTATTACACCCACGTACCGATTAGAAGTTTCTAGGAAAAAGACTGGAATCTACTGAGACTACTTAAAAATACCGCGTAATTACCCTATTGACACAACAAGCTACGCATTGAGAGGATTGTATTGTTACAATTACTGCACTTGTCTTATGTAGATACAACAAAACGCATTGTGAGTCTTGTCATATCGAAAGTCGGTTTTACGGCTCACGGATAAGCTCGTGATATCGTATTTGAAAAATAAAATATAAAAAGCGGAAAGCATTATCAACTAATCCAATAGGCACTAGTCACGAAACCAAATAGGTATACCTACATATTACATATATTGCACTTTTTTTACTGCAATTTATTTCATTAGAATCAAGGATACCTAGAACTTTCTATCTACTACTCTAAACCTACTAAATCTAAGTTTAGTTGTACGTGTATCGTTTATATATTGAACTGCATCAGAGTGATGGGAAGAGGCCATTAGCAAACGATGTGGCCTGATTCTGTCAATCGTGTTTTACAAGGAGTTTCGAAGGTATTGCGTGTATTTGGCGTGTACATTATTTATTTCTTGCAGTGAATAAAGTTTCGTTCCTTTTCTAAGAACTGTAACGCTATTTTCTATTCGGTATTATCGACTAGCGCTTTTGACATTTAAATCACTTGAATATTATCGAATTTGCGAAATTAAACAGAGATGCTGATGCGATTTTTATACGTTAGTTGTCTATACTCGATAGTGGAAGAAATCACATACATTATATTTTATTTGAAATAATTGTTTCTTTGCATAATGTATGTTACCTATAATATCTAAATCAACATAAAATATCTTCTAGTCAGGTAGCTCGAGTATGTAGTCTTAAATACTTATTAAAGATCATACACATGAGGTAACGAAGATATTACTACGCGAAGAAAGCTAATCTAATTTCTTTAAAGCAAATTCTTTATACGAATAATATTAAATCTCGTCATTCTTAGAGAAGTTGGGCTCATCCCAAATGAATATTTTATGAAAGTAATTATGCTAATGATGAAACCGAAGAGTTTGCATGACTTATAATGAATATAGATGGTAACAATGCAATGGAAGTACCGTGTACTCTTTGTCTGCGGGTAAGACGCGTTACGACTCTTTACTTTAAAATAAGAAGAAATGTTAAGGGGAAATATTTTGTTGAAAGTAGGTTATTAGGAGACGACTGTCATGAATTTGAATCCTTCCGAATTTATGCTTTAATAGAAATATAAATAAGTAATTTCGGCAATCGTTTTTCACTAACATCTACACACGTAACACATAAACAATTTTATATTTTGGATAGTACAGCGAGGATAATAAGGTATACCAGCCTTTAATTTTCAATCGCGTTTAAGACCCGTTGCATTTTAATATTAGGATTGAGAAATTCGCCATGGATATAGTCATTGACAATCTTGAAAGGAAATGTTCATGATAAGTTCAAAGTATCTAGGAGAGATTTTCTTGACGTTTAATGTTTAAGCTTTGTTGCAGAAGCCATCATTCATCGAAATCAGCCTATTTGCTTGGTTTAATAAACGAGTCTCCGAATTCTAAAGAGAAAATATCATATTTACCATCTATTTACACCGTTTACCAACTAGTTAGTGCAACTACTTCTGAGAACATTTTCTGTACAACAAATATGAGACAACTTCCTTTAACGTCAAGTTATTGTAGTCATAATAAAGTGGAACATGCATTATAAAGACACGTCGTTAACTTGAAGGAGTTTGTTTAAGATACAACTGCGACCCACTATAAAGTTTTATGAACATTTTAGTGTAATTGCACCATTTGTTTATTACTATTTGTTAGTGTACAGTTTATACAACATTTAATTAAACTTGGTTTTTTGCAGTAACAGGAGAAATGCAAAGTCGTGGTATCAATGGACAGCCACTGTGCAGTACATTGCAGCTTCACCATAACATACGAGTCGCCATTATTTAAGAAAACATACAATGTACAGAACAGTGGCTATCAAACGGTTGTCAACTGAGATACACAATAGCCCGTGGTCTTGGTTAGCGTTTGGAATCCCACTCGCATTGCAGGAAGCACCTTTACTGCATTATTCTATTATCCTAGCATTATTTTTCGTAATGGTTTTTTTACAAGGCGCAGTTGCAACTTTAGTTAACAGGAACTTATCCTATCCATCCATAGCAAAATCAGAACTTGTAATATATGTATAGGTCAAAAAACCCGTAGTGTTTCTGTTTACGGAATCCGCATATAATTAGTTACCATATAGTCTAGCTATTCGTGCAGCGAGCGGGATAAACGGAATGTATGCTATTTGAGCTCGAACATTCGGCCAGTAGAAACTGTATGTGGGAAGTTCGTGACAGAATTGGGCAGATTGCACACGTCAGATAGGATTTTAAATCGGATGCAAATGGAACGTATGCGATCTCGGTTCTTGATAAATATCTTCTTAAAGAAATAAGACGTGCATACATTTTACAATTTTCATTTGATTTTGGCTTTGAAGCCTATGACTCAAATAAATACATTGAAGTTTATCAACACTTAAAATAGATGCAAAATATATATTTTTTATATTAAGTAAAGTTCGCAAAGGTAGTAAAGTATTCGAAGTTATCGAAAAATGATGAATGAATATCAAATCAGCCCCTTTACAGTTGTAAGAACTATTTTTGTAGACTGTGGAGACAAAAAACAAGACAACAGATTTATAACTATATTTTTATGCATAATTATGCATACGGATATTTCATAAAAGTGACATGATTATATTTTATCACGGGATAAAACTATAATAAAATATATTTGTACCATGTCAGTGATATGTTACCGTCACTTAAATTACTATTTATGACTTTACATACTGTTAAAATATATACGTATCTGTTGTTTTCTGCTGTGTCATCTGATACTATTCAAAAATAATGTGTTAACAATGATAATGATGACGGATGACGTGAAATAAATAAATTAAAACGTCAGCAGTTTCGTGATTTTGCACGAAATTAAATCATCCAGTTTAATTTACGAAATATTTTGTATGAAAATTGTATGAAAGTTTGACAATAAAAATTTTGTAAGTTGGACTCATTGGAAACATGTACATAAAACAATAGACTGTAAACTAAACTTTTGTAATAGAGATTATGTATGTTTAGTAATTTATTAATGTCATATTCATAAGTCTAATGAATACGCAGGCGATACAATAGTCCTTAGAAAACCGTGTGTTAGAATTATATTTGGATCCAGATTTGAAAGTATCTGAAATTTTCAGTGTTACACACAACTTTTTATTGCATATTCGTAGTTTTAAAACTAAAACTGTAAATTTCATGTACTAACATTTTACACCACAGCGCGTCGCCCTAGGGAGTGAATAAATGCGAGCCTATATTGAATTTCTATCGTTGAAAGTTCTCGAGTGCCTGAACTCTTGTGGAACATAAAATATTATAAAATGCGAATAGATTTAGGAGGAGAAATGTTATCTACGAATACCCTTCAATCACCAAGATGCAATATTTTGTTTCCTTTTTTTAATACTTAATTAAATCGTTAGAAGAGGTTTTTATGATACAGTAATTTTAAGTATTGTTCTTTTGCGTATGAAATGATTGATGAAAATGATTCTGATTGTGTAGTTTCACCTAAAATTTTAAAGTGTCTCTAATAATAAGTAGAGACGGCCGAGATACGTGAAAGTTCGGACAAAATATTTTAATGATAAGTATTATTCAAGAAAATAAATAATCTATTATAATGGATACAATACAGAGAAAAAGACTTAAACATCTTCGAAAACAAACTTTTTCTATACAAAAACTTTTCCTTTGTAACACATTAAAGGTTAACAATTCAAAGCTATACAAGAAATTACAAAGTGACTTACAGTAGCGTAAACATAAACCAAACCTATTACAAACTCGAACCCTCGTGTTTAGTGACTGTGTAATTTCTCAATGTTCATACCACAGGGTGGATTAGTTTAGTAAGGCATTATCTTGTAGCTGTTGGCTTCGGGTGAAGTCGGATGATATCGGTTTCTTTCGTCTCAAAATAGTATGTTGAATGTTAGAGGCTTTAGTTACGCTCGTTTAGTTTATTCTTGAATTAGTTTTGATTCTACAATGGCTTGATAATCTTACAATATTTAATAAATGTTACTAAAGAAAATTAGAAGAATACTCCTGGTACTTCGTTTCGTAAGAGAGCAAACGTTTTGATCAAAGCCATAGCCACTCTATTTCAAAGGATAAAAAGACTATTAACTTTATATGAATTGCTTTACGATCCAGTCACGCGGATGCATGAGGAGCCAAGACAAAAAAATACTCCTAACTCTTTAAAAAAAGGACAAAATTCTTAAGCATGGAATTTTTCTTCATCATTTAACCCTAACTCTGTCTCATTATTTTATTGTTACACACACTCATTGTATAACAACTATCAAAATTTCGACGAGAAATAGTAAAGCACATATACCGTACGAAACTTATTCACTATCTATACTGTATTCACACAGTTAACCTATTTAGATACGAAACGTTGAACTCAAACTATCACGACCCGCCTATGACGGATTGAAATCATCCCGTTACCAAGTAAATATGATTATACTAAAATTATTTGTTGTTTAACTGTGAACGTATTCTGATACCGTTGTGATAGATTGGTTTCACTTATGACTCGTGTCGTATAAATTTCGATAGCGCGAGTAATGGATTTGAACATTATATTAAAGGAGGCAATAAACCTAAATAACTAGAAAATGTAAGACAAAGTTTATAGATTTTCATCGTTAGATAAATTTATTCTGGAATATCTAAACTTTTTCGACGTCCCATTCATTAAAATACGTACAAGTCCCATGCATCTTTGCGTTTAACTTCCCATCCTGTGAAACAAAATCCTTTCAAAAGTAAGTTTGAAACTAGGTTTGAAGTTTTGACTAGATTTGTTAATTACGTTTTTATATATAAGCTGTGTCTATCGTTCATTGCAACTTTCAGTTGTATAAGAGCATAAGCATGTTAAGCCAAGCGACCACTGAAAACACAGAAATTGCCGGAAAAATACAGTCCTTAACAAAGAAAATAACATAACACATAAGATTACGATAACATTCCCGATACATTTACTATCAAAACATAGCGAATATAAGTTATGTAGTAAAGTTTTTAGAACTAACGAGTCAAACTCCTTACTGAATAGCAAGTAGATGTTAGTATTCAGGATGTAGTTGCATCATTAGCAATGGATAACAGTCTAATGTTTTGATGTATTACTAGTTTTATTTAACTTACCCTTTGGAAACATAAACTTGGTTTATTTAATGGAGTTGCATATTTCATGTGCAATTTTGAAACTCTAAGACTCTAAGTGTTAGAAACTGTAAGTAGTTGATTCAACTACTGTGATTTTATTCTACTCTTTTTAAACGAAAAAAGGGTAGACAATAATGCTTAAAACGATTGATTATATTATCATCACAATATCAAAGTAATAGATTTCACATCAGTCTTTGTTTTTTCATTATTGTAAACTATTTTTATTATCTTTATATTAATTAAAATACCCATAAGCGGCCAAGCATCCAAATAATGACCAAGGCAGAGGTTGCTTAACCAACCGATCTTTTACCTCCTGGTAAGCTCAACATAGGTGCTGTAGTTACTTGTCTAACAGTTTCATTGCACCTTAACTAACGTGCTCAACTCAAAGACAGGCCGGAATATCATATATTAACTAGCCTCAAGATCAACAGGCGTTTCCGACCGCTATTTGAAGACAGTGCAATATATCAAGCTTACATTACAATACCCGAGATCTCTGCGGTACCTGTCTGCTAGCGTGTTATTCCTAGAACAGCCATCGTTCTGACAGAATGAAGCGGTAGTTCGCAGTTTACGGCGATGTTTGGACGAAGTTGTAAATATTCATATCTGGGGGGCTATCATGTATTTCAGTTGATAATCATTTGAAAGCCACTATGTTGTACATTGTTTTCTCCCGTAGATAATAGTGATTAACACGTTACGTCAAAGCAGCAATGTACTGAATAGTGATCATCATTGTGAAATGAGATACGTGATAAGCATTATAAATGTGAAATTGTCTATTTATTACAGTTTTAAGGGCTGAATGATACTGAACAATTAATGGAATCCAGTTTAGAGGTAATTGAAATCTTGGATCTTTTACCGAAAGGAGGTGAAACTTAATACGCGAGACTTTATAGCTAGCAGTCCGCAGTGGACGCAGTATCATAGAAATACAGACAAAAAAACCTTAAGGTACGCTCCGATTCTGACGCAGTGGACACGCAGCGTTGGGAATATTAAGAAATATTATACATATATTTTTTTCTATACGCTTTAAATTATGATTTTCGTAAATGATGGTTTCTACAATACATATTTTATATATTTTTTAATATATTATATTAAAACAGTTCTATCCAAAAAGTTTGCCAAGGCATATTATGTTTCAATGCCCTCACAATCGTTCTAGGATACGAAACGTTTTTAACAAAATTACTTTAAAGCATCTCATTGTTATTTTAAATCCAGTTAAAGTATTCGAATATGCATTTCGGTATGCAATTTTAAATAAGCATGCTATTCTACGGTTTAAACGTTTTGTTCTAGAATAGTTTCAAAGCACTTCGTCTCGATACTGTGGTGTTCTTTGAAAGGATTTGTTCCACTTGTACTACCGTATAGCTTCCTAGCAAATTAAATGGAGACTTCATGCTTCATTTAGCTAAGTGTATCGTAGTGTAAAATGTTTTTAAGTGGATTGAGATTAACCTTTTTGAATAGCGGTTCGAGATTTACTTTTATTTATTTAGAATTCGATTATATTATTAGTTTTCATTTCGTTTTGCAATAACTTGCTCAATTTGAAAGATTTTATTGGTTTATTTCAAAATTTAAAGTATTCAGTTTTATTTAAATTTTATTTTAAGACGACCATCGTAAATAATTCCGAAGATGTTGCTATTAATTACTTACTGAATTTTGATACTATTTTATACTAATTGTGAATCACTTTTTTAGAATATATTGCTCATAAAAGTAACTTAAAACTTCGATTGAACTAATATGGGTATTAAAAATATTTTTTCACGAATAAACAAATGGTTATAACTGATCGTCAAATAAAAAAAATGGTACTATATTTTCACTTGGACATTTTATCAGCAATTTTATTTGTTACACTTTATTTATTAGGTACAAAGTAATAAACAATATTTTTTGTTTTATTTCCATATAATCGTTGATACAGATAGTGATCTTCGAAGTTATTGCTGCTAAAATAATACGGTCGACTTAATTCCCTATGAGTTATTACTGTAACTATCAGAAATTCTATGGAGCGTATATTTTGTGCTATCTCGAATCTGAGAAATTATTTCAAGATGTTTATTAACCGTGATTGAACAGGTGCTTATTCTATCGTTATAGTAGACTCAGAATTTCTAGTAAATTGTACAACATAATACTATAATGCAACGAGTCTCAAGGGCGATTGAAAATTGTTAGTGATAATTTACTAGAAGTTCCCACCGACTTACACCGGTCTTGGTCACGGGCAGTTATAGTAGTAGTCATTTAACGCATTTAAAAAAAACTTATTTTGTATTAAAAAAATTTGAAACGTTTTTTGCACATGTAAATTTACAATAAGTTTGCTTTTTCTTGCTATAGAAAATACATCATTTGAAGAAAGAAAGTTATGACATAGCGATCAAACGAGACTTTTAAATCCCACTGCTTCTTTATAATAGGATTTAGTCTCACTAGATTTAAGATGAAAAACTTCAAAACCATTGAAAACACAAAAGAACTGATTTTTCGAGAAAATTCTCAAAGTCCTTGTTTAACTATTCGTATTAGAAAACTAAAAATATCAAGCTTTGTACTTTGTTGTGTAGTTATAAGAAAATGTTGAGAAAAAAAACTTTCAAACACCTGAGGGCCTATGCTTATTACTGGAGACCAAGTAAGTCAGGTACAGATTTGAACTGTTAGTCATAAAAATGTTAAACCTTATTTTAACATAAACAACCGTTGACTGACCAAGCAATGTAAAGAAGAAACAATTTAAAACGTACATAAAAACTACAAATAGAATAGCTTCTATCAAACAGCTACAATAAAACCAAATAAAAGAAGCAGCAATTCTCATGTGAAAACGTTTACATAAGCAAAACGCTACTTAAACACATTTCTTACAACATTCAACTCGTATAAAATTCTAAATCTGCCGGCAAATAGCTGTAGTTAACTTAATGTACTCTAAAGACGGCCTTATCGTACAAGAATACTACAAAGACGTACAAAATTGAGCCTCAGATCGTCGAGACTTTAAACAGACACCGAATAAAAGGCATAGAGGTTTTTTTACAACCAAACATACGTAATGTTACGCAGTCGTTCCTTGTTAAATACGAGGAAAGGGAGGAATACAATATGAGTTCTGCATTGCTATTTATCGGCCACGTCACCGAAGTACCATCCACTATTATGATTTTTTTTCATATAAATTAGAAGGAAACTAAAGTACGTGGACCCACCTGGTAATGGAACCCGAGACCTCATGCTTAGTAGTCAACACTACTGGTCTTATCACAGAAGCAGCCTTACAGTAGCTCTATTCTCTACTACTATCGACTACCGACAACCGACCTGTCATCGAAAAATTTTGTATGAAAATATGATCAGCGCCTCTGACGGGTGTCGTAGGAAACACTTTGGCAGTACATTCTAAATGTCAAAATTTCGATAGCTAGCCGGTTGTCGGTAGTCGATAGTGGTAGAGAATCGAGGTACTAGTCACTGCTAATAAGGGAGTGAGCCTATTGCCATTTACGGGGCACGTTACCAACTCAGATCTACTATTAAGAAATATTTTACTATCATTTAGAAAGGCCTTTGCCCGATCAAGACCTTATGATCAGCAGTTATATAGACCACAAAAGCAGTATATTTTCACACCCATTTCCTTCAACGTATGCACATATTTGCTAAGAGCTTTTTGTATCCCGAATATTCAGTGAAGCGATACATAAAAGTGTTGGACATTGCGAGTAATGATTTGACTTTTATATTCCTTGTACTGTCCTAAAAGGTCCGCTTTGCCTTAAGTGCTGAATAAAAGAAAAGTTTGTTGAATCACGACACGATCTGTAGTTGCTGAGGAATATTTTGTTTGATCTGCGAAAGTGTTGGATCATTATTTTTATTTTTGTTAACACGTTAAAAATATAATCTCTGAATTTGTTTCAGATTTATAACATATATTTACTAATACACTAAATCAATGCGTGGTAAAAATATAATGCTTATGTACGTTTGAAAAATAATCAAAACATAACTTTGCAATAAACCTATCTTGTTTGTGAAATTTCATTTATGAATTTAAAAATATAGGTTGCAGTATGCACCGGCTAAAATTGGTTCAAAAACTTCAATCAGTGGCACCAATGTTGGCCAAATGTTCGCTTGGAGCTTAATTGGCAATCCATAAGTTGGAAAATTGACTTTAGATCCAATATGTGAGCATAATATCCATCGCTTGTGGTTTCGCTAATCTGGGGAACTGAATATTCATTAAGGCAAGTGCCTCTTAGAAGCTCGTAAGCTTGCCAAATAGTTTAGTGTAATGGTATCAAAAACCTACTGTAACGTTTAGTTCGCGAGGATATATAGGGCTTTGTACTCTTGTTTATTTAGCCTTGTCGATAATGTCTTTATATAACAGAAGGTTTATGTTCTGTCTGACTTTTAGGTCATGAGCGTAGAAAAGACTTGTAGTCTTGCAAAAGACGCAGCGATAGTTCTTTTAACTGCAACTATTCTTTATTTGCGATGAAAATTGGACAAAGACCTGCACGTGCAGGATACAATACTCTTCATCTCGATACTTTTTCATTAAACGCTTTTTGCTGATAAACAAGGCTATTTTAATGGAATATATCTTTAAGAAAAAAAAAATTAAATATATATGAGACGAAATTGTCTGAACTGCCTTTACCCTTACACTCGGTACAGCGGCATGAAAATACTAAATTAAGTTAAAATCTAATTGTTTTACCAAATCCTTTATCATTTTCATGCAATACAAAATAAAGATCTCCCAAATCAAAATCATTGATCAAAATTCACGTAAGCATTACTTGGTGGGTAAACAGACGTAACGTATTCTCTCGTCGAACCTCGTAATCAATCATGTTTAATTTAGCCCGAGAGTTCATCAAGAATTCCAGTCGTTACGACCAAAAACCGGGGTACACGTCACGAGTAGCAAACAACTGGCCTATACGTTATTTGCAGAACTTAACATACTTAACTAGCGGATTGTGCGTGCATTTAAATACACCTTTACTTTTGCTGCAGTGCTAGGTATGCAAGGGATAATCTTGCATTTCTTTTTTTTTCGTCATTTGTCAACGTTCTCTTAGTCTGTCGGTCTGTTAAACTTGTATGACTATACAGCTAGCCAATTTTGAACTTATTTACCCCGAATATAGACCTGAAATGAGAAGACTTATAACTTTATTATAATTCTCTGTTTTCATTTTACGCAAATTATCTATGCACAAATTGGACGACAGGAGTCCCTAATAAGAAGCCTAACCTAACCAGAAATATAAGTACAAGTGATGCTCGTGAACACAAACATTGTATGAGTAACCAAAAACAAAGCTTGTCCAATCGTTACAACAAAAATGGATAAGGTAAGTCGTGATGCGTAAATTGTATCAATACAAAACGTGATTTCCGATAGGGAAAAGTGTCTACATTTACGCCACATCCTATTCTTTCGCATAACCAAGCGCTTTTCTACCCTACGGCGTAATATAAACATATAGAGGTACTTACACGAACAATCAGGTCGATGTATGCCACACGCAGTCCTGTGAACAAATGGAATACGTATTAGTAATGTGGAGTTGAACGATTTTCCTCTCAAGTCACCCGTGCATGCGTTTCCGCGGCTTATAATACATTTCCTTTATCGACTTGCTTTGATGTTTGAAAGTGAAAGACCGTTTTAAGTGATCAAGTGGCTGTTTTGTTTTGACGGCAACAAATTGGATTTCTTTGTTTCGTAGACGGGGGCGTTTCGGACGGTCTTCATTTTCCTTAACGAAGGTTTTTTAACTTTGTTGTAATAGAAACCTCAGATGCTTTACAATTGTTTGTAAAGCTCTAGATTAATGACCTTTGAAATAAAAGTTAGGGTGTAATCACTTTTTATATTTGCGGAATTACAACATCAAAATAAATATTCCCACAATTTCCGAAATCAAATACCACGTAAAGCAAAAGGTAATTAATTTTGTTAGGATAATGTAAGCCAGGAGTTTTGAAATGTACGCGGTCATATCAAATAGCTTCACAAAACTGAAAATACACTACGAGAAATGTAGGTAAATCCCATCCTCTGAACTTTTCATTAAACCAAACACGAAATTCGAAATATAATACTGATGAATACCTCTTTGGCTAGAGCCAGTTATGCATACGATATGGTCCCGAACTCTCGAGTTTAATTCCCAAGTTGTGTAAAAGTGCTAGTGACATAGTTTATTCAGATTACAAGTGCCTGATATTTTGTCGAGTAAAAGTGTTGCGGGTAGATCTGAAGGTATTTGATGATGTGGGAGACGACGTTATTTATAACTAATCGGACCAATATGGGACGTACAACCAGGAAGAAAGAAGTGGAGGTTCACTCCGTAATTCATGGGGCCATCATATTAAATTCCAAAAAACATGCAAATTTATAATACACCCGCGCCACTTTTAAGCTTTCAGGTTAAGGTGCGAAAAGATAAAAAAGTATAGAAAAAATATACGAAAACGGGTAGAACATTGCGCAAAATTCTTTAGTGATAAAATCCTTCGCTATCTCGTTTTACTTCAGTTCCAAACAATTGAAAGGAATTTACGTGGAATTTAAACTGAAACAAAACTAGGATTAAGCTGTGGAACCGACGGGTGGAATTTTAAGGCGTGCAAGTGACAACGTTAGTGCAGTTTCAATATGTAAATAGCTGTACGTCGCGCTAAACAAATTGTCGGGGAAACGGTACCTATGTTCGTTGCACATGTTTGTTTGGTACTCTTTGGGTTTGCAGTTTTATTTGTTAGAGAAACACGTATTCCAGTATCTTAACAATAAAAACAAACATAAGACAAAAAATAAAAATGCATGTTGCTTCGCCTTCAATATTTAATTTTGATGGTATTCTGGTGTTATCGTAACTTTTACTAACACTTTTGAAACACCGGCAAGCTTAGAAACTTTGTATAATATAACCATGCTCTACTATTCTGCGCCAATCACACCTAGTTTCTTGATATGGTCCACGTACCTTGATTTTGGACAGCGTTTATAACAGCCCATGCATTAAACTCACTTACACTAAAAAAAATCCGTATTTATAACTTATCGATATAAACAATTTAAGTAAAAATATATATAATTCTTTTCTTCGACGGTATTTACTACATAGAGCAACTCGAACAAACACTTTGGAGTATCAATTAAGAACTCATTTGTCAATGTCTGACTTAGCGTGTGCGAAATGTCTGGGCTTTACACATAAGGCTTGTAAGCGGCTGGAAGAAACGCTCTATTCTTGAAATACCTACTTGACTTGGTTTTATCTTTTTATTTTAACAGCAGTTTTTGTTGAAATAATAGACAATAGTACATTTATAACAATTAAATAACAAAATTCACTTTGTGCTATATTACGATGAGTAAGTATCTATGTTGTTTCGTCCCGTAGAATATAGGGAGGTACGTAAGTGTATCAATTTACTCCGATTAAAGTGATAGTAACTTTTATGTATGTCAGTTTTTATACAAAGAAATAGTGCTCTAAACTGCTTTTTTTCATTATATTTTGTAAGTAGTTATTACAAACAACAAAATAATAATGCCTATATTTTAACGAGATCAATTCAAAACGCACCATCATATTAATCAAATACGATTCCCCAATGTAATTGGAATCAAGAACCACAAAAACAAACAAACCAAATTGAAATTTCCAAAAGCATATTTATCTGCAACAATTTAGGGCTATTAAGCATTCCTTACACATAAAAAATGAAAGATTAAGCCATAAAGATGTTCCGGCTGGTACAAAGATTGTGGCCGTCTGTTTGTGTAAATCTCTCGATCCCACAACGAATTTATGTAATCAGCAACTGAAATACGGGCAACAATAAAAATACGTCATTCATATATCTCGGGTTTCGTTCCTCAAATTGTTTCATTTTGGCGAGGCGGAAAGAGTGATAGCTAAGTTTTAAATTCAATATCAGTGGAACTTTTTTTGCTCTAGCGTTCAAATAAAAAATATATTCTTGTGTCAATGTTGATCTTCACATAACTGAAAAAAAACGATTTTAAAAAATACATTCAGCAATTTAGTAAAAACATTTAAATATATTTTTGATACGGAATAATAATTATATTAATCTTATAATAATTATATTATAAATAACTAACATTGTTAATCATGAAACTTGATTATAAGAAATCATTATTTTCTTTGTTTAGTTATTTATTTATTCAACCGAAGGCATTATACTGTGCTCCATATTTTTATACGTGCGGGATTTTATTTAGGCTGAGAATGTGGATGCGTTTGTGTACGTGACGAGTAAAACAATATCGCACCTTTTGTCCCCCTCGCTACATAAAATACTGCGAAGTAAACGCAAAGCTTTGCAACAAAAGACATACGTCTTCACATTAGCGCCTGTCTTTTGATGTTTGAGACATGATCAAATTGATAAAATATGTCACTCAATTCAAATAAAAAATGCAAGCCATTCGTCTTCAGATCCTGAGATAGAAGTGTATCAAAAGATCCCTACTTTTGCCAGCCGTCTTGGCTATCGCATGATGCCGATAGTGAGTCAATTATCAAATTAATGCTCAGCAATTGGACTAGCTCCATATTATATTACTCTGCCCGAATCAGGAATCGAAAACAAGACCTCGGGATGTACAGTTGTACTTCACTACAGATTTTGGAGATCGAAATGCACCAGATCAATTTCATTTATCTCCTCCAATATCAACTTAATCTATAATACACACTAATAAAAAGATCGTCGCCATTCAAAATTCGGAACCTTAACCCGAAGCCAAGCCATAAAGTGTGAAAAATGTTCAGTCCAATCCACGATTGCGGGTTATAAATTAAACGAGTTACGCCAAAAAACTTTTGCTTTTCTGTATTACTGGAATTTGCTCAAACGGATACTTCCGTACTTGAAATACGGGAAACTTCAATTAGAGTTTTGCTGCTTTTGTAGTTAGCGTAAGTAGACTAAGTGCTTAATTATCAGGCACAATTAGTGCCGGTCAAGGTGTGCGGTGTAACCGTTCATTTCGTTTTTAATTAGACCGCGATGTCTTCACTGAGCTAACTGTTTGTGGTTATCTGTTTCTAGTAGTTTCAAAGTGACACCTTCTGAAGTGCAATTTATTAACTGTCGATGCTTGAATGTTGCCTTAGATTTAACAATTATTATGAACTCAACCTTTTTTTTTTCACTAAGGAATGGATGAATTGGAAAACTAGACATGGTCGTTACCCTATCTAGTTTTCCATTCCTTATTCTATTTAGAAATGGTCGAAAGCAACTTCATAAAATATGTTAAATAGTAGCTCAGTTAACAAAATCAAGAAGCAAACATGCTTTTCGAAAAAAAAATTGACACGCAGTTGCCATTTTTGTCATACAAAAATAATTTTCATATTGTACTTTGTTGAACTAATACGTCTGTATAAATCAGGTGAGCAGCAAACAGTTTTCAACAGACAGTCAGCCTATTCCCAACGTGCCTTTACCGTTGCTCATTTCATGCAACCTTGGACGTTCATCGATAAAGTACTTGCTGAATTATTAACCAATACACTCTGGAGGCCGAAGTAAGATACTGCAGTTGTAATCCAAGAAGATTATTATTAGAAGATACTAATGAAATCATTTAACTTATCGGTTTGATTAAGGTAATCCTTCAAGGCAGTTTGCGGTTCCTTGGGAACGGTTTATATGTATTTGTTGGTAAATGGTAAATCTTTGCGTAGAAGATGCTTATACAACAACGCTGATGTTTGTGAATTAAGTGAGAAGTGTATTCTACTAAATTTTTTTGATCATCATATTTGGCCTGTATTCATCTATTGAACATGATTAAGGTTATTATTTTATTCATAAAGCTTAGGATATAGATAGTTGATAATTAGTAATCTTTTTTTGTGCCCAATACTCTGGCTTAAAGTGTCGTTGACCAGAACTGGAAAATGCAAATTGCATTGTTAGTCTAAAAGTTATTGTTTTCTTCTGAGCAGCGTATAGACTCAAAAGGCATTGAAGCAGATGTTCCATGTCGAGATGTAAAAAAAAATAACTTTATTTTGAGGACAATTATATAATTATACAAGCGCAGTGTCATAAAGAAAAAGAGTCATTATAGAAGTTGATGTATAATTTATCGGCGTTAATCAACTATAAACTGCTAAAGAACTCAATATACTTCAGATCAATATAAACTAAAAACAAGAAAGTCTGATAGTTTTATCATAAAACAAACTTTACGACAAACGGAATTCCGTTTAATACATTCCAGACTAGAGTTTTCTCTCAGATTGAGAGGATTTTACTGCACTACGAGTAAAGTGCAGTTTGGCAGACTTCACATACATTTGATAACTTTTTTAAAAGTTATTCTAGTCTTAGTTTACCTTCGTGCTAGCAGGCTGTAAAACTTATTTATAGGATGGATAACTTTTTTATACATTTATTTACCTATGTAGAATATTTGGTGTTTTTGCACTTTGGTAAACAAAGATTTAGAAGTTTTCAAGTAATTGATGTGAACACGTGTAAAATACGTAAAAGTTCTTTACCACATTTATTTATTTGAATAAACGAATAAGTGTTTTGAGTCTACAAGCAATTTGGAAAAAACACACAGGCTGAGAAAGGCGAACGGCAGGTTTATATGAAGAATTCGTACAGCTTATAAAATGTCATGTTTAGGTTTACTTTTTGTTTTAATTGGTAGCTAATATGATAGACAAGCTTATTTTAAAATTCTTATATTTTTAAAAGTTGGGAGGTAAAAGTTATGTCCATTTTTAGAAGCCCCGATAGTTCGCTAAATTGCTCAGATGCTGTCAAAACCACAATCCAAAACAACAGCAAAGGAGAATGGGCAAAATAGTATGGAGCCTGGGCGATCCGCGGCCAAACTTGATTTTTTGTTTTTTTAATGTAGTTTAGTCCTATAATTACCGTGTAGAAGTTTTATTGCCGCGACGCACTTATATGACGAACAAAATACATTTTTGTTTTTGAGCACTTTTAATAGTATAAAAACATATTTTTGGCTTATATTCGGAGATTAAATAAAAAGTACTATTTATATTATTGCATACAAATGTAGACATTATTAATATTCGAACAATCATAACATGTAAATATATAAATATCGTAACAAGTAAACATCTTGCTCTTCTATAATATATTCACTGAGACGACTTATCTGTCTTGAATGCTCAGCTTAAAAACGAGGCGTTCATAGCCAGTTGCGCTCACTGGTCGGTAAACAATCTGTTGGTTAAGCAACCGTTGGCGCGGTCATTCTATAGATGGGTGACCGCATTGTGGTATTTGAACTGAGCTTCTCCGTGCTTCCGAGGGCACGTAAAAAGTCGGTCCCGGTTGTTGTCAACTAAGATAACATTCGGGCGGCTTGAACAACTTTGAAACTGGGTGAACCATATGATAGATAGATAAGAGTTACGATTATTGTTCATTTTGATGGCATTGCAATCGTTATAAGAAGATGTAACGTTAATACACAACATTAAATGCATTACAGACACGAAATAATTGTATTTGTTCTATGAAATTCCATTATATTTACATGTCAATATATTGTTTCCTGAAAGGATTGCAGCAAAACGTTCATAGTAAAAGTTGTTCCTAGTTATCATTACTTTAATTTGACACTACTTTCATTAATGGCCGCCGACCGCCCAGGAGTGCCCATTCTCCTTAGCGGATGCGTAGACGTCAGACGGAAAGTGACGTCTCATGAGATTTTCTTTTTCTTTAGTTGTCAACAAATATAAGCCATAGACCAAAAATTATTATTTAAATAAACAAATACTTTCTTATTAATCCGGACTTCTAAAAATAATACTCCCAAATAAAAATAAGTGACTTAGTCCCCTTAATAAGTGGTACAAATTCTGTTACGAAACAACACAAACTTTAAGCTGTACGAAATCTGCCGATCTCCTTTATTAAAAAGCACACCTCTACCAAAATCTACCTTTTTAATGAACGTTATAATAATAAAGCTTTGAAGAAAAACTACTTTGTTCATTCAGCTCAAATTATACACAATACAAACATAAGTTCAACTAAAAGGAATAAAACAAGATTCATAATTCCATTCGTTCAACTCTTTACTTGAAACATTATGCAATGTCCTAACTATAAAATATAAGAGAAGATTAAGCGTTTAATCTGTACCGTTTATGGGTACAAGCAATAGATAACTGGCAACTAAGGTCAACTTTAATCAAAGTAATGGTGCTTTAGAGAAATTTATTAAAACCCTGATTGGGACCCTGATACAGACGTCTTGAGACATAGGGGCTCTTAAGGTCTGGCTGATTACATAATATAGCCCTTAGGGAAACTTTATGATTTCAGTTTTGTTGTACGATAGATAAAAGTAGTTCTTTTGAAATAGTTTGAAGCCTATAATCTTGGAGCATTTTGCCTTTTTTTGAGATGATCTGGCTAGCTTGTAGGCTACTTAAATAGTTGAATCGATATTAAGAATAAGGTATTAAGAGAAGGATATCGAAAAATAACGTTTGGGCAGTCATTGCGCAATAGTTTTGTGCAAACAAGAGCAAACCTCTTGTGTGTAGACACGACGCTGATACTGTGATTACTGTGTGTGAGTGGGATGTGTTAAAAAACGGTTAAAATGCTCGAAAATCGCGTCGAAAATATCTTGCGAAGTATGAATTACAGAAATTAGTAAAACTATAGTAGAGACAGTTGCATCTCTTTATAAAGCTGAAAACTAAATAGAGACACAAAATCAATTCAACCGTTTATACATACATATTTCATTGAGAACATCAATGCTATTCAATACCTATACAAAAGCTCTTCATCAAACTTGCAACGTAGTTAGTCACCAAACTACTAGTCCAAAGTTCTCGATAGATAGGTCCCATGTTTCACACCTGTCCATGTAATCGATTTGCTAACTTGTTATACGTGAATTATGAGCAAGTTTCAATACTAGTTACGAAGATATAAGTGCTCGTATAGTTGTACGTTTTGGAAATTAGAGGAGTAGTTGCAATGCAATAATTACAATTGGTATTATCGTGATAATACATTTCATTATATAATTTGATAGTAATATGTTTAATATGAAATGTTTGTAAATAAGAATTGTTATAGGTACATATATAATATTTATGGTAGAGATATTATTGAGATTTAGGACGGGCTCGTCGGGTTTGTTCTATTTTAAAAACAGTATAAAGTTAACGTATTTACTAAATACATCTTCAGACTTAATAAGTTAACTAAAGGTGGCTTAACTTATTTCCTCTAGGTACATTCGCCAGTGAAATACGGATAATTAAGAAAACAAGTAATCATGGAGATCTCCATAAAATCCTTCTTATAAAGGATTCTTCTAGCATGTACGTCCAATTACTAGAACCTATAATAGAAATCCTAACCGCCTCATTAGGTATATTAAATCAAATCAATACATTCAAAAGCCCAAATTATATTCTGTTAACTCGAACTACTACTACGACTACATTAATCTCCAGACAAACATCTCTCATTAAAATCACCTAACAGTTCCCAGAGGTAATTTACTTATTACAATACAAACTGTAGAACAACCATTCATCACATCTTCACACTTAAATCACCTAGTATACTAGTTACACTTACTAAGTACTCCCAACATCTTATGAGGTCTTAGTACCCGATACTTCGGCTCTGTTTATTATAGGTGTTGCTTACTTGCTAAAGAAGCTTATGGAAGTAAATTTGGAGATTCATAAGCATGCTACCGTCTTAGGGAAGTGTTCGATACGGGCCAGATTACATGGCGTTTGAGCGTGTTATGAAGCCCTAGTTTACCTTTCTCGTCTATTCAAAGATGATATTTTGCGTTCATGTACACAAATGTTGTGTTAGTACAGTTGCCACATTTTTGATCAAATAAGGAAAGAAATGCTAAATGAATTTAACAAATATAAAGCGACTTAGCGTATATATTATGGATAAAAAAGGAACTATCTCAAGAAGATGAAGAATGTTTTAATGTAATTTGGTACAAAGTAATGTGCTGTAATCCTTTAATTAATTTGAAACAACATGGCCATTGTAGATAAATTAGTCCCGGCTTAGACCTTACAGTATTCTAATCAAGATTTATTCAAAACTAAAGGGGCTTAAACGTTCTAAATTCATAGTCACATACTCGTCCCAAACCAACTTTTCGAATCTTAATCACACAAGTCACAACTTCAAACTTAGAAGGCTTTACACCCACTCACGGAACTCCGAAACAATGTTAATCCCTAAATTGTTCGAGCCTCCTTATAATTAGTCGTCTAATACGCTAAAGTAATATCCAATATCGTAGCGGATACTGCAATTAAGCCAGACTTAACCTCAGTAAATGAAAGTTAAACAAGTCAGTTGACATTAATCCTACTTTAAAACGGCTTTACACGAATATTAAGGTATCTCAAACCTTGTTAGGCTTCATAATATTTACTTAGTTAAATGAGAAAAGTATTTTGTGCGTAAAAGTTTTGGAACTGTAATTGGAGATAGCTGTTTTAATTATGAACACTGAATAAATTATTTTAAAGGTCAACAGTACAGGGTTTTACAACCATATTTTATTTAGATAATTTACCCGAATGCTAGTCATTGTGGTGTCCTATAGACAATGTCGCAGGTGTCATAGTGTCCTACATGCCCATAGTTATATTTAAATCTAAACGATCGGCGACCTTTAGAAACACTATGCGATAGAAATTATAAGTTTCTTGTAAGTAATAGACTACTTAGTCGCTGGAAACCCGAATATATTACTGAGTGCGTTGGTCTGTTACCCACCAAGGAATTGTTGATATTGCTTAAATTTTAACTATACGAAATATAAATACAGATACTCACAATGTTTGCCGAAAAAGAAGAGAACACATGAAATAAGCAATAGAATTTCGGAATTTAATTAAATTTGTCTCTATTATGTTTCAAAGTGAACGGTAGATGAAAAAGTCAAACAGTTTTTATTGAGCTTTAAATATTTGTCAGTTTGTCCGCATTCTCTAGTCTTTTTGTTCAAACAAGTGGCCAGGGAGTTTCACATATTACTTTTCCAGGAACACGAAATGGCTCTAAAGAGAAAAGGATCATTGGCACAAAACAAACATCTAGCGAAGTCACGGGCAAAATCTATTTTTACTACGTTGAAAGCTTAGAAAGGTCGTCGCTAGAAGATTATATGAAATTTGAACTTTGATTTTTAAAACAATTTATAGCTCTTGGTATCATAAAATTATTGTTTTATATTTGTTTGTTTTCATATTACTAGATTTTGTTATCAATAGAATTTAAGACTTTCTGTGGCTACTAAAATACAGTTGTTGTACAGTTTTGGAGTCTAGATTTTTTAACCTTCTAACAAAAGATTCAAAACGTTTTTCGCGATACTGAAATCGAACCTAAGACTTGCAAATGAAGCGTTAAAATGTATTTTGAAATTAACTGTATGTGTTCATACGAAACGCAATTAGCAACATCATACATTATGTGATGCATTTGGCATTTGTGGTTACCGCTTGACATAATTACACTAAGTAATGAAAGGATGCCGACCACACAACGTAGCTGGAAACTATTAATGGTAAAACAACACATTGTATACAAACAGAAAATAGACAACGGGAATAAAATTTTAGTAAAATTATTCATAATAATTTGAGTGCAATAACTATAGAATATTCAAATACAAAAAAACCGCACTCTCTAGCGTTGCGCGTTGTTTAAATAACACACAAATGTTAATATGTCACGTTTGACGTTTGGCAGACAAACTTCGATACTATCGATCTAAATTTTGTTGTAACGAATTAAAGTAAAGCCTATTTTAGATGGCTATTGCTGCACTAGAAAGTACTTGCGGATCTGAATTTTACTGGGGAAACTATAGAAAAACTACCCGATTTATGATACTAGCTTAAAGCTAGCGGATAAAATTATTTACTGCTTTAAATAAACTACTACTTAAAAGGTTTAACTACCAACGTCAACACTCAAGTTACGGAACTGCTTTAGTTAAAATGTAGCAGCAATGTAGCTTACCGTAAATCTTGTGCTCGGTCGCAAAATAAAACGTCGTCTGTCAATCGATTGGCTCTCTCGCCACTGCGTTATAGTTCCCTCGAGTATTAGCTCAACTTTCTTATATAAACTTGAAGATATATGTACAAACGTGTGTTTTTTTGTAAAACATATAATACATAGGTACATCACTAATATTGCGCCTATGTGGCTAAAAGATTTTAGGCAGAGGCGGATGAGATAAACCCACGTTTCGCTATCACCAATGTTAGTCAGCCATTAACCGTCACGCTACCAAATTCGGGCTACTATTCTGAAGTGTTTACACACTTTTTTGAAGAACATACTGATAATAATTTAATATACTACAGAGCTTAACACTGCCATACAATATTTACCGCGGCCCGACTTAATCCTCAAGTGAAACGTAAATTATGCATTACTGCGCGATGATATCCGTGCATTAAAGATGTCAAAACAGGCAAAAATTTAAATAACATTATATGTATACAAATTTCTTTCCATTATCCAAAATTTATCATGCCTTTTACCTATAGAGTTAGGCAGAGACAAAAATCTTCTAAATTATTTTTATATCCAGAATCTTTATGACATCCTCATAACCATTTTAAAACATAAAAAGCAAGAAATTCTAAGATAAAAATAGCTTCTTTTCACGACCAACTACTAATACTTTTAAAAGCGTCGCTGTATGCACGACATGAACATCATTTATACAAAACGTCTGGAGAACGTCTCCCATAATAATGCTAACGTCCTTCTATCATAACGTCTGGACATACGCATTAAATCATTTGTATTCAAGGCCGCCGTTCAAGGAACAGAATACGCCAAGCTTTCCCAACTAAGATAAATTTCCATAACGATCTTGGGATTAAAAAGAGAAAGGCAACGTAACAGCTAAAGAGTCAACGCCAGTTCGTGCTAATGGGAAAATCTGAAGATTTTATTATTAAACATTCAGCACTTTTACAGTATTTGTCGTAGATTTTATAAGAATTTAAAGAGGAACGTTTTTGTTATTTAAACCGATTTCGTGACTTATAACTTAAAAATATACTAATGAATACTAAATATTTTTAATTCAATCAGTATCCCGTTACAACATATTATGTATGTAGTGGATCTAGGGATCTATTACATTTATTAGCTTTTGACATTCTAAACATACATTTTAGTGCAGAATTAAATTCAAATTTCTAAACGCAAATCTAAAATTCTATATCATCATAATCATGATCATGTCATGATCGTTTTATGCACCAAGTGTACACATTATTTAGTGCATCAAAGGACCAAGACATTACATATTAAGAAATAATAATTTACGTATGAAGAGGATTGTGAATTTATCAAACATCAGACATCTTGCCATATGTAGATATTGTAAAAAAATACGAACTCTAACATATTGTGATTGCCAAAACGCTCTGAACTTTGTAGTTAAATATTTGGGAAGCTCAATGACCCGTATTTTGGCAATATGCCCACATACTAGTGAGTAGGCAGTGGTTTTACCCGTTTTTCATTTGACAGGTGGGTTATCCACTGTAACTAAACCACAATGTTGTCAGAATAATTTATTTAATCACGCCCCCGTGGGAAATAGTATATAAATATATTAATTAAATCAGTATATTTTTCGGAGAGCATAATAAAAAGAGAAAACCGGCGAATTTATAGATAAAATGTACCTACGCCCAGCCCACAAGCCTCAGGAATAGTTAGTACGCAGAGTTTGTAATAATTTTCAGTCGCCTTAAACATTGGATTTTATTAGTCGTCGAATTGACCCCAGTAAAATGTAAAAGCGGCGTTTAAAATAATATTTACTAGTCGACAAAGTTTACAAAAAAAAAATACATATAGGTCTTAATATATTAAGAGCGTTAAATAAGTTGAGAAGTCGTATTTAAGGGATCAATTTGGCTTCGAATTCGACATTCCCAACTTTTAGAAAAATACAAAGATAAATTAATTTAGTCTTTATTTATTAACAAATATATTTTGTCCGCTATGAATTTTTTCGTCCAAAATACTATTTCTAGAACCTTCGGGTGCTAACTCGTTCGTTCACTGGAAAAAGTTCATCGAACTTGCAACGTATTAATCAAAGTTATTTATTTATTTAAAGTGTTAAAAAAGGTTTTTTCCAAGGATGTACATCCATTACTTACTCAACACTAGTATTAAAATAATTTTATGATTAGAAACGGCAGTGGGAACAAAAAAATACGATAATCCGAATCTCGTGGAGAAAGAAAAATTATTAGCTGAAGCTTATCGTCTGAGGCGAGCGATGAAAGTCCTCCGGGAGGAAGGATTACCGCTGTATTATGATAAAATAGTTGAAAGGGCTATTGGCCTCTGCAAAGTGAAACATAGTGCGTTGAGCCGCGCCTTTTAACCGGGATTTACGTCTTTGAGGAAAGTGAGTGACTCTTCATTAATAACGTATAATTTAGGGCTAAAAAAACTCTTACAATGTAGATAGCCTTTTTATTTTCAAGATATTGGTAGAGTTTGAAAAGTTATATTCAATACACCGGATATTATTTTACTAATATTATAAAAGTGAAATTTGTAAGGGTGTTTGGTACTCTTTCACGAAAAAACTACTGAACAGTTATAATGAAATTTAATTTTATAACCTAGATTTACACGTTGTGTACTTTTTACTACGGAACATCTTTTCATCCGGACAAAGTTGCGGGCGGAAGCAAGGCAATGAACACATAAATATGTATGGGTTGTTGCTAATACGATTCTTTATCAAACTTGGCAGCCAAACATTATATCAATTAACTATATATTCAGTATTACCGAGGCAATTTAAAAACATAGTGCATCATAAAATTTTATTAAAATGAACACTCTATAATAAAACTCGTGAGATATTAACATACAATAAAACTACTTGAGTATGATACATATTTTATTGCTGAATCGTCCACACTTTATAATCTCATCTAATTGAAATAAAAGCGAATGTACCTCCGTCTGCCTGTCTCTTCTTCATGCTTAAACCGCTGAACTGGTTCAGATGAAATTTTGTACAAAGATAACTAAAGACGCGAGAAAGGACATAGGATCACCTATCTTCCGAAGGCGTATTGAATGCGGGGAAATTAGCCATATAACCATAGTCCTAATAGACGGAGCTGCGGCCAAGAGCTAGTCACTAATAACCCAAATATCGACTGTAGTAGTACACGAATTGAAATAGTAACATTATCGTATATTTATAATACGTAGCTCGATTTATTATACCGGAATAAGTCGATACATCACTAAGATAAGTTATGTAGTACTTTCGTGTTTTTTCAGGTTACTACGGAAGTTTACGTCTGTTTGATTTCAGTATTTGTTTGCGAGTTTTGTCGTAACTTTGGGTGCCTGAAGTACTGTAGCGTGATTACGCTTGTATTTGTATCGAGTAGGGGAGAGCTTGGCATTTAAAATGTGCTGCAAAAATAGTTCCAACGGCGCCCGCTAGAGGATTGTATACAAAATTTATCGATTGCTAGTTGATTGTCGTTGTTTGATAGTGCAAAAAAATCGCGCTACTGATTTTCGAGAGAGATTAGTAAAATATAACCCAGGAAGTATCGAGTATAGAAATAGAACATAGAAAAAGATAATATAGCTAGAATCGATATTTCAAGAAATTTTCTCTTTTTAATCAAGTAAATGCCACAGAACAAACGCGACATCATCCGTATTTCCCTGAAGGCTTACATTTGCATTTTAGATTTTAGACTTTTTGTATATTTAAAATATGAGGATAGAATGTATAGTTATGAAACTTAATATTAATTAAGCAATTTCCTGCCTTATTAATTAAAACGTATGTAATCGGAAGCTATTAAGTATGTCTTAAACCTGAACATCACTTCATGGGGCCCGGGAACTGGACACAAGACTTCGCGATCAACAAGCTTGTATCAAAGAATCGGTCATCTAAAGGATACTAATGATAAAAAAACAATTAATTAAATAAATAAAATGAAACTACCCCATTCCTAAATTACCAGTTCCTACTCAGATGTTATCAACGGTATTGAATAGGCGGTTTCTAGTAAAACAGTTCCATATGGGTCTGACAATAGTTCCCAATTAATTGGTAACGACCAAGGAACTCATTATACGGAACCCGATACTTTCGTTTTCTTATCTTAATGGTGGGGATGTTTTTGATATTGGATGTGACGTTACTGCTTCCCGTTTCTGTGTAAGCAGTTTGTGAGAAAGCTAGATACTGACAGATAGGTATTTGGTTTAATTTTATAAAATCTGGATAAATTGTCGTATTTATTCAAATAATCTACGCTGATGCCGAAAGTAGTTTTCGACATTGTTTTAGTCATACGAAATAAAAATACAGTAAAATGAGAAAGGTTGTTTTTTGTCTGGATTTCCAAAAACCATTGCAAATAATTTCTGTTATCAAGAAATTTCAGTTGAACATAATAAGGCATTGTGAAGACTAAATGAAGGAACAACTTTTTTATAAAAAAGTAAAATTACTCAGCTCAATGGAAACTGAAGAAAAAATAAAAGCTCTTAAATCCTGAACTCCTAATCTTGACATAAATACTATGTAATACTTGAACACTAGTCGCATACATCGCTCCTTCAATACAAAAGGGCCACAAATCGAAATCTATAAATTTTATAGGAGAGCCAAAACAAATTTTTGAAACTGTTTTTTTATAATATTTCATATATTTATTTATTAAATGTAAGATGTTAATATATCATTAGATGCGTATTTTTTAGCTCTATCTATCTACAAAATAAACTTTGTAATAGATGTTACCTATTAAAAGAAAAAAGCATATAAGTCCCTTTTGCATTCAAAATTTGAACCAGTATTATGAAAAATATGTCAAAATTTAAACACAGTTTTACAAATAAAAATGGTTAATTGTACTTTTTTGGTAAAAAAACCGTATCAAAAAGTTTAATAATAATTACTAAGTAAAACCATAACTTAATGGACCAGGAAAACATTGTATTAAACAATCTAAATTAAAAAATCTTAACTTTTTATTAAGTAAGTAAAATTATTGAGATCTACTTTGTGCGTAACTTTTATTATTTAGTAAAATTAAACATCAATCATCATTATTAATCAATGGGTAACGTGACGAGTAGACTGAGTGCAGCAGGAGTATTAAAGAAATAAGATAATAGAAAAGGTTTTTGAGTTTTATAAGCCTTTATATTTAGCATTCGTGGATTATTCCAAAGCTTTTGCCAGCATTACTCATTCCGCCATAGAATCATCACTCTATCCAAATCCTACTTAAAGATACTATGTAGAGTCGAACCTTCATTCATCAAACTCATCAAAGCAATAGACAACAATATCATTCCAAATCCAAAGAAGCGTGAAACAGGGAGACCCGCTATCTCTCAAATTATTTACCAGCACTGCGTACACGAGCCTGGCGGTGTTATGGCAATCAAAAGCATAGTTGTTAGTGGTAAACAGTTAACAAACCTTTGTTTTGTAGACGACATAGTCCTCTTTCTATTTTCGGCATCGGAACTCGAATCAATGCTCAAAGATCTGAGCACGGCAAGCCTTCAGATTGGACTAAGTAAGAACCGTACAAAAACCCAGGTTATGACCAACAACACAAAACGTAGGGTCGAGGTAGGCGGGCACGTCATACACTATGTCGACGAGTACACTTACTTGAGCCAGATAACCTCTTTTAACAACCGACGGGACAAAGAGTTGGACAAACGTGTCACAAGTGCCTGAAAGAGATCCTGGTCCAGAAAAGAGCTAATGAAGGGTAACCTTCCACTGTCACTGAAGTGAAAGCTCGTCGACATGTTTATACCTACTACCCGTCCTTACCTACGCTGCCCAAACATGGTCCCTTACGGAAAACCAGAAAGAGCCAGAGGGCGATGGAGCGTAGTATATTATGCGTCAAAAGAACAAATCACGTCCGAAATTCTATACTGCGCTCCCAAACTCGCATAGCCGATGTAGGGGAGAAGACCGCCTGGCTGAAATGGAACTAAGCCGGCCACATTATCCACATGCATTCGGAAAGGTGGGCCCGCATATCTACCAACTGGATGCCAGAAGATGGTAATAGCAGACGCGGGAGACTTAAATGGAGATGGCGGGATGACCTAGACGCATTTGAAAAGGACTGGTCGGATATTGCCCCTGAAAGAGGAATTTGAAAGGAAAGGGTGCCTCTTGCCTTTGCCTGCATCAAAATGTATTATTTTATTTTTAAAATTGTAACGAAAACTAAATTTATAATCATGCCAAACGGTCATATTTCTGGCCTTCCCATTCTAGCACGCTAAAAATGATTATTTATTCCACAATAATTTAATGCAAAAGGGACGTATTTCAAAATATGCTACTGATATATTATAAAATATAACTATACTTAACTAATATTGGATTGCAAAAAGGACGTATTTCAAATATGGCAATTTTGTATTACAAAATAAAAAATAACAAATACTAATGTTTGAATGCAAAAAGGACATTTTCCAAAATATGGCAGTTTTGTATGGTAAAATATAATCACACTTACCTGATATTTTGCATCCAACACAGACATATTTTGGATTGAGGCACTTTTTCACGCAACTGACGTGCGTTTGCGTAAAATTTTCGGGCGTAACTCATAAAGCGGCTGTTTTGCACTGACATTACCTGTCAAAGTGAGCTAATGCAAAAAGGGCAGTAAGTCAGTTCAGCCATAATATAAGCAAAAATGATGGGGGTTTTTTTTTAACTATAAAATATAGGTGGTTCAGGTGTCATTTTTGCAATAAAACGATTTTCATTTTTTTTTGAGTTGTGGCCCTTTTGTATTCAAGGAGCGACATAAGTAGTATTTGCGAATGTAATAAGCGAAGTATTTGGCTCATGTGATACTATTACTATGTCGAGTTCATGACGTTAGGATAAGTTCATATGGAGCTGAAGTGATGTCCTATTTGAGACGTAACGCAAAAACTGAACGACGATCAATCTTCCTCGTATTCTATGCATGTACGCGCGTGAGGAAATGTATGAGACGTCATTGATGTGAGTTCTCCATTCTAGTTCTCTTTTTTTGTCGTCTTCTGTGCAGCGGCTTGCTGCTATATTCAGACACACAAAATTGAATGGCGTGTACTACAGGTAGAACTTAGAAACGAAGCGATTCTTAGTGGGTCTACGCTAAAGGAAATGAGCATATGAGCGGAGAAGCGGCCGAGCGCAAGTTTCTTTTTACTTAGATTTGTTATTACTTTTGCATGTAGACGCATGGCGTCGTGTTGAATTTGTTGCTTGTGCAGGACTTAAGTTTCGTTAGAAAAGATAAGCTTATATTCGAAATGTAACACTACCACTAACAACTGAAAACTGTACCTCGATTCTGTACATTCGATACTAACGTCACGCTATCGAATACCATACATTGCTATCGAGCTACTCGTTAGGAAACCGGCAACAATCCGGCAGAGAATCGCGACCTATCGAGTATCGAAAACTTGACATTTAAAGTGAGAAAAAGCTTCGTTCGGAAAATTTGTTCTTTAAATAAAATTTTATTGGTACTTATTGTGTATAAACTAATTTTAAATATAATATATAGTGGATAAAAAATTATCATGAAAGGTATTATTCACATAAATAATAATTGTAGTCTACTTTAAACGGTATTAGTAAAAATAAATCAATAACATAAAAATATCATAATTATTGTTGTTCAACGAAACATTATCAACACAAAAAAAGAATCAGCGTCTTTTTTTTTCTACGTTGAAGCAGGCAAAGGAGACAATATCTTTTCAGCCTCGTTGGCTTCGTCTTCCTAAAAATATCCAATAAAGATTATTAAAATAATTTATTAAAATTAAAAATGGAAAGAATATTTTATTTCGAAATTCGAATTTCGAATTGCCCCTAAGTGCGCTCCAGCAAAAAAAACATTTATTTTATTTTAATGTTTGGTGGAAAATGGCGCCATTGAAGAACATATTTGTTGCGAAAATCCGCTAGGGGCGCTGATCAATTTTTCATACAAAATTTATCGATAGCTACTCGTTACTTGATACTCGATAGTTGTACAGAATCGCGGTACTGAATTGGTCAAACATTTTATGAATTTATTGTGAATTTCAGATTTTATTTTATTTGCTCGGTATTTCGGCTTTATTTTTTAAACAGTGTTTCTATCAATACACATAAATAGCGTTTCATCAAAAAAGCTATTCTATACTACGGATTGGAAAAAAAACGCGTTACTTACACCGTGGCTTATTAATAAATACGCTCAGCGGTTTATCAGTTAGTTATAAACCAAGGCCAACAAACTCTTAGCCCTATATCCCAGTGCCCTTACACTATAGATCTGAGTGAAACCAGACGCTAGACCAATCAATTTTATCTGAGATATTCTTTGAAGTGGACTGAGTCTGTCGATAATTGTGTTCGTACTGTACATCTGGTGTGCGTTAGTTGACCTCGGCGAGCTTAGCGATAACATGGATTACGTACGAGAGGATTTTAATGAGAGCTTGTGTTGCAAATAGGTTAGTTGGGAAATGGTTTGAAATTGGTTTACTGGGTTTGAGTAATGAGTACGTTTATCAACAAAGAGAGGGCTGTTCTGCGGTATTTTGGGATGTTAATAATTTTACCTTTGGTATTTCCGTTTGGATACTATTTCTTACAAACTGAATTTTCTACTTTTGCAGGCTGCTGTTTTTATAATTGGCATCTGAGAATTTAAAATATATAAGTTTATTTTTAGTTAGTAAAGTTTCGTTTTAGAGTGTTTTCATACCCCATTGTAATGGCATAGAAATCAATTGATACGTATAATTTATTTCTTAAAACGTGGGCCTAGAAACTTAAAAACATATTGAAAAACGGACTAAACGAATTACGGACCACATTCAGGGTAAAATAAATAAATTAACGCAAAACCAAACAAAAGATTGGGCGAGTCGATCCTGCAATAAATTGTGAAGGATAAGTCTATCTCGAGTGCCTCGGCCAAAGAAGCGAAAAATAAATATCCACGGGATTAAGCTTATAACATATTCTATTAAGTTTCAACACTGTCACTTTTCACCGCTCCTTTTGTGTGCTTTAATTTTTGGCTGTGTTTTATTTTTAATCTTTGACTATTTACTGCTTTTCGCTGTGGCGCGCTCGTTAGTGTATCCGACTGCTATCCATGTGGTCCCGGGTTCAACTCCCAGGTCGGACAAAATACTATTGATGAGATTATCCACAATAGTAGCCTAGAGTTTTGTAACGTACCCGGTATGTGGCAAAAGTCTCGCCCCCCATTACATGGGACTAATATTGTTACTGGCGAAACGCGATCGTATTTCATACATCCCTGCCTACACCTTCGGGTAAAACAGGCGTGGTATTGTAAATGTGTGTACTATTTACTTAAGTAAATATTTTTTACGACGTCTTCTCCATTGTTTTCTTGACTTCGATGCTTATATTTTGTTGTTTGTCACTCAATAACTTCAATCAGTTTTAAGTGCTTAAGTGTTTGTGAGTTAAAAGCTTGCCACAGTTGAGACTTCTTTACTTCAATGGTTAATCAAGTGAAACTATGGCTTAAGTGAATTTCAATGTTTTGTTAGATAAATAGGTTTTACGTAAGTACCATTTTCGAAGAATTGAAAAATAAAGCAGATTTCTTATTCATTATTTACTGACCTTAAATTGAAGTTTATATTAGAACTTTTGTTTTACTCCTTAAACCTGGATTAGAAATGTCGACTCCGAGAATAAGAACTTGTAAAGTAAAATTGTTTAATGTTATTTTTGCAATAGTAATAGAGGAACTAGGATTGACCTAACAGTCTTACTGGAAAATACAGAAGTAAGTTTTTAAAGAATTTATAAATGAAGTGCCTACATTATTTCATAAGTAAAATCCTAGCAACTTTTACGCATCCTAGTCCGAAATGAAAATTGAATATTCTAAAACAGTTATTAAACTCGATCAGGTATTCAAAAACAAAGCACGTATTATACCTACGTAGCTCATCAAGATGCTGAGTAATAAATAAATCTCTATACATCTGCAAATCATTCAGTAATAAAAGTTCGTACATCAATAGAATGCCGCGTTAGGTTAAGACTATGTGCATAAGCGGACGCGAGAAGCGACCGCGATCATTGCAGCGAGCAATGTTTATAAAAATACTTACATTATCTAGTGAGCTTTAATTGTCTATCTTTAATCACTCATAATTTAGTCCCGTTTATTTATGAGCCAGTTTTAAGCTTGTTATCAAAGGCTATAATAAGGAAATACAATCGTTTACACTATATTGACATCCAATGGTCTATTCAAAGCACTTCAAACGTCTTTATTTCAAGTTATAATTTCGTGGGAGGGCATCATAACGTAAATTTTCTGTAAAATGCGTAATATTATGTACAAAGACAGTTTTAAACTTGAAAAAGGATATAGAATGGTTTTTATCCTAAGATTCCCACGGCAACGGGTATTAAAGCAAGTCGAAGCTGGCGAAGTCGCGGGTAATAGCAGGTTATCAATAAATTGACAATTTAAGCCACTAAACACAATCTATCCAACAATGTGTATTATTTACTAAAACCGTTCTCGTTTTACCAAAATTATTCTATCTCCGTACAATTGCTAACGAGTTTATTTATACAGGCCGAATAATTCCGATAGGATGTCTGTCTATTGTGATGTGTGAATAGAAACAAGTACTAACAATAGCCGTGGGTGAAGCAATAATTCGCTATTCATTTTGGTAATTATTATACTAGTATTTGGGTCAAATATACGAAGAATAGGATATTAATAGAGACGTTGTACTAGTTGATTGTGTATCGATTTAAGATTATTTATTCATGTATTGTTTCCTTGTTTATTTTTTCTATGGAAACATTATACAATTGATATTATCTACGTAATATTGTTGTTACGACGCAATTTCACATAACTAAGTCGTAATATGCGTTTTTTTATAAAACCCATATATTTTTTAAAGATTACTTCTATTAAAATCAAAGAGTTGTTCACAGTTCATAATTCTGCTAGTGCTTTTATAGTAATTTTAATGATAGATATATCTATTCTATGAAAATACTATATATTGTTCTCAGCGCCACCACATTAATACATATGAGAAGTAACTGATCTTTATAACAATACAAAGCGGTACTAAGGTTTAATTAAAATTATTTCATATTAAAGTCTAGGCTTAGCTTCACATAACTTCGCTTTAGACGTTCTAGATTAAACGTTATAATATTAATGAAACATAATTTCATATTAAAATTTAATTTTGCTAAGGAACTTAGAGAGTATTAGTTTAACCCGTTTTAAAATGTATGATGGCGTAATACATACATTTTAACGGCTAAGCAAATAGATCAATTCTTTCATTTAGAAGCCTGCTCTCCTATAAACCTATGCAAATAATCAGTACTCATATAATTTCAATGATAGCCTGAAACTTTGGTGGATGTAATATAACGCAATTACGGCTTTTGATAATATCACAGACTTTTTCAAATTGTGAACGATTGAGAAAAAAAAAATACACAGAAAAAGCGCTGAATTCTTCACATAAATATACGATAGCAAAATTTAATAGTCGCATGTTTGATGGAAATTATAGGCAAGTAATGGTAAAAAAGTAGTAAAATACTTGATCAGGATAATATATATTTCATCAATAAATTAATCTACGACCAAAACTATGATGTCAATTGACATTTCATCTAAGAAATCTTATTAAGATTAATACAGTAACTCGCTCCGCTCAACACCATGAGATCGACCTATCACCATAGCCCAGATGCTTCATACAACAGTGGTATTGCAATATGATATGATCGCCCACGATATTCCAAGAAGCATGTTAGTAAATAATTCCGTTTGTAGCATACCTTTGTCCTTTGTTGTTTATATTTTTGATGTATATTGTACTGTGTGATGTAGTCGTATTATGTCGAGAAAACTGATACATACATATATATATATATATATTAAAATGTAACTTTCATGTTTTCCTTTCAAAAGTTTTGCTAAATGCAGAAAACTTGCTTGTGAGTAACCTATAGTACACTTCATTACACACAAAATTGGATTGGCTGTTTAGTTTATATTAAGCTGAAAATATAGAGTCAATTCTGTTATTATAAGACGAATCAGACACAAATGTAACTTGCAATAAGTATTCAAAGAATGCCCTAAGTATTTTTTTTAAGTAGTAGTAAAAATCCAGTTTCCTAGTCATTACTTTCTTCAGGAGCTTTCTTGGAAGGTGCTTGAACCGTTTCTAAGACTTCTTGCATAGTCGATTACTTATGCTTTTCTGTACAACAATTCTGCAGTATGCAGAAACAAAAATAAGAAGAAAAACTCTTGTTGGCGAGTTCAGATTTCCCAACGACGGTAAAATGGATTTCTATGAAAATGCCCTCGATATAATTCTCAGAGTTTGATGCGGTAAATTTCTTGTTAAAACGCAACAAAAAACAAACTAATAACTAGCAAGTATTATCATTCAACTGTTTTTGGAACAAAGAATGCATGTACAATTTGATAATGGTTTATTTTATTAGGGATCATCCATGAATAAGTGCGGATTTTTATAGCGGACGATGCCTTCATTTCTACATATTTTTTTGTGTGTGACAACGTGTCTACGATCAAAGAAAGCTAAGTTTAACATTTTTTCCACAAAATTACACTCTATTTACTCTGCTTAGTGTAAGTGACACATGTTAAACAAAATTTAGTAAAAATAAAATGTTTTTCGAGTTGCTTCATTAATTTTGGCTTAAGGTGTATAAAAAGTTAGACGCTTCTCGATTTGTCTGCAGTAAATACTTCTAAACGAGTTTTTGCGTCTGCGTTCGTGTAATGAAGTGTTTCAAGTGTGTGTATAGTGTGATTGATAGGGTATAATTTTAACAGTATATGTAATTGCTTAAGGTCAAAGAACACATACTACGGAAAAAATATCTAATTAAGTACTAACTGGATATAAATGTGTATTGACACATGGCATTTGCGAGTTGGAAAACTATAATTTTCTTTGAATACATGTGCAATATAACAATTACATTTTATGGTCTCGTGACGAATTTAAATTATTGTGTAATGATGATAGATTGCCTTATAATTAGATATCTACCGAAGCGCTTTTTCCTTATTATAAGCACTAGAACTTAACAATGCAAAAATTGTTAATAAATATTTACTAAAGCAACAATAACGTTAAAAAAACCTGAAACAATCATAGTATTGGTCTTATATGATAGTCTAACTACTTTTTTATTCAGTACGGGAAAAAAAACAATTTATAAAACAATATGACAATTTATAACATTTATGACAAAATATTTTTCTCGTTTAATTGCGCAATGACCACAGTTGTGATCATAATTCATAAAACATACAAGTTACCTTCAAAATGAGTTATTTCTGAGACCTAAGGCGAACCATTAATTTTATATCAGAAGTAATGGCCGGACAATAGACAATATTGATTGGCAAACGTGACCTCTATGACTTATTGGTAGTATTGTTTATTGCTGTTTCTTTTATTACAAACATTAACAACAATTGCCAATTTCGAAGATATAAAAACTATTGACCGGTCTTTTAAAAAATGGGGTGTCATATTTTATGACAAATATACGATTTTTTCATTTCAATAAAGGGTTGGTCAGATTAGTAAAAAACGTGACTATTTTGGAAGCTATATACTGCCAGCACTACTACAATATGACTCTAAGTAATTAAATAAAAACTAAAATTAACTACAATTGTTAACGGGGTAACGTGGGTATATTCTAAACACCTCTCCCTAATAATGTCAAAACTAAAATTCTTGCAAGTGATACGATCAGTATGCTTGTTCGGACCGCAATAATATACTTAAGTATCAAGCAAAGTCTTTGCTCAAAACTTAAGTATATTATTTCCACGAAATATTGAAATTATTTCCTATTCGCCAAGGTAGTCCTAAATAAACAAATATTACTTATAAAGTTTCGTTTCATAGGAAAATGGTCATATTTCCTTTCAAATTACAGGTCTTTTTCGCTTGTGACTGTTTTCGAACAACTGAAACTCCCTTTCGATAGTTTTCGAGCGATGTTTACAAAGGCACCGTTACAAGAGATTTTATTTTATATTCCTTTATACTTACTAGGAAATTGAAAGACTGTAACAAGAGCAAGCATTTATTATTAAAATTGTTGGAAATACAATTAAGAATTTTACATATTTTTCTGTAGAAAAAAGAGTATAAATTCCACTTCATTTGTGTCAAAAGTCTCCATTTGCAGCTGCAGTTGAAATCAAATTGGTAATTTTACCTAGATTTTCTTTAAAATATTTCCCTTTTCATTCTAACTGCTCCCTCCACAATCTGCAGTATCAGTAGTCTACATAATAAATACAATAACAGTCGACGGGAAACTTTCGTTCAAAAGTTAAAGGGTGCTTTAAACTTTGAATACGACAATAATGGATACAAACCAATACATGTGTACCGTCACTATAATGTGAGGTCACTGGTCTTTTTATACTTCAGTGTTTGAACATCGAGATTGTCTGACTCAAGTTTTTATTGGCTTCAACGAGTTAGTCACGAAAGTTTGCTTTTTGTTTGCAACTACTGTACAGTCAGCATGAACGTATCTTTCGATCAATGTTTAGGGATTTCGCACTTTTTTGTTGAAGAAATCTTATAAATAATGCCTAGTTTTTTGTTCTATGATTGCTATTGACTCAGCGTATCAAAGGATTTTACTTATTTTGATGTTGCTTTCATGTGTCTATGTGATGGATAAAAAGAAAACTGAGAGTCTGTTACGCGCTTTATGACAGCCTTTCGAAAATTGGTATTGTTATCCTTTTCTTTTTCATTACTTTTATAAAAGTATTCTGTGTTCTATGGGTTGGGATGAAGAAAAAATATGGGCGAATCAATAATTTCCTTCACAAAGCTGTAATATAGAGTATATAATGAAACATTCTCCCCAACCAATATTTCGAAGATGTCTTGAAACCTGCCCTCATGAATACCGCATCAATGCTCCCAAATTCTATTGAGCGTTCCGGCCCTAAGTAATTAATAATATTGCTACCTCATTAGCTTAGAAGTACCATTAGCCTTCGTGCTTCAATTGATTTATTATGTACGTTACGTTTATGATGCTTAATAGAGAATAAGTACATAAATATGAGTGGATTTTTCTGTGACCTCTTCTGACGTAATTCTGTATGAATTTGAACAGGATCTGGCGTAAATAGTCCCTTTTTCCTAGTGTGTTAAACTTAAGGCCTAAACTCTGTCAATTCAAGAGGATACCTTTCGCTGGACTGTAGTGAGTTTTCAGTCTTATAAGCTGAGGTTGATTCTGAGGTGGAGATGAGGTTACATTACGTGGGTGAAAATGTTTTAAGTAGTATTAATTTTCATCGTAATCATAAACTTTCAGACCACAATTGCTAATTGATTAGCTGACTGAGGTGATCGCTTTCCTAAACCTCACCCTTGTTTTATAGATAACTATCCAATATAGGACACCTAATATTTATTTGAAGCAATGACATAGCTCAAGGGCCGGTAATCTTCAGACATATTTATTTCTCGCCCCATTTCCAGGACAACTTTACTCCAAAGCTCCCAAAACCTAGTTTCATCAAGCCATTATTTTCTCGTCATCAATTCTTTCGGTTTCCAATACCGTTGGTCACGATAAACTTGCTTTTATTTACTGTACCTATAAAGTGTTTTATAGACACTATTTGTTTGGCCGTACAAATTTATAGGTTGTAATACCATCCCCACTTATCAAACGAGAGTAATCGTTGAGTGTCGTCATCTGACACGTTATTAGAAAATGCCGAGTTGGAATCCGATATTTTAATGATGGACGCTAAGATAATAATTTGTTAAGAATATGCAGAGATTTAAGGAAGGTAATATCTTAAAATTAGGCTAGGTTATGTAATTAAGATTAGATTGCTAAACTTTAGTGTGATTTACTTTCTTATATCGGTCAAGACTTTGAATAACATTCGGATTTTCGAAGAGATATGGAACGCTGATGAATACAAAAAATAATATGTACTCAATTTGATTGCTTGATGATGGAAAAATATAATTTTTTTTTGTAAAATTAAAGTTTAAAGACTCTGCCAAACTAAATGTTTTCAAGAAACTGTCCAAATCTACTTTCATATACCGAGGTAAGTAAGAACTACCCGAAAAATAATTCGATTTCCTTTCATATTTACGCAAAACTTCACCGGTACAAATTCAATCTCACGAGTAATCTAACTTTTATTATTTTAATTTAGTTTCCTTTACGGTTATTAGCAAATTTCTAGTAGGACAATAAAAGTCGACAGCTATTACTATACGAGACAAATTATGGGTGATTTTATGTTTGTCATTAATTTCTCCTTGTAAATGTTCATGGCTGATCTCAGATCTTCGTTGAGAAACACCGAAAGTAGAATTGATGGGAACCAATTTCAAGCAATCTGTTTCATAAATTATACTTTTGATACTGTCTTATCTTCGATTGGTTCTGATATTTTATTTTTCTTCTTAAGATATTTACTGCCCTAAAATAAATTCAGGGTTTTATAGGACTATTCATGCACTAGACGTTATCTTTGGATTTTAGACCTTATTAATTGTTATTTACATAATAAACAAACTATTCTCAGTCAGTCATCTATAAAGCAGCTGTCGAGCATTTCCAATATGAAATTAAATAGTGCTTTTACGGTATTTCGTAAGAAGTCATTTTAACCTTAGCAATTGGGCAATCTTACTCGTTTACACACAACACACAGTATAAACAAATAAGAGTATTTGCAATTATGCAAAGTGACATTCTAAACATAAGCGTTCTTCGTACCTACTCTCACACTACTTAAATACTAGAGTTAGTCGTCTGATTAGAAGCCCAGTACAATTAACTGCGCACGTAAAGATAGAAGGAAATTTCTGGTTTAAATTCACAAATTCTTCGGACATTTGAACGTTAGTAGACACGGTACTAATTTGTTAGTCCGTGTCTCGAGTCTTAACTGCCAGTAGTTTTAACCTTTGTGTCATAGTGGCGATCAGAGGCGATGATTTTTTTTATTGAACGTTTAAATGAACTATTCAGTAGCGCGATTTTCTACAATCGGAACCATCGAACATCGAGAGAAAGAGACTGCAAAAATAGTTTCTACGACGTCCGCCAGAGGCGCTGATCAGATTTTCGTACAAATTTTTTCGACATCTAGCCCCTTGCCGAAACTGAATGAAACCTTCAACGTAGCAATCATGTCCACTACCAACTCTACCATCTGTTCTTTTTACCAATATTACTCTCAAAGACAAATATCGCCATCCCTTTTTAATCAGTGCAAAATGAAAGAGCCAACACAGGCGTTCTCTTTGACAACGTTAGAACAGACAAAGTTCGTTGCTATTTCCTCAGTGCAGTCGTATACAACGTTACAATCGTTGTTCTCGAGCTTGCTGGCATCTCTCCATAACCTATAAAGCGGTACTTGCCTTTTGTTTATTCCTTTAGAAAGACAAACCAATGGTGATAGTAAGATTCTAGACTCTCGTAAATGTTTAAGTTCTTTATTTAGTAGTATTGAACAGTGGCGCGATTTCCTAGTCGATACTATAAAGTGTCGAAGGTTTGATGTTTAATCGCGCTATTGTCGCGCATTTTTAATGCTATTGACTATCAGCGTCCGGTTACTTAACGACAAATATTGTATGAAAAACTAATCAGTGCCCCTAACACATGTTGCAGGATCTTTTTAAGTACCTACATAAAAACATGTCAAACTTTCGATATTCAATAATACTGGCTGTAGAAAACCGCGTTAATGGTTCGTTGAAAATATTCCGTCTTTACCTGATTGCCTTGCCTTGGTTTGTGTGGACTTGGTTATCTTTATTGGAAATATCGGTGTGGCATGTATTAAAAAGATCTTTTCTATTTTAATTAAAAACGTTTTTATAAATAATTAAGAAGGAACTGCTTATCAAATATTTTCAACGTATGGGCCGATACTAGTACAATTATTGTGTGTAACAAAAAATATGTTCTTCAAAGTTTGGCACTTCAAGCCTAGTACATAAAGCCGCAACAAACTGAATGTTAACTAATTTGGCCATCAGCCAAACATGAAGCTGTAAACATAATATTGTTCATTACACCATTTAGTTATTAAATTGTGGGTTGAAATTGAATTTGTAACTATATGACACCGTATATTTCGCATGCCTATATCTGTACTACGAAAGGAAGTGCGATATAACAACAATTTAACTAGAAAAATAAGTTGTAGCTTTTTAAACAGGTCTCAAGGCTCAGCCTTACCCAGCAGTGGGGTAAAGTAGTTTAAATAGTGTTTACATTTTATGCCTGTCGAACCTGAATTCATGACGACTTACGTTCTGATGGGTAGTAATGTGACTATTTTGACAAAATTATATACAGACGAAGCCATAGGACTTATAGATATTACAATACCGATAACATTTTCTTAAAGGCGCCTACCTCAGACGGTAACAAAAAATCTGTATCAAAATTCAAAACATGAACTCCTAAACCTAAGCAATTCCACTTTAGACAACTACATCACATAATAATAACCTTCAACCTTTTTATTATAAAATTTAACTGCCATCGAAAATGGCGATACAAAAAGTAGCATAAAACTTTTTTCGCAGTAACAATACCGCTATATATTCATTATACTGTTATTTTTAAAGGCTCTATCACGAACACGTACCTTTCACAAAGCTTTGTGGTACATCATTATTGTCTAGACTATTACTGGAACTGTAAATTGTTTGTATACATTGACCTATAGCATGGCAACGTTATTTTATAACGACTATGAACTGCCAAATCTATTTGTCGATGTTGCTGTCAATTTTATGCACTTAAAATGTTCTCAATGCGATGTTTGATCAGTATTCGCGAAAGTTAACATACATAATATAATTTAGTAAGCAAACATAATTTTTCAAGCCATGAGCAAAAATAAAATACTGTTACTTGGTACATCAATGAGAGATAGTTCTTGAGTGATGCAAAGTCCCCAGTTTGTAGCCGGCGTGGTGGACGTAACGACTTCCCTTCTCTGATTTGCGGATTACGCACCAAGGAACAAATCCATGTTATTGACTCTTATGTTTGGAAGTAATTGATTGACATCACTTGCTACTCATGAATGAAAGCCTAAAGCACGTGGTCGACACTTGAGTAGCATTCAATTTTTAAATTAGCAGTTCTGTCAATGATCTTACAATAGAGAAATTTTACATTAAAATGAAGAAATAAACATTTATTCGACAATTCCACTTATATTTTACGGAACGTTGATATCCGGATCATTAAAATAGGATAAGGATGTCGACACGCGACGTTTCCTGACAAACGCTGACTCAGCGCTACTGGAAATGTTAGAAATAAAACTGTCGAACTCAACTCTCAGGATCTCGTTCAATTTATTTGTTGACTCTTCTGATTTTAGTACGAATTACATACAATTTTCTCACCTTGTCTTTAAGATTGATAAAGTGGTAGCAATAAGAACTTGACCTGCTAGTTTATCACGTATCTCAGGTGACAACTAGGGTACGTCAAAGTGATGGTCACCTGTACCTCGATTCTCTACCACTATCGACTACCGACAACCGGCTAGCTATCGACATTTTGACATTCAGAATGTACTGCCAAAATATTTCCTACGACACCCGTCAGAGGCGCTGATCAGATTTTCATACAAAATTTCTCGATGACAGGTCGGTTGTCGGTACTCGATAGTAATAGAGAATTGAGCTACAGACCATCACTTTGACGTACCCTAGTTGTCTAGTTGTCACCAGTTCAGTGCATTGCTGCTTTGATGTAATGTGTCAATCATTACATCAAAGCATCTGGTGTAATCTAGGGAGAAAACAATATGCACCATAGTGGATTTCAAATACTGAGATACATAGGTTATATCCCCCCAGGGAGCTTAAATACTAAAATATGTATGTACAACTCAACGGCTTAGAGATTTCAATCTTAAAATGTTCTCACCATATTTCATCGATTATAAAATTTTAGCAGCTCATTGAATAAAAAACTTTAATATATTTTGTACAGAATTGATAGTTATTACAGTTTACTGAGTAATTTATTAACTTCTATGATTAATTTATTTGAAAGTTTCTTACAAAAAAGCTCGAAGACAAAAACCTTAATTTGATATTTCTTTAGATCTGAAAATTACAAATTTGAAAAGTTTCGACTGCACGTTTTTCATTAAAATTTCATCGCTAAAAAATTAACAAAGTATTAAGATTATAGATACATGCGTTCTGTATTTATTTCAGTTTTCTCTTGCTATCAGCATCTTACAGTATATTTATTTATTGATCGACAACCAATTAAAAAAAAAGTTCCAATACAATTTTTAACCTCAATAAATAAGTCTTTTCACACATATTTGAAGCAAATCAGATTGTCCATACCATTTCTACATACCGACAACAAAACAAGATTTCAAACAAACAACTTTATATAAACCTAAATCCCATACAAAATCATTAACAAAACAATCTAAGTACACAATTCGCCCTTTAATTAAACTTAACAATAAACATGAATATTCACATAACTTTTCTTACACACAAGTTTCCCAGCGTTGGGACTGTGGGACTGTACATAACTTTTTACTGGGCGCTTAAACATTTTAGGGTCCATTTGGGACCCGCGATTAAGGCAAGTGGCCTTATAGCAGATAAGTGTAATTGTATGAATAATTTCAGGCGTTTATGGAATATTACTGTGTGTTTGGTTAATAGTGTAGTTTGGCTATTGTCTGTGCTTTAAAGTGCAAAGGTCGGTGACCTATTGGTTTGTATATTTTTTTAGATTTAATTTAACTAGATAGTAATCATAAAATATAATACACTATTTGAACACGCGCATGTAATTCAGGTAAAAATACTGCTTTGAATAGCTAAGTTAAATAGATCAAGTTTGATACCGCGTTTTCAACTATCGCCGTTAGTTTGTGAACAGCAAGCAACTAACATTTGAAATGTAATTTTATGTACTCGCTATTAATAAAATTTTAATAAATATTCACCATCAAAAATATTGTAATGCAATTTCTCGAAAAGTTATTAAAATTCATCGACACAAAATTTTGCTATCAAATTTTCATTAACTCATAATGCATATTAATTGATGAAAATAACAACATTACTACATATCACTCTACAACCTTTAGCGCAAAATTACTATGATTTTTGCACTTTATATATTCTACTTAAATAAATTGAACCCACTACACATTCCTCAGGCAGTCCTAAATTAATATGCAAGATACTTGTATATCTTTTCCTAAAATGTGAGAGTATTAGGCGTTGACCACTATGCCAAATGCAGGTTAGGAATCTTTATGACAAGCTTTAAAGCATGCAAGAAGTTCCCCAAGAAATATTTTTCTCAAACATAAAGGTAACACTTCAACAAAAATGAATTTCGAAGCTCAAACATTCAATCTTAAGCCAGCGAAAATTAATTTAAAACTCGCTGTAAACGCTATTAACAGTGTCAAGCGTGCCAACAAAATCTCACCGAGAGTCGTATTAACATGTAACCACAGTATAACGGTCCGGTTAGAACAACAACTTACTGGCAAAGTCGGTAATCTTAACCACGAATAGCTGATGGAGGATGAAGCCCCATGCAAACAATTTCTAAGGAAAATAGGATAGATAACCTCACACTAAACACTGCAGAGATAAATTACGGTTTGCAAACACAAAACTAGGAGCTAAGCGTAAGCCGTTTTGAATAATTTTGCCTGTTACGGCCGCCACTATGAGAAATAAGGCTTTGCATTCACTTGGGACATGTGTCAGTCGAGAATTTAGATCGTAAAGCGGAATCAGGGAAGTTGTTTGATGTATGTTTGTGTACCCGAGAAAGTAAAATTAAATCTGAGATTACTAAACACGGATTTGGAAAACAAGCTTTCAAATTGTATGGTTACAAATGCATACAGCAAACAGATTATGGTAATAACATTACTAGTATAAAATTACATATTCGTTGTAATACATTACACTGAACGTATTATCAAAAATATCTCAATAATTTTAATAGTGTGTTGACACCCATCTTCGTAAATCAAAGTTCGCATTACGATTTCATTCGTTTCTCAATAAATCATTCAACCCGTCAATGTACGCGTGGTTTTGTAACGTTCATCGCCACGTGTGAACGAGTGAATGATTCATACAAATAAATATAGTAACATTAAATCGGTTCATTCCATTATTTGGTTGAGATATTAATGATCGGACGTTAGTTTATTACGTGTTGTCAGTTGCATCCGTTTGAATTGAGTTTATCAATAAACACATTTATTGATTCAGTGCATTTAATTTTACGTTTATGCATGACCGTAAAAAAATATTCGAAATTACCTACTAAAAAACTAGAGAGAAAATTATTTAATTCCTAGAAAATATTTCTGTCGGCGGACTATACAATACATTTAAAAAAAACTAATTGAGTTAAAAAGTAAAATTATCCTTGTATTCTACAATTCAACATACTAAAGACCACACAGTATCATGAATTTATCTGTTACAGTTAAAACGATAAAAGCCAGTACCATGTTTATTTCCCAAAAAATGCCTTCATAAGACTAAAATAAAATACAATCATTCGACATCGCAACGCTTTTCATTCACAAACAGTACAGTAGTACGAGTATAAGCGAGCGAGTACGTGGGTTTCATTCAACAAAGTTAATTATAGACGGACAACAATCGACATTTTAGTGTTAAAATGCGAATGCACTGAAACTTGTATGGAACAGGACGAACGTTCTTTGAGAGGATATTTCTAAACGTTTAAAGCTTTTAGTATCCATTTAATTGGATTAGTAAAGCAATTTTATTAGTTTAATCCATAACACATCAGTGCTTACTATAAAATATATTATGTATTTTAAGAACTATGTTCTGATTACCTCTATATGATAGACTTCAAATTCTAGAGTCATAGGAAACATTTGTTCGTTAATAAAAATGCCGCATTAGATCACGATTATAATAGGATTGACGATAGTGGATCCCTTATAGCGGCATTTTTATTCGTATGTGAACTTTGTCAAAATATATTCGATTTCACGTTCGTCCATCATCCTAAGTTCAACTTTATTATACATCTAAGATTCATTAATTGTTACAAAAATAAACATAAATAGTAACAAAGCCGATTATGAGGAAGACAAAAAAGAAAAATATGATATGCGTGCCATTTCTTCCGTCGTAGTAATCACTAGATGTAACATGACTAAGTGTAGACTGGTGTCGACGGCTTGACGATGATAAAGCTTTGTGTAACAGCGTTTCAATGTATCACGTAATGAGGAACATGTAGGGCCTTGTACGTACTAGAATCACGTTTGTAATCTGCATCAGTCATAGAAGTCAAAGCTATTGAAAGGCTTTGACGCTGTAAAGTAATACCGAGTATGTTGATGAAAATAATATGTGCCAGTGTTAATGTATATTTAGAACGTAACGTGTTATTTGTTGGTTTATGAAGGCACCGGTTTTCTAAATTCTACAGAAGTAATATTTTAATTCAAGTTTTGGTATGACAAATCTACTTTAGAATTAAACTGCTTTTCGCAAAAAATTATTGGTTTGAAGCAGTTTTCATGAAATGTATTGAGTTCTTATGAAGATGTGTATTATAAAATTGGTAAGGTCAAGCCTATTTCTCGAAAAATTCATTTACTACCAATTTTGCTAACATTTATATCCCAATAACAGAAATTCTGTAAAAATTTAACGATTGCCGATAACAAAGTACAAAGCACCATTAAAGAAACGATTCTCGAAATGAGCGTTCAACTTTTTTGTAAGTCCTAACAATTTTATTTATGCCAACTTCCTAAGAGCTAAGTAACGGCTATATTCATAAAAAAGTCATGAACCTTAGCTGTAAAAATCTAAGGTCAATGGAACAGCAAATAGTAAGTACCTAATGTAGTAGTATTTTACTGCTTTACGAATCTTCTGAGTATGACCCTGATTATTCCGAGATTTACTATGCTCATACTAATCACAAACTCAAATAAAAACTCCCATTGTATGTTTGTCATATAATTTTGAGTTTCATTCAATTTCTTTAAGATAATACTTGTTATAAAATAATTATTTTTTCTTAGAAACCCTGCAATATCTTTCAATTGCAATATTTACGTATTTTATTTTACCACTATTGACTTTTTCTATATTTTTGCCGGCTACTGACACCCGCATTTTTTTTTTGCCTTTAGCGGGACGCGTAGAAACTATTGCCGTACATTTTAAATATCAAACTCTCGATCCGATAGTTCCGACTGAACAGAATCACTCTACTGCAGGCTGTTTCTTACGATAGTATGGCTTGTTCGCCGATAAAACGAAACGCCGTATAGTCAATGAAAAGAAAGACGCCCTACTAAGATAACAGATGTCTCGTTTCCTTTTTAACTGCAACAAAAACTAATTCGTAAATGTCTTCCTCACAAGAGGAAGCTAAATAAAAGAGTTCCAAGTTTCCACTTCAACTGATTAAAGCTTCGTGAAAAATAGGTTTTCTGGGTTATCTGTTTTCCGTCTTCCCGATATTGACGTAAGTATTTGACACGGTTTTTCAAACAAAAATTATAAATATAAAAGTTTGTCTGTTTGTTTTAAAGTTAAACATTAATAGATTTTAATGAAATTTTGCGAACACATCAAGGACTAAAAACCCAAGGTCAACGTATTTTCGATATTTATTCTCTAGGCAGATGAACTAGGAATAAAGTGTTGGTTTCCTAGTTGGCAGGTCAGTTGCCAACTAGCAGACTAACGCTGAGCTGCTGTTTGGATTGCATATTTTGTTAACATAGTGCAACATTTGGTATGCGAGTGGTCACGAAGGATTTTGTACACGGTAGTACGAGACTGACATACATAAGGTTGACAAAAAACGTGTTTTTAAGTCTATTAATGTACCGACTTCGGCTTTTATAAATGTTCTAAGCCAACTGTTAATGAAACGGCGTTCTCGTTTCTCAGCCTTGATTATTTTCAATAATCAGGATAAAATTTTAACCAATAAAATGGTCATACTTTCGAACAATTGATACAAAGTCATTAATCAAAATCAATATAAACAATGCGGGAAGATAATTTACATCTTTTAAATTATAAGTTATTAGCGGAACAAATCTTGAATGTGTATCATGTTAAGTGATCATCGTTCTCACTTACACTTATATTAGCGTCCTTTTCTAAATTACTATCGTCCTAGTTGTCAGTACACTGCATATTTTAATAGTAGAATTTCCGAATAAATCTCTAACATTTTACATTAGCTTGTAATATTAATAATTCCAAATACCTGTTTCAAATAGTATTCGTATGTTTAGAATATTAAATTACCCCTGTTATTGCAATAATATAGGTCAAACATTTAAACATTTGCGGCAATTAGAGCCTACTTTGTTGAAATCATGTTCTAATTCATTATTAAACTAAATTAGTTCATAATGTAATGTACGAAATAAACGCATGTTTTATCATTAATATGAATTATTCTGTACATTTTGTAACTAAATATGGAAACAATTATTACTAAGTTAATAATTCGCGTTTTTTTATGGTTTTAAGCTGATTTTATTTACCTACTATACTAATACTGTTATCAGATGGAGAACAAAGAATTGAACGTTTTTTGTCCCTGTGACTAATATCAAAGTTGCTGGTTAAAATTACAAAAAAAAAAAAAAAAAACCGTTTCAGGTTAAAGACACGGGATTGGGCATTCCATGGTTTAGTTAATAAAGGAATCGATTTAAAAAAATATTTGCATTGAGTGCAACATTTTCCAAGATGAATAAAATATATTCTAGATAATCTACAGAAATGAATACTCTACAAAAATATATTTCGTAATAAAGTATGTCCAATTTCACTAGTTATACACTTAATTACAACAAACAAACAGCTCAATCAAACAATTACATTGTTCAGAACGATGTACACAGTGTAACCTACATGAAATATTGACAAGCTAAATGGTCGCCGTAACTCGATGAATCGTGCAGTTTAGTTAATTAGTTACATCTATAACAAAAGGCTTTCGACCGTTCAACAGGTAATTAGGTAATTGGCTGTATCGCAGCTGAGTTATATTAGATTTGAAATGGAAACGCTTAGGCAGATGCAAATACTAACACTAACTTAAACAGTATCCTGGTGTTGAAAGTAGTTATGTTGTTTGGCTTTTTTGGCCGTTTAAGATTTGATATTAATTTACCAGACTCTCATTGACAAACAAGACTGGGTAAAAAAATTTTCACAATTATTTGCTTCACATATTTACTCCTTGCTGAAAAAGAACTACAAGCATTTCTAACATAAAAGTTCATGCCAAACTTTGGAACTCTTCAGAACATCGGACCATAATACTAATCTTATCATGGTCTTTCATAAACAAAAACACAATGATTTATAAATAAAGAAAAAACTTTTTGGTATCAAACTGTAACCTGTTTTGAAGTGAACTTTGACTGAAGTTTGAGTTTGGAAGAGACAAACTCATTTCTTGATTGCTTTTGGAAATAGAACCAGACGAGATAATTTTATTCTCCGTCTACAAGAGCTGCCGTCCTGGCTATTTTTCCACGTAAAAATTGCGGCAACTCCATGACAGTCACGTAGACGTAATCACCCTAGCATTGATAGAACAACTCGAATTATTCGAACCCGAACAACAAGAATGTCTGCACCTAATATTTTCTATGTACTCAATGACTTCCTTGTATTGTCCGGACCTTAACAACGTACTTCATAAAAATACCGAACCGAAGATTCGAAAAATACCGTGCATATTCTCCTTACAATAGAATACTTACGCATCCCCATTATTTACATGCAAACCAGTAATTGGGAGACGTAGCTCACAATAAGAGTTGAACCTTTGTTAGAGGTCGCATTGTATTGGAATCTATTGGTAGATTATGAAAAGAATACAGGTAAAAGAGAAGATAATTATCAACGATAACAGAGATTTGAATGACAGTCGTTCGCATTGTATAAAAGTCTAGTTGCGAATGGGATCTGATTGTTCGTTCCTCTTGACTTGATAGGTCGATCGAGAGTTAATTATGTTTTCTCATTACAGCTGTTAGAATACAATAAGAATGTTTCAATGATTTAATAGGATCACGATCTTTTTCTATTATCTAAACTGTTATGAAGTAACAGGATCTGCAAAAACATTGTAACAACTTGTTCCCGGATATTGCCTACCAGAAGAGCTATGAGGAAGTTCCTTTTCTATTATAAAATTAGGTCAAAAATATACAGACAATTTGATATGATGATGCTACGCTGCCGTCGTCGTTGGCAACAAAATAAAGTGTATTGTGAACATCTGACTCCCCACTTACCTTAACTTTGAAATATTCATTTTAATCCTTGTTTATTTTTAGATCTTGTACTACGCAGTAGTGTTATAACCACCTGTTACGCTCGAAGATGAACCGTCAGGTTTTTTTTTTCTAGTCATTGTAAATATTTTCGTTTTATTTCTAACCATTAGATATTGACCAATTGACTTTATTATTGATCAATATTTTGAATTCAATCACACTTTAAAATTAAAAGTGGCCAGTTATTTATCTTTACAACTTCCTAAAACATCATCATAAAAACAGTTCACAGTCACTCCAATCTGCATTGCGGTCTGCAGTAATGATATAACCCAATGATGAAATAACTCCATTCTCGGACGGAAAATACACATTCCACTAGGATGTGTTATGTATCTTTGTATTTCCGTATTGACCATATACAAATTGCACCGTTTCCGTGGGATAATGGCATCGAATTTACTAAGAGAGAATCAGATTTTCCCTAAATGATGCCATTTGGTTAGTAGGTTGTAGGGATATTTGGAAAGGCCTTGGTAGCTGCAACTCAAGGCTGCTATGTAATGTTATCATAAAATTCTGTCCTTGGTGCTAGATGACATTGTGCTATCAAATTTGAGCTGACGTAAATGAAAATTCTACTTTGTCCTTCAGGCTGTTGGTATAACGGTAGTAATGAAATCAGTTTCGTATGGCATTGCGCGAATTCTGATATTAGGTAATCTAAAACACAACATTTTTGACAACTACTAAATCAATTTTAAGCCCTTATTCTCTTAAACGATAATGAAGAAAATTTGATATACTTTTCAAAAGGTAATTCCTTTTGGTAGACTTAGATATCCTTATTCTATCTTCGCCTGATTAAAACCAATAAATCAAAGTACAATATCAGTCTTTGCGAATAACCAAAAATAACAAATAATAAACAGAACTGATCCGTACATTAATTACCAATACATTACCGTCAGAATTTCAGATAAATTATGATCTCATTACCGTTTTAAATGAACAAGTACGTTCATTATTGTCTTGTCAATCATTTCGTTTGTACTTCGGTTATCGGGCTGAGGTCATTAATCAGATGTAATGGTTCTTTATGTCAGTTCGGAAGTAAATAGATAGCAGAGATTGACAGGTGAAATTGCTCTGATTGTAATAATAATATAATTTGTTTTAAGTATAGTAATGATATCTTTATTTAGTGAAGCTTTGGAGGTCTACTATTATCCTACGAAAATCGATGAAGTTTTGTATTTGTAAAGATTGCAATACTATTTGTTACGAAAGTTTGATTGAAGCTATCGCCAAATTTTGTATGAAACTTTGATCGTTGCTTTTACCGGGGCACCTTAGAAACAATTTTTGCAACACATTTTAATTGTCTAATTCCCGATACTCGATAGTATCGGCTGCAAGGAATCGCGTTGCTAGTAGTTGAAGAACATTGTTCTGTTGTGCTATGTGACTGGTTACTGGAATTATTGTATAGGGATGAAAGGTACTCATATCCATTTCGCCTGTTCTGTGCAAAAATTAAATGGAGGATCATAAACGAATAATTTTGTTCGCAAATGGCGTTTCGAGTAACGAGAGTAGGCGTTGAAGCTCGGCTATGGGAAATATGTGTAGGTGTGTACGTGTGATAATACTGATATAATATTATTACAGTATAAAAAGTAAAGATCACAGTTCGTATAATCACTATCGTGACACCTCCGCAAAGGTTGTTTGACATTTGGTCTCTTGATAATGACATTGTGGAATAAACGTATTAAGAAGCGCAATTTTCTATATTTGGCGCTATTGAACATCGAGATATTGACATTTAAAGTGTAAAAATAGTTACAACGACACTCGCTAGGGGCGCTGATCAGGTTTTCATACTTTTTTATGTTGGTTGTAAATAGATGATGGTGGTAGAAAATTGCAGTGCAGCGCAGTATTGAGTAACGTTATTTATGAAGATAGCTGTCAATGCATGTGGGTAATGATTGATTCTTCCAAGCTTATAAAAGATTACATAATATTTCTATAAGTTTCATAATAAGAGGAAATTATTTTATATTCTGCAAGTTATGTTCTAATTAACACATATATACGTTATAAGATCAACTAATAGCAAAACAATCAATAAACTCCAATTCTACCCACGATAATATTACCAATCTGTTGCCATGGCAACGTCAGGTAATCGCTCGATTGTAATGAGAAGCAGTCAGTGCGTGATGGTATGAAATTAAATCCCAATAATTAATACGTAGTCTGCATATTACATAGATATATTTGAACAACACTGAGTTAAAAATATTAACTTTGTAAATGTAAAAGTAGAATTAAAGCAGATAATCGGATTAAAAAGAATTTCGAAATAATGAATAACTTAGCTCAAGTTCTTCTCAAAGTTGATCAAATATATAAATTGTAAAAGCAGACTTATAAAGTTACTTATTATAAATGTAAAACATCTTCAAACTGAATAAGTACATTATAGAATTTGTAAACTTAAAAAATAGTTTGCAAGCTAACGTAATAGAAACTGTAGCGCGATTTTCTACCACCATCGAATATGAACAAACCTATCGACAAATTTTGAATAAAAATTGTACATCACCCCTAGCGGTTGCCGAAAAACGAATATTTAAGTACTTACATGTCAAGCTTATGAAACTCAAAATTACCGAATTCAGGAATCAAGCTGCTGAACAGCGATTTTTCACCACTTTGATGACAACCGGCTAGCTATCGTTATACCAAAACTTGATCAGCACCCCTAGCGGGCACCGTAGAAACCAATATTTTTGTACATTTTAAATGACGAATTTTCGTTATTCGACAGTACCAAATCCGAAAATCGCATTGCTAATTGTAAATACTTTATAAAAATCTCAGAAGTTGCATTTTATTGAATTGATATTCAGATACTTTTATTTAATTTCTTCAAAACTTCGCTAACAAGATTCGTAACGGTCTGACATTTTAATCTTGTTTGCAAATATCGTTTTCAAAGAGAAAAATGTATGTAGAGTTATGAATTCGGGAAAATAATTGGATCTATTGTAATTCTGTGGCACCAATTGAAGTTGTAATCTCTGGAGATAAAAGTAACAACAAATGAAGTATGATAACTAACTCTATTGTAAAGTTGGATTGTCTAGTGGTGAACCTATTATTGTATTTTATACAATAGATATTTTAGTATAGAAAAAACGTTAAAAGTGTAATCGAAACGATGTAATTTTAATACATTTTGTTTTATTATCTTTGGCCTTACTTAAAAAAGCAAGAAAAATCTTGCTATTTTTTAAATCTTGTAAAGCAATTTCTTAATACTATCGATGACGGAGTAATTATCAAGAATTGTATGAAAATTGATCAGTGCTCCTAGTTGTATTCCGTAAAAAACTATTCCCGAATAATTTCTAAAACGCTCGTTGCTCAGTAATACTGAATGTAAAGGTGACTGTAAATTTAACTGTAGCATGAGCTAGGTACGAGCTAGGTACAAGCTACGGTTAGATTTACTTAAGTCTAAAGGCTGCAATTTAATTCATTAGAATGTTTCAAGAGAATTAGTAGCATCGGTGCATCAGTGCTTCTGATACCCATTCATGTAAGTAATCAAAGTAAGTTTCATGGTAGCAGTTAACAGAATTCATGGAAAGCATACATACACATACTGATTCATTTAGATACCGGTTCAATCAGTGTGGATGTAGATTGGATTGAAATACACTGTGATTACTAATACATTCTAAGTGTATTTACCACAATTTACAGTCCAGTACTATTACAGGTTCAATTATAACGGTATTCCGGTATACGGTGGTCTTTGTTGGTCAGGTATTGATTACAATTTAATTAATTACGAAAAAGCTAGTGTTAATTGTGATCTGTAATTAACACTAGCTTGTGATTGAGAAAAGGATATTTAGAATTTGACATTTGGGTTCGGTTTTTACCTTAGCCACCGAAGCACCCACGACGTTCAGTTTCTATTCCAGATTTTACAGACCATACAGTGCAGTACAATCTTTCAAACGCGTGTGCTTGAACAAAGATATTAATTTTCAAATTTAGTAGCCAGAGCAATATTCGAACGGTAAAGGATTCTACAAATTCGGCTAATTTACATTACGAACCAATTTAGACATGAATTTACACACAAATTTCGCTTATAATCATGCGAATGAATCAAAGCATATTAGTGTAAAACTGATCCCCAATTCCCAATTCAAAATATCGAGATCTATTTTACTAGAATTGAACAAAGGATATTTCAAATACCGCTCTTTAGTACTCTTACTTACATTACATAATTATAATCAAACTCGAATACATTTCACGTGAGGCTAACGTAAAGTGAGTTCCTTATCACCATTGAACATCAAGTAGCTTTCGAGAATATTGGATCGAATAATTGATCAACGCTCCTAGCGTATGCGACGGGAACTAAGTTTTGCAGTCCTTTTAAACAAATATACGGACAAGAGACGATTGTTTTGTGAATGTTGGCAGCATGTCATAGTTTCATCTACTTAATACTAGAGCGGACTTTACATGTTCACCAAAACTAGAGAATTGGAAGTGTTTCTCGTCAGAACTGTTGCATCGGTTGAGATAAACCGAAATTGACTACCTGTTGAGCGATTACAAACTTTCGCTATCTAATCTGGTGCATCGCTTTAGTTTTGAGTAGCGTTAATCAATTTTTATTCATTCCATGAACTTATAGTATATTCACAAAAGGCTAGAGAACACTTTTTGCTTCGTCACTTGAACCAAATTACTATAATTTAACTAATAAGAACTGTTGTTAATTGGCTTCTGCCCAATTCTTTTACGTTTCCAGAGAAAAAAGTACCGACTGTAGGTGTACCTGACTTTTCGGTGCAAGTTACACCACGCCATGGTCACACACAGTTGCACAAACATTCTGATGTGAAATGCGTTATTATTGCCGTATTCTATAATATAATAAACATGCATCGCGAAAGTTTTGAAGTTATAAAAGTATTCTAACAGTTCATTAATTTGTCGGTTTAGTTACACACAGCCCATGTTCCAGTTATTATTATAATTAATTTTAGGCCCAGAAAAGCCTTACTCGGAAGTCCTTACCCGTACTTACATAAGCCACTTGTCGAAGGCATATTGGGAACTAGGCAGGCTTAATGAGAATAACACGTAACCGACCCACATGCCGATAAATTCCTTCGCGTAGCACTTAATGACAGAGGGGACTGAAGGGATGTGGGCGGTATTTTAGATATATCGGAGAAATGGAGAATCTTTGTTGAAAGGCATATCTTTATTGTACCGAATCAATATGGGAATGTTTGCTTTTGTAATTTTGCAATTTTTCTTGATTGGAATATCGGTGTCCGTATTCATTTGCATGGAGTTTTGGCAATCGGTTTACGGCCAATTCGATCAATGTGCATGATATTTTATTTACTGGTAAACTCATGTCAGTGCATACTATAGCGCGATTTTCTACAGTATACATTAAAATGTAGTTGAACATTTACCTATGGCAACCACTAGGGGCGCTGTACAGGTTTTCATACCATTTTGTAATGCTTTCATTAGTAGAGTAATTTTCGTAATAACTTCCTTCAAGAAAAGATGCCGTCTTGGTCCTTGATTTATGATTGAAAACTTAGAATAAAGTTTACAGTAGAAATGTAGAAGTTTGGATTGTATTGAATTGTTTTGTTATGAACAAACTTGTATAGAAACAACATGACAGCAATTTGTGATGAGTGCTTTATTAGAAATAATGTACATTAATATATTATTCCTGAAAAACCTAAGTGATTATCAACGAAGAGTTACTTTACGACTTTTTTATACTACACAAAACAAACTGTTAAAACACTTCATAAAACCGTAGTTAAGACCAGTAGCCCGATTCTCTACCACTATCGACTACCGACAAGAATACCGTACAGAATCGAGACCCAGGTACAGCTTTCCTTCACTGTAACTCGATTCTCTACCACTATCGACTACCGACAACCGGCTAGCTATCGACATTTGACATTTAGAATGTACTGCCAAAATGTTTCCTACGACATCCGTCAGAGGCGCTGATCAGATTTTCATACAAAATTTCTCGATGACAGTTCGGTTGTCGGTAGTCGATAGTAGTAGAGAATCGAGGCACTGAACTTGATCATTAAAATAGTATTATGATTGTTTATTAATTGCGACTTATTTCATAATGAAATAAGTTTTAAGTTCTGAATAGACTGCAGACACGTGAACTATCAAAGTTTTCTCATTATAAAGTAAGTAATACGCATGAAATAACTTCCGGTATGAAGATAATGGAAAGTTTAAATAAAAGCTATAATTAAACTTGTATCAGACATTCGTTTTGTTAAAATGTTTCGATCATTAGTTCGATAAAAGCCTTGAAATATTTCCGGATAATATTTCACGTTGTTTTGTCTATTGTTTAGTTTGAAATGGAAGGAATAAGCGTAATATTGCTATAGGGCATTAAAATAAATAGTTGATTACATGCGATGTTTGTTTGTTAAAATGACTTAACTTTTACCTTTTTAATCTAAGCGTTGACTTGTGGTCAGCTTGCAGACGTTAAGAAAAGGGCTAACCCTTATTAGGTACCCTAATTACTCTATGTTACATCACTTAGAATCTCTTAGTATTATTGGTAAATATTATAGGCCGGGAAAAAAGTCTTTTCGCATTCTTTGGCTTCAAGAATCACAAATGAGTACACGGTTCATTAGGTCAGTCTTTCAGTGCGCTCGTGAGGTACCCAAATATCGAGATTTTTTTTTTTGAAGAAAAAAGATTTTATTACAAGTTCATACATACTAGGTACAATACGAAAAGACTTTTTCCCCGACCAAATATTTTACTAGAAATTTGGCGAGTCCGAACAAGGGTAAGTCATGCTCTTTCAAAAAAAATGTGATCAGCAATGAGACGTAGCAGAATTAAAATCAAACCAACTTATTATAAAGTTCGTAACCCATGAAAACGCTTACGTAGAATATTATAAATACATAATGAGTGCTACGAGTGTATGAAAATGTTCACCCCTTTTACGTGTACATATGTACGTATAAATAACATAGTAATGAATCTAAGTCAGAGAGAAATACATACGGAAGAAGGATCACATGCTTTTGCTTCTGAATATGTTGCTATTACAGTAAACACGAAAACGTGCCTAAATATAGCCTGAATTTTATTTTACCTTGTCTCCGTGGCGCAGCGGTTATAGTTGTCATCATGGGTTCGAGCAAATATTAGTGCGATGCACAAATTGTTGTTTTGTGTCTAGTTGTACTTTGTCTCCGTTGTTTGTATGCAAAGTCAACAACCCGCGACGCAAGTAGTATTTTAAGAAGAAAGAAGATAAATATTAGCGTGTCTTAAGAAGTACATATATAAGTATGTTTATAAGTGGTCTGGTTACCTTAGTATAAGCTCTTTGGAATCTAATGACCGTGTGTGAGCTGCCCAATGATATTTATTAATACTCACAGGGTCCTAAGATTTAGTCTACATTTCAATAAACTCGTGATTTTCTATTTTCACAAACCCACGCATGTTTTATTGTAGGGAGTGGGCAGTACCTTAATTCACGTCCTCTGCCTTTCCCACGTGTATTATCAAATAACACCCACTTCATTAAAATATCAGGATCAAAAGAGTAGTATAGAATTATCAATAATAGAAACACCCACGGAAATGTCAAAGTTCAAACCCAAAATTAATAGCAATCAAAAATATAATTGCTGGGCCTACAGAATCTCTTACAGTGATCTATTTGCAAATGTAATAAAACGTATCATATTCTATTATATACAATAGGTACACATTAAAGACTTCTTCCCAAAATATTCATTTCTGTAAAAATATTTTTTATAACGCAATTACAACCTCGATAAGTACTAGTTACTTTAATTAATTTCCTATAAAAACTCGAAGCAGAAACTGGTGCTTTGGTTTCATTAAAATTTCGATAACGAATTAATATTTTCAAAAGACCAACAAAGTTGTTAATTGAAAATTTAAACTATCCAGATTTCGGAACTGCCAAAGTAATAATTTGATTGGTAACATTACTGGAAAATAAATGTACCAGAATAATTACTACGATTTTCGTTTAATAGCACCCGGACTGTGGATTAATTTTTGCTTTTGTATTTGTTAATTTATATCCGGATCAAAAACATTTTTTTTACACGATACTGTAACTATTAGAAAAACTGTGTTGTTTTAACTTCAGCCTCGTGATACCACTGTGTCACTGGTCTGCAGTAACAGTGTCGTTGAACTACTTGTAGAATTGTGCGTCAATACTCTGTAGTGTTGTCGCCCAGACAAACAAAGCTTGCCTTTGCATTACCGCCGATAAGTTTTATCGGAACCTAAAGGGAAATTCAATCGAGAGCTTCATTCGCAAAAATACACCTTTTTCTTACAGGGGTAGCAACCGACCAAAGAACGTCACTTGCTACGATTCCTAAAAACTATTTTTGTTTCGTTTATCACCTTTATCCATACATCATTTCATACAGCATGAGTTTGAACTTAGCAATTTAGAAATCTGAAATCGACACAAAATTATTTACATTTCTATTATTTTTGTTAAATAATTCAATACAAATAATATCTGTAATAATATTTTCTTCTTCTACACGAAGTAAAGAATATTTTTCTAAGTGAAGATTTCCATTGAAGGCCTACGACGCGACGGCGCCGCTCCCCATCACTCCGTCCTCTAATAGATATAGAGATTGCGACGTTATTCGGATTGCAATCGTTGTGGTCATGGAATTGAATTATTTGAATATTATGTTAATACCCGTTTATTGTTGGGCTTGCTTTGTGTAATTATTTACGTGTCTTGTTTGTTTAGTTCGATAAACTGTGTAGGAAAATGGTTGCGATTGTAATGTTGGAAATCAGGTACTGGATGCTTTCCGCTTTAGAACAAGACCTGGAGAGAAATCCAAAAACAAACGGGCTGAGCTGTTGCAATGAAATTTAAAGGCATTTGGCTAATTCCAGGAAGACAGAGAGAAATTACACATACTCTTTTCATACATTAAAAAGAGTATGCGTAATTTACATTATTTTCGTCATATAAAGCTACTGGTATCAGAAATCATTCATAATGACAAATAGAAACCCCATTTCATACAAAAAATCGAATAAAATAAATGAACGACTTTTTCGGAATTCAATATTTCCTCGAAACAAAAGAGTAAGCTGGGCCAGTTAATTAACAGTATCCAGAAAGGGTAAACATTGTTTTTCTACAAACAGATAGGGAAGTACATAAAAATCTGAATTATTTACATCACAATAACCCTGGCCTGAGTCAACTTACATTTTACACTCCGAGCGAAAACAAAGAAATCTCAGAAAACTTATTTTTACTTCAGCGAAACTCATTCACTGAGAGTAATTTACGAGATAAATTGAGCCTCCATTTAGCTGAGAAAAACTAATAATGAATAAGGAAATATCTTGAGATTCACGGATTCTATGAAAACTGTAAGAAAGTGGGTACTTTGCTTGATATTTTTACCGCTCGCAGAATTTATAACAGTAAAAAATAGTAGTTTTGTCTTCTTCATTTACTAGAAGCCCAGCTCTGGAGTCAATGCCAGTACTAAAAAGAGCTTTCTATGGTAGGAAAACTTCAGTTATAACTACTCCATTGACGCTATCTCAATTTCAGGATCGCTCTTTTGTATGCAAAAGCGTATCGATGAACGGCAGAGTTATATAAACGACCGGACCATATTTACGTAGCAAAATTGTTTCAAGAATTTAGGTTTCAATGTTACAACCACATATTTTTATATTAAGTACCGTCTCGTAAATGAAGAAAACATAATAATATGGTTCATAAATAATACAGAAGTCTATAAAATATAAAGAGTTTGGCACTAAATGGCTATTTTGCGAAATGAGGTTTTTGGACAGTAATACAAGGTTACGCTTAAATTGTTGCGGTCAGCCAAGTTTATTCCAGTTTTTGTAACTACCATAAAATACAACGATGAAAATAAAACGAAAAGAAGTAAAAACAGAACTTATAGGCAATTATGACCCCAAAAAATACTTTTATTAGTGTTTCCCATGGGATTTTGTTTAAAATAAATCGTCATTGGACAACTCACCGTCATTGGTCATCTGATTCAAAACTAATCATGGTTCTATCGTAACTAGATTACTGATAAACATACTAATTATATTTCTAAATTTAATTATAGTATGCTAATCACACAAATATTTGTTCCAGGTGGGATTCGAACACGTGGCGACTACGGTCAATGAGTTTACTATTGTTTATGTCGTAAGACGATGACAAAATACTAAAATATGTATACATTCCAGTAACGAGCGACTTCGAATCGAAAGAAAATATGTTAATAACTTTAACAATATATTTTTAGCACCTCACGAATTTTCAATAATTGTACGAAATTTTAGATAAGCCGTTAATTTGTAACTGGATTAATTGAAGAAACTTGGCTTCAAATAGTCCCGACTTTTTCCAATCAACGATTATCTTACTTCAACACCTTTGCTTTTGCGTAGCTCCAATCATTGAGTTTCCAATATTGATTTTTACCTCAGCTGAAGGTAATTATTAAATGTTTTAAAGGATTCAATATTACTGAAGATGGTAATTACTCGTGGGATTTGTGCGAGCCCATAAACCTATTAATGCATTAACGATAAACCGTAAAGGTGGCTTGAGGTAACGGTATCGTCACATTATATGACTTAATTTAAAGTAAAGTCCGAGGAAAAAGTTGAAGGATATATTTTTCGTTGCCATGATATAGAATATGTTCGTATGTAGAGGGGCCAAGTTTTATATTATACTGGCACAGCAGGGGGCATATCATAAGTTTTAAGTCTAGTAGTATTCACTACTAAGCAATAAGCATATAGAAAGAATGTCAAAGCTATAGTTTCATGATGAATGTAATATACAAAAAGTATATTATTATCCATCATTACCGATCAAGTGATACATTACTTTAAACGTCGAAAAGAAATTAAGGTATTGTCCTACTAGAACAGAAGTATGCAAGAGAAATCAATTCGGGATAATAATATGAATAATAAAAAAGTTTTGTTTGTTTGACTCGTCAGCATAGAGCCTTATCAGCAACTTTTACGAGCCTCGTAACACCAAGTTTACGACGACAATTTGTAAGGAAATATGCCGCAAATCTTATCGGATTAATTCTCTATATCTGTTCAAAAACCTTACTTCCGTAAAGCCACAGCGACTCATAACGAATAGCCAATCAATAGACTTCAGTAATCCTAATGAGGAAAGGTTCAATTACAAATAATAATCTACCGCACCTTCACAAAGGTCAAGCCTTCGAATCCGTAACGTCCTTTCATGGAATCGGATAAACAACCAAGGCCTTATTTAAACCGGTATAAAAAAAATCGGCAGGGGAAAATAAGGTTTTTGAATTTGCATAATCTCACATTATGATCCTCTTTTTCTGAAAACAGTATCAAGTGGTTGTTTTTCGTTTTTTACCTTTCGTGGTCGGTAATGCCTGCAGAAAATGTGCCGTTTCACACAAAGAGGAGTGTTTCAATTTAAACTTGGACTACTTTTTTAAACGGATGACAGCGGAATTTACGACCCACCTAATGTAGGAGGTTGTGGTAAACTTTTACTTTGTAATGAATTTATCATTTTTTGTCATTTTTGTTCGTATTTGTACGAGTTACAATATGACATTGTTTAGTGTTCATATTATTATGAACAAGTTTTACAGTGACCAATTTTCTAAATGATTTAGAATAATTTCCGAGCCATACAGACTTTGATACATACAAAGCATTGCAAGTAGCATTTGCACCAATTTCTAGGCGCACTTAGCTAAAATACTTTCGTGAAATACCGATGTTAAGCAATGTCTCTGACTACAATGACTGTCATCTAGAATTGTGATAACTTGTCGAGCCAAAGTTCAGGGATTACTGGCGAACAGTAACAACCTAGATATTTGCGTACATAAACCATTTAGATCGCTTTAACCGGAGCAAACAGTTATACAAGCACTGTATATTAAATTAAACTTTTAATTGTAATATTCAGTCAGTAACTTTTTATTTTAATGTAAACATGATAGCTGTTTAACTTCACTCGCAGGCATAAAAGTTACAAATTGAAACAGATTTTAGTTTAACCGTTTACGAGATCAAAATGCCTTTGAGGCAAACTTGTACAGTAGCCGTGGTTGGTTAATATTCTATTCGCTGATTAAATAAGCAAGTGATGAACTCCGAGATGATTGAGTTTGAACCAGTTCAAACGTTTTATTAATATAACGTAAATATTTAATTAGGATAGGTGAGGAATATTTGAGATTTATTAATTGCTAGATAAGGCAATTACTGAGTCGAATAAGATGTTATTAATTATTATTTAATGGTATTTAGATTTGCTTTTGGTATTTATTTTAAGATTGTTTAATATTATTCTTGGAATTGAGCTTTCTAAGTATAAAGGATTTTAAGCTAATCCTTATTTTCTAATTTTATTTTAAGTAGCTTGTTATACGTTTTTATACAACATCTTGGTAATATGTTGTTTATATCCTCTTTTTTCCAAAAAAATGTGTTCATGAGCCCGAAACTCAGTCGAAGTCAGTCATTATTTATCGTAGCGTCTAAAGAAGATATTTATGTTTCTTTAAAGATTTCATCAATATAAAAATATATGGGGTTTCCTAATACCCAGGCTAATTTGACCTCATTTGATAATTTGTTGTTCTGATTTCATAACCTGAATACCACATCCAACATTCCCATGTGAACGTCGATACATTAACCTATATAAATAAAGTATTATTATGAGAATTCCGGATAAACTATCTTGTATAAATACGAACGTCTACGTTGTTGGTTTTCGCGTAAATAAATCAATCTTTGATTGTGAAATGTATATACTCATTTCCGTGTGAAATTCCGCGGAATTATATATTACAACAAACTTTACGCCGAATAATCGGACGAGAGTCGATAGCGTACATATATTGTAGCCGGGCAGTGTCCCATAGAACTTTGTGTTCGCTCACTTGACTGACACTCGCCACCGTCGTCAAAAGAAATTAAGCCTGAGAATGCCATAAATTTTTCATAAAATTAGCATATTACTGGCCACCTAAACATTTCTGAAAACCATTATAAACTATATAATAATGTTTATACAATAGTGTATACGAAAGTCGTAAATATGCGATTTAGTCATCTATCCTTCTCCACTATGTTTATTGCTGTTTGAAATGCCATAAAGTAACGGCGACCACCCAACAGTTTTATGAAGACATTCTGCTTTTGTTGGCAGGTTTGCGTCACTGCATACACTATAAAACCACTTAATCTTAACGGTTAAGCAATATGTGCATATTTCTTTATTTCTTAGAAAACTCTTTCTGTTTCTTTAAATACATGTGTTTTAAGTTGAACATTGCACGGATTTAAACATAATAGCAAATAGTGCCGTAGTAGTTTCCTTGTAGCGTGATTTTCTACAATCGGTTATAGATTAGCGGTCATTTGACACTTAATATTTTACCTATGACGTTAGCAAAGGGATTAAGTGAGGGGTTACGCCTTGGGTTCACTACGCTGCCAAGTGCTCAGGAACTTAAAATTATTTAAAACAAATAGTTCCTGCAAAATACGCTAGGGGCACTGGTCAATTTTTCATACAAATTTTCATACAACTGAATGATTATCAATATTTCCTCATCTTTTCATCGATAGATAATATAATGTGTAGCTGTAACCGCAGTATTATTTTCTCCTTCAAGAGTAAATAAAATGAATAGATACTAACTCCAAGCCCAAGTGCCTTCAGAAGTCACGTACGACCATAACTGTTATAGATCGTAACGTACTGCACTGACCAACAGGTTGGGGTCTAACTGAAAGAGTTCTATATACAATCAAATAATAATTCAATAAAAACCGATATGCAAACTTTATAGTAGAAATAATCCTTCTTTTATATCAAACGGTTAAACCGATATTGATAAAATTAAACAGTTTACATTCTGGCTGGACAGGGGCACTGAAAGATTACTTTTTTAAATCTAGTATTAAGGCCAAATTCGATTAATATTTTTAGATTTTGTTATAAAAAACAACTGTTTTGTTTCGTCCACGCGATTATACATCTAGTGTCAGTCACTTTCAAACATAGTTCATATATATACGGAATACTTGAATAAATTAAAAATAATTAACAACGAACTAAAAATATTTTCCAATTTAAAAAACTTACCACATACTTTAGAGACATAATTGTAAAACTTCATAAAGTATCAGCTCCAATAAGTAAAGTTGTTTCAAATGGAATCCCGTACTTACCTGCAAAAAAAGAAAGAAAATTAAATTAATAGAACTAATTTCAATCCCTAACAAACTTTCTGTTCAGGTAATATTGTAAACTTTGTGTACATGTTTGAAAACAGTTCGTGTATTAATAAGAACAAACATCCAGTCCTCAGAGGTGAACCTAACAAGGGTTAATTCAATTAGTTTTAACTCGATTCTGTTTTTTAAATAAGTAATTGAATATGAATGAATTATTTAGAGACTTACTATATAGTTTGACGAATTGATATTTAATTAATTCATAAGGGTTATTTCCTACCACTATTGATTGATCGAGTAAGTAACCTATTGAAATGAAGATAAATTACCAATTTGTGATCAGCGCCCCTAGCGTGTTCAAGTGGAACTACATATTTATAAAAAAAACTTAAGTTGCGACTCTTAATTCAATTTATATTCCATAGGTGGAAAGTATTTTGAATTTCAACTTACAATGTCTATATTCTGACGAAAATTCAAATAAAATAAAATATGAGCTTAACTCTGAAACATAATTTTAAGCCCTAATATCTCCTAGGGATTACCTACCGGAGTTATCCTAGCCATGAATTGTATTACCCCAATAACTTATTTATCAAAGTATCTATAAAAGTGATGTAGTAGGGACCAAAAATCCGTACATGAATTAGTACTATAAGTTATTTTGGAGGGTAACCCTAGGTATAGATTAGGAAAGTTTTAGAGCTCTTAAAAGCGTTTCAGTGGATTTAGGTTAAGTTTTTAAATAATTAGGGTAAGGTTGAAATGTTTCGAGACTTAAAGGGATAATTTTTCACGTTGGATATTAATTTATTTAGGAAATATTAAGTTCGAAAATCATATACTACAATACCACATTTCAAACTTAGTTTTATCTAAACATTTGATAGCATCCCGGACACTTAAAAAATGTGTCTAAAACTAATTTAACAGCGCTAAATAACAAAAATCTGTTGTATTTAAAAACATAAATACCTACAGTAGTCTGACCTAAAAGTTCAATTCAATTGCCTAAAAATAAAATTGTTATGTTAACAATTTTCCGTATAAAAATGACTAACGTATTTTAACAAAGCAAAATTCCACAGGTGTATACCTAACACTAAATCACACAACAACACCCGAAGTAATCAATCAGCTTTAAAAATATTTGTCAATCAATCAATTACTTGTTTGGTTGCAGATTGAAAAGCAACTAAGCGATTGATACGATGATTGATTCGGTGTAAACATCACTTAGTATTAACCAGTGGGGATTTTGTTTGACTGCTGTGGAAAGTAATTTTGTTTTACGAGATTCGATGTGATTTATGCATGGGTGTTTTTAACTAGAACTATAGACAGTAGTATCCATTATGACGTGTCATATATATATGTATCCTGTATGGCCTGATATTTTGGCACAGCTTATGCTGGCTCTGGTCGTTTGATTTTCACATAACCAATGTTTGGATGTAGAAATTAAATCATTGCGTCTTTTAAAAATTATTTTGTAATAAAAATGCTTAATCTTGTCATGACTATGTCGAAGGATCAATGATTTCTAATACAATTAATACACAAGATTTTCGCCAATGAAATCTTGATTAACATCATAATAGTAGTCTAAACTTGTAATTGTTATGATACATTATTACAAGACTTTTTCTTTTGTTTAGAGCCTTCTCTTTTTCCTACCGTTTATTCCGTCTTTCGAGAGAACACATTCAGATATTCTCTTTCCATATAAATCTATCTATCTCAAGCGATAGAAAAAAGTAATGCAAAAACAAATAAACCAGTGAATCTGAAATAAATGCTTGGAAAAAGAACCCGATATACTACGGGTATAAACATCACGTTCGTCTGTCACGTATCATGATTGAGTAACGAATGTCCGTACGCATTTCTACAGTTATTTTTTGCATCTAACAGTTCAGTAAAGTCTTTTGTTTGGAAAAATACTACTGAATCAGTCCGATTTTTTGCTATTTTAAAATTCTTCCATTTGATATGTGTCTATCTATTTTTTGAAAGTCTGTTGCTTTGGCGCAATTTTCTACAATAGTCTTTCTTTAAAATTTGTTTTAAAAACCGATCGGCGCCCCTAGAGTATTCCGAAAGAACTATTTTCATCATAGTGAGTATTGTATCAAAGTTCGTGAATGTAATGTAGCGCGATTTCCTGTGCAGGTAGTTTGTAATATTAAATTATCTGATATATATTAGTTCCTTCCAAGTTTTTCGTATAAGTCCTCGATAACTACTCCGAGTCGAGTGCCGGAATCGCGCTACAGAAGATGTAAACGTTTGTGCTGTAGCACGATTATCTCTCGACTATTGGAAACATCGAGTATCGAGAGTTTGACATTTAAAATTTACTTTCCAATATAGTTTCTACGACGCCCGCTAGAGGCGCTGAACTGATTTAATACAAAATTTTTCGATAGCTACCTGGTTGTCGGTAGTCCATAGTTGTAGAGAATCGAGCTACATTACACGTAGTCTAGTTCTGTCATATTATTCAACTTTAGATTGCCACCGCGCAGTGGAGCAACGTCACATTATTCTCAAACACTACACTGCACATTTTTTACAGTGCTAGATTTATTACGAACATTTTTCAGTGTGCTTTTTTGTTTCTGATTGTGGGAAGGGTTAAAATTGTTCGTGCTCACGAGCTGGTTAGTTGCAATGCGTATAATGAATATGTAATATGTTTGGGAAATTAATAGTTTTTGTGCTTCAGGCATCAAGTTGCAGAACAATTTGCTCGTTTTGTTTGAACAGCAACAAATATGCTACTATATTTAATATAATAACATAGGTGTACTATATTTTTAATTTTACATCTTTTACGAGACTATCAACTCCTATTTACGGGCACATTTACAACGGATCGACGTAACGAACATATGGGATAACCGTAACAATTATTTTTATAATGTATTGTGTGGTTTCATCAATCCACATGGCCCTCATATAAATAATGATCAATAAATGCTTGTGCGATATTTGTTTAACTGGTATTCTCATTGCTATTTTGAATTTCCTTTCAAATCCACTTAACTCTATTATAATTTCTCATTGAAACCTTCTCAAACACGTTCTTACAAGCAAATACTAATTAACGTGAACTTCAAAAACCCGATTATTAATAATCATTACGAAGATTAAATCCGAGTGCTGACAGTACAAATTAATTTATTAGGATCATTTGTGAAAACTTTCCTAAGGTAATCTAAGTAATTTGTTTATTAATAAATAATGAATGAATGTTGTTTTATTCGTTAGATGCTCGTGATTTATGCCTTTAGCTTATCAAATGAAAGTTGATAAAGTACAACTCGAAATTCTTATTCGATTAGTTTTGTTTATCTTCATATTAATTAATTTTGTTGATTTAATTTGTTAACGAGCTAGTTTTCTTCTAAAACATTTATAATTTGAAAATTACAATTATTATCTTTGAAGGTACTTTTATAGTTATTACGCTTTGGCCTTTGAAAGTTAAAGACGACATTTATTCGTCAAAATAGATTTACCAATATTACTTTTTATTGATCACAAACCCTTACGAATAAAACGTTAGCCTGCCTCTTGTATTCAGAAAATATTCAGTTTTTTTAGGTTATCGCTAGCAGACAGACAAATATGCACGTATGAATCTCTATTTTTATATTATGTAGTGATTACCCACCCAATTCTATGACGTCGACCGTATATTTTCAAGCAACAAAATAGTATTGGTACAATTTAAACTCTAGAATATATAGTACAAGCGGAGTAAATTTAATTCTACAAATATCGAATATCGGTAACCTTTTGTCGCGTAACAATACCGACGCTTCCAGGAAAAGTGTTTTGATGTTAAGAAAATAAGACCATTTCGAACGTACCTAGTCTATTTTAAAGGATACATTTTGTTTGTAGAGACTATATTGATTATTGATAATTTATTTACAAGAATTTGAGCTTGTACGGCTGCGACGGAGGAGACAGGCGAAGGCTACTCAACAGTGGGAATCGTGGACGAAAAAGATAGTGTGATAGATGGAATCATTTTGCTCTGAGAACATGTGGTGTTAACGATTGATCTGGACAACATGAGTGCCAATTTTGAAGAAAAAAATAATAGAAGGCCTCGGAGGATTACACAAATATTACAGATTTAAAACTGTATCAAAATATTATTTATCTCAGAATCATTCAAAATGAGTTGAATGAACAATAATGAACATCTACAAATAATTGCGCACAATTTTCTTCCTGCCTATTCAAAAACTACCATTGGAACCACAATAACAATAAAATAATCCGATTTGCTCACTCATTCAAGACAAGCACCGAAATATCCGGTATTTAACGAGGAAGTCTTGTTATTCAAAATATCCAGTGGTTTTACCCCTTCACCCTTTTAAATTTTTTTAACCGATAGGAACCAATATCTAAAATTATTTTTTTATCATTTTAACTACTGTTTTTAGCCAAATATTTAATTTAAGTATTTTTCTGGACGTAAGACCACAAAGATGGACATGTCACTGACAGATTTTACATGTACGGATTGAGAGTCCATCTTACATACATAAATATATGGTAGAGGAGTTGCCACTTCGTTCTCGCTCACTTCGTATTGAGAAACCAATCATTATTAAGAAAAAGTCTTCTCTTTCTCTTCGGCCGTCCCCTAGCCTTTAGACCGTAGACGGAAAACTATAATGTCTAGACCGCCTAATATCGCAATATTCAATAACTATAGCTTTATACGATAAATAGCAAAAACACAAACATCAACATAAACGAACAGATATTTTGCTACCCACATCATCACGACAAAATGTATAAGAACCACGAAAAAGCAAAAGTAAATTAAACTCTGAGCAAATATTTTCACACAAAAGACTTTTCTTTTGATGCCAGTAAAGTTTAATTTCGTTTTATGTTTGCGCTTTTTTATCTTTACTTTTCCAATCCTTTTATCTATTGTTCGGAAGTCTTCCGTTATCAATAAGCTTCGGTAGGGTTCGTTTATTTTGAATCAAATAACGATTTGCTAGTTATTTTTAAATTGTGCCATTGTTGTTATTTTGCTTTGTTGATTCAAAAGCTAAGCATCCGGCCGCAGCTTTGTCTGTATTGAAAATTATCTCGTGTAAAAGTACCGTAGTATATCGATTATAAATTGATTATCTCAGCTTTGAGTGAAAGCGCAACAGATATCCAAATAATCTTACGGATATTTTTAGGTAAAGTGTGATATTGGTGTCTATTTTTAGTCGTCTTCAATAAAGCGTAGATGTTCCAGGAACTAGTAATAGAGGTGTAGAGGTGTTATATAAAATTTCCAACTCAAAAGAGCTACATACAATCTATAATATTATTGGAGCGAGGAAACGTGATATATAATAATAACTTGGAATATTATTCATAACTTTCAATACCAAATAACGCAAAGCGTAGGACGCAGTAGTTGGTACAAAGGTTTTATGAACTTTGGTCGTAAGCCAAGACCTAAATCTTGCAACCTACGAAGTCTCCCACGGTTTAGTACTTTTACATGGCTTCGTGACGTCACCATGTCGCCCCCGCATAACCAGTATGACGTATGTAACCTTCTCCATAAAGTTTTTATTTTTTTAGTTTGTTAGCTGCCAGGTCAGATGTTGACATTGCCAAGTAAGGACTATTAAAATAAGACTTAAACGTTTTATTGCTTTATTATTCGTTTGTCTCAATGTCTCAATTTTCAGTTAGTATTTCTTAGCAGTACCTAGTTTAATTTTTACTTCCAGGTTTCTGGAGCACATATCGTTTGTTCACAATAAGAATTTTTAGTCAGACTAGAATTGAAATCTAGAAAGTCTCAATTTTGAATAAAATTATAAAACTTTGCTGTACACTGATCCATGGAAAGCGTGTAAGCAATTTAACAAAAATATTTACCCAGGGACCATTTGAAGCAACAAGAAGCTCATGCAATGAAAAATCCCTTAGGTACTCTTTGTTTATGTTATATGTAGTAATCATAGAACAGCAGGTTTTTTACCACTATTTTATCGAAGTATATACCTTTCCTTCAACACAAACAACTCTATCTTTTACATTACTACCTCAATGAAAACTAAAACTTATTTTTTTCATTGCCTTAACCTTCGAAGTTTCCACCTTACTATGGTCCAACTATTTTATTAGTCTTCCGACGAGATAGACGATACTTAGGAAGTCGTGAATTTACCATGGGGTAGTAGTATGGGGATCCCCTTTGGATCAATATTGAACAAGCCATTATTTAATGGTGGTACTACGCCGTAAGATGTTAGTTGTGTGGCTTGGGGATTCGATCAAGTTTGATGGGAAGTCCGATGTAGAATTGTAGGCAACTCATGGGTAACATAGTATGATTAGATATTATATACCTAAGTGAGTAGGCAAAGGTCCTTGGAGCACACAAAATAGTCACAAGTCGAAGAAACGTGATTCGTTCATTATAGTATATACGTTGCATTTTTGTAAAATAAATTTTATAGGGAGGTACTACCGTTGTGAAGTTTATCACGAATAAAACTTTAATTTTCTCCTGCAGGCAACACGATTAAAAATTAATTATGGGACAAAAGTTAGTACAAGCTCTGCTTAGTTTTGGAATCAAATGACCGTATGTGAGTTGTCCAATTATATTTATATTTATTTATTTAAAATATTATTGATAGACATCAATTCTGAAACTATGCAAACATGATCTATAATATTACCAATATTGCACTGCATGTTCTAACTCAAGCTTGTCATAGTCTGCTGAGTAGCTCTAAGTAAAGTTTGATGTCGAGTAAGTGATCGCTGTTTACGTGAGGAAAGTTGTACATGTTCTATAAAGCAACGGTGACAAGTTCCTAGTGAAATATACGGCGTGTATATTGGGAAATACTTGAGACTTCAATTTGATGTCAATGCAATGTGGGTGATATTCTATATGTTTGTCTTTATAAGTATGTTTAAAGTTAAATAATAAGAGCCATATTAATTAGTTATGGCTGTCTGGTCCGCCTATATTTTAACAGTCAAACTGCCAAATATTACGTTAAATGTTGAAAAATATTATGAAAGTAAGCACTGTATCCGTTATATTTGTTAAAATTATATTATCGTAAAGACCAAAGACAACTTTAAAAAATATCAGGTGGGTCAATTTCCTACCAAAGTCATTTTAATTTATTTTTAAAAATCGTATATTTTTTCCACCAAAAATGCGTTGAATTTCTCAATTGCCCGCAAGCGTAAAATGTTGACGTAAACACAAAAAATACATCTGAATTTTTAGGCTCCCGTATTCAATGTATAATTGGGATGCGTGTTAAAAAAACATATCGTTTTTAGAGTAACTTTATATATTTTAAAAACGTAACTGTAGGTTAACGGGCGATTTTGTTCCAAATGGTGGAATCATTTGGAACAAAACGTGATTGTACCACTAGATTTTAAGTTTTCAAAAATATAAAAAAAAATATTTGGAAAAACATATACCTAACTTACATTTTTCTGACAACGTTTTATTTAAGTGTTGTCACATTTTATTATTTTTGTAGAAACAGTAAAAATATTCTATTCGGATAGCCAATTTTTTATATTATCAATTTAGTTTCGAGTGCAAGTGCATAATTTACTTACCGTTGTTAACTAATTTGCTATTACACATGTAGTTTCTCATCCAACAAAGTCATCTCACAAAGAAAAAATTGCGTTTAATATAACATTATGTGATTTTGACCACTATTATATTTCTAAAATGAACAAAGTGCTGTCATATCAAAATTAGCATTGCCCCATGAATATCATCAATGAAACGAATTCAGATAAAATTATTATTCACAGTATTAATAGGCTCAAACTAATTTCTCTGTGACCTTTCAAGAGCACTGAGAAAATTAAGTTTGGAGGCAATAAGATGTTAATGAAGTTGTATAATATTATTGAATAAAGAAACTAAATATAAAACTTTGGTAAACGTTCGGATAGCGAACCTAATCGAATCGACTTTTACGTTGTGTGAAAATTTTAAATTAAATTGTGAATCACTTTTTTTGACTAGTTTCTACCCACGACATCGCGAAAGCAAGTGTTTAAATCCTGGTTAAAAACTATATTTGTAAAAACGCTTTAAACAGTAGTTTTTAAGAACAAGTAACAAAAAACCATTCTCTATCTAAAACTCAATGCCATAATAGTGTAAATAAAACTGTTAGACTGAACGAAGTACCATAATGATATGAAATCACAAATTTTGAAGCTCCTAAATTAACTCCATACTTTCAGTTTTCAGTATCATGATTTCTTACTTGTTAATAACATTGAAGTATATGTATTGTTAAGCTCGTCACGTCACCTAGAATTGTTAGTTACTTAGTATATTATCAACTAAGAGTAGAGAGATACTAATTCGTGCATCCAAAATTTCGTATCTACAAGTCCTACATCTTCACTCAATCCTTCCGAAACACGCAGGTTTGTCCCAAACTGATAACACCCACATGCATAAACAAACAAGTATTAACATAGTTTATCTATGTCGTAACACATGACCTGTAATTACACATTTCATGAGCCTCTTATCAACTATCAACAATCTTATCTGACCTATTTAGCCGTGAAGCAACGTTGTTCCGGTATTTCTACAACGATATCTATAAAACAGGTGTTTTATTGCGTTTGTTCTCAAATTATATAGTAATCAGTGCTATGCAGATAGTGCATTCATACAAAAAAAATACACATTTTTCCCATAGAGGTAGGCAATGCAGCAGTTCATGTTGAAAATGATTGTATCGAAAAATATGGTTAAAAAACTAAAATAATAAAAGAAACTACAAGTTTTAAACTTTAACTTTACTTCGCTAATCAACTCATGGCCTAACACGGTTAAAATAAACTTCTTTTAATATATGTATATAAATTGAGGGGTTTCAGTGAAATCAAAAATACATCGTTTTGTAAAAAAAGATCGTAAGTTTCAAACCATTTTCGATTCCATAAACTAATCATTTCAAATGCAGTATGTATCTCAAAAATGTTATGATTATCAATATTAATTTACTACATTAATGAATTAACACTAACAACAGGTGCATTGCGCGAGCGCAACAAATGATGGCCTACTATAGACACGCGTAACAAAGTTACTCAACATTTGCCGAGTAAACATAGCTTTATGATGGTAAACACATAAAATAGTCCATCGTAATAGGTAAAGAACTCGTGAGTGAAACAGATGGTATATTGCGTATGCAGTTCGTGTATTAAATGTTAGTAAAAAGAGTGATTATTAGAAGGTTACTAGTATGTTCAATGAACTATGCGGTATAGCAAAGATTAATTTTGACAAAATACTTAGTAATCATTTCTAGGTTTTTGGTTTTATAAGATGACATGAAAGCCTACCCAACAAAAATAGTACAACGTTCATACCGCGACTGGGTAGTCTAAAGCAATCCTGACAAACCACTGATCATATAAAAATTATTTTAAATTAATGCGTTTATAAAATACTTTCAATACAGTGACAACTAAATCGGATCCATTGCTTCAAAACGACCTCTTTAAAAAAGTGAAATGACTGGAAAAACTTTGTCTTTAAAAAAACCTCAGTTTTCTCTCTAATGCAACCTCGCTCTAAAACCCAGTGCGACTCGACTGAAGTAATTCCAAAAGCGGAATCTTAGTGTAGGACCCTTAGCTTCTAACTGCCAAGTGTTCTTGCATAGGTTACCTAACAATAGAGCTCTCCAGTCAAATGCACTGCACTAGCTACAGTTCTAATTTAAATTCAAGGCCATTTTCGTTCCACAAGACTTAAAGACTTTTGTATAATAGGAATGAAATCTATAAAAATTATGTTTTTAAAAAGGTGAAGAAAAGACACTATGTTGCTTACTCTATTTCTCGGGAAAAGGGGAGGCGTAGTCAGTCCATCACGCTGGCCAAGTGCGCGATGAGTACTTTGCATGTTCACGATGTTTTCCTTCACCGTTTGAACAAGAGATAATTATTTCTGTTACACATATAACTTCGAAAACGGTCTTCGTAGACGGTCCGAACCCTTGGCAACACACCTCATAGGTGTCTACCACTTACACGGGGCACGCATATTTAGATAGAATCGGTTATCACTACCCTTTTAACTTAACTAGATACAAAATATTAGGTGGGGGAAGAGGTCGATAAACAATAAATAATTTGAAAGCACCGTGTAAAACAAATATATTTGCTGATTTTTTTGGCAGCAACAAAGTACTCAGCGAGATAGACTGGCATAGAGCCTTTTCATTTAAATCCACAAATCATTGCCCGTCCATTGCAGTATTTTATATTTTCGGCGTTAAAACCATTATTCTATTGTTTGAGCATTCACAACTTATTGTGTGTGTACACGATGTCAAACGACCAAATACTATATTTATTCACAACAACCTTTTATTTACAAAATAATCTACAAATATTAATTTCAGTACATTAAACTACCAGTTATAAATATAACTTTGATTTATTTCTTTAATTTAGGATTCTTGTGATTGTAGTTCCTGGTGACTGTATTTTGTGTGACCTTAATACTTTGCAAAATAATAAACGGCTATTTAGAACTAAGATATCATAAACCGATTTCCTTAAGCATTTACAATAAAGTACCGATCGAGCACCTTATCATTTTCTTTTTGAGCAGTTTATATCTTACTAACTAAGTAGCCTCTCGGGACCGGCTTGTCTTCATATTTCATTTCCATATTCTTGAAAAAGCAGTTATCCGTAATCCCGAACCTCCCGATAAGGTTTTCCTGCCGTTTTTACCTATTTGAAATTCTGAAGTCAATTTATTAGTCCCGCTACATTGTAAGATATTTGGCTGGCTTTGAAATATGCTTAATGGTGAAAAGATTTTTCAGATTGAGCAATTTTTTGTCCTTTATAACATAAGTAGCCCGTAAAGTCCCGGTACGAATAGGGAACTGAGTATCGTGAGTTTTACATTTAGAATGTATTGCAAAAATAGTTCCTACTGAGGTGCTGATCAGATTTTCAAACAAAATTCTTTATAGTTAGCCGGTTGTCGGTAGTCGATAGTAGTAATAATTCGCCCCTCAGAATTTCAATTTAAGAAATCCAGAAAACATTTCCTTTAGTTATGTATGTACGTCGTCGGAAGGAGTTCAGTATACTGAGCTATATAACTCCAACTTCACAGTAGAACAGCCACTGTATAATACAACAAGAAAACGCCACTGTCGCAGACACCTAACAAATACGCGTTCACCTCTGAAATCCTTCTCCATAGTAGCTCGGAGCTATTCTACTAAATCCCCACCAATTTGTCATAACAGCCACGGCTATTTGACTTTGCTATAACCGACCGCTGTAAACGCTTCCTGTTAACAAACAATGTTATAACTGGGTGTAACTGTCTCTTGTTAGATTTATTAAACGTTTGTTTTTGTGTGGTAGAAGAAATATAGTACGAGTTGGTCTTTAAGGTATTAAATTTTGGAATTTGGAAATCTTTGCTTTTTATTATTTTATTTTGCCCATTATTGTCCCTCTCCTGGGCAAGAAATTACTTCGCGCATTGAGGAAGATATAGTTACCGCACTATATTGAGGTTAATCCTGTAGCTAGTTGTATGTTAGAATCGATTAATAATTAAATACAAAATGTGAATATCTAATATAACGGCAATATCACGATAAGCCTTTGGATAATTTGTTGAAGTGGACAGGGACAGCGAGTTTTAACACAAATCATTTTTTAACGTAGAATTGTTTGTGCATATCCACCAAGAATATTCCTCCATGCAATCCTTTCAAGACTCAGCCGTGTAATTCTAATCCCTTCTAGTAGAAAGGTTGGCAAACAAAACCCCTCAGTTGCAAGTCAGTAGTGGAGCCTTTGGGACTAACCCAATTGGCAATATTCCGCGGCAAAAAACAAATAATAATTCGGTACGTGTTCTGCTTCTACAAGCTCCTTACAAAAAGAAAAGTTGTTCAGACTTTCATATATATTTGTCTAAGAATAAAACACTAGGAAGAACTAGTTTGTGGTTAACACATCCTGAGTTTTTTTGAAAAATAAATATGCTTTTCGAAGGGCCATTGTAAATGATTATGGTATGCCATTCCCAATGAAACCGAGTTACATATGAAGCCGGTTAACATTTATGAATGCGTCGTTACAAAAACAGAGGGAAAAATAATGCATCAATAATATACCTATAAAAGCCAATAACGAATCCATACATAAAATCTCTTCATCTTTCATTTTTTTATAACGTCCAGGTGATGGCGCAGTACTGACGGCATTACATACTCTTTGAGGCACTTCAGACCTCAACTTTCAAACTACGGGCATTATTGTTAACTTTTCTTTTTATTTTTTTTTCCATATTACGGGAAAGCATTCTTAGCTCGTCCTTTGTCGTCGTAGGGTTGAACCCGAGACCTGTGAGCAGTCCCATCAATAATATACCAAAACGAATATATAAAAACCTCAAAGGGAAATTCAATCGAAAGCCTTTCATTAAAACATTTCGACAAATCCTTAAAGCATTTAATATTCAGAATACTTAAAGAACGTATTTAAACACCTTAACGCCGCTTTATTAAAAATAGATGGAACTCCTCACACGCTCAATCTCGACGGTATGAATGAATAATATCTGAACAGAGTCAATATCAATAATTCATTGAACGAAATTGTCACCACACTGTTATAAATAATACCGCGTGACGTGCATTGGTTGGTGTAATGTATGATTGGTGGTCTGAGGCGAGGGATGTAGCGAGACCGACATAATAATATACCAGCTACTGTACTACTATCGAGTATCGGCAACCAAATAGCTATAGAAAAATTTTGCATGAAAATTTGATCAACGCCTCTAGCGGACGTCGTGGAGACTACTTTGGTAGTACGTTTTAAATGTCAAACTCTCAAAATTCGACTCACAATGGTTCCGATTGTACAGAATCGAGCTGCTGTCTGTCAAACAAATCTTTTCAATTTAATATGTGTTTGTTTCCATGATTAAGTAAACGTGGTTTGTTTAATATTTTTGGATCTCACATACTAATGCGGCCTGAAACTCTTCTCGCGTGGAGAGATTTTTCATTGAACATACCATCAGATTATAAACTATCTGTGTGCCATATTTATCAGAATCGGTTTATTAGATTAGGACCGAAAGACCAACAAACTTTCGAACTAATAATAATGTAGTTTGAATCTATAAACTTTTATTTAAAATTATTAGTTGACGTGGTACAACTATAGAAAACTAAATTTTTTGAGCAAATTCAACCTCGACTAAATAAAAATTGGGTTTTGTAGGATTCATTGTGCAACTGGTCGAAGGAAAACAAACATTCCTGTCAGTGACGAATGAAACCACTATTATCCTCAAACCCTTACCCCACGTTGTTTGAAGTCAACACAATATGTGTCTTCCATTCATCTCTTGAAGAACATACAAAGACTTAATTTATTTCATATCAAATTACACGCGTCGTTGATCGTAATAATTGTACTAGTGTAAAAAATGCGAAATCTGGGATGTTTGGACCTCAAAGACTCAATAACTATTGAACAAATTCTGAGGAAGTTAAGAAAACACAGGTAGTTTATAACCTGGTTTAACATATTATATTTTTTACTTCAGAAATCTTTACACGCAGACGAAATCGCAAGCATAAGCTAGTGAACTGTACAAATGTTACAAGCAATTTCCGTGACTAATAAGAGTTGTAATAAAACGATTAATCATCTAAGCACTTCATCATGTAACGACCTTGTATGAGATTACATAATACAAAACACAATGATCTTATTTATTGCTGTTTCTTGTGTCTTGTACTCATCAGTTCAAGTGGTTATTGGTTTCAAGTGATCGACTCTGGAACCGCCAATTGAGATCGCTGACGCAGATTGCGGGATCATAAAGTCTTACATAGAATTAGTTCAAGAGTGCGTCGCCCTTGGCGTTATTATAAGATTTTGTCAGAATCAGGTTGAGGTACGCTCCAATTTTGTATGAACTTTTTTATATCTTTTGTGTCGTCAAAGTTCGTAACCCAGTTTGTTTTGTGACAAAACTGTTTTGTCACCTGAAAGTTTGATACGAAGAGCTTCTTTTACGAAGTCAGGCAACCGTACACTGACAATATCTTTAAGAATTGTCACATTTTATTGCACTGAAGAGTACATATTACTATCTAACGATAACTTTACAGCTCGCTATTATTTATTGTATGGTTATTTAAGAGGCTAGCCTTGTGTCAAAGTTGTTAAAGCTGCTCGAATACCTTTTACAGATATGAACAATTTTTTCGGACACTCGGTATTTAAACTGAGACTCCATGATTTCAGTTCAAATACCACTAATCAGCCACTCTTATATGCAATGAACGTACTTACGTTCTGTCCTGCGGTGGTATAAATATTAATCTTGCGTAAAAATCGCCTAAATGTAAAAGTCTGCCTTAAAGGGACGATTGTAAGCAACATTTCCATTCTAATCTCAGTTGAAATTACACGCGTACAGTTACGGGCAAACATAAATAGATTTTATGACTCAGGAAACTGGCCGAATGGACTCCCGTAATAGACGTAGTACTGCACGGATGCATTACATCGTATAGATAGAGATATATTGTTTTAGATATGAATATGATACCATCCTAGCAGTGGATTGGCATTCATTCATTCATAGTATGGTTAGTGGTCAATCCAGTCGCAAAACTGTTTAAGCATTTTGAGACGGCATAACCACTGTTATCTTATTTGATTTGTCTTAAAGAAAAGCTGTGCTATAAATACAATTATTTATAGCACAGCTTTTCTTTCATTAAAGTTTCGTAAAGATATATGGTAAATTTATAAGATAGTAAGATGGGATTACCGCATATGTATTTATTTTTATTCTGAATTATACCACGTTACTGATAGCAACATAAATTAATGATCAATTATCCCATTCACAGGAATGTGCTTTATCATTCTTCGGACTCACTAATTAAACCAACGCTATTTACAAACAAACGTAGCGACACATGTGAACATGCATTGCACCGATGTAAACATGACATAACATCGTTCGATGTCATTAGAGCATGTGCTACACTGTACCACGATTCTCTACCACTATCGACTACTGACAACCGGCTAGCTATCGACAAATTTTGTATGAAATCTGTAGCGCTACCATGAGTTGGTAACTATAGTCTCCCGGAGACACTGTAGTTCTCGTAAAACTCGAACAGCGCCTCTAGCGTATAGTTAAGGTACCAAAATTGCTACCATGGGTCGCCATATTTAATAACGTGTAGTTAAATTAAACAACAGTGAATGTAGATTGGCTTTGTCGTTCATTCTTTCCCTATTTGAGCCCACTGTTGTAGTTGCGTTCTCACGTTAACTACTCTAGTTTTTAACTACGCCAACTCATGGTAGGGCTACTGATCAGTGCATCTAGCGGAGGCTGGAGTAACTATTTCCTCAGTATATTTTAACTGTCAAACTTTCGATGTACGGTCGTACCGACTGTGGAGAATTACATTATTGTAGCGTTATTTTCTATCACTATCACCTAGTGGCAACCGACTAGCCGAAGAAAATTATGTATATAACTGATCAGCGCCTCAATTTTGATCATTAAGCGCCGTAAGAACTATATTCACCGTAGATTTTGAATGTCACTCTATGACATTCAAAATGAAGATGATCACTCGATACTTGATAGTCCCGCGACATCAGAGACCATAGTTACTACTGTCGGTACTATCGAGTATCGAAAATAGCTTGTTGATAGTGGTAGAGTATGTGCTACACTGATCATTCATCTGATAAAACGTTCCACACGTAAATGTGGTTCAGTTTCTATTCAACTGTGGATCGTAACTGTGTGAACAATATGAAGCTTGCCATTTGGCAGGTAATCTGGTATTTAGAGTCAAAGCTCACTGTTAGAGAATTAGCTTGTAATTTGAAGGATATCAATTTGTAATTTCATATTTGGACTGATGTTTGTGTGATTTACGAACACTTTTTTGGGTCCAGTTGAACTTTGTCGCCGTACTTTGTATGTTTGTAAAATCTAGGTGGCACAAACCGGACTAATATAGCAAACAAACACTACATCGACTACACTATGATGAATGCTTCAAGGTGTTTTAGCAAATTTTATCCCTTAATTTTTGTAATTGAAGCTATTAAAAGATGAGGATAATCGAAGCAAAATAATCAAAGGCGTAAATTAAAGTTGCTCCTTGTAAATCGAACGCTACGCTTGGCTTCAAAAAATGTTTTTTTGAAGCCAAGTTACTTACACTACAATCTATTCCATATCGTACGAAAGATGACACCCTTGATACTCCTCATGCCTAGAAGAATTTTCCACTTAGCAATCAGTCAACAATAGTTACATATAATATTTACAATCAAGATCATTAAATACCATCACGGTCAAAGAAGGAAAACTCGAGATAAATAATATAAGTTTATACACTACGGAATTCCTTCATATGCGTCGGCATGCAGTCTTGATGTGTGATCAATAACACGTACACATTAATGCATGTCGCTGCACGTCGTTAGATAATGTCATTAGCATTGTGAGCAAAGATCTGATGAGTTCCGAAGTTCAGGCGCATGATGCATAGTCATAAATGAGGTACTAAGTACTTTATGTGTGTTGTCAGTTAATCTAGCGACTTTGTCTTTTTATCTTGACATATTTAAGATTATGGCATTCTCAGTCTCATGTACTTATTAGTTATTTAAATGGATATACTCTAATGGACAAAAAAAATGGAACTAAACCACTAATCGAGACCAGCAGTTGGCGTGCTTACCTATACTTGGCCATAACAGGGAGTCTTAACGATTTCTTTGCTTTATATTTTAGCAACATCAAGTATGAGTACAATATTCATTAGTTTCACGCATGTTCCATTGCTCAATTATATAAAATTTTCGGTCTATTTTACAGTGTGAGCGAAAGTAACATTTATTTTAATAGTAGATACACATACATCTAACTCATGTCCTTTGTACAAACATTTCTACATTTTAATCATAGTAGGTATACAATAACATATTCGTTAGCTAAACTGTGAGTATTTACAGGGAACCTTTGGCAGTATTTGACAGGCAACACGAAGCAAATTGACAATACGGGTGGCGTTTCCATAAGATACTCGTAATGTTGAGATCAATTTCTATACAAATTGGTGTTATATTTTTTCAAGTTTTTTTTTATTACAATAGGAATAAAACAGAGAAAGGAGCATCATTTCATTTTTTTGCATTTGTTATCACTCTCGTTTTAAGATAATCTTATGTTAAATCAAACTCAGTAAAATGTTCTCTACGCTTTTAATAAAATTGTATAGGTACAATAACTAAACAATACCGAAACCACCTTTGCAAAGGTCTTTGTCTTTGCAATCGTCAAATAAAAAACTCTATAAGACAACATTCTAGTGACAAAGTAAATTCATTTACGCATCGTAAATATGTGTCCTACAATTTAGACGTATTCGATACCCTATTTCTCGCCACGATTGTCTGACTCAATCAATCTCAATTCGGCTCACATGTCCGGCTTCAATTCACCAGTATTTTCGTATATTCTTGTCCTTTAAATGTGACTTGAGGCTAGAAAATACTGAGAAATATTCGGAATAAAATGTAATGTGAATGAATGGGTTTCTGACGTCACGCTTGGGACGGTTAAAAATGGCAGGCGATCGGTCATCGTTATGGAGTTAAGACGACCTGACCTGCTGTTTAAATAGACCTTGGTTTAAGACGAACTATGTCTCTCTCTATCTCGTGAATAAAAATTTACTGACACAAAATTGCTTCACTTTTTTATCACTGTTAAATAATTCTTGTTCTTTAAATGTTTTAGTCCAAACTTACATTTAAACGAATCTGTTTCAATTTAAGTAAATAAAAGGTTTCAAGATAAAATATCGCATCAAATTTTTCTTTAAATTCAATCCTGTGTGGCAATACTCAATATATATTTAAAAAATAACACTCCATGTCGCTGTTGCGTTGAAATCCAACGGTCAGATACGAACGGTAAAATAAAGAGTAAAATTTTGATCCTTACACAGTGAGAAAAGCTCGCCCAATTCTCCATTCCCCAGTTTCACAAAACAAATAGTTTTTGATCAGAATACCTCGATTTCGACGCATTGTTAATAGTTAACGAACTCGAGCCCACAATCCTATCAACTATTCAGCTTAAAAGGTTTTGAACTTTGACTATCAATGGTTTGGAATACCAGAGCAACTCTCATTCCAGAATCAAAGCCACAAAGGTGAACAAAACTAACAGAAATCTGTAGTTACTTTGACTCATACAATACAAACGTACCGTCCGGTAGCCAAACTATATTTCACTTCCACAACATGGCTCTTGTTTAACCTTATGAGGAACCCCCCTTTAAATACGCATAAAATCGCAGTGAAAGCAAACAGATTATAAAGACAAACATCTACAATTAAATATAGAACGATATATAAATGACATAAACACCCAATAATATCCGAGTAGAACAATTTCTAAAACAACTAAATCCCATAAAAACCTTTTAGAGTGTGAGCGTACTACAAATGTCTATCAATACACAATACAATCTCACTGAACAACAGTAGAATATTTACACTACAGTGACGATGAACCCAGAAACACCTCACTTTACCTAGATTCCTTTTAGGCTCAGTTGTTTAGTCACGTTGTCTCACAACTAAATTATTCAAGCTACCTTTGTGAAGGGTGACTGACCTTTCGCAATCATTTATTCCAGCTGCTAAATGTACTAGCAAATTGTTACATGTACGCAATTTACTTGTAACTTGATATATTATTTAGGATGGATAGGATAAAGCTTACAATTTGTGCTACCTATTGCTTTCAATTTTAAGAAGTTTGCATGGAACTTTTCTGATTTACTTGAGAATTAACTGGTTTGTACTCACAGTCACTTTACTTTCTCACTCACTCATAGTCACGCATAGATAAACTTGCTACAGATTAGTTGACAAAATATTATTATTTGTATCAGTTCTTATATTATTACTTAACTACTATGAATATCTTTGCTTGATAGAAAACTACCATTAAACATTTGATTTTGCAATAGCTAGTGACTAATCAAAGTTATAGCCCTATAAAACTATCATCAACAAATCGAGTGACAGATCAAGAAATATAAACCAAGAGTTCAACGATCGAACAAGATGGGCGAATCAGTCATCAAACAATCTAACAAAATGTTTTTACAACACACATTTCTTGTCGTAGAAGGGCGACATATATGACCGTTGCGATCATAAACTTACACACACTTGTGATTGAGTTATACCAATATTTGTTCAGGGCAGGAAAAATATCACGTATTTAACTTATCAATCGAGTGTCGGCGTCTGTCATCGTTGTACTTAATGTCTTATTTCCACGGTCCCAAGCTTCTGTATCAACAAGGGCGTCATCTGTTCAAATAGGAGGCGTGACCGAATTCATTGTATGCAGTTATACTTATATTTTGTGAAGAGGCGTTTTGTGCCATTAGTTCTAGTTAAGGAGAGAAGTGATAAACGTAGTTGTATTCTTAGAATACTTTTTCATTTTAGTGATGATTTTTTAATAGACGGCGAAAAAGTCCGTTTTAGTCCACTAGGTAAAGACAATACAATACAATACAACGTATTAAAGTACAGCTATTATTAAAGTAGCACTGTGTGTTAAATATTTCCTTACAGTCAGTAAACCATTCTCCAATCTGCATTAGAGTAAAGTAATTTGGGAAAAGTTTCCTTGGCAAGCCTTTGCCTGTTATCTTCAAGGAGACTACTCACACAAAGATTCATTCGGATAGAGTAGGACATTCTGTTTTCAAATCAATCGGAGAGCTTGCATATTTGCAATCCAAAGCCGACTGTTCACTGCATAGCAAGTGAGTAGCGTTTGAATCCAGTGGCATATCAGTAACGGAGATTACCGGACGTTTAGCTCGTAATCGATACGTCCCTTACCGAAGCCTGCATTAACTGCTTGTCATTCTGTTTGCGAGCTTTCGTCATTTGACAGCTAATATTCAGGATCAAGGGACGCCGGGTCATTCGTTAGTCACCAAAACTGTATATTTCTTTTTTTGTGACTGCAGTCGCAGGAGTCAAATATTTTATGATATTACTTAATAAAGAAGAACAAGGCGAGACCTGTCTGTAATAATAATAATAGGTAAAAAAATAAAACATAAAAAACAAGTCTGTTTCAGTGGTCGATTGATGAATACATTAAATGAGTTATTTCTCTTACAAACCTACTCGATTAACCCCCAGTTTCTCAGTACATTTAACGGTAGTTTATCTATTCAATAGTGTTTTTTATATGAAATTATTTTCTGTGGTAGCTCAAGCATTCTCATATACTATTTTTTTTTCTGGTGGATTCTGATCCCAAATAAAACAAATTGGTGGTTTGCAAGTAGTGGAAACACAGCTTAATGTTAGTCACCATTGGGTTATTTTAGCCACAATGCAACGACGTTTCAATAGTTACCAGGACCTAACGTACTCGAGTGAGATCTTGATATTAAGTCAACAGTGTCCACAAAGACTGGGCGGCATTGTTACTTGAATGTAAAGCCTTGTCAACACGCTCCAGGTTACTGAGATTTGTACTAATTCTAATCAAGTAAATGTCAGTTTCTGGGTCGATTTGCATGTATTGAATCGTAAGGAATGTTTTACTGACGACTACTGACAAAATTCCTACATTATAGTACTGGATGCGATATAGATTAAGACGGATGGTTATATGCCTGACACCTTTTTTCTTTTCGTCAGGGAAATGCATTACTGCATGTCCCGCTCTAGGGAGGAAGCGGCGGTCTGTCGGGTTTTCCCGTCGGCTAGATATGCCTGATACGTAACGGATTTGCTGCTGAAAATTACACAGGGAAAGGATAAGAGACTCTCAGCCGATTGTACTCACAGATCAGAATAGTTATTAGAGCTAAGCTTCTCCGTTAAATGTTTGAAGTAATTCCCTTTCCTCATTCTAAAGAGTTTACGGCTTTTAAGTCCTGTCAAAGGTCTTTGAGCTACTAAAGCATCTTTGGTACTAGGTTGACTAGGAAAAAAGAATCGTCTCAACCACTGGGCATTTCAATTATACCAAGAAACATATTACTGCCAATATATCAAACAGCAAAGGTGTCAATAGAAGAGATATGATCACATTCAAACGACGCGTGATGTGCCCTAAGTCACGAGTTTCTAATTGAGATTGATTCAATACAGTTCACGGATGTACATGTGACTTTCAATCTCCAACGTAAATTTATATTGTACTGCTTATTGATAGATTGACTGGAAATATTTTTTGTAAGAATAAATATAGATACATAAATAAATAACAAAAAATATTAACAACTTGTTTTCTAAGTTGAATAATCTGCGAGCCATTGATAAGCTTTTGTTGATTTATGATTAAACCAACACACTGCCTCAAGCTTCAGTCAAGGGAACTAATTAGTTTAATCTATCGTCCAAACGTCAAATGTTCGATAACAACTCGATACTATCGAAGTACGTAATCGTAATCACTAAGCGTTGTAATACTTTTGTTTCATCTTCTTTCACGAAGTTTTAAGTACCAAAGATTTAGAAAAGATGTCACAAATTACTTTTGCGATGAACAAAATTGACCCCTTTTATAAATAGCTTCTAATAAGAGGCCAACAAACAAATTACAAGCAATGTAGTGATTAATTCTATCGAGAAACGATTTGCTATAATAATAGGATTAGGGTTATTGAACGTTGTGTAGGGCGAAGAAAATGCTTTTATTTCACTTGATAATCTAGCTTAATAAAGTTCAGCTAAGTTCATACAAGTATTTTATGACCTAGTAAACTCTGCTTTAATTTATTAGTTAGTAAGTGCTTTAGATAGGCTTTTCGATTATTGATCTTAACAGTTGTTTTATAACTTATGCATTATCACGTCAGTTCTTTATGTCATTAGTTGTTTTCATTGCAAAAGAATCGGAAAAATAATTATGTTATTGTTCCGCCCTTGGTTCTACAGATGTAAGTCCATCAATATTTGAAGACGATTGGATATGTTGGCAAATATTTATGATTCATATAAATTCACGAGAACTTAACACATCTTACAAACCGATCATCCCAAATGTTATCTCAATCCTCCTCATGTAAGTGAATGCATGTGTAGCCATAGCCACAATCGAAGCCACAAACACTACCGAACTATTAACATTGCTTAATCCAGTCCATTAAACTGTGACAAACACGATTGCTATTAAAGGAGCCGACGGAGCGAGGTTAATAATAAATAATTCGGTGTGGAGAGAGAATTAAATACTAACTAGCGTAGCTGAAACGATCTGTCTTCAAGGACGATGGCGTTTTACAGTTCTGTAGTTATAAATGAGTTGAAACGTGGAAGTACTTTGGTGGATGTAATAATGTCTTGGGTACTTGGGAGGTATATTAACGCGGTCATCGATGTTTTAAAGATCTTGTTTCTTTTAATTGAGCAATAAAACTAATGTAGTATTTGCCAACATCTTAGTAGAGTAGAGAGTCTTGTACGCAAGATGCGCGAGCAACAGGGAGGCATATTTTTGAATTCAGATTTAATATCTCAGACACAGACTTATTAGTGGATGGATTGTTTTGTTACTTATTTTTGACGTACACCAAAACATATTGTACATAAATCGTGGATTTCCAGGCTCTATACTAAGTTGTCGGAGTGTAAGTGTTTAGTAAGAGCGTACCGTGTGTTGAGTGACTACCAAGTGGAGAGTTCGAAAATTCTGGTACTTACCTGCAAACAAATAAACGTAGACATTTAATAAAAGGCCAATAAGTATATGAGTCGCAATTATTGAAAAAATAAAAACAATCGATACATTAAGACAATTTTAAAATAAACAAATAAATGAATGAGTACATAATATATTGTAATGTCTATTTAATACAATTATGAGTAGGTAATATTGTAAGCGAAACACACGTGTTTCTCAAGGTTCTCGAGGTATGCGTGACACGTACAAATTACAAGCGATACCGCGATTACCCTCGGTACATAACAAATTTTATAATGTACTATAGTGAGTATATTTATTTACGAAGAAGTACATAAGACAGAACCTAGTACAAGACGGTAGAGGCAAGATACATATAATGAAGATTTTCAATCTTCACTAAATCCTTTAGTATGTGTATATTGTATGCACAGCATGATTATAATAAAAGGACTGCCATAAAAATAAAAAAATAATGGAATTAAGACAAATCTAGATAAAAACATAATTCGAATATAAAATAATGGTTTGTTTATGAATATATTAAAAGGTACCTAAAAAGTGGACCTGTGAAATGAAACCGAATACTATATTATACTGTTCACACGCAATACCTTAGATTTACTTAGAATTTTTCAGATAACTTTAATCTTTCACACAAACACCACAGATCTACATAAAACTTCACATACCTATTAGAACAACACTAATGCTACGTTTTTATCAAATTTACTATAAGCAATACTGCACTGGTTGATAATAGCCGCACGCAGTTGTGTAATAGCTAATATGTATTAGTGCTTATACACAACTAATGGTCACTAAACGCACATTAATATACGCAAACACGTAAACATACGTTAAAAGTATTTATATTACACTATAATTGACGCAGTTGGTTTATCGTTTAAATATTGATATGAATTGATTAGTCATCCTTCCGCGTGGTACAATATTTGTTCGTACAGATTCTTCGATTGTTTGATAAGCATGCGTGAATCATTAGAAAAGCGATGTTAAGTGATATTACATAACTACCAAAACAAATTGAATGTATTTTGCGGTCTCTTTGTGTCATTAATGGGCCTTAAAATAACGTAATGTGGTTGACTATAATATTTGTTTAAATGTAAACGTTCAATGAAGAAATCAATTATATTATCATAATATAACTGCACTGATAACACAATGTCATTTCCGATTGAATAATAGTTTGCAGTCATCAAGAAAATAATATAATTGAAAATAAAACTGACCACACGAAAATATGATAAAAAGCACTTTACATTTTCTACCGATATCCATTTGGATGTTAACTTATGTATATTGGAGCGTAGTTTTCTAAATACTGACATAAAAAAATCCACGGTTTGTTTTCTTTTATTTAATTAATCCAAGTAGTTTCTATAAATCGTCACCGTATCTTGTACCGTTTGTGTTCAACGACTTGCTGCCCACAAAACAGAGTCTAGTGATTTATAGCAAATAGCCAACGCAAACAGATGTTTCCTATTATAAAACCTTTCTCATTCTTACTGGGAATTGCAAGACATTTAAACTTAACTACAGTTTCGGGAAAAACAGCTAGTTTTATCTAAACTAATATTATAAATGCGAAAGTAACTCTGTCTGTCTGTCTGTCTGCTACTCAATCACGCCTAAACTACTGAACCAATTTGCTTGAAATTTGGTATGGAGATATTTTGATATCCGAGAAAGGACATAGGCTATATTTATATCATCACGCTACGACCAAAAGGAGCAGAGAATTAATGTTACAAAAACGGGGAAAAATTTCTCCCATTCTCTCTGATTGGAAGCAAGCGAATTTGTGCGGGTCAGCTAGTTAAAAATATGCGAATAAGGTGAGGTGGATGTTCCTTAATCAGTCACGCTACAACTACTGAATAAAATACACAGACCATATCGATAATGTCCATCAAAAATTAATGCTGGAAAGTTCTCGTAAGTAGCGGTCATTAATGTCAAGGTGGAAAAATGTGAAAAAGCAAAGTTTGTCAGTCAATCGTAATAAAAGCATTTAAAAAGTCATTTTTTGCTTTCTGTCTACCTATGAAAAAGGGTGTGATTTTATGTATAAAGATTTAGAATATCTTAATTTTAGCACCACTGTTATTTTTATGAATTTGTTCGATACCAATATTTCCGCCTGTGGTTAGTTTGAACGCTGTGTTGGTCGAAGCATTGACGCGGATGCATTCACACGACCTACATCCGTGCAAAATCCCGCAACGGTTGGGATGCAATATTTTTAAATCTCTGTGTTCAATATTTCTTTATGGAGTGCTAGATCAACGTTCAAGATGATCCTCGTTCGGTAGTTCTGCCAAAAGCAAAATACATAGTTGCGAGGCTGAAAACTTTGTAAAACAAAATAGGAGTATACATTTTAGACATGTAGAAAGACCACATTTACTGCTTTGGAATAAGTATCGGATAGTCTATCTGGAGGATAATTTAGAGACGATGTAGATAAAGACCAGCCAAAATCATTCGGTTACGCAGACTTTAAAGAAAGTAGATTATCATTATAGAATAGCTTTACTTCCGTATAAAATTAAAGTAAAATTATTCTATTCTAATAATGTGCGCATAGCCTTCTTCAGTAAATAATAATCCATACTAATATTATAAATGCGAAAGTAACTCTGTCTGTCTGTCTGTCTGTCTGTCTGTCTGTCTGTCTGTCTGTCTGTCTGTCTGTCTGTCTGTCTGCTACTCAATCACGCCCAAACTACCGAACCAATTTGCATGAAATTTGGTATGGAGATAGTTTGATACCCGAGAAAGGACATAGGCTACTTTTTACCCCGGGAAAATGACGCATTTCCCGGGAAAATTCAGGTTTCCCCACCGAAGTCGCGAATTATCAATATTTTAATAACATTGAATTAACAAAATTCCGTTGTCATGGCAACAGTTTTAATGGCGGATATGCTTTAGCGCGAGTTATATGAGATATATAAATAATTTTGAGAATATTTTTCGTGAAAAAAAGCATATTTTGATGTTAAGGAATAATTCAGGTTTGTATTAGTAAAAAAAAATCATTCACGCGAGCGGAGCCGCACGGGTCAGCAGAGTACCAGTAATTAATGTCACAAAATTCTCTCACATTCTCCCTTATTGGACGCAAGCGAAGTTGCACGGGTCAGCTAGTATATTATAATAATATGTGGCCTGAAGCAACCACACGCTTTCATGTGCACAAGCTCCTACTAGAAGAATTTTTATTGAGATTCCAGTCAACGTTATGCGCAATGGAATAAAGTTATGACAATCGTAGAAATGAATTATAAACCATTTGTAGAACATCCTTGAAATAAGTTAATCTATGCCTATTCTTTTATAATCTTGGTTTCTTTGTAGGTTGTGTTAAGTCATCATTTATTTAGGTTTGCATCAATACCAATGATACAAACAAGCATACGCATATATTAGGTCAAGAAAAAGTCTTTTCGTACTGCAGGTGGTTGTTCATATTAGCAATAATATCAACAACCACCTACATAAAATACATAATAATACCTGGTACTTTGCAAAACCTCTTCAATGTGGGTGTATTTCTTCTTTCGTAGAAAACATGGTGTCATAAAAAGCTCATGAAATGAAACATGATTTTCCAGTACATTTTTGCTGTTGAAAACGTGTGGCGTTGCGGGTTGGTTATAGAAATTCACTGCAAACGATCGTTCAGGGAACGAACGAAAGTTAGCATATTTCACAAGTTTAGACGTCAACAGCCAGGGACCGCGGCTTACCGCTCCGAATAGCCGAAATGTATTGCGTTTAAATACTCGTAATGCATTTTGTCAATAAGCAACTTTGTGAATGCGGAATTTTCAGTTTGCTACAGTTTTGCAGTTTGATATTCCGTTGAGTATTATAATTATATTTTTAAAAACTATGTATTGCAAGGTTACTACTATAAGGAAAAATCTTTGCGAAGCATCTTTTTCCATCAAGTCAGTGTGATAAACAACATTGTTAACTCAATTTCAACTATGAATTCAGTGCAAAGCATTGAAGTCAACTAGATTTTTTAATAAAACAATCAAAAAACCGTTTCATAACGAAGTTCTGCAGTATCGAAAATTTTGTACGAATTCCTCAATTTTATGGTCAGCTTTTCTTGCCAAGAACCTAAGGAATCGTGATCCAACTGTAAATAATATTATTGAATACTGAATAGGCCGACGACTTCTCTCCACAAAAATATGTCAATATCGTAATAAACTACATTCTAGGAATACGTATGAACTAAGCCGGATTTTCCCCAAAATAGAAGGTTTAATGAATTTTAAGTGTAGGTATTATGGTTCTAGGAAATATCGAAGGATAGTGTATTCATAGAATATATAATCCCTATTCGGTAGCTGGTAAGGATCATCTCTAACAATAATAAGAATAGATAAACTTTTGTTAATAAATACAATCTCCGAAACAAACGAACCGCAATTTTTTAAATTCTTTGATTATTTCTCTATTGATTACGGCTTATTTTTAAAACGTGGCTAATCTTTTAGACAAATGGAGTTAAGTTAAAACTTTCCAATTTAGACATATTTTATTTCTTGAGTGTACTTGAAATTTGCTATTATAATTCCTCGTTTGATTTCTGCACACGCTACGGTCCTTGGAAATGTCCCTCAAAATTTGAATAAACGATCACCACCTCAAAATTTCGCGACATTACCCCACAAAATGTTTCTAACCGCAATTGTGTTTTCAGTACGAAACCCATTGAGCTCTATTGTATGAGGTGACCAATTAAACACGAAGCAAAATGTATGACTGACCTCGGCTAGAGTCGGTTACTCTTTTTAACTCGGCTCAGTCCGAACACTAACGAACCACAACCTGAACACGAAATTTTACACCCACGTTTTTTTAAAACTTTTGTCCCGCAGTATCCAATTTAAATCTGGTTTTCTTGGAATAACTAAATCCGAAGTTGGATGAAGATGTTCGCTATAAAGACAAATAAAATTAGTTTTAGTACTATTATTACAGTTGACCCGTAGTTAAAGTAATTTATGATACAATTTCAGAACGGGTTGAAAAAGCATCGGTTTGGGATCAAGAACAAATGTATTTAGCTTGAAATTACTTGAAATTATCGTCTAAAGACAATTTGCTAGCACAGTTTTCCACAATATTGTTATATTATCATTGTAGTATTACTATAAACTGTTATGCTCGAACAAACTGTCAAGCGTTTTATGGAGGCATGGCCTTATGATAGCTTGATGAAAATCTAGCTACAAATGCCCAATTAATCGAAATGAAATACAAACTAGAAATCCATCAGCATTTTTGAGCCATTAGTAAAACGTTGCAAATTAGTACCAAAAAATAGAAAGCTTTTAAATTTGTTAGAAAATTTAGATATTTTAATTGCTTGATTGCTATTGTTTGTATGACTAGCTTCATCATTCTTACTTGTATAAATGTATCAGATATGCACGTGATGCTAATCATGATTTTCTTACGTAGAGAGGAGACTTTTTTAATTTATAAATTGACGACTCAAATGTAACGCAAAAGCTTGTAGTACGATTACAAATACCATCATAGACCTTGCAGGTAACAAACGTCAAAAAAAATTGTAAATTAAATAAATTTAATGGTAAATTTAAAAAAGTGCTCCTGCGAAATATTGCTGATCAATTTTTATTTTATTTTTTATTTAAACTTTGTATACAGAGCTGTATAAAGGCGGACTTAATGCCAGGAGCATTTTCTGCCAGTCTACCTTAGGGTGATGCAGAGATTGTTGTGAAGGTGTTTAAAAAGAGGAAGGAGAGTGAGAGATGAGAAAAGTGTGTAAATAAATAATAATAGATGTAGACAATATGAGTGTAAATTAATAATTATATTACATATATAGTAACATATTATTATAATTAAATACATACAAAATAATACATATACATACATATTAATTACATAAATGAAAATAACATACAATAAATATAAATATACAATAATAGGTAAATATATGAATACATATAAACTAAGCAAATTGTGACGATTCTGCAACTTTGTTTAGCAATAGATCTTTTACTTTGCTCTTGAACGTAAGACGGTTGGTGGACATCCTGATTTCAAGAGGGAGCGCATTCCATAACAGAACTGATTGGACAGGGAACGAAGCATTGACAAACCCAGAAGTGTGGGAGGGGCAGAGAAGAATAAGATTGCTTGAAGAGCGGAGATTACGATTGTGATTATCACACAAGTATTGAAAGTAGGGAATTTTACCAGAGACTAGTCGTTTGAAGTTTACCCTCTATTCACAAGTAAGTACAATGTCCATTCAACGAACCAAAATGGCCAGCAACGTTCCCCAATCTCCCTTCATTAATTGGGACAGGGCAGACGTGCAATATCGACACCGATTTTTTTCATAATTACAGAGAAGGGTTGGAACGAATTAACCATAATTCCTCGACCCCACGTTGGAACCCATCCATATATTACGTGTAGTGAAAAGGCGAGATTTCTTGCATCCCGTTTGACCCGAGGACGCGTAATCTTGCATTAATCGCTTGGAATATTAATTGCATGGAGTATATTCATAGTTTTAATTAGTGGGAGCCTTGTTTTGGAATACTCGGGGATGTTAATACAGGCTTTGTTTTGTTAGCGTGCGTGTTGTTTGAGGTTTTGGAAGTATTCCGGATTTATAGACGTATGATTGTTATCAATTGAAAAGGTTAATAATTATTTTTCTCTTGAATCAACTTTTAATCAGACTATGATGTACCATACCCAAAAGCATAAGCATAGTAGACACCATACCAAAAGTATAACCATTCAGCATACCTGCCAAAAGTCTAGCGAGACGATGGTTGTTGGGTTTATACTATGCTGCTTATCGAAGTAGCCGTAGTCATAAACATATATTGTATTTTATTAAATGAAACATAATTGACTTGTAATGCTAAGGTCATTGAACTATCTCATTTGTTATATACCTATAAATGAAATACGAACTTATGACGTCATAGTAGGCCACTATTTATAGTTCATTCTCAAACGACACAACAGAATCCATAATGCACTAGTCCTATATGTAACCACTATTGAACAATCTAAATCATATTTATTACTACATGCGAATTCGTATCTTAGGCTAATGTTCTTGGCATCGGACCAGAAAGCAAAATCACAACTTAGTAGTACAATTTATAAGGCTAAAATAACGCGGTTATTATGACGTATGGTCTTATTTTTTTTACCAGTTATTGGGTATTTTCGGTTAGTTTCCGGGTAATAAAAACGATATGATGTGTAAAGGTCGTGGTAAGAGGTGATGTTGATTTTGTATTGCAAATAACAGTAACTTTAGCTAGAGTGATTAAATGAATCACCAGACCTTAAATTCGAATCACAAATAGAATAAATGTATATCTTAATTCTTAGAATTTGCTCTAATTAAAGATATATTCAGTCAATAGGATCGAACTTAACATGTATCTCAAAAGAAAATATTATAACTATTAATGACATAATGCCTGCGAACTGTCGTTATTGAAGCGACAAACTCTATCTTATCAAAGTACTACGCCGCCGCTTACAAGTCGGCGTAAGAGGTGACATCGGCAGAAAGCGTAAAGCAGTGCAGTGTAAACAGTGTTAATCAGGTACAAGCATGTAAAGCACTGGCCATTCACATTTATAAAAGTATATTTCGTTAAATAGATTCCACTACCAACGTAAAAATGCATACTATCAGAATATTCGCTTTTAATGATTGTGAATAACATAAAATACATCACATTCGTTTGCTATCTCCCGGAAACTATAAATGTGAAATAGCAACGCTCATTATGCGACGCGCAGGTGAGTTACCGACTGTACAAAATATTCGGAGTACATTGCCGCGTACTGACTGGTGAACTGTTACATCCAATTAATACAACGTGTAATGTAATATTCCGTCACGGAAACACACACATGACGGAGTTTTTACGATGCTTTATTATACTTATGTCGAATTTCAAGTATCAATTTGTATCGGAGATTTAAATACCAAATATAACCAAATCCGAACTTTCAAGAGGCTTGATACTTAATTACATATTTCTATCAGAAGTAGCAACTTCTAAGGTTTTAAACTATACTTCTTTAGTTTTTGTTTGCTACTAGACAAATTTTACAGTTTCATTTCCCGTAATTTTATATAAGTAAATGATACAACACAACGAATACGACGAATATGCAAACACGAATAACCAAGCCAGAATACCATTATGTATAACGCAACGACACAAACAATTTTATCTAAAAGTGAGTCTAACATATTCTGCAATTTAATCTCTCATACAAAAATATACAAACAAAATGCATCACAGAAAACAATACGGGAATGGAGCTCACCATCTTGTTTTAAATCAAATAAATGTCAAGATTACATCTTTAGAGTGGCGAACGTTGTCAAATTCAATAAGCATACATTTCGCGTAGAGGACGTCATCTTACCGGGAATTCCTTTGTCAATATCGTGTAGAATAAAAATCTGAATATCAGACTTTACTGAGAAGTCACCGCATAAGGTTTATTGGATTTTAAGTGACTCTGTTACCTAGATTTGTGAGTTAAGCAATCGTATTCTTCTTTATTTTAGGAGTAGTAGAATGGAGATAAGTATACATTTCATCTCTGCATGCAAAGTGATAGAATACAGAGTGTACTGTGTATAAAGTCCATGTGATATATTTCCTTATTTATAAGTGCTAGTTTTATATAGACAGGCCGCCGTAGCCGTATTTTGGCTAGTAGGAGGTTTTGTTATGATTTTATTAGTAAGCTTTATTCATGATGGGGGCTCCTGTTGACAATTTCTTATCAGGCATTTTTTCAGTTAAATATATCTTTTACAACACACCACCAATGGTTATCTTCTCTGCCATAATAAGAAAAGTAAAAAAAACACTTGCACTTTACATTTAATTGTACAAACTTTTTCAATTTCTCTTTGAGTTTCCTTAACAAAACAAATTTTTCAAACTAGACATCCCGTTTGTAACGAAAAATGTGGGCTCGGCATTAAAATAATAGGGTTGTCGGAAGGATCGTGTACTCGAAAACCTTCCAAGAATTATTCGCTGCGTCCATACCGACGTCAATCTATCCGATAAATGTTTTAGTTTACTTTTGTACGGATTTCAATACAAATTAGGGACATTATTTTATGTATAAATACAAACTTACTACCGGTTCGGCTACCGACGCTTCAGGCTTTTATGTATACAAAATCTATTTATTATAAATAGGACAGTTTGCATGTTTGTGAAGCTGTTTTTACGTTAAACCTACCAAACAGTTTTTCTCGAAATTTTAATACACGTATAGTTGACAACATTATTAATGCATTGCATACGTTTTTACTTCGATAAATAATCACAATTTAAATATTAGTGCATGTATTGTAAGTCAGCTCATGTATTGGATCAGAATGTTCTTCGAATTAGCACAAGCTAAATATTAATGGCCGTAACGGTCAATAACAGTATGGACTGACGTGGGCAATTTGTAAGTTAAATAGTACCTACTGTGTTAAAACAATAACAAGTATTGAAAGCCAATTAGTCGCGCAGGTATAAACATTCGCGTATTAAAATATTTGAATCCAGAAGAGTAAAGCTGGATTTCGATTATGGGATAAAAAATATATTATATCTTGAGATGAGCTATTTTTATAGCTCGTCATACATTTAGTACGTGACCGTTCATGCTGTGTATTTTTGAAACTTCCTATGTTTTGCGTTCACAAGTCTAGTCTGAAGGATTTGGTCTTTATATCTTCCTTAGGAAAAAAAACGAGGTTCATCGAAAGATAAATTGGCAAAAACTACAATATACCGAGAATCGTGACGGATAATTTTGCGAAAGAAACAGAAATTTTCAAAAACAAATAAATCTAAGTACGCACCTAATTATTACATTTAGTTTGACCTTCGTAAATAAGTTTTTTCGAAGTCTTGTTATCTGTTTCTTTACGCTGATTACCATCATTACTAAGGTCCCTTTCTCAAAAATATTTATTTAGATTTAATGAAGCTTAATGTCGTACTTCTCTTTAATTATGATAAAGCTTTGAATATTGTAAAGTATTTTTAGGAAAAAAACATTCGATAATTATTTCTTATTATTATTTACATAAAAATATTATGTATAATATTTGTCAATCAATGTTGAAAACTAAACAAATCAAATCTGTAAGTTACTATTTTGTTTATTTTTATTGAAAATAGCGTGTAAACTAAAAGTGTGGATATGACACATTCAATTTATAAAAACTAACTACAAACTTCTGCACAGTTTTGTTCGCAATGCAATTCGAAAAATTCAGTGACAGCTTCTAAAAAGCAGTGGGTTTGCGAATAGTTTTCAAGCAAGAAATTGGTCTACTAAAATTCTTCTTACTTCTTCTTCTTTTGGGAATAAAGAAGAATCTTCAAAAGGACACAGTGTGCTTTGAAGGCCGTTCTTTTAAAATTTTAGATCCATAACAGTCGTTAATGACAGTTTGTCGAATTTTGTGTACCGATTCGCTATAAAGAGAGTACGTTAATCAGGCTAGCAACATGAAATCAATTGCGCAGATAAGAAGATAAAAGACTAAATATTTTATCTGTGTTGAACGTCTTCGTGCGTATCTACAATATAATCCTGTAGACATTTGTTACAAATGAAAGTAAAATCAGAATTAAACACATAAATAAAAGGTCCTTCTTATTAGTCGTACTTATCCCAATTTACAACTGTAATCGAACACATAATGAATCATTTTACTCTACGATCTGTTTTACCAACGACCTTGAAATTTAATCTCATAGCCCTTGAAATGACATCATTGATCAAGCAAACTTGTTGACGGATTTTACGGTCTTAATCCGTCAAGATTTTGTTACCAATACGGAAGCCTACGTCACCACATTCTTTAATAAGCAAATGTCATAAATAGTACTTAGTTATTTATCTCTTATCTATATCCGTTTCGCTAATATTATCTGTGTTGACATTAGTGGTCTTTGCTTTCGCCTTTGAATGACCTAGAAATATAGTCTAGTTAAGAATTTTTCTTAAATTAATTTGATTTTTCGGTTAGTCGCAATATTTTTGAAGGTACAATTTTACGCAAAGATTTGGATTAAAAGTAGGCTTGAATCTTTGAATTAGAAGAACAAAAGTTTTTAGCTAATTAACAAGAACAAGAGGTCAAAAAATTATTCCCAGTGTTCTTAGTTTTTAACCTTTATTCAATCAGAAATTGGGTAATACATATTCAAGAAATATTAACAATCAATATCAGTATAATAATAGAGGTACCTAATTTATTAAACTAGCTGCAAATATTGAATGCACGTAGTCGTAAAATAATAACAATTACACATAGAGTAGGACAAAAGTATCTTTATTGTACAGTGCCTACTTCCAAATAGTCTATCGTTCATAAGACAATATTTTCATAGCGAGTATATGACGTCATAACAGGCCAGTGTCTGGTACCAATCTTTGATCAAATATTTACCTCAAGACGCGGTCTGTTGGCGCAGTTGCATAAACTTACAAACAAATGGTTTCATTCATACATAGTTGAAGCGAGTATTTTTCTAAGTTAAGAGTGAGACCAACTTTCTTACCCAAAACCTCTCAGTTTTGTTCATATTTAGATATCTAACCACGAAAGATTACTTGCCCCTTTTATGTGAAAAAATTCTATAGGTACCCGACGGATATCCGCCTTCCGTAAGGAAGGAATGAGCGTGTCATGTGATGTGATCATTAAAACACTGTGTCTTAAAAAATACTAATCCATTGTCACATTACGGTCTTTGGGCTATACCCGACGAATTCCTTCTCCAAAGATTGTCCTAACACCAGTGGATCCTATAAAGATTGATAAAGAATGAAAGTCCTGTATTCGCCCATTTCTGCCTCAACCAGCGAAATATGTATGTCTAACCGGCCAAGCACCAGTAAAAAGTAGAAAAAGTCAAATATCATTCAACAAGTCCAATATAAATAAAAAAATAACGTATATGAAGCCGAAAACTGCACTCAAATCATACAGCGTGTTCATATTTCCCGCGCTACATCATACGAGCTCTGAGCACATCCTGAATGTCATTGAGATTGGATGAAGTATAGTGGAAGCTTTATGGGGTGATGTGGGGTGATAGGGGGTGATACATTCATCTCGTAATCGTACCCCAACTTCGGACAGGCCCATCCGGCTGTTGAAATAGGTGCAAATGCTATCGTTATTAATGGTATCCACGCATGAGAGCGTGTAAGATACGTTTGGAAATATTTTTGTGGCGGATTCGTTCAGTTATCGATTACGAAAAACTTGCGACTCTATCAGTGGGTAGTTTTTGTAGTTGATTTATAAATTCTGATTTTAAACGTGCTCTTCTTGAATTAATTTAATTAAGAATTTCATTCCTTATGCAGAATTTGAGACAGAACCGATAAATCCATAGAGCTACTAATTATAATTCGCAGGTACCTACTAATTCAGCGACAAGGAACGCCTTGTTACATCAATCTATCAACAAAAATCAGTTTTCAACTTATTTTCTTTAACATTTCGACGACAAAACTCGATACTATAGTAGCGAAAATTCGATATCGAACTGTCTGTGCAATATTCTATTCTTTGAAATACACAATCTTATCTGCGTCTGTTTCTCTTTGTTTAACATCACAGGGAACCTAGCCTTATTGTATTCGTATCATGTAGATCAATCTTAGTCTTCGTTCCTACAATATAATTGTATTTGTGTAATTAATTACAATATATGTGTCACGATACATATCAGATTGTATGAGCTGGAAGTCTCATTAAGTCTCGTCTCAGATGTAACATCGTGTTTTGGCTACAAGAATTATTGTTGCTACAGATCTGACATAGATCGGTTGGTTTAGGACTAATTGTTTTTGTATTAAATACAAAATATTTATTTATTTATTTCTTCAAATATCCCAAAAAGATACAAGGAAATTAAAGAATCGTGATTTTTTTTACGTATGTCGCCCGCTGTATAATGCCGCGAATAGTTGTCTGTTTGCATAGACCCCTAAACCTGTGCATATTGCGGCTCTCTACTATCCCACTACACAAAAGTATAAATTATTTCCTTGAAAATAAGTTACCATTCCAATCTTTAAAAGAGATACGAAGTTAAAAAATGTATTATTTACATAAGACCTATTGTAACAAGAAGTACAAAGTGCTTTATTGAGGAAACAAAGTTACACCAGTCACAGGAGCGCGTACACTAAAAAAAACACTAAAACGTCTTAGCGTCAAGTTTGTTTATATTACAGAAACTATATTAATAAAGCTATAGACTAATTCATTTGTAGAGTTCATAATTACATGTATAGCGATCTAATCATTGACATGTTAGTTCACGTGACAAGATTATTGATTATAGTAGTGTATTACAGGCAATTAATACGTAAAGCGTAGGTTTCTGAGAGTAAAGTTACGAGCATAAATATGTTAATGTTCATTGAAATACATAGACTGGCTAAATACTATACGAATACATACATCACAATATCACCGACCGAAGAAAAAATGTTTTGAAAAGTACTAACGGTGGCGTGGATCAAATCTCTAAAATTTATTTGTGTGAACGTGTGACATATTCGCACTGAAATAAATGCGCCACGAAATCAATAGGAATAATGCTAAATTATTTGAGATTTGAACCGTCTCGAAAACTATATTTTTTAACCCTATAATTATTAAACTACGCAGTAAAAGCCTTTTAAGTCGAAGTTGGGTAAAATACGTACATAATATTTGAGGTAAAATACGAATAATTAAATAACATTTATATACTTTTAATGTATCGAGTATAAATTAATTAAGTTACTGAACACGTTTTACTTCAAATAAAGTTATTAAGGAAAGTTAATTACCCCAAAACTAATCTATCAAATAATTCCCATTTTATCGCATCGAATTGCGTAGCAACTAATATTCGATACGTATGTTATGACATTACGATAACAATTGATACCGATACCGGTACTTGATGTTCCATTATCTTGTAATTTCACCAATACCATCAGCTGATTGCGTTCAAAATGTCGTAAGTGGAACTCATTGTTTGTAGACTTATGTCGTTATGGAATTGAATAGATGGGACCGAGCGATTTGTCTAACAAACATTTTCTTAGCATCTAAACTTACGGCATTTGTAAAGAAAATTGAAAAATAATTGCTTAGTAAATAAGAAAAAGTAAAGTTCTCCTAAATATTTAACAATTTTTTATTTTTCAACCAAACTTAATAGGGAGTTTAGACATGCAAATAGATTGTAATCGATAATGTGTATGTGCAAAATAAAATAGTCATTGCAATAGAAATAGACGACCATCCGCTTGAAAAGTCAGCGGTGACTGACGTTCTCAATTTAAAGTTTTGTAAGTATACCTCCGTCACTCGCGCTCATCGCATACCGTGCTCTGTACTAAGTTGTCGGACTATATTAACCAGAAAATGAACACCGAATTAAACCCGTGCACGCAACATTTAATTTAAAATGATGTTACATTTTCAATAAGCGTTTCCCGGGTTATAATATAACCTATTAAATCGCTTTCGCAACAATATTAAACTCTGAAACTGTGAACACCTAATTTCAACACATAAATTTGTCCTACCAACATGTGCAATTTTCGTTTGGACTTTTGCTTGATTAATTAACCCTGTAAACGTAGCTAGGATGAATTTTGGGCCGTGTCACTGCATACGTAATATACGTAAAGGAGTTTGCTCCGGGACAAAGTTCCGGGTTATGAATTCTGATGTCTTTTGCAGTTTAAAATATTGTAGAATATTAAGTAGGACGGCAGCGTAAGGGTTTGTTGACTGTGGTCTCGTTGGGAATCTTGTTAACTGAAATGTTGATGCTGTCGAAATATTTAAGGAGAGCGGGTGTTTGTTTGTTTTCTTGGGAGTTAATTTGAAAACCGCTGGACCGTTTCCAAATATTCTTGGATTGTTAGAAAGCTATGTTAATGCAGATGGGCTTGAATATTTTGTTGACATTTTTTATTGTTTTAACGAAGTACCATTTAAATATCCTTAAAATGTATCGTTGTTAATTTTATAATAATGCCATATCAGTATCAGCACCGATCGGCAAAAATGGCGATATTAAATAAAATTAAATAGTGGCGGCAAATAAAATTATTTCCCGTTCCTGTGAACGCAAACAAAGAAAAAATAAAATCACTAGATTTAATTTAGATAAAATTATGTGGAATATTGATTTTAGCCTATAGACCACACACGCGCACAAAAACTTCGATTGTTTTAAAGAAGTTTTCAAAAATGCTTTATAACAGCAATAAATGCCTCTGTGGCGCGGTCGGTAGTATATGCGACTGCAGTGCGAGAGGTCTCGGGTTCGAATCCTGGGTCGGGCCAAAAAGTCTTTTCTGAGACTTTCTGTTAAGAATTTCTTAGAGATTGCCCGGAGTTAGGAAGTTGAGGTCGAAGACCTCCGTGCCTCGGAGAGCACGTAAAGCCGTCGGTCCTGCGCCTGACCTCTCACTGGTCGTGTCGGTTATCCGTCCCACCAAACTATGAGAGTGATGGAATAGAGAGTGTGCCTGTGTATTGTGCACACACTTGGACACTATAAACAAAGTCCTGCACAGATGGCCAGTTTCAATGAAACTGACCGCCGTAGCCGTATATCGGCTAGGAGGACATTATTAAATCCAACCAAACTGAGCAAAATATAACATTGCCAGCACAAAACAAGAATTTTGCTTCTGACTGTACAATGCAAACATTTATAATGATGTTTAACACGTTATAATCTATTTACAGAGTCCAGTTTACTACGAGATAAGGCAATATCGTTATCTCATTGCGTTAGAAACGTGATGCGGGAGAAGGAAAATATTGTTTGGTTTTTGCAGCCATTTATTTGATTGTAGAACTCATTTCCGGATTAAGGAAGTATCATTTACTTTGTTGTGAGTGAACTTGCAGAAAGGTCAATAAACTTCGTAGGTAACAAATTCTTTGTATTTTTTCGTCAAGTACCTTCAGTGATATATTTAGACAAGAAGAGTATACGCATTTTTGCCAATGAAATTAAAGTAAATAAGGTGACTAATATAATTCAGAAAAAAAATGTCAAACGTTGCTATAAATGCAGGTCGATTATGTCAGAAGTTTTTTTTTCTATTTAATCTTTAAGAAGCTAGATACAGCTTTTACTGCCTCATAAATAAAAATCTATCTATCTATCTAAAATATATCTAAGACCGAAATTAATAATCTAAGACGAATTTTTATTTTATCTTAGATGAAACCTGTTAAAATATCTAACAAAACTTTGTGTACCACTTGCCACAGACTTGCCTATGATATTTAATACAGAGTGTGGTTCACAATATCAATATCTGATAAATTTCACGCGGATGAGATCGCGAGTATGAAATTAATACTCGCCGAACAAACTTTCTAATAACTTCCGATACTGTAGATATTATTTACCATATGAAACTACTAAGTATATTGTAACTATTAATGAACTAGGAAATAGACATTACACGTGCAATGTGCATATATACCATTACGCCTGTTATACCCGAAGGTGTTGGCAGGGGTGTATGGTATACATTCGTGTTTCGCCATTAACAATGTTAGTCCCATGTAATAAGGGCCGATTCTATTGCCATTAACTGGACACGTTACCTAACTAACTTCTAGCAGTCGGATACACTACCATACTTAGTAAATAATTTTCGTGGAATACTGCAATTTACTGTAACATTTAGAACCGTTTATTTGATTCATTTGAGTTTCGGAAAGTTAAAAGTTACATCATTTGCTGTGTACTCAAATCCGTTTCATTGCATGTAGGAGTACAGGATGTAAATGCAAGCAGTTTGCGGAGTTCTAAAACTCAACAGCAACCGCAAAATTAATTTTGAATACATAGCTACCGAATGAAGTATATCAAATGTGAAAAAAACATTACTACAATATTCAAAGTTTGAGCGGTTTTCCCTTAATTAATCAACACCACAGGTAATTGGGTCCAAAAATACGGCTCCTATATTCGAGGGATCAGGGATAGTTTACCCAGGCGGGCCTCAAACATAATTTAAAATTAAATCTCTTGCTTTACCTTGAAGAGAACAACATAGGGTACTCACATGTTAATAATTTGTAAACTCCGTTAGATCAAGGTCTGTCACATGAATAATTAAATTCACACATCAACAAGTACCAGTCCGAAAACGAAATCACTTTTTTGTCTTCCAACTGTTCCTGGTTTTACGTTTCACCTTTCGTTCTTAGGTAGAAGAACAGATACTCTTGCCCATCATACTAATATTGGTCCTATGAAGGATTTCAAACTGCTTAGCGGTTTTAATTGCGTTAAGGCAACCACGTTAATCACTGCGCCAAGTGTTCAGTACAATATAAACATTTTTATTTATCATTTTATCTTCATATCTTATTGCCTCAAACGAAAATTCGTAATCCAATATGGATGAAAATTAAGGCCTTGTTGTATTTTGGACGAAATAAAAGCTATCCGTCTACAAGTGGGGACCTCAAGACCAAAAATAGAATAAGATACGAAAAACCTTTCAAAAACAATTAAACCGGCCGCTTATTTCCCTTCTCTTACCGAACCATTAAATTCACTGGAGATTATTTTCAAGCGCAACTGGTTTAAATTATTTAATTATACGTACTTTAGAATTAGGCAATTTATTTAGTGGAAAAAAAACAATGGCCTATTCTAATGGGCAGAGATTGTATAAATTGTTGACCTGTTGTGAACTGTCGCGTTCGCTTGCGAGGACCAAATGAATACATTTATCGTGTTTAAATTCTGGGAAAATGTATTTTAACTTTTGTTTTTTAAATATATTAGTGGTTTAGGCGTTAGGATTTAACTGCTGAAAATGACGAAGAGAGTCGTAGATTCGTTCGTTCGAATCGTTACTGTAATAAACTGTTTTATTTTGGTATAGAATAAAAAAATCTGTGTAACTACTTGAAATTGAGACATTTGTAAATTGCAGAGGGCTGAGGGATGATTTACTAAAGCATTTTATTTTCAATCTATAAAGAGCAAAGATTGAAAAAAAACCCTTCTATGTTCATCGATTCCATAAAAATAAATTGACAAAACACACAAAAAATGCCATACACATTTTCGCCCATCAAAAAGTTCTTAAGAAACGCGATATCTTCGCATGCCGCGCTTCCATTGATTCGAATTGATGGCAGTTAGCGCGACCGGAACCGCTTGGCCCGACAGACGCGTCATTGTATGCTAATGCTCTATTGAGAACGAATCAATCAAGCGAAATGAATATTGTGTCGGGTGCAGACGCGCGACTTTGAAAGGTTCTTGCGGATAGTGTTACGCTTCCTGACGTTTGATGGAAGGTTTATTTCGATGTTTGTTTAGTGTAATCTATACCTTAAAAACATTATTTTCTTGATGTTTTTGTTTTTGTTATTACACGTTTTTCCATTAAAAATATTAGAAACATGTACCTAGAGCGGCTTTACTGTAATTTAATTAAGAACTCGTTTTGAAACTGCGGGCTATTGTAAAGAAATATTCTATAAATGTAAATTAGAAAATACCAAGAATAATTTTCCCCACTCGAATCGAACACGAGACCTCATGATCAGCAAACACTGCTGATCGAGACCGAAGCAGTCAATGACATTTATGTTCAAGGGTTTTTAAAAACTAAGTACTTATCCAAATGACTACTACCTTAACTTTAAAGCATTTACTTGAACCTATTCTTTGGACCGCTATCAAAATAATAGGTCTAACCAACCAATGAGCTAACCACAATGATTACTTATCTTCCATCTCTCACCGACCAATGAATAAAACTCACTGTAAATCACAATTCAATGGTATTTAACGTAAGCTATGGTTACGAACGTTCACCGAAAGAGATTTACGCTGTTTAAAAGCACATACATATTCTACCTCGAACATTGCGATAAGTTTAATTAAAATCTGTGAGAGATACACGTAATGTTTTCACGTGGATGGAAACAGACGGTTTTAATACAACGATTTAATGCCGTGAAAAAGGGTTTTTTGTATGGGTTTGAGCTTTGTGTAATATATGAGTGTTACAGCTCTGTATTTTGAATACTCACAAATTGTCTAATGTTATGCAATTTAATAATCATAAAACAAAACAATGTAGTACAATTTAAGAAAAAAGTAGATTATTAGTTCCTTAACATTTCACTCGTAAAACTCATACCAGAGTTCTGAACACACATTTTCTAGCGCAGTTGGAAAAGATTCCTAGTATTGTAACCCACAATAAGACAAATCTTTAAAAGACCTACCGTCCAAGTGCCGAACATTCTTCCTTCAACAAAGACTGGTTGTTTAAACTGACCTCTCACGTACTAAAAACACATAATTGTCGCGTTTAGAAATAATCCATTACTTCTCAAGCCATCCGAGACGACTGACGTATTCTGAACCACAGCCATCTGCTTCAACCAGGAAGTGTTGAGGCTTAATTAAATTCAGAAATTCGAAATTCTCAAATAATTGTTCTGCGGTTCCCATTCTCATGTCGGGTGTTCTAATAAATTCTGAATCTAATGTAAGTTGATTAAGATAATACGTGTGTGTTTAATTACTTAGATACTGGTAATATCAAGTACCTACGTTGTTTGATAATGAATATTTATTTCGATTGTAACATGTCTTATTGCGTCGTTCGTGTGGAATGCGTATTTTTTATAGAATTGATCTAGTTATGTGATATCAATGTTGTTAACCAACAACTTAATAGATTGAAATATAGGTAGTGTGCCCGTTCGCAATAACGAACCACGTTTTTAAAGTATATTTCAATTGTATTTGCAGTACAAATACATATTATAGTATTTGTACTTATTAGTATTTGCAGTTAATCCGACAACATGAGAGCCTTCACATGCATACTTAGAATTTTCTCTAGCTCAAAGATAACATATCTGTAAGATAGATCACTGTCAGCTGCATTAGCCTGTTGATGTTCTGAATCCAACATTTTGTATACCTCCAATGCAAACTCCAAACCGAGAATTATACAAACAAGGCAAATATGTTTTCAGATTAGACTACTTAACAATTAAAGTATTGCCTAAAACTTTAAGTTTAACGATACACTCAATTCTTTATGATACATCAATAAAACACTACCAAAATTCACGACCATTAATCTCATTGCTCTTTTACGACCTCAAAAGTACCGCTAGTATGTCCAGACAAATCGTGCCTATGAACCCGCCATTAGACTATCAAGTGGCGCTAAAATTTCTCTGCCTAGACACGTTCCGTCTATTCGCGTATGCACTGAACGTTATTGTGAAAATAGATTTATTACTTTAGGAAACGGACATCCTTTGTTGATACGATGTTTACTGTTTTAATAAAAGCTAGTGTTTGATTTCACCGACTTATTTGTGGTTTTAGGTTACCTATTGATGGATTTGATCATTGATATTTTAGTGAATCAGTTTATTATTGTATTCGACAACTTAGTGCAGAACTTTTGCATGCACATTTGTTTAGATTTCAATTAATTATTATGTCTATTTCTATAATAAAGAAGTTGAATCGAATCGGCCGTCGCTAGTGGCAGATCTTCGGGTAACTAATGTGTTAATTTTTGATTTTGTATACCTCCGCAAGCTGTAAACCTTGCTTGCAAGACTTTCTAAATAGTTGTTGCATTGTATTTATTGATATCGAAGACTTATTTGAAAAGCGTTTTGTTTTTGTTTCTTACCCCTTGGTGTTTTAATATTATTTAATACCCATGTTTCGTCACTCATATTACGTTTCGATGCATAAATAAGACAGTTTATCACCATTTAAACGTCATCAAATTCTCGCAGCTACAGAAAACATCCTTTCACTTTGATATTCGATACCCATTCGTTCAACGTGGACCACCTTCAATATAAACCATCCATACAAAACTTGCACAAGAATCCATTTGAAAATGCCTCACGGAATAACTCTAGGTATCAATATCAATTCCGTGAAAGCTAGCATCGTCAAGGAAACCAAGAGTAGTTCGAAAACCGACGAAAACAGAGGACTATACATAAACCACAACATAGTGATACTTACATGTGTGTACATGTGTGTTTTGTAAAGGTGAAGCTTTATTCGGTACTATCAGGCGAACATTGTACCTACAATGGGGCGTAATGCTGAGGTATTACACGCATTTGAGACGAACGATTTTTGTCCCAGTTTATTTAGCAAAAGTCTTTACTGAGTTACGTGAAAAGTAGTGAAGAACGATCCATGTCAACATAATATCTGATATGCAATACACCCATGGAAAAGTATTTAGTTTCATATCTGATTAAAGTAATGTTAATATACGCTAATTGATACATTGCAAGTAGGTTGGATAATCAAAGCATAAGTTAAATAAAGAAAAAGTAATTACAAAGAATTGTATTATATTAAGATAGGAACCTACCTCTTAAAAAAATAATACATCATAATGTTTAGCTCCGATTGCGTAAGCTTGTGACTATCTATCGCGAGCCAAACGTATGGTTACCTTCCATCGTAACATTCAGAATATTGGCAACATCTTGCGGTGCCTTTAAGCTTTAAAGGAAAGGAAATGGGCTATGAATTGTTTAACGTCGTGGGCGATTAATTTCAGAATTTCATATCGATGTTTGTACTAGTTCCTCCAATATATTGTTTTAACAATCAATATATAGTTGTAGCATCAAGTTATGGGTAATTATGGGGCAGTTTAAATCACATTAAAAGTAGGGACGATGTTTTTCTTAAAGAAAAGTAACCATTAAAATGAAGTATTTATGCCAAGTAAGTTGCAATTACTGTAATATGGCACCACAATCGTACCGACTGTTGAAAACAAAACATACTGAGCTTACGTTCCGAAATCAGTGTCTAATTACATGAGATAAATAGGTCCATGGTTTTGTTTTATACTTTGTTGGTTATGTCGCTTAATTATAAACATATATCTTCTTTCTTTTCTTATATTATCTTTAAACGACCCTGCAAAATTGTACTCAAATCTGTTCTGAGCTATTTTGGCGTAAAAAGAGACACGTACAATATTCGCATTTTTAATATTTTAAACGTAGAGATTCGTACATGAATCTTCATTATAGATATGCCAATTACATCGCCCACTGAATACGTATATTTAATACTAACGAAACTTAAAAGCCGACGTGATATTATAACCAGGTAGATAATTTGATCGTCCTCGCAAAGGAAAGGTCAAAAGGGTACTACAAAATGTACACGCGTAATATTACGCAGATGTGTAAATTCCATTGCATTCCTGGGAAACAAATCAATGAGTCAAATTGCAGGTTGTATGTTGCAAATGATGATAATAATAGTAGATTATAGTATCATTATCCAATTACTTGTAATGTAGTTGTTTTGACATAAAACAAGCAATTTCGAGGTAAATTAGACGCCTGTTTAAGTATTTTTGCGTGAGACACTATAGACGTTTATTTATATTATCTAAGAAAGCAAGTAGCAAAATAATAGACCAAAACTTTTAAAGGAAAGTAGGTACCTACACACTGACTCCACTATTGCACCAAATAATTACCAATCAATCAAGCAACAGGCATTAATCTTTCTACTATGATATTGATTTGTATTTTATTAAGGTAATCTAGGTGTTTAAACAAATTTTAAAATCACAATACGGTATAAGATGATATAAAGGCCCTGATTTAATCAACAGCATGAGACTTCATAACCTACGTGACGTGTTTTCATTCAAAATATAAACGCTCGGGTAAGCAAAAACGTAATAACCGTGAAATCTTCATTCTATTACACCTGTTACAAAAATTACGTAAAACATATTGACCTGAATACAAATTACATACGTCAGACGCACCGCGTAACGTAAATATGTTTCGAGATTAAATTCTCTCGCGTCGAAGGTCGACGTCAAATATTGCCATTGACCCATTGACGTACAAAGTAACAGTGTATTTTCGTTAATGAAGACCAATTATTGTTTTTTGGACACTATTAATTGTATGGTCGTATTATGGCGGATCAACTTTTGAGGTAGAACGAAATTGCTTGTGAAATTAATTAAACGCCTACCCAAAATACATTCTTGCTGTGTTGAATGAATCATGGATTAATAATTTAATTTGAGACGGTTTCTTTGTAACTTTGTTACGGTGATGTAAAAATAGAATCTACATTTTTGTTCGGTGTCATAGTTTCAAACATGTCATCATCATCATGTCTCCAACGTGCAATACTTATGGTCCGTATAAAGACACTGGGTTTGATGTTTAGCTTAGACAATATTTCGTTTGATCAGTAACGCGATTTCTAGCACTTGGTAATATTTACTAGTATAGAATAGAATAGAAAAGGAAAGCATTATTTGCATATAACTAAACTATTATAGTTCTTCCAGAATACGCTAAGGGCGCTGACGCTAAAGCGCTAAAAAACTATCCATATAAAATTTTTCGATGGTTCGATAAACTTGATAGCCATATGAAACCGTCATATTGTATGATCATTAACGCAATTACACTTAGTACTATTTACTACAGAGCATTTTTCAGTCCAAATGACTTAAAAAATATACATAATTCTTCCGGAATATGCTAGGGGCGCTTAAAAGCTTTGCATATATCATTTCTCGATGTGTCGATAGACTTGATAGTCATATGAAATCTCTCTAATACTTCTGCCAGACAGTTTTGCTAGAGACTGCCTACAGTCTCTAGCAAAACTGTATTCGTTACTTGTATGTTAAACAGCAGGGATCTGTGTATTTAATTTAGATTTTCTAATAGAGTGAAAGACATCGTGCTAGACTATCTCAGAGTCTCTGCATAATTCATTAAGACGAATTAACTATTCACTGCACGTAATTCCCACCTGTGAACTTTCAACCGTGACCTCTTTCTAGTTATTTAGTTAGTATTTGTGTACTAACGTTATAAATACGATGTCTACCAGTGACACTTTTAATAAAACCAGCAGATTCTTTTCCCAAAAATCTTGAAATACTGCATCGATACAGTTAGGCTACTTGAAACAAAAATCGCGTGCGGAGCCGCGTGCATTTAAAAGCTTATCTAAAAATATGTACTTAGTTTGGCCGTCGTACAATTATGTTACTGTCGCATTTTCCTAAGAATATAAACGTAATATTTGATTAAATGTTTTTAATTACCTACATTGAAAAATAACAATATGTTTGACTGTATTAGTACAAAGATCCAAATATACTTCATACAAAACAATTTGTACGTGTGTGGAGTAAATTCAGGGCTAAGCACTCTATTATCAAAGAGCAACGACCTGTAAACGTATGCAAGTGGCCTTCTACAACGTTATTTAACAAAATACTAAAGTATTCAACACTATCAAATTAATTCTGTACGTGATGTGTGGATGTTTTAAACGGTGAAGCGGTAATAGACACTTTTTGTTATGATGATAGACCACCTACGTTAACCATAGCTTTGGTATAATCATTTTTCGCAGTCGAAAGGAACTCCGAAGCAAGTGCAGGCCTCACCGTGCCTATAAATGCATTCGTCATTATTTTATTGTAGTCACTCACAAAATGCTTCAAATTTTTGGACTTGTCAGAAATATTTACAATTTGTATCTGTTTCGACAATAGTTGATAAACAAAACCATTTTTTACGGATTAAAAAAATATTGTTCATTTCTCAAGACTGGTACTGCTAACTCAAAAAGTATTCGTTAAGTTAAAGCTATATAAAACCAAACAATACGAATGCATTCAATCGATATGTATACATATGTTATAGTACTATATTTTTCCATATAATCAAGTAAACTAATGGAATTCTAATTAATGATTTTACTTGCATATAAACACCAAACTTGGCAGTTACCACGCACTTAGCACGACCTAATTGTGTTACTGCATTAACAGGTGTTCGAAACGCATTGAACATGACTATTGTAAATATTTGAAGGCACGTGAGTAACAAATGGATAGGTATTTTATCTATTTTAATGATGGGCTGAGATGTAACTGAATTGTTATAGATTTTGTTAGGAACTCATGCTAGTCCACTAACAGCGAAGATCATCTATTTACGTTATGTTTCGAGAATGCTTGTGAAACCATGCGTGTTTTTGTTGAGTAATTCCTTTTTCGGGCTACTTCGTATAATTTTCCCCCGAAACTTGAAATTTTGGAAACACACCAATTTAAGAAATCAGGTTGTACACACGGACCCTGTAAAAAAACTATATTTATTTCAGTTAATTTAATATCCACCACCCGGCTTTTAGCCGGACGACAATTATTCTCGAACAGAACTATAACATAATTAAACACCTATTAAATTCTCAGAAACCGATAACTTACAGCCTTAATGAGGCACTGGTAAATAGATCACTATGCTAATAGACATATTAATAGCATATATTAATTTTGTAGCGATAAATCTTGAGCTAAGTTGACATTGACGTAGCTGTACTACTAATTAATGGTTGTTATGTAGAGAATTTTAATCATAGGAATATTTTATTTTATATAGTAATTTAGATGATAATATATTGGACTTGGTTTACGTTGTGGACCAATGATTAGTGTTACTCTACCCCTTACTATTTTATAGGTAGGGCCAGCAATGATACCTATTCTATTTATCTAACCGGCTATGCTTGAACGTAAGATGATTTTAGTTTTCAGCTGCTTGTTTTAAATTTTTATAGCAGCTAAACTTTGTTGGTTCTTTAGGAATGTCTTAAAACCAATCTAGCCGTTTTCGAACTTAAATGAGACTAATGAAATGCAATCCAGTTTTGTATGAAAATATATTTTGTGGTATTATATTTAATAATAATAATTATAAAGTATTATTTTAGAATTAGTAGCTTCAAAATTAAATTTATTTTGAAAACGTTGAGTAGAACATTTGCTTTTAATTATAATGTGTCCATAGTTATAATATTATTTAGAATTTAACGCGTAGTATTAATATAATGTGTTTTACGCATAATAATGAACTCGCACTTAGCATAATAATGTTTAATTATGTTTTAACGTTGTAGAACATTAAATGCACTTTGAAATACTCTACGGAATACTAATTATTTGCTGTACGGTGTTAATATTTTACTTGTCATTATAAAAAGGTCTTTATAAGAATTTTACTGGAAAATGGTATGTTATAACTTGGACTTTATGCTACAGTATCTTCGACATCATTGCATTGGAAACACACAAGAGTACCTTAAAATTAGCTTATTTTAACGAAAAGATAAAAAGTATATAGAGTAATCGTCCATCTGACAAAAATCAATAAATCAATTGACATTTGATCGATGGAAATTCGATACTATCGCATCAAAATTGTATCGACAATACGTCATTTTGCTACAAGTCTTATAATACGATTATTTTTAGAGCCGCAACCGCCACAGAAAAACAATACTACGGAAAACAACTTAACCTCATTTAGAAACCCATTTAGCGGCATCAAGCCGAATCTTCATTCCGCTAATTCCTTACAAATAAGATTAGGATCTTTCAAACGATGTCATAGAATATTATCTGTCTTATACACAAGTCTTGTAAGTCCATTACGACATAAGAAGTGCCAATAGAGAAGAAAGAAACAGTTTTGCTATCGAAAAAGCAAATAAAAAGAAATGAGACCAATTTGCCGTACAGTAAATTTATTTTAATATCATTACATCCCATAAAAACTCTTAAAAATAACTTTGGGGATATCCAAATTAGTGTAATTGGCAGTCATAAGGAAAAAGAAATGACATGGTAATATTTATAAAGACGACTTTCTGCCATTGCGTTGCTCAAATTCTTTGCCGATTTAAAATAGCTCTTTAATTTGTATTAACAAACAATATTCTCAAATATTTTGAATTCATATTTACAATCTTAAATTCGAAGAATGTTGATTTATGTAATCGTAAACTCCGAAAGTTCGGTTTCGCCGAAAGTTGCAACACAACGAACGGAATATTCGGCATTCTTTGAAACATTTGCATAACATTTGTATGGATTTTTGAATTCACTTCTTGAAAATAGAATCAAATGGAGCGATTCTCAAAGTATCAAACCATCGAGTATCGAGAGTTTGATATCAAAAATATACTGCAAAAATAGTAAGCTCCGGTCCGCCGGTCATCGATACACTCTAGTAGTAGCAAATCGGGCTAGAGATCCATGAATACAAAAAACAAGAATTATTTTAGGAAATAAACAAGCAATGTTTGCCTTGTTCTAAAGATATGCCACATTTATCAACTTTCTTAAGAGAACGCACAAACATACTGTGATAACACAAAATCTCGGGATGTCATGTTTTGACTCACATAACAAACATGAGGTTTGTCAACAACTAACTTGTTCGTGCCAGTGAACATTAATAAGTATTATGAATTCGTATCAAGTGACAACTGTCGCTGAATCTCTACGATTTATTTGAACGTAGCGGTAGTTATAACGACTGGAGTGAATACCGTGGTACGGGAAATACAGGCTGTAGCCACAGATCACGAAGTAAACTATTTTCGAAAGCTTTGTTTACCAGCCATTTCACACTTAAACATTTTTTAAGTTTGGATCATTAATACAATATTTTATTCTCTGTCACTTATATGCAGTTTCATATTTAGTCGAAGGTGACAAAACATAGGTTAACAAATGCCTTAACACCATGTTTATTAATAGGGCAGTAAGTTTCCATTAGTTTTCCTGTAGCAATGCAGTACACGTGCAGGCTACATCTTTCCAAGACACGTGCAAATTCAAAACTTTTCCTAACTTCATTGGTGTAATATAACAAATTAATGTCTAGAGCTGTTTCGAGCAAGTGTCAGGCAGAAAGTTTTCAATGAGACCGCAGACAAACTCTTGATAGAGTGCAGAGAACTTAGAAAACATGATTGCTATAAAAACTTTTTATTTTCAAAGAACATTGTCCAAGAAAGTTAGCCTTGAATGAGAAGAACCGGACATTTTTGTGAAAATATACTACAGGCCGTAATAAACGTAATATATTTCTTCTTTATCTTGCGGAACGTGTGGTTTATGTAGGTATGACTCATATACCCACACGCCATTTCCTCTAAGAAATAAATATAAACTAAGGATACCTAGATCGTAGATACCACAATGTGTGTTCGTTGAAAAAGCATATGTTTTCTCAATACCATCCGTAACGCAGTCTTATCTATTATTTTTTACGTTTTTCACAAAAATTTGATCCAAACATATTTCTTCTAGTCATTCCCTAAATTCAAGATTTTTTATTATTTTGCTTGACACTGCGCCACCGTTTTCACTGACAATGGTCGCAAGTTGACTAATTCCCACAATACCTCACGAGTCTGATTACAATCAGCAAAATCTCGTTCAAAGTAAAACAGTACAACTGTCCATTGAAAGCATCCAGTTAATGTCCACAGCCGTAACCAGTCAACCAGTGAAACGTACATAATCGACACAGTAGCTTTCAGACCAAACAACAGTTCACACTTCTATTCTAACGAGAGTGCACATTTAAGCCGCAAAGCCGTATTTTAATTGCGGCTTAAAGCTATTCCGTTTTTCTGGGTACTGCGACGAGATAAGGAAAACTCTGTTATATAATTGCTTTGTTTTTATTCTTGAAATAAAATTTCCGCAAAAAGATTTATTTTGGAGAGAGAATTCACAAGTGCAAGTTCTAAAACGATTTATTTTGAATGCTACTTCTACGCTAAGAACTAATTATGAGTGGCGGTGGTACCTTTCAAAACATAAAAAACGGGTACAATGTATTGTCTTACTCGACTCATTTAAAATACCCTAGTATTTGTTCGCCCAGGGAATTGAAACCCGAGACCTACGAGCATATTTTTAAAATGGCAAGTCTCATGACCACGAATTTAGTCGAATTAATTTTTAAATTGCTACTTGATTTAAGTAGATTATCCTTAAGTGCAATTAGTAGATATTGCTATGAAAGTTCATGTTTGAAATTGAACTTTTGCACTTTACGTAGTTTCTAGATAGTGCTTGAGAGGCCTCAGAAACTATTATGTGAAGTGCAGTTCTGGGAAACGATTAAAGTAGCTTCTTAGTGTTTAATGTTCTAGCATGTTCTTGATATGGAGTTTTAATCCTAAGGGAGGACTTTTTTAATTAGCTAGGTTGAGGTCCTACTTTCTATGTGGCCTGTGACATGGTCCATAGTCATTATGAAACTAAGTTCGTAAAGGAATCTAAAATAGAAATAAAAATGTGTGAGATTCAAATTTAGACAAATACAATCTTATTAAAAAAGAACAAACATCCAAATGTTATAATAAAACAATAACAACTCCCTATATACCAAACAATAATATTCTTCACATCCAGAAAAAACATCACTCCATATTTTAAGCTCAGTACGCTGTACAAAGAAACTTTATGTTATGTACTTCTAAGGAACAGTTTTACATACTTCGTCAAAGGAAACAGGAATATGAAATAAACCTTATTACATATTTGTCTCCTAACTTTGCCGACGTTTCGGTTCTTATCTTCTTTTATAAACCTTTGTGTTATACGAGTATAATTCTTACCGTGTTTTGTGTTGTGACGAAACAATTACATTCACACTGAGGAAGAAAATTCGGAAATACTATTTCTCTTCCATGTTTTGAAAATAAATTGTCTACGTACCCTTGCGAGAATCACGTGTCCTGACCATCTGAAATAGAAATTTATTAGTCAATATTTTATCAGAAAATTATGTGCATAATTGTTGTAAATATTTCTATAAGTACTAGTGAAAAGCGAAGTCTACAAAACAAAGAAGTTTCATAAAAGAACGTCATACTTTGCAAAGTAACTTCAAGTCTTAAAACGGAACTTAGTGTCAAAAAACTTGAAAAGATTCTCCACAAAGTTGGAAGGAAACCGCCAGTAATTCACTAAAATTGTATACCGGCAACTTAGTTATGCAATCCTCAACTGTTCTCAGTGCTAAATCCCCTCTTAAACTGTCGTTTACTGTTTCACCTAAGTAAGCCGTTTTCAGTCGTGAATTCAAGACAGTAAACCGCCAACTTCTTAGAGAATTTTCTTTAAAAACAAAAGTTTTTATGGCAGCACTAATGTTTTCAAACTTAGCTGCACTCTATTAAGAGTTTGTCAGCGGTCTTTGTGAAAAATATTGTTTTAAAGTTACTTTGCTCGCATTTTAACAGCAAATTTAGCATAGAAATAATGTAAAACACTGGCGTATATTAAGTTTCTCAAGTGGCTTGGAGCAGCAGCCAGCTTACGGCAACCACGTCTAGTACAATCTTGTTTAAAAATTAAGACATATAGAGGAACATATGTATAAATAATGTATGAGCACCAAAATTTTTGTGACAAAAAAAACATTTTTCTTTTGTTGTCGGGTGTCTTATTTTTTAAGGATACAAAAAGTGTCACATTTGTAAGATTTAGACAGTATTCTTGTTTTCTATTTAATAATTTTAACCAAAGTACTCGCAACTTTTCGTATCTATTTTAAGTGTGACATGCGTTTAAATTATAACAATGAGTTCGAATCACAACCAAACATTATTTTTAGTATCAAATATCCTGCTTCGTAATTTATGGAGGTCAGACGACTGACGACTCTACGATAAGTAGAAGAAATCTAGAATAAAATTAGTCTGGACATCGACCTTACATACTTGAAGAAAGTTTGTGCCAACGAACTTATTATCTTTTATTTGAGAGAAAACTTGGCTCGATTTATTTCATTTATGGTTTTGGTTGGACAAGTTACTTCAGAATTCAGAACCAAGTAACTCAATGCCTGACAGACATTGCACATTAAAGAAGACAGTAGGTCGTTGGCTGGCTTAGGTACATTAGACAGGTATATTTCTTATTGCATGACAACTCTCATATCTGTTATACCAAAATGATCTTGATCTACGCGCTTTTTAAGGTAAAGGATAGAAAAAATCATTGAGTTAATAGAAAGACTGTTCGTGTTTGTAGACATTATTTCGTCAATTGGCTATAAGCTGATAAAAATAGCACACGTAAGTGATAGTTTATACTTTTCTTTACAATGTTTATAACGTAAAATCTTACTACGCCAAAGAGGTCGCAGACTGAAGCCGGTACCAGATACTTTCCGCGTGACATGAATTTACTTAAACAAAGTTACGAACAAAAGCCAATACTGTGCACGCGTCTCGAGAAAATTACAGTTTGCATTTCCGAAAATTTACGATAATTCCCGTACGGCACAATTGATATCGTACTGTAAAACTTGACACATTAACACAGATTCAGTCGGCGACAGATTTACATTGTTATTTAATAAATATGTCAAACGTGAACGTGCTAACGAAGTACTCGATTCAGTGTTAACAAATGTACTCGTAAGTTTAATGACTGTCAACTGATGGGACAATAATTTTGTACATTTCAGATAGTGAGGGCTCTTAACCGTTGTCGATGCAACGTGAAGTCATGCGATGCAATCCCGTGACCCAATATAACATGCGAAGGGAACGCAAACGAGAGAATCGTTTTAATGTACTTTTAAATTACTTTTAATGTAACGGCTTACCATTTTATTATTCGAATAAAAGAAGGACCACAAGATCAGAATGACGATGATCTATTACATGAGCCTGACTGAAGACCCCTCTTCGTTTCACTTCTTCAATTCAACCTATACTTATAAATTTGATCAATAATTCAATTTCCATATAATATATTATTTCGTATTTTAACTCCACTTTTTCATATTCTCCTTGTTTCAAATTCTACTTAATAACATTTCATATCCGGCTTTGTCATCAATTCTACATACAGCGAATATCTAACAAAAAACTGTGTCAAACTGCAACAGAACGCATCGGATTTTTCAATAACCGGGACATGGTACAAGCACTATTACTCTATTATTTTCCCGTGTCAACGACCACTGAATGCCTGCGCACGTCACATTTTAACACTACAATAGTGTTGTACAAAAGCTATTCGCAGTTTGCGGGATGCACGGCCGATTTTTCGCACGGTTCACTGTTTTCATAAACGCTTTAGATGAATTTATGGGAACATATTTTTGCTTGTTAAGTAATAAAAATCGGCGAATAAGTTATCACTAGTACAATTCTCACATAGGTTTTAAAAGGATAATACGCCATTTTTTGTGTTTCATAAAGGTATTGATTATAAGTTACACGTCATTGAATAGCTATCAGTATTAATATTATAAGTATAATTTTGTTATGAATATCGTTCAATCGTCAAACACGTCAAGCGATCGAATGTATCGAAGTTAATTTTAGCGCTTAGTGTCTCATCTAAAGAACTTAAACTAGATTTTGTCACTCAGTTAATCGGTCTATTATTATAACGATAAAATCGCTTCAATAATAAACAGTCATCACTCCATTGTGTGAAACAAAGTTCCGTTCCCGAGCGTGATTAGCATAATTATCCAAAACTGGCATTTGACGTCACTCGCAGCTAATTATAAACGCGACAGTGATTGAACAGTTTTGTTAACGTAGACTCCTTCAGTCTATTTAAGGAAATGCTGAGATTTGAAGATGACACTGACGATTTGTTGCTCTAATAAGATTTGGGAAAAGTCAACCCTGATTGAGTTGAAAGGGCACGGGAAGTAAAAAGCGCATAGAAGAGCAATATATTTTCATACTGTTATAAAATAATGAACATTAGTTGTTCATTATTTTATAACATTATATAACATTACCCATCCGACGTTTGTTCATGCAAGATTTAACATTGTGCTAGATCATGCTGCGAAATACGTCACATGAGACGTTTGTCACTCTGCTGAAACTCCGGGTATATTCCAGCAATAAAATAACAAGACGGCAGTATACAAATAAAAAATTACAGAAAAATGAAGCTTAAAAATTTCAACTACATTTGAGAAGCGTCACAATGCAATATTGTATCCACGCGTCTTGAATTCAAAGCCTTTTCGCCCACATATGAAGTCCGTAATAAAGTTATATTCTAGCTAATAGGTGACAAGAGATGGGGACGGATTATATTGGGCCGAGACCGTGGGGTGAATGAAAGTCACGTCCCAGCCAATGACCAGGATTGAGTTTCCAGTCTCGACGTTTGTTCAGACTAAGCTTGAAGTATGTCTTTGTACACTTTAAAATAAAAGTATCATTGTAGTTTATTTTTAAAATACAACAGCTAGAACTAAGTAAATTTGAGTGTTCAAAACTTTACTAAAATTTAAAATACGGGAATCGATTATTCGACCAGCAACTATAAGGCTCCCTGTGACACGCGAATTCTGGTTCTGGATTGGAAGTAAATCCATGAACTTTGCTACATCAAGAATTATGTTAGGACAACGCTAACAAGAATTTAATCCGGTCTTGATTTAACATCAAAAATATAATATTTCTTAAAACAAGACTGACTAAAAAAACAATAGAAAATTATCCTTTATATGAATAAGTACCTCATGATGTTAGAAGAATTTGAAGAGAGTCTTCATTAAAGAATTAGATTTAAGTACGAAAACACAATAGAAACTTAATTAGTCTTTGTTTCCACATGAACTAAGTTGCGAGTGATGGTCAGTGGGTGTTATGAAAATAATTGTTCAACCAATATGCTATACGCGTCAATTCAAATCGCGTCGCGCTTAGTTGAACCGCCAACCGCAAATTAGAGCACTCGGTTGTCGTACTAATATAATACATATTGCTAATTACATATTCATTTTAATGAATAGAATATACTTTAATGGAACGTTATTTTATTAATAGTTTTACAAGACGGCTTATTAGCCTAAATAGATTAATTTTGTGCGTTTTGTTGGTTTTTTCAAACTTTTATAATGCAAGACTAAGCATAAATATTACAAAACCTAGGTAATTGTAACGTGAACTTTGCAATTCCCGTATTTACGAAAGTTTATGAGATCGAGCATTTTATTTTAATTGCTTGATGTTTTTGCATAGACTACAAGCAAGTTATCAGATAAACTTCCACATGAAAGAAAGAATACAAATGAAGACAAAATAAAACAATAAAATGCACATTTTATAACTATTCAAAACTATACGACAAATCCACGTACCAAATTGGCGCGTAGCTTCGCAAAGTAAAATGGATATAACATTGAAAATGTTCCAACATGCATTTCACTTCATTTTAAAAACATAGCAGCATAATTATGCAGTGTTTCCCTTGTTGACAATGAAGTCGTCGACACGTGAACGATTCAACAAAGAAACTAAGACCAAACTAATTCTATGGCTACTTAAAATACAGAGCATTCCCTTACACAACAGACATATTAAAGTTAATACGACTATTTAAACAAATGTGAGTTTTGTAAAGACCTTCAGTGCATCCGAGGTAAATGACACCATTGGGAACAATAAGTGCAATAAGAGAATGCTCATTGAATCTAGGACAAGGTCCGATGTTCAACGAGTCACGAGTCGACTGCATACCAAAATGTACGAAGTAATTTCTCAAAAGTTAAAGATTTTTCTCTTGCATTTACTTGGAAATCTCCTTGTTTGGAAGAGACGCAGTTTTTAAACAAACTTTTAGTTGTGAAATTCGGAATTGGAATAGGTCATATTTTTTTATGAATAATAAATACAATAAATGATCATTGATCGTACGTTACTACGAATTTACGCTAATCGTATAGTCAATTAAGAAAATTAAAAATAGTACATAGTACAATCACACTTAATTTCTGTCATACTGACGATTGACATTCGTTTGCAGATTCAAATAAAAGCTTGTATAAAAGTCCACGTCGACTTATTATGTATTTAATGGCAGGTAAAGATCCCTAATGGACTGCTAAAACAGTCCTATTATAATATCATGACGGAATATATGAAAAAATAATCTCATACGATCCCTTCCCGAGACCCGGAAAAAGCGTCCAAAAAACAAAAGATAGCAACTTCATAAAAGTAGCTTACCGTAAATATTTTACGAGTGTTGCCCATAAAAATTAAACGGGTGACTCAAAAATACGGGCCATATGAAAGAAATGAGTCGTTACGTTTCGAAGCAATGGGACGAACCCTGTCATTACTTATTTAAAGCTGTTGTATCTCTTAACCCGGCTTTAGGTACCGTTTCGGCTTATGTAAAAGGGTAAATATGAGAAATATATTGTAATAGTGACATTAGTTATATCATGAAAGGAAAGGAGATAAGAGCTTCGTCGGACACGCTATAAAAGGTTGTGTATATTTTTTTATGCAGACTCTCAATTATGTACGCATTGTCTTTGTATCATCTGTTTATGGCTAAGCCTTACATCATGACGAAAAGATTAACTATTGTCTTCCGATAAATAATATCATTAAACAATGTTCACTTCTAAAGGGGTGATCACCAGCTGCTAAATTTCACATGATTCATGAGTGAAGGTAACGTAGTAACAATCTCCACCTTATTATACCTAATCAATTATGGATTGGAACTCGATGCAGAGCTTCTGCATTGACTATTGCTGTCTTTAAACTGTCACTCTATAGTATATTAAAGAGAGATCGTATGCATGTGCGTGTCGTGGAATAGAGTTTAAATTTGTGCAAAGATCACTTGTTCTAAGCTCATCGGTTTAAAAGTCATCCGCGCAATTTTAGATATGTATATATGAAGAGGACGCGGGTTTTAAGTGACCTTTTAAAAGAGGTTTATGAATAAACAAGGCTTAAAAAATAAATTAACCAATGATCAAATCATTGAGAAAGTCATTGACCAAATTACTAACCTATTCATTAAAACCAATACTAAAAGTTCTATTTAACAATACTGCATATTGAAATCTAGTTCGGTCATGTACAAAGGTGCTCACTACTAAAGCCTTCTCGTACAGATAGAACCAAGTATAATTGTTCCAGATTTGCAACTACGTGCCTCATAGTGCACTGGTCGTGTTAATATTGCCTTTGTCTTAAGGTACGAACGTTTAGTTGCAGATTGAGGGGAATTGGACGAAGTGAAATTTATAGGTATGCTTCTAAGTAAAGGATTGGTACTATTGAAATTGAGGATATCTGAATGTAAGAACCATTTCTGAGTATGGTGATTTGCAGTCTGATAAACTGGCCGCTTAAACCTAAAAAATTAAGAAAAAATATTCGACTGATTGGAACACCACTTGATAATATTCTGACGAGTATTACTTAATTATCAGTGTCCTTTTCTACTTACATAAACCTTTTTTTGCATTAAGCGTTAACATATTTTATTAGGCTAATTCTATTTAAACATGTCACAGGTGGAGACGCAGAACCCATAATTAAAATGACCTATGGCCACCTTTATCGTGACCTTCGTAATATTACCAATCTTTTTGAAAAAGCTTACTTCGAGAACTTATCAAAGCATATTGGAAACCATTTCAAAGATAACTAAACTATGTAATAAAATGTACAAAGCTTTCATATCGGCTCTAGTAGTCTTGTAAGCACGAGATTTTCGATATAAAAAGGCTAATCTACCTTTCAGCAAAGAAATTACTTTGAATAGATACCACACTATAAAGGGCAGATATATGAGTCTAAGATTACGCTATCGTGTTATTGTGATGAATATGTTCTAAGTATATTCTAAGTAGTTTTATCGGCTATTTTTAAGACAACATTAAATACAATAGGTCCGATTTTTTATGATCAATAATAATTAATTATAAGAAGCATTAGTAAAAAAAATGTTGGCTTTTTTACAGATACCCAATTATAATCGAAATACTGTCTGTCGAAATGCAATAATTAAAAGATAAAAAGAATCCACCCTTTACAATCCATTTAACCTATCGTACTTAAATTGTTTATTTTCGCTACCTGGCCACATAAATAAACGTATTATGGAAATATCAACAATTAAAATGAAAGAACATGTTCGTCAGTCGCATTTAAAATGAAGTCGTAAAATATTTTATACCTATCCGCAATTATTTTGTCTGTGTACATTTCAAATAAAATTATCAATTCTAGCTCAAAAAATATTATCTAAATGACTTAGTCCTCACCACTTACTACAGATCTTATCTTACAGCACTAAAGTTAATCCTAGGCCTATTTCAGACCTACTTCTGGCTTTATTAAATGTTAGCCCGCATCCTTTTATCTCTCGAAATTATCTCGGGTTTACCTGGATTTTCATTACTCTGTGTGTATCTCTGTACGTAGGTGCGTACTAAATGAAAATTATGGTTATACTGGTGTAAACGTAATGGTGTTGGGTGGAGGCCTTTTTCCGCCATGAGTTAGAACTTGATCCTCGTAATCACACATACACGCGTTTATGCTTGTACTTATTTTCTAGGTTATATTTTCCATGAGAAAATTACGGAGACAAATTAATAAGTTATAAGAATGTCAAGTATTTCCACGTGGCAACAGTGACAATAATGCTTCAATATGGAATATATTGCGTCGAATATCAACAGTAAAATAATTCTGTTGTAATATTGTCGACACCTTTGGTTTCAATCCCAAAATCTGATTCAGCAGTTCAATACATTTACCAAAATATAAACTGTTCCTAATACACCCATTTCATAACACAAATGTCACTTGTCCAAGAAACATTATTTTCGCTATTCGCCTTTTATTCTCTTTGAAACTCCAACTAAGCGTACCTTCACATAATATTCCACATGATTGGACATACCTAAGGTCTGAACTAACAAAAAACGTAGTAACTAGGCCGAAATAAAAAAATGTACCTAAAGAAACGCTTTTACAAAAAGAGCTGTGACAACAATTGTCTCTTTCAGATTAAATTGAAAAAAGAGGGAGGGACGATAGTAATCGTGTTGTTGCTAAAAATAGAAACACTTCAGTTGGAGTAGATGGACCTTGTAGACGTTCCACAGAATCATTAGTTGTGTGATTTAGGAAGCGTCCAAATCGTAAGTTATGTTAGGGGATTCGCTTGTCTCAGATTTTTTTAGACAATGATGCAACGAAAGCGTTTTTTCGTGGTTGCTTTGAAAGACTTCGCTGAAATAAAGATCAAACTGATGGTTATAATTTCTTCTATTATATTTTACAAACGAATTTTCAGATTGTAGAGCTGGCCTAAGCTGAGCATAGCAGTGAAATTGTCGTCATCTAAGCTAAATCAATGTAATAATATTTGTTGGTTTGTTCTTCTTAACTTTTACCAACAATTGTTTGAACGCTAGAAAGTATCGTAATTTTCATACGAACTGAACTGAATTTACTTCCCCCTGCAAACACAACACTGCAACACGGGTGGCGCAGCAATAAACCTGGTCGTATCGCCAAGCAACTAAAATCAAATTATAAAAGCGATAATTTCCATTACAAATTATACAAAGCAAAGCGTTTAATGTTCATAGTATTTCTGTAACATGCATACTGCGCGACTGATTACAAACTTAAATGCAATCGATTTCACACGTCACGGTGCAACTAATTCTCTACAGCGATTCAACCAGTTTCGAACTAAAATGCAACTAATTTGTGACTGCGATGCGTAGCCAATTTAACGTTTTATGTTGACTATTCTTTAGTTTTGTCCCAAAATAATTTGTTATGCCAAGCATGGAAATTAAGACATGACATAACTTTGTTGGCAGTTGTTCAAGTCACGAGTTCTTCATGGGTGAACAAGTGAAATATTCTACTCTTTTCAAACAAATCGTGATAAGCTCCGGTTGGAGATAGACTATTTATATGATTCAGAAACTTCAAGATGCCAAACCAAGCCAAAAGAAGTTGTAAATGTGGAAGACAATTTGGCTAAACCAAAATAAACATTCATTTCATATTTCAATGAGATTTAGGATCTTGTGAACTCCGTGTTAATCTTAAAAACCTAGTACATCCTTTCAAAGTATAAATAATCATCTTGCTATATTTTATTTAAACACAAATGGGATCAACAAACAATAGAAGCTAGTTGCAGTTTTATAATGGTTTATTAAAGAAGTATAAGCCAATAATTGCCCTTCTCTAACAAAAACAAACATAATATCAATGCATATTAATGATGGAATCTCATGGCAATAACAGAGACTAATGTTTTAGAGGGTCATTGTTTTGCCATTAAGTAATCCGACTCTGCTAATCGTTTATTAATGGATCAATGCAGCTAGCTCATATGCAATTCAAATTTATGCAAATTTTAGACCTTAGGCAGCAGATACGAATTCACGTGAATAGTTTTGAACCTGCAAAGGTTAAGTAAATCATAGACATTGAAATAATAAAGGTAATGAAAGCAAAAACAATGATCGGGGAATAAGATACCGTGACATGGGAATTAAGTTTCATAATAAATCAGTTTACTGTCTGGTTTACTGTCCGTACCGGTATTTATAGATATTAAATGTTGTTATAAAAATAAAATGTCTTTTCGAAAATAGTTAATAGAAACCTCCAAAAAGTAGAGAAGTAGAGAGCTCTCCTATACGGGCTACACTAAACATATAAAATAAACAATAATTTACACACTACACTAAGCAATAATTTGTTCTATCATCAAGCAATTTTAGCCAATTGTATAGTACAGTGTAATTGTATAGTGAACTAATCACATGTAAAGCGGGATCGTAACGTGTATCACAAAAACAAATTTCGTATGCACTTTAAAATGAAAACACTACATATTTTGACGATATAAATGCGATATGATCGAAAGTTCTCTGTAACCACTTAATTTAGAACAACTACCTACTTTAATTTTACGAGTGTAACAACCATATCCATATTATCCATTAAACATTTTTATCATTATGGTACAACATGTGCTAGCTTAAGTATCAATGGTGAATGTCATCGCCCCTCTAATACAATCTAACAAGATAAGTGATCTATTTATAGATCCGATGCATTTGTTTCAGAAAATGTCTGCTCGTTTGATCAGTCTCAATACCATAAGGGCACAACTCCGACAAAATGACCACTGTTTTGTGGCCTTTTCACTCGTGTATGTTATTCAGGTAAAATCACTTTACCAAATCTCCCTAACGATTGAAATTATTTATATCCAGATAATCCTTAAACTACCAACCATAATCCGTAATCCGTAGACCGTTCTGATTAACGAACTGAAAAAATTATATTGAAGCTTTTATTTTAGTTTTATTATAAACTGTTTTTACAGATTTTGGAAATTAAATTGTAACGATGGGATTACCCGTTAAGTTACTATCTAGTCAACAGTTTTTACAATTTTTATTCTTATAGGGAAAGGCTTCGTCGCTAACATTCCAACGCTCTGTTCAGTGCGATAAATAAATTGCTGATATACTACGTACTTATCTCATTTCGAAAAGGACATCATGTCTATTTATCTAATATATATAATATAATTATTATGAAAAACGTAAAACAATTCATACTAACTTAAAGTTGCGTGCAAAATCTTTTGTCTTATCTCGCACAAGTTCCCAAGTTCAAGGTGAAGGCAACACAGATAGAAACAGAATTTATTCATTAAAACTCGTCCCGTTGTACAATTGCACTTTGCGGAACACCGCGGTACCGCGTTTATTATTTAAACCCGTGACGGGAATACGCGAATACATTTAGTTGTATGAATCTCTATAGTTAGAATGAGGTTTAGATGTTCTGGAATTTCCAGTGACTTGTATGGATAGGACATGCTATAAGCTTGCTTATAAATAGCTAGCTTGGTTTATTTAGCAGAATTGTCTAGCGGTTAACAACTAGAGTGTTTTCCGAATCATTTTTTAATGTTCTGCACACACAAATGTAAGACATATTAGACCATAAAAAGAAGAAAGAAATAGATTATTCTAAAAATCGTGTATTGTAAATCCATCGACCTTTTTGACCAAATGATTAGTTAACCTACATTTCAGAAAACTTTAGTATCTAATTTATTCGGAGGACTAAATAATTTAAGTTCCTTTGAAGAAACCAAGCCTTGACCCTAGTGTTAAACTAATTTTTATAGTAGAATACCTAAATACGTCAGAAATCTTCCAAAGCAGACTAAATCTGTACTGCAATATTGTCTCACTAGTCTACGTCACGATTTCCATTCCGCCTCAGAAACTCCTGACTGCTTATCGGTTCACGAGTAAAGACAACAACTAAGAGAAACATACCACTAAGTGTTCAACCGTCTATAGCGTAACTTCGACCAGCGCTGGCTTTAGCCTAACTTAAAGGTGAATGCTTAAACTATCGAAATTGTCGATACAGCGCTGGATGGACAACTCGGCCGTACAACTTGATTGTACTCGACTCGATATTGTCAGATAAATTTCCTGGTTAGAGCCTTAAATGAGTGTTGACTGTGTTTAGCAATGATATGTCTCATTAAAAGAGTAAATTTTGAATGAAACTGGTACATTGATTATAAAATCGGAGCTTAATCATTTTTAGAGTGAAATTTAAATTATTGACAGAATCAATTGCAGGAATAGAGATGTAATTGAAATACAATTTTATCCATTATTTAGTATATCTGAAACTCCCTTACGACATTTAACAAATCCGTTATAATTACATAAGATTTAAAATATACTACTTTAAAAAACGAATCGGTCGGGTCGAGACTCTTGCCTAGTGGGACTGTAACGATTTAATAAAGAAAATGAATACAGACAGTAACCTAGTTCACATACAGGAATACAAGCATTACCTACATTTAAGTAAAGCTAAGATACCCACCTACTAAATTTACGGAATCTTAACGACTTCATTTATCACGACAGGTGGTTCGCGAAGGCTATTCTAGGTACAATCTGCAATCTAAACAGCCTGTGTGGGTTTCACCTAATGCAAAACTGAGAGGTGTTTAGCTTAATAGTGAGTTCATTTCGACACCTGGCTTTTAAGGTCAAGCACACACGTGCGACATGCATCGATAGAGTAATACAGATTTTATAAAAACGTCTATAGATATAGAATTCCGTTTTTATATGATATCCACACGAAACGTTACTTATCTCGTTGCCTGCTTCATGGGATGTACATTTTAAATGGCGAAATCCTAGTCATAGTCTTAGCATTTTTTTTTTACTTTATCTATAAAGTAAAAAAAAAATGCTAAACGTAATAAGCGAATCGATACTTATTCAAAAGTAGTGAAACCGAGACTTAATCAAATTTTTTGTCTGTTATAATCCTATTAGATTAGGCACAGCCTAAATCAACTAGAGACTGACTAAGGTTTAACGAAACTAAATTCAATAACGTTTGTCAAATATTCGTTTCTAAGACTCGATTAGTCGAGTTCTAGTTTTTATGCAAATATTGTGATTCCATCGATTTTATTCCTAACTAGCAGCCACCCGCAACCTCATCAGATTGGCTTTTAATTTCCAGCTCCCTTCTGGTTATTCATAGCGTTATTATTAAAAGGACTAATTAACACAGAAAAAGTTCCTGAGATAGCGCATTGAAACAACAAATCTTCAGCTTTATATGAATATAAAATATGTTATGAGTACAATATAACTTTGTCTGCACTAGGTCTAAGTCTTATTAAGTCAGATGTGATAAATAACTTCCTTTCCTCCAAAACTGGAATAAAACTAACCTCAAAATTGGAATTTATTCTTTGTTTGGCGATTTTTATTAATAAAATATGGACGTGCGTGGTATTTATGAAATTCGCTTGGTATCTCAATAAAAATCTAAATAAAGAACTAGGCATGCGAAATATTTAGTGACACAAAAACTTTTCTAACAATTGATTTGAATTTATTCGAATATAATATTATACAGGTATGGTATTGTGATGGACAAAAAATAAGAGACATATTATATTTTATCTTAAAAATGTATTATTAGAAACTAGCGGACTGGCACGACATTGCCCGGGTATAGTATTATTTCATCCTGTTTATTCCATTTTCACTGAGAATTTTGATCCCATACAAACCTTTTCTCGATAAAAAGAATTATCCAATTTAGTTTAGTTGATCAAAAGTCATGCGTTTTTGAGCAATCTTGAAAATTTATTAATTCATTTAATTACTACCAGAAGTAAACTTACATTAACATTTTAGAATTAAGTTAAGATGGAAGTATGGATCAGACAAGGTCAAAAGTTTATGATTAAGGAACTAACTCATGATTTATGACACAACCACGTTTTAAAGATCTATCTATCTTATAATTTAATTAAAATCTTAAATTTTAGTAAAACGTTGTTGTGTAGATATAAAAAAAAATATTTTCGTTTATGATTGCGCTTTAATAGCTTTTATACATTTTTAATATTAGATCGGTGCATACATTTCACGAATTTTACAGTGATAATGCTCCCTTTATATATTTTGTGTGTCGTATACGACAAAGAGTCTATTACATTTATGGAAACTTAAATAGAATGTTCGTATCTTAAAATATCTCATTAATAAAAAGGCTTTTCTTGCTCAATATCTTTACTAAGATTGTAGTCTTAACCTTAACATTTGACAAAAGGTACTATATCAGTACACAATACATTAATATTATCTATATAAAACTGTAACCGATCGATCACCGTAGTTTAGCGAAGCTGTGCGTGATCGGTCCCAGGATAGGGTGTACAAACTTTCACGTTAAAGTTTCAATAACTGTTGTCAAAGGCACATCTGCTACAGACACAATGCGTCTAAAATCTTCATGAATTGTAGCGCGATTCTCTACATTCGGTACTAGTATCAAATGTTTGACATTTAAAATGCACTGGAAAAATAGTTCCTACGACGCCCGTTAGAGGCGCTGATCAGATTTTTGTACCAAATTTCTCGATAGCTAGTCGTGGTTGTAAAGAATCGAGCTATTGCGCTAAACATACTAGTATATTGCATGTATAATAAAATAAATAAATTGCATATTTACTTTTATAAATCTGTATACTACTAAAGAATGCTATTGGAATAAAGCCAAAAATATTGTAGACTTAAAAGAAAAATGTTATTACATATAATTTTTAGGTCAAAGGCTTAGGTTACAAGTGTTATTACATTGCTGTAATTGATGTGAACATTAGTCAAACATATCAAATGAGAAATGCAGTATGATAATTGTGTGTCATTAAACAATTAGCATATGACCGCGGCCATGGTAGCGTAGTTTTAGTTACTGATAAAAACATATTATCAATATTAGCAAGTGGATCTAAAATGCACGTCGAAAATGTATATATACAACGGTTTTAAAATTTATATTTACGAATGTCCAAAATGCTTCCAAGTAAGTTAGTCTATCGACTCAGAACTTAATGATCTGAAAGCTATTTTGGTATAATGTTGATATATCGAGCGTGTTTGACATTCACTTCAAAGGACTAAAGCTTTAAGACTTTGTCGGAGATAGAACCAATAAAAACACATGCTTAAAATAACTTAAATCTTAGACAGTGGCGTTAAAAGAATCAGCAAATCTTCAAAATTTCGACACATTCTTTGTTCACTAAGAACCAGTCTGTGAGCGTCCAAATAAGAACGTATAAGACATCAAATGGGCTTAATAAATACAATGTACTAAATGACAGATGGCTGTGACCTAAATACAGACGTTTAATAAATTGTTATAGCCAATTTATTGTACGAGTCCACTCGTTGTTTGTCGAGTTGCTAAAAATACTCAAATAAATATTACTTGAAATGACAAAGAAAAGGAAAGTCTTAAGATTTTTGATTGAAAGACACGAGCGTAATTGACAGATTACATTCTAAATACTGTATAGAATAGTGAATTGGTACATATGTACATATATTTTGAGGAATAATTACACGGTTTTTGAATCAATTGGGTAGTAAAAGTTTCATCTCAAATGCTCAGACTGCGTAGCTTTTTTCGTAAATAATCTTGAAATTGTAATTAGACACTCATTTGATACCAACGAAATACAACATAGTGACGTCACTATGTCGTATTTCTATACAAAAATGTGTTTTTGATATTTCAGAAAGAGTAGCTGATTTGACTGGTAGGGCAACTACCCTTTTACGTAAGATTATATAAAACCGTCATAGAAATGTGGCTTTGTATGATATAATAACATTATAGTACTGTCATTCTATATAATATGTATTTATATATTACTGTCTATTAAGATAAATACCGTAATTTGGAGCATGAAGAAAGTCAACATAATAGTGCAAAGCCTGTAAAGGCAATGCAAACATGACGCATTCCGGGAAGTCCGATCTTACTGTTCAAAGTTGATGTAGAAATGTTGCGAATATGTGCTTATGGACGCTAGTTCCACGAAATAAAGTTTCTTAGTGAATGTCTTTTCAATACAATAAACCAACTAAATTGACTGAAATGAAATTACAAACAGAAAAGGAACGTATTAAATTCTAACAGTGGCGGTAAATAATAAATCCAAAATAGGACACAAACCGCGAGCCCTCAGCAAATTGAAGAGGAAGAAAATCTCAAATATTACTCAACAAAAACCTTGGACGAAAATTAAAAATAAATTTCCATATAAATTGAGTGACATTGACCTTAAAATATATTGTTATTACGATAGCTATAAGGAAAATAGTATTATTTACTTAAATACCTAACTCACAGTTCAATGAAGTGCTGACGTCATGTTTTCATTCTGCATTTGTATCCAATTTTGTCAATGACTTTGTAAGAATTCTCGTAAGTTTTCGTATGTCATCTCGCGAGACCACAAGTAAACAAGTTTTATTTCGAAATGTTGAGTATGAGACCTACATAACATATGTTTGCGGTAAAACTATTATTAATTTTCATTCATAACACCCACTATTTTCAATGAGTAATAATAAATAAAAATAAAAAATAAATAATAAAGGTTTTATTTTCCTCTTTTAAAGAAAAGTGACGTCACAATACATCCGAAGTTGTTTAACGACGTTCTACATAAAAGCAATTTAAAAAACATTTTTAAACATAAATTCCATATAACCTCGTTCAGAGACTATGGTCACCTTTGCATAATCGTATACGCCAATTTCGGCTAAAATGTGTTTTGATACTCTGATCCATCATTCGGTAAAATTAGGCCAGTCTAGTTTGATTGGATTCGAATTGGTCAAGGAATACGTATTATCTTAGCGTCAAATTAGTGTGTATCCCGCACGATGCTAGGGCAATCTGTACAGAGTCGCTTTTAGCATTTAATAGTGTAATCTGCATGCAATGTCAATCTGTTCAATTTGAAGGCACTATGCTTCGATTGCATACGGTTTAATATAAAATGTGTGTACCTATTAAGATGCGTTTGAAACCAATTTATGCAATTCATATATGTATTTACTATTTTAAATTATAAAAAAGGTATGTTTGTTTGTTATTCTTTAACACGGCATTAAAGATTTAGATAAAATTTGACAGGGTCATATTACAACCCTGGGCAAGAAAGAAGAACGACTCCTTTTGCCGAGTGGAACGGCAGAAATATATTACTTTTCAACACAGTTGAATGGACACGTCATAAGAATGTCCAAAACTGGTAATGCCAATACAATAACCATATAATAGCTCAAATGTAGTCCTTGAATTCAAGTATTGCAAACCATCTGAGTGCACAATGCACATTGCCAAAAAAGGCAATATTCATTTATTATATTCATTTTACGCCCGATACGGTGTTCTTAAGATAAGCTTATAAAATAGTGGATTTCATATTTTAAGAAATGATTTGATGGCAATTTTCAAACATTCTGTGACATAGTGATATCATGCTGATGAAGAATGCAGTAACACTTTTTATCGCACCTGCTCTATCCAGAATGCTAAAATATTAGGTGGTTCGTCACCTAATAATATTGCACAAGATCCTTAGTTACCTTAGACTGCCCAAGAAGCTTTATTAATAACTACTAAAAACTTTAAATTAGAGAAGATTGAACTGGAGAAAACAGATACAGACGAAATATTATTTGTTGAAATTGACCCAAATTTGTAATGAAAAATCCTTGAATACCTACCTAGTCTTGTAATCAGTCAAAATATAATACAACAAACATCACGATGAAGGATAGAGAACTTTATACAGACGTACAACCGAAATACATGAAAGCTTTCACAACGAATGAACTCGTTAATTATACAAAAGTAACTGAACAATACCAACTTCGTAATAGAGTTAGGCCTTTGGGGTTCACACCTAAACAAACTCTGTTTCGTGATCACTGCCAAAGGCTTCATAGCGAGACGTTTTGAACTGAACACAACATTACGCCCAGTTGGAACGATGCCAAAAAATACCACATTATAAATAGGATTATGCAATTAATGTGTTCACGTAAATCTTCAATTAAATCTTCTATCTTTAGAACGGGTTTACTTTCTTAAATGTATAACAAAAGAAGAAAATCTGAAAATCGATTTGTATTTTAAAGGAGCATTACGGAATTTTGCGATTCAGTCCCAAATTAGTTCTCCGTTATATACCTGTGTGGAGGTGTAAAGCATCTGAAATAGCATTTGCGAAAGCAGAGAATACAGGGTAAAAGCACAGCAGCTGCTACCAAGTAGGTAGGTACGTATCTAAATATATTTTTATAAAATCCATCCAAGTGCACAAACCCTATTAAGAACAGCCAACGGTGATAAATAAGAAAAAGTTAGTTCCTTAAAATAGACAAACTTTTCGCCATTTATTTCCCACTAATCCTCAAAAAAACTAAAAAGCTCTTAAGGCAAAGGCACAATTACGTAAAATTACTCTATATACTCACCTGTTTATAAAAAAGTTTATACATAAATTATTATTTCGAAGTACCCTCCATTACAAGGTCGTAAGTAAAATAGCTTACAAGAGAAACCTTACTTTGGTCACGTATTATTTTAATACCAAGCTTTTAAGTTAGCAGCATTATTCAGTTTTCTGAGAAATGGACGACCGCAAAACTTGTTTAAAAATAGTACTTTACTTTTTGCTGTATTGTGACAGACACGTTTTAAATAAAGGAATGACCGTTGAGTTATTATTCAGAACGAACTTAAAATAGAATTTTACTATTTTGTATATTTAGGTCCGTTAACAAGCTAGACACCTTGCCTCATATATTAATCAGATAGGCTCTAATCTCTATGACAACGAGAAAGAAAAAATCTTAACAAATTAAGTAATCGAACTAAATGTAACACATTTTGATACATGTACAGCTAGGGGCGGATCATACTATGTATATTGAGTACCATATTAAGAGAGAGAGATTTGGTTCTGAAGTCCACCTCGCTACCAAGTGTGGGTTTGGAGCATCCGTACCTCGATTCTGTACCACTATCGACTACCGACAACCGGCTAGCTATCGAAATTTTGACATTTAGAAATTACTGCCAAAATGTTTCCTACGACATCCGTCAGAGGCGCTGATCAGATTTTCATACAAAATTTCTCGATGACAGTTCGGTTGTCGGTAGTCGATAGTAGTAGAGAATCGAGGCGCTGATCAAAAAATTGTTCAAATAAAAAACAATACATCATACCGATGCTCTCAAAAAAGATAAGTTATTTTACCTAAACTTGCCATCAAAAGCCATATTTTTACTAGCGTACCTTAACAAATTCGGCAATCGCTTCACAATCCCGAATCACGAATAGCCTCAAAGGAAAGTTAGATTTATGAATATAAAAAAATCGTATTGAATAAATTTTTCGAACAACTGTTCTCCCTTCATACTGTTTTATTCATAGAATCAAATGTAAGGACGAGAAATCTTTATCTCTAAGAGTGTTGACTCCGATTTCGCTGTTATCAAGCGATTTAAATATTTATACAGGGTTTTGAATTTCCTTCAATCACAATGAAAAACTAAAGTACGTATAAAAATAAAACGCAGCGGTTTTGTTAGGTTTCGCGTTAGAAGCGTTCGTGGAATTGTTCTCAAAATGAAAAATATACAACCACATTTGAAGTGCAGTTTAGGATTTCAATAGTTTTTCAGCAATGATAAAATATATTCTGAATTTCAGTTCAAAACGATTCCTGGAATGTGTAACATTTGTGTGCCACTCAGGTGAGCAAATATCAGGTTTATTCTAAAACTATTTTTTTGTTAAATTTGTTCATTAAAAATTTGCACACATTTTTGCTTGTGTTTTTGGAGAATAATGAACATTTTCGTCAACTTTAAGTCTTATCGTTCGTCATCGGATCAGTTAAAGCAAAGTTAAAACACTTTACAGAGTTCATATTATAATTAAATATACAGAAAACATTCAATAAAAATTATCTTTATCATCATATTCATCATCGATAATTAAGTATGTACTTACGAATTTTATAATATCAAAAAACCAACGCATTTCGCCTTATCAATTTATTACACGGACTTTGAATCTTATAGGCATTATAAAAACAACATTCAAACAAAAGGAGAGATTTTTTCCACGACTCTACGACGACAAAAAATCTGTAAGTAACCACCAAAATACAAAACCTGTTTAATCTTCTCTCGTTACATTGTTCAAAGCATCATGCGTACAAACTTTGACAGAGTGTTAACGAACAAAATTAGATAGAACTAGCTTTATGACTTAGGTGTATAGATGAGAAAAAAGCAGTGGAAATGTGTAGGGATAGTAATAAATGGCATTTTTAGTCTCCACCTACCCTTATAGGAAAAAATGTAATTTTTTTGTGGGACTTAATGTCTAAAATTGGTTTGTATTATGAAAAATACAAAAGTAAATAATAAAACTAAATAGCACAAAAAAATAAGAAAATAAAAATAATAAAAGCCTTTTTATTTTTATCAATTTACGAAAAATACACTATAGTATACCAGTACGTCAGTCTGTAGCAACACAACTAACCAACCAAATTAGATAGAACCTTAACCCGTAAATATTCAGCTCAAGTTACGAGTAATAAAATTTGAGCTGAGCAATGTCAACCCTCACCTGACGAGGGAACTTATCGTAGTTCATTATTCAAGTGTTGACTAACTTGGAGCATAAACTTTCGTTTACGTGACGTATTCTTAAGTCCTGTTAGCTTTTGTGGTTTTAGTTCGTACAATGTTGCCAGGGCTGCTCCCGTGTCCTGGATTCGCCCTAGACGATTGGCGCTGTTTCGCTACCGGGATAAGTGAGCTGCATAAATCTACATCAGAAGCGGGTCGCTGGTTAAGACATCTTGGTGTTGTCATTCACGCAAGAAAAAGAAAGACATACGCAATAATAATACTTACGCTTGCATCTATCCTGTGCCTTTTAAATATACGACCATACGCCGTATTATGGACGCAGTTGTGTGTGCAGTGTTCTTTTTTTCACTTAGATTCGTTGGTAAAACAAAGATTCAAGTGCAATGTTGAGTTCCAGTTTCGCTCCTTTTCCGGGATTTTGAGATGAAAACCCTAGAGGTAGCTCATGTAATAAGCTCTGACAAACTGGTTCAGCGTGACAGCTATAAAATGTTCAATGCAATTTTACGTGCATATTTTAAAGCCAGCAACATTTCTCTACTGCACCTAACTCGACTCTGAGACTTGGGTTAGCTATCATATAAATTACTTCCTATTTTTGTCACCTCACGTAAACGAATTCAATACTACATTACATACAATTAAGACTGCAAAGTGCTTCTCTGGAATGCAAAGAACATAATACATTGTGATTAAATACAGGTACAACTACATATGATACTGCCACTTTATAATTAAACTAACTGACCCGCGCAACTTTGCTTGCGTCACATAAGAGAGAATGGGTCAACATTTTCCCCGTTTTTGTAACATATTTTACTGGTACTCTGCTTCTATTGGTCTTAGCCTTCCTCGATAAATGGGCTATCTATCTATCCAGTAATTTCTGAGATGAGCGCGTTCAAACGAACAAACAAACTCTTCAGCTTTATAATATTAGTATAGATTAAAACATAAAATGAGTAGAGCTTTGTACAATTCTGAACATCATAAAATCAGTAGTTGACGTAGCAGTAAAAAAAATCTGTGACTTAAAAGGAAACAATCCGCACTTGATTTGTGACTAATGAATGGAAATACTGTTTGTGCAACAGTGTCTCTTTAGAAAAAGAGAATCATACGATATTCATAGTTGTTAGGACTATTGAAACAACATTGCAGAAATAATCGGTGATATTTGAAGCAAAATTTTTCCCAAAAAGAAAGAGTGTTCGTAGCAGCTGGTAAATATGTGCAATAGGATGTATGAGTGCAAATGGAACAAAAAAGAACATAGCATTCATAGATTAGGATAGGAATAAGCGATAGGATATATCTTAGCATGCAACAAATACATCAAAAATCTATTATATATTATGTATGAACTGGATATAAAAATAATTGCGTGTCGCTTGGAGTCACTTAGCTAAAGTATCGCCGGAACACTCAAGTAGTAAAACACCACTTCTCCTACGGAAGTAATGGTAATGGACACTTGTTTTTTTAACCCTTACACGCAAAGATATGATAATAGTGAAGCATCATCAAGATTTAGATTCATAATAGAAAACTGAGAATTTAGTTTTGTTTGGTTTTTTGGTCGCGCCAATCTCAGGAACCACTTGATCGATTTTTTTTTGAATAGACCAATATTTAATGAAGACTAAGCTATGTACCATCACGCAATGACTAGTAGGAGTCGGAGTAGGAGTGGACTAGTAATAAAAGCAGAGAAAAAAGTAGTAGCGTCATGCAGTGATCACCTTAGCCAACTCAATGAAAAAAGTTTAATTATATTAAGGAATTAAGATTTTACTATAATTTTTAGTCATGGTCTCATGAATAACAAACTATTCATTAGATTTCCTCCCGTCTCATTTTATTTTTCTTTAATAAGCGCCTTAATCGTAAAGCTGACTCCTACAAGGTTTATTTTTCTCAATTAATTTAGATTAATTTACACACCTCTAAGTAAAAACAGAAGCAAAAATAATTTTATTATAATTGGCGTCCCTCGTAATCCGAAGGATGAGACGGAATTCGCAACAATTTTTCTTACGTTTTTATTACACGAACACCTTAAATTTAATAAATTAAACAGCAACTCACATTTTAAAATTTACTTTTAAATAAGTACCTTAGCAGTGCAAATTGTTGAAATGCTGTTTTACTAGTGTATGAATACAGAACTTTCATTGAACTGCTTTATTTTCATCAATTATTTAATTTTTCATCGATTTAACTCCAAGTAAGTTGTTTCCTTTTTCCATTTTCATTTTGTTATAACTATTACTTTAGTTACTGAAAAATGAAATCATATCTTCAAACATATGTTTAGGCTAACTTCAAAACCAATTAACTACCTAGTAGAGAAAATCAAAAGAAATTGAATAAACAGTCATAATAGCTCTGAAAAATACCATCCAGTTACGAGCGGAACCGCAGAGAAAGCTAAAACAATATTATTTTTAGCTCTTCGCTTCAAACTAATTAACACAGTTTACGTCAAAACTAGACTAGCTCCAGACGAGACATTAGTACAAGGTCGAAAATATATATTTAGACACATTTCTATGAAAAAGTGAAACATTCTGATCAAATTGAGTCTTCGTCTGTTACGTAAACGACTTTTTTTAAATAAGACTCCCACACGAATAGACGGTAGATGTCCAAATAAGTACAGCGTACTTTTAGACAGACGATTTTTTCCTCTTGGAACTCTTTCCATGGATACAAACAAATCATCGAGCCAAACGCTAGCGTATTTTTGTACACATGTAGTCTCCCAAATATGTGCTGACCAGAATAGCAACGATTTCACCAGGTAAGTTTTTATGGATCAGAATAATAATATATCATTTGCGGTACAGCAGCGGTAAAGAAACAGAATCTAGTGCCTGAGTTGAACAAATATACGAGCCAAAGTCACAAATTAATGACCCAAAGCAGCCATTACAATAATATATGGCACAAACCAGCGTCTAGAATCGAAACTGCAACATGGCGTAGCATACGACGATATCAATCATTACGAGGCGACATACACAGCATCTCATATTATCTTAATATAAGGAAATTGAAAAAAAGACACGAAACGTATAATTTTAATAATATAAAGATTCTTCTATACGCTCTTCAGTTATGATTGAAATGCGTAGCTTTGGTACGTTTTTGTTTTCCTTTGTGTAACTTATGAGAGGAGGAAAAGTGTATGACAGCAATTTCTTAAGTTAACTGAATACGTTCGTGATTTTACAGAAAAAATGTAATATAAAAAATACGACAACAACGAATCCTTTTTAAGGATGTACTCCTTATTTAGCACAAATTATCTTTGCATTCAACAAAAATAAAGTCGAAGCAGCTTGCGGACACTGCCAGTGCAATTAATGGATCAATCATTAAACTTACTTAGGTAAGGAAATGCATTATCAACCTATTATTATAAGGAAATACCAAGGTACCTACTTTATTTCATTTCATCACGTATTATTTTTTCTATAATAAGTTTTATTAGTCCTAATTTTCTTAACAATAAAACTTTAAAAACCTTCACATTAGCCCATATTTAAACATGGGACCTAGCATTCTTCAATCACACACTACACCGAAAGCCAAAACTATCCAGGCACATAAAAAAATATTTTAACCAGAGATGCAAATAAAATTACTTCACAAAATATTTATTTACAATGGTAACACTAACAATAATATGAAAATGTGAGAACACAATAGCGACCGTTACACAATGGACGTTACAAAATTGAAATAACAACAATCAGTTTGCAAAGATTGCAGTTATAACGAAGTGTATCAGCTTTTCATATTTTATTTTGAAAAAATACACTAAAGTAATAAAGTCTAAAGAGAACATATTTGCAACAAATAAATTAAATTCTAAGTAGATTGCGGTTTCAGAATTAAGTATGTTTATTTTTGAGTTTATGGAACTCTTTGTTGGTTTTTAATCTGTAATGCTTAGTTAAAATCCAATCGTGTAATAATATTCAGAATTAAAATTCAGTTTGATAAAACTTGCAGCGAGAATTTTACCCACTACATCATCATATGGCCAAGCTCCAGAATTTTACTAAGAACCTTTTTTGGTTGAATTAGATTTGAGTGAAACTAAGAAATTTTATTTAGATTATTTTCATTTACAGCCCTTATGCGATCACGCGCTAGATGGGAATCTAAAAGTACGACTTGACATAAGCTCGAACTGATTCAAGTCCGAATTCGAGTCTGTCGGGACGGGAGTAAGGCCACAGAAACAATAGCGAGCTGACGCAGTATATTCTGTATGGACCACCGCCGCTGTTGAATTTAAAATAAACACTCGATTCAAACCAGACCTAATAAAAATTTAATGATATTGTTATTGACACACATTTACATCGATCATATTACATCAGAAAATAAACTATAAATAGATCTGATTCGTAATTCGTAGTCACATCAAACAAAATATTCGATTACATTGGATAATAGACAAACTACTGAATAACAGCGACTTCCACAATATAGATCAGATATATTTCTGATAACGTAACGAAAATCTTCCTAGCTCTATATCTATTCTATAGGAATAGATTACCTGCATTGTAAGAGTAATAAATAGTTTTCAATATCAAGAGCCTTAAAGGTGACCACCACTAATTGACCCTAGTATGCTAATATCAGACATTAACTCACCTCATTGATAGGACACTCATTGCCAGCAATTAGACAACAATAAGTTAAATAATCTTATGACTGCTACAACTATTCGAAGTATTCCAAAAAGGCCTTCATCTTCATAAATACATCTTTACCTTCCTCCAAAACATCATAAACCAAACCTAATCAGCACATCGCATTTCCTAGAATCTACAACAACCAGTTTGAACGGAACAGTATTTTTTTTAAATACGTTACACGAACAACTGGCTAATGACATTGACCTTGTTTCGTTACGTCACTGTACACAGTCGCTGAGACCAGTCATCTTACGTCGAAGATATATTAATGTATTATTAATATTAGCGTCTGTAGAGGTTACTCAAAGATGTAATAACATGCGCCAAATATCTTTGTGTATCTTAATAAAGCAATTAAATTAAAACACGGGACTTAAGAGGGGAGGTGATGTCTATCCGTTCCATTACTAGCGGCTATGTTCAGTAAGACAAAGTTTGACGTGTAACGTTCACGATTGCGGATTATGACTTTTCGGCAACTATTCTAAAGGGCAGGTTATTTCAATTTCTGTAGGGATATTCCGAGTAGCAACCCATATTTTGGCAATGTGGCCAGAAAGTAGGCCCATTAACGTATGTGCCAAATTTCACTCTACACGGGAAAACTGGAACATAAATAAAGATTTCGTCTCAAAAAAATAGGAAAGACGACGACGAAGATGTTATTCTTAGTTGATAATAATTATACATTTCTACTTCCTGAATCGTTGAAACTCCTTATCAAAATAATACAGAGGACCTATGACCTTTAAATGATATTTTAATTGTACCCAGTACGCGATAAAACAAACAGATTAAATAAATGTCACGATGTAACGGAAGTCATTAACAAATTGGTCTGTTGAACAAATGAATAGCGTGGGAATCCAGCAATTCCCAAATTTTAGTCATTTTAAACTTTCAAATAACACTAAAATAGTCATACTAGTAATATACTATTTATATCAGGCCAAAAATGTTGCACTTAAATAATTTACTTACACATGAGAATCTGCCTAACCAATCTTTTTCGATGGCTAAACTGCTAGGACAAAGAGATACAATACACTTTTTCGGCTATGAACAATAACTATTTGGATAAACTATTGATCACTTTTAGTCAATAAAAATTAAATAGGCTACATTTACACGACCAGTATTTTATCTGTGAATCCTCCGGAGTACCTAGCGCAGCTATTATAATGAGTACAATAGTTAAAAATACGCATATAATAGAGTCAAAGATCATCAAGTTGAGATCATATTTCCGCGATATAATAACAGAATGCACCTGTTTCAGATTACCATCAATTATACACTTTATTAAATGGCTGTTATTTTCCTGTTCCATTGTATTTTTATGTTCCTCCGTAATACGGATATTAAAACAAAAGATATTTCTAAATAATAATAATTAATATTCATTATATAATAAATACATAAACTATTTACATAACAATAATAGCCATTCTTAATAAGAAATTGCTTCCAACATGTCTGCTAAATAATTAAATGGTTACGATATGAAGAAATTTTCCATAGAAACCTGCTGCTAAGGAAAATGTTTTTAATTTCCGAAATAATTCCTGGGAGAAACAGGTTTTTGTTAGTGTCCTATTCATAAAAACCTAGTTTCAGATTACTTTTATTGTAAACTTCTATATTTTTAAATGCCTTTGTCAGAATAATGGATTCAAGATTTTAAGATAGGTACTACATTTCTATTCAATTCGTAAGTTGGCTAACGAATTACAATCACAACGTACAATTTCATAGTTGAACGTATTTTAAATTGCAACCATTTTTACAAATTACATACAATTCTTTAACCAAATTCAAACAAAGGACTAGACTTTGTTCTCAGTCTATAGACAACTCTTTATTAACTGAATAATCTGATTAAATAACGTCTTCTCGTAGATCTTTAGTTGTAGTTATTCCCAAGAAGGGTGGACGTAAGGCTCGTTGTAAAAACATTAGTCAAATCCCCTTTACATTATGTTTCTGAGAAGAAAACGTGTTGTTTTATCACTTACCACAGGATAAGGACAAGAATAAAAACTTTTGTAAATATTCATTACATGTTATCTGTTCGCAATAAATTCAAAACCTACAAAACTAATTTTAATGCAGTTTAAATAGATAGATAAAGCGCTGCTCGAGGAAGACTTAATGCACATTATGTTAAGAGTTCGTGTAAAATCACTTTTAAAAAGGGCAAATACCCGGCATTTGTTAGAAGAATACTTTCAAGTCTCCAAGAATGCCACTGCGATGGTTGATTGTACGTGATTAAAATTAATGATGATCATTTATTTGGACGTATAACTGATGGGAGACACTACATCCAGGGGTTTCCTCAAATCATAGGGGAAAAGTTATGTGATCGTATAAATTATACGACATAGCTGTAAGTAGGTCGACAATCAAATAAAGAGCTCTCGAGGACGATATCAAATTTTATATCTTGTTTTGTTCTTAATAAGTCATTAATCTTTGAGTTGAGTAGTTTTATGACTTTATCGCAGTGTATTTTTAAATTAAAGTCACGAAATAATTAAAAATTATGGAAAATTTGTATTAGACAGTCTGTACAGTTAATTAGGCCGCAAAATTTGATTTATTTAAAAACTATTTTCTGTTCAAAAATATACCAGAATTAAATGCAATAAGGATTTTATAGTTACGATATTTTAGTATTAATTAACAAACGGCGATAGTTTAAAAACTTATACATCAGGATTAACGTAAGTTTGTGATAAGTTGCAAATTTTGCATTAGGTAAAAAAGGGATCAAAAATAAATTTATCAATCAATTCTATTTTGTATTATAAAGTAATATAGAACAATAAAAACAAATTAAACACGATACCATTTAGGTGTTGATTCACAATTCTCAGTAACAACTATTCAAAGAAAGTTGATAATAGGCTCAGTAAATACGATATCAAATATCGTTGTAACAGTTATGATTGATAAGCACTTCTCAATTTCAAGTAGTTGGAATTCATTACAGATAGTAATAGAGTATTGAAAGGTATTCAAAATAACATTGAAATCTAAGAGAGTCCTAAGCAGGTGAAAACAGAAATAGGAGATTTATTTTTTGTTTCGAGGCCTGCTGCTAGGTGTATTCGTTGGTTGACACCAAATAAGTGTGTATTTAATTCGGAGCCCTCTCACTCTTTGTCCCTTATTATAAATATATTTGTATAAAAAACCGCCAGATAAAAAGCTTAAGGTCGTTTATTTTGTATTTCTTTAAATAAAGTAGTAATTATTAGTACGTTGCGAAACGAGCAAAGAAGGTGTATTTCACACACCTTTGCCTACACCCTCCCGCAAAAAAGACTTGATGTTTTATACAAATATGGTTAAAAAATTCCAAAAATATTAGCAGAAAGAATCGAATAAAATAAGCACAAAGAAGTCTAAGAATATTGTTTAAAAATTTAAATGTAGTCTAAAGTCTAGACTGCGACGAAATATAAATATTAGCGAAAATATTATGATTTCTTCACAGACGTAACGGTTTATTCTCGTGTTCAGCGGTCATCTACACAGTGATATGACGAGAATACCGTTGTTTCAGACCACTATTATGTTTATGAATGGTCCGATGCTTTAATGGGCATAAACTTGACCGCTACCGCAGTGATATCTAGAATAATTTTGATTGCAAATATGTATGTCCAAGTTTTGAATGAGTCGTTTCAAAAACATTGGAACTGTTTTAGTCGAATTTTTGATGAAGTTTTTTGTACTAACTTGCATTGCATTTTCTCTGAAAATGATAAGAACCTTTTTCTAAATTCTAAGTGCGAAATAAACTTCGAAGTGCGAAATTCCTCTTTCATAAAAATATCCTTATGCACCTACATACTTTTAGAGCAAAAAAGCTAACTATAGTTCCAATTTCTTATAGGGATATATTCGCTTAGCCTTTGTTCCAAACTATGTTGGAGTCGGCTTCCAGTCTCACCGGATGTAGCTGGATACCAGTGTTTTACATGGAGCGACTGCCTATCTGACCTCCACAACCAAGTTACTTAGGTATTAACACGATACCCTTCGGTAAGACTGGTTGTCAGACTTTCAAGCTTCTGACTACTGTTAACGACTGTCAAAGATCTTCGAAAATGACAGCCGGGACCCACAATTTAACGTGCCTTCCGAAACACGGAGGAACTCGATATGTATAAGATGGTCACCCATCCACGGAACAACCTCGGCAAGCGTAGCTTAACCTCAGAGATCGATCCGTGCGGCTGTTGTAAACTAAGCCACGAGCTCCAATTTCTTATAGGGATGAATAAAAATATTTCAGCATTATAACGAACCAATTTTACCTCCTAAAATAGTCACCACATCACAAGAACCCCTAAGATTAACCAACAAAAAGCGCAAAACTATTCAAACTCGTCTTTTTACTGACAAAAATAACCTCACTCGATACTGGAGCTCCGGAACTACGGTTGGGTGGAGCTGCCCAGCAATTTAGTTCATCCCTTTTTTGCCAAGATCATTCGCGTATACAGCCGCGTATTGAGGAAGCACAAAAACTTGGGTCAGGCCCCTACAATCTGGGGCACAATCAACAATAACGACTCCTTGTATCCCCGTGTCACAGGTTCGGTTACGAGCTCGTAAAAACCGCGATATACTTGTTTAGCCTGTGATTGAAAGGAGAAATATTTTGTGTTATCGCTACCGTTATCAGAAGATGTAATTATGTATTGTAGGTTTACAGTTTTCATAGAATACGATATGGCAATGGTTTTTTTACACTTGTAAGTAAATATTTTCTCTTTACATTTAGGTATAACCTACTAAATCAATATAAAAACAAATTTAATGTTTAATTTATTATTAATAAATGAGTCAGTGTCTTATCAGACACGATAAAATGTAAGGTTATCGATTTTTGAACCAAATCCAATCTAGTTTTAGAGAAATAGCGATAACCTCATTGCTCAAAAAATAGCTAAATTAATAGTTCTTGATTAGATACAGTGGTACTTACTTTACATTCAATAACTTTAAAAGTGGTTAGGTACTTAATTATAATTAGATACCTAGATAGATTTAATTCAGATAGATAAACGGGTTGATAGACCTACATACTTAAAGACATCTTAACATTCACTCACTTAAGTAGCATAGAAAATGTTTCTTTCTCAGTTTTAGGTCGTACCTGCACCTGTTCGTTGTCTTTTGAGTAAGGGAAGAGAAAAAAAAATATACACTTACTACCCGCCTTCTTTATGTTGTTGATATTTCTCCTACAGTAAAGTAAATTTTAAGAAATATTCAATATTTAGTCAGCGTAACACTAACCAATGATTACTAGACGCGGGCTATCAATATTTTCTTTCCATTATAGTCCAAGGTTCAAGAATATTTAACATTATAAAGAGTTTAAACATGCTTCTAGTTGTAACTATCGCTGGTTTGGAGGGTAATTATCATTTTGACAAATAACATTACGAAACTGTAGCCGTTCACTGAAGTGTGTCAGACATTTAAAATGGTAATTTTGATTAAATAAATAGGTATTCATTTTATTCAAACACTACTGACACGAAAGAAAGTTGTAGTCACCTACATATTCTATCAACAAAATAATGGTTTACGAACGAAGGATGAATTACGAAGTATTTTTAAGAAATCTGCGATAATGACCTACAAATGCCGCTTATCATAGCATTATTAAAGTAATCTTATCGCGAAAAGACAACGTGTGATTCACGAACGGACGTGAAATGTGCAATGAACGTTGTACTTTACACTTCAATCGATCCAGTTCTTATGTTGATTCACGATAAACGTGGCTCAAATGTCACGACATAACAGATAACCTACACCGCTCAATTAAGATACCACTATTATTCAAAACACAACACATAAATCTACGATTCGTATGTAAATAAAGGTAGAAAACTTTTATCAAAATACTCACACAGCGCAAAACGCCGGCTAACTTGTAAATCCACTTGGTGACGTAAAACAACTTCACAACTTCTCAAACACAAAAAGTGACACTGCAACTGCGTTTATCACATAAAGTTGACACTAAACGACGTCATTATTGCACTGAACATCACTGTTTTCAAGTTTATACTATTTCGAAGTTCGAGAATGGCGGTAAAGTCGCGGGTGAGAAAACAGCGCGCACGAAACGTCCACTCCGTGCGGCGATCGCTCGCAGACTGAATGAATCGAGATTCGAATGTCGGGATCGAGACAACACCGACCCGTACTGCTCGATACCGTGAACGCGTGATTGCGTGACGGACAGCCTCATACAACCGCACGTTTTTTGCGGAGTATGAGATAATATTATATTTATTTTTTACACTCCAATATGATTTTCAATCGCGCAAAACCAGTCACGTTGCTTTTGTACGCTTGTTCGTTTTCATGTCACACCCGGTAGGTTTTTCTTTACGATATCTATTCTAACTTCATCGTAAATCTAATACACGCGTACCTTATACCTATGAGTATTACGTAATTTTATTATGTACCTCGCTCAATGTCACGAATACGTAAAGTATTTTATGAAAACAAGTTAAACTGTTTACTAGTACTTGAGTGTAGGCAGTTAAGTAGGTAATATTGACTCTTCGCTTCGTCTGCATATAATTGACACCTATTATGGCAAGTACTTACTCATAACATTATCTCTCAGATTAAGGTATTATGGTTATCAAATAGACCGCAATTTGGTAGGTACATTAAAATACTATTGAGAATACGGCACCGGAAATAGGGAATACCAATAGCTCTTTACCCAAATCGGGAATCCAACTCAAAACTTTGTGATCTGCAATCGCGTGCTAACATTCCCATACAAACCACAGACGCAGCTGTATCGTATAACTGGACTAAACTAAACAGTAACACCAAACAAGTACGTATTTAATTCCTTTCCATTTGCTGTTTCACGTTCAAAAATACCTAGCATAAAACAATTTCAAACATGAACAACAGCTAGAGGATTTAAACACAAAAGCCAGATACTAGGAAACGCTACAACAGAACAAAGTTGCATATTCACATCAAATTCGTAAAAATGTGTATTCGCACAGATATTATGCAGACTAGATATGACAGAGCCGCAGGTAAAATGAGAATCAAGTAAAGCTATGACCTAATGACGACAGCTGAGGGCTGAGAAGTACCTTAGTTAAATGATTATATGCTACTGTTTAAAGCTACTGGTTAACAATCTGGTACTTAACTTTACGCAAAAGAAAATTTTAAGTAACGCGATGACGTCATACTATTTTTGTACGGGTGTAGATTTTTTATGCACGGTGAGATGAGTCCCACTACTCATCTCAAAAGCGTTAAAATTACTTCTTACAGAACACGCTAGGATCGCTGATCACTTTTTCAGAATTAATTTGCCGGTTGTCGTTATTCGAATAAAGTAGGATGACTGAGATGAAGACTGACTGATGCAGACTTAAATGAAAGTTTTCAAACACGCATCTAGATCACTCAATATCTGTGTTTATTCTCTACTATTTTAGTAAGCCATGTTATGTCTTTCCTGTTATAAAAATATTTTATTTTCTGCCCAGAGTGGTATTCCGAAACAACTATCCTTTTATTTTGATTCATTTAGAATATTATGTTGTTATTCCACGAGAGAATACACTCATTTAAACAATACCATTTTCCTTGGACATACAAAAGACTTTTTTCAAATATCACGAACTTGCTTTTCCTACTAGAATACAAGTTCCTTTATAGAGAGGAATGTGACCTTTTAAAAATATAAATGTGCCTTTTCCCAGAGGATTAGCTAGAATTAGGTGGTGGAACCATGTCACACTAGCGTTCATTATATTAGATGTCATGTTAAAACAGAGCTTAGCCTTTTCCCAGAAAAAAAACAAATTTGGAAAACCTTTTAAGTATTTTCCTTTGAATTTTATTAGCCTTTTTTGTAGAAAATGAACTAGATTTAATTAGGAGGAAAGAACGACTAACAAATACTTTAGTTCTTTGATGTAAGATAATAAAATATTTTTCGCAAATTTCAGGCTTCTGTGTATATTTCGGAACACCCATTTTAAATGTGAAATCTTTTATTTCTAAGAAATTCTCTACATTTAGAGTGATCTATTGCCGCCAGTGTGTTTCAGGGACTTGAGATGTACATACTCTTACGGCACTACACTTACGACATTTATCTGGGAACGGATGTGACGATATCTCAAGTAATTTTTCTTTTGTGGGATTGAGATGCTAAGCATTTCTTTCATACTAGAATCGACAATACATTTTTAGTGTATAATAGAATACGGGAATGAACGCCGAAACGTTGAGGCATTTTAAGGTAAAATGCGTGTTAGCGTTAATTCCCGTATTCTATTATACATAAAACATGCAACGCGAGAGTTTAAAAGTTACGACAATGCATTCTCGTTACGTGATTGCGATTCAAAAATTATTCTTGGTGTTGGCCCTGATGCTGAACGCTCAATCCTCTTTTAAAAATACAACATAGTATGTCGCATTAATGAGAACAACCTTTCGTGAACCAAGCGTTAAATGGAGTTACTCTCAAAGTTTCAGCACTTCGTTACACGAACCGACTGACACACAAACTTTTTTAATACAAATATGAATAAAACATCGCCGCCTTGATACGATGAGCTTTTGAATTTTTTGACTAATTAACTTGAAGAAAGTCTTGTACTTATTCAAAATTTTGTTAAAACTAGGTTTTTAAGGAGCCTAAACATTAGTTAAGCTGTGTTTTAAAATACTTATAAATACTCGGGACTTGGTTCACGCGTATTTCACAAGTGAAGAATTTTAAAATAGTTCGTTTTGCGATTAAAGTATCTACATTTTACGTTTATTTATGTTTAGAAATAATACAGTTATTTCCTAAAAATGGAATAAAAGATTTTAATTTGACCATCGTTTTAACTAGAGTTTTTTTTTCGTAAAACCTTTAAATAACAAAAGTTGCATTGTGTTTAAAATATTGTTCTGACCTGTGCAAAGTTTACACTCTATGTTAAAAATCATATACTTAAACACCTACTTTTTGACTGGCCACTATTAAGCCTGAGCCTCTCGGATCCTGAAGTTTCCATCAAAGAATATACATTATTTATACCTTTCGTTTTATAAAGGAGATACACGATGTATGTCACCTACTTCGGACATCGAATGCTGAATATTTTATATCGATGTAACTGTCATTTTTGTGCCGTTTTCCGTGATATAGAGAATTTGTACAGAAGAGCGATTTCCTACCATCATCGTCGACAGTCGTGGAGACATATATGAAAAATAGATCAGCACCCCTAGCGTGTTCCGAGAAACCTATTTTTTAGGATATACCTGTCTATATGTATATGTATATGTCAAGCTCTCGATAGTAGAGTAATAAAGAAATCAGAAAAAATATTTTATCTGCGATTTAACATAGTCTTAACACGATGTGATAGTACATAACACTTATATCTGAAACCATAACAAATTAGTTGTCTCTCTTTGCCAGAAACCAGACAACTTTTAGTGAGGCATAAGCGCACTTTTATTCTTTCAGGAAGTTTTCCTTACGGTTTCACAGGCCGTAATGGGAAAACTTTCATCACGATTACCAATTAGCTAATATTTAATGTGTACCTTGGCCTATTTCGCTTTTAGAGCAGGTATTGTCGCATTCTATTATTTAATTGAAATGTTTGCGTCCGACGTCGTTAGTGCACCTTGGAATCTTATTAAATTGCTCCCGACATGCTTACGTAGTCTTATCGGGCGTGTAATTAAAAGGTCCTCACAATAGTAGGAATGCACGGAATCTCGACAATAGATATGTACATGTTTATTACGAGAATTAATTGGTTTTGATATCCTTTAGAAGTCCGTGCCGAGGTTATTTTATTATGTCATTTAATAGTACTACTTATATAAAACGGAAAGGTAGTAATTCAGAATATTAAACGAAAAATATGACGAGTTTATTAATAAATAATTTTGGATGCTTTATGACATTCTTTAAACTGTTTTGGTAATGTATGAAGAGTACTCTCAGTCAGATTCACAAATTTTTCGATTGCTTTTATAGTCATCTCGCTTAAATCTGTTTAAATATATTTACTAATACCAAATTACGAGATTATATTCCGGTAAAGAAACTCAGCGATCGGAAAAATTGTTTGCCATGTATCTCAGTTTTGAATGAAATACATTCAGTTTTACCAGCAAATTCTACCAGGGAGATAGAAACAAAACAATTTTTCGCCAAACAGTTCGCAAGCTTGAATCCGTACAAAAAAACAGATGGCACGAATATTTCAAAGTCCTGCAATGTATATTGAATATGAATAAAAAATGACCACTTTGTTCGATGACACGCATGCAAAAAAGCTTTGAAACGGAATTCATATTGTAGTTCTATTAATATCGAGAGTTATTGCAATCCCTATGGGTTTGCCAGAATTTACTGCATGTGGATTCAAACAATCGTAATAAAATGTTAAATCAAAATGTACTTTGAACAAAGTGAGAGGCCCATTAACTCCGTGATGCGTCTATAATTTATTAATATGGAGTTAAAATTATAATTAAACTAGCATATGCCCACGGCTTCATCTTCTTTCTTTTTTGGTTCTTTTTCTTGGTTCAAGGAAATTACCCTTTGTCCAGTCACGCTCAATCGATTCAAGGGCTTTTCGTAAAAAAAGGTCAAATAATCAAAATTAAAAATAATGTGAAGTATTTTTACACTTGGTCGTAAACACTAAATTAAATGCAATAGCTTTGGTTGTGCTTTAAACATCCCACACAAGAATAGAATCTACTCTATGAAAATTTGCAATTAATTCGTAGTCACTACTCAAATTACAAACAAATTACTTTAAACAATTGATAACCGCGATCAGATACTTATTTACTTTAGCGTATTTTAATTTAATTGGAACTTCATATAAATACTAATTAATTTTTGTTTGTGGATAATATATGAGTACGGAGAATTTCACGAGTATTTTACATTGTTTTATCAATTGTAGTCATTGTGGTTAGGAATAAAATTACGATATACTATTTCAAAGTAAAATCACACAAAATATTGCAAATTGATACAGAATTTTGTGTTGCAGTGTATTCATGCATCGGAGCCGATATTGACGTATGGTATAAGTGTATCGATGTGTTGGGAAAAAGCAATGACACATTTTTGACGCTAATTCTTAGAATATACCCAGTAAAACCCAATTATTATGCCTGACCTAGGACCTTGTTATCGCGAGCGATAGAGTCAGGTTTTAAACGATGGCTAGGTCATCAAGTTCACTTTCAAAAATATTTAAAGTTCTGGTTTTAAGTAATTACGGCCGTACTGAACGTTCACATATTACTGTTGACATAATTAATTTTAATGGTGTTTGATTCCAAGGTGCTGTAGCGTGTCGAGTATCGAAATTTTGGCATTTAGAATGTACTGCCGAAATATTTCCTACGACGCCCGTCAGAGGCGCTGATCAGATTTTCATACAAAATTTCTCGATGACTAACCGCTTGTCGGTAGTCGATAGTAGTAGAGAATCGAGCTACTGGATACAAGGTACTGGACACATGTACACAAAGTAAGTATACTCAGTATACAAGGACACTACAAAACGCAGGACAAGTCTTTTCTTTAGAAATTATCTTTGTCCTCCACGAAATGTGGGACTATTAGTATGTTTTAAAATGTTCAAAGCTTTGGATGGCAATGTTTTTCAAAAAAGTTTCCTTTCACTGCTAGACACGCAATTATTAATATGTCAAATAGTCTTTGCCAATTTTGGTGTGTCAACATTGATTATTTTATATCAAATGGAAGTTATAAACCTACATACTACCACTAACAAGTCTTTGTAATAATACTTAACAGCCAATTTCCAATTATAACTTATTCAACAATAATCATAGTTCAAGACTAGCATTAAACATTAAAACTACTGTATTGCGTGACTGTCAGTTCAAGAATACGCCGGCGTAAAGGTCAAACGTATTCATTAAAAAAACCAGTTGAAGTTGTTACATAATGTTCCATAATATTGATAGAATATTATCAATTTATTATTGATGGAATTCGAAAAATTACAAACAACTCGTTTATACCGTAGATTTTTGCCGTGAACATAGCTGTTTGAATTAGAGATGTAATTTTCGATTACTGCCGACTATCGACAACCCAGTTGCTATGAATAAAAGTAAGAACATTTGATCAGCGCTCATAGTGTATTCCGCAAGAACTATTTTATAAAGTAATGAAAGTTTAAATGAATAATTGATAGTTTTAAGTGCAAAAAATTACACTAAAGTCCTTTTCAATATTTTTTTTTGGCTTTTAGCATAGCCGGAAGCATAACATTGTGAAGCGCACGCGTGTTCGAATGCAAGTTAGAACTGTTCTAAAGAACTCTTAGATATGCGAGCTCTGGTTGCAATGTTTTTCTTAATCTTTATGAAGAAAGAATAAGGCGTCCCCGTAGAGCGAAAAATCACTAACTAACACTTAAGTGATTTTGAGATACGAGGTGTTTTATGTCTTAAATGACAAAAAAAAATATAACTTTTTTCGGAGATTAGTTATCGATGCATGAAAGGTTTTGTTTTGAAGATATATTAATTAAGTATATTTTATATGTATTAAACCACGAAAATAGTATATAAATTATTAACTGTAAAGGATCATTTGTTTTACCCCAAGGTTTTCCTATTTATCTGTCACTTAGTTACTTTTCACACGTAGTTAGTTAGTTTTCGCATCAGCATTTAAATATTATACTAGTAACTAAAATCAGTTAGTTATTTTAGGAGTAAAACATATTTTACATAACTATGTCTAAATAAAATACCCAACTAAATAGACTTTGCTTATTTATTAATTTATTGCCTAATTTAAAACTAGTGTCCTATCAGTTGAAAAGTATAAAAGTAAAACAACATTCTTAGGCAACATTTATTGAAAAAAAAACTGTCTTTAAGTATACAAAACCTAATTAAAACATAATGAACAAGAACACGTTACAAAATCATCAATAGAACAGCATTAATGATGTAGCCACATCATTTTCCTCTTCTTCCTCGAGCTAAGTGACGTCAGGCTCACATAGCCTATCCAACACATCGTTACTAACAGGTAAAGATTCATACCAAGGATAAAGTTCGCTTAGTATGATACCTTTGACACAAAGATTTAACAAATCTTTCCTTGCAGGGGTGTATTTACCCTAGGGCTAGAAGGGCTATAGCCCGGGCCGGTTTCCTCTCTTAGGTCTGCATCTTGTCGGGGTGAGGGGGCTTAGTAGAATTGAAAGGTTGGGGAAACAGTGATCGCGAGTAACAAAAAATTACTGCGCGTGTCCCTCTGTTTGCAGAGGACACAGGCGCGGGACAGGTGAGCCGTCAGTGGGAGGACGGGCTCAGTAGGCACTCACACTGCCCCGAGCTGACGAAGAGCCAGGCCGCTGCCGCCCTCGTCAACCGTCGGTTATCGTAAATCCGTCCATCCTTGACCGAGGGCCTTGCCTTAACCGGCTGGGTCGCGAGGAGACCACCTCTGTGAAAATCCCGAGTAACTCCAGCAGTGGCGCCCCCTTTAGGGGCCTTGCGTGGTCAGAGTTCATTCGCTTTGCGGGGACCCCCGCGCCAGAAAAACCAGACGCAAGCGGCCACTGGGGCACCTCCCGCCCTCCAGTAGTATAAGGGTCACCGGATTATGGGGCCTCTACCTCGGTGGAACGATACTTGCCACCACACTCGCGGGAACTGTTTGGATAATATAAATTTGAAAACGAACCCAAATGATGTAAGTGGGAGAGGCGAGAAGCTCAAACCCGAGGAGATCGGGGGCAAGAAGCCCAGCCGTATTGACTGCATAGCATAGTTGCGGAGGGTCGGAGCACGCCCAGTTTTAGCAAGTGTCAGACAATGACCCTAAGGACAAATTCACCATCCAGCTGGCGCACACCATCCTCACTCACCACTAGGCATTGGTGGAGGTGGCCGACAAATCCGGTCACCTCAAGGGTGACCTTTATAAAGTCCCTCAAAGATGCTGCCAGGAACATCAAACTGGCAGTGTCGGAGTCGAGCAGGCAGTATGCCACGAAGGAGAATTTGGCGCGTCAGGCCCAGAATTATCGCTTGCAAGAGGAGGTCGATCACATGTCACAGGCAACGGCATCAACCCCCGCGCCAGAAAAACCAGGGGCAGCATCCTCAGCTGTACCTGCTAACGCATTCGCCACGCCACCGCCACCGCACCGCAGCTCACAGGTCTCCGGACCAAGGAGAAGCAGGGTAAACAGCCGCGTCTTACAGTGCAGTGGCTTCCAAACCGCCGTTCACTAAACCGACGGCTGCCAAAGAGTAGCAGTTCGTCGGGAAAAATAGCAAGGCGCCCAAGGCTACGGAAGCCGACAAAAAGGGCAAGAAAATCAAAATCAAATCATTTATTCATTGAGGTCAAATATTGACACTTATGATAGTCGTTACAATTACTGAAGCTACCACTAGCTCGGAAAGGGGGTGGAGCCTTATGAGAAGAGCTAGCAAGAAACTCACGGCCACTCTTTTCAATCGCCAAAAGTTTTACAATGTGGTTGATACAATAATTGATCATGCGAGGAGCTGCCAACAATCAGCGATATAGACTAAACGTCAATTAAGGAAAATGAATATAGTTAGGTTATTTATTAGTCTCTGATCATACCGTATGTTGGGAGCACCTACTAGCATGTGATAATAAGAATATGGGCAACAAGTGAGCACATTGGTTGTGAACAATATAAAAGAAAAAAAGTGACAGTTTTATGATTAACATCAAATTGTATGTAACATCACCTATTTGCATCATTAAGTGCCCATATTTTACAATATTTAGACCTACTGCTACTGAGTTTATACAATTTATGGCAAAGTTCCCTAATTTCAAAGAATCCTAATCAAGCGAGCGACTATTCCCAAGAGCTATTGTCGTTTAGATACTCATCAATTCTGTAATAAAAGAAGGAGGAAGAAGAAGGCGCCCAATCTTCGGGCTCCAGCTGCAGCTGAAGGCGGCAAAAAGCGGTGCGACATATAGAGACATTATTAGGGACGCAAAGGACAAAATAAACCAAGCCGACAATGAAATAGTCCGCTTCGGGGTTGCGGCTACGGGAGCTCGAATGTTGAGCTCCCAGGGGTCAGGGACCGGAAAAGCGGATGCCCTGGCCTCTAAATTGAGGAAAGTTATCGGGGAGGACACCTTCCGAGTGTCCAGGCCCACAAAGACCGCGGAACTGAGCATTACAGATCTTGACGACTCAGCCTGCCCAGAGGAGGTGAAGGTCGATTAAAGCCGATTTAATAAATAAAATTGATCAGGACAATGTAAAAAACTAATTTGTTAAAAATGAAAATAAAGTTTAGTTTTTTTATTCCTTGATGGGGTGGAAAGCTAGCGGAGCCCAGGGCGCGCCATCTTAAAATACGCCTCTGCGAATGACTGCAATAATGCGCGGGCGCGGCGAGGGTCCTAAGGTCAAAGGGCGTAATCTCACTAAGTAGCATCGTATCACGGGACATAGTTACCAACCTTTCATCTAGTAGTGTTTTTGCTGAGTGAAAAGTAGCCAAAACATTTTAATTATAATACTCTAATGTGTTATGTCATCTACAGTCAGGGGAAATATTAACCAGAACACTATAGTTAGTTGTCGTTTTTTCTTTTAAACGTCTGGTCTTAAATAATATAGCTCGAAAAATAATTAATGGTAGTTAGTTACTTTTCGCACAAAATATCACATACAATAAAATTACTAAGTCACTTTGATGAGTTTTCGCATTACTATTTTTTAAGACATGCCTATAGGGAGTAATGCGGAAAAAGTAGATAAGGAACTTTAATGCGTAAGTATCTTTTTCAACAAAGAAGAGAAAAAGTAATCAGGTGACTTAGTTACTTGTAACTCAACTGTCACAAATCAAATAATGTACTTAATTAAGTCTCGCGATTTACATTTTTCTAAATAATTACGTTATGAATACGAGAGTAAGACAGAAATATGGAGAAAAAATTACTGATTTTATTGGTATTTATAAGTCGATTTTGAACATTTTGTTACTTAATGACTTTTCGTTCTACGGGGACGAAGGATTCAAATGCCAATGAATTGTTAAAATTTTCATAACTTAAATAAATTTTAAGAGGTCGGGAATAAGTAATACTAGAACCGTTGTGAATTTTAGTATTATGTGCACAAGCCGCGATAATTTAGAAAGTTTTTTTGTGGGGAATGATTAAAACTTAAACTTTCTGTATATTTATTTATTAAGATAGATTACTTAAATATAGTACCTAGTGAGAACACATTTTAAAAATAAACCATACAATTTGTAAAAGTACTTTTCGTAGTGATTATTTTCCCAAACTTTTCTCGTTGAAAACGTTTCAAAAAGGTCTGTAACTTCAACATTTTTACCTGGAAATCTTTTGTATGGTAATGTTGAAAGGAAATGTGAATGAAGTGCCAACATAACCATCAATCAGTGAGTAAATAAACATGCTTCTCGCATTATTCCCGCTCGTTTATGAAACATTATGGTGAAAAATATAGAGTAAAATACTTTTGTTTGTATAAAATACTTGTTTCTTGGCTATTGTACTTCAAAATGGCTTAGGACAATAAGATTTGATAGATTGGATTCTTATATTATAGACTTACAATTATTCAGTGCTTTCTTGTATAGCAACATGCGATAGCAATGTGTTATTTTGCTAATTATGTTAAGAATTGACTTTAACATTTTATCAAATTGCTTAAAAAATAAGTATTAAACTATCGGTAAAAATCATTCATAGATAAGGAGTTGGGTAACTATTTCTGTCCATTCTGTGGAAAGATTGCAATGAAAAGGTCATGTTAACATTTAGCATCTTTGTTCACTAATTCAGGCTTTTACGCTGCGGTCAAAGTTCCAACAACTCGTTTTACACGTGCAAAAAACTTTACAAATCGTCTATCAAATATTATTGAAGGCTGTCAGTTATTTGGAACCTTTTAACAATACGCGCTGAAGTTTCGCGGAATCGTAAAATAATTTTGCTCATTTTAATTGAACTTATTTATTGTACAAAGACTGCTATATCATTGAAAATTCGGCCTTCATTTGCAACATTACAGTAAATGAAATTAAACACAGTTTTATTAATTAAATCAACGTATCATTTCACTTTCAAAAGGTTCGCAGTTCCGAGAAGAACAACGCGTGCATCGAAAAAGCATGACGATTGGTATAAAACGAATATAGTATATATTTCGTTGTTAGTGTCAGTGCTCTTTGAAACAACCATAATGAAGATTCTTCGACAGAACTTAGCAATTGCAAATAGTCTTCTGAGTTCTAACGCAGCATTTCTAGGAGTAGTTGACAATGTATGTCCCCATCAAATGCATTTTTATATACACTTTGAATAATCGCATAATATCAGATATGTTATCCTTAAAAGAACAAATTCAGTCGGCATACAGACTTTACAAATTGGTTTAATCTACTCTAATAAAATTCAAACCACGGCCTACATAAATGACTTGTAATTGGCGATTTCTAGATAAATTCAACTGTCTTGTTTTAGTATTCAATTGGAGTAACACTTCAGTAACTGAATGGGTGGACAGTGGAGCTTGTCCACCCTTTATTATCTCCCAGACACCTTTTACGACGCTCTGGAGAAAAGAAAGACTGACTATTCTTATTTTTGGACAACGTAAAATATTCACATTGGGATCTCATGTATTAAGCGGTTAGAAACAAGAGGAATGAATTTCGCTAGTTAATATTTATTGAGTAGAAGATACTCTTGGACAGTATGATGTGTGATTCTGTTTAGCTTTACAAATGGTCTTAAAGTATTGCCGACATTTGCTAGTAGAGTATATCAGTAAATTCAGTACAAGTCAAGTCTAGCTTAAATAAAATTTATATTTTGGTTTAGATAGTTTTCAGTCGCAGTATTTATTTTTGTATTTGATCCATTTAATATATTTATATTAGGACCTAGATTATTTTTCTGACCTACGAAAGTGCGTGGTGAGATTTCAAGGATGTTTGTCGAAAACATCATGTGTTCATCAATTAGGTTCGAAATTAATAAACGAACTAATGGAGACATAGAATTAATAACGTACAAGACATACATCCATTTGTATTACAAACTTTCGCGATAATGCGTAGTGGGATAGGGTGGTAAAGCATTGAGATGCAGCTTATGCGTTTAATCCAAAAGCCTTCTGCTTAATCCTATTCAGAAACGCTCAAGTAATGTACAGGTAATCTATTAGTGAATGGAGCGACGCAACGTCGTTAAGAAATTTGCATGCTTGAAGAGTAGTTCAAATTGTTCTCGGTCAGCGAGTGGATGATGGTTAAACCCTCTCATTATGGGAGACCCTTGTATCGTGTGGAACAATAATGGGTTGATCAAAGAGATCCCGGCTGTTACCGCAGGTTCGGACCAAAAGGTCTCTTAAGGGAACGCGGATGTATTTTGTCGTGTAGCTTCGATTACGTGTGGTATCATTTTATGCAATGTACAAATTAGATTTGGTACATAAAGTAAACAAACTACAAGCATTATCTTGAAAATTAAAGCACTTCATAAACTCCAGGCTACCATTAAGAACATCAAAATAAATAATTAGTACTTCAAGTCCTAGAATATTCAAATATTCCAGCCTGGTACTACTTATAGAACTCAGTAGCAGTTTGCCCGATTCGGGAATCAAACCCGAGACTATCATTAATTGCATCCATTCCCACTCAAACCACATAGGTAATTAATAAATGTTGGTAATTTCAAATACCTCATACGGACCGATGACTAACCAACGAACAGGAATTTTTCAGTAACCTTCAAATCAATTCTTATGAATAGAGTCATTTAGTCGGGCTTTTAATGTACTTGGTGATTCTTTGAAATGATGGACTGATAATGATTGGCAAGCAAGGTCAGGTTCACAAAGGAACTCTTTCATAACCGATGTCTGTGTTTCATTAAATTTTGATTAAATTACTTGTAACTGTAGTGCTTTATTGTATAACCTTCCAGATGTTGTTTAATACTCCGTTTAATCGTTAGTTAATTTATTTTTGTATTTTACGAGTAGTCACATGCTTTTCGCAATCCTATAGAGTAGCGTGAATTTGACTTTTTAATTGTACTCAATAATTTGTCCTTACGGTATATTTCTCGCTAGAAAGCTGGTTGTTGATAGTCGATGGTGGTAGAGAATCGGTATCACCATTGTCAATTTGGTATGAGTTAGTTTGATTTTCACCGTTTTTCTATATAATTTATGTAAGTAGGTATTTATTGAAATATGAGTGACAAAATCCAATTAATATTCTTCTCCCTCAGTCGTTAGGTACGTATTTATATAGGTAATTCCATTTGATAATCTATCTGATACTTATACAGAAATGGTGAAACCGGACCTTAATGTCATAAACTCCACGTTAATTACCGTTTATCTAAAATCAAGGAAAACAGCTACAAATCAGAATCTAGAAAATCAGACCTCACTTCATCTATCACCGAATACGCTAATTTGTATGAAAACCGAGTGACTAAATGCACAGCGTTGCTCCGAGCCGGCACTAATGAACTAAAACGGTTTAGCGCGATCTGTTTACTCATGGGGCTATCGCTAGCGTTGATAAAGCGTAACACACACAACGCGGTTGCGGGACGAGCGCGATTTGAAACAGTACGGGTGTAATTCCGAGTAGTTGTATAGACGACTACAAACATAGCGGACGCGGAATGTTCGAGTGCCGGAATTGTAGCTCAGTTCTCTACAGTCGGTACTGCCGAGTATCGAAATTTTGAAATTTAAAATATACTCCCAAAATAGTTTCTACGACGTCCGCTGGAGGTGCTGATCAGATCTATATGCAAACTTTTTCGATAGCTAGCCGGTTATCGATACTCGATAGTGGTAGAGAATCGAGTTACAGAAGAGTAGGGATAAGAAGGATGGTAAAATTAGATATCTATCTATATTACAGTAAATAAGTTTTAAGTTTTTGATGGGGTTCCACCATTTCTTTCGGAATGACTTTCAAATGCAGCTTTGTTTATTTTAGAAATAAACTAAATATTTTTAAATTCTTAAAACGACCACTCATGACAATAATTATGTCGATTAATAGCGTTGTAGCTGGTATAGTACGCTTAATTCGTACTTGTGTTATGTGGATCTGTATTCCGAAGTAACCAATAAATAAACGACCTGTCTTGTTAAAAACGCTCCCGCTTTCTGTGTGTTTCTCACTTTACTCATGGGGCTATCGTTGGTAATGAAGATATGCGCTGCCTGTGATGAGTATAATGCATTGTATGATTACTGTTCGTATGTACGTACTGCCGAATTGAAGTTTGATGCTTTGTGTATGGGGATTTGAATGATCGTAATCAACTTTATGTTTGAAATGCTAATTAAGTTTTAGAAATTGCGTTTTAAGCCATTTGTGCAGTGCTATTGTCACGAGTCGTATAATTCATTAGATAAGTAATCATCTATGTAGCCTTCAACTTTGTATTTACATGGAATTGTTGTATTGTACAAAGTTGTGACTCTAAGGATTTTATAATACATTTTTTTTTATTAATTGGACACGCATAGCAGGAGATAGGGAGGATTGGAAAAAAATAGGGAGGTGTTGGCCCCGCAGTGCGACAATACAGGCTAACAATTCTAAGAAACCAAAAACACGCAACTCTATACGTTAACTAAGACTTAGTCGTCAGCATGTAATTGCAATACAATGTAAAATGCATGTTCACGTTAATTCCTATACTATAGAAAACCGCCTTTTAAACTGACAAAAAACTAGTTTATTGTCTACAAATATCTCGCCTTGTCTTCAACAACCGCCCACGAATTCTATACGAACATGGTGTTAATAAACAGAGGTGAGCCTGGTCGGAGTGCATTTTTCCAGTGGTTCGAAGAGAATGCAAATATGTACCCACTATACCGGCAACTCGGCCAATATTTGCGCGCTCCGTAAAACTAATACATGTTCACTTTCTCTTATGCAGTTACCGATATCGATATTGTGAAAAAACCTTTTGTTAGGTAAAGAGGAACGCTTATAATATATGTACTTTTAAGTCCTGTTTAAAGCCTAAAGGTGAAACAGAATAATGGTGTGATTTTGCCCAAATTTGTGAAATAAAACTGAATAGAAAGACATACATAAGTTAATAATATACAGTTCCTAGTAGTAGTCCTATGTTAGGCTTAAACAAGGTAGCTGTTTATCAAAAAACGCGATGGTTTGGACCTATAAGATTCAGTTATATCCAGTTTGATAATTAAATATATAAATTGTTACAAAATTAGTTTGTGATACGCAAAAAGAGATGAAGATGAGTGATGGGAAAGCTAAATACGGCTCAGATTCCGTTATTTATTCTCATAAATGCATTCTTGAATCACAGCAAACCTTTCAACGTGGTTGCAATATGTTACATTCGCATAAACCTACGATTCAGCTCTAAATAATATTCTCTTAAACTAAGCCTAATAATAACCCAAGGCAATTTACGCCTTACTACTTATTAGTACTTATTAATAAACAAGTACAGTCTAAATTAGCACGCAAAGCTGATCTAACATTCAACAGGTAGGTCTTTGACCCCGACGTATTTACGACCTACGAGCCTGATAGTTTTAACTCAAGAGCCTTAACACCTCGTTCCTCTAAATTAGTTGAGTTTAAACTTGCACGTGAAAGCATTGTCTGGTTTGCAAAGAATTTTGAATTAGGCGATAAAAAAGTGGCCAGGACTTTCTTGCCAGTTCTTCTCATTGTCCCTACCTTCCGAACTGAATCATTAGTCTGTACTGGACCTAAATGAGTTTTTATTTCCAATTGTATTTGGAATATTCAACACACTTTATATGGTCATTTTCCAAAACCGAATTGTGGAACTATTTCGTGTGTCATAAATGGGACAAAAAATTGGAAAAACGTGGAAATATTCCCAAATACGGGACATTTTTATTCTGCCAGAGACAGCGAGACACAATGACGTGAAAGCGGGACGTCATGCATGGTATATCAGATAATTAACTAAACGATCGTTTGGCGCAGTCAAAATTGCACGGAATTCCCGATTTTTTACTAGAGTCTCTCATTAAATAAATTATATGTATGATCCAAAACTTCAAGTTTGGTTTAGAGGCAACTCTGTCTGATAGTGTTTAAGTCCTTGCATAGCGGAAAACATTTCAATTAAGCCGATTTTATTAATTTTCGTGGTTTCTCGATACCTTGACATCCATAGTTATTAAAACCAAATATAACACTTTAGTAGCTTATTAATTATTGTGAAACACAGCGTTTAACAATAATTAACAATCTACTTATCGTAAATATCTCGTCATATAATTTTATTGAACATAGCACCTTGCATACTAACACGATTTGTAATATACCTACTATAAGAGTAATTAAATAGCGATTAAAAGGATTGGCCGTGAGTTTTTTGCATGCATTGAATTGATTAATAGGGCTTTACGTTTACAGCAGCGGGAAGGCCATTGTATATAAAAACAGCATATACGAGTTTATTTGACCTAAATCAATAATGTATTTAACACACATTTATCAAACAACACTTTTTTTTGCTGTGCCTTGTCTTTTTAATATGAGTATTTTATTTACTAATCTGGATCACTGGTTCTCAACTAGGTACTGTAAAATTCTCAACAGCTTCCTGCAAGAAATGATAAATAACAAGATTTAAAATCGAAAATATGCGTTAGACAAGAAATACGAAAAATCATGCATTTTTGATTTGACAAGGCCCTGACGCTTGAACCAACAAAGACTGTAGCTATAGTAAGTCTTCCAAAATACCTTTATCCCATTCAGGTATTTTCCACAAGACGCAGCAAGCAAGTAAACATAAGATGCAACAGGTCACACAAACTATCAATAAAAAATAAGTACATTTTGTGCAACTTTGTAAAGTGCATAGAACTTATATTGTGAAAGTTAGCCGACATCGCCAATTAAGACTAGATATTAGCCACAACGGATGAAAGTAGACCGCAACATACTTTTACTTGCATAGATCTTAAGGTAATTACATACTGTATTAATGTGGCTGTAGGGTATCATAAAGCGTAAACGATTTTTTTAAACATATATATAATATATTTATTTATTTATTTATTGTACTTTTACAATTTACCTTAATCTAGTAACTAGTTTATACTCGCCAAACTTATTAGTTTAACGGCGAGAATGCGCTCTTATTGACTAACATGACATACTTAACTAAACAAACAATATAATATGACACCTATCATAGAGTAAGAATGGTTTTTATCATTACTAGATAAGAAAAACAATTTAAAAATTCCATTTTTACCTCCGCAACGGTTTTTATTCTGTTTTTAGTGTTACTGTCAGTATGGTGGAACAATAAGAAAAAAATGATTTTGCACCAACTATCGAGTATCAAAGACGCTGTGGGGACTAAAAATTACCCTTCATCCTACTGCTTAGACATTTTATAGGGTCAATGCGTTAAAGCCCATATTTACATTATAACTTTTTATAGCTTAGGAATAAGTTTCAGATAAGCTAACCAATATGCAAAGTGACAGCAAATATCACAAAGCAATAGTCAAAATTCCTCCTGATAATATTCTATCAGATATTTTAACATAAGCCGAAACCCGTCATAATATTACAAATATTCCTGTTTAACATCATTGTCAACACAGTCTAATAATATTAAACACTAACGATTTGTTTATAGTTAGAAAGTGACTTAATCTGAGTTGAATCGCTTTTGTACTCGGGATCCGCCGACCGTCATTGGTCGTTACTTGGTACATTAAACCTAATGATAATATAGTGACCGCGATGAGATGTGTTACACACTCTGCATAGGAAAGTCATAGTACTGAATGAAGATGTTTCTTATTAAGCAGTTGAGAGTTAATATTGAAGGCCCTGTTATTGTTGTTTCTCGTAAGGTTGTCGGCTCAGCGCTCATAAGATACATGTAAATTCTAACAATACTTAGCTTTATTGGCGAACCTCGTTTTTTATGTAAAAGTTTAGGTAAAGGAAAGATTCTGTAAGTAGAAGAAATATTTCATGGAATTAAAGGGGTAGTTTAAGGGACCCAGCAATATTTTTTTTGTGATTCTTACTATATACTTCGTTTTTATTAGTATACAAGGAAACACATTATTTGATCTCTACCTTCTCCTATAGGATAGAATATGCTATTATAATATATGTACATACATATGTATGTACAAGAGAACACCAACGTTTAACTCAGTAGCAGCCCTTGATTGTTCTAGAAATACATTATATCCTGCATAATTAGAAATGACCTCAAGTTATAATTACACGAAACCACAGCTTCCTTGCTGCAGACGGCTCTGTGAAACGGTTTCATTCAAGCATTAACTGAGAATTAGTATAACTAGAATTCTAATGAGATTGAATTTGGCAGACACAAAGAATAAAAGTGCTAGACACGGACCCTCTCCTCTCTCCTCTCTTTGCAATCGCGGTAAAGGGGATTCGGTTCTAGAATTAAGATATAATATAATATACAAATATAAGTACTAGATTGGAAGACTGAAATACAAAAAATATGAGCTAATTAATATTCTAAGATGAAATCTCGTACTAGTATGGAATAACCACCAACCGCGCCACTACAACGAAAAAAAATCTAGCATGCTTGAACGCGATCATAAGCTTGTTATTACACACACGCAAGAGTGAAAAGCTTTCATCCTCGAAATCCGTTCAAAACAGTTTAATATAATCGGTATTGAAATAATACCGTATTTTAAACTAAGCTATTGAAGCGATTGCAATTTCAAAGTAATTTCTGCTGAAATTATTATGCAGTATAATACAGGTGAATATTTAAATAAATAGCGACGTTGTTCAGTTCATAAATTATGCATTCATTAAATGTTAATAAATACCAGTGTTGACACACTAAAATTTTAATATACCACCATAATAATTTTTATTGTGGCAACTATTTGGTTTGTATTTCCGATAATTACTTTTTGAAATGACACTAGTAAATTGTTTGTTTGAAATTAAATGGTTTTGTATAAATTGGTATTATTGGATATACAAAGGATTTAGTTTTATTTGTTTACGTTATTTTCACAGTTACTATTTATGTCAATGTAATGTCAGAAATATGTACATACGTATGTAGTATGTTGTATACATTTTAGTTCTTGAGGGTCCTCTTATGTTAACTTATATCGCTCCTTCAATGCAAAAGGGCCACAACTCAAAAAAAAATGAAAATCGTTTTATTGCAAAAATGACACCGGAACCGACTATATTTTATAGTAAAAAAAAAACCCCATCATTTTTGCTTATTTTATGGCTGCACTGACTTACTGCCCTTTTTGCATTAGCTCACTTTGACAGGTAATGTCAGTGCAAAACAGCCACTTTGTGAGTTGCGCCCGGAGATTCAACGCAAATGCTCGTCAGTTGCGTGAAAAAGTGCCACAATCCAAAATACGTCTGTGTTGGGTGCAAAATTTCAAGTTCATGTGATTATATTTCACAATACAAAACTCCCATATTTTGGAAAACGTCCTTTTTGCATTCTAATTATAGTATTTGTTACCATATTTTGTAATACAAAAATGCCATATTTCTGAAAACGACCGTTTTGCATTCAAACACTAGTATTTGTTATTGTATTTTGTAATATAACAGTAGCATATTTTGAAATACGTCCTTTTTGCAATAAATTATTGTGGAATAAATAATTATTTTTAGCATGCTACAATGGGAAGGCCATAAATATGACCGTTTGGCATGATAATAATTTTAGTTTTCGTTAAAATTTTCGAAATAAAATTTAACATTTTGATGCAAGGAAAGGCAAGGGGGACCCTTCCCTTTCAAATCGCCCTTTTAGCGGCAAGATCCGACTAGTCCTTTTCAAATGCGTCTAGGTCATCCCGCCATCTCCGTTTAGATCTCCCGCGTCTGCGATGACTATCCTCTGGCATCCAGTTGGTAGATATGCGGGCCCACCTTTCCGGATGCATGCGGATAATGTGGCCGGCCCAGTTCCATTTCAACCTGGCGGTCTTCTTCTCTAAATCGGCTATGCGAGTTTGGGAGCGCAGTATAGAATTTTGGACGTGATCTGTTCTTCTTACATCTGATATACTAAGCTCCATTTCTCTCTGGCAAACCTTCGGTTTCTACTTTTGGTTTTCCATAAGGGACCATGTTTGGGCACCGTAGGTTAGGACGGGTAGTATAAACATTTCGACGAGCTTCCGCTTTAGTGACAGTGGAAGGTTACCTTTCATTAGCTCTTTCATGGACCAGGAGCTCTTCCAGGCACTTGTGACACGTTTGTCAAACTCTTTGTCCCGTCGATTGTTAAAAGAGGTTATCTGGCTCAAGTAAGTGTATTCGTCGACATAGTGTATGACGTGTCAGCCTACCTCGACCCTACGTTTTGTGTTGTTGGTCATAACCTGGGTTTTTGTACGGTTCTTACTTAGTCCAATCTGAAGGCTTGCCGTGCTCAGATCTTTGAGCATTGATTCGAGTTCCAATGCAAAGGAAGAGAAGAGGACAATGTCGTCTGCAAAACGAAGGTTTCTTAACGGTTTGCCACTAACAACAATGCCTTTTGATTGCCGCCAGGCTCCTGAAAATTTTTCGAGGGTGCTGGTAAGTAATTTTGGAGATAGCGGGTCTTCCTGTTTCACGCTTCTTTGGATTTAGAGAGATTGTTGTATATTGCTTTGATGAGTTTGATGTATGTAGCTTCGATTCTTCATAGTATCTTTAAGAAGGTCTTGGTTATGGAGTGATGATTCTATGGCGGAATGACTGATGCTGCCAAAAGCTTTGGAATAATCCACGAATGCTAAATATAAAGGTTTATTAAACTCATAAAACTTTTCTATTATCTTATTTCTTTAATACTCCTGCTGCACTCAGTCTACCCGTCACGTTACCCATTGATTGATGATGATGATTGATGTTTAATTTGACTAAATAATGAAAGTTACGCACAAAGTTGATCTCTATTATATTACTTACTTAATAATAAGTAAAGATTTTTTAATTAAGATTGTTTAATACAATGTTTTCCTGGTGTCTATTCACTTATGGTTTTATTTACTAATAAGATTTAACTTTTTGATACGGTTTTTTACCAAAAAATGTACAATAAACCATTTTTATTTGCAAAACTGCATGTAATTTTTGACATATTTTTCATGATATTGGTTCAAATTTTGAATGCAAAACGGACTTATATGCTTTTTTTTCTTAATAGGTAACAGCTATTACAAAGTTTATATTGTAGATAGATAGAGCTAAAAAATACGCATCTAATGATATATTAACATCTTATATTTAATTAATAAATATATAAAATATTATAAAAAAACAGTTTCAAAAATTTGTTTTGGCTGTCCTGTAAAATTTATAGTTTTCGATTTGTGGCCCTTTTGTATTCAAGGAGCGATATGTTCATTCTTAGTTGAAACCTTAATTTAATACAGTTCCGTAAAGTCACTTTTAGAATTGAAAATGCTACAAATTCGATAGATAAATAATGTATTTGGCTAAGCATTTGTGGTTTTACTTAGTTTACGTTTAATCGAAACGCAACAAAAAGAAGAAGTCAAATAACTTTATGTAATACTTTCATAAAACCGTACTCATTCCACAAGGTTTACAGAACACATATTTCACTTCTAAACTAAGCTCCCAATTTCCCGGCGAAACAGTAATAATCTGGCAACACTAATAAATACGTACTAATACCACTGCGCTCCCGTACCGCGAGTTCTTTACGAGTTGGAATACGTACGCTAATTGCTGATTAGATGTGGGAATTGAGCAGAGTTTGCCAGTTGAGATATGTAAAATCTGCCACACGTGTGAATCCTCTAAGGGGTGATTGAAAACAAAAGATTTATCGCTAAATTATGTATTGTAAAGCTTTAAATTTTAAAACTCTTTGGATTTAGGTACAGATTTCGTTAATAATTCATAGTTGTCTACCATTCATATTAAAGCAGTATTATATATTATCAATATATTTCAGTGTAGTAAAATACTTACTGCCCCTGTCGTCTTTCTCAGGTTCCCGGGTCCGGCAAAATGCTATTGGTTTGAAATCAGAAGTTTGGTAACGTGCCCGGTAAGTGGTAAGAGACTTGCCCGCTATAAGGTGGCCCTAACATTGTTCAAAAGGTGGGTATATTTCCTAGACCTCTGCCTACATCTTAAGATATAACACACGTCATATTATTATTTATCTTTGTACAAAAGGACAAAGTCTGTTACAAAAAATCGATGGAGGTATTTAATGAGATAATATATATAGGATAGTATTGCTGGCACGGTATTGTAATCACGGGTTGTTTGCACCAATATACTGATTTCCAATCAACTAAACGCATCTCGGTTGTACGGAGATCTAACAGCTGGTTAACTTGTCTATAGTTATAGTTGCTCGGTGCAATCGCCCATAAATGCTGTGCTTTCAGTTGAAATAACACTATTGTATACCCAATACGGAGTCAGAGTGTTATCGCACTAAGTTTATACCAACACTAGCTGACCCGCGCAACTTCGCTTGCGTCACATAAGAAAATCATAATTTTCCCCGTTTTTGTAACATTTTTCACTGGCACTCTGCTGCTATTGGTCGTAGCGTGATGATATATAGCCTATAGCCTTCCTCGTTAAATGTGCTATCTAACACTGAAAGAATTTTTCAAATCGGACCAGTAGTTCCCGAGATTAGCGCGTTCAAATAAACAAACAAACAAACAAACAAACAAACAAACTCTTCAGCTTTATAATATTAGTATAGATTAGTTCATAAAGTTCACTAAAGAACTAGTTAAAACAAAAACAGTGCGAATAACTCCAAACACTAAAACCAGTGACAAATCTTTTACTTATCTTCTTTACTGGTTTCCTTGCACAATCTATTCCATATCTCGTATTCCTTGTAGTCTTATCTCAAAGGACGAAATAAAAGCAAATAGCTACTATATTCACGAAACAATATGCTCACGTTAATTTATTCCAGCAATTAGCAGCTGAATGTATTTTTCTCCCCAGAGTTCGCTGCATCTATAAGATTTTACGTTATGGTCGTACATTATAAATTGGATCTTCGTACCGTCCTGAGGGAGCGACAGCAACGGAACTTGGAGCCCACCATTATTTTCAACATACTCAAAAATGGTTTTACTACATTAATGCATTAACAAAGCTTCTGGTTGTAACAATCTTTTATAAGGGAAAACTGTTATATAAACTGTACTGTATATAAACTGTGTATAGATTCTGTAAAGAGTATCCTGATTGTTTAAACTGAAACTAACGTCGGGGGTGATGGTTTTTTGTCTAATTACGTGAGGAGCCTTTGCCCATCTGTGGGATATTTTAGCGTTAAATTTATATTTATTTCTGATAGACGAGATGTAATAAATTCTAAGAGAGTAAAACGCTATATAGCAAAGTTGATCGACGTAAAATCTAACGTGGGAATCAATAATAGTACAAGGTAACACTAATTATTATAACAAAAAACTGAGTATAAAATTACCAGTTTTATTTTTTCCTTCTTCCAGATAATATCTTAAAACAAAGAAAACTTTAACAGATACAATTGTGATGAAACTTTTCTTTTACATTTAACGTGTTACTTACATTAACCAATAATCTAAGAGCATTTCTCTTGAAATCCCGTTAAGTAAATACATGTATCGGTTCAAGGAATCGCTCCTTCGCTGAATCACTTTGTACTACAGTGTTGAGATTTCACTACCCAGAATACTGGCACTTGACGGTATCTTGAATATCTCTAGTGATTGAGTAGCAATTTGTCGACTAAATTGTTGCTTAATTATTCTAGTAAATGATGAATTTGGAACGGAAGGACGGAGCAAGCACTTCTTACTTGTTGCGGTCGTATCATTTAGTTTGGCAATCATCATCATCATTGCGTATCATACCAATTTTGTTATAAAAGTGTTTACATATGGAGTCTGAGTTACGTTACATTTTATAGCTAGCGAGTGTTATGCTAACAATGTAACCTCTCCCTAAGATTCAAATTACACTCGATCTTCTGTCATCGTGATCCAATATGCTTATGTGTCACGGAGACTTTTTCTTACACATTAACAGCGGAATCGAAGTAGAATCAAACCCGAAACAAATGTTGTGGTTCAGAGCTCGGGAATAGAACCTAACAATCACCTGAACAACTACATCCATAAATTGCCGGTATTTTTTTTACATTTAAATATTACAATCTGTTTTATTCTTCACACTCCATACACTTCAATTTTACAGAGGCGTTAGTGGCAAACGTTAACAATGTTATAGCGGCGCTGTTTTATGATCTTGTGCAACATAATTGCTAATAAACTCTTAATATCTGTCATACAATTTAACAGCTTTTATCACCTCGTATGGAACAGTATTAACTACTGTTATTTTTTGTCACGTTATTTATGTATTAAGAAAACATGTTCTAAGCTTCTATGTTATATAACTGTACTTTAACGACAGATGTACCTTTTTGTTTTCGAAACTAAAATACAAAAATGGACAATGAATCTTGTATGACAAATTGTATAGATAGGAATAAGGAAAATTAATTTTATAAGGATTGTATCAAGTGGCGATTTTTTTGTTTCCGCCTACCTATATGGGAAGAATGCATAATTTTATGTGAGTAGATTGTAGATACATAGGACCATTATAATGGGATACGGGAATGTCAGTCAGATTTTAACCACGGCTAAAACGACAGGTCAATTTTAAGAATAAATGCGACTATTCTCGTAAATTCACGTATCCTATAATATAATAAATATGCAACGCGAAAGTTTTAAAGCTAGGCCTTAGGATACATAATAATATGAATGTTTTTAAAATACAGTTTCTATACTAAATAACATCAACAACTCGGCCCTAATTCTACCGCTTCAGTAAAATGTACTGTGATAATGATCCAGGATTACTTGCTGCAAACACGTAAGCCTACGTAATGTATGGCCTGTTCGATCTAGGATACACTGCTTGAACATCTTAAGCCCGTGTCTTGTAAATCTGCTCTTGCTTCTCGTGCAGGTAGTGTAGATTCTAGGCCGTTTCATGAGGTTTACAAACGTTGGAATAATTTGAACTAACTTTATAAATGCCAACGCCTGCCACGGGTTTATTTGAAATATTGTAAAATTTATATTCATGTTTCCCTAAACTTTTATAAAGTAAATATAATAATATATCAAATGGAAGTGCAGGAACAAACCACGTTGAAAAATCATATTTACATAACTCTATGCCAAAATATGAGTCAATGTAAAAACTGCATTTGTGGCGCAGTTTCTAGTACATCCGACTGCAGATAACAAAGTGGTATTTTATAATTTAAATTAAAATATTTCTTAAGAATTGCCCGGAGTTTTGAGTACGTGGCTGGTACGTAGCAATAGGCTTGCCCCAAATTAGGTACATGGTACTAACAATGTTATGGCAAAACGTGGGTGTATTTCATTTACCTAGGCCTACACTTTGGTTATGAAAATAATTGTAAAAAAGGTATTCAAGTGGCATTTCATCCTAATGGATGACATTTTAAACTTATATCGACAGTAATCATTCATCAGATATAAACTAAACTTAGTCAATTACCGCAACGACCTCTTGAGTCGGTTACAACTTCAGTTATTAGTGACTTACTGCATTCGGTCAACTGCTCATTACATGGAGTAATTAGGCTTTGATTTACACTGCACCATTTTAGGCTATGAAATATTGCTAGAGATTTGTGTTTTGGTCAACTGTGGTGGCTTTGTCTTTGTTGTTGGCGACAAAACATTCATATAGCTAAATAGAATGTATTTATATTTTTCTTCGTTTCTTTATCCATTTAAATATGTGTAGTGGTTTTTTTGTTTTTCCCAATTATGTACTTATTTATGTTGCCATGCTCAAAGAGGCAATTTTCAAGCACTATCAATGAATAGTTAAGATTTTTGTATGCGACCATTTCTTATATAAAATTCTGTCAAAAAAGCAGACAGTTAGTTGTTTGGTTAGTCGTATCAAGTGAAAGCAATTCTTAAGTGATTTTAATTGATGTTTATTGTGTTTTAGTAAGTACTTTTGTGAGCATTCCTTTTAGAAAGACACTTTAAGCTATTTAAGAGTATCTTAGGGCACACTTTAAACTGCCTTGGAAGTCCTAAAATATAAATATCCTAGAGAATTACATACTTAACTAATCTTATAGGTTATTTTCCTGCCATAATTTTCTTAGCTATCCGTACCAAAAACATCTAAATATGAACAGAACCAGATCTAAAGGGGAGATACTTTATCCGTCCAAGACCTACCGTGATGAAATTCGCGAGCGTGATTAAATATTCAGTTGTGCGACGTTCATCACGTAACTAGGTGTCTACAGTTTACTACCAAGTTATATTTTAACAGGAAAGTGTTAAAATTTGTGTTGTCACGTGGTCAAAGTAACTAGGAAGCGGATTGCATTAATAATTCAAAAAAAAAACACGTCGTGGTGGGGTACCTAAACTAAGAATTTAAAAACAAATTAAGCAAGGAAGTCCCCACAACACAACGTATTTTGTTTGGAATTACTAATGCAATCAGGTACTTTAAGATTAAGTTTCTTTTGCTATTTATTACTCTTAAAGGGAGATTAAGTCCTTGTATCGGGGCTTTTTTTTAATTTTTTGTAAATTTTTTAATGTGCCCATTAATGTCCCACTGCTGGGCAAGGGTCTCCTCCTGTAATGCGGGATGGGTTAGGCCTTGAGTCCACCACGCTGGTCAAGTGCGGGTTGGGGACTTTGCATACCACCAATAAATGTATTAAACAAATTTTAGGCATGCAAGGTTTCCTCACAATGTTTAGCTTCACCGTTGGAGCATGTTATAATTATTTCTAATACATACATAACTTCGAAAAATCGTTGGTGTGTTGCCTCGCGGTGTCAACTTATACCTCTCGGCTATCACTGCTATCAATTTTTGATGTATAATTATATTTTTCACGAGTTCAAAATTATTTTCCTTTCTTTCTAAAATTGGAAAACAGTAAATAACAAAAGTATTTACATCATACTGCTACATGAAATTAATGGAATGTTATAAATATATTAATATTTAATTGCAGATTAATCTTTAAACATAACATAATAGTTTACGAGTGCAGGTTAAATAGATAGGCCCAAACTATAATATATTGCGGTAATGAATCCGCTTATCAAATACTACACTACAGATTATGATAATGATGTAGGAACAAACTTTGTTATAGCGGTTTGAGGGTTGTAGTTCAACATTACTTGAAATACAAGTTATGTAGCAAAGGCATTTATTTGTCTTCGGATCCGTCCGCGTGAATATTTGCTAACGTATAAGATCTATCCTATAATATGTTAATTCAGGTTATAAACTATCTATGTACCAAATTTTATAACAAATATAGTATTGACATTAGACACAAATATTCGTCAAAAATTTTGAATTTCTAATATGGATAAGATTATTAAGAAATAATAATATGTAGTTTAGAACAACGATAAAAGTAAATATATTTGATTCAGGACCCGCAAGTTGTAACTCGTTTACTGGCTCCTTTGGTTTAAAAGGGCTTTAATATCATAGACAATGTAAATTTTTTACATAATAACAGAAAAATAGAATGGTATTTATTATTCACACTAACAAACACTGAACCTAGTATGGAACAAACAAAGTACTTTCCTATGTACCAAAATAAGACTTAATAATAAAAGTGGCAAAATAAAGCCTCCTTTGGTAGAGACGTATCAAGACTCCTTAGGGAAGCCTTAGATGAGTAATACACAGGAAAGCAATCATATCTCTCTGGACCTGAGTCATTGAGTCGAAACGAATATATCAAGTAGAAAATGGTGTACCAAACTAGAAATAATATTATCCATAGAAAGTGAGTAATCAAAGAGCCTTTTGTATAAACTTCAGTAAAGTGTATTAAGCATTGTAGATAGTCACCGAGCCAATCTATATTAACTATACTACTGTATTGCGATTGCCTACAATTGTTGTCCTACAATTTGTGCTAGCCGTTAATATTCCTATAGACAAATATGTGTTGCTAAGCGCTAAATTCAAGAACGGCTAAATAGATTTCACAAAATCTTTTTTTATAATATATGTAGGTACCTTGAAGTACGAGGATGGTTCTTGCGGAGAGAAAAAAAATGAAATAAAAAAATAATTAAAGAATCAACTGTTAGGCGGTACGAAACGTAAGTCTATTATCCCCTTCGATACTAACCGAACGTTCATAACTTAAGATCACACCGTGTTTCCTCACATGATCGAGCTCAATATCCAAGCAAAAACGATGAACGTGTTTAGAATTCAACAATTTACAGCCATCTCTCACCTGCCTCATAAAAGCAAAATCTTTCTTAAGAGTCTGTTTAGACGCACCACAAATCCACCACAATAAGAACTTGTAGTCGGGCACCACTTTTAGATTTCCATACCCAAAGAGGCTCGGGTTCTTTTTACTAAGACTCTGTTGTCTGTTTGTCTCTTGAACCGTGATAGCTGGACGCTTGACTTTTATTATAAAATAATATAAAAAAATGAAAAGTTTTATTTCCATTGATAACATTTTGTCGCTGAACGCAACTATGCATCAAGTATACCACAACCATAATGCTTCATCAACACAATTATACGACCACTAGAAACATTACAAATTAATTTCTCGAATCACCTCGACTTTTGGCTTTGAATTACTACAACGCAACTGAATCTGCGGTCTGAGAGGTAGTGTAAACGACTGCTGACTACGATATCTCGGATTCGATTCCCTGGTTGGACAAAGTGCTTTTGTTTTTTTCTTATTTATATTACAACAATAAAGCCAAAACAAGCAAGCGGCGATACTCAGTTATTTTCCATACCCCCTCTGCGTTCACTATCGGGTATAATCCGCGTTATATTTTGTATGTTATTGTACGTCCAACGCAACTGCCACAATCTGCAGCAACACTATTCAGACTTAACCACTTTTCGTTGCCGCGATGTGGTGCGTGTAAATAGAGCCTTTTCCATATAAAATTTCAACATCTAACTTCACGTGTTGAAGTAACAAAAGAATATGAGATTGCTTCATCCGTCTTTCGTGAGGAAACAATACAGGGGTGCGTATTTGTACAATGGTTATAGAATTACACGGTATGCGTTCCCTTCCTGAAGATGTAAAGATGGTTCTAGAAACCAAACCGGTTTAAATTAAATCTACTTGTTTTTAAGAAAACTTTTTAATTACTGAAGAACCTACGCCATTTCTCTCTCCGAACGCGTGGGTCAATTATTCAGCAGAGACACGAGAATAATAAAATAGTGCTTCCCACGCCTCCCACACTTGAAGACAATGAACACAGTACATTAACTCACGTGCACTTACTCATTAAGATGACTTATATTTGCATGACCCTATAATTCTAGAGTCTCATTGCATCTGGTAAGAGCACAGGAGAATATACTGCCCGCACGTACCTACTATATAGCATAGGTTTCACTACACGGCCTTTGTACACCGGCTGTTAGTTTTTTAGATTTTTTCAAACTTAACAATCCTAGTAACTCTCCCTTTATACGTCTAATCAGCTGGCGTTAAGATTAACGTACATATGTATATTGTAAAAATATTTATTTACTTTAACATCCAGGTAACATCAGGCAACTTTAAAACTACAAAACAATGGACCTTGTTCATACAAACTATCTACATATGTTCCGAAATCCGGTGCTAACAGCATTGTAAGATCCGGTAGTATTGGTCCCGGACCGTTTCGGACCGGATCCCAAACGTGCGTGGACGCCCTTAGTACTCTATTTCCGTACGAGTAAATTTCAACCCTCGATGGGAATGCGACGACGTTTCCTTTGCCTTTTGTTTCAAAATTAGAGACAAATGAATGACTGAACACAATTAATAAATGAACGCAAGTGCCTGGAAACGTAGGCTCGGAAGTTTCACGCTTTGTTATGGAAACAGAATAAGGAAGGAAATAAATTATGTTCTTATAGACCGTTTTTCCTATTGCGAGATTACTTTATTTAAGTACTTAAGTTGTTGTGTTAACTGATACAGATGCTATATTTTATACTTAACTTGATTCGGAAAATTGTTTTTTAATATTTTTCAGATAATATATGGAGAATATTATATTTTATACATACATAATATCACGCCGAATATACCCAAGTTTCGCCACTAACAACGCTAGTCCCATACAATAGGGGGCGAGCCAGCACCATCATTTGTCGGTTACACCACGGACTTCGTCCACACCATTTTAATAGTACCTATACTGAAATATATATTTATTCACAATCATATATTCAATTAAGTGTCGAACTGAAACTATTATTACTACTGCAATATCCAGCAGAAAACCTCTTGTTTTAGAAATTCGCACTTAAAATTTAGAATGCATACGTTGCACCGTTGCCACGCCTTTTTCTCATAAGAGAAAAGCAAATGAAATGTTCTACACAACACGTAGTGCAATCTTCACATGCACGTTTTGCGTCGTAACGTTATTATTAAAATAAAACAGCTTTACTTTATTTAATAAACATAATATTTGTAAAACCAAGTCCCCTGTCACTTTTGTCTTTCTTTTGCAAAAGGTTCAATAATTAATTACTAAACGTATTTCATACAGTTTGCCTCATTAGACAGATTGATTTATTGGAAAGTTTGATATTAACTTCAAAAGGTTCTTCGTAAATTGTCTGTTATGATGATAGGTGATACAAGCACACTAAAATATAGCTTATTCCCTTGGAGACACGTAGATCAAGGAAAGCCACTTGCAACCATGTTTAAAAACAAACGAACATCTTTGGTTCTAGTTAGGTCAGAAAAATGACACTGTTCCACTAGATGAGTAACAAAAAACCTCGGTGAAGGGCGATTTGCTACTACTTTTAACCATCGACTATCAACTGGCTACCAACATATGGTCTGATCAGACCTCTAGCGGCTGCCATAGGAACTGAATGCCATGAAATTTAATGACTATCTCTCGATTCTCGATATTACTTAATGTAGTGAATCTCGCAACTGAAATAGAGACTTGTATGTACAAACTAATCCGACCGACACTGCATTCATATTCGAGGCAAAGCAAATGTTCATTAATATGACCAGTGCGTCTGTCGACGTGCTGCGGGAAACTATTGAACGCGTTTGTCAAAATGTCAATCTCACGTTAACCAAGCGAATTTGAAATTGAAACCGGGTTTTTGATACTGTTTCTATGTAAAGATTGACGGACTGTCAGATCAGACAAGTCTGTAACAGCTCACTGTAATTTTTAGGAAAAAAAAAACAATTGTTAATCCAATCGCAAGTCTAAAATACCCATAGTCTTATATCATGTTGTTGATAGTTAAAAGATGCCTAATACAGTGCCATACATCTTCCTTATGTTTAAAAATTTAATTGACAGCCCAACATAAAGTAAGAAAGCTTTTGCAAAACATTGAACAGGTACCCAATCTACTACTAATTGGCATTCTAAAACCTCAGAAGCACTCTTTACGACGTCTGATTTAAATCCGAAACTTCGTAATCAACAATCATAATAATATACTCTACAACTACCTTAAATGCAGTAAAAGAGGGAAATTGCATAAAAAACCCATTACAATATTATTACATTAGTTGGGTAGCAGACTGTCGATCATACTTTAAACTAATATTTGAACAAGATATTTCAGAAAACTGTGGAAAATTTTAATCCCTTCTTCGAAAGAATTTAATCTTCGTTTCAACATTTTCCGCTAGTTTAAAATCTATTACGCTTTTAGATTTAACAAGATTTAGAGCCATCCGCTTTGTATGGATAACTTGGAGTAATAGATCGTAATATTCACAGTTTGAGGATATTAAACATCAAAGAAAACTACCAAAACAAAAGCTTTTCAGTCTCTGTATTACTATGTACCTATCGAATAATGTTGTTGGCGTTTTTGTCAATCTGACAATATTTTCAAGAAGGCGTTTCCTATAAGCATATAAAAATAAGTACACAATTTACATTTTTAACTAGGTAAATAAATTGCAAACGAGTTTAAAAGATAACCTCTCCAACCTGTATTTATATCGCATGAAAACTGTATACTCAGACCGCTCTTATACTTAAGAGCGACTCAAGAACGAATTAACGTTAAAAATACACAGAATAAACATAATATTCTAGATGGAAGAGATATTAGATTTTCTTCGTACTTTCAAGTGCATCCCAGACATCTTTACCAATTACCTTAAGTTGTATGCCACTGACAGTTATCTATCAAATCTAAATTTAATTTGAGAGTACTTAAGACTTCAAAGATAAGCCAAAGTAATCATCTAACAAACGGTTCTTTAAGAACTTTGAAAGAGCAATTGAATAAGAATATTTTTCGTCTAGAATTATTTTATGATAGTAGATGATTTATACTGACAATAAGATTTGCGATAATTCACGTGAACATAAGTTATTAATGTCTATATTTTTAGGTCAGGCCTAGATTGTTTACCAAGGGAGCTAAAGATTTCGGTTAGTCAGATGAAAGATTTTGTGGAACTTTTCTCATTATTATGTCCGAATCGAAGATGAAAGTAAGAAGTAAATATTACTATATACCGAATAGTTTTTCTTCGTATCGAATTATTAAAGTATTAAAGCAGCATTAACATTTACATAATCATGTTTTTATGTTTCTAATGTATTATTTTTTCATTTAGTTGAAGGGTACCTGCATATATATAACTATGTAAGTCTAGCGTCAGAGACCGAACTCAATGCATATGTCCATTCTTCTATTGACAAACATTAATCATAAAATCGAATAGTTCGACCTGATTTTCGCTTGCAGAACGTACTAGTAGAATTCGTGTTCCACTGACCCGTGTACTAAAAGTTACCTACTATGAAATATTTTTCGGAAATTAATACACGTTTTCAAAATCACGCCTTTTTACCATTGGGCAAGGCAAACGCCACTTGCTACGAGCCCCAAAACCTTCCCTTGCTTCATGACTTGACATGACTTAACATATTCTAGAATAACAACGTACCTGTTGTTAAGTTTAATGGGTAAGAAGATAATTTTATTCGTCTACAATTCTTAACACTACTACATCACATTCAATTTGACATTGAATTACCACGAAATATTGTATCACATAAGAGTCAAAACAAAATATCAAACGACAGCAAAACTTGTAATATGATCCGTAGATTTAACTAGAACATTCTAGAAACATTCAGTATGTGAACTGAATTTCGATTCTTTGTAACTAGACCGAAAAGTAACAGACCCGAATGGATAAAGTAAATAAATACCTATCTAAATAAAGGATTGGAACTACTTAGTATTTACAGATACGCCGAAAACTTCTCAGTGTTTGTAGATAAAGGATATTTCACCTTTTCATGTTTTATGCTCTCATAAATTCATATACTTACGTAACAATAGAAGCGCGAAAGTTAGCCTGTCTGTCTGTAACGCTTTCGTGCCTGAACCGCTGAACCAATTTTTACGGTATCTGGCATAAAAATAGTTGAAGAATTTCTACAAAACATAGCCTAATAGCTTATATTTGATAGCAATCACTACATCACCAACTAATTTTAAAACTCTCGCGTTGCATATTTAATATATATTATAATAGGATACGGGATATATTCACTAATTTATATGAAAAAACAAGTCCTTTAGGCTCGACCTCTATAACGTGAAACTAACATTGTCAACTGCGTAACGTTATTGTTTTTCATATTCATTTGCCTACATTTTTGGGTACAACAGGCGTAATGTATGTATTCTTTTAAAAGGCTGAAATAAGTGGATGACTTTGTACACAAGCGAACCCGCACTATCTGGTTGTTAAATAAAATATATTTTGTTATGTGTGCGAGATCTTGGGCGCAGTGAACCGTTGGTGTAAGCCACAGCGGCGGCCCTCTATTTGGTTCATTAGTTTCAACTACACCGTGTGTGTATGACAGGATGTGTGAGGCAGGTCGGGAGAGGATCATGACAATGCGTAATTACAAACTGTAGTGAAGGTTAAACTTAAAATTCTGATGTAAAGGTATTGGTACTCGTAAGTAATTGTAAGCTCAGTTTTCAGTCATTTTAACAGTTCGAGGTGACGTACCACTCGCGAATTCTTTATCTAGTTTTAGGACATTTTATGATTTAAGTATTTTACATTTGGATAAATCTACAGTACCTGTTATAAGTAGTCGTTGCCCAAAGAACTAATAGCAATTTGTTCTTTGCGAAGGATCGATTTCACACATACTTCATGAACTTTCAAACAAATTATATAACTAGTCCCACAAAAACTGAGAATTCAATTAAACATCCACCAATGCACATTCAATTCAATGCGTCTCCCAAGATTATATCAATACGAATAACTCGACAAACGCAAACTGAAAGGGAATAGAAAATAAAAAATATTCACGTAATTCACATACAAAATGGAATTCGCGGGGTGTAATAATGAAATGCCATTTTCTGTGTTTATTCTTCTTTGAACAGAAATGAGAGGTGATATAGACGCATATGATAGAGAGGCACATGTAGTATTCAAATGTGAATATAGAATATTGATTTTATGATAATACTCGCCTTTGATGTGCTTTGTACTGCATAGTGACTTAAAAGTTCTTACTTTTTTGCAACTTGAGTTGAATTGAAGTTTGTTAAATACTTTTGTATTTCGATTTCATAAACATAAAGATCGTAGTAACTTTACTAGTACGCGTACTTTTGATTAATTTTGTTTTTTTGGATATTTTGTAAACGCTTCTGCAAACGACAATTTTAGTATTGGCAGTTTTTTATAACAATGACAGTTTCAAATAAAACTATGCAACGTTATTCAAATTCACAAAAAGGGGATTATTTTAACCAACGCCAATTAAAACCCGGTTGCTTTTTATATTCGACACGCTTTTGTTTTATAGAATTTGAATAAACTTGGTTTTAAAACACATATGAATGAATTAGAAAAAAAAATAGTGTTGCACGTGTCATCATTTGATTGTTTCCTACTTATTTTAAACCCGACACTTTCGATGTCGTTAATGTGTCCTCATATTTGAACTAGTCATCCTTAGTTGCCAGTAGTGTGATTTTCATTGCTTCAGTACCAACAGTTTCACAATAGTTTTACTTACATAATAGGCAAGGGATCCTAAAAGTCTTTCATAAAAATTGTCTCGGTAGTCGATATTCCTCAGTTGTCTGAATTCTTCCTCTGATCTTTACGACAACTACTTACTATGCCTGATGCCACTGTATCAACGTAGCTGTCTTTCAATATTTGTATTCTCTAAGACACCGGAAAACAAAATATTCCAGTGTGTCTTGATTTCTCACAGAAATCGTATAAATATTAAATAGATTATACGTAAAACATGTCAGTTATACGGTAGGGCTAGCAACAACCCAAGCCGAAATGGTAATGATTCCATTAAAATTCACTGAAAAGCACATCACTGCACCCGGGGGAAAGGCCACATAGAATAAATTAAAGATGACCTAGCCCTTTATTTGTTCCGTTTGTACTATACATAGATGTGCTCATGTATTCATATATTCGATCAACCAGTCGTTGAAAGGGTAATGAGCATTTCTAACAATTTTGAGATATATCTGAAATTGCCGTTTAGAAATGTACACATGTTATAATTTTAGAGACATTACTCTTGTGCGCTTAGGAATTTCAATTTTACCTCCTATACGAAATAGTATTACTAGTAATTCAAAGCTTACCAAAAATAGTTTAAAGTCATTTTCACACGTCTAAATCGACAAATTATTCAATACCTATACTTATAATAACACGGCTCAACAAACTGAAAAGTGTAATATAAATTTCAATTTCAAAACCCGCAATATGTATAAAATATATGATACATTATATTTAGAGCGCAAGAGAGAATACTAGTCCAAGCTATTCGCTTACGCTTCAGGCATTTATTATCCTAAAGTGTTCGGGAAAATCCTTGAACGCGGACCCCATGCAAGCCAAACAAAGACGTCGTAGTATCGATCAATATTAATAGCAGTGCTTCGTCTACATGTAATATAACTGTTGGCGCCGCGCCAGATCGCGTCAGCGAGGAAACGCCAACAAAATTTATAGTTACGCACGAAGGCGTTTTTGGTAGAAGTGGCCGGCCGCAAAGTTCCCTCGAAAGGGGAAAGTCGGGCCAAGTGATAACACTCTTGTCCTTACGCCTGTAAACACCGTAACAGCTTTTCTTCCTCCAACACAATTCGCCGGCGATAGTTTATCGTTGTTTTTTGCAGATAACAAAGTTCCAATCTCAAACAAAAACAAATATGTTAATCAGAATATTTTTCTTTATAAACTTTCCAAATCGATCTTGTAAGCCGATTTCGTAACTTCGAATTGAAATCGAAAAATAATTCTTATACGAAAGTTAGACAAATTCTTAAGAAATTCTATTAAAAATACGAAGAATGAAAAACACTCAATCAGAAAACGCTTCGTCTCATAAGACAAACGTAACGAGCAAAGAAAAATAATGTAGCAACACAATTCGCCTTTATAAGTAGCACTGTGACCCGAATTTCATCTTTATCATATTAAAAAGTTAGTATACAAGGTCCAATTTTTTTTGTAAACCAATTTCCTCTCTCCCTTTTAAGGCTTCATTGCAAAAGTTCAAAAGCAGCCATTGATTAACTTGGAACGTGCAAATAGCTGTTTGAAATGGTTTTTGTTGAGCCTCGATTGGTCACTTTGTAACTCGAATGAGTTTTCATTGGTTCGATACAATCCTTTATAATTAGTGTAAGGGATTACGTGAAGGGCCATTATACCCCTTACGTTCCGAATTATAGGTCAAGAGCGTATTAAAGAACGTATACGCAATGTTATAGGCAATTAATGTGTTTGCCATTATATAAAATTAAATAAGTCAAGTGTAATTTTCATTTTAAAAATATTTATTTGTTAATTAATTCGAAATTGTAATTCTTTCGTATAGTTATATACCTACGCCAGAAGTACATTATTGGGATCTATATAACATTTTGATTAAATTAAACGTATCAAATATCCGATGCTAAAATTTTTTATTCCTTATTCACCTCAAAGGCAACCTCGGTCCACTTGCTTTTCACACGTCTCATATTATAATGTCTCAGATAATAAGATTACAACGGCACGTTATTATATTTAGTCGCAAGCTGGCTGCTAGTTTCTGTATTGTCAAAAATAAAGGATTTTGTTACAAATCCCTTTTCGTACTTTTACGATATACTTCAAACTTCACTATAAAAAATTAACGCTTAGGATTTTGGTACATACACACTGTGTAATTGGGCACTAATGAACTCTACAATGAAATGAATAATGAAACATTATTAATATAAATTTCGTATTAAACCACAATATTTCACAATAATGTAGTCAAAACGTATACAGACTAATTAGTAGTATAAGCAGATTTAGTTCAATAATTGCTATGAAAGGCTGATTAGTGGGCTTATCTGTTAATCAATAACGGTTTGTTGCTAAACCACGTTGTTCTATGATCATATTGTTCATGTTCAATCCTCTATTGTTGAGTATACGATAGAAATCGGGAAAACGATTTTATACAAATTTTGGCCGACTATGACAGAATTTTTGGCAATCAGCATTTGTTCACGAGTGATTTTATATCTACTATTATCGATTATCGAATACCACATATACGTATACCCCGCTGTTACGTAACGTAATAATTTACTCAAAAACACTGCTTCGTCGAGATCGCATACATTACATGTCCATTGAATTCATATTAATCCAAATTAATGTTCAATTCAAAGATCAATACCACTTTGCCCGTCTCGGAAATCAACCGTCTCGGGTTTGATTCCCGGGTTACAGTCTCTGCGCGGCAGTCATAAAGACTACGAATTGGGCCCAAATTGCACGCGGTCTATAAGAGAGATAGTACGTAAGTAAAAGAACGTTAAACATTCTCTAGGTGCATCCAATTCACATTAGAATACCATTTGTGAATCATCAAAAAGTAACATGAAAACAGTGAGGTTATACGTACGTTCTGTCAGGAAGCTTATGCTTGGAGAACCAAGTTTAGTCCGGTCGTTTGCAAAGATTGTAGTATGTACGCTACTCGCTAGATGACTCTAAGCTTTAGACCAGCCTAGGCTTCGCAAAATGAGTGTCAGTACGGACGCAGCCAAGTGACATTTGCTAACTTCTGTAATCACTTGTTGCTATTTGCTCAGCTCTCTTGCTCCAAAGAAAGTAACTGCTGTGAAGGTGCAAAATACAAAGTTCAGTGGTAACAAAATTTGGTTTCTACTTCTTTTCTTCTAATTTTGAATTGCATTTCTATTAAAGTAATATTAAAAGGGGCTTAACATAATCATTCGTGATATTTGCTTAGGCACCTTGATTTTTTTTATGTTTAGGGATTGTAGCACTGTTTTACGGCACGGCTTAATATTTGACTAGGATGGCTAGGATAATTTGGCTAGGAGTTTTTTGTCAGCCCTTTTCATTGACTCTAGCTTCTGAAGTGGCGGTAAATTTACCAACTGTATTTGACCATCATAAATGTCCGTCCTTGATCTATATTAATAAATGATTATAAAGATGAAGATAAACTAGATTTTAAATTTACTTTAAGTAGACAGAAAATATTTAGCTAACCATTGTTTCTCATTGAAATGTCTTCTCTCGATCCAAATACGAGTTTATAATTGTACACGATAGCTCTTACCATTTGAACGGCGTGAACAATATCTCAGTAAATTAATTTATCTAATGCTTTCCAAAGTGAATTGACACACATAAGCAAATAATGAGTTCGTAAGAGCAACGATTGTAATGTATGACTAGTTTGAAACAAATTGTAAATTCGTTTATATTTTGATTATAAATACAACTGTTTCGACGATGTAAGTTTAATGAATCGTGTATGAAATGCTTTGAACTTTTGCATTGTTTTTATTTTAGTCTTTGTTATAATATGTACAACTTTCAGGTGATTAAAATAGTTCTTATTGAAAAATATTGATAGTGTATGAAGTATTCATTTATTATTGATACGTTTTTTTCTTATTAAGTGGGTAAGTCAATTTTGTCTATTTTGAAATTAAACAAGGTTGCACATCTACGTAAGATTAGAATTGCTCATACACTTTGCTTTTTAAATACATATATATACGGATAAAAGAGCTGTGTCACACAGGTATTGTAAAAATCGCAAAAGTGTGTTAATTTGAAGTGCGAATGCTATTTCAACACACTCTTACTTTTGTGTTTTCAGTAATAGTATTGCCTAGTATACTATGTACTATTTAAGGAGGCTTTTAGTAAATTGTTCGGACAAAGAGATAGGTTTCTCTAAGTGTTTTTAAATGTTTGTTTGGAAACGATGTTATTTTGACGGTGAAAGATTTAGGACATTTAAGAAAACAAGGCTAAACATTTTTTAAATCTTATTTTCCATTAATAATAATCTAGCTACGACCTAGTCTTGTGCTTTGGGCTTTTAGTAATAAAATATCAGTGCCAATCTTGATTGAGATTCATTAAAACTCCCTTGATATTTTTAAACCATCGCAGCTAGGACACATCAGTACTAAAACACCTATTATTTATTATATCAGTAGGATACTGAATTAATGAATCGAGTCATTAATTATTAACTGCGTAGTTCAGACCCAAAATTCAACTGCCCATCAACTTCAGACCATAATTTTTAAACTGCCGCAAAAAGTTTTAATAACCAACCAACGAGAATTAAAAAATGTCATTATAACGCTCTGGCCTGCATACTGGCTGGCTGAAAGTAATAAACCAATTATTTCAAATTTGGAACACCACGGACGCTTCACATTTGACACTCGCATTTCGATCTCGACGTAAGCTATGTAGGTTTATTTTTTGTAATTTCTGTTATTGTTTAATATAATTTCGAATTTGTTTATAAAAAATGCAGTCTGTTGTTACATTTGAGAAGCCTTTGCCGCATTTGAGTTTAGCGGATTGGGATGGACGACTTTATGGTTTACAGGTATGGTTTTTAACGTCATATTCAGCAGACATTATTGATTCGTCATTGAATTTAAAAAAAAATTAAGCATTCAAGCATAAAGTCATCGTCTTACTATGCCTAATGTCACAGAATCAACTTGCCGTTTTAAGTCATTGATGTGTGAGAGGAAACTGACAAAAAGGTCAAAATTGATCTAGCTTCCTAGGTTAGCTTAGGTTCCTAGGTTAGCTACGCTGAAAAATCTGTCTCTAAAATTCTGTAGATTTTAAACTAGTTTAATATTTTTGTTGTTGTTTACAATTTCAAAGTATTGCTAACCTGTCGACTTAGTGGGCTCGATTCCAAGCCCCTGTTAGTTTTCTGTAACACTGCACAGTAGTTGAAAACAACCAAAAACTTTAATACGTTATACAAATAACAATTATTCTGAACTGATCTCAGATCGTCCTGATTTTTCTATTAAATAACTTATTATATTCATTCACTGTGCAGTCTAATAATATGTCTGTACATTAATAATATACAAAGTACACCAAATAACCACCAAAATAAAATAATAAGAAAACAGGATTATTAATTTAGAAAATATTTTAAGATAAGTTGCAATGTTTGTTACCACATTTTATGCAATATAATTATTCCATTATATTCAATGGTACGGTCAATGTTGGCTGTGCAAAGAAATATAGCAGGACAACCGCAACCCTCACTTTGTTTTGTTTTTAATTTGCACAGGCTCTATAATTTTACTTTATAAACACAATCTCATCGGCTTATCCTATAATTTAATGGCTAACCCCGTACAGCTAAATTAGAAAAGTTTTATTATGTCTCACGGTACCGAGATTGTCTGGGATAGGCTATCGAACAATCTGTTGATGAAACCTACTGTTTGAATAATGGCTGCTTTAATCTATTTTATATCTAGGCTATTTGATTTGAGGATAGGTTATCTATTTTTGAAAGGCTTGAAAATAAATCCTTTATCTCTTTATGAATCGTTGCTTTTTGGTGAAGATGAGAGCTCATAAATCCTTTTTTGGGTCATAATTTACTAGAAAGTTATATTTTATAAAATTTAATATTTTCGGTGTATAGAATTGAAATACATTTCAGTCAAACAGTATAACGAACTGCATTAAATGTTCTATAGTCGTTTCTATGCGCCTAAGTATTTGCTTATACATAAACGCGTATGTACAAAACATTGCTATTAAACTTTGTACAGGCGTTAGCATTGTTTCGTGACCTTGACGCAGAGCAATGGTTTTTGTTAAGAAACGAGGGTGTACCCGTGTAGGCGGGCATACTGTGATGACCGATTGCTCCTAACGTCATCCCTTTTACATAATATCCCTATGTCAAACTTTAGGATGGAACGTTTTGAAGAGACGTAGTCTTAAACTTATAACAATACGTCGTGTTGCTTAGAAGTATCTATTATTTTGAACAGGTACTAAATATTAATTAGTTTTTTTAATGTAACCCAATTTTATATCGCTGCCAAGAAAGAGATACCCACAATTCTATAATAAGATATCAATCGACATGTAGTATTTTCATTCATTTTTGTTTTTTTTTACGCGAGTAGAGCGAAGTGCAATCAATACGATCTTTTAAGTAAAATAATTAATTTGCTTTTTCTTTGTACAAATGTAAAATACTGAACAAAGAAACACATTGTAGACTGAATTCAAATTATTACTCTCTATTGTGTGCTTGTAACATTAAATATTCAGTTTCTATTTGCAAAAAGTACACGAATTTTATTCCTAGAAATAGTTTTTATTCGAATTCGATCACAATTCCATATGTTTGTAAACTTTATCACAAAAGAGATGTATTTGAAACTCTGTTTGAATATGAATGAAGTGTAAATACGAAGTACGTTTACAATTTAACACTTGTCAATGAAATGGAATTGATTTCCATTGCCTTTCGTACCTGAGTAGAAAATTCTACGTTATTTATACAACTACGTTATACATCTTAAGCTGGATGTACAGTAATTTACTACATAAAATTCAGAGACTATATTAGAATGTGCTAGAATAAAAAACATACAAAAATTGAATGAATAACTATATATTTAACTGTGATGAAGACAGCTAAAGTTTTATTTTAACAGGTGACCGCAGACACCAGAAGGGCGGATGCCTTCGATCTTCGCTACAGCTCCCACCAGCTGCGGAATGAGACCCGCATCAAAACCGACTGGGACAGCTATCATAACAACAACCGACTTCGTGCCAGGTATCCTACTTTATGTTAAGAAGCATCATGATAGACCGAGAGCTCCTTATTATTTTATAAAAGCTGAAAATTTGTCACCACATGCTACCGGGAATAAAGTAATAAAGTAAGAGCCGTCGTGGCTTTAGTTGCTATTCTATCCTAGGATGTTCGTTCAACCAGAATTCAGGCAGATTGAAGTAAATTAATCAGTTTTACTCGTATGTTAAAGTCCTAATTCGTCTTGATCATATTTTGTTTGAACTTCATTTAGTGGCGAAAAAAGGATGTAGCGTTCCACTTCTTCTTTTATTACTACAGAGTCTACGAGATAGAACAATGGAGGTCCACTCTTCAGGAGCTGATGGACCTCCTGGACCGAGAGATGGCTGGCTTGAAGGAGGAAAAGGCTTCCACTGAGAGGGAGTTGGAGCAGCTGAATCTTCCATTACTCGTGTGCTCAGAGTGTCTGTCAAACAGAGATGGCAGGAGAAGTTCCGAACTGACTTACGATCTTGCTGATACTGAACTTAAAAAGGTAATTTATTGGATCAAGAACATGACCAGTTTCGCCACTTTTGGATAAGTTCCAGATAGCTTATCAAATGGAACATAGGTAGATTTTTTTATATATTTGCTAACATTTTATCTATCAGATAGTTTATTTTGTTATTGGCCGTAATTCTCGCTATATCTATTTATGGCTACAATATAGTAATTGAAGACTATATATATTCGCTTAGCCTTTGTTCCAAACTATGTTGGAGTCGGCTTCCAGTCTCACCGGATGCAGCTGGATACCAGTGTTTTACATGGAGCGACTGCCTATCTGACCTCCACAACCCAATTACTTGGGTATTAACACGATACCCTTCGGTAAGACTGGTTGTCAGACTTTCAAGCTTCTGACTACTGTTAACGACTGTCAAAGATCTTCGAAAATGACAGCCGGGACCCACAATTTAACGTGCCTTCCGAAACACGGAGGAACTCGATATGTATAAGATGGTCACCCATCCACGGAACAACCTCGGCAAGCGTAGCTTAACCTCAGAGATCGATCCGTGCGGCTGTTGTAAACTAAGCCACGAGCTCCTCTTGAAATAGTAATTGAAGACTAACCGAATTAAATCAGGACGAATAAAATTGTCCTTCTTTTGGCGTACCCTATTTATGCGTGCCACTTTATTTAAGAAGGCATGTATATTTTGCTTACACGTGCTGATGCTATCAAAAGATTTTTCCCTTTTCTGTTTTACAATTAGATAAAACCCGGACAGTTTTATAATTTACCTTTGCAATACTTCTTCTAAGCTGACGTCGACGTGTCTGTATACAAAACTTTGCATGGAATTATTAAATGTATCACAAAATACCTATCGCTACTTATCACAATAAAGAGTATTTTAACAGATTTTCTGTTAGAACAATTCTCAGGTATACAATTTGTTGAGGTATTGTTTAATATTTTTTTAAACCAGAAGGAGCTGGTTCCTGCCGCTAGTAGGTACTAAAAGGAATACGCATTTAAAATATAATAGAAGCGCTCATTAAGAAAGCACCTTCAATTCGTATTTCACTTTTCCTTAACAGGAGCTCTGTGTAACGGAGAGCAACAAAAAAATGTTGATCGACAGATGTCAATCGGCGTGGGAGAAGATCAACAAGTTGGAAGTAGTGAAGTTCAAGCTCCAACTAGATCTGAACGATAAGAATGAGACTCTACAGATTGATAAAGACATGCTCAGTTTGGATAAAGATTCTGCCAACATCACTTATAAGACTGATTCGTTGAAGACGCCGAAAAGGTGAGATCTGCTTGGTAGTTTTTGGTTTATTTTATCTCAAAGATTTTAATTGTACGTAAAATGTATCGTTTAAAAGATTTTAGCAATAACTTGTCTTTAGAGCAATTTTATTTCAATTACAGCTTTCATACCGAGACGAATAGCTACATTCGGACGTCATTCGTATTGTATTTATCTGTAGTAATACACTATGAAGCACATTTTGATGCCCGCAATCAATCCGATATGCACTCCTTTACGACGCATAGCACTTGTACACTTTGTCCGAGTTACATTAGTACTTGTAGTTAGTGTGAAAATCTGACTCGTAAACCCTTTCATAGTTAATGTAATCATAATATTACAATAGCAATTAAATAACAAATCATAATAAAGCAATCTCGTTCCGTCCATTACCCTTTATTATACCCAAAAGTCCAATTCTTTGTTAAATAATTCGTAATTACCTAACCTGGCATTTAACATCAGCTTTAAGTAAGTTATCTCAGGCTTATTCTTACCTAAGTTTCAAAACAGACTTCTTGAAAAGCCCCTAAAAGGTAGAAGGAACTTTAAACTTGGGAACAATAAAATTTGTTAGAAGTTATTACGCTCCCCGCCGGCTGGCTGCACCTGAGACAGACTTAAAAGGTTCTCTACATCCTAGTCTCATTAATATTACAAGATATATGTATGAACAGGCTCCAAGTGGAGCTACTTACCATTCGTTTAAGTTTTTTCGTCTATTACCGTAAGTAGCTAAGTGGGATTAAAATATAGAAATTTTAAACAAGGATTATGTTTCTAAAAAAAGTAAATTACAACCCCTCTTACTCATAAAAGGTCTTAACGTTCTAATATTATTTAGTTTTTCTGCCTGATGCCTTTTTTGAAGAAAAAAACGAGAGAGCATTTTGCGCCATTCAAAAGTTTGTTCATTCTATATGTATCGGTTGAAAGTCTAATATTCATGCATATGCATTGTGATCGGATTCGCATCGAAACATATGTATGCAAAGTGGACACGACGAACATTGTGTACAGACAGACAAGAGGCCCAAAATAGCCCGCACTGCAAACTGATACAATCTGGAAATGTTGCCTTTTGAAACATGTTACCTACTTTGTAGTTATGTATCCCTTGTACCCGCATTTGAGTAATTGGATTTAGAATAAGATATTATTGTTAAGAGGTATGCTTTAGTAGGCTAGCAAGGCAAATAAGAAGGTATAAGTATAGGTTAAGTTTGAATAAATTATGAATTACTGCAGTCTTAAAACTGTCGATTGTAAATTGCAATATAATCATGCCTAAAATGAATCACTGTATTTTACAAAATTGAACGGAACTCTGTAAATACTTTTACAGATAAATGGACGGGAACAAGTTTTATTCGATTATTTCATCATGACAGGACCTCAAAAAGGGCTGGTTTTTATATTAAAAAGATTTACTTGGTAAATTATAGCGATTCTTCAACTAACATTTACTAGGATTCGCAAGAATAAACTATAGACTACTCTTAAAATTAACTAAGCTGTTTTCTTACGCAGGATGGTAACCTATGACCAATGGTTAACTAAATGCGAAGCAACAAAACAGATGGCGATCACAGAACTACAAGACACACTGCGTCTGCGCGAGTCTTTGTTCGTCGCTCGAGGCCGCGCCAGGAACGCGCTTCGAGCTCAAACTGACGTCACTAACTATATGTTGCGCAGACGCATCTATGAAACGCAAAGGGCTAGGAATGAACTGGATTGGCAGAAATTGAAGGTAGGCTTCTTAAAGTTTATAGAATGCTTATGTGGTATAAAATGTACCTGGTTCAGTTGGACATTAAATCTGACGAAATAAACTACATTGAGAGAGTCATCAAAATGAATGCTGAAACGTGGTATCGTGCTATAAAAAAAATAGAGAAGATGATAATTTATGGTCTCGTACAATGTGGTTCTATATTTAATATTTTTATGAAACTTTAACACTTTCCTTACAGATAGCTTTCAAAATTTGTGAAACATTTTATTCATATTTGCAGATGGAAGAAAATATGGACAAACTCGCTAACGAGCTAAAGACCTTGGGCGAACAGTTTGCTGACAAAGTGAACGCATTGAAAGTGGCTGAAACTCGGCTGGAGACCAGAGGGTATCGCCCAGGGAACGAGCTGTCTGCTGACGAAGCTGATATTGGCTTAAAAGATGAAGTCAGGAGCTTGAGGGAAACCATCCGGCAGTTGCAAGAGAAACTGGATTGTGCTAAGTAAGTATCTACCTATCTATTAATGTTGGTGTGTAAGCTATACCTACAGTGTTTTGTTTTCGTCGCTCATATAATACGGTTTCAAAATTCGAAAGTGATAAAACTCTAAATAATAACTACACTAATTAATAAAAGTTTACACGAATTTAATTTGTAACACAGTAAGTATATAATAATTGGTTTCATATATTTGGTTCAGGTATTTGGTTTCATAATGGCAATTTATTTTCAAACGTACTTATTCAAGTATCTTAAAAAAGATAATAAAAAAATAATTTGCTCGCAAATTCGATAGAGACTTAGATATACATACGGCAGTTAGTAGCTTGAACAATTTTGGGGTGCACTTACTTATGCAAATGCCTAAGTCTAAATGTAGAGCTGCAGTAACAGATTGTGGTAGTCAATTATACTATCGGAAACTTGAACATCGTAATTGAAATTCGTAAAATCCACCTCGATGTTTCGCCGAAAGGCTATAATTTGGGCTTTATCCCAACATGTTAGTTGACCTGAATTACTAATAACTGGCAAATCCATACTAATAGCATTTTGGCACGAGCATCTCTTCCAGGAACAATTAATATTTATCTAACAATACCTGCTTTCGAATAAATTACTGCTGGTTTATGGGAGATTATTTGGTTTATCGGGATTGTATTTCGAATTATCTTGCTAATTAATCATTGCAATTTTGTGCAAATGTTTAACTCAAAATAAACTTTAGGGTACTATGGCTTGATGCTCTAAACACGAAATGACATAAGGAGCACACGAGTTGGTTTAATTCACTTGACTGCAGTATTTCATAACTGAAATCGAGTATACCAACAATAACTAATGTTAATACGATTTTTAATAGAAACTAACAAAATTTCATTTTCCGTATGCGGATGCGCTACCCCTACAACTTACAAGATTTTTTTTATCAACCATTCTCGTTACTCATTACAAATCTTGATAAGGAGATCCTTATCAAGATTTGTACAGAGATCTGTACTTTAGTTTTGTGCTAATATTTTATTCTCATCTTATCGTGTGACCAGTGATCAAAGTATTGTTAAAGAGCCCAAGCTGCACGAAATGCCTTTGGCATTACTTATTACATTGGGCAATAATATGTTGTTTTTTTCAGAGCAACCTACAACGCATTGGAAGCCGCTTCTATCCAAATCTCTATAGATTTGAATGACAAGAACCAGTCTCTCGAGACGGACACGCGTGCCTTAGAAATGAGGGCGGCTTTAGAACCCAAGAAAGCACAGGGAACTGACAAGAATCTTGTACTAGCCAGCATGCACGATGAAGTACCTAATGTAGAGGTGTAAAGTAAAAAAAAAACAGTCTTCAACAAGATTCATTTATATTTTCAATGTCTGTTTATTATAATATTTCTTGTTTTTCTTTTCATTCAGATCAGACCCCAACTCATTGTTGAACTCGTTACGTTTATTCTTCTACTAAATATTTTGCTAAACAAGGTCTCATCAATGCCTCTTTTCTCATTATTTTTCTTCCTGAAAGCATTAGAATTCCAACAAGTTTGTAAATTTAAAGCTTTTGTCTTTTCATACATGTTTTGTAAATATTGGGATTTAAATACTATAATCATGTCTTTACTATTGATGTTTCCTTTAAAAACAAATTCCTGTTGGTAAACGATTTTAAAATTGTTTGTTGTTTGCTGCTGTTTTGTATAACTTTTCTATTTTTGTGCAAATATACAAATTGTTTATTACTCACATCTTTTTATTGCAGTATTTACATATTTACTAGCTGACCCGGCAAACGTTGTGTTGCCATGTAAATTAAAAATAAAATGTGTCAATGGGGTATAAAAAGTATAGATGATATATATGATGATGAAAAGATATAGATGTTGGCCGATTCTCAGACCTACTTAATATTCTCCCAAAATTTCATGATAATCGGTCAAGCCGTTTCGGAGGAGTATGGCAACGAAAACTGTGACGCGAGAATTTTATATATTAGATATTATGGTAATATACTGATGCTGATAGATACTGATGTTATTAAGAGAGTTTGAATGCTTAAACTTACATTCACGTCATTCTTAATCAGAATTACTAGTCTATCCAGTATTCTACAGGAAACTGTTTGTAGGTATTTATGTTCCACCAAAAGACACCTTCCTTTTTTGGGCTACGAAAGTTCCATCGTTGGTTTATTTATCCGAATTCATATAAAATGACGTGTCACTACAAAAAATAAACAAAAACAATCCAGTTGATTGAGGAAAATCACACGCCAGGTCAACGACCTCAGAAAAAGATTCCATAAAAATAAAGATATTTCATAATTAACATTCATTTTGTAGCAGCAATCATATAATTTCCGGATTAATTACAAGCTGAAAGTAGTAGCCCTTAAATTATTTTTTTAACCGAAAAGATCCCTTTCTGTTTATTTTCGTTGCCGCTTACTTCCGATGGCGGTAATGATAGGGCATTATGCCGCATTTCGAAACTGACTGGCCTCAAAATTGTAGGTAAACGATGATCGATTGTCTCGTGACTTTTATTGACTAGTCGATGTTGGGAATTTGCCAAATTGAACTGGAATTGTCCCGTTGACCTAGTAGCAGGCTCTGATTATGATGAATCCTTTTGACGGTTAGAATGTTTGAGTTCTCTATTCCCGTACTATTTAGGGTAAATGGTTTCCATAGACTGGTTTATTAAATGGAATCTGGAACTAAGATCAATAACATGTTTGCACGTGGATACTTTCATAAACACGCCTTAATTTGAGATATTATAATTTATTTTGCCCTCCTTTGAGTTCTTTTATTCATTACTTAGTTTAACCTACATAGGTGCCTTATAATATAGGCAGACCCTTAATAGAAAATAAAAAGAACAAGACACACTGCATCTAGGTATTACAAACTATGAACTTCTGTACACCTAACAGGTCTTGGGTCTTTACTATGTCCGTACTTAATTCCATCAAAATCGTTATCGCAGTTTTGTCGTAAAAAGTAAAAGACATGAGATATGAGGTTTTAGCAGTTATAATATCAGTATGGACAAATCATACACAACAAACTAACCTATAAATAGAATCTAAAGAATAAATTGCAAGTCAATCACAATAAGGAACAGGAAGGGCGACAAAGGGTCGATACTACTCGATACATTAGTATAGATGATCTATTAATATCTATCAGTCAAAACAGGTTGTGACTGTCTCCGACCAAGTATGGGCTTGTGCGATAATATGAATCAGATAAGGGCTAGCCGGAAAGGAATTATTATTATAATCAATACTAGTAATCGTCTTGAGAAACTAGCTGTAATCTAATAAAATGAACATTGAGTAAGTCCTGACGATGAGTAATTCTAGATAAATAATGTCATTAAACGTTCATTAACATTAAACGACAACAACAAGAAAAAGACTTTTGCAGTGTAAAATAAAAAATATTTAAAAAATATTGTAAGTATATTATTAATTAATCATATCATAGTAAGATTTCTTAGCTGCCCGCGAGAGTTTCCGGAACGTAGATACATGAGGCGCTTGAACATCGTTTCATAGCAATGCGGATGGATCCGTCCGAAACGATATTCGAACGTCGAGTAACGCCTTACGTATGCGTTCTGGACTCCCGGGCAGCTGTGTTACCAGTCTTAGTAGCAGGCTTTCATTGACTTCCAACAGTTAGTGTAACGATATTATGAGCTAGATGAGATATATAGAACAGGCAATTTCCTACTTCTATTGACTACCAATAATCGGCTAGATATCAACTGTATGAAAATGTGATCAACGTCTGTAGCTGGCGGCGTAGGAATTAGTTTTGCAGTACTTTTTAAATGTCGGACTTGATTCTCGATAATACCGATTGTAAAGAATCAGCAGTACTAAGCAACTCCGCTGCTAGGAAAAAAAACTAAATGTTCTTATTTCACAAAAAATATTTACTTAAAATTGCATCAAACTAATATTTTAGCATGAATTTTACTTAACATATTATTTTAAAAGTAGGCACTAACCAGACGTGAGACAACTCGCGTCATTTCAAAGGAGAAAAGCATACACGCATGGATGGTTCATACTACAAAATGAAAACACAAAAAAAATGTGCATCGAAGCAAAATGTGTCAGAAACTTGTGCAAATGTATGTTTATGTGTAATGTATTTAGGCCAGGCTTGTTTTTATTGCTCGAGATAACAATGATTTTCACATATTATACTATTAATTTGTCTTAAATGAACTAGGTCTATCATGGTAGTAGTGATATGGCAGTAGCGTGAGTATGGTGAATCAAAGTTTATGAGAGTACTAATCGCATATTGCAGTTGTTTCCAAATAAACAAGCCTTGGTAATACAAAAAGTCCCATATTTTATTCTTATCAAAATGTGTACAGTGAAAAGAATTTGGTATTATGTAGAAATAGATTGTACTTTCTTCATAATAATCATTGTTCAGCAACATGTAACATTGTAACATTGGTCAGCCAACAATACGCAGTAATTAGAAATTACTTTGAAATGAATATACAGCAGTGTAAAGAAATCTTTTGAAAATATGTCATATTTTGGACGCTGACCGCACATGGATGCTTAATACATTTATTTATAAACCTATTATGAATCAATTAGTTAGGTATAAGTAGCATTTTTATCAGGAATTGGAAATTACGTGTCGTTTGTCGACGTGGTGAATTCAGATGACGGTTGACAAAAATCCCATTAAAATGAGGATATTCTATACAGCTATTTATAGAATAAATGATGAATTATAAAAAAAGTTTTTAACTCCTAACTGTCAGACGAGTGTCTTGTCGAAATGACGGTCGAAGTTCTACCACGCTGGCCAAGAAGAGGTTGGGAGACCTGCACTCATGAATATAGTTCTACTTTCCGTCAATTTTCTATTTTTATCCTTTTGACTTTGTTAATTGTTTTCTATAATAACTGAATTGTTCTTTCATTACCACGAGTGATCTCCTTTTCTACCTATAGGTAAGTATTATTTTCTTTCATATTAACGTAATAGTTCACCCTTTATTACCGGCCGAAAATTCTTTTCTGCTATCCAAAAGGAATCTTGTACAGTGTGTGGGAGATTAGGGAAATCTAATTATCGGATCCATATAGATAATGGAAGATCCTGTAGCTTTAGTTATGGTTGGTTAGTCTGCCTTGTCGAGTTTTAGTATAAAACCCGGGATTTTCATGTTCTTAGCACATTCAAGCCTTTGCGTCTTAGCACCAACATTTGAAACTAATCCAGTAACCCTTCAAGTAAGTATCTTCTTTGGTTTTGAAAGCTTTGGTTATGTGATTATCTTGCAATCATTGTAATTTTATTTGTAACGTGTTCTTCTGATTATAATATAGAAGTTGTCAAAGTCCCTTTCAAAGACATCATAGTGGACCGTCTTAGGTCAGAATAGTATTGAACCAATACATTCTTATTATTATACATTACGACTTAGGAGTATTCAGACTTAGTAGTATTATTGTAACGCTCAAAAATTCAATCTATCAATCCCAAATTGTTTTTCTTTTTAAATTAAGATATCCTTTTACGTTATTTTCATTCCGAACAAAAGGTTTGAAGTGCAACGACACGAGGGAATTACCTCAGACTTGTACTGTCTTACTTCATTTCAAAACCTGTTGTGCCTACGACTTGCTCGATATTTACTTTGTAAAAAAATTACCGACAGCGAAATTTACATCCGGACGTAAAGTATTCATTACGTACGTAGGCCGCAGTAGCCGCAAAAACATTTAAGATGTATAACTTAATCCCGTTTTGGACGCCATCATCCATTTTACATACCGAACTCGTATATTTTGTCAGCATGATTTCATACGCGGAAATATAATTTTTTACTTGTTTAGAGCATCAATCACGACATCTCGTATCCGGCAGGATCGAGAATATTATAATTTTAAGTTTAGGAAGTTGTATTAACAATAATTGTGATTTAAACCGATCGTGTGATAGCGAGATCCGCTTCCTAAAAGGTAGTACACGTTCGAAGTACGATTTCATCTAGAACAATTCCATTGCCTCATACTTACGCACACGCGTAAGTAATGCCGGTTTTAAGGAGCTATGTAAATGTGGTAACGAAACAATCTGTTACTATCAGCTACTTAGTACACGAACCGAGTCTAGAGGTTATTTACATTTGACTTTTGTTCGTCGGCGCGGAAGTAAAATGCTTTTGTCCTAAATGTTGGCTTATTCTGCAAGTTTTTATGTTCAAGCTATTTCGTGAGACACGTGGTGTTCCATGTGTTATCGCAAGTGTGAACAACTTTGCATTTATTTAAATATCCGCAGTTTTTGTTTAACATATATTACCCATAAACACGTGAACACACCACAGTCACTTACAGAAATTTTATTTACTGCAGATTCCGATTTAGTTTTATTGCCTGCAGTACATTTAAATCACAGATGTTAGTTGCATCGTTAGCAATATATTCAAGTCATCTAGACATACTGTACATCACAATAAAGTGCACGAAACGTCAGTAAATGGTTATGGAATAACCCCAAAAGTATCATCCACGAACAAACATTCAGGCGCCGCGGGCTACCGCTGAAGGCGAGCCGGTCCGTTCAGTCGCAACAGAATATTGTGGACATGCACAATAAAACATTGCATAATTTTGTACCGGTACAATTTTAACCGGAATATCATTGTTTGTAAGTACTTAATTATTCCATTATTGCTTTCAATTTAAATAATTAAGTTAGTAATTTTTTTCGATAAATGAATCGCACTCTATTTTTTTATGAGTAAAGGATTTGCATTTGTTAAATTTGTATCAAAGACAAGCAATAATAATATTTAATTACTATAATCAATCATAATTTACAGAAAAACCGGTCTTTTATAACGGTGGTCGGACAAAGAGTCGCAGTCCTCGCGGATATTTATTGAATTACAAGCAAATAGGAAAACGTATTGCGTTGCTCCTTACGCAACAGTGATTCATCCTTTCCTTGAAAGAAATCTAGCAACGGTTACACTGTCAATCGAAAATCCCACCTTGGTCCACTTTGACTATTACATAAAAACCATGTGCAGATCCAAAGACCTTGACGACTGTTTCTTTAAGTAGATTTTTTTATTTTGGATTAAATGCGGAAGAAATTGTCTAATTTTAATAATGGTATTTAAAACCAGTTATGGTGACTTATATTAAAGATCTAGTGTTCTTTGTTTAATTTGCGTCACGTTCTTCTGACGATCAAGAGATTGTGTGGCATATTTTAATAATTAATCTTTCTAGAATGGTAAAAACTTGTTAAAGTTTATCCAACATAAGGGCCCTACTTTCTATGAATAAGTAAAAGTTTTCATCAAGAGAAATAAACGTTTTGAATAATTAACCGAAGATAAGGTGAAGCAAATTGCCCTTTACATCGAGTCCTCAAGGTTGTTCACGAGAAACTAAGTAACAGGCACAATTTATAATGTCATTTATCTAATGGCCACACTCCTGTGGTCTTTGAACGTACAAATACAAGCTAGTTAACTACATAGATTCCTGCATACTTAGCGTGTTGTTTTGCTCTATTAATAATGCCTATTGTATTCATTGTACTTTAGATTGTCTAATCATAGTAAAAAAATCTATCGTTTTTTCTCTATCAACCTTGTTGTGAATATACGCAGTGGATATCCCTATTTCTTAACGTGTCGCAATTATAAATGAAAAATTTTAAAAGATTGAAAATCCGAATCCACGTTAAGACAACGGTACGTCATCGACTTCCTACTTAGAACTTTCGTCTTTCGCAAAAGTACAGATCCGTTTCCTGGGATATCCCTTTAGCGCGTGAGCAGACATCGCCCCACCTCGCCTGCACCATAGTTAAGTGGTTACATATTTAAACAAGTTCCATTTACGAACGGTCGTTGGCAAGAATTTTCCGTTATAAGTATACGTACGTGGTTCATTACAACATTGTTTATCGTGACGATACGAGTCGGCTGTCGCTGCATCGAGATGAGCTTTGCTAGTGTTGTGCTTGTGTGATTGTTATCCAAATGTGGGGCTTTAAGTTTTGTGTGATTAAATAGTGAGGTGAGTGATTTTTTGTTCTGTTCATTTTTGTGTTTTATTATAATCTTATTAGATTGGAGAATGTCAACAAAGGTTTGTTACTTTACCAATAATTATAATATTTAATTGCAGATTGTAAATACTTTACATTTTCATTAAACTTAAGTCCTCAGTAATTGTATAGTAAAGTAGTAGTTTATACCGGTTAGTAATGTTTATTTATTAGTTTGTCAGGTAAACAAACAATTATAATATACAAAGGTATGTATATCAATCAATCATAATATACTCTACGTTGGTAGTACTAGCGAATCAATTTAAGGCTTTAGCAGTAAAACTTTCGCAATACATCGTTTATTTTATGGTAGCAAGAACGTGATTATGAAATTTACTTGTATTTGAGGCTTCCTAAAATTACGATTGCCTTGCATTGCAACCATCAAAGTCTGAAATAAGTTGATATACTTATATTTATGCCTAAACTGAAATGTGTTTTATAATATTTTAATTCGTTCCTTTATACTCACTATCAACCTTGTCCCAAACTACCATTTAGTAGTAGGTACCACCATTAATTTCTTTCATAATTTTCAGGCAGATTAATTTATTTCAAACATTTTTTTCCCCTAGCCTGTATGAGTGTCTCTCTGCTAGGCAAAAGTTGTTAACTGGAGATTATTTAATGATGACTTTTACTTGTACATAACGTTATTATAATTTGTTTTAATATTAATCAGCTCACAGAAATGGCCGGCAAGATCACCGCTGCTTTCGTCGCGTTCGTCGCCATCGCTCTCTTCGCTAACTTCGGACATGTTGCCAGCAACCCTGCCATCGGTAAATATGTACCAAATATAATTATTATCTGCAGGAACAATAACTAAGTCAGTGGTAATGCGCCTGACCTCTCCCTGGTCGTGACGGCTTAGCCGTCCCACAGGACTATGAGAGTAAAGGAATAGAGAGTACCTGTGTATTGTGCATACTCTTGGCCACTATAAACAAAGTCCGGCCCTGTTGGCTGGATTCAATGAAACTGGCCGTCGTAGCCGAAATTGGTCAGGATATTATTATTATAAGTGGTAATCTATTAAGCAAACCCCATAATAGGCTTTTATAACTAATCAAATATCTTAAAGATTAACTTTGAAGTTTGCTCTACATCGGCAGTGCTATAGAGTAAATTATTTTTTTAGGACTTGCTTATTTATTGGAACTCAAAACTTATGTGGCCTTCGCAGAAATGTGCAAAAAATATATTTCTTGCTTGAATCACAAGCCAATAAAAGTATTGATTTCTGCAATGAGTGAGTCAGCGATAAATAATTAATTACTCCATCCTGTTTAATAGTAAGCAACACATTCTTACTTAATGATAAAATTACATTGTAGAAGTTTCATTATAAAGTTCATTATCCACTTTGAATTTTAATAAACTTGCTAGTAGTTAACATAAAATATACTATTGGCATTGATTTTTCTTAATTTTTCTTAGGATTTATTGATATCTACTTTCGATCTTTTGACTGCCTCCGTGGCGCAGTGGTTTAGGTCGCCACGCCGATACCACTGCAACGAGAGGTCGTGGGTTCGATTCCCACACGGGACAATTATTTGTGCGATCCACAAATAATTGTTTCGGGTCTGGTTGTGCTTTGTGTCCGTTGTTTGTATGTTTGTAAAAGTCCCCGCGACACAAGAGCAATTCTTAGTGCGGGAGTTGTCTTTTTTTAAATGAAAAATGAAATGAAGATCTTTGTTACTCTATAGTTTTGAATGATATATATCTACCTAGACTAGACTAAACCTACTTCCCCATGAATCATCAAAAATATTCGCATTGGAACTTTTACCTGTTTGTCTCTATCTGCTCTTATTGGTATATTTAGAAATTCTCTGAGTCATCCGTGACATTTATAAATGTAGGTAAGTCATTTCGATTTCAAATTACGTCAATTTACTTTGTCTTTTTTGCGAATTCTTTGAATCACATGCAATATTCGCGAATCATCACCAAATTGGCTTTTAAAACTACAGTTAGTTACTTTTTTCCTTATTAGCGTTTAGTATGCACAGTATATTATCGCATTTCTAAATACAGCGTTCGTAACATTTCGAAATCAACACATTTTTGTCTCAAGACCTCGTTGGTTTAAAAATACAAGCGTTCGGACATTTTTCCCTTTTGATATTAAGTCACTTTGCTTGTGATATGCAGTACTCACGTATGAAGAGAGCAACATTAGCATGATTTTTCATAAACTCATACAAAAATATCTAAGTTATGAAACACTTTCATTAAATCATTATTAAAAATATTTTTTAACAATTGATGTTTTATACAAGCAGAACATAATTAATTATACTATTATATAATTCCAAACGTCTAAACTACTTTCCCCAATCGCAATCTCTTCTATCATTTTACTTCAGAATAGTGTGTACGACAGATCAGTGCCTCAATTCTCTACTACTATCGACTACCGATAACCGAACTGTCATCGAGAAATTTTGTATGAAAATCTGATCAGCGCCTCTGACGGGTGTCGTAGGAAACATTTTGGCAGTACATTCTAAATGTCAAAATTTCGATAGCTAGCCGGTTGTCGGTAGTCGATAGTGGTAGAGAATCGAGGTACAGCTCTCCTTTTTTATCCAAAATTGACGTATTTTCCATCTAGTAGTATAAGTGGGTAAATAGTATCGAAAGTTCGTATTTGTATCTACTGTTTATTTTACACAACGGATATGCATATTTTGCGCATTGTCCTCTAAGCATGGTCCATGATTTCGGAATTTACTTTCCGAGCTTGTGGTGAATGTTTATGTGACATTAACGGCGTAGAGATGCAGTAAATAAGCATCACAATGGTCGCCAAACGTTGTTTAGAATATAACAGCCATTTTAAAAATGTTTTTGACTACCTTTCCTGTGAGATAGTGGTTTGAAATTCACAAAATCAAAATAAAAATGTTAAGTTATCGCTTTTGTTTCAATTTAGGCTACCAATTTAGTGGATTAGTCCATTTTTTTATGAGAATGTGGGAAATAGAGTCATATTTATTGCTTTCAGGCTAACAAATACTTATACATTCGTAATTACTGTCATTATAATTGAGTCATGTTTTACTTTTACTATTTAGTGGTGGCTCTGAAGTACTATAACTTATGGTTGAGACTTATAATTGTATGAATAAGCGTATTTTTTCTGAATTTCTTGGTACTTATTATTTTTTATTAGCATGATTTTCTTTGCGATTAAAAATACTTTTTGTACGCGTGTAACCTAAAGCTTCTTGATAATAATGTGAGAAACGCTAAGAACGGAAGAACATCCTTTCTTATTATAGCAATTTCAAAATCGAAAGGGAGACATTAAGATTGTATTACTGGTTACAAAGCAGTGTAGTGCTTATGCATAATTCAAAATTGTTTAAGCAAACGCTTGTTAATTCAAATCGGTAACAATTAATAACAATAGATTTATTCGACTAATATGTGTTTTAAAAGAACGTTAGCATAAATTATTGGGCTGGTTTCTTAATATTATTATCTCAACGATTTAATTATGACTTAAATGGCAAATTTAATAATAATAACACAGTTTTATGCGTTACTAGCAATTTCAATTTGAATACATAATTGTGATTTATTTATTTATTCAACATGTGCTACTTAATGGATGTCGGGACTTTTAAGTCTATTATGATAATTGCATAGAGTGTATTTAATTGCAGGAACTTGTGATTTTATTTACAAACCGTATAATATAGTAAGTAGTTTCAATAGGCATACGATTATCCAGAAAAGTACGAGAATATACAAAATTTCATCTCGGTATTTATTTCTAGTTTTATACATTTAACTAGCAAGGAATTTTATTAACTATCTAATCTTACCAGAATTCAGATTTAAACAAAATAGGAATACCTACTCAAAAATTAGCATATTTTTTGTTGTGTATCTGGGAATTAAATTTGCAGCCTAATGTTTAGCAGTTGTATCTTTATAAATAAAGTGCCTTCCATACAAATACACGTGGACGTCATAATGTCTTGTGGTTGCTCGGTTTTTTCATCATAAAAGTGAATGTCGTCACTTGTGCATCCGCGCTGATTATGTAGATTGATTTCACACACTATCAAGAGCGGAAAACTCAAACACGTGCGAAGTTTTCTCAGAAAATTTCCTTTACCTTTGCAACATGAATCTGTGATAAGGCAACCAAGGGATTCTTGCGTAAACTGACCGCGTATAAAGTACGAAATTTAATCTCTACACACGACACAGAATTTAAATTCATAAGGACAACGATTAAGATTATACGTGACCTGTGAAATAACGGAGTACATTTTAAACAGTGTCTTTGTTTAGTCAATCTAAATTGAATCTAAAATGAGATTTTCCATGAAGTGTATGAAAGTGTCAGACTCAGACGACGTTGTCAAATGCTTCTTATTTCGTATAAGCATATGCTCGCGTCTTTGGACTGGGGTTTCGGTGACTTTGCCACTTCCCAGAAATAAAAATAGTTTTTGTTGAGCTCGCTTTGTTATCTGTTAGTAAATGATGAAAGTGATTTCAGGAATAATCTTGAACTTAATTTGCGATAAGTAGATAGTTAGTTTTAAATCATTGACTCAAAGTTAGGCAACTATGTATCTAACAGCAGGTAATAGCCCAACTCATTTTGTCAATATCTTTGAAACATAAATTTGATGGCAGTTACAGTTCGTCTACCTAATAAACATTAACTTTGGTGAAGATAATTGCATTCTGATCACGATCACAAGACTCAAGAAGGCAATCCGAAACACAGGTTTTTTTTTCATTAATGTGGCAAAAGTACTTAACTCGACCGACTCAGCGGGTCATCTATGGCAATTACAGTGATGCTGCAAAAACAATTGACGCATGAAAATTTTCCCTTAGGAAAAAGAATAGTACTGTGACGCACTCGTTTGTTTGTTTGTGTACGTCATTGCACATAGTGTTGTGGCGTGCCGCAATAGTGGAGGGACGTTCTAACACTGCGTTGCGATACTTAGAGGTATGTACAGCGTAGGACAAATATGAAGAAATTTTGTGCCGCAGGGTTCAATTTCCAAATCAAGAGAGAAGAGTATGTAGAATTCGAAAGATATAATTTTAATTAAAAATAATAATAATCTTGTCTCACAAAACATGATATAAACTAAGCTGTGATTTACCAGGGGATTCGAAGACTCTAAAATCACAATCGGATTAAAAATAATTCTGCTTCTAGTGTTTCATCTAAAACCGCGATGTTGAACAAATCGAACTTGGTTTAGATACATGCCACAGTGGCTTAATAAATCTCTACCATAAGCTGAGAAAAACACTTTTCCAATTAAGTACACTTCTCTCACAACTTTGCGGAAAAACTGTGAAAGCCTGATTATTTTTTTTTTACTAAAATAAAATGATGAAAGGCTGTTACCCTTAACTTAATCCCTATGAACTTACTACACGGCCATATTCCGCGTTTCTCAAGGGATTTATTGAAGATCCTTTTTAGCTACGTCGCTGTTCTAAATTTCAGGCTTTATGTAGACAGATTAGTCGATCAATCAGCCGTGAAAGCCTTTTACATGACAATAAAAAGACCTATCATTCTGAGAGTTCATTAACGTATTCTATAAAAAAGATTGTAATCAGGTTTTATACTTATCTCTACTTTTATCTTTTTACGTCAAAAAGATACTGTCCCCAAAATAAATTTTAAGATTTCGTTTTGGGCTTCATGTTTTCATGTAACAAAATAATTCAACAGAAATAGCATCTATTTCTCGTTACCGTCCGTTGTCCGGCTTATCGCTCTAACATGCGAGAGGCATGTCGTAACAGGCAAAAATCTCACTAAAACGAACCTATAATAATAGTTTTCAAACAGCGAAAGTCATATTGTAACAAACCAAATTATCTACAGTCTCCAAATAAAAGGAATTTAAGTGTCTAACTTACAACCGGCGGTCTTCATTGAAAATTCTATTTATATTCATAGTAGTTGTACTTAGAAACGAAACGTTTGATGCTAATTGGACCTGAAAATTGTTTAATGGAAATATAATACTTATGAAATAGGACTTCAGGACAACGGAAAATAATATAAATTAAAACCTCGACTCTGAGAGCTTTTGACGAGTATTGTTTACGACCTGAAGGATATACTTTTCAACTTCCAACCGTTTTATGAACTAATGAATGATGTTTAGAATAAAACTTATTCTGAATAATGAGACCACAAAGTTCCTAGTCAACTCCCCCTGTAAATATTACTGTTATAATTGACGCGACTAAAGTATTCGCCTCCCTAATTATTTATTTAGAAAATAGATCTTAATTGATGTTCTCGTCATTATAAAATCCAAAACTTGAACTAATCGTTAGTGTTCGTAACATCAGACATAGTTTTTAAACTTTCACTTACAAAACAAGATTTTGGAAATACCTAACAACATTCGTCATCAACAATAGATAAAATTAAAAAGTAAAAATTGTTACGTAGAAACACTATTACACAGTCTTACACCATTAATCAGTACGCACGGCATTTACAGTTTTATAGAAAGGCACATCTGGTCAATTAAACTGCCTAAAAATCTTAGCTTGAATTCCTCTCAAAAATTCACAAGAGATGTCTTCGCCCATCCATCACCGGAGACAATGACCCCAATCCGCAATTTGGACAGCGGACTTTCGCTGCTATTGCGCAATTTCACCTTAGGCGCTCACACTTGACCCCATAACCGATGAGATTAATATATTGTTATTGACATTTTATTGAATTATAGCTTAGATTGCGTTCAAATGATGCGATCCGTTCCTTGAATTTGAATTATTGATTAATATTTGTTTAGAGATTTTGCATCATAGAAACAGTTACGCATAACTAATAACGAGGAAAATAGTACATAACGTTTTTTTTTACATTTACGGTATTAATGTAAGTTAGGTAAGCAAGTAGGTAAAGACGTTGCTGAATTTAAGGTCTGCGATGAATAGATTTGTAGTTTTAAAGTAAACGAACTCGGCTTACATTTCGAACTAGAACGTTAGTTTAGATGTTTATGTTATCATGTTCACCTTTTTATCGGAATTCAGCAACAATCCTACCTAGTTATTTTCTTGGTATTCATGTAATTATGTACGTCGTTACATCCTAGTAAGCACAGATCAACAGGTTCAACAATAGAATTTCATCTAGATATACCATCGCCACAGGCCATGTCAGAAACAGCTACTTACATCATGCTCGAAACTTGAAAATACATGTCGTGTCAGTAAATCAATCTATGTTAATTAGTAACAATCTACCTAACCATATTAAATCAATTCTACATAGTTACATTACCAGTGCATTCGTCAAACATGTAATTAGTCGCCTAATTAAACCTGCCCGCGGATTCATACACTGCATGTTAGATTCCAGGTTAGCAACAATATTGTTTTTAATTTCCGATTTCTATTAGTTCCGTGGCGGTGTGACCAAGAACAACACACACCGCAGACTTATTGCCAAATTCTCTTGTCTAATCATAGCTACTGTACCACTGTACCTACTGCATTATAAGCCATGTCAAAGGCCTTTAGTGCGGCTTAAACAACTTTGACACTAGGTTGCCCACTAACCATACGATAGATAGATAGACTGCATTATGCCACACAAAAAATATTTTTTCAATGCTTATTTCTATTCTAAACCAATTATTTTGTCCTATCACTGCAGTCGTATTACTGCCTGCAGATGGATACCTACAATAAACACAATAAGTAAAAATCAGATACCACCTAACAAATACACCCTTTTAATTCCCAGCTACCGGCTACGATCCCATGGAGATTTGCATCGAGAACTGCGCGCAGTGCAAGAAGATGCTCGGAGCGTGGTTCGAAGGTCCTCTTTGCGCGGAATCCTGCATCAAGTTCAAGGGAAAGCTGATCCCTGAGTGCGAAGACTTTGCCTCCATCTCGCCTTTCCTCAACAAACTATAAGAAACCTCTACGGTAATGGAATTGGCCGCTTGGAATTGAAGTATTTACGTTATAGATACACTTTTCAATTTCGTTTACATGTTCGTTCGTACGTTCTTTTGTTTACAGAGTTGTGACGTCACTAGTATTTACTGTTCATAGATTTTCTATTTACTTGATTAGTTTTCTGTACTGTTTAACATTACAAGAATAACGACTATTTCCAAATAATATATAAATATTCAAATGTTAATTGTATCTAGATGTAAAACTTCAATTCTTTACGCGGCTTTAGTCCATACACGTGAAACATTCCAACCGTCGACATACCAAAGCATTTGATACTCTTTGTACTTAATTTTAAGTCTATTTTCGTTTGTAAGTTTTATACTCTTATATACAGGGATTAATGTAAGATTATATCGAAATAAAACGAATGCGTTCGAAAAATATCTTATTTATTTAATTAAAAACACAATTTATGTTTCATATTTTTAAGAACTGTTGCATCAATTGACAATATACAGATATATTGTATATGGCAACACTACACTCTATTTTAGTGTAGCCACCCTCATTTTATTTTTCATAAAATAAAAGCAGAATGCATTGTTTAAACCATCATCTCGAGAACATATAATAGATTATTAAATGCTTATTATAATATTTTACCCTTATGTACTACTTATTTGAAACGAACATATTAAATTCTATCGCAGACACAATATTACATCAACCCAATACAACAATACTATTAAAACTTTAAATAAACGATTTTTATACTTCGTCTCAGCATTTTTTCGGGCATTTTTTTCAAAACGTTTCTAAATTTTTCTGAGTTGTTTTAAATAATTATTTATTTACTTATATAATTTTAGTCGCTACTCGCTAGAGTTTGCACTTTAGGTGGTCAGTTGATAGGGACTTCCATTCCTTCCATTGGTTGTGTCGGCGCTTCGACTTCTGGCAACTGTGGAACTTCTGGCACTTCTGGTGTAGCTGAGGAGTACAGAAGATATTTTAAACACAGTGTTAAGTGGGCTATAGACTTGCGGGTAAGAACACGAACTTGTGGCTCGACAAACTTTTTCGCCGAAGTCACCTTTAACTTTCGTATTTTAAAGGTGAAAAATGTCACCGAGCCACAGGTTTGGGTACTTACTCGCAAGTCTATCACCCACTTTAGAAAAAAATATTTTTGGCAGATGACGTATGAAATACATCCACGTTTCGCCGTTTTATAATACACAATCTTGTATAAGCAACCACAAGAACTTCGTTAGGGACGGAGTGAACGAACAAAGCGACGGTTCGAGCAAACCTCGTCGACGTTCCGTAGTCATTTGTTTTCTTTCTTACCATCCACTACTGGCAATCAACTCTAGTTGGTAACAGTTTAAGAACAATAAAACTATAAAGCAATTCGTATACCTTCAGGCACAGGTTCCCGTATTTCTTCTTGGACTTCCATAGGTTCAGCTGCTGGGGTTTCAGTTGCAGTTTCTTCAACTGGCAGCTGAAAGAACATAACATATTTGCAAATAAAGAACTAATCAATATTATTGGATAACTCACACATGACCATCAAGTCCATACTAAGCAGAGCTTCTACTATTGAAACCAGTTAAGTGAATAAAAAACTTGAATAGTTTCTAAATACAAATTTATATAGATACAACCAAGCTCTGAACAGATTTTCATGTTCGTCGCACAATTATCTGGCCCAGTAGCATTCAAACCCACCACCTGCGGCGCTACGCTGAATTGAATCAAATAAAGATTGAATAATTACCGGTGGTGCGACCCGTCGAACCTTTTCACCTTTGTGTCGAACACTAAACGGTACACATTGCTCGTAGTATTTGATGACAAAGTCTGCATATGTTTTACCTAAGTCATGACCAGGAACAACGTCAACATCCATCTCACCACACCTGAAAATGAACACCAGGAAATTAATACTACAAATATTTTGATTAAAAGGTTCTATGTTGACGTCTACATTATATTAATATGTCTTAATTTATATCAAACTAGCGGCCTGCCCTGGCTTCGCCACGTTAATATGTATTTTACAAAAAACTATTTAAAGGACTATGCAAAAAATCGTCCCATATCATCAACAGATGCCAAACATATCTCATTAAATACAGCTCAACATTATGATTATTTTATACTATGGCGACATCACTGTAGGATATGGGGTTATCGTGCAATAAGAAAAAATATGTTATACTTATACAGTTTTATTAAGTATTAAGAACTGAATTAAAAATGTACTATTTAACTAAAAAAAACTCGAGAGAGAACAGCCGTAACTGTAACATATTAATAAACACAATAGCCGTAACATAATATATTAATAAACCGAAGTGAAACTGGCAGACGTGCTATTGAACAGTGGTATTGCACATGCCTAACAGGGGCGCGTGCGGTTGGAAGTTGTGCCCATATAATATCAATTATATGGTATACTAGCTGACCCGCGCAACTTCGCTTGCGTCACATTAGAGAAAATGAGTGAAAAATCTTCCCCGTTTTGGTAACATTTTTTACTGGTACTCTGCTCTTATTGGTCGTAGCGTGATGATATATAGCCTATAGCCTTCCTCGATAAATGGGCTATCTAACACTGAAAGAATTTTTCAAATCGGACCAGTAGTTCCTGAGATTAGCGCGTTCAAACAAACAAACAATCAAACAAACTCTTCAGCTTTATAATATTAGTATAGATGGGCAAAGGTCGACATATCGCCTTTAATCTACCAGCGGCGATGTTATCGACTATTATAATAGATGAATAATATAACGTTATTTTTGTCTGGATAATAGTTCTGTTGTTATTAAGTATCTACTTGCACAATTGTGTTTGTGTTATTAATACTTAAAATGTCTAGTTGAACAATTGCTTTTTGTAATTATCGTCTAAAATGTAATTTTTTATTTTAAAATAAAACTACTTTATTTTTGTCAAAAGACTTTTTAAAAAAAAAACCCCGTCGAATTCCGAACTAAAAATTGGTACTGACTTTTCATGGGACGTAATAATGATATTGAAACTTGTCCCATGTCTGTTGATGGGATGGGACGCTGCCCATACATTTTTTTGCATGGTCCTTTTTACACATAATCTTGAATGACTCGATTTATTAAAAACAGCATAAAATCCGCTGCGTAGTTTTCAGGATCTAAGTATAAATAAGGTCAAACAGCGCAAAGCGACTTTGTTTTACTATGTAGTGAAAGATTGGGACTAAAGTTTCCCCTTGTTACACAGTAACTTTTTAACATGCAAGCAATGGATAGAAAGTACAACCATAACCAATCCTAAGTACAGTGGTATTTCTTTCCTACTTACACAAAAATAACAAGTCTCATAATCATCAGTAACTAACATTTGATAAAAATTGTTCACATTGTTAACTTACCATTTAACTAAAAAGAATAGTGTGCCATGAAATAGTTGGGCCGCTAATATCTTTTCCGGTGCTAATCCTCGTGCCAGACCACGGGGTTTATCAATTTCTTGTATTTGCTGTAATGAAAAAGGATTAAGTCATATTCATTTCTATACATAGTTTGGTCTAAAGCTTTAAAATTTCATTGCTCCTGGTTATGAGACCCTAAAAGACTTACCTAATACACAATTTATACATTAAAGCTTAAGTATGTATGCAGAGCTCAAAGCTATTAGTATTTTTGGTGCTCAAAGCTATTAGTTACTCATTTAGGTCAAATACAGGAGGTGAAGTTAGCGCCAGTTCGGACGATAGAGTGCATGCCACTTTTTTTTTTGCCAAATTTTTTTTTTGTCTGCTACAGTCCATGGACAAAAGGACTTATATTAATTTTAGAAATACATGTTTACAATATTATATCACAAACTTACTTCTCCTTTTTTCTTCTTATCTCTTCTACTTCTCTTGCGACTTGCCAAGCTCTCTTCTAGCACAGGGTCATTGGTAGTTGCTGCTGCAGCAGCAGCGGCGGCAGCAGCAGCAGCAGCAGCAGCAGCAGCGGCAGCAGCAGCGGCAGCGGCAGCAGCAGCAGCTGCATCCTCTCTCTCCTTCTTAAGTCTTGCTTCCTCATATGCAGATATTAGTTCTGGACAGTCTAAGTTGTCTTCTGGTTCCCAAGTATTATCATCACTGGAATACCATCAATACAAACTGGTGAGTAACAGGGTTCTAAATAAAAACTATGAACAAATGTGGTCATCTGACATGAAACTAGGAAGTCTGTTGGATGTGAATGAAGGATATAGTTCAGTACTTCCAACTTCTTTTTGGTTTATTTTCATTAATTCCACAATCTTTTGTAGCAAATGGTATTCTTAAGCTTCAGACTTCCCAATGGGAAAATAGTGGAGTTTAGCTGTGTAGCTATGGATTTTAGAGATTAGGCTATAAGCTTCAATAAAAACAGTTAATACTGATACTTACTGAGAATATCCTTTCCATTTAAGAAGATATTCCACTTTTCCATTCTTAATTCTTCGATCCAAAACTTTCTCTACAGAAAATTCTTCATGTTTGCCACTTTGGGGTCCAACTGTTGGAGGGATTGCAGCTTCTACGGGTGCAGGTTCTATAGCTTCGCTTACAGGAGCCGTTGGAGGAAAACTCAAGTCCGGCTGAGTGAGAGATTCTATAGATTCATCCATGACTGAAATAACAAACAAATTCACGAATACATAACAATTATATATGATTTTTTTTTAAGAAAGACGTGAATATAGTAAACTGCTGTGCAATAAAAGTGTAGGGAGTGATAAAACTTAACAAATCTGTATCATAAGAGTTGTTTTTTTGGAAAAGCATCTTTGTTTGTTGTTGATCATAAACCGGCTAGGATTGCTTAGCATGGTTTTATGGTAAAATCACATCGTTCTTACTAACCTGTAGCCGGTTGTTCAGTGGTAGGTGTGTTCAATGATACAGTGGAGCTTTTTTGTCATAAATTGTATATTTTTATGCGAAAATCAAGATATTAACTAAAAAATACACCTCAAATATTATCCGATTCAAGTAGTAGGTATGACAGACATGACAGTTTAAACAATGTTGCCAACGTTTTTGGATTTGTTAATGCTGCCATTGTAGCAGTATAAAATCTTCTATCAATATAAACTATAATAGTGGTCACTCAGTATGAATTTTATTCGTCCACTTATTATAAACATTCAACTAAATTCATACCTACAACATGAAGTGAATGCAGTTCGGTCGCCTAAAGTTCAGATTCAAAATGTTTTGCAACCTGCGCTCTAAATCCATTTATCCACAATAAGAACTCAAAAACACATTTGGAATGACATTTAGAGCACATATTATTATACGTAGATACTTTACAAAATCATATCACTATCGAAAGGAACCTGCTACTGATGGGGAATTATTTCTTCCTCTTAGAAAAATATTCCTTCTTCTTTGTCTCTCACTCCGACCCGTTATTGTTCTATGTCGATGCATAATTAAAGTTCTTTCATTAAGTTACTGAAATCAAGAAAATAAAAAGTTTTTACTTGTATGATGATGTTATTAATTCTGATAATAATTCGTGCACATTTAAATGTAGGTACCTTCGTATCTCTCAAAATTACTTAGGTTCATATTATTTTATATTGAAGTATGTGCAATTACTGAAATCGTAAACTACAGTAAGAAAATTGCTTTGAACCAGAAGTAGCTTTTTTTGTACCTGAATGTTGTTATTGCAGATTGCTGCCACAAAACTTTCCATGAATAATAATAATAGTCCGTGTACATTTAAATGTATCTTACAGCTACACAATTTGTAGCTATAAAAGCGCCCAGTATTTCACGTAGCATTCGTTAAATAAAAAAAATCTGTTTGACAGTCAAACAAATGTCTTTCTAAACTAAAGAAACAATAATTTGACCACAGAGAACGTATGTATTATGTACCTATACGTGGACAAATACTTGTGTATTCGTGTGTCAAATAAATGCATGCTAGTTTGTGTAATGTAATACGCATTATTATTGAAAAATATTAGCTGTCTGCACTCCGCCTACACATAAACTATAAGTGAGCTAAATTTTATGCTCCTGCGTCCGCGGAATTTTCATAAAAAGGGGTCCAAAAATTTTGTATCACGTAATACTATATAGATTCTATAACCCGTAAGAAGAAAAAAATCTGTGAGTAACTTTCGCAAAAAGGCAGTGGTTTAATAAAAATCATTAACATCATAAAATATATTAATAAATTAAAAAAATAGCTACAAAGTAACCCATTGTTGACTGATGGTAGGAAAATATCAACCTCCTAAATTACTGGCAATAAAATACCTATGTCAAAACAACGTGAACAACAATAATATAACCTACAAACTACGTGATTATCTTGTAAAAATTCAACAATTTAATTATTATCGGTGAGTAAATATACTTATTCCATAAATAACTAGATAGATTAAGATAGAACAAATGGACAGAAACGACCGAAACAAGGATCATTTAAAAATTCGTCTAACAAAATTGTCAACACTGATACACCCTGCAGCAATTCAATTTTCTTTTTATTATGTACAGGCTATGGCAGACAGTGACACCAGCCCTTTTTCCACCAGTACTTCGTTTTGTGCTCGATGCGGTTCTATTCTGCCTCTATTGCAAGATTTTGGTTCGGTCAAATGTTACGCTTGCAAGGCGACATACGATGCTGAAAGTGAGTATTGCGTGCTGTTTGTAAATAGTCTTGAAAATAGCCTAGAGTTGATTATATGGTGTTGATATTATGTTCATCCTGTTGCATATTAGTATATTTTAACTTACCCACTCTTATGAACTTATAAATAATGCTAATGATCAAAGTATACATCTATTAATACACATACATCTTTTAATCAAGGAATTACGTGCCTCTGAAATCAATATGTAGGTAGATTGATTTAATAGAGATCCATTGAAAGAAAAAATGTTTAAGTAGGTTTTAAATATCTTTTTCTCTTTCACAGAATTCAGCAACTTAAAATTCCAATACACAATAAATTTCAACACAGTCTCAGTAGTAACACATGAGAATTTGCTCAACACAGATGGACCGGAAGGGCCTGTTGTTGAACGAAGATGTCCTAAGTGTGGACATGATAGAATGTCTTATGCTACCCTACAATTGAGATCAGCTGATGAAGGACAAACTGTGTTTTACACATGTATATCTTGCAAGTAAGTCGATTTATAATTTTTGATCTTAGTTTATTTTTAGGGTTCCATACCCCAAGGGTAAAACGGGACCGTATACTCTCTACTGTCTGCCTGTTTCCAGGCTGTATTTCATATTATAGTTAGAAAGCTGAAATGTTTGCAAATGTTGGCAGCTCCTCGCATGATCAATTATTGTATCAACCACATTGTAAAACTTTTTGGCGATTGAAAAGAGTGGCCGTGAGTTTCTCGCTAGCTCTTCTCATAAGGCTCTACCCCCTTTCCGAGCTAGTGGTAGATTCAGTAATTGTAACGACTATCATAAGTGTCAATATTTGACCTAAATGAATAAATGATTTGATTTGATTTTGAATGCTGTATTTTGATTGACGCTATTACAAAAAATATGAAATTTAACAAAAATAAAATATTAAGGGGGTCATACAATAAACTCTTATAAGTAGTAGCAGATGCTTCATGCGCATGTCCGGCTCGCACTTGGCTGGGCTTTTTATTTATGTGGGATATGAAGATAGACATTAGTTGCTAGTTCATAAACTAACTATCAGTTGTCAACATGTCATTGTGACCATGTCTTGTATAGTTCAATGGTATCAGATTTTATTCATCAGCTTACATTTTTATTTTAAATTTGCTGCAAGTGAAAGTATAAAAGTCTATGAATTTATTATGTACAATTTACTGAAATAGCATTTTATGTGGCTGCTTAAATTGGACTATTAAAATTTATCATATGATGAATAGAGATTATTGCATTTATAACCAATTGAATGAATATTCTAAATTGTTTTGTTTTCTTTTTCAGATACAAGGAGACAGAAAATTCATGAAGAATTCTTGTACAGACTTATATTGTAAGATTTATTATTACTAAGTAAAGCTCTATCCCTTTTAGAAATTGTTTTATTTCATTCAAAACTATATCACTGTAGATGTTTTAGTCACATTATTATTAAGAAAAATATTGTTTACGCAACAAAAATTTGGATATTCTTCTAAAACTGTATTCACTATTAAAAAATAAAACAAAAATATTCTAATATAATTATTGAATAATTAATCTCGACTAGCACTAGCGGCATATTCTCCTAAATACCTACTAAGCATGTCCACACACTTGATTCATTCAAGCCACAGGTGAAACTTACAGTTTCACATTCAGCACGCACTGCCGCCGAAGAATCTAAGCATTTTTTTTATAAATTAAAAAGAGACAGACACCTTTCTCGCCATACGGTGAAAAGAGAAAGGTGATGGGTTTTGATCGCGAGCGTTGCGGAGTCGAGATGAGGCGGTAATTAATTTGATCAGTACATTGCTTACGTATGGTTAGTGATGTTGGTAGTCGATAGATTTTGTCGATATATCGATCTTTCAAAGAGCTTAATTTGATTTTATAAATGTTGAGCTAAAAGGAATATACAACATGTTTGTAATCTTCGAAATAGTGACCGTCATGCGTCACCTAAAAAAATAGTATCGTAAAATAATATAGTGTTATGTATCTCTATTAGTCAATTGATAACTAACAATAAATCGTAATAAAGTTAAAGCTACGCTCGTTTACGAAGAAGTTAAATCGTAAGCGCACGCAAAGCGTAGCCAAGGTAGCATAATTTTCTAGTCACATAAGTTACTACATTATTGTAAGCACATTCTATTCACATCTGACAATCGCTTTATCTGAGTGCTACAAGCATTATAGAGTGTAATTTAATTCCTGCTTACAGGAACTGGTTTACAATCATTGTGATATAAATTGATCAGGTTGTACCTCATTGTCGTTCACCCAGGAAGTCTAGATTTATTGCTCAGTGATAAACAATGGCGTATAATTCTGTACAATGTTTTAGTATAACATAAATATCAGTTGGTTTCGATTACGAAGACAGGTTGCTTTCAATGCTGTTAAGTACGATGGATTGGTTGACATACAATTTGCAGGCAATTGTTTCCGTGTTGAATCTCTTTAATAGATTTATAAGTTTAGTATCTAATCCTTTTTATTTCAATGTATCTTAATAATGTCAATGAATTTAAGTAAAGTACAAGGGTTCAATTCCGCATGTTTCCGCGTGCAATTAAAAGCGTGAGATGCAGCGTAAAGTTTAACCCATAATACAGAATTAGTACCGAAGATAAAACGGGAAATTTAATCCGCACGGCGTGTGGTGACCCCCGCTGAACTGTCAGAACTGTTTTGTGACACCCACGCCCATGTTTATGGCCGTCGACGTGTGGTTGGCTCAAAGTATCGATATCGATGGTACTTTCCACCTGTCACTAAGCGCGGGGGCCGGGCGGCAGGTGCGAGCCAGACGCGGCGGCGCGCCAGTCTCTCGCGGCCATCGCATCGACCACACGTCGCGCGCTCGATACTCGACACTATTATCGACACGTGCGTGGCGCAACCCTAATTTGTTGTTCTAATTTGAATTGTGTGTTGTGGACTGTGTAAGGGTGGGATTAGACGATTCAATAAAAACGGTAAGTTGTTTCATAAAAGAAAGTTCTGTAATTGATTGTCCGGTATTTGGGTTATGTTTTGGTTTCAGTGTGATAATTCAGAAATGCGTTACGAATTGGTACAATAACGTGTTTTGAACGTTCGCAACGGTGAAAATTCTGCTTTTCGCTTCGCTTTTTAAAGTGTGTTAGTGTGTTAGCATTTTCTTCGGTGCAAAAAAAAATCCCAAAATACGTAAATTCAGTTATACTTTCATCGGAACAGTCGTGCCAAAATTTGGCGGATAACGTTTATGCATTTGTTAATATTACAATCAATTAACTCGTCCCACATTTATCGTTTCTCAGGCATTGAACACGCAAACTTGCGTTGTTAAAATTTATGTACGAAGAATTATTAAGACGTTGGTGTTTCGCAGCGGAAAGATACATTTTGTAAACGATAAAAGATAAGGCCGACAAGGGGAAAACATGGCACGCTAAAAGCCGCATACAAAAGACATCAACGCGCCACGCATGCGCACGCGCACCAGCACTGTGTCAGTAGTTTCATGTACAGTTTTGTATACAAGTTTAGAACATGGGAATAATACGGCTTGCTTATTCTATACAATATAAATGATCGTTATCGCAATAATGATCACTGATTCTAAGAATTCCTTCTGTGTGAGATAAACTAAGGTGGGCGGTTTAGCGTAGTTAAGTAGTAATTAACTTTCAAATTGTAGTACAGTTATACTTTACTATGAAATAGTAACTATAAATTTCGCAATAACGGTTTTCACTACAGCTCCAAGTAATTATTTTCAAGTTAATATTCTTAAACATGTAGTATTTAAGAAGACTGATAACTTAAAAGTACGTAAAAGCTTAATGTTAATGAAGAACTGCAAACAAACCACTAAGCAGATGTTTTAATACAAGCAAAGCTGTCGACAAAATCGTATATATTAGTGATTTAACTCTTAAAGTTACACTTTCAAAATCAACAAAATGATTCTAAATGTAATGTTAACGGCGTACATCATGAATTCATTTAAATACATATCAAGAAACAGTTTGTTTTACAGAGAAATTCAAAATATTTTCGATTCCAAGCAAAACTTAGAAACCAGTTTGATTTAAAAGTCTAATATTATGTATAAGCTCAGATTTAACATGAAACTGGAAATAGAAAGAACATGCTTTTTAAATATTTGACCTTTCTAAAGACGTTTTCATTCATCTGGTGGATGTAATGAACTCTGGTTTTGCCATAGCTATGGTATACCTAAGCCTTTTCTCGGGATAGGGTCCTATCTCATTGGACATACCAAATTAACAAAAGGCTAGATCGTAATTTTGTTGGTGTGACAAGATTGTCCTTGGTATGATCGGACAGGCAACAAACTATCTGAACACAAAATTTCATCCAAATCTGTTGAGCAATTATTGTACGAAAGACTAAAAAACATACGCACATACACATACTGTCTCATTTCGCATTAATCATATTAGTAGGCAGGATATACTTGCAACTACTTAAGTCTAATTTATAACCTTCATTTAATGGAAAGCTACAATAATCTCGAAAGCTTCCTAATCCCGAAATATTTTTCTCGTTTCGAGAAACAACAGAGTAGATCGTGCTCGTTATTTCGTCAAAGGATTGAAAAATAAACTGCTCATATTTCTATCCTACAAGACAGGCCCGTATTCTCTATAAAAAGCAATTTCGCAAAGTTCACAGGTGAATCATTATTTACTTGAAAACCGTTGAACGGCTCAATCAACAACTCAATCGATTGACCCCAAGACTATTATGTCCGTATTTGGAAGTGAAAAGTGCCTATGTAATTTATTAAGTTAATGGGGTCCTAGATTTTTAAAAATATCTTGTTTTTCGATATTTTGCAATTTCACCAAACTAGGAGTTTTAATTGAATTGAACTCAGATCTTTGGCTAACCAAGTTTCGGAAGAGAAATTTGTTAACAGTATATTATACTAATGATTGCAAAATCTGGAACTGATCTCATCAAATACAATAATCGCATACAAGAACAGTACGATGTATGTGTAGGCTTTCATTTTATAATCAGGCAAAGGCTATTTGTGTTTATCTCCTTTGTATTGTCAACATTAGCCTACAGTTTGTTCTGGCCTTCTATCGAAAAGAGGGTGTATTTGATACCCCTCAGCCAGCTATGTTATTTATGTATCGCAATAGAGTCCAAAACGAATAGCTCACGATACATGCGGACTATTTTATTTTCTATACATATATCATTTCTGGCTGGAAAAAACGTTCATTTATTTTACATTTTTCACGTCAGAAGTTGATATAAGTACAGATATATGTTTATTTATTTAAAATAGAACTGTCTAGAATATCTCTTTACATGAACATGAAACTAGAGTAACAGTAAATATATAATTAGAGCCGTCAACTTACAAATAAAAACATGTACATCTTTCACGCATCTTAGTTATTTGCGAGAAGCGAAATAGCGGCGTGTAGGTAACTGAAATCTAATTAAATAATTACCATTGAAATAGATTAGATTCGTATTGATAACGTACTATTTTAACCGAGGCATTTTTTTTTCAAGTTTGGTTAACTTTACCTACCTACTATTTTTTAATACCTATCTTTTCATTAAAGGTAAACGAAGAACAAGGTTGAATTTGATTTGTTGACTCGACTTTCACGAAATCGTCATTCTATATGAATGACGAATTCATTATTTACCGGGAACACTGCCAATGTCTCGACTGTAACTTTCCTCACTTAAGAAATATTCCTATTACTACTTTTCGTAACTTCATCTTATTCGATCATACTTCTAGCAGAACCTTCATATGACGTCGCCTTAAGAATTTTCCTTAAACATTTCCAAAGGTGTGAAATTTTTCAACCTACTTTTGCCTACCGTGAACTATGGTTTCACATTCCATTCAAAAAGAAAACTTTTTAAATCCACACTCATGGCAGAAGAATGTATTAAACGTACATTCCATAAATCCAATAACATATGAATACCGCTGGGAAAATATCAATGAATTAATTCACATGAATGCGAAATATGAATGGATCCTAAACTCGAATATTAACTGGAACCTCCGACAGTACATTATTGAATACACTTGACACCAAGTTTATTAATCGAATGATGACCCCTGCGGTTTCGATATCCGATAGTATACGTTTTATATTAACTTTAAGAGATCTTTACTAACAAAGGTACACTTTTGTACGTATTATGAGCAGTTTTAAACAAATCTTTATGTCTCTTCAAATGGTTTTTTAAATTGCAGAAAAATATTGTGCAATTGGCATACGAAGCTTTTGATTTTATGTTAATAATCGTGCCCTCTGGACGATTTTGTAAAAGACGTTTGCCCAACAATGAGACAGTATTATACGTTAAAAAAATTGTGTTCAAAAATGTTTTTAGGTGTTTTCTTAGATTATAATAATTCGCGCCACATTTGATACGTACGTTACGGATCCATTCAGTTTAATTGTGCCGTCCGATTTCTCAGAGAGATCAACATTTGCCAAGATGTCTAATTAAGGGGTTTTATAGCTTACTTTAACATCGCCTCAACTGTTCAAAGAAGATGAATTTATTAAACTTTCTATCACAAACATCATATTGATTTATACTATACATTCAAGAATGTTGGGATTATGCAAATTCCCTTTGAGTGGCAACAATCCAAAATATTTTAATATCTAAGAATGTAGCATTATAATTCAAAAGATAAGCATAATTTATTAATATGGTTGTAAGCTTAAGTTGATGTTATGAACGTCAATTAGTGAGAACTAGCTGATCCGCGCAACGTCGCTTGCGTCACTTAAGAGAATGAGTCAAAATTTTCCCCGTTTTTGTAACATTTTTCACTGTTACTGTGCTCCTATTGGTCGGAGCATGATGATATATAGCCTATAGCCTTCCTCGATAAATGGGCTATCTAACACTGAAAGAATTTTTCAAATCGGACCAGCAGTTCCCGAGATTAGCGCGTTCAAACAAACAAACAAACAAACAAACAAACAATCAAACAAACAAACAAACTCTTCAGCTTTATAATATTAGTATAGATAATATGGGAAAAGTTATTGCAAAGCGTTGCTTTAATATTGTTAATGGAAAGGTTTGTGTGAAGGTAACGAAATGGGGAACTTGTTTAACTAGTATAAAAACTTAAATAAATCAACTTAGCGGTGTTTTTTCAGGTACTGTCTAGATGCCTGAGGGTCTCCTATACCATTTAATAAATCTATTTAATAAAACATTTACTCTAGGTCTAATGTACGACAAAAAGTTAAAACAATTTTCTATGAAATTCATATTCTTTTATTCAAGTAACTTATATATCCAACGGCACGTACCACCAAATGTTTAAAAGTATGAAAATATTTAATGTTTACAAATTGTGTTTTTCCTTATTGTTTTGTGTTTTCGATAAATCTTTATTATATTACTTCAAAGATAAAGAAACAATAATGTCAAAAGCTTGCGATGAAGAATTGTGGTCAAACTTTTCTCAACAATATAAAACTACTACGGTATTGTTCAGTTGTTTCACGTATAAAGCCGTTAACAATAAGCGTGTTGGCTTGCACGTAATCTGTAGACGTTACTATTAACACATATACCTAGTCTTAAGACGAACTCTCACTCATATCACGAGTTTGATGCATAACGCGCGGGTTCCGCGTTGCGTTTGATGATAAATGATAAGTGTCATTTTGTCGTATAATTTTGAGTAATATCTATGAATATAATACTATTAGACGATGCTTAATTGGTGAAAAAAAACGTGTTTTTTGTTTTTTAAGGCACTGTATCTGTCTGTCTTTGTTACAAAAATTCTTTGAAAGGCAGCCAGGTCGAATGTCTGTTAATAAACAATTTATTTAGCAAAATTTTTAACTTTAGATCGAAACAAATTTTTAAGAAATGAAATCGTAAAACTACAATATCGGAAATAACGAAAATAATCATAATTTTTCGATTGATCTTACATCAATTTGTTTAATATAATATACTTTCTAACGCAACACATCGCATTAATATTTTTTGGAAAACAAAATATCAAAATATGAAGTTTCAACCTCACGGGTCCCTAAATATTGCGGTGCAGCGCGAGCTAGCGGAATTCCATAAAATCATGATTAATTTATTAATGTTATACTGCTCATCGCAGCTCTCTCCGCTAAATGGGGCTTACGCTTCGCTGGTCAGAGCTGCGTATCCTCTTCAAGTGTGAATCACTTGTGTATGTAATTTTACGTGCATTAGACAGCTGTTCTTCAGGAATTGTGAAGACAAAGATAGGAGGTTTGATTGGTTTTAATAATAGGTTTAGTTAATCTAAATATTTATAACATAATATAAGTTCATATTTGTGCATTTTGGACGCGGAGGTCTCAGGGTTTATTCTTTCTATACAGGAGTGTGACAGTAAACATTTCGGTAGAAATTTTGTAATATAACGTGACCTGCGTTCAACAACTAATTCTAGTTTGATTTCAATTGACAAGACTCAAGCTGGGATCTAAATTCGATTAAACAATTATATATTATATTATGGTGAAATTGTATTTAATCACTTCGTTTCTAAGTCATCAAGATATAATTTTACATTTAAAGCCTTAAAAAGTGTATAAATTTTACAAAAAACGAGTATTTTTCATAACAATCATTAGAACTATCGAGTCCGCTCCTATTATCACCTCAACCGCACATACACCGAACTAAAAAACCACTTAATAAATAGCTCCAACAGCCATAACCCACATATTTATACAAGACACGTAAACATTTCACAACATTTCGTCTCACGAACAGTAAGAGCTACCGTTCGCCCTCGTCCGAAAGAACGGGACCTTAGAATAATTAGTTGCCATCATACTAAGCAGACACGTGTTGTATAACACATGTATAGCTTTTCAATGAACGCTTTGACAACGAATAATATGTATGTAAACTGTACGGGAGTTGTTTTAGGTATTGTGTGTATAAATGTTTAGTTAAGAAAAGGAATACTTGTCAACTCCCAGTAAATTGTGGAAAGAGGAAAAAAGCTTCCATGTAGTGTTAGCACAATGTTGATAGCAAAGCAATATAGGAATTCTTTTATAATGGTTTTAAGATGAAATTTCGTAACAATTAACAATAGGTAACCACTCCCAAGTAAAAACTCTGTAGAGATAAAGTCATAGTAAAAATGAAACATTATTGCTACTAAATGCTAAACCAGGGTTTACACAAAACAGATAGCATTCGCGAAATTCTGTTATAGCATTGACTTCTACATCGTCCTGTGGGTACATTCGTTCGTGAGCAGAATACTAGATATATTTGCGTACAGTTTTAATAGAGGTTGTCATAATAGGGACTATGTTCCAAATATGGATATAACAGCGCATCTCATGTTTGCAGATATTCATCGAGCAAACAGATATTCATATGAGTCTTGTTTAACTTCCTTAGAATTTTCTTATAACTAGAAACATTCAGTATACAGTTATTACTTAGGATTGGTCATGAGTTATTTTCTTGAATTTTAAATGTTTTTTTCATTATGGTTTAGGGTTGTTAATGAAGTAGATATTACGAAAGGTCACGAAAACGCCCGAGACCTGGTTATATCCGACGTTTGTTAGCTGAAAGACAACATGACTATTTTTTAACATAAGACTGTGCATGGTGCAGCTTGCAGGAAAGAACAAATACCAAAAAATATATTAGAACAGCTGTAAAAATACATCAATTTTAAAAGTTGGGCCTAAAAATTACTATGACATTAAGATTAGTGCGCTTGCTAGCTTTACGTGGTTCGGTAAAGAGAGATCATAAAGTATTCTGTGTAACATTTAGTTCGCCACGGATTCTCATCTAATCTCCAACAATTATCTCATTAACTAGAAACAAGAAAGAAGTTTTCAGAAATTTTTTTTCGCAATTTATCTTTCGATGATAATTTATTTACAAACCGATAATGTAGGTGATTAGATTTACATAGTTTCTCTCAATTGTGTGCAGTCGTGTGTGAAACATAAAATTGTAGGCGCAAAATTGATATGTTGCTAGACTTTTTGCTTGTAAATGTCTTATAAAGTATGTTGTCTCGCCTGTCATAGTACTTATTTACATAATATTGACGTTAGAATAATAGGATTTGATTTCCAGAATATATACATGCGTATTTTAAAACAAACAGGTGTAGTCACTGCTAAATTGAACATAATAATATCCATAAGGATATACTTGAGTCGAATGATTCAACTATTGATTACTCCTTTCTGCTAGATGCATGTGCCATTTAATAATAACTTTTAAAATTCGAAAAATATTATATAACAGAATTGTCTTTTCCGGAAGGCAATATCAAAATCCAGAACCAAATTCACTCTCAAGAGACCACCAAGGCAGTTGAAACCACAAAAACTAAGACAAAATTAGTGCAAATGAACTCGCTTCATTGCCTCAAACCATTACAAATAACTCCACACTAACGACGCATCATAATCAAAGACAAATAGTCGTCTAATTTAGTTGAATTTGTCGCAGAAACTCGCACTATCAACGTGTATGTTCCACGCAAGTCTCAAATGTACCGTACGATATCGTAACCGGAGAACGCGTAGACACGGCGCAGGTTAAAGTGTCACGTGGTTTATGCCAAAGAAACATCTGATAAGAAATATTTACAATATAACAAGAATATTTCTGTATATCTTTGGTCATTTGTATGTCTTTCTTGCTATTTTCGTGCTCACTTTGTAGTCAAATGCTTTTAGTATTGTTTTAGCATACGTATTGAGTTTATCGTTTGATTGTGTATTGATGGGAGTTTATCTATTTATAGACTGGCTTTAGCATATATAGAAAACAATCCTGCGTTGTAAATTCATTTAGGTTATAAAATACCTGCGTACTAAATTTTATCAATATCTATTCAGTCGTTTATGCGTGAAAGAGAAACAAACATTACACATGCTTACTTACGTTGGCGAATGTAAGATGCTTAGACTTTACAATGTAATATTCATTTGAAAATGCGTAATAGCTTGTCACAATTCATAATGTTGACAAAAACATCCTCATTATCATCAATGCGAAGAGAAATCTGTGATCGAATGCAATGCTAATTGTAATTTATACACGTCGCTAATACAATGGTTCCTAATTAATAAGATAACTGTAAAAAGCTGTTAAAGATTTCAATCGTTTTTCTGTGAGAACGACTTAGTCTCATCATTTAGCAATAAATTGCGATTGCGCCGTCTTTCTAGCTTCAGTGACAGAAATTCTTTTGTATGTTTTTATTGTTATTAATGATGTTTTATTCGTTCGTAACACGTTATATTGCGATGGAAAATAATAAGTTATTTCTCTTGAACCACATTTGATATGTTAGTTGAAAATGTATAGACAGCGACGCCTATTGGATTTATAAATAAAAAGTATTTTATATTAAATTTGGTTTGTTAAAAAATAAATCGCGAGTGGGTTGGCTGAAACAGTCATTGGAGTTAATTATTAATTAAAAATCGTTAAATCTCTTTATAATCGTTAAAGCTCCTTTACGTATCCAAAATTATATTTTTGACTCAATACTTAAATTTTTTCTTCACCTGCTAAAATTATAAAGAAAACGATCGCCAAATTTTAACGTAGATATAAAAAAATAGTACACATTCCTCACAGAAGAAAATGTTATATTAACTAAAGAATGTCTAATTTGGTGCAAGCTTGGCGCGTCTATATCATTACAAGTCCGTACGTCCAGCGAAGCAAGACATTTGAAATTAAAAACATAACGGCAGAGTGATCTTGTAAACAATTGTTCCGATTTTCTTCGGACATTAATGCAACATCGCTCTCATTATCAACTGGTGCTCTTTATTACGGCTTTTGAAACTGTGTTGGCTTGTAGCGGACTTTAACTAAAGCTAAGCTAGTTAATTCTTGTAGTAATATCTTGCGCAAACTTGTACGTGCAAACTGTAATTCATATAGAACTGTTAAAGTGTACACATTGATATTTTTCTCAAATAATTTAAACGAATTAAACACAATTCTGTTCAATGGTTCAACGTACAACAAAGTCTAGAAACAAAATTTACAAAAAATAAATCAAGTTAATACATCACGATATCCAAGTTGGACGGAACATTGAAAAATTACTGTGGATTTTTTTTAAAGAAAACATTGCGAATAAATTAAAATTGTGATAGCATACTCTTAGAAAAGAAAGACCGAAGCAAACTGTATCTATGAGCACATTACATTCAAAGAATTCCCAGAAAGTACCAGACACAAACATTCAACAATTCGCAACACATAAAATAGGAATTGTAATGTCAAACAGAAACACGCCCATATTTTGGGGACACATGAATAATGCATGTTCGTCCATATAACTGTAAAATGACAATGCCTGCCCTCTTGCTCCCACATGATCGATGGACAGAGATGAAATAAATACGATTGGTAAATGGTCACTGTATGACTTTGTAGTTTTCGAACTGTTGAACGTCAAATATTTGTAGTAACACTCTTTATTTGGTCATGTTTAGTGAAGCAATAGAGGTCGTTGCTGTTAAAGGGTCTCTGGTCGAAGGCGCCTACAGTTTTTTTAACTTTAATACCAACTTTAAGTTTCATAGTGAGTCTGCTTAGTGACAAAATTGATCAAGTGAATTAATTCGGCTTGGCTTAAGTACTTATAAAGACTGTAATAAACTGTTAGCTAAATAGCTAAGAATAAATAGATATTCTTAACAAGCAACAACAGCAAATTATATGTATAAAAACTCTCATAGCTTACAATTATAGAAACAAGAGTTAAGTAAAGTTCTATAGTAGAGGTATCATAGGGTGATCAATTTATGACAAAAATCAATATAAACCTTTTAATACAGCCGCAATTAGGTTCTAACACTCTACCTGAACATTATTCTTGTACAGATTTTCGATGTCGAAGAAGTAGCTTTGAACCAAGTTCTGAATATTACTGACATGATCAGGCTCATTAATATTACAGAATACGAAAGTTCGGGAATCACAAAGCAGTGCAAACAAGTCAAGCCTGAATTTCGACAGCCAATTCGGGCACGTGATTGATTGAGATACGCACCGTAGTCGGTGCTTTGGTTTGTTCAACTTGTGTTTAAAGAGTTTGCCGATTGGTAGAGTTGAAATATGACGTCATTGTTCATCAGTCAGTACATGATTAAAGTAAGCTGAACAAAATTTGCACAGAAAGCAATATTGTATAGCTTCGAAATGAAAATTAAGTATTTAAATTTACTGTTGTAGAGAATCGCTCTTTCGAACAAGGCGGTCGGGAATTGTTTTTGAATGGCACTCTCTGGTAAAGAAAGACAGATTGTAACGTGACTTAAGGCGTTAAAATAATGCAGTCACAAGCGTTTTATAAGTAGGTACACATTTATCGTACTTGTTCTTATAAAAGCAATAAGTCAATAGCTCATAATGAAGAAGACAAATACCATAAAATGACCAAAAGCATCCAAAACGAGACTTAAGTTTTGAATTTCTCCATTTAATTACTTTTGAACCACATCCTAATTTTAACTCTCATTATAAAGGTCAATGTTCATAACGTTCTATACCACAACGTTCATTAAAAACTAAGGGAGATCATTTATTTTTCTAATGTCTTCATCGACACGCCGCTCGCTTTGTTATCGAACCTTACACCGTTCAATGGTACTTATATAACTAGCAATGCTTTTATTTCGACTATATGTTAGTGTCATCACATTATTTTGATAGGCCAGGTTTTGTAGTAAACGATTAGCGGGAGTGAGGGCGATTTTAGATTTCTTATGATATTTTGGCAGTTGTATAACAATTTTAATCGCAGTTTGATTAAAGAAGCTTTTCATTGAGGACTATGTTCAATAGTAACTGATATCCGTGTATGGTTTACCAATATTTTGTTATTGATACGCAAAATGAATATTTGTTTTAACACTTTCTAACAAATATAAAACAACATTTTCTTTTTAATTCGGGAATAGATGAGGGAAGAGAGAGAGCTACATTCAACAAAGATTGCTTCACGTAAAATAATAAAGTTTCCTATAAGTACAACGAATCGCTATCGCTGGCGCTTATGCAAACGCGTTCTACGAGACCTATACTTTATAGTCTAGCCTTCGGCGTGCCCAAATTAAGAAATTAATCAAACTTAACAAAGCTAGGAGTAATAAATAAAAATCATTAATATTTTAATTAAAACTTTGTCTACTTAATGACATTGGAATTAATCATCGCGTCAGGGCGGTGGGAAAATGATTTTTTCTCTTGATTAAATTTTTAATGGTATAATTATGGAAAAGAAAGATTGATTTAGGAAGGCGTGATTTAATTGTTTAGAAAGGAATTCTGGCTACCCATCACCTCACATTATGGTTTTTACTTTGCAAGTTAAATAAAGTATTTTGAGGCACTGTCTACCAGTCTTATATTTCAGAACCATCAACATCCTAAAAAGATCAAAAACAATGAGATCGTATTCGAAGACTAATGTATCAATTTGTTTCTAAAACAGCGAATATTTTTTCAGACGCATTAAACGATCTCAACGCAAAAAGCAACTCGGATACTTTTATTGTTTAGTGTTAGTTCCGGGCAAAGGTCTCTTCAACCCACATCTCTCCCTTCATCAAACAGATGCCTCAATTATAAATCAAATTGATCATAATCTTCACTTCAAATTCTTGAACAGCTTAAACAAATCGTGTCATTTCTATAGACAATGTTCGTAGCGATTCACGGTCCATCGAATAGAGATTGTCCCTCCATTACTCATTCACTGTTGTTAGATATTTGTGTCATTTGAAACTGATGCGGCAGACAAGGGAGTATACTATTGTATGGATTTGTTGTAGAAAGTTCTGACCTAAATGTGATTTACTTTGATAGTTCTAAAGCTTGAAAACAAAGACGAAACCAATCTTTCCTTCTAACTTGATATGACTAAATATAGAAAAAGTGCTGGGAGCATGCTTTGATCTCCCGTTTTATCCTTAGGTTACACTTACGGATTTAATTTGAATACAAACTCATAACGTAAGCGAATAATACGAAAATTGACGCAACATTCTTAACACGGCGTCAAATCGCTTTAAGACAATAAATGATAAAAATAAAGCACGGTTTTTAAACATTGTCGCCAAATATAAAAGCTTTTCTTCAATTAATATTTATTTTTAAAACAATAATCTCAATGGGATTCATGAAAAGTGGCATCTGTTTCTGGTGTTTGAATACTCCTTAATTTATTAATTTATATAGAGCAATGGTTTCGTCGTAATGTATTCTTACCCATTGTCTGAGTAATTATGTTCTACGAATAGGAAGCCCGTAATTGAAAATGGCATAACACATTTTTTTACCGTAATATAATAACAGATCATCTTATCTATTACAAATCATTACTTCTTAAATAGACAGGCTCAATGTCATACATGTTACTACCATTAATAGCCCGAGGTGTTCTAAGAAAAGACCAGTGTAAGCAGACATTTCATTATTTTCAACTAAAGCAGGGAAAACTTTAATTCGAACAGATTCACGGGTCAAGTAAACTGGTTTATTGCTGAAGATTGTGCCTCAAAGCTCTAGTTGCGAAGCTCCACATTTTCTTATGTTATCGGATTTTAATCTTTGTTTATTAGTCGTTAAGAATTATAATAGATTGTAAAGATATACGGCCAGGTGTGTGATGAGAAAAAAGACACAATGAGATATGATGATTAAATTTTTTTTGGACAGTTTTGTGGGGGATACGTTAGTCGTTATGTGTGGCTAAATTATATTTATGTTCGACTATGTGTAATACATTTTGAGTTATTGTATTACATATTAGTCATGAGTCGTTTGATTATAAAAGTAATAAAGGCCTAATAAATTGGCAATATTTTTTGCTGAATGCTCCCGTTGATAGAACATGACGTAATTCGTGATATTTAATATCAAAAGCAATCAAATCAAGTTAATTGAAATGTATTTAGCGAATTTCGCAATAGTTTTAAATAGCTAAGAAACTGTTGCTACCCATCATCTGATTGACTTAGCTCTGGCTTTTTTATATTATGAGGTTTTATCCAAAAAGCGTTCTATAACTTTAGTAAATTGCGGTAGTTAACTTTCATATTTACTTTCGTTAACTCAAGCTTCATAAACATCAAGTATTTGTACCGACAGTAAGTGCTCTACTTATAATATATACCAAAGTTGTATGCAAATTAACTTATAAAATACAGTACAGAGTATCTTACAATATTCTTATCAATCTGATAAACAATCTCGATGGCCGCAATATCGCGTGCGTATTATTACACAACATTATTCCGACATTACCGATAATATACAATTTCCGTTCCCTAAGGGTTGATGTGTACGATATACAATCTCTGAAGCAGGGATGTTACAGCTCTGTAACCGAAACTATCGGATATCCGAATGAAAATGGTCTCTGTAATCAATATCAAAGTTACAGATGTTTCGGATAGGGGCACACGCACAGTCTACATAAACTTTCCGAAACAACTTTTAATCTGTAACCGTATCAAAAACTAATATCATTTCATTAATATACTAGTTTATTAATAACTGAACATATTTCCTGAAATAATATATACAAAAAAGTTTGTATCGTACGTATTATGTGTAATCCAGGTTTGAAAAAGTCTGTGTGTGTTCCGTAGTTTTAGTAGCGTTATCGAGTAACAAAAAACAATCCGAACATTCACTTTTATTATTTGTAACCGCGTCCAAATCCGGATCCGATATTTCGTATCTATAACAGCCCTACGTTGAAGTTAAGGCGGAGACACACTGAGAACGCGATGCCCGTGTTGGTCGCTATCGATTCGTAATCAAAGGCATGTAATTATTGTCTGTAACCTCATAATCAGAGGTTGATTATGTTAGTTCGTAGATAAGTGTCAATAAAATTTTATTGACATTGTTAGATGAGGAAATAGTGCATACTTTGAACTAAAACATTCAATTATTTTTTCAATTATGTTGCAGCATTAGGTAGCTATACCAGAGACTTAAAGACATGCTTATGAAGTCTACATGAAAAAGTGATTCTTTTAGTTTCTGTTACTGAATTTACCTTAGGATCTGGCATTAAAATCATTATCTGTAACTTCCGTGCTTTGAATGGCTCGCAAGTCGGTCCTGGTTGTGGTCTACTAAGACAGCAGTCGTTGCCATGCGAAAGGCCTTTTGGTACTTGAACAACTTAGACACTTGGTTTACCACTAACGATAAAATAAAAATACCTGCATCTATCTTTGACAAAATTTAAAAAAATTCTAATAATAAATAATATTTCGACTTTAAACTGCTTACCAACACTTAAAACTTATCAAAATATTATCAAAACATCAAATAGTTTTTGTTAAACTACAAACAAATTAACAAAAAGCTTTTTATTGAATAAAAAAGGGGCACAACAGTCTTCACAGTATAAACACTTCGTGCCTTATCTAAATAAAGCTTACAGTCTACATTGCTCCCAAACGATCGCAATCAAACGAAAACGATGCGCCGATGAAATGAAACGATACAGATTAACGAACTTACCTTTACTGCTCTAAATACACCTCCGGCAAACTGTTTGTTATATAAATTACAAATACACAGCTGCTTCAGTCAGTAATATAAGCTATTGAGTTCAGCTTCAGCCCGCAATGTATGTCTAACAAATCAATTGATGTGAATTTCGTGAGATACGGAACGTTTATTGATATTGTTCGTAATGGAATTTTATTATTATAATTTGTATGTATGAAAGCGGTTCGTGATTTACGAATTAGGTATAATTGTGAAGCAGATGAATCTGTTGCATGAATTTTGTGGTTTACACTATTAAAAGTGGGAGGCACAAAAACTACTGCAACTATGTATATGGACTTAATAGTTTAAAGTCCGTGTGTTCTGTATTAAATATAATTGAAAATTGATGTTGTTGAATATTGACGTGATTATTCAATTATAAACAAAGGTAATACTTACTTAAACTATGTCACTTTCTTCTATTTGTTTTAATCAATGTAGGATTGAGTTTATATTTGAAATTTTATTAGGTAAAAAATTGCTACAACTGCTATGTTGGCTCATATGGTTTAGACGTAGCAACAGTAACGTATAAAATTTTCATACATTAGAAGAAATGTGACGTTCTCCCGTGGTTGATATTTTATTAGGTATAAGTTTCGCCTGATCAATAACCATTACAAATATTTATTATCTTGATCTGCTTATCCTATAATCAAAAAACCCTACATCAGGTATTCTGGTGTAATACCGTATCCTGAGGTATCGATCGTATCTTACTTAGTAAGCAATCTTGTCCTGTTGATTGTATCTTTGTATCGTTATACATAATTTGGAAATAAGGCAGACGGAAAGTTAAGAATAATTAATATTATACCGCAATGCGATCGTGCATTTTAACCCAGTTTGCTTGATGTTTTGGTACATTTGGGCGATTATAAATTAGTTTCTATTGCCTTTCACGGTGGCATAATCTACCGACAAATATAAATAGAAAAAAGATCTCTTCACTATCGTAGGTATTACTTTAAAAGTGGTTAATTTCGTACTTAAAAGTATTTCCTCGGGTTATTTAAAATGTAAAACGACACTAATCGATATTACCGTCTATAGAACATCGCGCTACAGGCTACACTTGCAATACAAAAGGTAAGAGTTTATATGATATGATTTAAAATAACTAATTAGTACCTATAAAGTGGTTTAAAGAGAATTTTCAGTAGATAGTTTCACAAATAATCTCAAGTAAAACCTTCTACAAGTATATATGTATGGCACGTGTAAGTACAGTTCAAATAGCTTTTGTGAGAAAGTTAGTTAGCAACGTGTGATATGTATTTACGTTTGCCGGTTACTGTATCCGTCATAGAGTCGTTTCCTTCGGTCATTTGGTTTATGTCGCGGCAAGTCGCGGTATGTGTCGTTCCCATGAACGATAATGGTTTTATTAAATGTGTAGCGGAACTGTTCGCGTTGGTATTCCTGAAAAAAGTAGTTTTTCTTCGTCAGTTTTTGGGAAAAGGTAATGATGATCAAAATTGGATCAGTCGTTAAGCGATGAAATATGGACATCATCGTCATTGGCGTATTTATGTATTGCAGATGTTTAAGGTGGCGTCAGAAAAAAATTGTGCACAAACAGAATTATTCGATATTCTGTAATAAGTAACATTGTTTATTTAAATAGCCTTTAACAAACCTTTAACCTTTTCTTCGGTTGAATAATTCATTGTCTTTTCAAATAAATTAAGAAAAGTGCATAAAGTATTGAAGTTTATAGTATTATAGTTAAAACAAATCCTCGTAGATATTTCTCTGTTGCCCAATAAACATCAGTCTTGTACAATGTACGTACAGTACCATTCATCCACCATATTAAACACCTGCAAAATTGGCATCAACCCAAATAGGATACAATATTCCTACAATTAACCTCAAAAGTAAACAACAGAAAGTTTCTAGTCCTTAGTAAACAGCTGTTAGTTAACCGCATCATTGTAAACAATGACTTTAACAGGGAAAATAGAAAATAACTGGCCATTTTGATGTAGGAAAGTGTAATCGGCTGTAGGTCGCGGTTTTATACGGCCAGGTGTTCGTTTTAGAAGTACAAGTATATATTTATTATAAAATTACATAGCAAAACGTTTTATTAATATAATCTACGGGTTTGAGGATAATAACTCATGTCTTTCCCGGTAAAATAAACTATCCCTTTACCGAAGTGTATCTATATTGGTTAACGGATGACGGCAAAAAATCTTCTCTTCATAAAATTGATCGCACTGAGGCACGTGTGGAACTTACTTTCTTACTTAATATATCGTACTATTTTACCCAATGAGGGCAAAATATTATTCTATCTTAAATTATTTTAATTCCTATACAACTGTGGAAAGCTAAAAAAGCACTTCTAACGCTAAAAACAAAACTAGGTAATGAATAAAACGTATCAATCTTACGGGATCTCATGCTTCAATCTTTTTACTCTTACCCATCAGAGGTGTCTAAACGCAGAAGTGCGATTCAACACAGAATTACAATAAAATTTACAAACGTACAAGGAATTATCACATCTATGAAGAGAAATATAAGGGTGAGAATAGCGTGTGGTGGTTTACTGGTTAGTATGTAGCATATGAATATATTACACGCTGAGCTATCAAGGTCTGGGGCAATATATACCGTTTATTACTGTATGCCCAGTAACTATTATCTCTGTTTATTATAATAAAAATATTTTGTACATGCGTCATTTTCTTGAAAGAGTCAGTGCGCGGAAAATGTTGTTGATCCAGTTTTAGATACTTGAAATTAAGATTTAATCTCAAAAGAGAATTTTAGAATTGATTAATGATACTTCTTTGGCCTGAAGTGCTTTTTATGTATCATAAGTAGATGTTTTTTACGCTATTTTTGAAAGAAAAGGCTACAATTTGTCATTCACTAAACAAATAAAGCGACAATTGTTGTTATACAATGTCATTTTTTAAAGAAAGTAGAATAAAACAAAAGTTAGAAAATTACTATTAACAACATTAAAGTCTCTCGTTATAAAGGCTCTTACAGAAAAGCTTACGTTCTGCAGTTAACTCGCACGTCAGTCAATGCGTGGTAGCAATTTAACTGCCATGCTATCGCTACACTGCATTGGTATTAAATCTTTGACATAAATCGAGAAGTCTAGACGTAAGTCAAAACCATAAGGAATTCATTGTTGTTTAATAAATTTTCTACTAACGATGGATACCACGACTTAGCGTAGTTAACTATGTGAATTTACTAATCTATGCAACATCGCACGGGAGTAGAAAATATGCTAGAGTGGCCAGAGCATTAACACTGTCAAATTGTATAATGTTTAACACATATCTACATATGAAATAATTGCATGCGTACGGAAAAGTGCTAACCCAATCGTATATGTTTTCTACGAGTTAAACAGTAGCCAAAGTTGCCGATGTACTCGAATACATACGTTTTCTTCAAGCCAAACAGTAGCCAATGTACTAGTCCCTCAAGACAAGCGAAGCGCGTCAGTGGGCTAGTAAACAGTCATTTATTTAAACCGTGTGCCATTATTGCCAGTGAATGTGTCAGTTGTAGCCAGGTGACTACTTAGTGACGGAGAAAATGTACGCGTTACGGTAGATTTTTTGTTGTTGTACCTAGATTAATTTTGATTGTAAAGCTTGATAAGTGTCTGTTAAGTGAGTGGATTGTTGTTTATTGAGAGTAGAAAATAAGTGAATCGTTTGGAGAGAAAATATTTGATACTGATTACGTTAATTAGATGTCATGCAGTTTTGCCAATGCATTGAAGAGAAAAGAAACTAATCCCTTTAATTCCGTTTTATTTTGCTTAAGTTAAGACTAGCTTTGTGGCAATCATAAGCTTCCCAAAGTGATAGAAACGCCAGGATTGGGTACAAAGTACGAGTAAAATTAAAAGGTCTTTTTTAAAACAGTGGTCTCAAACATTGAGAGTCTTTTCGCCAAAAATACTTTCTCATTTCACTAAATATATTAACGTCATAACAACACTTTTCTTTAAAATATTTGACCCGAGTCCTTTCCAAGAGATTCTAAGCGATTCTTTCTAAACACGTACGTAATGCTTTACTATCCAACTGGCCATACGCTATGTAAGTCACAAGCTCTCGTGGACGTCACATACGGTACCGTTACCGTCAGCATCGACCACGTCGGTCCACTGTCGAGAAACTACCGTGATGACACCACACTTTTAAAACAACTTCTATAAACAGTATCGACTGATTGGTTTTTTATGTATCTGCGAAATATTTTGAATTGATTTTCTGCGTATAGTACAGAAGAGTTTAAATTGTTATATTAGTCTCTATCATATGCGAATTCCTAATATTTTTTATTGCAGCTGCTGGAATAGAAATAACTTCGTGTGACAAAAAAACCCTAAATAATAAATTTGTAATTTGAATTGCCAGTTTTACTGCACAATAAATTGATTGAAAACGAAATTATTGTTTCAATAGCGCTGTTTAGCACAATATAGATTTAAATAAAAATTTAAAACAAGTGAAATCTATTCAAACGATAACGAAACGACGTCGAAGATTTTAACGTCCCAACTTCGTATAACCGTCTTTTAGTCTCTGTATAAAGAGTATTGATTGCCGTGATATGTTTTGACGGATTAGATACGTCGCACCGGTCGAGCGGTCGAGCGATCACACTTCACGCGTGTTATACCAATTGATATTCGGTATTTACAATAGGCTCGTCCAACATTGAAGAGTTCAAGATTGGAAGAGTCTTGGTTGAGTTAAACTGTGTGTGATTCGAATTAAAATGGTGTGGTACTTTTGTAGTTTGTGACTGTACAGGTTAAGATGGGCCTTTTCTTCTTTCAGAATTAAACAAGGCTATTGAAGGCTATATCTTTCTGTTGCAAAATTTTCCTGCAACTTTTTTTTTGCCTTTTCACCTGATTAAAATGAGTGCTGTACAATCTCTTTTCAAAGTTAATTAGATATTTGAGAATCGTATTGGCGACTTATTTTATGATTATTTTCCTCTTGTTAGGAGCGTGCAATGTAGTTTGGACACTAAAAAGTTGTTTATTATTTTAATGTTCGCTTGTAAATATTGCAGCAACAGTAAAGCTTGCATAAAAAGAATTTATCTTTGAGGCACTTCGAAAAATTGCTTGCATTCTTCGTTGAAAACGTGTTTTCCTGTTCGCAACTAGTGTTCATTGTAGGCAAAGTTTACAAACATGTTACGACTACAATAGTCCTAAATAACTTACTTAGTAAAACTCCTGTACAGGCCATTGTCCACCAAAAATGTTTGAATACCTCATTGTCCAGTCTATGTTAGCTTTACCGATTTTCTCAACTAACTGTTGAAGCAACGAAGCTTACAAATCGATTGTGTTCGAAACAATTGATTTGCTTAACTTTGCGTGGAAATTTAATGAACATGCCACTTCGAAAAGGGCACACGTCTCATGTGTTTGTCATGTGTGATGTACCCTTTTCGAATTGCATATACAATGTTCAGTGTGTTTACGTTAATGAGTTGTTTGTGTTCGGTTTACTTGAGGTTTCTGGGTGGGCACTTAAGTCTTTAAATTACTGAAATGTGTTTATTTATATGTAATTGACATAGGTTCTAAACCACATTAGAGTTGTTCATACATCAAAACAGTATTTAAGAAATAATGATAAAGTGACTATAATATCTTAAATATGGTACTGTATGCGTATCCCGTATCTCAGTTATCTAAGATACGTAATAACCTCCTAAATCAGATATTGAAAACTAGCTGACCCGCGCAACTTCGCTTGCGTCACATAAGAAAGAATGAAAAAAAATCCCCGTTTTTGTAACATTTTTCGTTGCTACTCCGCTCCTAATGGCCGTAGCGTGATGTTATATAGCCTAAAGCCTTCCTCGATAAATGGTCTTTAAATCGGCCCAGTAGTTCCTAAGATTAGCGCGTTCAAACAAACAAACAAACAAACTCTTCAGTTTTATAATATTAGTATAGACTAGCTGACCCGCGCAACTTCGCTTGCGTCACCTAAGAGAATGGGTCAAAATTTTCCCCGTTTTTGTAACATTTTTCGTTGCTTCTCCGTTCCTTATGACTTTAGCGTGATGTTATATAGCCTATAGCCTTCCTCGATAAATCGGCTATCTAACACTGAAATAATTTTTCAAATCGGACCAGTAGTTCCTGAGATTAGCGCGTTCAAACAAACAAACAAACAAACTCTTCAGCTTTATTATATTAGTATAGATAAATAAACTTATGAATGGTCGTTAAACTGTTATAAGATAAGAAAAACCACACTCAAAATAGTAAACATACAGAAACGACCAAATAGAATGTAAAAAGAAATAATCGTTTCAACGATTCCAACATCGGAAAAGCTATTAAGATAAACCAACGCTTACAAAGACTGATCACAACAAACGACAAATCGATATAAACTCTCGAATGTCATCATCACCTTCACATAATTCAACAAAACGAGATTCCCTCACGAATTCGGTCATTGATATAATCACAATCAATATATCTTTGTTTACCTTATATCGATTTCCTGGGAATTAGAAAGTTGTATCGAATAATCGAAAAGTCACTATTGTGTTATTCGATATCTCGTATTACCGCTATACTTATAAAAAACCATCTTCAAATTGTAGTTATTTGGCATTATGAGATTTCTTTTTTTGCTGCGATAATTGGTAGTTGTCCTTAATATTGTAAGTGACAGCGTAAAACTGCCTTAGGCTGGTTTTATGACTTTTCTACGTACGAAATTTACGAGTAACGAAGTGCGGACTCATCTTTATTTACACACTTAATACTCGTTTTAATTTAAATCGAACTCGTGCTAAATATAAATAATTCTGTAACATGATTTTTCAAAATGTCCGTTTGTATGAAAATCACTCAAAATATTAATTGGACCAGATTTTATAATGTAGACGTAAACTTTGCCAGCGCACCTCTGGTTTAGTTAAAAGTCCTTTGACGGCAATTGGCAATGAAAAATCAGAGCCTTCAGACATTAAAATAACCAAGAATTAAATAAAGAAAGCAGATGATAGGATGATTTAGCAAATAAATTGGAGTGTTGAAGTGTTCAAGTTTCTCCATTAAACATTACAGTGTTTTCTAATATTGCAAACATAGTGAATAATGACTGCCGACCAGTTTATTATGATGTTCCGATTGTAATGTCGTTTGTATTTGTTCGTCATGCTTGTTAATAAGAAGCTTTGGCGGGATGGTAAACAATTATTTTATTTTAACAACAAAGCTCTCAACTTAAACTGGGCAAACTTGCAAAAGTAATTTCACCACCGTTAAAATATGAGTTTTCATACCACCACGTTAGGACCTGTCTACGATATAAAAGACTAATAAACTTGTTATACGTCCTCCATCATTTAGTTACCAATATTGTGCCATGCTATATTGCAATTCTGATTTTGACGTTGCTACTTTTTGATGCAGGCAAAGTTAAAATGGAAACTTAAATTAAAAAGTTAAATTGGAAACTTTGCCATGGAATTATTTTTCGGTCTCAATGAAAATATAAGACAGTCCTACTAATACATATTTAGCTAGACTTACTCATTCAACGATTTGTTCTTAATAACTAACGTTTAATCACAATTGTTTCAGGTAAAGCGTTTGAGCCGTGAACTTGTGCAGTGCTATTATGTTCAGTGCGGCGTGCTCAGACAGGTGACAGTTGTGTTGTGTACATGCCATCGTGTCGTGGATGATGACTGTTTGGCGAAAGAATACTAGTCGTCGGAAATACGGGGGCTGGTATGTAATGTATATACTTTATTCCTTTGATAATATTTTTTGTAAAATTATTTAAGGAATAGGCTTTTATCGCAGTTGATTCGTTATAATCTGTTTTTAGTTTTTTTATATCGAGGATATTCGACAAGTAAATGTTCAAGTACTTATGTGCAAGGTTTACATCTCATCTGGTCCTTCAATCAAAGCTTTCTTTTGTTTGAATAGCAGCAAGCATAATTTTGTTATTGTCAGCCATGAATAGTTTATTACTTATTATTGATTAGTACTATTAGTTATTAAACGACGACTCAAAATACAAAGGTATTAAAAACAATGTTAAAATATATGCGAGCTGATTAATATTTCAATATCAAACGACTTTAATAAGTTAATTTCCTTATTCCTCAAGATACTATACTACGGTGGTCTTGATTAGCAATAAACATAGGCTTCAGGTTATAACTGTTTAAAAGCAGATAATTCAGCTTTATCTAATAGAAGGCTATGCAATACGATGTTTACAAGTGGTCCCCACGCATAGGAAATGTCGCGAGTTCCTGGAATAACGACGGTTCAGGAATATCGGACAGGAAAGCAATAATTGCTTTCGTAGAGTAAGATTAACTTCATACTGACGATGGACGATTGCGCGATTTCGTAGTGAGAATTGAACACTGATTGATGAAGTGCGCAATGTGTTTTATTTTTGAATTTTTTGGCTTATATTTTATTTTTCCATGAACGGTGGTTTATGTGAAGATTTTTTATTCGTGCATCTTACGTAGATGTTTGTCTTGTGTCATTAAATCTTTCAATTTAATGAAGGTCTGTAGGAAAATAGTTGTTTAAAATTTACTGATGACTGACGGTTATGATATGGGTCGTTAAATTATAAAGAAAAAAATGGAATGTACACCATTACATACTTTTTTCTACCTTGTCACAAAGTTTTTGTTAGTTACAAGAAACGTTATGAAAACTAAACGCAATCGTCAATATGAAGCTACTCTAATGCCACACTCAATCGTATCTTACCCGCAAGGGAAATAAGTAAAGTGAGATGGTAAAGCCAGTGCAGGATGCTATAATTGACTAGAAAATAATCCCTAAGTAATCTATACTCATGAATTAATTAAGTAATTTGAAATTATCGGTTAATGTACACCTGGCCGATATTTGTGCGGTTAATCGATATTATGGTAATGAATGGAATTTCAAGACTGCTTCATTTAGATAATTCGCTCACGTATTGCCTAAGGAATCTTGATATCGTATTTGATAATACTTACTTAACTATGCAATAATTTACTTGTGTAGAAATATAGTGGGTTTTAATAACCTGTAGTGATGATCAGATATCGATGTAACAATTTGGTCGTATATTCGATATATCGATATTAATATAACATTTAATATAAAATGTTCCTTGATAAACGAAAAATTCGGAGGCTTTCCGATCTGAAGATATAAAAATAGTTATAGTATAAAAGCTTGACTTCAAAGCTTGAGTTTAAAGAGTGGAGAAGGTAATGCATGTGTAATCTCATAAATACAAGTGATTTATAATGTTCCAGCTGCCTTATGAAAGTAAAAAATCTTCTTAGAATAAAGATTCCCTTTTTTCATATTATTTTTATCTAGATAAACCGCATTTATGAATTAATAACATCCTTTGAGGTGCAAAGTAGAGTGATCTTCCAGTAAACGAGCAACTGTATAGAAAAAGTCTATGGTTGTTTTTAAATGAAATTATTGACCACAAGTAACTGACCAAGTATTAAATGTTTTGCGATATATCATAAACAAGATATGAGTGTGTAATTTAATTGTAAAATGACTGCTAATATAACTCAATTAGAAGTAGCGCCGTTGGCTAGAAGGAAACTTTATTCAGTAAAGTGATTATAAAGTTGAAGATGTACTATTGCGATAAATTGAGGAAATATAGGGAGTGTACTATTATAACTGTGATAGTTTCTGACGGTGCTTCAATTTTATCCGCCCTTTTTAATAAAATGGGGGCAATTACACTAAAATGGGGACCTGTATAATTTCAGGAATGCTCGCTGAAATGGATAGGAGTTTTTTTTCTTTACTTTTTTCTAATAAGCAAAAACTATTATTGAATTGTCATGGAACTTGCCCATAAATACTTTAGAGATTGACAGAAAATGAATCTTTTCAAAGAGATAAAGTCATATAACGAAGATTATCTATAAAACTTAGAGTGTTCTAAAAATAATGATCAAATACAAAGTTTACAACCCGGACTTGGGTAGGCTGGAAGAATGACTGGGCTCAAGACCTTTCTCCTATTCCTAGAGTAGATCAAATCTTACACTACCTTACATCACAGATTCACTCATGAAGCTATATACTTAGCTCCATTATTCAAACGTGAGATCAATCATAAAATCGGCAACCGTTTCTTCTACGAACTAAAGCTTTCGTCTGATATGTTGATTGATTTATTATACACTACTGGCGTCAAACGCGTGAGGTTCATCGCGTGAGAAACAGTATTCACTACAATTACTTTCGAATAAAACTTTCTGTGTACCGCGGCTAATATAGAGCAGAAACATTAATCATTTATCTGATGTATTGAACTTTATTGAGTTTTATCCTTATAAAAACCTATGAGCGTGCGTAAGACTGAAATCACGGACTTAAATTTAAAACAACTAGTTCGTCTCTGGTGTAAAGTAAGATCACGAAATACCAATTGATGAGAAGTGTTTTCTAGAAAATACTTGTATCGGCTCAATTCCGGGCACATTATCGCAATTGGGACTGATATTTATAAATAACTTATTAAGACGTACTTGTTATCAAAGTGAACTACATTGTTGTCTAGCCGTCAAAGTAGGATTGAAGAAAGAAAAAAAGTATTGTGATCGAATGTTAAAATCGACTCTTAATATCTCTTTATTTTTAATTAACGACAGACGATTTAAAAATCATAATGTGATGTGTCCTGTAATTCAAATTCAATTCAATCATAATGTGATATGTCAAGTAAGAATGTTGATGAATTGTTTTTCATTATATCGTAAACATACGCTTTTGTATTTTTAGTTGAAATTATTATAATTGTTTATTATATGCATTATAAATCAATATAAAATTATGAGTTCATAAACTCACTTTACATTTCCGCTCTTAGTATGTTTATAACTTTACCACAGTGCCGCAAGGCGTCATCGTAGTTAGCAATCTCCATTACACTACACCTAGATCACGCAGTATCGTACAGAATTACTGCTAGCGATACACCAAGGGACTGATTCATAGATGAGAAATATCGCTGCATGTGTGGTTTATTGGCTATATGGGAATAAATGGTGACAGGTTCTATTGAATTTTAGATAGTTCTCATGATATGAGTAGCTAAATATATCTGTTATTATCATTATACTATGATGTTAAGGGTAATGTCGTATTGATATTATAAATCACATTCAGTAAAATTACACCAATTATTGTCACAAAACTTTTACTCTTTACAAAAAATAATACCCTTAGCTGAGAAATTATTCAAATCTTAGACTACTCAAACTTTAACATTACATGATCGCTGATTTAGTTTGATGTTTGATAATGAAATGAAACTGGTAGAAGATTTATGAGGAAAGTTTATACTAGACTATCCATTGAACTAATGCCAAAAATGCTTCCTTGTTAGAATTCTAAGTTGTGAAAGGACTTCTGTTAATCTTTATTTGCAGAAATCCTTGAGCATTTCTACGAGGAAATCGTAATATTGTATAACTGATTCAAAAATTACCTTCATAATTTGCCAATCGTGACGTTGCAATCTGTATCTTAAATAAGTGATTTTCTGAATGCCTCAAGGAACAATCATAACTAATATTGTGAGACTGTTTACTTGTTTGTTTGAACGCGCTCATCCAAGAAACTACTTATTCTATTAGAAATATTATTTTAAAGGAGGCAGCTTATGCCATTAGCCTTTAGCGCCAAAGGCTTCTTATTCTGCACGACATCGTACTCTACCAAGGTTCTTATGAATTGTTTTATACCAATTTATTAACGCCGGAGCATTTGTTTTTTTACCGTGAAAGATGTCTCTAAACAGACAGACTTGACCAATCTCTTAAAGCAATCTTGACCTTTATAGAAGAGAGAATATTTTTTTTGGGATTTAATCGATTTGTACAAGTTTTAGTTTATATACGCTTGGTCAATTAACTATAAATACCGAGAAAGTCGGGACATCTAGTAACAAATAAAGCATACTAAAACGTATAGTATTTACATTGTCATGTTCTCGTCACTAGTTCGCTGTGGGGTGTTCGTTTAGAACATTGATATTCCCACACAGTTCGTGATTCCATGCCGGTAGCTTTCAGACGGCAACATTGTTGGCAGCTTGATCAATTTGAAATTATAATTATGAGAGAAATTGTTTTATAATTTATGATGCATAAATATGCTTTATGTTTAATAACTAAGTGATTAGTGAGATAATATAAGCTATACCCAGTAGAAGCAAGCCATATAGTTTCCGTGAATATCTGAATAGACATTCTATATTTGTAAAGGGTATTGTGTCAACCAAAAAATAAAGTGATCACATAAAAGTAAAGCTTTTACGTTCACATGAATTGGTGGCAATTTCGTTATTTCAATCGCAATTCTATTTTACATATTTTTAGTGATATCAGATTCAATATTTGCGGGTTAATAGAAAGCGCATTCATTTATGATAGTCTAAATGAAAAATATCTACGCAAAACTACAATACAGGCCACATAAATTCACCCTAACCGCAACCAAGCACCTGTGTAGGTTTCTGCAAAATAACTCAGAATTACACACTGATACACAATTTATATGAAATATCATTAATATCTTATTGGCACGCGTTCGTGGTCAACTTTAACGGGGCGGTGTGGTTAGGCCGATCACACACTTGGGTGCATGTCGCGGCGACGCATGACCTAAACATGCGATTTTCTATAACTACCTTTCTTAATACATTTTAACCCTTCTGACTCAAATAATAGAGTTCAAAATCAATACAGCTATAGGGGTAAACATTCAGGTTGAATTATCCATAGTCATTGCTTTGAAGGATTAAGTCTATGCAATTAGTTCTAGGCTTGTAATTTTGATGTGCAGATTGTGGCTAATGCATGGTTTTGTTCAATGGTTCAATATTGTATTTATAAGTACATAGTCCCGTTTGAGATCGCGATTGACATTTAAACGTCCCACATGTAAATGTCAATTGGCACGTTCTGTTATCTTTGTATGTGTATCGCGTTTCATTGTATTAAGTTATTGCTTACATTTTGAATTTGTTTTACGAAGTGTTAAAGTCGTTGACATTAAGATGTTGTCTCTCACTTGAAAATTTCAAGTTAATTTTATATTATTTAATAAGAACTTGGCCAGAATTATTGACAAAACGCTATAGCCCCTAATTTAGAGAAATTATTAGTGACATGGTGTACTACCGTCAAAATAAGAGTTATAATGAAAAAAATATATTATAATTAATTTTAGACCTACTGGGGAAGATAGTTTTTCTGTCATCACTGTCGGTCATCGGCTATCAAGAAAAGCGCGTTCCGCGTTTTTTTGTTGTTTTGCACTAAGGAAAGATATCGTTAAAGTTTTCAATTACATTACGACAAAAAGATGCGACTTGTATTAATGTGTGGGGAACGCCTAAAACCGCGTTGGTGTTCAAGTAAATTTGATTGATGAAAACGTCCCACATTCCGGCTGACCAAACTTAATAATTCAAGGAAGAGGTAGAGAAAAAATGCGTGATTGTTACCTACTAAAACGGTGTGGGGTTCCGTCGGATTCATTAAAATATTCTCGTATTTTTTGCTTTGAAAATTATTGTTACGGATTACTAATATATTATACGATTATTAACAGCTATGCAGTTTCGAAAATGCCACTTATATGAATCGCAATTTTCTACCACCATCGACTATCGACAACTGGAATCAATTAGCGCCAGAAGAAAATCGAATTAGCGCCTGTAGTGCTCGGCGTAGGAACTATTTTGGCTGTTCATTTTAGATGTCAAACCATACACGTTGGTGACGATTGTAGAGAATCGCGCTACATACGTCATTGTAATGTGAGGTGTGTTTCTTTTCGGAATAGCCACACTAATTAAACTTTGTGCAAGTAATTGAGCAGTTTTGCATTTAATTTTATGTACAATTACGCCAGCAGGTTTAAATATAAATATAATCTAGAGCGTAGCATTTTTAATCGGCGTTTAATATTGATGTTTTCATAATAATTAGAAAAACACGATCTGCTATTATTTTAATTTCTGCACATTATGTATTTTTTTAACGTGCAATATTTTTTTTACGCAAAAGCTTTTTTTGCACGTAGTAGGAGATATTCCTATCTCATATTGTTGTGTGTGTAAGAATCCATACATAATATTTCAAAGCCTTAAAGTTGATATTAATACGGGTACTTTGCATAGAAACGTGCTTTACCGTAAAACTCCCGTTCGATGCAATTATCGATGAAGTTTGCCTTAATAGTGATCAAAGATAGTATCGCGACAGGAACTGTACAGAGGTCTAAGGTCTAACAACAAGTTAGTAGGACAATTATAAGTTCTCTATGAACTAACTTGTTATTACCGTATTTGGATTTTAAATTACTTTCTAAGAATGTATTTACAATTACTACATTTAAAAGTAAAATACAGAAAATGTATGTTTTTAATGACAGTATGAAAGCCTCATTGCTCTATAATAAAATGATTTAGTGTAACAATATTTACGCAGTTTCTAATTCAATCACGAATAAGAATAATTTAAGAAGTCAAACTGTTGAACGTGCAGTATTCGGGAAGTAAGAAGGAATAAATAACGCTACTACTAAAATTATGAGATATTGAATTAGTGAAATATTTATTATTGATATTACAAATATTTATTATTAGTATTACAATAGGAAAACCAACCAACTAATTACACTAACTTTGAATAAAAAGAACAACGTTCGATCTTTTACGCTACGGATTGAACCCTAACCCGCATCGGTGTTCAAAAGCGCCCCGCAACCGCGATAAGGCTGGCTCTCTGCCCTAAAAACCGTCTGATAAATAATAATTTATACAAAAACCTGCACGATACAGGAACAAGACAGTTATTAACACAGTGCATTATTACATATTACCTCTGAATAAATTATTGCGGTATGCGTTCAAATAAGCTTTGTAAGTTACTGGCTTTCGTGATATAGCATTTATTTGATTAAATAATTTGGGTATTGCAGTAATCGTCATTGCGGGTTGCAGAAATTATGTTTGTGTACTAAATTGGAAAAGTAATTAGGATTAAAAATTATCAAAAAATGTGATGCTGAATGAAGGTAAATTGCTTTACAAATGAAAATTCAAACGTAAAGTAGGCTTTTGTCATCCATTGGAAAAAACGGTTAAAGATAATTTATATTTTAAAGAATCTTTTGCACGACGTTTGACCGTTATAAATATTTTTTTATAGTCAAGCAGAAAGCTATTCGTATTTCTCCTTTTCGGCATGATATTATGAGCTAGATATAATAATCCCTACAATTATATATCGGGCTTTTGCCCGATTATTATTTATCTTGGGAAAAGGCTTTCGAAAATCTTCCACTATCACGATCAAGGCGAGAAATGTTGAATATTTATCATGTATGTACATGTCTAATCCAAACAGCAGGACAAAAACTAGAATTTACAATTCACGATTTATGTAAAGCACATCGCCACGATTTTGAATCGGTGTCGCGTAGACACGTACTTATATGTGTATTTTGTACATGTAGCGGGATTAGTAGACATTTGGAAACGTAATAGTAATCCTAGAAATAAAATATGAAATGTTAACGATAAAATCATAAGTTCTAGTTGCCACTGTGAAAAGGTATAGTCCTTACATCACCCTAATAATAAGTTGTAAAAGTGTACAGACATGGTAGGTCCATTTTGTCGAAAATTCTAGATCATTGTTATAGATATTAGAACGAAAGCTTATGTTCATATAAACGAGAATATAAAAAAATACGCTTTATTATAATTCCGCATACGACCATATTAGGAAGGCATCAAAATATTTTTTTAACAAGTTTTATATGTTCTAGTTTTGTAGCATTCCTACAACACAATACGTATACGAATATTGCATTAACGTATTCGTATTAGGGGAAATCGATATACAATCTAATCGAGATCGGCGCGTGCGAATCGAGAATCGAGTCATGCGATACGCTCCGCCGCATACGTTGAGTGATAATGACGTACTTTCGTTTTGAGATATGCGTTTATTGCGCATATTGACGCATTTTTGATGATAATTTCAAGTAAAACGTATTGATTTATGCTTTTCTTAACTACATTAGACTTTCTTTAATACATAAATAAAGTTTAAAATCGTTTTGCAATCAAATAAGACGTATTTAAAGCTAAATTAGGTTAACTTAAATTAAGTTTTCAATTATAGGCAGATAATGCGAATAAATTTAAATGCATTAGTATTCTATTATAAAAGCACAGCTTAATATTTTTTTAACAAACTTAGCTGACCGCCAGATTTATAAGTGCTAAATAAATATAATGAATTCCTTAATTTCACTATAGACATTAAACAAAATGTTTACTTAAACAACTCATTAATTCATTGAAAATCGAACAGGATGGAGCCAATGTGTAGACAGAGCCAATAGGCCAATACACGTCAAATATTTGTACAAACATCTATCCGTTAATCCATCGCATGTTGGCTGTATTTGCACCAACCATTTGTGTCTATTTGCAAACTGATATTTGATATAACCATCACTTAGAGGTAACGGGGAAGTTATTATAATGTCTCGGAAAAGGTTGGACACACCTGGTATTTGGTCGTGGCCGCCCATTACACCGCTGTGTAATTAGTTGTCACGAATGTTCTATATGTCAGCATGTTCGCTTGCAGAATGTGGTTATTAGAGATAGCGTGTGTGGTTGTGTAATTAGAAATATCAGGATTTGTGGGAACCCGGATTTTGTATCAGATGATAGGATTTCATTTCTCATAATTGAAAACTCGTTTTAAGTCACGAACACTTGGAAACTTACAATTCTTTGACATTATTAATTATTGAACGAAGTACCTACGAATTGCTCGTAAATCAGACCAGTAGTTAGCATCAACCACTTCTTGAAAGCCTAAAACGTTGGCGAGTCCGAATTTTAAATACACGATTATCTCTTGTAAGTTCTCTTTTAGACGCCATGAATAATTTTCCGTATAAAATTGTCAATAGTGACTAGTTAGAGCCGCAAGCACGCTCTTCAGCAACATAGTAACATTCAATGGCAATGCTAATTATACATTTGTGGCATGAAAACGCCACCCGCATTGTCACGTAGAGTCGCGTTCAATGCAATTTCTCCGGGGACGAAGCGTAAAGCTGACATAGTGCCAGTTGTAATCAACTTGTGGGTAACCCTTTTATGAATTGACAAAGGGAAACTAGGTGGCTACTGAATATTAGTTGCAGTAGCGCTCACCGGCTTTAAGTTTCCAATGAATATGAGTTATACACTATAAGCATGCATTTTGGCTTCGGTTGAAAGCTGTAGGTACCTATTTTTATTGAATAGAGTTCCATCACCGTGTCTATAAGTCGTATGTTCGTGATTAATTCTAAAAGAGGAAGAGGGCTGCTTGTAGATTAGTCTCGTTTTAGTAGATGTATTCAACTATTTTATTTTCGTTCTAAGAGAAGAAACGAGTCCGATGGTAATTGGTTAATTTAATTTATTTTTTTGTTTATAAAAGTGGGCGTCATAAGTTGATGAAAGATGGACTCAATAACTCTCGTACTCACATAAAGCCCGTTAAAACGTAGAATCGAGACTGTACAGAGTACATGCGGTGTAACAACATTCCTTATAAAGAATACGTGCAGTACTGACTCGACTGCATTAGACGAATACCTTCGAAACCCGAAGTCACGAATCAAACAGTATCTACATCACATGCCAATACGATAAGGGCACATGTCTTACGCCTTTGTAATGTGAGATGTGCCCTTTTCGAAGTATATTCAATTATTTATTAGACATCCAATTATTGAAGTACATATACTATTATCTTGTTGTAATAAATCTGTTTAATTGACAGCAATGGTTCCGCAGGGCGAGGAATAATTAATAGTTTTAATTCTCAAGCTATCTTGATGTGTTGGAATTCGTTATTAACTGCGACAGATGTATTTCTAATTGAATGTTGATTGTGTGCTGTGTTGCGTTTAAAAAGTTTTTGTATTATGAAATATCATAACCAAGAACCAAAAGGTCTTTAGGAGGTGTCGTATATTTTTAAAAATAACTGAAATTTTTTGTGTACGTTTTGGTGACCACTAGTTCTATAAATAGTTTTTAAACTAATGTTAAGTACATGATTTTGGGCCATTGGGATACACTCCAGACCTCTACCTCGTTCAGTTAGTACAATATTTTTCAAAGTACGTAATAACGTCAAACTAATCTCGTAAAAAATAGTTTTGAATAAAGAACTGAAGCTTAAGAGTTTGTGAAACTAAGCCTCTTTTATACAATACAGCTAGCAAATCCGTCGAATAAAACATATTGATTGCTTCCGTATCGAACAGCGACAACGGAACGATCTCAAAACACGATATTATCCAACTGACATTGACCATGGAACTGGCGGAGAGAAAGTATATTTTAATGTACAAATATTTCAAGATATCTTGTGGTTTACACAACAAATTATGAGATTGATATAAAACCTATTAGATAGTTTTTGAATGGTGAACGGTGAGTCACACCCACGCATTGAAAGGTTAATAGATAATACATAAATATGCGTTTGTGTTTGTTCGATGACATGTGAGGAATAATGGTTGGAAGATGGTCGCTTCTACTCTAGCCCCAGGTCTCATGGGATTGATTTTCGGGTACAACTGGTTGTCAAATAGTTGCGTTCCCTTACACCCGGTCTTTGAAATATTATTTATTGTTTATCTAACACCATTGTGAAAATATTAGCTCTATCTAATCATATCAAGTTTCTTGGTTATATAAGTGGAAAATTATTAAATGTGACCCCATTGTAGAAATAGATATTTTTCACATATCATGTACCTATCAAAAACTCAACAATTTCTTAAAAAAATATCTACGTAATACTTATTCTAGCCTTGTAATTTACTTATTCTATCTTATTCCTTGAGACTGTTATTTGGAATATGTGGGACCAGTAAGGTTTGTCTTAAAAACCACATTGGAATATCTTCTTCGTAAAGTTGTTCAAGTAATATTCTGTGTGTTTATTTAATGACTCACGTAAAATAAAAATTACTTTCGACTTTCTGATGGTATTTCAATTATAAAATAATTCGATTACGGATTTCCTTATGTCCTTGTTAAAAACGAAATCGGTTGCGATCATATCCGTCATTAGTATCATAATATTCTGTGGAATTACGTGTTCATAAATTACTGTAAAATTAAGTTTAAGCACTTGCACTTTTTAAATACAGTAAGTTATAATTTTCCTGTAATAAAAATGAAAAGTTAATGTGTTAAAAGAACATTTAACATTTATCCCACGGCTGGAACTCACTGGTTTGTCATCCCCGAATGAATATCGGTTGTCTTAAGGCTGGTTTTAGTGTCACGCTGTCCGTCAGCACAAACTACATATTTGTAAGCGTTTTTGAAGAGAACTAGCGACATAAAATACATAAACATTAATTTGTTGTCACTATGTGTCACTATGTTTGTGAATTACTCTGTAAAGATATCTTTATTTCCCGTTTTTAATGAGAAAGTGAAGACTAACAACCTTTGTCCTAACATTTCTTGGTATTAAATCCCTAACGGATTATTAGCGTACATGACAGCTGGGACAGACAACTTAATACTATGCTTTTCCATGGTATAATAGAGATGTAACTGATTATAGGTAATGTATGCATCTAGGACTTGACCTTAGCAAAATGGCTTAGATTCGCCTTTCTATCTCTCTAGATATAGTTAAATCCAACTAAGATTATAAACGCGAAAGTTTGTGAGAATGTTTGTTACCCTGCTGCGCAAATACTACTGAATGGGTTTTGGTAAAATATGACGCAGAAATTGCCGCTTTCCAGTACACTGTTTCTTTTCAAAGACGATGCCGAGTAGCATATTATGTCAGAGCTGTAATGTACTGCATAGAGTGCATAGTAGCTATCAAATTGACATATTGTGTATATCAGTTGACCACTACAGTCATATTATTATACAGAATACGTATGCTAAATGGACAAATATAACCTTCCTACTCAAGTATCTTAATAAAACTCGTGGCTAGTTGGGCCCATCGGTCGAAAAGCGTTCAGTGGGTAAAGTAATTTTAACGCTGACATTCCATAAGTATATTGGTGGCCGCATAGTGGTATTCGAACTGAACGTCTCCGTGCTTTGGAGGACACGTAAAAATTCGGTTCTGGTTGCTGTCAATAAAATAACAGCCATTAAGCCATATCAAAGGCCTTTGGGTGGTTTAAACAACTTTGAAACTAAGTTGACCACTAATCATACGACGAATGAATGAACTAAAGTCTTTGCAAGCAGTCGCAGGCAGAAGTTAGTTTAAGAATAAAACGACAAACTCCGTTGATAATATTGTCGGCAATGACCGCGATCGTTTTCGTTGCGAGAAAGCAAATCGTACTGGCGGCAACCCGTGCAACTAGTTTATAAATACCACTTTATTTATTCATATTATTTTCACTTATGTTAATCGTATAAATTCTCTTTAGCTCCTGTGAACTATGCGATGTCCGGTTAGAAAATTATTAGCATTAAATTATGATATTTTTCAATAAAACACCAAATATGTTTTGGTGACCTTTTAGGACTGTTGTTTGGTTTTTTTGATGAGGTAAAAGTTGGAAAAATGTAAATGTGTAACAGAACACTTTTATAATATCTTAGTTGTGAAGCTACTGACTAACCAAGCGAGCTTGTTTATTTTTATAAAATACTGCTAGCTACAGAATTATTGAAAACGTTTCAAAAGTTTAATTTAAAAGCGTAACAGATAATTAGGTTGGCACTCCTTTTGCTTTAGGGGTTAAAATATGAGAATTTGTGTTTATGCGTGTATTAAAGGTTCATTTCTTTTTCAGGTCCAAAATGGCATCAGATGTTGCGTCACATATAAGAAAAACGTCTTTTCTATGGCTAATCCTAGCCTTAACGAATGTAAGTGAAATTTTCGTATACCTTAAAATCATCATACACACAATATAACCGCAAACCTTGCCTATCAGACAAGTAACCTGTATGCTATAAACTGTTTAAAATGTTAACTTGGCAGCGAATTCTCATGAACCATCTGCACATAGGTACGCTTACAGGAATAAAATGTTAGAATTCAGTATTGGAAGTCTACATTTCTATCTTAACAATGCCGTTTGAAACTATAGCCGAAGGAAAACTAGCCTCAAAAAGTCAAAACAAAGGTCCACTGGACATTTGTTCTCAAACGTGACCGCAAAGAATAGTCCAGAACCAAAGTGTCGTAAAGCACAATTGCAGTTCACTTCTGGCTGTCTTTTTGATTGCAGTTTATGTGACACGGACAAAATGCGACTCTCACAGTTTCACGCTGGAGTTAAAGAAAATGTGCTAGTATTTTGTTCAGGATCATGTTTTTTTGGACAAGCTGTCTAGTGGTTTTATTGTAGCTTTAGATTTTATTGTCCACAGAACGATCCTCGGACTTTCTTTTAAACGCAATGCACTTATAGCATTTTATTTTAGACGTTTAGCACTTAATAAAGTTAAGGATATACGGGTTCTTGTTTAAAGCATAAAGTTGAAAAATAGCACTTGTATTTTTGGGTCCCTTTTTTCCTTTTTTTTGGGTCTTTTTTTTGGGTCCTATTAATTACAAAATGCCAATTTGTTGATTGGAACCATACGAATGTTAACCAAGCATCAAAGCAACTACTGAGTTAGGTTAGCTTAGGCAGAAAAAAAAACGACCAAAATATTACTGCTATAAACTCATGTTTTATGAATCGTCAGAACCACTTCAAATAAATTGTCAATTAATTACTTGCAAAATATTTACTTTTACTTGTCGCGGTAAAATAAACTCAAAATTTAAAAACGATCAGATTTCACGATGACTTCGATTTATATTTTACCTGTCTAGACTTAAGTGTTTAGAAATCTAACACTGTTGATTGAGAGTAGCGGAGCGTAGTACGGGGCGTGTAAGCTTTGAGTTAGGTTGGCCACATCGGGTCGGCATTAATCAACCAAACCAAGCCGAGCGGTAGAATCGAACATGTGTAGATTAATGCTTGGGAAAAATGTCACTTGACATCGCTGCACCTGAATGTCTAAATCCCGAACTACTTAATAACTAACTACTAAATGATCGAACCCGAAGGAAATGCTCGATCGGCACAAGCCGAACAAGTGCAGTAATTGTTTTCCGTCGGATTTGTTGTTCGATTAATACTGCCGAACCGAACGTGTGGAACGTATAAATATGAAGTTAGATGTATTTACATTTCAATAATGTAAAGCGCAGTGCTATCCTTCAGTATTAGCTAGGCTAGGCTAGGTTTGCATATAGGTTTTACTACTTACGTTCCAGGGAAATTAGTTAAAGAAATGGTTAAATTCTAGGCAGGCGCAAAGCATAAGTTTGTGTGTTTTTAGCCTTTAAAATAAAAGAAAAAGACCATTCAGTTTCTAAATGCTTACTTATAAAACGCTCCTAAAGCGGATAAAATTTTATTTTTTTAATGCTCGGTCGATGTCATTCCGAAGTTAGTTCCGAATTTCACCACTTGTCAATTTAGGCGCTAAATACTTGAAATCTGCTAAGCGCTCAGCGATTTCCTGGAAACCCGCTTATCTCGTGTCATTGCTTCAAAACTAGTAAAAGTTTTAAAATGACTCGTCCGAATGCTAAAATATGTCGATTTAATACATCATACGCTTTCAATTTCAATTCAAAACGTGAGAATGAATTACTTGAATTAAAATACCGTAATAAAAGCAAGATTGGAACAAATTCTAAACGATATTGAAATAATTCATTTTATAGTGTTTGATGTTGATTGATTGATATTGATTGAAGTTATTAATTGTTCTAGAATTGGTTTATGTCTGTTTAATTGGGATGCTGTTGTTTGTATGCTATTTTTAGTAAATATTATGTGCTATTATAAAATGCCTTGTAAAATATATCGTTAAAATTCTCCACCTTTATTCTGCTCGTTGATTTCTGTAACTGCCTATATTAAAATTTCTTTATTAAATAAACAACTGTTGCCCAATAAATTCTCGTAATTGGCATAGATTATTTAAAGATGCACATTGCACACTCACTAGTAATAAAAACCTGTGTTTTGTTAATGGATTCGCTTATTGATGGGAGGGATTCGGATTTTTATTATCTACATTTTTTTATTCTGTGTATTATACTATTCCTGAACCTATCTTTAGGTGCCAATATTGGCATTGTTAACTTGAACTGCCAGTAAAAGAAAAATGGAATATCTATATATTCTAAATTCAAATGCCACTAAGCGTCCGTTAACAACAAAAAGCCGACCTAGTAGACCATTGAGTAAGCAGAATCGAAACGCCGTCCTTGGCGAGGTCGCCATTATAAACCGGCTATATTTAGTACACACAACAACAACCTGTAAGTTGGCTATGAAGTGACGACTTTCACATTTGGTCGGTTAGTTTTGTGCAGTGTCCGCTCCATTTGACGTGGTGTCGGCGCATGCGCGTCCGGTGGCACACATAGCGGACATATCGCACGCTAACTAGACCAAGTTAGTAAAAACTTACGGATAGACTTAGTACTGTTCGCAGAAGTAAAAGCGCGGCTCAATTAATTTTCAATCGGTATGTTTGTCCTTTTCCTACTTTTAGGTTTAGATAGAGAGCTTTGATACTGAAGATAAACATAAATAAATTTTCAATCAAAGGTATTTTAACTTCGCATTTGTACAAAGCTTTTCAAACTTTATTAAGTACTTAGTAATCATGAAAATTGCTTTGTAGCCATATAAATAAACTAGCGTTTTGCGCCTATGGTTTGAAATTAGCTGTTAATTTTTATATCCATTGGTATTGTTTTTCTGACGTTACTACACAACGGTTACGCTTCTAGGCAAGAATGTAACAGTATTTATCGGGTAATTTCTGATTAAAACTGAACAATGAACATGATCTTAACTACAGATAAGATTAAACGAAATTTCAAGAGGCTTTTTTCAGAGATGTTCATTAAAATTTCTGAAACGCAGTAAATATCTCTTTACTAGACTTATTTGAAGTCTATGTTACTAGATTTTCAACATTGATATACTTATTTGACTGCACTAGGACATATTATCTAATATACCATAAAATTCTCGCGTCACAGTTTTCGTTGCCATACTCCTCCGAAACGGCTTGACCGATTTTGATGAAATTTTATCCGGTATCTATGAGAATCGGCCAACATCTATTTTTCATACCCCTAAGTAACATTGTTTTTTTTTATAATTATGGCAAGACCACGTGTGCCGGGTCAGCTAGTTTTTAATACTTCTGTTTTTTTTTTAACTTTAACGCTATCTCTTGCAACGAAGAATCAGACCAGAAATTAAACAATTAAACTTTTCAATCATAAAACGTTTTCGTTTTGTTAGTAGAATGTAAAATACCATTGGAAGTAGCTGTAACAGTAGTAACGGCTACTCAAAGCGGCGCATTCCTATAAAATCATGAGTGATAAAATTGTACATCGTTTAATTGTTAACGATTGCAGCCAATTAAAACTAAACTCTTATTGCATGTTTTTGTATACGAATTTTGTGTTTCGGATACAATTTATTTTCATTGAGAACAGAATATAAACAGTTTTATGTAGAGTAATTGTCGGTAAGAAAAATACAATTTCGGACGGCATTAAACTCCATTATCTACTAACACCCCAATGTATCATATATATATTATACTTACTTTAATAACACAGATGACAGAAGCTATAAAACTATATTTCCATACCTTGTTGACAGCCTGATAAATTGTACTCGCTCCGTTTGTTCTGGCACATGCAGCATTTTGGTAGTAATATGTCTATACTTTTACTTTAATTTCAAATTAAAATGTAGTTATTGCTTCAAAACCTGTACTTTCCCAAGGTATGGCAAAAATTTACCCTAAACTCCTTCTTAATCCTCAGCCAATTCCTGCCAACGATCCAGATAGGTTGAAGTTTTCATGCCAACGCATTCTTGGCCTACTGTGTCATCGTCCCTAAACTTATTATGCTTAATTTTGATAAGAAAGCAATACCCGTAAGTGGGGCCACAAGCCAAAGCTAGTACTTACATTATAAATCAAGCATCTACTCCATAACTTATTCCATCTTGAACCGTTAAGTGAGTGTTGGAAAACTATTAATCATGAAGGAAATTCAACGAGCCAGTACTTAGGTTTAATAATAAATAATCAGCAATTTATTTACTTGGATTTAATGCGTTTGTAATATAGACGCCAGACTGAATCACTAAGCCTTTATAGTGAGTTTATACCAAGATAACGGGCCAGATAATTGGCGAATCAAAGTTTTATTATGTTTATTGGACTTTACGTGTGAGAGAGTTGTAAATCACGATGTTTCCGTTGATTTTCTATGAAAACATTTACAACTCATTTCATGGCTATGGTTGTATTTTAAATTAATAGAATTTATGTCCCTATGCGTGCACGATGGAAATGCCTTAGTTGAGAACTGTCGAATGAAAAGCTTATACCCTTTTCTTGCGCTTTCTACATGAACAAAATCTGTAACTGTCCTTGTTAAGTTAAATGACTAAATATAGAGAAATATCCACATGTTATTTAACTTTCTATTGGTTTGTAATAGAATCGCTATGACTTGTTTTTGCATTTACAGATATACCTACCTCGCGTTTACGATATTACAATACATTTAGAGTCGTATTTACTAAACTAAACCTATTTAAATCGTCATCGAATATTTTACACACAAGTTTCAACCTAAATATCATCTCATTACTTAAAAACAAAAACAGTATCGCTCTAAAATTGCCAACAAACAATAGAATTTGATAGCGGATCCCGGGTGCGATAAGATAATGCTGTGTAATGAGGTTGTATCGGCTGCAACAACCGCATCCACGAGCACTTAGCTCAATACCAAACTTGTTGGACAGGGCTACCGCATGCCTCTATTGCCTCTATGTGGAAAACAAAACGACCTTAAACAGTTTTAGTAAAAGTTGAAAGTGCATTCTATACTCAAGTATCCGCAAATGAGCTCACTGAAAGTTTCGATTGCTTTATTCGATTCTCACGTTGTAGAATTGCCGTTTGATGTTTCAATAAATATATAAACAGAAATTAGAATTTGTATTGGGTTTTCAAACATATTTTCGATGACGTTCTCCTACATTATTTTCTGTGTCTTTAATTAACCATGCTCGGTATGAAATTGTCGGGATTACCCCTCTAGATTTAAAGATAGTGTTGCACAAATTTCAACAACAGTTTCAATAAATAAAACTTTTTCAATCTCAACAAACAAGCACCGTCAAAAGAAGCCGCGCAAAAACCAGACAGAAATATGCAAGTAAAATAACAGCGAACGTTCAAAGTAATTAATAAGAAATAAGATGATGAATCCGATAAGAAAGTGAATTAATAACTGAACACATCTGATGTGACTCGGGTCACCGGTCAACGTGCGTATGTGCTGATACGTAACTCAACGTTCGCGACTCGATAATTACCGGCTATGAATGAACACTGAATGCTCTTGATGCTTAATGATGCTGCAGAAATTATTTTAATTAATTTTGATATTGACATAAATCAAACGCTGCAATTTATTCTCGGTTAAATATTCGCTAGTGCTTTGCTTCGGACGCTGTACAGTTTATTTGAGTTAGCATTTTTTACGCAGTTATAGCAAAAACTTTAAGCTTTAGTAAATGAGGCCCCAGTCTAATGCCGGATGTATAATTTCCATAACATACTTAAGATTCACTCATTTATCAAGTGTGAAAAATAATTTATCATCGTCTTTCACGCCGAAACGTGACTACCGTTGCGACCGTAAAAAATATTTTCCGTGCCTAAAAATAAACCGGGCAATGTATAATCGATCATTAATAAATTACCGTTTGAATACGCCTACTGACTTCCCGGCTACAAACTTTAGGCAAATCAAATAAATTACGATGCATATCTTATGCAGTTGCATACACTTGACCAGCCCTGAGGCACCCGTCAAACGTCCATTCCTACACGTCCTGCCAACATGTAATGGTTTGCGAAAGCCGTGTGAACCCCTCTTGTGACCCATTGTACCACACGTACACCACCTCAATTATCTACGAGACTAATTACTTACCGGCACAGCTCAGAATACCAGTAGTTTCCTTCCAGCTAATCGTGGCAAATTGACTGCTTCTTCGTCATCGATTATTTTCTTTTAACTTCGAATGAGATAATTATAGCGCGGTTTCCATCGGATGCCGCAGGCGATTTTTACTGAGGTGTTAAATTGACTTCTACTAAATGAATCTTAATTAGACGCTTGTCTAAACAACTTTTTTTTACAAGCATGACGCGATATGTTCAAGTAGCCATTACGTCGAAAAGGAATGTCAATCGTATGTGGCCATCTGTAAGATAAAATTCTGAATTTTTGCAAAACGAGGATTTATAATGAGACAGTTGATTTATATCGCGACGTTACAGGCTTGTGTGACTTGAATCCAGAGTCTTGACCTACACTCCACACTTATCATCTAAGAAAACACTTTGAATATCATTAAGCAAAGGTTGAATTTATATAAACCTATTAAAGTATCAATCTCGTATAGAAATTTCTCTCTAATAAACGTTTGCCTTTGAATCTTTGGTGTCTTCGTTAGCTTTCTTCGCGTGCATCTTGGTTCAGTTAACAGATTTCTCTAAGGTTACTAGTTTACAGGTTCAGAATGCAACAGGAGTTGCAGTTGCAGTTTCCCATGAATAAAAGATTAGAGAGGCTCGAACAATAAGAATGGAAACGCGTGATCGGAATGATGGAAGTGTAACGGTCTCAAATTTGCCTATCCACGGATTCTGATGAATATGCAGATCTTATGACTAGGATGACGCCTTGTCGTGGAATGCTAACGGTTGGTATACTTCGACAATGAATCTTGTCACATAGGTTTTACTATCGAAAGTAATATGAATCCGGTTTGCGAAGACGTCCGTAAGATTCGAGAGAACATAAACATGTAAACACGTGAGGCGGAATTAATGCAACTACACATTCTGGGATAACAGGATTGAAATATTGTGATGTAAGTTCAATGTCATGTATCGGCATAATATTCGCCCTGTGGAACCAACTGCAACTTTTTACGAAATTTACATAAGTAACCAATAGTTTATGACTTAATAGTAAAGCAACACTATTTCCTTGCCAATTTTCAGAATTAAAGTGGCGAAGTACCGCTATTATTTATGTATTAACTAATCTACAAAATGGATGTTTCTAGTCTCTGCCTATAAGTGCGTAAGTGCGTATTTTTTATGTACATGTATGTTGTCTACAAGATATACATTCCATTTTTGTATGTATAAAGAGAACATAAATACACAATATACTGAATATCATCAACGATAACTCTACTTTATTGAATACACAATTTTCTTGACTGTTTTCTCCAGTGACTTGTTTATCTCTTATCTTATCTGCGATCAAGGATAACGGGTGATACGACTAGTGTTTATTTTTCATTCGTCGCGTCATTAACACGGACATTCTCAACATGAAACTTTATTAAGACAAGTACGACCGCGTAGTTAACTTTACAGAATTATGGTGACAACTTGTGGGCATCACGGCGTAAAGAAAAATGTTATGGGTTTTTTGGGTTAACTAATGGTATTCTTCATTTCTTTGGTGTGCAGGAAAATATAATTTTTAAATATCTTGCTGGTTTTTTAAAATTCATTACAATTATTAGAACGTAGTAAAACTGACAAGCAAATGACTAAGTTCTTAGGAAAGCCTAGTATAACTCACATGCTTTACAATACTTTAAGTTATTGTATGTGACGTTATTCAAGGATTTTTCTTCATTCATTGATACCTTAACAATAATTCATTACATTTTTATCGATAAATTTGGGTAACTAATTGCAATAGGTGTCAAGTTTACTTCTTCATAAATAAAGCTTGCATTTTATTTCAACACTACCTAATAGTCAATCAACGGCGTCTGCTAATTGCCTAGAACTCCGATGTAGTTAGAGGCTAGTAGTTCTGAAGCCTAATTGTTCACGATCGGTCTCCTTTCAGTCAAGATGTTATCACCTTGTAGTGGTCTTCACACCTGCCGTAAGTGCGGTTCCACACTCCCCTTATAGCTATCGGCTTTGTTATCTTCCCAGTTAATGGTGTAGCCTTTAATTAGGATAATAAACCAGATTTGTGGACCCGACTTTATTGAATTCTGTTGCTGTTTGAACAATTTCATTCGGTGTTGATTTCATTTGATTTGGTGACGTACAATATCGTTTTCGATATTCGATTCGACTGACGGTGTGACGCATAAAATTACTTCATGTTTTGATTACTGTCGCGTATAATTAATAAGGCAGATTATATTTTACATTAAAAAAAATGCCTAGCCCTCGCTCAATTCGAGAAGAGACCCTTGCCCAGCAGTGGGACTTGGAATGGGTTAAATACAAAAAAAAAACAGTATTTGCATTAGGGAACCAAGAAGGACAAGTTTTTAATTATTGGTGACTGTAGTGACACCTTCAAAAATACATTTACCAAACGACACGATTCAATTTGCGGATAGAGTTCCTACGCTATGACAGCTAAGTAATTTAAGTTAACAAGTCGCAACACCATTCGAAGTCTCATAAAGTCCGAGCAATAAACTTAACACAATGACGACACATTGTCTAGTGCAGGTCACGACAAATTGTTTTAGTTATAAGGGCCGTAGAACATCGCAAGCATTTGACATGCGTGCACGCAACTGCAGCTCGATTCTCTACCATTACCGACAACCGGCTAGCTATCGAGACATTTTGTATGAAAATGTAATCAGCGCCTCTAACGGGCGTCGTAGGAACTATTTTGGCGCTACATTTTAAATGTCAAACTTTCGGTACAAGACATTTCCGATGGTAGGGAATTCCGCTACTGTTTTAATTTATAACATTCAAAGATGATATTTATCAGCTTCCATGACGCGCATGCTATGCGATTTGTCTGACTGCATCAATGCTGCATCACGTTTGAGTGATGGTAGGTTCTAACTTACTTAAGACACGCCCGTATTTTTATACAGCGTCCAGTTGCAGAAAATCACGCTTCTGAGGTGCTTTCGGTACTGTATCCGACTGCTGATCATGACATCTCGGGTTACATTCCCACGAGGGGCAGAGTACAATTGATGATTTCTAATTATAATTCAAAACCTCACCGACACTCCACGAAAAGTATAAACATAATATTTATGATACGTTAACAATCAATATTAAATACAATAAAATATTGTCAAGTACTGTCAGCTTTCACTCAGGCAAAGTCATTTGCAGGCATTTATCACATTTAACAACAAACGTCTAACAGCTCACTCAAAGGCAGGAAGTTATTATTCATCACTATTATCTACTTTATTAGTAAAAATAGAATTCTATCGAAGGATCCAAGGAAAAAAAATCTTTAAACCGCCTTTTTGGGTGCGAAATGCTAAAAATGCCGATTTCTTGCTATTTTTGTATGATTCCGCTTCAATGCCTAGACTAGCTGCGCGAACAATGATGAACATAATGTTAGTAAAAGCTAAGGAGTAACCAGAGGTGTATGAAATACAGCCGCGTTCACCATTTACAATGTTAGTTTAATGTCAAACCGGGCACGCTACCAAACTTCGAAATATCGTCGTAGTTGTATTCCCTACCACAGTCACAGTCAATGCTGCACAAAATACTGCCAATTGCTACCAATCGATTAGGAAACGCAGTCCACAATTTCCTATTCGCTAATTAATCGAATACCACTGTAAAGTTTATGAACCATTCAACTGTTATATAAAATGGAACAATCTGTTTGATCGTAGTTCATGAAGTGGGGATTGTATTACAGAATTGCTGTCCAATGTTACATTGTAAGCAAGAAATGTTCTAGCTAAATGTAGTCGGATCGAACATGTTTATTGATTCATTCATAGATAGTTGATTATTTTAAGCGTTGGATCCAATGCAATCGTTGTTACTTGTACAAATCTAAAAAGGTCACTTGATTAGGAAATTTTGATGATTTTGTGTCGAACCTTTGAACTGCAAAATGACTTAAAAGTGTATGTTATTTTAAAACAAATTGGGTAGGCTCAACGATATAGCTTTCTATATAAAATATGTCATAATCTACTTGATAATTTTAATAGTGTTTCGTAAACTGGAAAACAAAGAACAGCCATTTCGAAACACTCAAAATCTTCTATTCTTCCTAAGTAAATTTGGTCAATCGCTACTCCAAATCTGACTTAATAGTATTGGTAAATCAAATGTTAGTTCTTTGTTTTATTATAATGTATACAACTCTTTACAGTTTAACACTTGACCAATAACACCCACGAGCATTTAAATTAAACACTTACATTGTATTTGAATTACAACTTAGAAAGCGATTAACATTGTTTAAACTGCAATTAAAACTAATAAATCTGTAAGAGGCAACACTCGACTGAGAATTATTTATCTATCGATAGAATTGGGACTTGCTGAGAAGTTCATCGTAGTCATAATGTACTTGGTAGAGAGTTGTTACAGGGTAATAAAATCTTAAAATTTTTTTTGTTTACCAACAAAGTAATTTGATCTATTAATGGTAAAAGAATAAGGCCGAGCGGAATTGTGTCTTTGCTATTTTTTTAAACCTGTCGAACCTCTACTTGGCCTGGGCTGGAACGGATAAACCTTAATAAATGATACACTCAAACGTTCCTCCTCAATCACTCTATCTATTAAAAAAACTTGTATCAAAATCCGTTGCGTAGTTTGTAAGATCTAAACACACATAGAGGCATACAGGACATTCGACATACAGCGGAAAACTACTTTATGTTTTTCTATCTAGTGATAAACAAAGCCTGAAACACAACAAGGGACATACCTACTTTCTAAGATTAAGCTACGAATAATAGACATTGTAGCGTTGATAAATGTCCAAAAGTAAAACAGTCTCAGAAATAAATCGAGAAATTATTCAGCGTACGCCAATGATAGGGCTCACAATAACAACTTATTTCTTACCACCACTTTGTTAGAACCAAAGGCCCCATCAATGAATGAACAACCTATAATAAATACGAACATTGTAGTACTCGCTACGATCTGTCCAAGGCCCCAATTTGTACGTCATTATCAATCCTATAGCCCGATAAGAGCTTGAACGTGTAATTTATAACTCATAACAAAATATGGCGGCAAGATATAAATAGAAGAAATGAAGAAACAGAATGATAATCACCAAATTACAGGCTCGAAACGTGCGTTTAGGTGATACTTAGAAAGAAATTCGGTCAAGTGCATGTTCGCTCGCAAAAAAATGTTCCGTAACTTTTTCTCTACCTATTAATTTTTTTTCGAACAAACGGGTTCGAATTACAATCGTCGATGCGTGACGTCATATGGTAGGTCCGATCACTTAAATTTTTATGAGTTTGTTCTTTCGTACGTGCTTGAAAGCGAATTGAGGAAAATGTTTTAGTTAACTCATCTTATAGGTACTTTGAAGTTATAGTTTTATTGGGAAAAGAAAATAGCTACAAGAATAAGGAATATCAAATGTTGCAAGTAATCATTTATAAATGCGTCTCTTCATAAGAAATAGGTAACGGACAATAAATTAAATTGTTTGTACTGATTATGCGCATGAGCGGAAAGACAAAAAATATCGAATTATCTGGGAACAAACGGGTTCGTTAAACATTATTATTGCTGTGTCAATATGTGAAAAAATATTATTAGACAAGTAATATAATCACGTGATATTATCTTTCATGAAAAAACTAAAGTTGCCGATGATGATGAGTGTTAAATAAAATAAAACCAATTTTATAAAGTTTTGTTATTTTATCAGCCTTTTAGAGTGTGTCTCTATAAGAGTATCCAAATAAACATATGGAATACGACCATTTTGGATGAATTAAAGCTTAGAGACTTCAATACATGCAGAGAAATATTCTCGGCTGTAATAAAAAGTAAAGCCGTGTTCAGATTCCTTTCCCGACACAAAATAGGTAAACGGGTGTTTAATTTTAAGTGACGAAGCTAAGATTGAACATGCGAAGTTGATTACTATTTAATGAAAACACGTGTAAAAGTATTTTAATTCAGGTTTTAGCGCTACGTAAGACCACCTACGAAGATATCTAGACTCAAAGCTTAAAACAAACGGGGTCAATTGTTAAAATAATGCTATTAGTATAATAAATCCATATTGTTTACTGTTTTTATACTTTCACTGCGTTTTAAAATTCATAATGCTGTTTCATGCCATATTCGGGCCAAGTGGTATCAAGATGAGTGTTAGTTAAAACTATGATAATGTTTCATTAAAATAATACGTAGATTTAATTTGATAAGAATGTTGGTTACCACGTTAATAAATGTAAGAATTGCAATAACGAAAGTTTACTTTGACTATATCGAATTAAGGATAAGATAAGAAGGATAAATACGTCCGGTAACGCTATTTTTTTCAACTATGAACTATAGACAACCGGCTAGCTATACTTAGTCTGTTTTATATTATTTTAATAAAAAAAATCGAGAAATTATGTTCGAAAATCTGATCCGAACCCACCAGAGGACCTTAGAAACCATTTTAAATGACAAGCACTCAATACTTGACAATACCGGCTGTAAAGAGTGGCACTATAGGACTCTACCAGACCGTACTTTTCGCGCAAATTAGACAAATCACCAAAATCCTGTAACGCATTGCGTGACCCTTAAATCGGATATTCTTCACTTTGACCACTAAACAACGATGCAAATTAATTAGTTCCTTCATTAACCTAACAATAAACACTCGCACGCCACAGTTCGGACACGCGATTTCTTTAACAGTACAATAATTACATACATCATTATATAGTATCACGCCTGTTATGTCTGAAGGTGTAGACAAATATGAGATACAACCGCAGATCGCTATTTACGATATAGTCCCATGTAATAGGGCGAGCTTGCCATTTACCGCGCAATTTACTGAAATCCTAGCTACTGTTGAAAGGTATTCATTCTTTCTTCATTTATTCTTTAAAAAAAACAACTCCCGCACTAAGTGTTGCTCTTGTGTCCCAGGGACTTTTGAGGATATACAAACAGCGGGCACAAATTACAACCAGACCCGTAACTAACTAGTAGAAACTAATAGTATTTTGTTCTACCTGGGAATCGAACCCATTAATCAGCAGTCGGATACACTACCAAGGGTGCCACAAAGTCAGTTAAAAGTCAGTTTTCTTTAACAGTAAAATAATTAACCAACTCGTATTCAATTATGGTAGTGAGAAGACGACAGTGTATTGAGACCCGTCATTATCATTATATACGGCGGATATAGGCCGTGACTAGATGCGATATGGACGCGGTTCGTTTTGATGTATTGTTTTGGTACAGTGATACAACGTAAGTGGGGATTTACGTCCAGTGTCCGATTTTCTGATGAAATACTTTAGTGACTGAAGTCATTTCAAGTCTACTTTTGAGTGCTTCGGATTACACAGAAACATTGCTAAGCCATGTCAGAGGCCTTCAGGCGATTTGAACAATTTGACACCGGCTTAATAGCGACATCTTCTGTATGAAAACCTTATAAGCGGCCCACATCGGTCACACTATCTATACCCGATAGTATAGACTCTACAAATTGCTCTACACGTTGACTATTTACCAAAAATATGTTTCCTAATTGGCATCGAATGAAAAGTTTTGGCGAATAGCCGATAAAAGAAGGTGTTGACATTGAAAACAGAAATTAAAAAGCTTTGAGTGTATTTTTTGGTTGCAATATTTAAACTACACATATAAGCGTCTCTAAAACTAATATCTAAAACAATGTAATACTACCATTTAAACTAACAGTATTCTACGCAGCGTAGTAGCGTATTAAACAGTGTCACTACCCACTCTCAGTGACAGGCTTTGTTTATGTTTTATACCTTGTCATTACGTCTCGAGCTCTTCATCAGTACAGGAGTCAACTTCAGCTGTAAGATTTATGACTTTCTTTGTTTACTAAGTAACTGGAAATTAAAGGTGGTGTTTGTGTTAAAGTAGTTTTAATGGTGTCTTCCCGTTATGCTCAGAATTGCGTTGAGAATCTAAATTTAACTAGTTTCCTCCAGCAGCTTCGCCCGCATGAAAAGATTTACCAGAGTAATAGATAACTTATGTGTTAATCCGTTACAATCCGCTTAGTGGTTTTTTCGTGAAAATGTAACCAACATAAATACCTACTTAAACTTTAACTTTTATAATATTAGTAGGATGAACTATATAGCTATGCAAATGGTTGATTTTTATAGGCTTTATGTCACATAGTAGTTTTATAATAACAATTTATTGTAGTTTAATATTCAAGCTCTATGCAGTCACTAGACGATTGGTTCAGAAAACAAGTCCCAGCAAATTGAAGCTAAATATAAATATGACGTGTTAACCTACACTTGACAACATACTCTATAAAAAGACCAGACAAGATTTCCGACAAAAAATCTCTACACTACGATACTACGCCGCGTAGTCGAACGATTTTCTCTAATTCTACGTCGTTCACCACCTGGGCAGATGCCATTGAACTGCCACGACATAGTGCCAAAAAACTCGACGTACCACAACTTGTTCTTAATTGCTACGAACTTTTAAATTGAGATAATTATGCGTGTTCGCGTAATGTGAGATGAGCTTTGAATTTTCTTATTAGTACGACGGTTATTTGAAAGGTATTAAGGCTTTTTTTTGGAGTGCGTGCTCGAGTTTCGGTGATTCATCGTAATGAAACATTGTGAAATGATAACATCTGGAGGTGTGAAGAATGTGTGACTGACTTTTATGAAGTAGATTAAAAGTCAATAAGGGATTTGAATTGGTGCCAAAATTAATAGAAGGTGCAACGTCTATTTGTTTTTATCACTTTAGCATTGTTCTTCTAAAGCAATAAACTTTTGCTAAATTTAATACCATTTTACATATATAGACCAAACCTTTAATCGACTTACAAGTATACCCTAGTCATTGTATGGTTAAGAGTTCAGCGTTGTAGTAGAGTAGAGAGGGAGTTGTACCATTAGGACTTTGCATCACGTTGACCACATTGTCGAAATACCTATCTTTTCACAAGCCACGCCTCTATAAAGCCTACATCTAGGATTCCATGACGTCACTTAAAACAGCTGCTCGCAGGTGGCCGAGCTATGCCGAAGACACACGAAGAGGTGTAAACTTATCGCGTTTTTTGCCCACACGCACCTCATAGCTTCGCCGCTGTTGCCATGCAAATGGGCGTTTTTATTTCCGTTTATTATAAATTATTACAAGTCCGATGTACTATGTTTTAAAACTAGTTTTTGATTTTGTTATAGTAAAGTAGGTAAGCACTATGACCTGGCTTTTAGATTGAAGTGCTTATAGAATTAGATTTTTTTAGGTATCAAAAAAAATCGACTCTGTTTTTGTATGATTGTATTAAGTATGTCTTAATGGCTGTCATAGTATTTTTGGGTAGTCTAGACTACAGAGCGTAATAACTCGAAACTTTGCACAGTAACAAGATCATTCCATCATACAAAAAAAAACTGTATTACAACAAATCATAATTCAGAAAATTTTGTTTAAATTTCGCAAGCTACAGACCTTTACTTTCAATTATTATAGAGAAAAGTTTAACGATTTAACAAGAATACGCTAAAATTATTCATCTAATGAATTATTTACATTTAACGACACATTATTCCAAATATCAACAGGCATTAAGCCCAGTACACAAGGTAACACTTTAAGCGCATAATGAGCACCCACGAGCACGTATACGAAGCCTTATTAAGTGAAAATAGCCTTAAATGAAGATGGCTCGAGTAGTTCCGGAAGAATTTCGGATTCTCGACATTCTTAAGTACGTTCTAAAGGCCCGTTTACATTAATGAGGTGCGTTAACGCATATTTATACCGATTGGGAACCTTCTGAAATGGGTGATAGACCGTGATTTAAATTAATTGTGTAGGGATCAAATCTTACTTCTTACTAATATTATAAATCAGAGCGGAATTTGATGAATTTTAATAGATAGTTTATAAGGAATTTCTGAAGCTTGTAAGAATAGAGCCTGCTATAATCAATAGAGGAATCTGTTACTAAAATTTTTCAACAACATTTCGCACTAAGCTATATTTATAATCACGAAAGTTTTAACCACGGATATAAAGTCAAATGATTTAAAAATCATATCAAATGACATTTTCATTTATCAGTAAGATTGTCAAGAGAAGAACGAACTATGTGACACTATTGTGAATGGTCCTTAAGCCATTTCGTATTTAAAACTTTATTTAATAATGACTCATATGAATAAATCGCTTTCTTTTCGCCTTTACTCACTACTTAATGTCTTTTTCGCGACTTTAACGGGACAGTCCTACTTTGTTCGGTATTTTTTTTGTTTGAGAAGTTTTTTATGTTATTATCTTTTGATGGTGATTTTGTGTATCTTGATTTGGTGACCGTTGACTTGACATTCCAGAATAACAATGACTACCGAAAAATTACGCTTTGTTTTTAATATAAAACATGATTTTTATGTAGATAAGTATCAGTAGCTCGATTCTCTACCACTATCGACTATCGACAACCGGCTAGCAATCGAGAAATTTTGTATGAAAATCTGATCAACGCCACTAACAGGCGTTGTATTTTATTTGATAATCATTACAATGTTAACCATCGGATATCAAATCATTTGAAACCAGACGGGAGTTCACTGAATATCCTTTCAAAATTTGATAATGATGAAACCGCATATTAAAACTGCTTGAAACTGCTCATTACAAAAGCCCTTAATGAGAGGAAAGCGGGCAAACTGTATTATACAAAGCGATAGATTACGGTATTATAATTCAATTGAAAAAAATACTATGAATACCGTATGCTTGATCATGTTTTATAACTTACTCTATTATAACTATACCGAAATTCATAAAACTATTGTATTCCTTCAATAACAAGTATAAAATCGCCTAATCACTCGACATTCCACTGCAGAATTCATTACAATGCGCCGTTAAAACATAATAATTTTGAATAAGAATAACTAAAACGGTAATGGACAGCATAGTTGGAATTTTTTCGACCCAACCCAGCTTGAGATGTGAATGACATAGCCGCCGTATGCTAATAGCGTATGAGTAATACTTGAATGAAACGGAGAAAGTGGCATCGAGTTTGATTAGGAACTTTTTTTAGAAACTCTTCGGTGGACAATTAACGCGTTTGTGTAACGTCAGCTTTGTAACCTTCGATTTGTTTCTCATCTATAGTTGAGAATGTATTTGTCGGTTTGTCAAGAACAACACATTAATAAATATATTGGATGAAAAATCAAAGGAACATGAAATCTACTAAAAATAGCCGAGTTATATGCCTAACCTATAACTTCGGTTACTGTAAACCAAAGGTTTATTTACGTCACTCGATTGGTTGGCATAAGGACTATAAACAATGATTCATAGGACCGTGGCAGCGAGAGAAAACTTTAAAGACAGGTCATTGGCCTGTATAGTCGATTTAAAGCTTGTCATAACTAAATAGTAGGATAGAGGAAACTCTTCAAACCTAAACTGACCTTGAAGCTTTACCTAAGAAGACATAATTACCAAATATCTTATACTCTACAAACCCCTTATTCAAGGATAAGTATAGAATAACATCATGACAAGTATGTCAAAATTCATGTATATTTCGTTTTCAAACGAAAATATTAAATCTTCGGCGTCGTATTACAGTACTTGAGAAAGAATTTCACGGGAGAAGTCACATCAAAAACCCTGTATTATCTAAGAATAATCATTGATTGAGTGTTAAATTGACTGACAGGGTTTGTTAACCTTTGATTTTCCGATCGAATTATATCTATTATGATGAGTCTTGACTACGATGTCTTTGATCTTCAAGTATCTATACTAATATTATAAAGCTGAAGAGTTTGTTTGTTTGAACGCGCTAATCTCAGGGACTACTGATCCGATCTGAAAAATTATTACAGTGTAAGATAGCCTATTTACTAAGGAAGGCTATAGGCTATATATCATCACGCTACTAGGAGCGGAGTAGCAACGAGAATGGTACAAAAACGGGGAAAATGATGACGCACTAGCTGACCCGCGCAACTTCCCTTGCGTCACCTAAGAGAATGGGTCAAAATTTTCCCCGTTTTTGTAACATTTTTCATTGCTACTCCGCTCCTAATGACCGTAGCGTGATGTTATATAGCCTATAGCCTTCCTCGATAAATGGGCTATCTAACACTGAAATATTTTTTCAAATCGGACCAGTAGTTCCTGAGATTAGCGCGTTCAAACAAACAAACAAACAAACAAACTCTTTAGCTTTATAATATTAGTATAGATTCCCTCTTATGTGACGCAAGCGAAGTTGCGCGGGTCAGCTAGTATTTTATATAGCTTTTGATGTACGGAGTATTTTTGATGTGAATTGATGTTGATGTTGATGTTCAAGAAGGGATGCGTGTATGTATTGAAGTAAGTGTGAGAATGTTTGTCGTGATACATAATATCTCTTTTGTAAGTCGCTTATAAATTGTATGTTTAAAGTTTTTTTGCTAATAAATAATGATAAAATGATGGAAGAGGTGTATTAACGTTTTTATCGTGACATTTACTATGTATTTTGTTTTTGTTAATTATTAATGAGGTTATTGTATCAACAGATATTGTACTCTTGTTCAGTTTGAACAAAATATTTAAACTCCCACGGTTAATAATACTTTTCACTTATATACTTTCTAGTTGCATGTTTGTTATACAGGGTGTCCCAAAACTCAACGATAATCCGAGACAGAATGAAAGGCCAAGTCATACCGGTTATAGGAAAAATAAAAAAAAAATTCCATATCACTTAGTTCAGCAATAGTAGACACTTTTCAAAAAAGTTGAAATTCCACACCCTTGGTCGCATTTTCGAGTCCTGTGATCACCAATGTCACAATTTCGCTGTGTTTTTTTGAATTTCGTGATCTTAATTAAGTATGCTATTAATCGTATAACAAATTAATGCACAAAACATTGTTAATTTAATAAAAAAGTTAAGTTTTAGTGAGTCATCTTTCTCAAAAATATCGTTAGTCAACTTTGACGCTTCATACTGAAAAAAAAATGTACTACACTACCCTTGGCAAGTTATTTCAAAAGTTGGCGCATTTAATCAAGATTTCAAAATGGTATAACACTTGCCACTTTTCTTGCCATTAAAAATGTTATTTTTATTTGAACGAAGAGTATCCTCGCAAATGGATCGGACGCAGTGGTACAATTTTATGGCATCCTCGTTCCCCGATCTAAATCCAGTAGATTTTTTTTACTGGGAATGCATAAAAGAAAAAGTTTATTCGAAATCAATACAAAATCTATCAGAACTTAGCCAGAAAATTGACACAACGTCAGAGGAAATAAATGCAATGAATTTTGATTGACTGGTGCAAAGGTCTCTTGTAAGGCGTTGCAGAGCCTGAATTCATGCTAGAGGAAGACAATTCGGAATTACTTTAGTTTAAGGAGAATAATTAAATAAGATCGATGGTTCGTTCATTGTTTTTTTTTTAATTATTATAACCTATTATGTTTATTACATTAAATATTTGTTATGGACTGACTCAATTACCTCTTTACTAAAAATAATTGCTTTCCTCTGGCACGAATACAGTCTCTGCAACGGCGTACAAAAGATTTTTTCACCAGTCAAGCCAAATTCCTTGCATTTATTTCTTCTGACGCTGTGTTAATTTTTTGGCGAAATTTTGATAGTTTTGTATTGATTTCGAATAAACTTTTTCTTTTATGCATTCCCAGTAAAAAATATCTACTGGATTTAGATCGCGGGAACGAGGATGCCATACAATTGTACCACTGCGTCCGATCCATTTGCGAGGATACTCTTCGTTCAAATAAAAATAACATTTTTAATGGCAAGAAAAGTGGCAAGTGTTATACCATTTTGAAATCTTGATTAAATGCGCCAACTTTTGAAATAACTTGCCAAGGGTAGTGTAGTACATTTTTTTTTCAGTATGAAGCGTCAAAGTTGACTTACGATATTTTTGAGAAAGATGACTCACTAAAACTTAACTTTTTTTATTAAATTAACAATGTTTTGTGCATTAACTTGTTATACGATTAATAGCATACTTAATTAAGATCACGAAATTCAAAAAAACACAGCGAAATTGTGACATTGGTGATCACAGGACTTGAAAATGCGACCAAGGGTGTGGAATTTCAACTTTTTTGAAAAGTGTCTATTATTGCTGAACTAAGTGATATGGAATTTTTTTTTTATTTTTCCTATAACCGGTATGACTTGGCCTTTCATCCTGTCATGGATTATCGTTGAGTTTTGGGACACCCTGTATAATAGAATACGGGATTACACGAACACAATTCCTATATGCATTAAACAACTATTGTAACAAAAATCACTTTTTCTTAGATACCTATTCACTTAGTTGAGACCCTCATTATCATGAAATATGAAAATAGTTATTTGACGTTGTTTCATACAAATTAATTGAAGAGAGGCATTTCAGATTTTTTACAACCCACATTACATATACCGATGATAACTGCATAGAACGAAAACATGTCCGCATTTCTCGCTATCTTCCTTCCCTTTCCCCATTGTTGTAAGGTCTGCCTTTCATAAATATACTTAACACTACGAAAATACTAAATTATTCTATTAACACTAGCTGACCCGGCAAACGTTGTTTTGCCATAAAAATTCAATAAAAAAAACATTGTCCAGCGGACAAAATTTTGAATCTAAACCATTCTCAGATCCCCTTGAACACACACAAAAAAATTCATCAAAATCGGTCCAGTCGTTCAAGAGAAGTTCAGTGACATACACACTTACAGAAGAATTATATATATAAAGATACAGCTAAATTCTCAGCAAATCTCGCAATAAGATAACTACTCAACAATTCCGCGTCAAATCATAAATATTCGTATAAACTGATTAATGCATAACGATAAATATAAATAATTACGTAATCATTACTTGTCTTGCTTTAACCTTTTGAACTTAGTGTAAGTGTAGCCAGTAATGCACAACATTTGCTTTAAGCGGGACCTACACAGCCTGGAAGCGTTCGCGAGTACAGTAGAGTTCTAAACCGCTGTGGAGCAAATTGCGTTTGCGTTGGCGTAATGTAACTTGTTACAATAAGCCCTATAACGGCGGACAGTAGTAGCAGTCAGTATATTGTGCCATTTGTGACTTTTTAACAATATTTAATGTTATTAAATATACCATTGGACAACTTACACACGATCTATTTGTTGTGCGGTCGGTAGTTTATTTAATTGCTGATAATGAGGCCTCGAGTTCGATTCCCACGTCGGACAAATTACTATTGTTTTTAACTAATTTGTATTAGAATATTTCTCAATAGTAGCCCGGAGTTTGGTAACGTGCCCGGTAAGGGCTATAGATTTTAGCCTATTATATGAGACTGACATCGTTATAGGCGAAACGTGGTCCGGATGTATTTACACCTCTACCTTTGTATACATATAACTGGCTTGATGTGTTAAATGATTGTTGTATTCAGTACTTTTTCCGTTATTAACACATCGTTTCAGTGAGATTGCAATAAAGAATGGTTAGTCCTCGTATAAACAGTATTTTGAATAAATCCTTTTCCTGACCGCTGTTACAAGTATCTTGCAAACTAACCATTAGCGTTCAAGCTGTGGTAATGTTAGAATTAAATCGTTAATTTGTTTGCAAGATGGCTTCAATGATACCACACAGGAAATAATTATGAGAATATATACTTCGTTTTGACCTTAAGGTCTATTAGCTATTAGGTTTTATAACAGTTATTAATGTGTACATTCCTCACTAGAATTAAAAATTCAACGGCAGTCCGACTTATAAAACACAATTATAATAAAACATCTGTTAAGGCTCAACCGCTGAACCGATTTTGATGAAATACAGTGATCAACTCCTGCTGCAGGCTGCCTCTGAAATAATATGCCTGAAACCTTAGAGCAAGTCCTTAACTCGCACTTGGCCAGTCTGGTGGACTTAAGGCCTAACCCCTTACCCTCGTTTACGGGGATACCCTCGTCCAGCGATGATACAGTAAAGGGTTAAAAAAAGAAAGAGAGTTCTTTTGTAGTACTCCATAGAATGGGGATTGTTTATTGATACTTATTTGAGGCGATCGTAAAAATTATAGTTCTATATACTATAACTAGGTCAAAGATTTTCTCGTCCAACAATATTCGATCTAAATCCCAAGATTTTCCGGTAACAAAACTAACGGGCAGTTTCACAAAAAGAAACGTGTATCTAATGGTACACATCTGTTAGTTGTAATGACTGTCGATAGCAACTACTGATTACTGTATATTTTCTATACACCATTACCGTAATGCCGTGCACGCGTCGTAGTGATGGGAAACACTCGGCAATTAGTCGAGTTTTATATTTATTGTTTGTTTTAGTATTTTTTCGGAAAAGTATGCATTTTAATTGGTTGTTAGAGATGTACGATTTATATATATTGTAGGGAATATAATGGCATCATTTGTTTTGATACAAGCGAGTTGTAATGCTTTGTAAAAGTAAGTGGATAAATTTTTTAACTGTCTTTGGCACCTATTTTGTATTTATTGTTAATTGATCATTATTTCTTTTAAAAATAAATGTTTTTATTCGATATACAATTTTAGAAGTAATTGAAAGTAAACAACACAATACTAATATCCAGTTAGATGTATCTAAGTATCTAAGTAATAATAAGATATTATCATTTTAAAATACATACTGCATAAGTCGTCAAACTTGCATGCAAGGCTTTACTAAGTTGTTGGACTATAGTATACCACTAGTCTAGTACAACGTGTCTCTATAACACAATTACGCGCATGCACACACTATGTGCATATAATTACTTGATAATTTAATTTGTCAATAACGTAATAACAGCACTGCTATTAATCATGATCACAATAATTGCTGGTCTACGCAGTGCTCTGGAAACGTCGATCATAGCATAATCTCTTAACATGTTTTAGTTTCAGTGCAACATTTCTTTATGCTTCTAAACAAAATACAGAAGCATTCTTTTGTTTTGTTTGTGAAAAAAGCTCAAATAAATCTTACTAGCTCCATTAGATTTTAATTAACTTGGCCACTTTTAAGTAAGACAAATTTTACATAGATCAAGAGTACATAGTGGCTTTTCAGCTAAGGCACTAGTACTTTGGTTCATCAATTCGGTTTACAAATAAAGAATTACCAATGCTTTAATACCTTAATATAAAATTAAACCAGATCATTATATTTAAGATTTCACATTCAGTATAATAAAAATGACTAAACAAACACCAATATAGCAACAATATTTTATAATCCCGATGTTCCCATCACTATTTCATTCACATATGTAGTCGCGTGTCCGTCAACAACTGAACATTAGAGAATAATAGAAAAACAAATTGAATTAACAAGATTTTCTCCTACCACATAGAAATTATGTCGACCGCAACGTACAATGTTATTATGGTAATTTGAAATCGCTTGACGCTGTTCGGTTATTAAGAAGGGTGATTATTCGTTTTTTTTACTCTTTAGTCTTGGTTACTGGCTGGATGGACAGAGAAAAAATAACAAATATTTTTTGAAAATCGGAATGTTGATGTTTGATTTGACGTAAATTTTCTTTTTTCAACTTGAGCTCTAGATTTCAAGTCAGAGTTCTAATTTTTTATTCGAATTTGAAAGGAAGACGAGAAAATGTCTTGTTATTTTTTCATGACCATATTACCGACAAAAGTCTGTTGAACAAACTTGACAAAATCATTTGTGTAGCACCTATGAGCACCCATATTCTAATAATAAAATGTGAAAACCCACTAGACTGCTATTTTTAATCATAAAAGTTCAACATAGTCTCTATAGTCGATATTATGTTCTTCTCCTCACAAAGATTTTAACTAAATCGTTCTGATTTACGTCATACATTAAACTCTTATTAGTAGAGTGTATTCTATAGAAGTAGCGCAACTCAGGTTATTACCGACTCATAAATTGTAATGGTAAAATAACTATGATTAATATTAGAAGCAATTATTAAAACCCTTTTGTATTATGATCATCTTTTAAATCGAATGTATAAAAAACGGATTCCATTATGATTGCTAGTCCCATTATCCTTGTAAAGGCGCGTTCACAACATGATCAATCTTACAGATCTATGAAATTATAATAAAATTAAACTTTAATGGTGATATTTCGTGGATATATGGGACATGGATGTAAAAGACCGAGTTCACGACAGAGGCATTCTGCACTTTCGGGTAATGCAGAGCTAAAAAGGTGTAAGATGTGAAAACACGTTTATCTTTATTTGCACTTGTTTCTGCAAAAGCAATCTAGGAAGATAAATTAGCACTTTTTTGTATTTCTGAATCTAGTTTATAATTGTATCTAGTTGTTAATATAGCTAAGCACTAATTCACGCTTATTGCTCTCATAAAATTACTATCAATAACTATTAATATGCAGTTTCCTTCCTTTCTTACGACCATTATTGTCGTAATAAATGTCATGTAAGGCAATTAAGTTACAATTATTAATCTTATTGTCATAACTTTTTGTATCTTTGATATATTCTACTTTTCTCGCGCTGTTTATCTCGTGACTTCCATAAATCTAAAAACAAATACCGCTGGCTATGCTAGCGTCATTTTCATCGTGTAAATAACTACAACACTAACATATTTTGTTTTATAACTGCTTTATGGTTTGTATTAGAAACAATCTATACGGGCTCCGGCGACATCTTCAAACTCTCATTATAACTATGTTACGACATATAATTATATCCCAAGGGATATAACTATAGTACGGCTTCATCTTTCTTACTGCGACATAGGTATATATTATACAAAATTCTTTACCTTGACTAACTTTATGATAATTACTGCGCAGCCTAAACTATCGATGTTAGATACATGAAATTTGAACAAGGGTTGCCTTTTATGATGTAGGCACCCCTAGGAAAGAATATTTTAGTATTCAATCTCTAGGCGGGTAAAATAGTATCACAGGTTGCTGTTATTCCTTACAAAGTATTATGTTCGTAATAAACTAGTGTGTGTACGCATCTTTACCGATGTATCGCTTGAACCTCAAAGGTGTTATTAAGAGCGTGTATCGCCGCCGATCCTATTATTTTCTCTAACACATTTAATGCTCTTTCTATACAATATTTCTGATATTGTATTATACTGATGAACGGATAACTAGATTACGGTTAATGGGTGAAATTTGTATTTTATCCTATTAAGATTTCCTTCCTTTTGTAATAGTAAATCCACGTCTTTGTTTAAAACAGTCATAAAACTATTCACTGTTGAAATACATTTCGATATTAAGTTTGATTTAGGAAAGGTTTATTTAAATAATGATTTAATATAAATGAATGACTAACCCCCGGTTTCTTGAGGTACGTTAAGCGGTAGTTTATCAATTCGATAGCGTTAAAACTCATATGAAAAAAACGCTTGTTAACGTAAATCAGTTCAAATGAAGCCTCTAAGTAAACTGACCATCATTATTTTCCTCTTTATCGTATTTTAAAGAGACTAGATAATATTTTGGTAGTTTCTATTTACTTATTAGATCGTTCTCTACTTTTTTAAACCGTATAATCTCATTACAATTTGTAAACAATTCTATCTAAACTACGTCAATAAGAAACGCGTAATGACTTTTTCCTAGTCACGGTATATTACTAAAAGATCCTTATTACTACCGTATTATCGTGGCGTGTGTATAACACATGTAATTCCGATCTAACAGGCATTTTATCTCACGCACTAAGCCACATGTATCCACTTAGAAACACGCATTTCTGGCCCACTTTCTTACCAAGCGCAATGAAATGTCGGTAATTTCATTATTATCTGGTTATTGGGCTGTGATTTGTCGAACATCAAATGTAATTATACGAGTCGAATGGCTGTTGAAGAGATTAGAACTTGATAGGTCTTTGAATTAAATGCACTAAAATGGATGTTAGGATTTATTAGAATTAGAGAGGTTTATCCGAGAAACTTAATGCAGTTAAAGAATATCTGAGTTTTTATATTTTGATATCCCACTTATCCTTGTTGGAAATAATTTCAAATTAATATTTCTATTCTGAATCCAGCAGGCTCACAACACAACATACAGGTTAATCTACAATGTTACCAAATATTTTAATAGCTGGAAGAAGAGTACAATCGGATATGAAAGAGATACTCAGACTAAGACACTCAGTAAAATTGCATTTACTTCAAAATACAATGTTCTTTTTTTTTATCTAGCCTATTTCTGTGTCCCACTGCTGAGCAAAGGCCTCTCCCCTAGACTTCCAGTCCCCTCGGTTGGCTTCCGGCCAAACTTCCAGGAACGCGTAATAAAAATACAATACAAGATTTAAAATATGCCTTAAAACAATGTACACGTCATCATGATAACACGAGCAAACAAAAAGGGAATTCAAAATATTATGAAATGTTTCAATATTCAGCTATTAAAGGCTTCTTTACATTTTAAAATTAGAGTGGTTAATTACTAGTATAGATCATTTACGATATCTGTATCTATAAAAAATCTATATGATGCAACATCCGTAGCTCTTTTTTTATATGGAATGTCGAATGGAATGAAGAATATAATGTTCTTCCAAAACATTTATTGACTTTTACGGTTACTTGTACTAACAGATCTGTATTCTTAATTAATTTAATTATACTATATGAAATTTATCATCACTTTCACTTATAGGTGAATCTAATGCATACGCTATAAACTAGCAGACAACATCATTAACATTTACTGCAAGAGAAATTTGTATATTTGGATCAATACTCATTTATCAAATGCACTGTATTTAATCTTTAATTAAATTGAAGGTCCTTACGTCTGTTGTGAAAGTAAATTTTTATTCATGTAAAATAATTTTTAATATTAAAAATTCTGTTCAAAAAGTACAAGACAATTTTATGTACAGCATGCTGTCTTTTCATCCGTTTTCTTTTTTTATAATGGGTTAATATTAAAATATTCGACAACAACTAAATTATTCCTCTTTTCCTTATTTTATCATAATTACAAGGAATAACATCACCAAAGAACGAAATTAAAACCACAAGTGTTGAATTTTGAAAAGGCACAAGTACGCAAAAATGTAAATTACGAGTTACTCAAAAATCTTAATGGTGCTCTCTCTTTCCCTCTTATCGGTTTGTGGATATGTCTATCTCGTTTTGCGAATTCCTTGTTGACGCGTGGGAACGAAATGCGCTTGCGCCGGTGTTCCTGGAACGTGCGCTCGCGATTCATCAAATCGTTTTTGTACATAGATTAGCGAATGAAGTCAATTGCAGATGAGGTATATTATTATGTCGTTGATTTATCTTCAATGATGGAACTACTGACAAGAAGGAAAGAGGATTTAACACGATTGCTTTGTTCTATTTGTAAATTTCTCTTCCTAATCCCACGAGGTTGTCTACGAAGTGTTTTTTGTGATTGCTTCCGATCTCATTGACTATACGACGATTAAAATGTCTAAAATTGTTTTAGATAAAGTTGGCGTGTTGCTAGTCGCACTGTCTCGTCTAGTCGTGAATCAATAAAACACTGCAGCGAACTCAACATTAGCTAATAAATCAGATAATTGAATACGTCGTCATTGAATAGTGCTTTACAAACAGCTCATTAATGTGAGAGTTTAATAGAGCGTGTACACTTTTTGTTATTCATCGTAATGTAGGGAAATTCTTTTCTCGTCACCGTTGTGATAGATACATTGATAAAATACTTTCACGGGATATAAGTACTCTACCGCCAGTTTGTTTGGTCCCTGGGAAAGGTAACCTAGAAATTATAAGAGAGACAGCAATGTCCGATCAAAAAATATTTAAAGTTTTATGTGTACAAACAATTTTAGACTGCTGAAGTTAGACTTATAATTTTAGCAAATAAATAGGATAAAATGCACAGAATGAATTAGAAGTATTAGTAGGACAACTAAAAGAATATTAAAAATATATATTTTAAGCAAAACTACAATAACATATATTCTTACAATCATTTTTGTAGCCCATTTAATTTTGTTCACTTTCATGTCTCATCTGTTTAAAATACCACTCTTTGCCTTACATCATGCGCCAAGTCACCAATCATCCAATTTTGGCGTAAGCGTACCGTTCAAAAATTATTCTTTGCCCATTTATTATGTTTACACTGTTCTTCGCAGAAACCTCTCGTTACCGTCTGCATCTCGTTGGGAACTGTACAGGAAATACTTTGTTACATTTGCCTTTTAAAATTAATTTGCCACACAATAATGAACCTTGTTGCATCTGTATTAAGGCTGTAGTAATGATTGTGAACTGTGATGTTAGTTTGTATCTAAGAAAGGAATAATTATTCTCTTTTTACATAAAGCTCTTAATTGATGTTGACGGAAAATGTTATTGTTTCGTGTTTTGTTACCTCGTATGGCGAACATAGATTGTGTACCAAGAATTCGTAGTTCGTAAAACTTAGATGCAGAATGGAGATAAATAAATGTGTGAAATGTTGTTTTATAAAGGTTTATGAGTCGTTCAATTACAGCAACAGCTCCGTATTTGGAATCGGTAATGTTCGAGTGTACATGTATCTAATTATTAACTTGAGTGCCTTATAAAGTGCTATAATTGACTTTGTTTTTAATATACAAGGAATTTTTATGTCTTGCGTACCTAAAACGGCTACAGAATTGTTATTTCAGCAGTTGCGGAATTGCCTACGTTATCGCTAGTATGGAGTATTGAGAGTTTGACATTTAAAATGTCATTTTAGGTACTTCAAAAATATTTTCCCCGGCTTCCGCTAGAGGCGTGGGTCAGATAAAATTCTCAAAATCTGGCTGGCCGCTTGTCGATTGTCGAAAGCGATAGAGCAATAACGCTTCAGAATCAGTCACATTTTATTTAAATACTCTTAATCAAATTTAACTTAAATAATGTTTAGACTCTAAATTGACATATCAATGATTAATCTGCAAAACTAAGACAAAAAAATAGCAAGAAATCTAAGTACGTCCATCGAAGGGTGCACAAAATACTTCAGCTAGTACGGTTTGTAAACTAAGTAAATTTTGAAATATTTTGATATCTAAATGTAAGTAATTTGTCCTACAGACGCGGGTACGAGCGGGCGAACTATGGCCCATGGAGAGGCCGGACGGCATGCCAGTCATACAGTCACTAGAAGTTATGTGCGGGAAGGACCACATGGACGTACACCTTACCTTCTCACACCCTTTCGAGGGTATCGTCTCATCAAAAGGTATGTAGACATTTCATTGGGTATTATTTTTTAAGGAAGATGGTATGTGTGCTACTAAATAATGTGTGTTGTCATGATTTCATGCTGACTTTATAGAATGGAAAAGTGACATGGTATGTATAGTGAAGATAGTTAGTAGGAAACGTAATTCTAACTGTTTTGGTAATCTAATCTCAAGAGTTACATTAATTATCATACACACATATGTATTTGTCATTTTACATATAATGTCCTCCTAGCCGACATACGGCTACGGCGGTCAGTTTCATTGAAACTGCCCATCTGTGCAGGACTTTGTTTACAGTGTCCAAGTGTGTGTACAATACACAGGTACACTCTCTATTCCATCACTCTCATAGTTTGGTGGGACGGATAACCGACACGACCAGTGAGAGGTCAGGCGCAGGACCGACGGCTTAACGTGCTCTCCGAGGCACGGAGGTCTTCGACCTCAACTTCCTAACTCCGGGCAATCTCTAAGAAATTCTTTAACAGAAAATCTCAGAAAAGACTTTTTGGCCCGACCCAGGATTCGAACCCGAGACCTCTCGCACCGCAGTCGCATATAATACCGACCGCGCCACAGAGGCAGTTTACATATAATTATAACCAAAGTGGCACTTTCTAACGAATAAGAATCCCATTTAGGGTGCATGATATGAATCAATAAAACCATTATGAATTATGATAAAACCGTTCGCTATAATCTATCAATCGGACAAGTTCCTTAACTAATGTCTTAAGCAAGTAGAGCCCCTAGACGTTCAATAATATTAATCAAATGAAACATAACTTTGTATCGAAACTGCTAATTTTTTTTTGCACAATATAAACCTGAAATGGTCAATTGTGCAAACAATATTCTTGACCGTCTAGGTGCGGCCTAAGACCTAAGCACACTGAGACTACAGCCCAGTGACAAGCAGATAGAAGGAAAATGTTAGAAACGCGAGTATTCAGACCTGCACTAATTGTAGTGAGTAATTGCTAAGGTTTCACTCACAATTATGACGGATACATACTTAGTGAATTATTAATAACGCACGCTCTAGTTACACAAGCTTTTAGTTCGCTATTTACTGTTATACACTACTTTGGATTCATTTAATTCGGTTTACATTGGTTTTGATTAATTTATTTTATGCTAAGGTTGTGTTCTCAATTACCTAATTTTGATTGTAAAAATGTTGCTGTGGGTTTTCTATTAATATTTTTTATTATCGAATAGAGTAGTAATAAAGGCCTAATAAGATTGAATATTGCAATTATTTTTTACTTTCTCCAGAAAACTATTAGTAAAATGTTAATACGTAATATAATTATAATCTTAACAAATATTTCAATTAATTTCGCAATCGTAATATTATAACGTAAGTACTTACAGTAAATACTATTAGATAAAAATAAAGTGATAAGTAATATTACAAAATCTGTCTAAATCAACACTTTATACAAAACCCATAAAGTATGTCGTAAATCGTAATTTTTAAGTTGTCACGTACATTTAAATTTCGCGAATATTTCAATACGGCCATAGACTTTTAAATATAAAACACCTATAGATGCTATGTCATGCAAGTGCTAAGAATTGCTATAAAATAATGTAAATGCGTGAATACCTATCTGTTCCATATTTGCATGTGAATGCTCAGTGTTTTTAGATGCGTGTAAAATTAAATTATACAACACTTCGTTAAATTATACAACTGTACGGAGAAATATGTCAAGTGTCCATATTTTATTTGTTCTTTATGTAGCGAGTCGTAAATTTAAAACAAGCCTTTCATTATAATAAGATGCTAGTTATTTTACACAGCCAAACTAAAAATTCGAATATAATTTGTTTTAACATTAATTTAAGATTAGCGCCAGACCAAACAATCAGAAAATCATTACTTTCGTTAATACTAAAGAATCAGCTTCTCCCCAAATTTCATAACCTGTAACCGATTTTTTTTTTTTAATATTATTCAAATATTTTTTATTTGTATATTATTCGGATATTTCCCAACAAAAAGACCAAATGTTAGAATATTGTTCGTATATCGCAAACCATAGTTCATAAAGTCCATTCTCAATATAACTGAGAATGAGAATCAGATCACTGGTCCATGCACTTCGTTTTTTTCCACGATCGACATCTTGAAAGCCTCCAGACATCACAAGATCTAGACATAAAGTAGCAAGTTCAAACTACTTATTTCACTGTTATTTTTACGATACAATTTATGTAGGAAGATTAAAATAGCGGATAGTTTTGCGGTCTGTAACGTGATGTACGGCATTCCGTCGCGTGCTTATCTTGGAATAAAAGAATATTGCGTCTGGATGTGACAAAAATGTAACAACCGGGTAGAAAGCTCTTTGTTTCGACACTTCGAAAGTATGCATATTTTGCTCTAGGAATTAAGTAATTCAGTATTTTATTTAAACTAACAATAACTATTAGCCCCTCTCTCATTACGGGAGGAGATCCTTGCCGGGAGGTGGTGCATTAATGGGTTAAATTTATTTATTTATTTAACAATTTTCATCTAGCTGCTTGCCATATTATATGACTCCTTCAAATTTTAAGGAAATAGTAAGTTTACAGTATTTAGGGCGCCGTTTACTGACTATGGGTACTTCATAAGGGTTTGCGTTTTCAGAGTTAAAGGTATATATATTTAAAATGAACTAATTAAGGAGATCCAGTATTATTATCTCAATTTTTATTGCTGCTGCCGTAATTTTATTAAGTAGTGTTTTGTATTTGCATAGTACAAAAATCGCGATCAATGTAATTAGGTACATATTTTTCCCTTCTAATTACTCTATCTACTAAGTAAATGAACATTACGGTGTAATGCGTGGAGTGTACTCGAATAATTAGCAATTAACATAAACACAAGCTTTTAATTGTATGTAGTACCGCTTTCTATTTGTTAATAGGGACGTAAAGTAGGTCATTATGATAGCTAAGTACAGTAAAGGCGAATTATACTAGATCTGAAGAGCAATTTTCTACGACTGTCAACTGAGCAGTTATAGAAGAAATGTCGCGTGAAAATCTGATCAGCGCACCTAGCGTGTTCCGCAAGAACTATTTTTAGTATGTAATTTTAAATGTAAAGAATTTAGATAGTGTAGAATGTCGCGCATCTTTTAGCAAGATGTAAACGTCTGAAACGAAAAATTAGGCGCAGGACCAATGGTTACTCCAAATTTGACCGAGAATTTTCTTCATACAAAATCTTTGATATTTTTGGTTCGACATATCTACTTGTACGATGTCTTTTAATTTAAGAATCGATCTCCCGTAGCCCTATTCTCTACAACTATCGTGTATCGACAACTGGCTAGCTATCGAAAATTGTTGTATGAAAATTTCATCAGCGCCTCCAGCGGACGTTGTAGAAATTATTTTGGCGGTACATTTTAAATGTCTAACTCTCGATATTCGAAAGTACCAAATGTACAGAATTGCGCTACTGACCACACTTACTACCACGGTTCATAGGTAGTTACAAAGAAATATAACAGCTCATTCAGACATGTAATGTTGTGTATGTCCTCAGGTCAGCACGGTGACCCGCGGTGTGTGTACGTGCCGCCGTCCACGGGCCAGACTTACTTCTCGTTTAGAATCGCGTACGCCAAGTGTGGGACCAAACCAGGTGAGTACTACTGTTTTCAAATTTTAATGCGATGATTTTAATGGATTACTTAGAAAGTTATGTTTTTCGCTAATTTGTTCATCAAAAATGACATTATAGAGGTCACCTGTGTGGTTTACTCACATAGATTATAAAATTTTGAAGAATAATTGTGTCATTATATTTTCTTATAATTATTATTGTTTATGAAAAGCTTTGATGTTTTTGATTTTATAGCAGAATATTGTTTATTACCGAAAAAAATAGATTTTAAAATCCAAACACATACCGACAAAAAACTTTAAATGTCTCGCAAACAACTTTTACTACAAAACAAACAAACCAAAAGGATCAATTACAAGAAACGCAAAGTTCACAACTAAAATCCACATTGTAGAAATAATTAACCCGTCTCGGTCAGTTAAGAATAAATAGACCGTGAGCGGTGGCGTGAAATCAATAAATATATCCGATACCTAATGATGCGAACTTGCGCAATTACTCGATATAATAAATCGTTTAAACAAATCGATTTATCGTTTATCGTTCTGTGATTCTTCATGCACGTCCTTAAGAGTTTTCTATGTGAATTGGAGTACTGCATGGTGTTTTAAATGTTTACTATTTTTAGTCTTTATAACGGTAAGGTACACTATTTTTGTTTACGCCGATTATATTATTTAGTTCAGTAGTTCATTTCTGTGGTAGGTTTTGTGCTGCTTTTAAACTTTAAACCAACATGCAGTATATTAATAAAAACGAACCGTTCCTGTTTATAACTAGCTTTGTTGGCTTTACTTTCATCATTAGTGCTTTGACATTGAATCTAGTATTTACTTGAAATGGAAAAATACAAAGTGATAACATCCTTGGCAAAAGAGCAACAATTTTCTTTTATTTGGACAAATCAAAGAAAATTTTACTAATTTTATTTTCTTCGTGCAATATCCAAATCATAAAAAACTACGAAATTACTTTGTCCAAAGCTCAAGTAACTAGCCTTTAATTTAAAACAAACTTATTTCCCAAGTACTTACGGAAACTTACAAGTACATACATAAAACTGGCAGATAAAATTAAAACAACAGTCTCATAGCACAGAGCTAATAAAAAAATACCTTCGGACTACGAAACTGAAGTACAAAACAATCGTATTGTTCGCTAAAACGTTTACAACCTATGTCTAATTAACGAAACGTCGCTAATTTTGACGTATATACTATAAACATGTCATTCACTTACAACTTTCTCACAGAGTAGAGTTTTCAAAATATATAGTTTTTTGCGTTGTATACATCTTATGACCACGCTAATTATTAGGCTATTTTGTATAAAAAATGAAGTAAGCAATCAATGGAATGATTTAGTTTCAATTAAATTTCTCGGTTAAAATACAAAGGCTCGTGGCTTAGTTAACAACAGCCGCGCGGATCGATCTCTGAGGTCAAGCTATGCTTGCCGAAGTTATTCTGTGGATGGGTGACCATCTTACACATATCGAGTTCCTCCGTGTTTCGGAAGGCACGTTAAATTGTGGGTCCCGGCTGTCATTTTCGAAGATCTTTGACAGTGTAATAGGTATTTAGTTAGCGCATAATTAAAATATAAAAGGTACCCTTCTGCCACAAAATGTAGTTGAATGAAAGTCATTTCAGATTTAGATAAAAAGCCATTGTTTCAGTTAGCATAATAATATATTTGTTTTACTGTTTTTTAACGAATGTAAATCTAATCTTTAAATATATACGAATTTCTATAAGGTTTAATTTATTGTCATATTAAAGCAGTTTGACGATTCAAATTATGAATTCAAATTTTCTTTTAAAGATTTATGGCGTTATAAATATGTAGACGCATGTTTCTAAAATTATGGCTAGACTTGAAGTTGATCTTTGACTGTGTATTTCGATTAATTCGAAGCTTTTCTTTAAGTTTGAGAAAAAAATTTGAATGTACATATATATTATTTTTCCGAATCCCGTATTGGGTTAATTTGTTTGCCAAGACAGTAATGATTGAAAGTACTTATAACTTTTCTCTTGATTGATTTCACAGTTAATATTTTAGTAGTAGTGATAATTAATTAGATTTGATATTCTACCATTCGTTTGTTAATGATGATTAATTTCTGTAATCACATAATTTTCGTACTGAAAATTAATAGTTTACAGTAATTACTAAAAGACTGTGAAAAGCAATAAACACAAGTATTGGCTAATAAAGTTCTATACATTTTTCAAACAAAATTACTTCGGCTTCTGGACAATTAAATTATAGATATTATAATAAATATTAAATTATAATTAAAATAACGTAAACCCTGACTATAATTAAACACGCAGCTAATTATTTCAACATCCAAAATATGTAACGCGATCAAATATTATTGGGAAAATAAAAATACATTAATATAACAGTAATAGTTATAATATATACATATATCCTCAGAAATAATGGTTTTATAACCTATGATCCAAAATCAGATATAAGCCAGGTATATTCAACATAAAAGCACTGCTTACAACTAAATCTAAACGGCAAATCAACAACTTTGAAAGGATCGTAAAGCGAAGTCAAGAGAACAACAGATTTAAACCCGATCGACCCACACGCATGGACCGATAAAACAGATTAAAAGGTTTATGACCACTGACCCCAGAACATTCATCGGTACTATAATTTAATTTGCTCGTCTGCTGCAATAAATTTGGCCTCAAGTGTAATTTGACCTTAGACCGGAACATCAAATTAAAGTGTGTAGTGGTGACAAATGTTTAATATGCATTGGCCTGCAGTGTAATTTGACGTAAACTGGAGTTTTGCCTTCGACATAAGGAGTAGTGCCTACTTTTAAAGGATTCCTTACATAATAACCTCGGGACACGAATTAAATGTTTAAGATTGCTATACTACTCAGTTACTCTACTTTACACTTTCGGTTTCTCATTGTTGCTTGTATTGTGTGTTTCCGATACTTAAAATACTTTTTTTTCTCAGACTGGCAATTCCAGTGACTATATAGGCATTCAAACAAATAAACAAATAAACTGTTCAGCGTTATTTCATTATTAGATAAGTAATACATTTTTCAATTAGCACTTGAATCGATCGGCAGTACTTTTATCTATTTTTTTACCTTATATTCTTCTAGCTATTACGGGAACTTCCAGGCACCCATATAACACCTCCAAGCTTTCTACTTAACGGTATAAACATAAAGTTTCAATCATTACAGTGTAATTTCATATGAAGGGACATAAACCTTTAGAACATTATTTTTTATTATTGATTAAAAATTATCTTGTTAATGAGTTTTCTAAAAGCTTTTTTATAGAAATGCTAATGGCAGATTTATACTTAACATCGAATTGAAGTTAATTGTCAAATCGATTTTGTAATCTACAACCAGCCTCATTATCCATTTCGATATGAAAATGGTCATGTCATGTCTTCTACTACAATCACCTTACATTATGTATGCTTCATGTGGTTCTTTAAGAATATTTTATTCTTCCGTGCATACCTTATTAACACCAAGACAAGAGTATCATTAACTTACAGTTTAGTGCTAAGTACTAACTCGTCTTGTTCCCAGATGCTTGCAATAATTGCAGTCGGTTTGTCGTAATTCTGTTACTGTGAACACAAGCACCCATCGTCACTAAGTTAGGGCGCAGATTACCATATATCGTAAAACTCGATCGTGTATCGCATTTAGATTCCCAGTAACTATCGGTAATTCGTAACAATTTCGCAATAAATCGCCAGCATTCAAGTTTTACGGCACATCGGTCCCATTTCAACAAAGTCAGTGAGTTTTTCTCATGCCGATTCCTAGTCGAGTCCACTATGGTCAGTATGGAGTAACGGACGGCGCATGCATCCCGCTCCTTCTGCGAACATCGCGCGCGCATTGTTTCTCGGAATCGCCACCCGCCCGACCGCATAGCACTGCGCATAAAGCTCATTTTTCTTCAGCATCCCGACTCCGAGACGCCATCCCTCAATCCACTACTTTCAAGTGTATTTCCTTCCAGCAATGACGTAGTAATTTCGACTTTAAGTGCTCGAAGCGAAATGTATTCCGGGTGACAATGTGAAAACGATTTTAAACCGTATGACATAGAGTCTGAATATGTCAAGCGCGCGTAAACTCGGAAGATTAATGTCCTAATGGATCGCTGTACTGAAAGGGAGTTAGCTAGAAGTCTTTAGGGGTCAGTTTTGCTTGTGTGACGTCGACCCGCGACCACTGGCTCGATCCGCGTTCTTCGGGCGACTTCCACTTTTTGCGTGAGTACATCCGCGTAGGTACAGCCCTAGCAATAATAAGGATTTAAGAATTAAAGACTTTTGAAACAAAATCTTTAACTTTGATTGTTCATTAATTAGTGTTTACCTAAACACAAGCAGTGGGTCATAAAATTTTATGTGCGTGACACACAGCAAATCTGTAAAACCTAATCATATGTTTGAATAGTTGAAACTATAAATGCAATTAAATATACGATAATAAAATTTAAAGACATCCCATAAAGTTCCCACAATTTTCTCACGTAATAAAATATTTCTAATCATTTGCCTTCATAAACTTAAAGTCAAATACATCGTATAATTTCCTTCATTGGGAATATTTCCGTTTCTGCTACGTATTAAATTCTCGTTAGGGTTAGTTTAATAATTATTATTAATTTACTTTATCTTGTTTTAATTAGTATAATTTTGATTATCGTTTAATTGATTTAAGTTATTAACGACTAACTGTGGAAACATGGTAGTCCAATAAAATCTGCTATAAAAGTCCCTCTTTAATAAATTCTGAAAATCGAATGTACCCATTTAGAAAAGACCACCTATTGTTTTAATATTTAATTTCTTATAAGTAAGAAAAGACATTTTACTTAATAACTTAAACATAAATAAAGCATAAATAAATAAATATTTGTTGTTATTATGTCAAATAAAACAATATCTTCACAATATAAATTGATGCCTAGAGCTCAATTAAAATTTTATCTTTATGTAGCTGAATGTCGATCCACGCAAACGTTATTTTCAATTTTTGTTTTAACTTTTTCTCGTTTTGATTCCAGACCTCCACGGCCAGTTCTATGAGAACACGGTGGTGGTCCAGTACGACAAGGACCTGCTAGAAGTATGGGATGAAGCCAAGAGATTACGTTGTGAATGGTTCAATGACTATGAGAAGACTGCGTCTAAGCCGCCCATGGTGATTGCTGATCTAGATGTTGTGCAGTTGGATTTCAGAGGTGAGGACTTACATTTTGTTATACATTCTTTAAAAATATTGTATAAAATTAATGCCAGACACGTAACAGCTTCATTTTTGATCTGTAATAACACCTCTTGATTGGTTTATTTAAATATTGAGCCAAAAATATTTATTGGTAGTAATTAAGATTTCTAGTATTGAATTAAAAAAAAATTGTAATGACGTAATTTGTACACGGCGTGCAGTGCAAAAGCCTTTAGGTAATTTAAATAAGCATGTGAATTAAAGGTAAATTTTACATACATCATGTTTTGTTATTCTTTTAGGAGACAACGTGGACTGTTGGATGGAGATCCAAGCAGGCAAGGGTCCATGGGCGCCGCCGGTCTCAGGCATCGTCCCTTTAGGTTCCACCCTCACACTTGTCGTCGCCATCAACGATTACCGAGGTAAGATATATTAGGTCTCCTAAACACGAAAATATTCCAATTTTGTAGTGATTTAAAAGCCTCAGCCACTACAAAAATTAAGTTTTAAGTCAGGAACGATGATGTTCCGTCATCTATACTAATATTATAAAGCTGAAGAGTTTGTTTGTTTGTTTGTTTGTTTGAACGCGCTAATCTCAGGAACTACTGGCCCGATTTGAAAAATTCTTTCAGTGTTAGATAGCCCATTTATCGAGGAAGGCTATAGGCTATATATCATCACGCTACGACCAATAGGAGCAGAGTACCAGTGAAAAATGTTACAAAAACGGGACAATGATGACTCTCCTATGTGACGCAAGCGAAGTTGCGCGGGTCAGCTAGTTACAAATATTCCTCTTTCTGACGCCACTTGAATCATGTGCAATAGATAGACTCAGGCCATAATTGATTTATTTTTGTAGTTGAGTCCTAAATAGGACAGGTGTAGTTATTCATGTCACAAAACAAGGTCAAGAAAGCAGTAAGACACCAGGGCAAAAAGAAAGATAAGAACAAGACTTTTTACTGGAATAAGATATCGCTAAAGAAGCTGAACTCTGTTGATATTGTTCGTGAGCGTAAACAATTGTTTTGTCATAGAAATAAGACAAACCCATCGTAAAAGCGAATCTACAATAGGAAGTTTCAATCTATGTCAGTGCTGCAACTGCAATAAAATAGTGACACTTTCATACAAATGGCATTCCCATAGAATGCCGAAAAGAGAACTTTCAATGTCGGAACATAATAGTATCATAATCAAAACATAATTGTACAGTTAGTCGAGCTTAACCCTCATAATTACTACAAAGAAGCCTTCAAAATTGTCCATTGTCTTCCCAAAACACGCGAAAATTATTTCGTATGTGTGTTTCATCAATTTTTTATTGCTTTCATTTCCGTGGAACTTTTTCTCGTTAGTTTTAAACCGTGGGATTTGATTTAGGCTTGTCATTCAAATTTTCTACAAATAAGGTCTTAATAATGACAAATTAAGATGTTTTGTGTCAATTTGAAGCTATGTTTGGTCATTCGCCGACTTTGATGACTCGAATCATTGATTTATGTCGTAATTTCATCGATTTATTTCCTTGATGAGTGTTTTATGTATTTATATGTGCATAAAAACCTATAAAGTGTGTTGTCGAAATAGATTGGGTCGTAAAAAACACGTCTTATTTATTTATTTAGGTTTTTATGAAACAATAATGACCTGTAAGTACTGGATAGATTGGTATTAGAGAACTATTATCTAGTTTACGGTCTATCGAACTGCTTTGAACAGGTTTGGTTTATGTTTAGAGATTTTATAAATGATCTGTTTATACGGTAGTGTGGTATTAGGGTAATCTGAATAGAATGCACCTGTGTGGTCACGACCAAATTGAATAAAAAAACTAAGACATTGTCAAATAGGTTTGATTAGATTAAAAGTAATTGAATATAAGTAATTTCAATTTTATAAGTGCTTTTTATGTAATCAACCCTACTCTTCTTTACTAAAAATGATTTGACAGAAGTAGTTATTAAGTTATTTGATTATGACACCTACAGTCAGTTATCAGAAATTTGAAACTTAGATTCTTAAACCGATGACAAAATTTCATTCTTGTTCATAACTTATAAATATACAAAATAAACTATACCTATATAATACGAAAGATACGATAAGATATAAAGTTTTTTGTACGATCTATAAAGTACGTTTCATCTTTTGTAGGAGGTTTTATGGCACATAAAATCTTATTATACATCATAACCATAACATCAAAGCTGTTAAAATGATTTGACAATATCAGTATGGAACTAACGTGAATTCTTATACGAATAATCTGGTACAACATTTAATAGAATGTATTGAAACGCCCACTTATCTCTTAGATAATATAATGGTTGATATGATTTTATTTTAGAAGTAAATCTCTGGAGATCGTATTTTAGAAGTAAATCTCTGGAGATCGTTTTAAAATTATATTTTAAAATTAAGTTCTATGTGACTTATATACTTATTAGGAATAAAAAATTGTACTCAACTTACTGTTATGTATAAAAATATATAATCTTATCTTAACTGTTCTTAACTAAGATACATGTCTAAGGGGGAATAAGCCTTCGATGCAGTCAAAACTGTAATTAGGAACTCTGTAGACAAAATTGACTGTCAAAAGCCTTGTAGCCATAAACTGTATAACTCAAATACCACTAAGTTGACTAAGTTATCTTTGAAGAACGTCTTTAACAACTCAACACTCAAAGAAAAATTTACGACACATACATTGTACAAAACGAGTTTTCCTTCCACTCACCCATATTTGTACTCAAAAACTAAACTTTACAAAACAAATTTCCGTAATACATATACCGGTGAAACTCGTAAAATCACTAGCAGGGTAATGACAGTGTTTACACGATAACGGTTCAGAGTAATTGTAAAAAGTGAACTGGACAAATATGTACTGTGGAGTTTGCTTAACGGACCCGCGACTATGGGACGAAGAACTCCATGGATCACTTTTAAATGCATATTATTGACGACTGACGGTTGTTATGTGGAACAAGTATTGTTTTAATGCTTTTAGAATCCAAATGCTGCAAACGTAGGGAAATATTTCGGTTAGATACACGATAAATCAGCAAAATTGTTATAATCAACTATTACCTGTATATTTTTACGTCACGTGTCTAAACATAAATTTAATAATATTTGCCGTATTATTAAACATGTGATGAAGAAACAGGACGTTAATCAAATGAATCGCTGAAATAACACTTAAAAAAAATCTATTTTAACATCTCATTAAAAATGTCAAATCCTTTTCAGTTACCAATTTTTGCTGTGATAAAAATATATTAGGTACTACACTAAATTGAGACAAAGTCAATCTAATTCCTAGTAAATTATAATAAATTGACACAATTTGATGAATTTAGCAGAACATACTGTTAATATTAAAACGTAGAGTAAGCGGAAACTTTTCTGGTAAATAGTAAGATATCGTCTTCATTAAAATCAAACAAATAGTGTTCTCAATATCCATTGCAATCATTAATAGCTCTTCCGTGAGTATAATAATGAACAATGGATTACTTCTCAAAAGAAAAACACATTAATTACGTTTCAATTGATTCGAGTTGTTTGCAATCGTGCGTTATGAGTTATCTATTGTCTGAACTAATGGCTTTATTGGGAATTATTTAGAAATTATTAGTGTAATAGACAGGTGAATCGTTTTATCTTTGTAGATTCTGAAACAAAGTGTTAGGTGTTATCTTGACATTGTATCTATACCGAAAGGTAGACAAATGTTTTAAAAATATTATACATCATCGGTCTTTACGTTGCATTTGCTTAAACGTACCTATCGAATTTAATGCACAGCAACTAAGAGGTTCTCAACATTATATTATACGTTTTAAAAGTAAATCAGTAAGAAATTTACAATAGACCATAAAAGAATCTTTGAAATCACTCGTTTTCGACTTACAACTATTTATAACTTTTCGTTAAGTTCGTTGTTTAATGTGGTTTTACTCTAGAAAATACACAGTCGCGTTATCTACAATTTACAAAAAACGGAGATAACATAGAATGATGGAAATTAATACCTGTACCTTACCTTATTTCTTTTCATACCTATTATGAATATAAAACATGTTTTGTTCCCTGTACATTAGTCATATTGAACACTTTCCCAAGACTTGCGTCATAAAATTCTCTTCTAAGGTGTGGTGGCGCGTGCGATGGCTTGACTTTATTCTGTTGACTCGTGGTGTTTGCCCATCCTTTTTGTTAAACGATCTTTGTTTATGTTGGCTGTTTAGTTTCCACTTAAATGCAATAATATTGAGGACCGTGTTTCGTGGTTTATTGTTGAGTTATTTTTGTGCCTGGGAAATGTTTTTGGCTGTCTTTAAGTACTTAACTTAACTTAATGTTTTTTTTTAGTCTGCAATTTTCTTAAGTGAGTTCGAGCAATGCAAAAGAGTATCGAAACTAGAATTAAAATAATTTGTAAGTTGTCTGAAATGGCATGAATGAATACTATCATTTATTAAATATAGTAGGGTTGTGATACATTTTCCTTGCTCGCCATTCGAACCTCTTTATTAAAGCGCAGGAATTCATTCTTAATCTTTTTATAAACATAATACCCAGAAACCAGTACACACATTAAAAAAGATATAAGTTAAAATAAATGAGTAACTTTTAAAAGTATGTATTTGGACTTCCAGGTGAATTCGACATGCGAGTGAAGTCTTGCGCGGCGTCCGACGGCTCCGGGCATGTGATTCAACTGTCAGATGAATATGGATGTGTGTTGCGACCTAAGATGATATCAAGGTAAGATCAATATACAGATAAATTCATTCACTCTACAGAAACGACTATTAATCTCTGAAGACCTAGGGCCTTTTGAATTTAAGTGTACGCACCGCTCCTTTACCGTTTGACACCATACCCTTAAATTGAATAAGGTCTCAAAAACAAGATTCATATTTTCAACACCCATTTCAATATTATAGAGAATCTGAAAAGACTTACAAACAAGGGTCATTGATCTTGAAAATTATGTTAATATATTCAATTAGTATGAATGCCGACGATTTCATATACTTGATTGATTGATTCATAGAAAACATTCAATTAGATAAGGTGCTACTTACTACTTAGCACTGCTTATTTTATTTGGTAACTACATTTTTGGTGTCTTGTGCCAGTTAGTAGAGTAGAGTTAATTTTTAAGAATCGTTGATGAATACAAAGAATATAAAAAACAGCTTTTAAACAATGCCGCCGGGTAACGTATTTCGGCTAAGCCTATTCCCAGTCGAGATCTCTTGAGCGAAAATCCGTGCCATTTACGAACTGTAGTCTTGCAAATTAAAGTCAATCTTGAGATTTCAAATTTCATTCGCTAAGACCATCGGTTGGATTTATTCTTCAGATCAGTTCTACATCAAAAGATCTTAATTCAACGTACTTTTTCTTCCAGGTTCCTAAAAGCCAAAGCAGCCGATGAACGGGCAACAGTCATCACATACGCGTTCTTCCACGCGTTCAAGTTTCCTGATGCGTTGAGCGTTCACATCAGATGTAAGGTGGAGATCTGCAGGCACGGCTGTTTGGACCACTGTCAGCTCGCAGGCGTTACTCCGCAAAGACATGCCGCTTTGGACAGAAAAGACGACAGGACCCATCAAGATCATAATGATATCAAGTAAGTTGCTACAAATTATATTAAGGCAGAGAAATAATACTTTTGGTCAAGTTTACATATACTCGGTTATTTAGACATACTTACTCATCTAATGCTTTTTATTAGGTCGATTTTACTCAATTAATTGATGTTTTCACAATAATTTCTGATATATCTCGGGCCGCTTTATTATACAAAAATATCGCCGTTCTAATCGTTATAACTAACCATTACTAATAAAACTAAAAAAAAAATGTAATGAAGCTATGTTGCATTAGAAAAACTGCATCTTAAATTAATAATGCATACGTACTAACCAGAATTATTTATCTCATACAATAACCCTTCTAAATACTAATGCAGTATGTGATCAAAAAACTTAATTTTACAATCATTCTCCTTATTGTTTTTACAGTGACTCCTCAGCCGAAGACGGTGGTCTATCAGACGAGATCCGTCTCCCTCTCGAGGAGGCATTCGGTGACGAAGTGTCGGGTGATGCAGTACCGGCGCCTGCTCCTCTACCGCAACGAGCGCCTGCACCGGTCATTGAACCCGATACCGATCATATGTCCGCTGTCGAAGAACTGGTCGAAGCTCTTGCTAGGCCTTTCACTGTAAGTACTGCGACATGACTTTTTGAGGATTTGCAGGGAATAAACATAATAATTGGCCATATAATAGTTACTAAGACCAAAAACCTCAGAAAAACACTGACAGTCTGACTGTCATATCTACGGTGTTTTTATTTTTACAAAATTACAAGTAGATTATTTAATCGATTTACTGTAAACTATCAACTTTTAGCTAAAGATAAACTTTATAAAACACTAAATACTTCAATACTTCTAAAAATCTTATAATGAGAATATTTGTTTTCTTTAAAACATTTTTAACTTGACTGTTTCTTCCAGGAACGTCCTACCAACCTAGTAGACCGCGATCGTTTCCCACATGGACCTCGCAATCTTGGCACGAACGTCAAACCAGAACCCTCAGGCGAAGGTATAGTTCCTGCCAAACCTATGGGTCCCGCAGTCGCCGGTCCCAGGTCTTTGCGTAAACGAAGAACTGTGCGTGAAGGAAGATCTGCTGATGTTGGTGTATCTGGCATATACGAAGTGGTATCTGAAGCTGATCTGGCTTTCGGACCTTCGAGAGAACCCGTCACTGTGTTTAGTGGAAGGATTCGGGAGGAGGTAACTATTGAAGATATTTATTTTATCTTTACACCTCTATTCATCGACATTGCTATTTGAATTATGATACTTAGTTGCGGCTTCATTTGGATTCTAATATGACCATGTGTGAATTGCTCAAATGTATTTATTATCTTTACTAAATTCAGAATATGTACTGTTCAGGTTGTCTACGGAATTTGTATGGGCGCAGTTAGTTTTGGTGCTCTCTTCGCATCAGCAGCAGGAGCTGCGGCTGGCGCGGCGTTGGCTGCAGCAGTCATGCTCCAGAAGCTTCGATCACGGATGGCTGTTCAACCACCACCGCCAGTGTCTCCAGCCCCCGCCTCACATTCCCTCGCAGCGTGGATGGCACTCAGGCTCTTAGGATCCCAACCTCACCCACACCACTCCCGGGACGGTTGACCCAATCACATTCAAAATCCTACCGAAGACTGTTCTTAGATGCTAAATATTTCATATGTAGCTCATTTATCACATCTTCTTAACTTTTGTGTATAATATTGAAGAAATAACAATTTCTTCCGATTAGAGTTAGATACCTGATAAAATTTAGAATTTTACCCTTTATTGGTCAGTTGCATCCATTAGATGTTAGACTCGCAGAATACTATATTATAATTGCTTATAATTTATGATAGCTGATAAGTTATGTTTCTAGATCGCCTTGAATAATGGTGCTAGGTCGTGCTACGGACTAAGTCCTAAGAAACCTGATATTTGAATTTTCACTTTTGTGAATATTATAGGTACATAATACCGATAAGTTTTGTACAGATATTTTTCTACGTTTCTATTAACTAACTTATTATCATTGTCGTATTCTTTAGTATCTAGAGGATAAGAATAAACGTCGAGTCATGCCATTAGTATAAGTTTTAGTTAATTCAAATGTTCGCGTGTTTTATTCACTTAGCTCAATTTCATTTCTTTGTGAAATGGTGCACTTAGATTAAAAAATAACATTGATTTCGACATTTTCAGAATCAGTGTTATTTGTTTTATCATATTTAAGTTCTTTAACTTTTGAGGCTTTTAGGCATACTGTTTAGTATGTACCTGCTCAATGTTTACAATTTTATTTATTTAGAGAATGGATTCATATTTTTATACATGTTATAACAGAGACTATTCCAGAAAGATGAAGTGACAAAATATTACAGTTACTGATAGTTGGTTTGCAAACAAATGTTGTAAAATAAATTAAATACGTTTTTAAATTTAAATCATTAATTGAATAATACAATTTTATGGGAAATACAATGCTTTAGTTCTAAATCACCATTCAAATAATTTCATGAGATATTAAAACCATTTTATAAATAAAATATAATAATTATAAATTATAAAAGTTATATAATATAAAATTATAATGTAACGATTGTATATTTAATTATTTAGGATAGTGACATTATCTGTATCATACGAATCTTGAGACACCAATGAGTTCTAAGTAGTAAATTCTTTATTTCATGAGAATTATAACGCATTTATTTAATATGCATTTATATTTAAATTGCTCAATATAATTTGTATCCATCTTTAATCGCTATGACTAGTTAGGTTAAGTTAAGTTTTGTAGCTAGATTGAAATATGGTTTGAGAGATCGACAACGACATTATCTGATGGTGCTAAACTTGCAAATACATTGAATGTTAGGAGTGATATTGACGTATGTATTTGCCTTGACACTCAGCATGATACAGCAAATAAACTTGTGTTACGAGTGCACTTAGATGCAACGCTGCTTACTGATTTATTATCGTAAAGTGCAATAGATACGAATCTTAAAACGTTGGTTTCAGTTAACTATGAAGAAATTGTACAAATAAAATTATGGATTTTGTGCGAATATATATTTTGTTTGTGAACGAAGTGATCGATCTTTCAACCATACTAAAATATGACATGCCACCCAAAAATCTTGCATTTATCATAGAAAAACTATTATTGTATAAGTTAGAGTTTTCATTTGAAAACTGTCTCCCTAAGTGCAATTTTACTTTTTATTAATTAATTAAATGTATTCTATTGTACTCTTTATTCGAGATAATTTATTTTTTCCTGAGGTTGTGGTACTTTTGGTGTATAGTCTTGTGGCACTGTATCTTTTATAAATATGTTCTGGGGAGTATTGTATGTACTTGAAAACAAAATGTTTTAAATTTCTCTGTATGGATGCGGTGACGAAATGTGTTTAACGCGTAAGCACCTGTTAATTTGTTTAATGGATTAAAAATTATGTTGAAACATAGGTTGACTGTTATTTTTTGTACCTTCATATGATCACAGTAGACATAATAGAAAGAAAGACGTTGAAACAACGTGGTATAAGTTCAAGATTCTTAACTGAGATTCGAATTACCATTTTGTAATCATTTAGATTGTTTGCATTTAATCAGTAATCCAAAACTCTGTGTGTAAAAAACTTAATTTTAGGTTCTGTTATTGCCAACTACAATAAAATACTTATATATACAATAACTGGGTAGTTATCTTAGACACCTATCCCACTGCAGGGAAAGGGTCTCCTACGAAACGAAGGAGGGTTTAAGCCTGAGTCTTCTACGCTGGCCAAGTGCGTGCCCTCTCATCATATAAACATAATTATCTATACTAATATAATAAAGCTGGAGAGTTTGTTTGTTTGTTTGTTTGTTTGAACGCGCTAATCTCAGGAACTACTGGTCCGATTTGAAAAATTCTTTCAGTGTTAGGTAGCCCATTTATCGAGGATTTAGGCTATATATCATCACGCTATGACCCATAGGAGCAGAGTACCATTGAAAAATGTTACAAAAACGGGTAAAATTTTGACCTATTCTCTCTTATGTGACGCAAGCGAAGTTGCGCGGGTCAGCTAGTTATTTATACAGTTTGTTTGATATCGATTAATGCAAGCGTTTAGATTTATTCCTTTTGCTATCGATGACTATTAGGTTTATATGTCTAGAATACGGATTAGTCTAAAAAGATTTCTTGCCCAACTAGTTTCAATCGATACCGTTACAAGATATAGACATTTTATGTTATAAATGGCAAATAAGCTATATTTTTCAATAGGAAAATTAGCAGTACAAAGTTTAACATTGTATATATTATGCCACAGTCGATGGTGCACCTTGCACAGTGCAATGAGACGCCTCCAGCTACGTTCTTACAAAAAATACGCAAAATTTATTAAATTGTAGTTCTGAACCTATCTTCTATAATGTGTTGTCATGAGAAGCCGTTTACTAATAATTATTTAAGAAAAGTGTAATGTGAATCATTGGATATTCTCTACTATTTTAGAAATGTTGCTGCTAAACCATTCGTCCCATCATCTTAGAGGCACAGTTCTCATAACGCATGCATTGGATGGAGAAAAGAACCTAGTAAGGTTTCGTATGCTTCAGTTGAAGGTAATATTTTTAAACAAGGAGCTTACAAAAGAAAATAAAACAAATAAAATCTTCACGATAAAAGTTTAATTTTTGAAATTTAGATATTGTTACAAAATTTTATAATCATCAAACATGTAATATGGTACAAATTCGACTTAAATAAAATCAACGTTTTATAAAATTATGTTAAATATGAAACACATTTCCAGTTTAACAAATAATAAACTTTAATAATAATGCAAGGAAAAACAATAAAATAAGAAGAAGAGGTACTCAGGTGGTATAAAAATAAATAAATCGCTATACGTACTCGTAATAATGACTAACGCTTAACTAAAATAAATAATATTAATACTAATGACAAGTTATTTTAAATTACAATCTAGCGGTTCACCTAAATTGATATACCGTATTTATAAATATATTTTCCGTTGCCCCTGCCTCAAACATATATTCAAAGAGAGGTAACAGAAGATTGTACTTATCATATTTTAATACTACAATTTGTGTTTATAATTTGTTCTAACAACATCGTGTAAACAACTAAAGAAAATAAAACAAATCAACTTTCTAGTTGAAAACAACCACAATGGATCAAACTCTGTTGAATTAAATGTCAATTCAACTGTTCAAAATAGGAATCAACACGATTTAACTGAAGTTTTACGGCTTGTTTAACTAAATATTAGTTCAATTAATACTAGGTAAGGGTTTCCAGATTAACTACATTCATTTGAGCACTCAGATAACACGCAAATAAATAAATTGGCATGGTCTATATACTTCAGTCTCATCACACTAATATGTACAAATTATGTTATATATACGCTTTGTTACGAGTAGAAGCGGCTCTTTGAAATTACATGCGCGGTCGGTGGGTGCGGTCGAGCTATCGTCGTCACTGCAGCGGTCTTCTTCTTTAGATTAGTGATCGGTCTTAACTTTAAGAACAGAACTGCTGATACGGCACAAGAACACAATAAAGTGGCAAGAAGAGCACCCAGAGTAGCGGCGAATCCGGGTGTAGTCATACAAACAAGGCCTGGAGTAGGTATCACTTTCGGTGCAGCGCTTTCTTCAGAAGTATCCAGGTTTAAGTCACCAGCAGACACTACACGAATTACTCTGTTCACGCCAACTTCCTTCTCAGGAGAAGTAGCTCTCTTTTGCCTTCTTACTCTCCTTTCATCTCGCCTTGCCTCAATACCAACAGGGTACGAGTCAATCTGAGGGGGCCCGTATTCAGCATGAGGAGCGATCACATTCGGACTTCCATCTGAGCATTGTTCTGGGCATCGGTATCTGCAAATCTGAATAGTACATTGGAAGTGCACTTCCATTGAATCGGGGAACTTGAATGCTTGGAAGTGTGCGTACGAGAGAACACTAGCGCTGGCTCCAAAGTTCTTGATCTTGGTGAATCGTGACATCAATTTCGGTCTCGTTACACAGCCTCGCCTATCGACTAATTGTATAGGAGCGCGCTGACCGTCATGAGCCACACAATCACGAACTAACATGTCGAACTTCGCGTCGTCGTCCTTGATTGCCAAAACCATTGTCATGGTCTGACCAATCTTCACAAGACCAGATACTTCCGAGGCCCATGGTCCTTTTCCGACTTGAATCTGCATCCAGCAGCCAACGTTATCTCCAGCAAAGTCGGCTCGTACAACGTCCAACATGTCAACGGGGAATGGTCTGAAAGTGACTGCCTTTTCATACTGGTCATGCCAAGTACATCTTAGTTTTCGTGCCTGATCCCACACTTCTTGCACTTGTGGGTCGTACTGAATAACGATAACGTTTTCGAAGTAAGTTCCAGCGGCAGCAACATCACCTCTGTATCTTGGGTCTCCGCTGCCTGCAGTACCACAAGCATGGGCTCCAATTTCGAACGAAGCGGAAGTTCTTCCTAGATTAGGAGGCAGGTGCACGCATTGGTGGTTCGAGTAGTGTCCTTTAGAGAATACGATACCGAAGAAAGGTTTGTCGAAGCTGAGGAAAACCCTCATGGCATTTTTCTCGCACTTCACGTCAAGAGAAACAATTTTGGGCATGTCTGGAGCCGGTGCGGGCCAGACATCACCTGCTCCGCTGAACACTTTGTCGCTGGCAGCAGTTTGTGAGTCGGCAGGGGGTGCGGGAGGAGGGGGTGGTCCTCGGAAACCAGGTCCAACATCGTTTTTGTGGTGGTTTACTGGAGGTCCAAGAGCGAAGGGTTTCGAGTGGATCTGATGGTGGTTGGGGATTCTCGGCATACCTGGAAAATGATAGAAATTTTCGGTTAATATCTCGGTTACATGCGATTTTATAATTTTGTAGTAAAGTTTTCTACCGTACCTAAGGGATGATGTGCCTGGTGATGCGGTGGGTTCTGCCTCCTGTTGTGTGGCGGCGGTGCTGGTGGGGGCGGTCCGTTGTATGCGTGGCTCGGAGTGTCTCGTTCCGAAGACTCCATGGCTAGCTGGTCAGCATTAGGCTCGGCGGCGCTGCTGGCGTCAGACCCGGCGCCACCTCCACCGCCGCCGCTTTCGTTCGACGTCTGGTCACTGAGAGTACCACTCTGGAAACGAAAGATCATACCTTTAGCAATATATTAGAAATATGATCAGATTCAAAATGTAGGTGAACTTTTGTGTATCAAATAACACCAGGTGCAAAGTATCGCTTCACAAAGCTGTCATAAACAAAGTAACATGTAACGTAAAACTAGTGAGCAACCTAACCACAGATATGCGGGCGCTTCTCAAATCTCATAACTTATACCGACACGGAAAATATCTTGTTTTCGTTCACTCAGCTTTCACTGCCTCGTAGGCACTATTTTAAATGTTATTTAATACGACACAGTGACCGTTTTGGTCGTATCAAAGGTTATACGACAAGATGTTCGATCGATGTCGTTCAGAATGTAAAATGTAGTTGATATTATAAGGGTTTATCGCAAATCGAATCTGAGATAAAATGTATATTTTAAACAGCTAGCTGTGAAAATAGAAATCATTTATTCTTCTCTGAGTTTCACTTTTCTATCTTATGTTTTTTTTGAATTATAAAGCATGGGAATGTTGAAAAGGCGACCTACTTCGTCTATTACCTTTAAAGTGGTATTGATATCGTCTTCACATAAAAAGAACTTCCCTAATTAAGTGTAGGTACTACGAACTTAGATTACTCATATCAAACTTTTACAATTTCCGGGTTTCGTCCGGCAACATGTGAAAGTTGTCCTATAATTTGGTTCCCGTTTGTCTTAAATCATCGCGCCGCTCCGGTTTTCAAATATTTTCCACACCAACAGGTTTTGGAAATTAGATGAACCGGCTATCCGGTATTTCATGTTAATTGTGACTTTTTAGATTGCTGTTTTTGTCCGAGGTGTGGCTTCTAGTTCAATGGGTCTGTAGGTTGAATATTTTAGCAATATTTATAGATAAGAAAGAAATTTCGGTCTTTTATTTGGTCAAGGTCAGAGTGGCAAGTATTATTTTGCTCATCTTCACTAAAATAAAAAATCTGTGTTCCAAAACTATCATAATAATGTATCGTGCTCTTAGTTAAAACTGTTTTAGCAATACCAATAAAATTGATCATTTGATAACGTTTCGAAACTTGATTTTACTGTTTTCAGTACCGCTTTTATAAGCTCTAACATAATAAACGTGTCCGAATATATTTTTATAATATTGTGTCCTCAATAATGAAAGTATCGAACAGTGTTTGTCGCCACCTATGTACTATCTAACACAGCATTTTATTAGACGGACATCAACAATTTTATAACTCTCATTTGTTTAGCCTCCGGCAATGAAATTAGAAAGTATTGGCCTCTACTAGATACGTTTTTCGATAGAGATTTATTCGAGGGCTTATGGCAAGTGAATCCAGCAATTATATTTGAATGGGATAACTTGGATAAAAGATTGATATGCATTATGTAATCCGAGAGAAAGTTTTTCAAAGATTTTTATCGGGTTATAGATTAAGTACGCACGATATACAATTTATTTACAGAAGATAAAAGTTCGTGTATTAATATTTTGTATAGCTTATTTAAATCCGATATTTACCTCAATACGTCAAAACACTAAAGCGTAATTTCGTTGTATGAAAAGGTACAGCTTGTTTGTCAATTTTCTTTCACAAATAACGTGTTTATACAGTAAATACAAACAATTTATAATAAATATTATGAGAGCTGTAACATAAATTCTCTTTATTGAACTCGTTCACGGGTATTAAGCACCGAATATCGGCAAATTGAATTTAATGTTGATAAATTATTCAAGTGTACGTAAACTGTTTACATTGGACCCGAGTTAACAAGGTTTTTACCTGGAAACTTGGGAGCTTAGAGATGAGAATTGTATTTAGAAACTATTCGTAATTATTTTATTACGTTAAGAGATAAAATGACATGGATTTTATTCAATGCTTTCGTCTATTCATCACTGGCACGCGCCCCTTGTCTTCAGGTCTTCCCAGCAAACTTACTAAGATGACTCATCGTTATGCAGGTCACCTTTTCATAGTAATTATATCACAAACGAATTAATAATTAAGCAAAAAATACTGTAATTGACACTGTTTAACTTTTATTTAAAACGTACTACGACCACATACTAAGCCACTATCATGTAAACCACTTCGAAACTCGTTCAAAGTTTTACACAAATATCCGCAAACATATTAATATTGATGTTTCGTCGCAGGCAAACACATAACCGTATACGCATTGAAACAGCTCGGGTCTCCAAGAAACAGGGACCACGTTAAACCGTAAGCCATTACACCAAAAACATTATGAGCATGTAAATATTTGGGCTTTACGACGAAATAAAACGACCTAAATGCATAAAACATGTGAAAACAATAGCTACCATTGTTTTTCCTCTTGTTTAACTGTTGGCAAACGATATTTGGGAACAATAAACCTCGGACCCATGAACAATTTAGTAATCGTATTAGGATTCAACTTGAAAATCCGATTATTGTAAAATCATTTGCTTTATCTATCAGCTTTCGAAGTGTAGGATTACAAAATTGAAACTCCACCGTTAGATTAAGTTAATCCGAGGATAAATTAGATTTATTGGATTCTACGAAAGGTGAATTTATCTCTCCTTCTCATTCCATGAATATTACACAAGGTTTCCAGAACACTAAATGGTTTACAGTTAAAACGGAAGACTAATTTCATCAAAATATATAAATTTTCTTACTTGCTGATCGGTTTAATAAAACATTGAATAGGTTTCAATATTTTAGTAAACTGATCCGAACCGATCAATCGTATAATAACTCCTGAGGAACAATAACGAATGTCCAATATATTTTTATCTGAAATCGGGCTATTAAGATTTTTTATGAATAAGCATTTAAACAGTTTTGATTTAGGCATTTTTTACGCTTTTTAAACAAAGATCTCTTTCACAATGGACATACAACTGTAGTATATCAGATAATAATATGATCTCTATTAAAGCAGGTAACAACAAAATTACGCTTTACATAAGCTGCCTCACAATACCGAGTAAAACAAAACACGTACAAATTATAAAAGAAATCTTTCAACATTATATGTCGGAAGGCATTGTGATTAAGGCCTAAGGCGCGGCGCGTCGTAGCAAGTGCAGTGTGTCAGCCAGGGCGTTGCTCTCGAACTAATTTTACTTTCATTAGCCGTCTTCGTCCGTCTGTCTAGCTTGGTCTGAGGCCTACTCTCGTTCTTCGAAACGATATTTTGTTAATGCAAACATATATTATACCTAATAGTGAGATGTTTTGTTATTTAATTACAAAATGATAGCAACAAATTTTGGGTTTACAAAATCCTCTTCCAAATTCCTTTTGATACCGAAACATTAAACGAATTACAAAAAAATATTGGACTCAATTTCTAGTCCATCAAATCAAGAATAAAATTTGTTGGTCACTAAATTAAAAATCAAATCAAGACTTCTTTGGTAAAAAATACAAATAATTAAGTAAAGCCCTTTTAGCCTAATAAAATCTAGAGGCTACCAGCCTGCCCATAAGAAGACTGCACTACTACTACACTATTTTAGAAGAAGACTACAAATTGTACTTTTTTGGCAAGTCGAGTACCTTTATCTTTCCAAATTAGGTGTTAAACATTTTAACGTAAAATCAAACACAAAAATGAGCGTTAAATAGTACTGTACAACAAAACTGAGCAGGATTTAGCTGGATGTATGTCGTCGCTGTAGGTCGCTGTGTGACCGCGCGTATGCCGGGAAAGCGGCTTTTACTCTTTCCACGACACCTGTCCATTGTCATAAACCGTCATGAATAACACAGCCTTTATCTAACACGTTTAAATTTTATTTTTAGGGCCATTTACTCTATGACCTTGTAATCGTTTCAACTTTCTTAGGTTTGTTTTTTTATTATGTTTTTCGAAAGCTTTGTTTGGACGAGTTTAGACGTTTATTCGTTGCAATAGCAATTTTATTTTTTATATTAAAGGAGCTTAAAGTGTATGAAATAAGTTTAAATAAATATAATTTGCAGTTGAAATTTATCACCAATCTTAATTTATTTTATACATTTCTTCAATGTTTTATTACATTTCTTCAAAGAGAATTTATAAACCTCATCGGAAGTGAATAAATGGTTTTGAAAAATAGGTCGTAATTCAATAAAAAGTATAGTTTTCTAATTCAGTTTTACAATATTATAAGTGTAGAAAATTATACACTTTGAATCTCAAGTGATCGCTATCTTAACGATCTACGTTGTAAACATTTAAACGATTAAAAGCATGCTTTAACACGGCGTAATATTTATTAGCTATATCTATCTGAAATTCATTAACTAGCAATTTAATTTTTATGAATCTTTTTATTTGTTAATACGCGAAATCGTTTTCTAATTTATTATTCATATACGGCACCCTTACTCGTACATAATAATTTACTATATTATAGTTATAAAGCGTATAACCCAAATTTAATCATCAGAATAAAAACATGCTTGTAACTGTTTATGTCAGAATCAATATATTATTTATATTCAAAACCTCAACTTCTGTATGACACCAGCATTCAATAGTTCATAATTAAATATGAAATGTTAAACGTCAAGCAAACCGAAGTAATGCATAATCTCGTTAATATCTGTATTGTATTGTCTAACAATTTCGTTGAGAGCTTTGTATGTAAGGTTTAGTGTCTGGCGGAGGTATAAAGAATAAAAAAATGTAAGAAAATAAGTAACCCGCAAGCTTTATTAGCTGACAATGGCCTGTTAGATACCGTTTCTTTACTCGAAAATACACAAAACAATAAAATGATTATCCAGCCAAATCGTACATCCAAAGCTACTAAGTTTTCGTACTTAAAACATAGCCGGCAGGGACCAGTTTGATGTAGCCACCTTATTTAAAAGTACACAGAACAATAAATTATATTCGAGATGCATGTGCTTGGTGGGAGAAACTAAGTATTAAAGTCCAGCAGATTCTCCCACCAAGTTACTTCCTCTTGCCCTACACGCGTAACACATACAATGTTTGTTTTAATCGGGTTCAGTTACTTTTCTCAGTAGGGTAAACACGTAAATAGTGGGCACAGACGGAACTACGACGTCCGTCAGTCCAGTGGGTCGACGTGTCCGTATTTGGCAGATCTACCCGATGACCGTATTAGATTCTATCTAGGTTTTCCGATATCTTTGCGTGATTTACTGGTCTCATTTTATTGTGTAGTATTTGATGGATACAGAAATGCTTATTTTGTAAATCGTTTTTTGAGATGGTTTTCATGTCGTTAACTGTTTTGTTTGTTATAATTGTGTTGTATAAAATGATTATAAATATATAGGATTATTATACAGGATTTTAGGACTAGGACGCCAATTTAAAGAACTTAACACTTAAGCAACAATAACTGTTAGATATCCCTCGGTAATTAAATCTTATATCTATAACTATCCTATAATTTATAATAAGTTGCAAAAATCTAAATTAAATCCACCTAAACACTTTAGACTCGAATCTAAGCATAAATAGGTAAACGAAATAAAATCTAAGTCAAATTTTATTCCTAACCGAAAAGATCAGACGCATTACTTCCATAATAAATAGTCAAGTTAACGGCATAAAAAGATGAATGTTCCACATGAATCATTCAAACGAGCGCTGAGTAGAAAATCGTTCACATTTAGCTAAACGATACGAGCAGATTATAGCAATTTTTGTGAAAATAGGAAAGACAAACACTCGATACGGTGATTTCTAGTCGGCGGCTAGTGAAGTCCGTAAACGTTGTCGATTAAATTAATTAACTTTCTATACTAATGTAAGCACTGTGTGTTTACAATATTGTTGGTTTTGTCATATACGTCGATACAACTTTGATTGGTATCGGAAATAGTGGTTATAATGTCTTGTCAGTTGCCTATTTTTTCTCGTTATGTTTGCTGTCTTATTTTAGTAGTAGTTAATTCATAGTCATTCTAGTTCACTATTTCCATGTATGTTCCCTGATTGTGTAGACATCGTGAATCCTGGCAGGCTCATAACTAGTACAGTCAACTTTAAAATGTATCATAATTTTGATGTTTTACTATAAACGTTGGTACGTAAATAACTTCTAATCCTAAAATTATATTTGCAGGCGCACTAACTAAGCTCATATAATACTGCTAAAATAAACTTCAGATGAAATGCTGCTCAAACTATGACATAAAAACAATAGAACAGCTTTATGCCCAGTAATAAACTTAACAAAGTACATACCAAATACTCAAAAATGTTTATATCTTCATAGCGCATAAAACCATGCGTACTTTCAAATAAGCGCTCTGTTTCACCCATTGTACAGTTTACTGTTCGAATTAGTGTGTTGCTCCAATTAATCATAATAATTCACAAACAAAAATATGGTGACCGCTCACGATATATTCCATAATTCCATACTAGTATTATAAATACGTCTGTCTGTAGGTTTGTTATACTTTCTTAATTAACCTTCTGTACCTGGCTCTGGGATTGAGCTGGTTAGAGATCCAGGGTCAAACTTAGAAATCTTATATCTTAATTTGAACATGCAGAGCTGCGCGGGTCAGCTAGTCTTAATATAGTTTGTATTTTTTTCTTATTGTATTTTATTTTATGGTTAGAGGTCAGCCTCATGTCAAAGTTGTTTAAGCCGACGGAATAGCCTGCAACATGGCTCAACGACTATTTATCTAATTAACAGCAACCGGGACAGACAATTTACGTGCCTTTGAAACCACACTAGAGACACTCAAATCAAATCCCATTAAGCGATCACCCATCTAAGCAAAACTATGAACGCCTTAGTTTGTTTAGTAAAAGTCGCTTTTCTTTCGCGGTTTTCATAATGTAGTAGTATGTATATTTTCTATTTTATAATGCATATAGTTTATTTGATGTGTTTACATTGTAAAGTTAAGCACATACGATTTAGCTAACGATATATGTTGACGGTGATGCTTTGCATTTTTTCTATTCAATCGCGCATGACTGTTCATTTTGTTTACGTATCTATCCATCAATAATTACATAGACTTACTAACATAATAGAGACATGACAATAGTCATGCACACCGACAGATTGTTAAGAAATTACTGAACCGATGGTAATGTTACCTAGCTGGCTGATGCTAAAAGCATGATTTCTCAAATTAATTCATGATTTTACTAAATAAATATTACACATACACGTAACAATTAACAAATTACGCGTAAGTTTGTGACGCGTATTTTTTACTCTTTCACGCATTACGGAATGAGTCTTGATAAACCTTAGTAATTCTGTATTTTATGTATAAGAATAACACATTGGCTATAGCAATATAGTCCACTCGGACAGAATCACGGATACGAGATTACGTATCGATTAAGTTATTTAAAACAATTTATGAACCTAAAAAAGTGTATTATCATTACCCGAAGCTTCTACGCGGTCCGATTAACTAATGATACAACCAATCTTCTATGGTCTGTTAATTACGGCTAATCATCGATATAAATTGTATACTATATGATCTGTATGCATTCTTGGATCAACCAAGAGAAACACGGTCAAATTACGGTGAACACTTTTAAAATGCAAAATAGAATATACTTCATTAATTTTTTCATAGACGCTCTATCAGCTGCGCTCACCGATCGGTAAACGATCTGTGAGTATGGAAAACCTTGGCGTGGTCTTCGCATAGATGGGTGACTGCATAGTGGTATTTGAATTGAACGTCTCAGGGGATCGTAAAAAGTCAATTAAAGTAACAGTCAGTTGGCCATGTTAAAGGCTTGACACTTAATCATACGATAATATAAATAATTATAATTTATTGATTTAATTAAATCAATCTTGTATGGCGAGGACTTAAACCACTGACACATAGTGCAACTAGTCTCGAGTCAAGAATCGAGTTTACAACATTTAAATCCACTGTAAAATATTTGTGAATAGCCAAACGCTTTGTTAATTTAACAAACCGTTTCGCTATCGTACCACATCCACAAGAAAATTAATCTTTTGCTAACAATCGTTTTCGTAATGACTATACCAGATGTAGTTGTTAAAGTAAGCAATTTTCAACCAGTATAAACAATAGTAATTAGAGTGAACGGTGCAAAAAATATTCAATACATAATATCATCGTAAATATAATATAAAGTAATGTAAAATGTTTACGGTTATAAACAAGAATTACGGCGAGAATTTATTATGTTCATATGGAATTTACGACGCAAAATGATCACACACTCAAAAGCATATGAGTGAATTTGTAAAACAATATACCTGAGTATATAAGCCTCAAGAGATCTTGCATAATATTTGTGTTAAATGTAATGCTAGCTATGATGGATTTGCTTGCTTGCGTTTTGATGATATAGATAAAAAGATACATTGCCCGTCAAACATGCCTGCTATATACCTACTATTTGTGTACCAAATTTTGTACATATCGTTTCAACCGTCTCTGCATATTTAAGTAACTAAAACGCCTATTCTATTTATTTAACGAAATACGGGTTAAACGTTTAAACATTACACAGTTTTCCTAAAATAAACCCAATAAACTAAAATATCACTCTAATACCTATACTACTTTCTCAGAAAACAGTTTCAATACATCTAAAACCCTTTACAAAACCTACGTCTCTAATTCACAAACCCGCAATACTCCAGATTTATTCAATTTACTCGCCTCTATACCGAGAAACGGGGTTTGACGTTTGACCCGACGTTTATATTTTATCGATAAAACGGATTTAGGTAAAGGACATCCCTAAATCTAATTTGAATAACAAGTGTCGGTTTCAATTATGAAAATATGATTTTTCCAGATAAATTGTAGCTTTAGTTAATTTGACGTTTGTTGATTTATAAGGAATTGGGTAGACAGTTATTGTTGATATTGTAATGTGAATTCCTGGAATTACACTTTATTATTTATTTTTGTAACAATGAACAGTGTAATATCAAGATTTTGGAGATAACCCATACAGTAATCTGAATATGAAAACTACATATATCAGTGAATTAATCTAGAATAGAAGTAACATTTTATTTTCATAAAAACTTTGCATTACTTTCACTGATATCTACTATTTATGTATACTATTATGTATATAAAAATATGAAAAGAGGTAAAAATACATCGTATCTCCCATGACTTGAATTCATTTCCGTCGGTTTCGTAGTAAATGATCAAGCAAGAGTCAAAATTATTCAAGCTATTTGAACTGAACGAATAAGTAGGATGGGTTAAATTTATATGCATAAGTAGTCCACAGCTTAATAATTAAACTATACGACCACTCATAGTTTCGAAGAATGGGATGCCTTGTATACTCCTAAGCCCCGCCCTTACAATAAAAATTAGCATCGTCAAATGGTCATGTTCATAATATATTCCATAACCATATTCCATTCAGTAACAAAATGTCCGCCCCTTTCTACTTTTCTATTGGTTGAATCAATTTGGTAGTTATACGTGACCGGATTATATTTAGAAATTGTTATTTTATTGGTAGTTTTAACAACAAATAATTGATTAGTAATGCAGGTAATAAGTGAGTAGAGTTTGGTAAACTATAGTTATAATCAAGTAGTCGCAAGTTAATGAAGTCGTCGCAAATTAGAGGCCCTTTTTATTTCAATAATATAGAATTACAACTTAACTGTCCTTTGTAATTCCGGAAGCCATAAAATCATTTCATACGCATGTTATGATAAGTGTAGTCAGTAGCCGCATATTAGATATTTACTTACATAATTTAAGAACAGAAAATCTTGACATAAGATAATTAATGTATAAAAACAGGCAGCAGGCCTGCCTACATTACCAAAAGACAATAAAAAATTGCATTTAATAAGCTCTTAGTATCTAACTAGAAAATGTAACTACTCTCCTCATAAATTAGTCTCACGTCTTTCTTCAGACTTTTCTACATATTATCATAACGGTAAAATTAAGGCGATATTTGAAATTCAATGTGATTCACCACAAATAAAATGTTAATAAAAGCTCAAAGTATTCTCACCATGTGTAATATGAGCAGAACTCCTATAGTAAAGCCTCTTCGCAGCCGCATCCTGATCTGTAAATAAAAGAAAAATAGGTCAGCGGCATTTCAAAACCACCACATATCGTTTTTTTCGTATTGTAGCACAACTATAACATTGCTCGAAGATGATAAGTGAAAAAGAAAGAATGAGAAATACACCTTTGTCGAAACGTGGATATACGTATTAGAATACTATATGGTAGAATACTTCCATTGTAACTACATAAATGGCGAACTATTTATATGTGTGTATAAGGGGCAAGCCTATTACAAATTGACAAACCCCAGGTTACTATCGAGAATGTTCCATATAAAGCCACATTGTTTTAGCAAAAGGCATCTGAATGCTTAAAATATTCGCAGATTATTTTGCGGTCAAACAAATTCAATACAGCCAGCCGCCGTTTTTTGCGACCCAACGTGAATTTAATAAACAAACACCTTTCACACAAAACCACATGTCGTAAAATAAGTAAATCGAAACGTTTTTTCACAAATTGATTTAGGTTTTTGTGAAAATTGAATTCGCAAACATTTTGTGTAAACTGACTTAACTGTCGCCAAAGTTTTCAGTGTGATTAAGTTTTATTAGGACCTAAAATGTCTTGTTTACCTTGTACTCTAATATAATTAAATGTTGAAGTTCATGATAAGTTGTTTAATGTGAAAACGAAACCACCATATAATATAATTTAGATCAAAATAACGACCAAAGAACTAGAGCGTTATATTGATATCAATTTGAATAATTATGAGCCATTAACCTTACATCTAAAAATTTTATTTGTAAAAATCACCTCAAAAATTTAAAAACTCGTACAAGAAACTGACAAATGCAAAACTCAACTCTAATTAAACACCTCAGTCATACTCATAAGACAAACAGAAAATTTACGATGCCTTCACGGTTCACAATCATATCGTTACCTTCCACAATGTAATACATACACCAGTACTATAGTTCAGTGTTACTTGTTCCCAGTGATCAACAGACTCCCATAATGAACCTACTTTGTCTGCCGGTACAGTTTCCAAGTGCATGTAGGACGGAATCCGGTGCAGTATTGTCATTCTTTACCCACGACTGTTTCTTAGAGAATGTTTTAGTATTTGAGACGGTTATGTCTGACTGTGACATGTACAATAAAATATCTGAGTAGGTCGGTTATCTTCAGACGGTTTTTAGAATCGTTTGTGACAATTTAAGATTCTCAAAGTAAGAATCCAATGCCAATTAGAAAAATGCAGAATTTTTTAAATTAGGAGGAACCATGATATTATAGAACACTCGTTAACACCAAGATATTATATTCTACCTAAATCATCTGAAATACATGGATAAGGCCAATGACGATGACTATACGTAAAATGCAGACTTTTGAAATAACGTAAAGGTTAGCTGCTTGAATATTCACCCACCTTAAGTTGACTTCCAGACTTAAACATCTTTGGCACCAAGTTAAAGCCTAACAACTTATTCAAGCAGCAGAAAAGAAATGTCTTACAAGAAAACCCTCTTGTGTACACTAGAAAAGTGTAGTAAGTAAATCTTTGCGTAAGAGAAAACGGGCTCTAAAAGGCGCTTATTTACTCAAGTCTTGAAGATTCAAACAGTTTTTAGGTTCACCGCGAATGGTAAACGTTAAAGGCAAATTGAAAAAGTTTCCAGAGTAATTTGGCAATTTCAAAACATGTTATGGACTCAGAGGACGAGGCTTGAGGAAAACAAGAAAGCATTCAAAGCTTAAAAGGCCAAAATAAAAGGGAAATTTCAATAATGAACTTCTTGAAACAAAAGCAATTTTAATTGAATGGCCAATTTTGGTTGAAGTAATGAATCTGAAAGATTGATACTCCAGTCTAAGACGAACGTTATAAATTAGAACGAAGTTTCATGTTTCATTAGCCTTGTTACTTGTTGAATTAAATCAAGACATCTAACTTGGAGACAACTTTTTGCTCTATACCATAATATATTCATATAAAAAGCAAAACGAACGATGTATCCACTATGCAGTACATTGCTGATATTTTCATAACTTTACTCGTCATTATTTTAGAAAAGAAACAATGTACAGAATAACTGGTTGTCAACTGAGATACACAATAGCCTCTCAGATACGCTTATTGCTGTCTCACACTAGGCATTATACCTACTAGGCGGTCTCGTAAACTTCTACTCCGTTGGTAGGTACCATTTCTATTAGTTTACACTCACGACATAAAAAATGCCATTAAACTAAGTTAACGACACTGCAAACCCATTAATCTTACGATAATTGTTTTAGCGGTATTCTCAAAGCGGGTTCACATACCACAAGCATGAATAACTTTCATTATTACAATAATACCATTAATTCTTCACAATATATGTGGCAATGAGAAAGTAAAGCCACACCGCATCGTCATGGTGGTTTAATTACAAACGGGGGTGAGCACAGATAATAAGATTTCACACTTTTACACACCTACGTGGTTAAGAGAAAATTTTAATGGTTTCTTTTAAATATGTTTTAAATTGTTAGCTTTCGTGTATATAAAGAAGATGAAAACTTCAGACGTAGCATACTATGGTATGGTAAAAACTTATATTTATAGTTAGTCCACAACACTATCTTAAATTGGAATATGTACTTAATAACAGCGACCCATCTGAAACGCATATAGAGGGAAATGGAAGTTTTTCACGTTCCTATTTTTTGCAGAAACTAGTTATCATTCACATATCTAAGGAATACATCTATGCATAATTACACCAACAAGAAATATACAGTAAGTTCGGACTACTTTGATCTCATACTTATAGAAAAAGCTAAAAGCGGGCTTAAAATAAAAAGTATACACAAAACTGAAGCGAAACGTAGCAATAATCACAAGAATATTACGAATACTGAGGTAATATTCGGTAAAAGACATTAACGTACTCATGAAACGTAATTACGTTTTTGTTCAACATACTTTGAACGTGTGACCTTCATATATTTCTGGATTAAATTCAAATAGCCGAGTATCAACGAAATCTCAAATTTAAGTCAAGCTTGTATCATGTTGTCTTCGTCATTTAAGCGAGTACTACAGCGATAGAAATACTTCAAAACAAATTCGCAACAAATTGATAACCTCCTCCTCTTTTGTAGTCGGTTAAGTATGTGAGTATTGTACGAGTATTCGGTTGGAAGGCATTTAATATGTGAGATTCAGAAGCCTAGACGGAGGTCTTCAAGTGAATAATACACGTACCGTATTATTGACCCTAGTCGCATCGCAACGTAGTTGACTCTCGAGCACAATAGAGTATGGCAGCTTGGTCGAGCTTTAGGGATAGGATTTATTTATGATGAAGTTTGTATTAGGTTAAGCATAGCATTTACCAGTGACAATATTAGATGAAACCAGCCAATAATGTGGTGAGAATTTCTTGTCGAAATCGTGTGCCCTGCCTCGCTATATAAATACCGCACCCTAACAATATTACAATCGGAATAAAAAATGACGATCACGTATATTACATCAAAATTCCTTACGAACACAAAAGCCTCAGTATTTGCATTCGTAATGATGTTTTTTCGCTGTGTCCATAAATCAAACATAAGTGGATCCTTATCACGGCATCAATCTGCGTTCTTTCGATTGCTGACGTTTGAAACATGTACATTTTAAATAATGAACCACCTCCCATTAGAAATTGTGGTTCAAGGGTGAACGGGTCAACCAGCCTTACCGATCGAATCGCAAAAGGAATTTACCCACTTATTTCCCTTTTGCTTCACTAAAAAGGGAAAGTTTGTATTAAGTTGGCAGTAGAACGGCATGTCGGAATGCAATTTTGTTGCCGTCTTTGTCTGCGCTATCTCGAGCATGTGAAGGAAGCGTGTATCTTTAATTGTTTCCTAAAAGGTTCTCGTTTCCCGAATGCAATATCGTAGCTTTTTATGAATGTAATGCCTTACATATTATTTCCTTTATGTTTTTACTGAGCGTGTGAAGACTTTTGTTTTCGTTTCCCATTCATCCTTTCACGGTTTTATGTTCCATCTCTTTTCTCCATGTACAAACAATAGTTATCGAATTCGCCGATCGGTGTTTGCGTTGCTTATTGACACAGCGGATGAAAGCTCAATATTGGAGTGCAAACTTGCAAAATAATTGCCTAGACCGCCGAATCTCGAACAACTCATTTAGCACTTTAATAAAAACAAAACACCGGGCGGCCGCTTAATTGGCGGGAGCCGTCGCGAAAGTAAAGACGTGGGCACACCGCACCACTTTAATCACCGAATTTTGGGCGTTCCCGCTGAACAAGTTGGTTTTCGGGGCAAGTGGGCCGTGGGAGCACCGGGAGAAAGTACCACAGCACATATACCGGAACTCTTTGTACATACTACTTTAGAGTTTTTGCGGTGCATTTTCGCTTGTAAAATATGCGGTCGCGGTGCGTCCATTGTATAATTACTGGGTGCGGTGGGCCCTCGGCAAAGTTTTATTGCACCTCGGGTGATCAGCACGAAAAGCATCGCGGTCCGGCCCCCGTTTTATTTGCAGATTAACAATTAATAAAATGATTCATTATTTTTATGGTTACACGGACGTTACGGGTCATTCTCGCTTTAAGGTGTGCCGATAAAGTATAATTTTAATGTCCCATGATGATACTGTGTTTCGCGAGCTCGGAATTAAATTTGAATGTTATGACGTGTGTTTATACACGGGTTAATTAATACATAATTACTTGAATGTAAATGCTACCTTAGAGACTCATTTACTAACTCCGCCGTACTGAGTGCAAGCTTTTATATGTTACTCTTGCGCGATGCTTTTACCTATACATGATATTAAAAAATAATACAGTTTTGAATAAGTAAAACCTATAACTACTTGTGATTTAACTAGTTTAAGAAATTAATTAACCTGTTTAAAAATCGATTAACGAACTTTTCTTCGTTTTGAATAAGTACCAGGCCAGCATCTATAAATAAACTCAATAACAGTTTACCAGTTCAAACGAGAACCGAAAAGTGAAACCGAAATTCCATTTCATCTCAGTACCGACATTTCTAACCAAATCAATTTCATAACCGGTCCAGTCTACCGAACTGTTTCATTACTATCAATTAATGGTTGTACCCACCATAAAACGAGCTATTAAATCATGCAACGTACTTTTAAAACCTCCATCTACTTATTAGTACGTGATAAGTAATTTATAATCTCAAGTTAAATATTGAGTAAAGAAACCACTTTTCCCATGGATAGGAAACTGAATGTATGGTTAGCGTAAATTCCTTTAGATTTATGATTATACTCTACTTAAGTGACAGTAAATGGGCAGTGGTAGCAAGTGGTATAAGCATATGCTTCCCACGCAAGAAGTTGAGGGTTGAAAATCTAAATAGTAAGTAGCAGTAGTTACTCGAGTAATAAAAATCATCACTTGTTTTGACGGTAAATGGAAACATCGTAAGGACCCTTTTCATACCTTTAAGGTTTTTAAGCGGTTGTTGAAGACATAGGTAAAAGGTTCCCACATTGTCAGCTTAAGTACTCCACCTTCAAGGCCTATACCCTCTTACACAGGGTAGACTTGTGTCAAGCACTGAGGCATAAAATGGATGTAACTATCGAAATTGTTTTAGTCGTAGTAGAATAACAGTAATATAGATCTCCTACTCACACATTTCTGAATACTTTTCTTATAAGTGTAAATGAGCGCATAATTTTGGCCGTTATTAACCGTTACGGCAGATTGTTTCAGCTTATATTAACCATTCTAATACAACCTCTTGCATTAGCAAGTCAAACATAACCAAGGTGTTAACATGAGAACTCTTCGCGGTTACAAGGTATAATTCCTAGCGACTGAATAGCAACAAACGAGCTAATAACATAGTCGTATGATCTACGCGTGCTTCGAGCAATTATGACAACAGCCTACGTTTATCTTACTCGTAGAGTTATGTTGTCACGCCTTGGAGTTAAAGAAAGATGTTAGAGAATGAATTCGAATTCGATTGTATCAAATAGTGTTTTTAAAATATGTATGTTATTTTTAAAATAGCAACAGTCGTAAATTTGTTTCTTTCGGATATCAACACACTATGTAAATTATTGTAAATAACCTAGATGGTAGTACTGGAGTAAAATTTTCGTAGTTATTAATTTAGGGTTAGTATTAAAAAAAAATCATTATGATTTATTTAGTATATGCGACTGTATTCTTTTTTCCGACCACGATTACCTAAAATCGTAGTAGGTACATCCTTTAAATAATTCTAAGGCCACAAATACCAAAAATCTCAGTGCATTCTAATATTCCAAGGTTGCCTTTATAGAGTTATATACATATAATTAAGGAAATTGGAAGATTTAAAACACTTCCATGTGATAAGTCATTACAACGCGCGTGGCATTACATCTGCGCCGCAGTGTTGATCTCACGACTCACGCGCACCCACCTCTTACTTTCACTGGCTTGACACGATTAGCCCGGGCCCTTCAATTTATTATATGAAATATTTCGTGTATTATACAGATACGAGAGAAATAGATTTTACACCTAGTTTATCAGAGTGTGGGACGATAATGTTTATATGGTACATGGTAGAGTATTGCGTTACTTAGAAAACGTTGGTACCATTGAATTACGAGTACGATGCCTGCTTGAATGGTTGATAAATTTATATTTGAATTGATAGCAATCAAATACGAACTAACCAAGAATTAACTGCATAGTGTTGTATTAATTGTTCAAATGTGAGAGTTGTGCCAAAATCAAATTTAACTAATCATGATATTTGATACTTTGATATCATAGCTAGCAGCTGCGGTAGAATCAAGTTATGAATACACCAATTCTATCATATAAGATATCAATCATACTCGTGGATGAAATATATATCTGTTAAAATATTTCGTTATTGAACTATTCGATTAAAAGCAGAAGTCTTTACCATATAGTTAAAAGTCTAGTTAATAGAGGCTCCGTTTATAGTATATTTTATATTTATTGATTTAACTTTTCATTGTGAAGTTTGTCAATAAGCTATTTGAAAGTGCTACTGTAACGCAAGAAACGTCTACATGTCACGACAACTCTCGAACTTAAAAAGAACATAGAAGAAGCTCATTAATTGTTGCCAGTGACAGTTTGTCACGTCTCGAGTGACAAATGTCGATGAGAACGTTGTCTCTCTCGTCGTGACAAAGAATCACGTGTTTCGTGATACTATTCTCTATATTGATTGGTGTAAGACAATAGATAAAAAATGTACGGTAAAAAGAATGAAAATATGACTTTATGTATTAGACAGTGCCTATAAGTAATCAATTTAATTAATAAATTGAAAACACACAAATGTATGCTTGCATAATAAGTCTTTAAACATACTATTGCACTCTCAATACTACTAATTATATATCAGTTATAGCCTTCTTTGGAAAAATCTATCGTACATAAGTAAGCTTTCATCGCTAATCATATTGCTTCGTCACTTAATAAGAGTCAAACGATACAAGAAAATGTCAGCACAAATGTCCGTACTTTATTCCAATCTTCGTAAACAAAACCAAAGGCATATTGATTTCATCGAAAGCTCCAATACAAATATTTGTTTCTTACTAAAGTGTACTACAGAAGAGAGCCAAAGAGCTATGCTAACAAATTAAACGCTCATTGCCTCAGAGAGGTCTAGACGACAAATATTATCAACAAGTAAATGATGCGCCTTGACGAATAGTGTTTGACTCGAGCAACTAAAGTTGAGTATTCAATATAAATATTATACTGTCCGAAAGTTGCTGAATTATAAAGTTTTAAATGAGAATATAAGTTTATTAAAGGTTTTAAAGACCATACAATTTTATTCCTTGTATTCAAGAGGGCAGACTAGTGCATCTTTTCTACCATAAAATTTGATTGACAAAAAAGGACAAAACATACATTTGATAACGATGTCTTTATAAAGCTTTTCATCGGAATTCGTGTTTAAGTAGCGTATTACATAGATTATGATGTTATACTTTAGAGCTAACCTACCCCCATCTACACAAGGCTTGACATTGTGTGTGTATTGTATTATAAACGGCGTAACATTCAGAAATAATAAACAAATATACTCGATTTCGGCTAAACCTAACAAACTTTATTCAGTCACTAAAGTAAACAGTATCAGTGCCTATCGTTAGATCTGCGAGCGTTGACCTGCGCTCGCGCCAATGAAACTGAAAGTATATCGCGACAATGTACACAAAGTTTGTACCTACTATATTTTATTATCTACGTAATTACTGTCACTGGAAGCTTAGAGTTCTAGTTCATTTTAATGCGAAGTTCAATGACCGCGTGATGATTATGCTTCTTTGAAGGTCTAGGGACAGTTTGTATTGATAACACAATCAACGCATTACAATTTTTGACAGATTCACTATACTGATATCTGTAATTTTTTTGATAAACAGTTTCCCAGCTTACTGAAGTTCACTCATAATGTAATATTGGCCCTAACACGCTAAAAGTGAATCAAATATTTGTAAATTAATTTGTTTTAGTTTCAGTTTTTGTTGTGATGTGACGTTCTACTATGTAAACATTGGACGACAAAAATAGATTTTCTCGCTTTTATATATTTGCGAATCCGATATCGTTAGTACGTTACGAGCTTTCGGTTGCTATTGAAAAGGAATTACTTATTTCTTGTCAATAACACTCCGGTTCAACGAACAAGTTACAAACAAATAAATATACTTAAAATGCGATTGCCACAATTTAATACCAATCCTTTCTAGAGGGAGTTGGTAAATTTTTCAAGGCATTATATTCTCTTGATTAAGTGTGTAAGTACTATATCACTGTGACATAGCCTAACAAAACTCAATTTATTCGTTCTAAGTGAATATTCATAACTTTACAAAGAGATCCTGATGATGAGGGTAAAACCAACGTGTCAACTTTATTAATTACATTTCCTCTGATATAAGTAAGTTCATTCTAATTCACTTACAACGTTCTTCTTTTGGGTTCCTAACATTCCTTCAAAAATTACCCAGGAATGTGGCATCTTACGTACAACAAGGAAATAAACTCAAGTGATTTTTTAAACACACAACACTCGAAAGTCTTTGTTTACACTTTCTCTGAAGCTGTCACTTCTAGGATTTTGGACTCTCCGATGTCAACTTGTCATAAACAACTTAGAAAGAGATAGCCATATATGGACATCACACGTGTGACAAGGACAGTTACGTTTCAGCGATACAATTTCGGCGCGGTCAACGACACTTGATACTTTTGCTTTCGCCAAAGCTTTTACTGTTAATATCGTGTTGAATTAATTGGTGTGTTAGCTTGGAGACGATAAAAGCTAAATTACGTTATAAAAGAAGATAAATATCAATATTGACGAACGTGCCTAAGAAACTCTTTTAACTATTAGACGCTCGAGTCACTGAATATATTTGTTGTAGTAAAAGTATTCGCTAGTCGGTATGCAAAATAAAGAAAGGAATTTTACGCGTCATTTTACTTTACGAAAATGTTTATCAAACGGTTTAGACGTTTTACTAATTGACTTTTGTGATCCTGTTGAACTCGTTAAAATTAAATATTTGAAAGAGCTTCGTTGTAATAATAGCTGGCTTCAAACCCAATATATGTTTGTGAAATTTTCCCAAGAATTTATATATGGATGGAATCTCTACATTCAGACATTCTGGCGTACAGATATTATATTTCACGCAAATCAATTGTGGTTCTTGATGTATTTCAGATACGTTGTATCTTCAATTCAATTGCACACGAATGCAACTTCTTACTTATCAAGTCAAGAAACAATTATAATAATTAAATACAACAATCCCTATTGATATGACGTTCACATGGCTTCCTAGGAAATGTTGACAGTTAGAGTTAATTACCGTTCACAATGAGGCACCCAGTTGTCTGGGAACTCGTGTCTCTGGATCGTAAACCCCGATGCGAGACCCGGTGGCCCACTTCGAACACTGTTAGGCCTTAGAATATGCGATAAAAACATCTCGAACACATACCAGCAAACGTGTTGAGTAGATATGGGGAATTGATACATTTTGATAAACGTGACTGGATTGTAACTTGAAGTATTCGTGTTTTATATTTTACGGTCATTTTCAATAATCTATCTTTAGTTATGGATATTATACAATACGAGTAGTCTACTCCAAAATCCTAAGAACATTGGGAAATTGAATTGAAAACTATCATTAATTGTTCTTAGGGACCATATACGCTTCATGCGTCCAAATAACTGTATTAGTTAAGTAAAATAAAATAGAAAACAATTATATCTTGCACGTTTCATTACAAACTCTATCAAATGTTTATTTTAAATGTTAAGTAGAATTCAGCTGACAACCAACTCCCATTCAGCAAAGCTGTCGTTGTTCTAGTCATAAACGGGGCTATGAATACAGACAGATTCCTAAAATATTTACCCGTCACCTCTAAAGCTCACCTAGAAGCTTCAACAAACTAATCAACTTGATATACGTCTCTACATCGACTTTTTAATTGACCTTTCAAACTAAAATTTATTTTCACATATTTATGTACAGTTATGTGATCAATCACAATCATAAAACTGTTGTATATTTTGCATAATTTTATTCAAACAAGTTTTCTCAAAATAGCGTTTACAAAAGTGTGTCCAATAAACTGTTATCTGTAGAATTTATTAATTACTTTGTATCAGCGATTTTGTCCATTACATCGTAACTGGACCTTACGCGGCACCTTCGGACCCTATCGGTTTAATTACCGCTCTCGGCTTGCACAGTTAATGGATATCAACAGAAATTAATTAAGCCCAAAACAGATACTGACCGTAACAAATTCAACCAAACGTATAATTACTATGTAACGCGAGTACGAAATAAATCATACAATCGACTTTTAGTGAAGGTAAGTAAGAGTAGTCAAAAACGAAAGTAGAATCGATCTAGAATCGACAGTGCCGAAACATCGGAGTCGGATTGTGGTCAGTCGGTCGGTAACTTTCACCGGCGACTAATTAGCGATACCCAGTATCGATGTTTACAAGACCACCGCGGCGAATACCGATATCGATATTACGCACCTTATCTATCGACGGATGACGTTCCATCTCATTTAGGAATTTAAGCTGTAGAGATAGTGTAACTAGAAAATATGATGCCTACGCAACGTTATGATTGATTACTGTTTGAGTTACTATAGACTGAACAAAACGTTTAATGATCTGCCAGACTTATTAATAAAGATAATAAGATTGAAAACTAATCTGTATAATTCAAACTCTAAATAAAATTTAAAATTCAAATTAAAACACACCCTGAATCTTCGAGTTCAATATACAAGTACACTAAGTAGGATTGATAATAAAAAAATATAATATCATAAGGAAAATTGTACCGTAATATCGATATGACTTACAAAACAGTTGATCGTCGCATCACTATCAAAAGCTCACCGATGACCGGCGCGTACGCACGCGAGCCCGCCTTTAATCAATTGGGCGGGCACACCAAAGATGTATTACGATACATACATTATGTAGTTATGATCAAGCCTTCACTTAAATATTTAATGCCTCGATATTTTGTTAAAGAGTGACAAAATAAAATGTTTTATGGCGATAAGTGAGAGGCAACTTTGTAAGAAAGTTTTTGATTCAGGAAATTAAAGTAAAAAAAAACATTTTAAGTACATTAAGAAACAATACTTTTTGGCAAGGATTTCTTTGCTAAAGTACCACACAACCTTTACAACATTAGAAGGACATAACACAAAATAACACGACTACTTTACACCTAAGAATAAAGTAATATATTTATCAAACAATTTCAGAAGTGTATGTCTAATGCTTCATAAAATTCGTTCAAGTAAATAAAGTAGGCATACAAATCCCTACTACACAAAAAGGTTGACAGGGGCATATTATCGTATGACAAACAGTCGAGCCGCAGACGTTACCGTGTCTACTGTCATCATTTATCCACAGGGCAAAGGGCCTTACAAACAGAAGAATATATGTATTTAATTCATTTTGTACGCCCAACGTAATGGGCCGAATTAATTTTCGAGTCTGATGTTTTATTTTTCATCTGTTTCCGAATGGAAATAAATTTTAGATGGTTACTTTAGCTGTTGTATTCAATTAAAAAGCTGAGAAATGTTTTTAGTACGGGATTGTTTTGTTTTTAACAAAAACTTCCAATTTCAGGAATGTGAATACACCCAAACTATTTACTAAAGCTTTGTTCGTTAACAGTTGGCAACAAAATAACTCACTGACGAAAATCACGTCTCATTTTACTTGAACACAACGAAGATAACTACTAAAACATTCATGAATAATTGCTCACTGAACACAATGTTTACTATGTTCCCAAACAATCGCTATTCAGAGGAAAACACTTATTAAGTATGGCTAAAATTGAATACTTGCATGAACAGTGCATCGTTTGTTAATGCCAATTAAACGCTGAGCTCAATAGCTTTCCCCAACGACAATTCCCATGCACTGTAGTGTAAAAAGAATACGTCGCTTTTTCAAAGATTCGTGCATCGAGAAACTCGATTATTTTAATTTGACGATCTTCAAGTTAACGCGTGATAGTTTGTAGAAAGTGAGTGTAGAGTATTGGTTTAATCAACGACTTTTTATTTAGTTTTCTCGATTTTTGTGTATTCAACAATATAGAGATTTTCTGATTGTCTATTTTACCTTTTAATATTCATATTCACATCGTAAATTGCGAAATGTACAGCCGTAAGCTTATGGAATTATTTACATACTTTCTATTTTCTATCGTATGTTTAATATTTCCCTCTTAAATACCTTTCTCGGGATATTAGTCTTTAATTTAATATCATTTATTAAAACAAGCTTTCTAGCGTATACTAGTCAAGTTTTCTGAAATCATCAAAAGTAATATAAATGTCCCAAAAGACGGCGATCCAAACGCATCGATCATTAAAAAAGCCAATTTAAAAAGAAAACGATACCAAATTTAAAATATAAACAAAAAACTTGACAATGACATGGGCAAAGGACGCCGAAATGTCAGTGAGCAAATTATAACACTTTCGCTGTCATTGGACGTGAGCCGTCGCGGTCGAAACAGTCGCTATACTCGGAACCTGTTTTGTAACAGTTCCGGCTGCACGATTGTCCTTTCAATCACTGATGTAACTGAGTTAGTTAACAATGATATTCGATGACGTTGTTTACTCGATGGTAATGTAACGAACCACGCAGTAGCTCGATTCTCTACTACTATCGACTACCGGCAACCGGCTAGTCATCGCCTCTAACGTCTGATCAGCGCCTCTAACGGGCGTCATAGGGACTATTTTGGTGATACATTTCAAATATCAAACTTTCGATACTCGGCAGTACTGACTGTAGAGAATTGCGCTACAGTAGCTACTCGTTATTTTCATATTTTTTATACAATGTTCAACATTATCTAGACACGATAATTATATGAAAATAGTATTTACGTTAACACACATTTTAACGTATTAACAACATGCAATCTAAAATACAATTAACAGTTTTCACATAAGTAAAAGATGGCATGCTTAGCACACATTCATAGTTTAGAGATTGCAAACTAATATATAATCTCGTCAAGTAAATTCCTTAGTAAATAAGTAGGTAAATGAAAGGTGGAACTAACTCAAACATTCAATACCTGTCAACTGTCAACGTTTTTGACACACAATCGCTACAGCTATCTATTCTATGAGATTTTTTATCGATATAATATCGTTAAAGTTTATCGATGTAAGTGTATTCGATGTTTGATTAACACTATTCCGCTCTAATTAACTCCAGTGATGTGTGGTGACATTCAAATGATTGATATTAAAACTTTTCAAATCTAGTGTTGGGTATCTTAATTAGTTAGGACTTTTTCCTTAAAGATTTTCGAGTCAACAAAAAACTAAAACCGTCTAGGTTTTAGTTTTTTCAGGTAAATAAAAGATGATTTATAAAAGGCTTTATTGTATAGAGGCTTTTTTTCAAAAGTAGATTATTCGACTAGTTTTTGTTGTATTAGGATTGTAACCTGAATATTACGTTACTAAGCGTTCTCAATAGAAAAACTGGCTTAAAAAACAAGATTAGAAGAAGCTACTTTTTAAATCGAGTTTATTTAAATGTATCATAACATTTAATTTTAATACCTGCTTATTCTGATTGTATTGAAAAGATTGCTCATGAGGTCTAAGGTTCATCTCCTGGGTCGGGCAAAGTACTTTTGATTTTTACTAATTTGTTTCTCAAAACTAGCGTCCTAGTTTAGTCTCGGCAATAGGCTCAATTCAACATGGGACTACTTACTATTGTTAGTGGCTAAACTTCGATGTATTACCCGGATTGTCTACACCTTTAAGTATATTAGGCATGATATTATATATTATATTTAATACTTTTTCACAGAATCGTAATGTAAACATACTAAACTAATGGTTAGAGTGCCATTAGTAAGTTAGTGCTGATAATTATAAGCAAACGTTTCCGAAGACGACATCATTAGCAGCAGCATAAAGTTTACACCGGGATGCCGCCGCAAGTTTAATTAGAAACAAATATAGGGATCTCTATCGAACATAAAATGTATTTTTATAGGTTTACTATCTGTACATAAAACTTATAACTTTGTGACGATACCTTTTACCCCGTGAATTCTATTCACACGGACGAATTTGGGAACAAAGGGCGAGATATTTTTTAGAATAAAAACAAAGAGATATAGTTATATCAGCCTTCTAGCAGCATCTAGCCTTTCTTCCTACTATGCTGAAGTCGACTGCCAGTCTCATCGGATGCAGCTGAATACCAGTATTTTACGTGGAGCGACTGCCTATCGGACCCCCACAACCCAGTTACTTGGTTTAAATCAAATACATTTTAACATTCAAAAACCGTTTCTCGATTGTCATAAGAATTTTATTCCGGAACAAAATTATACGATCAACTTCTGAACAGAAGATCGCAAAAATAACAAGATGTGTTATTTTTCACACACACATATATATGTAAATGATTGTAATAAATCGGACGTTGCCTATAAACACAATCTATTAACACAGATATTATTAACTCATGTGTATAATGTTGACCCGAGACTCGCTTGAACTTTCTCTATACTGGTTCCAATCCACTATCTAGCTTTGTAGGTACGTCTTCATTTTACTACATTATTTTTGTTGAGCAGTGAAAATATTTATATTGAAAGACTCTCTTTTGCTCGCTTCTTCACCCTCGTATAGAATAATCCGGGATAAAAAATATCCTTTATGTTAGATCAAGATATAAACTATCTATGCATTAAAATTTATCAAAATCCGTTGAGTAGTTTTGGCGTTGAAGAGTATCAAACTTACACACAAACATCAACTTCAAAAACTTTCGCATTTATAATATTAGTAGGACGGGTAATGAATAGTTTTTAAAGATACTTATGGCCTGAGGCTTGAATAACGCTGACTCATGAGACTATGTGAGAAATTATAATTAAGTTTATAATATAGGAAGCGATAATTGTTAATTGTTATATGTAGGTGGATAATAGCTCAACTTTACTAAGATGTCTGAAGACATAATCTGAGATAAGCAAAGCCACTTACTTTAAGTTTAATGCATGATTTGTTCCACATACTACTTTCATCATAACTTATTATTATAGTCGAAAAAACAAGGTATTTTTATCAACATTTAAAACACCTCTTAATTACAGATCGAGGCTTATATAGAGCTGGTAAGTCTCTAATAAAACAATAAAGGCTCAAAAGCAAAGCTTACTTATTTGTGTTCATTAATTTTGAATACAAAACGATCTACAAACACAAATTAAATCTATTCAAAGTTAATATCATTCCGAGGGCAAGCACCTATTAGTATTAATGCCCATTGTAACGTCGAACTTTATTCTACAAATTGCTTTATTTGCTGCGAACAATAATAATTGTTCTTGTAAGCTTGCGAAAACATAACGAACGAATTTACAAAACTTAATTGTCTGTTTTGTAGATCATCGATATACATCTCGCTACACTACTTTCCATTTTACAACTAACAAATATTGTTGTACAAAGGTATTCCCAGCATTAAATAGAAATTAATTTGTTGCATGTTCCCACGGTTGGGCAAAAACTGTGTTACGTTTGTCGTTAGCGTGTAGACGAAACTTTTACTAGAGCGTTTCTCCATAATCGGATTAGTTTCGGGACTAGAGTTATATAAAATGTATAATAGTGTTTTTATTGAACAGCTTTTTCATAGATCCCTTTATAAATGGAGTTGTTTGTATGTCGAGATGTGATTGAAGTTGAATGTAAGTAGAGAATATTTAGTAAAACTTTTTAAAGCGAGAGATATTTTGAGAAAATATAAGTTTGTTCCACAGAGACGAATTCGAAGCTTTTGTGCGTAATATTTTAATTCGATGGATAGACCATACTCAGAAAGCTCAATTGAATTTTAACTACTAGTTAAACTAAACTATTTCGTTGATGTCTAAACTCAACTGGCTCTGCAGCATAAAGGACTTTGTAATATTAAAGATATTTCTTAGACCGCACAAACCATATTTATTTGAATAATAATATAATCCCTTAAAGTTAACGACAATACAACGATTCGATACATCAAATTGCATTTACACTCGGTCAATCTAATCGACAGAAAATCGAGACGTTCACGGATAATCGACTAAATTATTCTTAGAGATGTGCATCGCAGGAAATGTAAGTCTTTACATAACGATGTTATAAAAGTCGGATAAAAGGTATTCGACTAATTTGGTTTTAACTAGAGAAAGTGCGGGTTACCGGAATTTAATGGACTCAAACATGTTAATAGGTTTTAGTTTATGGGATGTAGACTATGTAGTGAATGAATGGCTGCCGTGTCACGGGTTTGCTCCAGAGTACCTATATTATAATGTTTATCTCTTCTTCTTATTGTTAATGATGCTCTAAGGACAACGTGTTCTGGATGTTTTGCTCCATCTAAGACGAGAGTAAATACTCGCATACTGACCTATTAATTACGACAATATAGCGTAAAATCGGTAAGTATTTTCGACTTATTTGATTGAAACTTTATTCTATTTTTTCCTAGTAGAAGTAGTGTAATATAATACATGACAAGTAATAAAAAAGTGTGATTCTAGATTCTACGATATATGAAACAAGCCGTCAACAGAACCACAATCGTTACTCAAAGATACATAAATACCAATTAATCTGTATCTAAACGGTGAAAGTACGGACGGACGAAACAAAAACAGATGGGTCGGTAAACGGAGATGAGTTTCACCTATTAACGTACGATTAAACAGCGATTAAACGAATGCCAAGTACGAAGGCTTCCTGTTACTTAATTAGAACCTTAATATAATTATGTTGTTGACGATACCTGAGTTTTAAAGATTGTGAGATAATAGTAAAGGATTTCTTGGTATGTGCATTTGTTATGAGAACTTTTTTCGAGTAATCTTGCTCATTATACTGAGTTAAAGTATCTTGAAGGTGTATGTAAGTATGTGTGGGAATAATTCTTGTTAAGAATTTAAAGGTAGCATGTAATAACGCGTCGGTAAATTATATTACTGAAGTAACTGATTCTTAACATAAAGAGCGGTCTCTGAGGTTACTAAAGGATATTATTACCAGATCTACTCAGATAATAGATACTATTCCACGATATCTAACCATCCCGAAATAACGCAGTTTCCGGGAGAACGGAATCTCTTTGACAAATGGAAATCCATGCGGGTTTAGCTCGGGCTAAAGCCACTCGTACTGTATGGAAGATGCGACCAAAATTACTAGTATACTTGAAATTTCAGACTAGAATTCCTTCTATATTAAAATGTTCTTGTACATTTAGTAGCCCTAAACGACCGATGTGATTCAACAGCTACTTTACAAATTGTATTTTGAAGTCTTTTGTACTTTTTTCAAAGCTTTACGTAAGTTGAATTTGATATCTGAAATTTTAATTTTAAAAACCTCAACAAAAGAAATTTCTAAAACAGGCACAACACGTCAACCTTGGCCTTGAATAAAAGTTAAAGTAGATTATCAAAAAATGTTGGCAGTCAGCAGTGGCGTTAACTATAATACTGTTCTCCGTACTTAGTAACAGAACCAAAGAATAAGAAATAAAAAATATCTCACAGTTATTCAGAGAACCACATAATCAACTCATAATTATTTCATTAAACAAGATTAAAGGGCGTCTCATAACCTCTTTCCCTTCACTCGACTCGTATTCTTTTTCACGTACACTTTCAGCCGCTGACATTTTGAAAACTACTTTCTCCATTAAAATATATAGCAATATTATTTAATAACCCATTGTTCTGACATGTCAATACTAACGATTGTCCCATAAGAGTAAAGCTCGTCATTGTCAAGTGAAATGTCTGTTATGGGAAAATTATACATGTGCCGTATTTTATTTAAATTAGTTGTGAAGTTTACATTAAAAGAAGTTCTCAGTCAATTATTGTTGGAAAACATTATGTTAATGGTCTATACAAGAGATTTAATAAATGTGGACTGCATAAGATTTTATTATTGCCTCTTACTTTCTGGAAATTGTGGCACTAGAAAAAAATAATAAAGACTGAATAAAAAAAATAGAAGTGACTACAAATTGTATCGTGATGGATAAAATATTAAGTAGGTAACTACTTATTAAAATTTAATTCTCTCTTGACATTTGAATCAAGTCCTCAGTTTTAAAATTAAAATTAGACTGTAGACTAAGTGGTCATTTAAAAGTTGACCCAATCAAAGTCCATTCCATATATTATAATAATATTATTGTATAAGTAACTCTAACATTCAGTGCCATAATGACGTCACAAAGCGTCATCTTTTGCACCCCACTGTTTCTTTTCTAACCGAATACGCACAATTGAAAAGCAATTCGTCACAATCGTTTAACGTAATCGATTGAATAAGATCAATCGTTCGGTGAACAAATGCACAACCGATTGCTCTGTGAAATTAACCGTGTCATTGTAGGTCGACATCTGATTACCTGTATTGTAGAGTAAACGTTTGGAGATCGCTACTTGTATTATATTGTTGAGTATTTTGTTGTAAAGTGACGTCATACATGGTATTATTTTAATAGTCGTCTTTTGACAGCGAATTTCGTATTATAGGTGGGACAAAGTGCATTTTGAGCATTCCGTGTCTATAAATTATAAAACGTTGTTTTTTGAATAGATAATTTTCTAACGAATATGTGTACATCAGGATTCTATAAATAATAGTATGTATTACCAAGCGGCGGAAAAAAGTAAATAATATTAATAATAGGTTTTAAATCCTTTTTCTCCAATTCTTTGAAATATGTTGCCTTCCAGAAGTACCAATTAATATTCCCAGTCAAAACACTCTCTAAAATCTTCTCAGGAATTCGATATAATACATAGTTACCTTCAGTTTCCATGGAGATCGTGCCCTTCGAACTTACTGAGAAAGGTCCGTAGGGTTATAGTGAAAGTTTTGTTATTGTGTACCGGATCGACACAAAATACTTGTTTATGAAATATCAAATGTACGCCCGGAACTTTGACTAACTAGATCAGGGGCTCCCAACATTTCCGTAACGAGAAACTATTATATAATAATTTGTATAGTGGTAGACCATCGAAAACCTTACTATAACTCTTATGACCATAATATCATGGACCAACAAATTTTGTTGCATTGATGTTATTATGGAATTGGTTTGTATCCAGGATATTGGTGCATTTGTGAAAAGTGCTTGCAAAATGTTTTATTTGTCAGCAGAGAGATTTACTAGGTCCTCCTGTTGTTACTTTTGTAAACTAAAGGTTGAGAATCACTGAAATGGAGCAAAACTTAATAAGAACGAGATTGTTGTACCCCTTGGGAGTTTAGCTTTATGATTTTTTTATTATATTATTCGTATTTTCGTTATGGGATTTCAGGCAAGTGCAAGTAAACTGATTTTTTATTAAGTAATTTTCTTGAATTATTGATAAGCGATCCCAATACTCTAAAATCAACATTTTTCTTGCGGCTACAGGCTTATTGAGACTCTAATTAAAATCCTTCTTACTTATCTTAAAATTCTATAAATCTCGGTATATTTTTCTATATACCTTCGTTATTAAGTCTTCAAAGGTCTAATAATTTGGTAAAAAAGCACCTCATTATTTCCTTTCAACGAAGAAATTTGATCCCGTAGGCGTTTTTATACCGGCGTCGAAAATCTGGAGGATCTCATATATTTTAATAATGACTACTTACTTCAAGCTTGGAGCTTTATATTATGGAAATACGTATGACTCGGAAAATTTAGGCTTCTTTTTCTTCCGCTAATACAAAATAAATCTAGATTCCTGTTTAATCAAAGAAAAAGCGTACAAAATGGCATCATCTAACATCATCATTATAATTAAGTTTAAGAAAATTATACGCTTTCCACGTTACACAATTATCAATTAATCTATTAATTACTCAATATTCTTTAAGAAAGTACTTTTTGTATAATTTCTTAAGGTAAGCTTTCATCTTCAACGCTAAACGGTCTAAATTCGCCCACATTAAACAACTCTATTCACACATGATCTAGTTTAGCATAACTCTATCCAAAATTTACTTATTCAGCCGAAAAATTTAAAGTAAAACCATTAATTTTTCAAACAAAAGTAAATGTGTTTACCGACAAAAGAACGGAAGCAGTTAGCCAAACGGTTAGTGGTCCATTGTCAAGGTCGCCTGCTCGCGATCAAGCGTTTACGCAATGCGCCTGCGCCGGTAACTGAACGCAACTTTACCGTACTATTGTGACTTTATTAGAACGAATTTTGTATTATTTAGCATTTTTAAAGAAATTTTGCATTTGTTGACTTCATTAAATTAAATATAACTTTAATCAAGTTTAAGTTTTTTTTTAATAAAATTGTTTTTTACTATTTTTTAATTGTAATTATGATAAGATGCTACGTTCAGTCTAATTGAGCTTTGCTTTACTTTTGTCTAGGTCATTCTAATACGAATGCGTTATCTTTTTATTCTTAAATATTTAAGTCGCATCCTTACTTTCCAAACAACATTTTACCATAAATTATTTAAATACGGTAACCCAAATACATAATATTCAGATCAATAAAACTTAAAAATATTTTTTATAAAAAAACAACACGCAATTTTTTAAAGGTACCTTATATCCATCGCCCTGCAAAAATACAATCATGAACACACTTTCTTATAAAATAATATGCAATGTACAGTCGTTGACGGAAGCGCGAGGGCGGGCGGCACCTAACTGGCCCACATCGTCGATCCGCTCTGAATACCCCACAGTTCCGCACCACACTGTACCGGCTGTACCGACGTACAGATGAGCACATCAATGTAATTTGACTTAATTTACACTATCATATTGTTGTCTATAATTGAGTACAATTCGCTTCCAAATAAGAGTTTTCAAAAACATTTGATGATCGTCTGATAGACGATAATCAAGTTGTAAATGTACGCCAATGTACTATTACTCTCACACATGTCATTACACTGTCCGTGATAAACTTGTCTCATGAATATTCAATGAATATAGACGGTAACAGTAGTAATAAGAAATCACATAACACATGTCAATACAAAAAATACAAATCATACAATATTAATTACCAGTTAATTAATGGCATACATTATGATAAGCGAACATACCGTAATTCCTCGAACACGAACGAACAAAACAGGCCAAAAGTCAAGCAATGTTCCAAGCACAACACAGTTCGCACACAAAAAAGAACGTTCCACAGATTTGAATTTTCAGAAAAAGAAAAAGTATGACGTCCACGTGCGCCGGCGACGCGTGTTTCGAACGAGCGCGGCTGCGCTCGCGTCTCTCACAGTGACAAGTGGATACTGCGCAGGTGCAAAGCCAACCTCCCTCTAACAAGGTCGCGCCCCCCTCTCTTCTCACCCATTTCACCCGGAGAAAGTCTGCCTACATACATACCAAATTTTCGAACCGATTGAGCTGACTGAATTAACTTTGTACCGATGATGAATGAAACGTGTGTAAGGTCATCGTGTGGGTTCGCTTTATCTTGGAACTATTCCCACTATTTCGTTGCTTCAGTGTTACAGCATTCGACTTGTACTGAAGATGAGCTGTGTGGATTGGATTAGAGCCTTCTTTTGAAACAGGTTCTACAAAGTTATCTCGAAAGACTATAGAAGAATGAACGAGAGTTACCTATAGAATAAATTCCGTCCTATTTTACTTGTATTCGTATTTTATGCAAAAATTTGGTGATGCATATTAATAAAACGTAGTGGGTACATTACGTTTTCACTTATCTACCCATGTTACATCCTATACTCATTTCACAAACAACAAGGTTTATGAATTTTTAACACCTAATATTTCTGTCAGTCGCGTGTATATTGATTTTAAGCTCAAGTCAAATAATACATAAAAGATCAAAAAAATACGTTCTGCAATTTAGAAAATGTTTGATCCCTACTTCATCCCGTCTTAAACGTCTTACTGGGTAAGAGGTCGGAAATGACACCCATTGCGTCAAATCACGCCTCTGAGTCAGCAACCCGACGTTTTCAACGAATGTTTTTGGACCAGAGACATTTTCCAAACAGTATTTTCATGTAAGCGAAAGAGCCAATTCCCGGAGTAATAAATGAGTAGTGCTTATGCTTGATGAGCATTTATCAAGCCAATGCAATTAGAGTGGAAGGTAGTAACAAGTGGTCAAATATAATAAGTGATAATTTTTTATTAACTTAAACCAGCTGCAGGTGAAAAGATCCTTTTATGAGTGATTATTATAATTTCATTCATGTAAATTATGTAGCATCGCGGTGATAAAAGCGCTAACAGCAGCGCTGGGGGAGTGAAACGTTGTATAGGTTGCTTGGTCCTTGATTTTAGGCTGTGTATGTGAAAACATAAGCGTTATAAATTCATGAGCGCATGACTTTTCCACTAAAAGTAGAAGCCAAGAGATCAGTAGCCGGACTATGTAAACATTTACTACTAAATATCAGCCAACAATTGCGTAAGTTAATTAATAACTAAAGCATTTTTTTTTATCTTAGAACTTAATTTCTCATTCACCGGAAAAGTACATAGAATATTCCAGAATGTATTCATTATCTTCTACTTATAATTTTCTCTTACGATAATAAAATAATCCGTTGCTAATAATTTCATGACCTCACAAGATAACTTATATGACAGGCAGGCAGTATCAAGCTTTTATTTATAATTGCTAGATCATATTTTAGTATTAAATGGTTTAGAAATTGTAAATGAAGATATTTCCATGTAGTGATCGACGCCGAGTGAAAAGTACGGAGATGAGAAAAATATGTATACGGTGTCATATTTTCAAACTCGTCTTCGATAATGAAAACTAAAATGTAGTGACTAGTGTTTGTCATTTAAGCTTTTGTTCAAGATCTGTTTTATAAGAGAATTTCCAATGGAATTTTAAAGTAGTGCTAGTAGCACTATAAACAGTTATAGTAGTAATATATATATATAGTTTTAATGCTCTTATTTTTCTTGCTCTTCTTCTTGTCTTAGATTAACTATTATTTTTTGTGGTTTTGTAACATATCTTTATTAAACTTTATTGGGTGATATAATCGCTAAGCGATTAAACACGTTAAATTAATTAAAAAAAATATATAGAGAATTTGTTTGTATTCTCCTCTTCATACTTTATAATTGTAACTAAAAAAGGTGACACTTACTTTTCCTCTACGCTGGGCACGTGCAATGCATATCTGGGTAAATCTTTTAGTATCAGTTTGAACAACAAAGATCAATTTTATATTATTAACTGTGAATTATATCTGAGAAAAGAAATCATTAGCGCCCTTAGCCTCTTCCGTAGGAATTTCGTATTCAATTCGATTTTCAATGTCAAACTCGGTGATCTGAGTGTAGGAGGTCTCGTTATATTTTCTTATTCTAACAGCTGATCAGCAAGTTATAATTGTATAAGACTAGAGTGCCTTTATCAGATCAAAATGAAATGAATGAATGAAATACTCTTTATTGTACTTGTATAAATAAAATAAAAAAAGAAGATACAAGAAAAATAATAGACATGGATAAAAATAAAAACAAAATAAAATTAAGATGGTAGTACAATTGGCGGCCTTATCGCACAGTGGCAATCTCTTCCGGGCAACCATTGGATGGAGAGATTAATGAGAATGAAATGAGAGAGGGCAGTTCATAAGAGTGTTAGGAAAATATATTAATTAAACGTAAATAATTACATATATATAAAAGTGGAATATATGTATAAATATATAAAAGATACATAAATAATATTAAAAATACATACCAAATACATATATACATTAAATAAATAGTTAGTTGTGTAGCGATAGGTAGTGTTCCTTGACAAGTTTTTTAAAGATGGGCAGGGATTGAGCGCGTCGTATAGATACTGGTAGTGCATTCCACAATCGTACAGCTTCTACAGAAAATGATTTATCGAGAAATCTTGTGGAATGCACCGGCATCTTCAATCTTAAGTTTTCCGATTTCCAAAAGTGCAGTTTTGCAAGCACGAAGTTAGTTCTTTATTCTTTACTAAGTTTGCTGTTAAAGGCAATTAGAGTTCAAACTTTTATTATAATAGACGACCGTGCAAACTTCATTTTTCTATAAACTTGGCAATCTTTTTAACATTGTTGTTTTGTGTGCTTGGAAGAAAAATGTCGCAAAGTAAACGTAAAATGAAATGATGTGATAATTATTATTTTATTATTATATGTGATGGGCTTCGTAGCGCAGGGGTTCGTCGTCGGGTGGTGATGAAATATTGTTTCGGGTCTATTGTACTACGTTTCCGTGGTTTGTTTGTTTGTAAAAGTAAATGCCGCGATAATAAAATAATCAATAGTGAGAGACTGGTTTTTGTAATAAGAATAATTTACTACATTGACACGTCAAAATAAAAAGCTTCAGTTTAAGATTGAGATACTTTACTTCCTACAAGAATATTATACATCAAACAAAAGTAGTGGAAATGTTTCAGAGATTTATTTGGATTTCAATACTTTCAGAATGTATAATATCTGAATCTAGACTGGAATACAGACTACAGTAATCTAACTGTCTTATCGCCTGCAGTGTCTAATTCAATAAACGTAGGGACTAAAGGGCGGGCTGAGTCACAAGACTTTCTTGCAATAATTCATAAGTAAATTATTACTCCGTAGATTTATACCGAAGTGAAATCACGACTATAAATCGACAAAAAACAAAAACTGTAATTAGACTTGAAATAAATTTCCAGTGATGAATCCGCGGATTGGAGGGGACTTACAATTAAGCGCGAAAGGATTTGATAAACTAGTTAGTGATAAATTTCGGTTTTTGGAGTGGCTCAATATTTTAAAATCATAAGTATGATGCTTCGGCACCCAACGGACGTTTTTAATTACTTAGGAGCAGACGTCTTTCCTCTACAATACCTTCTTTTTTCATAATCACCTGCATATGCTTCTTGTTCTGTTCTATAACATATGCGCAGCAGCTTGATGCGGTATTCAGACACACATGTAAGATTCTTAAATGACGTATACTATTCTTGACCGACACAACTCATATACGAAGGAAATAAACAGGGACACATTGAGGAAGGTCTTACACTATCAATTTGCTTATTGTCAATCAAATGTTAGAGTAATAACCAAATAATTACTGCTCTCTTTTCTACAATCGTGAGCGAGCTGACCCCAACATTGTACCATCATCCAAACCTCTTATTGCTTTTACAATTAGCGTAGTATTACTCACGCGGCTAGATAACAATCATTTAATTCGCAATCATATTCATAACATAATGAGTTCATTGACACACAATACTATTTAAAAGACAGATCGACCCAGATCTCTGACAAGTGAATTATTAAAAACAAGTCATTGCCGATTTGTTCCGAAAACGCCCGAACAATGCCGAATGTATTTTAATGACCCTATAATCACTATTGAGAGGTGTTGCCAACAAAAAATGTTTTTATCGGCTGCTCAAAGGGTTGCCAGTATCAGTTGACTGGTGAATAAATTAAGATGTATTGATAAGTTCTGTATTCAAATAACTCATACAGTGCTATTTCTTTATCCGATGTGTGATCGGCTTCTTATAAAATGATTGATGGAGATTGTGTATCTTAATTTGTGTTTCTTTTGCAATATCGTAAATATTTACATTTGGTTACAATGTCCATACATTCTTATTTTTTTTTTCCACCACGAGTTTTGTTATTTTTTTCTGCATCCCAACAAAAAAATGTCTCTTTACATTCTTTTAAAGGCAGACTTTATCTTCATATTCCTCAAAATAACAATCCTGATATTTTAACGAATGCTGAATAATGCACTTATAATAAATTAAATAAATTTAATTCATTAATGTCCCACTACTTGGTAATACTCTCCTCCCGGAATGAGGGATGGGTTAGGCCTTGAGTCCACCACACTAGCTAAGTGAGGTTTGATAATGGCAAGCTTGTTCCAATTTGTATTAGATTAGTTTCACTAGTAGTCCAATGTCTGGCAATATTCTCGCTCCTATTACCTGGGACTCACACTGTAAACTTCAGTGTATGTTCATGTATATATATAAGTATGTATTTAGAAGTATATAAGTATGTTTATCAGTTATTTTATTACCATGGTATGCTTAATAAGGTCTGCTTAGTTTGGAATCAAATGACCGTGTGCGAGTTGTCCAATGATATTCATTAATTTTATTATTATTTATACACTTCAGTCTACACAACTTCGGGTAAAACAGGCATGACGTTATGTATCTCTAACGTCTAATAAACAACTTATTCCAATCTTTCACGCTCAGCTGCAGCAGCCTACATCATCATATGATCTATTAATATGATTACATCCAATAATCCTTCGCTACAAAAGGCTCTATCTATCAAGCTGACAACTAGACACATTCACAATCACTGTGACGGACTGCAGTGTAATCAACATTCAATCTAGCCGGTAGTCATTCATATAGTCAGATTATTTGATACTTTATATCACCTGGTTGATATCGAGATATTTATTATGCTAGTTAGTAAATCGTATAACATATTTGTTGAGAACGTTAAGAGAGAAAGTTAAAGATTAAGGGCTTGTTTTGTTGTGTTGTGTATATGATAACATAATAAACAATGATTACAGTGATATTTTAGAAAATAACCGAACTAAACACTAAAGTAATTTGGGATGACCATAATCGAACCGCTGAATGCGACTTATTTTTTGCAGGAGAACTCAATCGAATAAAAATGAAAACCAAACCGAAAGGTCGGGAATGTCGAAAAGTAATAACGCATACTGCAATAACTACAACACAAGATATTTAAAAAAAAATATTTTTCTTAACCTGGGAATCTTTACCTAAAACTTGTAACCTGCAGTTACATTCTCTATTGCTTGCACCACAGAGGCAGTCAGACAGCCATAGTAACCTCCATATTTAGAAAATTATGTTAATCTCTGAGTTATAAATAAACGCGTGCCACTCTTTTGTTGGGTTTATCTATATTTGGATGATATTATGCAGGAATGTGTCACCCAAATTGGACAATGGTTATTAGATACTGAATCATTTTTACATTATGCTTGTATAAATATTGATAGGGTTCATATATTTCACTAATGATGAGTTTATGAATATGGATAGATGATTTTAAATAGAATGTTAATTCGACGAGAATTATGATGGAGTTAGTTTTAATTTTTAATCTGCCATAATTTAAGTTTTTAATTGGTGTATGAATATTTAATCATAAATATAATATTTTACTACGCTATTTAACTACTGACTTATTAATTTTGATTTTGTTTACAAGCACATTTGATTTATTATGACCTTAACTAAAAATTAAAATATAACTTTTAGGCAAAGCCAGGCCGTCATCCAATGCTACCAAAATGCAGCATTTCAATTCCTTCCCGAATCACAGTAAGCGTTATTTAAAGCTTCGTACACACAAATAATGTACAAGGCGAACTTAATGCCTGAGACATTATTTCTTCGTCTACGCATCTTATGCAGCATTTAATTTTTAAAAGTATGTATATATGTATGTATATATTTTAATATGAAAAAAGCCTATGTTTGTATCAACTATGTCCATAATATTCATCGAAATGATGCAACGATTTAGTCGTGAAAGCTTAGGCTTCCAGATTGATTGCGTTCGTGCTAACGTACAGACAGACACAATCAATCTGTCATATCTTCTGCAGGCAATATTGAAGTACGTATTTAATACTTATTGTTTTATTTAGCAATTTACATTTTGTTAGATAAAAATCTAATTTATAGAAGATTGACACCGTAATTATCTTCTCATTTTCATTCGTATCACAAATACCAACATACTCTATCTAATAATAAATGAGTAAACGTTGAACACATTGACGCACAATACTAAGAATAGCTCAAAGGTCAAAGGACTGCCCGTACAACACTTTCACCGAGATTCCCAGCCTTCACGCTTGTAATATACTGGGTGATAATCTAACATTCGTACTGTATCTAGGAGATAGTCGATATCATATCTATGGCAGGTGGGAATGGAAGTGAAATTAGCTCTTTACGAATACATAAGTTGTAGAGAACAAACTTGGTTTATTGTCTACTCTAAAATTAATGATAGTAGATTTTTTATTTGTTAAAGAAAGAACAGACAACGGAATACATGCAATAAAAAAAGATTAAATTTTGAGTAATATATTGTATTATATGATGAGCGATACCAAACTCTGGATATTCGAATGCCACAATGCTCTTTTTTGTCTTTAATTAACATGTTCTTAAATATAATACAGAAATGAAAAACATTCGAAAATAGTTTCAAATTGTTATTCGGAGTATAAAGTCTTATAATCTCAGAATACAAATATGTAGTTGTTGGATACCTATTAAGAAGAGCATATCGAAGATTGAAAAAAAAGTTGACAGCATTTTAGATTTCGTCACTTACAAAAATCTATTCAACTACTAGAAACCAACATAACCCACATAATATTACTTAACAGCATCACATCTCGCTATCAGCGCAGTTTCATTGAGTAGCAACAATCCAACAATGACTGACAATTGTGGAACATTGCATTCACAGCTACGAAGCGATGCTATAACACCGTTCCATTGCGTGTTATTGACAGATCGTATAATAGCGCGCTAGCTTTTTGTGGACATGTTACATTTATTGAGTTGGAAAATAAAAGTGTGGATAAATGGTAAACGGCAATAGACTGCCCCACTATTATATGGAACTAATAGTGGAATTTGCGAAACGTAAGTGTATTTCATACACCACTGCCTGAATCCTCGGGTATAACACACGTGATATTATGTATGTAAGGGCTAATGTAGCTTACCATCACTTTTTATATAAATGAAGTCCCCTTGGTACGTCCGTCGGTCTGTACGCGATAAACTCGTGATCTACATAACGGATTTTCTTCTTAATCGTTGAGTTTACGGGAAAGTTAAAGAAATATTTAATTGAAAAATAAGCTTTAAATTCAGGTGAAGACGGGGCAGGCCGTTAGACCTTGGCTATTAGTTAAAATCAGAATATTATCAAAGATAAAGAGAAATTTGATGAACGTGAAAATCAAAAGATTTATAAAATTATAACATTAAGTAGGAGCTCGTGGCTTAGTTAACAACAGCCGCGCGGATCGATCTCTGAGGTTAAGTCATGCTTGCCGAGGTTGATTTGTGGATGGGTGACCATCTTGTACATATCGAGTTCCTCCGTGTTTCGGAAGGCACGTTAAATTGTGGGTCCCGGCTGTCATTTTCGAAGATCTTTGACAGTCGTTAACAGTAGTCAGAAGCTTGAAAGTCTGACAACCAGTCTTACCGAAGGGTATCGTGTTATCCCAGGTAACTGGGTTGCGGAGGTCAGATAGGCAGTCGCTCCATGTAAAACACTGATATTCAGCTGCATCCGGTGAGACTGGAAGCCGACTCCAACATAGCTTGGAAAAAAGGCTAAGCTGAAGCTGATATATATATAAACGGTTGGAAAAAAGGCGAAATTGCTGAAACTACTAGATATAATTATTTAAATTAAATGAGTCTAATTCTGATCTGCAAAACTCTAACTTTCAAAGAGAACTTATTCAAGAGACCTTTAAGGAACATCTAAAATATAGCCAATTGAATCAACCTACTTCTATAATGCGAATAAAATGGCATGCCTATTTATCTAGCTCTACATACTTAGTATTACTATTGACCACGACGACTCACTTATTTCAATACTCGTATAACAATGTCTCCGCGAAAGCATTGTTCAAGTTCAAACGAATATACTAGAAAGTATACAGGATGATTTACTTAATGCTAGTGACGAAGACGCTGTATGTAGGCCGGGGCGGACCACCCGTCGTATAAAATATGCGTTATAACAGAACTTGGTACTACACAGTATTGAAGACTAATCGAGTTTAGCAGAAACAAGCAGCAAAAAATGTTTTGGAGCATTCGTTTTGCTTGATATAAGGCGGACTTTGGTAGGCCTTTGAAATATTGTAAGATTTTAAACACACAGTGATAAAGATACAAAAGAGTTTGTTTATTTAAAGAATTGTTTACGCAATGTGGTGATAGCCACTGACTGCAAATTGAATCGATCGAATCGATTTAAAAGATTTTCTTTTGGTATTTTTTACAAAGATTTAGCGGTAGCATACGTTTTAAAACACACATGGTAAATTGCAATGATATACGAATAAAGTAGGTATAACAATAAAATTTGAAAAATTCTAAAGCCACTGCCTCCGCTTCTGGAAAAACAGTTATGAAATTATGCAAAAAAATAGGCAACAAAGTCTGTTCATAATCACCAGCAAAAAATACACCGCCAAAAGCTTTGTATATTTCGCTCAAAGTTAAGTTAAACAAGCATTAAATTAAAATGTAAATTTTTACTCCGCCACTGGCCACAAAGGAAACATTATGGCCAGAAAAAATAGATATTCATAAATTCGCGCCAAATTTATATTCAGAACTTGCAACTTCTAACATTAAAACCAGCTATAAAGCATTCATCTAGAAACTTTGATAACTTTAATCCAATTAATGTTATGGAACAATGATGAATTAATATTAATTTAAAGAGATGAGAAAATGAATTGTGAATGGATTGTGCTTTTACTACAATTGGAAATGATATTTTAGATAAGGATTGGTAGAAAAAAAAACCATCAGTAATATGATAAAAGACTTTCGATACAAATCGTGTTTATACAGATTCTTGAAGATTCTAAAAACAAATTAGAATCAAGATTCTCAGTGCCTGTAAATTTTCGTACTCGCAAACACCTCAACAAGTACATTGTGTATCCTTCTTCTTCTTATTCTGTTTTCATATTTTTAAACACAAACCAGGATAAACATATTAACCAATAATCTTTTCCCACCCTTACCATGTTTTTTATTTACAACATCCCAACCACAATACAATAAAAGCGAACTTACACTACTCATTCCACAAAGAACTTGTCGAATCAATCTCAACTGAACAACAAAGAAAATATTTTCCTTATATTTTTATGATTTCCCTTTGGAACGACATAGGTAGAGTTATTTGGTAGGTTTTTATTAAAAGGAGTCAAAGCCGGGTGGGTTCACACGTACAAGCGCGTGATGTGTGCCAACGACTGCCAACTTTGTGATGAGTCAGGATGTTGAGTAAGATATTGAGGTAGACTTTGACGCTAGTCGTAAGTCACTAAGTTTCTAAAGCATGGCTGTAGTGGAATGTACACTTTTCGTGTTGAAGATAAGGTGAATGAGAGAGCGTAAAGGCTAATCTAAAGGTTGAATATACATAAATACGTACAATGAAGATTGTTCGTACGGAACTTATACTACTTGCAAATACAAACATACACTACGGAAACAACGGAACACATACTTACGTAACATTACCCCTTGTTAGTATATAATAATTGAAAAATAGTAACTTAGTAATTTCTTTTGCTACATATTAACACACTTTTATTGAAGTGAGTATTTCGTGATTCTAAATTAAACGAAGTTAATAATAACCGGCCATCTTCTATAACATAAAAGTAAGTAACACCAAAATTCTTCAAAGAATCTGCCTCTACTTTCGCTGATATTACAACACTTTTATAACTACATACCTAGAATAACTACCGCACCTGTTATTACTTTCTTTAAGACAAAAAAACTGCTTGCAAAATACATTCCATCGTAGTATTACGCCTACGACATGCAAATTATTATCAAATATTATCTTACAACGTATTTCACTTTTACACCTCGTGGGTTTCAATGACGATCAACGCTGTACTTGACTTGATCAGTACTTTTTCTACTTAAAATAGTATTTTAAATTAAGTTTTATAAGTGACTTTGTAAAATTTCCCGTGACCAAATTGGAATAAAAAAAATGCTTTGAAAATCATTTTCTTGGTTCCTTGGTTGCTACTATTGCTATGAAAATTATCTGCATGGGATTTTTGATGATAAGTACATGTTATTCCGGGGAAGAGCGTTGGCTACTTTGCGAAAATCCTTCTTTTTCCCACGCAACCATTGGCAAAAACGAGTAACGATTGTTAAAAAAAAAGTTTGATAAATTCGGACTCCGGATTTAGAGATTTTTACAAACAAAGTTTACCTTTTTATGATATTAGCATAGTATTTGTAGTTATTTGAGCACATATTTTTCCCACGTCTTCTTATAAGTACAATATGTACAATATGGACGTCTTAGGACATGTTTTCACCGGATACGGTTTGTTTGACAATCATTTCTTTTCCTCTTTAAGTTAATTTCTAATACACGTTTATGCTGTTCGGAATTTATCAAGGAGTGTGTGCTAGAACTTGCTGAGACTTAAAGTAAGTTTTATTAAGAAATAATTATAAATTCTGATTTTTTAACGCTACAAATAAACAATTTTTGAGAACACCTGAAAAAACGTAACACTGTGATTTAATAGCCTTTTTAAGGGAAGTAAGGTTAAGGATAAACTTATTCCTCGAACACTGCTGCATTTTAAGAAGAAAGAAAGGCACATCATCAGCTTCACAGTCAGGCCTTTATCTATTTTCTTTTAATTATCTTAGTGAAAAGGCCACGAATAAAAGAGCGAACATCTAAAACTATAATATTAAAACGCAACACTTCTATTTCAAAAAGATGTAGGTACATAAGCAACTTTGTACTCAATAAAGCAAGAAAGATCAAAGCTCGGTGATCAAATTTTTTCAAACGCATCAAGAGGAAGTGAAATCTTGGGACGATGTCGGTCGGCAAGGTCACTAGTAGGATGCGCGCAAGTGGGCTGTTGTCACTCACAGACATGCGCGTACGTATACGTCGTGTCACATGTACGTACGATTGAGAATAGTGCGCGCTTTTATATTGTAGATCTTTGAATATTGAGATGGTCTAACAAAAATATTATGTCAGTTTAGTGGACATAAAAAATAATGTCACTTACAATCATAGTACTTTAATACTCGTATACATACAAAATTAGATTCGTGAGTGCATGAAAAAATAATATTCTATGGATTTCTTTGAGCGTTATTAAAAAGTCGGAACAACTTAAAATCTGATATTTCTTTCACCAACGAATTTAGTAGATTCTGGAATTTTACTTCAAAGCTATACAGCAATTGGAAAGTATCTTGTATCTACAGCGAAATCTTCAACTTGATTTTAAAAGACAAGTTTAAAAAAATATTTTATTTCCAAACAAAAATCGCATCCTAAATACTGCACTCGATTTCCTCCAACATGCAATACCCTCGTGAGCGCGTGCTCGGTCGACGCGTCGCGTGCCCGTCGCCCCGGATACAACACATGGTTTCTAGGAGGCTAAGCTATTTATCCTGCGCCCGCGACGCTATCAACTGCTATTACACTTATTTCTTTACTTCGATCGTTATTCACAAATCACTCGGCTCTAATCGCTTCGCGTTTGTGTGTGTAATTTGTTTAAAACAACCCTCGCTCTGTCAATTTGTTTGTAAGTGAAAGAGTTGAACATTTTACGTCTTTCTTACTAAACAAAGAATTCAAAGAAATTTAATCGTACTTAGTTTAACAGTTTATATGTTAAAAGCCTTACGGACAAACCATACAATTTGCAGCATACGTCGCTATACTCCAGACTAGTCCTGGATGAGGAAAGGAAAATTAGTCAATACAACTTTTTGTATGAAAAATTTTGTAAATTGCCCTTTCTAAAATTGCCCAGTCAGTTTCGAGTTTATGAATACCTAAACTCGATTTATTTGGCATTTATTCTATCTTTCAGTCCAGCCTCTACGAACTATGTTGGAGTCGGCTTCCAGTCTCACCGGATGCATCTGAAAGCGACTACCTGTCGGACCTCCACAACTCAGCTTCGTACTCTTTAGCAAGGAGGGTTGCCAGACTTTCAAGCTTCTAACTACTGTTAACGACGGTCAAAGATCTTTGGAAATTATAGCCGGTACCCACAATTAACGTGCCTTTGTGAACTATTTTAGTTTGCCATTATTTAATTATATTTATTAGATAATTTTATAGCAGACATGAGTATGAATAAACGACAGTATCATGATTAATCCAGGCTGTGGCAAATGGGTTTACTATGTTGAACTAAATGTCCACGCAAATTGAAAGGTGTTTAGCAAAATTGATACACGTTCAATTTGTCGTTGATGCTCGGGTTAGATTAATGTTTATAGGTATAGTTTATTACAAGAGTAGCGGTCGTGTGTCATTTAATAGTTTTATATTGATTGTTAGAGAAATTGCGAATTGTCTTCAATCTGCAAATCGGTTTTATTTCTATCTGGGGGCACGGAAGTGCCCCCGCAAGTCGAGCCAAAAAAAGCGGCACGGCCGTAACATCCTTTTCTCGAAGCAATTCGGGCTATTTTTGACACCCCTATAATTTCGTTGTGGATAAAACAAGAAGCCTGGATTTTCAGCAACTAATCAGTCATTGTATAAACACGGTATATTTAAAATTTCAGTCAATTTGAACCAGTCGTTTAAGAATGACAACTTGTTGAAATTTTGAATTTTGTCACTCACTGATTCACTGACTCACTGACTCACTGACTCACCGATCATCAAAAGTCTAAGGTACTTCTAGCAGACTTAGAAGCTTAAAATTTAGAAAACGAATAGGGTTTAGTGTCTTAATCATGGGAAAAATTTAATATTTTCTAATTTCTGTCCAGTTTTCTAAATACACCAACTGCAACAATAACTTTGTAATCCCATATAAATGTATAAGATTACAAGGTTACATTTGCAGTTAATGAATTATTATTACTGTAGAAAATAAAATAAATAGGTGTAAATAGGTACCTACTATATGAGGCATAACGGGAGGGGGTATAGGGTGTATAAGGGTGTTTAGCCCATGAAACTGAACAACATTCCCATAGGAAAATATGTTGAATTATGAAAAAAAAAAACGTCTTTCCATACAAATTGGACTTATGTTCGCTCTACAAAAAGAAGTGAGATGCCATCAAAAACATTCTGTAAAAACCTCAAGTCTCGCCGTAAAAAGTTGTGAGATCTATATAATACCAAGTCGATTAATCTATTTAGTCTCTACTTAAAGGACCTTCTGTCTTAAGTTATTACGTATGTTATTATCATGCCAATTCAAAAAAAATACCTTTAAAACAAATAGATCGACTTGGTCATCGCAAGAAAACACAAATTCGCCATTATTAACATTTCAGGAGCATTAACTTCTCGTCGTGCTGTGTAGTGTGATACATACTAATAATCAAATCCTGCGATGGCCAGGTCGGTCTATTTGTTTAAGAGGTATTTTTTTTAAATTGGCATTATAATAACATACGTAATAACTTAAGACAGAAGGTCCTTTAAGTAGAGACTAAATAGATTAATCGACTTGGTATTATATAGATCTCACAACTTTTTACGGCGAGACTTGAGGTTTTTACAGAATGTTTTTGATGGCATAAACATTATTTTTGGATTCTTTTTACTCCCTTGTAACCTGGTCTTAAATTAAAATGTACTTATTTTCGCAGTCTGGGATAAATATGAAAACGAGGCACATGATACTCTTAAGTCCAACTCACTCCTAGAAGGCAATAAAAAAATATTAATGCCATACAATTGTTTCGTAAGCAAGGAATAGTTTTCTAATAAATTCTTAAAATGTAATTTACTTACAATACTATATCTCATTTTTTTGGTTCTTTCATTCCCTAAAATATTCTATGTACTTTGACTATCCTAATCAATCAATTTAATCTCACTTTCGTGTCACGCAACTCATCAACAAGAAGCTTCCGTGCAAACTGCGGTATTTCAAAGCTTAATTACAAACATTGTTTAACATTACCATAAACCCTTTCATTCTCCTCATCACGCACTATAATTATCGTCAAATTAAAAAGTAATTGTTTTATACACTTTTACTAAGAACGACGGACGTATGCAAATGTTACGGGTGTTGCCAAATCTCTAGTAAATACCGCTGAGATGAAAGTAACACAAATGGATTGTCCACGGTTTAATGGTTTTGATTGAATTCATGCCATATGTTATTGTATAGAGGAAACATCGTATGAAATAATTTTATTTATATCTTGATGCAAGTGCTTACAAAGTCAACCACAGCAGTTGCTCACCCAAATCTTCATAATGACGATTTTCCGCAGACGGTACTATCGAAGATCGGAAACCTGACATTAATATTGTATTGAATTGACTAAACATTTTGTTCCCACGGCTACCTCTAGGGGCGCTGATTGTTATATAATATAATACGATAGTATTAGGAAAGCATCCCCCAGGATTGTTTGAAAGTACAATTTGAATCTGTAGGTTGGTGTTGGTACCAAATAGTTGCGTATAAGCTTGCCGTCTGTTACTCAAGACTGGAAACCCATTCTTTTAAGGATAGAGAAGTAATATTTTGTTAATATCCTTACATTCGTACAAAGTAGATTCTTGTACGGAAAGGCGCAGCACCTCGTAAAGGATTTCCCTTTGATTGTTGTATGTATCATTGCACTAATAGCGCAATTAACACCATTAGCATTGTAACAATAAAAACATGCAAAAATTGCCTATTACAAAGTAACAATGCACGTAAAAAAAATTAAGGAAAAAAATACAGGCCTACGGAATTCAACATATTGTAAGATATATGCATCCAAATGATGTTGGTATTACATTGCTTCCTTTAATGCCTCGGCATTTTGTCGGCTTTAATGAATACGGCACACCTCGCGCTCGCGCATGAGTAAGCACGATTCATTATTAACCTCACACTTACACACTTAGAAAGAAAACATAACAATACAATCGCAAAGTTAACATACATCGCTGCATTTAAACCAACTGAAATTATAACAATCAAATAAATTGCGCGATGGAAATTAAATGACGGAAAATGTATTGATGCTTATTGTGAAATGCTAAACGTTTAGTAAGTGAAAATTGGCGGTAAAACTGTTAATTGATAAAGTTACAAAACGCAAATGTGTTCTGCTTACAATGTTGTTGTATCAATCGAGCATTATGGAGTTAATTAGGAAATGTATGTGTAAATAACAACAGTGCGTAAAGTAGTAAAGCAATAACAAAAAAGGATCGGCGAAATAAAAAACAAAGTGTAGTTAAATGGAATAATTTTGTTATGCAAGTATGTTACCGAAACTTTACTCGGCGCTTTAAATACATACCTATATCTAATAATACTAATATAAACTCGAGTAAAATGGTGAAACCCTTTTAACTTATGCACTTCTCCATTGAAATATTTTCTTTATAAACCGCACAAAGATATTTAGTTGTCTGATAATAAAATCTATTAGTTGAGTACCGTGTTCACACTCACACGTAAGCTTTTGCCAAACTAGTAAACTAGAATGTCCAGAAAATATTGATAATCGCTTATAGTCCAACAACTCAGTAGAGAGCATTGTTGGCTGACGCAGGTACATGAAATACATCGTGACCAACGGTGGCCTGTTAGATAGAGCTTCTATATTTTATAAGTATAAACAGAATTTAAGAGAAAAAGAAAATAAATTATTCTATCACACCAAGGCTGAGAGCCTTGCTTCGCAATCTCTACTAAGTTGTTATAAAGTATATACTCAAAGTCTCTAAACAAGCCTATAAAATATTTTCAAAGCTTCCTGTCAAAGCGTTTATTTTCCAATATCAATTGGTAAAGCGACATGTTAAGTCAGCCATAAAAACAAAGTTATTCGAAGCGATCCGTCAGTGAATCTCCACCTAGGATCCGGTTTATTAACGACGTTGATGTGACCAACTTTTGTTTTAGTACGAACCTCGTGGCCGATATAAAGTGTTAGATGGATATCAGATGCCTTAACTACTAACATATGCGACAAGGTAATTTCAACTCTGGGTTAATGGATTAGAGTTTCATTTCTAATAATAAGTTTCCTCCATCAAATGAAGAGCCAAAGGTACAAGATAAGTAAACTTTCAATCAAGAATAAGTCGTAAGGATTAGGACGAAAGGAGATTTTTCTTTACAAAGTGAGCTTATCTGCAAAGATGTTGGTGAAGTCACAGCATTTGTAAAGATTGAAACAGCCAACACTAACGCAGTGTTATCGTACATGTTTGCGTTTCTGCACAGAGAGGTTAATGTATCCATTGATTCTGCATGAAAATATAGCTTTGTCTAATAGAAATTGAGTAAAACCTTTCGACGTAATGCAATGGAAAATTATTCAGCTTTGAGAACCCCGACGAGGCTGTTCTGAAGAATGGAAAAGCACTAATCTGCTGTTTATGTAAATACTAAAAAAGTGACAAGCGCCATAAAAACAAGATGACCGTAGAATTTCAATTGAAGAGCTTCTAAGATTGTGTTGATAAGAATCGTCGTTGTTAATGTAGAGTTGAAATGAGGCTGAAGTAAGTTGTAACTTGGATGTTACACAAAAAGATGGATGCACCAGTATTTTATTGACGAGCACTCAACCTAAATGTCCAATAGGCGATAAGGTCCGCCTACAGTCAGATGCTGTTCACCCATCCGAATTTCATCATGAACAAAAACTTTACTACTATAGACATAAGGGTCATAATCGTTACTATAGTTGCTTTAAAAAATGTAAGGTCTCCCAAGAGCGACTACTTTCCAACGTGTCAATAAGAGCTTTCGCTATCTGTGACCGAAACGTTGGTTTTGTTTGTTTTGCTTATTTGAACATTCTTTTTTCTGGGCTCCTTTTAATATACGTATGACGCGGTACTTTCGATAGATGTGTTAATTTGTACGTAGCTACTCTCGTAAGGGCATGGTCTAACCACACCCATGCCCGTTCTCCGAAATATCTGAACAATGTTTACACTTTTGGTATAAACGAAAATTTTTGGTGAGATACTACTTTACAATTGTATAATGTTTTAAAACGCAATCTTGTTTTTTAATCTCCAATAACATTATAATAATATATCAACGGCCGTACATCAAAAGGGAAAAATGATAAATCGTTGAAAATTTTCCGTAAGAAGGAAATTAAAGCGGATATTATTCATACATGTAAAAGCGTGTGTCGTATTTGATATGACGTTGATATCTCTTCACGATAAAATACGAATGAATGTTTGTCTTTCCATGAGGTTTTTTACACCTGGATTGACCTGAATCTTTAGACTTCATATTTATAATTATTTAGATTGAATTCTTATATAGACAACATTACTTTTGTAGAGCAGTTAAAGCAGAAAAGAAGCCTAATAATGCGATCAAAGAACAGACCATGATAATTACGATAATGCCCTCAAGGACCGCTCATTCATTGTAAATCTTCCAACAAGACAGATGAGGTGCCTAACGAACGGACACAATGTTCCGACCACAAAAACCTTATAGTCACTTTCATTTCACAGTTCATAAAGCCTATAGCAATAATTAAAAACAATTTTCTCATTCACCAAGCGTCAATATACGAATTAAAATATATAAAGATGTATGGCTATCTGAAATTGAATCAGCATCCAAAGAGCGAAGATAAAAATTTACGACGTTAATTGACATTTAAAATGGAGAGCCGGTCATGATATTCAAGAAGTACGAGTTCGGAGAATGAGACCGAAGGGAAAACTTATGTGGCATCAACTAATAATGGTTGTGTTCTCAAATTAATTAATACAAAGTAAGATGAAGCCGGTGATGAGGTTAAATTACGACGTGAACTGTGTTTATGGCTTTTAGTGGGGACAAATGAAGTGCTAAATGAAGATTAAGTGGCAGGTGCTTGAATAACAAACGATACTTTTTAGGACCACATTGGGACTTTGGTGTCGTTAGAACTGCTTCAATAAAGCCAATAGAGATTTATTTTCCTTAAAGACGATGTGGATTTAGACAAGATTATACGAAGAAAGTTATTTATTCGACTTATGCCGTAATTGTAAATAGCATAGAGGCAACAAAAGGGCATACATAAATCTCGGAGAAGAACGACGAAAAATTAAAGCTGTCGAGCTGTTAATCCATTCAATAGAAACCTTTTACTTTTGTTGAAAAAATGTTAAATATTAACATTTAAACTTGATTCGTACCGCTTGTAATATTTACGGATAATTTTGTAAAAGTTCAAATAACATGACAAGTGAGAATCAAAAGACGCCTAAACATCTGTTCTGTGAGTAGGGCTCACGATAGGGCTGGCAAAAGAGCAGACTTCTACTAGTTTTTAAAATAAAATAATTTGAAAGTAATTCAATCATTCTTTTAGAATGACTGAATTACTTACTTAAAGCGACCTGTAATTAATCGGCTTCAAATGAAGAAGCTGATTCTCAATTTATCTGGATTTTTTTTCTGAAAAAATGCGTTTTCGTGATGCTAATAAAGTGTGATTTTTCTTGAATCGTTGTTTTTGTGGAAGGTTAGAATTATTACTATGCACGATATTCCTTAAACCAGAAGTTACCACATACTTTTAATTATTTTACCTTGAACGACTGTCTATAAAACAAAAGACGATTTAGTAGGAAAAAAACGCTAATTAAATTGTCATGTCATTAGGTTAAATGACTAAATTAAACTTTCATTGCTAACGAACTTTTTGCACCAACTAACAATGTCAAAGGTGATCGTCCAACTTTGTATAAATGATACATTACATTTGCTTGAGAAACTTATTTAATTAATGATGATCAATGTTATTCATCTGACAAGCTTTCTGTTTTTGCCGATATCTGAAGAGTAACAAAGTTGCATGCTGATATGTGTATTTATTTCAAGTGTATTGGTAATGGTGATCGTCACGCGAAGTTGTCATCAATATGTTCAGCACTTGTAATACTCCTTGTATTTACTCGAAGCATCACTTCAAGCATGTAGTGCTTATTTGTGATAAATAATCACGATAACTTACAATCGTCACAAATAAGAAAAATAAGCTATTACTGTCCTTTGCTGGGCGAGGCTGACTACCCGAATTGAGGGAGGAGTAATGCCTTGATTCCACCACGTTGGCCAAGTGCGGTTTGATTATTACATGCTCCCAAGAAATGCGTTCAACAATTTTTAGGCATGCTAGATGTCATCACGTTTTCGTTCACCATAGGAAAATATTCTTACTGTAACGAAATCATTGTTTAGGAAATAATAACCCAATCAAAAAGGAATTGAACCCCTTTTTTTCATTATATTTTAATTAATTATATCAATTCCGATACCAAAATATTATGCGTTGATTATTCGAGCACCTGCATTGCAAGTAAGTAGCGACACAACAACGTAATATAAAAAACTGCATAAAAAAATGTCGTCAGCGGCAACCCTAGTACCTTCGAAGCCGGACAACGCTCGCACTCAACACACTGACACACATTTTTGTACCTGCGCGCAATTTTATTTATTTACACGTATTTAAGCATTCGTCGCTCGTCGCACCACGATTAGCGCTCTCTGATGAATTAGATATCATTCCACATGTTTTGAGATGACTTTTGCTGGCCTCTTCTTTTAATCTTTGTACCGAATGAGGTACCTACTAAGAGGCCGACAAAATGTTGTAGCGTCATTTATTTTATGTAATTTTTAAAATCTCTATTATTATTTTTATAAACCCTGTCTGTGTCACTAATTAGTCATTGAAATAACACGCTACATAGATTTAAGCAACACTTTAAATTGATCTACGTTTGAGTATCCTTACGTAACACAAATAAATAAAAACGTTTCTTCTTATAAAGGAATCATTAGCTAAATAATGGCGTTATATATTTTAAGTATCTACTAATAACAGCATTTATTTTTACTAATAGTTACATACATTTTTAAGTAAAATACTATACCATACTTACTGTGATAGTAATGTCAATGAATAGATCGGTGGTCGGTCGTAGGAATGTGATATTATCAAGTGTAACCGGCAAGGAATTCGAAAGATTCAATTAGCCTATGTTAAAACGCCTCTAGTCTGATATGCTAATGTCCAATAGTGTTATAAACCACCTAAGCGTCTCAATCTAAGAATACTGATCCAATGAAGGTTACTAAGAACTTGTTCTCAGAAACAGTTTTGTCAACGGCATAGATATATCGAGGTTTCTGTGATTTATTTATATTATACTCATAAATATACAGTCTCAGAATATGTATACTACTTTAAGAATTCTGTCTTTCATCTTTGCCTGTCGACTTGGCTAAATTATGCAGTGTTTAGTGCTCCTCATTCCTGTTATAATACATTCATAATTATCATCTATAATAAGACATTTGAAATATGATACATTACGGTTGAATATGATCATCATTTCGTATATAATTAATTAACTTATCAAATTGTCTAAGTAGGAACTTTCGACTATTACGAAATGAGTATCATTGAACTGTTCATTTGAAACTTTAAACTTAATTCACAAAAAGTTTCACCAAAAAGTAGATATCATCCTCACATTACATAAATTATAAATTTCGATTAAGGCTTAAATTCTTAATGTTTATGAGCGATAAACGTTTCTGTACCTACTAATCACGGTGGACGTGCCAACGTGTATATAATCAATAGTTTGTATCGTAAAAATTGCGATCCCATTACACATAACCAGTTTAAAGGTATTCACTACAAAATCATTCACTTTCTCTTAGAAAATCTTACTGCCTATCACATTCTAAAATTGGGTGGTAATCATTATTTTGATTTATTGATTGTGTTACGCTTGCGATCGCAAACCGTTTTTGGATTGGATTTAATCTTGTTATTGATATGAAATTGTACCGAAGCGGAGTTGTACAAATATTGATGCGTGTTTTTGAACTATTAGATGTCTGAGTTATATGTGAATGTTACCCGTTTTGTAAGTAACAAATAGTGTTATTATGTGATAATGTAGAACGCTTGCTAAAAGTGCTTGCTATGACAGCTTTACAGACATTTAAGAAAAAGTTAAGCTTCACTCGAGACAGACATAAAAGACGCATCGTCTTTTCCAAAAACTGCATAACAATTCATTTATTCACTCTTTTGGCTACTATAAATGTAAACTGTCAGTGATATCAATTTACTTTTACCCAGACACATAAAACATCATTAAGCGTCAAACATTTGTACGTGACTCGTGAGACAACTGCAACCAAAATAAACATTTTGGCTACGTCTCAATTAGTTACCAGAACTTACAAATTGTATAACAGAGAGACATATAGACTTAATTCGCATCTTGAATACACTTTCACACAAAAACTCCAGACACATCAAATTAACATAGTAATTGTTAAAAAGAACCTTCGAAATGCTTGTCATTCTGAATGCCTCAGGGAAACGAAACTACTTGAAAACAGTGATGCTTGGAAAATTAAGTTCATGCAAATGAAGGTGCATCTACAAAACCAAAGTGGTTCTTGGATACCAATTAAAAATGTACTCACATATACTTTCTTTGGCTGTTTGACTTTTCTAGTTGGTTTTAATTTCTATCTACAAATAAATGGTGTAGTGTTGGAACTCTCTCACAATATTGACGGTGATAACAAAAGTGGTGAAGATTTGCGATATTCATTAAATAAACTAATGTCTGCAGAAGAAAAATACGTTTTATACTTGTCAGGTTTTTGTTGCGTTATATTGTCTACATAAACTTTATAAGAAGGAGTTACGGAAACGGATTATTGTTACATAAAATACTTTTCGTAGAGAAAAATATTTTATAGATGGACGAAATGAAATCAAATTCCGATGTGCGTAGCCTCGGGCTAAATGTTCAGAATGTAGTACAAAAATATCCTACTTTTAATGTAGGCATATGTACCGATGGGCGGGGCAATAACATGGTCGTGACTAAATCCTCTCAAAAATTCTTGCGAAAAACAATTTTGCATCTAATTTTGTGTACCGTTATCATTAATACTTAGATAAATTTATGATAGCATTGGTTCGCAATCTTTTTGAGGCTTGCAAACATTCTGTAGTGATTTTTTGGGTATAGTTTCAACAGATAAAGGTTTGAATAGCTCCCACGTCTTATTATGTTTAGTCCAAACCCACTAAGAGCATTCTGCCGCAAACAGATAAAACGTAATCTGCAAAACTCCACAAAAACTGGATAAAACAACCGCGATTTCTTTCTACAACATCCACTTATCTCCAAACAACAAAGCATTACTTGCCCTATACAACGTTTTCCTCAAAAACAAAAACATGAAAGTGGAAAAAAGCCTAAGGGCCCGCCTACACTCGTCCAAAACTTAATTACTAACCGGCTATGAAGAATGCTAATTAATCTCTCTTACACGCATGCCAACATCGCCCTAGTGTCAATCGTGTTTTTCAACTTATACTTGAGGCCGAGAAATTCTACCGACCGATTAAAATTGAAAATTTTAACTCGTTATTGATTTATTTTTAGCCACTGTTTCTAAAGACTAAAGACCGTAAGTGTATGCCCAATAAATGTTATCAACAATCCGAAGTCATGACAAAATGACTGCGATACCTCTTAATCGTTTCAAATTAATCAGATAAGGCATTTTATTCACATTTTTACTAAGTGTACAAAATATACAATTTTACTTTTCAAAAGATAATACGAGAAAGGAATGTTTTTAACAGCGTAAAGAAAAAATACGAGAGCTTATTAGCCTTGAAAGGCTGTTTATTTTTCGGATACTTACATCATGTTTCGGGGAAAGCAAATATCGTATTCGTAATCCGATTTACGGCTCGAATACGTTTGATGTGACGTGATATCCAGTACCTCTCTGTCCAATTACCTTCAGCATTTCTTTAGTAATTATCGCCTATCAAAGCCTCGTCTCGTATTATAGTACCGTCTTTGTTCTGTCAATGTTGATGTTATCATCAATCAAGTTTAGATCACAATGGGTTCGTTTTCAAACTTCGAACGAAAGTGTTTAATTCTACTTTTGTATTGGTCTCTGTATTGTTAAGATGTTTACAATTTCGAATTCGCAAATTTAATTTGATTGTGCTTGGTTTAACATAAACATGTTTCTGATTGTAGGATTGCTTAAAAGGATTAGTGCTTAATTTATACTACAAAGATTTCTTAATTGAATTAGGACAAGTGGAATGAAGCAGCTTTTATAATTGGATACTGAAACTCTCAAAGCAATTTATTATGAAATCTGCCTATTACTCAACAAATTAAACCTTAATACTAATTTAATTCCAACAGATATCGCTTATGACTTAACACTTGAAAGTAATGAACAGTTGAGGCTTAATAGACGTTAAATTAATGGTTCAGAAAAACAGGGTTGGCCCAAAATCGAATTAAAATCATTTGAAACTTGTTTTTGGGTCATGACAGTTCTATTATTTAAGTCATTAGAATTTTGAAGTGTGACATATTCAATTTCAAAGCTTCTTTTACCTTCATTCATTGCAACGCCTGCGACGACTCTACAGAGCCGCACATTATAAAATACTTACCTCCAGTACTAACACTGTAAAAATTCAATAAAAAATGCCTCGTCATTTCTCAGATATAAACAAAACTAATCAAAGCGAGACTTCTCACATTTAAAACTCAACTCACGACGGCTTCTTTGTGTGGCCGGCAGTGTAAAAAAATACTTTATGTGGGCAGTTGGTCAAGTTCGTTTGTATCGTCCCATTGACATGGTTAATTAAATTAAACGGAATCACACGATACTCGTGAGTTTCTACGACTATTCATTGAAGCAAATTTTCACGTAGTTATTATGATGTAGCAATATTTTTAGGCAAATTTATGTGTATGGTAATTTGTGAAGTGTCCCAACTAATAAATCTTTTGATTTAACGGTCAAATTAATTTGCATGTTACTGGGTTGATGACAGGTGTGTTACTGTACGTATGGTTTATAAGAAAGATGGTCTCAGCTACCGGAACCGGGTTCAATTCTGAAACAGCGCCTGGTAATAGATTCAAGATATAGGAATAGATTCTTTATTATCTGGATGTATTTATGTATTTTTGTAGAGTCAAGACCCTTTTCGTAACAATATATTCATGAAGAAATATTTGCATTTTATCTAAGCATATTATTCAAACTTATTACTGCCAATTAGGTTTCGTATCCTAGTTAGTGTATTATGTTTGTCAAACTTCATTTTTATAATATTCAGGAGCTATCGACATCAATCTATCCACGTCGCATTATTGATATTTTATAATGTGTATTTTAGAGCACCAATAATTCCTTGAATAACATCAAAGTACCATTTCTCTATTCATTTATTAACTCTCTTACTAAGAACCTATAGCCCTTTAAGAAATCAAACTCAAATCATTATCGTTAATAGACTGGGACGTTAATGGAGTAATAAAATGTCCAGTATCGAATATCTGTGATTAGATAATAAAACAGTAATTGTTTGATTTATATTACAGTTTAATTACATTAATTATCCCGGTTTATTTATTAACACGTTTACTAATTATTTACTACTGGGAGGATATGCCGAAAAGTCTTGTAGAGAAAGTTGGACAAACGAAATTTTATTTTAATTATCTTAAACTAATACACCAATGATGCTCAAATTGATTACACTATTTCAACCCTTTTACAGCCTCGTAGGTTTTTAAAAACACCTGATTAGTCCAGGATTTTCTACTAATACTTCCACGCTTAACATTATCAAAATCGATTTAATGGTTTAGTCTAACAAACATACTGGCAGACCAACAGATATTCGCATTTATAATATTCATCTCAAAAACATTGTAAATATAAGTACAAATGTTACAAATGTGTTCCCTTGTGCGTATTTAGGAAACAATTACAAAATTTGGTATGTATATTCGTGTACAAAGATTTACTTATTTACACATTGATTAAAGACATTTCAAAAGTGACTTGTAATTAATTCTAACGAGATACAGAAGCTCCGATATTTAACGCGTTGACATAAAATCGAAGTGTAAATAAATAGAGTATTAATCTGAACACATTTAGCCAGTTTACTAGGATATTACTTCTACAAAGCGTAGGGAAACATCGTTAACATAAAATCAATTAGATTACCAGTCACGCTAGAGCTCTGCACCCATCAATAAAGTTCGTAAATTGCCTTCAAGTTGAGGTATCAAGAGAGGTCTGGTTATGTTGGTTGTTTTCTTAACCTGAATTAACCTGGGAGCTGGCCGGATGTTTCTACTTACGTGTCTGCTCATCTATCTACTACGATTGTTTTTTAATTTGTTCTTTATGGAGTAGACGCTTCATATAAAGTTATAGAGTTACTTCCTCGAGACCTTTTTTCGGCAAGGCATATGTACCTGTATTTCTTAAGTTAGTTCCTTGATTGTTATTAAAATGTGTCTCTTTATTGCATAAATTATTCCCGAGTGGTTATTTTTTTAATGTTTTGGTAGTAATTATTACCGTACACTTAACTAGGATCACCATATTTTTGATTCGTTCTCAAAAATATCTACTTTCGAAGATTATTCAATAACTATCTGGTAATATTATTTCACTACAGTTTCTCACGATAGATGATAAAATCAATAGACATTGCGTATCCAAAGAACATTCACGTCTGAAATATGCGGATACAATTTCGCTTTTAGTTTAACCATTCGGAACGCATCTGCTTCCGTCTGAGCGAGATTATTCAAAAGTTTCGACCTTGTACTTCGAATATACAATATTCATGAGCCATTTACTTCTTTCCAACATAGTAAATTTAAGATTTCCAATGTATGAGACCATTTGTATACGGCGCCAAAAACTTTAATGGGAAAAATACAAAGATTAGAACCATATTTTGTTATTTGTTATTGAATATCTTCTAGAAAGTATGGAAACTTACTGTGTCTAAAAGGTTTAGGAAAGATTTATGGAGGCTCACATTCGCTTGCGATCCCTTTACCCAATTATAGTGTATGAGCAAGCGAATCCTTTTTCATAGACATATGTATATAATAGGTGTGTATCAGCTGCGAGTTTTTGGGCACTAAATTACACATTGAACTTATTCTAAGGTAAAATGCGTGTTCCCGTTAATTCATGTATTCTACATATTAAACTGGTATTACTATCTATTCAGGTACTTATGCTTCTACAATGATATTGCACTCGCATGGTCTAAATTTCAACCATTCCAAGTATCAATCTAATCAAATAAAGATAAAACAGTCAACCTCAGTCAAAATTGCACGCGAACTTAAAAAGACAATTCGGAACCAATATCTCTAAAGGTATTTTGCGGCTATACTAAAGAAACTATTCAAATGTCCAAATAGCAATCCCATCTAAGGTTACCGCCAAAGATAAATGGGATTTCAAATTACAATCACCGTCTAACAGGTAAGTCTCACGTAGTATAGGAATGCTAGGAAAGTGTGCAACCCCAGAACGTGCTCTGTTTGCCATGGGAAGCGACACAAAAACTTAGCGATTGTGATTCCTGACGCGCAAACTAATTTAGATTCGCCGGTGATTCTGCGTACATTGAGAACGAGTGGGTCGTAGAAGCGGCAAAGGTTTTGAATTACGATGTTGAAACAAACTAAGCCTTATTTTGATAGAGTTTTTTTAACTTTTCATAATATAAACACAGCGCTTCTTCTTCAGATAATAAGCTATAATATGGTAATGCTAGTCTTTTTTTCCTTATCCTGTACGACATTCCTGCTGCTGGGTAAAAAACCTCCTCGTTTTTTTTTCAAATCACCCTATGAGTTGGTTTGGGTCTCCCGCATCTGCGATGACCATCCCCTGGCACCCAATTGACGGATATATTGAGCACACCAAGTCCCAAGTTTATGGAACAGAATCTTTGAACGTGAATGGTATTCCAAGTGATAACAACATAAGTATTCTTCTATATTTGTGTCTCCGCAACTCGGTCCTTAATCGGATTTCCTCAGCTACATATTTTCGGGGAAAATCAAACGCGACTTTATCCATTTCCTGTGCCACGTTTTCCCGTATTTGTGCGATATTCAAGGAAATATTACATTAGAATTACAGAGAACCTAGTAATATCATATCCAGCGGTTATCGTTTTAGATAATCTTGTGGGGTTAAACGGTGCTACCGTTTAATTTTATCATTCAGATAACAGCAGTGGAAATAACTATGATGTTTTAAGTATCAGTTTTGTTTAAAGTACCGATTTGTTCGAAATTCGGTGGAACAAACGGTAGTTTATACTTACGGCTAAATACGAGGTTGGGTTCAGGAACGGGAACACTAATTGGCTGTTATCTAATGTTTCCCGGCTATTAACGCATTAATGCATTACCTATTTGCCTCGGATTAGGCTTCCATTAGGCTTAAATATTATAACTGTAATTCGGATTTCGACGATGAGACATAAAAGTCTAGTGTACATATTATTGTACTAATTGTGATATTCAGTGAAAATATGGTTACAATTTCAAATTAAGTCTCTTAACCGCCTCTGTCTCTCTGTGTGCTATGAACTCAAAATCTTATGAACGGATTTTCATGCAGCTTTCGTAAAAACATAATAAGATTACCAAAGAAGGTTTAGGTATACTCTGTTAAGGTTTTGTGTTAACTGATGCAATAATAAAAAAAAACCCTTTGGATTTGAAATATATTTACGAGGAAATAGTCCATTGGAGCTATAAAAAATCCTTGGCAGTTCTAGATGTTCGTAAGTTTTTAATGCAGGCAGAAGTACAAAACGTGCGTATACAAGTGAGCAACACCGTGAATAACAAAATCAACGCTCCCCTGACCGCGTTGAGATAAGGAGACAAATCGGTGAAAACTTGTACAATGACCGAGAAAAGTAAAAACACTTTCTGTATGTGTATGTAAGAGTATGCAAGTATGGCCCGTTTCCATCCGGATTCTGACGGAATACGTCCGGAGATTATGTTCGAAGATAAACGAGTATGAGTGTACTACTGAATCGTGTTGATGTTTGTGCGACATCTCTAGTTTCTATAGAGTTAACCTTCTTTAAGGGTTATCTACTCAGTGTGATTCTTAAATGTTTTGATAGCCTGATTTTTTAAAAGTTAAGTGCATAGTAATAAATGCTTTTTCTGTTATTATGAATTTAGCAACAATTTAGACTTTAAATAAAATGTACGGAATTGGATACGGTGAAATAAAAACTGATGCGGTAATCTTATTGGCTGTGAAAGCAAAATTTTCATACGCACATTCAACCCCAAATACGAAGTAAATGTTAATAAACTTGGATATCAACTATCACATATTACAAAAAAACAAGCTTTACTTAGAAAAAATACAAGCTGATAAACATAAAGCTTTTATTTATAAGATCATGCATCCTAATAGCCACAAGGAAACGTTTTCGTAAAAATAGAAAAATATGATAGAAAGAATGTGAGAAATGCAGAGATAAAATCAATAAAATTTGCATGGGCGATTAAACAGGTCCATACTTATAAATATTTTTGATTGTGGACTGTGGAGAAACCTAGTCCCACGCCGTATTGCTTAGATACTAGAATGGAATGTAGACAATTGCCTCAATAAATAAATATCATTGGGCAACTCAAACATAGTCATAAGATCCGAAACTTAGCTGAGCTTATACTATGGTCACCAGAAAACTGATAATCGCAACTGATATACTTGTAAATACATATTTATGCAAGTACAACCAGGCTTAGGAGTGATCCCCGCTCTCATTTCACAAAAAATTGTCCTAGGTGAGATTGGAACCCATCACATGCAGCGCTCCGGTTATTGCGACAAATGGACCACGTTAAGAACTGCGCCAAACGGGTAGTGTACGTTGAAATTGTCAGTTTTATTAAAATTTGTGATTACTTAGTAAACATCTATCTACTATATAAATGGGTCCTAAAATTTTAAATAAAATTCTTAAGTTACTAAAGTTTTCCACTTTAAACATGATTATAGATGTTAGGTACTTCCTAAAGCTCTTTTTCAGCGGAAATCTTGATTACTAAAGCGGCCGTTATAGTCAAATCTCTTATCTCCGGAACTTTTAATTGGTTTTATCCATTTATTTGAATATTCAAAACAACTAATTTAAACCGTTACGGGTTATTAGTACAATAATACAATCTTTATATAAATATACGTTTTATAAGTGTAAAACTGATCATTAAAATATTTTATCACACAATCTTAAAATGCAAGCTTAAGGCTTCCATCACATTGGCGAATATACTAATTCGAGTGCATGTCTGTAAATTAATCTTTTGTAGCTTCTAGCCGCAGACTCTAATTCGGAACTTACAGGACAATGTAATGCTATTTGAAACAACTTCAGAAAAAAAAAATGATTGGATCTATCTACACATAACTATCACTAAAAGACCAGTAAATACCAAATTGTATGCCTCTTTAGCCTAACATATGTATGTACATCATAAAATGCGTAAACTTTTAAACAACCTTATGTATAGATTCGTGTTGCATTCGCCAATGTATATGAATCTTAAATTTGATTATACACTCTAAAAATATAGATTCACTGACTTACTTATGTTCTTATTTGCATATGGCCTACTTGTCGTCTAGTATTAAAAATAAAATAATATATAAATCACTTCTCAATATCACAAATCAAGAGGAACGATTCTTTTGATTACTACCTGAGGAACTTTGTAATATATTACTTGCGTCATGAATATTAATTGACTAAAACTGAACTTGGATCTCTTGAAAATGATTGAGTGACATATTGTAACTTCTTAAATGATAGATTTTATCTAATAAGTATTTTTATACCACTACGTCTTCCTGAAATGATTGCAATGTTCCTAGATTGTTTCTGTTAGGAAAGATATCAGTAACACGATTTGCTACCGTCGATAATATCGAGTATCGAAAGCTTGACATTAAAAATGTACTGCAAGAATAATTGCTACGGCGCTCACTAGAGGCGCTGTCTACATACATCATTTTTCAATAGCTAGCCGATTGTGGGTAGTCGAAAGTAGTATTTGCAGACTGCGATATGTGTGTCGATACTTACATCAAAAATTGAGTAATCTTTAGTGTTTACTTTTTCTGTAATTTGCTTTTATATAAAAACGTATTCTGTTCTTCTTCAAAATATTTACTTACTATATTTTCATACCTACACTGACTGTTTAAATGCCAACGAAGCCAACATTTTATAGTTTCGTAGTCGTGTGTGAAAAAGCTTACTCGACCGTTCAGTGATATCTATTTTTAGAACGTTTGTACCAACATTACATACTTGTGAACAACCATTGAATATTCATACAAATAGGGGTTTAGAAGTTCATCAGAGTACATTTTACACGAACATTACCATCTCATGAACAGTTTTATAGTCTTTAAAGGATAAGCTCCGTTGTGCAGTGGTTAAGATGGTCGATCATGCTACTCACACTGCGTCGGAAGGTCGTGGATTCGTTTTCAAGCTTATACTATCTGTTGCAGTTATCGTAATGAGCATTTTGTGTTGATAGTCATATACAATGAAAAAATGTTGCCTACGCGAAACAACAACAAGTGCGAGAGTGATCCTTTACAAACAGGAGGCGAATTAATAGAAAAATCTTATCAAAACAGCCCAAGCATCGAATCTAAGACCTACCAACATTGACTAGGCCACCAACGAGGTAAATTACAAGTAACCACTTCATAATATTGGTCTATAACCATGAATCAAATGTGGGTTATAGAAACAAGTTATAACGGACACAAATTTTGCTAATACCTACAAATCGGAACCAGTCTTCAGTCACACCTGCTGGATGTGGCTTGAATATATAATTAAAACATGTTTTTGGGGTCTATATAAGTTTACTAGTTTTTGCCCGTGAGTCCGTTTGTTAATCACATCGACAATTTGATGCAAAAATATACGTAGCCGTATAGAAACTTATTTTGATTTGCTTTCTGAGATTTATATCTCGTGGTGCTATTTTGTTTTACCAATCTAAATTAACCCGTACTTGGCCAACGTGGTGGACTCATGGCATAACCCCTCTCTCATTACCGGAGGAGACCCTTACCCTGTATCGGGACACTTATGTTTTAACAAACATTAAATTACTTTCAATCAGCCATAACTAATGTATTTGCCTGTACGAAGAACAACAAGAGTATCTGTAATCAGAATATGGACGTTACATTTTCATGTATCGTCTATCTGTTAGCGGAATTCCTTTCTAACTAACACACACGCCTTTCATCATGGTTTTTATAGAAACATCCATACATACCGATAAACTTTATAATAGTTAATTTATTTATGATTTTAAAGTAATAGGTATATTAAATACCATGTCAAATGGTTCCAATCAAAATAAGTGTCACTTGGCATACATTTAGGTCTGAGACCAATCGACGCCGGTAGGCCTGTTAGAATTTTATAGCAAACTAGCTGACCCGCGCAACTTCGCTTGCGTCACCTAAGAGAATGGGTCAAAATTTTCCCCGTTTTTGTAACATTTTTCATTGCTACTCCGCTCCTAATGACCGTAGCGTGATGTTATATAGCCTATAGCCTTCCTCGATAAATGGGCTATCTAACACTGAAATAATTTTTCAAATCGGACCAGTAGTTCCTGAGATTAGCGCGTTCAAACAAACAAACAAACAAACTCTTCAGCTTTATTATATTAGTATAGATAATTAAGCGCTACTACACTTACACTTAATCAAAATATTTTATGGTCCTAGATTATCCCTACAGCATTATGGTACAGTACGGTAAATAGGTAAGCACGGTAGAACAGGGTGACTTTGGAAAAAAGGATATACTTTGTTTTAAAATGAAATGGGCATGTTTACGAGCAACTCGATATGTTTAGAATGGTCACCCATCCACAGAACAAGTGCAGCAAGTGTAGCTTAACCTCAGAGATTGATCCGCGCGGCTGTTAACGAGCTGCTCCTTTAAAGTTAATTATACTAAATTCACTTATGCAATTTTATTAACAAATGTGTTAACTATAAAACTACGTGTAATATGACCGCTTATCTAGATGGTAGATACATAGAGGATAAGCGATCTACGGTAGTATTTTTTATTTGAAAGAAGCCTCCAACCAGCAATATTAGCGTTTCAATCCAACAGCAAGCAGTACAGCCGTTAAGACATTACAAACTGACACTCTCGCGTGAGTAATTTGAAGTGACATTATCTTATTAAATTAATTATTATCCTGTTTACTTCAATAATTATTTGTTTATTTGTTTTAACAAACTTCTAGGAACTAATTAAGATAAGACTAATGAGCTTAAAGGTAAATAAAAATACACAAAAAGTGACCTTTAGGTTAGCCTGTTCTAATCCAAACGTGCTGAAACGGGCCGCAACTCATTTACAATTCAGGCCAAATATTCTCAAAGATATTTTTAGTGCTTAAAACTTTTAACATTCTAGGCTAAAACTAACCAGTTTTAGAACATAATTTGTGCGTTTATTACAAAGTCCGTTGATTGATTGCTTACAAAGTTTTGTATAATCAACGTCATTAGTTAAATTGGCTACTGATCCGTGGTATATGGGATCTCAAAACTGTTATATTATAATTGATTTGATAGTTTTTGTGGGTTTTGCCCTCGTTAATGAAGATGAAGGATTCTTAAATCGCGTGTAATATTTCTTATGTTGATATATACCAAGAGGACGATTCCACTTTCGGAATGAAATATTTTCGCTATATCCGTTGATACATAGAACATTATTACGTGGTAAGTCCTTTTAACGATAAGGGCCTACTAAAGCGACTGTAGCGTTCTTTCTTGACTAAACTACTGAACGGCGGTGGGGTAATTGATTCTACATCAAGATACGAAAAGTGTCCATGTAATACTAAACCACGACCAAAAACTAGAAAGCAATAAACCTCAATTGAACAGTCATAAAATGTACAGTTACAGAAATAAAATGTTGTTACTAATATAATTCTACGCATCCGTCCTTGGTCTTATCACACAATGATTAACGACTACTACTACATTCCCTAATTATCAAAAGACCCAAGCGAAGTATCGTACACACCAAAGGAACACGAAGGGCCATTAAATATTTATAACAAAACAATAAATGAGTCACGCCGATAATGGTATGCTGCCAGCATTCCCAACATTAGCCAGCGTCCCATACAAATTGATAACAATTCCTTTTTTGTTAGTGCCATACCAACACTCGGAACATTTAAACGTAGAACGTATTTCCGTAAAAAAATAAAAATATTTTTTCTATTTTTGTAATCATGGCAAAAGTGTTCTATTTAGTGTTGTGCTTAGTGCTTGTGGGTGCTTCGGCGAAATATGTCGATAAAAGGAAATGCCCTGAAGTGCGGGCTGTCCCGCATTTTGATTTGCCGAGGGTTTGTAAAGCTTTTGTTTTATTATATTGGATAGTATTGTGCAACGTTCATGGTCGTCTATAACAAAGTAGTTATTGTATGTAAATTAATACCGCAAAGTGTTTTCCATGATGTCTTTAACGTTATAAATATCCGTTTACTCAGTCGATTGCCTATATCTTTTTGAAAGTAAGAACACAAACTGTATAGCGTAATCAAAGATACATAAATAATTTTAATGTCAATATTAATGACTTTTATGTGAATCGGTTTTAATGGCAGTTGTTTGTCTTAAATCATAGGAGAGTGGGTCATTTAATAACTATTCTCAAAACATGTTTTGTTGCTGTGACACGATTTATAGTTGTCGGTAACACAATGATCCAAAAATTAGAGCACTATTCATTTTGATAGAATCTAAAACAAAGTTGTTAGAGCTTCCTTTAAATATAATTTTTAGTTTTCTAAAAAGCTACGTAGATTTTGTCTAATAAAACAAATATCACTCCCCGTTACTTTTCATGCTCAGTAAATGCGTGATTTTATGTCCTTATCCTATAACGATTGTGAAACATGTCGATAATGACGCATGACATTAGGATTAATATAAATTTAGTGAAACTATGCCCAACAACTTACTAATATAAAATTATATGTCCCTTCAAGTGCAAACAATTAGCTCTTTCTTGCAAAAATAACTATTAATGAAGTGATAAAAATCTTTGTAATCAACAAAGACTTTCAATTTAACATAACATGCCCATCACTATTATCCAATCAACAATTCAATCGTGACCAAACTATCGGAGACGAGCTTGCATTATTTGAACTAAGTATTTTCTTTTCTCCTTCGCCGATCTGTTTGCCAAAGATAATGGTTGCATAACCCCAATCACGAGAAAGCAGTAATGGAATTCCATTCTATAGTATGATCATTGTAATAGATAGATATTACTTGTAGTAAATTGTTAAGTAGATATCGCGGGTTTCCATTTACACGTATTTTAAATAACTGAATATGTTTCTCAGAAAATTTCCTTCGAAACTTTCCTTTATATTTAGGAATCTGTGTTTATTTACTCACTATAAAATCTGAAAGCAAAATTATCAAAATAAAAGATTTTTATCATTGATATGCCTAGTTTTAGTTTTAATCAATTTTTATTTCTGAAGAGTGTATTAACTTGTCATAGGGTTTGTATGGAGTTCTCCGGGCTCTATCTATCAACATGGGTGTTTTTTGTATCTAAAGTTTGCACATTAAAGCATTCACGAAACATATATCTAAGCCATGATCTACATATTTTTCGAAATTATTGAAATGTGTACATTACTGTACATTACTTATTCTTGAGAATTTCAAGATCCAACGTAAAGCGTCGATCACTTCATTTGACTTTTACCAAACAACCTGCAATAAAGCACAATACAAATATAAATGTAAATGAACAGAAAGTGCCTGTTTATTTTATTATCCAGCTCCATTAGAACAAGGAGATAATATAATACGTCTAAGTAAGTTTATTTCCGTGAAAATTACTGCGAACCGGATCAAATAGAAACTTGTTGAAACAATGAGAGTCAACAGTTTTGTAGAGCAAGTTTCCCTTACTAAGTGAAAAGTAAATTTGCTGGACAGGTGTTTATGTTTCAATTTTGTACTGATGATATGTAATATTCCAATGAAAATATTATGCGACTACCTGCTACTCGCGGCTAAGCCTATAAGGTAAGAGTGAAGTAATTATTCTAAGTCATTCGCTAACTTCCCAACTTCTTAAAGTTAAAGAATGAAAAAATCTTATATTGACGCTCTTTTTTACGTGCAAAAGGGCAGGCAAACAAATATTTCCAGTTAAAATAATAAGAACAGAAACAACAAAATAGGTTGAACAAAGTCAATATACAAGACATTAATCGGTTTTAGACAATCAAATAATCGTCTCACGCGAAACTTTTCTGGCAAGGACATCACTTTTTCATATTGACTTTCATACAAACACATTATTTTCCACTCTAAAATTAGTTTATATCTTTAGAGTCATATGTCATGACAATTTTATAAAAAAACCCCAGTGGTGTAATAAACGGTACGATGTGTAGCAATCACAATCATATAGCGTGGGCAGCGGACGCGAGCGACTGATAAACGAAAGCCCCTCATTTACCTACTCACTGTCCGTAAAACTAGTTTTTCTGTTCATTTCTATCAGTGTATAAAATGCTGGTATGTTACCAGTATTTTATAATATGAAACGATTGAAATAGAAAATATATGGGTGGGTATTTCTGCACAGAAACTTTTCAATAAGTTCTACGTATTATTATGTCAATTTTGTATTGGAAGCTCTAAACTGACGACTTTTCTCATTTATTTCTAGTCTATCCTAACTTACATATATAAATATATATATATATATATATATATATGTAGGCGCGTCAACCTTTTTGTTGGTTTTAAATGCTGGCTAGTGACCGTTGACATAAGACATAACACCGAGCGCTGGGGAGGCGGCCATAATTAGAGAATTGGGTTGTCATGGTGGCGCACGCACCCACGTGTTGTGGTGGAATGTTAATCGAGTTAGATCCTTACTATCCTTTATAATTCTGAATGTTGGACATTAATCAGTGATTTAGTAAACGAGTGATAATTATATTGTGGACTATCTTGTGACTTAACAAGCCCTGGTCTCTTCGCCCTATTACCCACGTCAAAATGACAGACGAATCCCAATACGATGGCGTTTCTCCTACTCTAATGCCTTTATCAGAAGTGGGATGTTGAGGGCCTAATCTAGAGGAGATCAGCGGCGCGACCGCTGGCCAATCTAACATAAGCGAGGAGAATAAAAACATTCTGACAAACATGGAGGTGCTTTCATCTCGCTTGTTGGCGACTACACAGAATGCATCAACTAGCTCACCGCCTCATCTTGTCAAGTTTGATGCAGACGAAACTGATTCGGACATTAAAGGGGTAAATCCATGATGTGCTTGGGAAGCTTGTTGAAGAATCGAATGCCGAGACCTACAAACGAATGTGTACCATGTAAACGATGATGGGGACCTACTAATCTGTGTCTGTTTCTGGTGTTATAATTGTACCCCCTTGATACGAAGAGATTGAATTCTTATCTTGTGTCTTCGAGAGCCCAACTGTGCAGAATGTTCTATGGTATTTCTATCAAAAGACGACATAAGGACCACAAAATGAGATAGATGCGAAGCAACCTTGTTTGAGTGACTCACGATTCATTGATACCTGTCACTTTTGTGGAAAATGTGGGCACAAAATGGAGGAGTATCGCAAACGCCAGGGCACCATGCAGTCGAAACCAGCTGAAGCAGAAGGGACGTGTTATGCGTACGGGAAGCCAGAAACCTACAAGCAGCAGCGCTCCGGCGCGCTAGGAAGTCCTGACTTGCGAGCGACGGGCGAGTAGAGGTACATGACTGTCGACATCATCTGGTGAGATCATTTCTTTTCTTTTCGACAGTGGCTTGGCTTGCTCTCTGGTTAAGAGTAGTTTTGTTGAGAAATTACCTGGCACTAAACATAACGAGATAGTTTATTTAACGGCGATTGGCGGAAAAGATGTTAAGTGTTTATCGCAAATCATTAGCTCTGTTACAATACAGGAAATCTCTCTATCTATACTGCTTCATGTCGTTTCTAATAATGTGATTTCAGATGCAATTATTATAGGAAGAGACGTACTCGAAAAAGGAATCCATGTTGAAATAGTGACAGTCTAAGTTTTCTTTGTACGCAAAGAAGTAAACATGTGCAAAATGCAAACAAGGTTGATTTTAACACTATTGAAACTAACGTTATTTATAGGTGACGACTGATTTGCACTAATTAGAATACTTAAAAAAACGTAACGCCTCCTTTATTGACAGTATTCCAACTCGTCGCGTTTCGACAGGCACTTTAAAGGTTGATTTAATAGACCCACATACGGTAGTACAACGTCGTCCTCATAAGTTATCACCTGCTGACAAGGATATTATAGTCAACGAAAAAGCATAGTCTCTTCTAGATGCAGGTCTGTGTCATTCGTGAGAGCTCATGGCGGTTTGTCAGCCCCATCCTGTTAGTCAAGATGAAGGATGGTTCGGAAATAACATGTGTAGATTATAGGGAGTTTAATGCCAACACTCGTCCTGAACACTATCCACTTTCCTAGAGTTGACGAACAGAAAGACCGATTGTAAAGGTTTCATACGCCTGAATTACGTCTATGTTATTGTAATGGCTGATTTGAAAGGCCTGGGACGCTTAAATCACGCTCGGATAAATGGTCGGCATGGGCCTAGTGCGCCCGGTCCATGGCTAAGGTTGGCTGGTCGGTAAGGGCTCTGTACGCCCGGTCCACGCCATGAAGTTGTGTATTGTGATCGGCTGGTCGTAAGGGCTCTGTACGCCCGGTCCACGCCATGTAGTTGTGTATTGTGATCGGCTGGTCGTAAGGGCTCTGTACGCCCGGTCCACGCCATGAAGTTGTGTATTGTGATCGGCTGGTCTTAAGGGCTCTGTACGCCCGGTCCACGCCATGAAGTTGTGTATTGTGATCGGCTGGTCGAAGGGGCTCTGTACGCCCGGTCCACGCCATGAAGTTGTGTATTGTGATCGGCTGGTCGAAGGGGCTCTGTACGCCCGGTCCACGCCATGAAGTTGTGTATTGTGATCGGCTGGTCGAAGGGGCCCTATGCGCCCGGTCCACGCCATGAAGTTGTGTATTGTGGTCGGCTGGTCGAAAGGGCTCTGCACGCCCGGTCCACGCCTTGTATCTGTGGTGGTTGGTCGAAAGGGCTCTATGCGCCCGGTCCACGCCTTGTATCTGTAGTCGGCTGGTCGAAAGGGCTCTGCACGCCCGGTCCACGCCTTGTAACTGTAGTTGGCTGGTTGAAAGGGCTCAATGCGCCCGGTCCACGCCTTGTAACTGTAGCTGAATGGTTGAAGGGGCTCTATGCGCCCGGTCCACGCCTTGTAACTCTAGTTGGCTGGTTGAAGGGGCTCTATGCGCCCGGTCCATGCTATGTCTATACGATTGTCTAAAGGTCGGAAAGGTCACGTGCACCAGGGTCTTAATGCGTCCGGTCCATGTCTCAGTGATGCGTATTGTAGTCGTGAGAATATTGCACCCCGAATTGAGTTATCAAATTGGCTTTGTGTCAGGCATGGACGAGCTCACAATATACGTGAATGTACTGAAACTAATACGTGTAATCTTTCGGATGATTCTGTACGAGACTACTAATCGCACGAGGACGTGCCGTAACCTTTTTGTTGGTTTTAAATGCTGGCTAGTGACCGTTGACATAAGACACAACACCGAGCGCTGGGGAGGCGGCCATAATTAGAGAATTGGGTTGTCATGGTGGCGCACGCACCCACGTGTTGTGGTGGAATGTTAATCGAGTTAGATCCTTACTATCCTTTATAATTCTGAATGTTGGACATTAATCAGTGATTTAGTAAACGAGTGATAATTATATTGTGGACTATCTTGTGACTTAACAAGCCCTGGTCTCTTCGCCCTATTACCCACGTCAAAATGACAGACGAATCCCAATACGATGGCGTTTCTCCTACTCTAATGCCTTTATATATATAAATATCCTTAATTACACGAAGCTGAATTAAGTGTAATATGAACATTGTGTTGCCGCCATTAAATGGTATAGGAGCAAGACAAACTTCATATAGGTTACACGCGTTATAATATCAAACCAGCAATAAACCAATAACATCAAATCTAAAGTAATCGTACTTCAAACGAATACCGAAAAAGTCAATCAAATAAATTGACTTAAAGCCGTAGGGATCTCAGTACGTGTCATTCCATATTTTCAGCTACTCTCAAGCGAATACAAGACGCTTTTATCTATATAGACATATTTTTTAGATTCCGTGGATTGGATTCCCACCACTATCGACTATCGGTCAGCTACCTATCTTTGACTTTTCTATGAAAATCTAATCAGCGCTCCTAGCGAGTGCCGCAGAAACTAATTTTTAAGTATATTTTAAGTCTCAAACGTCAATGCTCGATAATACCTACTTACTGAAGAAAATCGCGCTTCAGAGCCAATTTTTATCTACATTTCCCTCGAAACTAGTCGTGTTATTCAAGCATCAGCTAACAAACAACCGCAGGCGATCATCCGTTTAATTCACTAACCGTAGAACTTGTTTACTAAGAAAATTCCTTTGCAAATCCATTAAACTCTGCAATGTTAGTGAAGGCGTTGTAAATAAAAAACTCGTCTTGGTAAGAGCCTGGCCTCGGTCTGAATATGAATTATTTATTGACGAAGCCGTTCAATGTTTAAAGGGATTCTGGAACGCCGAAACTTTGTAGGCATTAAATAACGATTCACCCAATCGTTAACTATGTTTATCGATGAGAATTCGGGCTAGAAACGACTGCTTGAACTATTTTCTTTTAAAACGAAAAAAGGGTGAGAATTCGAGTTGTGACGTCATGGTACGCTTCTATACTTAACGTATACTTTTGACCTGCTTGTTTATCTTTCGTTGCAAGCGTAGCAAAAGTTGTTTATTGTTCATAATGCTCTCTTTGTTCCTTTGTTTTGCACGAGGCATCTTCTCTATAATATTGCACAAGACTAAGTTTTCAACTTTATAGCGAACTGAATTTAATAAAGGAAGTATTAAACGTAGCTCTTTATTTTTCATGCAGATCTCGGCACGAACGATGCTCGTGAAAGTATGTATTTATATTCCACATTTACGACAAAACAGCTACACTTATTTAGACGAAATTTGATAGCATAATAGATTTTAAAACCTAAAAATATAAAAATGGCTTGATCCGACTGCGCTTAAAATCTATACTTACTAATATTATAAAGCTGAAGAGTTTGTTTGTTTGAACGCGCTAATCTCAGGAACTACTGGTCCGATTTGGAAAATTCTTTCAGTGTTAGATAGCTCATTTACCGAGAAAGGTTATAGGCCATATATCATCACGCTACGGCCAATAGGAGCAGAGCAGCAATACGAAATGTTACAAAAACGGGGAAAATGTTGATTCATTTTCTTTTTTGTGACGCAAGCGAAGTTGCGCGGGTCAGCTAGTATATATATAATTCCGACTAAAGCATTAAATCTAATGGCTTGAAACGGTATACCGAATCAATCAATTTATAAACCTGCCATATAACTTACACTTGCGATACCAACAATAATACTATCTGTTACCAACCGACACCTACAGAGCAACCACATAACAAGATCACTGAACCACGATTGTTACTCAAGCCTGTCGGATTAACAAGTGTATCTTGACATTTCAATAGTCATTTGCATATCCAACACAAAGACTCGAAAGCTAATATTTGATGATTCAATGCTCACTTTCTATTTCTAAAGGATAATATTTTCTAATGAATTCGTAATGTACTTTATATAATAGTGTTCAGAAGTAGCGCAGTCTCTACAGGCTGTTCTAACGAGTATCGCGAATTTTACATTTAAAATGCTGTGAACAATTAGTTTCAGATTTGCATATAAGTTTTCTCGATGGCTAGCAATTTCCCGATAGTCGAAAGAACCGATAGGGAATTATCCCTATGTTTTATAATATAAAAATGAAACCCGTTTTCCTTGGTCACGGCATCACGCGTGAATGGCTGGACCGATTTTACTAATTCTTTTTGTGTTGTATTTGTTATTATTAGGAGAAGGTTCTTACGGAAAAAAATATTAAGAAAATCTCTCAGAAATATTAAAAAATATAAGTACATTTAATTTGGCATATTTTAAGTTCACCGGGTCAGCTAGTGTTTTATAAAACCCGTCATAGATACTTAGAGTCTAATTTTAGAATCGACGATCGGCGATTTGGCGATGGTTCCAATGCTGCATCCAAATTTAATTATGCAATTTCCCGTTTGAATGCGGCATCGAAACCTGGAGAATCATAGATATTCAAGTTAAGCAATATATGCGGGCGCAGAGCTATCCGAAGTAATGATGATCAGAAACACGCGTTTTTGGGTTTGAAAGTATGAGGAGTCTAGTTTCAGTCTGTGCACCGGACTTCCCCCTCAATCGTCGTTTTTAAATGTGTGGTGTAGAATTTGCACTAAAAGACTAAGTGGCGATGTATTACCTACCTCCTCTTTTTTTAAGTCGGTTGAAAATAGAGATCGCTGATCGTCGATACATAAAATAGCGTGTACACTGTAGCTCTAATGCAGGTCTCACGTGCCGTGAATTTAGATGGGTTAGTTCAAGCTGAAAGTTATGTACCTGTTAGTTTTAGTGCCACGTGTGTACCTGAGAGTAACTGAATTAGGTCAAGGAGACCCGAAAGTCTAGTGTTAGTAATGAAATTTAAATAGACTGTTTCGCCGGCTCGTGTCAATTGGCACTTAGGTTTTTGTAGCAGAAATAAACCCAATTATTCTGTCTACCAGTTTTTTACAGAGATATAAACTTACTTGATCAGAAATCTAAGTAACCTTTGTATATCAAGTAAAGTTAGTTCATAGAGTTAGTTAGTAGTCTGGAAATTGTCATCGTCTCGATCTTGTTCTCATGTTAAAGATTTTCTTGTCATTAATATAATAATAATATAATAAATATTATTGGACAACTCACACACGGTCATTTGATTCCAAACTAAGCAGAGCTTGTACTATGGTAACCAAATAACTGATAAACGTACTTATATACTTCTAAATATATACTTATATAGATAAATTGACAACCAGGCTCAGAACAAATACTCGTGCTCATCACACAAAGATTTGTCCCGGGTAGGATTCGAACCCACCACACGCGGCGCTACGGTTATTGCGGCGAGGTGACCGCTTAAACCACTGCGCCAAACGTGCAGTACCATTGCTCCATATGTAATTGATATAGATTTTTTTTTGGAAGCCTGTACTATCCTACTGCTAGCCAGGGCCCAACATATTTTTTACCACTCATCACTTGGTTTCCGTACCCGATCCCTATCAAAGGCACTTTTTTTTAAAGAGAGAATTTATATTTTTAGTAAATAAACATTATTTTATACTAGGTACTCAGCGTGCCAACATAATTAATACAATATAAAACATGGCACGCACATGGCACATCTAATTTGTTAAGATGTTATGTTTTAATTTTCACCTGAAATCGTGTTTGTTGATTAATGGAATAATTAGCTACATAACTTGGTCATGCGAGCAATACTTTTAAATTATTCAATCAATTAGTAAACAAAAGTTTCTTTAAAAATATAAGTTATTAATTTGGTTACTGAAAATAATAAGAAAATGTTGAACTAGGTACGTATTACAATTTATTATAGACACGGTGAGGGCATGGGCACGTTTTTTCTAAATTATAACAAAAAAAATGTGTATAGCCAAAATAAAGTAGCTCTATCAAACAGACCACCGTCAGCTACATAAGCCTGAGGGTCGCTATGTTCCGAATACTGAATTTTGTATATCTGCACTAGCCGCAAATTTTGCATACAAGACTCTACTATGTATTTGGTATGATGATGAAATGACGTAGCAGAAATAACAGTATAAAATACAAAGTTCAAAAGGTGCACGCTGCTAATTATTTATTAATATGGTCACTGCATTGAGTTTATTTTTAGCTTTTGCGACTGACTTTTATTTGGATACATCTAACGTTGTGTCAGCAATCAATTAACGTAAACATTTGCTTTCCGTTATCCGATAAAAGCGGATTCCGGATGCATATCTTGTTTGAGCTAGCGGAGCTATGTCAAAATATACTTTGTAAATTAAATTGAATATTTCATTCATATGTGTTTATCAAATATTATTATGTATAAGTAATCTTTGCTATAGTGGCCAAAATAAAACTGTATTGTATTTTAGTACCTCATAAATGTTATGAAATAATCACCCTTATTTTGTATAACATGTTAGTAGAGCATGCCCTAAATCAACAAGGCCCGCACTCCACAACGCTCGTCAATTAATAATAAGGTTGGGATCAACTTAATAACCACCCACTAATAGAACTCTCAGAATACACACCCACGTATTAATTTAGATCAACCTCAAAATACGCGCGTCAACCCTCTCTTACTTAAAATTATAAATAGGTTTTTCCTTCGAAATATTAAGTTTAATATCAAAATTTTATCTCATGCACTCGCTTTGAGAAAAATAATTTAATGCTCCTGAATAAAAATCTCTTTCATTTTATTTAAACGCCTCACATGAAACTTATAGCAAAACCACAGAGCACCAAGATCAAAGTACATAAAGTAAAGGCGCAAATCAAATCTAACACTTAGTCTTCTAAAATAAGCCTTACGGTTTCGTATTAAGGTTGATTTTTGTTTGCAGATGCTAGGAGACTGGTTCGTAGTGGAATATTATGCGAGTGCTGAAGAGGCTCTTTCGTACAGTTGTATGAAAGCAGTTTTCACCCAGGACGACCACGTCGCAGCCGCAGGTTATACATTTTATTTTAAAATTCATATGAAATTTTCTTAAATTCTTACATTCGGCTTACGTCAGAAGTATGGATACTATTGTTTGAGCTTTTGAAGTAAATATAGACTTGTTTATGAATGCACATTGTATTTTCGTCAATGTCAAACTCTCGATGATTCATTGTGTATTCATGTGGTTTTCTGTGTAGTCACAACATTGAGTACGAATTTTTCTTGTGACGAAATAAAGATTTTTCGGGTAATTTTGCTTTTATAAAATCTCATTGAAGTAACCTTTGAAGAGAGGAGAGATGGGTTATAAAGCCAAGGTCATGGTATGATTAGATTTTTAAGTAAGTATAAAGTGAACCTAAAAGATGTGAAGTATCTCATAAAAATGATACGTAATAATTAAAAAAATAAATGAAATATATAAGAAATGGATTTGATTTTGGTAACTCTACATTTTTCTTTAGAGATAATATTTAACCCTAGAAACCAAAAGGTAATTTGTCACATATGATCTATACTTATATTATAAAGCTGAAGAGTTTGTAAGTTTGTTTGTTTGAACGCGCTAATCTCAGGAACTACTGGTCCGATTTGAAAAATTTAAGACGCAAAGACGCAAGCGAAGTTGCGCAGGTCAGCTAGTTTTCAATAAATCGTGTAATTCCAGACGGCTCGGTGGAATGGACGCCGGGCGTAACGATGAACTTCACTTATCGTTTCGCCGATGACCCTCTGGGTGAAAACCTTCTCGGTAATATCACATGGCGAGTGGACCTGAATGAGCCGGCACATTGGACGCACGCTGAAAAAACTTGTAAGATTATTAAACACTTTTTATATTATTATGAAGATTGATTAATATTAACAATCATCACCTTATAAAAATAAAATAAATACAGGCCAATGACGATGATTACAAAATATTGAAACTTCTGTTAAAACTCTCTACGTACAAAACTGTTATTATTTCATGCTATGCTAACCCTTGAGCTAGATAATTATTAAAAAAAACATATAATGTCAAATCCGAACTTGCTGTGTTTTGTAGAAAAGCCAAATAAGTAAACACGAATGATAAAATATGTACATAATGACAGATTTCTGTAATCAATAGACCTTTTAAATCCAGAAATCCGATGACTATGTTTTATTATCGGGTACTTATACACTTACTTGTTTTCAGTATTATGTTCAGCTTTGAGCTTGTACGCATAAAGTATAAGTTATCAACTTCCACTCAATTTAGTCTCGTCGTTAGCTTAATCACTTATCTATATCATTTTCGTAGCTAATACTCAGAAACAGACATTATCATTGACCGGAAAAACCAAAGTGTATTTTCCACCAGTTGTTATATTATCTTGCATAACTGTCCTTGGTGAACACTCACATAACAATAACTACAGCAATTTCGTAGACCGCGACTAATTTAGATAAATTCAGTCTAAACGACCGACGTTTCTATCTAGAAACAAAAACAATCCATATGTCATAGAATTTGGTAATTAAATAATCTTACACCTTTCTGCAAAAAAATGCTATACTTAACTTCTTTTCCGGATGAGAAACATATGTGTCAACCCTTCTCATTTGAGCTTCTGCAAACGAGCTTTGACAAATTACTTGCCGCTCTTTACAATATATTTGTATGAAACAGATTGCGTAGAGCTGTATTAAAGTATACCCGCGTTTCGATTTCAACATTCATAAATGCTGTTGGTGTTGGTCTTTCAATAAAATGAACAAATAATGATAGTCTTAAAAAATAATAATAGTCCTATAATGTCATTGCCATATTAAGGGCATGTCACCAAATTCTAGGCCATTCAGAATATTCTAATAGAGAAAAGACCAATAGCAATTTCTCCGAATCGGGAATCAAGCCTGAGACCTCGATAACAGTCATATACACTAGTGTTGACCACAAACACACATATTTTCATCTAATTAAAAGAAACTACCAAAATTATTTTTAATCATTTTTTCCTTATGTTAAAGATGATGGTATCTACAACACATACGTATTAGACACGGAGTACAAGACCTGGGCTCTATTACTTCACTGCGCTGAACAGACAGAAGGCGCGAGATACTTGAGCGCCTTCGTCCTGTCCCGGAAGACTTCTCTTCCTAAGAATGTAATGGCTTATTTGAGGGATAAGCTGCCGAGGTGAGGAAAATCATGTTATAATGCACGTTTGGCGTAGCGGTTAATGTGGTCACCTCGCCGCAGTAACAGTAGCGCCGTGTGTGGCGAGTTTGAATCCCACCCGGGGCAAATACGTATTTGTGAGAAACGTGGTTAAACTTTATACATCTTTGATTATAGGAGGCGTGATATTTTGTATGCACATATGTGCATATATTATTTAGAAGTATTTCAATCAGTTGTCTGGTTCTGGTACAAGCTCTAATTAGTTTGGAAATATAAATATATATTGTGTGTGTGAATCGTCAAAAAAATATTTATTATACCGATACTTCTAAAAAATTACATGTTGTTCGTAAGCAATGTTTCACGTCACAGTAAATAGACCATTACATACAAATAAATGCTACTTTACAAGTGCGTTTGAAGTAAAAAATATCGAATATGATGATTTATTATTTCTGCGAATCGTCAATTAATAGCAGCTAATTGAGTAATGGTTTTTTTACTTCGAATGATATATCTAAGCATTAAGATTGTCGAAATTTTATATACTAATGTTTTTTTTTTCCTCTATAAAACAAAACACGCAAGTAGTCGACAGTTCGAAGTCTAGGCAACACACAAAATAACTTTCCGAAGATATATATACAGGGTGTCCCAAAACTCAACGATAATTCGAGACAGGATGAAAGGCCAAGTCATACCGGTTCTAGGAAAAATAAAAAAAAAATTCCATGTCACTTAGTTCAGCAATAATAGACACTTTTCGAAAAAGTTGAAATTCCACACCCTTGATCGCATTTTCAAGTCCTGTGATCACCAATGTAACAATTTCACTGTGTTTTTTTGAATTTCGTGATCTTCATTAAATATGCTATTAATCGTAATACAAAGTTATGCACAAAACATTGTTAATTTCATAAAAAAAGTTAAGTTTTAGTGAGTCATGGTTCACAAAAATATCGTTAGTCAACTTTGACGCTTCATATTGAAAAAAAAATGTACTACACTACCCCTGGCAAGTTATTTCAAAAGTTGGCGCATTTAATCAAGATTTCAAAATGGTGCAACGCTTGCCACTTTTCTTGCCATTAAAAATGTTATTTTTATTTGAACGACGAGTATCCTCGAAAATGTATCGGACGCAGTGGTACAATTGTATGGCCTCCTCGTTCCCCCGATCTAAATCCAGTAGATATTTTTTACTGGGAATGCATAAAATAAAAAGTCTATTCAAAATCAATAGAAAATCTATCAGAACTTCACCAGAAAATTGACACAGCGTCAGAAGAATTAAATGCAAGGAATTTTGCTTGACTGGTAAAAAGATCTTTTGTACGCCGTTGCAGAGCCTGTATTCGTGCCAGAGGAAAGCAAAGTTTTCCTCTGGCACGAATACAGGCTCTGCAACGCCTTACAAAAGACCTTTGCACCAGTCAAGCAAAATTCCTTGCATTTATTTCCTCTGACGCTGTGTCAATTTTCTGGCAAAGTTCTGATAGATTTTCTATTGATTTCGAATAGACTTTTGCTTTTATGCATTCCCAGTAAAAAATATCTACTGGATTTATCGGGGGAACGAGGACGCCATACAATTGTACCACTGCGTCCGATACATTTTCGAGGATACTCGTCGTTCAATTAAAAATAACATTTTTAATGGCAAGAAAAGTGGCAAGTGTTGCACCTTTTTGAAATCTTGATTAAATGCGCCAACTTTTGAAATAACTTGCCAAGAGTAGTGTGGTACATTTTTTTTTCAATATGAAGCGTCAAAGTTAACTTACGATATTTTTGTGAACCATGACTCACTAAAACTTTACTTTTTTATGAAATTAACAATGTTTTGTGCATAAATTTGTATTACGATTAATAGCATATTTAATGAAGATCACAAAATTCAAAAAAACACAGTGAAATTGTTACATTGGTGATCACAGGACTTGAAAATGCGATCAAGGGTGTGGAATTTCAACTTTTTCGAAAAGTGTCTATTATTGCTGAACTAAGTGACATGGAATTTTTTTTTTATTTTTCCTAGAACCGGTATGACTTGGCCTTTCATCCTGTGTCGAATTATCGTTGAGTTTCAGGACACCCTGTATATTCTATATTCCTGAAAGTCATTGCTGAAAAATATGACTCTGGCGTTATGAAAGCGTTTAAGAGTGTATTAGTCAGATAGTTCTGTAACTACCTAGATTAAGTTTATCTTTTAGCCCTGTACTTTTAATTTTTTTGGACATGGTCTGAAATAAATATATTATTATTATTATTATGTATGTCTTTTGCATATCTCGGGACTATAGAGTCCCGGACATTTAGAAGGCATGCGTGGGGCCGAAGCCAACACGTAGAGGCCCATTTTAGACAACTTTAATCATTCAAAAAAAATGTATGTTACACACTCCGGTGACTATCCCTGTCTACACTATAAAATGCATCCAAGGACAGTCACCGGACTGTGTGGAGCTATGGCAAAACTATAGGAAAAAACTACTTGGGCTATTGGGATGGGGTGCTGATGGACTGGAAAACTATGTATACTACGGGGACTATGGCGCCTGCCTATAACAATGTAAAACACGTATAAATGGCAGGCGGAGACTCGCCAACTCACAAACTGGGCCCCCCAAACTAGTCGCTCAAAATGCAACAAGGGGGCAACAGGGACGTGAGCGGCTGAAGGACGGAGAGGCCTCGCTGGACGTTAAACTCAGATCACTTGCTCCCTGAGGGTCCGGCATCACTGGCCCACTAGCCACTTACGCTCAGCATCCGTCCTCCGAACAGAGTAGGAGCTCTGCCCTCGCGACTCCACTCTGGACGGCCAATGAAGGCAAGCCAGAGGCGGAGGACCGCTTCCTCGTCAGTTTTCACTCCGACCAGCCAACTAAGGCAAGTCGGAGATGAGGAAGGGTGACTTCCCCCTGGAGCACTCAGGTACCGCGGGGTCGCTACTCCCCGTCACCTCGCCTCAAGGTGCCCAGCGGGCTTTATTATTATTATATATGTATTAGAAATCGTTATCACTTGACTTCTCTTACGTCGAAGGAAAACTTAGTGATGAAACCTTGCATAACCTTCTTTAGGGCATGCAATGTCCCAAATCTGCACTTGTCTAACGCGGTAGACTCAAGGCCTAACCCCTTCCTCGCTGCATCGTTCAGAAGGAGATTCTTGCCTTGCAGTGAAAAAAGTGACTTGTGAAAAATAATGCATTACCTTTACGCCCTAATAATTTATTGCCTCAGTGGTTATAGGAAAACTATCAGTATATAATTACACATTTATACTGTTGTGAATGTTAGTAAACTATTATTCTTTATTACTCCGCACTTGGACAACTGAAAAACTTTAGTTTATGACATACGCGATGATAAATCATTTCGCTTACTAATTTCATATCAAAAATTAAAAAATAGTTTTGATTTATTTAGCTACAAACAAGAAAACAGTAAAACAATAATATGATTGATTGGTTTATGCACTAACCTAAATAATTAATACAAAACTTAGCTTGGTAAAAGTTAAAACGTACCAAAATCTCAATATAAATACTTTCTGAATGTTGGTCACCGCAACCATATTTTTTATATACGTACATACATAAAATCACGCTATCTTCCAATAAGGATAGACAGAGACCAAAGAACGCCACTTTGTACGATCCGTACAAACTCCCTTTGTTTCATTCACATCGATATCTATTGTCATACAGGACCGTCGGTTACGATCTTTTTGCAAGACATCACCGAATAAAAATCATAATCTTGATCCATATTATCAAATTAACGCTATTACCTAAAATATTTGTACATTTTCTAGGTATGACGTGGATGTGAACTACGTGTTCCCGATTCCTCACAAGGACTGCTCCTCGAAGCCAGCAAGACCAGACTATACGCCTATCTTGGTAAAAGTGGGAAGCAAGGTACCGCAGAAACCTGGAGTCAGCTACAAAGTGGGCTTTGGCCACTGAATGACTTATTATTCTAAGCTATCTTTCGTTGTATTGACAGAATAATATTGTAATGTTGTACAGCTTTTATAAATATATTTTTTCTTAAAATAAGTGTTGTATTATTGACCTTTTTGAAAATTACTTATCCATTCTGCTATACATAATGCTACACATACACTACAGGGTAGTATGTAGCAAGTAGTTTTGATAGCACTTACTTACGGGTTTATTATCTCGCTAATAATTAGTTTTAGTTTATCAAACTTACACAAGAGAATAAATAATGGTATCAATGGTCATTTCGTTGACACTATATAGTTCAACTGAAAATTCCGACATTATGCAGAAAAATAACATCACTTGAGATTGAAATCGACTGTCGACAAAAATTATAATATTTTGACACTGGCACAATTTTAATTATTTTTATTCGTACCTAAATAAGAAGTCATCAGTTGAGGCCAGAATTATGCAAATTTCCATTATCTCACATTTTTCTAATTAGGTTACACACAAACATAAGAAAAATAGATCCAAACTACCTCAACCAATACATAATGTCCTTTAACTACATCCTTTATCGTTTTTCTAATTGTAAACTGCAAAACCTATAACTAAATATATTTTAATAGTTTCACAGTTGAACATTTATTGTAAATTCAATGTTGAGTATTCCTTCAAAGAACTGATAGGGCATGCATTGTTCCATGACATAATTAGTATGCGGCGCAGTTGCTGTCTGAACACACAAGAGACAATATACAGACACACTCATATGTTATATGACATTCAAACTTGACCGTGTCTAATAGTAACGACAATAGCCAAGCAAAATTAAATCACCCGTGTAGAACATAATATATTGTCAAGAATCTTTAACTAGATTTTTTTTACAAAGCGCATAGATTAAAAAATACCTAGTATATTTGTAAGTAAGTTTGCTATTTTGTTATTTGATTGATTGAGACTGGCTTTATGATGTTCTTTACTGATATAAATTAATAGCATAAATAAGATAAACTAAAAAAAATAATAAGTTAAACTAAAAGCTTGACGTAAAGTTCAATTATCATCATCACCAACATTTGGTTTCTTCTTTTGGTCTTTTCACTCATAGACAGTTTCAGAATCGATAATTGTTTATTATAAATTTTTATGAATACATATTTCTATAAATACGAAGTGTAGAAGTGTTCTACATTAATGGAAATACTATTGGTAGGTATATATCACAAATCGAATGTACAAATTTGCCACTTTTGGCATATTTTTTAAAGGTGAGAAACAATTAATTACTCGTTTTTGAACAATAATTTACATTTCAGTGTAACTTTGAAGGGTATAACAATTATTATTTATTTCCGTTAATACCGGTACTACTCCTAATATAGTGTTAATATTTTTTATTACAAAGAAAATTGATTGTTCATTTTATACTAGCTATATGGCTTTAACCACTGTGGTCTGGAAGTTTTAACTATTAATTATTACATATTAGGCGAGAAATGGCTTTGAGGCAGTTACGGCCTGCATTAAATGACTTAAATTCATGATAACGTCAGCCTTTTTTGATACATTTTTCACCAGAAACAAAAACGGTATGAAATTTTCGTTCGTGATTTATTGATTTTTGATTTAATTACGATTTGAAGAAATACAAAACCTAATATGGTATATGCATTGTATAGTATATAATGAAACGAATCCTCGGCCCTGAATAAATTAAGGCTCGTCCTCGCATATCCACGTAAAAATAATGTACATTGTTTATTCTTTGGCAATGTATTAGTAATTCAGGCGCTTGCGCAAAGCCTTCGTTATAAGTATGAAAGGAACTGACCGCATGTTTTTCATGATAACATCACAAACATGGTTGGGGTACGAGCGTGTGTTACTTTTTCTGTGATTTTCTTGTGCTTTAATGTCGCCTTCGCAAAGGTTAGTATAGTGAAATAAGAGTGAATCTTCAAAAATTAACAAAATCCTAGATTGAGAAAAATATTTTTTCCTCCCATAAAATTAAATTGCAAAAAATCGGAATAAGAAAATCTTTGGAGATAAAATAAAGTAATGTTAGAATTGCCTACTTTGTTCTATTTCATCTCCTCTAAAGTAAAAATGATGAAATTTATTACAGTTTCATCATCTTTTACTTTTTAATTTGCCAGCTTACCTAAAGAAGTGTCTTCTGCATCCACCTCAAACCAACAAATAATTTAATAGAATTAAATAAAATAACCATTATCATTATATTACATTTTCCTTTAATTTATTCAAAGAAAATCTTCCTTTTAGCCATTCTTCGGCCTAACTGGACTATTTTGGTGCGACATATTTTGCGAAGATGATGACCCTACATCGACGACCACTAGTGCGAGCAATGAAGACATTTATGATGATTTGTTCTGTTCTGGATGTGAACCGAGGAGAAGAAGAACCACGACACCCAATCCTTTGAATGTGAACACGGTGGGAATTGGCAGACCACCACAGTCATTGAACATCCAAATCCGTAAGTTTGATCCTTTTACTAACCAATAACTGTCCTACCTCCTCGATATATAGTAAAACCCTTTGAGAAGAATAGGATAAGTAAGGCCTTTCAGAACAAGATCCTACTTGTTCTGATCTTTTGTCTATCATAATATGGCCAGGTAGGATCGGTGTTTTTCGTCATACGAGGATCCTCACGATGTATATAATTGACATTTTAAGTAGGTACTCTACCTTATCATTTTTAGTATTCAATACTGTCAATAATGTGATGAAAATATTTACTAATGATCACATAAGTTATCGAAATTAAGGACTCTTATTTAATTTAATTTAAAACATACAGCACTTTTTGTGTATAACCTTTTAATTACGTGGTAGGTGTGAAATTCGTCCTTAGGAAACCTTTTGTTAATTAACGCCAGTTTTGCAGGAAACGCAAAGTATGAAGGAAAATGATTGATAGACGAATTATTGATGTTAACGATTGTTTTAAATGCTTCAGCACTTATCTGGGCCTTGCACGCATAAATATATACTATACATAATGCATCCTTCAATTTTACCTAATCGATCGAGACGTTTTATTTTTTGTGAGTCCATTGACTAAAAATGCATTTTATGCCTACTTTATTCATGAACTCATTGAAACATAATTTATTCGCTCATTATTATGCCCTTAAATTTCAATTTTAATGCGTTTCAGTGTACATTACTAGCAATCGATGACAGACATGAGTAATGATGATAGTGACACGAAGTGTTGAAGTCATTTTCTTTTGATACCTATAAATTATTTATGTATTGGATGCTTCTAACAAATGTACAGCATCGTTAGACAATCCATATACCTAAATCTTCTGCTAACATTTCTTGATGTGGTCAGCATCTAGCCCTTTCTTATTAAAAGAAAACATGTATAAAAAAATACATCTACCCCAGTACGAATTTTCAATATAAATTAAATCTTATTTTCGGATCCAAATCAGAACTTTGATTAAAAAGACAAAGTTAAGATTACTGAATTTTCCACTTTCACAAAGAGATTTTTATCTCATGCCCATCGGTATTCATTTCTTTATTAACATTTCAGCCCAAGGCGTGAACATAAACATGTCACCACCTGGTGCGGGTGGTGGTTGGTTGAGCATCTCCCCATGGACTGGTCCGACGGGAGCACCTCCTGCGGGTACTCCGGCGCCGGGAACACCAGCTCCAGCGGCAACTACTGCGGCAGGAGCCACTGCAGCACCAGCTGCAACGACCGTAGCTCCAACTACAGCAGCCGCTGCTAGAAAGTAGATTTAAAAAACGAGTGCCTTTCCATCCCCGGTTTTGATTCTTTCTTTTGTTATGGATACGTCTACCCAAGATAAAGATTTGACTAGTTTAGTCGCTATGACACAAAAAGTATGATAGCAACTAAACTTTTGAACTACTCGCGATAGGTTATTGAGACAGGCTTAAGAATTCCCCTAGTTGTAAATAATCTGTTTCTAATTTTCTACCTTCATATTTTAGTAAATAAAGTGTTAAGGTATACGAAAGCCTACTCAAAGTTAATACTGTGGATTGGGTAGGCTGTATTCACACATTTATTGTATAGACTAAAATATATTAATAAATGATTTAAGATGTTATCATAGTTTTCTATGGGAGTGTTTTATTTTTAATGGATTTATTTTCAGTAGTAAGTATTTACTCCTGATTATGATTATGATTAATTACTTGTTAAAATGCCACGAACGTCAGTTACACCTGTAACTTGGTCCACCAATACCACGGTCTTCGTGGCATTTTATCAAATCGCCGTCAATGCAAGCCCAGTATTTCTAAAATAAATAGGTTACTACATTTTTTTTTTCACTAATCAAAACATATAGAACTCCGCAAGATGTTTATATATATTTCTACAAGATCACCTCCCGACCTCGGTCATGTCCGTTGAATCACGTTAAGCTTAAAGTTACAGCACAACAAACGGCCACATATAAAACTAAAATTTTATCGAGATCAAAATTTCCTACTAAATCGGTTAACGAAATAAAATCTTATCTTGTAAAATCGCCCCGTGTCAGAAATATGATATTGCCCATTGATGGTCAGTTACGGACAGAGCCATTCCAAATATTTAAAGCAATTATCGAAACCAATGTTTTATAACGAGTAGATACATGTTTTTGAATATAATAACGTAATTACACCTAAAAACATTTGATTTATATTAAATATTTTATAATGCGCATTAATCATTAGGTCAAGTTCGAATACTAATTAACAGAAATTATATAGTATACCGGCATGAATTTCAACATGCGATTTGATCAAACGAAAACTCAAAATTTCTGAGATCTTGCACAATCAGTTTTTCATGAATATGAGTGCATCTAGGATTGCTTTAAGGTGCTCTTTATCTGGTAAGGAATTACAAAGAAGTCTTGGTTCTACCATAAATTATTTCACAACAACATAGACACGTATTGTGCAAGATATTTTGTAACGTACGTATTTTTTTACCATTGGAACCATAACTTACGAGTTATTACAAATACAACCTGTTAAACTTAACCCGTGTACTGAGTGTGCATGCAATATGTTAATTTTCTGCTTCAAATATTGGTATCGATACCATCGCTTCGGTCGTCTGTTTGGCACGCAATATTCGTTAATTAATACGATTCTAAAGAGTCACTAAGTGCGTGCTCGGAAACTCTATTGAGTTCCCACTTCCATTATCACCAAAAGAAGAAATGTATTTTTATTGTGTCGTGCTTAAACATACGTGAAGAACAGTGATAGTCGAGTGGTATAAGTTGGTAACTCCCACGCAGGTGGTGTTGCAATGACTTTTCGAAGTTATCCGTGTATTAGAAATAATTATCACTTGTTCCAACGGTGAAAGAAAACATCGTAATGCAACCTCCCTTTAGTACAGTTCTGGAAAGTAGGCAAAGTGCTCAACCCTCTCTCCGCCAGCGTTGTGGACTCAAGGCCCCACTCCTTATTACAGGAGGAGATCCTTGCCCAGAACAGTAAGGGGTTTAATTTCCTTCTATTTTATTTAAACGTGCTTTAACGTATCTTCTCTCTTTCACTCTCGTCCCACTGCCCGAAAAACTTTATATAATTGTTCAGAAAATTTACGATACAACATATATTTATTGGAACTTTCGAAAACCTTAAATGTCGTAATATATCTTATTGTAATTACATTTATTTCCGGCCATTAGATTTCCCAACTTTTTTGTTTTCCTTGATCAACAATATTTTCAAAGACTTGTGAAAACAGGATTTCTAAATTACACGCATATATTCTAGTAATTAGCTACAAGTTAAAAGAAATAAGTATGTCATGGGCTATGCAAAATGTAAAGGTGTTTGTGTGAATCTAGAATGCTTGTCACGTAGAGGTAAACGCCATTGCAGGGTCTCGGTCCACGCATGTCCAATCGTTTGTATTGATACTGATTAACATGAATACATACTGTCAAGTTTTATGTTTTATAACAGTTATAGCCTAGGTCTTTGGGTTTTTTGACATAACAACGCCTGATATGTCTCAAAACAGGTGAAATAATATGATTTCAATAGAAGTTAGAAATCAAAACGTGGATGCAAATTTTAATTACTTCATATTTGGTAAAAAAAAAAAAGAAATCCCGGGGCTCTGGGATTTTAGATACGTGTCCATTAAATGACTTCTATCAAATGAAACTTTGATATAATTATCCAACATAGTGGTCGAAACTCGGGAACTGTTGAAAATTAGTCCCTGAATCGCAGCAATATAATGAGTAATGCTCAAGTGACAGCAGTACCTACTCCCTAAATAAAATAAATTAACCGAGAAATTAACCAAATTCACATCTTTAGACTATTCCAGTCTAATGAAAATGAAGAAAATATACCTACCAATTTGAGAACTTAGCTCCTTAGCAAAACTCGCATCCCTAAGGACAATTAACTGTACATTCAGGAGCCATTCAAATCAAATGCAGGCTTGCAATTACACGAACATAATGCAACATGTGGTACTCTAACCGGTTCACCTTCCAAGAGACCATGACGAAACTCTCGGGTTACTTCCAGTACACTGCTCTGATTGTTGCGTTATGTTATTCAGGAATCCTACACATCCATACTAATATATAGCGAAAGTAAATCTGTTTATGTCTGTAATACTTTCACAGTTACAGTCGTCACAGTTTATTGGCTTAATAATCGGTTTAGAAGAAATTTGAATCGTTCAGAAGTTTATATTTCTAAAATCTTTCGAAGAGATGGCAGGATAGTCCAAAATTCTGATCAGCGGGCTTATCACGTATCTCAGTTGACAGTTAGTAGACGTCAAATCTATGGTCACTATTCAGTACATTGCTGCTTTGACGTAACGTATTAATCACTATAACCTAAGGGAGAAGACAATGGACAGGATAGTGGCTTTCAAATGGCTGTCAACTGAGATACGTGATAGCCCCCCAGAAGACTGACTACAAATAATTAATTGAGGAAGCCTTGACTGTGACGGACTTGTCAATCGATAGACTTTTATTAATTGCTAATTACATATTTTAGTGCATATTTATTTGCCTTTTTGTTGTTCTTTTTGTAATGATTTTGGATATTAAAAGTCGCGAGTAATAAAAATAAATTATAGTTTCTAACCGGCGTCTGGCCAGCGTGATGGACTCAAGGCCTCCCACATGGCGGAAGGAAACTTGTGAAAAATAACGAAAAGTTACAATTAATTTAACAACTATGTACCGTTATTAAGTACTAGTGTACAAATTTTAAGTTTACAAAAACGCAAAAAAATATTTCCTCGCAAAATTCTTTGTGGAAGGATAAATGGCTTCCAGTGCTATCAATCACTTGCATTTTTTTTTAAACTTAATTGATTTAATTGTGTATAAGTAGGCAGTTGGGCAAAACGTTAAAAAGTTAAATCGTAATTTTTTTTAACCTGATAATAAAGTAAATTCTAAAAAAAATTATTGTCTATTTAGGTTCATTAAGAATAGAGAAGTAAAAGACTAGCTTATTTGTGGTAGTTATGTTCCAGAAAATGAAAAAAAAATAATTAGGACACGAACAGCAAGCTATAATCATTTTTTCTTCCATTAGGTACAACACTATTTGTGACCAATGTAATTGCGGCCAGTTATGACTCATTATAAGTGATCAATGCATTCGTTTAGCAGACAAGTGAAAAGCATAATCTAGAGGTTAGAATATACTGATCACATACATTTTTTATCAAATGGCATATGATTTATACCTTTTAAACTTTATGAAAAGAAAATCTGCACCCTTTTTGCGTCTGCTAACACCTTCTATAATAATGACTCTTTCTAATTTAATTATTCGAATCACGAAATGAAACCCAGTTATTCTCTATAAGCGCCTGCCTAACTTGTACTGCTTGTTAGCAGAAAGCAAAGGTGCCGGCTGCCATTAGTACCAGTAGGCGCTAATAGATGACGCTCCGTACATACGTAATGCATCGCAACTAGTTCTGATGTGGTCTAGTTATTCAACTTTAAACTACTTAAACCTTAGTTCAGGTATTGTGAATACTTGAAACGTGAATTCAAGTGTTCATTAACAATGTACGAGTTTGAGACTGTTTTCATAAAAGGACTACCTTTCTGTTTGCGCTCAATTTTATGGGCCAGTTTCACAGCTGATAAAGTTATCTGCCAGATAAACTGCAAGTAAACAGCTGTCAAAATTTAATATGAAAAGCTATCTGATACTCTTCACACCGAACTTGTTAAACTGAGCTAAAGAGTTTTTTTGTTGTGACCTTAGACTTCTACCCGAAAGGTATAAGGGCCGGCATCATCTTTTATCTTCTTACGTATATTAGGTACTTATATTTCGTGTTGAGCATAAATAGAAAACTTTGTGTGGGTTTATTTTCGCAGTTTAGTTAGACCAATGCCTAAATGGTGACCTGAATTTATAGCAACTGTGCGAATTATAACATGTTCTTGAAGAAATTCAAGTAATCATCACGTCAACTTTTGAGTATGTGATACGGATATGTAGTTATTTGTGAAGTAACATGTAATCGCTGTTTATGAAACATAAGTTGAAATCCATCAAGTAAATTCGAGCCACTTAAAAATCTGTGCACTTACTTATACATTTCATATGACTCACTTAGGCAAAATAGGCCTAAATTTAGCAGGAAAGACCTTTAATTTTCTGTGAAATAAATATCTAGTTTTTTATCTTTTTACGGTACTTATTTCATATCATTTTATTAAAACTACTTTTAATCATTTCAGCTATTTAATTTGACATATAAAATATTGTTTCGTGTTAAGTGCTTTTCATTAGACATTAAACAAATAGATATCAATTAGTGCCGCAAAAGAAACTAGCGATTTTACGAGGTTATCGCTTTTATACTAAAAGTCTGAAAAATCAATGATTTATATTTGCAAATATTTATTTACTATAATTACGATCGGTAGAAAGTTGATTAAACCGTACATTACACAACTGACATGCGATCCATCGTGCTATTGCATAGAATCGTTGAGGTTCGATCATTTGCATAATGTTATACTTGGTAATTGCGGAGTTCACTACTACGTGTTCCTGCTGCTAAATAGTCCAATGCACACGTAAACGGCTGAGCAAAATGTTGCATTAATGATGACTAATTACTTCGTTCTAAACGGTACGAACATACAGTTAGAAGCACTGGTTACCGTAGCAATATATTGCTAATTTCAAATTTGACTCTTCGGTACAGATTGACATAGTAATTAGAATGGAAACTTGATTAATATGAAAAGTTTATGTGGATTTTTTTATTGGTTGTTCTAAAGGATGTTCTAGCTTTTTATAGCTTTGAATCCGCTTTTGAAACGGTACCATAGTCACATTCGATCCAAAGATTCACAAACTAGTACCAGTAGCTTGATTCTCTACAGTAGCGACATTAAAAATGTACTACAAAAATTGTTCCTGCGGCACCCGCTAGAGTCACTGATCAAATGTTGATACAGAATTTCTCTGTAGCTAGCCGGTTGTCTATAGTCATTAATGGAACAGAATCACACTAAAGTAATAACTTAATCAAAACTCTATCAAGTAAAGCAAACGTCTATAAGAAATTTTATTCTGTTAAGTAATAATGATATTATTTCCTGGAGCGAAAATGATCGTCTCATTTTCTTTCATTAGGTAACGATCTATGACTTCCTGTAACGACACAATTTTCCTTAGTTACAATATTATCTAAATTGCTCGTCTATTTGCCAAAGGCTTATTTAATCATTATGTTTAATATTGAATATACCCTCATATTTTATTAATATTATACTAAATTCTACATACAAGTATATACATGCATAAAATTATGCATTTGAGACCTGAGGGTGTAGGCTGAGGTGTATTAGATACTCGCACGTTTCGCCATAATATTATGGTAGCCGTAATAGGGGGCGAATCTATTGGCTTTTATCGGGCACGCTACCGAACTCCGGGCTAGTATAGAGAATTATTCTTAGATAAATCAGAAAATACCAACAGTACTTTGGCCGGCCCAAGAATCAAACCGATACCTCTAGGTCAGAAGTCAGATACACTACCGATTGCGCCACAGAGGCAGTTACTGACTTGTTTTTTTTTTAAATCCATATTCTTCGCTTGTTTTTATTTTATAAAATTACGAAAAGTGCTTGCTCACTATAATAATAAAAGTGTCCGAAACTCGATGAAAGGGATCACTGAAAGGGTTGAAAGGGAACACCTGACGTTAATGTTTGGCTTAAATTATTACACAAGCCCGTTTTACTATGGTTTATAGGCATTTAACAAAAATTCTGAAAATATTTAAAAGCTATATTAAAGAGACGTGAGGAAAATAAAACAGAACTTTGCGAAAACAGAAATTATGATAACGAGTTTTCACCTCGACTTTTTAGTTTGTTCTTAGACCCAAAATATTAATTTCTCAAAACTTATACAACTAAGTTCATAACTTAGATATCATGACTAAACGCCTTACCGTATTTCATCTTCTAAGTATGGATTTACAACAGCTAATGTCCCAAAAAGAAAAAGCAAGAGAAATAAACTCCCAATAAATAATCTCAAGGACCGCAATAAATTAATATCGAACGACCTGCGAAGCAAAACAAAACATCAAAGCTGTCAATTTCAGCATCAAAAAGCAATCAATAACATCTAAAGCAAAGATTCTTTTTTTCACTTTTTTGTTTCTGTATAGATTCCACTGTTTTTGATAGAGGCTACGCAATACTACCCATAGTTCAACTGGTTGATTAAGTGCCTATCTACGTACGAATTAAAACTAAAGTTGCCTCTGTGGTCAGGTCGGTATTGAATACCACTATTGATCGTGAAGACTTGGGTTCGATTCTTGGGTCGGGCAAGTACTATTGGTCTGGTCTAATTTATATTTAAATAGGTATTTCGCAAAAATGGTACCCCGGAGTTTTGTGACCTGCCCCGTAAATGGAAATAGACTCGTATTACATAGGATTAACATAATTTATGGCGAAACATAAGTACACGACACTATGGAATACAATAGGCGTATGATATTATGTATGATTTTTTTTTAATGAAACACGTACCACAGTAGACGTATATTTTTCAAAGAATCTTTGTTTAAACCGAACACTTACAAAGTCTTAAAAGCTTACTCATTGTTTATAACTCAATAAGCAAGTTCATTGAACTGTTATCTTTTTTATAGATTATAATTGCATCAATCGCCTCTGAATGAAAGAAACACTCAAGCTGTAATACGAAACGTTCTGATTCATCTATAATAACATCTTGAACTTTTATCAATGAAATGAATCTGTGTAGGTAGGTACATTGTAAAGCGTATTCTGAACGAAGACATAACGATAAACAGAATTTTCTCAAACATTATTTGTTATTTATTTATTTTTATTTGTTATGGACAAGAATTTGCGTGAATTAGAAGCGTCCAAGTATATTTTTCAGTTATCATATACAAGCTCTGCTAAGTATGGAATCAGATGACCGTCTGTGAGTGGTCCATTTATGAACACATTTATTTACATTGAATGCGTGTTTGTCTCATTTCTTCTACATTTTGGCTTGTATGTCAAAAGAATTGTCAACCTGTGAAACCAATTGATAAACGATTGTTTTAAAATAAATTCTGCTAAATATAAAAACCTGGATTATCCAATGGTGTATTTAATTTAGATGTAATTTTATATGTCTTTTACATCAAAGACCTACTACAACATCCTGTAGCATTATCGTATTTATATGTTCTATGAAAATATTCAAAGAATCTACAACGATAAAGAACAAAGGCATAAGGAATCCTTATTATTTTCTCTGATTGGAATAAACCCTTAGTAAAGTTGTTTTGTGCGCACTTTATTGTTTAGATTCTTACAAGTGGCTCAGGTCTTCGTCCTAACGCGGCGGGACACTGAAACGAGAAGTGCTTCGATACGAACCCGTACAATACGTCACGTAAGTTCAATCGTATTGTATTCTATAAATAACTCGAGTACAATCAGTTTCCAATTAATTTTGAGTCAACATTTTGTAAAGTCTATTTTCGGAGCATTGTTGAAAGTACAAGAATAGTAGATAAAGGTAGTGCCGCAAGCAATTTGTTGCTTACAATACATTTTGCTTACTGTTTCATTGATAAAAAGTACTACTGACGTCAAACTTGTGAGCAAAAAATATTAGATACACTCAAAAACTCTCATTGACAATCAAGTCATTGAGCGATTAAAGTGTAATGCAAATTTCTGTATTTATAAGTTCACTACAATAAAAAGAGGCGAAACGTTTTCGTTTATAGAACGTAGAAATGAAGTAAATATTCTATTTAATAGGTAATTAAAGTAAATTTATGCTTTTCTAATTTCGCTAGTAACTGTCGCCACAGTCGTGTCTCGGGGTCTCGTTTAGCAAAGATTATTTTAGTCACGAAGGCGTTTCTTAAGAAGTGATTAATGAACCGTCGCTAATGAAATAAAGATAAGAATTTCAAGTTTATTCCTAGAGAGGAAGGTATGGGAACTTGTGTGAGGATAAACAAGTTTGTAATAAGACCTTGTTTGATCCGGTAACAGTGATAGTACGAGTATGTTTGTAAACAGACAGCGACAATCAACTTCAGTACCTGAATGGGAATGGCAGATCAACGTAAAAGTTAATTGACTAACAAACACTATTATTAACAACAGTTGTTTGACTTGTAGTAAACATGTTAACTCGGTTTTTGGAGCTACGTCTAATAATTTTCATCTGAACTACAAAGTGGGAAAAAAAGCTATGAAATAATACTTAAAAATACTTTTAACTGTTAACAATACTATGCATATGGCATAGGATAGTTTTTATCAATACTTTACCAGTGATTACGTTTAAAAGTTATTTGGAAGTTAAAGTGTGTAGTTTTTACTAATTTAAACTTTAAAAAGGGTATGTAACAGTATAAGTGATTTTTACATGACGTGTATATTTTATATCAGATCAAAAGACACTTTATGGCTCATTCAGTTAAAATTAATTGCCATAGCGTGTTTAACTACCCGCATTTCAAATTAATTTTATTATTAACTGCCACTATTATTTACAAAAATACATAAAAATTATATAATTTATTGTTAAAGAAAACTGAAACGTGTGTTTATCTATTAAGTTAGGTTGATTGATGTTGGGAACGACTTGAAACTTCTAACTTAATTACGAAATAAATAAGATTTGTGGAGTAGGATACATTTAATTTATCTGTATAGATGAAACTATAAGGCAGATAATATAATATAAACAGGTACTGAATCTTACATTTCGCCTCGTCGCTTCTGTCCGTTTTGTAGCAACCCATTTACCATTTATAATGATTATATTAGCAACTTCTCAGATAGGTACTTTTACAACTCCTTCACTAAGACAACAGACACAAAGTACAACCTCACCCGAAACAACAACTTGCTTCGGGAAGGGAATTGAACCTACGGCCTCACAACACACTGATGCCGTGGCGACTACCTTAATCACGGCGCCAGGGAGGCTGTACAGTCATCAAGTTAAAAAAAAAAACAGGAAATCCAATCATTACTTCCATAATTTATCGATTCGTAATAAAAATACATAACTATGATAGAACCTCTTACAGTTGCAGTTTCTTACCAAATAAGGTGGTACATTGTGTAAGATGCAGTTACGTGCATTACTTTCGTTGCTGAAACATAACGCTTTTACCCTGTAATCGATTAACCAAAAACTAAATTAATGAAACTGAAACACGCACATTACATAAATTGAAAATTATTTTGAAAAATCACTTTACTTCCTTACGATTTATTTAATATGTCGTGATTTTTTCTTCAATAAATATGTAGAGTAGTAGTTATGTAAATAGAATATGAAAGGAATTTTATCGGAAAAAATCGCAATAGATCACATAAAGTTATTTGTACAAACATGTATTTATTTTATTTGCTGAATCTATTAACGACAATATTTCAGCAAGTTTCTTCCAAACAGAAAAAAATGCCTAACTGTTATTGGCTGTCTTGTTGTCAATGTAACATTTTGTTCCGGACTTCAATCAAATTATCGTTATCTCTGTCGGATTTAAGCCCCTGCAAATTTTCGAACATCTTTTGATTGTGCCATTGTTATCAACACTTCTTATATAAAAATATAATTGCAAAATAAAAGTTGAAACCGTAAACTGTAAATTAACTTCTTAATTTTATTACTGCTATAATATTTACCTTTATAGCGTAAATTGAGGAGCATCGTTTTAATAAATAAAAATCCGAGTTTTATTGCCTCTGCACGTTTAAATTGAGCCACTGATCGACTCGACGTTATTTGGGTATCACATTTTAGCAATAAAATATCTTTATGTATCTTCGAAGTCTTAATAACAAACGTACGTTTATTTTCCATTCATCCGGTTTTAATAATTGTTTTAATATCTTTTGATATGAATAATGGCCGTGATTATGGTGGCTTCGTATAGTTATTATAATCATATTGGATTACGTATGTCGACTGTATATTTTTTGCTTGACAGAGCGTGTGAGAAAAAGCTTTTGTGACAGGTTAAGGGCTAGTCTACCCTGAAGACAATGAATACGAACGATTTTGTATGAAAATGCGTGAAAATGCTCGACTGCCTCCGTGGCGCAGTGGTTTAGGTCGTCACGCCGATACCACTGCAACGGGAGGTCGTGGGTTCGATTCCCACACGGGACAATTATTTGTGCGATCCACAACTAATTGTTTCGGGTCTGGTTGTGCTTTGTGTCCGTTGTTTGTATGTTTGTAAAAGTCCCCGCGACACAAGAGCAATTCTTAGTGCGGGAGTTGTCTTAAAAAAAAAAAAAAAAAAAAAAAAAAAAACAGTGTCATAGTAAAGCTTCGGTAAATCGGGGCTCTATTTCCAGTATCTTTTTTAGATTAACCAAACAATCACTATCGCTTAACAAGAAAACATAACAATAAACGTACATTGTAACCTAGTCCTCATTATTGAAACTTTCCAACATAAACTTCATATTTAAACATTATACAGTAATAACGCTACTATGTCAGTACAACATATTACTTTCAATGTAAATAAAACGACATAAAACAATGCAAATGTTATTATTCCTTTCGTTTGTTATTTCACACGTAATTATAAAGTATCAAAATATTTAATCGTAAGTACAAACACGGTACTTATACATGCATTGGTTACAGAAACTCTAATTAAGCTCTCGAAGGGCATCCGGCCTGCACATACGCACAGAGCAATCAACCGGTCGTTGAATCCTTAGCTTCTTTGTGAACGATTTATCTTCGCCATTTTGTTTTATTAGCTTTTAAAAACGAACGCCTAATTAAATCGATTGTTTTGGTTCAATTCGGTGAAGTCGCGTGAACGGCTTTTCTTAGAAACAGACCACGTTATTACATAGATGTTGAGGTAAGTCGGCTCACGAAACGTTTTGGTTACCAAGAATTATTCTAACTGTTGTTTCAATCATGTAATTAATTTCCGATATGTTTATTTCCGTTACATTTGTAAATATATTGTTTTAGATCATTTTTATTTATATCTACTTGAACAATTAAAGAACAAGAATACTTCATCCTAATATAGACACTATTAACACGGTTTAAAGACGTATGTAGAATAAAAATATTCGCTACTTAACATTCCAGCACATGCATGTGCAATTAAATCGCTAACTGTTTACAATTCACGAAACAGTTGCAGACATAATGTCGACTATCGAATAGCAACTGTTTGTCCAGGAAGACGCTGTGAATTTTTTCAATTAGGAAACCGGCTCGGTAAAAGCAGCCTTCCGTCATCGTCGTACAGACAGGAAAGCATCATCGATGTGTATTAATGAAGCAAACGCACGGATCGGTGGAGTATGCGCGCGCGCCGCAGTGTTACCGCGCATTTCAAACGATACACTCGCGAACTGCAAATGTATTTTCCAAAAACTTCGGGAGGTCGATGACACAAGTTCGGAAGGACTCGATATGTTACGGTTTTAATCGATTCTCGTATTGATGATAGATTTGTTGAGGTGGATATTATTGCAGTGCTTTGTTTTGTTTGGCTCACGCTAATTGGATGGGAACCGCTGAACTCTGTTAATTGAAACTTTTACTCGTTTTAAAAGCAGTGGCACACTGTTTTCATTGTTGATGATGTGATGATTCAGTTCATAAAAGAAGATTATTTTATGCACATTTTTTTAAGAAACTAGAGCTCCTTCATGACAATTCCGTTTTTTGTTTGTTTTACCGCTCTTCGAGCAATTTCGAAAGCAAAAGTAGCTAGATCTCAAATATAAATACAAATTAACAAATAATAATTATCAGATTTTTTTGATTCGTGTTTGAATTTTAATGCACATGTCACTGTTATCTAAAGTCGATAACCTTTCTTTGGAAACACTGTCAGACTTTTTGATAAAAATTACAGCACCCAAACACGGGTTTGCAGATTACTACTTAGTAATTTAATTTTTGAAAAAAGTGACCTGATTTCGAAGTTTACTTTAAAAAAAGGCAGTTCCCATCTATAAGTAAACATAACAAAGCGCGAATAATAAGTGCCGAAAGTAGACAAAATTTTTTTTTAACTAATGTTGCAATATTCACTTTAATTTCAGATGTTAAGTGTTTAATAATTAGTTTTGAATGACATTAAGTGTTTCAAAAACAATGAAAATGTACGGGAAAGTGTTCATAGTGTTGGTGGTTGTGTGCCTCATCCCCATGGTACTGTCTAAAACAAAAAGGTACACAAAATCACAATCGAACTCTCTGTATAAGATCAGATGTGATCTTATGTGTATTGAAAGAACTAAGGAAGAAAAACCACAGGTAAGTGTTGTCATATTATTCAAGTTTCATAGTTTTAGTAGCTGTCTATTGTACCAGCAATTGCAATGTTTAATATTGTTCACGCCATCGCATTGGTATGCAACAGTTGTTCCGCCCGAATTTTATTATCATTCCGTCGGCACTTTGATTGAACATTCCCTTTTCAATATTGACTTTTTCTGTTCATAACAAACCATTAAAGTCGTTACGATCCGTTTTAACACTTCTAATAAACACCAAAAAAGTTTTGGTATAGTATCGCGAATATTTTTTCAATCTATGTACTTGCGTCACAATGAGGATGTCGTTAGTAAACAATCGATTCAATAATAATTACGTTACGTATTCTAAAAACCCAATCACCTTGAATATATACCACGAAATAGGTGCTCGAAAATGTCGCACTGTATCATCAAAGTTCAATGTGCTCACTGAAAAAATTATAGGTATCTTGACATTCAAGATTGCATGCTTATGTTAATCCACAAAAAACGTAACATGTAGATGCCAGAACGTTTACTCTAGTGCAGTTAGAAAAAAATGTTTACCAAGCTGTCACAGCGATCATGATTTAACGAATTCTTAGTAGTACAGACATAAACAAGGCATAAAAAATTGGAAATGAACGTATAACAGAATACAATCGAGATTGCAGCGAGTAGTTGACAAAAATAATACTGCGGTTCACCAGCTTGTTATTTAACCGCAAAGCTTAACTGGCGCGCTCCTAAAAAGGGCACATTGTGCTAATTTCACAACCGCAAAAACTAATTATGCGGGTTTGTATCAAGGTATAAAAATTGTGCGACGAGATGTAGTGACAAAAGACAATCGCATTTTGATCGTCAGGACTTAACGAGTTTCAAGTCCTGAGCTAGATTTTTTTCTGCGTTTACGGCAGTTAACAGAGACTGATCTCCATTTGTTTTTGCTCGTAATACCTCTTTTACGATGTGACATAAAACCAGAAATGTCAAAGGATCTAAAAAGATTCATGATATTATCTTTAATCGTGACGAACAACGAAACTACTAAAATGATAGCCGAGACCATGGAGGTAATAAAATGTAGAGTAACTAAAGTAATCTCGTTATTTATAATTGACTACGGCTAATGAATTTCCTCTTTCAGAATGAAGATAATTAACTATCCTGTTTTAGAGTTCACTTATAACCCTTTTGTTTTGATAGAGTTTGGTTTAAGCAAGGGATTTTGGTCCATGGTGCATTATAATAGGGTAAGAGATAGAAAAACACCTTTAAAGCAATAATAGATTTTAATGCGCTCACTCGAAAGTAATCGTTATGAGTAACGATCGAGGAACTTTTCGGATAGGCAATCTGTTTGTGGCTTACCGATTGGTTGCCGAACCTGTGTTATGATTAGCGGCAAACTGGTGGCATATTTGTAGTACCGTACATTTGCCGTAATTATAAATACTAATTTTCTACATAACATATAACAAAAGCTCTAACAACAAAAATGCCAAATAATCTTAGAGTTTTAATAGTTATCTAAAAACAATTTGCCATAAGGTACCTAGTGACATTGCACTCGTGCAGGTATGTGCTATGTATCCGCTAATTGTGTGAAGCTAATGAGACTAAATCGCTAAATGAATGCCCCTATTCACAATGCAACTATACTTTTTGCGTTCAAGCTACAATAGTAATACAATATTCCAGACAGTGCAGAAAAAGCAGAACAAATGCCCCTTTTTATTTAAACAATAGTCGGTATTTTAAAGATTTAAAAATGCACTGATGTATGACAATACTTATTGCTTACTATTGAGTCATTTCCTGACCGTCTTTGTTTGGTATTTATGAACGATAACTTTGATATTTATAAACAATAAATATCTTAAATTACACATAGTCTTCTACTAGAAAGAAACAGTTATATACTGTTACAGTGTAGCCTATATGCCTACGCAAATTGACAGCGACTTGAATGACGTAATTAGCATGAGTATGAGAGATCAAAGAAGCATTAATCGGAATGTAAATATTTATTTATGTCAACAGTGTAAATCCCAATGTCGTGCTAATGAGAAGAAACCGGGAACTTGCCCAGCGTCAGACACTCCGAAGTGGGAGGAAGCATGTGTAACAGCTTGTAACACAGACTCGCAATGTGACGGCACGCAAAGATGCTGCCATCACAACTGCGGGTCTACTTGCAGTGAACCTATCGACCTTTTGACCATACCAGGTAAGGAGAAAATATTCTGAAGATAAGATAACGTCGTTTCTAGAAAACATAAAAAAAACTAGGGCACGGACCGTACCTAATTATATGCGTAAAGTTTTTGTTATAAATTATCTCAGTTATCTTTAAGCTTGTTAGGGTAGGTTGTAGGCTCGTTCAATAGGCCACAGCCATTAATCATTTTAAAAATGAGCCTTCTATACCAGAGAAAAAAATAGAAGCGCCAGAAAAAAAGTTAATGATCAGCCAAACTCTTTTTTGTTTTATAATTGTTCACTTTTATTTTTATTCTTACACGTATTTTGGTCGTTTCAAAAGGAAATACAGTTTGAATGTTCCGGCGGATAGATAAGTCGTTACAAGCAGCCGGAAGGCTGAAGACGAGATAGTAATCCAACTAGGTTATCTGTATTCCCGATAGCTGCAGAGGTCAGGCGATCTTTGCTTGTAATGTTCGTATATATCGAATGAGCCAGGTAGTTCCAGATAATGATACAATTTGTTCATTAACAGGTCTCCCTGCTATGCCAATATTAGAAGAGGCTAAAGAAAAGAAAAGGTCTGTTGTCGTCCGCTGGACCGATGGAGTAGGAGATGCAGCGAGAGCAGTGCCAGGTCCTGTCTTCTACGTGCTAGAAGAACAACACCACCTCGGGCCTAAATATGAAGAAATGAGACTTGGAGACTGGAATTTACTTTTACGAACTAATAAGTACGTATATTTCTAGGTTTTTGATAAATGAGTCGTAATGGATGATGAAACCGTAATCAAAAGTATATTATTTTTTATTATGCTTGTAATTATGCGGTTTAAGTATCAACATGATTTGTAAACAGTCTGAGAAATTATATTACATACACAAAAGATAGCAAGTAATAAATTGTAAAAACCAATTCATTATTATTTGTTTTGTACACGATAGGTAGTTACTATATTACTTTCGTAATGGAATGACTAAGTCATCCCACTGTTAAGGAACAATAAACATCTATTGAGTCAGTTCAGTCAAAAGCATGTTCAGTGTTCAGTAGCGTGAATCTCTACCGCTATCGAGTAACAACAACCACTATAGAGAAATTTTATGAAAATTTATCCTGCTCTCGCGGGCCTTTTTGCAGTAAATCTTAGCGTCAAACTCTCGATACTCGATAGTACCGACTCTAGAAAACCACGCTACAGATAGTTTATACACCTATCACAATAGATAGTGGGTAGGTACATGCCACTTCGGTATCGGCTCGGGTAGCGATTACCGCATATTATATGAATAGGTGTTTACAGCTGCGGTTTGCCTTACTATCTCTGGTTGCATAATTACCTGTTGTTTGCTAGCATTACACGCATCGTAGTTTCAGCTTATAAAGCCAACACAACGTTCGTGATTCTATAACAAACTCAATTTCACTTACCACCGGTTTCTGAGTACATTAAGCGGTAGTTTATCTATTCAATAGCGTTTAAGCTCTTATAAAAAAACGCTTTTAAATAGATAAACTACTGCTAAATGTACTCAGAATCCGGGCATAAAAAGCTTACTCCATAAATTGGAAGAAAACATTATCTTACTATTTATGTAGAAGCGTAAGAAGCAAAACAGACAAATGAAACATCGCCATGCATTATTCCAGAAGCCAGTCAAACAGCGGCTATTATCCAAGTAATTATAGACGTAGCACTAAGTGCAATAAGAATAGCAATTTACTACACTTTTGCATTTATCTACTCATACGGTAATTACACTATTGAAAGAAGGTAATAGTGAAAATTTCTATAATTTGAAACCACGCGTTTCTCACGCAAAGGTAACGTTTTAACGTTCAATGTTCTTTTGTTCTGCATTTTAGTATGATGAAGGCAAAAACTAGAGAATATTGTTAATTAGTGGTAACAAGGAACCGCTTTGCGCCGCCAACAATACACAAAGCACTGAAATAAAAAGTACAAAATATTTTCTGCTGCTTTCTTTTTAAAGCGGCAATTTTAAATAAAAGTGGTATGTTTTGAAAGGCTTTTTTATGACTAAGACATTTTAATTTATTTTTAACATTTAGTCTTACTATTGCAAAACTTAAATGATACTTTTAAGGATTTAAATTGGTAACAAGCTTCCGTTGGTTATGTTTGAAATGGGTCGCGATCGATAAATTGATAGGTACAACATAGTCTTTATAATAATTCCCGTAAGGCTCTATTGCCCTCATTAAAATCGTTATTGCTCATAACTTACAAACTCTGCATGTTACGACAGCATAAATTGTATCGGTACCTCGTGGGGTTAATCGTATGTATGCTCAGGTGTATCGTGTGGCAATTAGGGTTTTACTACTTAAGTCATTCTAGCATTTTGCAATCAACGGATAGAAAACTTCCTGGGAAAACCAGACAGTTACGGAAGCTAAAACTGTAAGGAAATGTATAAATTGAATTTATTCAACAGGACGAAAGCATCGCTCCGTAACGCGTTGAAACCCGGCCGGTGGTATCGATTTCGAGTGGCTGCAGTCAGTGCGGCGGGCACTCGAGGGTTCTCAGCGCCAAGTGCCCCGTTCACACCTCGCCGCGGCCCTCGTCCTCCACCAGCACCAAAAAAGCTAAAAGTACGCCCGTTACGAGTCAACAACGGTAAGTACCAAGTCTGATTGTGAGATTTAAAATTACTTATTTCTCAACAATGAACATCAAATAGACTGGAACAACGCACACAGCGACAAGTTGCCCTACATCTAGACGATATTACAAAATGACCAATGGAATACAATTTCCATAGAACTTTCCTCGGAAATGTTTTTATGTAACTATAATCGACTGTTACGTAATATATCAATTATTTTCTTTGATATTGAGTGTTACGGAACTTCCTGACTGACAGCTAATTTATTTTAGGTACGGTAACAGTCAAGTTGGAATGGAAGGAGCCAAATTCCGACCTTCCTGTAATGCGCTATAAAGTGTTTTGGAGCAGACGAGTTAAAGGCTTAGGGGGAGAACTGGATTCCGTGCTAGTCAACCATCAAACCGTTCCTAAGGTATCTAACGATTTATAGAAATGGGCGTTCGTAGTAAAAATTGTTGAAGGGGAAATATTAAATCGATAATAATATGAACTTTTTTACAGGATCAGAATTCCATCGAAATAAGTGACTTGTTGCCCAACTCGATGTATTTCTTACAAGTCCAAACGATCAGTCAATACGGTTTGGGTAAACTTCGGAGCGATAAAGCGTCCATATTCTACAACACAACTAACAATGCAAAACCAGGTAATTCAACCTAAAAAAGCTCAACCAGAAAAAATAACGCTGAACCCATTTTTCCCCAACGTCAGATAACATTATTCCATGAATAGCTGTGACATTTTCGATAGATTTTCCATACATTATATGACAAAATTATTCGTCTATAAAAATAACTGACGATGGAAACCATTTTTTTCTCTTATCTCTACTACTACGCCTCGACAAAGTAATGGCAAATCTATGATAATGATCAAATAGAATGTCGAAAATTCTAATTTTATTGCTAATACAAAAGATATTTACTCAGAAAAGTAGAAGAAAGTAGTGGAAACGGGTACCTACTACTGTTTTATAGGCATAATTAAATACACTAAGTAAAACTCAAGATGTCAGATGCCATGATTTTTTTATGGATTCATAGAGAGTAACTAAGTCTACTGTGTTGCAGAACCCGAACCAGCGCCATTGAGACGAGAAATGAAGAAGATCAAGGGTCTCAGTCTAAATAAATTAATTTGGTATAACAACAAATTGAAGGCGAGAATATCTTGGCAGCCCATTCCGAATGTCTACGAGCAGCCTGGACGGTAAATATAAATGCGTTATAACGTCAAAGGGTCTCTTCTGAATTTCTTCACTCCGCAAAGGCAACTATATGGGCAAGCACCCTTGCTTGCCCATATTCAACCTCCGAAGAATGATTTCGTCATAATTATAACGGATCAAAATGCCGGCAACATAAAATAATATATTCAGTTCCTAACTTTTATGAACCAAAACGATATCGTGTCGCTTCGTCGCTTGACCATCAGAAATTTTAATTCTAACTGGATTTTTATTCCTAATGGAATAATGTTTTATAGCTACCTATCTATGTATATGTAAGTTATTTCATTTACGGATTTGCTAAGTTTTTTCATGCAACTATTTAATTATTTTATTTTTCAGATATTATGTGCACTGGCAAGCAATAAAATGCAACAATCCGCGTAAACTACGAAAAGATGGTTTATCAGCCACTACAGAGGTAATGATTAAATACAAACATGGTTTTGCCAATAATTGCCTTAGTAAAAAAAAATAATTATAATTATAAGTATTGAAACATAATAATATGCTTACCTTAACCAATAATCGTAAAATAAAAAAACTTCAAAAATCATGGAAATATTATTACGCAGAAAATTCAAATTGACTACTCTGAAGTTAGAGACACATAAAATAAGCGGCAAACCAAAAGTGTTGCCAGCGGATAATAACGGGATTTTAGCAACTTACGAAAATAAGCATCATGTTACTTTTTCGTTACTCATAGCAATTTTTTATTTTCTTGTGATCAAATCTATCTGACTACGAGATGGATTCACGTTATATCGTATTGAGTTAATAGTACCCAATGAAACATTTTTTTTAGTTGCAGATATTATGTTAAACATCGTAATGTAATGAGAAGGCAGCACTTACCCATTCACCAAATATTTATTTCTTACTATTAAGAAACAATTTATTAAACTGGTATGAAAAACTTTGGTACATTTGTATTAAATGTGCATTTCTATTGTTCACAGCTAACTAACTTTGAACTCTATGAGCTGGATTATCAATGCAGTTACAAAGTAAATGTCAACTCTTCTCCACGTGTAAAAACATTCGACTCCGAACTCATTATAAATGTTCCTGCTTGTGAATATTTTAAACGAAAAGCTAATGCTTCTCTTGTAAACTGTGAAACTCATATAAAGTAGTGCTTATTTGTATTAAATCTATATTAGAAAATAAAATTTACAAAATAAATATTAAAATATAAGTTTAGAAAAATAATTAAGCGAAGACATAAATTTAGGCAAAAAAATATTGTTTTGTCATAATCAACAGTATTTTCTAGAAAATAGTCTAGTGCTGACGCTATTTCTGTATATTCCTGCCGTCATAACAAAAAGCAATTGAAGAATCACATAAAAGTCGTGTCATTGTCATCACGACTTTTCTCGGAAACTAATACAATGTTAAGTTGAATAGTCATTATAAAATTGTATTCAGAAAACATATTATATTTATTATTGACTTATATTAATCATAATAAATTATAAGATTCTTTCTTCTTTTTAATGTTATTGCACAGAATCCCTATTGTTTTAAGTTATATTGTTTTTTGACATGAAATATCCACTTCTAATGGAGTATTATTTCTAACTTCATTTTTATTAGAAGACAACATAATACAGTACTGAAAATATATTACTCTTGGGTCACACTGGACCCTACAAATATTGAATTATAATGATTAACACATTTGCAGCATTATGCAAAGTTATATTGACTAAAATCACACAAATATTCGTCCCGTGCGTAAAGCATGCCTTCATATTCTTATTGATTCAAGTATCTATTAACAATAACGGCTATTAATTTCGTCCGATGTTGTATTGGAATGAACTAAGTGACTAACCATTTTGAAAGCTAATTTATTCGAAAACGAATATAATTTCTGAAAATAAAAAAGTAACAGGCTGCCGAAACCCGGAATTGAACCGTGGACCTTTAGATCTTCAGTCAAAAGCTCTCCCAACTGAGCTATTTTATAATAATACTAATTACCAATTATAGCGCAATCATCATCATCATCATCATCTCAGCCGGGAATCGTCACAAATCAACAATATCATATTAATATCCAGTTATATTATTCTCATTGTTACGTATTGATAATTCTTAAATTTTCATTATGGTTTTAAGACTACAAACTACATTAACGGAAACTGAAACACGAAGAATTGTGTGTCATCCGTACAACCAAGAATTTATTTACTTGCTAAAATTCCTGTTGATATAAAAATGTCTCCCTTGTTAATTAAATAAAGCAATGCTATTATTTTAACAGTACTGCTTAAAAAGCAATAGTCGTAACGTTATTCTCATAGTTTGATATTTCATTTTTCAACCTGGCAACTATTTATCGTCTATACGAATTCGTACCTAACTTCATTCAGAACATTTGCAACCCTCAGAATGTCAAAAGTAAATAAAAAGAATATTTTCTGAAATAAATGAATAAAATTATATTACAATAGTTACAGTTTTTGCTAATATTTATTACCTGCACCTATAGTGTTTAATTTAAAGTGTTTCACTTCTAGGGTATAATTCGTTAGTGTTTTTCACCAGTCTTATTGGAAAATTTCGCGAATGAGATCGTTTTACTGTGTAAAATGTACATTTTCCGATCGAGCACAGAATTAAGTGTCCTACTGCACTCTCAATTACAAGACTTCCTACTGAAATATCATTTAGTGTTCATTTAAAATTTAGTGTTCTTGATAAACGTGACGAATAATCTCAGGGCGTAACCACTGCTTAGAGGGGTTGAAGGCTGTGTTAAAATGATATTTTTTAATATTTTCTGAAACGTAGCAAAGAGTGTTTTTGTGAAAAATGGCTGAGGACGAAGTGCTTTTCGACGATGTGTACGAGTTGTGTGAGATCATTGGCAAGTAAGTAAAACATGCAATTTGCAATTTATATATGTATCGTATTCAAAACTGTCGCACGATATATGTTCGCGCTCTAATAGCCACGTTATTTTTCCTGACCTGGGCTCTTCCCGGCGGCACGAAATATAGAAAAAAATACAGAATTTAATTAAAATTGAAATTGTGTGATACATTTTTTAGTTCATTTATACTGATTATTCAAACTAAATTTATAGTTATGATTTAAATTAAAAGGAAATCTAAAAAACCAGGATGAATATCTAACAATTATTAAGTGTCATTAAATTAATGTTTACTTCTAATCATGCTGGTATGTTTATTTTATGTTCTTATCAGACACTAGACATTCCTGTTATCAGGTTACCTGAATTTAACATTTCAAATCAAATAAACCTAGTTTTACTAATTATATGGCATTTTTTTTAAATAATCCATTCTGATTGTATTCTTATTAGAATTCTATGGTATTTTAAATTAGACTAATAGTCATTAGATAATTTACTCTATAAATTTATAAATTTTGTTTAGGTAGGTTGGTCAAAGTGAGGTTAATCAAATTATTAGCCAGTTTTTAAGTCAATTTAAATATAAAAATGCATTGAATGAGTACACAGTATGATTAAAAGAAACAAAATTGCGACTAATATAATGAAGTAGTTTAATAAAGGCAACCAAAATTAACTCACTTTTATAGCAAAAATATCAGATTTGTAGCATTTTAACCATTCCTTAATGCAAATCAGAATGTAAGTGAGGTAGGTATATTAATAATAAATAAGTAAAGCTAGAATAGTAATCATAGGTATTTTTAGTATTTTAATTGTCAGACATTATTTTTTGTCACTGATTCAATAGATATTGTAGTTATTCCTCGTAGTAAACACAAGTATAGTATAGGACTATCTTTTTACTGACAGGTCATTTTTAAAGAAATAATAGTACACTTTCATTCACATTCTAATTTTATTTACTTGCCTAGAGACACTTTAAAAAGAAGATATTCAATTGCAATTCGTGAAGAACAGAATAGAACAGTTTCCTTGTACACTAATAGGCATTCGTATACTAGTCATTTACCTACATAAATAATTGTAATTAATGTGCGTAACTTAATATATTTTCACTTTATCTTAGGGATAGCCTATCAAACACCTGGAGAAAAACACTCTTTAATTAGCAATTTTCTATTAAATAATACCTAAATTCAAATACAAACAAACCTGTGTCACTACTCAAGTAGGTGATGACATCATTCTAAGTGTAGCCATGAAAATATTATTGTTGTCTTAATAACTATGTTTACTATGGACATTAAATATCCTGCTTGCTTAATAGCATGTATTTAATGCTTTTAAGATTACTATTAGTAAATGGATCATAGATTTAACTTTCCATTCAAAATGGATTTCTGTAATAACTCTGAATTTGGTAGACAACATGTAAACTGTATCTACTGTGACCACTCTATTGATGATTAAGTAAGCTAATTTTAATATTGAGTGACTTCGTTTAACTTCATATTTATGTATTTAAATTATGATTTTCCTAACAGCAAGAATTACATGTTATCAATTAAAGATACATACGTACAGTGAAATGTTGTTGCCAGCAAGAACATTCATGGAAACCATTTCTTAAGTTTCTAGTGACTGTTAACAATTATTGTACACATATTCAGTAAATCTCTAAAAATTGACTGGATAAGGATATATATTTAGCTACTTAAATGCTACATGTTATATGTACAAATATTATTTACTATTTTATGATAAATTTCTTTCAAGGGGGCCATTCAGTTTGGTGCGAAGATGTGTGCACCGTCAGACTGGCCAGCAGTTTGCAGTCAAGATTGTTGATGTGGCCCGGTTCACTGCCAGCCCTGGACTTAGTACAGCTGGTAAGAATACACTTATTTATTTCTTACTTACTATTTAAGAGGCTGTAATATTATTGAAATGGGCTTAGGGAGTCAACTTTCACTTGATATGTGTTGGAATGTTTGCTTTGTTTATCAGTAGAGTCTAGAAAAGTGATAAAATTAGAAATCAAGTTTAGATCTTGAAATAGATATCTGTTTGGTAATGTGGTAGTAATAATATTACTCCAATAAAGAATTGTAATGTGCCTGCACTTTCTCTTCAATAACATTTCTCATATATGATAACTTGCATAAGTCTTAAACAGAATAGTTCCTACTTCTGTTTTCTATTCTATTCTGTTATGTATGTGCAGGGACATTATTACTGCAAATCAGTAGCAATAAACTTTTAAGATGCTAAGATTAAATTCTTTGTTTAAGAACTGGGCTAACAGAAGTGTGTTTATTAATTTCCAGATCTAAAACGCGAGGCGACAATATGCCACATGCTGAAGCATCCCCATATTGTAGAGCTGTTGGAGACATACAGCTCGGAGGGAATGCTCTACATGGTGTTTGAGTAGTGAGTATTATTTTATTTCATATCAGTAGTTGACTATAAATTGTCTGATAACTTATTGTCTTGGTTTTGGGTGAAAATTGAAAGAATTTGTAGGTTTCGATAAGTTACTGTACAGCAAGGAATATTGAGTGATAATTATTTTGAATATTGTTATTAAACTGAAAAAGAGAGATTCTAGAAAACATTTTTATTATGAGATTACTACTTTTGGTTGGAATAGTAATCTGTAGGTTTTAAATATTTTACATTATAGAAACTTAAGACTAGGTCTAAGGTCTATAATGATTTTTCATTAGCCTTTTTTTCTAATCTTGCTTTGTATCATATTTTCATCATGTTGTAGATTCTGTATCTTGTGTGTACTATTAAAAGAGAAAGCGTGGGCGTGTAGGGAACGCGCGAGACCAAAAATCCATTCGTGTGTGTAATTCTATAAATAGGTTTATAATGTTCATACTATGCACATATTTTACTCACATTTTTGTGATAATATTTCTCAGCCATTATACTTTGCTATGAAGAAAATATACCTATGTCATATTTTAAATAATTTGTTAACTAACTTATGTCGTAAAGGGCAGACTTTATTACTAGGGTGTGCCTTTAAATTATGTGCTATAAGAATGTGTAGGTATTTTATTTATACAGGGTGTTATGAAAGAGTATTTGTGTTTATACATTGAATATATTTCTGTTGAAAATGTATTTGACATTCGGAAGCTTCTTACCAATCCTTGTAATTTTGTAACCAGTTTTCAAAGTATTGAAAGTATAATAATATAGGAGCATATTGAAGTCTGTCATTTAAGTAATGCTAGGGATAAAATATATTATTTAACTCTTATACTTTGTTGGAAGTCATAGCGTTTGTAATTTCGTTAATATTAGGGATAAAATATGATACATAATAATATCTAACTTAATATGTTCTTCTTTATTTCCAGTATGGATGGTTCCGATCTTTGCTTCGAAGTGGTTCGTCGCGCGACCGCCGGGTTCGTGTACAGCGAAGCCGTTGCGTGGTGAGTTATAAATTATAGATTTAAATGTACAGAAAGTTGATTAATAACACGCATTCTATTAAGTAATTGTTTTACAATGAATCACTAGGTATATCCGTGTTTTTCTTGCACGCAATTTTTCTTATTAATATTTATTTGTTACTTTAATTGATATTCCTGTGCAATGTAGTATTTTTTTTACTAGACATTTGAAATTGCAGTGATGATTAATATCATCTAAAATTTTTTTTAAAAGTGCATAATGAAAGCCTTTCTTTTCAAATAATACTGGAAGTTTTTCCTATTAAAGTGATTTGTATACCCAAACATAGTACCTAGTTTATTCAAACTTTATAAACATTTGCTATTACCTCTGAACTGTTATACAAATCTTAATTATATAAAAGGCCAAAGTTACAAAACAAAACCATCCTAAAATACATTTTAGTATTAAAACTTAACCTTTAATTTTACTAACATATCAAACAATTCCCATCCACAGCCACTACATGCGTCAGATCCTCGAAGCTCTTCGCTACTGTCACGAGAACGACATAGTCCACCGCGATGTTCGTCCGCACTGCGTACTCCTCGCCGGCCGTGACAACTGCGCTCCCGTCAAACTCGGCGGGTTCGGTGTAGCTGCCCAGTTGCCCACGCCGACCGCTCATAGAGCTCCACCTGGTAAATTATGATGTAGTTTATATTGATGTTAGTTGGTTTTTTATAGTCTGTCTATTGATTTATTTAAGAGGTGCTACAAAATGCTTACACGTTGGTCGTATTGGTAAATTAAAAGTCTAGGTACATATTATGGTTGATACGAAATTATAAATGCGACAATGAATTGACTAGGGTACCATTCAAAAGGTTTTCACTATAAATTCTTTTGCAAGTGGCACATGTTGCCTTAGTCCCCCTAGTTATGGTTGTTCCTTTTATTACAGTAACTGATTACACAGAGACTATTTTTTTAATTATTGGTATTCGCAGGGATTATAATGAAGCCAAAAAGGTTGATCATGTCAATTCTCGATTGACCCAATTGCTAACTGTTGCTGTGTGTAATTAAAAATAAAATATTAGCAGTATAGTACATTGGTCAATTCCCTGAAGTAATATAACATTTTATGTGTTCCATTCGTTTTACCACTCTATCATAAATTAAACAATATGCATACATTGTTTGACAGCTGTTACTTTATATTGCAGTTTCCCACATGCGACATTGCATGCATTTCCAGCCACGACATTTCCTCATTTCTTATGAAACTATAAACATGTTCCATTGATTTATAAAGTAAATTAATTTAAACACTTATTATCCCACTCCTGGGCATAAATATTCATGTGCAATTAGAGAGGAGTTAGGTCTTGAGTCAGTACCTATTATTGTACCAACTATTAGTCGATGTTCCCCCGAAAAGAGAAGGATGGGTTTCGTCTCGAGTCTTTAGTCTTTAAATAAATAATAGACAGATTATTATTGAACAATTAGTGTAGTAATGTATTGTGATTGTGACCTATGCACACAAAGCCTAATACAGTACTTTATTTAATCGAGAAACTTGAGCCTATATAAACTAAGAAAAATTTAAAAAGCAACAAATTTACAAACAGTAGGTCTCAGGTTGATCGATAAACCAAGTTCGGAATTGATTGTCTTCTTTTTAGATGTCTGTAATGTATCGTGTCAGTGCATTAAGTGTTGTTATTTGCAAAGTTTAGTAATATTTCTTATTAGAATTATTTGTCCACATAAACATCAAGCATATTAGGTTAAATATACATAGATTGATAGATCTACACTCTTTGTTCTTCTAAAATTATTGTTATTTTTCTAAATTCGTAGATACTTAAGTACTGGAATATTTTGTATGTTTATCTTAACAACTATTTTTAACAATCACCGAATGCTACACTTCTACATAAAGCGATTTAGCTGGATGTTTTTTGAGATTATTTTCTGAAACTTATTTAGTTTTACAACTATGTTTTTATTTAGTTTTACAACTATCCTTAGCCCTGGTTTTAATGTAAATCTATGAAAAATACTATCATATAAAAAAACTATATATTTATACTAATATAACGTTAGTACGATATTGTAACATTAGTCGACGCTATATTAAAGCAGGGTAACTTAAAATACGTTTTAAAACTAAATAAAATAGAGACAAATTTTCAAAATGTTACACATCAGTTTTATAGTCGAGGTTTACAAAACATAAGTTCAGTTGATGACAATAGGAATTGTATTATACAGAGTTGGTGATGGACAATCGACCGCTAATGGGTCCGATGGGCCAAGCCTATCTCAAATCAGACGAGTATGGTAAGACAGTGCCCTGCATGGACATTATGTGCAAATATCATCGCACAATGTCTCATACACATAGAGCTGCCATCTAAAGAATAAAAAATAGGAATAGCATGAGCAACAAAATGTAAAGATTTTTTTGTATTTTTTTGCTTTTGGTAGGTGGTTTATATAATGTTATTTATAGTGGTTTGTTATCTGTTAATTGATATATTTTTATGAAAAACATTAATTATTATTTATTATTTATTGTGTGAGGGTAAAATGTTGTACTCGGCTTCAATTATGACTTATTGTTGTAGAACTGAAAGCCGACTTTAACATAGTTGAAAGTAAGGCTTGGCTTATGATGATGATGATGCTATGATAAAGTAGCCCAAAGTAAGGTGCAATTCTATTAGCTTCTTTCTGACTATGGTTAAGTAATAATCTGAAACTATTCACATTTTGAAATATCCTCAGTTCAGACGGTATATGTAGTATAAAGATTTAGGAAAAGATGGCAGCTCTAATTACACCACATGTCTTCTACAACAGACATGCTTCCGATCACTATTAACCGTATTGGCACATTTCTTCATTAACACTTTTAACTAAATACCCTTTCATTCTATCATCGTTGTTTCGTCAACAACTATCGGTCGGTATCTGTACTTGTATAGTTGGTTAAATCGCTGAGTAACGCGGTTATATTGTGACTAATTCACGTAGAGATTTGTAGTGAATAATGTGACAGAGATGGCGTCATTATTTGTAACACGTTGAACGCTTACGGCTTGATTGATTCTAAATTGTCAGTCGGTGTAAGTTCATGTTTCGTTCTTACGTTTGTATTAAATGCTGAGCTACGCCGACGGATTGTCCTAAAGTCACCTCTTTTTTCATGACCGTAATATCTATTGCTAAAGTCTCAAATCGTGTATTTTATCTCTGTATACAGGGTGTCCTATAAGGTAACAATGAGTTACTAATGAGAGATAGGCGTCTACTGAAGTCTACTTATATGAAATATTTTTTCCGCTGCCAACATATAACTAATATTTTATATGGTGTATATAATCGTGAACTTACTAAGACTGACACTGAATAAAAATTAAGCCTAATGCTACAGTGATGCTCAATACACATGCTTTATGCATAAGTACTGTAGTTACAAAAATAAATAAATACAATCTATGTAAATAAGAAAAATAAATTACTGTCTGTCTTTGTAAATAAACGCTGATACTCTAAATCGAATTTGTAAACACACTAGCTATGAAATGTTTCGTCTCTGTATTTAAACTAATAAAATATGAGACGAATCATTTATAGGTAAGGAGTCACTGATAAGAGTAAATATTAAGTTATACGTAATTAACACAGAAAGATTGCGCATCAAAAGCTTTTCAGTAACATAATTATAGTCCGACTCAGGTTTTTCTATTGTATTTTTTCCAATGATAAACTCTTATCCATGTACGCACGCGTGTGTAGTTGTGTACGTTAGGAGTATACGTATGTACGTAAATATACAATGCTGTGCATACTCGTGGTTGAGTTTTAGATTAATTGTAAGTGATGTCTTTAACAGCAATCTTTCTGTGAAAGTTTCTAAATACTGTTAAAACACGCTATAAATCCTTGCACGTAAACCTGTGTCAATTTTTATTGATGCACTTGTCACTAATCTTACTGGTATTTGTATATTTTGGATGTTTATTCATGAAGGTGTGATGGTGTTGGTATAAAGAATTTTGTTGGTATAAGCAGTCAATGAAACGAATGCTTGTTAATATTGGTAATGATATTAAAATGCAAATGAAAAGTACTTTCGTACTTTTGTCAACAACACTAGCGCCATCCGTCGATGCGAAAGATTACATATATAGTACAGCAAGTCTAAACAAAATTACTGTTAAAATTATATTACTCGATCGTTTACCATTTGGAAGAAAAATAACGAATAAATCCTTCCACCATATATTATTATGACAAAACTAAAAAGAAACTTACCAAGCCTCTTAGCTTTCTATCTGCTGTCAATATCTAAATAACGTAATTTTGCAGGTCGCATCGGTACTCCTCACTACATGGCACCTGAAGTGGTGTCCAGCCAGTTGTACGGCAAGCCGGTCGATGTTTGGGCCGCGGGGATACTCTTGCATGTTCTACTGGTGGGGTATTTGCCTTTCACGGGGACTAGAGAACGATTGTTTGAAGCGATTTGTCGTGGACGATTGAGAGTAAGTATTGAAAATGAAAAGGATAGATTGAATTTCTGTTTACTCATTCCTTCTCCAAGAACTTTGGCAAATGAGTACAAACTTTAGACCATATAAAAAGTTCTAGATCTTCATCGTAGTTCAATAATGTTGTCAATAACATATCTCAGTAATATGATCGGATGAGAACTGCTAGTTAGTGATAAATTGCTACAGTTCAGTAGCTTAACAAAGCAGTTGTAGCAGAGCAGTCAAAATATTTCAGTAATTTAAGGCTGTTGTCTGTTATTACACACAAAACTTTATATAATAATGAAATTGGTGAACATAGTCACAATTAGAGTACAAAATTATAGTGTAAAAATTTTAATTTGTTATTGTTCTTCGACAGTTTGATGCACCCATGTGGGATGATATCAGCGACGCGGCTAAAGATCTAGTCCAAAGAATGCTTACCGTGGATCACACGCAGCGGATTAACATACAGGAAGTCTTGAACCATCGCTGGATACGGGTAAGAAATCATTCTTAAACAACGGCTTAAAGTTTGCTCAGAGATTTTACGTATATGTTATTTCACGTGCATGCAGTTTTAACGCATATGTGCGTATACTTCAAGATGTTCAATCACTTATTTGAAATCTGTTGAAGTGTTGAGTCCTATTAATTCGTATAAAAACTATATTAACTAGAAATGTTGTTTATAAAATTGAACTATGAAAGAAATACACTTAAGTAATCATGGTTTGCGTTGGTGTTTGTGGCAACTAAATGGTTGCTAAAAAATAAATTTACTCCATTACTGGCCTTCAATTAGAATAATAGAATTTCCATTTAGTGAGTGATTGTAGTTAGTTGTTAATTATTCGCACCTTCAAATGATTTCAACTAATGTTTGTTTTTAGGATCGCGAAAAACAAAACCGGATCCACCTAGCAGCCACAGTAGAAGAGCTGAAGAAATTCAACAGTCGTCGCCGGCTCCGCGCCGCTACCCTCGCGGCCGCAGCAGCTGATGATGAAGAGGATGAAGAACAACCTGCTCGCAGACAAGTGTTGCTTGAAGAGGCTAATGCCGCTGGTTAGTTAGTTTATATTATGACAATTAAGTTAGTTTTATGACTGTCAAAGTTAAACTATCAACTATCTTTTAGATAAATAATACACATGATTCCAGTGATATATCTTCAGATAGAATTTGGCCAAAAAATAACTGATTTACTAACAGGTGTCTGTCATTTGAGTCGTATATACTGCTACTACGATTGTATGTATGTTTCTAATGACTAGAGTATCGTATGCCTAAATATTTTAGTTAATACTATTCAAGTACCCCTGACCCTATCTAAAGAAAATATCGTTTGATCCGTACGTATATGGGTCAGCGCAGACCAAGAGGAGCGCAGCGGAGAGGATTTTTTTAACGCACTTGAAAATCAACTTTAAAGTCATTAAAATAAAGTGCATAATTGCTTGAAACTGACAAAAAATGCTCGCGCGTCCTCGAGGATGCGCGGGTATCCCCGCGCGGCCTCGCGTATCCGCCGGCATCGTCCGAGAACTTTCAATGTTGTTACTGAGTTTAAAGAGGGAAAACGTCATTTTTATTCTTCTTCAGCCAAAAGAGCAATTATAATCATGGCCCAGTCCACCATCGTTGACGAAATTCACGACAAACTGGCCTGTTTAATGTAGAATGGTAACCCAGAACGTTATCCTCGCGCAGTAGCGAGCATTTTCTTGACGGCTCGCGGATGTCGAGCATCCGCGAGCCGTCAAGAAAAATGCTCGAGACCGCGCGAGGATTATTCCGGTCTGTCTGCGCTGGGCCTATAAGTTATCTAGCGCCACGCCGCGTTGCAGTTACGAAGCGCCATGTCCCGAGATATTATTTAACACTGATTTGTTCCGCTTGAACGGAGCTTATCACAGCTGTAGTGTAACGAATTCTAACACGCTTTGCCTAGATGGCGCTGTTATACATTTTTGATGTAACTTACAACGCCATCTAGTTCTATATGTGACAAACAAATAGCTACCTTTCTTTTTTTGCTTTTTTTATTTACTGTGTTTTATCTCTATTTACATTATGTTTATTTGTTACAGCCGTGAACCTGATAGTGGAGTCTTTGGATGATGTGGCGGTGTTGCAAGACGGTCCGATGTTCATGGACCCTGATTTATTTCACAGCGTGCTTGATGATTTGCAACTAAGAGCTTTGTTAGAGGTGAATATTTTCATCTTATTTCCGAACCTTAGACGTCGGTGGACAGAAGTCGGTTCAATTAAGGAATTCGATTATGCCCGCGCTACTAGGTGGCTAACTTAACGCCCAGGGTCTCGCTAGACTTTTTAACTCTTTTTTAATGCTTTGTTATCTTGTAAGAAGTTTAGTATCTTTACCAGTTTAAATTGTTCATAGCTAGCAGCATCGATTGCAAGACATTTTTTCTGAAGACAAAGCGATGCGTCTTAATTTAGCGCCTAAAAGTATTCCTTTAAAAAGTACGAGTCTACATGCTTAAGAAATATTCTTATGTTGAACAGATCTACGACCGCATCGCGTGCACGGTGGTAGTGACGTCAGGTCGTGCTCCGGCGGCGGAGGGCCGCGCTCGAGCCCGACAGGCGCTGGACGCCGCCACGCGCCTGCGAGCTGCAGCTCCCGCGCCTGCTGCGGCCACGCCCGCCACCGCCACCAACATACACGAGATACGACGCTTGCTCGCTGCACCACATATTAAGGTAGGTTTTATGTGATTTTCTCAGGGAATTGAAAGCAAAAGACTTGAATTAAGATTAGAATTTACTCTTGATAGTTAAAAAAAATGGAATTTAGAGGATTCTGAGTGGGTTAGACAATTGTAACAGTTTTCCTCGTTAGCCCTTGTGAGAGTATGTGTGTAGGAGAAGAGGCATGTGTTAAAACATCCCACGGTTTGTACAGGTACGCACTGACGTACCACCACTACTCCGCGTGCCGACGATTCAGCTATGAATCGAGCACATAATTATCATTTGTTTGTATTAGTCGTTTTTTTGGGAGTGGGTTGGCCATGTTAGGAGCGTGCACCCGGAAAATTGGCGAGGTTGGTGACAGATTGATACCACATGATAGACAATGGACATCATTGTCGAGGTCGACGCAGGTGGCATGATGAATTAACGGCATTTGCGGGCCCATCGTGGTGGGTTATGGCACAGGACAGACATATTTAGAAGAAAAGAGTGGAAGCTTTTGCCCAGCATCGGAACAATAACAAATAATAAAACGTTTTTAGTGTTCGTTTCATAACTTTTTATACTATTTGAGAGAAACGAGTGTTTTTTACAAAAAGGATGTCTAAAAAACAATCATCGAACCACATTGTAGGCAAGTAGCATCAGATATAACAGACAATAAAAGTAAATATAAGGTAGTGAGGTGTGAATCATATAAAATATACTACCTCGCAGTTTCCTACTGTCGTTTATCTAGACCTGAGGTACTAAATTTCACGTTGAGTACCTTAATAAGTCAACAAACGTGACAAAACAATGCTCCGATGTCACGTCAACGCAATTCGTCCTAATATCGCAAAATTTTCTTCACAAACGGTCCCTCTCCAATAACCTCAAGAGAGCAGTCGAAGTAACATTGTACCTTCATAACCTATAAAAACCTTGGTACTAGTACTACCGACATTTGTCTACACATCACGTTCACCGCGAAATCGTTGTACAGGGAACCAATTTTATCGATCTTACTGTATATTTACAAAATATTTCATCCCATACAAAAGTTTTATTAGAGCTCACGTGTCGCGAATACGCAATGAGCCTTGTCTTATTCAAACAAAATTCAATATCCATATCCTCGGTTGTTTATAAGTTGCGGGCATAAACAACGGTGGATTCCGCCGGTCCTCGGGGCGACTGTAGCGAATACTTGTTTATGGACATTCTTATTTTAAAGATAAACTTGATGTACTGTCTCGGCTTGCGGTTTGTTTTCAAATTGAAATGTCATGTTGTGGAAATGGAATAAATTCTTGAAACTCCGGAAACGTAGTTTGTCGTTTTTGTAATGGTAAAAGTTATTACTCTTTCACGTAGGATGGTTAATCGTTATTTTCTTAATTTTTGCTAACGGCTATACCACTTTTCGCAGTTTAGAAACAATGTTATAGTAGGCTTCCAAAAACAGTACAAAAAAGGTCTCTTGTACACTGACCAATGAGTGTAGTACCTGCGGAACTACTATAATTCAACGAAAACGAAACTTCACACAGAATTTCGGTAGATTTTACCATGATTTAATTATTTTCCGAGCTTCATTTAAATGAAATTTGAATCTTTTAAACATACATTTAATTCACGAAAGTGCGAAACCAACAATCGATTAAGCCACATGATAGTTATCGAACATCGAAATTGTACAGATTTTTGTGCAAAATTATGTACCTACAACGGAGACAAACGTACCTATTTATTGGTTTACTTCACAATCGAATATATTTCACACAACCTTACTTCATATACCTTTTTACCGTGTCTAAATAAAAGGAATACCTGAAAGCCTTTCAGCGAAGATACACCAAAACATTTTGTACCGCAAAAAATATCAAGATAGCGTACGTGAAGCGAACGAATTCACATAAGTGTATCAAATCATACCGGTATATGTACAATATTTACCGGTTGGCCTTGTAAAAGTTTCATGTCAAGGCGGGTTCAGGCGGCCCTGTGGTAAGTCCTACTTTATACTTTAGCTAAGGTTTCACACGAGTGTAAAGTGCTAGTATATTTCTTTGGTTAGTTCTTATTATTGTTATTGCAGCAACATACACGAATTATGAGATGGGGCACGACGAAAATGTTCAAGTACAATTGATTTTTGGTGTCACTGTCTTTTGAATTAGAAAACGCTCATTAAACTTAATCATTTATTATTTTAATAAGTCAACATTTAACAGGATTTTACACCCCATAGTGTTAGACAATGAAATGACTTTAATACTTCTGCGATCGTCAACATTATAAGCGCACCACAAAGTTCCTAAATCAAGTCTTCCATATTTCTGTAAATACTCTGATTTCACACACTCTATCCCTAAAATCGAGTGATATTGTATAATATTGTATTCGTTACTCATAATACATAATATTGTAGTATATCCACACCTTAACAGGGCCGTAGCTCGTCATCTGCATGTTTTAGTAGGGTCTCCACTACAACTCACAAAGACGGACAAGTTTCATGGGTGTGCGGTGTTTTATTTATTCACGATTTGACTCGGAACTGCATTGTAGACACAGATTGAGGGAAGGATAAAATTTTACGTTTATTCCCCGGGTTTATATCTATTTGGGTTTCCGGGTACGGTTTTGTGTCATGATATTTATTTGATTGTAGTTTTTTTTGTAAAGTATGTTGATGTGTAGTGCGTGGGTCTACGAATTATGTCATGACTTTTTTGGAAGTTTTAACGTACTTTCTTTTTATGTATGAATACGAATGAACCAATGGATGTTTATAAGAACCCTTCTCTGGTCGCTGCCTGGCGTGATTTTATGTATGTATGTTTGTAACAACTTTTTAAAAATATGATTTTATGTTACAAATGTTCGACAATCGTGGATTATTAAATGTTCCTCAAAAGTTATTATGTCAAGAGCAGTTCTACAATACATTTCTATTATTGTGCTAACCAGCCCAAATTCTTGCAGTATGAAAACTGTACTAACGGCTCTATCTTGATGTGACCTGAATAATACGTATGATATAAAAGATACAGAAAATTTCGTGGCATGTCCGTATGTTGATCTCTTAACGTCAGACAACTGTGATCTCGAATCTTATAAAAGGCTAAACAATCCGGGTCAGTACAATGTTCTTCAAAATTCATGGTAGCTAGAGTTACGACGCCGAATTCTGAAATGTAGATCAAGTCTAGCTCGTGGCTGAGAATTTGAATATCGGTTTGTTTTCCTTTTGTCTTGATAAGGGTGTCATAAAATTTTACATATCGCCTCCTAGCATTCAATAACAACGAAAACATTTTACAATTTGAATTGTAGCAATCTAGACTGAGTGTGTTTTTGTTCTTCGTCGAAATGCTTGAAAATATATTTTGGAATCGGTTTTGTATTGGTAAGTAGGTGTTGGCGTGAGTATTATACTATACGGCTTGGTAGTTAGACAGTGCATGTGGTGCAATTCAAAATATTTTCGTCGCAGCGTTTTTATTGTACATTACGTATAAGGTTGTTTGTGGTTGCTTACTAGATCTATGCTAATCGCTCATAGTTCACAATTCTTTTAACATAATGTATCTCAAATCTCTATTACTCGTACCATACGTTCGTTAGTTGTGTGCTTGTGGATTGCCTACATATATTTTATACAGAGATATATCTTAGTAAAGCTTTTACATGATTCAATGAATCGCTAATCTCATCGAAACGTTTAATAAACAAGGAAACTAAGATATATATAAAAGGGCTCTTCGGAAATTACGATACAACACAATAGAGTATGTTGATATTGTAGTTTCCCAAATGGTTCTATTTCGTAACAGTAAGACTCGCTGTTTTATTTAAGAGTACCACTGTAGTGCAAATACCAATTGCAATGCTGTAAAGTGTGGTCTCATAGCCCCCAGGGAATCTTCTCTTATTCCGCTTCGAGTTTTAAATATTTCGCGTGCTACTTAGTGCAGAACGGTATATAGGTATGTAGTTTATTTTTCTTTTCTAAACTATGTTTCTCTTTCAAGTGTGCCAGTGGCCTGTCTTTTAGCAAACGTGTTTATGAAGCTTGAATAATAACTAAAGTTTCATAACACGTACTTACTCGTTCTAGCAACTCGTAAGCTGAAACAGTTTAATTTCCTCTTTTGGGAATTTAGTTTATTTCTCCGCAAGAAAATCATTGTTGCTCTTTTATCTTATGCTAACGACCTCAAAATAAAATAAGTAAAAGTGTAACATCAAAAGAATTAAGTCATCTTCTTCCATGTTTTCTGAACTCAATGACATAACCCTACATAGAGACAACTACCATCCTGTACACACGCAAAGAAAAATCGAACGCAAAACTTATTTCCTCCAATCAACTTGCACAAGACAGGCACATAATAAACCGTAACGTTTTTCTTTTACTCTCCGATTATCAGGAAATTGGATCGTAAAAAATAAAAGTGTATTAATACCCCATTCCCAAGTCCGGACTAGTTTAATAAAGATTGTACGCAACTGGGCCATGATCCGCGCATAGTTCGACAAAGTTTTTTCTCTATTTTCTTCAGTCAGTGTCCGTTCTATTGACACCTATATGCACTTACGATCCCTTTGATTCGTTCTCTCATGCGAATGCCCCGACGGCTGCCACGGCTCAGTACATTCACATCAGCTCCAGTCTGCATTTTATTGTGTAAAAGAACCTGTATCCCTCTTGAAACTGGCCTCTGTCACACAAAGTGCTGAGCTTGCGTTTTTCTCAATATATCCCTATTTTTCATGTCGACTCTGTCCAGTGCAGTAAAATTTTATATTTGAAAATGCAGAATATTTTATCTCGTATGTTCAGACCCGAGTGATAAAAATCGTTTTAGAAGTATAAGCTGAGAGATATTCAACAGCCTCGTAAAGTCAAGCTTAGTAAAAGTTAAATTTACATATTGCAGTTGTGCATTGGAAGCAAAAGTTGACTTCATTACTTTCAAAATTTTCTGTGTCCAGCTATAAAATGTTTTTTATGAATAAAATACTACATAATATTGTTATGGCTACGTAGACGATGCGTAAATATTATTTTATGCGCTTTCACAATAGCCTATTCTTTACGACGTGGACAGAGAAAATAGAGGGATACATCAAATGGGTGTGAATGGAATCTATTCAGTGTACAGGTAAAGCTCACTCAATCCTCCTTTGATAAAGTACCCAAATATATTACCGTAATATAATGTTATGTTCAGTACATTATCTGTATCGCGTTGTAAAGCAGATGTTCGCTACAGAATGGCTCATTGAATTGAATTACAATAAGGTGGTAGAAGTAATATTCAGGTATTTCTGTGCGAGGTTTTCTTTTCGGGCTATATTCAGGGCTTTTTCTTGGTACTAAAATTCAATATTCCAGATCTTGTTACGTGGAGAGACTGCTAAGTTTTCATTAAGGAATGTAGCGAGGGTACATCTGTTTTCTGCTACCGAACGGAATGGTTTGATTGACGGACCATTCAAGGGAATATTCTCCCTGGAATTCGGCCAAGAAAACTGTTTTGAAGCTGCATCTAACTGGGTCATTAGATTTAGCATTTCCTTTAAATCAAAACTCGTATAACCAGCTGAAATCCACATTTCATTTTGCGTCTCTAATAAAACTTACCTCATGAAAATTATTTTCATTGAAAGTGTCACGTTATTATCTGAAACTTTGAATTTCGACAATTTACTTTGAGCAACTCCCCAATGTGCTCTCTACAGTGTAAGCACGTCCCTGTTCCTCCACACAAATAAATCGGCGGTACAAACTATCACAACCTTTTCTGTCCTCACACGCCGCAGAACTTAACACATAATTAATGAATACTGCACTCGTCGCCCACAAATATAATTTATCTCGAACAAACTTTCACAACTGTCAACCCTATTTCATTTAATGAATGGGATCAAGTTTGAGTCGGCCTTATCATTTGATGTTATTAGATGTTTACCCCGTGTTTCAGTTTTATGTGATGTAAGAACAGTATTTAAACAAGCAATCCAAAGTTTCAAACGGGAGCCTTTAAGATTCTTGGACCTTTCGACTGAAGTATGGGGGTGTTAATGGGAAATTGGAATTGAATCGAAATAATCTGCGTTTAAGTATTTAGATTAAATTCAATTTCGATAAACGTTTATCCGAATAATGGTATTATTTTAATAGAAATCGTTATTTTTAACATGTTCGCTAAAGTACTTTAAAACGGCGCTTGTAACAGGATTTATGAGCAAAAAGGTTAAGTCAATGCGGAAAAATATTGCTGCATTTGCAACATCGGCAAACGAAAGATTTGTGTGGTAAATGTGTGTGAGGTTTTGGACTATGTACAAGTTATGCAGGTACATTGCTCTTCCAGCAGACGAATGGGCAATATGTCAGCCTTCTGTGGCTGTTGAAAAGCAGCCAAAACAATTACAGGAGCTTAATTCTGTACACGTTTTGTCACAATTTTAATAGTAGAGTAAATAAATGGTGTTATTAATTATTTGCGAAAAATACTGCAGACAAATGTTATTGAATACTTCATTTGTACTTACTCTATCAAGGGACTGGCCGTGCACCCTTACTTCAAATTTATTACACAGCCATGAATGGGAGTGATAAAATACAAAAACATTGAAACTTTCTTTGGATTCTCACGGACTGTTTAAAGTTTGTCACATCGGACTCGCGACAAGAGAATTGGAGGGATAATGTAAAAATTTCAAGTGGCATCTGGTTGTAACACGTTCCAGAGAAATATGTCTTGAAGTGCGTCACATGTTGGATTCTCATGTCTCCGTTGCATTAAAAGAACGTGTTGCGAAATGCGCCAAGTGTTGAACTCGAGAACTGCGAAACTACTTTTTTATTGTTTAAAATTTCAGTTATTTTGTAGTATGCCGTCGTTAAAATTTTAAGAGCAGTTTTGCTTGAATTCTAGCACGGGGTGCCGTAGACAAATGTGTTGTTAAATTTAAAACTCCACGTATTTCTCTGCTACATTTGAATGTAGGCTACGCGAGGAGTTGGAAATAATTTCAAAAGTAATTTACCCTGCGCGGGACATGACATTAAACACCGTTTGATAAAACTCTTGAAAAGAATTATAAAGTACAACCACGTAAAAGTTTTATTACTAAGGTAAAACAAACGTAATTCATCCTTCGAAGTTAATTTCGACTGTTTAATATTCAACCGACACTCACCATCTACTAAATTAAGCATAGAACTCTCAACTTTCCTCGGGTATTAAATTTAAAAGTTCGAAAAAAATACGACTTGGACGACGCTTATTTTCATTCGAGATAGGGTTTTTTTGCGGAATTAGCGCATAATCCCCACTCTCGTCGGCTCATTAATCAACCGCTAACGACTTTAGATTGTGGGCTTTGAACGGGTGAACGCTGACCTAAGCCCAGATACTGCGTTCTCGACCGCTTTAAATGCACTTCGAGATTAGTTTCCCCACTTGAAATCGCAGAACTTGAATTGAAAGAGTTTCTCTGTACCGCCTCAAAATGTCCACTCGTCCCAAGTTTGTGTGAAAGGACGACAAATACACTGCAAGCACGACTCTCAAGACAAGTTGTCGGATAACCGCAGTAGAATTCCTTGTAAATCTCATAACTTTAACACCAAAGTCAACCTTGAAGTAATGCTATCAATGGAACGGACATGCCCATAAAGGAATGCTTTGTTAAAGTTTCGACCGTAAATAGTCTGGACCCCTTTCAATAAATTGATTTTAATTCGACTTATATAACTGAAGCAATAGGAAACTGCCGTCTCTCATTTAGTTGTTTCCTAGCAAACTAAAATCTAATTTTAATTGGATCACAGCCGGTCATTGTTCCGAAGGAGATGAATTGAAACTGAGAGGAATTTATATTCGATCCTATAGATGGCATTGTCTTTGTTATATCTGTTACTGATTTGAAGGTTCGAGGCTTTAAAGGGCTTATTGGTTTTTTTGGTTATCATTATTGGATTGCTTTGATTGGCGTATAAGACGAATCCGGCGTTGTTGTCAATCTTACTAGATCCTATTTTATTTTTACGTCTAATATCTACTCATCATTTATGTAGATGTAGGTATGTTACTGTTTATATTTTGGGTAATAGTCGTGTAACCTGATAGTAAAATATCTAGCTTTACCTATTTTGTATTTAGGTATACACTATACAGACTACCGGGCGAAATGGGTTAATGTGGTGCTTCCTAGGCGATGGCCTCATATCCTCGTATCCTGACCGTATTTATGCACTGTGTATGTGGTTACAAGCCATGCCTACGCTTACAGGATGAGTATTACTGAGAGTTCACGCCTCAAAGGCACGAATATGAGAGTTTCAATGTAGACAAGAACATGTAATATCCTCCTTATTTTGTGTGCCAAACAAACACGCAGATGCACATGAAGATATATTACGTGGGTTAAACGTCTATAAAAGAGTAGTAAGTAGGTACAATAAATGCGATGTCATAACTTGTCAACAGCTACTCTTGACCGGTTCCCTGTAATAAAAGTAAAACATCACAAAATGCCGTCTGTTATAGCCAGTCCTCAATAATAGTGCGTCGTTAAATAAGGAGCTTTGTTCGCGGGACATGTCGGAGCTAGATTCGACATGATAAATGTTGACTACGAGACACAATACAAAGGCAATTTCAATGGCCATACATCAGAATTTAAGAGTTTATGCGACAGGCCGTACGCTTACTGCAGCTTTGGTGGCGATGGAAAGTGGGAGCTCAGTTTTAATTGCAAACGAAATACGTCCTGCAAAGAACAATTTGCATGAGATCCTCGTTAACCGCAGACAGAGTAATGAAGTGACTAAAGCAGGACTACGCTGTTTAAGATGATAAATAGTTAAAGATGTTGAGCAAACTTTGCTACTACCTAATAATGGTTGTTAAGTTACTTAAGTAACTTATATTCGTAATGTGAATAAGATTCGGAAGGGAACTGCAAAATACTGACAAAGTTGGTAACGAAACTAATTTGGATGATTTCAGGTAGTTTGGGTATTGGATAAGTTGTTACATTATTCTTTTTTAACGTTCACGAAAAACCTATAAAAGTAATTCTTTATTTTGGTAATGATTCAGATTTTATCATTTCAAAACAAATTCATGTAACAAGACAATACATGCTAGGTTTATCTATATCCTTTACAAATTTGTAAATCTAGACTTTTATCCTAGCCGTCACGTCTTTATACCCAATATTTTATCATATCAGAACGTACCATGTCTGTACTTTATCCGAGCATTATCCTTGAATTTTCTTTTGAAAATATTAAGCATTTGGATAAAACGTTCACTTCATTCGCGCGGAATAAATAACCTGCTCATGAAAGAAGATTTCTTCCAGCCGATTAGGTAGCTTTTAAGATTTAAAAAACATACGTGCTTTCGAAATATTGCGAGAGGAATTCATTTTAAAACTGGCCGTTGAAACTGCCAGTGAAGCTTTGATTCAGTTAATCAATTATTGTCGATTTATCAGTCCAGTTAATATGCCGGTGACACAAACAAAAATAAAATTATCTACTTACCTTTCTTACAGTTTCTCAACTGACAAAATGACAATTTTGAGCTCTACTCAACGGTATTAATATGTTGCTCTGTTCCCCGTATGAGTCACTAACTAGATTCGCCATGATAAATGTACTGCACGAGATACGCGCGACTCCTAACAAGATTAACGTTGATTAACCGAACAATATGAACTGGGTCGCGGGAAACTCAATTTTTAAACTTGCCCACTATATGGGAGCTAATAGGAGGTCGGTTGAATTTTCAAAATGCAGTTGTGCACTTTTTGCTTTCTGTGCGGCTTCTGTACTGAAACTGTAATCGAATCGCCTTTCGGTAGATAATGTTGTCGACTATTGTGATGATGATGATTGGACAAAGATTGTCCCCATAAAATTACGGTGATATTGATTTTCAGAAACAAACGTGCGCTATATTGAACATATAGCGCACGTAGTCAATACTAAAGCAGAATTTAATGAGTAACATGTCCTTTGTCATATAAATTTATCATCTTTTTTGTTCAACTCACAACAATATTTTTTCTGAGAAGTGCCTAACTTTGGGGTCAGCATAAATTATTCTGATATTTTGCTTTATATGTTCACCGTTTGGCCGAAAACAACGTAACTTCTTATTGTAGATATTGATTTTTCCTTCAGTGTCCGTATAAAAGATATATCAAACAACATTCAATTATTTGTTATTGGAAACAGTACAGAAAAACAGAATTTTTCTTTCACGATCAAGATTATAATACGAGAGCGAAACATGCGAGAATCGCGTTCGTGTTTGTAGGAATACCTAAGAGATAGCGTATTTTTATTATCAATTCTTTGCATTTAATACATTTTTTGGATGTTGGAAACATTAAGATGATACACACAAGGATGTGTGCCTGAAATTATTCCGAAAGAAAATTTTGTTATTAGCTTAGTTACGGATTTGTTGAAGAACATTCAACGCGTGACTATTTTTATAAAGGTCGCACACTAGGTAAATAAGTGCACGTGCAAGCAATAAGTAAGTCACCAGCACGAAATGGAACACATTATCAATAAACAAAGAGTAATAAAATGTGTTGTTTACGTGTTCTATTATCCCGCTGCAACTGAAGTCCAATGAATTTTAAAAGTTTATCGACAGAGTCACGTGTCGAATACAGGAAAGCTGAATAATCCATGGATGCAAAAGTTCCGCTCATGTTAATCGGATTCACTTGTTACGTTCGGATTTTTACTTATTATACCCCGCGGTGCCCGTTCAACTTTTGCTAATAACTTTATTTTTTTCGTTTCAATATTCGTACCTATATTGTCCGTGTATTTTGATAACGATATCCTTTGGGATTAAAGTGTAATCCAGTTGTGTTTTGTTAAATTCGTGGTCATAGGAGCGGCCATAGAGAATAAATTATAATTTCTAATAGAACAGTCTAGAAATTCGTATTATCTTTTTCAGATGTCGAAATAGACGAGCTGTAAACTTGAATTTGTTGAATTTGTATTCAACATTGTAAAAGCGTTACATTATTTCTGTTAGACTAAATTCTTCTGAAGTGAAAATTTACGAGTTCGTTTTACTGTATTCACTTGCAGTTACGATCAAAAATAAAATATTCTCGCACGTAAAACGTGACTTAGTTTATGTATACTTAACATAAATTTCACTTAACGAACTAAGTAAACGTTGTAACGTTACCTTGATTATTCTGATTCAAACACTGCTCTGTTCCTTTGTACATACGAGTTGCTTGGAAACGGAGCTCTCAAACGGAAAATTTTAATTACTAAGGCCTAGGAAAGGGCTCAAAGAAAATAATCTTCTAATTGAACCGTGGGAATTATTCCTTGTACACCCCGTTTGTTCGCTCCTGCAGCGTCAATGAATTTTAAATAGTCTTTAGGAAGTTATATTGAAAATGCCTTTTAGTGTAAAATCGAATGGTCGTAGCGTTTCGTGAAAATATACATTCTTTAATTAACGGAGTAACTGGACCTCTTCGACCTTTTTTGTTGAGTGTAGCTTAAGCACAGATACTTATTCTATTTGGGGTTAGTCAATAGCACGAGTAAGCAAGTAAAAATTATTTATCGATCGAAAAACATACTCTAGTCTTAACGGTTTCACAACTTTAGCCCACTTTTAAAGCTTCAACAAAAACAGAGCATGTTGTCGATCGCTTTTTGTTCGAAGACGCTCTTTCTAGTCCCGAATCTGTTGGTGATAAACTCTAGTCATGTAATTAAAAGTTTTTCGTGTATCTAATCAGTCTAGATGTCTATCTGCTGTTCAGGTAAAGCTTGTTCTTAGTATTTTAACAGTGGTTGTCTGATACCTGACTTACATTAATTTCGTCGATAAACTATCTAAGATTGATGGCATGCACAGCTTTTTTTGATTATTTAGAAATCGTAGTATTCAGTTTTAATATCTAATCGGGATTATATTTTAACTTAAAACATCATCAGTATCCATCTGTGAGGAACATAGTTTACTGGCACAGTCAAAGTATAAGTTATACATATACCATTTGAACAGTTCACGCATGCTAGAGACTCTTCTTGGATAAGGCTTCTATTAAAGCGAATTGCGAAATCAATCCAACAGTATCTGTTATCATGATTCCAATCATCGGTCAATTCACAAACGCTACAATTTGATTGGAATATGATATACCAAGTCCTAAAGCTGCATTATTAACCACAATTGATTCAGGAACAAAACCTGTCATCAAAGGTCTCCGAGGACAATCGGGGGTGACGCATTGAGGTGTACGCTTTAATTATAATAACGATCAATTACACAAACAAGCTCAATGTCTGTAGGCTCTGTACCGATCCCATTATATGGTATTATAGGGTACGATAATAATGTCTTTGCTTAGCGATGTTACACGTGCTTTAGGGAGTGAGTTTGTATTTGGCTCTTTTTGGGCGTGGAACGTGAACTTAATATGTACTTAATTCTACAAGTTAATAATTGTCTCTACAATAGAAAGAGGTTGTTAAAGCATAGTTACCTTTTCTGTAGAATGCTATGTTACGTTTACAAAATAAGAGATGTACCTATAACATTTTCAATGTACCTAGACTACAAGAATATTTTTCGAGATGTTCGATGAAAATACAAAATTTTGTCTACAAAATATCGAAATTGTATAAACCTGCAAAACAGGTAGTCGATAGAACACGTTTGCAATTTCAAAACCAGACACCAGATTTGACCAGTATTACAGTGTAAAAGCAGATGCTAATATTAATATAAGGTTCGCCTCGGCTTGTCGTGTTACTCACAAAATATAAGATATTACCATAAAACAAGCTCCGAGTTGCCAATATAACGTTATTAGCTTTATATCAGGGATGCCCGAGTCTTCCTTTGACACGGGATTAAAGGCGTGTGAAGAGCAAATATAAGCCATCTGTATTGATTCTACGATACTCATGTTTGTATCAAAAGTATGTGCACGGCAAATTGTGTAAATGAAACCAATTTCATTCGTAATTTCTGCTTCGTACCGCATTGTAAATAGCTATCCGAAGTTCATTATGTGATTAGATGATTTCTGGAGTAATAACGTGACTTGCGTTTTGGTATAAATCTCTACGTTATTGGATTAATTTAAATGGGATTTAGCCAAGAGGAAATTGACGTGATTGTATTGTGTGTGATTCCGAAGCTCGGTGGTACGACGCGGTATAACTATGTGTAGGTAGTTCTCTTCTTGTGGATTTTCGTTGCAAAATATTCAGTGGCAAATTCAATACGATTTGTTCCCTAATTTTGAGATCAAAAGTAGAGTGAAGCAATACTTAACTACCGATAGGATCTTTGAAGGCACATTTTCATATTGCTTTGTTTTGTTCTACTAATGAGACACTAACACAGGGGCCGAAACAGGTCAGTAAAGTCAGTAAAAGTCAGTATTTTTGGACCTGGTCAGTAAAAGGCAGTATTTTCGAAAATCGGTCAGTATTGTCAGTATTTTTCCAAATCAATATATTTTTTTGGTTTTCCTCTGCTGTTGGTCAATCTTACATTCTCGATTTGTCCCGTGATGATATCTGAGGGCTGCTTTGGATACTCTGTGTATGTGGATGATCTACGTACACATATATTGAAGCATCACATGACCTCAAAAAATAGCATCTTTTTGAAATCAAAATTTTTGGAGTGAAAACTTGTTTAGCGGCGGCGTTACGCACTTTTATGGAATGGGTAAAAGCTTCTCAACTTGCAAAAAATTCTTAAGACCTCATCGTAAATTCCTTAGACCTGATTGAAAATTCGTAAGACCTCAACGAAAATTCGTAAGACCTCAACGAAAATTCGTAAGACCTCAACGAAAATTCGTAAGACGGGAAGTTTTTTAGTTTTTGGTATTTATTGGAGTTATATATTATAGAGTTTATTAGAATTTTTGGAGTTTTTTGGCGTTTTTAGGGTTTATTTGAGTTTTTTGGAGTCTATTGGACATTTAACACAATTAAAAGGCGGTGCTGGTTGTCTATGGGGATGGTGGAGGCCAATAACTGAAAATAAGCGTTATATTTCACACCATTCACCCAAAAAACGGTTTGGAAATGGTCAGTATTTGGTCAGTATTTTTGAATTTTTGGTCAGTAAAATCAGTATTTTCGATCAGTGAACTTGTTTCGGCCCCTGCTAACACCACTGTTGTTCCCTTAATTTGTTGGAACTCTGGGTACCTAATATTGTGAGCCAAGTGAACATTAGCACAGAAACAAGATGTACTCGTACATGTTGCTTAAGTATGTAAGTACCGTTCATTTTCGTGAAACACTCCACACCACGTTAAATTCTCGTATTACAGTCGACACTTACAAATTAACACAAAATATTACCTTTTTCCTTTCAAGCTTGGTTTTTCTCTTGAGATAATTTAAAGAATTATACGTTGTAGCAGAAACTTCTTTGCCAAGTTCCTCTTATGAGTGTGTAAAGTGACACCTAGTTTAGCACCTTGCGTGGTGAAATAAAATAAAAACTAACTTGTGAAATGAAACGTTGGTATAAATTGTTCCTTGTGTCTGGAATAATATGAAAAAAGAGTTTTATAATGTCTATCCGTTTTGTAATAACATTACTGATACTATAGTCATACTAAAGTACCAAATTACATGTGTCACAGCTTATTTAACCTGTCTATTAACAAAAATAGTAATTAAGAAAGTAGGTACGTGTTGGTGACCGTATTGCTAACGAAGAAAAAATATTCTCGACGTTATAATGAGTTGAGTACTTTATTCACCTTTCAGGTTACTTTAGTCATCTCAGGTCTCGAAATTTTGATTAATACGCCTGTGTTATTTCAAACTCTGTTGTGGTTTTAAGATTTAACTTTCTTCCCGTTTCCTCTTTCTACTTTATTATCTCCGAGTTTACCATAATTTGAATGTAATTATACTTGTGAAAAGGACCCTTAAGTAGATTGTGATGTTTAATTATTTTGGACAAATTAATTTCGCTTTACTTCTGTCGCCTTGATTTTTTTAGGCTTGATATTCTTTGTTTGTAACGCGGAACCTATTAATTTTGTCAAAGGAAAAGTAAATTAATTTGCTATCCATTGAAAATTTCCTAAAATAATTCTATTTATAATAACATTACCTTCGTGGTTTAGACTGTTCTATTAGAATCTAACTTCCGTTCGCGGTATTTTGTTGTTAGCTATGTTAAATAAGAAGAGTTTCTGAGAAGAAACATTTAATTTTTATAAAAAAACATACGCAATATCTTTCTGGATTGTCTATATGAGTATTACACTGTTATATTAACTCGGTTTAACTTGTATAAATAAACAAACATACATCCAAACAAACATCAATTTCACCTAAACACCCTTTCAAACTTTCATTTGTGCTAGCAGGGAAGTTCCGAAATAACATGACAAAACAAAACAGTTAATACTCGTATTTGCGTGATGTGTATCTAGGAACGTATTTGTGAAAGCATTTATAGCACTACTAACCTCTCACATAATGAAACCGACGTCAAACAAATACAAATTCACTGGATTTGTTGGTAGACTAGTCGTGTTATTATACTAATATGTCATTATTAGGACATATTTTATAATAAGTATTGAATTGCTGTTAGTTATTCGACTAGAATTAGTCTAGTTATTCATCTTATGAAAGGTTATTTTACGTGTCTAATTTTATTGCAAATTATCTTTAGTTAATTAATTGCCGAATAGCCAGTGCATCCCTGTGTAATTTAACATGAAGAGTTTGTGAATAAACTGACATTTTTGCCGTTATAAAAAGCCTTGAAAACGATATTTCTAATAAAATAATTCTTGCAAACTGATTCAGTTCACCCCAATAACCTATTTCTATTTTTAGTCAGGCTAGAGTTCAATAAATACTTTTTTATACGCACACGCTCTTTTAAAATATGTGCCGTATTCATTACGATCGTAGCCTAGCGGGCTTTTCTTTGCCGCGTGAAAAGCCGCTTTTGCCAGCAAAGCGCTATGAAGTATCCAGAATGTGTTCAGTTCAGACTAAAAATATTGCGTCGCAATGGAAAAAATGCACAGAAAAAAGCGCAATGAAACGTGCTTAGATCCTACTTTTAGACTGGCTTTCATTCAAAACTTTAGGCTTAATAAAAGTTAAATGTCTGCGAGTTTAAGCCTTCATTGCACCAATTGTTTTGTTGATAAAAGTTAAACAAAAAATAAAACAGTTTATTTGATTATATTCCTTACTTCTACGTTCAATCTTTTACGTCTAATAACTTGTATTATTGCAAATTCAAAAAGGTTGTTACCTGAAAATATAACAGATGTTTCTATATATCTACAGGACTGCTTTGTGACGGTGCAAGAGGTAGGGTATAAAAGTGGGTACAAATTGTAATCGTTGACCTTTCACATCTTTTCGCCTCGAGCATCACTGATAATGGCTTCTGAAAACGTATTCAAAAATAACTTAATGATGTTTCCCAAAAAAATGTCCGGACGCCCTTTGTACTTTGCGATTTCATTTCGGGTCTTTCGTAATATGTATAATATTGTATTTCCTGTTTTATATAAAAACCTTTTTATTCATTACAGGTAAGTTTAGCGCCAGACGTCGGTTGGTGAGTACTATAATTTTATATTCATTAAAACTGCCTATCTATAGTGAGGCGTTAAAAGCAGACCATTACAGAAGTCTATTACATTAAATCACTCCCGTTATCAAAATCGATTTCGCCGCTTTTATTATATTTTAACGACCCGATCGTTAACATACTGCTAGGCTGATTCGGTTATTGGTGTACGAAATATTTTTATGTTATACTAACTAGCTATTGAAACTAAAACTGAATGTATTGTAATTGTTCGAAATCTTTTTTTATTGATATGGAGGAATTATAATTTCACAGGTGTGTAGAATTGGTTGTTAGCGAACAATCAGAAAACGGATGTTGTTGACAAAACTAAATACTAGTGAAATTAGTTCTATCGGCTTTAACGATCAATTTTCAGTAGTTACTACGTATGTAGGACGCAACATGATAGAGTGAAATTGCCTTTCGATGCGTCCCTGTTATAACTTGTTGCCTCTATAATTCCTTTGAGTGTTTTCCAGACAAAGTAAAACTCATTCAAGCCCGGCAATTTCTATTTATAGATAGAGATACCAAATCTTAATCACCTAAAATGATCTTACCTCTACCCTGATAATTATGAATTAATATTTATGAGGTCATAACGAAGAGGATTAGCTTGTCTCAGTGACATTAATTCTTCCATTTAACTCTTTACAGCACCGTTAACATGTTTAGGCTAAATAGAATGAAAATTCAATTTTCGTTATAATGGTTAGAGCCTCAGAGTACGGCTTCCCGGTATCAACAGGGGTTCGTACTCACTAAACACGGGTACGTGCAGCCATGACATAGATTGTGTAATCCTAATTGCTTGTTAGTTGAGATTGTAAATTATGCCCCTGGAACGGGATCAAGGAAGTGCTCCATCGTCGATAAATTGGTAGGTGAAAATTGATAGCAATTATTATTCAGCGCAACAATAAATAATGTCGTGAGTTAAGGATATCCGTTTCGTAAATATTTGTTTGAAATTAAATTAAACAGAGAGATGTAATATTTTTCTTGTTCCAATTTGTCTGCAAGAGAAAAAAGTTGGTCTACCCACACATAAAGGGTTCGCGTCCGCGGTTAACATAGACGACCTGAAGCCCGCGGCGCTCGCAATTCAGTCTCGGCAAACATACGGGCCTCTATTCAGGCCTCCGAACTGTACAGCTTCAGAAATATATCGATATTGCATGTACCGGGGCGTCCTACCGAAATGAGCCTTTTGTTTTATGGTGTATTGTTTCTGTGGTCCTCTCTGCATGCTTTATTGTTCTCCCAAGGCGATGGTTTCCTTGTGTATATTTTAATTTATTATGATGAACTTTCTTGTATTCTGCTTTAATGGTTCTTTGTGTTACACTCGGTGTTGTTGGCTATAATGATAAAAGCCTTTTGTGGCTACAATTTATACATAAATAATTGTTTTTCTCTTAAAGTTGTTATAACAACCAAACCTTTTTTTCCTACGTATATGTATATAAACTATTTTAGAGACATAAATGACAATAAACAATGTGTTGTTGTTCCAACAGTAACAGACTGAATATTCGTTTCATAGATTACATGTTTAGAATCACTCAGCATCGTTTTAAAAGATTAAATCCAAATATCGATAACTAGTAATATCCAGTAGCGCAACTCAATCGCACACCCTTCCTCTATGGGAACTGGCTGTAACACTCCGCTGCCCTCATTTCTGTCGTGTGCACGGGAAAGTGAAAGTCACTGTTGGTAAACGGTGTGATTGTGTTCACGTCAGAAAAGTTATTGCACCTATACAATAGCTGTAGCTACGTTTTTAAGGAAACTCCGAACTTAAAATGAGCCTATAGAAATAAAATTAAAAGCACTTTATCAGCGTTTTAAATGCTTGCCTGGCTTTGAATATAAATCTTTTAATAACTCAAACTGCTGACTGCTTTGTTGATCTAGCTGTCGTCAGCACGGCTACTAATTGTTTGAAACCCTAGTTCGATTTATCTGATCGAGTGTTTGTGTTGAAGTTTATAGTTTAGTTCTCCTGGTCCGCGATTTTGCTTAGAATATAATGTTAATTTATTATTTAATGTGATCTGTACAAGGTAACATAATATTTGCCGTTCATGATGTTTGACGAAATATTTGTACAAAGTAACATATTTCATATTTAATCGAGGTGTTCAAACTTCTGATACTAAAATCGTATTCGCGTTTCCCGCAAGCAGACAGTAATCCTGTGAGTGTCACACATTTTGGAAGTACCATTAAAATACATGAAGCACTCACGGTTATGTAAAAGCAAAATGTTAATAAACATCGAAAAAGGGTTGAATATTTCTCATCATTAGCCATCCTTTCTGTATTTACTGTAGGTTAGCTTCATTTGCATCATTGTTCTGTGCCAGTAACCCCAGGTTATGCCCGCTTAGCTGAAAATGTAACTTAATTTTTACCCTCGCAAATATAGAACAAAAGATTTTCTACGCGAATTTTCCCCCTTCCGAAATTTGTGATGTAACATCACGACATTACAGGGTGTATGAGGCATGCGTACATAAATATTGTTGTATATAGGCCGTAAGCCATCAGTGCACACGGCCGTGGCATGTGAGCTGTTATGTACGATATGCCGTGATTTGTACTAAAATCCGCGGCTTTGCAACCTATGTATCTATTTATCTTGGATTATCGTAGCCACATTTAAAAGCGCTTCAAATAAAAACATTTTTACAGTATGCGCAGGCTATTATAAATCGCAGTGCCATGTCACAAAACGAATGCATCCGACGGTTCAAAAAGCCAAGTTTCATGTATTAAATCACATTTAAAACTAAATCATAAATCGTAAAAATAGCACTGAAAAATGTCGACCTGTCACGTGCAGGACTGGTCTAGGATTATATTTTATTCTTCACTTTAAAATGTTACGCTAGATTTCTTTGTCTTGAGTTTTAAGAAGTCGTACAACATGAAACCATTATTATAATTGTCTAAATCTACAATTTACAGTACAGGTGAATCCCAAAGTACCTGTAAATTACGGTTAACACTTAGTCCAACGCTAAATTTCTCCCTATCGTGAGTATTCGTGAGACATAGCCACAAATTGCGCTCAAATTACATGTGCAACTACCCAAAGTCTGAACTAAAGCTAGCAACCACAACGTTTAGCATACAAAAGGAAGATTTTCCGCCTCCTCATTCCTGTTGATTAAATACCATTGGAAATGGAGCGAATTATTTAGTTACTAATTTTCTTAAGTACTAAGACTGAATAAGGAAATAATGAAAACAAAGTACTTAGTAATAGAGAAGTCGAAAGGGACCTTGATTTCTCAGCTGTTGCCTTCGGCCGAATTAAGCAAGTTTTCGCAACGCTGATTTCCTGTTACTCAGATTTTATTATTTTCCAAGAATTGGAAACAAAAAGGTATTAAGGCTACAACCAAAACTAAAAGTCAGCGTCTCGAATGACCTCATGGTGATTAGAGGCTTAAAGCTTCGGGGTATTAACAGAATCCGTAAAGGTTCACTTGGTGATTAAAGGGGGCGCTAACATCGTAATTCGATCAACAGATTGATGGCTACGATTTGTTGGGACGCCCTAACGTATTTGTATCTTTCGCGTGTCGATTCAATCTTAATACCCTGGTTTAAATTCAGTACATTGAACTCCCAAAACAATTGATTCCTATTTTTGTTTCCATAACGCACATAAAGTACCCTCAAAGTAATATTATTTTCCCAGACGTGGTGAGAATAACAACCTATAACTAAACAGCAGTAATAACGCGGCTGTCGTCGAACTTCCCTAATTCAACCAATTGGGATATTAGCACCATAAGGTTAGATTGCTTCCCGCATGTTTTTTTCATTTTCCTGACCGTAATGAATGTCATCAATCACCAACCGATGGCTTTACGTGCTCCGTGAAGCACGGAGGGTCTCCATATATTAACGTTTCCCCTGATCAGTGAATGAGCAAGCAAAGCGTTGGTAAACTCATCGATTGGGTTGTGCAAGTACTCCTCTCACATGATTACAAACAACTTTCAAACATAAACATAAAACAGAAACTTCCCTACAGCGTTCTAATGGATACGTGAAAGCACTTTTCCATTATTTTTGCATCCTCTTTCCACTTGCATTAAATGAAAAAATACTTGTAATACTTTCAGAATTTACTGTTCCTAATGCATTCGCTATAGCTCTGTCCTTTTTTCTCTTCAGTAATGAGTGAAGTAGTTGCATCGCAATGTTCGCCTTTTGAACGGTCTGGTCCTTTGCCTCTAAAATGTAGGTCACAACCGCGGTTAGTTTACTTTTTCAAAAACTCATTTGTGTTGCCACTCAAAACTTTATAAAGTCCTTTGACATTTCGATTTGCATTTATAATTCATTTGGGCTTAGATCGTAAAGTTTCAGTGGCTTCAAAGGGCGAACCGTTTTTTGGATAAATCTATTGGGATACTCAATTTTCACTAGTTTCCAGGGAGTTAGTGGACCCAAGTAGAGAAATTGATTAAGGGAGATTCAACTTATGGCATATCTGATTTTGAGGATTATTGCTAGCAAGTTAGTAGTGTCGAGATAAATTGATTGCAAAAACTTTATCTATCTACCATCCTTCAAATTCAATCAAATATTATATGAATTTCCCATTTATTTGATTTGGAATTTCTACGAAAATGATAGGAGTATACGAAAATTAGTCAGGCTGCAGGGGCAGCTGTCGCTCGACCCTCTTCTCGAATTTCAATTTATTTTTTAAGGTGGCACCATTTGCCTCGGTATTAAATATTTTTCGATACTTTGATTTATGATAGCGTATTTTCGAATCTGTTTTAAGTTGGCCTATCGGTATCTTAATGATTTATCTGAGCAGATTTATACTCAGGTGTAGTAAAGTACGGAGCGGGCTACGTTATCCCGGGTATTTTCGTTGAGTTAGTGCCGGCAGCTTTGACCAGGATTAGATGAATACAAACGGGAAACGGAGACACTATTTCATTTTAAACCTCTTGGCAGAGATGAACTGTTGCGTAATAATTTCTGCTGTGTGTGCTGGGAAAGTGGATCGGTAGGAAACGAGACCGTACTAGACTTATGGGGTTGCATAGGAAGTAGGATATGACTGACCTATTTGTTTATTAGAATAGCTCCTGATGTAAATTAATTATTTGCTATGTTGGTCTTTTTGTTTAATCAATAGTAAAATGTTCATTATGAAATTGTATGATTATTTACGTTTTCCTAAAAAGGTAAATTCCATTTAAATAATAAAACTTAAACTTTAATTGAATATAGAATAGACAGTATATCATGCAGATTGATCTATCTATTTTATACATTAACCTAATTAATCATAGTAAGTGACACTAATTGGCTCAGTTCACTTGCACTAGGACAAATTTCTATTATAAATCTTACATAATCCCAGCTTTGTGACGATCAACTACTAAACAGAGAAGAAATATTGAATTTTCATAAAATACCGCACTCTCTAACAAGACCGATGGGTTTGGTAATCAGATCCAATATCTGAAATGGGGTTCGATTACTGGAAGTGGCCGTTAAACATACACCGAAGAGAAGTAGAACTTCCCATAGGAATTTTATGATCATCACTTTTTTCCTTTTTTTACGGTGGTATAAGTACAAAGTGGTTCTTTTGATAAGGTACCTTTGAACGCAGCCAGAATTATTAAATTAAGTAAGAATTATAAGTGTTGAATTAGGACTTTGAAATTATTTGATCTAAAAATTTAGATAGCGGTAATTTTGAATGGTTTGTCATCCGTGCCCCTTATTTGTCAAGCAGACTAGCATATAGAATGTACAATGTGAAATATAACAATTTCTGTTTTTGTGGGTTTAAAAGTTGCGGCCTAGTTCAAAATTTCCAGCCCGACATCCTCTCAGACTTCAACAGTTATAATATTAACCAACCAAATTCCGAAATTTCAGCGAAAATTTTCGTAATGAGCATTTTATTTCTACACATCGACCTACTTCCTAAAATCTCAGCCGGAGCGAAAATTGAGACAGCATTCAGAGCACTGTAGTTTAATAATCATGAACATTCAATTTTGCTCCTCGAAGTTTGTTGCAGCGCTTGGAATAATTGATTAATGAATGACGTTATGTATGCAACACCGGTGCCACCTATTAGTTTAGGGTCAGATTATCCAAAGCCGAAGTTGAGGCTTGAATAAATTAGTTGCTTGTTTGTTGTTCGCGGTCAGAATCGAATTAACGCTTTCAGTTTTCGTTGTCTTTTAACAATGGACGTTTTAAATCAATGATTTTGATCTGATAACTAAGAGTTGGTAAATGGTTCATTTAGCTATTGTTATTCACTACCAGTACAGCTCATGGTATACCACTGGCTACTGCTGATTTCAATTCCAATAATTATACGCGTTGTCTAAGTTTAAAAATAAACTGAACTGTGTTTTTTGATGTATTAGACTTTAAAAACATTTTCCAAGATACAAAAATAGTGTTTCTTAAAGTATAAAGAGCCCAATGATAGAACAAACATTTCATTGTTCTATTCTATACAAGGCGGAGTAACAGCGTAACTAATTTCTAGATAAGACGACAGCTGTAGTAAAGCTTTTATGCGTCCGTTAAACAACAATGCAGTAATTAATGTAAGTGCATTTAGATAAAATTTTACTGCAAACTTTATGTCGTTACGTTCATTTTTATTGTGTCATCTTAGCTTTAAGAAACTTTATTCTCTTGTGAACACTAGATTGTTGTCAGTAATGAGCCGATAGAGAACTGAGACGCTTAATGTTATGATGATGATGTAGTTTCCTTCGTATTTAAGGCTTTTATTAAGAGACTAGCCTCTTAAATACTATTTGAGTATTGTCATTTTGATACTTTCGCGTTGCATTATTATAATCTAATGATACATGGGGATAGCCTCGATTATTTTTTTTTTAAGTTCGATTTTCTTTCCTTATAACTGGATGTAGTAACGTTACATGAATAGTTAATTAGCTTGCATGACTTCTACCTAATTGTTTTTCCTTTATCTGAGTCGTAAAAACCGGTGTTTAATTGGGTATCAATGTTAAATATGGAAAAAATTAAGAGTTATTTGCTACTTAAAAACATGTCTATTTTAAACATAATTATTATTTTTAGTTACAACATCGATTTCAATTAATTATGAGTTCTTCGCTACCACTTTCATTGCAATATAAAAGCCTGAACACACTTTTGGTCGTTTTCACAATTACACATCTATACTTCGAAAGTCACGTTGCCTTGATTCCGCCACTGTTTTATAAACGCGTTAATATGCATCTTTGTCGATTTTCGAGACAACACAAATGCACTCAGTAACACTATTCTGTAGTAATATAATATGTCTACAATGTCCATTACTAAATCACCGGCACTTAAACGTAGCTCATTGTGAAAATACATTTTTAGGTACATTAATATTAATAACGTGTCACTCACGAATACAGCTCCGACTAGCGACAAAATATAATTCAGTCTTCTCCATGACCTTACTGTTGATGCTATATTGAAATAAAAAAAATATATTACTGCCGCTACGAATGCCATTGGTAATGATTCCGTATAGTATCCGAGTCCCGCGCAACGATAGCAACCAAACCCTTCAAAATATTCATCGTCATAATCGTCTTCTGTACACACGCATAGCAGTGGCATCACTTGATATGTCAATGTCATAATTGCAATGGCCGTCACATACGCGATCATATTCACCACTAACTTATAATTACTCATCTTTCTCGTGTACTGCAAAGAGATACGTTCGAACGTCAGCAATGAAGCGCAAAATGACCAAGATAATGCTGTGGTCAATATATAATCTCTCTTCGTTTGAAAAATATATTCAACATAAATGGAAGGTAAAGTCCCCGTTACGATAAAACATATATGATTAAAGTACGGTCCGCACAGAAAGTCCAGTGATCCCCATACGATTTGATTGAGGGCGATGTAGTTGTTCACTGTCCGCCAACAGGGCATGAGACACCACGCTGTTACTGTAACAGCACAACACAATAACGATAGAAATATGCCGACGAGGTGCAGAAATAAATAAGCGAGTATATTGACTTCCATAGTAAATTGTGCGCGTTATTTGAATGGAGTTACGTCTACGAATGCGCTGGCGCATAATGTAATATCAACGTTCATTACCATCATTACACCTTATCGTATGCTCATTTTAATTAAGAGGACCTAAATCTGTAGACTGATCTAAATGAGGTAGTAACTTTCTGTACATTCACTTCTCTGGTAGGTTAAACCACAAAAGTTTGTGCAGAGTACCCTTTGTACAGCATCAATGTTGTGTAACCCATTCTCATTTGTTTTTTTGGAAAAACGTGACTAGTAATTACAGTTTTCATTTGTAATTCTCTTTAAAACATTTCTTTCTATATCATGGTCTATGATTTTCAGCATAAAACTTGTATTCGTTAAAGTTTATATCTATTTGAAACTATCGATATTTTACTTTCTATCTATATTATTTTGTTTTATTATCGATAACGTACAGTCACGTTTGGTAGTCGCATGTTCATTATAAATGCGGCACGCGTCGTAAGTTCAAATCCCGTACGGGACAAATATTTGTATGAACAATACAAAGTATTTTGTTCCAATCTGGCCTCACGTGTTTTTGATTGGCGTATTTATAAAGTTCACTGCGATACTGGAATAAATTATAACTGGGATGGGTGGAAACTATAAATAGAAAAACACAGTTAAGTTAATAAGTGTAGTACCGCTGTACTGAAACCTGCGAAGAAAATCGTAAGGATGGCCTAATGGTCAGCGGGAACCACATCATTAATAACTTGATGACATAAATAGGTGGTGATGTATATAAATAGAAGCATTTGGCATCTCACGTGCACTTTCATTATAAAATGCAACAATGTTTGAAAAGCAATACATAGCAAGTGGATGCAGTCGTCGTTTGGTAAACAATTCTTACCTGTAAATATGTGTTCAAAGGAAAAAAAGCCACTTTATAATGCCAAAAATATCAACCTCCATATTCTATTACATTTTCGTGTATTACATTAGCTATTGCCTCCCGTTACATATACAGAGACGGGCTTGTGACACCTCCCTCTGAAACTGATGAGGGTTGCGAATGTCGGAGACAAGCCGCAAGGCCACAAAAGCACGGTGCTGTGAAATGTAGACGAGTAGTAAAGTCTTCTTAGACGTGTATTTTATGTTTGGGACTTGTGAAATATGTGTTTCACTTTCTAAAAGGAATATTTGAGTATGTTTTCATGTATATTTGTGTCCCGTCCCGTTTTATTTGTTAATAGGCTGTGCCCGCAGAATCCTGCTTTGAAATGTTTACTGATGTTAAACGAAGCCTAGTCAGGAATAAATGCATTTTGTTATAACAGTTCACAGTTGGTCACATGGTCCCCGGTATACAACGAAGCTATAGTATTCAGTTCCTCCGGCTTCCAAGAGTGAAACTATAGAGTTCACTTGTCATTGAGATAACAAAATCAGCACTAAGATTAAACTTGTGATTATATGCGCCGCATCAAAATGATTTAATTGGGTCCATAAATACATTCGTTAAACTTTCAATTTTAAGATCATTATCTTATCTTAAAGTTATTTGGGAATTTCGAAACTATTGTCTCAAGTTTACTGATTCAATAGATGCTATCCGAAATAGGTACATAAAAATAATCGTCTTTACATTCTAACTTTACTACTTTAATTAAGGGTGATGTAAGGATTGAGCCATTTAGGGTTCCAATTATATCAAGTTGTATTCTAGACCCTTTCTATTTGTACGGGAAGATTGCTTGTTATCTAGCTACAAAATCGATTTATTTCATATTAGATGGCAGGTACTGAAACTTGAAAAATAATGTATGAATTTACGACCAACAATAAATATGATAATTCACCCGTTCGCGCCACCGCCTACTGAGTTTCCACGTGAAAAAATATGGGGAATATGAATTTCCCTTATGGGGATTTTATTTTGGTGAAACGTCTGAATTTGATATTATTTTTATTCGAATTTGTAGTAAGGTAAATAATGTGAAGCATCTTTTTGTTCTATGGGTTATGTATTATTTATAAGCCCTATTATTTTTTGAATAACAAAAGCTTTTTTCCGGTTTTTATTACGATTATTATTTACTAGTGTCAGAGGAAAAGTATTTTAAGATTTAAAAGTAAATTACTGATCCTTGTTTAAATGTTATTGCGTTTTTAGCCATTGATATATTTAAAAATAAACAAGGAACTTTTCTTTTCCTTATCAAACTGTCTAAAATTGAGCGTCTAATTGGCGTAATCAGGCTCGTTTATCATACCGCGCGTAATGCTTTGTGAATGTTGATTAATGATCGGTTGAATACTCCTGCCTCACAAATACGAATACATTGTAACTTTGTTCTTTGCCAACTTCATGTTCACTCAAGCTCTTTTGACATAAGGCAATGTACAGAACGAACTGTAAACTTTTGTTACAACCGTAGTAATGTTTACTTAATTTGCTGACTGTGTTCGCAGTTTCATAGTAACGTGTGGTTCCTAAATATCGTACTACATATTGGTTGCTGAATTCCTTAAAAGGATTTTATATCCCTTGTATATTAATTATTCCATGTTTGAAACTGCACTGTATCACAAAAATTGTTCTCAGGAACTAGACTGTTGAAGTATGCATCGTGTTCTTTCTTTTGCTCACGACGACTTAACGGCGCAGAAAAGTTGGACATAATTAAACAATTTTTATGACCCTATAACTCGGGTCCCACGTACACTTGTACATTTATTAATCTCGCTACTTAGTAGTTTTTACTTCTTCGCTACAAATTCCGCCTGATTTTGCTTAATTAGTGAACTTACTACTTTTGCAAGAAAAAAATCTATCTACGAAAATGTTATGAACTTAGATGCCAGACAGTCTTATGATACCTAACGTTATCAAAACAAGAAAAAAACGTTGGTAACTGCAGTCGTCGGGGTTGACCGCAGTAAACCGGGCAAACGGAAAGAAATTTTCATTTGATATTCCATTTTTATGGGGCAACTTGGTGGTTGTCCCGCAAATATCGTTAGGGAAGCCACGGTGCGTATGCTAGCGGATGTTCTTAAGCGACAGTTCCGTTGAACTAAAATAATATTGCATGCTCGACGCAGAGTAATAAAAAGCTGGTTACATTTTAGTTTCTCAGTTAGGTAATAACGTGTCTCAATGAAGATTCGATGCTTTTATACTTGTATATTGTTTTACGCCATCGTGCGTTGGGTATTGACATAACTGAAATATATTATTAATCAAACATGTATCACCACAAGCCTAGCAAAGTTATGTATTTTAAATTATGATAGATAATTTAAATAACGTCTGAATAAGCGTTAAAGACAAGCAATATGTAAAGTAAAACGTGTTAAAATTAAAATGAAGCCGAAGTGGATTACCACTAACATTTAAGTAAAGGCTAGGCTAGGCTTTTAATTATTCGCGTGATAAAGATTCACATACAGATATTTCGAACTATTCTCATGTTCTCCAAAAAAAATATTAATAAGACGTAATTTATTTTTACAATCTCACGCCTGATAGGAATCAGCATGCATTATTTCGGAAAATTGAACTCGGGCTAAGTCAACTTTTTTCAATATTTTTTCCATGTTATCGCTAATCGCTTCAAAATCAAAATCAAAATCAAATCATTTATTCATTTAGGTCAAATATTGACACTTATGATAGTCGTTACAATTACTGAATCTACCACTAGCTCGGAAAGGGGGTAGAGCCTTATGAGAAGAGCTAGCGAGAAACTCACGGCCACTCTTTTCAATCGCCAAAAAGTTTTACAATGTGGTTGATACAGTAATTGATCATGCGAGGAGCTGCCAACAATCAGCGATATAGACTAAACGTCAATTAAGTTAAATGAACATAGCTAGGTTATTTATTAGTCTCTGATCATACCGTATGTTGGGATCATACCGCTTGCATTTACACCTTTACCTTACGGTATACAAAGGGTAGTAATGTTGAAAGATTCCGCTAATGTTGCCGTATTTTGAACAGCCCACATGTTACGTGATACCATTGTCACTGGCGCGTCACATTTTATATACGCGGTTAAAGCCAGAAATCCCCAATTTTGTATGACGTAGCTTTTCTTTGTATTTTATTTTGTACTGGTGTGTATTTTACGTTCAGTTGCATTCGTGAATATTTTTCGCTCTATCGCTTTTTTATTATATGACGACGTTTACTGCGTTGCAAAATTTCTTCTTTTAATAGCAGCCCCCTGACATTGGACTTTAAATTAATATTCTAGTACATAAATAGACACATTTCATAATAAACGCGAAATAATACTTAGGGCACGATTTTTTTATTTATAAACCATAAAAAATCTATTTTAAAAGTTCCCCTTCTTTTCCAATAAAAAAGCTTATTATCCGTAGAAAGTGTGGAAGAAGCAACTTACATAAGATTTCCAGCCATTTTCACTACATAACCAATAAATATGCCGACGTATCCTCGTCGAACAGGTTGTTTGATCCTTAGAGAATTGAACTCACTAAACATTTTTGCTTACTCCCAAATGTTCGGAACAAGTTGAGCCGAAAAACTAATTTATAAACTGGGCCATACTTTGAAAATCTATTACTCAATCAATTATGGGGCGTACATACGTATGTACTATGATTGATAGGGAGTTAGTATAATTTGAATTTCTTGACGGGGGTCGGCCTTTGATCAATATTCAGTAGTATGTTGATGACGTTATTTCATCAATAAAGTTTCATTACACTTGTAAGTACTTGTACAGTTAGTAATGAATATATTTTGGTCAATAGATACAAATAGTCATTTAATTACTGAATAAAATAGATCAGTGTAAGTGAGACGATATTGTGTTTGTTAATATACTTGCATAAATATTGGTAGGGTGTACGAACAACAACAATATAACTTAGTAGACGATACTATGTGCTAATGGAATGCCTGGTATGTCTCGTCTTATTAACATACTAATATGTAAACATAATCGTTTAATGAACTTAAGTTCAGATTGAATCTATTTGATAAAAGCGGTACTATACTAAAACGGCTATAAATGGAGTTAATACTAAGATGACGGCTAAAAGACATGAATGAAAGAACACATTGCGTCGGCCTCAAATAACATGGGATAAAAGGAAGAGGGGTGAATCTGTAGTAAAGAAAATAACACTAGTACTTTATATTACAGCTTATCTAGGAAGTAACGTAGTACGTCTAATTGGATCTTTATTGCAACAAGTTATAAGGTCCTGAATATGTCGACTTTATTTGTTTTCTACCCACATTCTTATTATTCCCAATCAAGTCTAAATAAAAAATCTTTTCCGTCAAGTATTTTGTCTTTTATTATCTAGAATATTTTAATATGGCAGCTTGATTAAAGATTCCTACCATACCATGTTTCTTCAGAATAAAAGGGTTTCTTGTAAACCTTTTTTATACACGAGTTTGATCTTGGAATCGAGAAAGTAATTTTAATTAAGTTTATTTTTGGCTTGTTTAATTTAAAATTACTCGGGTATTCTATTGATTGCTGCTAAAATTGAAGTAGGTAGTCTGGTTAGAGCATCGCAATGGCTATCAAAAGGTTAACGGGTTCAATCCACCCACGTAATGTTATGGAGGTGTCTAGTTCGCTGCGAGTGTGTGGGCCTCACCCTTGCTACGGAAAGTGTTTACTGGAGGAAATACCTCTAATACCAGTGATGCAAGTATTAGAGGTAAACGTGTCTTCAAAATATGAATATTTTATTTTCTATGTTTGCGTCTGTAATGTTGTAGAATTTTTCAGTTGTATTTTTCCCCATGGCAAAACGGCATTGTTTTATATAGGTACTAGCTGACCCGCGCAACTTCGCTTGCGTCACATAAGAGAGGTCATAATTTTTCCCGTTTTTGTATTTTTTTTACTGGTAATCTGCTCCTATTGTGCCTTGTGTAGGTACTGTTGAGTACTTAGTATATGCGTGAAAGAGTAACAAACATCCATACATACATACGAACAAACTTTCGCATTTACAATTTTAGTAGGATCTGTCTACCAAATTTCATAGCAGTTTTTCAATAGTTCTTGTGTGAAGGTAGTTTGATAGAAACAATCATGAGGAATGGAATGTTGCATTAAAGTTAATAAAAACTTTGTATGATATGTTTGTGGGGTTCTCTCTAAAACTACTGAATTATTTCACGATTTTACTAATACAAAGCTTAATTATTTCTTAACAACAAAATATGCTTTTTTTCACGAAAAATATTCTCAAAATTATTTATATCTCTTAATATAACGAAGTCGCGCTAAGGCATATCCGCCATTATAACAGTTGCCATGACAACGGAATTTTGTTAATTCAATGTCATTATAATATTGATTATTTGCGACTTCGTTTTTTCTTTCGAATTTTCCCGGGAAATTCGTCATTTTCCCGGGGTAAAAAGTAGCCTATGTCCTTTCTCGGGTATCAAAATATCTCCATACCAAATTTCATGCAAATTGGTTCAGTAGTTTAGGCGTGATTGAGTAGCAGACAGACAGACAGACAGACAGACAGACAGACAGACAGACAGAGTTACTTTCGCATTTATAATATTAGTATGGATGTCATGTATGTCTGTTCAATTGTTTTGTTATTTAAAACTATATCCAGTGATTCTGCGTATGTTTTGATAGGGAAATACCGTGAAACCTGAAACCTAATCACATGTAGAGCCACTACACAGAATTGTAATCGAGAACGGTATTGCAATACAAAAATCCGTACAATATTTATTGAATATACGTCTGTCATGTGTTTGTAGATTTAATTAATAAACTAGATTTAGTTGTACGTAGTTATTTTTTTATATATGACAATGTTATGATAATTGGGAAATGGTAAATAATGTACATAATGTAACAATCTTCTTCTTATAATTACTTTATTTTCAGAAACTTGAGAGTATTAACTGATTGTTTGCACGGACGGAAAGTTTGCATGTAAATACGTATCATAAATTCAAATTGCTTACTCCGATGTGAAAATACCAATTGAAGTGTTTCACTTGCAAAACTACGCTTACAATTTATGCAGTTTCCCAACCGTCAACTTTCTCGGCGCTAAAATGAAAATAACAAAATAGCAGCCAATTAAAAACGAAATTGTCTTGAAGCTAAACTGTCGGGCTGAACTTGTGAATATTCCTAGAATTACCATAGAGATGAGGCCGCACTTTCGTCGCGCCCACAAAAGTTGCCCGCAATTCGCAATAGAGCAGTCGAATAGAGTTATTTTTACGGGGTAACTTCCCTTGTGTTTCTACCACACGACGGCACACCGCCTGCGTCTAATTCATATACTCATTTTTACTGCTTTTTATGGCCCTAAGTTTAATAGTTTAACACATAGAGCAATGCCTCTTTATTAGACCCGTGGCTTAGCCGCAGCGATATATTTTAGTAACGTGAAACAAGTCGTAAACACCAGTATGATCTATTCAGGAGTAAAACTAGTCTATACATTTACACAATGCTTCAAACAATTTTTAATTCCAGCTTAATTTAAACTGTGTGCATCATTACAAGCCTCGTAAAACTAAAATTGAATATATCGACGTATCTTACAAATTAAACAAAATAAATATATTCGTTCAGTTTATGCAATAGGCTTTGTTGTTGTGATAGTACAAATAACCAATATTTCATAGTGATTCTCGTTACGTATTGATGAAATTTCAACGTGTCAACGTTGGGTGCATCAATACCTGTCGAAACCCATTTGTATGTACACGTGTACTTTGAACGTGTTCAGCTAAAAGGTCACAACGTGCAAATATCAATACTCATCCATACTCTACGCTTCAAGATCATCCGTTTCTATCAGACTTAGAACTAGCGCAGAATGCCAAATAACTAATCCACTCTAACGTTCCCATATACAACATTCATTTTCACAGTCTATACAAAATCAAAATAATAATTTTAACAGTGTATGCTCAACTAAAGTAATCGGCTTAGCTGTAAGCGTTAAAACACTAACTTTAGGGCTGTCAGGTTAAAGATTATAAACACGACACACAGGAAACTGCCAAGGTCACCATGAATATTAATATGACATTTTCCAGCGCGCAGAGTATTTTGCATTAAAATGATGCCCCTTTTCCTTTAGCATACGTCCTTATTTTTCTTTTCAGCTCATCTGCCCGTGTGTTTTAACAGAAATGGAATATTATTATTTTCGTTGTTCGTGACAGTGAAGCGAGGAAATGTCTTACGAGTTTTTGTGTATCGGGTTCTTTATTGCTCGGAGGAGCCAACTAAATTAGTCTCATCATGCGAGTGACAGGATGCTGCCTACGTATTCGTATGTAACAAAATACCAAAGGCCGTAAATCAATACAAAGGGCGTTGTATGCTTCTTACTTTTCACTTCGAATTTTATGTTCTCGCTTTTATGTGTATTATGTTTAAAACAATCTGTATTCCGTCCGAATTTCAATTTCAAAACGACCTCTTTCACATCAAATAAATCTGCCTTCTCAAAAGAAAAAGATAAGCAGACTATGTTCCAGCGAATTTAAAGTAAAGTCACGGAAATACAAAAGAAATAGAGAGCGCTGAAAGAATAATATTTTGCATAGTAGGCCTTTTGTTTCGGCACTTAAGCTATGTAAAACACTACAGGTAGAGGACTTTCAAATTCTGGCCTCGTCCGAAGAATCTTCCCTTTTCAATTGTAACAAGCGCATCACGGGTCAACCGCGTAGTCTCTCGGATAACTGGGTCAAGGTAACTGTGCCCCTTATAATCCTATTCAGCGTTTGCGGTCTTGGAATCAAACAAAAAGCTTCGCTGTTCCAAATGCAATTGTGACATGGGATTTTTATTCTTATATCATTTAGGCATAATGGTAAGCTGTTCTATATTTATAAGCTGTTTGACTTTGAGTGTACTCTAGATAATAAACGTCTTGGAATTGGACAATATTCTACAAGGCTGATGTGTTTTTTTATTTATTGACATAATCTATTCCGTTTAAGTATTTTCGATTTATAAACTACGGGACTGCGTACAAGCATCTGGTATAAAGCAGCGCATATTCTAACAATTCGAGCTTGAAACGTGGATTATATTTTTTTATTGATCTCTATACTGTGTTAGATATATTCTTTGTTATTTTTTTATCTATACTAATATTATAAAGCTGAAGAGTTTGTTTGTTTGTTTGAACGCGCTAATCTCAGGAACTACTGGTCCGATTTGAAAAATTCTTTCAGTGTTAGATAGTCCATTTATCGAGGAAGGTTATAGGCTATATATCGTCACGCTACTACCAATAGGAGCAGAGTACCAGTGAAAAATGTTACAAAAACGGGGAAAATTTGTAACGCTTATGTAACGCAAGCGAAGTTGCGCGGGTCAGCTAGTAGTTTATAAAATAACATCTAATTAAACGTAAATAAGATTGAATTATGAAATGTATTCTACTATTGTGTTAAAATGATTTATAATAACAGGACTAGGAAACGCGATGATGAATGATATGGGGCGGCAACATCAAAATGTTAATTCTAAATAAAGGACGCCAAGAAAAGCGTTGGTTTGTTTATTGTTCGGGCAATTTATTAAATAATTCTACAGGCGTAAATAAATAACGCCCTATTATTTCGAATACCCAATCTGTAGTACGCAGATATAGATGATATTAATAACTTAATGCGATTCCGCGTAACATCTGCATATTGCGCGTATAAATTCAAATATTATGTTAAGTGTTTGGTTATTAAAAGCACTTGTCGTTCGATTCTCATTGCATTTAAATACTTATGAGAATTAGAAACAAGATAACACAATAATGCCATGATCGAGGAAACTAAGTTCACCTGTGATCATGTAAATATTTACACTCAACCCAGCTTAATAGTGAAAGAAAAATCCTCACAGGAAACTGGCCCAAAAGTCGTGCATAATTTATTGTAGTACAACACTATCTTGCAGTATTCAAAGCTAGTAAAACAACGAAAACTTCACGACTTTGCTGGCGTTAGAATAAATTATAGGATATTCCCTCTGAAATAGAATTTATTCGTCATTGGTTAGGATTGAGCATCAGAACGGGCTCCTGATCGAATCACACTAAAACCTCCATTTTAGACGTAACGCGCGGTACACGGGGCGCGCGGCTTTGTTGTTTTATTTATGAATAAATCGGGGGTTGGTTAGAGAGTGCCCGCCCGTATGATCGGCCCTAAAATTGAATTATTTCCAGCTCGACTCCCCCTTCAGGGTGATCCCCGAACATCGAACATAGTATCCGCAATTTGCATAGTTGCGCTCTGTTACAAGGTAACAAACAAAATTTGATTTATACAGATCCGAGCCACTAGCTTCAGAGGTTTTGTGTACTGTTTTCGGGATATTCGGCTCAGCTGTTCATAATTTTTCTCTTTGTTTAGCTAAAATATCAGACATTGTATTGTCCCGTTTTTCTGTATTTTTACTTGTTTGAATGATTGCAATGCTTTTGACAGCACGCCTGGTAGTAGTCCTAAAAACTACACATTTTGTCCTACATATTTCTACTTTATATATTTGCAAAAAATCAAGAATAGGGGAGAGTAACCTATATTGTACCGGCTCCTAAATTGTACCACGTCTGTATTTCCCACTAATTATTAATATTATTTTACAATGGCAACATAAAACCACTCGACTAAAGCGCCACCAACACTCCTCCATTTTGTTAGCACGCCGGACAGATACAACGTCTTAGACAAAATAAAACCTTTTTTGAACTGAGTGCATGTTATTTTTTCGTGTTTTGCCTAAGGAGTTTTCCATTCAATAAGGTGAATAATAATATAATGAAATCTGAAAAAAATAACCTCGATATGTATTATTTTTGATCAATAGCTAATAGACACTTCATGTGCAGTGGTTATTTTTTATTTTTAAAATTATTGTGAAATTATACTGTTCCCTATATTGTACCATGTCGAGTTACTTAAATTGTACCGGTTCAGTTTATGTAACCGATTGAAAATTTTGAATAATTTTTTAATTGATGGTGTATATATATTTTACAGATAGCGTCATGAGAATTGTACCTCTAATCCGGATATATGTGACCATTATTCCAATTAAATAAGGCAAAAAGATAATTGTTCCTATTCAGTTAGAATTTCCTAATGTTTAGTTTATATTATATGATTTTCGATAGCTGTTTTATGAGGCAAAAAGATAGTTATATTCCTAATCAGTTAGAAGTTCCTAATTTTTAGTTTATGTTATATGATTTTGATAACTATTTTTGTCAACTTTGAATTAATATGTTGAGAAGCTTTAAATTGTTTATTTTAATATAAGTTGCTAATTTTCTTAAATATTGTGATTCCAAAAGGCTGGTTAATTAGAACAGTGCCTTTTTAAGGCTGATTATACTGAAGGATACAAATAAATCAATATTCTTATTAAATAGCTTTGATTTTTCTTGAATAGGTTTTCTTTGGTACGATTTAAGTACCTAGTGGTCCAAATTAGGGTACCAGTTACGTTATTTGGACCGAAGGACAGCCTCCACAAAATCCTTTTTTTTCACTAGTTGCAACTAAGCTGCAATATTTATACCTTGATATCATGTAGCTGTTTAACCATGTTATCTTATGAAATAGTTTATATTTTTGTAACTTATAGGGATTCGATGTTATTTCATCTAATGTCAAAAGTGGTCCAATATAGGTTACTCTCCTATATATTATTTTTAATTTTGAAATTCGGGATTGTGATTTTGTTTATTTTTTCTTTCTTTTGCGTCTAAACAAAATTTAAATACGGAAAACCGTGATACGCACATAAAATGTTATAGATATAACTTTCTGGATCCCAAAGGGATCTATTAAAATATACCAAGGTACGCGTGCTCAGAAAGTTTAGTGATTATCTAGGTCACTACAAATGAGAGTTTCAGAAACGCGCCAAAGTTCGTAAAGAATTCCAAGCATACTGCGGTTTTGGCACAAAAAACAGGTGTTTCCCACAAAAAATAAGTTCGAAAGTTGTGTATATGATTTTCCGTTCGCTTTTGCCATAAAACTGTTTAGTAGGTACCTATGTGTCTGGTCTCCTTAACTTCAGAATTAGGTTAAGGACGGGAAATTAACTTTGTACACATAAACCTACCTGTGTAATTAGATTTCGTACGTGAAAATTTGTTATTGTATGACACATTCTGCTGTTTGCTAAATTAGATAACCGAGTTTGGGCAAATATTCATGATTATGAAGTTAGATAATTATGTAGCTTAATAATTAAGGCCGCATTATTAACTTACTACCAGTTAAATTGATTTACGTTCACGAAGTTACGATCTTTAGTTGTAAATCGTGATTATGTCTGTTTTGCCCCAGGTCAGGTTATCGCCTGACTCGGGAATTGTGCCCGGTAAACGGCGATAGGAGAGCGCGATAGCATACCTTTGTCTAGCCCTTGGGGATTATAGGCGTGGCTTTATTTGTACTGTGAATGAAATTTTTGTAATAAGCTTTTGATGCTTTCTAATAGGAGAAATCGTTTTATCGTAATGAATTTGGATTAATTTTATAGCCCACTAATCTCTCGGTCCATCCGGTTCCATTATTCAAGCAAATTCGCTTAATGCCGGTTAAGACCTAGCGATATCATAAATCTTTTTTCAGCTGATCTTGAATCTCTAATGCTGACACGAGTTGGACCCCTGTTTTGTGTGAAAAGAGCACATGCCGCATTAAAAGTCCGGCTGTTTTGAGCTGGGCCTCGACAGTGGTGTGTGAGTGAATGAAGGCGGGGGAGGTTCGTCCGCGCAGCCTCCGAACGGCCCGGCCGCCTGCCAGTCGACGTCGCGCCAAGCGGGCACCACCACGCGCTACCCGCTCATATTACGCTCAACAACTAACCAAATAGTGGTATTTATAAGTGCAAAACTTCACCATTGTAAGTAACGTTATGCGTCCACGTGCGTTACCCTAGGATGTTCGGTATCAACATGTGCGCGCGGTCGAATCGACCTTCCCAAAAACATCATCAATTCAAACGTTGACGCTGCCGGCGATAGCTTCTTGTAGCTTTTTTGTGTCGTTAAATGGCAATTACAGTGGTTGGCGTGGCGAAATGTGATGTATTTTCAATGTACGATCTGTCCCTAGTCACCTGGTATGTCTAGAGGTCGTTGCGTAGACGATGTCAGCGAGGTACATTTGTGTGCGCGCCAATCACGTGTATTGTGCACACTGTCTTCGTTTCTTCGCTTTTCGAACACACAAAATCCATTAAAGGATATTCGAATGACAGTCATTGTCATAGATTCACTGAACTATTCGAAAACAGAGTAGGCGGATCCCAATGGTAAATGTAGCGTGAATATTGATATTCAAAATACGTACATTTTGTCATTCTTATCTGACGAAGGGTTGGCTTTATCAATTTGTTGCGGGCTTTGACTTGTTATTGCTGCTGATGTAAAAAGGGGTATTATTATGGAAATAATTTATTTATTCATTCAAGTATCCTTGATATATTCGTACCAACAATTTCTGGCGAAAATTGTCAAATTGAATATTGTACGATTGCCAATTCGGCATGGAGGCGAATTTGTGCGGTCAGTACGTTTTCAGTTGGCAAGCCACTGACATTTGGTACTCTCTTTGTAGATCACCTACACATCGAGTGGGATCGGCCGTAAGTCCCTGTTAACTGTCGTAATCCCGTCGTGTAAGCTCGTTTCTAGTTTATATTAGATGGCTTTTGGGTATTCGCGATACTTTTTGTGCTCGAATAAAAGAAATTCGTTGATGGATATAGTTTGTCACAAATATTTGACTTTGAATTTGTATCAATGAATGTCATTGTATGAATCATAATTTTGACCGTACAGTAGAGACGTCGTACATCGAGGACCTTCAATAGAATGACTTATTTTTTTTTCTGAAGGAACATCGATTCTTTGTCTTCGAATCAAAGTCGTCACCCAAAAAAGGGATTGCTAGATTTAATCTTAAATTAATTTGATTAGAATTAGCGCTTAAAAATTTCAAATTAAAATTCTCCAACGAATTTAATTCAGCTCGCAAATGTATAACCTCATTACGTTACCCTCTTCATGGTAGCTTTCGTTGATACGTTTCCGAGGTATAATCTAATGCTGACCCGTCTCAGTCCTTTCATTTTCAAAATTTCGCAGCTAAGTGTGTCTGTGGTTGAGGCCAGTCAGATCTTCGCATTTAATTTTTTATGATAGGATTAAGATATGCCCCATGAGTTGATGGGCGTGAACCAAGTTGCAGCTTTTTATCTTTTCTATTAGCTGAATATCGTCATCGTCGATTATACCTAATATTTATTAGAACAAGTAAATAATTAGCTGGAATACAGTCACTTAGTTCGCTTACCGCAACCAAGTGCTACGCCTAAGCGATAAGCGTTAGAGAAATTGAAAAGGATTTAGTTGGCGCGAGTGAGCCCGCTTGTCGGATTAAATTGGCTTACTTGGCGAACCAAGGATTGCCCGATAGGTATAACCAAAGTAACAATTCATTTAACATTACATTTTCTAACTCCCGAAAAACTCTTCATTTTAATTAAATTCCTAATCGCGGCGACCTAATCTGTTGTCTCGATTAGTAACTCTATGGTTTTGATCGTCCTCGTTCTTATTAAAAATCTCTTAGCGAAATGTTCTCTTATTATATAATTACCACAAGCGTGCTTAACAAGCTCTTCGTTCTAATTTAATTTCGTAAAAAGGGGCCATAACGCTTGTGTGCTGTCATATTTTAATTGGAATACTCTGTCAAGGGTAAAAATGCAATACATCCCTAATTCACCGCGTAAAATTTTACACTGCCAACAAATTCGTTGTTGTATAAAACGTGTGTTGGGTTTCATTTGTCACGTACATTGCGACACGCTAGTTTTACAAACTATCTGTATTACACAATATCGAATAAAAACGAAAAACTCTCAGTACAACGAACTTACAGCAGTTTGCTTATCATTTGTTAAGCTGCAATGGACAGTAAATCTTCTCACTTTGCTCTTGTCAAAGCCTTGGGGCGTTCCTTTTTTTCAATTGACTAAAGAGTAATCTTTCCCTTGCCACCTCTATTCTTTCGAAGGCTACACAAAGTACACAAGTATCCGATACTTTGACAACTAAAGTTTATTCTGGCGATTCTCACGATATATGGAGGTTCTCGTTTCTTACAAACTCACCTGCGAAGGTAAACTTACTAGCGGGTTCTTTACCACTTACATCGCCGAGACTACTAAAATGTATTGTTTTATTGTTGCTACTTTAAAACAGTGTCACTTTAACGCTTTTATACTGCTGTAGGATTGTAATTTCATTTGCAAGATATATTAATTAGTTTGAAAAATAATTTTAATGTCTAACCGTTGTATACAAAAGATCTTAATCAACTTTAATTTGTTGCGCAACTTGTTTCACTGAAAACATTGCGATCAGATATGGCCAGTCATTTGCATAATGTCGACGTTATGGCTCCAAAGTCATTCACCGTGAATGGCCCTCCCTAGCGATACGCTATTATAGGTGGTGTTAAAGAATAAGGAATGATTCTCGTTACATCACGCCGTGAACTGGCCCGTCTGAAAGCGAATCACGGCGGATCAGACTTAATACTTTTACGCTCTGTACTTTTCTACCTGAATTCATGACCGGTCAAACATATTGTCAAAAATTTTATTCGTGTGGCCGCAAGTGCGAGGATGTTTCGTTTCAATTAGAAACATCTTTAAATATTTCAAAATTCCTTATGATTATGAAAATTTTATGTGAATGAAATTGGTCATTGAATCGAATAAAACCATACATAGTAGGTTTGACTAGTACAAGTGTTGATATAAGTAAAATTTTAATTCAAGACATTAAGAATGCTTCATTCACGCGAACAAAGACCGTCAACAATCCTTACTAAGTAGAAAAAATTACACGCCAAATTACCCTTTGTATGTAGGTCTGTCTCTTGGTCGCTTTAACGTCCTGATGTTGGCCAAATCTTAAGTCGTAAGCGTTTCTTATTTTATCAGCCGATGGTACGTTTACCTAAATGTTCTATGGACCATGACCTATTTTCTCCACCGCCTGAGGTGACACCCCGTTTCAATACAGGGCTGACATAAAGTGACTTTTATGCATTGCTGTAAAAATAAAAGTTTCGCGGCGTACCTGTGAGCTTTATTATTTTTTATACGCCACAAGTGGAAACGGGCATTTTAATTCGTCGATATGTGCCTTTATTGTCGTATCTCGGATTAAATCTTGCCCATTTGCCTTTGTATAAGTATAATAGGTGCAGGTTTATGTGCGCACGTCCTGTGGGTATGTAAAATGGGAACAATATTTTAACGTTTATATTTCTTTGGTATCATTAGAGCTTTTTGTACGTAACATTTTTTGCTTGTTTACTAAAGTAATGAATTCCCGAATCCAACTTAGTTTGAAAAATGTTTCCAAGCCAGATTTACAACAGCATGTTACTGAGTGACAAACGAATAAAAGATCTCACCAACATAACGTTTTCAAAAACCATATTATAAATATGTACACCTACTCATCGTATTCAGTATAAAAACAAAGCTGATAAGGTCGCGTGATACCTCCATCTCGTCGGGTCCTAATAATACCTCGACCAACCCATAGGACGAGAATACGGAGACGGGTGACAGAAATATTAATAATATGTACGTGTTACGTTAGGCTCCGAAACTACCCACTGACTTATCACAATGAAATGCTGAATCCGTACATCAAGGGTAAAACAAATAAAGGATAAACAAAAGCCCTCCCGCATCATTTCTGTTTCGCGACCCAGAAATAGAGGCACCTCATGCTCATAGCCGTATTATGTTTCCATTAAAGCTTGTTGACTTAACCCTCGAAGAGCGAAGAGTGACTGCGGTTTTTCCGCGTCCCGCCGAAGTGGCCGAGACACGTATAGGGGTTTTACGATGCAAAGGCACGCGGCGTTTCGTTGATTTATTTCCATTATCATGTTCAGCTGTGCCACTGGCGATATTTTTCACCGACCCAGATTGGGAAAGGGACCGTGACTAAAATTAATAAAGTGATGTCGTCGCCAGTCTGAAACATTTTAGAAAGAAATTTCATATTCATCGTGACAGGAACCGGGTGGCGAAAGTTTTATTCTGTCCCTATCCTCGGCGGCAGGGGAATTCGGCAGCGGACAGCTGATGCAAAACCCGGTCGGCTCTGCAGAGATATCTCATTGTATGACAGCAACTGCGAACTGATGACCCACTGACCCAATTCTGGACTGCAGCAGTCAGCGATCTGTATACCTTACTATTTGTTTCGAGTTCTGGCAGTGATTCCCAACCAACTTATGCATATTCATACTGTTGTTGTGCAATTCTTGAGGGAATTTTCCAGCATTTTAGTAGTAATTTAATTTTTATTTGGTCCAATCTTATATTCATCTGAGGTTCCTTTTTCTTATTTTTACTTAAGTTCTTCTCTGTTTGCAAAAAACGCCTTAGTTTGTATGTGACGTAAACCTTCAGGGAAATCAATAATAACACGAAAACCTACTGAATTTCATTTCGTCTAAACCCTGTGCTGTTTGCAACACTAACCCGAGTCTGTAAACATGTTTGTTTTCCCAGATATATTAATAGTGTACATTTTTATAATAGTGCCTCCATTATTATAATGTTGTTATTTATTACCGAAAATGTAGAACAATTTGTCATGGGTTGTTTAGCACATTTTTGCTTTTCCTAAAGAAGTACCTTTTCTGTGGGATAGTAAACAAACTTTCAGCCTATTCTCATTATTCTAAAAATATTCTGCACATTTATGTTATCAGGCACGTGTATTCTACTTCACGTTAATATTCATCATTCTAATCAAGATCAACGTTGCCATTATCACTCTGACAATAATGTTCACGAATTTCATTTCGGGAAGTGTGAGCACCACACTGAATGCACGAATACACACGCACCAATTGTTATATCCTATTGTGTTAGTAATGTGTTTGCTTGTCTAGAAATCGTAAATAATTAAATAGCAATCACACAATAGTATTCGATTCTCCGTAATGCTGATACAATTAGTCTCATTAATGCAATTATTCATTAGTCTATCATTCCCGCGTTTGGTTTATCATTTAAAGATATTATATTCAGTGAAATGTTCCCAGACATAAAGAATATTCGATCCTTTACCGGTGATGTTAATATGTCAGTGAAATTTGTATTTGAAAATCCCATAAAAATGAGTATGAGGATAATAAAAAAAGACTGCTTCCATTCTGCCATTACTCTCAAGGTTCTCTTTAATTGTCATTCAGCAATTGGCATAAGCGAGGCAGTGAAATTTAATGAACCACATTCGGGTCAAGGCTGTCTGTTACACAGCCTCCGACGACACTTCAGTTTGAATTTTGCATCAACAATTTTGGAATATGGATAATTGCTTTAATTGGAGCAAAACAATAGACTATTGTGTAAAATATTCATGAACTCTTATATTAAACTTCACCACAATGAATGGACACTCGTATATAAACGGTCACCGCGGTACAAAATAATTGGATTGATTTTAATCGGTTTATTATCAAAAGCTATTTATGTTTACAGTTCAACACAGTGTAAGAGAGGACTAATTTTTACCCCAATTGTATCGATCGATAAGTCGGCCTATTCCCGCGTAGGCTGTTGCTTTTAATTTTTTCCTTTTTCCAATTAAAAACGTGCACCGCCAGCGAATTCTTTCGCCTGTGCACGACTTGAATATTTTATGCCTGCAGTCTCGCGGGAAATTAATGCTGGGTGCACTAAACCATTGTGCTTAAGATTTTTCTTCGGTGCGGTTCGTTAGAATTTTAAAGATACGATTTTGTGGTTGCACTGAATTAATTGACCTACATTTTTCAATTTCCCCACTAATCGTTTCACTAATTTCTTGAAAATTATGTAAAGGAAATCTTAAGATTTGTGCTATATTCAATTGCAACATTGGAAAACTGAAGTAATTCAATGAGTCATTCAAACAAACAGGATCCAATTCTATTTGTAATGGATACACGCGGGGGAGTGATATCGAACAGGGAATTGGATTCGTCAGGTACACCTTGCCACTAAGACCTAAACTGTGGCTTACCGCACGCAAGTCGGGTGCCTGAGGGACTCTCGTAACTCCGTACCCTATTATTCCACTATCTCACTTGGCGCGTACGTGAGACCCTTATTTATTGACCGAACCTGATGTAACAACAATTCCGTGCGTGAACTACGTGCGGCGCAATCTATTCCTTGCTTAGATAAATATTTAAATGTGCCACGATCTTATTGCATGTTTAAAAAGGTACGTAGTACAAACTGTGATTGTCGAATCTGTAGTACTCAGCCGTCCGTGCTTTTAAAGCTGTGCAAGCAACTACCCATAATTGATTAAAGAACTATGTTTCATTTACGTTTTAGGTTTTCTTGTGCTTTATAACAGTCAAACAAAGTAATCTTAGTTTAAGATATTTTTTTAATCAAAATATTTGGTATTGCTATATATTTTGTTCTTACATGGTAAGATTCTGCTGTACAATAACAAAATTTCGATTGGTTGTTCACAGTACATGAAATCATATTGCTAATCCGCAACTAATAGTAGCACGCGCAATTTGCTAGAATTCATGTAGGTACGGTTTACTGAAATCGAGATTATAGCAGGAAAGCGTTCATTTCGTAATATTGCCAGATGGTTCAAATTGAATTGGATTTACCTGGCGAAATTTACGAAGCTCAAATTTCTGCAAAATATTAAGCTCAACAAGCTGTCAATTCCCTTAATTTCCTTTAGGGTATTTTCTTCTATTATTCTGGTTAAATATGATAACTTGTAACGGATATTGTTAGACTTCAATTTTTGAATTGATACCCTATATACCCTAGTTTGGTTTTCTTTTCCAATTTGTCCATATCGGCATTTTTCTCATTATTTGTGAAAGTTATATCTTTCGAATCATTTTCTTTGACGAAAGTTTTAAAGTATTACGTTACGAAATCACACCAATAAAGTCTCAGTTGGAAAGCGGAACTTAAATCTCTAACTATAAAGCCGGGACTTTGTGAAATCCTGAGCCAAGTCTCAGCCTAAATTCTCATTTGTATAGCTCTAGCTTCGGAATAAATGCTTTATATCCCGCACACCTGTATGCTCCACATAAATAATTGCGAATTTCTCTACGCCTAGTGTTCACGGAATTATTCTGTTTATTGTTTGAATATAAACTGGAGTTAGGCATATATTTTTGTAGAGTTAGACTACGTTTAATTAAAAGCTGAACATATTTTCCTCTTTTCGTAAAATCAAAGTGTGACTGTGAAATACGGCGGTGACCTTTATGACAATGATATGGAAAAACATCTTACATTTTTTATTAATAATGCAAGGTAAAAAAAGGCAATAATAATCGTTCTGTATTTAAAGTTCCTGTTTGACTATCGAAAATTTGACATTTATAATATAGAGACTTGAATATCTTCGTGTCGAACAACTTGGTAGTGAATACTGTTTGCTCCCGAACTAGAACAGGTCTCCGCGGTTGCTTCCTCGAAGGAAAAGACAAACTTAAGCCATTGTGTGTATTACATGGAATGCGGTTATTACGTTCTCTGTGCAATTTGCAGCTACCTAGGAACTAGATCTTTGTTTGCATCGCTTGAGAAATTGGTTTAGTCCTGCTGTTTAGTTTTCTAAACGTAGCATACCAATGACAAATTTTTCGTTATTTTTGGGAAGGTCGAGGCATTTAAATGATAAGGGCAAGTGATGGAGTCTTGTGAAAATTTATGCGAGAATGGTGCTGCTTTAGAATGCAGAAGCGGTGAGAGGACTACTCGCAGTTAAATTACTTAGTGAAGTGTTTTCAAACAAGAAGTGTAACTGTTAGCGTGGACGAGTGACAAAGCTAAAAGTGTTCTGGCTCAGTTGTGCGGATGAGAGGATGCGCGGCTGGCGGTTGTCCGCTGAGCGGAGACGCTAGCGGCAAAGGTAGAGGCGATCGGAAAGGGTGTCGGGCCGCGAGCGCGACGACTGGTGCCCGCACGAGGCGCGCCGGCATGCACTGACGTGCGCCCGGCGCTGCGCGTGCTGCGGCGCGGCGCGATGCCCCCCTGGGCCTGACATGGAGGAGGGTGGCTATTGGCGGCCGTCTTGCTCGACGCTGTCGCTCGCTGAGCACCATGGCAGCGCAACGCACTTATGCGCACGCCACGCGCCGCAACCGGCGCGGCTCGCGCATCGTCATCCCCCCCATGCGCATCACGCGCACGCGCATCAGCACGCGCACGCCCACCATCTGCCGCACGCGCAACATCCCCAACATGCGCAACACGCGCAGCACGCCTCCTCGTGCCCAGTGCACAGCCCGTTCAGACAACCCACGCCGGAGTACTGCGCCGCACATTCACAGGTAATCTTGATGACACATCATCAGAAATTAAGATGAATTTGTCTTATGTGTTAAATGACTTAACCTATAAACGTATTTTATAAAAAATACTTTACCATCGCATATTTGACATTTTTTAAAACATAATATTGGGTAATTCCTACGTGATATTTTTAAGCGTCATGATTGATGAGTGCTCAAAGGGAGGAAGTGCTGACGCAGTAATCGATGCTATTAGAGCTAGTAGCTCGTTTCAAAGATTTGTGAAACCTAGTCACGAGGTGGCGGCACCTGCACCTAATTTATTACAAGTGGCTGCCTTCAACGGCGTAGAGCACATTTTCAATGACACCGATTTGCATCTAGCGATTGCTCTTCGCTTGACATGCAAGATGATAAAATATTTCTTGCTTGTATCCAATATTTATTGTTTGTTTTCTGAGAGACAAATACAATTTATGGAGATGTATTGCTACTGTTTGTGACGAATAAGCAATTTATTGGTGTTTGTAAAACGTGACCTTGTAACAGCGCTTATGCCAGGATGCTTTGTAATGTGAGAAGAATTGCAAAATAGATGTGACAAAACGTACGGACAGTTTGTGTAAAATATAACAAAACCTGATTCTTAATTTGCTAGAACGTTTGAAATACTATGTCAATATAAACTATAAGCCAACCATACCGGACATATATATGTCCTCAACATCGGGATATTTTCAATTATCTTGATGTATACGCACTGATAACTATTATCGTTACATTTGTTTCACGACGCTCTTTCTTATATCATAATTGTAGGTAATATTTTTTCTAGTAAAACATTTGTGAGCGTTTAGGAGATGAGGTTCAGTCATTCCTTGTATAAGGGACACCGAAAATACAAGAATATTTTGATGAAGGTTTTATTTTGCAAAAATATAATTCTGAGCTTTCCAAAATGAAGTTAGATAAATATTTGATAGTTTACATCTCTAATGATGGTGAATCATATGCTATGTCAAAGCAGTGTACGGCACAGTGGTTATTATAGCACACGTTTTCAATTGTATTACACTACACGTAAGCTGAACGGAATTGCCCCGTATGTTCAAAGTAAAGTAAATAGTCTTACATTAAAATCAAACATCGCGGTTCTCTACCCCATTCTACATAAGTTTTCATGCTCGTCTTTCAAGTTTGCCGTACTATATCATCCTAATATGATGCCATAACTGTATAGCAGCTGCTCTTGATTGATGGGAACTTAGTACATAATATGGCGTAATGTGAGGAGATTGATGTATTTAGGAAGCCATTCAGAATGTATGAGGATGGATAGCGATACGATAGACTAGACATCCAACTACACTTTGTAGTTTTTTTTACATTTCATTCACGTTTTTTCTGAGCTGAATTTTTACTACCAATATTTTGTCTGTCTAGTAGATGGATGGTTTGGTTCAAGGTGCCTTCCTATAGTTAATCGAAGTTCTTTTATTAGAATAGATTCGGCCCTCATCACATTAAAAGACCGAAAACTGTCAACTGCTGTGGTTCGTCGATAACAACTCTCGATGCTCTATGAACCGAAATTCTTTACAAAACGAAAATAGATGCGTATCTATATAACCAAGGAGGTCTTCTGAAGGTGAACTTTAAATACGGATTTGAAAAGGCTCTCATTGAAATCAAATGCGTATAAAAAGGTAGAATAATCCTTTTATAACGTTCTCATGAATGTGGGAAGGTCGTGTGACAATAGCAACTGTGGAACCCGAAATTGCTTTTTGGTGAACGAAGCACGCACGAAATGTGAAGAGCACGACTAATACTTGATTGATTTTATTGAAAAGATAAAGTAATAATTTGTCGCAAAGTCGATATTATTTAAAGTTATAATTCACGATAGCATCTTATGTATTGAAGGTAAATAACCTAGTTTTCATTGAACTTAATCTTGTCCAAATAGTCACTATGTTTTGTATGTGTATAACATTAATAAATAACAACGAAATACGTACTGCGTCTTAAATAAACAAAAAAAACAAATGTCTGTGACAGTAACGATATTTAAAACAAAATATTACAACGCCCCAAGGGCCGATTTAAATTGTAAGCCTCCCAATATTTATAGCCAATAAGCGTTCATTTCTTGTCCGTATTTTCATTCGTTCAAATATGCAAACTGATTCTTCACTGTCAGTTCAATTTGTTGCTGTCTTTAATAATGATTTGACACTCTAAAAACGCGTCACTCAGCTCCATGCCAATTATTATTTGTTTGATTTATAAGCCCCTGAAGAGTTATAAAATCGTGGATTATTTTTCTCTGATTGTAATAATATGACATGTATCATTCGTTCAGTAGATTTTTTTTACAACAAGTTGTTTTTATAATAAAAACAAAACTTAACTAAACATAATGAATAGTTTTATATCTTCTCTAGCTTGCCAAATCTCTAAACAGTAGGATTTTTTTGGACTCTTCTGATATTATAAATCTTTCGTAATCTGCCGCTAGTCAGCAATTGACGTAATTATTCAAAGAGTATAATTAAGCACTTTGAAAAATCCATATTTATTATTTATAAGACTTAAGATAGAAATATGATTCATAAAAATATCGAGCCGTCTAGAGATATTACTTTTGGAAGTTATTAATACGAAAAAGGTAGTGGAGGCCATTACGATAATGACCTTTGGGAAAAGATTACGCGTAAGCCATTTTTGAAATCTAGGAAACTTTAAGTACTAGATTAAACACGTAGATTTTTAGAGTAGATTATGTTTTAAATAGTATAATATTAGGCATCAGACTATCAAAATATAGATTTTGAATTAACTTATGACATTTGTTTCAACGTCGCAGTTGTACTTTTCTGTAACTTATTTCGAAACGACAAACAAAATACAAGTCGCTTTATATCATTAAAATAATTAATGAAAGAGCAAATTAAAGGTAAGCACAGCATAACCTGCATTTCACCAACTGCAACGCTTTCAGTATAAACCAATTGGCTGGCCAAACTCGGTGATTATAGTAATTTGCATTCTGAAACAGAACTGTCCAAACCTGATTTCCACTCTGAACGTCGACTGTAATGATGATACATATTATATTATTAACTTAACTAGTGTATTTGTGATTGCAATTATGTTCAAGTTAAGTAAAGTTTAGACTTTTAATGCAGGATCGTTGATATTGCTCCTTAGAGAGTAATGTTGGAAAATCTTTTAGGTGTTACGTTAGCAAGTTTTCTTGTAAGTAATGGTCGTTTAAAAATGTTTCAGCGTTTAGTTAACTGTGCTATTTTATATTCGGTTATGTAATCCAGAGTAAAATTTTAAATGTAATTAATTTGTAACTCTAGTTAACAATGTTGTTAGCGACTTGGATGATATTTGTTACATAGGTCTTAATGGAAGAGCATACATAGAATTTTTGCATATGGGTAGGCAGAGACCAAAGAACGCTACTTGGAACAATCTCTACAAACATCCCTTGCCTCATTCACAACCATACATCCAAATCTAGTCATACATAAAGAACATTAGCCCAAATTTTTCACAGAAAATTCACGACACCATAGCCAAAAATCAATTTTCTATATAATGCGTTAATACGGTCAGTGTATTAAAATTGAGTCGTTAAATATATCAGACGGTAAACGATCGTAATTATCACGACATTTTATCAACTATTTACTCTCCCTCATCGCTCCAGCTGCCAATAAGTTTATAATTACGTTACGTACATCCAAATTATGTCGTTAGTGAATTAATTTAATAACTATACTTTTATGTACTGTTAAAAATACAGGGTATTAGGCAGACGGTTGCTTCAACAATTCGGTGCCTGTATATCGAAGGTCTTCTAGGAGCTAAACATTTTTCTATATTTGATGTAAACTTGATTTGCATCTTTCCAAGTTTAGCTTAGTTTCTTTCTCAACCCTTGTTAATATTGTGAAAACAGCCAATACCTTTCATGTTCATAAAACTACATCTTCAAAAAATAAACTACAAATTTCAAAGCACCATTTATTATCGTAGCTTGAAAGTTTCACAAGCTTGAGATACATTTTGTTTCACATTTTATCGTTTGCTAGCTTTGTTTTATTATTTCAATATGTAAATTATTATACACGAAATAACACGCCGGAGGAGTATTCGTTAACAAATTAAGGCATTCCCAAGGTACGGTCAACGATAAACGCAAAATTCCTAGGCTAGGTGAAAATTTAATGTAGCCGTATGTGCTCTCACGGGAAATTAAAAATCTGCCCGCTGTCGTCACTCATATGTACATTTCCCTTTATTTTAATGTCTGTTAATCGAACTGATAAAGTCATGTGCGGGTAAATTGTACACTACAGTATAATTTAAAAACAAGATTTAAATATGAGTAAAATACAGAAACAAAGCTGAATTTTGTTGAAAATATCAGAAATGTAATGTGTTCATTTAATTCCATTAGTAATATTATAAAACCTTAACTGCATAATATAACAGTAATGTAAATACGCTATATAGTCAACAGAAATATACAAATAGAAAAGACAATCACCAACAATAATGTTCTCTAATTTGCACGTTAAACCTTATCGTGGCTTGCAAGACCTTTCCGGTGCATGGTCACAAAAACTATTGCACAACGGTAGTCATTTCGTTCTACAGATAACGTTATACTTGACCAAATAGCAGTTCCGCTAAGCACTGGCCAGGATTATTCAAGTAGGTCAGCAAGATTCTCTTTCATTACCTACGTTTGCTACATTTTAAAAGAAAAATATAATTCTCTAATACTTAGTAGATAAAAAAAATCGTTCTGAGAATCATCACGACCAATACGTATCTTCGAATCAAGTTGAAAACCTTCAAAATCCCTTCCCGGATTCCATAGTGTCTCATAAATTTTTTGAATCTGTTGGGATAAAATTGAAAATTAATTACCCAAGCTGAACACTAGGCAGTATTATATATTTCAAAGAAAATTAATAAGGTAATAATCCTCCATGTTGTCACTGATGTAATGTTAAAATCACCTGGTTTACGTGGAACATTTGTAAGAGCTTTATGGATTTTTTTTTAAATGTCGACCTGTGTGGCTTGAGTTTTATTTTTTATATAAGTACATGTACTTTTGCGTCTTCCGAATATTATACTAAGTGTTACATCATCTATTTTCAAAATTGGTGATCCATCTTCACATACTTTGAGCTTGTTACAGAAGAAAGACATCAAATCGAGTGCAGCAGCTCTTCAATCATTATCAAGAGCGACTAGTTCTTACGACTTTGTTTCTGTCGTACGAAATAAGAAGCTAGTTTTATTTATAGAAAATAAAGTGTTCCGTCGAACTGGTCTGAAACCCGTATTAATTTCGTTTCCTCTTGAAGTAATAAAAGTAGTTTCGCCCCTCTTTGACTGAAAAGAGATCCGAGTTCAATACTGGAACACAATTAAGTTACAGAGGGGACAGGCAGTAAGAATCTTAAAATGATACCGAATGAACGCTGCGTTGCTAAGACCTCCGTTACTGACAGATATAGACATATCCATGGCTTCTACCAGATATCCGTCTGCCCGACGAGTGATAGCCGGGGCGAGAGGGATTTGCCTGGTATCTGGCTATGCGAATACTCCTTGATCGTTTATAGGTCAGCCAAGAAACGGAACAATATTGCAGTAAAATTAGGCTACCTAAATTAAAATAGGTCAGTACTTTCTTGCCATAAAAGCGAGGACACAATTTAACCTAATTTATTTTAGAGCAGAAAGCGTGATACTTACTTGGCAAACCTCTATCACAAATTCAGATTTAAAATGACAATGGGAAGAATGGAAATGGCCACATACAATAAAACTTTCCGCGAATGTGAGCCAAAACTTCTCATTGCTTGATATATGATGTCGTTATATTGTTAAATGGTTTATAAGGGTCTTAACTTTTCTATCTAGCTTCTTAAGGGATTTCTAGAAATGAAATATTGTAAGATTCTCTTAAGATTGGGTTAGAAATATAGTGCGTAAAAGATTTATTTATCTGACGTTTTTTTGCCGTATGCTAATCGCCGTCGCCGTCGTTTTGCTGTACAATAACAAAGAACTGATTTATTACAGTCGTTAATAGTTGCTGAATTCCTGAACCCAGTAATATAACTCAAATATTCTATTCAAAGTGATATTTGCACTATCAATAATATCATTTTGTAAGCTTCAATTGTCGTCACTTCACTTGATCTAATAAATCAGGAACGATTTTAACCTTCATAAATGACCTTTCATAAGAAACAAAAGTGACGCCTTTTGACCTGGTGACCCATATATTATTTAATTAAATCGTGCCCCTAATATTTGTCTATAGCTAAAGCTTTGCATTTTAACTAATGCGTTAACGGAGACAATATATCATTACAAAGAAGGCCGTAGACTTTGAATAATGTCCTTTGTGAAAAGTTTCTTATGCAGCTGAGTTGTTTTTTTGTTTCCTCGATATCAGTGTCTCTACAATGTAGCTACTTCAGAGCTTAAGAGTATTATCTAAATAGACGATTTTGTTTTCTTCAAATTAAATAATAATTGGTCTTTGGTCTTATAAGTCTGCCGATGAAAAAATCTGTCCTTAAATCAATTTTGTGGTCATTTATTATTGTAATCAGGTAATCAATTCAGCCGGCTACGGCCTCCAGAATTCGATTAATTCTAATACATTAATAAATGGATAATACACTCGCTAATGAATGACATTACAGAAACAACTGTTTGTGTTATACCATTCATTAGTGTACAATACAATTATTTTACACGCGAACGTGCGGTCATTGTGTATTATTTGCGTACACGTGTCCATCTTATACAATGCATATCCACTAGAATCTGTTTATGACATATTAGACATCCGAATGCATGAATAGATATGAGAAAAAGAAGTTGAATGTTTTAATCGTCTGTGCCCTTTTTAAGGGTGTATACAGAAAACACTCCCAGGAAAAAGAAACTGGTGATAGTGGTTTTGAAAACATTTCAATCTATAAACGCGTTGCTTCTTCTTCGAAGAGAAAATAATTTAGAACTATTGTTTTGCACAATAGTTTTGTTTTATGTTTTTTGAGTAAGTTTTCTCAAAAGACAAAGGATGTACCGACGACGGTTACGGTTTCAATCATTTTATTTAATTATTTTCTTTGCACGATACATTGTAATTATATTCCAGTAACGTAAATTCAATAGTGTTATTTTCTTCTCTGTAATTAGTCTCAAGTCTAACTAGTTGCAGTATTTTTTCCGTCTCCCTTCTTTTTAATAGTGCCATTTACTTTCGTCGCGCGTCTGGTTAAATATTAAAAATGTTTGCAAGTTTAGTAAATACTCTTTCCATTAACGATGTTGATATTACATGTTCTTTTACTTTGTATACTTATTTAGTACGAATCGTAATTTTCAAGATTAAACTCGTTATAAGAAATGTAAACTTTAAATGTAGTTTATCAAATTCAAGATATTACTGAGTTGCGAGTACTAAAACGTTTTATAAATATTTTTCAGCTTTGATTTCAAAATATCCGCAACAGAAAAGCTTTGATTTATTTTGAAAATAACGCAACTTATTTTTGCAGCTTGAAGTTGATATTAGATAATGTCCGTTGATTTTCATTCTAACCGAGTTATCTGGACAGTAGTTTTAAGTTTGTCATAAATTCTCAATTTTATTACACACTAAAATAAAACTTGTTTGCTTCATCGGGACTTATTTCAAAAACTTAAGCTCATATCTGAACTGGATCGTGCACAATAAATAATAATTTGATAGCGATATCCATAGTAGCAATCTTGTTTGAATCCTTTACACGATCAAGCGTAACCTCACCAATAATAACCTACACATAAGCCGTATATCAACATCTCAGAAATGTTCTGTAACCCGTGAATATTGCGGTATACCTAATATGTCATGTTTGATTTCCTCGCACATATTAACTTCGGGAATGCTTATGCTACCAATATTTATACGTTACGTTTGATTCCTTTGAACTTCGAAACCAGAAGTAGAATAGCACGTGTGCGACACGAAAATCAGGTCAACGGAAATACAAAGTGGGATTCTAATTATCATTAACAAGTGAAACCGGATAAGGTTTTGTTTGTGATGTTTTACAATAAAGTGTTTTCCAGCTCTCAGTTAATGGTAGGACTACATAATAATTGCGTAACACTGACTCCTTAGATATATCAAAGAAGTCGACTCAACACGAGATTTCAATATTCTGGTGGACCAATATTTGCAGGGTCCTCTTGTATTTACCAGGTACCAATGACGTATAATACATTACTCTCAATAATCAATTGATTTATTAGACAAACAGGTGCGACAGACAGTCTAAGTACCGATGCGTAGTACTAGATATGCAGAACGGTCCGCCATTGTCTAGTTCTAGCATATACGTCGACCGCATCATGTGGTCACATCGATGTATGATGAATGCGGTTACACTATTGCATGCCCGCTTGCGGTCAGCGAAGGAATTGCTAATCTGGACCCTTTTATGGGATATCTATTCAGTAATTATTGCTGAGAAACTATTTGTCGAGGGATTCATTTGTTACAAATGTTAAAGACTCTATGAAGCTTGTGCTTGAGTCAAGTTGTATGCTTTTAAATACTCTGAAATGTCGACTGTATCATTCGCACTTTATAATTAAAAAGTTCTCATAAATAACATTCGTTTGCGCTTTCACTGAACAAGCAGATTGTGACGAACACCTAAACAAAGTAAGCGGACAGCATAATAAATCAAAGGGACCTACATTTTCGTTATAAAAAATAAACTTTACGCACATTCTGACAATTAAATGGTGCTGTAAATTTTACGTAACACGTCAAAAATGACTCGGTGGCAAGTGATATTACCGCTCGGCTGTTAGTAATAGTTTCATACCTTGTTGCTTTTACGAGCATCGCCGCTGGCCTTGCTCGTTATTAAATTATCTGACAACTTGCCAGGTTTATGTACACCGTCATAACATTAAAGGGCAGCTTTGTGGTCTCAAAAATTTTGTTGCCAATTTACATATGAAGTTGGCATTGTATTTTATGCTGATTCTCTGCAGTGGTCTAAACTCTGCAGTGACGTAAATTGGTTTAAGTGAACACACTAACCGAGGTCGTGTTTTCAGCAAGCAATCTGTTTGCGGCAGTATGTTTGCTGACACTGCAACGATGCGGTATAACGTTATTTGCTGTCCCACTTTGAGATCAGTTGCTTGAAGGAAAACAAATAATAGTTCCGCAAATACATTTCGTTAAGTACTGACCTAATATTATTCCCAATAGCATTTTTAGTAGCCTGTTTTGAATCTTCTGTGTGAATGGCGGTAAGTTTTTTTATCTTTCTGTGTGATAAAAGAAAAAAGTCAATAAGTTAATCTGTATTCGTGCTTGGCACAGCAACTATTTTCACAGTGTCCTTCGATTTTAATTGTATTTTTTCTTTGAAGTTAGACTTTCAACGAACTAGAAATGTATTTGTACCTTAACAGAATGATTATTTTTCTGCCGTTTTCGGTTATTGAATTTTAAACTTAAAAAGAACTTTATTAGTCATTTTAGTACAAGATTAAAATCATATCAGGTGCAAAACATCAATCTATATTTAATCTTGAACTCATAAGTTTAAACAACTGAACAAAATTTAATGTTTTTATTTTTTAATATGTTTGTAACTGTCGGGACAAGGTTTACATGCAATCGATAGGACTAAAGTCGGCTAGTAAGATTATAAAAATACCCCCGGTAGGTCTTTACTTATTCCATTACTGAAACAGAAATGCTGTAACTTTCTGACAAGTTAACAGGAAAACAGGAAAATTATTGGGTTCTGAACCCAGTGTACTTAACATTGAGTTAGAGAACCTCATGGAAACCCTTGTAATTACTTCGGTTGTTATACATATCATATATTAACCAAGCCGCCATGAGCGCCTTCAGTCCTTGTTACCATTTTACGATACATTGGCCAGAAATGTTTGAACATAAAATATGAAGTGCCCAAGTATGGTTAGGAATGTCGTTTGCTTTCATCGATCGGTCCAATGCACATCGTCATGTGGGCAATAACCAAAGTCGTATACTAAGAAAGGGGAACTACATCTTACTATGTTTGGCGCATTATTAATATGAGCGTTTCTATGAACCGGTAGAATATTTTTTGATATTTATTTTAACGTTGTTTTTGAAGAATTAACATAAACCCTCATTTCAATTCAATTCAAATAAATGAGAAATAAATCTGTGCATATTATTACTTCTCGATTTTAAGTTATTGAAATTTATATTAATGTTTGCAACGAAATAAATTGCTTCTCTATTATAATATGACGAACATGCTTTATCAGTTTTCCGTTCGGTTGAATAAACGGAAACAGATTGTCTAGCTGTTTGTACATGCTCGTAAGGGATACCTTCGGGGTTTAGATATGTCATGTCAATATTATACGAAACTTTGGTATATGCACGCTTATATTATATACGTTTCCTAATAACCTGAGTTTGAATTGACATTAAACTTGGCAAACTCCTCACCAAAGATATAACTTGGAAGTCCAACATGACATGTGTATGTGCGTGTACTTTACGTACCTATGTATGCATCTAGTTTAGTGATTAGTTTGTCAAGTATGTTGGTCTTGAGAGCTGTATAACTAGGAATTACACATAACTCGTATTTTCATCGAGTTACTTGAGGAAGAAGCAATCATGTAGCTTCTAATGAAGACAAAAGTTCTATGAATAATTTAAGACTCTTATATGGGAAGTAGTCGACCCTACCACCTTATAAGAACGTGGCTGAACCTTCAGTTTCTGAAGCAGGAAAGTCTTCGCAGACTCCAAACCACAGGATTCAGAATGTGTAAAGATAAGTGACTACCCAAATGTAAGGCTTCAATTTCTGATAAGATCCATAATTTAGCCCGCTCTTGGTGTAATTATTTTTAAAGTTAATATCATACCGATGGAATATTTACTGTCGATTACAACAGGGTTCAACCCTTATAACGATATGAATGAAAATTAATGATCCTTGAATTGTCGGGAACGGACACCGAGTAAAGAAGCCTTATATTACGAGGCTCTGTAACTTTGAAAATTAGAAGTTGTAAAAGAGTGATGGATTTCTTGTGTGCTTGTGAGAGTAAATAACTTTATTCTGCAGGAAGTTGTTCAAAAAGTTTGTTGAAGTGATGCCTCGCGTTAAAATAGCGCAATAAACAATCCGTTTATAATTATTGTTACTAAAACAATTTCCGGAAAATCGTTTCTTCACGTTTGACTGAATATTTAGAAAATTACCTCTATTTATTAGTCGCAAATCCACGTGAACAGATTCCCCCATTCAAACGTCGAAAATGGATTTTAAGCCAAATTAAGCGGATAGCATTGCCTATTTCCATTCAGTGCTACAGTTAGTCAGCTAATGAGCTTATAACTAGTAAATCCAAACGCCAATTAGCTAATCGTTGTTAACATGATAACACTTGCGACTCAACACAATCCATCTCGTAAATTGCTTAAAAATATATGAGCAAGCATTCAATATCCCATAAAGAAGCTTTGATGTACTTAATAAGTTCTTTTGATCTCAAAAGGACTTATTCATAGACGTTGGCCAACAAGTTATAACTACATTTATTCATAAACTGCGAAACATTTTTCTTTCAAATTATAGTATTAACGTGGATCGTTCGAGAAAACTTTTAATCAGTACATTCGTTTGAGCTCACAATCATTGCCTTTATAATTAATTTGTACATTTTATTTTTAGACGGAGTGGCCGTTGTCATGACAACCCGAAGGGCCCAGATCCCGCTGTCTTATTGATTAATTGCCAAACATGTTACCCTTGATAAACGACATCGTAGATTTCTCTTGTTCGTTGACTGTTTTACAGAACTTCATAGGTAGAAAGATAAACTCAGCGCTATACACAAAATAATTTGTACGAAATTTCTGCGGGATACCTAATATTGGTTCACCCGGATATCACATCCACAGTCCCACAAATACCTCAACCCACGCAATATAACATGAAATTAATTACGACCTACTTGTGATGTTAGTATACTATTAATTTATCAAGTTTATTTTAATAAATGTTATTCAAAACTGGGATAACCATCAAGTATTGTAAATTTCAGGTCCATTACATGATTCGTTTTTGTTTGGATTCCTAATACACGAACAATAATGGGTCTTTATTAGCAATATTAATATATTCCAATAATGTCGGCGTTATTCGGTCTCCGTCGGGTATTCGGTAATATATTTCATGTGGATCGGTAATTTGAGCTTTGCGTGTATGAACGTAGATCGGATTTATGTCTATATTTTCACGACGTACCTTTGTTTTAACGTCCAATTTGGGAAATAAAGCCTTTATGGTTATTCCACATGCACGTATATCGATGGACTAATTTTCAACTGTAATGTTTAAATTCTGTTTAATCAAAGCTAGGCGCCGTTCGTCCCCATTTATTTGGCATTTCATCAGATATTCCGTGAACATTTACGTTTTCAAAATTCATAGTAATGCATGGATTTCGGACACGAGTAATGAGTTTTGGTGCAAAATATTTACGTAAAATAAACAGAAATGTCCAATAAAGTCGTTTTGAAATTATTCTGATGAACATTATTTGATTTTATGAATGCTGTTAAATGTTATAGACCGCAGCTTACGTTATTATTGAAATTTATATTACTAGCCCGAAAAGTATAAAAAAGGGAAAAATCTTTATTAAAATGGCATTACGGGCAAAGCTTAATCCATCACTCGTGTCGGAGACCCTTGCCCAACAGAGGGACAGTAACGGTTCAAAGAATGGCACTTTTGAGTTAAAGTACCGTAAACGCCATGAAGAATTGCAGGTAATTAACTATCGTGACGTGACGTGACTAACTAAAACGCGAAACATAAACTTGGTCGGTATTGACATGGTGTGATGAGAAAATTAAATAAAACAACATGATAAACAAGTCTATCACTTCTTATTGAGGAAATAACAGCAGACGTATATTTTCTTCTATATCCAATAAAACATAGAAATGCTTGAACATATAAACTAAAATAATTAAGTACATTGTACACATAAGTGTAATGAAAATGGTAATTCTGTTCCTCATTTTCTATAAATATATTGGCACACAAGAGCAATAAACCAAGTATAGAAATATTTTCGCCGATTTCGGTAGATGTTTTCTTGGAAATATTCGAACTGCATTTACGAGTACCTAAAAACCACCACTCCTATTTGCATACGAGGAAACTGCCGGTCAGCAAAATCAAATACTTGCGAAACCGATTGAACAAATCCGACATAAGGGTTAGTACCTATTCGGAACAAATAGTACTTCAAGCTATCGGGGACTCGACGTTTTTCCATATGCAATAGGTTAGTAAGCCGTTTACGCTTCAGCTAAAGTGAAAAATTGGTTTTAAAATTGCGAACTGTACGGTTTTGTATGCAAGTTGTGTAAATACGGTACGCAATAAAAGAGCAATCTTCCCGTTATCTAAAATTCATACAGATTGTGGCAATAAAACTGGCTACATCAATATAACGCTTGATTGTTTCTGATTGCGTGCAGGGCTGTGCGGCCTCTCTGATGATAAATATTAAAGCGTATCTCTGTTGCCATCGGTAAATCAATCATACAAAAATATTTTTTGGGATTTTAGTAAAAACATTTTTGTTTATAGTATTGTGTATATGAAAACCAAAAAAAGAAACTTACTATTCAATATGTTTACTCGAATTTATTTTGTTATTTTACTATTAGGATGAATAACTTCTAAAATATCTTAGTGACATATCTTTTACCATATTTTATTGACGTAATAACCTCTTCCATCGTAATCCATAAATCCTATAAGTTTATTTTTAATATAATACATAATTATAAGTATGGTTATACCTGGTATTATCATATTCAAATTTACTTCAGTCTAAATTTAAAGGGTCTTGTTAAAATTTCAAGTGCTATTATCCCTCGACAATTTATTTTTGGTCGATTATTTCACACCTCAGAATACTTTAATAAACTTGGTCTACGGTCTTAAAAGGTTTAGGTAAAGCAAAGGTCAAATGTCGTGCTCATTGAACCCTGTATTTACCTACCGGTCCCTTGGTTTGTCGGTCACTTTTAGCCAAGTCTATTGACATACGTAAATTTAGAACTGATTGGGAATAAATTTGAGACTTGATGACCCTGATTGTGTCTGCGTTTGATTGCACTGTGCCATATTTGTACCACGTGATAGCTGAAGACGAAATTGGATTGAACAATGCGAACGCACAGGACATTATTTTGTTTGTTTATCATCACTGTTATACGCAGTACATGTGGAAAAGATCTAATAGATAGACATGATTATGTGAAGGATGGCCGTAAGTAAATACAGGATTTTTTCAATTTATTTTGATGTTTTCATTACATAATTCGTAAATCAAACTAAATTTCGATTTGAAGCTGAACTAATTGCTATTTACCGCATAATGATTTCAATTATTTGCGCATTGCTGTATCATTAGAATTATATCAGCATATTTAAATTCAAATACCCAGTTATTATGTTCAGCTTCGAGTAGAAATGTTTAAGTGGAATACATTTTACATACAAAATTGTTTTACAATAGCCCCGCGTATGCAATTTGCATTTCGCATAGTATTCAACGAAAGATGAAAATTCAAATTCGCTCTTGGAAATATAGGGCGCAGAGATGTGAGCCTTCCCGACCACAATTCCTGAATCAAGCCGGGCATATATTAATTTCGTGAATGTGGTTTTGATCTTTAGATTCGTATTATTGAGGATAAATTGGTTTTAGCTTATTGAATATTGTACGATGAAATTGGTGATGAAAACTGCTGCAGAAATATATGATATTGAATGATACTGAAAGTCTTTATATACCTGCAATAAGGATTATACTCTCCATATTTTATCGTATCATAAGCCCAGCATGCAAAATCATTAATCAGCTAAACGACCGTAGTTTTGCTTGTGGCGGAACAGCAATTTGTTTCGAGCAGGTGTTGCATTACCGACTTGAAAAGAAAACTTAAAAATAATAAAAAAAATTAAAAATATTTTGTAGCTTATTAATAAAATAAATATTTTGTTCGACAGGCCCCGTAGATGGTCCATTTCCATCTAGCTTAAAGAATGCACCGTACTATTGTTATCAAGTGCCGAATAAAGGGCCTTGTACTCAAATGATTATGGTGTGGTTCTTCGACATCATCAGACGGAAATGCATGCGAATGTTCTACTCGGGATGTGGCGGCAATGAGAACAGATTTACCTCTGAACAATCGTGCAAGTTGCATTGTGAAACAGTGCGACGAATATAACGTACTATCTTTATAAATAAAATCCAATTTCCTGTATTTATTGAACTTATTTGGCTATGTTTGTTGTTTGTTTGTCGTATGGTTAGTGGTCAACCTAGGTAGTGTGAAAGTTGTTCAAACCGCCCGAGAGACCTTTGACATGGCTTAACGACTGTTATCTTAGTAGACAACAGCCGGGACCGACTTTTTACGTGCCCTCCGGAGCATGGAGACGCCCAGTTCAAATGCCACTATGCGGTCACCCATCAATGGAATGACCGCGCCAACGGTTACTTAACCCACAGATCGTTTACCGACCGATGAGCGCAACTGGCTATAAAACGCTTATAGAACGAGGAGCTTATTTTTTATTAATTTAAATACCATCAACAGATTATACAGTCCTTTGTTATTGCGTGTCTTCATTGTCTTTCCGAAGCTGTAAGAATTCAAGTCGGTGTTACATCGCTTTCGTATTAAAGTACAAGTGTGACAGACGTGATAAATAATTAAAAAACTCAAACTGTGCTAAAGTATTCAAGAAATTACGAGTCACTTTACGTTACGGCATTTTATATCGTTCGGCGGAAAGCATTAACTTTTGAAAAAAATATATTTTATGGCGAAATATTTATGATAATGCAATATAAAGCGTACTTTATGATTTTGTGACGAGACCACCGTTGGGCGACGTTGAGTTTTATCGGCATTATAATAAATGCGTGCTTAAAACGATATGACACGATGTTTTGGTGTTGGCTCTCGTACACAAATAAGTCTTATACGAAGATGTATACTTTTGTGTCTAAGCTTTTTTAAGTGACGATTATCGTTGGTGCAAAATTTCCTTAAATTTCACAGCACATGATATAAAGGTTTCGTTGTTCTATTAAGCAAGTATTGCTTTTACTGTTTTAAATTATACATCGCATTTCAAGTATGAATATTATTAATCTTTGCAACAAGTCGTATTAGTCATATTCAATTGTTGTTCATTAATCACATTACAGAATTATCTAAAGATTGTTGGAAAACTTTTACGTTTGATAAATTATTCAAATTAATTTCTTAAATCGAAGTGATAAATATATATTTTTTGGTAGATTTTTCATTAACAAGTAAAGTAAAAAAAATGTTACACATGAATGCTGACTGATGTTACATTATAATGAAAATACTAGGTTTAAAGTTTGAATTACCCGAAAATATTCAACTAAATAACTACTAAAGTTCGAATGCTATCGAATTCTCAGAATTTCGGCTTCCAAGCCGACGGATTAAAAGTAAATCCATGCCTATTGCTCTCAATTCTGATTTATGTTCACATACACTGAAATCAAAGGTATTTTCCTAGAAAGCTTCCAAGGTAATACGACGTAGCGAACATATTGAAGTCTCTAATGTTTATGAATTCGTAGAAAGGTGCCCTGTTTGATGTGTTATATACCTTTATTGCGGCTAGTTTCTCTTAATTAAACTTTGCCTTTTAGTGAACGATTTTAAATATGGATTTTATACGTAGAATTATTCAAATAATATAATTCACACAGTCGCCTGACATAAGCTGATAGAAAAAATATATTAGCGTTTAAAATGATGGCATAGCGAATCTAATGACAAAAGTTATAGATATAATTATACTTATATTTTCAGCTTTAGCTTACTTTTATCCAATTAAATATACTAAGTTACTACGTGACAGCTGTACATTTCCTTTATATTTGAAACATAACTGAACATTCATGTACAAGCAACAAAGCTGTTTTTACACGCTTTGTACCTTCAGTGATATACACCTATGGAACAAAATGTTGAAATGTATTCCTTATGTTATACTACGTTCAAAAGCATGTTCTTGGAAAGGAACACAGTAACACACTTCACTGTATAACAGTAGAATATACAAATGAGAAGTCATTAGGCAACTTCATAGACGCTATGCGTAGTATTAAGGAGGCGTGACTTGGCGAAAATCTTACATTTCTTGTTGCTAACCGACGACGTTGTACGTATTATATTTACTTGTATAGTACTCCCTCCCTTGAACTGTTCATCGTCGATGAAGGAAATTATTGAGGTATGTTTTCTGACGATCAATCTTCAAGTCTGCCTATCAAATCTCAAAGAATGGAGTCGAAGAGTAATTCCCACGTCTTCTGTAGTAAATATGCTAAGGGATAGATTTAATTTTTAACACACAATTTATTAAAATTCTGTTCACAACGCACCTCATGTAGATTTCCACAGTACCTGCAGCTTTCCCTACAGCGATACAAGACAATACAACGTAAGACCAAAACACCGGTGATATAGATACGAGCACGTATTCCACGTCTTCACACAACACTTGTCGAAGGCATTACGCTCGCATACTGATTGCACGTTTGTCTGACATGATCGACTCGACAAGGCTCTCCGCAAGCGACATGTAGTGTATGCTATCATATATCTTTACGCCTCCTGTGTCGCTCCCTCAAGGATAAAATCTATCTGATGCGATCCACTTACCTTTATTGATTTCAAGACCGATAGCGAAAAATCTTCACTACATATATATTTATACCCTTGGGAAAATAAGGTTTATTCGCCAAACGCATTTCGCCCGTCAATGATGAAATAAGTGAACGATGACCCTAACATTTCTCGCAAAGTAATTACAAGTTGGTGAGTCTGAAGGTTCTGTTTATTGTGTAAATGTTTGGCCAGTATCTGCTTCCAGACAATTAGATTGATTTATTAAGCATAACAATATAGTTGGTTTTGTTAGTACCAATGATTTATTATGCCTACTTTTATTGTAATCTTTACTTAGAATAAATACGTAACAAATCTCTTTACATATTTCTAAGCGACAATGTTTCGTCGCCAGAAAAACACGGCACGGAAAACAGGTGCAACGTTTTATGCAAGTTGTTTTATTTAACTTTTGCACGTTGGAATGAGACTAATTTTACAGATGTTGCAATTTGTTTTGCTTTTCACATTTCTCGGCTTCTTTTTCTATTTTTGTAGAATCGTGACGGTTAAAACTTATCTCTTTCTTTAGCGGTATTTTAGTTTTTATTCAGTTGATAAATTGGAAGCATTTCGGCGGGATGGGCGGTGGGTTAGTGTTTTATTTTTTAGGCAACACCAACCGCTGGTGACATTTTTTGTTAGCTCACCCAGGACCAACGAGCTTACTGTGGAAATATTTAACGATATTGTTCGTATGTTCGATATCGAATTCCTTTACCGCGAACTAGTAATCGAAACTAATCAAGCCAACAATTTCTCAGAACTTTCCCGCAGCTCGTACAAGAAGTATTAAACTTGGGATATACAAACTCCATATTTAAATAAATGTTTGAACTGAATCGTAGCTTCGTTCACCGCGATCCCATCGACTTTGAAACTTTCTACTCAAGATTATCCCTGTTGCTATCAGACCGTGCTGAAGTTACACGTTCTAAGAGTATTTTGTTACACATAAGTTCCAAGGATTATGTTATAATACAAAATGTGCACGAAAGCGCGCTTCCATCGGTAATCTTAAGCTCTTTGGATGGTAACATGTTTATAGGGTTATCGTTGTTTAATAATATTGAACTTTTCTAAAATAAGGGAACATTATGTATCTTTCCCATTCGTGTATGCTGGATTCGAAACCGAAAACTGTGTGCTCAATTTCAAAGGAAAATGTTAGTCATACATTTATTAATTTTAACAGACGTTGTCATCAAGTACTGTGCACCTGGTTTAATAAGTTGTAAAGCAGTTATTAAAACTGGTATATAGGTATTATCACAGAAACTGTCTCGGCTAATTTTAATGACATTTTAACAGACATTTTTATGTTATAAAATTATATTGCTTTCAGATTAATGACAAGAATTTTTCTTTTTATCTTTAGGCGATTATACGAGCAATTTTATATCCAATACACTTAGTATTGGATATAAAATTGCTCGTATTGATAATATTATCTTTATCATTTTTATAATGATTAAAGTACATCCAAAATCTGCGAGTTGCAAATTATCTACCACTATTTACGCCATATTAACTAAAAGCAGCAGCAGCGTAACAACATAAGACACTAATTACCTTATGTCTTAAACAAGTAAACATACCCGCTGAAACATTACCAGCGCAAGTTGAGAGCTTTGTCAACACGAAAGTAATTTGATTCAGTCGTGCGTGCCTCGTAACATGCAACATCGTAAACATGATCTCAGACTGCATACCAAACTAGTATTTTTAATGTATGTTCACATGTAAACACGTAAAAGTTTGTAAGAGACTCCCCTATGAATTATTTAAATAGTAGCTTTTGCCCGCGTAAAATTCGTTTTGTTTTTCCCCCTCGGGTGCTGCATTTTCCGGGTTGCGAGGCTCGCATCTGATTTCATTCAGTACGGCATGATTGAGCAGCAACTTTCTATCTTTAAATTAACATTTATGGCATCGTTAGCTGGATTATTACGATGAAATTCTTTTGAAGATCCTCGTAACATCCTGGGATAAATAATGCTGTGAAGATGTAATCGATTTCTGTTATCAAACATTTCGAAATTATTGTTTGGTTTTGTAAATTCGACAGATGTAAAAATGGTGTAAATTATTGTTGAATTCTTTAGATAAGTAATTGTCAGCCATACCTCAAATAAATATAAGAGAGCTGAACTAATCGATTTTTGTCTTAATTAATTCAAATACTTTCATGTAAAGTGTTATGTAACTAAGTTGATCATGTTGATACTAAAGAGTACTCGTTTATTTTTACATTGACTTTGACAAATACACAAGTTTCTTTGAAATAGCAGCATTTATTTATGTAGTCCTTATACCACTTAGAAATGCTGTTTTCTGATGTAAAACATACGCAAACATTTTAATACTACATCTGCTGTAATAGTACTCTGTCTGTTAACTATAAATCTCGTACGGTTTAAAATTAAGTCAATTTATTCAGTAGCGTTGAGTTCTCACAGAAAGCAAATTATTTAATCGTTCATTTTACATTAACTACGAATCAATTCGAGAAGTTAAACGATGTTACTTAACTCAGAAGCGATAAATACAGTGTCTTTCTTGTAATTAATAGTAACACGGATCGAGTTTCGAAATCCCACGGAATATACTTTTCATAACGATTTATTTGGGAGTAAAATTATGATATACGTGAAAAGCTGTCAACCGTATTATTAATTGAAGTTTCAATAAATATTTTAAATAAAATGGCTTACTGACCGGTTTCGGGAATGAGAGCTGGAAAGATTGTACTATTCATAAAATATATTGCCTGAGTTACACACAGGTTACATACTCAAAATTATGTTTAGTCTAAGCAGTATTGTTGTAGAATCTTTACCGGGTAAAAGTACCTAAAAATCTAAAATACTCACTAACCCCAAAAAACATTTATATTTTAATGTCATCAAGAATATCTCAAACACAGTATCCAAACACGAAAGCACAATCCTCAAACAACATAGCATCCCAGCTTGTGAACAATAAATTAAATATTAATTAATATGATTGCGTTTCATTAAGGCCAGGTAATGCGCTCGTAAATCGGTCGCGCGGTGTATCATGCGAAATTTAATAAAACATCGTTAACATTGTTGCGTGGAACAGCGAGCCGTTTCGCATTCATAGTTGGCCGTTAATTTGTATACTGTTTTCACTGTGTAAAATGACATGAGCGACAAATATACAAAGAAAATTCTCAATATTCTACTGAATTTATCAATCCCATGGAACGGGTGCAATTTTCTCAGTATTGTTGACACATCCTGTGAGTCAATATACGCTCGTAGGTGTATCGACTTTCTACTTGATTGTATTAGATCAAAGTTCGACTTTGACTGTTGTATTCGTCTTTATGTAACTTACAGATACACAGTTGTCTTTTCACAAAGGAAGCAAAACAAAAACAGAAGCCCCAACATTTCTTTTATATCCTGTTTATTTCACTCACATTCTTGACTAATACTCCGAAAACAAGTTGTAAGCCAAGTGGTGGCCCTATAAATAACGTCTAATCGTTTGTTAAGTCGCTGAGATAACCCAGCGAATACACACAGCATTCCCGGTTCCGTACCACTCGATTTATTTCCGAGGCAAATTCCCTAGAATCACTGCTTCCGTACTACTATTTAGTAGACACCACTAGTTCAGAATGTCACACTCGCACCTTAAGATTTATAGCTACACAATTTCCTGCTCACACTTGGAAAGTGCACGAGGATGTTCAAATATTGGAATCTAATGGAATCGAATCCATCCGCGCCGTCCTACGGCGGAATTCGTCTATTGTTGAGATAAATTTCACTTTAATGTAACTGCTGTCAGATTTATCGTAGGGTTCTTTTCTTGGTTTTGTGTCTCATGGGATCATTTCTCTTGTCCAGCTATTTATAGAAACCCTGGGTAAAAGCGGACCTTTGCCGGAGACTTATATGTATGCGTATTAATGATATCATAAATTGCACTGAAACTTACACATTTGCATAGTCCTCTACATTGTGTTTTATCTATTTCTTTAAAGTAGAATGCTTATCCATTGCTTCGTGAAATCAAGATGTCTACTGCCTGATTTCATATTATGCATGTAAATCTAAGAAGCAATTTCCTTTATTTTCCCAAACACACGGATTCATCGGTTCTCCAAACTTATATCCGAAAAGATATTTGTGCAATATTCTTGGAAATAAGCAAAGAGCACTGAGCCAAAAGTCGTCTTTATCTTTTATACAAATCTTTGGCATGTTTGCCAGTAAAGATTGTATTTTATACGCAGTATTGGGGATGTAATCCAAAGTAATAATTTATATCTTTTTACACCGCGATAATATTTGTGATACGTTAGCTCAATATTGTTTCAAATGCCATCGTTGTTTTTAGTTGTAAAATACTGGTTAATTGAATTAATTCACCCTGTTTACTTTGCAGTACGTCACTAACGTGTCAATTTCCGTTCAGCGCTTCAGTTAATAGCACATCAAAATTTTATTATAAGAGGACTTTGAAAATTAATCCATACTTCTAAAATATGAGCGGAGTTTTCCCGTACAGCGATTTAGCTGGTATGTTGGTACTTTAATGAATCCGCGCGAGGACGCTGACTCCGCCGTGACTCTGTGACCCAATTCTGTGCTCATTAACGTGTGGCCACGTTGCGCCGGACACCACAATGCAATGGTTTACTTATTCAGTGCACGGAGGTTTTTTCGATGCAAAGCGAAACAGTCCGCGGAAGCGACTGCAGTCAGACACGAATAATTCATATCGGATTTAACGAGGCCTACACATTCTGAAAGGGCTGATTTTTTGATGTGGAAATATTTAATTCGCCGTATGCGTTGTTTCGATGAATTCTCACCAATATTTGGAGTAGCTTGTTCGAATATAGCTTTTTATTATTTTTTATAAATATCTGTTCTACGCGGTGGCTTTCAGAAATATTTATATTCGACATTTTGTGCGAAGCCGCATAGAATATAATTTTCGCACATACATTATCATATCTATTGTCCATCATAGAGACAGTGACAAATGGTGCTTCTTCAGACTGCCACGAAGTCTGGCTCGGAGCGTCTAGGTCAAGCCATGTCACCAACTTAATACTTTGATTTGCGAATGACATAATATCTATGTTAATATTTGAAGACTCCTAAATAAAAGAATAACTTAACACATATCTACGAGAGTATTAAAGTTTAAGTGGATTTTGCTACTGTATAATTAAATTAAACTACGTAGTTTTACTACGTCAGTAAAGTCGAAGAAAATTCACTTCAACGGATTTAATATTTTTTTTAGTTTAGTATCCATAATCTAAACTGGTGAAGTTAGGTGTGACGAGTTGTCGTCTCTAATAATTCTCCTTCAAGCTTCACTTCACTGCAATCATAAAAAATATATCATAAAATAAAAGTAAAACATTCTACATCTTGAAGTTTTATCCTCCGAGTGTTTGTTCTCATCAATTTGTATGTTTGCGAATAAAATGGCTCGGTTTGTTTGCGACTAGGTTTATCTGACGAAATTTGATATTACAGGCATAGGTTTAATGTAGAGAAACATCGGTGCCTTATTGTACGGTCGCGTTTTACTTCGTGCAAACATATGACGCGAACTGTTACTCGACTGCCATCTGCTGTTATGTCCGACTTTTAGTATTTTAAGGGTCAGCCTTGTGTTTCCCGTTTATTTCAGTAATTTGAAGAGTAGCTGTTACATTTTCTTGTTTTGTACTCTACTTTTTACTGTTATGACGGAATGTGTTGGTTTATTTGTTGCTGGATAGCACAATATGTTAACAATTTAGTTCCTAGTGCCTAGGCGCCCATAGCCAGTTGCGCTCACCGGTCGGTAAACGATCTGTGGGTTAAGCAACCCTTGGCGCGGTCATTCCATAGATGGGTGACCGCATAGTGGTATTTGAACTGGGCGTCTCCGTGCTTCGGAGGGCACGTTAAAAGTCGGTCCCGGTTGTTATCTACTACGATAACAGTCGTTAAGCCATGTCAAAGGCCTTCGGGCGGCTTGAACAACTTTGACACTAGGTTGACCACTAACCATACGATAAGAAGAAGAAGAAGTTCCTTTGTACCACGTAACGTTTCTGTTTAAACTATCGTTAGTAAATAAAACATGTGGACATGTATAACTTGGCACAAAAAGCGAAAGATAATTATGGTTTCTCCGGAAAGTATCTATGCCATCAAAAACATTCTGTAAAAACCTCAAGTCTCGCCGTAAAAAGTTGTGAGATCTATATAATACCAAGTCGATTAATCTATTTAGTCTCTACTTAAAGGACCTTCTGTCTTAAGTTATTACGTATGTTATTATCATGCCAATTTAAAAAAAAAATACCTTTAAAACAAATAGACCGACCTGGCCATCGCATGATTTGATTATTAGTATGTATCACACTACACAGCACGATGAGAAGTTAATGCTCCTGAAATATTAATGGCGAATTTGTGTTTTCTTGCGATGACCAAGTCGATCTATTTGTTTTATAGGTATTTTTTTTTTAAATTGGCATGATAATAACATACGTAATAACTTAAGACAGAAGGTCCTTTAAGTAGAGACTAAATAGATTAATCGGCTTGGTATTATATAGATCTCACAACTTTTTACGGCGAGACTTGAGGTTTTTACAGAATGTTTTTGATGGCATCTCACTTCTTTTTGTAGAGCGAACATAAGTCCAATTTGTATGGAAAGACGTTTTTTTTTCATAATTCAACATATTCCCTATGGGAATGTTGTTCAGTTTCATGGGCTAAACACCCTTACCCGCCCTATACCCCCTCCCGTTATGCCTCATATAGTAGGTACCTATTTCCACCTATTTATTTTATTTTCGACAGTAATAATAATTCATTAACTGCAAATGTAACCTTGTAATCTTATACATTTATATGGGATTACAAGTTATTGTTGCAGTTGATGTATTTAGAAAACTGGACCGAAATTAGAAAATATTAAATTTTTCCCATGATTAAGACACTAAACCCTATTTGTATTCTAAATTGTAAGCTTCTAAGTCTGCTAGAAGTACCTTAGACTTTTGATGATCGGTGAGTCAGTGAGTCAGTGAGTCAGTGAATCAGTGAGTGACAAAATTCAAAATTTTAACAAGTTGTCATTCTTAAACTACTGGTTCAAATTGACTGAAATTTTAAATATACCGTGTTTATACAGTGACTGATTAGTTGCTGAAAATCCAGGCTTCTTGTTTTATCTACAACGAAATTATAGGGGTGTCAAAAATAGCCCGAATTGCTTCGAGAAAAGGATGTTACGGCCGTGCCGCTTTTTTTTGCTCGACTTGCGGGGGCACTTCCGTGCCCCCAGATACCATACAATTAGGGACGTAATATTAATAAAAAGTTTAATATAAGGTTCATCCAGAAATATATACATTCGTAATAAATTTCAGGATCTATGTTCATTAATAAATGAAGCACAAAACAAAGGTTCGTATAGTATCATAATCTTAACGCAAGAAACTGGCAGACCGCTAATCCTCAAATAAATTACTCGGCACTCAGCGTTTAGTGTCTGTAGCGGAAATACACTCAATGTACTCTGTACTATACGTTCAAGATTTCAAGGCTGTCTGTATCATTATGTTGAACTAGTGTTACTGGACTTTTTCTGACTTTTGTATGCTACATTTATTCGCACGGAAAAAGATAAGGATTTTTTCGGTATTAACGAAAGAAAATATTGTAATGGCTACTGTTTTTTTGTAGGTCATCGGTCGTCGTACATACGAAATATTTTAAAACAGAATACTCAGACTATGCTCAAGTTTATATCAAAATTTGATTCCAAACTAAATACTGCTTGTACTATGGTTACCAAATAACCGATAAACATGCTTTTACACCTCTAACTATATACTTATATATATACCCGTACTCATTACACAAATATATATTCCGGTGGGATTCGAACCCGCCACACGCGGCGCTTCGGTTATTGCGGCTAGGTGACCACGTTAACCACTGCGTCAAACGTGCAGTTAAAACATTGCAATGACTAGTGGGAGTGGAGCTGAAAACAAAAGTCCACGTGGACAAAATCGCGGGCAGCTACTAGTATAAGACAAACACAACCGACCTAGTATATCTTGTTTGTTATATTATGTATCAAAATATTTCCCCACATGTTATTTTACACGAAAACATTAATTATGTTTTATAAAACATTAATAACGTTCTCATTGTTTGTTGCAGGTAATGGCGCGTGTAAAGTCTCACTTGCTGTTATTTATGTACGTATTGGTTGCTTCATTTCCTGCAAGGAAACCAACAGTATGATTCATATTTTTATGCCCTTATTTCGTATACTTTTCGCACACAATTTGGATGATGACAATATGGAGTTTTTTATCGGATTTGAGGTTACGGGGTTGTTTCCAAAAATAAAATGGATGTTTGGGTATGGATGGATATTTTATCATAAAAGATTTTTGTTAATTGTATCCAACCTGTAAGCATATCAATAATGAGGGCTACTGGCTGTTAGCATCAGATTATGTTTTAGAATAGATTTAAAAGATAGCACACGATGATTTTCCAATGTATAAGCCAAGTTTTATCGACACTAGCTTGTCTGGCTAAGAAAACTCCGTATCGATTCGATCTCCATCGATTTTCAAACTACCCAGTAGCTACTGTTTGGTACTACCGAACTGGTTCCTTTGTAAAAGGTTAACGATTAAATATTTATAAACGAGAAAAGATATTCCTTAATGGAAAACTTCTTATTTTAACACAAAGAATTGGGAAAGCTACAAAAAATATCAATTGTGCCGAAATTTTGTTGTTTTTACAGTTGGCAAATAATTAAAATATGCTCTATGGACACTTTTTTAATCCACATATGTATTTGTATGGAATGAAATCCTTCTATGAGTATTTGGGATGGAATAACAAAGTATAGATTAAACTTGTTCATGATACCACTATAACAGTTTTTTGTGTTACCACTTTTACGTTCTACATCTATTCCGCCTTTACTAGGCCTAAGTTTGCGACTAGGCTATAAATTTGTACTAAAGTAGTAATGTAATGGTAACTTAGTCTTGTAACTCAGGAACTTAGACGACAATGTTTGAATATTGATTCGGCAATTCTATTACCTAAGTTTCGCGACCGTTTGTATTGAATCCTAACTAACTTGTGTTTGGTGTGAAGTAAAGTCCGAACTGTTTAATTAATTATGTCTTGGGTCCAGTTCTAAGACGGCGTTATTATTAAGATGAACTTGAAATAAATATTTTCTTTTATTAGGACTTTTTATGTTAGACGAAACATCTCTTTGTATAAACGGGCAATTGTCTAACATTTTAAAGGCAAAGTGACGATGTTTCATTTTATGTTTATCTAAGTAACCTTAAGATAAAGCTTTATTTAAAAATATGAATAAAGACCTGAGTGGGTTTCTCGCCTACGCATCCGGCGTAAAGACGAATGAATAATTTAAAACCTACAGTCACCAAGTTGTGCTCTAAAATGTATATATGTCGTACAGACGTCAGACCTCTTTTATGAGGGCACAGCGATATGAAGGCGCGTAAACTTTAGGTATGCGGCCGAAGACGTCTGCCACAATGTGATAAGTTGCTAGTTTATACGTAAGGTCGTAAGTTATTGTTTGTATGCGGTAGGCTTGCGATGTGTAGCGGTCCTAATCTCTATTATAGGACGTTTTGGTAGTTTATTGTGTGCTAAAATCGCTATATTATGATGTAATCATGTTTGTAGTCTGATTTTATAGTTCGTTAACACACAACAGAATGTGTTACATAACATACGATGTATTGGCTAGAATAATGATAGATAAATAATAAGAAGCAAACCTCCAGCCTATAAAATTCTTGAAATTGATGAAAATGGACACCGCCTACGCCCGCAATCGTCCAGTCCTTAAATACAATACCTACTTTCTGTTCTTGTAATTTACAAAGCTCAAAATTATAAAGGTTAAAATTAATTAAATGCCAAACAAAAAGTGACGGCCATATGAACAAAGAACCCATTTTAATTAAAAACTTACAATAACACCGCCGATCCTATTTATAAAAGATATTTCCAACTTTGAATTTCAAATTCGTGCAATCCTTTCAAAATGATTCATTTCAATAACATTCGTGTCACAAAATGAAATTGACAGAGTTGGGATTAAATAAATAGTATCGTTGATCGAATACCAATCAATCTGTTTGATTTATATATTTTAGATTACAGTTTGCTAAGGACTTGTATGTCAACACTGGTTACGTAGCGATATATTCGGTTCTACGGTTCATAACATATGGAGGTAAAATATTGGTTTGTGAAAAGCTTTGATCATATTATCGTGAAAGAGTTATGAGTATAAACCACTGTGCCTTGTCGACAGGTATAATGTTTCAGTCATTTTCTAAGAACTTCTATTTATATGCGTTATGGAAGTTACATGAAGTCTTCCATGTTTTAATTAGTTTACATATTAGCTAAAAGTTAAACTTGTGATTAACTCTCAACGATTCGCGAACTATGTTCTTAGCAAAAAGACGTTCCGTTTCTACGATTCCAAGAGTTAAAACTTGATTAGATATGCTAAAATTGTATTTTGGATGACCTTTAAGGTTCTCGGCATAGAAAATTTTAATTTAGCATTATAGTTACGTAGATATGTAGTGTATTGCCTTAAGTATGTTACCTTTCATTAGTAGGTAAGGCGGTCCTACGGTTGTAAAAGGACTTATTAATGTTAAAGTGGTGCTTAGAAACGTACATACTTGAGCGTGGGTAGAGTATACATAAAATATACCTATTAGTCGTACGCAAGAAATATTACGATTCTATGATTGTATCTTATATTCGTGCTTAAAAAACCCTTACAAAATAACATTCAATCAACACTTCGTCACATCTTACGCAGCAACGCTCAAATAAAATGTAAAACCCAAAGCTAAACAAGGATATCTAACATAAAACATAACGAACACACAACTCATCAACTACATTAGCTTGAAATAGAAAAGAAAAAACTTAACCGAATAGAAAGTTTAGCCTCAGTTCAAACAACGTCTGAATTACAAATGGTGCAAAATGTAAAAGAAACTCCAGTAAAATTCAGACCATTGATTGGGTAATGCTATTTGTTAAACTTGTCCCACTTAATCAGGCAACCAGAAAGTCTCAAGTAAGTTCTTACAGCGGGAAAAACAAATTAACATAAGGTAGGAAAGTTTTTGGGTCTTACGTGAGCAATAACTGTATTTCAGAGTGAATGGCTATGCTAAATAGGGTGTGTGTTCGACGTATCGATTTGGCAAGTCGCAACTCGCTAACTTTACAATATAGCGCTGTCTTTGACGTTGAGTCTTCTTTATCAAAAAAGGAAGATTGGAAATACTTTTCTATTTTATGTTTTGATATTAAAGGTAGTTATAAAAAAATAACCAGTATCGATGTGATTTTTGAACATTATTCTGAAGCAACTAAAGAAAGACATAATCTTGGCGAATATGCTTTCATAAAATTTTAAGTTGAATTCGAAGTCAGAGTACAATTTAATAAAGCCGAATACAATAAGTGTACGTGACTTTATATAAAAGCTAACAGGATATTAACTTCGTCTCGAGTAAAGAATATTTGCCTATCGCGATTGTATTTAAGTTTCAACTAAGCGTAACTGTTTGAAAATTCAGTAGCGCTCTTGAATAACATTTTATACAAACACTAGGCTTTAGTGCTCCTTAGTTCTTGCCTCGATACACGTAAACGATTCAAATTTGTTCTCGTATACGTAGTGAATGGTTTAATGACTCGAACTGTGTCGACTTTAACTGTGACTGCGAATTGTCCTTGTGAAAGGAACGTTTTGCGGCGCAGAGTAACTGAAACGTCTTAGTTCAAACAACAAACCACGATTGCTTGGCTTTGGAATATATATCAGTTTGCTCTTTGGTATAATTACTTCGATAAATCCCATTAAACTTCTCCTTTACTGTTTGCTATCAATTTAGGTAATGATTTACGTAGAGGTGGTAACATAATAGTGAGGCCGTAAGTTTGAGGCAGGACTTTCGCCAGGCTTCTCCGTGGTTTAATTTTAACAATTTATCATATTAAATTCGCAGAAGACGAGAAATTTTGTTAAGAAGACTAGACTGCAGAATGCTACGTTGGCCGACCCACGTGCCCATATTTTACTTTCGTATTTTAATTAGAGAAGCGAGAATCCCCCTATTTATGTTAGATAACATCTACATACGAAACTTTCACATAAGTATAGCCAAGTGTGCACTAAAAACTATCAGTATTCAAGTATGCGGGTTATTGACTCATAAATTCCTACGCTTGTACTGTAACTAACGATAATATACAAAGAGCGCATACAAAATTGGATTCAGCTCACGTCATATTATAGCTTAACTAACTATTGTTTGCGCTTGCAACGTTTAATAAGCGTCTTTAGTTCAGGCCCGCTTCGTTCATTAATTATTCGAGTCCGGTATGTTTCAGTTCCTAGTCGTTAAATGTCAAATTTCCTCCTACAACTACGAAAATTAAATACATAAATTGAAACTTCAGATGAAAGCGCTTTAATAAGTTCAACAAAAAAGTTCAAAATTCCAGTTTCAGGGCTCAATCAAGTTTTACTTATGCCCAATGAAGGGTTTCATAATTTAGCAGGAAAGCAGGGGAAACAACGTCCCATTTCTTTCAAATTCAATTTTAATCAATGGGAAGGGAACGATATTCTATTATCGCTTTTGTAATTAATTAAATCCTTCATCAACTGAATGACCCATTTTCTTTAGCGTCCTTTTATCTTGGTCGTATTATTTCGTTTCACAATTTCAAAATGAAAAGTAACACTCGTAGTTTTGAACAGTTATTTCTGTTCGTCTATCTTTTGCCAAACATTTTCCCAAGTTTCATGTCAATTTGTCTTTTAGATACGGCATATCTAGACACAAAACAAGACTCTGCGGTCTTGAAATTTGGCTTCTTGTTATCTTAACATTTCAAATTAAAATTTATTAAGTAACCCGAAACATTGTCGACGTCTCGTTGTTTGAAATATTATAGTTTCTTGTAGGCAATTCAGATAGTGACTTGTTGTAATAGGTAAAGCCAGTACGACTCTGAGTCTGTTTTATGAATTGATGAATAGTTTTAAATTTTCTATTACGAAAAAATATCAGGTTTTTTTGGTCTTATTCAAGTTTGTAATTAAACCATCTTTACAATTAAAATAATAACTAGCATTTGGAAGTGACTGGAACTCAGTAATCGTTATTTGGTGTTAAAAAAATACGTAAATATTTAGTTCGTACTAGACTTTAGAAAACAATTAGACCTTGATCGTAGAGCTAAACTCGCTGAAACGAAATTCAATTTACGTAAAGGAAAAGCGTTAAACATCGAGTAAATTATGTTTAAAGCCAACCGAAGGAAAAAGAATTGCTGCGGCTTCCATTGTTTTCGCGACCTGATTTTTTCCTCTTTTCTTTCCAAATAAAACTGTTGCGTCCAGGCTGCCAGTGTACAAGAGTTTTCTCGTAGAAAACTAAAGAATTTTATTGTCCTTAGTATCTCGTTTGCAATGTTTATGATATCGTCCGCTGGGATTGCAATCGCTTTGAATTCGTTTTACACTTACCCCTGCTCAAGCACTTTTCATTAAAGATATTGCGCTTCAAAATACAAGAAACCTCAGTTGGATTAGTAAGTCTTACCTTCTGGAATAACGAGGTAGTTGAATAAAACATGTTTAAGGAAAACTAGATTTCGCTGTCTTTGTAAAGCAGCGTTAAACGATTTAATAATATAATTTGAGCTTAGAAACCGGTTTATAACTGCAGCGGGTATTGTAGTGCAAGCTTTGTTTAATAACTAATGAACAAATAATACAACACCGACTTTAGTTTCATACATGTATTCGTGCCAGCATATGGGCTAACTTTTTACGTCAATATTTTCTACTCAGCATACTGTTGTTATTAGTATTGTGTAAAGCTCTTAAACAACATTTAATAAATTTCGCAGGAATATGGTTCGCTTTTAATATTGCATCCTAGTCGAGTATATTTTAATAAATTTCATATTATCGTGACTTCTGGTGCCATATGCACAGTTGCGACTAACTTGTGTGAACCTACAGTACTGAAAAGTTGTTACATTATCATCATTTGTAATATATCCTATAGCGGCCCGCGTAAAATGTGGGCTTTCTTCATTTTATTTCCGCCAATCTTGGGTGCTTCAAAAATCCTCTCGTAGTGCTACACTTCCTAAGGAATCTTTATCCCAAATTTCTACTTTTTACACTCAATACTTTCGACTGTGCGTTATCCATCAGTCAGTCAGTCACTTAGTTACGGAAGAGCTTTATACAACTAGATTGAAAAGTAAATTTTATTTCATCATTTGGAACTAAATAAAGTAAATAAGTGGTCTGAATGTAGAGCACTGTACATTTCAGTGCTCGCAATAAACGTTGGTCTGTCATGTTAATTTATTGTCAACCATTTTCTGTTCCTGTGCGCTTGAGGTGCGCATGTGTCGGACCAATTATTCCCCTTTCTGTATAGTAAATCTTCTAGCGTTACGGACGTGCTAGGCTTTAACTTTACTACCTACAATAGACTATACGTTTGAACAATATTCATGTTCTAGGAACAGCCTCAATGTTGAACTACATTTGAGGATCCCGTTGTTTCAATGTGCGCAGAAGTGCCTTTTGTAAACGTTTGTTCCGATTGTTATTTATTTAGAACCTAAAAAAGATGCAATACAAATTATAAAATATAATGCAAATAAAATCCATAGTGATTTTAATCTCGAATGACGTTTATTACTGCAGTACTATCACAGCATATTAAAATATTCCATGAATAAATTATATAACAGTACTTACGTTTATACTAATTTTACTTTCCCTTTAACATACTCGTTAACCTTTTAATATATTCGCGTTTACGCCAACCGTTATACGTCTATGTACTCCAATTCTCATACATCATAAAATTATATTACTCCGAAAATTTCACACGAGTAATTAAGGTAAGCCTTACGAGAATAAACTGTCGATTTATTTATTAATATGAATGTATATTCGACCTCGTCTATACAGTAATGATTGTGAAAATAAGCTACGAATTTGAAATGGAAATTTCGTTACAGATGTTGTGACCTTCGGTATCGTTAGGGCTTTTCAAATTTGTAATGAAAACAATGATAATATAAAATTTAACAATGCCGCTTTAGAAATGATGAAAGATTTTTCAATTAAAGAATATTTTAGGCAGCAATTTGAGCATTGACCGAACTAAAATCTCCCCACATTAAATATTTGTTGGATCGCATTTATACAGGATTTTTTTAGTACAACTATAGATTCATATTATACCTAACATCTTATAATTTCCAATAGCAATAGAATTATAGACATAATAACAATAATTCTTCAATTTATTACTGACATTAAATTGCAACCCATACTGATCGAAGGTTGATCGAGTGTGTTCGGTTACTCCCCGAACTTGCACGACCCAATTTCACTGGGGCGATTTGCTACTACCTGACAACTATTAACAATAATCCCTGTACTAAACGGTTACGTTTCCCGAGTATGTACTACAACTGCCGGTTCAGTTCTGGTGAAATTGTATGTTTTACGCCTAGAGTTTATTTAATGTTATTGATTTATGTAACCTTTAACATTGTATATTCAACATTTTCGTTTTATTTTACGTGGAACAATGATCTATTTCAGAGGTCGAGTTATTTTAATGAGGCAAAGAATTTATTCTTCGGACGGCAGAAACATAAAATATCTGAATTACAAATTATTTATTTAACGACAATTTACTGTAATATTTAGGCGTATTATTTATTTAGAATAATTTCCTAAATAATTTAAAGGCTTACGAAAGAAGATAATATAAATCAAAAGTCTATTTTCGTCTATAAATAACTAACAAAAGCTTTTACGCTAGATTAGTCTTCAGGCGATTTACAGAAAAAAATTACTGTTTTAAGTTTAACTGTGACTGAACGGCAAAAGTAATTAATTACAAGCAAATTGCTCATATTTTACTAGGTAATATTTGCACAATATTAAGCGAGCGACGTAAAATCGCCTGTCTGTGGACTAAGCCGAGTCGCCCACGAACGACATCGACAGCGTACAGCCAAACTGAATTATTATAAGTGGATCTTGTTAACTTGCTTTGTAAACGAACGTTAATTAATAACTTTGCAGTCCGTTTCCGGCTTGTGGAATGAATGTTTCTTTGTTTTATAGCACTGCTCTCTTTTCGTGTTTACATTGTTCAAAGTTCGTTTTTTGTGAAATTGTTTCACGCCTTTCGTGGAAAGTACCAACTTTGTAATGTTTGTGATGTTTCGTTTTTTATTTACTGTAAAATTAACACTCTTTCTTTCTGAGTATCGTGAAAAAAATGTATAAATTAACTCTTGTTTCGTTACTTAGTTTATTTGCTAGCCCGTGAATATTTTACTGTATATGTTTGTACTTTGTTTCGGCGAATTACTGACCCCGTTTTAATTGCGTTCATTTTAAAAGCTTTTCGTTTCATAAAACACTAACAAACAGTTAAACTCGAATTAGTCGTTTTGGACATGTCGAAATATTTCACAATGAAAAACTGCAACATCAAATAAAATACTTCAATAACAGCATGTGCAGCGGTACGGTCGCCGAATCCCAAATGACGGTATACGTTTACCGCGCCCCACCCGGTGTCGTATTGGAAGGAAACTAATAAAAATAACGCCATATGGAGTAGAACGGGCTTTTGCGTACCCTGTGTGACTCTTTTAACAATAATATTTTGGTAAAGTGTGCTGCTCACGGTTTTCCCTTGTGGGATTGGGATACAAGTGTATTAAGTCGTTTCCGTGATATCGTGAGCTACGGGGAATTCAGTTATCGTTCCATTGTTACATTTTTACATAGTTTGTCGATTTGTAACGAATTTGTTTATCTAAGGTACTATCACGGTTGTCAACGTGTTATATTACAATCTGTCAAATAAAATTAACTCTACAAAACGTAAAATGTGCTCTGTTGAAATGTTACTTCTCCGAATCTAAATTTTCATATTTTCCCACCTACTTAAATAAAGGCGGAAGCGTCTTAAAACGTGTTCCCGAAACGAGGGTAGTATTTACATTTTTTATCTGTTACATTTGAATTTCGAATTTCTTAGATCATTTGAAAATGCTGTCATAAATTTCTCTAACGGTATCGTTTAAAATCTTCATCAACCGCAAAGGCTTATAAGTTTAAGTAGTAATTAAATGAATTATTTTGTCGGCCTCGGTCGCGTCTGCACAAAGGGGTGTACCAGTCGCCTTGATAACGCTAATTAGACAAACCTAGTGGCAAACAAAGCCACCCGGCTCGAGACCTTTATGAAATCTGAAATGGCACGTTTCTGACGTCACTTTAACAAATAATTGTGGACAGGTGCTATATAAAGGTCCTTTCTTAACATTCTATAATTCAGATTAACTCTTTACGATGCAATTTTAGGTATTAGCATTCAATGACAGAAGTAATCTCAGATTAAAATACTTCTTACACCAGTATGTTCTTTCTCGGGAGTTTTTTCGTTAAAAAGGTGATTGAAGTAAAAGTACTACTTCAAATGTAATTTTTATTTCTCTTTCATATTGTTCTTTTCCGAAGTTTTACATCATTAGAAGTTCTTTTGCCAAGTTTTGATTACGACTATACTGTTGGTTTTTCTCTAACACAGAAATGAGATTTTGAATGTTATGAATTGTTTGGCATTTCCAACTTTTTACATTAGTAAGAAATATCCCCAAAAGATCTCATCCAAAAATATATGTATACTATATGAAATTAGTGAAAGTATTCGAGAATATTATGGAATGATCTAAAGCTCTATAAAAGTACAAACGTATCTTTGAACACAATAATCTTAAAGGTCAGCTTGTGGTTACCTTTTTTACGAAGATCATCATCCTAGCTCCCAACTTGAAATATTACACAAATAACCGTAATCCCTTCCAACATTATGAGTGCTTACCTCCAAGATAACTAAGTGCATTTTGAGTCTCACTAATCCTCTTAGGACGAATGGTATGCCGAGTTCGTACGCCCTGAACTTTGCAGCTTAGCAAAACGAAAAAAAAAAGATGCGGTCTGTGCTAGCAGAGTTTTACGTAGTCCATTGTTAAAAGAGGTCAATCTCGTGAGATTACTCGATAATACTAGACAGTTAATTGCTAATTCTGTAGGGAACAAAGTCTTGGTTACGTTTCACAAGAAAACCTGCAAATAAACCCTGTTACGCTTTATTGTAGCAAGGCTTAACTCATCTCTTTAGTAAATGATTCAGTTTTCTTTATGACACGAAGGAGACGAAGCTTTAAACGCTCACGTCTTTATTGCCTACATAACATGCGGTGAATTTTATGACCACCTGAGTCAGATTGTTTAATGTTGAAACTGAAAATTATACGGTGACCTCGTTTCAGATTTTATTATAAAAAACGATCATGGAATACAAAATAATTTTGCGTAAAGCTGAAATGCAAATAACACTGTTTCATTTACAAAATATATCCTATAGTTACTGCCCCAGCTATTGCCGACAAGCGATGACGACCCAAACCTATTCCATATATGCATTTTATAGAGAAAAGGATCTTTGGAACAAGCCATGTCATATTCAGAACATTACATTAGTCTAACATATAGCTGTGTCTAAGAGATCCTTATATTCGAGCCTTAATTGGAGACTGCGGCCTTGAAGAACATTAGAAGCACTGCGCCAAATGACACCATTGTATATAGAATTTATCGAGCCATTCAAACCCTTGCCAACCTCGACTCTATACCTTAAAGTTGACGGTAATGGTGTATTGTCAACGACGCGTCTTTACGACCAAAAGGACTCTAGTGGTCATTTCTTTACGTATATGTTCTTAATGGAGTGACAGCTACAAGAGGCTCTTTAGTTATCTTTATAGGTAGTGTAAGTTCGTATAGTTTGAACACGCTGCAGTGGTTCTTATAAGTTACTTCAGTTAGTTCAATAACTGTTCGAAGATTTCAAACACTAAATCCCAGGCGTCTCGACCTATCTAAGATCTACTGCCAGCTACGATTCCATTTGCAACGGTAGGAACATATATTATTTCTCAAAACAGGTGTCGTATTCAAGTATTGGCTCGATAGTAGAAGTAAATGAATTTAAACAAACACGTAATAAAATTCATATCAAGACGATATTGAAAGAGATATAGTTCAGAAATCTGAGACGATATAAAACTTCACCTGTTCACCTTATTGAAGAAACATATTTCATGTCCGGATATTGAAATTTCGTGCCGGAGTCGGAGAGAAATCAGCGAAGTATTTGAAGAATCTCCCCAGTGAGTAATAACTGAGTGAGGGTTGATTAATGACCGTCGCCCTGAGAGTGTCAAAATGTTCTCGTGTCCCTTTACTGTTCCGACACTCGTTCCTTTGTATTATGACGTTTATGGTCACTAAGCTCGCATTCTTTTGTTGATGTTTTGGGTTTTTTTTTAAAAGAGATGCTTTCCCAGGCCTCACATTTAGAATACAACGTAACAAACCAAGCGTTACCTCTTAATCATACTGAAGTAGAACTGACGAAAATGAACGATTCATTTCCTTGAGCCCTATCGAAACTTTGGATATTAAACGATGTATTTATTAGACTTCTTACTTTTACCGTTCGTCTTTCCCAGCTTTATAAACCCCTAAATGAGCAGTTTATTAATTGCCTGACCGTGATTTTATTAATTTATGATTGGGGTCGAACTAGTTTTACTAGAGGTCGCCGCGTCAAATTAGTCTTGATGAAGCTTTGCTTTGATTAATATTCTAGGCCCGGCCATAAAAGTGAAAGAAAAGTCATACGTGACTGAATTCGTTACACCCAAATTTGTTACACTTTGCTGATTTGGCTTAACTCCAACTGCCTACGAAAAACCTTGTAAACTAACCTGCAATGCTGTGGTCTAATATATTGCAGACACTGGACGCAAGATTGCTTGGCCGTTATTCAATTTGATATAAAACTTTTTGGTCCAATAAAATGTTCTTACATAATATAATGCTGAAAAACTTTACAATTTCGATTTTGCAAGTATTTGTAAAATAAATCTGCGCATTTACCAACTGATTGCGGATCAACAAAGAAAATAAAAGAAAACACCTTTTGAGGTATACCTTTGTTCTCTAGAATAAAGTTAAACGTATAATATGCGCGTCATGAATTTTCGCTTAAATATAATTTTACTTGTCTCCCCGAGACATCGTCCCTATGAATCTTATTTACCCGAAGACAATCTGGATGCTAGCTACGATTTAATAGAGGTTTTATATCAAATGTACATGTAGAAGATAAGTCTGGCTTATGCGAACCCTAATATAAATACAACTACATAATATTAATGCAGAAGTTAACCGTGTGTGGTGAACATAAAATGATGAATCGAGAAAGGGTTTGATAAACGATCGCTGTGATTTGAAAGATGTTGAGGCAGTCACATACTTAGAGAGTTACGTGGAGGAAATGCTCGATTTTTTGGATTGATAGACATACGTTCTAAGTTATAAAATATTATAAATTAGAACGTGTTTTTCCTTCTTTCTTTTTCAAAAATAATCCTTTTTATACAACAAAGATTGGGTTATTTATGGATCTATATTCTTTTCTGAGCAATACACAAACCACTATTTACAAGAGTCGCACTTATATCTTTAAAATTACGGTCTATGATAATACTAGATCATTTTAAACATGCAAATTCGCCGGATACACATAAATGCCCGGTATAATATTCATCTTTGTAATAGCTTATTGAATAACACGAGCCGTTATCCAAACTGCTGTAAACTACACACTCCGTGTAATCGGTTAATCTGTAGTTTGCCTCGCCCGCACATGGTGCATGACGTAGAACATCCGACTACTAAGTAATTCAGCTCTTTAAATTGAAATCTATCCGGAACTTGGGATCTACTTGGACTGATTCGGAAAGTTTTGTGATATTCTGCATACAATGTGTTAGTCTATCCCGTTCTGTATTCTGATGAACTTGCTTTAATATTCCATTGTAATTTTGAAATGTAATAACTATTTTACGTTTTGTCAATTCTATAACTGGGACACTAGTTAGGTACTACTTTTTTTATTTACATATCAATCTTTGTGTAGGTTATAAAAAACGATTGGAAAAATAATAAATAAAAATTCCAGCGGCTCTCTGTGTTATTCGAGTTACAAAATTTATTGGCGGATATATTTCTCGTTAAAACTTAATAAATATCTATTCACTAAAACAAGATAAATAACTCGGACATCGAACAGTCAACACGTTTTTAATGGAAACCTGTTGGTTTATTCAGAGCAATGTAATATTCAGCTTTACTAAATGGGTTTGCTATGTAAATGACGAATGAAACAAATTGAATACATTTGATCTTTATAAATTATTCTATTAGTCACAATTTAGACGCTTCAACAAAGATATATGACTGCTAAATATAACAATTTAACGTTTGGACATGCTATCAATTTAAAAGTGGCTATTCATTCCATAGGTAAGTGTGAGTACTTACTAAAATATGAATACAGATTATATTAAAGCTTGTCCAAATAGGATTTGCCCTTTTAAATGTTAATTTATAATCTTACCGTTAGTTAATCCAGCAGAATATTTGAGTTTACAAATAACTCTTCCTACAAAGTGAACTAAAAGGAATGGCCGCTCGCGAACGCGCGCAATGTTGAAATGTGTACATATTTTAGTGAAACCACATGTTCGGAATATCACTCACTGGATTCTTGCAACACAAGATTTTGTTGTTGCAAATGCAAAGAAATGTACAATTGTTTTCCTTTTGAACGTATGCACGAGTGACAACTAGTTTTGTGCCTCGCGAGTAAAATGTTGATCCTATTTGTTCTCTATGCTGAACGTCGACTGTCATACGCGGGGAAATATACAAGTACATTAATTTTAGTTGGAACTACATAGAAAGCATCGTATGCTTCGAATTAATTCGATTCAATTACTCAGTGTTTTCGTGATACTGTTCCAAGATGTAACTATTCAAACTCCGTGGTACTACGAGTATTTCTGAGTGCTCAGTATACATAGATTGCAATCTCGCTCAGAACTTCTCATTTCTCAAGTTAGTAGCCTGACCATTCTAATCGGTACCTAATGAACATTGCACACACAGCACTCAAATCACTCTACGTAAATTGAACGCTCGTATTTTGTTCAAATATTACGTAGCTTGAATCATCTCGAAGCCACTAGAGCTCTCTTGATCATTACGTTAAAATGAGAAATCATTACGAAACCCTTCCAGCCCCAGTTATGTCTAAGATATCAACTTCAAGAGAGATTTTAACCGACAATAGGTCCATAGTAGGGCTATCATTTTCCTGAATGATCGTATAACGACACGATTATCAATTTAACCGTCAATTCTGTTCGTTTCATTCTGAAATCTCAACGCAAACAGCCGAAGGGGGATTCAATGAATTATTCCTTCCTTTTTATACTCTGGCCAAGGGAAAGTGGGTCAAGGTGCATGACAAATTATATCACGGCACTGAGCTCCCGGGCTGTGCAAATAAGTAAAGGCTTTTTTCCAAATGTTACGCTTTTTGCTGATGTACTGAGATTGTATGCTTCACAGTCGGTTTTGCTGACTCAGGTAAATGAATATGAGTTCGCGTCAGACTTACACTGTATTCTTACACTGACACGTTTCAGTGCTTTCTTTATTGTTGTTTATGTGTGTAATTTTCTTTTCGTTTTCAGTAAAATTATGATTGCAGAACTTTGATTATAATAAAGGTATAGTTCAAATAATAGACGCGTAAGACTTTGTGTCTAAATTACTAAGGGCTTTTCTCTCATTTGCACTTCATACAATGTTAACTAAGCATCGTGATTAATAGTTCTATTATCCATACATACGAGAGCGTATGTGGGTCGCTTCAACAATTACCTCGGCAGTAACATAACGATGATTGTAGGTAATATGTAAGCTACGTTATCATTATTCAACCCTTTGCTTTCCGCTCTACTGTACATTAATTTTAATATCGCAATTACTGATGATACATATTTCACTGTTTCATTTCTACAGAAACAAGTTGTTCAGATATTTCCAAGAGTACTTGTAACTCAACATGATATATTGATACTCGATAATATTGTTCATTCAATCAGATATAATTCCTTTTGTGTTACTGCATTCAATAAAGTCGAATGTGATGTTACAATATTAATATACATTATCATAACTGTCGGTCTGAACTACTTTACAGCCATAATCGCAACTAATAATGGTATCTATTAAATAAACTACGTTCATCTGGTTTTACTGCAAAGTTAATATGATTTTATATTTGTAAATACAAAACATGTTTTAATTTTGAATTTAAATGGTAGCAGATATAAATATTTATTTACCTAATTGCTATATCAATACATAAATATTATTAGAAAATGTAATTAAAATAAATAAGTCGTATTTGTTTAGCTTAAATTTTCCTTTCCTGATTGTGATATGAAATTGTAGCTTAGAAATCGAGACTGCAAGAGATCAGTACCAAGCTCTCTGTTGGACTAAAGCATAATTTATTTCCACAATCTGCTTTCCGTTATTACTCAAACATATCTACATTACAAAAGTTTAATAACCATTACATATTCCATACACGGTAAAAAATATAACTCACAGGTATTTCGTATATCACAACGTTATCAACGAAGCAGTCTTGACACCGGTCGCTGTAACCTTAATAAAAAGTGATCGTGCTTCGATATCTTTGACACCTGTCACGGGAACCTGTAAAACTTGACAATGGATGCTTTTATGTGTAGAATACGAGGTGATCGTGAATGGATTTTTAACAGACTATGTTTAGGAGGTCCAGTTTTATGATAGTTTTACGTACCATTGAATAATGTATGGTTTTGTGATGGTACCTACTTGTTCAAAGTAAATGAATAGCGAGATGCCTAGATATGTATCATTTTTGTGATTAAGTTATTGTTTCCTAAACAAGCTATCTACGGGTGCATCAGCGCGAGTCTAAATAGGAGCCGAAGCGGTCGAAATTGCATTTATCACCATTTTAAAATATATTATGCATGTAGCGTTGAATACTTCAAAATAAATAAGTAACAGGTCAAGTGACTCAGTCAAAGGATCAAATCTAAACTGATGTACTATTTGGGTTATAGATGTCATCATGTTTCTCGGAATAATTAGACATGTGTCAGATGGATAACTGTCAATAGTTTCTACATAATTAGCAATACCATCAGTTAATTAGATTTGGATTACGATTAATGACTACTAATATTGCTCATTATTATTGATATTCATACTCCGTGGTTTACCCACTTGTTTCCCACTCCGCTGTAGAATATCATATTTATTATGCTATTCACGACAAAGATACAGCAATCCACGCAAGCGCGTCCAATTACGCCAGTCAGAGAAAAGACCCTCGTTTTTTAAATAGATTAAAAATATACAGTCATATAATGCGCATACAGAGTGACCGGATGGGGGAGATATCTCCCGGACTCGCAAGGTACATCCCGCCGGCCTATATATAAGGATCATATAAATCAATGGTATTTTGAGCGTCTCGAATATTGATTAGGAATTACGGTCCGGAATTTCCGGACTGGAGAGCGCCCACGCTGATAGCGTGCGAACCAAATCGCGTATAATAACTAGTATTGATGGTTTATTCAGTTCATAATTTCATCAAGTACGACAATTTATTTTGTCGCATAGAATTAAATAAGACCACATCTGTGGCACTAAATGGCGAACATTAAAACGTATACAAAATTTACTCACACATTTTATTTCGACCTGCATTTTACGATCTACATGAAAATATACTTTCACATTATCCTAACAGCGAGCATTCGATATTAAAATTTCCAATACTGTAAAATATGACGTGCTGCGACTAGGTTGTTGTAGAGTCACCTTCAACAAAGCAACATCGTTAGATCCGCAGAGTAATATATTGCCAGCCTTGTACCAGTTCATACGCTTTCAAGGATAACGCTTTAAATCGTGTTCCACACCAATCTCTTTGAAGTACACAAAGGAAATGATCTTTCACAAACCAAACGACCCCTGACTGCGAAAAGAATTCTTTTTTTTTTCATTTTCAAGTCAATATTATTCTAAATATAACCACAGAATGGGAGTCATTGATGTTAGTATGATATACCAAAGGTCAGCTTTGGATGTCTCTTTTTTCCAACGTATTGCTTTTTCTTCGACATGAGGATTGCGACAATTAAGAAAGTAGAAGCTATTATTCATAAGCATAACAACTATTGAATAGTCTATGTGTTAGAGCTATTATCATTTTGTTCAAGTTTTAATCTGAAAAACATCGAAATAGAAGAAAGCTCACGTACTACACTGCACGTAACAAAGTAAATTCTTAAGTCTACAATTTTCATCGATAGTTTCAACAAGCATTAAGTGTCCGCCAGATCCATATATTAATGCTGGTTTTGAAATATTTCACACTATCAAACTTCAAAACTCGTAAAAGGGTTTAACAGCTCCCAGGAACCATTCAAACCAGTAAACAGTAAAACAACAAGCGACTGAATGAAATGTAGGGCAGTTTTCAAGTTGCAATAATGGTGTACCCTTCTCAAACAATTTGGATTTCCTTTGGGATTAGTGTTCTCCCTTTGCATCGCAGTGATAATGCGCTTCCGGACCGCTTAGAGCCTTAGATAGTGTTTGTATTCATTGTCCTCTCTCTTTGTGAAAGCGCTTGATCCAACATTTTATCCCTTACTTAGCAGTTTTATTCTTCACCAATTTTATCTTGATGCTTATGCATTTTTCGGGCTCAGAACAGAGCTTAGCCAAAAAATCGTTGAATAATTTCATTAGTATAGTTTATCCACTGTTTTAAAACATTTTCACACCAACTTTATTAACTACGTTTGAAAAATAGCTGCAGATTTTAAAAATTATTTTCAATATTATGTGAAAAACCTAAATGAACTATGTTGGATAATTTCCGCAAATTCGTGGCATGGAGGTTATTCGAAAGTTTTCATGGTAGCTAGTGTGATTTTATTTAAATTTTCGTTAAGGACGTCACTTAAATACCCTTATTAAAATGCAACGGCAAACCCTCTACGTGTCGTGGCTTATATTCCGTATAGTTTAGCTTGTTTAATTTTACTTTACTGGCTCCAGCTTTATAGTTAACTAATATAACTTAAAGCAACATAGATTATTTTATTTTCGTGACGTTGAATGTAATTTACCGTTTTACCTTTTGGCAAAAATTACATTGAATAAATGGAGACTATTTGAAAATAAGTCAATAATTTTAAAGGTATACATAGTTTTTTTCTTGCAGACACAAAAGTAATATACTATTAATAGTTTTTTGTAAATTAATCTTACTTATTGTACAAAGTTTTGAGAATTTATAACAGTTTAATACTTTTATTCGAAAACATTTTTGTGTACCCCGATGAACTTTTTAATTAAATGCTTTATAGGGTTATAAAAATATTTTTATGGAGGTAATTTAATGGTTTATGTCTTGTGTCTGACAAGACAATGCTTATCATAAGAAAATAACAAAAATAATATAACAGATTTTCAAGTAAATAAAATAGTTGCGTATTGATTTTGACTTCCTCCTGTTTCAGTACTCTGACACTAGTGAAAAAGCATAATAGTATACGCAAAGGTTGATTACAATATAAAAGAGGAAAATTCTTCTGAAAAAAGCTTTTTATTATCTTTCGAACGAATAATAATCCAGCAATATATCAAAATCGATAGTATTCCTATTACTTATTTACCGTAGAATTTTCCTCCAAAAAACTGCAAGCTAAAATAGTTCTTGTAATGTGAGCTATAAAGTCGTACACAATGAAATGTTACATTACTTCCTCAAATAGTTCAAGCAACGTACACGTGTTTATAAGGCGGTTATTCTCTGAAGTTGCTTCAAAAGCATGTATATTGCTTGTAGCTGTTACGATGTGAAATATCTAAAGAATATAAGGAAGCCCAAAATATTCGAAGCTCAATAGAAACAAGAGAAAACATTCCACTGACTCCGTAGTTACTTGATGGTTTCTTGTGTTCGTTTGTCAGTAAGTACATAATGCGTAGCAGTACTTACAAGTTTCTGTTTTAGTTTTGAACTAATGAGATTTTCGTATGAATCCCCCGCGGGATCACCCTGCCTGCCAGTTCCGCGGTGTGTACCTAAACTAATATCTGTAATGTGTGCGAACTTTATTTAGGTAAGCATATCTACAGGGATTTTTCCACTCAGGTAAATTGCGTAATTGAAAAATTGTTATTCATTCATAAAGTTATTGCGTAAATATGATATAAACAGATAAAAATATTGTAAAGTAAGAACTCGTGTAAATATACTTATACAGCACAAACTATAGAAATTCCAACAAAATACTATACGGGAGTTTGGGCCATTACGCTCGTACATTTTTGTATGCCGTCGTCGATCGAACGTCGACTGCCCATTTCCTGCGGGCGATTGGCACTTGCTAGTCAACAATCACATTAAACGTTCCACTTTTATGATGGGAGAATTGTGTTTACTATACAACTATAGAGGGGTCGATCAATCCTTCTTTTCTTTTTCATTCTCGATATTGTTCATCAAAAAGTCTACAAAAATTGAAATTCAAAGAGATTTTTTCTCAGTATTACCTTTCTAACAAAAAAGGTATGACACATTGGATAAAGTACCTAATAAAAACCTTTCTTATTTAGTCAAAAAGGAAACTTATTACGTCTCTTACTTCACAGAAGTAAAGCCACAGCTAGAATCCCTGCGATTTGTCTTCGTTCTCATACGAAAAAGTTAGGTACGTGAAATTCTACGTGGCGAGTTATAAAGTGTAATAAAGAGCTTGCAGAATTCTATGTCATTTGAGCGCTATAAAGTAAATAGATGTTGCAATAAGCGAGTGATAACAATTTATTGAAGCGTATTTCAGTTGGTGCAACCGTATTCTTGCTATGTTATCTAACATTTTATGGTAAAAATATGTATTTATTGTCAGCAAGGTGAACGTATACGTAATGTATATTCCTTTGTTATTAAGCTATCATTTTTATAAGCTATCGCCAATACAAAGCTTGATAAAAATATAATAACGTATGTTCCTTTGTTATTAAGCTATCGTTTTTATAAGTTATCGCCAATACAAAGCTTGATAAAAAAATCATAAGTCGGTACTATACTCTTCAATAACAACTTTAATAGTGCCTTGTAACTTATCTCTCCCAATACAACCACAACGAATAGATTCGAATTGCAGACAAAATGTGTTAATTAGTGATTCTCGTTGTATAGCGGCAATTTGAATGCACCATATGCAATTACGCAATAATAACAATTCCTCGATATGAACCGGCGAGCGCCCACGTTCCTAATCCGTCTGTCATGCATCAGAATGGTATAGAAATCGGATTATCGCACACAGTTGTTGCCTCGCCTATAGCATTCCGATATTGCCGGGGATTAAAGATGTGCGTTCCTGTTCCCCTTTTGTTTGGTTTGTATTCGGTATGGTAATGAATCAATTGATTAGATGAATAATTTAGAAATATATCTCTATAGCCTGCCAGTATCAAACGTAGAATGCCCGGAGGCGCTTTCCGAATCGTATTTGTTCTTGTCTCTGAGGGATTCCATTTAGGTTAGTTTGTGTTTTGTTTGGAACGAAATGCAAGGAAATTCTGGATTTCTAAAAGCAGGAAGCTATGGTCTTTTCATGTTGTATTCTACATTGTTTCACAAGAATCGAGCATAATTATGTTAAACAAAATTATACTGTAATAATACAATACCTAATTGTATACGCTAGCTAAACGCTACGTTATTTTATGATAGCGATGTCACCTATCCAGCTAAAAGTGACTACTGTAACGTATAATATAAAATTGCATTATTACCTCAACGAACATCACTTGTAACAGTATAAAACACGGTAGAAGATAAATTGTTCAAGCGTAAAACTAATATCTGGAACGTTATAAACAATAATTTTCTCTTTGAATATTAAGGTGCAAGGAGCGGGGCACTAATAGGTTTGTTTGCTGCCAATACCAGCGTTGAAGAGCTAACGAGTCAGCCGTGCAAACTTCGTGCAGTTTTATTTGAAAAGCTTAATCGCGAATTGTTGACTTTGCTTTTTTTCATTTAGTTTGCAATGATTTTAACGTTTGAAAACTGACTGTCAGGTTATCTATTTTTCATCACAAAGTCTTTATTTTAGGAGTTCTGTTCTGTTATAAGCACTGTAAAATATTTCATATTCTATTTCTTTGTAGTACGTCGTCGTCAGTATAAAGTTTTTTTTTTGGCTGGGGCATAATTTAAAGTCTTCATAAATAAAAGCCTGGCACGGTTCATACCCATTGAAATAATTCTTAACTACGATGCTAAGAACATTGTTTTAAAGTTTACGCAGACAGACAAAACTTCTCGTATTACTTTGGAATTTCTTTATATGCCGAAAAATCCGCAGTGTCACTGTAGAGGGGAACAATAACCCGAGCCAAAAAGGAAGTACACTTGTTTTTCGTAGCACTGCTGTAGCCGCGTAGCAACGTAGCGAGCATTGTTATAGAGCTACGAGTCGTAGCACTTACATACGTCTACGGCCTTGGCCAAACACAGACACACTAACCCCCAGCTATAGTACAAATTCCGCTATTGAATGTTACTGCTTTTACTCTTACCACATTCAAGCTTTAAATGAAAAGGAAAAATACTTTTTACATATCTGAACAATTTTTATTCAATGTTTATTTGATTTTCATAAATTTGTTAACGTATATTTCGGGTAAAGCACTCGGAGTATTCGATTTCGAATAATAAATATTCATGCTTCCGTTAATCAACAACTATTTATAATACAATTTGGAATTTTCGGCATTTATAAAATAATTTACGCTGAAGCACATCTTAGCACGTGTAAAGTTTATTGTACCTTGGAAATAAAATATAAATTTATTCTCGTAGGAGACCTATTTAATATTAACATTATGATATTATTTTTCATTACACGCTGTCTCATGGCATCATTGTAATTACCTAGAAAGTAGGAGTAATTAAGTTATTTAGACAGTGTTATTAATTATGAAGTATATTGTCTGATATTTTAGGTTTACCCTAGACTTTTAATTACTTATAACAATACTGTAACGAATACTTAGTAATTATTTTAAATTATGCTGAGAGATTTTTCATTAAGTTTACCCCTTGAGATTCGTTTACATAAAGCAGATTACGCATTCGAAATTTGCTGTTTTTGCGGCATTTAGTAACAGTTGTTGTGATTAAAATATATTTATAATAATATAACAGGTAAAAGTCTGTCTGTGTGTCTGTTACAGTTTCACGGCTTATCCGTTGAAGCTACATTCATACAATTTACGATGAGAAATAATGGATATAGTAAAAGAGGAATGAAAGCTTTTTGTTATCATAAATCGAGTTTTCTATCCATTTTACAAGCGAGTGAAACTGATTTGAATAAACAGTACAAATAAAGCTTACAAGTTATTTTTGAGGTCACATGGTCGAGCCAATAACACTCGATCGCTTCTCCCTTTCCGAGACTATTACGTCGTTTATGGCGCACTAACGTGATTTTGACCGGCGTCGAAGGAACGATTAAGAAAAAAGCAGGGATGAGACCCGGATGATTCTTATGGTTTTATTATACCATGGACTGGGACGACTGTAGCTATTGTGGTCGCCTTGCTTCAGTACGACTGTAGGTAGCTATTGTGTTCGGTTACGGTCTTGCAAAAGTAAAAAATATTATTATTATATTTTATTTATTTACAAAATCACGTCTTTCTTACCAAAATAATTTTGCAGCACACCGTTTGCCTATAAAGCTCCACAATGTTACGAACGTTTGGCAGTATTTTGAGGGCATTAACATGATTAAAACGTTGTTACACGTTTAAAATATAGGATTCAGAGTGAAATTTACCTTCAACAGCTTTTAAGAAAAAGTGAACAAGTGCTTGCTATCAAACCACATGTGATGATTTTCTAGCTCGAAAAAGGTAAGCCTACTGGGTCGTGATTAAAGCTTATAAACTGGCATCCTAAAAAACTATACTTAAAAATGTATTAAACAAAACAAATATCACCTTACTTGAATCTAACTATCATTAATTACTTAAACACGCTCTATATTTTTACTTAAACACTGATTGAAACCAAAGCTAGATAAGCACTAGTTTCAAAGCACACCCATTACGCCGGAGCTTCTTAAATGAAATAACAACCGAAGGATCGATTGGAAGTCTTGTAGTAGAATGAAAAGATAAAAGCGACGGCTCCACAATCGGTTAAGTTGTACAAACCACTCTTGTTTCGTTTTATTCCCTTTTAAGTGTCTCTGAGTGTCTTTAAGAAACAAATTAGAAATAGTGTGCACTGTTTATAGAGTGAAGTTAAAAAGACAGTGAGTAGTGATAATGGTTTATGTAAAATATTCTTTGCCTCTCACTTAGTTTCGATGCTGATGTCGTCTATTATGTAGTTGAAAATAATTTGCAAAAAAAAACGTTATATTTTAAAGTGAATGTTATGTTTGAAGTGTATTGTATTTTGACCGTCTTGAAATTACATTTTGCAATGCAATGGAATACGAATTTAAAACGAAATTTTACTTCTTCATATTTGCGACTCAAACTTAAATCTCATTTCGCAAAATATATTCAACATTGTCAAGCTAAACTTGTGACAACTTCAAAATTCAAGTAATACTCTCGCCTTTGCACGTTCTCATTCACAAAACCGCTATACAACTGTGAGTCAAGTCGACCCGGCCTTATACAGTTGTTTCATTAAATATAGTTTGTACTTCACATACCCCACGCGTACACAATAGTTGAGGTTACGAATGAATTTACATATTGCATTCTAAACGCGATGCGACCGCAAATATTATGTATCTGAGCAAATATTTACACTAGTGATGTGACACACAGAGTTTTACTATGAGTATTCGAGTCGTGTTTGTTCGCTGTTCGACGCGTGTACTTGTTGTACGTTTTTGTGAAATGTTTTGTGCATTTCGATGAGTTGGATTGTGTAAAGAAACTTGATGTATCCATTTTTACATTATAATATGTTAATGTTTAACTGTTATTTAACAAGGCTCTGCTTTAAGGGTGCGTCCACATCTGGCGAATGTGCCGCGAATGTGCAGCTCGCGAGCCGTTTGCGAGCTGCGCGCGTACAATTTTGTTCGAGCGCCGCTCCTGCGCCGCCCGCGCGCAGTTCACGCGCAACCTAAGCGCCGTACGCGATCAGCGCGCGGGCGGCGCGCTAGCGGCTCGCGTCTTCCTTCCACCCGCGTCTCAATCCCCGCACCCCTAACTTACCCGCCAACGCCGTTGTCTCTTTTTTTTCCTTTTTATCAGTAATATAATAGCTAATGATGCAGCAATTATATTAAAAGCACTAGTGTCGTCCGACATCTTCGAAAGTACTGAGCCAGTAAATGGAACTGTAAGCGCGAGGATTGAGTACGCGCAGATCGCGCGCCGCGCGCACGCCTTTATACGAGCCTTGTATGAGTTGCGCTAAAGAGGCGCACCAAACTATTGCCGTGACTGCACGCGCGCAGTTCGCAAACGGCTTGCGAGCTGCACATTCGCGGCACGTTCGCCAGATGTGGACGCACCCTAACAGGAATTGACTTTAAACGAAAGTACTAGAATCGGATTGATTAAATAAACAAAGTGAAATATTAACATCGACTTAATATTTTTAATGTACAGAAAATAAAGTATGTGGTTTTAAATTATATTTCCAAACAAAAGTACGAACATTGGATTAAGGTGCTTTGCATGAAAAAAATACACTGCTAATCAAGTATTATTCAAGAAACTCGAAAAATGAGTCAGTAGGGTCGCTCGAGTAGAATGTCAGACATCCCTAATTCGCACAATGCAGGCATTATTAAAATATTAACAAGTATATAAAGCCGGTGTAATGTTCCGTCAGGGACACGAAAGGTCAGAGGTTGTAATATAAAGATATTTTATAAGGGTTGAACTTCGCTAATAGTTTAGGGGGAGGCGCGAACATGCGTTGAGTGGACATTTGGGGATATAGGGCGGTCAGTAAGTACCTACTTACGTATCGAGTATTTTATCTTTATATTCCAGCTTTTACTGAAATCTCATCCCTTGTGGGTGCCCAAAAAAAGGAATACAGCTTTTTTCGCTTATATAACATCAACGTACCTCTCATATGAAGCTAATATGTTAAATATTTCAGTGAATGCCTAATAGAAAGCTCCTATTAAGTAGTATGAGTGTAAATCATATTAATATGTCTAAGTTACATACATACTCATATATCCGCAATACCACTAAACTTCAAGACTACCTCAACCCAGAACTCGGTTTGCCCGCTCATACTTGAAATAGTTCCCAACCATTTCCACACTTAAATGGAATACCTAACTCTAAACCAAGCATGATAGTCAAATACTAGAGTGAAATTACAATACTTATTAAACGAAAACGCTCACCCAGCCACTGTGAAATTTCATTTGGACCAATTACTGTTCAGAATGTTTTAGCCAAATAGAGCTAGTGTTCCCATATTCATCGTATATTTACTCAAGACATTTGCTACCTAGGATTGTGGTAAAAGGCAATTACACGCATGGTGTTCCCGACGCTGAACTAAGATGGTCATAAATACTTAATAAGCCATTAATGTGTATTTATTGCTTCAGTAAGAAAATTTTATGAAAGGCACCAGAACTAATATAGATGTTATAAGTGATATTGCGATGTTATTGTAATGTTAATAGTAATCTAAAGGTAAATCGTTTTATTATTCCGCTATTGACCAACGATTTACTTGAACAACAAGCAAAGTCGTGTTCAATACTTTAACACTTTTAGGTGATCAGATATTGCAGCTTGTCTAATTAAAACTTATGACGTGGAATATATTTAACTAAACAATGAAGGTCGTCTCACAATTTACCTAAAACAAAAAAGGTATATAAAAACGGTCTTTGTAAATTTGACAACAAAGGTCACTTCGCAAAACTGAAATACAGCGCCCGTTAGCGATAGCGAAACTCGTTATAATATATCGTCCACCGTGCTTGGGATAAGCAAACAAAGAGTGTACATAAAGCCTAACATATAACGATTACAATAGTACCAAAAGTACCTATGAATTGCCAACATATTGCCTGTGAACGGGTAAATAAAAGAATTCACGGTTGAGTCCATTCTTTTGTGCGAATCACGGGGCAAGATAAACATTTCACCTCATATGTACCTTTTTCTCGTAGAATAGAAAGGGCATAGAAGCATAAAAATAAAAAAGACGAGAAAACATATTATAAGGGTCCGTTTAGGGTTCAAAATGTTACAGCTCTAGTCTAGAATATGCGGTGTTTTGCCTATCAACGCTAACGTTGGGGTCGCAAACCATTAGAACTTTTTGCTCGACAGCCTGCCGGCTATTTTGGCGTCAGCCGCCGGTGGTTACACAAGAACATGATCAATCACTTCTTACTGGTCATTTGAACGACCTAGCCGAATATGCAAACCCTTATTGTTTTGTTTAAGTAACTACATTTAGAAGCCGGTTTTTAAAATTGAGTCTGTTAAGTTTTACCTGAACTCCAAATATAGAATTAAGTTGGAATTGAAATTCATTTCACTATAAATACTAATTTATTCCAGAACGTATATTAACAAAATTTTATAACTTGTTGCTACACGTGTAGAATTGAGTACCAAGTTAAATAATATTTCGAGCAACAAATATCACGTACTTTTATCACAACGTCAAATAAAATACCGACCGTCTTACGTTCAAATTATAAGGGTCTTCCCTCCATTCTTCTTGTAAGACCACGTTAAATTGACACGTACTCTCTGAGCACTAGTTAACGAGTTTACTTTGCTACGTCTTTATAATGCAGGAAACTTATTCTCGAGAGCCTACATACTTTGGCTTTCTTTAACCCAAATAAAACTGTTGGAACATTATCAAGACTGTTTCGTTGCAAAGAATACTAAATATGAGAGTTACTTTACCTTTTATAGTGAATTACATTAGTTTCTTTGTTTATTGAATGCTTTTAAAGCCAAGTTGACTGTAGTTTGAATCAATATTACTTACGTTAAACTAATGGCCATGAATAATCTGATATTATATACCTCTGGGATTCTCTCTAACATGTCACAACCTTATCACGTTACTTAAAAGCTCTGATTGATATAAAAGGACCTTAAAACAGAATGGCGATATAATAAATTATTTAGGTGAATGAAATGCTCTATTCCACAGATTCATTGGATCATAAATAGTCGCCGTGTGAAGCACCCAGACTTCAAATAAAATTGTACTTAAAGCTTAAAATCGTTGTGACGTCGCCGCGTCGTATTAAAATCCAATGCTTTTCGAATTCATCCCAAAGGTTTTCATACTAGATTTACTGGCATCGTTAATGCTTATTTATAAGGATAAACGGATAACTGACTGACGCGGTGACGTGGCTTTATTCACGGTTCAGGACGTTCGTGTTTATGACATTGGCGCCTAATGTTTCGTCATGATACTGTTGCGAAACATGGTCTAGCGGTATGACAGATTTTGTCAACGGTTACGTATTCGTGTGTGAAACCGTAAAAAGGTCCATCTAATCTGTTTGACACTTATATATGTTTTTCATTATAGTAACTTTCGTCGTATTCCATATTTATAATCGTGAGACTTCATAAGGCTATTCATGTTTGCATATTTGTATGCTAACACATTTACTCAGACGACACTGGAACATTTGACAAATTCCGAAACAAAAATATCCAAGTAAATGCTCATATAGTATGGTACAGGCTTGTCGACCGGTCACTCCGGCTTTTGAGTCGAAGATGTCCATTCACAGGCTTTACCCGACTTTGCTTACCTCATCTAACATATTACTTTCATCCTACGTTATTAGCTCTTGTCTGCAATTCTCGTTTGAACTACTTATTGGACTGACGAAATGTCTGTCGTATCAGATTAGATATTCTCCCATCACATTTACAGTATCAGGTCGGCGAAACAAAAACTTATTACGTTTCCGTTATCTATAGGATTTAGTGCGACGATAGTACCTGCGGTCAGACAAATGCAATTGGCATTTCCTTAGAAAAAAATCTCGGCCTCTTATCGGTAATGGAATATCTGATAAAGGTGTAAAGCTTTCGTTTCTACTAGGTTTTATCAGTTTCCCTTTTCTTTTACTCGCAAAGTTTTGCTAGTGGTGCAAATTGTGTGTTTTTTCCGCCGATTTTAGTTAAGTTTTGGCGACACAGCTTATTCGTATTTAAAAATTTATGTCAGTGTTTTGCAGTCCGAGATTTTAATCAGAATTTTTAAAAATTTTGTGTTTTATCTCTAATTGAAGGTTCCACTATTTTTTTTACATTTATCTTGATCTCTCCCATTCATTAATTATTGATGAACAAGCTATCGTATTGTTGCAGTCACAATTCATGCAGTCACTAAAGATTTTTAAATCTACGCGTAATGCATAGTAATAAGTGATAGCAATTTTAGCTACTGCACTTTCGTGATCTAAATATTTAACGGACGTTCCACAGTGACCAGCTACTTCGCTAACTGGCCGAATATATACCAAGATGACCCGAGCACCCAACTGTGATGCAACGGAGATAGCTCTGCTCAACATCCGTATAATTGCGAAATATATTTCGTCAGATAATAACGAGATGCAAAAGTATAATAACATTTTAAAGGCTGTTTACTACACCAAAGGTAGTGAAGAAAACTAATTTAAAACGGGAAATTAATAAATAATAATTGCCACATATAGTATGTCAGTTATTACGAAAATACAAAGCAATAAATATACTTTACTAGACTTTTTAAGACCTGAAGTAGTAACGAAAACTAATTTACTTTAAACTTCCAGAATTGTGCTGGGTTTGATAATAAGACACGCATCACAAGCAAGTTAAAATTGTACAGCTTGTGGTATACATTTTGAGAATATCTTCAACCTAATCGGCTGGAATAATTTTAAATTTAGCGAGTTTACCGCACCGTGGGATAAAAATTTAAATGTTACAAATTATTTTACGTCTCCCTTTTGACGCGGGTCCTTGAAGCGTTGAGTATTTGCATTTCCAATACGCATTGGCTGTTCTCAGGGGTGTCTTCACGGAAAATAGCCCTGAGAGCGTTATACATTTCAGTGCTCATATATTAATTTTACCTTGATTTTCCTACAACTTTATAACTTTAAGTAAAGAGTACAATCCCTTAAAAGCTTTCCATTTAATGTTACATCGAAGTTACTCTTTAATCTCCACGAAAGTACACAGATAAGCCACCGTAATACTTGGCTGCATAATTAAATACCTCACTCTAGTATAAACCACTTCTAACTAGCATGTAACTTACGGATCTATCAGACAAGTTCGCTCGTCGCCGAATAAGCTAAAGTAGAGCCCTCTAACTAAATTATTAAACGCTAGTCTGTGAGACCTGTGAACCGATTTTAATTAAACCCACGACTGAACATTATCCGATGAATGGCCCGAGCAAAACTTTGTTCAAGGTACTCGTGGCAACTAAAATTGCCCCCGCACTTGCCTATTTAGTTGTCACCGCCAATTATGCGGTTATGTTTCTGTTGTTTCATAGTTGCTTCGCAATTCTAATTGGTTATATAGATTTGTAAACAACCTATAGAAGTGTAATACCAATATGCTCTAAATAATACTTTGTGGATCGTATTGACCACTTGTTATATAGAAATAACCTAAGGTCCTTTCCAACCTTGGTTACAACAATTTGCGACAATTTCCTTGAAAATCAGGTAAAAGTAAAAATCTCATATAAAATGTTTTCGTCCCTTTATCCATTTTGGCCATGTATTGATCTTTAGAATCCTTTCACTTGCCTGGATTCTTTTATAAAGGTCAGGTGTTCAATTTATTTTTACGTCATATAATGTGAATGGTAATTTGGGAAGAAAGAAAAATCGATGTAAAGTACGAAGTCGTAACCAAAGGGAGTTAAACCTGTTGGATTTTTACTTTACAACCTAGCATAAAGCCTTGGCGTGCACAATTGATCTATGTAGATTATATTGAATAATAATATTATCTGTAGTTCTTAAATAAAGCAACTGTATCAGACTGATCACCGTCAGCGGCATAAGCCTGCGGGTTTTGATGTGTTGACTTCAAAATTTTGTATTCCTCCGCTAGCGAACCTTGCCTACAAGGCTCTCCACTAAGTTGTCGAACTACAGTTCAGTATATTACAAATTAGGTCAGTACTGAGTTAAATTACGCGTGCGGTTTCTTCAGTCTGTGATGTTAGAATATTTGCTAGTGGTCGTGTGGCCACTCAGTAGGCGATCGATTTACGTGGTCACGGGTTGATTGGGAGCTGTTTACTGTAGAGCGCTTGGAGACTTCCAAACCCACGCCCACCTACACGTATTATACAAGAATTGTTTGTTTGGCCCTAAATAAACCTTGTTATTAGTTTTGTGTTTGTACATATAGATCTTGACTTTAATAACTTTGCTTTGTCTTATCTGGGCTATATCAGTGATGAAATAATAAATAATCTTCAATCAGGTTCGGAAACTTGTAACGTGATAAAAGCCTTTGTTATGTATTTATATATTTTTTGTACCTACATTTTTTGCAAATAATTTTTATGTCGTTCTATTCTATTCTACTTTCTAAATATTACCTTATAAGAAACATGAACGTGTTTATCACTTTTGAGATACATTTAATAACCTACTACTAACAAAACCTGTTATAAAATTCTTCATTGCTATCACTGACTGTCATATTTTACGTGTGACCTAACATTACCATACTAAAATGATAGTCAAAATCGATCAAACACAGAGTAACAAACGTACTTTGCTCACAAATTAACGCAACACGCACTCACTCAAGCACAATACGATCACAAAGGACAGAGGGGCGAACTAAGACACCTATTAGAATACTCAAGGCACTCGTGTTAGCGACGCGTTAGCTTGAGGACGAACATCGTGCTCGAATGTATATGTACATGTATGTATGTAGTCTACAATGTGTGGTTTACGATGCGTAGTGTAGCGTAGGCTTGTACATTCATTGTAGAGAGTATCGATGAAATGCTTTAAATGCATTTCACCTATTTTAGTAGCGTGATTCGACGCGGTGATGACAAGTGATAAGGAACCGTCCATTGATATGACTTTTTTCCTCTTAAATATTCGATAAACAGACATCGCTTTTATTAGAATGCTTCTTCTATTAGATTGTTTGCCGTTAGCATTATTATACGCCTCTATTACCACTATTCCGAATATATTTGTTGGTTATTTTTGCCACTGAAATAGTATTGCTACTAAGATAAACTTCTAGCAAAACGTAAAGAAACTTAAATTCAAAGCAGCTATTTCTACTAAATGTATTTTAATGTTATGTTAATAGCCTATAATTAAGGCCTGAACATTGTCTTCAAATAAAAGTTCTCATTCTTATTTCGTACCAATCGTCGTACCATTATATGTAGTACTAAAACAAAGTTCATTTAAGTTTAATTAACCTTAATTGCAGAGCACTGCTATTGGCAAGATGTTTGCCAAATTTCCAAGTTAATGTTCAGCAAAAATATGCAGAGAAAAGTTGTTTTCTTTGTTTGAGACTGATGAGTGCAACAGACTCATAATTAAGCAACACAAGTTATGTACAATATGAGACAGAAATGTATACAACCACCGCGTTCTAGTCTCAATGCTTTTTGTTCTTAGAGAAATGTTCATTATCTTTTATTGGATTTTGTCTGAGCTCTAAGATAAACACTGTTAATTAATATTAATATAACACGATTTAAATTCACAGTTAAATAAATTCTTATATCAAATCATAGTAACGACACCTTAAAATAAAGTCTACCCAGCAGTCATAAACAAACACATTCAACTTTCCGTAACTGGCTCACACACGACAGTATTAAAATTAATCTTAACTACCGGAACAGTATTAAAACATAAACACAATACTGCTTAGCATAAGTCCAGCCTGGTTCATTCGAGATAAAGTTAAGCAATAGGCAGACAATTGTAGTAAACGTGCGTCCATAATTAGTGGGGTCTGGGAAACGGGAATCAAAATTACAAAGGCTTTTGGTGCGAAGCTCGCATCCACGATGAGACCGCAAGGGTCGACACATATGGTGATTACGAATGAGTCTGTTCCACGAATGATGTCGCATTACCAAAGTAGCTACCTGAATTGTTCAGTAAATTGCAAACCGTGAATACTGGTTGGTTTGATATACAAGTTTAGTTTATATTTTGTCTGCTATCAACGTTATGCATGCTCTATAAATTTTAAGCTGCTCATCTAAATAACAGTGCCTGGAAATTTTGTGTAAACGTGCTTTTACTGAAGTAATTTCAAAATACTGATGGAAGAAGATTTAAATTTAAGCAGAAAATCTTTTTACATCGAATAGACTAATCCTAATCCCACTGTTAACAAATTAAATCTGTTCAGACGATATCGATTCTATGAGATGAGCTTTTTTTCTTCTCAAATCATTAAGTTCACTGTCCGCCCACTCGTTCTTGTCATATTGATTATCTCGCAGTCGAATAGACGAAAGAAATTCTAGTGTTCTTTGAGTCCAACGTAAACATCTATCCGAGGTATTGCAACGGACTGAACTCACGTCCAACAAATGGACAACAATGCCGGGCTGAACTCTCAAACTATTTTGATCTCGAAGGAAACTAATTCTTTGAAAATCTATTAACTTCGCCCTGGAAATTAAGTTTGAGACGACACAGTTCGCGTTGCAAGAAAAGGCAGAATTAAACTCTAGAAGATGTGAAAAACGCTATAATAATAGTAATTTTATTAACCTCTGCTAAAATTTGTTGTTCAACCTATCAGTTTTCGGTTTACAAATTAATTGGGAATATGGAAGACCACTTTCGTAAAAGTCTTTTATGCAGATGTTCGGGTCAATGTACCGTAGAATATCCAAGTTTATTTCAATTCTTTCGATAGACGTTAGGTTTAGTCAAGTATTTGAGACTCCACAGTTCCAATGTTCTTAAATCAAATGCATGTACAGTACAGAATATCTGTGAATCCATCCTCTCAAATATGTACCTTACACAGTCCAGACAAAATAAACAATATAATATATTTAATCAACTTTATGTTAATGTTTTTGAAAAAGATTACGAAATAATTTAATTTATATTAATAAAAGACATAAAATGATGTAGTAATACAAAAAAGAAATAATCTGTTACATTAAATACACTACCATATCAGTCTTTAGCTCGAAAACATAAGCCATAAACAAAGTTACAATAACACAACGTAGTGTCAAGATCGTTATTCTCATAATCGAATGGGCCACACAGGGCAAATAAACTGTTACCATAAAAAACGAAACATGAAAAACCACTCACACTATCACTTTCAATCGGAACTCTTGTTTCCAAACATAACAAAGTAAATACAAATCTATTATTCAACAAAAGTTTTGTTAATTTAATTCACTTTCTCTTTTTGCTAGTTCGCCACGTAGCTTCCAACTTTTAGTTCCGCCCACCTATACTTTGCCAGAGAACTGACTACGAGACGGACGGAATCCAAAGTATGCAAATTTTCCGTTTGTCAATTCGTCTCACGTGTTTTACAATTCTCCAATATTCGTCTGCATTTTACACGTATTCACAATTTTCGCCCTTGAGTCACCTCAAAGCTAACCTATTGTAAGCGTTACAAATATAAAAGCACATTAAATAAATCCTGGGTAGTCTTTATTACTGCAATAATTTTACCTCTTATTTCTTTATCTTCATTTTTTATGTAAAATGTACTGCATCTCAAAGTTATCGCCCTGATTAGGGCTAACGCATTTGTTAATATTAACGCAGTCCACCTTTTCGTTTAATAGATCGTTTGAAGTGTCAGAATAAATAATGCTACGCCAGTTTCGGCCCAGTCACGCCCTTGCGGATAAGCGTGCTTCGAATACTTGTTGCGATAACGTGTTTGCTTTTTCAGCCTTATTGAGGAAGTAGAAGTCTACGTGTTGCCGTTTTTCTTTATTGTGTCCGACGTTCCATTTATTTATTACTTCAAACATTGAACGGCATTTACCACCAGTATTTGGTATAATAAAAGCTGGCAGAACAATAACTCAACAATACTTGTTAATATCGATAGGATATAATAATATAATATTTTAGGTCGGTATTCAATCATACAACTTCGTCCTAACAGTGTCAATGTCAAACGATTTTCAATCTACTCCAATAAAGGGTGGGACTTGTGCAAATGTGTGTTTAACCTAAAAACTTTCGTAATAAAAATTACGCAGGCAAAGTTGACATGGTCCACTCGCCTTTATTTTGCATTTAAATCGAGTTGAGTGATAAATTTGGTGTGTAGTTAGACGGTCGAACGCCGGGGACTTTCCAACTAGCCGTTTGACAGATTAATCGATGATGAAACTTGGTGCATTTTTCGAACAGCACAGAAATCTAGTTTACTCTTGAAACTGATTTAAAGAACTTACTTAGTTCCTCGATCCTGAAAAATAACTGTGCTGTGTTGCCGCTAGTTTCTTTTTAGTTTCGAACTAAAATGATGTTCATGTTACCACTTTACCTCTGAAAGTTTTCTTGGAAAATTTATGTTTGTACTTTTTTGAACGAAACAACATATTTCTAAACGAGTCTCGAAGCAGTATATATTTTCCGGTTCAGAAAGTTTCAAGTTACGCGTTGTAAAGGGCAAACAAACAATGCTTATGTGTGTAAACTTAGTAACTTGCGTTTTATTCATATCAAACAGAAATGGATTCTTAACTAGCGATGTACAAAAAAGAAAACCAAAATAGAATTACCATTGGAATCAAAATAAGGTAAAGAAATATGTTTAATTTCACGCTACGGAGAGTCAGCAACAATAAACCTCTGATTTTACCTTTGTCTTTATGTTGTCGCAATACATGTATAAACATTTATTTTTATTTTAACAAAACTACTGGGGGGACCTTTTCTCATTTACTGGTTTCATTAATTAAATTTACCCGGCGTGTCCCCACCGTCATATCTTACCCCCGACAAAGGACTGACTACATTATCATGTAAATTTTTACTACATATTTGCGAGAATCTTGAAATTTTATCTTTGTTATATTTTCAATTGTAATTCTATTATCCTTTTGGTATTTCGCTTTGTAAATGAAATTGTCCGCGATTGTGCCTTATTAAATAAATACCATTGGATATTATCAAAAGACTCCGCAAGCTATCTGTAGATGGCTGTGTTGGGAAATAAATGAGGAAAATATTTGGGACAAGCTTTAATTTCCGCGTTCGTTAGATGCATACCATGCAAAGAGTCGACAAATTAAATTGAACTCTCCTATTTGTACCGCAACAGGAGATTTAAACATTTTATGTTGGTCACGGGAATTTAATTTATTTACGTACTTGTTGTAAAGGATCTTTATGTGATAATAAATACTTAATTAACTCTTTGTTTGCTATCGTATTTTTTTATAATTTTATAATATTAACGAGAGTAAGTAAGTTTGTCTGAAATCCTCATCAGATCGAATTTCATAAAGGCTTGTCAAAAAATCTAATTGGATTTAGTTTTTTATGCCTTGCCCAGACTTTTCGATTGGCATTTCAATATCCAAATCATTTGCTGTATTTGTGTAACGTTATTAAAATTGTCGTCACAATTTCTTGGAATATTTTGTTAAATATATAGAAATAAATAGGTTTTATCAATCAAAGAGATTTTAAGTTTCAATAGTCACTATGGTCCACATAATCCTTTGAAAACTGATTTTTACGGTCAGCGCAGTCCAAATAAGAGTTTGATCAAACATAGCCCGTACATTTCAATCAATTGGAACGTCACTCACTCGCTTTCGTAATAAATTCGTGTTGAAAACGAATGAACGCTTTGATTGACAATGTAACTTATATTTCTCTTTTATTGGTATTTGAGTGGAGATATTGTCCGAACTTACGTAATTAATCAATCTGCTTGACGTTCGGAATTTATGTATCAATATCTTGCAATAAAACAAGAAAAAATGTTTAAATAATTGCCAAACTGCGAAAAGGAATAGACCAACATTATGGAAGCGTGGCCAGTTGTTGGAATTGTGCATATATCATTGAATTCCTCCGAAGATTAATGTGCAAACTAATTCGTAAGCCTTTACCACCAAAATTCGCCAGCAATTTCTGACGTTGTATTGCAGAATTTGTAGCAACACAAAGTTGTTAAAGGAAATAAATCAAACAGAATGCTGGAAAAAATCGCTACACAATAACGGTCGTCAAACGTTACAATTTCTAAACACAGGTCGAATTGACGTGGGTCCTTACGGGACTATACCTCTTTTCTTATATTGGTCGACAAAACTGCCGAATAGTTATTTCTTTACTTCAATTCGTTTTGTGACTTTTTCCTTCACATTGATTTAAATATATTTATATGAGATTTTGCTTTCAAATAAAAGGTCTTACATGACTAATGCCCGGTTTCTGAGGCACTTTAAGCGGTAGTTTATGTATTCAAACTGTCACTCTTAAATGAGCTTAAAGGCTATTGAGTAGATAAGCTACCGCTAAATGTACCTCAGAAACCGGGGGCAAATAATTTCACATGCGAATGTTCAGTCTAGCGCCTACAATTGACTTTTACTCGGTGAGGCTTTTAAGGAACAATCGTGTGGATTAGCCTGTGCTCCGACCGCACCAAGAATGCTAATGGTTTGCTATTTACGACCTTTCTTGGTGTGCTTACATGGATTACTCGGTCGTGTGGCGCGTTTCTATCTTTCTCCTCTATTTGTGAACGGACTGGCTTAGCTTGGATTTTGTACTGGTTTGTAGTGTTGCGTCCAGCTTGTCATTTTTATAGACTACCAAATGTAATACATAAAGTTAGCATTTAGTTGCTTTATAGCGAGATGTTAGCAATACTTAGTATTTTTTTTTACTTAACGCAACCCCAGAACAATAGACCAATCGAACAAATGCAATCTAAAATCCTCCCGTATTAAAATTCATCCTTTATCACCTCTAGCGACTAATTAAAACCATAAATACTCACACACGTAAATGCACGTTTTATCCATCCAATAAATTCTACTTAATAAGATCACACCTTGTTCTTGCAACGCACCCCTATAAATTTCCATGTTAAAGATTTCTATTATGTGGGACTGATTTTAGAAATAATTTTACACTGTCAACTAATTTGTTTGTACGTCTCTTTGTTTAGGATTGTGTTTAATAAACGCTTGAGTTGAAATTGGTCAGTCCCCTGTTGGCAAACGCCCGTCCTTTGGTGACAAAATACGGGCGAGGGTGCTGCCTGCCTGCGAGCCTGTCTACATTTTTTTATGAAAAGTGCAAACAGATAAGTTGTCAGTGGAAATTATTGGTGTTGCCAGAATATAATGAGAGACAAAATAAAAACTAATGGGTAGACGTAGGACTTTATGGTACAGTAATGGCACGTTATTATTATTAGAGAAATAAATGCCGATAAAACATAGTACGACTCAGTAGTATGAATATTTAGCGGTAGAAAAACGTACAATACGTTTTTCTACCTATAAAATATTCGTAACATAGATAGTCAGCAAAGTTTAGATATTAAACTGGCTTAATCAAAATAAACTGCTGTCTTCCTGACCACAAAGTTACAAGACCATCTATTCAAATATGACCTAGACCTGCCGAAGTTTTAATAGATTCTGGAAACATGACTTTCGTTCCAAGTACCCGGAGACTTTCATGACATTATTCTACTTATATTTGCGGTATGCTCGTGTCAGAGGCAATATTAGCCGAATTTGAATAATTCATGCGCGCGTTTTCTTTCTGATGACAGCGCAATACCTAACCAGAAACTATATTACGTATGACGATTGCCTAATATAACGTTGCTGAAAAGCACTCCATTTTATTTCGGCCACATTACTACTTTATATACGCACAACCATATTTTATTTATAACACCGAAGTAGCTACGAATAAAACGCTATAAATTCTGAAGTGGCTTTTCAAGCGACGAAAAAAAGCGCTTGGAATTTCAAGAGTACTAGAACGAATTTATTTATGTGACCTATATAGCTGAGAATACTGGGATATAATATTAATCTAACAAAAATAGGAATTCTCCTATCATTTACCTATTAATATTTTTCAATTTCAACACTACCTTTGCTTCTTTTACATAAAGTTACTTTTTTTAGTACCGCTCTGAAAAAAACACGTCATACTTAACTCTCTCGTGCACTAATTTAATAAAGGGAGAGCTAATTAGCTTAATTACGTCGCCGTCATAACACATGTTGATTACAATAGAGAACCAAAGAAATGTACACAATAACGCTGATGCGATAAATAATTTAATTTGCCGCGGAAATTATGTACTCGACTCGCTTTAATTAAACCGCGCTTTTATTTATCTATCTTTTAATAAAGCCTTTGATGGAATGAGTCAGATTTTTAAATTATTTTGTATTGTTTTTAGATGTGTTTTATAACGTGGAAACGTTTATTTAACAAGCTGTAATAATTTAAATATGTATCGGGAATAAAACCTTAGGTTTAGGCAATTATAATTTCATTTCAATTCAAACATTAATCGTATCTTCGTTTATATTTCCACCAAGTTGCATAAAGTACTACAAATCGAATGTTCATTGATGCGAATGACTCGCCCCATCAGGAGTCCATCAGAGCGAATATTTAATTCTTCGCTTGCGTTACGTTCTTTCACAATCAACTTTTTCTTTTTCTTTTCATTTTTATTTATCACTTTTAGATTAATATGCAAAAACCAAATTTCTGGAAAGACAATTTTAGTTTTGGCTTGTCATGGAAAAGTTGTTCAACCGAATATAATATTCTGAAGTCTGCATAATTTATACTCCGTCTTCTGACTACGTAAAAATTGTCTCTAAAAGAAACTGGAGTTTTAAAGCGAGCATATCCTACTTTATATCTTATGCTTATCACTTATTGCATCTTAAGAGATATTGAATGAAAAATTTAACGGATCAACCGCTCCTCGGAGAGAACTATCGTTTTCCAATACTATAAAATTTGAACAAACTTTGGGCCGCCACGCCTCGCTCATTCAGCTAAATCTTTTGTTCTTCTGTTGGTTCAATCGCACATTCCGCTAAACTTAATTTGAAAAGTGCCACCTCTTAATAGCTTCCTGTTTCTCGCCCGCTCTTTATTATGATTAAGTTTTGTGGACGCAATATCTTCCATCCACTATTTGGAAAGTTTTTTAATTGAATTAGTTATTTATGGGTCCGCTCCTATATTACATAATAATAAAGTAACAATTATAACGGCTATTTGTATTATAACAAATGTACATTTGATATTATTGTTATAGAAAATTGTACTAAAGAAAACAGTCCCTCAAAATTTAAAATAATAATTCGACTTTTCATACCCTTAACATTTCACCAACAATCCTAACCTTTGTAAATTAATATACGAATGGGAACATGTACTTTATAAAATCGAAACACGTTTCGTTGGAACTCAATTAAGGGCCCTTGCGTAGTTGTGCCGCGTCATTAATTACTGTTCCTGTTATTGTCATGTTGCTCTCGTGTAATGTGCCACGTATGCGTCACGCCTAACTAAATCAACGTATTTACTTACCATTGTAAAAGCCTGTCTCACTGTTGACTTATTGTGTTACGAAATCAAATGTGTTTTCCATTTAGATGGATCTTTGTAGTTATTTTAGCAATGTTGTCTATTTATAGATGTGAGTTCAACATTCTGAGTTATCGGCTGAGTAATCTATCAACGTAAAGACCTAACCACTGGACACATCTGTCAACGCAAAGCCGCAACGGATTGGCTTATCGTGTTGAAATTCAGGACGTAGGCATCTCTAGTGACGCGAGGTCGACGAACTAAAGAAACACGGGAAACTATATCTAAAAATAGTTTGCAAATAACTTAGTTAGCCTGCGGTTGAGAGGAAAACTTCTCATTTCGTGGACCTAATAGATAAAATGCGATACCAAACACAAAGGTGGATTGTGGTTTCGCAGTATTAAACGTATATTATAAACCTTCACGATACTACGAAACACGATTAAACCAACCGCCGACCTCTTACAAAGGGCCTTCACAAGATCAAATATTGCAGGTGACCTCTTTGACGCTGCCAACAGATTTTACGACCTGACAAATCATACAGCTCCCTGAATGAAATACTTTCAATAATGAAATTCCTCTAGGCGCCCCATTTTGTTAGGCAGCTTGGCGCGTTGCCACTCCCGTCAGTTTTGGCCCAGAATCCAGTTCCCTAGGAAATTAAACTGCAAAAACGGACTTGTCAGAAATGTATAGCGGCTACTTGTATCAAGTGCTGAAGTGTCTATAGGGTTAGCCAAGTGGCATCCGTAATAAACGATGGACTACTTCCAACTGTGAAATATAAAATGTTTTGTTCTATTCCCGATTGCTTAAAAATTTAATGAAAATATAATATTTTTTTACATATTACAAAAATCGGCAGGAACGCCTAAAGAACATTCAAATAACTACCTATGGGTTCTTAAGTGTGATAAAGATGATTAGATTTAATTTCCTGTAAGTCTTTTACGTCTCACTTTTTTTCCAGTTCAACAGTTCTTCTACTCCAAAATAGTTATTAAACATTAGAAAGTTATAAACATCTGTATACATTCAATTAGCTGTGAATAATTTAATTTTCATTCTAACAAAATTCGGAGTGTCGCGGTAATATAGCGAACCAATAAGAGTCGCAGGTGCGATTCAGCCAACAGGCTTCGAACGTAATTATTTCCGAAAGGTATTTATTTTACATAATGATGATTACCGCAATATCGTTCCGATTCCAATGTTATTAAATTGGAAACCTAAGTTATGTTTGACTACATTTTGGGCAAATAAAACTTGGATTTTTATGCATTGTAAGTACCTACTGTCCCTTACTATTATAGTCTAAAATGTATATTTTTGTTGTAAAATAAAGCAATATCATTTTCATTTTTTTATCATATAAGCTCAGTGTCAGTTAGGCTTTTATATTTTATCAATCTCGTTCCCAGTGAATTCTCATAAGCCTGCTATTATCAAGACATTATTCAGGTTTCACGCAAACAGCCGCGATGAAACCAGACATTGACTGATGTGTGGTACATCTTCGCTAAAAATATATAATAAAATGTTCGACTAAGCCCGTTCGTTTAATATCAGCACTTTAATTACGGTTAGCGCATTCGATGCTTATTATTTCGTGGTGAACTCATTATGAGTTCACATTGTACATAGAATTAACACGCGCCAGTGTTATTAGGTCTATTATCTGTTAATGATATATTCAAAATTAAATGCAGATTATTCGGGGATTTATAAGTTTTCAGCGTAAACTTGTTTATTTTACTTTTATGGAACAAATTATATATTAAAGCGTTGAATATTTTAAGAAAATTAAAGTAAATGTAATTACATAACAAAAATTTAAATAAAACATGCTTAATCAAATTGTCTACTTAGAGGTTTTTTCCCTTTGATTCTCACTTCCCCATCAGACTCAATTCCATTTTGTTCTCAGTTTAATTGGCTTCGCTAAACAAAGTAATGGAGTTGCCGAAATGGATTTGCATTGGTTTGGAAAAAAGAAGGGAATACCGCTCCTGTGCTAACATTCCCAGGTTTCGATTGGAATTTTAAAACATTTTAAGCTCGCATATTTACCCTCAGTGTTCTATAAATAAATTCAAATCAATCTGAAAATTTTTGAACAAAATTTAAATTTTGCCGATCAAATACAATTTCCTGCTTTGTTTATAATTTGTAAAACATTTACGTCAGGACTGAACAAATAAGATTTTGAAACAATTTATTTAAGCTGGTATTTTTTTCTGACAGTGATAAAGAAGGACACACAAGACAAGTTTGATTATTGAATCAAGCTTTACTTATCGAATAATCCCGTGCAAAATCTGTCGGGTATAATTCCATGTCAATATTTGGCATTTCTTTCGCAATATATCGTTGGCTTTCAAATCGGCGCGTCTATTGTGGGCCAAGTTAAACACGCACCACTTCACATTTTGGCGCGAAGCTGTTACGTCGATAGTTTTGGGTGCAATGCGGCTGCCAGATTGGGAGTGTTTCTTTTTTTTTCAATACACTGCATTCTTCGTGAAATGTAGAAATGTTATTCGGAGTTTTGCGATTTAGCAAAATTGATCGGTTGATTCTAGTGTAATGAATTTCATCTGTTTCGTAAATAAACTAAGTAGTTTATTAGAAATTCGACGCTTTGTCGTATAGTAATTTTAAATATAATCCACCATTTATTATTTTATTTCGTCCAACATCTTTTCTGATTTAAGTGCTTACATAACGGTTGTAGTAAAGTGTATTAATACCAAACTATTGTTTGATGATTAGCTGTTTTTTTGTCTAGTAGCTGATAGTGTCTTTAATTACATCGTATAAGATCACATTAATTGCGATTTTAAGAGTTTTGTATCATCTATAAATATAATGTCTAAGCACATGAACAGCGCAAAAGTACACAATAATATGACTACTTTTGAAAATACCCTTCATATTTTGTTTAAAAACGTTGTGAAACTTTTCAAGAATGTTCAACTTGCTCAACTCGCAGCTTATTTATCAAGGAGTTGATAATTAACTTTGTATTTCATTTGTTTCTAGTAAGTAAAAGAAATTCCATTTAAACTTCAGCTATTGGCTGTAAGTGCGAACTCAAAAGGGAGATAGAGAGAATATCTGAAATTTTATTATGAACTGACAATCTTTTTATTATTCTATACGATATAGTTAAATATTCGCAGAGTGGCTTATGAAAGATATGAAGTATAATCCAAACATTGGCAATTTTGTAGGAGCAGTAGTAATCTTTAATGCATTTGCCTTACAACACACTACATATAAAATATTTCTGCATTCCGATCTTACATTTTTTTAACCCTTTCTAGCACGTTTCTTTAAAACTCTTATGAGAGTATATAAAAATTTATGCTCGACCTGCAGAGAAATCTTTTCATGCATAAATGTAAGTCTAAACTTTTCAATCTTATATAAAAGAAAACCCTTTTAGCTACGCCATTCTCAAGTCTATTTATCATACAAAAATGTGGTGTTGCAAAATTTAAGAAAACACAAAATACTTATCATTTTGTTGACAACGTCATATTTCAACTTTTTGCGACACAGCGAAAGAGTAAACATCCTTTTTACTCAGTGCCTAAACACCTACCAGAGATTCCCTGCATTCAGCAGTTTATTCTTAATCCTTGTAATAAACGTTGAACTTTCTCAAAACTTCTTATAATCTATGTACCTCTTTACAAACAGCGCTATTGTATCCTTAAGCTACATGCGGTTCGTTATTTGTAAAACGAGTTCCGTTACAACTTTCAAACTTCTCAGCTTTCAAATTATTCCGATTTCATAGAAATTTGCAATAACTACCCCAACTTTGTATTTTGTTATCAAAAGAGACTTCAATTACAAAATTGTTTCAACGAAACTCAACCATCGTGTCTGACCTCTCATTATATTTCTATGTGTACTAAAACTCGCCTCACAATGGCCACCACGCTTTCAGTTTCCAACTAGTAACAAGTTTATAAAATAACTTTCTACTTCCTTCTAATATTCCCGACGCTCTATATTCTGTTCACATTCAGCCGGTATGCCAAACCTTACCATTGAAAGTCGATTCGATTACTCCACAATACGAACACGAAAATTCTTGACATACTTATTTATATTCACGACAACTCATAGTTCTTCGGAGGTGTTCGTGCGACAAATAGAAATGTGAGGTCCTTTCATCCGAGGCGTGACACCCTCGTCTCAAAGCCGCTTTTGACTATAAAATACTTCTTATTGTGCTTACGTTTTACTTTAGTATAAATCTGAGGATGTCAGCCTTTGTGATTTACTCAGTCGAGCGTAAAAGCAAGTGTTGCGACTGTCGCCATAACTAAGAGGAAGTTTCATTTTTGATCCTTTACTTTACTTGTTGAGAGCTACGAATAAATATACAGACTTCATTTTGATTGATATTTCACCCAAACATTCTTTACATTATTACGAGCAACGTCAAAGAAAACCGTCTGAAAAATATTCGTTATACTCATATTACACAGTGCTGGCTGCAAATGTAAGTGCGCCTTTCATAGCTTACGTTATGTTAAGATATTTTCCTGAAAGAGATGAATGTTCCGATCTTAGGTTTGAGTTTACCTTGCAGCAGCAAAACGGGCGGTTGCTGCTTTTATATAAATCGATCTTTCGAAAGTGCTGTTTGAAATTGGAAAATAGTTTGAAAATTGGCTCCGAACTCGGTTTCAATTTAGGCTTTAATGAAAATAAATGAAAGCATTTCTGCCAACAAATCGATGCCAATGCCCACAAAGTACTCAGAAACATTTTGCTCTATTTACGTGGCAACGCAAATAGACTTTGCAACCGGACCTAACAGTTCGTTGAAAAGCTCTCTTTTTGATTCTCTTTATTACTTCCGATGTCATGTGACCGCGATGCTTCATTTTGGAATGGCCCAGGTATAAAAGAGAACAAACTGCTCGTACGTTCAGGTACCCGTTCAACTGCCTTTTTTATTTAAACGTAATCTCACAAAGCGTATGTTACGTGAGTTCTTTTCATGCGACATTTAGTCTGCTAAGAAATTAAACCTAAAAACGATCTGGGATTTGACATAATTATACTATTGAAAGCGAAACATAGTGTTACCTAATTTATAATTATAATTGATCGAGACTTTGAAGTACTATATTTAACACATTCGTTCCTTGTTATGTAGTTATGATTATTTACTACAACTTCGTTGTTATGAAGCCTTTTGATTAAATTTCTGAGATTAACTACATTTCACGTCAAAACCAAAATTAACATAGAACCACAAGACCAAGGATTGTTGTCGCTACACGCTTAGAACGTTGCTATAAATCGATTATGCTAATGTATCACACCAAAGACTTGATTGTATTGTACGCTAATCCTCAACTGAAATAATTACACGTGTATTTATATGGAAATCATATAAGGACCACGTTGAAAATGAACTTAATTAGAACTACGCAGCCTAATCAATTGTATGCACAGAAGTATGAGAGCGAACATGGTAATGTAACCTGACTTAACCTGATTAGCCCGCACCTGAAACTTGTATTTTAATAAGAAAAACAGTTATAAATTAAATGGTGTCCAATTCAATAAAACTCCATTATACTAACATGCTGAGCATAGTATTAGATCAACAATAATTCCGCGTATATTTCCAAACTATTAAATTTACGCCTCGCCAGCTCCATTGAGCATTTTACTCGGAATCGAAAACAAACTGAAAGCTTTTATTGTTTCTAACTTTACTGACTAGGATCGTGCATTGATTTATTTTAATTTCACGGTTCGAATACAGAAAGATGTGTGTAGCGGCGCATCGTGTACACAACGGGAACACTCGACAGAAATGTCACGAGTTTTATGTGACTCGAATATTGTATGAGAACGGGAAGCTTGTAAGATGTCTCCACCGATTCAGAACATCTCGATTGTAGAATTTTTGAGGTCGAAATATTCACAACTTAGCGATACAATAATTCAGTTGTGAGACCACTTTATAGCATTTTATTCAATTGTTTTAAACATTTTGAACTTTATTCTATTTTCTTATATTACCAAGTAGAATGGATGTATTAAAACCGAATATTTTATTACTTTTATGGAAAATAATCTATCAAAGAAAAATAATACCAAAATTGTAACCTACATTTTTATATTCACAAGAGTACGCCCTTCAATCCCTCTCCCATTTTCAATGTTTGACGATACAATTATTCTTTATTGAAGATTTCATTATACGAAAGCAAAGAAATGAAATGTATTTGGCAATCAAATATTACGCGAAATTCATAAACAAGGAGGAAAATAGCTCGCACGCGATCCTCATATTTGAAATACCCTCGCTCCAATAACCTTGTCCCTTATTCGTCTTAAAAATACCAAATTCCATACTCTAAACGTTATATCCGTAAAATGAGGAGGCCCATGACGCGTATAAAGGTTTCATAAGGAAAAGAAACGTGCATACTTCGGCAATGGTAACTCCTGACAGTTGTTGATATGGGATTGAAAGTTAGTAAGCATGACATTCGCGGAAATTGGATGCTCGTAAATATCTAACCCTTCATCGCCTATTAAATAGCAGTACATTTACTTATAGAAAAAGCCGGACACAAAGGACGTGTGATGTAACAAGTTATGAACAATTTTTTGAAGAAAAAAGGGAGATTTGAGGTCTTCTTTAGGCGTCCGATTCAAAAGTTTCAGCAAAGTGGATTGAATAAATGTATATCTAAGCATCGTATTGAGTAACTTTTACTTCTTAGAGTCTGTTAAAAATAGGATAAATCAAAAGACACCCGAGTTTGTAATTTGTCTTGGAACTTTTCAATGTAATTTATTCCTCCAATTAATCTTTTAAGTAACAGCTCTAGACCACGTTGCTGTTTTTCAATAAAAGGTGTTAAAGTTGGACAGTTCACCAATATTGCCGTAGACTTTATTATTACTTATTCAGATTTCTTCGCAAAGTTTTTATCCCAATAATAATTCAATTATAAATCTCTTTTTACTGGCTTTGTACTAATTGAAGCATCGAACACTCGCATATTTTGTTAAATTGCAGCATATTTAAAGATTCGCCGCCCCTTTCCTCTTTATTACTTACAAAAATTGATTATTTTATATAAGCTCTCGTAAAACTCCGCCAGTGATATATTGCAAACATTAAAAGCTACTTCCCTGTTATTTATCGATCACATATTTCGTCCCTCGGCTTAATTAATACTTTTATTCATCCGTCATGTTTTTGTTACAGGTAATTCAGACGAACAACAAAGAAGTGTCAGAATATGATAGAATTCGTAAGTAAAATATGAAGTAAATACGTTTTTTTTTTCAAGATATTCATTGGATATGAAGAGGCTTTTGAAAAGCGACCTTTTGTCATAAAACATGGTTTTTATAGCCACCTAGACTCTTATTCAGAAAATAAGGCTCAGACTTAGGATCAAAAAATGTAAAAGAAAATACTAAGTAAAAAAATTAGTTTGCAACAAACACGCGCAAGATGCTGGAAGACTCACGTTTGCGTTCAAATGAATAATATCAGTTCATTTGTATTGGACTTACAAGAAAGGTATTAGTGGTGATTTATGTGTTTCGGTATTGTCGATGGTGAATCGATCGCTCTTTGGGAAACTCCCTTCATTATCTCGGCTTGAGTGTACAACCGCGGTCTTTATATAACTTGTTGTATAAATCTAGTTTGCCAATTTCTATTGAAATATTATTCATCACAAATTAGCAACACGTAACTTACGTAAATCGTGGCTTAAACTTTCGTACTTTGACCTCGGCTAGGTCAATACCAGGCTTTTAAATTTATCTTTCGCTTAGGCATATTAAAATTAAGTCATTTAAGAGTAATAGACTTAATTTTGAATATTATAATGAAGGTACAGTTTATACGAATTGCTAATTTATGTACCGCGGTATAAAAATCTTGTCCTTTTTTTAATAGGCATAAAATAATTACTGCTATTGTCAAACAAATATCGCGGGTGTTTAATTGTGTGATTATAAATAAAAATGAGATAATATTTTGTAGTTTTTATATATTTTATAGTTTCACACAGATTACACAGTTCACACAGTTTACAGTAGAAACGAATGAATTGTCTGCTAGTAGCTGCTGGCTATGAAAGTATTGCATCTGAATAAAAAAATCTCTCCATTGCTTTTGTATTTTCCACTCTCAAGTTCTCTCTGTTGAACATAATACCACGATTAATCTATATCGTTTTAAATTGAAATTCAAGGATTCATTTCGGGTAGCTTTTGCGGTGGCTGCTCGAAAATTTTGTGGTAAAGAAACAACGACGCTAGAGATAAGCCATTATAATATTAATTATTTACGAGGTCTAAAGGATTATTGTATTATTCCGACTGATAAGAATCACATAACTTTAAATGCTAAATGCCCAGTAAATTAAAACAATATGAATCGGTAATTTCATTTGATCTTCGTTTGAATACAAATATCTTAATAGTAAATACACCGTCCACGTATTTCCTGACTTCATCATATTATTTATTGTGAATAACACGATAAAATTACACTGCCTATTTTCCTGTTACACCAATATGTGATGGCGTCATTTTAGGGGAATGAGGTTTATGCAGTATTCATACAAAGTACGCAGGTACACTTTTATTACACATTTATGCTCTTTATTTTCCGAGATTCCATTTCTGGCATAACAAACGCGAGACACTGAAAACGTGCACTAATTACATAATAACACCAGCTTCCATTTAAACACAATTTCATTACTTTAAATCGTGTTTTAAGAAGTTGTACGTCAAATCAAAAATAACTTCGAAACTCATCGTGAGCGTAACACATTTTATCTGAAACCGAATTTGTTATATTACTTTAACGTGTAAGTGAAAGTTGGGAACAAACGTGATATCACGGTAGCGGAATGTCGAAGTACCCTTCACGTACCAAACACTCAAATTACATTGTTGCCAACATGAGTTTTTAAGGCCTCGTTATATAAGGATTTTTTTCCATGCTTGTGGCTCTAAGAAGGTTTCGAGATGAGCTCATATTGCTATTAATGTTATTACGATATCACCTGACGTAATATCAAACAGAAAAAAATATTGTGTTACTCTGTTCTAACATACTGATTCTCATCGTGTTTTATGTTTTATTACTTAAAAAAGGCTTGTAATAATTTATGCCCCACTATTTAAAACTCGGTAATTTTAATAAAACATCGTTGAAATATGTATTCTAGAGATTATTTCTTATATTACCATGTTAACGGTAGACTTGTCTGCAGTACAACTACCCTGAAAATTTAAATATTCAAAGAGACACGGATTTGCTTTTGAAAACTTTAACAACAGTTTTTAAAAGCGATTTCATGTTTTCGAATCTTTTTTGTTTCAAAGTAATAAATCATGTATATCCATAGTTATCGTATTTTTCGTTTAACAAAGAGCAATTAGAGATTACAAACAAAACTCATTAAGATCTATATAAATTTCATGTTAAAGTTACTTGACCATTCCTTTTGGCTTTATCGCTTCTTTCAAAACTAGATGACTGTAAAAGTAAAAAATGTTGCCGCAAGACCGACATTAAAACTCTACAAAGTAATGGGCGAACGGAAAAGGAACGTTGTCCAAGATTAAGTGACGGAAATCTAGATTTTTATATAGAACGTCTTTTATCTCCACCTTGGTTACAGTATTGTGAAGTTACAGATGGAACAGATAAGCTCAGAAATGAAAAGCGGTATTTCTTTGAGAATTGCCACAGCGACCTGAATTCTAGAATATTCTACCTCTCAAAAATAATTTCCTAGGTAATTCTCATTACGAAATGAATCGTAACTTTAACATTTCTCTCAACGGTAGGCATTCGTCGAAAAATCTCAGCTCACCCTAAGACATTTGCCGTACAATATACATAAACACCATTAAATTACACTTCCCTAAAGAGAAAATTCCAGACTCACGATGCTTATTACCGTCTAAGAACACCATCATACCCGTCTACATAATATTACACGGGATTACAAGCTCTGCGGGATTACTCTGGAAGTAATTACTTGGACAGTTGGCCCGGTTGGCGCGGACACGGCGGGCTTCGCACCAGAAATTAGTTAAAATTAAGGACAGGAGGGGAACAAAAATGTTTGGTGGCGAGTACACGGTAGCATGGATGTGACGCTTTTCGCTTCGCTGTTTAGTTTCGTGTTCATTTACGCTTTGTTTACTGACGCTTTTCCTGCTTTTGTCACCAAAGGCTTTTTTATTTTTTTGTTCACTCACTTTTCTGACCGTGTTGCAGGTACAATCAGTAAATGAGGGCGTGGAATATTTGTATAAGTATATGTATACTATCGCATTGTTTGTATAATAGGTATTTGGCCAAATCAGCCTAATCCATAATCTCAATCGATTATATTCTCTTGCTCATGCTGCTTCTACAAGTCACATACTGATCTAATCAACTTCCACGCTGCGGTTCGTTACACGAATAGCATAATATTTTATCTCACATTTCCCGCCAGAATGGCTTATTATTCAAAGCCAGTCCTTTCCCGTGTCAATATCAGTAATTAACTGAAAGTAACGCGCACCACTCCCGACATGTCCAAAGTTTCTCGCGAGCTGAGAGATTTGATTAGCTGGACGAAAGGCCCGGCAGAATTCGATTAAGCGAAGCGATGTCGCCTAAAGTTCTGGCCTTCATAAATCGGTTACCCACTGGAACAGTTGGTCGCTGAATTCTGAGAATTCATAAAAACTTCTTCTTACAATGTCCTCTAGTACTACACTGACATCTACGTCCAACTGCTTCGATGTTAATTCCGACCTCTACAATGACTTCCTATTTTGGAGAACGTCGAAACTTTGAAAGCATTTAGCTCCCAAGCTCCGTTTGTACAGGCTCGTCAAAAACTTTATGAAAAGGTATTAATGGTGTGGCCTTTACGGCACTACGGATGTTCGTGTATTAAAAGTTTTGATGAAATTACAAAAGTGGCTCGTAGCTCTCTGTTTAAATGTGTTTGCAGTTCGTAAAACATTAGACTTTGATGCATGATGTGAAATTATTTAGTTAAGAGAGAGCAAAACGTGATTCTCAGAAATACTCTTTCTACTCATTTTTCTGAGATAATATTTGATGCGAGTTTAATGACGATTGTTCTCCGAGAAAATGTAACGAAATTTTCCTGTAGTAGCGTTCCAGTTCATGGAAGTGAAGAACATTTCTCGTTTGTCCCACATTAAACTCAGCTAAATAGTTACCTTTGGGATTCGTGGGTGGGGCAAACAGTTGCTCACGACCCTACACAGTTAAGCTGAAGTTAAAAGTAATCCTGGCAGTATCATCAATGGCATCTAAAGGTAATCTCAACCGTGTTACTACTTTCCTTCTGTTCGTATCATACGGAATAACTTATTCACCCAGATCAATAAATATGAACGGGTCACGAATAGTCACGCTAAAGCAAGAAATATTTCAAAGTTATCACAAATTGTATTGTAACGTATGCATCACATGAAACATATCATACTAAAACTATTATCCTTTCTTCCATCTGTCAAACTTCAAAGATATATTCATATTTTTTCAAGTATACGTTTAATATTATATGCACGAATGGGACTGGCATCCGTAAATCTATTTTCTTCCGGCGTGTCCTTCCATCGATAATGCGAAGGTATATTCAGAGGTTTTATTTCCATCAAAACTTTCCGATCGTTTCCGTGGCGAAACCTTCACTTTCTTAGATTTATCGTTGGAAAATTGGATTGTTATGAATTTGGTGGAAGACATATTTGCCAAGTCGATTGGAGAAGTTCAAAACTGTCCTAAGGATATTAAATTGCTTTGCAACAAAAACAAAATTATTTTCTCAAAATGGGTTTCATAAACACTTGTGCATCAGCCAACATTTTAGAATGCGAAACACACAACACAATCCGTGGGGACTGATTGTCACCTTGTTTTTGTTTAAAAAACACGCGTAATTTTATGCAACGTATAATTATTTTTATTATATTAAAAACGTGCTCAAAAAGTGTACCATATTTAGACTGTTCTGTTTTTAATTCTGTTAACAAATAAACAAAAGCAACATTTTTGTATTGCTTCGTTGTATTTGCTAGTCTTAATAACTTTTTTATGCCTAATCTTACTTAACTATTGTTGGGTAAAGATCTCCCTCAAACTAACCACTGCAACTACTTATTGCTACTATATATCTAACTTATATACAAATACATGTTTTGATAAAATATTATGCATAAATAATGACACAGTATTCGTCGGTTTTAGTGAAAGCGCGAAACATTTGTCGTCGTATTTGGCAAATGTCAACCGTAAATATTATGTATGTTCTAGCACTAAGTTCGAATACGTCAACGACTTGACGGGCCCATATGCAGTGCATTACCGAAAATGCACAAGGCGACGTGCTTTCCACTGTGAGTAGAAACAATCGGTACTGCTTACAACTCCTAAAACTATATTTGAAATGAAATTAGTAGCAGATTCTTTAATATATAGTTTCGTAATATACTTAAAAACTGTCATGACTTATTAACATAGAATATTGCAATGTAATAGTATAGCGAGTCAACATTGCGATATAATTATCTTAATATTTTCAACGCATTTATCTTATTCCCGCTTTTCATGAATGATTTCAGCATTAAACTTTGTATGATAATAATTTAATATATAAACATTTTTGATGAATCGTTTTGCGTTAATATTGAGCAATTATGTTTTACAATTTAACAAATTTTAATCCAAGTTCAGGTGTAAAATGAAGAAAACCTCTTTTCAAAAATATTTGTCTCATTCCTTTTAATTTTACACCGCGTTCAATGTTATCTGGCTATTTAAGACATTTTTCAGCTTTCATGTTCCCTCAGAGAATAGGGTTTTAACGTTTCGAATGTCCTGAAGTGTCGTAAAAATAAACCGTTATACAATACATAAAAGTAGTTTATTTTTTATAGTAGCACCGGCGTAAAACTTATAAACATTGAATTTTATGTTAAGTTAAAGTTTTCTTTATTTTTTCACCTTGAATGATAAATGAAAAATAGAGGCGAAGGTAAATATCGTTGAAATGTAATTAGCTTAAATAAATTTAGTTAATAAAGTAAGAAACACTTACATGTATTTTTGCTTTGATTACAATTTTACACTAGTATTATATTTGAGCACGGGCTTATTGCAATAATATATCAATAAAATACATGTAAGTCAACATGTATCCTTCAAATTACAGACATTATGTATTATTATAAACATTTATCATTAGAATTACATTTATATTGTTTATACAACTTCAAAATATTCTCGATATTCACAAAAGAATACGAAGATATATCCGTTTTCACTGGATTAACGGCGATTTATTCCAATCTCTTCACTACGTACTGGCATACAATATTTCATCTGTCTTTGTAGGGAAAATATCGAGACAGCTATTTCATTAGTCAATATCCCTTTTTTTCGATAAGAACCTAATCTCACGTTGAAGAAAAGAATATCCAGTACGATATTCGAATACGATGGTATTTATGTATCGAATTATTGTGATACATGTTTTATTTAGAACAAATAGGTATACTGTTGCATTATATTTCACACACACAGACACATTTCCAAGCGAATTAAAATTAGGTAAACAGATTTCATTAATAAAAATCTCTAATTTCTTTGCTGTAATATTGGACTTGCTGTTTATAGCAGACAGCTCCTTTTAGTTCCCAGTTACTATCAGTACATGGACTTTGTACTTCAAACTTTCCAACAACTTGCAGCAGGCAACTGTTTGAGTTTACTCTCGTTCAGTTTCTAGAAACATCAATGAATTTTACTGATGAAAGGTTTAATTAAATTGCATCTTATGAATGACATAACTTCAATGCTACTTCTATTTATATCAACAGCCTTTGACCTGCTATTCAAATGTCAGTGTTAAGGTCGATCGATGGTTTTATTAGTTACACGTTACTACACCGCACACACACAAACTAAAACACACATACTCGGCCTTACTACGGTAATACACAAGTCGGAAAGCCGTTATGCATCGCTGATCGCTCTACGGTATCTTGCATCCCTCTTTATAGCCCACTTTGACATAAGTGTGCCATAAAATTATGCGGATCAAACTTTTTCTTTCAGAGATATGAAGTTTGCTGCAATAAAATATGTTTGGACAGACAAAAACGCACATTTTCCTCGTCTGCAGATGATAAGCTAGGAACATATTTCATGTCTTTCTAAGCTAACTTTTAGTTAGCTTTGCTATACGTCAAACTTTTGATCCAAAGAGAGATTATAACAAATTATATTGAGCTCCGATTCCATGCTTAATGTGCTATTCAGGCCACATTCAAACGTTTGACATTTCAAAATCCCAATCACTGATTCAATAGATTAACTTCTATACAGTCTGAACGTCAACAGATAAAATAGGACATTCAATTGGAGCTGTTAAATAGAAATATATTTCTAGCATTTAGATCGCAGTATGATACTAACGTAACATTTTTTTTAAAGTACTATGTTAATTCAACTATGCATAGTATATTTAAACATAATTTGGATAACACTACTTTGGTCTACAACATTCTTTGCGAGTCGCAATCTCTTAATACATTTGTCAGCACCCACTCCATCTGAGATAGAAAATACAATCTCCTACGCTATTTGGTTTCGAATAGTTCGTTGACTTGTAAATACCATCAGACAGCGCAAGCACAATGTTATCTATGTACGCAATGTACAGCCTAGCAACATATTCAGGATTTCGTCAATCTTCATTGTCCTCTGTCAATCGCACAAGTTCCACTGAATCGTGCTTTCGGATATGTTATTTCTTTTCTGCTTACATTTATAGTTATATTTAGTGTATAACTGTAATCTTTACTACCTTTCTATTGAAGAAACTTTACCGACTTCTATTCAAAAGTAGTACGTTGTTACCTTAGAGATATATCTTGTAAATAAGACTAACTTTTTCTCAATACTATCGCTTCGATTCTCAATAAATTGCTTCGTTCAGAATCGATCATTCCGCCGTATACGAATGCCGATGTTAAGATGTTGAAACCCCTTTCTATTTTTCAACGCTGTCAGTTTCAAGTGGTTTATTTTTCAAGGGGGAAACTCAATTATTCTTCAGTGCACAGTGAGAAATACTTATCACTGACATCTCGTGTTCTACGAGGAAACAAAGCGCTGGAGTGTCGTCTATCAACACACTTTTCAATTGCTTCAACTCTAACAGTATAATACAGTTTGAGAAACATTTTACATGCATTTTATTCCCAGCTCGCATTAGTTTAAGTAGCTATCGTTATATAAAGAGTTTAACCGTCTGTTAAATCAAACAACATTTTATCTTCTATTTGTGATAATAATGTCGCAAAAACTCAGCACATTTCCAACATGTTTATTTACGAAATCTTGTCAATATTTTCACCTCACGTAATATCGTATGCCAATGGCCCATAAACACTTTGGCCGATAGATAAATGGCACTTAGATAAGAGCAAACGGCTCTTACGTTGCATTCCATCGTTAAATACGCGCCCTATCAATTGTTATTTAACATGTTTTCCATCTGTTATGGCCCTGACATTTTGGGTTTCTATATCAATAGCACATTTGGTTTGCTTTGAGTATATAAAAAAACAATGTTCATATATTTGAAAAGACCTTCGGTATCAAGATAACTACAAGTTTATTAAAGAAATCCTTAATATATTTTTAATAAGTATTTTTAACGAATATATAAAGAAAACATAATTTTATGGCAACGAAATATGCTTAAAATCATGACGCAGTTCAACCTTCATTCCGTTAAGCCGAACTACGCACTTCTATTTCAAAAGGTTTCATGACAAGCTCGATAACGATTTCATATTACACATATTACGGCATTTTATTACATTGAAAGGGATCTATTCGACCTTCCGATTTACAAATTCACCTAGGCAAACGGTTTGACGGCCCGGCCACTATTTCCTATTGTACCGTGAACATTTTATCTTGCTTCTTTACTTTCTAGATAGTCCTGTTATCTGAAAAAGGCGTTACTTTTTCCAAAATGTAAAGGTAATTTCTATGTTTTTCAGATTTTAACGTTACTCTTTACCAAAGGGTAAAAGGGGACCCTATTACTAAAACATCGCTGTCTATTTGTCACTACGCTGTTTTTCATGAACCTTGATAGTCACACAGTTGAAATGTTCACAGATACTTAATGTATTTCTGTTGCCGCTATAACAACAAATTCTGAAGAACAATAAAATATATATTAATATGAGCAGCACGGAACCCTGTGATTACGAGTTCAATTCGCACATGGCTGGTTTTTATAAAATAATAAGTGTATTAATGAAACATTGTAAGAATGGCGAAACCTTGAAGACAATGTTATCGGATAAATTGTTTCAGTCAGCTTTCAGTTCTGGGTACGGACATTTCTTAGAGCCAAAAAGTATTTTCATTACATTTCTGTCTACTGAAAGTCTTGAAACCAGAATTCGTAGGCTTTATTGCGATTCTTTCTATATTACATAAGTATTCGTTTTTCAGTTAAACTCACAAAGTTGGCCTATAATATTTTCCAGCTATTCTAATCTCGGTATTTCTTTTTGTATAAAGAATTTTATATAAGTTTTTATAAATAAAATAGGCCAGGTAGAAATTATACAACTTAGTCCTTATAACAGTGATATTACATAAGGACCTGTTTAATAATTGAAATAGAAAAAAGAAAATGAGACAGGACTTTATCTAAATGAACACTACTTACCTTGCTAAGTATCTGTAGTAATATTTGTATAGCCTCAAGGACTTTTTTCATTCTTTTCTTTTCAGAAATATAAGTGCTTCGGTTACTTTTACCATTAGTTTTATAAAATTAAACTTGAATACTTACTTACTTACATCTAAATTGATTAAACAATCATATGACCAAGTAAACTACGTCAAGAATATGCTAAAAGCTTCATAGTAATGTAAAAAAATAAAAACTCTCTAATTGAATTTTGCGAAAATATACACATATACCTTTGTCAAACCCTTAACCGTATATAAAACCTAATTCTATTTATACAGCTTCCCATTTCAGATAATACGATACTAGAACAATAAGTAATACTAACGACCCATTTCATCCGACTCTTATACGTAAGATAAATAAGCGGTCATATTTTTATTCCATAACTAGGCCAGCGCGCTTTGTTTTTTACAATTCCATTCCCGTTAAACACGAACCGTATATACCAGACGATACATTATTCTTTGCACGTAAATCATTGTGTGTAACTGTGTACCTATTGAGAATCTCGATCTATCCCGACCCCCCGATAACTGACGTCACTCACAGTATTGTGTCGTGTGTCAAAGGAGTCCCTCGTACACACGGACAATAATTTAATAGCGTCTCATTCAATCTCTCCTGATATTGTCTGTATGTAGGTCAGTTTAGCTAGTTTGACATGTATTCACCGCGCGTATTTTGCGGTGGCCCACCGTTTGTTAGTGTCGACTCGACGTTCGGATCGAGTTTTCGACACCCCTTTGTACTTGATGCATGAATGAAAGCGCTCGTTTTTCTTTCTATTTTGTGGGCGGAATAGCGACTGTTAGTTTTTTTAAGCAAGGGTTGACGGAGGCGTAGTTGTTTTTAGAATTACAATGCTGGTGTCTAGTTATATACATGTAAATTTAACCCTAACTGCTGAAATAATAGTATTTTTTTTGTGACATAAATTATCGGATGATATTCAATGAATCGCTAAGTAATAGAATTTTAAAATGCTCTTCGTATTTTTATTATGTGCATTACGGTGAAGCTCTTAAACTATTACGTTTTAATTCTGCTCGTGTACCTTTTATTCAATTACCTAGCAAAGTAGTGCTTCGCAGTACTTTGAATTAATTCTATACATTTCCAACTCATCACAAAGTCCTAGAAGTAAACTGGCAACTCGTCCGATACTTCGAGCACAGCTATCGGGACCGTTCGATTTATATTATGAAGTCCACGCCCACACCTCTGCGCGCGTTTCTTAACAAAATAAAAGAGAATTTGATCAGAGCGTAATATTCACTTGGATATATAGTTTAATATTTTAGTACTACGATATTAAATGTTAAGTACGCACATCTTCTGAAAGCTAAAATTCCGTGTATGAATTTTTAAACCAAGGACACGAGCCCGGTAATATCTGAAGTTTGTTCTCTCTTCAACTTTTTCACCTAACTAAATTATACCGTCCTTTGTGTACATGACCTAATTAAAGTTTCCCTTAGACTAATTTTCTGGTAAATTATTAAAACTTAACAAAACTTCATAATTAAAATTCTCGAGGGTCGTCTTAAGCACGAAATCTTTTCGCCGATCTTTCACAACCTTCTTTTCCTAAGAAAACGTGCAAACAGACTTATTTATTCCCGGCTTTTGTAAGGTGCCGAGCAAAACAAATTATTTTCTATTACGAGACGCTCTTAATTCCGCGATTAAATTTCAAATAATTAATTTTAAGGATAAAATTCTCTGAATCATTTAACTGAGGATATTTTCTGAAACCCCGGAGATGGTCTCAAGTGAGCAGATAACATTCCAATATAGTGAGGAAAACAAGACGAAGAAATTGGCAGTATATTCTTCATTTACGAATGTATTTATCTCTAACACTTCCCCTTTGGGATAAGAGGGGTTGGCGTAACACAACTATAAGTAACATACGGAAAAGTGTAACTACGCACATACATCCTACCACTTAATAATACATTACACTAGTTTTTGTACTACGAGGGATACTCGTATCATGCGTTGCGATATAATTTGGTTGTAGTTTGCCCAGAGTTATACATTTAATTTCGCAAATCACTAAGAAAGAGAGCTTCTTTCTCTCAAGTCAATAACTTAACCAGCTCCATAATCGTTATTGAAAGTGATTGTCTGCCGCTACTTGACCTAGAAAAGGTAAAAATGAAGATTGCGAAAAATTTCATTGAACCGAATCAAAATCTCTTTAGAATTTCACCGAGTCTACTTCTAGAAAGACGCATCGCAAATATTAGTCGCACCTTTTAAAATATCAAGCCAAATGCCAAAAAGCATTTTCGTTTTCCTAACTCGGCGAAATTGCTTGAGTTGATTCAGTGTATGCGGATGTAATAGCTTACAATCTCTAAACTCTTGTAGCTTTACTAACATTAATGTAATTCAATTCAAATTGCATTGTCTTCTAAAACGATCTTCTCATATTATCAATCATGATCAATCTATAAAACGTGTATACGTTTTTATGAAGCAACTACACTTATTCTAAGTTTTAAGCGATTTCCTCTGCAGCTAATTATAAAAAATACAAAATTCGACCGACATAAGATTTATTTCGCAATTTGCCGCATGGTTTCATTTCCTTTCCATGGAAGCGAATAACATCATCAAAGTAAGACACTCTCAATCTTATCATAAGAAGCTTCACTCTCACAGCACTGCAGTGTTCTAAGCAATAAATCTCCAGCATAACGCTATTAGTCACGTCATATTCTGATGTTGCCGAAAGCTCTCCCTCGCTGAACAAATGAACCGTTTAGGAAGATAGAATATCTAGAAGCGATAGGTGTAACTGGGCGTGAAACAAAGGATCGTTCTATCGTTTCTGGGATAGGCTACCTGAATTCAGGAGACTTGGATCGAAATGTGTATTGAAGTTTGAATATTTTAGCACATACACTATTGGAATCAGAACACGTTTGGAAATGAACTTGATATATGTATGTTGTTACCAAGATGGTTTTGGGAGAATGAAGAAAACGTTCATTCCTCGTGTAAAGCTTACTTAGGTTTATACTAAAAGTTATTGATTCCTTTTATACAGAAGTTGCTCGGATGCCATTATGAATTAATAAAAGCCAGCCTCTCATTTATTAGTTTCGAAATAAGCCCGATTAGTAACTCCTCATTAATAACTTTGAACAAAGTTAGATTAATGTTAAATAACGCTATTATTTCTTGTGTTAGTATTATATTTAAACTTTGTCTTTGATTCTTATAGTAAGTTGGTATACTAATTAATAAGAAATAGTCATATCTAGCAAATAACAACCGCTCAGTTGAAGAGAAACATTGAACCATTTACATTTTACAAAGAACGGGAGGGTGCGTAATTGATAGCCTCGAAGAGTCAACGATTAAGGCCTCTGTTTAAATTCATTTGCTGCAAAAAACGAGGCGGGTTTCACCGAACGCAACGAAGTCTCTGTGGGGCGCCTTTCCTTCGTGCGACTTATGAACGCTAAAGGTGAAATTTAAAAGAAAAGTGTTCCTGCAGCGACAAGATTACTTAAAAATGCCAATCTTTTCAAGCAATTTCTCGGCGGCCAATTTCTTTGATTCGCTCATTTAAGCAAGCGATAATAAAGAGAGAAGTTCTTCGCTGAAATCTCGTTAAATATGCGTGCAACGTTTTGGTTACAGGCTTTTTGTATTATATTCTAAGCTTATTATTATTGCCAAAGTTGTACACATTTCTTATCGTTATCTTAACCCACAGCTGAGATTATTATTGAAACTATTACCATAAAACTAAAGCATTTCCCTAATCAAGACGTTTCCTTTGCTTGCCAAAGAATAAATCTGTTCAACCCTGTTACACAGACTATTATGTACCACAATCGGAGCAAACAACTAAGTAACGATCAAACTTAAACATCTCACTCACGAACTAAGCCCGAAACTTTTATTTGTATAGATAGTGTATTTATATATAGAACCGATAAATTAATACTGTCTTGTAAGATACATTGTAGTGGACTGACCACAGACACTTTCCCACAGCTGTTCGGTGTTGCCACGGTTAGGAAAATATTTCCCTTGACGCGATAGTTTTGTTAAGAATGTTTCTGGGGAAATACAAACACATTCTTGTTTCGTAACTATTTGCCTATTTGCACTATTTTCAGATATAAAACAGTGTTTTATGTTTTAGTTTTTACTTTATTTAAACGACCTAAATTTAAGACCAACAAAACCTCAACTGGTAAGTATAAAAAACGTCTAAAACAGAGATTAATTCTTAACTTTCTACACAAAAGTTGCTATAAAAAATTAGCATTTCATAAAACAAAATGAGGGATACTCGACTTTAGTACTAATTACCCAAGCCCCTGTTTCATAAATCTTGCTTAGTGCTCACAACATTCACTAATTAACCAACATCACATGTCATGTATGCTACAATTCAAGTATTACTTAATTGAGACACATTAACACTTACAAGTTTTAAACTTGAGCGTTCCTGTATTCTATTGTATAATAGATATGAACACCTGGTTCCTAAAATCACTATTTGTTATTGAAGTAACAAAAATCATGGTATAATTCTCACGCTGGCAATACCAATGGAGTCCATCTGGAACAAATTGCGCGAATGGTTTACGATTGTAATGGAATCTCTTGACCTTTCGTATTTAGTGGGCTTTGGAACTAAGAGCGGCCTCTCGAGTGTATTTCAACAACAGGATAAGAGTAACCGAAGGTATTGTTATTGGAATGCTGAAAATGAGTATACATTTAAGCTACTAAGAACATAATATCAGGAGTGGATCGGAAATTGCTGATACTTAGGTTGTTAGAATTCCAAGTCGATTCTCAAGACATTAAAATAAACCATTCCATTTCAGCCTCTCATAAATATCTCCGGCTTTTTGTGAAAGTAGCATCCTGGAAGTACTTATTCTAATGGCTGTATTGTTCCCTTTTTCGATGAAAACGACTATGTACCACTATTGTCTACATGCGAATCGATTCCTGCCTTTGAAAATGAGATTTCAGTGTTTTTTCTTTCTTAATGTGATAAACATTTCATAAGTGATCTGTAAATGCGCTCTGAGAATATTAAAACTGGCTTGGCAATTAAAATTGTTATAAAATTGAATTATATCTGCTTAAGATGTAGTTGTGCTAATGAATACTTATTATCATGGCTCTATGCGATCGCAAATTCCATTCTTAATGTAAGAGGAAAAGATGTTGACATAAAGGAAGCAAGCTCGAGTAACCAAATGAATACATTTTATATCTAGGACGTGCCATGAAAAAACAAACCATAATCAAGAACCTACTTTACTCCTATGGCTATAACGAATATTTGCTCTCGAATATCCGTATTTTCCCTCCGTCGGTCCGACCTTGATAGATTAAATTCGATACATTAAGCTTTTCTGGCAAGGGTGCCAACTGCCAAATGTCGGTGGGCCGCAACTCGATAATAAATATTGCCGGACAAGCGCCACGTGTAGTCAAGTGTTTTGTGGCCGTTGTGTTTTCGTCACCGTCGCAGAGCTAAAAACAAGCAATAAATAGCTTTCTTATTACCTTTATTGCCAACATAATTTTCCGCTAACTCACCCCATCTGCGGGGTTCCAAATTGAGTACAAGTTCAAGTGGCAAGCGTTGAGCGGCGGCTCTTTTTTTAAGATAAAATTTGTTTTATGACGCAAAAGGTTTTGAAGATAAAGTTAGGGTAAATTAGCTTCTTTATCTGAACATTATTTTTGTTAAATATATTCAGTACCTATTCTCTTTTAATTTTAGCAAAGTGTATCTAATATTGAATCCGTACAGCTCAATAAAATCGAAATGTAAATTGAGGTTAAAGGTCGGTTGTAAAACGTTCTTATTTCAACACCTATAAATCCACCTTTGTTGCTAAATCTGTGTTTATTACAGTTGTTCAAAGACAATACAGCTTTGAGAAATCTAGGTCACATTCGGTATAAAATAGACACCGATTTTCTAGTACAAACCTCGATCTTTACAAAATTCTTATTTTCCATCTCAACACCCATATTGGCGCCGTCCCAAAAAAGGTCTTGAAAAATTCAATCTCGAGGTTAAAAAACGAGGCGTTAAATTTGTTTGAGCCTTGCAATAAAATTAGATTAATCTACATGATTCATAACATCCTGTTTCCCGTTGCGTAGGCAGAAATCACTGAACTTTAAATCTATGATCCTTTTGGTTTTTTCATATTTCCCTTTTCATTTGAGTTCAGTGAAGATACGAGTGCAAAAACTTCACAAATCAGTATATTTAAACCGCTATTTTAATAATGCGAACACAATTCAATCATGGTTATCTTTGGGAAGTTTTATAACTAGCTTAAGAACCACATAGCTGTCAATTTAAATTAAAACATTTCAGGCATCTTAGTCGTTAATAACTGCAGCTTTCAACAGCGACATAGTTTGAAACAGTCGAAACTTTCTCACTTAGCTCATCAATTACGTCCTCTTCGAACAAAAGCAGTTTGTGGATTGCTAGTTTCTTTGTTTCTGTCAACTGTTAGCCCTCCTATATTTTGTGGCCGTTTTATCCTATTTATGGGCTATTTGTCACGACGAGTTCTCCATTGTGGATTACCTACGATGAAGTGGACCATTTACTTAATTCAAAAGACTTTACCTTTTCAACACCGATTTACGAGTGTTTGTATGGTTACTCTTTCGCGTATAAAAATATTTTAAATGTTTTAAGCGTGACGTACGATTTTAATATAAAGGCTTCATGTGACTACTTTTTCTTCTTTGTCTTTGCTGTAGTACTTTCCAAAATGTTTTGCTGTAATGCTAAAAACCTCAAACTTTTCAAGTTTATGGTTCTATTTTTATTTAACTTTTTTACAGTTGCTTTCATGAATAAATCCTCTCAAAGTTTTCAAGTTCCAAGAATGATCTAAAGGAATCTAGCTCGTTTATCCCCGTACCGCCCTTAAAACATCTATTTAGTTTAGTGTTTTTGCGGAATTCAACCCTAATAAAGTTAGACCATAAAAAGCACCTTTTGCAGAAAAATGTACGGCGATTAAAACATTAATTGCTTTCGTTCCAAACTTTGTAATTACTATGGCTATCTTAGACGCAAAGGGGAGACTTAAGTGTCTTTTGTAAAGCACTTAATAAGAGCTCGTTTGAAACACATATGAGAACGTGTTCTCTTGATTGAATCGAAGATCAACGCGCGAGTCGAGCAAGTCTCAACAACTCGTCGATGGGTAGAAATTGCGGGTACGTGATCGAGAGCCTGCTTCGATACTAGAAGACTCGATGGTGCAATTCGGAACGAATCGAGAGCGATTTTGCCACGCTTTACCCTAGTCGATTTTACATTTTTATTTACCTTCGGGAAATAACCGCGTAATAAAATGTCAATCCCGACCTGTTAGGCCGTGGCCCAATTTAGATTTTGATCTCTTTTGAGTTGTAGTTACATGTTTTGGTAACAATTACAGTTTATGAGGAAAAATCTGAAATGGTTGGTCGATCTCATATTTATGGCGTTTTTTTTTAAGAAAGCACATCATCCCTTTGTTACAAATAATCGTATACCGATCTGTAAAAAAATATGATACACGTCGCCTTTGATACATCGAAAGTTCATGAACAATTTTTCGCAAATTTGTTCTTTGGCTAAAAATATTATATTTGCCTTATCCTATCTTCGGATATAATTTGTATCGATATTAAACTTCCGAAAGTAGATAACGCTTGATGTATCACAATAGAGTAGTGGCCATCCATCATCATGTCGAAAATGGCTTTGTTTAGCATACAATGTCCACGGAAGGGCCTTATTTTTCTCTTCACGATAACGAGTAAGATTCCTTGAGATAAAATAGTCATTTATCTTTTTCTTTTCTTTTTAAAATACGACGGTAATTGCCGTTCTCGGAAGTAGTTGACGCGCTGGGCTACGAAGGGGTCCGCTCTTTTGTTTCAACCATTGTTGTTATGTATTTAGTACCGCTGTGGTCGTATTAATTAATTTACTTTGTTTGCCTCGTCTAGGGTTTAATGAAATCCGTAAATGATGTGTTTATTTTTGGTGTTTATTTGTTGAATTATTTTATATGTAATCTGAGTCGTAATTTGTAGATTCATATGTTTACCGTAATCATTAAATAATTTCAGTACTTAATTGCTTAAATAATCTATGATACCGTTCCACAAACTTTTATACTGAGATAACAACCTAACTGTACTAAGAATCAATATATTTTTATGTTCCGAAAGAAGTCGTAACAAAATACGAAGAACTAAAAATATTGAGTTGAAAGCTACTAAACGTTAGCAGGTACTTATCTAACTCGCCAGCAGTAAACTTCATACGACATAATCCAGATTTATTTAACAATCCGTTTCCAATAACGTTACAGAGTTGGTACAAAAGCATGCACTCCACGTATTACAGACAGCCATTGTACAGGTTTTCAGCTTGTATTTGTTGTGGCTTCGCGTACAGACGGCACAAATGAAGGCTGCATTGTGCGCCTTGTATGAGAGGCAATCTGCACTAAACATTACTCAGAACATAGTACCAACGAGTATGATCCGCGCCGACTACGATGGCTTTTCAATAAACTTACCGAGTATTATAAAATACAAAAGATATGATAAAATATGAAATGGGAGAAATAAACAAACGATCAGATATATTCAATAGCCGCTTTTATTCTTTATTGGTATATTTCATAGCTATTGCAATAGCTTTAAAAGATATCATGTATTTAAGTATCATTAGAAAAATGGATAACAATCAAATCTGACTTAAGTTTTTTGCATTAAATCATAAGATATGTTTGCAGAACCTTCCCTTCGTCTATGTTATAAGGCGATTGTTTTCATCAGAAATCCCAAGAAATTGGCGTTTCTATATCTAATCTAAGCTAAGGATTAAGTCAGTCTAGTCAATAACAAGCTTAATTCCTACCTGGATGTTAGACATAATGCAAAGCTAAGTCCCAAATCCAAGGTAAGCACGACTGAATTCTAGGAACATTATGAAATTGTTTTAGTAGAGAAACAACACAGAATTCTTAGGAAAAGCTATTAAAGATTTTCGTTTATTATGATTGTTATATTAGCTTATTTAAAATTTAATTTCACCTGAATATATCGAAAAGATATGTGTATCTAAAACTTTTAGGTATTTGCACCCGGTATGTCGGGATAAACAAAGCTAAACAGTTATTTATTTTATTGAGAAGAAATTAGAGGTACATCTGATAGTTGTTACTTTCAATCAACGTATAGTTTTCTTAACACCAGATTTGTTCTTAGTGCGGTATATTGTTGATTATTTTCTTTTATCTCTTCATCTTTTTTAAAATGTGCCGTCCCTTTTATGCATTCCGTATAGACCTTGTTTGCAGTACATGAAAGTGTACCATCACCGAAAATGTTCTTTAACCTGAATCATCTTAAACCGCGGGATAAGGGCCAATGTGTGTTCCTCAATATCAAAGAAAGCTAAACCATTCAATTTTAACGCCATCATCGTTCAAACGCTCCCTCATTTTCCAATAGCTATTTGATCGTTCGATCGTCGTACTGGGATCACACTTGGGGTTTCTAATCACCTATACACGTAAGTATGTGGTGATAAAAGAGACAATGAAGGAGGCGGCGCGAGTCACATTGAATACACATTTTGTACAAAAAGCGCACTCAATTTACCCCGCGGCCCGCAAATTGTTTGACGAGTAAAGACCGGAATTTCCTCCTAGTCTTTGCGTTTTATGATTTTGGGTGACTTTTTCTGAAAATTCGTGTTTAACGTAACATATTTTATTGATAAAAAATTGTTAAATTGTTTTTTTTGTGATGTACAACAATGTAACTACTCTCAGAAATATGGGTCTGGTTAATTAATTCAAGTCCTACAAGTATAATTACAGGCTTTCCTTTATCATTTATAATAAAAATATGTATTTCCAGCTCCTTCTACTTTACCTAAACCTTAAATACAGATCCATATGTTTATACAGAGAGACATTTATAATAACTTTCAACACACTCAAAAAATCCTAATTAAAAATAGATCTCATATGCAAACTACTCTTTCTTTCTCAAGTTAAAACGTGCCTTATTTTAATTTATTAGATTTGCAATAAATAAGTCACTGGAATGTAATTATGCAACATCTTTTTAAACTGTCCTATATCCTATTAATTAGAATACCTTAGGCCCTGATGTAAATTAAGTAATATATAATGTAGTACATCTTTGTCCTTTTCTCCATATTTTATCAGAATAATTTCTTTCGATATCGTGGCACTCTAAAGAAACCTTACATAGTCTCTTAGAGTAAACTATTCATAGTGGAGTTATGAAATTGGTTGCACTCAGCACTTCAATATTGGATCTTTGTCTAAAGAATATTAAAATCTTTTATTAGCTCCCATTGAATCATATTCCTTTTATAGTTTTCTTTCTCATACATTAATGTATGTATGAGAAAAAAGTGATCTACTCCTTTTTCAACGCTGACACCAAAGAACGCCACTTACTTATGAACATACCGTATTTATTTTGAACAGTTTACATACAAACTAGTACTGGTCCTTAGCATTTCAATTTTTTTATTTCCCTTTCACAGTTTCACTGACGATATGTTTAACTAGTATCATATATCATCCCATATTGATCGTTCCACCTATAACAGGAAATTAGTGATGTAGCCGTACAAACTATCGGCTAACGCAAGCGGAGCAACATGAGCAATGAGCATCGCTTATGATATTATACCAGCTGTCAGTTCTATTTATCACAGATGACCTAAATGCCTGAACTAATTTGGACAAGTGTGTCAATCTGTGTTTGTGTTATACATGTTAATGTATTATGCGAATGCTGAGTTACATCAAGACAAATATACTTGGCCTTATTACTATTACTTTACTGAAATTGTGGATCTAAGACTAATGAAATTTGAAAGTTACGTTTACTTAGGTGAAGTAAATTTTATACTCGGTTACATACGGCAATGGAAATACATTTACATTTTCGTTACCGTTGGAAAACCAAATCTGATGAGCTTAAGATATAAACGATAAGTGTAGCAGTTGAAGATTTGAAAAAAAAATGACGCAGTGTGTAGTTTACTATTGTTCAAAACCGTGAAAAGATTATAGAACAAAAAGAATCGTCAAAATGCTTAGAGAGTTCAGAAACTAAACTCTAAACCTACTTTTCTTAGACTTCAATTTTGTTTGCTTCTGATAAAGCAAAGTATTTTTAAATATATTGAAGCAAAATAAACTTCGTAGTTCTACATACAAGTTAAGCTTAATAAAATCTCGATATAAAAATCTAAGAATGCTAGGAATTTATTTCCTATTATTGCAGTGTATGCTCAGAAAAAGAAGCTTTTCTCTGTAATGATGCTTATTCCCGATACTTTTTCTTTTCTCACAAATAATGAAAGAATGAACAACATTACTACGAGTCTATTTAATTAACTATATCGATTTTCCAGCACTTTATCTCTGCAGTCTACTGAATTGAGTGATTACAAATAAAAATGAATTTGGTATTGAAATTGCTTTCTCAAGAGCATCATTCAGAAATAAATGAACTGTACTCAAAAACAAGGATATGTAAAACTAGGTTCAAATTAATTTTGCATTTTATCAAACCAAATCACAAACACAGGGTCTTAAGTAGGTATATGTTATTATAATACTACAAATGTAACTCTACTTAAATGTGTATTTACTCGTAAGCCTTGATCAAAATTCTCCTAAGACTACACCAACCGCTCATTTCCTGTACGTGTCACTAAACTACACTAAGGGATTATATCAGTGAGACGCTCGACACCGTCCGCTGTGTATTGATAACATCGAAATACGAACACGAACCGTCTGCCAAGACCGATAGTTATAACTAATTGGGCTATATTCCCTAAAGACCTCTCATTGTAGCTTGCAAACGAGAACTACCTAACATTTAAAGCTAAATATTTGTCTAACACAAATTAGCTGCTAGTAAAACAAAACGCTTTCTATTTAGGTAATAACTCGGATTTGTCAAATTGTCGTAGTAACGTTTATTGTTTTTGTTTTAATACTACTGTATTCCGTTGGGACAACTAAAAACTGAGAATTCAAAATTATGAGATCAATTTATTGCTTCCTTCTCGTAAACTCGTAACTCTAGAGTTTCGCCTATTTGCACTGATAATAAAGACGTTTCATTCCGTTGAAAACTCATCTCCCTTGAGTGACGCAATATTTTATCTCTAAACATTGCTTAATAACGGAATATAAATGATGATGGCCACCTAACCCGTTGCCTCTGTTCTGAAATGAACAGCAACAACCCAATTCCCTCATTTAATTTACATCTACCCAACGATAATAAGATTCAGGGCCCCATATTTTTGTTTCATTCACCAAACGGGGCGGTCCAAAAGCTTTTAAAACAGTACCGCCTATTACACCCCAATACAATCAATATAAGCCAATATACAAAGTAAATAACATCAATTAAAGCCATGTTACACAATTTATTGGAGTTACTCTGGCTAGCAATTAATAACATCGGTCGGTAGTTGGCCACCGCCTTTCCCCCAACCCTGGAGCCTTTGTGTTGCATCCAATTTTATTAATTTAGATTGCTGATACGGAGTAACGGGTATCTGATTGGATTGCTATTAGCTAATTTGTTTCTCGTGACCCTCTATTGAAATTGTCTAGCGAGTTTTCTACCAACTTTCATCCACTTTGATCGAGATACGGAAAAATATTAGACTTTTATCGGAGTTGGCAAGCAAATTGCCGAAAATGTAATTTCGTTCGCAGTTGATCTTTTCTTTCTACCGTATTTTGTGCTTGGGGCCACCAATTTCTCTAGACGTAATGTAGCATCTCAGTATTCATATGGAGCAGCTTAGCATGTACTCGCCAAAATGTCAGTAATAGGGTCGGGGCATACAGTAGTCTCTCAAAGGACTTCCTTACACCACTTTCGGTACAAAATGAGAGCTATACAATTTAAGTGCGGTACCGCCCACTGGGTACAAGGCAACAATAATGGCCACGATTTTAGCATTTAATATTAGATTGTTTTTCGTACTGGCTTTTGTCTGTGACCTTCGTTTGTATCGTTTAAGCACTGCCGTTAACAAGGTAGATACAATTTTACTTTCTGATCACTTACCTTAAAATCATGATAAAGAGGTAAAATTTTAATAGTCTTGTTAATTAAATCAAGAAAATAATGAAATGGGATCAGCTGGCGCTCTAACTAGGGTAGAAAACTCTAATTCAACTATGAAATCTATCTTAATCCTTTCTGAAAAATGTTTTGTTCCTCATTGCATTTCCAGAAAGATTATTACTGTTTCGTTTCTGTATTTCTATAATACCGGTATATCGGTAGCGTTCGTACTCATCTTGCAATACTTGTTGCACGGAATAACTGAAACTTAGTTACACAGATTTCCTTCGACTGTATTTCCAACGATTCGAACTGTTCGTAGCAGTTAGGTATTATAAAACTTTGCCGAGACTTGCTTTTCATGTATATTTTTTGTTGAGTAACTCATGCTTTCATATACATCATTTTAGTAAACAGATACTAAAACGTCCCTATTTCAGGATGTTATGCAAAAAACTGAATAAAACAAATAAAAATCCGCACCAACACGATCACTGCATTTTTTACTTGGAAAAAGTGAATAGGAATCAAACAAAACATTTTTCCTCTTGCGCTAAGAAATGTGGTCAGAATACATTCAGATATACGTGTTTTAGTGTTTGACAGCTCAAAGCTTGGTATATGAATTATATACAGTCGTAGTTCTAAAACATTAGAAGCATCTATCACTAAAAAGCAATAACGAAACTAATACGTACTAGGTGTGAAGACGGAGACAGAATGTCAAACAGGCTAGCTACGCTTTGAATTCGCAGTTCAATCAAGCACTTGATATTGTCCACGCTTTAGGCAGTACACGTACTAGGTACTCAATATTGGCTATCTGGAATATCCATATTTATTGCCTGTTTCATATAGCGTTGAAGTGTCTTTGATAACTGACAACTTGACACCATGTAGTAAGATCGTTTCTTTTTCACAAAAATCAGCAAATATTTAAGAATTTAAGTACGACAATTGCGGCACTTAAAAAGTAGTAACAAATAAAAAGCTTTTTATTGTCATTTTAATTACAAGCTACGGCCGAAGATACGATACTAATGATCAGAAAAAAGAACATTTAAAGCACTTAAAAATTATCTTGAGTAAGGGGTAGTTGCAACGGCTCCATCTTTAAGTAATGAATTGGAAAGCGAGCGCATTGTGTGCTTCCTACCCATATTCTTTTTTTTTCAGCCTTAATGATACAGCAATTTCATAGAATGGTTGCCGTTAAAAGAGATTTATTTCCGAAGAAATTTCTTCCTACCCAAGTAATGAGTTAAATGGAGAGTCGATACTACGTGTCATCGTGAATCAAACGGCTAAGGAAACGATCTGGCTCACCAATATTGCTGAGGTCCGGATCTTCGTGAATTGTTGGCAAAGAACTGAAAAATCTTGCACCAAGTAAATTGGTAGTGCTTATCTCCTCTTAGAAGTACTATATTAGGCAAACGTCCAAATTGTTTGTTTTGAGATTTACCCTAACTTTCTACACGATCTATCTCAGCAATTCAGTATTCACCGACATGATTGCCAATCGAATTGATGATCGCAATGTTAGTCAATTATCACGTACACAAGCCTCTCTAACGGATATGAAGACCTTAATTGCCTACAACGTCACCTACTGAATGATATAGTGACAGACAAGACATTTCATTAGCAAAACATATCTCGACGGGAACTCAGCTTCTCGTTGCATTTTCCCTCCTGCAAAAGATATTATCCCTCGTATTATTAAATTTACGTTCATTCATTACCCGCGCGCACCTCGTCTTACTAGATCCCTATGTCGTGTAAACAAAATGTTATACATTCTAATACGAAAATTTAAGAGATAACCATGTTTGTTGAGATCCTTTTTTGGGGCGTGAAATGCAAAATTGAAAAATAAGGGGGGAAATATTGCCTTATAAAATTACGGAAATTTGTTGACATGCGTGGTGTTTGGGATAATTTATTGCTTTTGATCACGATTTACGGGTGTTTTATTATGCCAGCACATCGTGCTCTGCATTAGCTTATCGTTTGCATTGCATTGTCTGGCAAACGCATAATTTACCATGGAGTACGTCAAACAGAATTATGTAGACTGATTTATGCTTTATGTTTGTTTCAGGTAAATACCACAAATCGATAGTAATGAAAACCAAAGTAAATCAGTGTAAGTAAGTAAAAAGTAATAATACCAAATGGGTCAAAGTAATGTTGTGAAACTCGGTTTCAAATATTTTTTTAGTGTAACGCCATCTAGTCTAAAACTGAAACAACGCCATCTGTCGGCCTTCAGCATGGGAGACGTTCAGCCGTACAGTGCCATCTAGGGGTAGCATACGAACTTTCCGCCACCTTTTTAGCAGCGACATCTGTTTCACATCCTGTATCCTTCTTTCAGGGGACGATTCCTACCAGCCTTTCAGGAACGTTAGTTTAGTTAACGTTGTATAAAGTGGGCGATAGATGGCGTTAAATACTTGTTTACGAATAGGATTCTAGACTGTAAAAATGCTGGTAAGAAAAGTATGTAGTAGCTTTCAGGATTAAGCTCTTGATTTTTTTGTAACTTTTGGCAATTAAACATGAATAGCCCTGGTACACTACACTATACTAAATTGCTAATTATAGTTAAAATGCTAATTATAGTTATAAGTTTCCACCAATTAACATCGTGTTTATACCTTCTGCAATTGCCACTGGACATTAGTAGCTGTATCGTCCACTTATAAATTCGAAAAAGCTTGTCGTTCCCTGTGACACAAAATCCAATAAGAAGAAAATATACTTGTATGTAACAAAACCGCTGACCTACCGTTTGCAAATGACAACGCATTTCGCCGTCGATGCCAGATACTTTATCCTTACCTTTTATAGTTCTTTCCTGCGACTTTATTCCTCCTCTATACTGTATCTCGACTTCATTTCGTACGGATCAAATGAACTCTGAATATTTTGACGGATCGTAAGTAGATTATCATACTAATGAAGTCAGTTTTACGGCTGTTCTGAATATAAGTAATACCTAGTAATATCGTCAAAGACAGTTTGCTCACCTCGTCAGAGTAGGCTTTTGAAGTTGTGATTTGAAGTTAATTCTGGCGGAGAACATACATATGTTTGAATCGAAATTGACTCGTGGTTGTAGAAATAGAAAACTTTAAGCTACGATTTGACTTCAAAAGCGAAATGCTGTTCGTATATTTTGTAGGGCTTATTCTTGGGATCCATGTTATACTGAACTTTACAGATCCGCTTTAAGAATATCTTAGGAATGAGCGCTGCGCGGTTTACATACGCGCTATTTTCATAAGTTAGCATTACTTTCAACCACTATACAAGATTGGGAAGACGACACATCCCTGTAAGCTCGGGACGTGTTAAGAATAAAAATACCACGCAGTACTACAGTAGCAGCCATAAATGTAAAATATGTAAGCTTAGCCATGCATTCGGGCTTCAAGAAGGTCCTCGTACGCGTGACGTGAGGCCTACGACTAAAGCCCCAATTTACGTTCTCTCAAAGTAATGATAAAACTCTTTAACGTTACCTTAGCTAGGGAGTAGGGTCCTTAATACTGGCGACAGATAAAAATCAAGTCTTATAAAAGTCGATTAGTCAAATTTTCTAATATCATCATAAAATATTTATAGCTTGGCATATCGTTATATGCGAATACAACGTTTTATGGCGTCGTGTCTGACGTGAAAAAGATATGATAGTCACCATACAGTTAAAATAGCAGTAGTGTAGCACCTTGCCTTTACTTGTAAACTGAATCTAGGTTCAATCAGGTTTAATCAATTTTAAATTAGAGATCGATTTCTTATTTAATATGAAAAAGGTCTAAGTGAGACACCGCATATTACCTGCATTAAAACCTAGCAGCATACTAAGTTTTCCTTTTTACAACTGTCTTTTACATTATTTATTCAGCCCTTATCTTCCTTATGTTTTAAAAATGTCGCCAAAGTAGCGATACCACATTACCTGGCAGAAAATTCTTTCAAGGAAACAGAAAACATTAAACTGCCGTATTTTTCTTACATTATGACGACAGGCAAACGAAAGGTAGTTGTATAGGTTGCGTGAACAAAGTTTTATCAAGTGTAAAGAGTTTGTCGAGACACTCTCGGTAATAACGACTGAATTTATGACAAATTTATATCTTTGTTATGCCGAAAAAATACTCTGTCATATGAGATTTACGTCTGTATTCGTACTTTATGTCAACGTTTATTTGAACATATTCGGAGAAAAAACATGCTTGAAAGCATATCTTTATATGCGACGTCTCGAAAATGAGGCATTGCGAGACATTTTGGTAGACGTGTGGCTTTATTCTCTGTAACTTATCTCATCTAACTTGGGTTGTAAATATCAAATTTTGATGGAACTGCCTTCATATTAACATGGGTTATAAAAGGTTGAGATAAATCGATAAGGTTATGTAGGACATCGAAGGATAAATACCGACTGTGGCCGCAACCATACACGGTGACATTTATTCTTAACCCTGCAGCAGATTTGATGAGACGTCCGGTAAACTTGACAATGCATACGCAACGCACAGATATGTATTGTCTTATATCCATGACACTGCCCTACGTCTCTTACAAACTTGACAATAATCGTGATCTTCTATGGCCATGGTAACAAGCGGTTACAAATTATCAAGTTCCAGTTTCCAAAAGTCCAAAATTGAAATCAATATCCAAAAGAAAACAATGCTTAATCAAAGACAATATCAAAGCTCATCAATATTTCGCTCATGATACGGAAGCAATTAAACAAGCGAGCGAATAATTCAATTACCATTCCGTTTTAAACTCATTTGAATGCAACAAACCGCTTTAATAAACCCCCATACTTTAGCCGTAGATAATTCGTTTAGTACCAACTTCTGTATAAAGTTTTTAAACTACTTTTAACTTCTCAAACGACGAATCTCAACTTTAATTGAGTCCGTTTTGATATGAGTCCTTGCTTTTTGTGACTAGAAATTTTAAGTTGCATGCAGGAGCATATTAACTTTAAATGTGCATCAGCGTAATCTTTTAAACGGTACATAATAATATTTACATTCGAACGGAGTTATAGCCCATGCGTTTAACAGGGGCGTCAAAAAATATACAGGAGGCCAAACGTCGCGTTTTAGAGTCATTCTTATTTCGGTGAACTATAATTTTTAGTGACACAAAAAAATAAAATTGGTGTTTAAAATTCTACTTTTTTTATCTACTATATCTTTTCCATTTTGACTTTACCCGGAAACTACAATTTTTGTAATTACCCATCTGCTACAGAAAATTATAAGTGTCAATTCCCAGTAGTCGTAAAACAGCAAATCGGAATTCTTTTATAGTTCTTTCAGTATTAAAGTGCTGTAAATCCCTTTATTGCTGTACTCCGACTGTAAGATATATTAAAAATTGCTGACTCGTTATAAACTCGTAGCCTCGAAGGTTGTAACTCTCATAGCTTCTTTTAGTGTCATCAATACACACTTCATTTATGTATCTTGACTGGCTTAACTCGTTCCAACATAGACCGTCGCCGGTCCTTAGGCACGTTCGCATCGACCACGATCACTTCGTTACTTAAAGAATCGATATCGGTCTCTTGTTCGTAGGCACCAACTCTTGAATATTCTTGATATCTTGAGAAGTTTCAAGGGATATTCTACCTTAATTTTCTGATTTGAAGGTCAACGTCTTAAATGTAAAAACTCTAAAACTAATAAGTAGTTATTAAAGTTATAGTGAATATACCAATTTCTCATTAAATTGTATTTTTTTATGTATGTCTACGTCGTGCAAAGTGGTTGACCGAAAAACAAGATCAAAAAAATCCAATCAAACTTTATGAATTATCAAAATAAACCACTTCAATCGTAGTTTTTAAAGTACTTCATTGACTTTCGTAACGAGTCCTGCGATAAACTTATTCTCTTGAGTCTGTGTAAATCATATTTTGGAGCACACTGTACTAAAAAGTCATGAATCTAGTTTACGCTCAGTGAATTTAACAACATTTTATATTAAAATGGCAAACAGCACTTAAATATGTTTTGAAGGCTCGACTTAGCGTATTAAGCCAACTTTACTCTTTACCGAAAGACAAAAACACATCTCATAATAAAATCGTTTAATTCCTTAGCATACAACATTACGAGACGGGAGACCGTTAAAATATTAATTAATTTGGAAATGAATAAACTCGACGTCAAATTTTCCTATTCAAGTAGGCACTTACAAGTCCTCAAAAGACCTTTGATTTGATTTAGGATGTTGATTTTTCCGAGAAGACAAGCGAGAAATTTAGTATTTATGCTCTCCAAAGAGCTGTCAGTGGTTTTAATTCTATCTTTTATTTATATGTCTTGTTCGTGGCCATAATTAATGTATATGTATCTCTCCGAGTCTCAAGTAAGCATGGTTGTTAGAAGCTAGCTTGCATGATGTAAGCCACTACATATCGAATCTAATATTAAAGGCACGTGCCGACAAATTCATGTTACGTGACAATAACTTTGTACCATACATGTTTTATTTAATGCCCACAGCTCGTGTCTATTGTTATATTTAATTTACAAGTTTCCGTTTCTCGAAATTATTAATTACCGAACTTTGGCTCTGTTAGTGCACAGACAGAGATGTTACTAAGTCTCGTTGTATTGTCCAAGTTGCGGTTACCACTATAATTAACTTCGGAAACTTTAGAATCGCTTGTAAAATTATATACATTAAAGTTTCCGAATATTAAATCTGAATTCCTTCGAGTACTATTGTATAGCAGCTTTTGTCTACGTTCAGCTTTTCAAAACGATTACCACTCGGGTTCTTACATTAGTTTTTCTGCTAACAAATTGCTTTAGTGCGGTCAGCTAATTAATCATTTCTTAGAACAAGCTTCTTTATACTTACCTAATTGTTTTTTTTTTCTTCTTAAGAGCACATACACTCTTGCTGGTAAATAAGGATCGCGGTCTACTTTGTATTCCAATTGTATTTCGGGGCTATTCGAGTGTTCGTCGCCCAGTTCGGGATTACACCAATATAGTAGTAACAACCGTGCATCGTATGACAAATGATATTGCTTTGTGGGTTACGGCTACAGTTGGAATGCAATATTGTTCTGTCTCTCGTTAAGAGTTCCTGACATTTCTGTTGTGTAGGTGGCGCACTGTTGCGGGGGAAATAAATGTATCCAACTTGTACTAAGCTTAAACAACTCGGACTCGCTGTTACGATTAAAAATATCTCGCATTCCTATCTTGTTTTAAGTGCTCACACTAGTTTAGAACTTTTTCTGTATAAACCTTAAAGAACTTAGAAAGGAACAAACGTAATTCAACTGTGAATAGGTGTTGGAATACGGTCTGAATAATTCCGAACTTATATTAAAACGAGTAAGTATGAGAAAGTCGTAAAATAGCTAGTACTTTTATGCTTTATTACCGTTGAAAGTTGCCTGGGGGCTAACGGAGATGTCTTATAAACCTCTTAATTGTTCTTAAATTACATTTATGACCTTTGAAATAAGTGGTGAGTTAAAGACATTCATTAACACACCGCCTACAGTTAATTGTGGCGTGCCTTAAGGGAGCAGTAGGGGCCTAAATCTCTCACAATTCAGCCTTACATTGTTGTGTCAATGCTGTGTCATAATTTGCAGGACCCCATTACATAGGAACAAAGCAAGCTATAATATGCGGCATATATGAAGGGAATGGGTTGTGGTCTTTGGTAAAATAATATCCATTTTAATTTAAAAGTAAGAAAAACGTATATCGTAAACGTATATTTCGAGTTGGCACTAAGCCGATTACTGATACACTAAAATAAAAAGTAGTATCTACAAAAATATTTAAACAGCGCCTTTGTTAGTAGATACATAGGCAGGCAAGACATGTTCCAAAGAAAAAAAACTCCCGTTGAACCAATTGCAGGTTCGTGTCGTGCTTGTTTGACGTTAACAGACTGCAAGAGAGCGAAGATTAAACGCGTCCTGTTTCTTCGATACAAAGAAAAAACACTCCTTGACGATGTGCAGATTGGACCAATCTGATTTGTTTTGTGCACTGCAGTGTTTTCTTTTACTAGTGATGACTGCAAAGGAAATTGTTTGCTTTGACCGCGTTTTGTATTGTTTTATTCTACGGATTTGTAGTTGCGACCATTTTTCTGCGACCACAATTTCACATTTGAAACTTTGAAGTCAGTATTATTGAAGAGTATCAAAATATCGTATGCTTTAAATAAATTTGTCTCAAATTGAGTCGTATTGAAAATTACAGCCACTATTCTAATGTAATAATAAATAATTGAATTTCCAATGTCCTCCATTTCTAGGTAACCCGATCAAATTGAATTTCAGTAGAATTGAAATATCTGTTGGCAGTGTTTCTCTTCTTATTTCATTAAATTATATTGGAGCGTTTCAATGTTGCGTGAATTTCAATAAGTGATGAAATCGATCTTTGTGTACTTCTTTCATAATTTCGCTTTAAAATGTCAATGCAAGTTACTGGTGTTTAACTGCAATGAAAGTTTTATTGGGTTAGTGCCGCAAAATACAAACATAACAGTGTATGTTATGTTTGCATAATTTATTTAGAATCTTAGGACCAATTCCACAGTCTACAAAATTAAATAAGCTAAGTTACCTTCTTGCTAAATAAAGTGGCACTAAATGTTTGAAAACAAATTTTAACATATTTTCTTTTATAAGCTGTTTGATAGATACTTAGAGGTGGTGAAATATTGCCTTAGCAACAAATAAACTACAAATATATAGCCTTATTTCCTCTTTTAAGGGAATTTCTTATCTCGTTCATAGTAACATTTAAATTCTTTCCCTACAATGTAAAACCGTGGTGAACATTGAAGATTCTTTACAATACATTGTATTTTAGTAGCAATAAGATTTAAGCATTATAATGTAAACTTTTATCTCGAACGTTTATAGGTATAGGGTATAGGTCAACTTCATACCACACCGATTTCAATATTAATTTGTATATCGAATACGAAATTTGTTATGATTTATTTTTCATAAATAATGGTTATTTTGAAAAGAAAAATGTGTGTCTGTTATTTTAACAATCTGGGTAATTGATATCCGTTTTTAATTGGATGTCATCAATCTTTTCGAAAACCAATCTGGGGGCACGGGAGTGCCCCCGCAAGTCGAGCAAAAAAAAGTGGCACGGCCGTAACATCCTTTTCTCGAAGCAATTTGGGCTATTTTCGACACCCCTATAATTTCGTTGTGGATAAAACAAAGAGCCTGGATTTTCAGCAACTAATCAGTCATTGTATAAACACGGTATATTTAAAATTTCAGTCAATTTGAACCAGTAGTTTAAGAATTACAACTTGTTAAAGTTTGTGAATTTTGTCACTCACTGATTCACTGACTCACTGACTCACCGATCATCAAAAGTCTAAGGTACTTCTAGAAGACTTAGAAGCTTAAAATTTAGAATACAAATAGGGTTTAGTGTCTTAATCATGGGAAAAATTCAATATTTTCTAATTTCAATCCAGTATTCCAAATACATCAACTGCAAGAATAACGTTGTAATCCCATATAATTGTAGAGGATTACAAGGTTACATTTGCAGTTAATGCAGTTAATGAATCCTTATTACTGTAATATAATAGAAAATAATAGGTGTAGATAGGTATCTACTATATGAGGCATAATGGGAGGGGGTATAGGGTGTTAAGCCTATAAAACTGAACAACATTCCCATAGGAAAATATGTTGAATTATGAAAAAAAAATGTATTTCCATACAAATTGGACTTATGTTCGCTCTACAAAGAGAAGTGAGATGCCATCAAAAACATTCTGTAAAAACCTCAAGTCTCGCCGTAAAAAGTTGTGAGATCTATATAATACCAAGTCGATTAATCTATTTAGTCTTTACTTAAAGGACCTTCTATCTTAAGTTATAACATAAGTTATTATCATGCCAATATTAAAAACAAAATTACGTTTAAAACAAATAGATCGACTTGGTCATCGCATGAAAACACAAATTGGCCATTAAAATTTCAGGAGCATTAACTTCTCGTCGTGTGGTGTAGTGTTATACATATACTAATAATTAAATCATGCGATGACCAGGTCGATCTATTTGTTTGAAACGTAATTTTGTTTTTAATATTGGCTTGATAATAACTTATGTTATAACTTAAGACAGAAGGTCCTTTAAGTAAAGACTAAATAGATTAATCGACTTGGTATTATATAGATCTCACAACTTTTTACGGCGAGACTTGAGGTTTTTACAGAATGTTTTTGATGGCATTATTTTTACAAGACGAGTTATAGCAATTGTAGTATCATATAATTAAAAAAAAAACACAAAATGAAGTATACAAAAATAATGTAGCAAAGGGATTTTCTGGATCTCTACTTATGTCATTGAAGGCAAGACGTGATTTTATGTATTCTATACTGTAAGTTAAATCCGTCTTCTTTTTTAATTGCTCTCCATATGACTTTGTAACAGTCAGTTATCTTCAAACTTACCAAGTAGGGTTGTGTTAAACTCGAAACTTCCAACTCCGTACCAAGTTCACAATGCACTTTACTATAGTAATTTCGTTATCTCCGAATGTACTCGTGTAAGGATTTTATTGGCACAGTTTCTGATGTTTTAACTGCACTGTTTTACTACAGCGAGACTGAACACTGTATTGCACCGAAAAGTTTATTACCTCAAATTTTACAACAAGCCGTTAAACTATTATTTACGAATTATGTGTGTTTTATGTATGTAATTCTATGTTTTAGGTATAAAATAAGTAGTCATATATTGAGCCAAATAGGTTTATTTGAAAGTTAAGAGAGCTTAAGTAAAAAATATTTTTATTTTTTTAGAGTTTTATTATTAGGTATCTATCTTTAGAACCTTATTTTTTAACTGCTGAAAACGGTGCAAATACAGGTGGGGCACAACAGCGCTGTTTTTCACATATAATAAAATAAGTAAAAAAGCATCTGTTTCACATTTCCTTAACATTAACATTTCAGAAATATTATTTCATCCGTAAAACTTACATCTTTCCCCTAAACATTTCCCTTACATTCGAATTGTTTGCCATGATTGATTGACTATGCAAAAACACAGATTTTTTTCCATTGAATTTCTTTCACTAACACACAAAACATTTACAGATTGCTCAATCACATTTGATACATAGTTTGGTGAGAACAGCCAATTTATTTTGTACATTATCGCTGTGTTTTCGACATTGCTAACCAATACCTGCCTAATAAAAGTACTGTCAGTAACAAAAGTAACGAAATTATTTCCAATATTTTTTACTGTGTAGAGACTATAGTTGTCATTTTATAGAGAGAAAGTAAAGACAGAGCATAGAATCTATACCTTTTTAATCGGAGATATAGGAAAAAGTGTACGTTATACACTCAAGTTGCATTTACTTTTATATTGATCCCAGGTAAATGAAGGAAATTAACTGAGAGCGTTACCAAACTCCGAAACTCTGATGAGAATATTCTGACAGAGATTGTATAAAATCCGTAACACCTTTGGAAATAGAAGTCGAGTACTCGTAAGCTGCAGTCGCGTACACTACAGTTGAGAATGCAGCAAATGTTAAGCATCTCTAAATTTCAACCAATCACCTCTTCTATATAGTATTTGAAAACTTTCTACGCTGTATTTTCCGAATTCGTTTAGCTACATTTGTTACTGATTGTACTCTATAAAATAGAGTTCATTTTATACAATACCTACGGGAATATGTGTGTTACTGCAACTGATCAATCACAAGCGTGTTTTTGTTCAACAAACAATGTATTTATGTTTTATATGCGTTTCCAAATGGTTGATTTATTAGTAACATCATGCAACGCCCATGTTTTCTGCGTTCAATTTAAATATGGAAATTAAATTTGTGTTATTTGACTTGTATGGAGTTGCGTTTTAATGTAGTGAATGACACAATAAATTTCGAATGCTATTTATTTTGGATTTTCACCAAACCTAGGTAATTAACTGTTAAAATTAAAAGATTTTTAAACTTATAATCAAACATATAGGTACTTGCCTACTAATAATATATGATGACAAATACACGACATATATGTACTATAAGACTAATCACAATACCAAACATACAAACAAAACTGTGTACATACTTCGCAGAAGTCTGATTCGTAACACACAATTCTGCGGTCTTATACCAACTTTGTTCCCTACCCTGTCGTTCGACCCATGTCGGATTAATCAAATAAACTTGAATTTATTCCGACTAAACATAAATAAACCGAGGATAAGTAGCAGACAAGTTCCTTAAAGTATTAGAGATCGTGCAAGACCATATGTAAAGTTATATTATAAAAAATTCTAACAGCCATTTTTATGAGAAATTATCAGATTATACACTATAATTCTGACATACATGATCTATATCAGTTGTTTATCCGAAAAAGTCTTACAGGCTAACAGAGACATACTTAGCTGTCGCATGCCATTGTCTTAATTAATAAACATAATAACCATAATTTAATATCACACATTAGCCATCTGGTGAGCAAGTTTATTATTCTTACATTTAGCTAATCATTTTCCGCCTCGTGCAACAGGAGTAATCTCGGTAAATGAAAATTACTTCCTATTCCATAGCGGGCAGATTTCAACGAAAGCCCGGTTAATCAAGAGACGAAAATAATTCCAAAAACTGATATTACAGGACTACTTATGCGAAATGTAACCGAAAACCCAAATATGATTCGTGGAAACTACTGCTCAAAAGCACGGCTACAGCTTACTATATAGCTACAGCTAGCAAAAAAGAGTCTTTTCAATAGCAATATTAATTTTCCCACTGACGTAGAACTAGACTGGTGTTGATATTACCCTCAACGTCAACCTAGATTCATTAATTAACAAATAAAGGCTTCAATGAGTTTTATTGGTATCAGACAGGGAGCGACGTAGCAGCACGGTTGAGTAGCTCTCGTGGTTCGAACGTACTGAGCAAACAATGTTTATTTGTTCTGTATATTTATTCTAAATTGGCCCTTTGCTGCGAAGTGAAAAGGGGGCTTCAAAAGTATTTGATTTTTATGAGTATTTGCTAGTTAATTGGGTCGTATTGAGTCTACATATAATATGAACTTGAATATATTTCCAAGCTCTGTTCAAATGAGCTAAATATTTACATCGACGTATTTTGATAACTTGTGACATCAAATAGTTTGCGTACGATTTTCTCAGTAAGAATTCGCTACAGCGACGCTATTAGGCCTCTGCGCGAGCTATTAGACCTTTGCCTGAAGGCATGTCCTAAGTACGCAATAGTCAGAGACGTTGTACAGTAATATACACTCATAATTCTTCTCTGAGTGTCACGTCTCCAAGTTCCCGAAATATTTCAAGCGAAATAATCAAGTCACTGCCCTACTCCTTAGCGAGTTCCCTATTATCCATTTAACAGACGTTATTATTATCATTGCGAAAACCGCTAGTGAGGAACGATAAATAACCTTAAGTGTATCTGTTACAGTAACTGTTATTAATCCTCTGTCTGTGTTCACTCAGTTCGAGGACCTGTAACGCTTCACTGTGTAATAATCTCACACATCGCTTTACCGAACCACTTATCTATTGTCCGCACATCTTAGATTTATGTTTATATTATCACGAAAAGAAACAACAATGCTCCTGAAAAATATATTTCTCGTAAGGGTATATTGTGTTCTATAATAAAACAACTATTGTTGCACGTTATCTTAGTGTGTGATCTCAGGCTTCCACTCGCTCCATTTTCTTATATTATTATACCACAGGGAACTTGTGTATTAACTGCTAAAGCGATGACGAACGATCTCAAGTGCAAATCCACAGCCATTGTGGAAGGACATAAAGCGCATTTATTTTAAGGGGTTAAGGTATTCAAGGATAATGTAAACCTTACATTGTACTCGTAATGGGTGGAACATTATTCATTTTAAATGCAGACGTACTGCAATTATTATGCTTAGTTTGGTGCAGTTATCCTCATTTCAGAATGTTCTGTGATAACAATAGTTAAATTCAAGCTTTATTGTAATTAAAACAGTACTTACTCTTCGTGTTTCTATATTAAAAAATAACTTGAAAAACAGTTACTCGCAGTTGTGCGTGGCCATCAAACTCACTTGACATGAGGCTCTTGTCACAGACAGCCCAGCAGGTCGGCAATTTTCAAAAGCAATTAGTTCTAAAGCGTCGTAACGTATAACGTTCGGAATACGCTGAATTGCAAGAACAACACTAGCACTGTGTCACGAATAAAGCCTAGCTTGTTTCACAACTTGACAACCAGTGAATTTTTATTTCAAAGTCAAAAGTAACTTTGTTACATTTCGCTCCAGACAACGTAATAGCCTTTGTTATGGACAATTGAATTTTTAACTAGTGCGAGAAAGTTAGTATAAACATTTGTTCATTAATATTGCAATTTTAATAGAAAAACTCATTACGCAGCTACGGCATCGTAAATTGTTAAAAGAATAAAACTAGAAATTGGTGTTGGTGTCGTTCACTTAAAACTTTTTTCAAGTGATATCGTTACACCTCGCACATATTGCCCCGATAAAATATATCTTATACTAGTGACAAACAAAGCAATAAATCTACTTTTTCGCATACGTTTTTTTAAGACCGTGCCTTTGCAAATTTCATCACAATTTAAAGAAACTACGAAGCTTTAGCTGCGCTAAAAAAACAGCAGTAATAATTCACAGAAGAAAGTGCACAAACCTTTGATATTTTTCATTTTACAAGTACTATTTATTGGTTGTAAGTCGCACTTGTGATAGGAGGCAGGCACCAACTCTTGACATTTATCGGGCAGAGTTCCAATCCCTACTCCTATGTGCTGAATTTTTCTTTAACGTACATTTCAAATATAACACTTAATATTAAAACTAGCGGTCCAAGACGTTTTTAATTAAAATGTAAGAAATTCAAAAACATAAATCACTGTTGGCATTGCGTTCTTTTTGATCTCTTTGGAACATTTTAAAAATGTTTACATAGTTGTGATGTAGGACGGTCGCTTTCCCACTGGAAGAATGTTGACGTTTCATGTTCCATTCAGCTTCAGTCGGTGTTTGGAGACGAGCCGTGAGGCCGCGTCGCGCGTTGCGCGGTTGCCTTACGACGAGCGCTCGAACTTGTACAATGTTTCTTCTTAATAAAAACATTTATATACAGCAAATATAATTTGTTATTTAAAAACATAATACAATTTCAAAACTGTATTTGAAAGTTATTTGATACGTGACTAACATGTTTTTAAAATACAACATTTTATTTCCTCGGTTTGTTTACTGACTTTAGCTGTTATTATTTTTGAAGTGATTCAAAGACTAAATGGATGTTGACGGAATGAAATAAATGTTCACGAAATGCTTTGCTATGTAAGTATAAATTATGAATACACTTTTTTTACGTTTTATGGAGAAATTGCAATTTATGATCCATTTTCTCGCGAAACCTTGTATTTATTTGTCGCCGCGTTTCCTGTAGAGGTAAATGTATTACTTAAATATTACCGAGACCGTATTTTATTACAGGCGTTATATTATACGTATAATAAAATGTTACATTACAAATATTTCTAAGAAAACAAATTAGGTGTACATTTCTTATTCTCGATTTACATAACGCCTTACAATTCCATTAATATTTAATTCTATTACTGCTAATAAATAAGTATTTTCTCTTATTTCTTCATAATATTTTATTTCGTTTTATTCAACGTATCAGTACAATACTAAACTGCTCGCATTCCGTGAAATTATATTTCATTATACTTACTAAGTAATCTTTATTAATAGGATGGGTCTTTCACTATGTCTATTCTTAAAACAGGATTATCCCGTCTTTGTTCTAGAAATAGCATGTTCTCAGTCTTAAAAATAATATGATAAAAGATAAATGTATTTTTTATGCTGTCATTTTTTCCCGTTGCTGGAACGAACCTCGAGTGGCTTTCGGATTGAACAAATGTGATTATCGTCCCCTCCTGACCCGATGTGATTACTGTTCTGTTTCTAAGGCTTCAAAGATTCCAAATGACTGGTAGAGCCTGTCTAGTACCTTCCAATTATTGAAACATTTTTCCTCTATCGTTTCTTTATTCATTCGTTTTAAAAATGCACCACGACGAGTCATTTTTCTTTCGCGTTTCGCAATGTCACCCGAGCTATACTTGGCAGGTGTACAATTTAGTTTATTTTTTATTGTTTAAAAATAAAAAGTATTGTTAGGTTAAATAATCTTATACACTACATCAAGTTACCAACACTTCATTTGACCAATCAAGGCGTATGATCGATCAAAATTGGTCAAGTGTTGGCAAATTATTTACTTATTTAATTTTACTGATTAATATGTGAAATCATTGAAACACTTATTTGTAATTCAATAAACGACTAATAATATATCCAATAATTTATTGCATAGTTTTTCTGTGCGATTTTCCATATTGTAAAAAAAAAACAATCTGTATTTATAAAATAAATGTAAAGCCTGTTTTCGTTAATTTTTTCATCAACTCGTTTAACAATCAGCAGTGTGATGGAACTCGTTGAACAACTTAATTAATACGACAATATAGACACTGACGTTCACAATATTCAGCCTACCCCATTAATGGGTCGATAGAACGAACCTCAGTTACCCATTAACAATTAATGGCATCCATTTTATCATTAAGTACGGGTTTCGAACATACTTTTGGTGGCAGCTTATGTTATGACACACATTACTTATCAACATAATTGTTAAAAAATAATTAAAAGTAGGTTTTTTAAATATTTACATTGAATAACTGAATTAGTGTTATATCTGTACTTGACGGAAAATAAGGTAAACATTAATTATTTGTCGTTTTGATGTTTGTGATATTATTCAATAGAAATTCAAATGATGCTCTGAGAAAATTGTAATCTTTATTTATGATTTTATTACTTACTTAATAACGGTTATGATATTCAATAATACTAAAGTAATGAATACATATACGGTGTAATATTAAAATACCAATTAAACCAAATATGTACATTTGTATTTAAGATAATTTTATGATCATTTGATTACGATCACAGGGCTTACCCAACTAATATATTTACTCGAACTACCTATATTTACAGAATAATTAATTTACCCTGAAGGTCTCAATTATCAAATAAATTGTAATGATAACGCACCTATATTGCGAACTATAAATCACTCTAAATTGTAATTGTTCTTTGTAGTTATTAAGCTACTGATTTACTGCCAAATTAAGTACTCTAATATAGAAATTTGATCTTACCAAAACCGTTTTGCCCTCGAATCCGGATATAATTTCGACAAAAAAGCTAAATTAGGGCTATAAAAAATTATACGAATCTCTTCCCTTTTAATGACTCGACAGAACTCGAATAATAAGATCTCTGATTAAATAGCTAACATCTTAACGTTTATAATTGTGTATAATTTACTGAAATAGCAATATTGCACAGACAACATAATTTTATTTGTAAATCATTAGCTCGTTGACATTACAAAACAGACTATAATTAGAAAAGTAATTGAAGAAAATGGCCCGAAGCCACTAAATGAATATTACCTATAAGTTTTCTCAGTGCTAGTAAAAGTAAGTTCCCGACCGTAAGAGATTAATCGACGACATCATTTCACTTTGAAATATAGTTTTTATGGACTATTCCTCTCTACTAAGATGCTCCGGTAATTTAAAAAGTTAAACGTCCACAATTGTCTTGGAGATGATAGAACCATTATAGTGAGATGTAATTATATCCAAGAAACGATCTTCAGCTTCTAAGAATAATTAATTTAGTTTTTCAATATTCATTAATCTCTTTCGGGAAACTTCGCATTTTAATTTTGTGGCTGTCGTTTTATTAATTTTCTCTACTACATGTTTGGATTATTAAATTCGTTAATGAAAATTAATAGACTTTTCTGACAATGACCTACTAGACACAGAATCCGTTTACACAGCTAACGCTTATATTACAATTTTCTTATGAAAATGTTAGTAAAATCTTGTTAGACACATTGTTAGTAAAATAAGGCGCTGAGTATTTAATATATTAGTACATATTTTATACTTCATCGCCCTTGCCTCATGTTCGTCGTACATAATGAGGTCGACTTCTAGTTTCACCTGTTATTGCAAAATATTTTATATGTAGTTATTTTACATAATTAAATTATGACTGACTATACGCTTTAATCGCTATAGCGTGTCACAATGAGCTCACTCTTGCTAAATGCTAATAGAATTGACAGACAATGTTATTTTAGTACCATTTCATACAATAAACCAGTCCGAATTAGGTGCTAAACCATTGATTCGCAATACAAAACCGCGCACATCTGTGCCAACATACAGTTCCGTTTTACGTACATAACACGGGCCTATTTCTAACACTGCCGCATCATCATAACAGCACTATTTTTACCCCTTCTAGCCTACTAAACCTATGTAGAATGAATGCTTCTTTTAGCATGAACATGTTTGGTTCACTAGGGAACAAAGTGTGTTGTTCCCTTGCGAAATCGGGTCGGGGTTATGCCTAGCCGACCGCGGCCCAACACTTGATGTGAGAAACTTGTAAATATTTTAAGTCGTTGAGAGGCAACTTTACCCAAGTATAGTGCCTACCGTGTCTATGAGTGAAGTGTACCTCTTACCTATATCATGTGATGTGCGCTTTCATTTATTCATGTGTCTTTGTATTTGCGGTCTATTGTTCGAGAGTGTACACGAATATAAGGGTATACATTATCAATGTGTGATACATGGCTGTCATGGAATGTTTCTGTTCGAAATTTTGAAAGAGTTCGAAGAATTCAGGCGGGAATGAATTCTGACATTCTTATTTATTATTTTGTACGGGCATTTTTCGAATACACGAACGCTGACGCTATTGAAGTGCATGTATGATACATAGGTCGAATTGGTTGTGAAATGGTTCTGGGGTTGCTTGGTTTCTTTTAGTGTGGTAAATTATTGAGTGTATTTGTTTGAAAAGACTATGATCGGATCTTACCTATTTTATTATCTTGTAACGTACGTTGCTATATTCGGATGTAATGCTATTGTTTACGGCCACGTATTAAACGTTACCGCGCTAAGACATTGCTCGGATTAGTTCATCGAATAACACAGGGCCGGATTTAAGCCAATATCGCAAACGGATATAGGCTCAGTGGCGGTGGCTGCCAAAGAACAATTAGCGATGGGTGCCAATTTACCGTTTGTCCATTCGTCGACTGCCGATGACGTCATACTCCAGTGGTCCAACGTTGTTATTGCAAACGACTTTAGGCCGCTTTTCCTGTTTTCCCATCAGAGTGCAGATTAACCTGCTACCTAATCTCACATACCCATCATACCTGACCAACTTTTTCCAACAGCATTCATCCAATTACTCCTTTATTACTCAAACTACCCTCAAATACGTAATGTAATATGAAAATGTAATTGTGGCATATCCAATCAACTAAATAGTACTGCGCAAACAATTACGCAAAGTTTGCTTTGCATTTCATTCACTTATTACCTGTATAATAAATACAAATATTTCTCGTTCATAATGCGCGTTTTAATTAGGTGCTTCTATTATACTAAGCATACATAAAACATATTGCAATCTATGGAGTAGTGATTTGATAAATGATGGTTTACGAAGCTCTATTATGATAGCGTCAGTTCCTGGCAAGAGTAGAATAGCTAGGATTTATGCCAACCACTAATTCATTACTAAAGCCAATTTGTGGATAACGATGATTGAAAACGAGTATTACTATCGGCTAGCGGAATTACTGCATCATTTTCAAATTTATGAGCGTGTTTATAACCGGTGACAGGTGAATTCAATAGGTAATCGATTTTATAGGCATAGCATTATTCTCTGCCTAAAAGTGTCAGTGTTAGGTTGTACAATTTTAGATATCGCTTGCTTTTTGTCTAAAACAGAATCTGAGCTTATTTTTAATATAAAGTTGCTCTCTAAAATAATTGTTGTATTGTAAGCGGATAAAGTCGCGTTATATTGTTAAAATATTGGTATGAATTAAATAAAGCGAACAAAATAAGTACCAGATAATTCTCTCGCTATCTACATTCATACCAACGAAAACAATCGTATATGATACGCAATTTTATAAAACACGACAATTTTAATTGAAGCTTGCAATAATTTATTACAGTTCAGGATTATTTTAAATACATTTAAAAATAAATGTCTCCCTCATTAAAACTCTCGCTGGACCGAAACAGCAGTTATGAAAATGAAACAGAAATGAAACACAATTTTATTTCCTTGTATTTAAATGGAACAAGAAATTCATTAAAATGCAATTCTATGCTGTATAACTTGAACTAATGCATGCCGTTATTTAAATCGTTTGGCAAATCTCCCACATTCTCCAAGGTAAAAAATTATATTTGATACTATTTCGACATTAAGAGTGTTTCAAAGAGATTTATGAAAGAATCGAAGCACCTTAGCGTAATGCCGCCCTCGATAAAAATATGAAACCCATTGAAATATCTCAGGCTGTCAGAAGATCATCCATAAATCTAGCGTTCGTGTTTTATCATAGTACTTCGTGATACCAGTAAAGATTTCGATAGAAGAAGGATATCCTGTTTTTTCAAAAGCTGACATATATTTCTTATTATTTATGTTGACGATCCGGTTTTTTGTACACAAAGCCTTGGATTTTGTTTGGGGAGTCTTCGGATAGAGAAGAATTCCGGGTAGGTACCCATAATGCATAAGTAGTGATGTGTTTCCAATACAGAGAAAGACAGTACCTATGTAAATGTGTTTCATGTAATGAACCCATCGGAAGTCTAAATCACATTGTTTACGATTGATTGATTCAGCTTTGTATCAGCGAAACGAAAGATCTTTGTGGAATGTTCTTTTAATGAAGTTGGCCGAGTAAACAATACAAAATTCTAGGCTTTTGTCCGAATACTAATTGTAGTTGAAAGAAACAGACAACGATTTCAGAAACTTTAGGATAACCAACCTTGAAGGATCGTAGACAAAATAACAAGTTATTTTGAGTAATTTGTATGTCTGAGTGAAAAGATGAAAAGAAAAGGAACCATTTTAAATGTAATGTTGATAAATAGGGTAAGTATGTTTTAATTAACACCTTTTATCTAGACCACATTAATTACGGTGTGGAATCTCGGGGACTTAATGCTAGAATGCAAGCGCTAAATGCGCTTTTCGAAATTAGCGCGAGTTTACAAAGTCGGTTTCAACACTTCTGCGCCATTTAAACTAGACACTAATGCGTTGTTCCACTGTCATTTCCTATGCTTACATAAATTGTAAAGCTAGTCTACATTAACAAAGTTTGGGCACTAGAAGTTAGCTCTTGTCGCTATTTAATTTACAGTTTAAATCCAGCCCTGACTTTAGATTTATTGTTGTCGCAATTTCGAAAACCGAGCACTCACGGTAGGTAACGATCGAGTGGTCTGTAAATAGGGACTGTGGATTTTGCTTTCGTCTCTACTGACAAATGGCTCCACCAATCCGGTCCGATTCGCATTCCTCTAAGTTTAGTAAGGCTTAATCCCATTGATTAAAAGCTTTGAATTTCGTGGCTGTAGGCTTGAACTTCGCTGTATCGGAGTTTATACGCGTGAGTTGTTCGACCTTAAACGTTTATTGTATGTGTGTCAGCTTCTACAAAGGAAGAATAGTTTGAGTTTATTCCTAGTTACCGTTTAACCCACATCAGAGTAAGTTTGCCCATAAAGTAATCCAAGGGATACTGTCTATTTTATATGAAGTTTCACTTAGTTTAAGTTCAAAGAAAGGTTTGAATTGAATAGAATAATTATGTTTGTAATGACACGGTGTAAGAGCCCTGCCTCACTAGGACGCCATGGCGGCGTCAGTCAATATAGAAGTATATGTCACCTAGCTCACGTTGCGACACATTGGCAAGGTGACATTTCAATATTAACTGGTTGGATACGTAGCCAGCGACGCCGCCATGGCGTCCTAGTGATGCAGGGCTCTAAGACTAACAACACATTTCTGTGTTAACTCTACGTCATACTACTTCTTTGAATGCATCTGTTGAGAAATTGTTGATCAAAGTAATAATAGAAAATCAATACAAGTCTCAAGCCAATTAAGAACTTACAAAGTTACTTGACACGCTCACAACTTAAACTGAAGTGTTCTTATTACTAACTTATTCCTGCCTTTACTCAGCGTTATGATCGGGAAATCAAATATTTTGCCTCTAAGAAGTTTCTCTATAGATTACTTGACTTAAGTTTGAAGTAGGTCTTTTATTTGAGCCGAGGAGTCAACTGACATATTTGGGTGGTAACATTTTTTGTTTCTCGCAACAAAAGTTACAGCTTCGCTACAAAAAAGATTGAAATATATAATTTCAACAGCCCACAGACAAAAGTATTAACATATTTATTTACCGTAGTAATCTAAGTTTTTGCCGATTTTAATTTAAATTTTAATCCGGGGGCTTTCGATCGGCAAGTCCTGCGTGTCGTTTGGATATAATGCTTATCAAGTATAAAGCTGTTCTTTTCTTTATAAGACGCTTCTTAGACTATCGCATAATATTAGATGGCTAACATAATCTTATTGTCAGTCATCGAAACCTTATTTCCTTACGCCTTCCACGAGTAAATTCTGTTAAAGTAGCGACATTATTCTAAGTGTTATAGCGTTACACTGTCGAATAAAATTGTGAACTGAATCTCGCGCCTTTTCTACGTCAGATTCGAATATTTCGAAATTCTCGCGAAACTAAGTCGCATTTTATACCATTTCAACTTTTATATTCCAACTAGTTACCACTGCAGCATCTTGATACTTTAATGCTCCATTAACTCCTTTGGTGACGAGCAAAAAAACCCTTGATTTCCAGTTTTAATTAAGTTTTTTTAGTGTAGTAAATTACTTCTCAGTTGTCCCCAAGTCTTATCGAATGAATTAATGATAAAAGTTTTTCAAAGTCATCCTCAATGCTTTGTGAAAGTTCTATGTGGGGAAGTGATAAGAATTTACAGGGCTGTAGGTAATTATAATTGTACTGTATAATACAAACTAGAAATAATAAATAAGATAATATGATAATCTTTTCTTTGAGGCAAATACGATATTCAGTGCTGGAATATGATCCGATTTATTGCGCCATCTTTAATCTGATGCCAATATCCACACTTGAAATGAATAATCCACCTTTCCAAAGCAAAAATTACACGTTCAAATTCAAGTTATGATGTATGTTCGGAATTATATCGTATCAAATCTCGACTGATGGAATATCATTTTACATCAAATATGCTACCCGTATGATTACAAATTGATTACGAATTTCGAACATTAATGACACCGTTGGGATTCGTACCTGCCCTCAGACTCTAATCAAAATAGAATTATGTATGTAGTTTATAAACTAATTTTAGTCGAAGTGTTTACTTGCGGCCGATATGTCCCTAATACTTTAATTATGTAAATATGTTTTGAGACAAGGATCTAATACATTTACGTAAGTACTTAAAACCTTAACAAAACTTCATAATAAATTATATAGGTATGTTATTCGTTGGCAATAACAAGACATTCGCAAATGTAATAACATTGTTTATCCCGAAACAAATTTACTTTATATAATAAAAATATATGGCATTCGTAACCTAGATTGTAGCCTAGTTTTATAAGTGTTACAATTTGTGAAACCTAATGAAGTGGTTTTTAAAACTTTCATTGTTCCTTTAACAATACAGCGTAACTTTTTATTTATAACATCGGCTTATGCAAACGTGAACTTTCTTTATTACGCTATTAGTTGTGTATGGAACTTTTAAAACTTCCATACAGTTGTAACTTTGGCGGAAAATGTTAAATGACTGGAAAAATGTAGTGGAAATTCCTGCAGTCGTGCGCCCCCGCGTCGTTACAGTTTATTTCTGCTGAACAATCAATCATCTACGAAGCAAATAGAAATTTTAGAGCGCAACTGAAATTGCTGATCGTTTAAAGCTTAGTTTTCTAGCTGGGAAAGTTACTGCTACAGAACATTTTTAAAAGGTACATTTAGGTGAATGTGCACGTGCATTTTGCGGGATGCAACTGCTAGTTAGAGAAACAAAAGTGTACAAGCAAAATTAGATGAAAACAAAAATCTATAATGATTGTATTATTTATTGTAATAATACAATCGTATTGAAAACTATTAAAGAAATATCTCATTTTGTGCCAGATAAATTGATGACCTTGATAGAAACATGAAAACGTTCCCTACAACTTCAAGGGTCGGAATATCATTGATGTGTTTCACACAAAGTTAGTACTCGTATCTAACTGTTAAGAAAACTTTGTTTGAAAATAGTTACTGAAAAGGGTAGGCACACGCACTAGTAGAGGATAATGTTTATTAAAATTCGAAACTAAAGTTATAGTCGGACGTGCTTAAGTGGTATGAAGCGAACGTGGTAACTTTTAACGATGTACTGTAAAATACTCTGTGTTTGCTTCGCCCGCGCCAACGTATTCATTTCAATGATTCTCTCTTTAACGATGAAACGATATATGGAATTTGTGCACTGGAAACCGAATAGACGTGTTCACTGCGGGATGTGTGCATCTCTTTATTCACGCCGAATTATGTAACACTATTCATAATATTAAACTCGTTCATCCTTATAGCCAATAGGCTATAAGGATGAACGAGTTGCCTTCATTATACTGTCGATTTGAATACAAATCGACAGTATAATGAAGGCAGATGCCCTAAAAGCATTTACATTAAACATCGTTATATCATGTTAAAACACATACGTTAAACTCGTGTTTCGCATTTTTCAACGATCCATTAATTGAATGTAATTATTTTTTCCTCTTTCACGACTACCCTAAAAAATTTCGTCAGCGGGAACCCCATTTTCGCCGTACACATTAAAGGGCTCTAAACACAACAACGTACTCGACGTAATCAAAACACGCGCACAAATGAATCAAATTATAATTTCAAAGGCCCACTAAAACAAACAAACAGCGAAAAATTTCGTTTATACGAATTATTTCATCAAGTAAAGAGCGTTCCCGTGTCGAACACAACGCGTGATGACCTTGTTACGTGGGGAACCGAATGTATGGAATATTTGCTTTATCAGACAAATATGTAGCTTCCTTAGTTATGAAAGGTGTGGATTATTACTCCCACGCGTGGAAAACAGTCATGTTTATTAATTTAGTATTCTATTTGGTCAATGTGTTGGAAATGCTTATTCATACAGAACAAGTTGTATCCCGATTTCAAAAAGAAAATATTCTATCTAAAAAGATTATAGCCGTATACGCCAATGTATCCATCTTATTTTTAAGATATACTTGTAGTAATACATGAAAGACGCCAAATACCTAATAGAATTTTATATTCATATCAATTCCGTATCGATGAAAATAATCCCTCGACCAATCACTAGGAGTACACAATAACAGATTGTTCAGGAGGCCAATATAAGCTGTGTGAAGTTCTACTTATAGGTTCTGCCATTGAACCGAACATAGAGTGGGTTCACTACGTTGTGACGCCTACATCAGTAGATGATTCGATGGTCACTGACGGATACGCACATACGCTACGTGCCTGTGTAAATCCTGTACGGTCCGTTGACAAGCCTGTGAAGTAGACATTGACCGGCGATAGGTATAGGTTAGGTTACATGGTTTGTACATGCACCCATGGGCAGGGGTGTAAAATACAGCTCTATTTTACTATGATACGATTTATACTTTTTAAGCAATATTGTACAACACACTTGGTAAATATATTTACCTACGTAATTTTTCCTTTCAAAAGAATTATGTGCAAGTTGAAGTATTTCCATCTTACAAAGGTTTTATTTTATTATTTCATAAACTTAGGTGTTGTACTTAAACGTAAAATATGACACGGGTGTAACAAAATTTACGCTGCCGAAATAAAATAATGTTTGTTTTAAAAACGCCTTTAGAATTGCCTCGGCAATATGCTAAAATAAAAGGACTCTTTGTAAAAACTGAAGAGAAAGACACAAAAAAGTATTATAATAACATTAGGGAGGTGGCTGCCCACTCGGTTTTTTAAAAGCTGCAAGTGAACAAAACTCTACTTTTTTCTCGTTATTTGGCGAGTTTATAAAGGACACCGCCGCACCGCCGGCTGTCAGGAACCCTTTTTCCACAATGTGACAAGTTACAGGATGTTTAGTTATTTGAGAGGCTCCTGGTTAAATAGAATGGTAGAGATTGAACGTTCTGTGTGGTTAACCAACTGACGCATGAATGGGTGACGTCGGTTTATAAATCGAGATCGCTTCGAGCCTCGGAGAACAGTCGCAGATAAAAGATTAAATCAAGCACTGATGGAATAGCTAGCTGAAGCAGAATATCTGGGCTTCGTTCGGACATTGACTATTGCGATGAAGACTGTTTACGTTTTGTTAAGCAAGCGTTACATCGGTTTGTTGATGATCTCGACTACATCGTATCGCCGCTTTCAGACTGTATTGCGGATACAAGAATTATATGACCTGGCTGTTAAAACGAACTTATTTTATTTTCCAAATGGATCCAGTTATAATATAATTCAGGTTATGTAATAAAATATTATTCAATAAAAAAGAAGCTACGAAACATCGTTATTAACTCGAAGCTTTTTCCATAAAAAGTAAAATAACTTGTATATAACATGATTCAATTTGGTTACTTTATCCTAATTGAAAGGCAGACGCGAACCATGTAATTTCGCCATAACTCGGGAATTACTGTGTCATATTTATGTATTAGCTTGAGTAAATAAGTGTTTTTCTTTACGATATGCTTTGTCGGTTGTCCATCGTAAAAGAATGTCGCAAACATCGATGAGTCACTTTGTTTGTTTATGTACTTGTAAATCAACGCTTTAGGCGATCTCTGCACTAACGCTATCCATTAAACGCGCTCATCCATCAATGTAATGTGATACCTCATATAAATAAGCCGCAAAAGCCTGGGGACAGTATAAATCCGCCCTCATGCCGTAGGGAACCAAAATCTTTCAATATATCAAATAAGCTTTTTTGTTCGACGAAGATTTTTGTGGGTCATTGCGCGGTTTGCACGAGTCAATGGGTATTTTTCATACCAATGATACGTGACTAGTGTTCTTGATACTCTCAAACTCTGTATTTCAGGATCCCAATATTTTTAGAAATTTTCACAGCGCAAAAAATAAATTAACTAATACAAAAGAGGTAAATAATTGAGAAAAATATACTACTAGTTTCATTGTGACAAAATAATAAAACAAAGAAATAAAACGTTACTTTATCAGTAAACTCGGAATAACCAAAAACCGCATTAGCATTATTCGTCAACATGAACTCATATTTTACTAGTTTCTTTACTACTCTGCATTAAATCTACTCATAAAAAGAGGATCATATCTCATCCGGATGCACACAATAGATCTTTAAGAGAAAACTCTTATAAAAGACGCTGTTACCACTGACTTTATCCTTTTGTCCTACAACGATGGAAGTTCATAGAGAACATGAATTATTACTCTTGCATATTATGAGAGGCAGAAAATATCTAAAAATTATATTATTTATGATCGTGTGGTTTGTGGTTAACCTAGCGTCTAAGTTGTATAAGGGCTGTGATCGTAACAACGAGCACCGAATTTTTACGTACCTAAATCACGTAGACACTTAAAACAAATACCATTAAACGGCCACTCATCTGTTTTGTGCGCTTAAGATTTACTAATAATTAAAAAAAATATATAATTATAAAATTATTCCTGACGTAAAACTCTTTGAGAGAGTTCTATATAATATTAACGATATGGGTCAAAAAAACATTCAGTTTGTAAATAACGTCGAAACTCTTTAAATAGTAATTCATCATTCTCGTATTTAATCTCTTAACGTTAATACGAATTTCATTTCAATTTTTACTCAACGGCTTAACTACTAAATTGCAGCGCAAAATGTATCGTAGAAATAAAATTTACTCTATAATAACTTAAAGTTTAACTATTAAACTCGAGTTAAGTCGTAGCTTTAGTTCAAGCTTAAAAACTTTGTGTGAAGTGTACCTGATACGGATCATGGCTTTAGTTTCTGTTTTCTGTGAAATATAGAGGCGGCTCTAAGTAATTGTAGTAGTTAAACGAAAAATGTAATTATTATAATGTTGCTTACTACTATCGTTGTACATAATGTGAAAGTGAATTTGTCAGAAAGATATGTAACGCAAATCGTGTCTAATTACATGATGTTATTAAAACCCCAGTTTCACCACTTCTGAATTCGTATCGGTTAGCTTATTAGCTGGAATTTTTACTTTTGCTGTCATCTCTATCGAATAGTTTATCTGACACTTATCCATGAGTCGTGCAGCTGGCTCGAAGACACTCGGATTTTAAAGGCAATTTTCGCTTCGGCCGTGTATGATACCAGAGTTTGGTAACCAGTATCATACGAAGAAAAAATGATCGTTGTAGGATACTGGTATCCAAGTAATAGGGATTTTTCGTTTTATGTAACCGAGTATCAGCTCAGGAAAATATCAAAGCCATCAAAAACATTCTGTAAAAAACCTCAAGTCTCGCCGTAAAAAGTTGTGAGATCTATATAATACCAAGTCGATTAATCTATTTAGTCTCTACTTAAAAGACCTTCTGTCTCAAGTTATTACGTATGTTATTATCATGCCAATTAAAAAAAAAATACCTTTAAAACAAGTAGATCGACTTGGTCATCGCATGATTTGATTATTAGTATGTATCACACTATCACTATCGTGCTGTGTGCACGACGAGAAGTTAATGCTCCTGAAATGTTAATGGCGAATTTGTGTTTTCTTGCGATGACCAAGTCGATCTACTTGTTTTAAAGGTTTTTTTTTTAATTGGCATGATAATAACATACGTAATAACTTGAGACAGAAGGTCTTTTAAGTAGAGACTAAATAGATTAATCGACTTGGTATTATATAGATCTCACAACTTTTTACGGCGAGACTTGAGGTTTTTTACAGAATGTTTTTGATGGCATCTCACTTCTTTTTGTAGAGCGAACATAAGTCCAATTTGTATGGAAAGACGTTTTTTTTCATAATTCAACATATTTTCCTATGGGAATGTTGTTCAGTTTCACGGGCTAAACACCCTTACCCACCCAATACCCCCTCCCGTTATGCCTCATATAGTAGGTACCTATTTACACCTATTTATTTTATTTTCTACAGTAATAATAATTCATTAACTGCAAATGTAACCTTGTAATCTTATACATTTATTTGGAATTACAAAGTTATTGTTGCAGTTGGTGTATTTAGAAAACTGGACCGAAATTAGAAAATATTAAATTTTTCCCATGATAAAGACACTAAACCCTATTTATATTCTAAATTTTAAGCTTCTAAGACTGCTAGAAGTACCTTAGACTTTTGATGATCGGTGAGTCAGTGAGTCAGTGAATCAGTGAATCAGTGAGTGACAAAATTCAAAATTTTAACAAGTTGTCATTCCTAAACTACTGCTTCAAATTGACTGAAATTTTAAATATACCGTGTTTATACAATGACTGATTAGTTACTGAAAATCCAGGCTTCTTGTTTCATCCACAATGAAATTATAGGGGTGTCAAAAATAGCCCGAATTGCTTCGAGAAAAGGATGTTACGGCCGTGCCGCTTTTTTTTGCTCGACTTGCGGGGGCACTTCCGTGCCCCCAGATAATTACAAGTGAATTCTTAACATCTCCTCGTATGCAACAGATGATGTCATGTGCATTGATATATTTCCGCGTTGCCTGTAGTCCAAAATGAGTAAAGAAATTGAATTTATCACTACGAAGAGAGGAGGAAGAGCACTATTGAGTGATGATCGCAAGTACCGCAGGAAAAAACCTTACTCAAACGAATCTACCTTTTGGCTTTGCCACAAAATTAATTATAGATGTACAGTGAGTGTTACTTTAAATGTTAAAAATCAAAAATCATGAACTATTTCCTTGTTTCCTTGCATGTAAAGCGAGAGCTTTCAATAAAGCGAGGGTTTACAATAAGCGTCAGTACAGAATGCCATCCGATGGCTTTTAATCGGATGAAAGAGGACAATAATATAACCAGAAGTGGATAATGACATAACCAGTTAGGGTTCTCATCTCAGTATTGAGTTGGGAAACTACCCTTTTGCTTATCATAGTTTTACCGAGTTGGTTTCATAGGCAGAATGTTATATTACTTACTGGATACTGGTTACCAAACATAATAAAGGGTATCAGAAAAATAAAAAATCCTATCACTTGGATACCAGTATCCTACAACGATCATTTTTTCTTCGTATGATACTGGTTACCAAACTCTGGTATCATACACGGCCGAAGGGGCAATTTTTTATGCTATGATTTTAAATAAGCTGTCTTTTTCTATTTCTAAGTTGTCTATTCAGTATTCCCTCCATCCACTCAACATTCTTATATACATCGTCCATTTTACTGCCCCTCGAGAAGCTTTTGCATCCGACAATTCATAGCAAGGAAACGACCTAATTAATTATACTCTGTATTCAGCTTGTATCATTCGTCATCAACTGTGACAACTCACTGCTTATAGTATTTTCACGACATGTTTCCTGGCACACTGCAGCCATTATATCACTCTCAGATGTTATCTGTTACACTGTCTACCGTCAACTAAATGCAACTTTACTGCGCTATAGTTACTGAATGAATTTAGATACATTTTGGCATATAAATTTTAAATCTTAATGAACACGCAGAGTACATTTTGCCACAGAAGATGCCATGCCCACGGTGACGCAAACAAAAGTACACTATAGTATGTAGTAATACTTTGTTAGTTACGAAGCTTGTTAGCTTACTAATTCTGTATTCGCTTTAAGGTTTTGAAAATCAAGTTTGGCTTTAAGATGAAGCGAAGCGTTTTATAATATTGTTTCCTGCAAGTTAGCCGTTGGGTTGGTGTAAATGCACACTTCAGTAATTGAATAAGCGATAAATGCTTCACTCAGTTCGACTGTTTTTCCATCTTATCTATTAAATGAGTTTTCTTTATTTCCCCGAAACCATGATACCGATCAGGGTATACGGAAAGTTTTAATTGATGAATTAATTACATCATGTGTAAAGTATAATTACATTTTTGTTAATCCGACAGTTTGTTTACTTACTCGTAAAATACAGAGACCATTTTGTTATCCCCTGTTTAATGAAACTATTTATATAAAAATTACAGCAATTTAATTTTATTGAATAAAAGCATTCTACCCACTCACATTTTAAGTTAAAAGCAATTTTAAAATCAACTTATAAATATGGATATAAAACTTCCTCTGAAGAAAGTAAAATTGTATGCTGGCACCCTTAAAGAGTGATAAATCGTTTTGCCGTCCTTAGCAGCGAAGCATTCTTTCTTGACGCTTAAAAACTGTCTGAAAACTGTATACTTGTATTTTTATTCCACTCTTCATTAGCACTTACAATTAATCAGCTCTTACAAATGGAATTTCTTCGAGTACTATGTATAAAAAACCTACTTTACCGAGCGGATGCCATTTTTCTCTCACTATTTGACTAGAATTTCCCTTGAAAACGGTCCCCCGTGAATGGAATCGCGTCAAAGAGCTTATTACTATAAAAAGTGCAGATAACCGCTTAGCGTCGTGAGCGTTTTATCTGTCATTTGAAGTTTTTTTGCCGTGAGGTAATTTGTCCGACTGTATGTCCGCTATTATGGACAGCTTTTTTAATTTATCTTCTAAGTTAGAAATCCCTGGATATATTTTGTATAAGTATAATAAATTTAAATTAGAATCTTCAGCTAAGAGTGGCCAAAATCACAAACTTCTAAGAGTAGGATCTTTTGTTCAAGCCTAAGCCGATTTAGAAACGTGATGTATCTTTAAGAATTCTTAATAAGAAAATAGAAAAGCTATCTAAATGCGCAAGTATTTTATCATTAAAATCATCTTTAGCGAATCTAATACAACGGTCTTGAACGTGATTGGATTTCAACAAAAGGAGAGCTAATCAGGCGTAACTAATCAGTGTTTCGTCTGCCTTTGACGAAGGAACACTAAACAAAGACTTGTGAAAATCCACATCAAACCGGAGAACATAACAAAATTGCAAGGCGAATCTCCTTTTTGTTTCACCTAATTTAAATTAAAAAGAGCCCAAAGTAAACAGCAGAATTTTAAAAAGGTTTCGTTCATAATCAGCGGCAATGTTGCTAACGCAATAATATTGCGTTCGTGGAATTGTGGTGCGAAGTCAGCTTGATTGCAAATTAAAAGAATTATGTTCCAATTGCCAGTATCCTTAAATAAACAAAGAAATAATTGGTGGATATACACACTCAAAAATAATGATTTTAACCATCAATGACCTGAACAAATGGTCCTGTAGAACAAATTTCCCATAGTCACGTTGATGGAGGTGATTGATGATATCAATAAAATGTCACTAGGAAGGTGCGGGCGCTCGTTCCTTTTATTATCACAATCTTAAACGTGATAGACCATTCCCATACGAGGAAATAAAAGTAAAAACGTTCTAAAAGGAAACATTTTTTATCTACGCCTACCTTGTCATTTGTTCGAAATATTGCTATAAAATTTCATCATCCACTGTTTTAAATCTTCAACGAATGTCGCTTTTTCCCACGTGTTGGAAAGTTCAACGGTTTAAGTGTGTTTAATGCCTTTTTAATTGCAATCTACGTACGTAATTAAATGTGCGAAGCAGCCACTTTTCAACGACGATGCAACTGTATAAGGCGTATTCTGCGCAATGCCTTTATGAACAGGCATTCTGTCAGTCGGGCCTCAAATACACTTAAATATTTCCTTAGCTCCTTTCGGTTTTGAGTACTTTCTTAATATTCAAGTTATCCAATTAAAATATGAAGGATTTCAAAGCCTACCACCAAAGACGACAAGATGTTTTAGGTGCTAAACTTTTGACACAAATTATACTCTCTTTGAGTTTATGTTACTTGAAATGTATAAACGACCGATTCAGTGAAGTGAAGCTGGAGGATTTGTATGAATCAAAAATTCTAATGTTTCATTTGTAGTTAAATAATATTGCGACGTTTTCTAACTACTGTTTTAGAGAGAAAGGAATGCAGAACTAGGGTATTCCATTTAAAATCTTTAAAGATCTTTTTCTATTTATTTTTGCTTGCCAATGGTTTTACCCTTTCTATTTCGTTTCAATCGGAAGGGAAAAGAAAGAAAGGACATTTTTTTTCCTTCACCGGTTATGCAATCCCACTTGCAGAATGCATCAGCTCAGCTGTTTGAAATATGTTCAGTAAAGTAGGCAATAAATAGTACTCAGCGCTGGTCGTAAATTATATGCAGTATAGTGGACGTTGTGCAAGGATAAGCGTTAAGCCCACAGCTCTCCGAGTTTGACCTCACTACCGCTTGCTAAGTAAATAAATGATGACCAAGAATAAATTGATTTGCACCACCCCATTCAGCAATTTAATTCTACTTCTTTTTCAGCTTTTAATAAGAGGTAGAAAGAGAGAAAATATATTATGATTGTCGTCTATAATGAGTGAAGGCATTAGTGGCAAACTGCGTTGCGCTCGTGGTGTCTAATTCGTTAGAGAAATTCAAGAGATGCAAATGGATCTTTATACTGCGCATATTTAATTATTCGGATCATATAAACTAAACGATATTATACTCTCTCGACTTGAGCACAAAATAGTATAATGGTATGGGTCTTAGACCTAAGGTTTTGATACTTTATTTGTTTACCAGACATTTCGATCAAATTGCATCGAATGTCGAATTTATTATCGCACTCTTTTTCTATAAATTCTGTTCGTCGTATGCCTGTCACTTTTTTCTATCGTGTTAAGACAGTATGTAAAAGTATATACTGTTGACATGTAAGCAATAACTCGGAGTGTGAACACTGAACATGTATATTTAGGTACTCTTGATAAATGAAAGGTTTACACGTACCGACATACGTCGTTTTGAATTGAGCGTGAAAATGTATCATATATTTTTATACTGTACGTTTTCATCGGCAGTGACTGACGAATATGTTTGTGGAGTATATTAATAATGTTAAAATATGGCAAGGCTCTTGATTGCGGTCCAGATTGATTCATATACTGTACCTACTGTGTCATATTATATTTATTTCGTGGTAGTGTACTATTATAGTCGTGCCAATTAGGTGAACAGTCAGTAAGTTATGTCAATGTAGGTACGTAGTCCACTAACTAAACAATGAAATAAATAAGGCAGTGCTCTCCGGCAGATTTTTATGAGAATCGTACGAATTTAAACACTGCTGAGCCACTAAGATTGATATAAAATAAGTTCACATAAAAGAGATTATAGTATTAGGTAATATTTTAAAACTTTGAAGATGCAGACAGCTTTGAAGAGGTAAAAATAACAAAACATGTTTGTCAATTAACATGTTCATTGAATGTGATTAACCATTGATTTATAATAATTACTATCATCAGGATAACTATAAACTAAATTAGTATTAATTCAGGCATTATTAATGCAACAGCAATATTCACATTAATTAATATTATGAACCACCAAAGATTACTAGGAATCCATTAATCTGTACATTCACTAACTACTAGTGTATAACTGATTTGTATATAATACGGCTAGGTATAACGTGTCGACTATCAGTTGCAAATTGAAATCATACCACTATATTCCAGCTATTTCAAACGTGCGAACTTAGTCATGTCATTTTATCGGAGTCTCTCGCTCGCACTTAAACATTGTCACATTCCTATGATTCTTTTGTTTATGATGTAGTGTTTTGATCGCACGTTTGTAACGGCCTGAGTATAACAACCATACTTCTCTCACATGTATAATTTAAAATCTGCCTGATAAGAGAAACAAAACAATGAAAATAAAAGAGAGAATAGATAGCAAAAGAAGGTACATAAATAATAATTAAACTCATTACAGTCCCACTGCTAGACGAAATACCTCCCAGAATTAGCGAAAACATTGGTCTTATTAGAAAATAAATTGAAAAGTTTATAAAAGTACATTCCATTTTACTATGAACGGCTTGTTTCAAGACCTAACATTTTATTCTCAGAACATTCGACACAACGAACCATGAAATGTCGTTTCTATAGTATTTTGTCAAATAAAGCGTAATTCTTTAACAATCTAAACTACCAGTAAAATTATAGCTACAAGCTTCATAACACTCTATTCCATCTGAAGGCTTTCATTATTATTTTTTCCTCTCCATTTTAAGAGTCCCTCAGTTGCCTTCAAAGAAGACATTGAAAATTGAAGTGCTCGCTTCAAAAGCGTCGTTTTTTACCTTATTGAAGTTTTTAGAGCCTACATAAAATGTATTTATTATGTGATACAGTTGAGTATATTTTTACAATGCTGTCCTTGTAAATGAGAAGAATATAATCGTATCGTATCTTTTTTATCATTGGACCTTTTTTTCACAGAACGAAACCTGTAGCTCCGTAGTTACTATTGTTAAATACCTCTTTACATCTTACGAAATAAAGTAAAAAATCATTTAGAAATAGCTACTACTTCAGAAACTATATATTTTAGAAACGAATGATTGAAAAACGATATGACCTCTGTTATTCCTATTTTTTATTCTAACTCGTATCACAACCGGGGACGATAAAAGTAAATACAAAACTCGAAGCCAAATATTGAACAGTGGCACGCAAATCGACAGTGGAAGCCAAAAAAACATGTCCCTCCAGTTGGCACTGCACAACGCCAGCTACAATCATGACTTGTTTTATGCAAAGCGTTATTATCCAGGTATAGCCTGGGCCAACTCAATCAATCGTTATTGACCTCCCAATTATACAAACATATAAACGTGAAATCACGCCGTGCCAACACTCAGAGCAATTTTATATCCAAAAAATGAGAAGAACGTAAAACAAAATATGAATTTACTGATTATATAACTAGATTACAATATCAAATAGGCGTGATTTTCGCTGTCATCCTTTCAATCCCAACCTATACGTTAAAACAGTAAAATATAATAAAGGCACAAACAGTTCTTGTATAAAAGATTGACGCAGTCAGAAGGTATTAAGCATTCACCGACTGACGTCACTGCATGACAGATGTTTGTACAGTATTTTCTTTCAAATAAAAGCCTTTATTTAAGCACCAAATAAAACACAAGCATTAACGCTTTGAACCTTAATTTTGTTAGATGTTCCCACTTTGTTTCTATTTGTATTGTATCTTGAAACATTTGAAGTCGTTTCAAGCGTTGTTTTGCCGAGTCTCATCACTTTTTATTCTCGTCTGAAGATAATAGGGTCTTGTACATATAACTTGGGACTATTACTCTCAGAAGATATCATTAGGCCAATATTCCGACCGCATATTTTATCTAGACCGAAAAAGTACTATTGTTCCCTAGAGCCAAAATGTTATACAATGGTGTAGTTTTTTCACTAGTTATTAGTACCCAAGGACTTTAGAATCTTTGTAATTTTTATGTTACGTGCCAACATACGTGTGTGAGGTGACGTGACGTCACTTGAAAAATACGGGTTTTAAATTGCACATCGTTTCAGGGGCTTCTACAAGTTTTTACGATACGATGACTCTATTAAGTCGGACATTTCTAAAGCTGAGTCAGAAAGTTAGGGTTGGCCCATTGAACTGTCATTGGGTCCTTCCTATGAACGATAATGGGAATACGCAACAACGCATTTCATTCGAAGTAGATCGCAAGACGAAAATTAAAATATCTCATAAAATTAAAAGTGTGAATACTGTTATGGTAATAAAAAATATTCATAAAAAAAATACATGATTAGCCCGAAACAGCTTTATATTTCCTGATGGGTATACAAATGTCATTGGTATACACATGATCTAAAATAGCCCCTAATTAAAATCCAATAAATGATTGCGAATCTGCCAACAGGAGCTCTGTTGTACTAAATCGCCTGAGGCAAATTACACGTGCAGATAGCACATCTGTGCAGTTTTGTGTCACAATACTATCAATTTTACAGTTTAATTTCATTCACTGTGCGTACAATGGGACTGAATGTTACGTATGACCGTGGAAATACGAACGCTATATCGCAAATTCAACAATTGTTTGGTGTTGTTTTGTATGCGTCTGTTTTAGTAATCTTATAATTCAACCGCGTATCCCAATGGATGGTGATTAAGATACTTATATTAATGTGATACGAGGTATTGAATATATCCTTCCATCTAATCAAATGGTTTTAGAATATATAACGAAATCGGTCACTAGCTTTGTGGTCGTATTATTTCAATCATAGGACCGTAATTGTGTCCAATTTTCTAACAACATTCATCAATGTTAGGGATACTTAGTTACATCACTATTCAGCTTCAAAGTACCACTCATTAGTGCGTACACGTCCCACTGTGTCGTATTCGAATTTCCCAAACTTGATTTAAGGCGAAACTAAGAAGTTGTGAACTCGCGTTGTAAACAGTCGTTAAATGACTTACACACACACGCGCAGACTTGTAAACTAATTAACAGGGTGTATAGCACATTATTAGGATAGAAGTTCCACATGTAAATATATCGTCATTAGTTTTGTCTCGCCTAGCTGAAGTGACAGCGTCGTAGTTCTAATTAAGTAACTAAGGCTAAATTTTAATCACCCATTTGTGGTAAATCAAAGACCGCGAGTATTTTTATGAAGATACTGACGCTCACGCTTGTGAATTTGTTTGGAGAGAAAACATTTATCGATCCTTCCAAAGTTCAACTGAATGAATTTGTTCAAAATACTAGTCGTAGCAGTTAAATAGATGCTTGAACATGTTTAAGTGCATCCGACTTATTGTTTTAAATTGAACGTCACGCTCTCAGTTCTGAACGTAAATTAGTGTAAGTTCCAAAAACTAAATCGAAAATGCTGCTTTCTTCGACAATCGTAACTCACATACTTTTAGTTGTAAAGAATCTTAATCTATGCCAGCAGTTGAGTTAAGAACACCAATAAATCTTTTATTCCTTGGAAAGTATATTTCCATATTATACGAATTCGTCTTGACTAACTGACGTACAAAAAAGAGTATACCGCGACTAGTAACTTTTTTCTGTGACGACTGTTTCATATTCTACAATTCTACATGTTTTATTTATTGTATACAAGCAGCCTCACAAATATTCGTGTTTTTCTTTAAATACAGTGACGTTTCGTTCAACCATTAAAAGGAAATCATTCCAAAAGGCAATAAACAAAATTTCGCTCGGTCATGTTTACACAATTCGCCACATTTCATATCCGGAGTGGTGCATATTAAACGTTTATTGCATTTCTCTGACTGGATGGAAATATACTACTTACGTTTGTTTTCGATCACCAATAGGGAACCCAAATCAGCAGGCCGAGAACTAGCTAGTCAGTTTCTAGATTGATTTGATAATTCAAAATACAGAAATATCCAATTATGAAATGCAATTTATTGAGCACACACGGTTTTTAGTTCTTGCGAAAGTATTCATGCAAACTAATTGGAAAGCACAAAAGTGTGAGGTGCAATAACCCATTTTCAGAAAAAGGGAACGTATGGTAATGCTTATTCAGTTTCCCGGAGGATAGATGATAAAAAATGCAATTATTCCACAAAAGTTACAGGTTGCTGGCCTATAGCCAGCGAAAATTTTCTCCCAGAATGTGAAAATAAGTGGCGTTCACATTATGTGTCCCATAAATTGCTACATGGGCATAAAATGAAACGTATTTATCTAGTGTTTCTCGCCAACGCAACGCTCCATATATCACGACAAGGACTATCCACAAACCGTGGGACTTTCTTCACTATCCCAAGTTGCCAAGACAATATAATCGCAGTTTCTGCTTAAAATATATTAGAATAAAGATAGTGAACATTTTGTTTGCAGACGGTGAACTAGTTTAGTGTTTAAATTATTAACGCTTCATTACCAAGGCAATTAAGGTCTAGCTAGACTACTACGAAAAAATATAGTGAGTAGTCGTATCGCTACTAAAGAAGTGAGATATTTTAAACAGCGGGCAGATTTTGCAGCTAGTTTTGACCTCATTTGGATTAACAGTTTTAATCAGCGCCTATTAATGGAGAACAAAGAATTTCAACAGACCGACACACAATTCTTTGTAACAGTTCAAAGCTTATAATAGTAATAATAGGCCACTAAAGTTTGAATGTAGCTAATAAAAACGACTGTACAGATTTATTTCAGACATAACCATTTGTATGTCTATTCGAAACTAACAAGTCCAATTTGGCAGAAGCGTAATAACTATTCGGTTATTATAAAGCTGTTATTGCAAACTACGGTATTAAAGCAAACTGTACACATTAATAAAAGCGGACGACCAATAGCATATTCAACTCGATTTTGATGTTAATACTTAGTTTCGTTCACAAATGGAACAGGAGAGAACTAGTTAGATGTTCAAGATATACGATGAACGTTTTAGAAATAAATTGCGCATGAAGCCAGGCAACAGAGACGTATACCAGGTCAGTTGTATTTGCTTACCTCGTGCATAGTGCACCAGCAACCCATTAATAGTAAACAATCACCCGGCTCCCATCTACCGTAATAGTTCAATTGAATCGGTTTGTAAGCTCCGACAGCAATGCTCTTGTCTGATACGTCTAATGTGTCACTGTTGCTAAGCCGTGTTGTTACTAATAAAATTTGCATAAGGCTCTCTCCACAAACGACGTTGCTTGAAATGGCGTACCCAAGCTCGCTGTTGCAAGTTTTATCAGCCTTAACCTCAAGAGGCAACGTTTTTTGGCTGTCTCTAGGGCATCCCTTTATTCCACGTTATAAATTTTTGGTTGAAATTTTTGCGCCACTCTTGATAACGGCTATTATATTTTAGTGCCCCATAAAACTATGTGTAAGCTTATCGCTGGTGTCCTTACAGGTGCTTAAACTAGAACGTGATTTCGTGTTATCATTAATGGTCGTGCCCTGAACGTGTTTACCTTGCCATTCTGGTTACTAGACCAAGTTCATAACGACGCCTTGTATAAAATATGGCCTGTACACCGTCTGCATTATTATATCCATTTTCATCTCACACAACTGGGTTTTATAAAAAATCTTATCTGCTTTAATATGTACTTTATAATAAATGCGACCTCCTCGCTGAAAGTTTACAAACTCTTTCAAAGTTAGGAGTTTCATCTATTCATTTAAAATTCCACACAGTTGAATGGCACTAAATCTTCTCTGTTGTCCCTCTGCGCTGTAAGACACCTAACTGAATTTACCCAAATTTGGGGAAACAAAAAAAACAAACCTGAATATTTAATACGTCCAAACCCTTGCTCTGACCTCTTCGAAATTGAATTATGTCTCCTTCTAAATTGCAAATTGACTCATTTATTTTTTCTACTTCGTTACGAATTTCATCAGTTCGATTGTTTGTTTCCAAATTAAGAGGAATCCTTTAACTTTATTCCTGAATATTTTTTCAATGTTATTATCCGTTTTGTGTATCTACCTATTTTGCCAATGACAATATCTGGGTATCATGTCGTGTTTCGAACATATTTTTCGTGAGCTTGTTCTATCAGCTTGCAAATCTTTTAGGAAATAGATTTTGGATCCTTATCGCAATCCACTGTCAGATAGTATAGGAAGGTTTCATGCATCTCGATATTGGCCGAACTCCAAATAAAACGGTGGCGGTTCTGCGCTGTGTATTTATGTCTATAACGCGTATGTGAATGGCATCTCGTGCCAATACATTTGTCGTCGTGATATTCTCTGTTTGGAGTGCGACTTACTTTTCACTGGTAAGTTATTACGCAAGATTAAACGGCTAGGAATATTTCGATTTATTGAAATCGTTATTTTTTTTGTAAGTACGCATTGCCAACTTTTTTTCGATTAATCTATTTACTTTGTTATATACAACGCGCTGGCAACGCAACAATGTAAAATAACTTTTCAGATCCTGCATGTAATCCTGTGTAACAGCGCTAACTATGCTATTATTTTAACATCCTCTGTTTGATAAAAGCGTTGTTGTAATATTTTTCCATGTAATAAAAGTCATAGTGGTGAACAACGTGCGTCAATGCAATTCAAAAAGCAATTTGGTCCATAGTTCTCTTCAGACAGGCAACACTACGGGAGGCAATTTCAAAAGATTAATGACAATGAAATGGCTAGTGACATCAAAACCACTGTTTCAGTTCAAAACTTGGGTAATTAATTCGCTTCTCATTTCACCACTTCGTTTTATGATTTTAGACTTGAATTTAATGAGCTAGCTTATCTAGTGCAGTTAGGTTACTTTTTGCTAAAGGAAGTTGGAGGATCATAATATAGATTTATCGTTGGAACACGTTTGTCTTAATAGTTCATTTAGTAAATGGATCTTGGTTAACTTACTCGCATATTTTTCTGTTCATTGTTCTAAATTAATTAATAAGTCTTCGTACACCCTACTTATATCAATTACCATTGATGACGTTATATTAGGTTTACTTTTCCATCCGCATTTAATTGGCACTAGGTCGTCTGATGTATGTATATGCATATGTAGGCATACGTTTATTCACCATTTTTACGGGGTATTGTTAAATCCTCAGCGCTGCTCTACCCCGATAGGAATTCTTGGATGTTCTTTTACATAACCCTTTATTACGAAAATATTACGAAGAAGAATTTACGCTGTGTACACAATATTACATGTATCGAGGTTGTTATCTAGAAAGAAACCTGACTCATGTTTACTATTCTTCCATCACATTGTTTGTCTAGTAGCTGATACTGCTAATGTATTTTGTTCATGTTCTGTATCAGTATTTTACACAAAATATAGCGTTACAGCGAAATTCATGTTTTACTCTTTTGTTGTACCGAATTGATGAAACCCGTTTCCCTGGTAAAATTTGGAATCTTTGTTTTCAGATCTCGTATGAAAGTTTATATTCATTGAAGCTCTGGGAACTGAAATTGTGTTTGCTTTTATGATGAATTCTCTTGAATTGTATATTCTAATACTACCACAGTGTATTTTAATTATCCGTTTGCATTAGTGTCATCTCTATACGACCTAAATCTCAGTTCAAATGTTTGTCCGGATTTCACTTAGCAAGCGAAGTTTGTCCACACACTATGCTCTGTTCTTCAACAGTTTCACATTTTAAGTGCCCCACATACGGGCCACGAACAAACTCGCTAGTCTAAGCTTTCGGAATAGTGCTGCTAAGTGTCCAGATTTACGCGGTACCTACACAGACACATAATATGAAATTTATACTTTCACTCACGTAAATGTAAATCAAATGGCTGATATACTTAATGTCGAATAAAAAGTATAATAAAGGGTTATTTTTATCATGACAGATAAAATAATAAACCAGGGGAACGAGTTTATAGCCGTATTTAGGGGCGATAAACCGTCATAAATTTGGGGAACACGAAAAAATCCCATGTCATAAATTCCGACAAAAAACACCTACGAGCTCACATCAAATGCAAATCGGTCATGGCGTTGAATGACGTTTGATGATAATTTCCCGTATTAAGGGGTGAAATCCTTTTTTGTCGTGTCGTACCCTTTACGGGACGAAGGATATGGTGTAATACGATCATTTCACATTCAATTCGTTTTATCTCTTTTTCGGAAAATTTGCATTTGTGGTCAAGTTATGTCTACACGAATACATCAAGTAAACTTCATATATGATACGCGAGCGCTAGTGCCTCTTTTCAGCAGGCCTAAGTTTATATTGTTTTTGAATATACCTAGTGTTATAACCTTAAAGTGTTTAAGGCTAATTAGAAATTCAAAAACATCTTAAGCTATTTTTGCTAGCATCACTATTTCTCAGACGAGCGCACTAAGCTAAGAAGTGTTTCTATTGTGCTGAAACCTTTGCATAGCGAAGGAGAGTGGAACAAATGCGTCTATATCGTACTCGCTATGAGCTACAGACATATCAAATGTTGTGTCAGAAATATAAAGACAAGCTTATACAGACACTAATATAGAGAAAATCCTTGTAATTTCTTGAGTACGGAATTTTTGTGAGCAGTAGTGATTAGTCTGAGTGGTTTGCTGGTCATCATTGCTTTAGTAGGCTTGTTTACGTCTGTTGCTTAATAGATATGATGATCGCTGTGTTAATATTGTGCCGGGTGTTCATGATACCTAGTTTTTGTGTCTGGGTCTGTCTTTTGGATCTGTTTGCACCTTTTATTATTTTTTTCACGGTTATGTATTTCTAAGAATGTCTTCGTATAAAACTAACTATCTGTTTGAGAAGTCTGTAACATACCATATATCACCTAAAAAACCTTTACTTTATGCGCTCCAAAACAAAATAAGATATATCTGTAAGTAGGATAAGAAGTTTATATAATTAATCTAGACGTCTCTCAGTCTCAACTGTTGCTCTTATGCTAATTGCTGAAATGTGATTCCGAGGCGAGTGACGAGAGCTGTTTATAGCGACGTTATTTCCATACTTACAAAGTTGGGAAGTGGATCAAAACTAAATTTAGTTAGTAAAAGGAAATAGGAAATGCAATGTGTTTAAACCAACGTTTACAAGTCTTTAAATTCTGAAAGAAAGAAATTCTGGCTTCTAGGTCCAACTGCTCAATTTTGTAGAGCTTAATAAATTTATTCAATTCCTTTAAAGTCTCAGGACAATCAGACTGGTAAATTCTGATCAGATTTCTACGTTTTTGATCAATCCAGATTAATAATCCCGAGGACCTTTCTTACAACAAATTGCTTCAATGGCATTACTTTCATCTGAATTTTGCCTAAATTTAAGCACAGTCTGCCACTTATCCTTTTATTCCTAAATATCCGCACTATAAGTCTTTTAATATTTCAGATAATCTACTAAAAATATTTTCCCTCTTTCATAGTTTTACAATCGAGTGAAAGGGACAAAACATTTTATAAACCTTTATAAACTTTCCCCCGTTGCTATGAATGTGCCGATAAAAAAAGAATGTCATATTACGTACAATGTCTAAGTATACTCACCTACTTTGCTTACCCTTATAAAGGTCAAAGAGATACGATACGTTCAACTTCCAAATGTTTACATGAAAACATGTTTTGGTTACTTAAGGCACTTTGGTTATTTACTTAACGAATGCGGGTATTTTACTACCCTGCCGAGTTAAGGCCCGGTATCCTTTGTGCCCCTCTCTCTCTATTTGTATAGACGATGTTTTGTCCGATATAATAGATGAAATATCATATTTTTAGCTTATTAAATGTATCATCAAAATATTTGCGTCGAAGTTATTTTGATTATTACTATACTACTACCTTATACTTCCTTGACTAAAGTAATAGCTACTGAATGTTGTGTTCAAGTTACTGTGATAGGGTTTACATTTTAATCTTTCTTGCAAATTCCTATTTGAATTGAGGAGGTAAATTCTTCGCCAAAATTCATTGCCGTAATGGTACATAAATCAAATCATAATAGCAATATTTTATAAACTTTGTGGTTATCCTCTTTATAACTGCAAATCCTGCTATCAAACTGATATTGATTAATGGCTTAAAAACTTCCTTACTTACCAAAAGGTCTGCGCTCAAACTTTTAAAAATATATTCATTTTAAATGAGATATCTACCATCGGATACAATACACGTTTCGAAATAAAAAGAAATAAATTTTCAGATGCAAGTGTCCTAGCAAAGAACTCATACATTCGAAACGAAATTCGCGCAAAAAGAAATCGAGTGTCTGAAAACCAATGAAACTATATCGAAAGTTCTGACGGCGTCGTTTATATAAAGTTCTGAATTTGCATGAGTTATGTTCTCAGTTTTGATCTTACTCACACCGAAACTTTTACGTGGTCCTCTCATAATTTATTTACTTGTGGAATTGACTTTGCGATCGACATCTCACACACCCGCATTAAGATACATAAACACGTCAAAACTTTTATCATTCGGCCGACTGAGGTATGAAATGTTCGTGTTTGTCAATCCAGCGTATGTACGCTGTCTGCCGACTTTTTATTTGCCTTATAAAATTCCAATGTAAGGGGAGCAAATAAAGCTATAGAAACAAACTAGCTCTATTTGGATCACAGTAATAAAGTACTTGTTCAAAGCGACCGCCTCGCCCCTATCATTACTCACGCTCTATAAAACACTTGCTAGGTCTTTAAAAACTAAATGCTCACGTTGTCACGGTAATGAACTACGAAAATCCTTTGAGGAAATTCCACTTACACTTAGTGCACTTAAAAACTTGAGAACTCAAGCTTGGTCATTGACTCAGTTTGGACGAAGAAAGTTGCGCGACTATTTCTACTAGCGTTTTGACAAGAAAAATACATTTACTGCGGAATGTTTGCATTTTACCATTTGTTTGCTCTCTGAGCACCGACTGTGACATTTGTGTGTTGATATTGTACAAGTTTTCTTAAAGAAACCTTCCAAGGGAATGTAACTTTTCACTCAAGTAATAGAATTGTAACATTAAGGGTTGTGTTGGCTTTACGAAAATGGTAATGACCAAACTTAGTTCTTTGTTCACTAGGTAGAAATTATAAATGTTTAAAACATCTGGATATTTTTTAATAAATAAATATGTCTCATTTTCACAGAATTCCGTTATCTTTAGCCATCTGCGTTTTATGTTTTGATCATCGGCTTCCATTTCTTTCCCTCAGAAAGTTTACTCAATGCATTAGCTCTATCTCATCAAACTTACATCATTCGGGTAAACACCAATAACGTGTGGCTATCTGCAAGGAAATCTTGTCTTATTTATATTACGGTATTACTACCTTCCGGGGTCTTAAGGGGAAGTAATTTGGGGTTTTAACCAACAACTAACATAGTCATAACACCTTTATTACATAAGTTGTTTTATAAATAGAGTCTAGGGGCGTGTTCACGTGCAAAATTATCTTTCTCAGTTAATCACCATACCGTGACAGTGGTTATTACACAAATTAGTGAGATAGCGCCAAGTAATGAGGCTGTAGGAATAAACAAGGTAGAAAATGGGAAGAGTACGGCCATTGCGTGACACAGGTAGTAAAGTCGTGCGTGTGTGTCTAATGGAGATATTTGTTGGTTTGTTTGCAACTCCCTACGGCGATTAAGATATTAAGATGATTTAATTAAGTTTCTGCAGAAGTATGTAAACAAAAATAAGAAACAAGCGCTCACATTTCAACGAAATTCCCGTAAACCTACATCATTATTTCAATTCGCAGACATTGCTTTATTTCATTTTAAAAGCATTGTGAGGAATTATTCTACTTTCGAGTTTAACTCGCTAACGAGTTCAGAAAGTTCGTTACGCGTTTTTGTTAAAATTAACTATATCTGTTGTTGCTGCCTAACAACGAAATCCGAACTTCAGACTTTTAATTGTTTTATTTTACGCATTCTTCTTCAAAAGAGATTTTATTTCTTTGCCAACATATTTTTACGTTTTTATTATTGTGAATTTTAAAAATACACGTATAAAGTTAAAAGTGGTCATTATTTTTTATATTATGTTAAAAGTCAGTCAGGGGTCGGTGTCGAATTAAAATTCTTCGTGCGTATTTCATCTCATCACGAATTCCAATCAGATGTTCCAATCAATTATTATTGAACTTTGGAAAGAGCCTCTAGGCACTAGACAAAGAGACGTGTTTTAAATTGATAATAATTTATCGGCGCACCATTCAAGAATATGTTAATCTTGCCTTCCTGTATTGCTTTCAATGTTGTGCGAAAACATTAGACTGTAACCGCTAACCCCACTTAACTGTTGTAACGATCGCTGAAATAAATGCGACGTACCCTTGTTACGTGGAGCTTTTATCCAAATATGTCCCCAGGAAGAGTTTAAGAGGCTTCTCGTTACATATTTTTATGTTTATTCTTTACTTTCACCAAGGTTTTGCGTATTTACAGTAATTAAGAGGGTAATTTATATTTTTTATGTTCAAGCTACTAATTATTCATTTTAATTCCCGTACTTTATAAACACTTTAGTATATTTGATTAGAATTAATTGTGGCGCCTTTGTGAAAACTAATAAAACAATGTTATTTTCTTTCGTCCGTTGAAAGGCATAAAAAATATGGAGTTTTAACGACAACGTAAAACTGCTATGCCCGATTGATGAATCGATCATCAAAATCCAGGCCGTTTCACGTACTCGTATGTAACTATTTTTGACACTATCGAGTTTATGGAGAGTGCTAGCCGTTTTTCCGTTCATGCGAACCGATCGCGATACAAGCTTTACTTTTTACCCATACTAGTTGAACTATTGTTAAAAGGGGCACGAGTTCTGTATAAAACGACAATTGATTGTACATTCATTGTAGTTTTGTAGTATTTTTTGTCATTGTCATGTTTCGAAAAATTGTGTGTTCCTCAAAAAGACCTTACACATGTGTGCTCTCTGTTTCCAACTTTCAGGAACAATGTTTTCGACTGTTATTTATGTTTTTGTATCAAACAACGTGAAAGCGTCATCCGGCCTTTGTCGCAGCTCACAAACACATTAATAAATCTCCAGAATTGGTTCGGTGGCTCCGTCTGCTATCCTCCGAAGCCTAATAATGTTAGATAGCGTGTTTTTTCGGCAGATGTCGATTGAGGTCTGGATAGAGCTGTTGAACGTGATAAAATCGATAAATGCTACATTTGAAGTAAAAGGAACTAGTTTCCTTTCGATACGATAGACAAAATAAAGCTTCCGAACGTAATAAGGTACTTGTAAAATCGTAAGAAATTTAACACCCTCTTGAGAAAATATTAGTAGGGTCATATTTTTACGGTTCACACCCTTAAAATGATTTATTGATTGTATAAAAGTAATAAGCTCGTTTTTCGTTTTTCAGTCATGGTTCTTGTGCCTAGAATTTTAATTTTATTTCGGTCATCAATTTTAGCGTAATTTTTAATTTCTTCAGTATTCGCTCTTTCGCGAAACAATGGTGTATCCCATTGTTCTTATTTATGATAAAAAATGTTACAAATGTAGCTTTTTCTCGCTCTTGCCGTGGAACATAATGGGCTTATACCGAGTGGATTTATGGCATCACTCCTGCTCTGCTCACGCATTATACTAAAGCGATGTAGTTGAACCCGCCTTCGCACTTTTCCAAATATACGGAAGTAACATATTACAGAATATTTGTGTTATATCTTATGGCTATTTCACTGTGTATATGACTTTCCAGACCCTTATCTTCTTGTAATGACTTCTTTCTTTTCCAAACACGAGTTTTCACTCTACTCTCTAAAGATAAGCGAAAGTTATGTGTGGAATAGAACACAGTATCGTAGCTTTAACATTAATTTCAACTAATATTGCTACGTTTTTGCGCGATTAAAAACTAATGGTTTAGATAGATTTTTATTACCTGACGTTTTGTAATCTTCTATGTTCAGTCGCGCTTGTGACCCGCATTATAATTTTACTTAAATCAGTCGCGACAGTTTAATATCGTTAATTAATTTCAACTGTCGTGTTTGCCAAATATTATGAACAAAATTAGTCCAAATCTTACAAAGAGAAAATTTAGTGCGGTACAATCGCTAACTTAATGGCGCCCTGCATTGATATACGACTAAGTATTCTTTATTGCCAAATTTCGCGACATCTGTTGTTTATTGTGCACCTTTTGATAACAATAAATTGAGTGGAAACCTATTAACCGGTCCCCGAAATATATTCAAATTGCTTTCCGCTTTTTAAAAGCATGAAACGTTATACAAATACGCTAGAAGGGGGAAATGGAGAGTGTTTGTAGAGATGACATGTAAATTGAATGCATTAATTCGTGTATTAAAATGTTTCCTGTATGATAGAATTGCTATACGTTTTACTTCAACATTAAAGAACGCAATCCCAATAAAGTTTCGGGTTTTATTCATTCCGATAGGATTTCTTAGTACCATTTCAATACCCTATTGTCCTGTTCGGGAATATTGAATAGGCTGATGACACACAATTGCTTTTATAACGTCATTACCGTAAATTTCCAATGTTTAGGCCGATACATCGCCAGAATTGACCAACTAAGCTGTCTAACTCAAATTTATAGGCACATTGTTTACATGGCGAATGAACCTGGCTTAGCAATGTTTATAGACATTCGGTTTATCCCTTTTGTTTTTATTCCCATGCTCAAAACAACTTCATTTGTTATTCGAGCGTGATCGACTTCGACCTTGCATTAAATAGATATGTATTGCAGCATTTTGTATTTCTTTGTGTCTGTATCTGTTTCAAAGATCTCGACATACTTATATTGTTATTTCAAAAATTGCTACTATCTTTTAAATGTTATTTTTAATATTATGTTATTTTTAATAAAATATAATTTTTTACTGCTCTTATTACAATTGTTATCTAAAAAATAACCATTAAAAGTTTGAGAAACGACAATATTGTACGCGAGCGCTTATTTTTCGTTCTTTCGGTCGCAAAACTATAAATTAAATTCACGTGTGCTCAAAAGCGTTACTGTAACCGCAGCGTACAATTTTTCATCAACAATGTCCAAACATTTACATCGCTTTTTTGGACTTTCTACGGAAGTTTATTAACATCTGACTTGTTAGCAGAGTACTTTATACCGCTCGTGAGGCGGTATTATGCTGTCACCGACTGTCATACTAGCTGACTGCATCGCGGCCGACTCAACTGTAATATCAAAAGGATTTATTGTTAAAATAACAAAGCTTGGACTTTATTTATCGTTGCATTTGTCTGAACTTTGTTTTCACTGTCATTTTTGTTACGTCTTTTATTTATCTATGCTACTTTTTTGTTTCACTACGTCTGTTTGCGAAATATTCTGTTCCAGCGAGATAGTGTGATAAATAGGCCAATAAATAATGAACTATAAGCACATGGGTTGATAACATTGTGATTATTAATAGCTGCCCGTAGAATTCCGAAGGTCCATTGTTTTTGTTCGATCCCCGTATATATTGTAAGACCCTTCTCTCAAAACAAACTTGTACACACGTGTACCTTCTAAATTATTCAATTAAACTGATGGTGGAACTGTCTTAACTCGTTTTGATAGTTACCTACCTTAAATATTAATTTGGAGGTTTATTAATGAAATATTGTTTAGATTTTGAATTGTTTTGATCTGTACAATCGAATATTCAATACATATACAAAAAGATGCTACTCATTTATACATTGTTACCCTCGTCATCATTGACAGTTATGTATTTTGATCTTCTAATAAATTATTTACTATAATTCGGCCATCTTGTATAGACTCAAGTTGCTCTCATCTAATAAAACGTCTTTAACCATGACAATGTCGACCTTCCATCGCTTAAGAATGACGCTATTCTCAGATAGATTTGAGAAGAAAACCGTCATCAAAACTAAGTGTTCACATAAAACACTGAAGTAACACTCTCAAAAGGACAAGTAGCCCTGAAACCGCAGGATTGGCCGTTTTCATGTTATTTATTACTCATGTTTTACTCCTACGCAGAGACGAAGAAATGTCATTGAGAGAAGCTTTACCCGTCACTACAGGTAAAGGTTTTAACTGTAGATAACGTTTATACCGTAATCCCTTGCGAAAGATGTGCGTGTAGTTTGTCGGATAGAAATTGAAAGCCTGCTTAAATGAGATTTGTGTCAGATTTGTACGTAGGCGCCATATGTTGGTGAAAATATCGATAATACTAAAAGCCGTATTAGCTTTATAAGTGTTCTTAAAAAAAAAAAAGGACACTGACGAATACGCAGGCTAAATATTAAATAGGAATATTGTGCTTTAAAGTAGTTTGGCGGTGACACAATAGACACCATAAACTACGTTGTAATGTTTTTGCTTCGTTCTCTCGTTTCTATATCTCTTCGTGAGTATTACTACGCACGTATTCTTTAAAGGCATGTATTGTATAGCTATTGATCTTTATATGTGTATCCCAAAACATAAGTTGTCGTGACATTTTCCTTAAACAAAGTTTTTCAAAGTTCCTTCCCTTATTGAAACAAACTAGCTGAGAAAAACGTATTAGTTTTTGAAATAGATCTTTAGCCACTCGATCACTGTTTAGAAGAAATCTAATATCCGTAGCAGTCGTTCCTGCGATCTCATTATTTAGTTTTTTTATTCCTCTCTCTTTTTAAATATTTTCTTTGTGAAGTACGATTTATAATACCGGATTGTTTACGTTATTTGATCTGTTTTACTTTAATGGAAAGGATTTCCGATGGCAATATTTTGTTTTGTCTTAACTGTTCGCTGTTCCAATATACATTTATTTGCATCGATACCGTTTGAAGTGTTTCTTTTGTTTTGTTCTCAAGTAAATACTTGAGTTGTTGCTGGAAAACTTAGTTATGCTTCAACGACTATCATTATTTTAGAATCGAAAACATTATTGGTCAATTACAAAACAGATATAACTTAAGCTAGTTTTACTATGTTTTAACTCTATTATGAAATTGGGAGTAACGCAAGTGCTTGACAATATAATTACTTATTTGTGTTGCCGCAGTAACTGCACAAATCCTGTATAATGAATTGCTATATATAAATAAAAGCCTTTATAATCCAAAATCTAATAACAAGAAGAGGTAATTACCTAATGTATGTGTCATTTTATTAACAACGTAATATTGCATCCGCGTTATTTAAATTTTCACGTTAAAATAATAATTTATTACGCAATTAAGTTCACCACAAAGTAGTAATTTATCATTCTGCGGTGCGTTTAAAATTAGCTGATGATGTTATTAATTTATTATGTGAAAACTTTGTTAGGGTTGTGTAAGTTGTATAATAAGTATTTCTATTTTGATTAAACATTTGCGGGTAAAAAACTATTACAAAGCTTTTCATTAGATTATAGTAGTAATACGTGCTCCACTATTTAAGTTCATTAACCTACTTCATTTCGCAGACGAGACAGCTTGATTTTTGCTAGCTTTGATTGACATTTGAGCCACACCTATTTCACGGAACCGTTTCTGAAACAGATCTTTGATTTACGTCACCAATAGTGCCAGAATTGTGTTACTCGTAGTCCACCTAACATACTTATGTATCAAAAAACAAAACAAAACTCAAATACCTCAGTAAACAGTAACTGTGCCAACAGGTATCTTAACCAAACAGCATATACTATTTATACTAAACAAATAACATTTACACATGCGGGTGCGAATTGTGCGAAAGGTCAAAGCTAATTTATAAAAGGTAGGCTTTTCCAGCGATTTGTTCCGTCCCCTCGGGAACTGTGTTTTTCCGGTTTGAACACAAGTTAACTATGTATCTAAAGCCTACATGTTTATTATTAGATAAGTTAGTTAACGTATTACGCGTTGGCTTTTCCTTCCGATTTAGTTTGCGAGTACATCTGAAGCAATGGAGATAGAAAATTGGTTGTAAAGTCTAGTCATTACAGATTAAATGGCGCTTGATTGGTGTATGGTAGCTGGCTGTTAATATCATTATTCTACGATATTATAATGACAATTTTGGTATAATATATGTATCTGTTGTATTATAGTAATGGGTCATTGATACAAATATTTTAATAATTATATGGTGCCCTTTGATGTTTTGTTCTAGCCACAGAGTTTTCTTGAATACGTAAACGCGATTAGTTGCTTGCCGTGCGGCTAAGGGTCAGCTTTACTTTGTGGCCTTCCTTTATAAGATCAGGATTGTCATAAGAGTTATTCTCTTAAGCTTGGATATGCGTTTCGTAAACATCTAATAATATATCTAATGCCCTCTCATACAGGACTTAAACATGATTGCCAAAATAATTAGGCACATCTTCGACACATCCCGTTATAATCACATAACGTACCTCTAAAATCAATTTTCAATCACAAGTTAAGCCCGCGTCGCAGCTAACGTTAATCAGGACGTTGCTGTGACTTGAAACGCCAACCTCTCGTGTTCTCCTCTCCACAAACCTTTCACGAAACAAGCCACTCGGAAAAATGAGAAAACGAATTTAGAGCTGTAGAATCTTGTTAAAGTTATTAGATTATTTTGTTCAACTTTTTGGTATGAGAATGTGTAGCACATGCTTTGAAGAAAAATAAATGCGTAATGCTTATTTGGTATGAGAATGTGTAGCACATGCTTTGAAGAAAAATAAATGCGTAATGCTTATTTGGTGTGTGATAATTCTGTTTTAGGTGTGACTCGTTTTTTAAAGTTGCATATTATGTCCTTTCCTGTGCTACATAATCGATATCAGTCTGCCAAATGTGTTTCTGATATTCCTAAATGTTCTGTAAAAACTAAAATAACAGTAGAGTTGCTTTTATTATATTTATAGATTCTAGTTTAATATTGGCGCTACAGACGGACTGAAAATAACTCAGACAGTAGTTCGAGGAATCCCAAGTTAGATATAGCTTATGTTGCTGCCATCTACGTTATTGATTCACCACGAGTTGACAATTTAATCTGTCTTGCCCTAATACTCGTAATACTGGGTAATACCTCGAAGTCAGGCTGGCTTCACAAACTGATAGCTAACGCCTGCAACCTAGTGATATGTGGCCGTCATGTACAAATTAACATACTCATTGAATACGCTGTCGAAGCGCATACCACGAATCCACCAACTGATTGAATTAAAGTTCGATTGTCACGTGAATACTGGCCACATTTCGCCAAACAAGAATTAAAGGTAAACCATCCGATCCGAAAAAGGAATTACAAATTGCAGTCGAATTCTGCATAAATTTGTCTGATAAAAATTAAGCTGCGGTCACCTGAAGAAAATTTACACTCCTGGTTTTTTGGTTATTGCTGCTGAACTCTGGCCAAAACTTTAGATTAGATTCGTATAACCTTCATTAATGTAAAGCCGTTGCGACGAAAGAAGTTGCGACTTAAATAAACATATTTATTTACCAAATGGTTGTGTCAAATTGCCACAACTTTATTCATTGGATATTTCTTTACCTCGATCAAGAAAGTATATTTTAAGTGGCCATCATATCGTCATTTGTATTGGAAACCCGATATTGGCTTCGGCTGGGCTCACTGAAGCATGACATTAATCTCAAGTTGTGAATAAAAATATTGGGTCATTGCTTTCAAACGAAATAGGGATACTGTATATTGCGGTCAAATTCGACGACAAATACATGTTATTTTTATTTGAGCTTAGCATCTAAGAAATGCATTTTTGAGGAGCTCGTGACTTAGTTTACAGCAGCCGCACGGATCGATCTCTGAGGTTAAGCTACGCTTGCCGAGGTTGTTCCGTGGATGGGTGACCATCTTATACATATCGAGTTCCTCCGTGTTTCGGAAGGCACGTTAAATTGTGGGTCCCGGCTGTCGTTTTCGAAGATCTTTGACAGTCGTTAACAGTAGTCAGAAGCTTGAAAGTCTGACAACCAGTCTTACCGAAGGGTATCGTGTTAATACCCAAGTAACTGGGTTGTGGAGGTCAGATAGGCAGTCGCTCCATGTAAAACACTGGTATCCAGCTGCATCCGGGGGGACTGGAAGCCGACTCCAACATAGTTTGGAACAAAAGGCTAAGCGAATATATATATCTAAGAAATGCATTGAAGTAACCTATTAATTTAGAGTATAGTAACTCTCATCTGATTTCGATTACGTGGTTGCAATCGCATGCTTTACTTGAGTGTCAGTTCATATGCACATTCGGCATTCTACAAGCAGTCAGCTACACTCAAAAGCACTAAGGATTGCAAGCGGTGCAATGTAAATAGCGAAACATAGTCTGTAATATTCAGAAATTGCAATACTGCAAATTATCAAAGCGACAAATTAATTGCACACTTCGCGCAAGTTCCAACTTAAGACAGTTGAGTAGTACCTATTCCTGCATGTTGGTATTAATTTTGGAGACAACACGGCAAATGTTCTTAATGTTCCCGTAAATGAACGCGAGAATACGCTGAATTTCTGTTTGTATTTCACTTGCTACTGAATTATTACATTTAGTTGTAACATGATTACGCACTGATATAATTTCATCAACAATACCTTTGTCCTCGTAGCGTACTGTCTGTGTCAATTCAATAGAGACCCTCAGTAATGTTTGATTTAATCGCATTATTCGTTTCCATTGCGTTTGCTTCATGGATGAATCGATGTTATGGTTATATTCAATTGTTAATACTTAGACATTGTAGGTATATTAGTACAGTTTAAAAGAATTATAATCATATGAAATCTAGACATGGCATTTCCAATTTTCTTAATTCCTTGTTTATGAATAGAATAACTTGTTTATAGGAAATCGCTGTAAACCTGCGTTATTTTATTTATTCAGACTATATTTCTCTTATAATATCTTTACTCGTTTTTCACAAGTTATTTATGGAAGCGTAAATATTTCACTAAGTAATCCTCATCACGCTAAGTGCTTTTACAATTCATACCCGTTTACAAGCATTCGTGTCGAAATATTAATCTGTATGTTAATTTACTTATCATCAGCGTACACATCGTCACTTTTACAGCCTCTAAATCTGAAAATTAAGCGAGGGAATACATTAGAGATATTCATAAGCCTCTCTCAGACAGATTTGCGGTAGTACATAGCACGTAGCGAAGGATTATCCACGTTTTATCCAAATAAACACGCTTTACGAACAGTTGGGTACAACAATAGTGTCGGGTCTGCCACTGCACAGTTTCTGCATTACCATACGAATGGGCATTGCTGTTTTTGTGATAGGAATTAGTGTAGTACCAAATAAAGGGACTTTGTTAATCTATTCCGCTATTGTAGCTTTGTTTTGTTGTGCTTATTTCAATTACATCTCAAATTCTGTGAATTCTGAAATTGTTATCTTCGGTAGAAACTTTTAATTGACTTGTACAAAACTAATGTCTTTAGCCATATCACGGAATTCTAGATCGAACATAAAATTAGTTATGATTTCTTCGTAATTTTGAATGTGGTTTTATAGAATAAATCATATTTCGTCATAATTTTCACACAGTAGGTCGAACATAAATATTATTCAAGCTTCAGATACATTTCACTAACGCGTTATGACATTTAATAGTACGCACATTCGTACGAAAACTAATTAAACTTGTTTGTGATATTGCCTTGCCTAATTTAAATGTTCTTTGGTGCTGAATTTAGTAACATGTGTACTGTATCTCTCAGATATTAACTAGCTGTGCGGTTTGTGGTCAAAGCCAAGTGCGCACCATACATCGCTGCTTTACATTCAAAGGATAATTCGCGATTAACCTTATTAGTTCTATGGAATACCTGATTGCCTTTGAACTCAAAGTGATCCGAAGGTACATGCCATACAAGAAGGTTTCCGCTTTACATAAAAATAATCATTTTCTTCTGTTTTGATGTTGTAAATATGCCGTAAACAATGTACGCGAACATATAAAACTTGATATGGGTAGGGGATAGGAAAACAAACAAATAAACATTCACTTTTTCAATATTTAAAATACAAATACTAAAAAATCATTTTTATCTACGTATTGACCTGTAAAATATAGGTTCAGTGTGCAATACGTTCGTTTTTTCCAGCATTTATTGTCAGTTAAGCAATTAATTCGGATTGGGCGCGATCCCGTAGCTTTCGCCGTTCCCGATTGAAAATCTGAAGCGAATTTGTTGCGGTCACCAGTACATTTGGTGGATTACGGAGCGAGCGCAATATCGGCATCGGTTGTTTGGGATATTCCAGCGGCCGTCGACGGCCGTATGCCAAAAGCACTCAGACGTAAAATGAAAGAGGCTTGGAGTGAATTGGTGTGTGAAAGCAGAAAACATTTTAAATTTACCTCTCTGTGTATACTAGTTGGTCAAAATTGAATTGTAGAATGTCAAATGTTGAAATTGAGGATAATTGTGTGGACGGTTTAGTTTAAACGGTATGTGTAGAGAGAATTCAGGACCTTTCGTTAGGAATACGTGGTCTGCGTTTACAAATGGACTTGGGATTTTAGTTTCCCTTAAGACTTAGATTTGCTTTGACTTGTTCGTGTCTTTTACGATATTGCATCATCGGCGTTTTAAAATATTCGAGATCTAACAAATTGGAAACATAGCAACAGCAAAAAAGAAACATCCTTTTAATCTTCTTAATTTCAATCTATTTTCTGTTTGTCCACAGGCCCTACTACAGGCGCACGATGTGGTCGCCCGCGAGGTGTACGGCGAAGAATCCTTGCGAGCGTCACCGCCGCCAGTCAACGGGCGTACCACGGCGCCGCCGGCCGAGGACGAGGATGATACCGAGCCGGAGTTCGAGAACGTGACCAGGGTGCGCCTCGTGCAGTTCCAGAAGAATACTGACGAACCAATGGTAAGGGACATTGAAAAATACAATTATATACGAGAATAGAATGACTTGCTGCCAATTCCTTAACACTTGGTGCATCCTAGTCAGATCAAGCAAAGCAAATAATTCGTGATTGTGGTAACACATAGCCTACGCTGCATGTTCTGGTAGAATTTCCTTAGTAATATCGCCCTATTCTTTTGCATTTCAAACGTAATACCAATTAAGAGACGATAATTGGCAAGCGCCTCGTGTCACTCCCAACCTTCGATTTTCTTAGAAACATAATATTATTATCAAACAATAAGCGTTTTTTTCTGTTAGTTTTCCTTCCAGCTATCGACGCACCATGAAACACATTTTCTCGTGTGTTTTTTGTCGAAGTTCGTGTGGTGCATACCAATCGCATGCTACCAGGTTTTCGTATAGTTACGAAGGCTATGCTATCTTCTATTGGCAGTTTCAAACTGAGTGTTTTTGTTTCTATAATAATTTTCAATAACAAATATCAAGTAAAACTACGTACCTACTTCAAATTAAGTAAAGAGAAAATATTTTATTAATAAATATTATTATATAATTTAAGGCCTTCAGGCTTATTCATACTAATTAATTCTTCGTTAATATATTCCAAAGCTTAATAATTATGTAATCAAAGTTATATCTAACATAGACAAAGCTTTTATAAAACAAATTGTCTTACACGTGCCTCTTATACGAAGAAATATATTATTTCTTATTTTTAATAATAAGATACTTATAAAAATTTATTTTTATATTAAAAACATCACGTCTGTTTTAAAATATCACCTTTGATTGGCAGATGTGTTTAAAATACAGCCTCGTTAAGTCATCTATAAATATGATCTCATAATGATGACAGGGATCGAGCCTTTTGCCATATTATATGGAATGTCACTAAACTCCGGGCCACTATTGGGAAATATTCTAATATACCTTACTAGCACTTTGAAGTCTCAGGTTTTAGACCTCATGATCAGCAGCCACTGCTGCTCAGACCACAGAGGCAGTCACAAGAAAAACTTAAGAATAAAATGTCAACTTTGTTGTACGAATAGGTATGCGAAACAAACGTTTCAGAAATATAAATATTGGTTCAATCGCGTTCTCTTATCCGGGTTGTTGACAATCGTATGGGCAGAACATTAGTGGCAACTGCTAACGGCAGATGCGTACCGGTTGTTTGCGGATCAACGATCAGCAGAATTCGGACGACTGTGTGCATGTTATTGTGATCGTAATCTGCGTATTGTTGTGTAGTTCGTGATGACTATGCTACTCTGTAGTAATGGTTGCAACACTACTATTTACATTAGGTTTCTGTAGCCTTATTTAGAGCATGTAATTGTAGGAGTAATTATTATATTACTTTATTATCTAAGGTCGATCCAATAAATGAGTTGTCGCATATTTTCTCTAGCGTATCATAAACTCATGATATTTTTGTGATTATTTTTCTATTTCCTTTACTTTATTATGTTTTGCTTTTCTTATTTGATTTGCAAAACCTCGATGCTGTAAAAAACAGCAGTAAACTCCGTATTAAGACGTCATTTGTCGCTAAGTGGAAGAATGACATATATTTATTCAACTCATATTACTGATATCCATTATTAATTATATTTGTACAACCTTTCTCATCTCACTATCCTTACTCTTTTAAATATCTTCACAATAATCTCTGCATCACCCCAAGGTAGACTGGCAGAAAATGCCCCTGGCATTAAGTCCGCCTTTATACAGCTTTGTATAAAAAGTTTCAATATAAATAACAAAGACCATTCAAATTGTTAATCTAACATTGACATGTAATGTAACATTTGCAGGGCATAACACTGAAACTGGCTGACGACGGGCGATGCATCGTGGCCCGCATCATGCACGGCGGCATGATCCACCGACAGGCGACGTTGCACGTCGGCGACGAGATCAAAGAGATCAACGGCACGCCCGTCGCGAACCAGTCTGTCGCGCAGCTACAGAGGATGCTGGTATGTCGTTTTATTATCTGTTTACTGTACTTTGAAATTGATGTCCTTTTTTATGGTTCCAACAGTAAGCTAAAATTAAGGTTCTGTGTATTAAATACCGAGTTAATTTCCAGAATATAGATCAAGAGCCCATTTCTACTACATTTTGTGATCAAGATTCAGACTTGATTGACGTTTTAGTATGCAATTACAGCATCAATGAAAATAGATGCGTTTCCTTCTGTGTATTGTTCGCGAAACAAGTTTAAAATGTTAAAATTCCTAACCTAATAGTTGATCTCTAAGTTAAGTTTTATTTTTGTTAATATCTTAATAATGCCTACTTTTATAATAATAATATGTTTTAAAAATAATACAATTCCAGCGCGAAGCACGTGGATCAGTGACATTTAAGATCGTGCCTTCATACCGCTCTGCGCCACCACCATGCGAGGTAACATCTATATTATACCTAACTCCCAATGCTCCCACGAAGAAAATACCCTTCAATACACCCCAAACGTTTTTGTCAGTGTGGTTTTGAAACGTAGATGTAATCGTAGCTCAGTATTAACACTAGTTTGAACTAAACACTCGATTAAAAATATACATAAATATTTTTCAATAACACAATAGTACCAGTAGTGTGTTTCTAACGCTTGTTTTACAATAAAAATTAGAAAAACAAAGTCGACAAGCGCACACAAATTGTTTCAAATGCTTGTCTCGAAGCAGAAATTGGTATCGATTTAACCAAAAAAATTGAATAAATTTTTGTATTTTTGTTCTAACTAGCTTTTCCGGATAAAGCCTTCGCCCGTGCTAGTAAGTAGCGAAACCAGACCCGTTGCTACTTTATGTTATGTTTATGTTGTATGTCTTTTGTTGTGTAAGGGCGACTGTACATGTTCGAGTTTTGATCTGGTACGGCTCGACAGGGTGCCGGATGAATCCACCTCGAGGAAATTTGTCGTGCTTATCTAAATATTAGGTCACCAGCGATCATTAGACGAGCTCGTATTGATTTACTGTATAGCTTGCCGCTGCTGCTACTAATATCACTCTACTACATAGAACAGGAGATATTTTTTCATCTTATGCAGCTTGGATATTACGATGAAAATGTTTATTTTCCTAAATCAACAGCCGCATCATCGCTTCAGCACAGAGTCATACAAATATATCTTTAACACAATTTTAGTTGTGTCTTTTATATGTGGAGATTTTTCTGAACAGTGCTGGTCATGCCGGACCGGATCAATCCGATTGTCTACAGTCACCCTTATGTTGTTGTATGTCACCTGGGCATGGCTGACCCCGCGATCTCCTGTTTCTGTGCGCTTGTTGTTCTTTTCTCATCTCATCGCTTCATCATCTCACTTCTCACTCACACTTCCATCTCTTCACTATTTTTGTTTCGTTCACCCTTTGTTCCTCGTATTGTATTAATCGTTACTAAAACTAATAGTCGTATTCGTCTTACATTTTGTTGTGTACGTCTATCATTTGTCATAAAGCAAGTAGTCACTGTGTTTGTCGGTTCTTAAGAACATTTAGAGCAATTTGTTTACAGTATTTTGAGTGACATAAAATTGTTAGTGTACTCAACTTAAATATCTTGATACTACAGTAAAGTATTGTGTTCAAATTGCTCGAAACAGATGTTATCATATTCGTAGCATTCATTCTCATAGATAATGTTCATTTAGCTTCACGTAGTTGCAGACCGTAACGTATTAAACTGATCAATTCCAGATATTCGTGAGAGCGCAATTCGATTACGATCCATTGGAAGATGAATTGATACCTTGCGCCCAAGCCGGCATCGCTTTCAACACTGGCGATATACTGCAGGTGTGTAATTTACTTGTTACAATCATTTTACATTTAGCTGTATAATAGAGCTGTTGAATTGAAACCTTGGATCAGACTGAGAAAGGTGTCCTTGAGTTTTTTCTAGCAAAAATCCCAAGGGATTGCTCCAAGCATGGAAGTAGAGCTCTTAAATCCTATAATATAGAGCCGTCGGTCCTGTATCTGACTTCAACTGTTTGTGTGTGTACTTTCTCACTTTGTTATGAATGTGATGAAGAAGCCATGTGGGTTGAGCGCAGAAGCGCTTTAAAGAACCATGGTACACTGAGCTAGCTTCAATAGATTGACTGCAAAAGTGGTTGTGATCTAATGGCTCGCAGTAGTTAATTGATTTTATGAATTGTTTTAAAGCAATTCCAGTCCAACTTCCTAAAAGCGATGCGTAACTTCAGTTTAACTGATTATTGTGTACTTTAAATGAGTGTTTTATAATGTCTTTAAAATAGTTTTAATCTGGACCGGAAGCGAGAAATGTGATGCAGTTTTAAACCGTTTTACAATTGCTAATTAGACGGAGTAGAGGATGCGACGTAATTTGCATACTGACACGATACGCTAGTTGCACCATGTACTTTCGCAATATTTTTTGTACTGGAAAGCGACACACCGCATTCCAAAATACTTATATGCTTCCTTATACTACAAATTAATTCTTTTCCAAATTAATATATCTACAAATTACTTCGAATATAAACTAGATTTTTGACAGCTAGGTATGTTAGTTGGACATTTTATCGCCTTTACGAGACTTCTTTATATTTTAGAAAACAGTTTGTTTATTTAACTATGTAAATAATTACAGCTTAAAAATGATTAATTAGTTTAAGTACCATCCATTTTTGGGTAAAGGTCATCAGCAAAATTTCCAATTATATTCTAAAGTTTTAAAATTCGCAAGGTACAAACCTGAACCGAACAGCTTCAAACCTAAGATACAAAATCTCAAACAATTTTTACATCGGAACATCTTCCCCCAATTTTCCAGATTATCAGCAAAGACGATTCCCACTGGTGGCAAGCCCGTAAAGACGCCTCAGGCGGGTCGGCTGGTCTCATACCGAGCCCGGAGCTTCAAGAGTGGCGCGCCGCCTGCGCAGCCGCTGAACGGTCCACCACTGACCAAGGTAATAAAGATAACATGGAGACCACTGACTAGGTGAAAGGTTTTGTATACTACGAAGCTTTTTTAGGATGTTTTTGGGTGATCGCATATATTCTTGAATGTGATTCATGTGAACTGGAAGGCGCCCGAATAGTGTATTTGCCGAATTAGACTCAATAAGTCTGCTGAATAGCGGTTTTTGCTCGATTATGATCATAAGGATATACTAAAGCCTGAGCAAAAATTGAGTATGCTGAACTTAATCATCTTAATTAGCGATCTGGATGGAGTCAGCACAAGACATTAAATGGAATTGGGTCGAATCTTGACGGTTTAAGACAGACGCTAAGACTACAGCATATAATAGCATTCAATGAATCTTGTTAATGATTTAGAATATTTGCGATCACTCTGAACTAAATCTTGGTGTGGGAAATAATTCCTGATTGAAGTGCTTTATATGTTAGAATGAGTTAAATGTTTTACGTTGAGTTTTTGTTTTGTTTTCCATTCTGTAAGTCATGATTTTTAGGGAATTTGGTGTTTTTATTTTGGTCATTAATTTTAAGTATTTAGCAATCCAGGTAAAGTTATAGGAATGTTCTGTTAATATGAAAATACTGAGTTGTATGTCTATAATAGTTGCATAATTATTGGTGTCGCATCTACGTGAATGATATTTTAGAATGTAAGTAAACATTTCGAATGACCTATCGCAAAGGTTCTTTGAAATATCAACAATTGGCATAATTTTTGAAGATCGCAATGCGAAAGGAAAATTAATAGTCTTCGACATTTACCATCTTTCGGACCTGTTTCATTATTGCTATATAATATCACTAGTGAAACAGGCATTTCCGAAATCCAGTCCTCACCGAACGAAAATTCTTTGTGTACTTTTTGATGTCGCTGAAAAGAGAACTGTATTTCTATAACCATAAGACTTATTTTTTATTGAAAGCAACAAATCTTTGAGTACATAATATATATTGATTTTTAGTTTCGATTAATAGTATACTTAAATGCTAAAGCAATACAGTTCATTTTTGAGTGACATTAAAAATAACACTAAGATTTTTTTGGTTGGTGAATACTAATGAAGTAATAATTCAGTAAATATATCGTTCGTCGTAATAAGTAGCTTTACAATCGTTGTCTCCTTAACTTACATTAACATTTCGTGTTATGCTTGCGAATCATCATTGGACGAAGCAGTCGGTATGTAAAAACGCTTATATTTCTCTTACAACACGAGTGATACAAGCTCCCGTTTATTGTGATTATCGAATTGTACCTAATCCAATTCTGCATGGTACAATACCGGAGTTGTTCCTAAAGATACTGTATAGCACATTCGTTAGTGACGTAGTGATTACGACAGATGAATGGCTAATAAGATCATTAGAAATCTATGCGACATGATGAATAAAATTAATACTTTATTTATGTTTCACGAGTTTTGGGTCGATTTAATTTACTTATGCCGGTTTTTGAGTACGTTTAACGGTAGTTTATCTATTCAATTGCATTTTTTCATATGAGTTTACGGTATTGAATAGATAAACTACCGCTAAATATACCCCAGAAACCGAGGGTTTGTGATTTTTTAGCACAGAGTTTTGATGAGTGATTTTATTTTTGATTAGTAGAAAATGTATGTCGCTTTTTAACATACAGGCTAACTAGCGCCATCTGTCACTAAATTCGTAAGATCTTATTGGTTTATAATGTCTGTTTTTTTGCTACGTCACTGACCTGAATGAAGTCTACCTAGTATTATGTCTATACCTGAGTATTGCAGTACCTATGTAATCTGATTCCATTACTCCAAGATTAAATGAGTTGAGAAAGTAATAGTTGAAACTATGTCTATCTATATGTAAGGAGGGAGTTTGTGTAACCCTATACATAACGTATTTAATTTATTCTTTCTTGGGAAATGTTTTGTCTGAGACTTAGCGCAAAATTATTTCGTTCTAATTTATTATTCTGTTTATTACAAACTGTCATTAAAATCGTAATAATGCAGATCAATCTTCTCGTTATGTTAGTCGAGTTCCTTTTTTTGTAAAACTTTACGGGCATTCGCCTTCTTTTTATATAAAACAAGTGGTCTACCGTTATTTTTATGCAATCGAACAAACAAAACAGGTCAACAGCAAACTGGTTTAAATTATAATTGAATTTTAAATTCTCTTGACAAAACACTCCCCTATGTTGTGTCCCCCAACTCGAGTAGTTGTCCGTATACCATCCGTTCCGTTTGCATGACCGTGTTGTAATGTTGTGCGGCTAGGAGCCGAGGGCTGCGTCTCACATACCGACGGTTGCGAGAATACAGGTATTTAACAATATAATGGTAAACTGGTAATTATAGTTAAGAATTGGTTTCATGGAATATTTCAATTCTTTTTATTTGTTACTACCAAAAACTCCCTGGTAGTCGACTGTGCAAAAGGAGTTAATCAATTTATACATTGACTTACTATTTGAAGTTTAGAATTTACCGAGGTCTGTACCTTGCAAAGTGTGTTATATAATTTATTTGCAGTCACCGAAAATACTAATTACTCCAGGTTAACTAGACAAATTAAATGATTGATTTTGTTGTGTTGAAAGAATGAATTAGAGTTTGTATTAAAGTAATAGTTAATAGAAATATTCCTTGAAATCAGTTTGATTGTCTGCTCTTTCTACTTAATTGGTGTTAGATGTCGAATTGATGTGTAGTGTAAGGAATTGTTTTTGTCTTGTGTATTTTGTTCCTTTACTTATAGTTAAATTGTACTGTTAAAGTTTGCAAAGGCCTATTTCAAAACCCAGAATAATACCTTTCTTGGTGTATTTGAATTAGGCCTGAATTTATACGTTTAGTGTTAAATTATAATTAAATGTATTTCTACAGTTTATCCACAAATTGTAGTTATATGCTATTCTAACTTGTGTGGTAAAAACAAACTTAAATATTTTATAACGATTTAAGCAAAATTGGCTTTTGTATAAAAAAATGTTCTTAAATAATTCTTGGATTTTAAATGTTACAGTTAAATGCATGTTTAGGAAAATTTCTTACAAAATTGTTCACTTTTTTAAAGCAAAAAATCACGTTAAATATTTTAAAACACCGCAGCATGTTTTTAACACAAAATTTAAATTAAAAAAATAACAGCAAGCAATTAGCAATTGGCTTTAAGATTTCTTTTTCGCGATATTTTCATGTTTTAGTTAATTTGGTATAAATTTTTATTTATTTTTGTTTCAGTGAATTGTTCTATATTCGGACGTAAGAAGAAACAGTCGAAAGACAAATATTTAGCGAAACACAACGCTGTGTTTGATCAACTAGATGTCGTCACTTACGAGGAGGTCGTCAAATTACCCTGTAAGTTTTTGTACCAGAATATTATACTATTCATATATGGGCCTTTATTACAGTAATAGATATTTACCATTTTTGGGAAGAGGACTTTTAGGGAGCGTGAACGTTTTGGGAAGTTGTCGTTTTGAACCTAAAGGATTTATTAGTAGGGAGTGCTACTCCCTCGCAAATTCGTCGTCTTTAAAAAATATTTTGTACTGTTAGCAAAACACTAGTTATGGCTACAGAATAAATATAACATATTAATATAATATTTGTTTTCATTTCCAGCTTTCCAAAGAAAAACGATTGTACTTCTGGGCGCCCACGGCGTTGGTCGTCGCCATATAAAGAACACGCTCATTGCGCGTCATCCTGATCAATATGCCTATCCTATACCCCGTAAGTAAATGATCTTAAATACATTATATACTTATTAAATGTATAAGACACGTTTTTTGTTCTATAGATATAAAAATGAATTGCTGTTCGTTAGTGTCGCTAAAACTCGTGAACGGCTAGACCGATTTGGTTAATTTTGGTCTTGAATTATTTGTGGAAGTCCAGAGAAGGTGTAAAGGTATAGAATAAATTTAAAAATGCGCGGTTTTAAATAAAAAATAAGAAGGCGTGAGTTAGTTATTAATAAAAAATAGAGGAGAATAATTAAAGGAAGTTTGACCGGGTCAAGAGTAACGGTGGTCAGATTTTTTGGTATTCGGAGGTAACAAGAAATAAAATAACGCCTTTGATGGGTGTATTTGTTTATTTTCAGATACTACTAGACCACCAAGACCTGACGAAGAAAACGGTAGACACTACTATTTCGTATCTCACGAAGAAATGATGGCTGATATAGCAGCGAACGAATATTTGGAATACGGTAAGAAGGAATATCGCCTCTATGTCAATCCCACATCTGTTTTAAAATATATTTTTATAAAGAATAAAGTTACCTAAAAAAACAATAATTCGAACATATCATAATCCTCCTTGAAGTCGGTAAACATTATCGTCCTGAGAGTAAAATCTGTAATCGCATTCACGGCTCCAATCAGGTAGGTGCTAAATTCTGTTCTGTACCGTGCAGGTACCCACGAGGACGCCATGTACGGCACGCGGCTGGAGACGATCCGGCGCATCCACGGCGAGCGCCGCATCGCCATCCTCGACGTGGAGCCGCAGGCGCTCAAGATCCTGCGCACGGCCGAGTTCGCGCCCTACGTCGTGTTCATCGCCGCGCCGCCGCTCAACAACGTCGCCGACGTTAGTACCTGCACCATTTACACATCACATTTTGAAAATTAATAAATTGAATCGCAACAATAACCTGGTATCCCCTGAATCGAATTACAAGCCTTTTTCGGTCTTTGAAATACATATATCCATTGATCAACAACAACAGGGATCTAAGACTTGATTAACACATGAAATATATATTTTTGTGATATTTTTTATTGACCCCAAGTGTTCCCGAACGTAGCTTAATTTTGAGAGCGAGACTCACCTTGAAAAAAAAAAAAAATAAACGCCATCTCTGTTCAATAACTTACAACTTTTCACCATACGTTACTCTTTTACCTTCCGCAGTACGACGGGTCGCTGGAAGTGCTGGTGCGCGAGTCGGAGCAGCTGCGGCGCACGTACGGCCACTACTTCGACCTGCACATCGTCAACAACGACATCGACGACACGCTGGCGCAGCTGGAGGCGGCGCTGGCTCGCCTGCGCTCCACGCCGCAGTGGGTGCCCGTGTCGTGGGTGTACTGACCGCGCCGCCCGCTCTCGCCCGGCTCCGACTCCTTGTAAGCGGGACTGAGGAACGTGGACTCTTCTACCTTTCGAACTAGGATACTATACAGGGTGTCCCAAAACTCAACGATAATCCGAGACAGGATGAAAGGCCAAGTCATACTGGTTCTAGGAAAAATAAAAAAAAAATTCCATGTCACTTAGTTCAGCAATAATAGACACTTTTCAAAAAAGTTGAAATTCCACACCCTTGGTCGCATTTTCAAGTCCTGTGATCACCAATGTCACAATTTCGCTGTGTTTTTTAGAATTTCGTAATCTTTATTAAATATGCTATTAATCGTAAAACAAATTAATGCACAAAACATTGTCAATTTAATAAAAAAAGTTAAGTTTTAGAGAGTCATGGTTCACAAAAATATCGTTAGTTAACTTTGACGCTTCATATTGAAAAAAAAAATGTACTACACTACCCTTGGCAAGTTATTTCAAAAGTTGGCGCATTTAATCAAGATTTCAAAATGGTACAACACTTGCCACTTTTCTGGCCATTAAAAATGTTATTTTTATTTGAACGACGAGTATCCTCGAAAATGGATCGGACGCAGTGGTACAATTGTATGGCCTCCTCGTTCCCCCGATCTAAATCCAGTAGATATTTTTTACTGGGAATGCATAAAAGAAAAAGTCTATTCGAAATCAATACAAAATCTATTAGAACTGCGCCAGAAAATTGACACAGCGTCGGAGGAAATAAATGCAAGGAATTTTGCTTGACTGGTAAAAAGATCTTTTGTACGTCGTTGCAAAGCATATATTCGTGCCAGAGGAAAGCAATTATTTTTAGTAAAGAGGTAATTGAGTCAGTCCATAACCAATATTTAATGTAATAAACATAATGGGTAATAGTAATAAAAAAAAAAATGAACGAACCATCGTTCTTATTTAATTATTCTCCTTAACTAAATTAATTCCGAATTGTTTTCCTCTGGCACGAATACATGCTCTGCAACGGCGTACAAAAGATCTTTTTACCAGACAAGCAAAATTCCTTGCATTTATTTCCTCTGACGCTGTGTAAATTTTCTGGCGAAGTTCTAATAGATTTTGTATTGATTTCGAATAGACTTTTTCTTTTATGCATTCCCAGTAAAAAATATCTACTGGATTTAGATCGGGGGAACGAGGAGGCCATACAATTGTACCACTGCGTCCGATCCATTTTCGAGGATACTCGTCGTTCAAATAAAAATAACATTTTTAATGGCCAGAAAAGTGGCAAGTGTTGTACCATTTTGAAATCTTGATTAAATGCGCCAACTTTTGAAATAACTTGCCAAGGGTAGTGTAGTACATTTTTTTTTTCAATATGAAGCGTCAAAGTTAACTAACGATATTTTTGTGAACCATGACTCTCTAAAACTTAACTTTTTTTATTAAATTGACAATGTTTTGTGCATTAATTTGTTTTACGATTAATAGCATATTTAATAAAGATTACGAAATTCTAAAAAACACAGCGAAATTGTGACATTGGTGATCACAGGACTTGAAAATGCGACCAAGGGTGTGGAATTTCAACTTTTTTGAAAAGTGTCTATTATTGCTGAACTAAGTGACATGGAATTTTTTTTTTATTTTTCCTAGAACCAGTATGACTTGGCCTTTCATCCTGTCTCGGATTATCGTTGAGTTTTGGGACACCCTGTATATATTCTATTTTTTTTCCGGTATGGCAACACTCAGTTGACATAGTAGGTAACACGGTAGGTCCCAGGTTAAACGCTTTAAACTTCTTTATTTAATAAAATATTAAAACTAATAAAGAAGTTAACTGTGAAATAAAATTGTGTTCATAAAACAACTGTGCGAATGAAATTGCTCAAGAATCTTAGTAACTTCGCTATTAAAATGACATGTAGTTGCACTATGATAAAAGTATGGTTACATGTTATCTGTGTTAGTGACCACATAATATGAAGTTGTAATAGAAATAATTAAATCGTTATAAAACCTGTGGTTATTTCAAATAAAATTTCGTTAATGAGTTATAGTTAAGATTTTGTGTTTACAGAGTCCATTTTCCTTCACTCGCTCTTTAATAACTAAATGAGACCAAAGACCGTATTAAATGTCACCAAATAACCATCAATCGTTCGAGACGCAACGAGGTACAACTAAATAATAATTTAGATACTTATGGTACACGATTCTGTTCACTGACTATGTAATAAGTACTATAATTTTCACCTCGATGTAAGTTGACACTTGAATACTTTGCTATCCTATTTTTAATAGACGACGACTCATATAGGCATACATTATTATTATTAAATAATAAATCGATGTTTTGACATCTTGTTTTCGATTTAAATAAGATTCTGTTAATGTTAGGCGATTGAAATTACTTGTGAATGAACTCATTCGACATTCGGCCAAGCCGAATATTACCGATTGTTCCGATTGTGTATGTCGTCAACTTTTTCTATAGAGTAATTTCAAACGCTACGCGACTTACGAAGTAAGTTTCAATTTATATTATTACGTCTCAAATGAGTTCATTTATGAATCTAAATGCTTGTTTTTTTATTAGAAAAAGAGATGTTGTTATCTTCAATTAATTTAAAGACCTCAGTTAATAATCAAGTATTAATTTCATTTGTGATAATTACGATTGTTTACTTATTATAAAGAGTAATTTACGAGCAACTAAAAGTCTTAAATAGCTTGCATTGTTACTTTGGTACATCAAAGCTCAATACACTATATGTGCCAAATGTGTGACACTAAAACATTTTGGAGAAAAAAAATACAATTTTCGAATTCACTTGCACACGTCACAACACACAGGATTTTTGGAACAATGTACATAATTATACATTAGTACATAATTTATATTTAAATAAATAATTCTCTAGAAATGTACCGTAGCTCAAAATGTTTACTTCAAGATTTAAAATTAAGATCTATTCTACCTTTAGTAAACTATTGTAAAATCTTGTCGTTTTCCAACTAAAGAAATCTATTTTATTGCACTGTGTAATAGTTTATCGATGACAACTATGATAAATCGACTAAATTGAATAGATTTTGCACATCACTAACGAATAAAGACTAATAAAAAGTTAAATTTTGTGCAAAATATATTTAATAAGTTGACATTAAAATTATGTTAAAAGCATTTAAGTTGCTCTTGTTATTTTATTTTGAAACATGCCACATTTGAAATCGATCTTATTTGAACATAAGATCTCAAAACTATTTGACACAGTGCCTCAGTATTTCTTTGTTGGAAACCGGTCGTATTGACTATATCACAGGATTAGAATTCACAGGGTTGCAAGGATCAGGAATAGTCATTGTTTTCTTTCATTAATTTATAGTTTTAACTTCTAACACTTTTGTATATTGTACTTACTTGCTTTCACTTAAGCGTTCTTTGCAATTAATAATAAGTGATTCATTTTAAATGGTGCCATGGGAATCTTTTATAGTATTTTATGAGAGCTGTGAAAGATTTTTTTTATTTAAGATATTGTTGGTTTATGCATAACGTGCGTTGTATTTCAATTGTTTGGACTGTTGTAAAATTGTTGTATGGTTTTTAAGTGGTTTCACACTGGGCCTCTGGTTGTTCATTCTACCTTCTGACATCATAAATGGTTACAAAGTATAATGAAAGTGCCATAAAAGAAGAGAAAAGAAATAAATAAAAGAAGAGAAATAATGTGAGCTTGAACTAAGTTGGTGTTCAGTGTGAAATACACGTAAAAGGGGGTGGTGTTTAGCTTTCTAGCTTCAAATTTCTTTCTTCATGTTGTATGAGTTGGTTCATAACGGTGTCAAACAAAGCTCCAGGGCTCAAGGTGCGACACCAACGCAATGGTCTCGCGCCAAGGAGCTCGTCTGGTGTCCGTCAAAATGGCGGGTGGAAAGTCATGAAATCGAATGAAACGTGCTCTATTATTTTGTAGTGTTTTGGTAGTATTTAGTAGCTAAGCAAAAATATTTAGTAGTATTACCAATACGATATGAAACGAGAAACAAAATCCGCCGCCAAGCTGATGTCTGGTTGGCGGGTGGTAATTGAACGGCGTGAAATGCTTTACATTTTTATATGTCAGATTTTAGTAGTCTATTGGTAGGTAAATAAAATAACATTAATCTTATCTACGTGCTAATAGTTTACAAATTAAAGGCATCACACACACTACATCGAGTACGCCTACGCATATTATCACAGCAATGTTACTTACGAGTGTCATTGTTATTAGTCTGGAGGAGTATTTTTTATAATTTATGTTACCGTTGTTTTACACTAATAAAAAACGAATATATTAAATTATATAATAATGTTAAATAAAAAAAATAGTACCTACATTGAATGAACGAGCTTTAAATTTGAAATCTCTTATACACCTGTTAAGTAAACATTGCTGTGATAATATGCGTAGGCGTACTCGATGTAGTGTGTGTGATGCCTTTAATTTGTAAACTATTAGCACGTAGATAAGATTAATGTTATTTTATTTACCTACCAATAGACTACTAAAATCTGACATATAAAAATGTAAAGCATTTCACGCCGTTCAATTACCACCCGCCAACCAGACATCAGCTTGGCGGCGGATTTTGTTTTTCGTTTCATATCGTATTGGTAATACTACTAAATATTTTTGCTTAGCTACTAAATACTACCAAAACACTACAAAATAATAAAGCACGTTTCATTCGATTTCATGACTTTCCACCCGCCATTTTGACGGACACGCTCGTCTGTCACCGTTGCTCAAGTCGACCGTGGTGCCATCTCTAAATAGTTTCATTAAGCTTTTTAACAGTATTTTTGTCGGTTCTTGGTATATGATGTGGCGGTTTAAACATAATATAATTTATACCGCAGCTTATAATTAAATAGTAAGTGTATATGAAATTTCGAGAAGGGCGTATATCTTGTGCTTGTAATGTGAGATGTGCCCTTTTGCAATAATCAGTTGTTAACATAACGTTCTTGGTTAAGAATCTACACAGTATACTACTAAACTATACGTATTGAGAATATCAAATGTTTATTCATAATCATCGCCACATCAATATACAATCTTACATAGTTTTTTCACGCCTGCACTAATACATTCCTGTATATAAATATAATTAACGAGTAGTGGAATTTTACTATATAACTCTCACTGTTTCACTATTTTTACTTTTAAATATATTTAGGCTAAGTAGGGTTTGTTGTAAGGGTTGATTATTATTATTGGGGGATGTTCTTCATTTTGTTTCGTTTATAGAATTTCAAGTCTAATGTCGTCTTGTGTGTGTGTGGCTGCACTATAAATTAGAAATCACTTGCATGATGATGAAAACACCGAATTTAAGGAATATGAATGATTGAATGATATACTTAATATTGTAACTTCTAAAAAGTGCGTCTATTTAATCGAGGAATACATGGTTCTATTTTTATATAAAGAACCTAAGTTGATGTAAATTCAGCGATTTATACTTGAAATTCTATAAACATATTTATAAAACTTGTTTTTTGTTATCGCTTTTTCATAAGTTTGCAGGCATTTCGCAAACTCTTTAGCGTAAGGTATACATAAAATGATTGGCGTGTTTCGTTTTTATACTAGCATTATTTATTGTTATTTAGTTTTTGATAATTTTGTTGCTATTTAATTTTCTATATTTCCTAATGTAAGATAATCAATCAATAGTAAAATGAAAGTAGATAAAATAATCATACAATATTGAATTAATAGTTAATTATTGTAACGAAGCGACGAGGTACGGAGGTACGGCGTGTGACGAGTAGCACTAATGTCTACGTTTTGTTGAAAATGTTCATAATTATTGCCAGTTGAAATATTGCAATTATTTACCGTAAATACAATTTATAGATACAGATTATGTTGCTATTAAAATTTTAAAAGATTTATTATATCTGTATGCGAAATTTTAGATTTTCTACTTGATTTCATATATTAGAGAAATATAATAATATTATTGTAATATTTATGAGTATTGTGTGCGAGATATAGATATTTCTTAGCTAAATCATATTTATACAATATAAGATGCATTATTTCCCTTAAAATATTTACTGTCATAGACTTGTTTGTTATACCATCTAGATTTCGATTTCACAGATTTTCTGGCTTGATCGGCCTCTAAGCATTGCTTTTGCAAAATTTCTAATATATAATTATTTTGGAAATTACGCACTGTAAAGAAAATATTTTCTCACCATATAAGCAAGCCTTCTTTTTAAAAACTGTTGAATTTATTGCGATATTTTATAAAATTGCGATTGGTACGCATGATAATAAATAATACTTAGATTGCATTCAGTGCATTAGATAAAAGGCCAATAGGACGTTAACTACGACTCTGCTATACTGAAATAAGAATTGAAAGTTGATACAAACACGACTATCAAATTGTAAAATTTCAAAACGTCCATTTTAAATTGCACTGTTATTACTGTATTTTATTTATTAGATAAAAAGTTATTGTTTATAAAAAATACCTATATATCGTTGATTTCTATAATACTAAAATGTTTTGATGTTTGTAAATGCTTAACATTATAACTAAATGATAAATTATTTACTTTATTCTCTAATGTTAGTGGCTAGTGCTGCTCCTGTTTGGACGAGTGTTTGAGATTATAATCTCGAATTATAATAATTATAATATGTAATTAATATAAAATATTTACCTGAGAATATTTTTAATGTTATAAGCATCACAAAAGAGCAACGCCTGATCCTTAAACATTCCATTTATTTTTTGTTCATGTTTATAATTTTAAATTATTAATTATTATACTGTAGCACTACAATGTTATATTAATTTTATCATGTGATTCTAGTGTGTTAAAATCATTTGTGTTACTATGTTTAGTCATCTTGTACTTATTTCAGTTGTAGCACTAGGTGTCCAAAGGGTTATTTTTCCTGTGGTTTTATGTTCAAACTTATATATTTTACATCACGGTCATATAGGAATGATATTCCAAACGTAGTTAAAATTAAGCGTACTAAAAGTTTAAATGTAAAATCACATGAAATCGAACGAATCTTAAACTATAGTTAAAATGTAATACCTACTAATTTAATTCTTTAAATGTAATGTCTGGTGTAAGTCGGTTTGAATGGTATCGCGAATAGTCGAATGGTTCAATTCAAATCGACTAGGCTCAAGCATACTCTTAAACAGCAAGTGAATGTATCAATATGAAACAAAACAAAAACTAACGGAAAGTGGTTTTATCAGGAAAACTAAAGATGACTGAAGTAAAATCTTATAATAACTGTTAACAATTGAATAAACAGCACAAAATATTTACTGGTTTTATTTATTTACTACCCCACATAGATTAATATTGAATGTTTGTTAACTTAAATGCATAACATCACACCCAATTATTATACCTTAAGGATTAGGCAAATAATCATTAAGTTGAGTCAACAAGAGAATCCTTACCGTGTAAGGATTATTTTGAAATAAAGCATTGCCGCCATCGCTTCCGCGGAACTTTGTCAACATGTGCCGGCGATTCGACGACTGGTGTAATATAGCCCCTTAAATATAACCCTTTCGCAATTAGACCAAGAAATGGACGATTTAGGCAACTACGGAAATACAAACACAGGTACGAAAATAGATAAATAGTGAACAAGTAGTCACTCACTTTCGTTGTTCGTAACGTTCCTGCTGTAGTGATACTAAAATTTGGTCTGAAGAACATTAAAAATTCAAAAATTTTGTTTAAATGTTTACGTTTGGTATTTTAATTTATGAAACTCTGTGTAACATCCTACGAGACATAAGCCTCCAACCCGTCGAGCGCCGCACCCGGTTTGCAGCGCACAGCTTACACCGCTGTGATCGTTCAGTTTTAGCCGGTAAATGCATCTGCGGTAGCGTCACTGGTTCTACTGGCCGAGGGACTGTCTCAGGTGTACACATTTGGAGTAACTGCTTGGCTAATTGCAGCCGAAACTCGCGGTGTTCAATGGCTTCCGTGCGGTTGTGGTTGAACATGACAAAAGCATTGTGTATCGACACATTGAGAAGTCGGCGGAACAGTTTTTTATCCCAAGTAATTTTGTTTGCCCTCTCCATGGGGTAGGCTTGCAGAATATGGTCTATGCCGCCTTTTGAGAGGTTGTAGTCCTGTATTACTTGCGGTTTATATCTATAAAACCCATGTTGTCCTATTCCGCCGACTTTTACTTCGTGGAGTATGGAGATCATGGTCACCAAGTTCTTGTCCAAACACACAACCACACACAATTCCTTGGTGGAACTGAAAGCAACCTCTCCCGCTCTCATGTGTGATTTTGCCTTATTTTTTAGGCTTCTGGGACAAACTCCCTGTTGAGTCGAAAGTGCCCATCGAGTCAGTCTTGTACTTCACTTTGAGAATCCGAGATAATAGTGGCGCGTTATAAAAGTTATCCATTATGAGCCTATGGCCACAGAATAATAAGTAGTATGGCCTCTATTAAGTGAAGTTTTATTCTAAACTAATGACATGGAGTATGGCAATACTGCTTTTTAGTGTCAACGTTGACAAGCACAAATTGGCAGATGTCACTGTCAGTTGGCTTGGGTTGATGGGTTCCGTGTATGGTGCTGCTATTTGTTTGTTTATATTTTTATTCTTAAATACCGATTTCTATAGCAATTAAGTATAATTATCAGTGAAAATCAAAATGTCGCAAAGGGAACGTCGTTCTAATGCGGGTAACCGCATGGCTAAACTACTAGACGAGGAAGAAGAGGATGATTTCTACAAGACCACATACGGAGGATTTCAAGAAACTGAAGAGGATAACGATTATGTGTATGTTATTTCATATTTATAAACTGTGTTATAGTATGTTCCCTTATTTCAGTACTTGAAATGCAAAAGAGACTGATTCCATGCACAGTTGTTATCATAATCTCTTATTGTTAAATACCTGTTTTTTAAGTTTGTGTTGGTATTTTGTAAGTAGGTATGTTATTTGCTTACCAAATGCTTTCAATAGATATTATACGGACCTGGAAACATAAACTTTACACGTGATACTCAGAGAAATAATAATTTGATTGTTCTATACAAATAGAAATATTTCGCATTATATCATATAATATTGTGTCATATTATTGACTCTATTTAGGGGGCCTAACATAAAATTTACTTAAATAAAAAGTAATTTTGTTGTTTTTATTTATAGGCAAGAGAAAGAGACAGAAGATGTTGTGGACTCAGATTTTGATATTGATGAGAATGATGAACCTGTGTCTGATCAGGAAGCTGATGATAAAAGAAAACGAAAGGTCGGCACTAAGGCGTATAAGGTAAGTTCTATCCAAAGTGTATGTTGTTTATTTAATTTGTAAAGTAAATACTAAAATTATTATGAAATAAATAATAAATTTAACCCATCAATGTCCCACTACTGGGCAAGGGTCTCCTTCCGCATTGAGGGAGGGGTTAGGCCTTGAGGCGACCACGCTGGCCAAGTGCGGGTTAGGAACTTTGCATGCCCTCAATAAATGTATTAAACAAATTTTACATGTGTATTATGTTTTAGTAAAACAATTATTTCAAACTGTCTTTAACACTAATTTTAATTTTATGTTGTTTTATAGGATCCTAATAGGAAGTTGAAGAAAGGAGACAAACCTGTAACTACTACATTGGATAGAGTGAGAAAAATTGCTGAAAAGGAAAAGAAGCCTAAAGAAATAAAACCTGAGAAAGAACAGAAAATAGAAAAAGATGTTAAACCGGAAAAATCTGAAAGATTTCTTGATACATCTATTGGTAAGACATCCGTGTTATCCTAATTGATTACCTCTAAGACAGGTTTTCCCAAACTTTTTCAAGTGTGGACTCCTAGCACCACTTTATTATGATTAGTAATAAGTCGGTCCTGGTTGTTGTCGATTAAGGTAACAGTCATTTAGCCATGTCAAAGGCCTTCGGGCGGCTTGAACAACTTTAACACTAGGTTGACCACTAACCATACGATAAGAAGAAGAAGATTATGATTAGCAGTCTTATCCTAGTTCTCTTTACTCATGGTGTAGCAACATTCTTTAATGTTAAAAGTATTCAACAATATTAAAATTCTATAATGACGTTTCAATCGTATTGCATCAACTGTGGTCACGGGCTGACTCAAACTAATCGGTAACATTTTAATATTATGTGTACTATTTGCAAGAGTTTAAAACACTTTATCCTTTCCTATTTCAGAGCGTAAATCTATAAGACAGAGTACAGCAGTGAAATCAGCTGAGACTCAACAGAGAATCAAGATAAGGTCCGAGCTGAAAAGAAAGAAGCCTAAGAAAGTGGAGGACAAAATGCCAACACAAGAGGAATTGCTTGAAGAGGCCCTTATTACTGAAAAAGAGAATCTTAAGAGCTTAGGTATGTTTTATATTATACTAGCTGACCCACGCAACTTCGCTTGCGTCACATAAGAGAGAATGGGTCATAATTTTCTCTACTACTCTGCTCCTATTGGTCGTAGCGTAATGATGTACAGCCTATAGTCTTCTTCGATACATGGGCTATCTAACATTGAAAAAAAATTTCAATTCGGGCCAGTGTTCCTGAGATTATGATATGATGAGATTCAAACAAACTCTTCAGCTTTATTATATGAGTATAGATCTTTATGTAAAATTTTGTTGATATTGTAAATAGATGTGTAAATTGAAATAAGTATGTATTAATATTGACATGACCTACATTCTTTTTCTCATCCTATTACTATCGAACTCCTGGGCAAGAGTGTTAGAGGGAGGACTTTTGTTTCATCACAATGTTTTCCTACACTAAAGTAACAAATGAAAATCTTATACACACATAACTTCTAAAGGTCATTGTTGTCTCAGGTTCTAACTTTATTTCCCACTAATGTGTAACGCGCATGTTTAGATAGCTCTATACATTTTATCCCTCAATCTACATTGCTAATTTCCAATTTAGATTCTAAAATATCTCCATTTTTAATTCCAGAAAGATTTGAACAGATTGAATTGGAAAGAAAAAAGATTCGACCAACAAAGAAAACTATCACAGGTCCAGTAATAAGGTATGTGAATCACAATTTCTCACTTAACTGACTCTTCAGTACCTCGATTCTCTACTGCTATCGACTACCGACAACCAGTTAGCTTACGAGAAATTTTGCACGAAAATCTGATCAGCGCCTCTACCGGGCTCCTTAAGAACTATTTTGACAGTATATTTTAAATTGTCAGACTCTCGATACTCGACAGTATCCACTCTAGACAATAGCGCTACTGTTTTATAAATGTTTCTTATTGTTTTTAGATATCACTCATTTGCAGTACCATTGATAGAAGAAATTCCACCAGCTGAAGAGAAGGTTACTCTGACTCCATTGGGTGATCTGAATTTAAGTGATATCATTAAAAGTGAGGAAGGTAAACATATTATTTAATTTTTAACTTGTTGTGTTTAGACAATCTATAAAAATCTATTCTAATATTATAAAGCTGAGGTTTGTTTGAACGAGCTAATCTCAGGAACTTCTGGTCTGATTTGAAAAATTCTTTCAGCGTTAGATAGTGTCCATTTATCGAGAAAGGCTATATATAGGCTATATAACATCATGCTACGGCCATTAGGAGCGGAGTAGCAACGAAAAATGTTACAAAAACGGGGAAAATTATGACCCATTCTCTCTTATGTGACGCAAGTGAAGTTGCGCGGGACAGCTAGTATACTATGTTATGATATCGTCAAGATGTTCTTTATAGTATGTATTAACAGGTAATGTAGAATGCGGCGCCATGGTCTGAATCCCTGTTTGGACAGAAATAATATTTCAAAGTATATCGACCAAAAATTGGATGGTCGTCGTACTTTTTTCCTGAAGATGTTAGATGTTCTATTCATTATGAATACATAAAACAAAAACACTATACTATAAATATATTTTAAACCAAATATTTTAATATTCTCAGATCTCCTAACACAAACAGACATAGAGTTACCGGAACTAAAGTCTGAGACACCTGAACAGCCGGCTGACAAACCGGAGCCAGTAATAAAGATGGACATTGACGTCATCGGTCCCGATGAAGAAGTCAACATTGAAGATGTTACCGCGTGAGTTTGCACTTTCGTTATAAAAAACAGTTAAGGTCAAAGCAAACGCAGCAAATGATAGCCACTGGACCCTATTTCGTTTCTTTTAAATAATACGTAACAAATTTAACGATATCTCCAAATGTCTACATGGTGGCTTGTATTACTTTTGTTAAAATAGAAAAAAATACATACTATCTAAGTATCTATGTATTTTTTTACATTGCACTACGATGTGAACTAACACCTAAGATCGTCCCTAGTTCTATTCATAATGTCATATAATAGTGCGCAATAAATTATGCGATAATCATCAATACTAGTTATTTAGCTTGTACGTGCACATCCAGCATCAGCCTGATTTTGCCTATTCTTCTTTTTCCAGTAAAGAAGAGAAGAGCTCAAAGAAGAAAGATCAAAACGTGAAGTACCACGAACGGACACTATTGTCGTTCGAGAATGATCTAAAAGACAAAGCGTTTAATTCTTGCTTCCCTAAAACTAAGCCGAAGAAGCGACGACAACTCCTCTGTGCTGTTACTAAGTAAGTTTAGTTAATTTTATGTTAATATACATTTCGAAATGGTCACAAGTTTCGTGGTTTTTAATGTTAGATGTGCCCTTTTCAAAATAAACATATTAATTCATTCTTATGTTTTACATTAGCAATCTTAAGTCTGTTGACACAAATTAACTGAAACTTGCATTGACTATGAACTTTAATGACTATTGAAATAAAGCTTAAAACAGTATAACAGTCTAAAATACTGCGTTAAAAATGTAAATTACAGCTTCTTTTCAAATATTGATACTATTAAGTTATGAGTAGTGAAGTAAATTAGTATGATTGTAAAAAAGTATTTCTTTTAGGATAGGATAGTATATATTTATTCATATAAAAAAAAATCGTTAAGCCAATACTTAACTATCTTTCCAGGAGGCCAGCGCGCTACATAGACCCAATAACCAAACTCCCGTACCGCAGCGTGGACGCGTTCAGAATCATACGTGAAGCGTATTACCAACAGTTAGAGGCGCGTGGTGACCGCAGCGATCCTCAAGTCGCCGCCTGGCTTCAATGGAGACGAGCTGATGCCGCTTCCACATACGTTCAGATACACATCAAATAGATTTGTAGCTATCGAAACGGTCAATTTTATTGCTAGATTCTGTAGTACATGAAAACTACGCGGTTGGTAGTGTACCTGAACTGTACCGCGATTCTCTACCACTATCGACTATCGACAACCGACTAGCTATCGAGAATTTTTGTATGAAAGTCTGATCAGCGCCTCCAGCGGGCGTCTTAAGAACTATCTTTGCAGTACATTTTAAATGTCAAACTCGCTTTACTGGGTGGTACCGATTGTAGAGAATCGCGCTATTGGTCATGAGGTCTCGGTTTCGATTAATTCATATCAGAATATTTTCAACAGTAGGCCTGAGACATACTCGCTCCATATTAAATGAGACTAACAGTGTTAACGGCGAAACGTGTATGTATTTCAACTCCTCCCCTAGTTTCGTTGATAACTCGCCAACCACACACGTGTAGAAAATATTTGTAGCACTGTCAAATAGAATTGTTTGTTTTCAGTTAAAGTAGTGTATTGTTAGCCCGATTTTATGTTGCGTGACTGTTTTTTGTAGCTGTAATTTTACTGAGTGTTAAAGTAATGTCGTTTAGACTGAAGTAAGGCATTGATTTTAGAGTAAATTATTTTTTCCTTTGGTAAATAGTAATAGATAAGCTTTCAAAACTGTAAGCCACTTGATTGAACCAAGTTATTTTGCATGGCTGTCTCAGGAAACTATGAATTCAGTTACAAACAAGTGCAATTAAATCTTGTGTTCAACGATGTCTTAACTGCTTGTGACAAAAAATTAATTATAGTAAGAACAAACCTACACTCATTAGTTAAATCATACGTTGTAAATATAGAATAGAATTATATTTGATGATAATAAATTGTAAAGAATACTTTTTCATGCATTTCAATCAGTACCATCCTTTTCCAGTATGATATCAGGTTATTGTTATTTTCTAGGATTGTATTGATAAGTCAATGAGAAGACGGAAAATAGGCAATTTTATTTAATGTAGAATAAATAATTACAGTAAAATCTTAAAACTTAAGAATTAGATTCAATAACTGTACATAATGTACAATAACAACGAGACAACACAGAACAGAGTTCAAATAACTAAAATATTCAAACATTAACATAGTCAAAGTCATTAGCAAAACCAATTTTTTAAACATTGTCATGAATAACGACACTTTTAAATAAATATTATCTAAAAACTGGGATAAACGAATAATACTTTAAACGTATACGTACTTAGCATATTTAGGATGCGTATAAGCCCGTATATGTTCGTACGAAGCGAACAACAGGCTTACTCGCAGCTAAAATATGCTTAGGGCCAGTTTTACAGCGTTTAAATAAGTAACAGTTAACCTATCTTCTAGATGAAGTGTATGAAAACAACTGTCAAAATTCTATAAGATAAGCTATCTGATATTTATCCAGAGGTTGTGAAACCGGGCCTTGGTTTTGTAAACGCTCAAGAACTTACCGTATCTTTATTTAAGTAACATAAACATCGCTTACAACAGATGAGTATTAACTAACTTTTAGGTACTAGCAAATACTGTATATTAAGATTATGACTATGTTATGGACCACTATAAAACTATGACATATATTTTACGTATTAAAATTTTATGAAAATATACGTCATTTATATTCAAGGCGATCCAAACTACATAATTCTAAAGGTTTACGGTAAAATTAGGATTTAATCTTAAGTCAGGCACACTATTCCTTCTCGGCTTCTTCTCTTTCAACTCTTTCAAGGAGATTAGACCTGAAGCTTTCACATCTAACCTCGAATGATACTTGGACGGATCTGTCGTTGGTAAGTAAGGGTACTCGCTTAAATACGTCTGCGCATTCTTTACTCTATGTTCCTCAGCAAACGCTGTTATCTGCGATTCAGCAATTTCGTATGAATTGATTGTAGTGTCGGCTACGTTTTCCATAGATCTGAACGCTTCCAAAACTGCTTTCTTATGCGGTATCCCTCTCAAACTACCTTGTCGACTCAATTTACCTTCAGTTACGTCAGTAAATAAGTCTTCAACGTGAAACTTCTCAGATATTTTAACCAATTTTGTAGAACTATTCTCTTCGCTTGCACACCTTTCCTGGTTTTCTTGCAATTGGTTCCAGCCTTTTGCTATTTCGGAAGATGGCAGCGAATGAGATTTGATGTTTTTCTTCACCCTTTTCTGTGGTCGTTCGTCTTCAAGAGATTCAGTTGATTGTTTCCGCAAAAGCAGTTCACACTCGTTCAGTTTTTTAGGTTTCTTTACTTCTCGCAACTCTTCTAGCGATTGGAAGTATTCCTTTGCTAGTTTGAATCTGTTTTTGTATTCGATATGTGCTGGTTTTACGTCCCTTTCTGGAGATGATTCGCTGGATTTATCGGGGCTGCTTTCGATAATCTCAAGCTCAATATCAGAAAGGCTCAAGTAAATTGTTTCTTTATTATCACTTGGCGCAGCTTCTACGTCATAAGAGTCCGAAGTTCTGGTGTCTAAACTAAGATTGCTGACTGTTTCTGAAGTTCTGCTTGTCCATAAGTTTGTAGGAGTGACTCCTGGGGTAGTACATTTTGACTCGCTGTTAGATACACTGGCTTGGTCTACTGCATAGTTACGTTTTGGCACAGCATCTGAAAGCATAATAAAAGGCAATGAATCAATAGTTTCTTGATAATATTTTAATACATTTTTGTTTTTAAACCTACCTGAAGTTATGCTGTTAGATTTAGGTTTCTGTGAATCTGCAGAGCTTGTCCTGTATACCCGTTTTGCTGGTTTTGCCTTTTCAGTAGTTTTTGACACGCTTTCGTAGAGCGATATGAAGTTTTTCACATTAATCTTCGGCAATTCGTCACATGATTTGTATTTGTCTAAATCATCTGATATATCGCTTGGAATTTTGTTGAAAATATCCATTTCTGATTTGCTGAATGACTTTTTGCGAAGTACTTCCACTTTAGGTAGTATTGGTTGAATTTGTTCACTCACACTGACTATTTTCTTAACATGTTCGCTTTGTTTCTGTGTCTCCTGTTGTATAGGTTTTTCGTATACGCTTTCATCTAACGTTACATGATAAGCGTTTTGCATCATTCTTGATCTTTTCGATTTCAAGTTTGTCGTTTCATTAATATTCGTATTGGTTGCTTCTATTATATCTGGGGTTTCAGATTTGATATCTATTTCTTCTATTTCCATTGAAGACGTGTTCTTCTCACTTCCCCTTCTTTGAGATATGTTGTGTAAAGACTGGCTCTTTCGCCTCGCCCACGGCAATTCTTCCACATTCGACATGTTATGGAATAAAGATATGCGACTAGATACTAGACCACTTTCATGACACATAGCAATGTCTGTCGTTGAGGTATCAACATCGGCGGGTTTTCCCAAAAATGTGTCGATTTTGTTCATAATATGCTTTCTCGAGGTCCCGAAAAATCTCTTAGGACTAGTTTCAAAAGCTTTGAAGACTTCTTCAGGTAGTTCCTGCTTAATCGGAGTGTGGGTTGGTGAATAATCCGTACTGTCATGCGATTCATTACTATCAAAACTTTTGACTTTGATTTCTACATGCGTCTCGATTGGATCGAATTGTGGAATCGAGGTTATAATTTTACTTTTAGGGGATTTTTTACTGACTTCGGCTTCAGTCTGTATTTGATCTTCTAATTTGTCGTCCCAATATTTCTTCCATTTTTCCACAAGTTTTTCATCAGATTTCAGTGGTTCTGAAATATTATCTTCTATGACATGTTCTCGTGCTTTTCCTGAGTCTTTATCGTCAACTTGATTAATATTCTTAACCTGACTGTAATCCCCACCGCTTAGGAAGTTTTTGATCATCTGTTTGCCTCTTCGTTTACTCAGAGAATCGTGTTTAAGTTGTTTGGCGGGTGCACGCTTTTTCTTCGGTTGGATTGCAGTCTCCTGTGACTTAGCTTCAATTTCCCTTATCCTATCATCCCAATACTTCTTCTTTTCGAGCACAATGTTACTGTAGGTGTTCTCACCGAATTGTGTTTCAACCTTATTTTCATTCACGTACTCAGGGTGGTCTTGTTCATTGCGAAGGGTCTGACTTACTGAAACAGATTCAGTGACATTTGCCTGAACCTCAGAAATCGTTCCTTCTAATTCTTCAACGTGTCTTTTCACATCTGATACTTCAGACGCAGAATCGACACTCGTGTCCTTAGTTTGTGTTACGTACTCCACTTCCATACTGTGAAGCTTATTATCTTCATCAGCAACGGTAGTGGAACTCGTTTCTGAATTAGGAAAGTACTCTTGGTACATATCGTTTAGTTCAGCAAATGCCACTGATACAGTGTCAGCTTCACCCTGTTTCACACAGATCTCTGTCCTAGATATTACTTCCTTAGTACCTGATGAAATGCTTCGATCACTCTCTTCAATAATAGGCGTAAACGAAGGCCGTTTGATTTCCCATTTATACGGCGTTTTAACTTCCTCTTGCGGTTTACTTGTATCACATTTTAACTCACTACATGTCTGCCATATCTCTCTCTCAGCTGGACCCATGTTTGTTATGTCTTCTTCTTTTAAACCGGTATTCTCGTCACTAGGAGAAAACTTCTGTTTACTAAGTGACTCACATAGAGCTGCATTTTCGTTATTATTACTATCTGGCGAGCTGTTATTATCGTCAATACTTACATACGCAGAGTCCCACATATCTTTCCGGGGTGTTACGTTTCTGTCTGAATCACTCTGATCTTGTTCGAATTGACTGTCGCTAGTGGTAGACGCATTGGAATTATCTATATTTTCGGTCAGATTTGATTCCAAACTATGAAAACTTGATGAGACGCCCGTATTTTCCTTTTTATTGTCCTTTGGCATGCTCAAATTGTTATGCAAAGGGGTGGAATACTTAGATTCTGATATAAAGTCAGGAACTTTGTCTTGTATTAAATCCTTTTCTGTGTTTTTGTTCTTGTTTCTCCGTTTATGTTCTTTTTCAGTTATTATCAAGGAATTCATTTCAGGTTCCGGTGACGCGGCTCTTAAGATCGGTGGTAAAGAAACTGGTGCTCCTATAATAAAATCAGTCATCGGCGTTTGATCAAAATGAGTTGTTTGAAATTGGTGCATAAAGAATGGGTTAATGAACTCATTGCCTAGCTCTTCCTCTGTTACTAGTTCAGATTTCGGATCTATGAAAACTGATTCGTCACGGTTTACTTTTTCGCCTGAAATTATTTTAAATACTGGGGTCTTCGGTCTTTCATATTCTACAATTTCCGTTGGAATACTCTCAATAAATGGATTTTTATTGATCGGTGTGGGTAATACTTCAATGATTGGCGATGGTGTTAAGTTAGGGTCGATAATGATCCTTATCGAACTGTCTCTAGTTTCTTCGTTTTGGGAATTATTTGTTTCATACTCCGAAGCGACAAATGTGCCGAAATTATTTGCTGCAGCATAATTTTCTTCAAACATCTCATTCAAGAAAGGATTATTAGCGCTCGTAGATGTAATTTCGTCTACAGATATATTATCGTCTTGTTCTTCCGGTGAGGGAGTCTGTATTTCCAAACTGTCAGGCGTATCAAGTCTGGTACATTCCATTGGAATATTGATACATACATTTTCGATCTCATTTTCCGTCTCAGGTACAGTGTCGTATAAAGGCTTAGATTTTTCAGCTCTTAGTGACACCGAAATACTCTCCGGAACAATAAACTTTTCCCGCTTTTCAGAAATAATGTACGGATTCACGTTGCTTTCAGTAAATGTAGAATTGACAATATCGGGAATGTCTTGTTGACTTCGAGGCCGAAGGCAACTTTCTATTCTCTCTTTCCTTAACCGCAAATGTTTTTCCCTAATGATATCGTTAAAGACTTTACAGACTTGATTCATGGCCATTATTTTTAGAGCGGCTTTGTTAAATTTGTCACTTTTTATCGATTTCTTCTCAACACTGTTCACAATTTCAGTGAAAGTTTCACTGTCAAAGTTAGGTATGTTGTTATCTTTGTCCGTGGCCATTAGAATTTTCGCTTCATCATCACTTATTTTTTCTAAGGTCCCATTTTCTTTTAACAACATTTTCTCGGTAACAAAGTCTACTATTCGTAGAACAACTTTTCTATCATTTTGTACATCTACTATATCGATCTCTTCACCGTCTTCAAGGCAGAAACTGTCTTTTTCTAAAATACGTAGTATATTATTCGAGGCTGTAACGGTGAATGGCGATCCAACAATACTCTGTCCTCTACTTGTGATAGAAACAGAATATTTCCCTTCTAACTTCACAGTATAGCTTATTTTAGCATGATCAGCTCTTGTGTCTACCTCAATTTCTATATCGTACTGTGTTTTTGGTATATGATAAGTTTTATTCATGTCGTTCTTTCCGTAGTTTCTCAAATAAGTGGCACCTTGTGTTAACGGTAGAACGTTTTCGGTATAAGTCTGTTTTGATTGCAAACCTAGGAGTTTTTGTCGAATCAATTGCGCTTTACCTAGTATCGGTGGTATTACTGTCATGCCATACGTGTCTTTAGGGCCTCTGATAAGAATAGTTACTTCTCCCGGGTCTAAGGCCTGTTGTGCCGTTGGGTATATTTTGAAATGTGCTTTATTATTCATTTGGATTCCTGCGAGTCCAGAGCCTTTAGCCACATAGTCAAGAATGAATTGAGTGGTTTCTGGAGAAGTTCTTTGTGAGACTGGTTTAGAAACTGGTGGTGTTAGTTTGGAGAGGGCTTGTCGAATGCGATCCAAGTAAGTTGCTAGTTTCCATTCTTGGTGTCTGCTCAACGAGTCGTTTGACTCCAGCTCCTGGCGGGAGAAGACCTGGAAATGAGAATTAGACCAACTTAAATAACAGATCAACTTAAAATAGATTTAACCTTCAGGTGAAGGCACAGTATGGACGATGGTCTGTCGTAGCTCTTAACGAGTTCTCTTTCCTCGTAAATTAACGAGATGTGTTTCTTATAGTTGTACGCATACATTGGTCAACTTTTCAGTTGGTTTAATGGTTCAAAAAATGCATGATAGATTACAAGATACAGATACTTACAGGTTCTACACCAAGATAATGGTCAGCAATAGCCTGCGCGTGTTTAATCGACAGCCTGGTTGGAGGGTGGCCTGCGCAGGCGCCGGGGAGAGCTGCATCCAGCACGCCGCACAGGATCCAGCCGTGGCGCCACACCGTGTCCAGGTGCTCCACCCTCACGGGACCAGCCTCTGCCAGCCATTGCAGGACCGCCTGCTTCTGTTCCTCGCTTGAGAATACTACTGGAATTTGAAGAAGTTTGGATTGGTGTGAATGTTTATTATACCAGTATACTTGTTCCATTTGATAGATATTGAGTAATGGAGCCAAAGTATAGATTGACGATTATGTGTATCAATGTTGTAATACCGTTCCGTCACAATGGCTTTGGGGGTAGCAAATACGGTTGACGTACTGATTTAATAAGAGGAAATTAACGAACTTTGCGTGGGAAGAAGACCCTGTCTGAATAAAGTAAGTGAGGATTTCGTATTCGTTTTTGAGTATTTTGAGATATATGTAGTTTTTATTACAATTCCACTACAGGCTTTATTTCTATGAAAGTTTTTTACCACGATAGTGAAAAGTCGTTACGTGTAGGTAGTTATTTAAATTTTCAATGGTTCCCATATAGTCAGGGAAGATAAAGATCTCATGAATTTTACGACATACGCAGCAGTAAAAGTGGAGCATATAATTAAATAGTAATGTGGAACCATCATGGCTGACACTTTTATCCGACTGTGCGAAAAGAAAGGTATTAAGTACTTATTGTTATATTTTGATCGTTTGTGCCGCGCGGAAGCCCCGTGAGTAAATTTGTATAATAATATGCAAGAACTATAAGTATAGCTTTTGGACTGTCTTACCTATTTTTTACACTAAGAGTTGCTAATAAGTCGCAGGCTTTTAAAAATATAGGTACAACGAACACAAAGTATCACCAGATCCGAAACTGCTATTTGTGGATCACACAAATAATTGTTTCGTGTGGGAAGCCCACGACCTCCCGCCGCACCTTGACCACTACGCCTCTGGGGCCTTTAAATAGTCCTTTAAGAAAAAAGTCACCTCAATATTTTAAATTAAAACACTGTTGGAATGTTCCCATAAAACAACAACTTAAAGTTTATAATTTAAATAACAACATACCAATTGGTCGGAATAGTTCACCAACCATTAAGAACACAAACTGAATGTCACGATTTTATAACAAAAAACCACTGTATTCAGCGCAAATTCCGATATCGAAAACTAATTTTAATCTTGCTTCATCACTGAACAAAAAGCACAAATCGCAACATGAATTACTTTGCAAACGTATTTAAATACACATCGTTTAATAAACAAAATATTTTTATGCAAGATTAAATTTAGTTTACGATACAGAAGCAACGCCAATCACTTAAAAACTAGCACATTTTAATACACGAACGTTTTATTCGACAGTCACGTAGTGTCTACACAAAGTTTATTCGTAAAGTAAGTGAAACTGAGCAATGAAACAATTTTATGCACGACAGATAAACATCGTGGCAAAGGTTAACGGTTTTGCATGTGAAGCCGCGAGTAAAAGTATATTAAGGTGAGTTTTCACTCAACGGAGTTATTTTTTAACGAGTGCGCGGAAGTGGGATGGCCTTGCTTCCGTAGTCCGGAGACTGGGTTTAGATTTAGATGGGATTTTTTAGGACGTGCAGAAGTTAAGTATATACTTGGACTGTAGGCGCCAGAGTATTCGTAATACTTTAAAGTAAATCCTTTTTTTTCTCTCAAGAGTTTAAACTCTCAAGTGTTTAAAATCTTCGTTGGATTGTCAAAAATCCTAAAGGCCTATTATCGTTCTTCTATAAAAAATAATACTCTATATTAAGATCACATAACTAACAATCATACCAAATTCTTGCACGGTTTACTAACTGTAGAAAAGATTGAATTAAAGTAGAACTTTTGATTCTTTAAGGCTACCTCATGAATAAAAATAAAACTCGAGTAACTCTTTTGCGGCTGTAAACACTATCTTTAAAGTTACAATATGAATTATAAAAGAGCGGTGGTTTAAAAGAAAACAAGCTTAATCTTAATCTAAACTTTACACACCTTATTCATGTACTCTCCACTTAAATTTCGCTTTCATTTGATTTGAGGCTGAGATAACGTTTGCACTAAATTTTTATAACAATAAATAACTTGGCAGTCGGTTATTTAGAAAAATTCTTCGTTTGTTGTATTTGGGAATGTTCTCACGACTAATATGGGAGAGCAACAATAGTTCGGTAGCGAGGCTGAGATGATATGAATTGAATGAATTAAAATACATTATTTCGACTTTTCACAAAATTGTTTTTGTGGGATATGAAACCTTTTCCACCCTTCTTCTATTATACGGTTTTAAGTTTTTTGGCTAATTTGGGAGTGAAAAGTACATTTTGTTTTTTTTTAAGGTAAAGAGTATTTTAAATAATTTAAAAAATATGTTTTTATAATTATGCGATTCGATTATCTACTTTGTTCTCGCAGTGGAAAGGAGTCTAAAAGTGTCTTTATGAATAAAAATGTAATCATTTTTATTACAAAAATTTAACTTTACGTTATTGACTATTTTTTTTATATTTTAAAAATATAATCCCTAATCGTAATCTTTGATTCAAGTTTTAAAATTCACCTCTCGCTTACATTTGTGTGCGATTTGAAATCTTTTATGAATACGTAAAAGATTTTTAGTTTGCATCTTTCGATTTTATATTTACATTTCAAGAACACGCTTTGATTCTGAATGGGGTTTTATAATATGATTTCTAATAATATCGACGATTTAAAATTTTCTATGCAAGTATTTTGAGTATGTTCAATCACATTAAGATTTTTTACAAGCAGCTTAAGTCTGTGTTACTTTTGTATAATCTTATATGAAGTTCAAAAGATTTTGTTAAATATAACTGAAGTTTTCAATGTTAAAAAGAAAATACAACTGAAATACTAGGGTGGTATGTGGTGGCGTAATTTTAACTAATACTACTTACTAGCTCTAAACGCCGAGTCAATATGCTTCAATATTTTGAAGAGGAAGCTCTGCTGGCCCCAGAAGATTGTGAGTAGAGTGGCCGGCGCGAGGTACCGCAGCGTCGTCAAGATGGCGTCCAGTGCCGCTGACCACATGCCGCGATCAGCCTCCAGTTCGGGGTATTCCGGGATCGTGAACAACCCTGGAATATACAGAAGGAATCTTATGAATATAAGCAACGTATTAAAGGAAAAGGAATGCTCGTAAGTTGTTAAACTTTAGTCTTTTTTGTTTAGAGTTTCTTGCCCCTTAATTGACTCTACCTTCCAAGTTGGTAGTAAATTAAGATCTGTAACCTTGTAAATACTATTTACCAATAGAGATTTATTTTGAAAATTATATTCTTAGAGTTGGACTGTGCTTGGTCAAGTAGTCGGTGACAACTACACCAGCTATCTCACTTTTGCCGATGAATAGAAGATTTTATTTCCCACACAGCAATAGAATGGGACTCTTACCATATAACAAGGCAAAAATAAAGTGAGGATCTTTTTTTTAATGAGTAAAAGTATAAGATTCTGCTTTGTTATTGGAATTCCTCAAAAACATTACGCGTCATATCTTGATAAAGAAAAATGCTTCCGATACAATGCAATTATCAACAATCTATGTAAAGATATTTATAATGATTATATTAATAAAGTATTATTCCGATAGTGATTTTATCTTCGTAGCATTGGATAAAATATGATTATTGCCAACCTATTTATAATTTGTCATTGATAAAATTATGCATTAAAATTGATACGCTTTTGTTATTATTAAACAATAAATTCATTGATTTGAATTTGAAAATAGTAAAATTCGGTAATTCGAAATGATTTCAATATCGCTATTTGTGCTCAAAATATGATTGCAGACTATATTTTTGTCAATTTTAACTAAAAGTACTTTTATTGAAAATTAAGCTCCTTTACCGATAAATACGATCTGATATGATAAATACGTTTGTATTTAATATATACAAACATATAAAAAACGAATGAAAAGTTCGGCTAGACACAAAAATTATGTATTATTTATGACTGGTTCAACAATATTGAAAGTGATCGAATCCATTACACCCATACTATTGAACATTTATTTTCAGTGCCGGAATATCGTAGTCGATAGTAGTAAAATACTGTCTTTCATCATCATCATTATTTTTGGTTTGTCTAGTCCGTGACTACAGTAATACTAACCAATGCTTCGCGGGTGTTCATCATGGTGAACATTTTGTTTGTATTGCTTCACTATGTCTTCTACACTGTCCGACATTTTTGTTCAAATTGTCCCCATTATTTATCCTGGAATGCTGTTGGAAAACACTTCAGTTGGTTCTTCTTGTTGTTTGGTATTTACGTTGTGTGTTGATTTGGTCTATGTTAAAAGACTACCGATATTTTAAATATGTATTTTAATTCATTTACTACTTGGGCTTTTGGTTGGGCACGTAACTCCCCGGAATATAATTAGTATTAAGGTCAAAGTCAAGCGCAATACACAACAAAGCCACACATCTACGCAACCCGGCGGTATGTCGGCGACTTACGTACACAAGCGTTCAGTTGGCGTACTAACAATCCAACAAAAAGTTGCCCACTTAGGTCGGGGGCTTAAGTGTGTATTACGCTTTAAAGTTAAAACGATATCTTACAGCCTCATTCAGATATAAATAATGGATAATGTTATGTGCCTAAGTTATATTCAATTATATTTATTTAAAACATTACGTTATGACTCAAATCGGAGAATAAAGTCAGTAACGGCTGTTTCAGCATCAGATAATTAGCATTTGATACGAATTAGATACAAATAGAAACACGACTTATTTTAGGAAAGTCATGGTGATTTTAACGTTTATTTAGCGTATCGTTTACCTAACAATTCTTTATTTACAGAAAAGACTAGATTAAAATGTTTGTTTTACGCAATTGTTTAGTTTTAAGAAGTAAGATAATAAAAGTTCGTAAATAAGTTTGTAATAAGCATGGTAGAGTATGCTTGACTAAATAATTCAAAGGAACATTAAACGCAGACAAAAATGTGTTTTTTCCGGGAATTTAACGTTCAAACATGAACTGGACTTTAGGAAGTCAGATCTACTTGAGAATGATTGCTATTTTTATACGTAACTGCTGTTAGTTTAATAATATTTTTTTAATAGTCACTACATTGATACCTTGCATGTCTAAAAAAATATTAAACACATTTCTTAAGAGCAACTTCCACTGGTCCAGCGTGGTGGACGCAAGGCCTAACCCTCCTTCGATCGGTGAAGATCCTTGCCCAGCAGTAGGACAGTAATGGATTACAAAAGAGTCTACACAGCATTACTAGATCGGATCTGTATTGTTGAAAAAGACGATGTCGGGTACTACAATTTTATGTTAGTTCTTCTGACACACACAAGAGGCGCTGTTCAATTAACAAGCAAATGATTAGTCATTGCCTTAGTTTTAAAAAGTAGGCACTATGCTTTCAAAGATAAAATTTAATGTTTTTTCTATTGTTTACTTAAAACCTTTGTTTGCTTTAAACCAAGGTGTGACTATACTGACAATATATTATTAAGTCATTATCTAGATAACGGTTAAAAGCTTTAGTACGTGAGTAATGGGTTGTTAGTTTATTACCTAAGAGTTAAGGGGCTCTTAAGTTGTTAACAAAGTAAGGCGTGGTCATTGGATTAGTGGTTAGAAGATAGTGTTATGTTTTACGTGGTTAGCGGTGTTAGGGATTTGTTTTCTTATTGTTCGGGATGGAATTTGCCAGATGATGATGATTTAATTCACATACATTTAGTAATGTCAATGAATTTACTAATGGCCAGTTTCTTCATCAAAAGTTACAGCCAAAGTATAAGGGTAAGGTAAAAATGACAGTCAAATTTAGTGTTTCATGAATTTTCTGATAGTTTTGTAAATACAAATATTTGCCTTGCTACACAAATGTCAAGTAAAAGTCAATAGTTTTAGCAAATAGGTACTTTACATAATATAATAATAAGTATGAAGACACTGGCCGGAAGATATAAACATGTAATTTAGTTCACGAAAAAATGTAGGTTTACAAAAACAAAATTAAAGTTGGTAGTTAAATTTATCTTAATCATTTAGCTAAGCAGTAGCATACGCAACAAAGATGTTAAAACACATGTAGGTGTAAAACCTGTAAAGATACGTTTTAAATATCAATATATTGATTAGGTACATAACTTATATTTAGGACAACGCGATTGCAGGTTGGTGCATTTACAATGGCATTGGGAGGATTAACCCGGATCATTGAATATAGATAACTCTATATTGTGTAAATTCTCAATCGCCATATTTATTTATTATTGTTCTTATATAATAGGAACCCTGTAGTAATTTCCAACCGCGACTTATACACATAATTATGACCTACTGAAAACTTATATGCAATAAATATAATATTCATATTATTAAGGTTTTCGGTACCTTATTTTTTACCTGACGTTTCAACCGAACGTTCGATTATTACTTTGAATTGATCGTAAGCTTAAAAACAAAACATACAAGAAAGAGGAAAAATACACACTACACAGCGAGTCACCGAATTGTATCACAATAATCTACAATGTTTCCGATAATGCACTTGTATCAACGTAGTTTCCAAATTAATTGATTACAGATCTACTCACCTGTTATTTTTCTTATCACGATATGCATATTATTATCACTATACAATAAACATTATAACAAATGGTTTATAACGCAAGAAGTGGTGACCACGACTAGCCGATTTTTAATATCCATCTCTGTATCCGTTATCTTATCTTGGTATGAGTGTATCTCGTGTTCTGATATTAGAAGCTGTTTGTCTGTCCGTTTGGTCAGCTCTTAGGTATAAAAGGTGTGGCTTTTATTGAGAAATATTTGAAAAAGGTTGAAAAGGTTTGAATAAATCCTAGCTATTTCTGATTGCTTTTGTTATATTGTGTTTTGAAAGAATGTAGTTTCTCCTTTTTTAAATTTATGGTCTGTGTTTAAAATTTTATATGTAAGTAGATAATGATGTATATCTACACTCGCTTACATCACCTTTCTGATAATCTGGAGTTTTGACAGATGTATATATTTTGTCACTTTGGTTTATAATATTATATGATATGTCTATGTGGATGAATAACTGGGTTGTTTAGTGCCGTAAGTTTTCATTTATTTATGATATTTCATATATTATTTATTACAGACTCTTTTTAATTCATTCGTATATCTACTTTACTGTTTACTCGATAATAAAATTATAATTTAGCCAGCAATTATGCCGGTAAAAATATAGTTCTTTATTTCAGATGTCTACTATTTCAATAGTAATAAAACACTATTTTTACATTCCTATCGAGTATTTCATCATATCGAACGTTGCAAATATCTCGAAACTGGAACAATTAAGAATTTAATAGACCGTTTTAAAATCCGTATAAATTGTTAAAAGCTTTTTGTTCCGGACTCCTATCAAATTGTTTCATTCTATGAATATGAAACTACCTATTGTTAGGTGTTACGAGTTAAATTGTGTAAAAATGGCATATTTTTACATTGTAATTGGAGAGTGACAAAAATATTTATATTAACTATCTGCTACTCACATAATAGAAAATTATCATCCAAAAAATGTAAAGATCATGGCCCTAATAAATTTACTTTTCTTAAAGTTTATTTAATCGCTACTTGTGTGTGGCATTTATCACAATCACAACATATGAAATTAGGTATTTTTTGTAAGTAATGAGACAGAATTTTAATTAAATGGTGATGATTATCATTTAATAAGTGCAAAAATATGCCTTATATGTTTGACTAAGGCTTCAACGTAATTTTCATTCTTCCGTAAAGCTACAAGGTAAACTACCCACTGTGTGCCGAATGCGTGTACATTTCTGCCTAATTACTTATAAAATGTGGGTAACTACGGTAACTGCTAATTGTCTAATATCACATTAATATAATAATTGTCATAATTTATCATAAAAAACCGGCTAAGTGCGAGTAGGACTCACGCGCAAACGATTTCGTACCATCCATATCTTTAAAGTTAATTTATAAATGCAAATTCTTTGAATATTGCAAGCATTTGCCGCTATCGGTATTAACCAAAATCATGCAAGTCACGTTTGTTGCACTCCCCTTAAACTTTTTTATTTTGGTTTTTAGTATTTGTTGTTGAAGTGGCCACAGAAATACATCATCAGAGAAAAAATCAACGGCCTGACTTTCTTGGTTGATGAGAAACAGCATGGTGACAGACAGACAGTTTTACCTACTCTTTGGGTACGAAACCCTAAAAAGTGGATAGGTATGAAACAATAGCGCAGGTAAAACCGTGTGAATAAGTAATGTAGATAAATAAGTCGTTATTATGATTCAGAGATAATAGTATTTTAATCTGTATACAATCATTGTTAGATAGGATTAAGTGGTGTGCATTTGCAATGTTCGTTGTTTTGAATACATTTAGTAGGGAATTGGATATTGGTTTACATATTACTATGTTCTATTGTAAATAGCGGATTTAGAGCAATCATTATCAGTTGTATGTCATTGTATTAATCGTTTTATAAAGCGGACAGCGGATTTATAACCGATGGGTGGCCGAATGTGAATATGTTTACTCTACAAAAATAGGTACATCTTGAAACGCGATTCTTTTAAGTCGTTGCTATCGAGTACGGTGAGTTTGACATTTAAAACTTATGTACTGCGAAAAGTTTTCTACGGCACTTGCTAGAGACGCGGGTCAGGTATTTTTTTTTTCAATAGTTAGCCGGTAGTCGATAGTAAATAGTAGTAGAGAATCCCGCTTCTGATGATAATACGTTGGTTGCTTACTTAAGGAATGGGCTGGAAGGTATTTATACTATTCTCCATCTACTACCATTCTCCGTATTGTTACTGGTTTCTCCTAGAATATTTTTGCCACACACGTAAATCGAACCTCGAAATGAAGCAATCCCTACACTAGGGGTCATTAACAAACGAGTTACATAGTACTATCAGAGCCAATACATCATCCGAGTTGTAATCGAACCCACACAACCCGCACTGTGTAGAGACCTTATTCACCATGCAACAAGCGTATTAAATAAGGAAAAAAGTAGTATGTCACATATTCTCAGTAACATTTAGGTCTTGGTTCAATTTCACGTGTTATCATTTTGACGGAATAGTTCGGCACCTGTCCGATAAGATAATAGTAGGTATGCGTTTATTCATTAGACAATATTTACAACCGCAGATAACGTTCATTTCGGATTATTAATATCCTGTTTGGCACGTTTTTGTGTCAGTCTGGTTTGTTTAATAACAAATAATGTTGTACATTTTAGGAATTACAGATATCCAAATTCGTTTTAAGAGTTATGACAATTTGAAATCAAGGTACCTGTAGCAACTCAAATAAAGTAAGCAGAAGTTTCATGTTTTAAACCAAGCGGATCACTTTGCGAATTCTTTCGCTGACTATTTTACTGTCTTATTTTATGGCAATCACTAAACACTTTAGCACTGAAGACGTTAAACTGAACTGAACTTACAATATTTTAAAGACACACAACAATGAGTGCCTAAGAGGGACATTCTTCGACGTATTCTTTGTCCTTGATAATACTTTTACCGCATTGCTTAACGCACACAATCATGGTATTAAAAGTACTGCATTTTTATTCATAATATTCGCGATTCGGGAATTTTTCTCTCGTCTGCCCAGGCCTTCAGTTTTACAGAAACTCGGCACAAAAACAGTTGTCTACTGTACTGCATCGTATGAGAAATGACAGGCAATACCAAAAACTTGGGAGAATATAAGACAAATAGTTTATCCGCTCTGTATCAAGTTAAACCATTACTCTTATCAATGAGAAATACGATTCATATGTCACTGTTATTGTTCTTGCAGTTAATATGATCATCTGACATGTAAAGGAAAAAACAGGTTTAATAAAAATTATGTGTAGCAAATTTGTTCCTTTTTTAACACTTTTAGGCATTCAGTCTTACTTGATGTGAGTGATAGATAACGGTAGCGCATTCCACAACCGCACAGCTTGCACAGTAAATGATTTGTCTGCGAATTTAGTGGAATGCACAGGCATCTTAAGTCTTAAATTCTCTGATGATCGTAAAAACCTTGAATGTGTGTCATGTAAGAAAACAAAACGTTGTTTGAGATAGAAGGGAGACAAAGGATTAAACAAGATATTGTACAGAAGATAGAGAATGTGAGCATTCCGGCGTGAACGTATTGGTAACCACTTGAGCTTGTTTCGATACACTGAGACGTGGTCATATTTGCGTAATCCAAATATGAACCTGATAAGGAAATTTTGAAGGCGCTCAAGCTTGTTTAGTTGGTCCTCGGTTAGATCGGGATAGCTGACATCGGCATAATCAAGGATGGGGAAGAGAAGGGATTGTACAAGCGCGATTTTAGTGTTGATGGGGAGAAAATTGCGTAGCCTGCGCAAGGACCCCGCCGAAGCAAATATTTTACGACTGAGTTCCTGGAGTTGAGGACTCCAGGATAAGCTCCTGTCAAAATATAAACCCAGGTTTTTAATACAATCACTAAAAGGGACGGTAGTGCCGTCAAAGATCACAGTGGGTACTACTGTCCAATCTACTCTAGAGAGCATCCTGGGGCTACCGATGACAATGGCCTGTGTTTTGTGAGGATTGACATTGAGACCATACGACTTACTCCATTCACAAATACGAACCAGATCACTATTTATCGTGTCCACAGCTTCCGTCAACCTATCTGCGGGAGCAGAAGAATAAATTTGTAGATCATCTGCATAGAGGTGGTAGGAAGAAGTTAAGCGATTGGATATTGAATTTATAAAAACTGCGAAAAGTAAGGGAGATACTATATTTAATGGAGACAGTTCTAGGTTCTTGGAGCCAAAAGTTAGCAAATAATTTTTATTGTTACAGCAGTATAGAGTCCGTGACTACGACTTAATAAAATATAGTGGCTAGAAGCAAATTTAAAAATGCCTATACCAAAGAAAAAGTATCCTATCTTCTTTACTAACATAACAACATTGTTATAGTGTTAATGTATTTTTTACCCGGCTCTAAATGTTTTTATAATAATACATAAAAAGTACCTAAATACAAATATAGCAATGACGTATAGTAAACAAGACCTACTTCTGAAGTTATCGTGACAAACTAAGTCTACATTTGAGATAAGTTTTCTGAGATGTTTATGCGTTTTGATACTGGTATATAAATATACAGTGCAGCTGACACACCCAAAAATATTATATAACGTTTTATAGGTATGTAAAAAACAAAAGAATATTAAGCCTGTTACTAGCCTGTCTGGACTCAAGGCCTAAACCCTCCCTCATTACGGGAGGAGACTCTTGCCCAGCAGTCGGACAGTAATGGGTTAAAATTTTTAAATTTAGGTTTTTACTAGCCTACTAAATTATATATTTAATGGAATTAAAAACTTAATGTTAATTTTGAATCAACCATGTGAAAAGCAGATAAAAGATAGATACATAGTATTCCTTCCTGTTTTTAAATAAATCAATATAATTTTATTTAGAGCAAGTGATAAAATAACATCAAAATAGATTTAGTATTAATTAACCAACCGATCGTTTACCGACCGTGCAATTGGAACACCTAAAAGATTTGTTTTTAAGACAATACTAATTATTTAGTATCGGCTTAAAAACATGTTTTATAATCACATAAATATTATATTCTAAGTCGTCTTAAGATCTGTAAACACATTAGACATGCATAACCTCACGCCCTTGATCCATAATTCTAGTTCGCAAGTATTATACTGAAACATAATTATGAGAGTTTCTCAGTCGTAGGCGTATGTATTATTATATTGTTATCAATATTTCTATTGTTTTCAGATTGAGACAAACGTTTGTTTCTGTTACTGTGAGTGGGTTCAAATAAAAGTGTTATGATTTGTGCTAATGATTTGATCACTTAATTTACCCGTTTTTTTAAGCATTATCAATTCATTTTTCACTTAACACGGCGCCGTCAAATCAAGTTGAGTTTTTGAGACGGGTTTTTTGAAAAAAGGACTACAATTTAATATAAGTGTTACTAGGTATAGGAAAGAACTCTTAATTATCTTATGATTTTTTCCTTTGAATATCCTTAAACTATTTACACGATTTCAGTAACTCGAAAACATAGTAATATTGGTTTAAAATCTTGTAATACTTAACTAGTCTTTAAGAAATTTAAAGTCATCTTAGCATTTCGGCGTATACACGCATATATTAAATCATGCCGTTTTTGTGTGGAGTAATAACTATATAAGCTGTTCTGCTAATACATAAAATCACACGTATTTCTCAGAAGGGTTTTGGAGATACAAATGAGGACCACGTGTTTCATTCTTACAAACTTAATTTCACCATACATTATTATTATAAGAAGCACATAACCTATTCTGCTTATCTCTACAATATAGACATCAACTACAATTATTTGATGGTGTCTGTTTATAAGCCGTGACGGATTGTATCAAGATTATTATTTACTTTGAATAACTTTCTGAAGTTACTTTAACTTCATAATATTTGCATAATTATAGCTTGTTTTGTTTGTAGTTTTACTCTCTTTATCATAAGGTGGTCTTTTTTAACATATTGGTGGTGGAAGAACGTGAATTGCATGGGCTGACTAGAAATAAATGTTAATATCGATTGTATTATTCGAATCCTTACATGTTTCTGATTAAGTACTCTATACTTTTTTTAAGTAGTTTATATTTCAGTAAAATTTACTTCGTTATAATTCAGGTCTTTTTATTATTTATAAATTTGACTTTTTTACTTCAAACATGAACGATATTTGATTGTGAAATAAATAGGAAAATATTTTTACTCATTACAAGCTAATTATTAGTCGTGTTAATCGAACTCACGACATTCGGTATAGTGCGTTGACCAGTCAACCACCTTAATCACTGAGCATGACATGTAAAACATAATATTAAACATAGTTATAAATATTTTAAGTATCATGACTAAAATATTTACAACCGTTTACTTGCACAAATTATCTTTGATACACACACGTCACAATATGTATTTATTGCCGTAGTTGTATAGATAAGGCCGCTCCAAAAACCTTCTTTTGAAGAGTTTAAAACAAAATATTCCAACTTCTACCTTGTATCTCGAAACCAAGGTCTTTCATGAGATGAGATAAATATTTTACACAATTTTGAACCTTATTCTAAGGTACTAAGGTCGTAGTTTTTTTCTAAATTTGATAAATGAAAGATAATGTCGAAAGATGAATGATTATTTTTTTTATTTTATGTAATTCTTAAATCACATGCTATTCAATTCCTTTGAACTCATGTGACAGAGTTATATTGATTCTAGTTTGGTTTAAGGTTATTTGATAAGAATTAACTGGATAAAATGTTTTGTCTCTTTCTAAATAGTCTTAAGCAGTCCGAATACAAGAGATGGAACATGGATAAAACTATATTTCAACAGTTTACGAATTTCCGTGTATAGCCCTTGTTAAATGTACCTAACTTATTCTTGACTCATTATTAAGCAAGATGATAGGTTCGAAGTTTAGGATAGGTTAGAGAGCGTTGGGTCTCCTTTCGGAATGAGAGAGAGGTTACTCCTTGAGGTCACTACACTGAATACTATTGGCGACTTTGCTTTCTGTCAAATACTGTTTAAAGAACTCTTATGCATACAAGAAATTCTCACACTGTTTTCATTTCAATAAGAGGAAAATCATTTTTCATTTTAAAACTTTTAGTTTCCATTCTAGAATACAATAGAATTTTGAGGCAACTTTTACTTACAATTATATTTCGAAATTATTTATTAGTTCTTTCCTGTCATATTACCAAAGTATTTACACAACACTTAGTTACAAAGCTCCTACAGAAATTGGAAATGGCAAATTTAATTACTATTTAATTACTCTTGACATTTATTTAAACGTTTTTAAATGTATTTTGATATAAACATTTCTAATAGCCTTGGGTGAGATATGCTAATGTTTAAAAAAATTATAAATTAATAATGTTTTATTCTCGGTTTATTATCACTTGCGAATAAGTATCGAATAACGTATCAGGTGAAATTTCAACAGTCTTTTTTTTATTTTTGCTGGCATTTTATCTATTGGATTGTTTAACTGATACTTATATGCTACCAATCTGGCCCTTATAATCTTTTATGTTATAAACATACTAATGCACGAATAAATCTTGATAGTTTTTTTTTATTTGCGTTGTACCTACTTTAGGAAAAATTAATAGTTTGTGTAAACTTCAAACTGATTCGATAATCTAGTGGTAGAGTATATAAGTGTCAATCGTAAAGTCACAGGTTTGATCTCCGATTCATAGATTGTCATTTAATTTTCAGAAGATTAAGTTAGGTACGGTTCGGAGTTTGTTAACGTTTTAGGTAAACAGTTTGTAACTCAAAATATGTGCTAATTTTTCCTTTTTTGTAAACGAATATTGAAATTGAAATATAGACTTCTAACGCACGTAATAAGATCACATGAATAAAACACGATATAGAAACACCGTGAACATAAAACCATACGTTTTAACATTTACTTTCATAAAAACACTATTTGTAAAAGGCGAATGCATAAGTGAAACCGAATGGCATTTAGCATCGTTTTTGTATTGCAATGTATCGCTACATAAACAGCAAACTTAGCATAATTATCTGACACTGATCACCGAATAAAAACATTATTTTTTCACAACACAACTTTCACTGAAAATTATAGACCAATCAACACACAACGAAATATATTTTTGTATTAAAAATATAATTTTTGAGTACACGTATGCTCGCACGCAGGTAAAAAGCAGACTGAATGATAGTCTAATATAATCTCTGTCTATCAATTGTTTTATATCAGAAAGTATAAGGCAGACTGTACGACTAGATAATGCGGTTAATCCCTACCGTTTGTTTTTATTTTGATGACGTTGCTTAAAGATAAATAAATAAAAATAATGTATGTTGTAGATAATTATATTATTTAATAATTATATAATAGAGCTTATGGAATTGTGAAACTCGGATATAATGACATTGTGCCAGTGATCATAAAACCTGGGGTTAGATTTTTCTTGCTTATGGTAATTATTCATGTGTATAAATATAAATTAAAATTATGTATGTATCCTTAATTTGTAACTATTTTATCTTTTAATATTATTTTATCTGATTCTAAAGTAGTGAAGGCTTTTGGATGGTGTTTCCTAAAAGATATTTTTTTAACATATTATTTCAATTAATTCTAAGTTCGCATACTGACAAGTTCTTTTTTGTAATCGTGTATCTAACAGGAAAATTCATATAAATATTTAAAATGCAAAAGTGTACTTGTAAGTCTGCTTTTCATTACCTGCTGAACCGATTTTCATAGAAAGTCTCAAAAAGGAGATAATTGAAGTTCTACAGTGAAACAAAATGCCATAAGTCAAAAAATTAACATAAGAACAATTGACAAATACTTAAAACAAATTTGCAAATCTGCATTTGCAACAACTTTCTACAATACGTAACTAATATTTATTGCTATATCGCAAACAACGAAACATACAAAGTTGGCACAAGATGAATGAGTCCATTACCCGTTTTACACACGACATTTACAACATTAAAATTGCTTTGTCTCAAGATTTTGACACATTAATGACATGTGAGAATGTTTTTGTGTTAATTAAGAAATATGTTTCTTTAGTTTTTGCAATTATTTGCTAGAGTGAGTGACAGTGGAGTGTCATAAGTCTCCTACGCAATTTATTTTTGTTTCAATGTGGTTCAAATCTTTTGTACGCTTTATGTTTATCTGAACTCTTTTCTGCTACAATCAGCCCTTAAATTACTGTGATTCATATTAAATTATTATTTGTATTAACTATGATAAAGTGTCCTATATATTAGATTCATATTATATAAAAAACAGGTGTTAAAGTGCGTCTGTCAGCCTACCCGTCTGTCGGTTACTCATTTAGGACTATATTAAAACATGGGGTGCCTTCTTAGGTTATACATAAAATTACGACTTCTTCCCATAGGAGTAGGCTGAGACCAGAGAATGAAGAATGAAATGAATGAGAATGGTACCTACTCATCCATACTAATATTATAAATGCGAAAGTAACTCTGTCTGTCTGTCTGTCTGTCTGTCTGTCTGTCTGCTACTTAATCACGCCTAAACTACTGAACCAATTTGCATGAAATTTGGTATGGAGATATTTTGATACCCGAGAAAGGACATAGGCTACTTTTTACCCCGGGAAAATGACGCATTTCCCGGGAAAATTCAGATGGCGATCGAAGTCGAGAATAATCAATATTATAATGACATTAAATTAACAAAATTCCGTTGCCATGGCAACTGTTTTAATGGCGGATATGCCTTAGCGCGACTTCGTTATATTAGGAGATATTTAAATAATTTTGATATATTTTTCGTAAAAAAAAGGCATATTTTATATCATCACGCTACGACCAAAAGGAGCAGAGTAACAGTAAAAAGTGTTATAAAAACGTGGAAAATTCTGACCCATTTTTTCTTATGTGACGCAAGCGAAGTTGCGCGGGTCAGCTAGTTTGAAATAAATTTAAACAGTTTATGCCCGTGCATAAACTATTTAAATTTATTTTAACAAAACTGCCTGGGACAGATAGTTTCGAAGATTATTGATGATGATAGATGACTCAATATTAGCGTGTTTAGCGATGCGAAGCTATGTAATTTTATTTAATTACCGATATCCATTTCTAATTGCAAATTAATAACAATATACCTAATAAATAACTATTTTTCCCATCACTGTCCAATCTAGGTAGCGAGTACATGCCCAAAATGGTTTAGTGCAGTGTAAAAAGTTTAGTGTTAGAACTGAAAATAAACAATGTTTATTTTTTCTACTGTTATGTTCTTATCCCAAGTTGAGTAAGGTCGGCAAAACATGTTTTCGTTTTCAAAACATGCTCTAAAGACATTTGCCGGTTTTTTCGACCTTGATCCTGACAATAAAAATCAAACAAATATAATTTTGTAACTGCACAAGAATAAATAAGTTTGTGACACTAACACAACGAGTTTAAAACTATCAATATTTTAAACTGTCACTGTTCTTTATCAACGTTTTTAAGTACATTCACCAACCTAACCCACATATAAATAATCTCTATCCACAACGACATAAGAGTCATATTCACTCAACATACTTAATGTCAAATAATTCACAAATAACGGACACACGTCTGAGATAACGTGGCCGCGACAATTTGTCGCAAGTGCACACACGGCCTTAGTTACCGTAATATGACATAGATCAATCACTGTAGACGGGTCGTTTGGGCGTTAAGTAATGTCAAAATAATGTAGATTATGATGTGTGCTATGTGTAAAGTTTATAAATCCGTTTTGTTAATATGAGGTTATAATTTTTGCATTTTATATGAGATTCTTTTATTTTTTAACAAATGCGGAATCGTTGTTTAAATTGAGGTACATTAAGTTCAGCAAGAACTTAAATGAGCTTTAGTAAAGAGGTTATGCCACCAAAAACATTCTGTATAAACCTCAAGTCTCGCCGTAAAAAGTTGTGAGATCTATATAATGCCAAGTCGATTAATCTATTTCGTCTCTACTTAAAGGACCTTCTGTCTTAAGTTATTACATAAGTTATTATCATGCCAATATTAAAAATATTTTACGTTTAAAACAAATAGACCAACCTGGCCATCGCATGATTTGTATGTATTACACAGCACGACGAGTAGTTAATGCTCCTGAAATTTTAATGGCGAATTTGTGTTTTTATGCGATGACCAAGTCGATCTATTTGTTTTAAACGTTAAATATTTTTAATATTGGCATGATAATAACTTATGTAATAACTTAAGACAGAAGGTCCTTTAAGTAGAGACGAAATAGATTAATCGACTTGGCATTATATAGATCTCACAACTTTTTACGGCGAGACTTGAGGTTTATACAGAATGTTTTTGGTGGCATCTCACTTCTTTTTGTAGAACGAACATAAGTCCAATGTGATGGAAAGACGTTTTTTCTTACAATTCAACATATTTTCCTATGGGAATGTTGTTTAGTTTCATGGGCTAAACACCCTTACCCACCCTATATCCCCTCCCGTTATGCCTCATATAGTATGTACCTATCTACACCTATTATTTATTTAATTTTTTCTACAGTAATAATGAAGTAATAATGATTCATTAACTGCAAATGTAACCTTGTAATCTTATACATTTATATGGGATTACAAAGTTATTGTTGCAGTTGGTGTATTTAGAAAACTGGACCGAAATTAGAAAATATTAAATTTTTCCCAAGATTAAGACACTAAACCCTATTTGTATTCTAAATTTTAAGCTTCTAAGTCTGCTAGAAGTACCTTAGACTTTTGATGATCGGTGAGTCAGTGAGTCAGTGAATCAGTGAGTGACAAAATTCAAAATTTTAACAAGTTGTCATTCTTAAACTACTGGATCAAATTGACTGAAATTTTAAATATACCGTGTTTATACAATGACTGATTAGTTGCTGAAAATTCAGGCTTCTTGTTTTATCCACAACGACATTATAGGGGGGTCGAAAATAGCCCGAATTGCTTCGAGAAAAGATGGTACGGCCGTGCCGCTTTTTTTTTGCTCGACTTGCGGGGGCACTTCCGTGCCCCCAGATATTCTCAAGAAAACATTTTTGTTTCCTTTACATGCAATAGTTGCAGTATATCAGGCCTTCGATCGATTTAAGTGCATACAATAATCAACTATATATATGACATTATTTTTGAACCGAATGTTGCATTTTGCGTATTTTACTCTAAATTTTTTTTCCGTATTTAGAAACTGTTACTGTCTTCAAAAATACATATTTGAATTAAAGCAATGTTTTGCAAGCTGTCACAGCTAGGCCACCCATATATGGAATTAGGCATTAAAATGCTACTTTTAATCAAATAACAATAATCTGTGGTAATGCAAGATAAAGCAGTTTGTTATATCAGATGTAAGATAAGTCAATAGCTCACGTATACTTTGTTATAATGCTCTAGCAAACCTACCGTTACATTAGACCGGTACTAAGATGTAATGTCAAATTGATTTGCTTTGCTTGTGATCTAGCAAATGTGAGGTTTAGAATAATAAGGAAGTCTGTAAGGAAAAGATCTTAAGAAACCTATATGGAAAGTAAGGGTGGCTTTAGGAGTCAAATACTTTCTTGATATTTGGAAGTATTGAGTGTTTTAATATAGTTATTGCGTCTGGGCTCTATCTATCTCTTACCGAATTTAGGAAAATTTGCTGTTGAGTATTAATTACCTTACTAAAGATAGGTTATTGTAAACGACATTAAATGTTTAGAGGGTTAATATTTTTTACATTATAATGTCTTTATGATATTTTCTCTTGAATATTGAAGTAAGCCTAATGATGAAATTGTTCGTTAAAAAATAAAAACAACTTTAAAGTTGCAACGCATAATATTACATTTTGTCATCGATCAATAAACTTCCACAGAAAATATTCAAATGAGACTCTAAGGGGTTAAAGAACGGGGGTTATATTCGTACTAAGGGATGCATTAATGTCTCTAGGGGATAACATCGGGGATCCCCTTAGCATTTTTAACCCACGATGATCAGTCAACTTCTGTCACGGCCACTAATTATGACATATTGCTTTTTAAGAGACCATCAATGGTATATGGATGAGATAAAGCAATTTTTTTCAAACAGAAAGCGCATTTGTAGAAAATTAAGAAAAACTCGAGTTATTCTGCAACTTCTTATTCTTTTAATACATAACAAAGTCATGTGGTTGTGATAATCGATACTTAACATACAACAATGATTTTATATGGCAACGGAAATATGCTATTTTAATATACTATAGGTATATGACATTAAATTTTCTTGAAAGAATTTATTTTAACAATCAGAACTATTTTGTACGCTAACCTTTTTATTTCAAAAATACAAATAAAGATGCTATTGGGGACTGTTTACGAACATTAAATACACAAAAGATACAAAAATAAATTATCCTTTTTAAAAGTAAATAGATAAAAGATCAGGGTAACATCAAATGGACGAGCGCCTTTAAATAAATTGCTCTTAGTAGGCCAGACTTTCAAGTTAATAGCACTCGTGATGAAACCTTTTATGAAATTCTTTCATTTCAAATTACTTTCCAGCAATATCGATAATATAATTAATATGAAATAGGAAACTTTTTGTGAACAAATTGAAATATATTTTTGGTATTAATGAAATGGTTGGATGTTTTACAGTTTTCGGCCTCACAAAATATCATATATTTTTTTAATGCTTCCTTACATAGTATAAAACAAAGTCCCACCCCGTTGTCTGTCATAATGTATACCTAAAGTTTTAAAACTACGGAACGGATTTTGAAGCCTTTTTTGTTATGATTAGAGTGATTTTATGATTAGATAAGAAGGTTGATGTGTAAAAATTTTAAATGTTTTTTTTATAAAAAAAATCTACACCAGGCGAAGCCGGGGAGGGCTGATTGTAGTTATGTAAAGCAGAAGAGTTTGTTTTTAGAACACGCTAAACTCTAGAACTACTTTTTTGAATTGATAAATTCTTTTAGTGTCTCATAGTCTGTGTATTCAGGAAGGCTACAGGGTCTATAACATCACGCCAAGGCTTATAGGAGTAGAACAGCCATTAAAAACCTTGTGGATACGAGAAAACTTATCTCTAGTTATTAACCAACTTCAAGAAAAGGAGGAGGTTCTCAATTCGTCGCGATTTTTTTTTATGTTTGTTCAACGATCATTACTAAACGGCTGGACTAAGTAGCAAAATTCATTTTACGTGTAAAAGTTACGGGCAGCCGCTAGTTTGCAATATAAAGTACCGCAACTAGAATTAGCTACAGCAGAATATGTAGAGTGACAAATAGGTACAGGACAGCATTAGCTATTAATCTTCGCTGATACAACGCTCATGAAGTAAATGTCTTGTACATCATCTGTTATGTGTGTTATTGTGTGTATGTTATTAGTCTTACAGTGTGATGAACTGTTGGATTCGCTTGTTAGGCTTATAATAAATTTAAATAATTTTATCCCATTAATGTTCCACTGCTGGGCAAGGGTCTCCTCCCGTAATGAGGGAGGGGTTAGGCCTTGAGTCCACCACGCTGGCCAAGTGCGGGTTGGGGACTTTGCATGCCCTCAATAAATGTTTTAAACAAATTATAGGCATGCAAGGTTTCCTCACGATGTTTTCCTTGAACGTTGGAGCATGTGATAAATATTTCTTATGCACACATGTCATAACTTCGAAAAGTCATAGGTGTGTTACCTCGAGTTCGAACCTGCGACCACTGGCGTAGGAGGTGTCAACTTATACCACTCGGCTATCACTGCTCTCGCTCTTGTTAGGCTTAGTAGTAGAATAATGGGAATATAGATGTGTTCAGGTTTCCAGAAGTTCCGGGACATTCTTCTTCTTATCGTATAGTAAGTGGTCAACCTAGTGTCAAAGTTGTTTAAGCCGCCCGAAAGGCCTTTGACATGGCTTAACGACTGTTATCTTAGTAAACAACAAACGGGGCCGACTTTTTACGTGCCCTCCGAAGCACGAAGACGCCCAGCTCAAATACCACTATGCGGTCACCCATCTATAGAATGACCGCGCCAACAGTTGCTTCACATAGAGTCCCGGATTTAGTCCCGAAAAGTGGTAAAGACTTACATCATAATAATGATCTGTGCCGTTGTGCAGTTTAGACAAATCGCGTAATGCCTAAATACTAACTCACGATTCTCACAAAAACGGATACAAAAGATTTTCCTCTTACACAAAGATCTATACTGACTAAATACACAACAGTAGTTAGTACAAACGCATTATGAAATACAAAAGAAATAAAGAACTAAATAAACGTTTTCATTGATTTTCGAAAACTTGCCGATCGACTTTCACTGGTTAAGATACAAAATTTTATGCATGATTGCTCGCGACGACAACTCTTTAAAAAAACTACTGATTTGATGTAAAAAATATAAAGAATTGAATCGTAAACAAATGTTATAAACACTGGTTAAAGTATAAGGGCGAACACGGATCACTTGCGATTCAGCCATCGAGTGCATATCGATATTTTTTATCGTAAATTGAATAGCTTTTCAATCGCAGTTACGTCAACTGAGCGTTTTTTTATGTGTACGAATGTTACTCTTTTAAAACAATCACTTTTTTGGCTTCTATCGTGGGGTCAATATTTATTGTGTCTTATTTAACGAAAACATACGTACAGAGTGTCAGCCCGAATTGTATGAAATGTCTTTTTTTTTCTTCTATTAAAAAGACAACTACATTTCGTCATTAACAATGTTAGTCCCATGTGATGATGCCATGCGAGCCTATTGCTTTTTACCGGGTAAGTTACTGATTTCCGAGCTATTATAGAGGAATTTTCAAACATAAATATAAAAGCAATAATAATAACTTTGCCTGACCGAGAAATCGAACCCGAGAACTCAATGAGCAGTCGGATACACCACCGACCATACATTGACATATGCATAAAGTTAGTTAAAAATGATTGAGTTGTGCAAGAAAATCCAGGGGCAAATAATACTAAACCAAATCATAAATTCAGCTCCACAACAAACAAGAAAAATAACAAACCCTCTCCCTAATACTTTCATTCACGTGCAAATTATAAGGGTGTATACAAATACAATGGCGTGCACCGAAATGTACGCAGATAATTGATGTGTCAGTCGCACTGGGAATGCATCGTGTTCGTGGACTGTACCTCACAATGGTCGACAGTGTACGAGTACGAGTAATATGGGAATTACACTTCGGGACAAATTAAGTTATCCGATTGAATTTATTTTTCCCATTTGTGTATTTTGTTAGTATTGAGTAATCCTTAGAGATTGTCATTGTATATGTACGTTGCATTCCAATTCCTGTAGTTAAGCCACTGTATTTGCTACAAAGAGACAGTAGTCGTGGGCTTTGATTCAACTTCCTTGAATTACAACACAAGTCTGAAGTTAGAGGATAAACAAGATTTCTGGTACTGAGAATTCCGCTTTGAATGAACCCTGTCTCTATTTTCAATACTAATTAATGAAAGCTATAGAATGAATACAGCTCTACTTTGTATTTTTTTCTAAGTCAGCTCGTGGATACTGATTGACAGTCGTCGTAATTAGTCAAGGGCATAACTATTTATAATTTACTATTCTCTTTACTGAAATATGTGAAGCCATACAATTATGTTTCTGTAGCAAAATTTGTAAGGAGTCATAACTTCTTTGTTTTCTTTCTTATATTTTATTTGTTTTTGTGTCATTAATAGTATTGTTTTAGTTTAAGCCCTTCATGGTGACAGTAACTGCACACAATCTATAATCCGACAACTTAGTAAACAACCTTTGCATGCATGATTTATCTAGATTACGAATTGTAATTCTCTCCATTTCTAAAATATAGTAGCGGTATCAAACAGCCTACCATAATCTCCAAAAGCCTGCTGGTCACTAAAATTCAAAAATATTCAAAATTATGAGTTTTGTATACCTCCATCAGCCACAAATTTTGTATGCATAAGTGTCTGAAGTGGACTTGATACGGTATCAAAAAAACTTGACGATGTATTGCTATGTTACATAAAAGCATCAAGCAAAAGCAAAGGGAAATGTATTTGACCGTGTTAATCTCCTAGTAATTGGTTAATGCGAAAGTTATAGTATTTAATTAAATAAAATAACACAACAAACTCCTGTAAAATGACAAACCCTAGATTTGCGACAACTCTATACACCTCACACTCTTCGGAGCAAAACAAGTCTAACATTTACATTCAATCTTGCTTTACAATCTTACCACGTATTCCCAAGCGTGACTGCTCGATAAATATTTCAACATCGCGAACAAGTGATAGCTCATTAACGCTATTATAGTAAAACTATAATGAGATAATTCTACAGCAATTATCGATACATTTTTATGTCAAGTTGATGACAATTCAAATTGTATTTTATCATGCAAGAATTCACTATGCATTTTCATAAATATTTTATGAAACGGTACGATTGATTGCTTTTTAAACCGTCTACTGAAATGTCTATTATATTTCAGTTTTTTTTTCTAATCTTCTTAGTGTTGGCCCAGACCACATTTCCTAACTGTGATTAAAAATTTCCGTGGTTCATGTAATCCGTACTTTGCTTATATTCTCTCTCTTTCGATTACCGTTCGATTCGATCCAGGTAATACATTAAACTCTACATAAGTGTGCTTAACTCAAGATATATAAAGGTGTAAATAAAATACATCGCAACCGCACATTTAATGAAAAAAAAGAGGCCCATATCACAGCGTATAAAATAATAACTGCAATGTTTCTTAAAATCACAGAAAACTTATGAAAAATTCACAATATTCCACATAATAAGCAACTACTCGCCCGATATTTATCCAGAAATATTTCCTACATTTCTGCTCTAAAAATACTGCGATACTTATTACAAGTACTAAGTAGGTATCTCAATAGTGGCGGCACGCTCGGCGTGTTTGTTCACTGATTATCACCGGAGTCAGATCAAACATTACGTGTGTAAACCACGGTTTACGTAAACCGAACTAGCTTCCGTTCACTGGACCGAGGAACTAATAAAAGTGAGAATGAAGCCAATTGATTGCTTCTAAGTATTTTTATTAGATTCTTAGACGATTTTGTATGATGATTTTAGATGTTGAATCAATTTATACTAAAAATATAAAAGTTATGAGTTGATTCGTTTAAATGCTCTTATTTGAGGAACTACTGATTCTAATTAAAAAATATTCATGTTGAATAGTCAATTTATTGAGGAAGGCTATATGCCGTTCTAACGGGAGACTAGACTATATAGTCGAAGCGGACGAATTCACGGGCGTCCATAAGTTTTATACTAAATCATCCATAGCAGACCAAATAATAAGTTTTAATTTATTTTTCCTCAGCCTCTTTGATTTAATTAACTTAACTCTTTGAATCATGTTTTGCTATTCAAGGAAAAAGATGCGAAATGTCAGTATTACTAACTACTCACCAATTATATAAACCTTGATGGATTAGATTGAATAAGTATGGTTGCAACGCAGAAAGTTCGGGTTTAATTCCGTTATCGGGTTAGAAATGCAACCTTTAACAGAGGTTAATAACAGAGAATGACAGTAAAATAAGCTAATTTTACTGTCATTCTCTGTTATTAACCGAATTATGGATGCTGTGCTCATTGATCCTCGTACTTTAATGAGCACCTAAACCCAGATCATGAAATTGGCCGATAGATTTAGCTTCCACTATCCGTCAAAAGAACCCTATTCAGAAAGGCATTTTATTCCTTTTAACAATAATGATTGTAAATTAGAAGTTTAACGTCCAGTTTTACCCCTTTTTAATCCACTAGACAATTTTGCAGATGGAATTTTGTCAATTTTCTTACATTTGCGTGTTATTTAGCAGATATCTGACACATAAGTACACTAGACTATGAAATTGGCGCTATAAGATCAAATACTGTATTGCACTGTCACAGTTTGATCAGTCCACAATTCCGCCACATGACAATCTCATTACCCCATATAATACAACAACATTACCCTAATAAGCCATGCATCATAGGACATAACGATCATCGATTGAGTTAATTAAGTTCGCTTAATTAATTCCCTTTGTTCGTATGGTTAAGTTTAATGATATGAGACGGAGTTATGGTTTGATGGTGTGTTGGATAGAGATGAAATATATAAATTGGTTTAGATTAGGTTTATTGGACAGGTTGTCTAAGTTTATGTTAGTTTAATAGCCCGAAACATAGCTCATCTTTTCTGTTCTATCCTAAAAAATACTATTAAATGTTTTATTTACTTCTTCTGTGATCATTGTCATTATTACGTGCGCTGGGTTACTTCGCTTCGCGATGAGTAAAAATATTTTTAGTCTGTATGTTGCTGATTGTTTGGGCTTATTGAATTCAATATACCCTTAAGTTGTACTCAACATTTTAAGCCAATATTAGATTTCTAATGTTCATTTCCTCAAAATGCTATTGCCGCAATGCAATGAAGACCAATATTCATTTTCTATTAATTTTGACGTTTGGGTAGCTAAAGCCTCAACTTATATTACTGAACTTACAATCAGGTCAGGAAGAAGTTTTCTATTTGTTAGGTTTTAAAAAAAATGGCAACTTCCAAAATAACAATAGGTATTAACTATTTTGAATATCTATAATAGGTATATTATTTTTTAATCCATGACTGTCCCATTGCTAAGACAGGGCCTCTTCTCGAACGAAGGAATAGATAGGCTTTGGGTCCACCACTGTAATTTACCAAACGAAAATTATTTCACAAAATTTAGCATCACATAATGATATACACGCTAGGCACGTCTGTAACCTAAATACGTGCGAGTTTAAACATGAATGTCCATAGCAGTTTGTACGAGAAACGTGTTTAGCTGAACCAGCCATTTAACTGAATATTTCACTTGTAGGGCCGCTACTATAAGCTGGAGGTAGAAATGCATTTAGCGTGGTCGGAAATGTGATGGAGTTTGTGGTAAAGGTAATAAGTTTAAGTTTATTAAGTTAAATAGATTCCAAAAAGGGAAACAATGTAGACAAAAATGCCCATTTTTAAGTAAATATATTATACTCAAGAAAAAATAAGAATATATGAATATAATAATATATGCTTATGTAAAGTGTACTCAGGACGTTCTTGGTTTCTTGTTAATATGGGGTTTAATTTTTAAACAAAGAGGATATAATGACTAACTCTGTCTATTTTGTGATTTATTAATTACCATTCTTGCAAATGACATGCGATTTCATTTCGATTTGGTTTAAGAAGAGTGCTCGTGAGTTTCTTGTTAACTCTTTTCATAAGGCATACCTTATGAATATTATTATCATATCTCCTTTATGAACTGACGGCGAATAAACGATTATTATAGATTTCAATTTTGAGCAGAATTAATAACTGATTTCATTTCAATGAAATGATGAGACTTTATTGTCAAAAACGATTTAAAATCTGTTCGCAAGTCATTATGTAAGTTATATAACGTGACAGGCATCATAAAAGTCAATCAATCTGTAAAGACAATAGCACAAAAATAATCATTACAGGCTATATATTAACGACAACCCTACTCTCATAGGTAGGTTTATTTAGTGCAGAGTTATACAACCGACATGAAGACACAACGGATGCAAAACTTCTATTGCTACATACCTTTATGTACAAGTATATATACGTGTATTCTGCATATATTGCTTCTGGTCATTATCATTAGCTTTATATTGACTACAGTATCAATATAACAGTTTGGAAATATCCTGCAATTCAGTATTGCGAGATTGCAGTATATTACTTAAAAAGTTAATTTTTTGTCGACATGGTCGGGACAAGACAGGAGAGCTTGAACGTAGATAAGGAGACGATTTGGCCATGTGCTTGGTCGGGTGGCCTATAAAAGCAAGGAACTAAGAGGTCCGGACGTCTTCGAGCGACGCTCATACCCAACATTGTCAAAAATGTCTAAAAAAGATATATAATTGCAATTTCAGAATCGATTTTCGGTTTTTTTTATGACGATCACGTCCAGAATAGTAGTTACCAGAAAACGTAGTAGTTTGAATTAAATAAAAAGTACTTTTGGTCAGCAGTGGGATAAGGTGCACAATACATATTTTTAGGCCTAAAAAAGTAGAGCCGTAAGCATAAAAAACTGTATACTTACTAATAAAAAATATACCTTTAAAAATGATTCATATTATTATAATGGATTTGTTATTGTTTTCAACCCATACTTAATTTACGTCGTTGAATTTTTTACGACTTTCTGATATCATCGGAGTCATTTTGACGTAATTTTCTTATCAGTGAAACATGGTGCATATTTTCCGCTTAAGATAAGGGGAATTATGTGAAAATGCGTGGCGATAATGTTGAAAGATGTAATCGTGGGCTATTGGATGTTATGGTGTTTGTAAAGAATGTTTGTTTTCAGTTTTGAATTACAAAAATATGGTGAAATTAGATGATAGTCTCATTGTAAAAAAGAGCTAATTTATGTATTGTTTATATTTATAATCAGTTCGGTATCAGTATTTTCAAGGCTTTTGAATCCATAAGCTTTTTTTTGTACAATGTTTATTAGTTAATAAAAGTACTTTCATGATATGGTTAAAATTAGTTAATAATGAAAAGACATTGAATTTAATCTTGAAGACATCTGTATCAGTTAAAAAGTAAAGAATATTTCTAAAACATTTTACTACTTCTCAAGCTACATTCACATTAAGTACATGCGTTAACTTCAATAAATGAGAATCATCTCAATTTCATTCTATTATTTTTTGTATTTTCTAAAGTGGATAAACAGCTCATTAATTTAAACAAAGCAAGCATAAAACTAAATCTCACAGTCACGTAACAACAAATAATAATTTCCACGTACGTTGTGAAATCATTGAACAGCATCCATCGAACAATTACGCTATAATTAAAACAAGATAACCAAACTGATTCAATCGTGGATTAGCAATCATTAATTAATCTCTTCTCAATGTAATTACTTAATGTTATATCATATATTCTTGGAAGTACCCTTATTACAAAGTCAATAAGACTCAGAATTGATTAACAAAGACTTTCAATTTCAAAAACTCGCGTGTTCTGTCAAAGAGTTGAGGTAAAAAGGCGTTTAACAATTGTTTTTGTTTACATAATTGTTTATAGTTGTTTAAACACGCATTGTTTTGTTTTATTCGTTTTGTTTTAAGTTTCCTTGTTTGTTTCATTGTTTAAATGTTTGAACGTGATAACTTATTGTGGTGGCGATTAATTGTGTTTGTATAAAATACTTGTAGATTGTTGATATGTGACTTATTACTTGCTTATGAAAAATATCGCGTGTAAGTCAACAAGGAAATTTTTTGTTTATTTTTCCGACAATGTTGTTTGTTCTTTATAGAGTTACCGGCGATGTCTTTATGTGCAGTCTATGTACAAATAAACATTTATTTACAAATGAATTATTTTATAAACAACCGTTTAATCGTTTTTGGAATTAATTTTATAATAGATTTAAATTAAATGCTAAGTTTCAAACGCAGTGGGTCTGCAATTACAATTCAGTTCTATTACCACTGAATTGTAGAATCAACAACCTTTCCTTAGGAATTGATGAGGAGTATTTAATTTTGCACTTACTTACATTCTACTTTTGACTGTCTTTGTAGCGCGGTAATGCTGGCAGAGGATTCTAAGGGAATGGCCCGGTCTTAGGAAATTGGAGTTCGCTAACCTATGGGTTAATCTATGGAGGCATGGCCCTCGGGAAACACGTCAAGTCGTCGGACCTGCGCCTGATCTCTGACTGGTTGTTTCGGTATCGGTCTCATCGGGCCAAGAGAGTGAGGCAATAGAGTTCAATGGAGTGTGTAGCTGTGTATAGTGCACAGACTCGGAGACTGAACAACACAGTGGCCAGTTTTATTGAAACCAGCCAACCGTACCGTTTTTTAGTTTCGATGAAACTGGTCAACTGCACCGTGGCCGGGCTTTGGCTAATAGACACGATTGAAATTTTGTAACAACACAAAGCGTTCTATGCGTGTGCGCAAGAGTATTAAAATTAATATCTACAATTAGGAAGGTGTTCGCGAATCTTATTACTTGGATCATTAATTTGATGTGAATGTGAATACGCGATATAAATCATATCGCATGTCTTTATACGCAGATACGTGTTACAAACTATTACGTGTTTATTCATTATTTCACACTTACATAAATGAGTGCTTCCGTCGCTTATTCGTTTGCGTGATATGCCAATGTCAAAGGTTAAGTGGGGCTTTTGATTCGTTTTTTTTGCAGGAAAAATGTAATAGTCTTTTCGTGTTTGCGTTTGTTTAAATTGAATGTTATTTTTTCATGTTATGTACAATTTAATACTTACATTGGCAGTATAGGAAAAATCATAAATTATTACTGTTATACTCTCAAAAATAAGGTTGATTAGCGATTTTAGTTAATTCTCTACAATCGGTATTGTCGAATATCGAGAGTTTTGACATTTACAATGTACTGCCAAATTAGTTCTTACGGAATCTGGTAGAGACACTAAATAAATTTTCATGTAAAATTTCTCGATAGCTAGCCGTTTGTTGGTAGTCGATAGTAGCAGATAATCGAGCTACTATGCCCATGGCACAATTTTATAGCCTAAAACACTGAAGAGAAGAAGGCGAAGACCGTTCTAGTTAATCACTGTTATCTACGATGTTTAGAAAATACGTAAAGAAATGCCTAAAAAGTGGTTAAGTCTGACCATCAGTGGTTATTAGTTGTTATTAGTAGAGGCGCCCATAGCCAGTTGCGCTCACCGGTCGGTAAACGATCTGTGGGTTAAGCAACCCTCGGCGCGGTCATTCCATAGATGGGTGACCGCATGTGTATTTGAGCTGGGCGCCTACGTGCTTCGGAGGGCACGTAAAAAGTCGGTCCCGGTTGTTGTCTGCTATGATAACAGTCGCTAAGCCATGTCAAAGGCCTTTCGGGCGGCTTGAACAACTTTGACACTAGGTGACCACTAACCATACGACAAACAAACAACAAACAGTGGTTATTGCGTGTGGCCTTTCTTATCCTTTTACCATTAACTGGCCGCCAGTCTATAAATTATCGGTGCCAAAGATTACTTCACTTCCTTTACCAATCATTCTCCTAACAAGTTTTAAATCGTTGAAGTGTGAATGACTAGATCGTAATCGATCGTAAATTATAAACAACCGTTACACATACAGCGATTCAAAATAAAGGTGTAATAAGTATGTAACTTTTGTTGTTGTTACTTAAGTTTTTGTGTAGAACGGCTCTGTCTGGTTAAGAGAGGCTAATAAGCATCTCTTGCTTTCTTTTCTACATACAAGAACCTTATACGAACTCTGTATCGTTTAATTAATTTTAATTATCTAAACTATCACGTGCAAATGAACTCAATCCCTCTCTCTTTCAGGAGGAGACCCTTGCTTGGCTTCAGGAATGTCATGGGATAAAAAATAACTAAGTATCATCTACTTTTGTTCACAATCAGTTTAGCATTACCACTGTCAGAACGACGAATTTGTTCTTTGAATAAAAGTTACATTCGTTAGGGCGTTTCATAGTTAATTTTAAACCGTTTATTTATTAATATGCTTTATCCTGATAGTATTACTTTTCTTACTAACGACTATAACTACAGTTATTTCTATTTTCTACTATACAAGTAAGACTGCAAGTCAACCAGTTTCTCTCATTTAAAGTAATGCCTTACTGGAGTGAATGATAACTGTGTTTTTCTAATATATTTAGAACTCTAGAGAAACCTGTGTTCTAGTTATTTTCTATATCACTTTCTACTGATGTTACCTTTAATATGATACTTTACTTTCGCTGAGCAAGTGATGATGAAACTTAATATTATTGTAATAAATACTGTTATGTATTCCCGCGCGGCTGTGTTCTCGTGAAATTTAGGTAATATGAAAACAGGCTGCACTTAGTAAAAAAATGGCTATGGGATATTTTGAAGACTAAACACAAATCTTTACATTACTTTAGTTGGAAAAAGTTTGGGTGATTGTAACTCAATAACAACAAAAAATTCTGCACGATTTTTGTTGAATTTGGTACACTGGTTGGATAATTAATAATCTACATTAACACGTTTTTTCCTTAACACATTTCCGCCCAATTCCTGGGAAAGAGTTTCTTGCCTAAGTGGGAGATAGGTTACACCTTCCACAACGCTGGCCACAAACTTTTAATTGAATCCAAGAAATCTTTATATGATGACGAAGTCATAAGCAGAAGCTAGTCATAAATGACTTCAAATTACTGCATCACTTTTTGTCCCTACGTTTCTCAGAAACCTAGCATCTTTTGTGGAATGCCCTAGATTGCACCTCAAGGCTACACAGAGATTAATATTATTCAGACAATATCTTTCTAATAACTGCCTGTAATTGCCTTTGTTACAAGTCCAGTGATCCAAAGGTCAAGTGCGAGCGAAAGGTGGAGAGGTCAAACAACTCACGTTGATCTATTATTATGACTCTCGAAACTAAATTGCAACTCCGTACAATTCAAATTGAGTTCCAAATACTTAGGTCAATGACTTGTGTATTGTTTTGTTTATATTATTTATTAGAATTTGGTTTGTGATTCTTGTTGATTGTTTCGTGAATCTTACTTTTATAAATAATTCAGGGTAAAGGTTCTTCGCGTCACAAGATTCTGTCAAACTTGACTTGATAAAAACTTAGCCCATTCACCACTTCTGAATAAGTATCGGATAGTGCATCAGATGAAATTTTGATAATCTTTGTCGTACATTTGCTGTCACTTTATTCGCCATTCAAGCTTTTGGGACACTTATTTGTAAGTGGATGAATTGGTTCTATTTACCTATTTTAAATTAAATTTCATTATAAGATTTGGATTAAAATGCAAACTAATGTAATAAGGAAACTGTAGACGTAAAACTAATTACCTATTTTTTAAATATTTTCCTGAAAGACAAGCTAAGATTTTAAAGCTTATCTTCAATTGTAAGTTTCTAAGACTTTAATTAAATATTTCTGAATAACAAGTTCTTGAAATAGTTCGCAAAAACTGTTAAATGAGTGTTATTCGTAATATTTCCATGATCTTGGTCTATTTTAAAACAAGGTCTATGCCAGTTGCAGTTTTAATTTGTTTTTTGTACTAATAGAGCTGTTCTTATTGTTTCAATGGATACAATAGAATGTCATTGTCGATAATGATCGCAAGAAGTGTTTACATCTGGTAATTTATTCAAAGCAGAAGGTAAATTTAATAATTGTTCTAATAAATTTACGACAGCTGGTATTTTAATGATTTTCCCGTATTTTTTAGTGTTTTTAAGGTTGAAATTCCTTGAAAGGCGTTCTTAGCTCTAGCTTAGCTTAGGTCTATATTTCTTTTTTAGTTAGTACCAAGCTGCTCCACGACTTTTCGGTTGTTCAAAAAATATATTTGAAATCTATTTGTATATCTATATAGTTAGTAGTCTTAGTATACTTTAAATAGTGTATTATTATTCTTTTAGTAAAATTTTATCAATCTTAATGAAATAATTGTATATTTGTGTAGCAGTCCTATAATTTTATAGTGTGTCTGTAGATGAACTATTTAGATTTTAAATTCAAACTTCAATCGCGTGAGATTTCAGTGTAATAAATGAATGAAAGCTTAATTCTGTTCACCGTTCATAATACATTAATGAATGCAAAATATTGTACACAATTTAAAATCAAAATATGCACGTTAAATTAAACAAGTTATTAAACACATTTCTTGCATTATAATTTAAATTAAACACAAGTAAAATAAGTAATAAAACGTAAAGAATTCATAATATTTACTGCGGAACAAGTTATATCATAGCAGATAACTTGATATATATTATCCTCGCTTCGCTTGTTATATGTGTCGACCGGCGAGTCGGATAACAAACAAAAAACAAACAATATCAAATGTTATGTGATATTATTGTAAACATTGTCTTTGTGGAAGAGAGAAATTGTTAAGATACCAAGGTTTTCTATCAATGGGTTACGAGGATCTGATAAGAACTTTTAGGTCCGTATAAGAGACTGGTATGTATACTGGATATGATATCATTTTCTTGAATGTATCACTTTTGTGTAAACATTTTCTTGGTTTCTGAGGTCGTATCTGATAAGAACTTTTAGGACTATGCTAAAATATATTCTTAAATCCGTGTTACTTTCATAAGATTTGGTGAATTTTCCGTACTTGCCTTGGTTGGTAGGTTTGACGTTTTAGTTCAGGTTATATTGCCGTAGTCGTAAATGCCTAAGGTAATCAGTGAAAAAGGTACCTAAAACAAAGAATAATACAATTAATATTATGTACCAGATTATAATAATCCATACGGAAATTTATTTTACACGAAAATAATAATTATGATATTTCGATTAGACAACAGACGCTACAAAACTACTATAAACTATTCCGTAATGTATTTTACGGATGTCAATATTAATATAATCGGTAGCACGATCAACAGCCGGCTAGCTATTAAAAAAATTGTATGATATCATAATCAGCGCCCCAAGCGGATGCCGTGGGTACTAATTTTTCAATACATTTCAAATGTCAAACTCTTGATACTCAATAGTTTCGACTGTAGAAAATCGCGCTACTGATTGCTCTATCCAAGGGAATTATCTACTATTCAATTTCTATTACCAATTACCTTGTTTATTCTACAACTTTTTTTACATCAAACATTATTCTCTTTTGTACGTCTAAACTTAGTATAAAGTAAAAATCGAAAGATTTCAATCAGTTATTTAAGTCGCTGCCTTTTCTATTGATGCTTTTTCCTCAACCGGTTGTCAATAAAGAGATTCAATCTTTAAATTGCGTCATTACCGTTTTTTTTTCTATTTGTTAAAGATAATTATTAAGAATGACAGCGTCCGTAGTACTGTGGTCATTTCCCGCAAGAAAAAGTAATGTTTATTGATGGATCTGGGTATCAAACTATCACGTCACTATATCATCGTAATATCCTACCAATATTATTAAGGTTTTTATAGGTGTACGTATGTTTCTTGTTCTTTCACTAAAATACTACTGAATGGATTCTTAAATTTGTCACGGAGATAGTACTAGGAAATATTTCGACGTTAATAAATCGCCGGCAAAAACGAATATAATCCATACTAATATTATAAATGCGAAAGTAACTCTGTCTGTCTGTCTGTCTGTCTGTCTGTCTGCTACTCAATCACGCCTAAACTACCGAACCAATTTGCATGAAATTTGGTATGGAGATAGTTTGATACCCGAGAAAGGACATAGGCTACTTTTTACCCCGGGAAAATCACGCATTTCCCGGGAAAATTCAAGTTTCGCCACCGAAGTCGCGAATAATCAAGATCATAATGACATTGAATTAACAAAATTCCGTTGTCATGGCAACAGTTTTAATGGCGGATATGCTTTAGCGCGAGTTATATGAGATATAAATGATTTTGAGAATATTTTTCGTGAAAAAAAGCATATTTTGTTGTTTAGGAATAATTAAGCTTTGTATTAGTAAAAAAAAATCATTCACGCGAGCGGAGCCGCACGGGTCAGCTAGTAATATATAATAATACATATAAGGTTATCGTGAACAACGGACAAACGCGCTACAATATGAAGCATTGTTAATATGTAACCTATCACCATCCAACTAATAAATATTCCAACGTAATAAAAACATGTAAAATCATAAGAATCTGAATCTAAACTACAATTCAATGAAAATATCATTACGGCTCCATTAAACCGCCACAGCCTCTTATAACTGTAAAGTAAAACGTTTTTTACTCCAAAATCATAACGTTTAAATCTTTTATCTTCTAAGCGTTTTGTTTTGACTGCCGACAAATAAACAAAATAGTTAAGAAAAAATACTGGCGAGTTACATTCGGTCTCGGTTTTTGTCGTCATTTCACCGAGTGACCTTAAAACCAAGCGGCTAATCTGATGACCATTGATAGAGATGAGCCTTTCATATTGTGGAATTGTGTTGATTACTTTTGTATTAATTGTTTCTATAAAATATGAAGTTAGTTATAGCAAAAGGTGGTAAAAAACAAACATAATAAAGTTCTTTTATTTGTATATTTTCACATGCTTGAAATAATAAATCCGTTATTGGGTTCGTTTGTCATTCCTTCATGCTAAACAGTTAAACCATCTTGATAAAATTTGGCAATTATGTCTATAGAGTAAAGACTACTGTTTTTGGGAAAAGACGCGGAAACAAACCGTTAATCATATTCTCTCATAATCTCTTACTTTTTTCCTTAGTAATAAAAGCTTTATACGGATAATCTTATAAATTAATCCGATTCTAAATAAAATATGACCCCTATATATGTTTGAGGATAATAAGGCTAATCAAAGAATACATTAAAATATTACAATGATAATATAAAAACAACTTATAACATTAAAAACTATTTCTTATGTAGTACGTAATAAAATCGTGATAAAAATATATTTCACTACCGCTGTTCGTAACTCTATTTCCGATTCAATCGAGTTGAGTCGAGTCCATTCGATTTACATTATCGAATTGATTTTACTCTTAGTCCATCTCTAATTCTTATTTTTAATCTACGTACTCGATTCACGTTCCGATTGGTTTTTATTCGATTCTTAACGATTCGGTAGCGAAGTAGAGCGGTGCTAATGAGATAAATAAAATGATTTTTGAATATAGATATGATTAGAAAGTTAAGCAATATAGGTATTATTTTCACCACAAGATTGAACGGAGTGGGACTGTCTAATTGGTTTAGGCTTTTGTTTTTATAGGATTACTTAAATAGTCTTCGATATCATTCAAATAGCTTTTTATTATGTTTCAATATTAATACATATTAATAAGATATTTACATAAAATACTCGTAGTTCAAGTTAATAATGTGAAAAGAGGAGATATGACAAAAATATTTCATTATTACTAGAGGTTGGTGAGTGGAGATGGTTTTTTTTGGATTTGATAAATTTTGTCGGGCAAAGTCACCAAATTCAAACACCATGAAACTATAAAGGAAAATAAAATGCTTAAACGCTTAGTTATTCGCCTACTAACTTATCGAGCGCCTAATTACTTACTATAAGTAATTGAAATTTAATTACTTAAGCAAGTAAGTTTGTCTACCAAGATATCAATCTCCATTTTTATGATGTAAGTACACATGAATCTATATATTTTTTACACATAATTTCATTCTAATCGCCATCATCTTAATTGAGATTGGCGTATTATGTGCAAGATTAATTAACAACTATAATTACCTGAATTATTCAATGTAATCCACACGCACGGCACCTTACATTACCAGTAATAAATTATAATAAATTTAAATCGTATTTTTTGTGTACATTCTAGGAAATTACTTGTAAATTTAATCTACGATTAGCTATGAAAGTGAAGAAACAATGATTTGATTTATAGGTTGCTAACCCATCATTATGGTCGATGGATTCGTAATTCGAATTACAAATAAGAAAATTGCTGTTTTTTTAAATGGCTTGAACGTGATGCTGTTGACATAGTTTCGATGTTATCGATTTCGATATAGAATGCTTATAAAAAATCTTGTTATCGATTTTTTTTGGTACCTTTTTTCTGACGTCACATTACAGTCGGTAAAAGATACAAAAATATCATCATAACAGTTCGTAGGGATTTGAAAATCTTAATTCCCCAATAAAATTAAGAAGCATAAAGATACACAACAAAGCAATTATAAATACGCTTCCGTTTGAGAACACCTTTTTTAATAAACCGATTAAATTGTTTATAAATATTCATGCAGTCTGCAAGTCATTTTAAAGGCGTTCTGAGGTTACTCACTTTGAGTACCGTTATTCGGTACAGTGCAGTGCAATACGGGTATAGCTATGCTAATATTGTGGCTTACATTGTTTGTTTTATTGACTAGGAATAACGGGTATAACTTGACAGCATTTTAAGGTAAAATTTTTCGTTGCTAGTTTAGTGGGAGGTCACAACAAAATAAATTTTATGCGAAAACTATTTTTGAGGATAGTGTTTTGTGACGTCATAATACTTTATAATTACAAACATAATATCACGCCGGTTTTACCCAACGGTTTACGCATGTGAGGTGTATGATATACACTCACGTTTAGCCATTTACAATGTTAGTCCCAATACATTTGCTTAGTATTTTTATGAAATTGTTATTAACTTTTCGATTCGTTTTTATGAGTAAACCATTTTAAGCATAATATAATAGACCTATATTTTATATTAATATTCTTACTTGTCAAAGATAATGCTTACTCTTGCATCCTAAAATGTAGGCTTTGGTTCAAAGTTTATTAATCTAAGTGCTATTAATATCACTATTTAAATCAATAGAAAACTAGATTTTTAAGAGAAAAATGATACTAAGAAACAACGTGCATTGTCGTATTTATATAACAGACTAGCTGACCCGCGCAACTTCGCTTGCGTCACATAAGAGAGAATGGGTCAAAATTGTCCCCGTTTTCGTAACATTTTTCACCCGTACTCTGCTCCTATTGGTAGTAGCGTGATGATATATCGTCCCCGTAGAGCGAAAAATCACTAACTAACACTTAAGTGATTTTGAGATACGAGGTGTTTTATGTCTTAAATGACAAAAAAAAATATAACTTTTTTCGGAGATTAGTTATCGATGCATGAAAGGTTTTGTTTTGAAGATATATTAATTAAGTATATGTTATATGTATTAAACCACGAAAATAGTATATAAATTATTAACTGTAAAGGATAATTTGTTTTACCCCAAGGTTTTCCTATTTATCTGTCACTTAGTTACTTTTCACATGTAGTTAGTTAGTTTTCGCATCAGCATTTAAATATTATACTAGTAACTAAAATCAGTTAGTTATTTTAGGAGTAAAACATATTTTACATAACTATGTCTAAATAAAATACCCAACTAAATAGACTTTGCTTATTTATTAATTTATTGCCTAATTTAAAACTAGTGTCCTATCAGTTGAAAAGTATAAAAGTAAAACAACATTCTTAGGCAACATTTATTGAAAAAAAAACTGTCTTTAAGTATACAAAACCTAATTAAAACATAATGAACAAGAACACGTTACAAAATCATCAATAGAACAGCATTAATGATGTAGCCACATCATTTTCCTCTTCTTCCTCGAGCTAAGTGACGTCAGGCTCACATAGCCTATCCACCACATCGTTACTAACAGGTAAAGATTCATACCAAGGATAAAGTTCGCTTAGTATGACACGTTTGACACAAAGATTTAACAAATCTTTCCTTGCAGGGGTGTATTTACCCTAGGGCTAGAAGGGCTATAGCCCGGGCCGGTTTCCTCTCTTGGGTCTGCATCTTGTCGGGGTGAGGGGGCTTAGTAGAATTGATAGGTTGGGGAAACAGTGATCGCGAGTAACAAAAAATTACTGCGCGTGTCCCTCTGTTTGCAGAGGACACAGGTGCGGGACAGGTGAGCCGTCAGTGGGAGGACGGGCTCAGTAGGCACTCACACTGCCCCGAGCTGACGAAGAGCCAGGCCGCTGCCGCCCTCGTCAACCGTCAGTTATCGTAAATCCGTCCATCCTTGACCGAGGGCCTTGCCTTAACCGGCTGGGTCGCGAGGAGACCACCTCTGTGAAAATCCCGAGTAACTCCAGCAGTGGCGCCGCCTTTAGGGGCCTTGCGTGGTCAGAGTTCATTGCATCAGCAGGCAGTGTGCCACGAAGGAGAATTTGGCGCGTCAGGCCCAGAATTATCGCTTGCAAGAGGAGGTCGATCACATGTCACAGGCAACGGCATCAACCCCCGCGCCAGAAAAACCAGGGGCAGCGTCCTCAGCTGTACCTGCTAACGCATTCGCCACGCCACCGCCACCGCACCGCAGCTCACAGGTCTCCGGACCAAGGAGAAGCAGGGTAAACAGCCGCGTCTTACAGTGCAGTGGCTTCCAAACCGCCGTTCACTAAACCGACGGCTGCCAAAGAGTAGCAGCTCGTCGGGAAAAATAGCAAGGCGCCCAAGGCTACGGAAGCCGACAAAAAGGGCAAGAAAATCAAAATCAAATCATTTATTCATTTAGGTCAAATATTGACACTTATGATAGTCGTTACAATTACTGAATCTACCACTAGCTCGGAAAGGGGGTGGAGCCTTATGAGAAGAGCTAGCAAGAAACTCACGGTTATTTATTAGTCTCTGATCATACCGTATGTTGGGAGCACCTACTAGCATGTGATAATAAGAATATGGGCAACAAATGAGCACATTGGTCGTGAACAATATAAAAGAAAAAAAGTGACAGTTTTATGATTAACATCAAATTGTATGTAACATCACCTATTTGCATCATTAAGTGCCCATATTTTACAATATTTAGCCCTACTGCTACTGAGTTTATACAATTTATGGCAAAGTTCCCTAATTTCAAAGAATCCTAATCAAGCGAGCGACTATTCCCAAGAGCTATTGTCGTTTAGATACTCATCAATTCTGTAATAAAAGAAGGAGGAAGAAGAAGGCGCCCAATCTTCGGGCTCCAGCTGCAGCTAAAGGCGGCAAAAAGCGGTGCGACATATAGAGACATTATTAGGGATGCAAAGGACAAAATAAACCAAGCCGACAATGAAATAGTCCGCTTCGGGGTTGCGGCTATGGGAGCTCGAATGTTGAGCTCCCAGGGGTCAGGGACCGGAAAAGCGGATGCCCTGGCCTCTAAATTGAGGAAAGTTATCGGGGAGGACACCTTCCGAGTGTCCAGGCCCACAAAGACCGCGGAACTGAGCATTACAGATCTGGACGACTCAGCCTGCCCAGAGGAGGTGAAGGTCGATTAAAGCCGATTTAATAAATAAAATTGATCAGGACAATGTTAAAAACTAATTTGTTAAAAATGAAAATAAAATTTAGTTTTTTCATTCCTTGATGGAGCGGAAAGCTAGCGGAGCCCAGGGCGCGCCATCTTAAAATACGCCTCTGCGAATGACTGCAATAATGCGCGGGCGCGGCGAGGGTCCTAAGGTCAAAGGGCGTAATCTCACTAAGTAGCATCGTATCACGGGACATAGTTACCAACCTTTCATCTAGTAGTGTTTTTGCTGAGTGAAAAGTAGCCAAAACATTTTAATTATAATACTCTAATGTGTTATGTCATCTACAGTCAGGGAAAATATTAACCAGAACACTATAGTTAGTTGTCGTTTTTTCCTTTAAACGTCTGGTCTTAAATAATATAGCTCGAAAAATAATTAATGGTAGTTAGTTACTTTTCGCACAAAATATCACATACAATAAAATTACTAAGTCACTTTGATGAGTTTTCGCATTACTATTTTTTAAGACATGCCTATATAGGGAGTAATGCGGAAAAAGTAGATAAGGAACTTTAATGCGTAAGTATCTTTTTCAACAAAGAAGAGAAAAAGTAATCAGGTGACTTAGTTACTTGTAACTCAACTGTCACAAATCAAATAATGTACTTAATTAAGTCTCGCGATTTTCATTTTTCTAAATAATTACGTTATGAATACGAGAGTAAGACAGAAATATGGAGAAAAAATTACTGATTTTATTGGTATTTATAAGTCGATTTTGAACATTTTGTTACTTAATGACTTTTCGTTCTACGGGGACGATATAGCCTATAACCTTCCTCGATAAATGGACTATCTAACACTGAAAGAATTTTTCAAATCGGTCCAGTAGTTCCTGAGATTAGCGCGTTCAAACAAACAAACAAACAAACAAACAATCAAACAAACAAACAAACTCTTCAGCTTTATAATATTAGTATAGATACAATCGCATCGGTGCAAATGGTTCAAGGCCTCTAAAACACCCGTCAAAATTTTAATATAATGATCTCTATTCTACAAATAACGATTACTATTATTCGCAATACTCTCCGATATGCAATATTGTAAAAGATCGTTCATTTATAATTCTTTTGATGTCTACCTTACATTGAATTAGACTAGATAATTAATGTACCGGTATTGTGTTCTAAACACGGACCGGTGACCCAAAACACGATGTCTTATATCTTATTGTACAGTGACAATAGGTATAGGCATTCTACTTTCTATAGAACCAGCTGACCCGCGCAACTTCGCTTGCGTCACATAAGAGAGAATGGGTCAAAATTTTCCCCGTTTTTGTAACATTTTTCACTGGTACTCTGCTCTTATTGGTAGTAGCGTGATGATAACCTTCCTCGATAAATATGGACTATTTATCACTGAAAGAATTTTTCAAATCGGACCAGTAGTTCCTGAGATTAGCGCGTTCAAACAAACAAACAAACAAACTCTTCAGCTCTATTATATTACTTTAGTATATAGATTATAAATTTCAGTCTATGGAACTACCTACGTGGGGCCGAAATTGAAGTGATTGGTCCACTTTTATGTACCGTTTTCTTTTGGAATCTAACAATTAGGCTTTAAGATGATACTTTGAATATTTTGGGTGATATTCGTTTATGCATTATAGTTAAAATCGAGCTTGTTTTACTGTTAAATGGTAGGAGGTCGACGGCTGCTATTTTTCTTGTGTAAGGCCACGGTAGAAATCCATAAGGTTAAGATGCTTGATACTTAATTAACCATCTGTTAGAATATACATATTTAACAATAATATGTTATATTTTCAACTTATACTTTAATTTGTTTGCCATCGACACGCTAAGAAGAAGAAGAGAACTTATACTTCACATTTCAGAAGACAGAGCAAGAGCAGAGAGTGCTTTTATAATATTTTTTTGCAACAATCATAAGTTGCGTATTAAATTAAATAATACATCTTTCTAAAGTATTTTTTTTATTAGTTTATATCTCTATAGCACATCGGTCTCGATGGCGATGTTTTGATTGCTACAAATTATAGTGCAGCTGTAATGTGACGTAATAAACGTTCACTTACATTCAGTTACGTTATTTAACTGTAGATTATCTATGTAGTCTATTCTTACAACATTGCTTAGCCATTATGAAGACAATTCATTCATACTGGTATTACTTCTATGAAACTTAAATAAAATCACATCTTATTTATCGATAACTAGCGGACCCGCGCAACTTCGCTTGCGTCACATAAGAGAATGAAACAAACAAACAAACAATCAAATTCTTCGGCTTTATAATATTAGTATAGATTTATTGACCGTCAAAGGTACAGTAATGGGTAGTTCGGGGAACATAGCCGATGAAAAAGCTGACCACTCTTTTTGATAGCCAAAGAGTCTTTTGTATCAGCTACAATTACAAGCCACGTCAAAGGCCTTCGGGCGGCTTGAACAACTTTGACACTAGGTTGACCACTAACCATACGATAAGAAGAAGAAGAAGCTACAATTTATTAATCTTTTAAATAGTTTCCACAAAAATAAGTAGTTGACAAACCTTCAAATAAGTTTAGACAACGATTTGTAAGTATTTCAGTTCAATCAAACGATTATAAATTATGAAAATCATAATCTCTCTATTTACGCTACCTTGAAAAGATACAGTTAAAAAAGGAAATCCGATCGTCGCGTCGACTATCCAGGTATGCGATTACCCCTAATGACTTTAGTCTAGGAGCTGAAACTTTAAAAATCAATTAATGTTCTTGTGGAACTTTTGCTAATTAATGTTGGCATGAAATGATGGATTTCCATATTTTTATGGAGAAAATTGTTATCATGAAATATGTTTTTGAGTATGTTTACAACAAATACTTCAAAAATTACTTATTTAATCATACAAATTTTGCAACATTTGACTAACACGATCAGAATTCAACCGACGACAATAATTTTGAATTGAACCTCGCTAAATACCTCCATCGATCTCGATATTATTCGACAAAGAAATTGGAGCACCAAACCTTAGTATCATAAAATAGTAAATATGAAAATATATTTGACCTAATTAACCAAAATCTGAATAGCAACTGAAATTTTCATTCAAGATTATTCAACAGTAACGTAACAAGAGCTGACATTTGACTCACAATAGACAAAACTCCAAAATTTCGTCAACACTACAAAAGTAATTTTACACCTTCATTCATCTTTGTCGTTCAATCATTCGTTCTTTTCGTCCGTCATTCATTGAATGCATTGGGAACGGATTGAATTTGCGAAATCCATAAAATTGGTGTTGCGTTGTGTTCAAATGATTTTATGTAAAAACTATCTAGACGATGTTATGATTGCGGATGTATTCGTGACTTGGGCTAGTAGGGTGGGTGGTACAGTTACCGGCCATGGAATTTTGCAAGTCAACTGCAACATAATAATATTATTGTGTATGTTGTTCAAAGGAATTGATTGCGTACTCGGGAGATATTTAAAAGACAATTGTATCTGGTGAAGAAAAAATATGTATAATTAAAAACTTATACATACTTTTCTGTCGTTTAATTCTTTTAATACTGTTTAGCGGGGAGTCTTCAGAATGTAAAAGTACGTTAACAGATATTTAAAAGTCAGAATCTGTACAAAAAATACCAATTGTGTTTTTACCATAACTTATTGTTTTAATCAAGCGAGTGTGTTTTTGATGGTTTGTGTCAACATTGTCAACATAACCCAATTCTGTGGCACAAAAACCAAAATATGGTTTTAAACGTTGCATGCATTTATTTTGTATTGTGTTTTTAATACATTTAATTACATTTTGACGATGTAAGGGCCTATGAAATAAAAGCCGATGTTATTGACATATACCTAACAAGCGCGCTACCAAATTTCGGACAAATTTAAAGAATATTCTTATATCTATAAGTCCAAAAACACAATGTTGACCACATAATTGATTCAGACACCTCCAAATAACCAGTCGTATAACCAACCTAAAATGATAACTTTTAAGCTCTCGCGTTGCATGTTTAATGTTTAATAGAATACGGGAATTAACCTTTTACCTTAAAATGCATTTTAAGGTAAAATGCGTGTTCGCGTTAATTCCCGTATTCTATTATACATCAACCTAAAATGGAAATAATAAACCTAGTACCGGCAACTGGCACCTTTACCCCAGACATTGGAAATCTATCTCGCCGAATGTCGCCTCTGACGTAAGCAGTACAATAGTATCACCTAGTTTTTACGAGAATTTCAGCTCAACAATATACACATAGATATAGTACCAACAGAATATTAGGAAACATGAAAATGGTTGTTACTACGGCTATATACTTTTACGACTAATATTTTGTCCTCGTATTAGTGTTTCATCTTGATCTGGTATGAAAGAAATAAGAAGATCTGTATTATTTAAATGTAGGTCAATGAACAATAATGTTTGACTTAGCGGTAACAACTAGGTAACTATACTTAACTACGTAATATTATTATGTTGTTTTTTAAATTTTTCTTAGTTTATGTCATGGTAGTAATACAGTCCGACAACCTAGTAGAGAGCCTTGGTATGCATGATTTATCTTGATTATAGTTAATAATTCGGAGTGTTTTCAAAATTAAGCCAAAATAAGCTGTAACAGACAGGTCACCGCCAGTTGTATAAATCTTTAAAACCTTTTAAGATAAATAATAATGAGGTGTAGTGTTTCATATGGATAAGGGTCAGGTAACCTGCTAGACAACAATAAATGTATAAAAACCTCCTTCTGATAACCTAACAAATACAAATCCAGAAGTAGTGACACCGGGCCATATTGTTATAAGATAAATCTTTGTAAAAAAGCTTAATGATTTTATGGTGATTCCGTTTCACTGCTTTTTTAGGCAGAAGTTTCCCGTTAGATCACCATAAAATCATTAAGCTTTTTCCACATCGATTTATGCAACAGCAATGAGAAAACGTTAAATATTTTCTCTATAACATCCAACAGGATATTTTCACCGGTAATCTCCAGGAAGTTAATAAATGTTTGAAATGAAAGTAACGTTTTATACTACATTCATCATATTAGCTACGCAATAGTTGCGAACGCATTTGCGTTAACGGTATAGCAGTTTATCGGTAAATAACCTCAACGAGTTGCGTTATTATAGTCCAACAAGTTAGTAGTGAACCTTTTTGAGAATTTAGAACATCAGTCAAAACCCGCAGGCTTTCTATACACATATTCGGGTCGGTGTGTTAGGTTCGGCAATATTTATCGAACAACAAAACCGACTCGAAGCGACTACTACACTTGATCGTGTTATTTATTCGCTTCAATAAATTTTTCGTTTCGATTCCGACCCATAACAACTACTACTATAGGTATTGGCTTATGCCGATCAAGCTGTTCCTTCGAGTCCGATCGTCATAATTCGGTTTTGCGCGCTCGATGGCGTGGTGATGAACATGATGTTCGATTTTACCGATCGGCAGATTCATGTCGAACCGAATATGTGAACAGCAAGCCTCAAGCAGCGGACGGTGGTCTGTTTGATCAAAACGGCATTTTTTTGGAAATACATTTTTTTAAAATTTATAATCTAGATTAATCGTGTATATCAAGGTTCTCTACCAAGTTGTCGAACTATAGTTGTGGCTCTGTAGCAACGTTATGGGATTTTTAAATGAAAACCGTTATTGCATTTAGAAATTGCAATAATAAATTCAGAAATACGTTATTGCGTTAATTGTTTTGTAATAAAAGCAGTTTTCAATTAATATTATGAGTGATGTTGTAAATTTAATGTTATTTATTGTAATAGGTAACATGTATTTGTAATAATGTTTTTTATTGTAATTATTTGTTTTATGGTACTTTAAATGTTGTTAAGTGTTTCTTACGCAATTGTTTATAGATAATATTGAAATCGTGGCTTCATAGATTTTAAATATTTAAAACACTTTTACACCATTTTAGGTACTTTGGAACAATCAAAACTGCATACATAATTATATTAAATATGCAAAAACCTTAAGTTTTTTCGAGCTGTTTTTTCTACTCTTATATTTGAATTAATCTGACCTGCCTACCTTCAATGTAACCTATTATGATGTATAAATATATATTTATTCGAGCTTAAAAAGTATAGGTTTTAGCATTTTTACTGCTTTTAAGTAAGCATTTCCAAATAAAGATCAATAATTTTTCAATAGCCTTCATACGCATTGTGAAAATATTTCAAGAAGAAAGCATGTTTGGCTTGAATATTGTCTGTGTATTCACCGTAGTACAATATAGTGTTCATTATACCCTCATTAGCGTACAAGAATTACAATGAAGTTTACTCATCTCATTAGACATGAATACATCTTGAGATAGCCTGAAGCCTAACCCTGTTAGGAGTTAGAAAGCAACACGTAACCCACGCATAAACTTACAACAGATTAGAAAATCATGGTACTACTTTTACTCGCAATGGAAAATAATTTCACTTACGATTTCATTAATTTCTATGTTTTATGTGCATAATATTATTCTTATGTTCGCGTTAAAGCATTTACCACTATAAAACAAGTCGCTTTCCACTGTCTGTCCCTTTGTATGCTTAGACCTTTAAAACTACGGAACGTATTTTGATGCGGTTTTTAATAGATAGAGTAATTCCAGAGGAAGGTTTATGTGTAAAAATTGTGAAGGTTCTTTCGTAAAACATTTTTTTTAGACCGGGCGAAGCCGGGTAGTCGGTAGTAATTTAACTAAGATTATTCTAAAAATAGTTCCGAGCTTAGTAGCCCGTGCGCGGTATATGGCAATAAGCTCGCCTCCTATTACAGAGGACTAAGATTGATAATGGTGAAACGCAGGTGTACTTTATACAATTCTGCCAACATCTTAGATATATAAGAGTCATTTGTATGAATGTTTAAGCACTTCCCAACTAGCACACAAGCGCTATAACAAGCTGTACAATGGCCGGTTAAAGGATTTTTATAACGCCTTAGGCTCCTTAGTAAGAAGTATAGTGGTTCTATAAGCGGCTACAGATCTCTTGTAGCGTCAAATAGGCCCATACTGTCCAGCTTATAGCTCGACAATGGATCTACAGTGGTCGTAAATAGTAATTATAATAGTACGTAGTATAATAGTAATACAGGAGCGCTAAAATAAGATGAAGGTGGTATAATCGCGCTACAAGAGCTTTTTCGCAGCTTCGTGGCGCTTACCAGCTGTTGTACAGAGGTGGTTAGCGCCACGAGCGTTCGAAAAAGCTCTTGCAGCGCGATTATACCACCTTTACCTTATTTTAGCGCTACTGTGTAACGGTTATAAATGCTAACGCTCTAAATTAGTAATATAGTCGGTTTATTATGGTGTAAACTAAATATATATTTTTAAAATGAATCATCAGTGACAAATGAGGAGACATTTTATTTTTACGGATTGGATTATTAAAATAACAAGTAGTCTATCGCTTTTATTTCTTTGTGTACGTGATATGAAAGTGCGAGTTCAAGTTTGCTGTCAATATATATGTATATTATCGTCAATATTTTCATGCGCCCCCAAAATATTCAGTTTTAAGTGCAAAAATTATATAGATATGTGGATTTGGAAATTGTATTTTGAACATAAATAAGACTTTGAGGGTTACAGATAATTTAATTAGGGTTATAGGTAATAAAAAATGATTTTAATTATGTTAACGTTACCAGGCTATAGATTTATATGATCTTCAAAAGATCGTAATAACCTCAAAAAATATGTTTACCAAATGCTATAATGGCGTCTCGATCAAGCAGCGCTCAGAGTTGGTTACATCTGCTCTAGCGCCTTAAGCTGTACAAAGGCTCTAGTGTTTGCTGTTGTAGACCTCAAGGTTTTGCAGTTGTGGCATAGGAGTGCTTCAATATAACTGTTTTGGTCGCACACCAGCATTTTACTCGTACTTTTAGGGGTCAGTCGTTGAATATTAAAATAGTTTGAAAATCTTTTTTATTTTTATTTTATTTTATTTTATTTTATTTTATTTTATTTTATTTTATTTTATTTTATTTTATTTTATTTTATTTTATTTTATTTTATTTTATTTTATTTTATTTTATTTTATTTTATTTTATTTTATTTTATTTTATTTTATTTTATTTTATTTTATTTTATTTTATTTTATTTTATTTTATTTTATTTTATTTTATTTTATTTTATTTTATTTTATTTTATTTTATTTTATTTTATTTTATTTTATTTTATTTTATTTTATTTTATTTTATTTTATTTTATTTTATTTTATTTTATTTTATTTTATTTTATTTTATTTTACTTATTTTATTTTATTTTTTCTTTAAAAACAGTTGACAGACTGTATAAAGGTATATTACTCGGTTATAGCGCTTTAGGTGCTTAACATAATTCTGTAATCCCCATGGCTGTAAAAATGTTTCGAATGATACCTTATACATCTATTTGCCATACAGAAGCCATATAAATATCTGATATAACGCTCAAGGCGCTATTAAAGACCTACGCAACTCTTTTATAGATGAGTAATACACTAGCCCTAAAAAAATCTGTTATAGAACCTAAGGCATTACAAAAAGCTTATTTATGCTCTTGAGCGCTATAAGCGCAACGCATAACTCCGTTTAAACTCCTTTATCTCCTAAAGTCCCCTTATACAGTTAACGGTGTTATAGAAGATTCCATTAACTCAGTTATACTTCCCTAGGCTGTCTAGCGATGCAATTACATGCTCATATATAACTATAAGTCATTAGTTTCCTACTAAACGGCTACTGTCCCGCCTAGCTGTTAAAGGGTTTTTTAAATAGCTAGTATACAACTTATAGAGAATTGTACAGCATTTGAACGACTCTTATGCAACTATCAGGCTGTATAACGACTGTATAAGCAGCTTGTGTGCTAGTTGGGTTCTGTTGTAAATGTACAATGTCATGCTTGGAATGAATAGGTACAACACACTTTGATGTATGTCAAAAAGATTACATGTTAAGAAACTATGATGAAAAAGCAGATACGCTAGCTCTTTGTCTAGAAATGTGTGTTAGAAAAATGTCAAGTGGCTGTCGTGTTTGCAGACAAAATTAAATAAATTATGCTGTGTACCATTTTAGTTTAGTTTAGTCATGTTTTACCAAGTAACTAGTGAGTTGCGTTAAAATTTATACGTAATATAACAGTTTCCCACAGGGGTAGGCAGAGACCAAAGAACACCGCTTGGTAGGACCACCACTCATTGGAAACTTCCCTAGCCTCATTTACTACCCACTTGCCCTTTTTGCAAGATATTGGCAATCGGGCATCCCCTCCTGGCGCTTCCATTTACGTCCACACAGTAAATTTTAGAAGTTACTGTGTGATCCATAATTTTCGAAATGAAACAAATAATAATGAATTAGTAATAAACAGTCGGTCACCACGGTAACAAAGTCTGTGCTTAATATTGTAAGCAATTTTTTATTGGTCGTTTCGACTGACGAAACTTTTCAGCAATCTGCAGGTTATTGACACAAAATATTGTATAAAATTAAGAAACATACAAGTACAACAATATTTATAAAGCATGTTTCAAAACAATATGATTTTTGTCTTTCAGTTAAGCATGGGAAAATGTAGTACTGCTAAGTTGCATTTTAATAGTTGCATTTGAATTAAGCTTACTACAGGCAAAGTATTTTTACACAAAATTAATTATTACACAAAGTTAATCATCCAAAATCGAATGTAAAGGTAATCGGCGATTTGTTATGATATGACGCAAAAATACAAGACCATAATATACTCGTATTTTTAAAACCGAATTAATTCATGATAGTCTCAAATTCAATTCATGACATTAAGCGTTGAGTATATTTTTTCTATTAAATGAATGGGTTAACTTATGAAGTAGAGGTACTTGTGTTGAAAAATACGTTACGTCTGTTATGGGCTACGGTTATTATAAGTACTTCTTAGGCTCGCTAATTAATTACGTGCAAAATTCATGACTATGTTATGCTATTGTTACTAAGTATAGCAAAAAGCAGACATTGTTTGATGGTGTGTGAGTTATTATGGATCATTAGTGTCTTTATAGTTCGTACCTTATAATAAAGGCTTCAGAATAAAATAACACGTTTTGATTTTTATAACAGGTGTAATAACGTTAAATTTGAAATGCAGGGGGTCCGTGAAACCTTATTCTCTTTTGAAAAATACAATAACTGTATAAAATAGTGTAATTTGGACAAATAAAAATATTACGGCAATACTTTTTATTGCTGGATACCGTTAGCAAAACGGCCGTGTTTTTGGCGCTTAGTAACTTATTTGGTAACTTGTATGTTAGGTATGTCTCTTTGACTAACAGGACTACGTGATATTAACATAAAAAGAAAAGAAATATATTCTTAGTGTATATAAAGTATTAATATTCGAGGATGGTAAGTTCACCTCCCAAATAAAACTATTATTAATTAAACCCGAAAAAGTTGTTTCTGGTCTGGTCACTATGTTACTTGTACGTAATAAGTGATGTATGACTGTGTTTTTAAAAATCTACACCGCACAAGACTGACTAATGAAGCGATAGTTACTTCCTATAAAGATCTCGAATTGGTAGAGCACAAGTTTTCTTTCTTATAAAAACGTAATCAATATTATTTCTTATAAAATATTAGTTCAATGACACAATCGACGGCGTTTCGAAACAATTGACACCATATCGAATAGTATTAAGTACAGTTTATCCAAATTTCAGGGTGATCATAGTTTAGTCAACTTTACCAGACAGCATAGAGCATAAACTTTTTCATTATTCACAAATTACTGGCAAAGCGTCACTCATTTGCTAAATAAAAGAAAAAAAATATCTAGCATTTGTTTTTGTCATTCGAAAAACAAAATACAACTTTCTAGCGACATTTACAGTTGATTGACGTTCTATATTTAAACAATTGTCTTTTTCTTTCTAACTTAGAATAAAATTATTCCAGTTGTTTCAAGGATTTTTTTATTTATTTATCTTAACTGTTAACTAGAGAAATATTTTTGAGCTTGTTGTAATTTTAAAGAAGAAAAATAAACATTACCTATTTGTTTAATAAACTAAGATGTTGCCAGTAATCCGCCCCATAGCTTAAAAAATAATCAATTGCCCAATAAATTAGCGGAATTAGCAAGCTGGCAATGACATTGCGAGGTCATTGACACCAACCTGTTGCCTCGCGAATATGGTTCACGAGTTAACCGTCACAAAAAAGAGTTAACAAATTCGTGGATCGTGACTTAAGTTCTTTTGTAATTGTAATCATGTTATTTGTTATGTTATTATGTTTGGTTTGAACAAAGAGGCCAGGACGGAAACGTCTCAAATGATCCGGGAAGCAAGTCCTTCGTAGATATCAGATTCAATGTTAAGATCTTGTAACCGTGGTTGTTTATTTTTTATCTATAAATCTTAGTAATAAAAAGGTTTTTTATTGCAATTTACACTGTTAACACCAATTTATTATTTTTTTTCGTACACGCACTAGAATAAATTATACCTATTACACAGAAGCGTGTCAAATTCATTTGACTATTATTATTCTAACATTTTATTCACAAAATACTTGTTTTTCTTATTATAAAGACACCTTCTGCACTAAATATTGCTCTTGTGTCGCGGGAAATTTCGAAAACATAAATAACGGACACAAAGTACAACCAGACCCGAAACAACTCGGTAGTTACTCGACACAAAGGACTTTTACAATAAACAAGAATTATTAGTCAAAAGGTTACAGAAAATCATTCTTATTATAAAGTTCTCTCTCTCATACAGCTATGGGAACCTTTAATTTTCAATCGAGCTTATTATTTTTCAATCTTATTATTCGAACAAACATCATCTAATCTAACATACACATTCTACCAGAAGTTTATGACGTCTTAGTAAAATTTATTAATAATTAAAACCAGAAAATTAACTACAAGTAACGTCACAGTCCATAAGTGCGGATTACAATGACGTATGTAGTAAATAAAGCGAAGTCTAACTGGAGCTAGTTTACGCACGACCCGCATGCCGTGCAACGTGATGACTTTAATAATATAACTGTCACGCCTGTTAGAATACAAAGAAAACGTTTAAAAGAATAATGACTTATGTGCGTAGAAGATTGTTGAGTTATTAGACCTTCATCTTTTGAAGGGTCTGTGTTTCGATGAGTCTTTATTGAATTTTACTGAAGAATTTAGTTCTGTGTCTACTGATAGTTTAATGTAGAGCAAAATTATAACAGGATTTGTATAAATAAAATGGTACGGTATGATTATTATTTTGTGGTTAATCTGCACAGGCATCGAATGAAATTTTCTAATTAAACTGAATAAAAGTAATTTATCCTATTACTACTACTGTCCTGTGTTGAGGACTTTTCATCCTTCCGAGAACTGCTTCAAAGAACTTTCAGGCATGCAAGGTTTTCACGTGCAATGAAAACGCTTAAATTAATTAATGTTATCTTTGATCATCTCTAATTACCGTCTATTTTTAGTATTTGAAATAGTTAGAATAACTCGGGAAGTAGCAGTATTCGTTACAGGATTTTGCGTTGCTTGCTTATGACCTTTAACCGCCGTTTTCAATGTTTTATCTATCCACTGTTTTATTACTATATCACGCATTATCTTTCACTGCATTTTGTTTACTACAGCCCATTCACGATAGCAACATCAGTAAATGATAGATCAGTGTTAATCTAAGATAGCAAACTTTCTGTAATCCTTGATAGAATATTCAAAATGGTCCTTAAAATAAAACAGTTCTAGTTATGAAAAGCAATTTACTTTAGTAACGACATGACAGGAAACATTAGTAAAAGTTCAAAGGCGATAAGAGAAACACGTATCTACCACTGAGATAATAACATGGAAATACCAGGATTTAAATAGAGTTGATTTCGTTATCTTTATCTGTTTAATATCCAACTAAATCCCTTTCAGATATAGCTACTGGTGATGTAAAACTGTGCTGGTGACTAATGCCCAGTTTCTGAGGTACATTTAGCTGTAGTTTATCTATTCAATAGTGATTTTTTTTATATGAGTTAAACGCTATTGAATAGAAAAACTACCGCTAAATGTACTCAGAAACCGGGGATAAATATAGATAGAATTTCAACATCTCATCTTACATGTAATAAATATTTTGTACTACATTTGCATTGAACTTACGACGCCTTATCGATGGCGGTAGCAAGGCATTGTTAGTGACCTCTCATTTTTGCATCACAGAAATCTTTTGTTCGGCATGGGAATCGAACCAACACAATCGTTGGTAATAGCTAAGATGTAGATTATTCAACCACCATTAACACGCCTATGTATAAAAACAGACATATTATAAAAAGAGTCTAGTAGAGTATTTGATGGATAAAAAGACAGTTATGTACGAAAAAAAATTGCAATGGTTAAGTTAACCATTACTTATACAGTAGTAGTGAAACTGAACGTAAATCGTCTTAAAACAAAACTAATACAAAAATTACAGAAAGTACTAAAGAAAAGAAGAAATAAATTGTTTTATTGTCAGCCATAAATATTGTAAAACATTCGAATAAAATAAACCAATGACATCGAAACAACTTTAGTTTTGCAAATAAGAACAGCACAAATATTTCCCAGAGATACAAATCGAGTTTTCAACAATAAAAGTATTCTTTCCCACGGATTTCTGAATGAAAAATATCTTGCTTTTAACGAAAACAACAATTTTAACAAGGCTTTGTTTTCAGCTTCACCCATGTACGTATCTTTTATCGAATATTCTCCAAGACCTAAATATTTTATGTAAAAAAGTTTCTTAGTTTTCAATTTGACGTAACCTGTATTAGTTACGGTCATATTTAAACAATGTTGGAGTTTTACAATACTCGTATTACTTTTAGTTCTCGTTTATTTGATTAAAGCTTCGAGTGCGTCGTCCAATACAAACTGATAGTTCAGTTATCGATAACGATTATAAGCTTGAAGTAAATACACACAGACTAGATAACATTTAAAACATTAGGCTTTGATGTGCAGCGCGGCCGCTCGTTTAAACAACGGTCTTTTTCTAACAAAACAAAAACAATCATTAATAAGAAAACAAAAAGCCTTAACTTACCTTTTACGCTAATGACACTCCCATTTCCTCAAAACGCCACAATTTCCTCGCACAATCCGCCATCAGTCACAACGGAAAAACGAAAACAAATCCCTTATCAACAGTTTTTGACCGTGAATACGATAACGAAACTACAAACTTACGCGTTAACGTTACAACATTTACGTAAATACCGTAGAGTTTTTCGCGTAACGCAGTCAACGCGCACTTGAGTTATGGTATAAAGGTGGACGGCGAATGCGGCCGCGTCGGTCTCATGTTAGAACGCAAATGACCGTCGGCAACGAAGCAGTACAATCGCCGTGACGTCAGTTCAAATGAAATTAAAAATGGAGAAAAAAAAATCAGAAGAAGCTCCAGTACCGTGGATCTATAGAGCGTTATCGGTAACATGTCCAAGAGAGAAAGTTCACAGACTTACTTAGTCATTCGCGTCGATTCGAAAGTGCAAGTACCATTCAGTTTTAACAAATGAGCATTGCAAGTGACGCTTGTAAACAAGAAAAAGAAAAACGTTGTAGACTTCTCACGATATACGTAGAACGACTTCCGAATTTTTGCGTAATTCGGTCCCACATTTCTTTTGTTAGGTTGCGTAATACATTCTTGCATAAATGTTTAGCGTAAACGTTATACTTACCGTTTGTTCCCATTTGTCTCTGTTTACATGATTTCCATATTATATAAGTAGAACAATAATAATAGGAGTACTTATAAGTTGTTGGCTAAGACCCATGGGCTACGTTTCGCGTGATATGTCAGTATCTATCTGATGTTCACTTCTTGGTTGTAATTCATTTTAATCAGTGTAGTAGTTCAACCATGGCTTACTGGCAGTCTATCTTACTCGTTGGTATAAAATGCATGTTTTTCTAAGAACGGTTTTTGTTAGTTTCACTACTTTATCCTTCACCTATTACTAGTTAATTGACTACATTGGTAGATACGAGCATTGTAAATAATGTCTCGGTGGAGTGGCTAGCCAATATTTAAGCGAAGCCATGCAATGAGTCTTAAAACTAATGGATTATAATAATTAATTACTCTACAATGTCAGCGAGGATAATATAATAAATATTAATGCCGAATAACTAGCTTTTAATGAACATGAACAAAAAACTATAGTGTGAAAATTAAATATATCATGCCTGCGTTAGACGGGTTTAATAGACGTTGGTCCGACTGTCTAAACTTGGACCACGATCGCACATGTTTTTTTTTGACATCTTCAAAGATCGTCATGACATTTTAACCCATTTGCTTCATTATTAATCACTCTGTATAGGTATTGATAAAAATCAGTTCAGTAGCACAATTCTCTACAGTCGGTTCTATCGAGTATCGAGAGTTTGACGTTTAAAATGACTGCCAAAATAGTTCTTTCGGAGCCCAGTAGAGGCGCTAAACAGATTTTCGAGTAAAATTTCTCGATAGCTAGTCGATTGACGGTAGTCGATAGTTCTAGAGAATCGAGCTACAGTAGTTTATAAGTATGTTAGGGAATTACAGACAGACGCAACATTTTATACTGTGTAGATAATAACTAAATGTATCGATGATTGATGATGTATAATTACTTTTTAATTCAAAGAGGCGTTACTTTTTTTCATCACAATGTAGCTCATGTTAATAAAAATGAAATTCCGATCGCCATAACATCACGACAAAAAATTCATTAAAAAGTTAAGACGCTTTCAATTTCTTAGTCGTAATAATAAAAGTGAAATTAATGCATACATACATTTTATAAACTTTATGGTTGTACATGGCTTTACATGTACCTAATTGCATTTTTTGGATGAAATCGGTACCATCTCATAAAATGTCGAATTGATTGGTAATTAAAATTAAGTTGCATCGTTTTATATTACTCCACAAACTTCACTTGGGTTCAATATGCAATAAAAGTATCATAAGTCAAGCTTAACTTTCTCAAAACTTTGGGTACCAAATTAAATCCGGAAAAATATCTACAGAACTTAAAAAAAAGCATTTATATGGTTTACATAAGGCACAGATTAATAGCGTATCACAAACATTATAAAAGAAAATAAATAGCGTCTAAAACTTACAAAAAAGTTGTCGTTCTACTTTATTTTTAACTTTATTCACGTATATTTATTATTATGTCTACATAATATTATAGTACAAATAAAACAAGAATACTGGATCTATTGACGTAATAGGTTAAAACATGTTTAAAAACAGTATTTTCTTATTTTGATGATACGGAGAGAATTTTTGTTTCTCTTTAAAAGACTACTCCCGCACTAAGAATATTGCTCTTGTGTTGCGGGGACTTTCACAAACATACAAACAATGGACACAAATCACAACCAGTCCCGAAACCGTCCCGTGTTCCGTGTGGGAATCGAACCGACAACCTTTAGAGGCAATGGTAGCGGCGTGGTGACTTTAGCCACTGCGCCACGGAGCTCTCACGAAGATCTCTCAGCCGTGTTTAATTTATAAAGAGCAAAGTCACTTTTATTTCCACGTGCGAGGTGCCTATGTCCGTAATTCTTTACTAATTTCATACTATTATATACTAATGCCCACATTTAAAGTAACATAAATGCGAAAGTAACTGTCTATCTATCAGTTACGCTTTCACAGTTAAACGGCTAAACTGATTCAATAATAATGTTATACAATATGATTGAGGGGAAAATAATATTATATTGTAATCAGCTTTAGTCTTAAGATAACAGGAAACAAGACCCTAAGTCTTGATAATAGGAAAATTATGTGGAAACGCGGGGAAAAAGACAAATTCCGTAATCCTTACATAGAGACTGCAATCATTCAAGATTGTTTAAAGAATTCAACAAAAATGTATAGAATTATCCCTTTCCCTCATTCTAACAAAATAGCCGTGCCCCACAATAAGTCCTTCGTATATGCGTTTATGACCCATTTTTACGTGTCAGTGCTTTGCCCTTAACCAAGAGATAAATTCTCTAAATGTATTATCTAATATATAAAATTCTCGCGTCACAGTTTTCGTTGCCATACTCCTCCGAAACGGCTTGACCGATTTTTATGAAATTTCATGAGCATATTGAGTATGTCTGAAAATCGGCCAACATCTATTTTTCATACACCTAAGTGACACATTTTTTTTTATATGGCAAAACAACGTTTGCAGGGTCAGCTAGTGATAATATAGATTTAACGAGATGCTCATTACCAGAATAAATTCGTTATTACTCTAAAAACACGTATTTATCATTGCTTGAAGATGCATGTTTGAAGATGCACTAAAGACCTTACGCATTTTTAACCTACAATGACGCAGTGTAAAACAGGTTTTTATGTCGACTAACAATGATAGTTTCTCACACATAACAAGGTGTAAGTAATCCCATTGTTGCGTACCATGGCATTAGACTTGATGGTACGGTAATTATGCAGCTTGGTTTTTTGTTGCAATGATCGAGACTTGTTCGATGTTTATGAGTGATTATCTAAAGAAGACATACTGCAATATGTCTCGATAAGGATGTAAAAATTTGCTATCAGAGTGCCCTTTTAATATTTTTTACAATGGAGCAGACATATTTTTGACTCAATCAATGAAGTCAAAATAATATGTCCTACCCAGCTTAACCGAAAAATGAAGTGTACTTTACAGGAAAACGAATTTATTTCAATTTAAAAATATTTTATTATCTTGGGTAAAGTATTTTTTAATAAACTTGTTACATAAAAATATTAGTCTTAATTTATTAGGTGTTATGTAATGTCTATGGCACCAAATAACTTGAACAGTTTACATACACCTAATGAACGATATCGGGTCAGTTTGAAAAGAGTTGCACTACGCGACGTTGAGAGCTATTGCGTTTCGATCACCCGATTGATAGAACAGTCAACCAAGAGTCCTCTGCATTGAAGGACTCTACGTTCAGTTTGCTTTCTGAAACACCTAAGTACCTCTATATTGCTGTTGTTTGAAAACACCTATGGATGTGAAATTTCCTATATTAAACGAACTATTTGATGGTTGAAAAGATCAAGAAAACAAAACAATACATTGTCAAGTAATAAAGACATATGCAAGTATTTCGTAACTCAAAGGAAATCGAGATGAAATTGTCACAATATGTACATTATTAGCATCACGCGGCTCGCTACCCGTAGCAATTATCACTACTTACTAATAAGACAGTGAGACGATGTGCCGTTACTATTGATTTGTCGTAACTTACGATGCGATAGTATCGAATATTGTACGGAAGTTAACGCGAGTTACGGATTTCTTGGCGTTTCGTCTCAGGTCGAAAACGACAGAAACGACAGCTTGCCTAGCTGTCGTTTCAAGCTGACTGGCCAGTATTGCCTGAACGTCCAGAAATTCGTAATAGATAGTCTATAATGATATGTCATTTAATTATGGAACTCAAAAAAATATAAAATATCAATTTGCATTGGGCTTCTCTTTCATTCAGGCCCTAAAATATCTATGATATAATAATCAGACAGTTGTTTTCGTTCATTTTCTTTCACGTTATAGGTAAACTGACCCTTATTCATAAACTGTAAAATGACCCCTAGTCTTGTCATACACATTTATAGCCTAACACCATCAAAGATAAATGCAGTCTTTAAATCCGTTGACAACTCCGCGGTGTATGTATGGTGAGAGTAATTAGGTTTATAGAAGAGATCTCTAATTACATTATTTAAACATAATTTTTCAATGACATTATAGTGTAATTTTTTAGATGTTATCATGGTGTCATATTTCTATAACGGGGTATAACTATGTGAACAGGGTCATCTATTCTATAGGTGAGACTCATAATATCTCACATTTTTCTATAAAACTGCAGACCAACGGTAGTACCAAACTATCGTTCTCACCGGCAAAAAAATCGCATTGTTTTATTCTCGACTTTTCCCGTCAGTTTGCAATTACCCGATAATTGTAACTAATCGTTTGAAACGGAACAACGTCGTCGACACGCGATGATGTATGTAAAACGCGATTCGCTATCGAGATAAAATCGATATGAATATAATCGAGTACAACAAGAGCAATCGATGTTACATAGCTATTAATTTTTTTGTTGTTCCGTCCGCGTTTTGAAGAGCATGTTGTGATTGTGCAACATTTGGCACAGTTCGTTAGTTTATTAGGACTCTGTTCTTTCCTGGCGGTGAAGTTTTATCTAGTACGAATAAAGTGGTTACTAAAGTCTACATTAAAAATCACAATTATGTGGTTATTAGTGAGGTATACTCATTCTAATGTTAAGTAGCGTATCAGACAATCATTCTGGCTGTAAACCTTAAAACAGGTAATTTCCAACTAACAACTTTTTCTCTCGGTCAAAAACTAACCAACGGAGTTGTATAGAACAGGGGTTTCAGGGTATTTTAGGATAACGTCTCCTTTCATTGAATGGTACGTCGGGTTATGAATTAAAGTAACAATTAGCTTTTACGTGGCTTAAACAGCTTTGACCCTAGATTGACCACAATACGAAAAAGTTAAAAGTCGAAATTCAATAAAAAAATGCTGACTATAGCTAAATTGCATCATCATTATAGCACACAATGACTTGTATTTTGTACATGACCGAATGTCATATGATCAATCATTCTTTTGGTCAACTTTCAAGACTTCTCTCCATGTGATGTTTGCTTAGAGGTTTGATACAATAGTGTTGAGCATGAGGTGGCAGAATGCTTGTTTGTGCTTACTCAAAAATACCTTTGGTTAGAAAACTTTCGCTTGCATCTTTATCTTGCTTATATTGATTAGGGACTATAGCTTGATATTTGGTCATTTGATTTCTTTAGTAAAACCAATATTTGCTGCATCCTTTTTTTTACTGTTAAAATATTTCTTTATCAAAAATACCCATATTTTCCATTTGATATTGCATGCATAAATAAGTAAGCAAAATTAAAAACAGTTTTTATATGACGTTTACAAACTGCAACTGAAAAATATTTATTTTAATTGTTATTACTCCTATCAAAGATTAAGTTTTAGGCAGAAGTTACTGAAAATGCACTCACGTTTCACCATTTAAAAGGTTAGTTCCAAAATTAGAAACTTAAAAATCACTTGAAACATAATATTAACAAACATTTTTAAATCAATATTTTTGGTTTTACTCACACATTTTTGCCTCTTTTTGTTTTCAGCACATGTTCAGCGACAATCTACGCCGTATATTAAAAATACGCAGAAAAAAATATTACGCTCTCATTAAAATGTAGCAACAAATACAAGTAGCAAAACTTATAAGGCTTGCATACACCGTATTCAATAATGCAATTATAAGCGGAATCTCTTCAGCGCATGCACTTAGAAACCTTAGGAAACACGAACATTGTGCACTTTGCGTCTTCGTGCACGTTGTATAAAATGTTTTATAATTTCATATTGAGATTAAGTTATAAATAGGTTAGTGGGTCGGGGAGATGATGTGTGCCTTTGTGCTAGGTATTTAAATTAGGGTGCATTTTCTTGGTAGGAAAGATTGTGTTTCTTGGTAAAGGATTCTTTATTGTCAAATGTATAATAATTATTATTTATATAAATTCGGATTAACATCGTATGACGAGAAATAATAATTTGTTTAATAAAAATGATTAAGTTGTTAACAGTTTAATTAACTTACATTATGATGCAGAATTTTACATTAATTTGTTATCGTCTTATAAGAGGTGGATAATAAGTAAGTAAGTAAGTGGTAGATACAAGGTCGCAGATTCGATTCCTGGCTGTGTTCTATCGGGGTATTTCGTACCAATTTGTTGGACACACGGGTAAGAACTAAAACTTACATAATGAGTAAAATCCTAAAGGCACGATCACAGAACAAAATTAATTAAATTTCGCCACAAAAAAAAGCCACTTAGAAACACAAACACATTGCATTCTGTTGAAAAACCCTTTTTGTTCAGTTAGTCATTTAAGTTCACCCAATACCCAAAAAACCCTTTTGAAGTTGCTTACAAAACTTCAAAGCATTGACATCACGTAATATACCGTGGCGTACTGACGTTTGCCTTTAAAAATACAACAGATAAAATTTTATAGTGGCACCCGGAAATTTCACCAACAAAAACCTACCTTAACATCCTATCATAAGGTAGAAAATTACATTAACATATTAAGAAAAGAAGGACCGAGAAAAAAGAGAATAAGTAAAATAACTTTCCTAATTAAAATTTCACTGCCCACTGGCAACCGTACTGAAAGAATAAAACAAAAAGTGTTTTTTTTTCTGAACTGGCAGAATGGAGTTAATTCCCTTTGCTTGATAAAGTCTGGTAATTTTAAATACTTGCATAAAAATTGCGCTTTATATTTCATGCACGTGGTGTTTGTTTTGAGTGCTGTTTTATCCTGCACTTGTACACTACTTGAAAATTGAGTAAAATCTCCGCTGTTTTTGCTTCGAGTCTTTATGTTAGATAAGTTTTAATGTTTCTGCTTCCGTAAGTTTTTATTATGTTTGAGTCACATTAAGCCTTTAGCTAAGAAAAGCCAGGTGCATAAAGAAAATAAGTCGGCGCTTGGTGATTCAAAATGTAGAATATAGTAGATAATAAATTGAAATGTACTTTTGGAAATCGTTACTAAGTTTCGATATTCTATTTTTCTGTTTATTATTTCCAGGATTTATTTAATTATCAATATTTTTAAGTCGAATTTTCTTTAAACAAAAATTTTTGGCCAGATTACAGTATCAAATTTACCTGTAAAAATAAGTACACTACTTATTTCACAGTAGTGATGTTACTATGGCACATACTAAAAAATTGGAATCAGTTTGCTGTATGACTGACATAAAAAATATACTCTGGCCGTATGTAACTGATATGTAAAAAAATGGAACAGAAACTGAGAGTAGCCTATCAATCAACGTGCTCTACTGCAGCTCGCAAAAAAACCCACTACAAGTATAGCCAGTACAATTTTATCTTTGAACAAAAAGCCGCGAATATTCTTTGAATATCGTCGAACATTTTTGAAGCATAACTATTAGGGGTCCAGTGCATATATAACGAGTACGCTGTACATTTTTTATTGTGGGTAACCGACACTGCAACCCTCTTTCAAAAAGGCAGAAAATTAAAATACAAACCCAAGGGTATTTTGCCACAAAAATTCTGACAAAATTCGTTGTGAATTTCATGCCTGGTGGGAGAGAAATAAGGGTGGGTTATCGATAGGCTGATAGTTTGTGGCTGTCTTTCTGCTTTGCTGTTTTGATGGTAATTGAATTTACGAGTGTGGAACTATACAGGTAGTATCGTGTATCGTATTGTTATCGGTAACGAAATATAAGTGGCAAAGCTTTTTTAAGGTTTTACTTTTAAATTTGTTCCCTAGCAACAGTTTGAAAATGATTACCGTTAATTTGCGGTATGGTCTAGTTTAGACATGTTCAATTTTGTCATTTTATAGAATTAGTACAACAAAAACCACAGTTTCAGGTCCACAAAGCAGGTATTAAGAAATCCAGACATTGACAAATAACAAAAACCAACTGCAAATAAAACTGCCACAAACTAAATGGGGAATTTCAAAAAAATGGCACATCGATAATTTAGGCATGTCCCTCGACTTGCAAAATTTTTTCTCGAAGTTGTATAATATGATTAATTTTTATTTTATTTTTAACGGAAAATGCATTTCTTATCCTTCTTTTCTACGTTTCAATTATTTGAATAAAGTAAAAACTGATTTTTTTACACTAGATTTTATCACACCAGACCCCTCAATTTCGACCTGTCCCCAGTGCAATCTGCAACTTAAAAATTAAATTTTGAAGTAAAATTTCCTCTAATACCTCAAAATATTTTGGTGAATTCGGTTAAAATTAACTTTTTCTTCATTCCAATGAAGTACAATTGTAATAAAATGTTATATTTATTGAATAAAAAAATATTTATTGTTGTCCCCGAAATTCGCTCTTTCTGGACATGTCGGGTTTGTTACCACGATTTCTTGCGGAAATTCCTTACTAAAACGTACTTTGTTTTATTTTTCTAATATTTCGACTCATGTGCAAAGGATCGGCAATTTTTAAAACTAGAATTTCGGTGTTATTTGTCGCCAGTGGAAGTGAGTTGTGTGCGCAGCCGCAGTGAACCAAAATTTACTGTCAGGTTTGTAACTAATTCATTTGTAACTGTACCATACATGTTTTATATGGTTGCATTCATGTAAAAGAACTAGTTTTAGTAAACAATTTGGTGCTGATAATTTAACCATAAGATAAATAGAATTATTAATTTATTTTTTTGAAAGTGCGACGGGCTGATTATGTTACTTCGGTTTTGTTACTATACGTAAGGTAACATATAGTCGGACCGAAAAAGTAACAAAACCGACGTCAAAAAGCTAGTCTTACATGCTGTTGTTTCGATATTGATATTTTACTTGTTAACTACAAAATACGTTAAAATTACATTAGAGATTAGAATTATTTGTATGTTTATAATTGATTAATCATTATTTATTTGAGATATGTGTATATTTATAATTACAAAAATCTTTTTATTATTTACAGCTAAACTATTCTGCAACTTCTGGAGCAATCTGGGATAAAAAAATATATATAAAATAAATAATTGTGATATAAAAACAGTAAACATATATTATGTTGAATAATTTGTAAGTATTAATGAGTAAATAATGCCTGTATGTTTAATTCGTAGAAACATACAATTAGTTGCGCTTTAATATTATGCCATAGGTCCATGTAAACTAAACCTTACGATTTTGTTACTTTCGATTTTGCTACTGTCCCTCAAATATTTCTAAGGTTTTTATCGATTTTACGAAAAACTCTTCAACCTAAGAAAAAATATGGGCTCTGGATCCAAAGTTATTGATATTTAACGTTTTTTTAACAAGTTTCTGATGGGATCTGGAGCATTTCATGGTAATAGCATAAAAAATAATTGTCGATTTGGAACCCATGGTAACAAAACCGAGATAAAATTGATTGCATTTAATTTTAATATCATTATTTTCGACTTGATAATTCGCCAGTAATTAAAAGATATTTTTGCTATTCAGAAAAAAATATTAAATTGCTGGAATTCGGTGTTGTTTCATTTATATTCAATTTTAAGTTTAGTATCAAAACGGACACTTCCTACTTGCCTACCCCCAAATTTAAGCATTTTTCTCCTTTAATCTTAATGAACATGAAAAAAAACTATTTTTTTTACAAACTAGATACTATGATTATTTTAATTTCATCCAAAATAATATCCTAGAGCATCATTAAAATTTTGAATAAGAAATTCAAGTAGTGTGCCATTTTTTTGAAATTCCCCAAATATTAGCGTTCTACAGAAGTAACCTAACAAATATTCTAGCATATTTGCTTGTTTAGGTAGTTGAACTATGAATGGCTCGGTGGCTCTGCCAAACTTGTTATAAGAATATTATTAATCCCAAGCCTTGGGTTCTTTCAGTATATTACATACATAGCTCTTATAATAAAAAAGTGTCAAAACGAAATTGCTGATATGACTTAGGTATATGTATAAGCTTAGTAAATGGAATTTTATGAGGGAATATATAACTTTTCATTTGATACTACCATATTATGTCCGCGGTTTCAATTGCGCAAGCCAATGTTTTTCTCTGTCTTTAATAATTTGAGATAAGAATATAATATATTTTTTAAGCTGCGTGCTCTTATAGAAGAAAACACAGTAAACTATGTAAGTATTCAACTTTTCGAAATTACGTGTGCCGACTGAAAACATCTAGTATCAGAGTGTGTTTGTCGATCGGAATATTTAAAATTTAAACTTAATAATTAATTACCTTGTAAAAAAAAATTATATTTGAAATAAACATAACATATACAGATTTCGTTTGTATTATTACTGCTTATAGGTGTCCATAAAGCCGGCTTTGAACCCGTATACCATGAAAGCCGTAGCCGCAGGGAACACAGCCGTTTGGGGCTTTGATTACCCTATAAAGTAATAAGGTTTGTTATAATGAAAAGGTAAATAATGATACTTTTATATTTTGAAGTAATTAATTATTTTCCAAATAAGGGTAGGAATTAATGTGATGTTTTTAATGGATAATTAATATAAAGGGGAGGATATTGTTTGAAGTAAAGGCTTTTTTTTCTGTGCCTGTTTATGTCACAAAAAATATAGGATAATAAGTGTAAATGTAACAAAATATGAATATTTCTATTCCTACTTCCTACAAGCCTTTAGACCTATTTTCAAACTGGTGTAGGTGGGGCTAATCTTTCATATATCAACATAAAAATTTTACTTGTATTTTGTAGTTGTAATTAAAATACAATTTATTTCCAAAACTTTTTCTTTTAACTTAAGTTATTGAAAGCAGGAAACGTAATTTAAATGAATTACTTAAGCTTCTTGTGTTGAATTTAACCTGGTCAAATGTTTGTTAAAACTATGAACCATAGACCGACGTAAATATCTGAATTACGTTTATACATGCGTTATAACGTCATCAAGCCTGTTTATACGCGATGGTATAGGCAGAGGCCTATGAAATGCTCCAGCAAGATCGTTTCGTCGTTTACCATGATAACTTATAAAATAGTTTAACAATATTAATTGCATTTTTCAAGATTGTACAACATAACTAGGCCTAGAACCAAAAAAATAAGCCAAATAAGGCTCCAAATCTTACCGATTACTAAAAAAAACAGATAGTAATTCAACATTTTCCATAATACGAATCCAGAAGTGGAACGTAAGGCCTAAATACCGGTTCAAGGATGCGTAAAACTTGGAATTACTTGGCAAGTTTCAGAACGTTTGTAAGTACTTATCGATGTGTCTTATCTACTTTTTGATTACTTTTTACTGTCGTTTTCCCGAAAAAGAAATTAAGTTTTGAACTGGAAAATTGGATTTCACTTTTCTTGGTTCAGAGTGGAGAGGTCAGTTTGTAGTGATTTTTCTTTTTTAATTCGCGCCTGGTTTTTAAGAATAAGCATGGATTATTTATAATACGCTCATGTCACGTTTTTTTACTATTTCTTTATTAAACGAAAATAATAAATCGTCGCTTTTAGAAAAATCATAGTCATAAAACATGACCATTGAACATTTAGTAAGTATTTTATTCATCAGTTAATTAGTTAGTCCCATGTTATTGGGGTTAGCCATTAGCCAGGTCACATTTCCGACTATTTTTATAAAGGACACTTTGAACTCGAGAATCGAACCCAAGATCACATCAATCAGGTAATTGTATAAACAAAGGCAGCTCAGCACCTAATTTAGCAAAACAGAAAACGATTCTCCAAATGCAATAACTTTTAAGTGAAGATAAAACTTTGCCTACCCCCTAACCCTGCATAACCCCTTTCGGAAGAAGCGTCATGCTAAACTGTATCCCGGTGCAATTATTATATTTTATGAACTGATAACACTCGCAGTTCTGAAGGTCATAAATTAAAAATAACATCATTAAGTTAATTTAAACGTAGATTTTTAATTTAGATACAAATGCGACTGTGATAAGAACACGTAGTTTTAATTAAATATAATATTATGAAGCGAGATTTAATTGAATCTGTTATATTATATCAGCTATGACATTTTACTAGTATAGTAATACCTACTTATGAAACGTACAAAATGTGTATGTATTTATTATTCTCCTTTTAAGTAAAAATCCCTGTCCTATAGAATAAAAATTATTACAACACCTTTGGCATGACACATGATTATTTTAAGATACTTTATAAAAACTGCTATTTGCAAAACTTTATTACAAAAACACAATTAAAAAGCCAAGTATATTACACTATAATAGATGTATACCGAATAAAATTAGTCATAATAATAATATTCCTAATTTACGATAATCCTTAATTCACTAAACGGGCACCCACAACACCCCTATCTACGTTACCAGACCCCTACATCATTCTCACTAAAGATAAGAATAAAACAATCGTACAGCTTAACCATACTAAGCGAGGTTAAAATCCTACGTACGTACAAAGGCCTGCTACATACATATTCGGGTTCGCACGTTCGGTTCGGGGACATCTAACGAACAGAAAATCCGAATCGAAGCAATTTCTATACTTGTTCGGCTTGTGCCGATCGGGTAATTCATGCGGTTCAACAAAATCATTCGACCATAATAACTTCTTTTTAGGTTAGTAGTAGGTAGTGTTTCATTAGGTTTTGACTAATGGCGATCGGATACCTCTTTCATGATCGATTGTCATATTTCGGTTTTTATTTAAGCTCAGCAATGTCGAGCGGCATTTTTCCCGAACTTTCATCATTATATTCGATTTTACCGAAAAGCTAGTCAGATTCATTCCGAACCGAATGTGTGTGCAGCAAGCCTCATACGAAATTAGACAGAATTAATTCAAGCGTATCGTTGGTGTGTACTTTAACGTGGCCCTATTTGCATTTCAAGTGTTAATCCCGACGCGTGATAGCAAACAGTGGCGGCCGTGATTAAGAGCACAGCGAAAAATGTGGGCGAATTTACTCCGAGTTTTGTTTTGAACGTTGAAGTTTCTGAATTGTGGGATTGATCCGAAGGGAAATTAGAAGTTTGATATAGTGATTATTGTAAAGAGTCTAGTAGTAAGGGAGTAATTTTATTAAATTTTCGCAAACAAACAGTATTCCTTTTTTCCTTTAATATAAGTGTGATATTGATGATATGAGCTAAAGACTAATTAATGAAGATACTTTTTGTTTTTAATAGGGAGCGAATGGTTTACCACATAGGTATAGGGAACTCTGCTCATAATAGAAATCAATGATGCTTCTCTTTGTCGTGTATTTTATCAATTCTATTTTGGATCCGGAACTTATATCTAGCTTGTATTTGGGTCGGTAATTTGTATGTTTGTTTATCCGTGATATGAAATTAATTTTGAATAGAATTGTATCTCACTTAATTTCTAACAAAAAACAAAATTTACATTGCAAAAAGCAGAAAATAGAGCTTCACAGTGAACGTCTAGGGAAATACATCTGACAGAATTAAACGCTCTAACATAATAATATAATGGGCGAAGATTTGAATAGAAATCCTGACCGCAACAGACCGTTGTTGAAACGTTAGAGCATGTCTGTTGTGGTCTCGTAATATTCTCGACGTGGGAATGAAAGAAAGCTTTGGGTTGCTGCAAATATGAAAATTTCGTTGAAAATTTCGTTGGTTCGTTGTCAATGTGTTGTAGACAGGTCTTTGGATCTAAAACTTTTTTAAAAGTTACAATTTTCATTAGAAGTTGTCATCAGAAATTCTTTTTATAAAATCATAGTTCACCAAAGTAATAGTTTCTTTAACAGAACAAAGATTTTAGAACAGAAAAAAAGTTTTGAATCTTATTTTTAAACGTCTAATAAACGAGCCCGTCCATTAAAATATGATTTCTATACTATTGCTGAATTATGCACTAGCATTCTTGTTTATAAAATAGGCAAAACAAGTCAAGAGCTTTAATATTTCAGAGAAAGTTTTTTATAAATAAACAAGTCATTAGGTAACAAGTAACGACTAATCGTAGATAATACACGAACAAAATACAATTCGTTAAACATGCTTGTTGTAACGGTAATCAATGAGATTCGGTTTCACTAAGTAATTTCACCGTCACACTTATCTGTGGGAGGTAAGCAGAGATAATCCGTTGAACTTGGCTCAACACGATGTATTCGATTCGGAAGTGTATCGAATGGATGTAGCAATATTAGAATTTAGTGTTATAAGGATAAAATATATATTTTATCTAGTCGCTTTCGACAAATTTTGCTCAAAGAATTATTTGGCCGCTGTAAAAAATTTTGTTTGGTTTTTATATTTGACGACCCGGAAATGTTTCAGGATTGCTTAAGACCACAACGACGGTATGGAGGTTTGCGGAAGAAGCCTTTTCTCAGCAGTGGGGCACAGATGCAGGTTAAATAAGAAGCATCACAGTTATCGCTACGAATATCAAAATGATAAAAGTCATAAGCAATAAAGTTTTAACCAATTTATTAATATAATACCCGCACGCTAAAATTTGCTCAACACTAGCAGTTATAAATCAAAATTATTGTTTCAAATAATGCTCATTACACCGTACATTTAAGCAAAATATATTGACTCTAATTTAATATTCATACATCTTCTGCATTCGAACCATCACGAATGAAATATTCAAATTTCCCAGAAGCTACAGCCTGAAGCATCGAAGATATCGTGTTCCAATCAAAAGTGATTGTAATTGTAATTAAAGAATGATAGAAACGTCTTCTACGGGTAATTATTACATTTGCGATTGTATGATAACATCACTGGAATATCTCTGTAATTGAGCGTGATTGCTCCGAGCTTATTGTGCATTGCGGTTAGCGTGTAAGATATTTTACTATGTGATAAATTCATGCATGAATTACGTGCGATGTTGTTTTATTGGGATTGTAAGATTGGTACGGAAAGCGAAAAAAATAAGGAAGGTACCGTAAAACGGGGTGAATAGAAAAAAAATCAGGAAAGTTTTCAAGCCCAATGTTTGAGTACTCCTCGTTTAAGAATTTTGTTCAAATTTGAAATGATTACACGTCGATATTACTTCTCTGCGGTGTCATAATTGTTTAAATGTTTAAATTGATATTTATACCCAAAAATTGCTTCAAAGTCGACCGTCCTCGAATGCCTTAATGGTCCATACATTTTTTTTTAAAACTTTGGATTTAAAGTGGAATTTCTTTTCTAATGAGTTGTTTGGAGTGTTTATCTCTTTAGGTGTATATTTATCTATAAAGATACAATATTGTTAACTGAAAAAACGTTTTAAAACACAATTTTTCCATTCACCCCTTTGGTCGTTTCGATTCACCCCTATCGCTGGGTGAATAGAAATTGACCATTTTTTTAATGAAATATCGTAAAACTATGCATATTTTTGGACAAATATGGTTTTAACTCTTTCTTCATGGCGCCGGACATGATATAAAACAACCTGACAATAAAAATAACAAGTTATTCGCTACAAATTTTTAGGACAAAGTTGAAAATTGTTTCTATTCACCCCGTTTTACGGTAGATAATTATCTTGGATTTCTGATAGAAATTAGGAGGCAGCGGTAGTTACCTTTATCTAAACACATCTATACTAATCTATACTAATATTACAAAGCTGAAGAGTTTGTTTGTTTGAACGCGATAATCTCAAGAACTACTGGTTCTATTTGAAAAATTATTTCAGTGTTCGATAGCCCATTTATTGAGGAAGGCTATAGGCTATATATCATCACGCTACAACCAATAGGAGTAAAGAATAAAGAAAGATCCTAATATATGTATTTGCTGTCGACGCAATACTGTCGGTGAATCATGGTAAACGGCTGTTTTCAATAACCGCATAGAACAACTACAATCACTTCATCTAACGTGAAGTGGTCGTGTTATGTTTAATTTTTAAACCACTCATTTTCCCTAACAAAGCAAATTAATAAGTAAGTTTAACAAGATGAAAAGAAAAATTATAAAAAAAGATGTGCATAATAAACTCAACATGTCAACAATTTCACGAACAAGCATGTCAAACATAAATATATAATATTTAATACCCAACAATGGCAGTTCAAAGTCGATTCAATTACAGACAATCCTCCTTGAAAGTGCAATAACCTTTCATGCAGTAACTTAGTGAAAATATGAAAGCATGTCATGGCTAAACGCATGTCGAGTTGGAAGGACACGGCATGTTAGAAGATAGCCATAAACATGAATAGATAAATAGTTTATGATCCGTGTAGAGTATTACGAGTCACGTATAGTAACTTTGTATGAAAATATAATTATTAGAACGTGATACTTTATGTTGTACAGCGGTCATGGGACTGTTAAGTATAGCATAAAAGTCAATTCTAAAGTATTATGAGTAATGTTTCATGGTGTTATAACACGCTATATGTTTTTCTTGAAGTGTAGTTTGGATTACATTTTATATATTATACTATAGTCCATCAACTTAGTAAAGCACATTGCGTAGGAACTTAGATAATGTTTATTCCCGATTATAATCTATCTACCTATCGTATGGTTAGTGGTCAACCTAGTGTCAAAGTTGTTCAAGCCGCCTGAAAGGCCTTTGACAAGGCTTAACGACAATCATCTTAATCGACAACAACCGGGACCGACTTTTTACGTGCCCTCCGAAGCACGGAGACGTTACGTTCAAATACCACTATGCGGTCACCCATCTATAGAATGACCGGATCGTTTACTGACCGGTGAGCGCAACTAGCTATGAGCCCCTCGATCATAATAAAATAAACTGCGTCTAGAACAGCAACAAAAAGCTTTGCTGTCCCCTGATGTACTGTCAAAGAAATGACCAAGCGATTACCGGTGGTCAATAAGGCTGAAAATATGTTAGGAAAACCGCAATAATCCTTATCCTCCTATCCTCCATAGGTTTTAAGTAAGAAAGTAACAGGAAGACATTTATTAACATTCAAAAATATAGCATATTCGTTCATTATTGTATTTCAGTACGGAAATGTATCGTGTTCATGCATAAACCGTGCGATATAGAATAATGCGCATCTTCGTGGAATTATGTTACGTATCCTGACCTATATGTTATTTGTATTCCTGGTATCGTAAATATGAGATGCAGATTACCATGCAGAGTTAGTATTGATTGTTTATAGTCGATCAGAATTCGCTACAGAGTTAATTTCAATATACGCCTACGGTTACGGTACTACCACCTACTGCGAATAGAAGTACAGCACTTGTTTATATTTCTGTTAAAATGAGATACCTTAAAATATCAGTTTAGTAAAATTTGTTCTAGTCCAAGCGTAGAATATTGAATTGTTCTTTGACACTGCACTGCAAATTAAAATGTACTCAGAAATAGTTCGAAGAAACTTAGAATATTTTCAATTTCATTTCCACTAGCTTTTCACACAAGACGTGTTATAACGATTTTCCTTACACACATTTTATACGAAATCATTTCACGGCTGTCCGAAGTCCGCAGACAAAAGTTGTAATAGTCATAATTTCACAAAACTGTTATCACACTTGCCACACAAATTCCAACCTTATGCTTATCGAAATAATGAATTCGAAAATCGCAGGATTTCAATCGGAAATCCACAAATAAGTTGTCACGTTAAGCCATTGCAATATGGGTTTTATTGCGAAAGTGATAAGGTTTAATTATGTAGGGAGTTTAAAACAATAAGTTTGGGAAATCTCGCATCGGGCTTACCTCAAACCGCAGACACCTGCTCGACGCTTAACACCTTTAGTTATATGAGAATCTGTTGTTATACGGGATTTTGAATCCTTTTAATACTATAATTTGAAGGTTTTGTTAGATATATTAACCACGACACTAATATGTGGCACCAGAAACCTTGACGTTTCGTCCTGGAATTTGGGCTCGACCTGGAATTTAGGGATATTTCTTCCAAGAATCGTTGTTATATGGCCGCTATGATTTAACTTCAAATTTTAAGCCACTACATTAAAGTATATAGGACTGCAGAAATATATTAAATTGCTTAGTAAAAGATGTGTCATTCACTACGCTGCACTCGGCCACAAGCAGATTGCTTGATTAGTTCCTAAAGATTACAATAGAAGGCGTTAGTCTCTACTATACATACCTTTCATTCCATTTATGACATTCAATGTTAGATATTCGACACATTTTGTTAGTATTTGTTTACAATACTACTTACTTTACATGTTCTCCTCATACTAAAGATTTATTTTTGAAAGAAACGGCACTAAAATCCGAATAGTTGAAACAGAACATTGAAAACAGTCGGTTGAAGCATTATCTAGTAAGTTTGAAACTTCGCTTGGTTAATTCGTTGGACGGGTCATATTTTGCATAACTTTAGCTGGGAACTTTTCAGTGCGGGACCACAGGTAAGCGCGAATAAGCGTTGTTAAGCGCACATGAGCGTATGAGGTGTTAGCAGATATTACCGCTTCAACCGATGTTGTTTGTTGAATACTCGTAGCTTTAAAGTAAAATAAAGTTGGAATGACGAATGGAGTTTTGTTTGAGACGTGTTGGATTATACATTTACCGTGGAAAATATATTTATTTAGATTATGGTTTCTTCCGGTGTTTGAAACCGTAAAGTATTATGGCAATAGACTGTATGTTTTATTGTCCGTCGATAAGTACAAATAATCTTGGTTAAAAACCTTAAAGACAAAATCCGATTTAAAAAAAAAAGCATGAATTTTTGTGACTCTTGGTCACACCAGGGAACGGACTAGTGGTCAAACCAGCTGGTTACAATTGGAATTATTGTCGTATACAACGAATAAATCTCTAGATTTTATTAAGCTGTAAAAAAAAACTGTAACAAAAAAGTTTCTAAAGTATAAACTAAAGGCATTTTCCATGTAAAATTGTTGACATCAATTCAATCACTACTCGCAAAGTAGTTCGTTCCCTACTATCCATAACACAGTCAAACAAAAAAACAAAGGTGTAGCAGCTAAGTGAGTGGGGGCACAAATATTTAGTTTCCGATAGTAATAAATTGTGTGAAGTAATACCTGTCGAGGCAATACATAAGGAGCGGGGCGTGTCGATGGTTCTCCATAGATTTATGTCAAATTACCTATCCCATGGCACCGCCATAGCCCATTGACCTCGTTTATAGGAAGTGGTGTAAGTTGTGAAAGACATGGTAAAGAATTTTGAAGGATATAAGCTAATCGTTTTTAAATTAGCTGTGACAGATTATAGTGATACAAGGTATATAAAGAAAGAATGTGATTCTGTGACTTCTCATGAAATATATTCGTGTTATAAATGGGTTATTTGAGTTTCTATTTAGTGGATAATTAATCAAATTATATTTTAAGATAAAATAAAAACAAACTTGTCGGCGATTAGTTTAAAATACTTCTTGTGGCGGGTAGTGTAAATAAATTTCAACTGGTGGTAGATAAACTCCTGTTCTTTTAGAGCTTCATTATTAATTAGGGAAAATATGGCAATCTCAATGTTGTTGGAGTTCAACAGAAATTGAATAAAAAGAACGACCACACAAACATTATGAACTTCTTGAAAGAGATAGGAGATTTTATAAACAATTAAAAAACAAATGCAAATGATAATTTTGGCAATTACAACACACAGAACGGCTGATAAACATCTGACAGTATGGTGATAAATGAAATCGTAAAATGTATTTTTTTCTCATATTTTTGAAGAACACTTCATTAATAAAACAATTAGAGATAGTCATTTACTGAGATAAAGTATGAAAGTGAATACATGCTGTTTGGTGAACGTTTAGTATTGTTTAGTTGTTCAAAATTTTTTGCAAAAAAACGAAGATAACCATTATATGTGACAATTGAGGATTTTGTTTCGTTTTATAAATTAGACTATCACTCGAAAAATTTTACATGCCTGTTGCTAGTCTCATATATTATATTTAAATGCCACACATTATACGGAAAACCACGTCCAATTCTCAAAAGGGTAGGCCAAAGATCAAAAAACCCAAATCCTACATTTTCTGCAAGCTTCTTTTGCATTCACATTTAATGTTGTACATCAAGTAATTATGCACGACATTATGCACAGTACAAGTACATTCAACACCCGCTACTCGCTTTCAATTTAAACTTTATCAAACATGTCGATGCTACTTTTTTCATTTATTGCCGTGAAGGGCGATGATTTATGTAATACCTACGCCCTAGGTTTTATTACGAAAATTCAAGGGTATTCCTCAAAAGGATCTCGTAAACTTTCTTTTATTATAATCATTTCCTCCACCGGCGCGTTTCTTTATAATAAAATCGCGGAGAAATGAAGTGTTCATCTCGATTCTCGAGGATGTTTTTCCCTCAGAATTGCATTCTTCAAAGTTCGTGTTACTTATTAGATTGTATAACACTGGCTTGGAAATTTAGTTTTACGTACATTTGGTAGAAGAAAACGTCACTTGTTGTTTGTGCAACACAAAAATGTGTGGCTTTTGTTTTTTGCTGCGAAAAATTTTTTTGTACTGAACGTAATGTTTTTTTTGAGCAATATTGACTGTAACGTATTAACTCCATTACTCATCTTAAGTTAAAATTTTGCATGAGGAAGGTGTTTTTTTTTGCCAGAAAATCTACTATGCCATTTTGTGAGTTGGCAACACCGGTATACCGTAATAGACAATTTTAAAACAGACTAACGAATCCGTTTTGTACAAAATTAAATAGGTTTTTTAACGCGATGGTAAAAGAAAAGGACACGATAATAACACAATAACATAAAAATTAAGTGCCTGCAAGATACAACTGCCCAAATACAAAAACAGTCAAGAGTGAGCCGGACTTTGGCTTGGTGGTTCTATTTTTCCTATTATATCGTTTATGAATAATAAACACGATCCTTAAGTAGGTAAGTCAATCAAAACTGATAATTACTATTATATTAGTTTTGTTTTATAACTGCAGGTCAGTGGTCTTTCCTATTCCGTTTTATATACGGCATAAATTATTTGCTATAAAAAGGTTATCATCCATTTGGTGAAATAGTTGTGTGAAATAAAATTCTGTAAGCTAAATATACATTTATTTAACCCATTACTGTCCCATGCAGGACTAGGGTCTCCTTCTAAGCGAGAGAGGGGTTAGGCCTTAAGTCCACTACAGTTACATATTATGTATATAAAATCACGCCTTCTTCTCATAGGAGTAAGGCAAGAGAAAACAGAATTCTGTAAGCTGAACAATATTGGGACAATACTTAAAGATTCTTCTTGCCTTACTGTCGGACCCTAAAAACACAAACAGCTAAATAAAAGTGTTCACACATTTGCATACCTATAACACCATGGCCCATTATTTCTGTAATATTAAAGCCACCATAAAAGAAAGAAACAGACGTCCAATATTCCACAGCACGGAAATGTTCCCCTTCATTCGAAATAAAACAACGCCTGAAGGTAAGAAGAAGCAATTTGCTATAAATCTAACGCGGATGGGAATCGTTTTAGGCGTTTTGAAGCTGTGTAGCGCGATTCTTTACAATCGGTACTGTCGAGTATCGAGAGTTTAACATTAAAAATGTACTTTAAAATAGTTCCTAAGACGACCGCTAGGGGCGTTAATCATATTTTTGTACAGCATTTCTCTATAGTTAGCCGTTTGTTGTTACTCTATAGTAGAAGAGAATCAAACTACTGTAGCGTGATTTTCTACAGCTGTTAAGATCGAGTATCAAGAGTTTGACATTTAGAATGTACTGTAATAATAGTTTAAATGGCGACCGCTAGAGGAATTGATCAGATTTTCATACAAAATTTCTCGAAGGGTAGCCGGTTGTCGATAGTCGACAGTGGTAGAGATCGCGCTACTGTTCTCTCAGAATGTTGAGGTCTCTGTCTCGTATTTGGAAGCATATCTTAGGTCAACATCTTAAATAGGTCTTGATATAAGGCTTTTTGTTAGTATATTCTTGGAATACGTTGAAATTTAGGATATCTTTCTTATAAAATGGTATGGAATTTGAATGAACTCATGATAATTTAATAAATAATATAAGCAAGACATAGTAATTCATTTTGGTTACTACAGTACAAGTTCTGCTAGTTTGTAAATAAATGACCGTATGTACTTTTGTTGTTACTTTATTTAATTCCGAAAAAATAAGTTTGATTTACATTACACGTTGAAATAATTAAGCCTACAATTTGGCAAGCGACAAGTAAACTCTTGGAACATCTGTTCGTTTGGTGACCGAAACCACAGTGACCCGCGACCCGCCCATATATTACAGTACAATAACACTCTATGTTTTATATAATAAATCTTAATAAAATATGAGTTACGTTGGACAGTCTATAGCTTTAGTCAGCTGCAGTGTTTATTTACTTAATGTGCCTGTGGTTTTAACGTTTACCCATGTATAGCAATAGTAAATGGCGTTTTGATTGCATTCAGTACGTATAGGCGTTTGCTACAAATATTCTAATTAAATTTAATTAGGGAATAATTTTAATCTTTTTGACAGATATGGCACCGATTAACTCACAAAAATGTTATTGTGATTTAAGTAATTTACTGATTGATTTGGTTTTCATCGTCAACAATTAACGCTTTCGGTCAGTCGCAACGTCGAATATAATGTATTGTATACGCATAGCTTTTTTTAGTTACCGAGATTTGATGTTAAGAATTTCTTAGTGATTAGTAGCTAAGTATTGGCTAGAAGGACTTTATAATCATGCCAACAATTCGCTTCTGTTGTTCTTCTGTATTTTCATTGATTCCTAAATAACTCATTTGTACATATGTATACTGTCCAACAGTCTATATATCAGAACAGTATATTGCTAAAACAATTCATCGTAATACCTAGTTGCTCGACTTAAGCCGATTCCACATCTTGCAGAGAACAATACTCTATCTTCTGTGCAAGCAATATATTCCTTGTCTAGAACTTTAAGTATCTACTACTGTCTTTAGTAAGTAGTTGGTATAGTACTGATTGTTTTGAACAATTATGCAGTGCCGAGAAACTGAACGATATACGTATCTCTACATATGAGAGTGATTTTCTGAAGTGGCATGAGTTGCAATGCATTGTTATTGTATGTATATGTTACTGTAAAAGCCCGAACTGTGGTAAATCCTAAGATTTTTCGGTAAAACCGGAATCCTCAATTGGATGTAGAAGTCGATATTATTTCAATTCTAAATGTGTCTGTCTTATACACTGCGGAGACTAAATCAGAAATTATTTTTAACTGTCCCTGTGGTTTGAGCCATAGCTTTTATGATATGCCACCCCAAGTAGTTTAATTCTCAGGATATCGACTTTGAATATAGTGTTATGACAAATTGAAGAAGTAATCTGTTAATCAATTCACTTTATGCTGAACCTAACCTAACTCTATTCTAATTTTACTTCCTACTTTGTAGAAAAATATAGAAAAACCGAATAAGCAACCGTACTCCATTACAGTTTCGCAAACCTTTGTTTTTGGGACATATTTAGTAAGAGTGATAACATCTTTTTGTGTCATAAATATTACGAGGTGTAACGGAACGTGCTTTTTTCCATATGGGTTCTGTGTTGTAGTACATTTTTGGGATTACCTTGAGTTCTCGACTGTAGTTAGGAATTAAACTGAGATAGTCTATTTGGTGCAGAATATTGAAACGTATACCTAGAGTTTTATATTGGTGTTATGTATTGGTGGTATTATAAAATGGTGGAAATAAACTCAAAGCAGTTTTGGCTTTTGGATTCGACGTCTAAACCTTTAAGTTTCTTTCTTTAAGTTTATTTTCTACCTTACAGTATACTTGTTATGACAGTATCAACTAAGCACATTTATTGTAAGTTATCATGGTCATTATTTTTAACAAAATTACTAGTCTCTTACCTTATTAGTATGCACGGTTTTTGCGTTCATTTTCCGGTAGTTTATCTATTCAATAGCGTTTTTTATATGAGTTTAAAGGTTATTGAATAGATAAACTACCGCTTAATGTACCTCAGAAACCGGGGGTAAGATTTAGCTTGTTGAATGATTATGATACCGATGTTCAACAAGCTAATTATTAGCGAAAATTCCTTAAAACTGTAAAAATATGGATACTACTTACAATTAAAACTCCAATAAATCTTACTCCAAACATTAAACAAAGCGTCCCAATAAACAACTACATGATTTCAAGTTAACTACCGTCGATCTATAAACATAGTAGTGGCTATCCATTAGTTAAGGTAATGGAGCTCGGCTGTTTGTGAATGTGGTCGGTGCAGATGAACGCGGTTACGCGCGTCAACCCGTGCTGTGACGTCGCGGGTCCCTTCAAGGGATATAGACTGAACTTGTTTCACATTATAACTTACTTGTTTATATAATAATATACAACTTTGTAAAACATACCGTTTTGCTAAATTTTAGGTCATTCGTCTTTTTGTCACTATAGAGAGTACTTATTGTAATAAATATTATTAAAATACGTAAATTAAATACTTTTGATTGCTACTTGAATTTGGGTGACTTTTTATTAGTTAGTATCTTTACAATAGCGTAATTAATTTCAATCGGCACTTGGGATTATAGAGAGATTGACATTTAAAATGTACTAATTTACGAATGAATCTATTAATTCGTTTAGCTACGACACTCGTCGGCTAGCCGGTTGTCTATAGCGATAGGAAATCACACTCCAGGGTTAATTGTTGTTGGTGGGATAAAGTAAGTAAGTAGCAAACTTTTAGCATTGTGCTACTTTTCGACAACGTTTCTTAAAATTAATAAGTAATTTAATGCAAAATAGTAAGTTTTACGAACATAATATGCTATAACATTTTCAGGAGGCAAATGCTTCCCACTATTACTCTGTTATTTTTGTCGTACTTACATGCAATTTATGGCAGCAAAGGCTGCAACATAGAGACCGCGTTGCTTAAACCAACTTAAACCGAACACAAAAGGGTTTATACGCAGCATTTCACCGCCATAGTCCCATGTTTTAAGCAGAGTTTATGGCTTAATGCGACAATCAACCCAAAAAGCTGCAATGTGTAAGCCTTGGTCGTTGTGTGGAACTTTATTTTTTCTTTTGCACTTCGGGTTAAAATGTCGGAAGGAATGCAATGTTTTTGGTTGACCTTATTTTAGAAGACAATAGAAAGAGGAGAACTGTAGTGTAATTCTTTCAAAGTAGTTTTAACCTGTATTCTTCGGTAAGACCAGGCTCAGAAGAATAATGTATAATTAATAAAACTCAAATAATTTCGACGTGACAGTTCGTGTAATAAAAAAAATGTGCATTTTAAACTTTAAATGAGAATCCACGATATAAAACACTGAAGTGTCCAAGATCGTCCGATAGAAAATAAAGCTCATCAAAAGACGGCGATTTCAAAGGGACCAATCACACTAGCTATCAAGCAACCCTTTCATCAACCATCGGGGTCCAGACACCCTAAACAATACTGTATCCCATAATACATTATCCTGACGCCTTTCAACGAAAATTTCTCTGTCACCCCAACGTTGCTTGCGGTTGAAAGCACACATTATCGATAACATCATGTCACGTCACTTTATTCACCAATGGACTTTCTTAGACACGACCAAATCGAAAAGTTACATTTCCATTGCTGCGCTAGTATAAGAAAGCTAGCGATCTTATCCAACATATTAAGCAATGGTTTTGCATTCAAGCGATTGAGTCAGGTTTCAAAAGTGTTTAGTGTTACGACCTGGTGTTAGAGAAATAGATAGGGAAGCTTAGGGTGCATATTTGATCATTTTTGTTGATAGGTATAAAGGCATCCGTATTGAGGTGTTACTGTGAAGGAATTCGAAGCGCCTCGATTTTCCGTGTCGGAAATGTACAGAGGGCGTTATTTCTGATACATTGAACAATTTTGCTGCTATTGTAGGGGCACTGTGAAGAAATTTTGAGTATTATTTGGGGAATACAATTGTTATGTATATGCAATAGAAAACTATTGATGCGATTTTCGTTGGGGGTGATTTTTTATGGAGGGATTCGATGGATAGTTTTGATGCTGTTTACAAGAATATTGATCTGTAAACTTGTTTGGAGCTTTATTTTTGTGACCTGTACAAATTATTACATGCATCGTTTGATTGTATATGCAAGTCAAGATATCGTTTAGTAAAGTGGGTCTACTGTGTTATCAACGTAAAAACGTATAGACTAGAATGATTATGTGACCTCACTAATTATTCTAGTTGCTAAGGTTAATGTTTGGCGAGTTTTTGTTTTCATAAGACAAAAATATGCTTACGTACATGACTTTTTATTTCAATCAATTGACTTTGTATTTGGCGTTCATGTATTAAATCTCAGGTACTTAATTGTTTGTAAAAATAGAGTTAAGTTTATATGAGTGTATACAGACATCCAATACTTGTTTTACCAATAATCAAAGTAACCGAACAAAACTACGAGACCAGTTGCACAATACCATTCATAATCCCTTAACAAATGGTCGCAGTTTCATCCCATTTCTTACAATAATGGTCGTAATAAACAAGGGTATTTGTTTTAATGACCTCCCGATTATCGGCCAAGGCGGTGATTACTCCCGGTCCGCCGAATTTATCGGGCCCAATTGAACGCTATTTATGTGTCTTTAATTACGTGGGCCTGAGGAATTGCTACTCTAAGGTCTGCTAAAGATGTAGGCATTGTGAGAGAATGTATGGCTAGATTTTCAGGCAAAAATATTTTTTTATCTGCTCCTCGTTTTGTGGTTCTAAGGAATGGCTGCCTTCTGGTCAGCCAAGCGTAATGTTGAGATAGATATCTTTCGTAAAAATACTTTTAATGTCATATTTATTTGCAAAGGGAAAATTACACAATGCAGTTAGCCTTGAAATTTACTGATTTCTGCGAGAGTGATTTCGCTACATATGTATCTCTAAAGATGATTAACATACATACACTATAAACAGGCCCGGAGTCCGAAATAGCATTGATTCACTTTGTGTGATGTGAGAGAAAGAAAGTGAAGTTCTATGATGCCTATTCATGAATTACATTTCTCCATCTATTTAATGACCTGTATCACAGTTCCCTACAAATGGGAGAATCAAATACACAGGTCAATTTATTCATTATTGCTTGGGTCCACAGGTGGTGGGGTCAGTATCTAACAATTACTTAGAAACCGTATTAGTTAGTGACCGCGACGGTCAAGGAACTAGTGACGAGAAAACGGGATCCTTTTACTGGTGCCACTTAAGGGTTGCGTGGGAAAAGATCGTAAGCAAGTGTAGGGCTTCATTGCGAGCGGGTAAGTCAGAAAAGTTAATTTTATTTTCTGGAGATGAGTGTCGATATAAGTACTCTTACTTCTGGTTATTCTAGTAAGTTTTCATATTTTAAATGAAACATTGTTGAATTGTATGTTTAGTGGAACGTTACAATTCCGCAGAGAAAAATCAAAACGCGCAATTCTGCGTGCACACTTTAGATCTGGCGTGGATCTTATTATGTTAAAAAAACAGAATATAACTAGCTATGTCTTTATGAGTAATTATAATAACGTGCATATACATAAATATCACAATTGAAATCTATATTTTCGCTCAACTTCAAATTGCCTAAAGCTTTAACATTTATTAGTCAGTAGCATGACTTAAAACTACGCTAGTTTACGAACTTTTGTTCTTCTTCTTATCTTTGTTATAACCTCAATAAAAAATCAGACCCATAAACCACAAAAGCAGCCCAACAGTTAGCAATATAACCTCACCTTAGGGTAAAGGCGACAACAGAGAAAACCCAAGTAATTTACAGCGCAGTAGTGGTAGCGCCCAGCTCCCAGCGCCTAAGGAAACGGTTTATTATCGCCGGGAGAGCAGACGATACCGCTTCATCAGACGCTTTATGTACAACTCTTTTATTTATTGAAATGCTTATTGCACTGTTGTTTATGAGTACCAGTTTTATGATATTATAACGTTGTGGCTTGTTTTAATTTTAGTGGTGTTTTTGTTTGGGAATAAATTTGGATGTTTAATATTAGTTTATGTAAAAGTTCAATTCAGGTTTGTTTGATGAAGCTATACTAAAGGCGTGTGAAATACTTAGAATTGTGGATTTTGTTGCTTTATAGTTTAACTTACAAACATACATAAAATCACGCTTTTTTACAAGAGAAGTAGACAGAGATCAAATAACGCCATTTGCTACAATCCTTGCAAACTTTAAGCCTCATTTATATCCACACAAGTTTTTCTTGACCTGACTTTCAAGTCATCATTATGCTTCTAATGTTAAACCGATGTTTTACCAATCTGATCGTCAATGTGATTCGGGAGTAGAAGTACGAGACGAGTAATTATAATTGCTGCTCTGTCAGTGTTTTGTATGACGTAAATGGATTGGACACATACGCATCGAAATATTTGATACATTTTCGCCATAAACCTGATATTATGAACACAATAATATATTATGTTGCATTGTTGATTAGTGTAGTTTGTTGACCCCGTTATCTTTAAACTTAAATGCAAATATTATTTAATCTGCTTGCTCTGAAGGGCAGTTTTAATTGGAGTTACCTTGCAAGATGTGATATGTAAATAAATAAATGTTACTGTTATCTATAATATAAATCTTGTTGTGAGTTTGTTTGTATAAAACTTGACATAGTTAAGTGTGGAATGCGTGAGATTAATATGATAAAATCATTCGTTTGTCTATCAAACAATTATCAGATAAAGATATAAATTATAGGAAAAGTGAAATACGAACAAATGTGATACCAGCCAAGATGAAATGTAATGTCAATGAGATTTATGCAGCAATAAAAAAATCTTAGATCAATTCATACGCCTTACTAATAATATTAATGATAAACTTTGAATGCCTGTATCGATCTTTTATGGTTAAACAACAGAACCGAAATATTTTTTCTATCCAAGTTATACGTGAGCGGAGCCGCGTGGGTTTACTTGCATTTGATTAGTTTATAAAACAATACATTATGACCAAATATTTTGTTAACATTTCAGTATCAAAGTTTTCGGTAGCATAATATTTATACACTTTCTTTCATCTTTCACTAGTAGTCAGTGAGCCTTCACCTGTTTCAGACCTAATTTTCAAACAACTCGTTTAAGATGAGTAAGGAACTTCATCATTTCAACGTTCATGGACTGACGGAGTCTATTAGATATATTCTGCATTATACTAAACAGAAATACGAGGATATCAAACATGACGATGTAGACTGGCCTGATCAGGACGTAAAAGAATGTAAGTAAGTGAATGGGAATTTTTAATATAATAGCAAATATTGTGAATTTAGAAATTTTTAGTGTTTAAGTGGACTGAGCAGTACTGTAAATGACTGCTGGTCGTGAAGTTTCATGGGTATATCTATTTTTTTTAAGGTCACCATATCTTGCACGGGACTAACTTGAAAAGATTCTATAGTTTTTGTTAAATTATTTTAAACTAGTTGACCCGTGCGGCTCCGCTCGCGTGAATTTCGTACTGTTGCTTATTCGTTTGAGCACGCGAATTGCGAAGCAATCGATACACCTACACATAAAAATGCTAACAACTCTTTTGTCATCTAATGGTTATTTACGAAAGTAACCCGAAGGGCACACAATGTGACACAGGCCCAGGCAGGCCTGATTTCCTGTGGTTATCTTCTTTTCCGCTCTCGTCTGTATCCGTAGCAGTTTACAGTGTAAAATATAATACCTTATTATAGACTGACCATTGCTTACCGTTGTTTATTTTTTAAAACTAACCACATAGTCAGTTTCATAGCTCTCTATCCAATTTATTTCCTTAATGCAACCAATTCATTTAGTTATGTGATTCAAACAACAACGCCATCTGTCAGTTGCGGCGAACAACGACAACAGACGAAATTACTCGGTTTGCCATCTAGGATATTCCGATCGCACCGGACCCACGTAAACCAACATTTTTGTGTAATATATCACACAACATTTATGTTTAAAAATCTTATAAATGTATAGCATGTTTCAAAGGTATTTTTTTTACAATAAAGCCATCAAAATAAATTAATTAGAAAAAACATGCTTTGTTGCGGTTTATAACGCCATCTATTGGTTGGTGCGAACAACAGGTATCGATACGGCAGGCGCCGCGTTAACTATGGCGAATGTTGTGAAATGGATTGTAACGCCATCTATGGTCTCTATACGGAAACGCAGGTTCAAACGATTTCTACGTATTTTTTTCAATTTTCTAAAAATCTTTGAAATTTTATGCTATAAAAAGTATCCTAGAAATTGCTCCACTACTTATTCTATGCATATACCAAATTTCAGTGCATTCTATCCGGTAGTTTTTACGTGATAGCGACACATACAGACGGAGGACAGACAGACAGACAGACAGACAGACAGACAGACAGACAGACAGACAGACAGACAGACAGACAGACAGACAGACAGACAGACAGACAGAAAAGAAAATTATAAATTGCAGATTCGGTATCAGTATCCGTTACTAAACATCCCCTATTGGTTTTTTTTTAAATATATTCAATGTACAGAATTGACCTCTCTGCAGATTTATTATAAGTATAGATACTGGCCTTTACTTTGGTCAAAGAATTAGCATTGCCATCCAACGTGGCAATGCTGCCAGCATTCTGGGTACGTTACCAGTCGACGATGGTGAGGAGAAATTCTACGACGCGTGACGCACTCCTTTTGTATCCATATTTTATATTGTAAATATATTGTATAATTGTAAATATTTTGTTTTTTTAAATTATTTCTAGTTTAGATTAGTTTTTAAAAGTTATTTATAGTTAAGTTTTATTGTAATAAATTTCTGGACATAATTATTAGACAATCTGAAAGTTACGAATTATTTTATATATAAGATTCTATAACTTTAGTTAATTATGTTATTAACGAATGTTAAGTTTAATGGCATGTAAAGAGTTTTTTTTAAAAACACTTTTATTTGTTTTTTCTTTATAAGTTCTCAAATGTTTATTCTTTACTTTTATCTGTTATTGTCTGTTGTCTGTTACTAACAGCTACTGAGATTGGTCATGTTCCACTGTATAAAGAGGGTGATCGTTCTCTCCACCACTGGCTGGCTGTTGCCAAGTATGTCGCAAGGGATACCGACCTGATTCCCAAAGACCCTTGGAAGCAAGCATTCTTGGAGAGCATTGTGTACAGCATCTATGATCTATGGAAAAGTAAGTATTTATATATTTGTAGTAAATATCATTTTATGTTCGCTTTGACACTCTAGCATAGTTATTGATTGTAATATCTAAAGCGCTGACAAATGAGTTTTTTTCACACGACTCACAGATAAGTGTTAGATAGGCTAACCATAGGTTAATAAGGTAAATGAACATTGCAACTCTAGTTATCTTTTTGATAAGCTAACTATACGTCAAGTGTTCGTACCAACCATAAATCATCATAAGATCGATAGCCCGCGAAGATGACGTCATGGATTCGTTGACTGCAGTGTATTAATAAAGAGTTTTATGATTTCAGAGATAGAAGAATACATAAAAGAAAAGGACTTAGATAAGAAGCATGCGTTAAAGGAGAAACTATTGGAAGAAACAATAGACTTATTCTTTGTCAGGTTTGAAAAGTATCTGAAAGAAAATGGTGGATTCTTTTCTGGAAAGGTAAGATATTGTACTGGTTGGGACAGTTCAATATTTTTAACTCCTATATTTGCTATTAATAGAACTTTCTTTTAATTATCGAAGTATCAGAATATATTATAAATGCATTTCACCTATAAGTATTTGTATCAAGAGAAGTAGATAATGAAGGTATAATAATATTATTATCTTTACTTGAAGTTGACCTCATAAAACATGACCTGAGATATAAATATAAATACAAATAAAGCATGTTTAAAAATTTTACTCCAGATTTACATCATGCATCTTTGTTGATGAAGACAGGTCCCACAATCTCTATATTCCTATAAGTTTATATATTTTTTACATTCCTTTCCATCAAAGCGTCACCTACATAAAATATAATACGTATATCGTATCTAATATCATCATAAAATTTATATACCTAATAGAAAGATTGTTAAAACTAATTGGCGTTTAAAAAGAGCGGCCTGGAGTTTCTTGCCAGCTCTTCTCATTGGCCCTACCTTCCGAACTGGCGGTAAATTCACTCTCTGTATCATTGACTATCATAAGTGTCAGCATTTGACCTATATGGATAAATGATTTGATTTTGATTTTGATTTTAATCATAACAATTTTTACAGCTTTCTTGGGTCGAATTCATTCTTTGTGGTTTAGTAGAAACGAGTGACATATTCTTGGGCATACAAATAGAGAAGGAATATCCCTTGGTAGCAGCCGTTGTGAAAAAAATCAGGAACTTGCCGGGAGTAAAGGAGCACATTGCAACCAGAGGACCTTTGGAGGCTGTTTATAAAAGATTAGAGTCGTACAAAAATAATTTATGACTATCATGCACGTTATTATAAATACGCATTACTCTAAAGTTTACTTTTTTGGAATTGTTAAAATGAAATTAAACGTATTTGAATTTTTTCGGAGGTGCTAAAAGTTACTGTTATGACAATCATTACCCAATCTGAAAGTTGTCATGATAATGACAGAAATTGTATATTCTGTTACAAATACGTCTAAAATTCTGGTAGGATAACTTTTATAGTTTACAGATTCAAATAAATTGAAAAATATTTTTGGCATTATTTTTGTCAATTAAATTATTTCTTTCGCTGCTTTTCACGTCAACCTTTCCCTTTCTCCTTCAAAGAAAATGTATTCAAAAAGTCACTCAATAAGAACGATTGTTGAAGAACTATGACCCACTTAAACCCGAGACCCCAAGTCTAGAAAGATGTCGTTGTCAATTATCACGAGCTGAAAGTTTGTTACCAACAAACATTAGAACTCTTTGTTCAAGCGACAAGCGCTCAAGACTCCAAAATTAGTTTTGTTCTAATTACTTTTCCAAAGTTTACTTTAAGTACCCGTTTGCTTTTCGATTCATAAAGGTTTTCCGAAATTGGTGTTACGGTTGGAGAGTAAGGAGATTTGCTGTTAGTATGTTTATATTTTTTCGTATTTCCAACCTTTCTAATTCTTGGTTAGATCCTGGTTTAGTGTGGCCTTTCAAATACAAAGTATGTTTTGCATATTATATCTGATTTCAATATTAGATACAGCCAAGTTCGTACAAAGAAATTGGTTAGTTATTAGGGAAATTATTTTATTGCACATTTGGAATTTTTTAATGAGTAAACCATTAGAAAATAATGAATATTCATTTGAGCTAGATCGTTAAGTTATCGATTTCAATAATACAAAACTCTGATTCACATATCTTGTACCGCTTCCATACGACAAAACCTTGAAACAGACTGTTTAAAACTACTAACATTATGGATGACACTAACACGAACAAAGAACAAAGAAAAGTCACGGTCGCCTTTAAAGTAGCAGTTCTGATATTTCGCTGACACAACACGATGAGATCCTGACCTTGATGGATACATTGTTTAACCGAGCTGTATTGGCAGCCTGCCATCATCAAGTATTTAATTTTTATAGAGCTTGCAGAATGGAGACATTAAAGGAAATGTCATCTTTTGTTTGATAGCTTTGCCAAGTTGCATAATAGGTCAAATAAATTAAAAAATTTAAACAATATTTTTAAATTCATATCCACAGCATTATTGATTTTATACTTATATTCCGTCAGAAATTATTTTTACACCCAATAGCAGTCAGGTCATCAGGGTCAATCAGGGATCAGCAGTCATATACATACATAACCTCATAACCGCCAGAAACTTAATTATAATTAATAGTTTTTATATAACTACTGCATGAGCAATAAGCATGTCTTTAGTATCAGAAAAGTTACTACAAATAAAAAGTATATTCAGAAAAATATCATAAATATCTATCTCGATAAATAAGATTCCCCTCCTTCAATACGAATGTGTGAACACTATCAAGCAAGAATCTCTTCGTAATAACATCCAATAAAATCCGTTTCCAAGGTACTGGCAGAAGGGGAATATTAAAAAAGTATTCTCTAACTATGTGGATCAGATTCCATACATTTTACTTGTAAGCTGGAACTCAATTTACCACCTTGGGCTTAAAAATGTTGCTTTTCCGCAGGTTTATGGAAACAATTTCTTGGTGAGATGACTGTTTTAATAAGCTCCTTTGTTAAGGAGGAGCGAGGTAATGAATTTAATTTTTAGTAGCCGCTTCAGATTGTTTATTTTTTCTGGAAGAAATGTTAAAGAATGTAATGAAATGAAACGCATTAATAAAAAACAATGGTTAAAGACGCTACTTTTTGTTACTGTTTTGTATAATAGTCGAAAACTATAAAATAAATAGACATTCTTATTTTTTTATTGCACTACATATATTATGAATAACCAATATTTTTGATGGATGATAGGATTGTAAAAAAAAAGAAATCTTGCCCCAAAAATTGGGACGGCGCCCCTAGCGTCTGTCACATGAAATTTTTTCTGTAATGTAAACTGTAGCTCGATTCACAACTACTATCGACTACCGACAACCGACCTGTCATCGAGAAATTTTGTATGAATATCTGATCAACGCCTCTGACGGGTGTCTTAGGAAACATTTTGGCAGTAAATTCTAAATGTCAAAATTTCGATAGCTAGCCGGTTGTCGGTAGTCGATAGTGGTACAGAATCGAGGTACTGTAGCGGATTCTGTACAGTCGGTACTGTCGAGTATCGAAAGTTTGACATTTAGAATGTACTGCCAAAATAATTCCTACAACGCCTGTCAGAGGCGCTGATCAAATTTTCATACAAAATGTTTCGATGACAGGCCGGTTGTCAGTAGTCAATAGAAGTAGAGAATCGAGCTACTGTAAAACGTCGAGCTACAGACCTGATGCAACAATGATGTACCTAAAATAAAACAAAAAAGACAACTCTGCCTTAACTTAGTCCCTTATTAAAATAACAGCAGGCTACATAAGGGATGTAATATTTCAACCCCCGCAGAGATTATCAACAGGTGTGTTAACTCAACGCTTGTAGTCTGTAAGTCATTAAGTTCGTGTTTTTATGACTATTTCACAATTTACTTAAAAAATAAAACAATGCGTTTTTGGATACACTGCTGGCTGAAAACTGAAGCAACGCACTTCAATGTGGTGTAAACTTTTTTTTTCCTGTAATATATGGCACTCTGGTTATAAAAAAACCTCAGCTTTAGACTTAAGTGTTACCTTAATTCTAAAAGGTAGATCCAATATTTTTTTTACTTGTGCAGCAATACAGAAAAAAATATGTAAGAGAATTTTGAGTGGTGTTACTTTCTGGCGAAATGGATATTCAAACTTGTTTGAGACATATTTACTTATTGCTTTGACGTGACATCACGCTATTACAGCTACCATGATTCAAACAAATATAAGGCGATAAAAAGGCGGTATATCCACAAAAAAATCAGTTTGTAAACTTTTAGTTCTTAAAAAAAAATCAAAAGGCTACGATTGAACATAATGTCAAAAAAATCCGATACATCATAGCTATTCAATTGTCCAATCAATAAATATAATAGAAAACGATAGACAAAAATGCACTAGGCATTCAAAGCTTTATCTCTATAAAAACGTTAGTGGAATGTTAACGTTCCCGGTGAACTAGTTCTGAACTTCTTGAACAGTTTACAGGGAGAGTTCATTAAGAGCGTCGTTACTTTGTCGCGTGGTGCGAATTGTGAGCGGACGAGTATTGACTAATTAGTGGACAGATTTGAAATCGAATTATTTATTTATTCTCTACCATTTTCGACTACCGGCAACATGCTAGCTATCGAAAAATGTTGTATTACAATCAGTTCAGGTTTAGCGCCTCTAGCGGGCGTCGTAGAAACTATTTTGGCAGTACTTTTCAAAAGTCAAACTCTCGATACTCGTTGGTTCCAATTGTAGAGCTACTGATGTTGTTATTTATTTTGTTGTTACTATCTAGGATCTATTACTAGTTTGAAAAGTGGTATGTGTAGTGTAGCGGCCGATAATCATGTGATTATGTATAATGTATTGGGTTAAATAGATTTCAGTTTGTGTTTTTTCTTATGAAAATATTATAGTTTCGTAGGAATACATTGAAAAGGTAAATTAAATGATTGCTATTATTGCTTATTTATTGGCAAAGTTTACTGCTGATAGAGATAGGTAGGACTCAGGTCACCCATCCTACAGCCAATCTCCAGACACTGATAACTAATTTACATTATGATTAATAAGCTTGTATACATGTTGATAAGGTATATAGACCAATCTCATACATTCAGAATTAAGTAAGTAAAGTACAATAAAAAAAGGCAACATATACACACATCAAACCATCTTTAAATATTCATATCATATCCTCTTTGTAAGGAAAATGTTTATACCATTAAACAACACATTATATTTTGTCAACAAAACGAGACAGGATATGACAATCTTCCTTCGCATGTACCACGTAATATCACAGAGGAAATACTTCACTTTCTATAAGTAAGGAAATGAAGTTTTGCCCACTCGAGACTCGTTTAGACTTCACTGTAATTGGACTTAACTTGGCATTGTTTGATGCCAGTTTTGAAGCACTCCTGTTTAGGGACACTTTGTCTGATTTGTATGACTTGATAATTGGTTTGGACCGCGATTGGTTCTGTTTTATTTTGTTTGACGGTTCTTATGATGGTTATGATTTAGTTGAAAATGATTTGTAGTATGTTTGGATTTAGATTTGATAGGTAAAGACAGTCGAATAGTAGAAGTTATCGTATCGAGTGGCGTTCTTTAGTCTCTGCCTACCCCTATGCTAGAAAGGCGTGATATGTATGTATGTAAAATAAGTTTTTCTATAGAATTTTAACGATCCAACCAACAAAATTTTCAACTAACTGTGGCTTGCTTGGGTGGCTTGCCTATTGTTTTCGTCGATCAATCTTTAAGAAACTGAGAGAAAAAAATCCTGTTATTATACGCTAAGGCCACTTTCACAGCATAGAGATAAGTTTGGAATAATCTATTCGATACTTAAAGTGACGAGAAATCTAAGAACAAAACTTTTAATATTCGACCAGACAAACGAACCGACTCATTCAGAAGTTAAGAAACTGCTCGCAATACTTAAGTTTTTATTGAAATTCATCTTAAAACAGACACAAACAAAAATATTACGCCTCGAGACTGTTAATCCCATTAATCCTGACCACCCACTTCAAAAACTAGGTCAAACTTTTCTATAATAACAAACAAATCGTTAATTCGATACAATACTAGCAAGGATTGATTTATCAACCGAAGTCTGTCATTAACAGCACCTCGCCTCGACTGTTGACTCAACTGCTCCCTTCCTTTCGTGATTGCGACTTTGCTACAACATCGCTCTGAATTTACTTGATTCACTTCCGGATTGTACAATTTAGATTTACTATAAACTTGCTACAGTTGCATTGCTGACGGCTCACGTTCGTTGAATATTGTTATTATTGTTTACTATGTATATTGTGTTTGAATTATCTAAACTTTGATAAAATAATATTAGGTCGGGGAAAAATAATTTTCGCTTTATAGTATTTATGAACTTGTAATTGTTGTAAAACCTAATATTATGTAGACTGTTGAGATAAAGCAAATGGCGCTTTTAATCTTCGCCTGGTCTACGCCAGAGCGGTCAGTGCGTAAAATAATAATCAGTGTATAATTGTGTGTAGAGTCATATTTATTGCAATAAATATTATTTAATATTTCTTTCTGTCATATTAGTAATGGTTAACAGTATAATATTAACGAATGGAAGATTTAGCGATATGAAACTTTTGATACTTTCGTATTGTGTTCAGATTTTTTTAATTACTCAGATCTTTTAGGTACCAGATTCTAGATGCAAAGAAAGTGAAATTAGATAAACTTCGAATACAATTAAAAAACCTATTAAAATCTTAATACAAATAATAATACTTTTATTCCAAATACAGTTTCAAATTAACGCCATGCCAAATCATTGTATAGCATGTCATGTTTTGATAAGAATTTTAATTGTCAATACAAATTTCTAAGTGGAATTCCTGTGAGTGTAAAATCAATTAGATTTCTCATTAGAGAGTAGGCAACCATGTCTGGTTGGTAAAACTGTATTGTAGTCACAATGCTTGACAAATACCTTCTTGCTCTTGTGTTCACTTTCATACAATGTGCTGGTAAGAAGAATTTAATCCTTATTAATAAAAAGAAAACCTGTGAAACTATAGTTCATTCTTCGGCAAAAGTACTCTGAAACTTTGGTCGATGTCTATTCAACATACGATCAAGGACTACCATGTCATGATGTTCTTAGTGCTGAGACTGCAACTACAAGGTGAAGGCATTGGTGCCAACTATACCACTGTTGACATAGACCTACTGTAAATGCTTACACAAGCTTTTCAGTCTAACTGGAGAATCGAATGATTGGCAAAATATTTCGTGTTGTGCTTTACTGCTGACTGCCTCCGTGGCGCAGTGGTTTAGGTCGCCACGCCGATACCACTGCAACGGGAGGTCGTGGGTTCGATTCCCACACGGGACAATTATTTGTGCGATCCACAAATAATTGTTTCGGGTCTGGTTGTGCTTTGTGTCCGTTGTTTGTATGTTTGTAAAAGTCCCCGCGACACAAGAGCAATTCTTGAAGCGGGAGTTGTCTTTTAAAAGAAAAAAAAAGAAAAAACTTTAAGCAAAACATTTACCATCTTTTTATTCTGACTGTAGTACATTTTATGTATAGATATTATTATGATTGTTTTGGTATATTATATTCGACTTTAATTAAGTATTTACTGCAACGAATTCATTAAGAAACTATTATTCCACCACGTAACTTGACGATGCTTAGTAAATATCACCTTTTATAACTACTTTTTTTCTTTCTAGCCAGCGATATATCTCTCGATTACTACTTCGGGTTTGACGAAGCACTTCGTTCAGCGAAGTACATAGAGAACTGCAATGGAGACCAGATGCAGGAGTCGTGTCAGCAGCAATGTGGACCAAACCACGCCTGTTTACTTGGCAAATGCTTCTGCGCTGAAGTTAAACCTCAGTTGAAGGAACAAGGTAACTGCTTGCTAAGAAGTTTGTGCCTTTCAGGCTTGTTATTATATTTCATTAACACAATGATTTGGTACCACCAAAATACAAAAACGAATTGAGAAACTTTTTCTTAAACCGCTCGAACCTAATGCTTTATGAACTGAAAAGTGCTTTATACTGAACAACCAATCTGTCGTATGTTAGAGCACCTTGAAATGTAGGTACAATAGTTTATACTAATAGCGTTTCGAAGGAATATTTTATCCGTATGTTGGATAAAAATATGTTTAACAGTTATAGAAAAACTTCGGCTTGAATCGCAAGCTAACTCAGGAGGATCTTCTGGTTACGAGCCGTCTTCCGAATCTGACTCCAAGGACTCCCTTGAAGTCACACGTAAGTATTAAGCTTAATAATAATGTAAGTAGGTACCTCCTACATGTTATTTGTTTTCGCAGTTCCTAATACCTATGTATGTTAAGTTATTTGAATACTTATTACAAAATTGATAAAGCCGTACTCGGTGTGTAAATTAATTACTAGTTACTAGTTAACTGTTTTGATTGTACGTACGTTAAGCGTGGTGAATAACGTGACCGGTAGCTCGATTCTCTACTACTATCGACGACCGACAACCGACCTGTCAACGAAAAATTTTGTATGAAAATCTGATCAGCGCTTCTGAAGGACGTCGTAGAAAATATTTTGGCAGTATATTCTAAATGTCAATCTTTCGATACTCGACAGTACCGACTAGCGATAATCGCGCTACTGAGAGCCTAGTGCGAGTTTGCTTTACGTTAACGCGATTGATACGTATTTGACTTTTGATACTCCGATTGGCCCGCTGCAAGGTCGTTACGTACGTTAAAAGTTTCGATCGCGTTAACATAAAAACAAGTCAAATAGGTACTAAATTTTGCTACTTTAACCACTGCAACATCGCACCCAGAATAAATACTTGTATGAGTTGCTGACACACGGGTCTCCTTTTTAAGGTTTTTTTTTTTAAAGTATCTGGTACGAATCCCGGTTTTTAAATACCTCTATGCAAAATTTCATCAAACTTGATTCAGCACTTTAGTCGTGAAATCATCACCGACTGGCCGACAGTCTTTTGCTTTAGTATATAATTCTAACTGTAATTTGATACACATAATTAAAAGTTGTAGTAACCAATAGTACCTCGTATGGCAATCCCAAATATTGGGGTAAATCGAGAAGCAGCCAAACTTGATTGAATGGAAACTATCTATTTCAATCAATTAGCAGTTTAATTAACGCTTGTAACGCGATACGGGGGATCGGATCGTCTTTTGTACTGTATTTGGAGCTCTTGCTAATAAACTCTTGTTAAAGGAAACATCCAATTTATGACTAATACTAACTTTCAGTTTCGTATGACAGAGTCTATAAAATAATGCGCTGTCCCAGTTCCAATAGAAAAAAAACAAATGTAGGAAGTAATTTTAATTCCTTTTTATTTAAGAAAACATATTGTTGCAAGATTTAATTTAGTTTTAATTACTTTATTAGTTAATACTTAAATTTCTAATGCAATTTTACGTTACTTATATTTTTTTAATAAGACTACAAGCAGAAACGTTTTGCTTCAATTAGATACGGATCAATCAATCCGCAGCAGATTCCCAAAACCGCTCTTTTGTCTTTAATTTTTTATACCTTTCACACTAATTATCGTTTTTTATTCCACAGCCAAGTACCTCAAATTAAACGACTTGATGTCATCGCCAATTTTGAGACACCACATAGCCCATTTCTGTCCAAACTTAGACGTAGCGAGGGTTTGCATAAAAAAATGTATGTTGGAGAATAAGGCTGCCTTCTGCGGTAAAGACCACGTATGTTACTGCGGCCACGAGTATGGTTCACCAAACGACAAACGATTCGTCAGTCAAGAAGGATATGGAGCGTTTTATGATTTGTATGAAAAGTATTTTGGACCCAAAGCTAACGGAAAGTAGGGTCAACGGAGTTGATCAATAAATGTATTGTTTTATTTCGTTGATTTTATTTTAACTCTTTTCTTACAAGCAAAATTATATGCAATTTTTGAACATCCTGAAGCTAGACTTCTTGGATGTTTTAGCCCAGCGCCGAGTTGGTCTTTGTTATTAGATTATAAATAAAAAAAAATAATGAAATAACGTCTTTTCTCCATGTTGGGTAGGCGGAGACCAAAAAACGCCACGGTTGGTTGGTGCGATCTTTTTTTTAGTCCATTCACTTCTACACATCTTGTCATACAGCAAAATCTATGCTAATACTTTTTTCTAAAATAAAAATGTTGGGTAATGAATAGAAAAATATTCTAAATGGTATTCATCATAGCATTCATTGTATTGATTATGAATACTGAATAGAGTCAGAACGTTACTATATAATTTAATATGAATAAACATATTTCTATTGATTGAAAAGGTTATTGACCTACAACATTTTGATACTATAGATGGAAGGTTCGAGGTTAGAGTTCACAAGACAATGTTTAATTATATAACTTTGCTAACAAGTTGTTGACAGCCTCAGGTACACTACAGCGCTTGAGACCTAGTTCAAAGTTTAAAGAGGCCTAGAAACTAGATCTGTTTACGACTAGTCGACGAGTATTGAGTGGGTTTTGTTAAAATAAATATTTGTCTCGTGGGACATTTTAAAAGTTTAAAGAATTTTTAGGTATGACTTAAACAACTTCTACCAAAAAGTCTTCCAAAACAGTCCAGGGTATTTTTTCTGACCTAAATTATTTTAGCTTTATTAAACAGCTAAACTATTTATTAAGTTCTTAAGCATGTATAACCTGAAGAAATGTAATTTAAAAGATTATTTTGCATACTTTTTGCAGCAGTAATTTTCATCTCATTTTATAATTTTTTCAATGGCACCTGAATAATGTTAACGAAGATTAATATAACCTTCGGAGATTGAACACATTGTGACGTCACTCCATGAAACAGGTCGTAGTAATAGGCACCAATGGTTCGCCATTCTGATGTTTTAATGTGTAAAGTTTCAGTTTATGTACAATATTGTACCTCGTTTATAGATGGACCAATTTATTGATGACGTAAACAGCTTTATGATTTGATTAAAGCCTATTCAATCTTGATAGGTTTACGACCTTTCATGAGCCTATGCGTTACTGAAGTCAGTTTGTTTATGGGTTACGCTTCTATACCTGAATCACTGTACCCATTTTCATGAATTGTTGCCTGACAATAGTTAAAGATAAGTGAACAATCGTGAGCAAAGACGTAGCCTAATGATTTCAAAAATCAATTTACACGTGGAATTCCAAGGAAGCGTGTGAGTTTCCTAGAAATATATTAATTTCACAATTTACCACCTTTCAAGGGAAATGCTGTAGAAAAAAAAGAACTCATTTCAATTATCTCTTAGGAAACGGTTGCCACGCTTCAGTATATATTCCTCAACTTTGATTATAAGAAACGCTATTTTAAGCTTGAGATTGCTGTTCCAAGGAAAACACCGCAAAAGCTTGCACATAGATTTTCTCTACTAGTTCAAGGAACACAATTATTACTAGATTTCTTATAGATTCTGTGAAGTCCTCAGACCATTAGGAAAAAATAATTTCTTATACTTTGTTTTGTGTTGTATAAAGATTTAGTGAAGTGCTGTGGTATATTTTTCTTAGCCGATATTCAATAATTTTGATGTAAGCAATTAATTGTACTCTGCTATTTAAATAGCTTTGTAAGTTTTTGTATTCCCGAAGATTTGAAGACTAACCTTAACACTTCACAGATACTATCGTTAAAATTAAGAATGTAAAAAAATAAATCAAATTCCAAAACCTAAATATGATTCCAGTTACATTAACGAAAACTAAAACATACTTCTATAGTGCTACGCGCCGAAAAGCATTTGTCTCATAGCAAAATCTAAGTACGTGTTCATTTTATCGTTGATTACTCGGTAACACGCAGAATTTCAATAAAGCGCAGCGAGGGCGCCACCATCGGCTGTCAGTCCTGATTTATATGCCGCTAACAGAACCACCAGCCAACTGAATTTTAATTACATACAACCCCTTTGCAAGATTTAGTTGCGGGGCTAAACATACTAGAAGTGACGAAAAAGTTTTATATATTTTTGGTAGAAACAAGTACAAATGGTTTAGAATTGATAGTTGGTATTGTTCTGGGTATAATGCCATTTTTAGTTTGACGTAGACAAAGAAATGCTGGTCTAAATATTGAATTATAAAATATTTTAAATTGATGGCAAACCCATAACTAATTTTGTGTTAACTAAATCACGAAAAATAAGTCTTCTGTTCCTTTACACTGTTCTCTAATAGGATTTTTAAAGGAGGAAAGGAGGTTTATTGTACCTATTTTTAACGTAGAGTTACTTCCAGTAGACGTCATATCTGTTTAGAAACTGATGGGGTATTTTGATATTTATTGATTATGAAACTATATGAAGATTATATTAAACTTAAATAAATTTTAATGCCTGTATGTGTGTGTATCTGTAAGTAAAGAGCTTAGTCTTCTGTCTTATAACATTTGACTGTTGACATATTGTAGCGCAATTAGTTCTCATAATAGTTCTCATGGCACCCACTAGGGGCACTGATCAGGTTTATATATAAAATGTCCTATAATAATAATAAGCAACTTCTGTACAGTCTTTGCGGTACATGTTTGAACAAACAACCCATATTTCAAGAGATGCAAACATAACCCAAAATGAAGACAGCTGATTAACCCAGAAACACCCAACCGATCATTTAGCCTCCACATACATATAATATATGAATCTGTATATATTTTTATAAATCCAGAGATTCATCTCCCGGCAGCAGATGCGGTTTCACGTGAGTAATGACGCGGTACGAGTTTAATTTATACAACCCGATGAATTATTCGGGGCTATCAGTGTTAGGGTGATGTTGCAGGGTTAGGGCAAATGAGTAAGATACAAATTATAGCATAGGTTAGGGTAGTTTAGATTAAATTGAAAATTTCTGGAATTGGTTGTCTGAGTAGAGACTAATATTTTTTTATACAAAAAAATATGGTTTATAACTGTCTTCACGTACTCAATAGCTGTTCTGTTCGTAATTTACTTTATTAATTATAATAATTATATTTTGGTATGGTGACCAATTACCAGTTTATTTGCAGAACTTATGATAACTGTGAAAAGACACTTATGAAAACGTCCACACAATGAAGGAGTTTGGAACTAATTACTTACAATATATACATTAAATGCTTTGCCGATTTGCGCATTGTGAGCACAGATTGTGAAATCTGCGTTTCGTTACTTAAAACTAAGTTTGAAACCTTAACTTAATCACTGCAGTAAGACTGTTAATATTTAAAATAAATCATAGCTTTCAGTAGTTGGAAGGCGTTAATTCCAGGCCAGTACATAGTGGTTCTATAAATAGCAATAATACGAACTCTCCTGGGCCTAATGTTGCAAAGGTTACGTAGCTTTGTGTCTAATTAAGGATGTAATTAGACAGGATTAGACATAGCTGCTATATGTGCCTAGATTTCTATATGACAGTATTTTTTGTTAATTTATTTTTTTTAACATACAACATTACAGATCCAAGTCATTATACATTTCAAAGAAAGAAATTAATTAATCGATATAATTTCTACGGAAGATATTTGGTGTAATCACTCTAATGAGACATGTATAAAATATTTTGTTCAAATATGATTTATTATTTGCTAAACAAATCATAAAATTGTATGTATGCAGTATGTATTGTAGCTATGCTTCATTATTTTTGTATAAAGTTCGTCCTATGCTTTACACATTTTTTTATTTTGTAATAACACAACACTTTTTGAAGCACTCACTCCAACTAAATAAAATTTATTTCAAATAGCTAAGCTCTATTTCTGATATAAAGTTCGTTCTACCCTCTAAATATTGGTATTATTTTTTTCTCGTACTTGTAAACACACGTAACACATTTTTGTTAAATATCTACTTCTACTACATTATATTTACCGACTTGAGTGCATGTATTTAAGTAGGAAAGTGAATTGTAAATAGTTCCCGGTATTTGGTTCACCGCAGTGTAATCCATTTTACTCGGTTAATCGTAAGCAATTTGCACTCACAGATAAGCACCTGCTACTGCGATTCCTTTACATACTGAACTTAGTACTGAGTTTGCTGTTACTTAAGCGCAAAGAGTATAATATTCATTGAATGTACCTCTAGTTACTGTCCTAGTATATATTCAACAATATTTTTTTTTGCATTAAGTACTTATAAAAGTAAAATTATGCCCACCATTATAAAATGCCGCGACCAGCTAAAGTGAGTAAATAATACAAGTGAGTCTAGTTGACTCTGTTGATAGCTTTATTTCGTAAATAAATTATTTAGTTTATAATAATACTCAGTTTCAATTCTCTTGTCAATAGATCTTTCTTTTTATTCATATGTGCCCAGAAGTGTAGTACTGGTTACATTATCTTTATTGTCAATTATTATTTTTACACTTACAAAGTAACTACACAAGACATTTCAATTTCTACTCAAAACAGCATCAAAAGCAGTACTCCAACGTTGAATCTAAATTTGATATTCCCTCAAGCGCCCTCGCTTCAAGTATCAGTACACAAACACTTTCCCGATCTATTAGAATGCAAACAAAATAGTGAATATCCCGCAAATGTACTGACAAAAACTCACATCCTTCATATTAGCATTAACATTGTGTTGGGCCGCCTCGAGTGGCCTATTGTTCCACGCTGTACACAAACCAACATACACTTACCTCCAATTTAACCCTTATATTGTGTTCGTAAGGTTCATATTACAATGGTGCAGTGATATAATTGAGTTTGCAGGGATAGACACGGCGCGAAAGCAAGTTGATTTGATTATACATTCCGTTTCCATTCTGAAATCTATTGTTCTTTTACTTGTTTATCATGTTTCAGTGTTTATTTTGAGCTTATCTTTAGTGTTGATATCTTAATTGGTAGAGATGTAAAACTTTTATTTTCATTAAAAAAGTTCGTTATTAACAGTGACTTTTATGCAAGGCAGAATAAATAGAGCTCTAGTCTATAGAATGTTAACTTACCTTACTGTTACAAATCACGGAAGCACTATGTCCGAATAGTTTTTTGCGCGCGGCTATGTTCAGGTGACATTTTTTTCATTCTATCAGAAATTTCGCTCTAACACACTCACCGACAATTTAGATAAATTGTGAGTAAGTGTGTTATGGTAGTGTTTAGTAATTCGTAGAAAACGTTAGGTTAACACAAACAGACCGAAACACAGAGGTCTCGAGAGAGAGGCTCCTATAATATTTTGTAACACCTAAGCATTTTTTACACAGTTTATTATCAAGAAAAACAAAGAAAATAATAACATTATACGATTATTGTTTTGTTTCACGTCTATTTCTGTAACGCGTGTATGTTTCACATGATTATCTTGTCCATCGTCCCGGTATAATTGTTTCCTGTGCTGTCTTCTCGCCTACAGTTTATTAATAAACGTAATAAATACGATAACAGTATCTCGCATGGCTGCTTTTACAGACGTAAGAAAAACAACTAAAAATAATTTGCTAATTGGTAAATGTTTACATAGTACTGTGCTAAGGAGTTATACTGTAATATTATATTCATACATCACGTATGTATTTCCCTTAGTTGTAGGCTGTTGTATAAATTACGCCCACGTTTTGCTATTTACAGTGCCAGTCCAATCGAATACGGGCGAGCCTATTGCTATAATAATAATATATATAATATTATTAGTAGTTTAGTTACATAGTTATAGTAATAATTATATATACAATATTATTATTATAGAACGGTTTTAGGAATAACAAATTATAAATATGTTATTCCTAAACCGTTTTGAAGCTCTACAATGAAAATATATTGGTGTTCTCAAGTAAATATAAGTGCTGTGTATTATATAAGAAAATACGGCAGTGACCAAAAAGGACTACGGTCTGAGTGAGATGCGCCGAGTCGTCAGGTATTTGAAAGTAAAATGCGTGTTTATTAATACCCGTATTCTATTTTATAAAGCACATGCAACGCTCAAGTCTAATATAGATCTATTTTAAAATACTAGTTGGGTCAGAAATTTCGATAATCACTTTCTCATAAAATTGTTCACTCTATTTCAAAGAACAATTGCTGACAGCAATTCGATAGTGGTTTGTAATCGCCTCACAGACTGTAACTAGATCTAAGTTTTCGTAAATTGGTGAAGGTATCAACGCTTTGAATAAAGTTTGACATTAGTTCATTGATCCTCGTTAAAATAATTACACAGACTGATATAAGGTTTCATCTTACTTGAATAAAGAGACTATCAACATTTTAAAAACAGTCTGTTAAACTAAATTCAAATTTATACATAAACTGCCAATTTTAAACCACTGCACAATTCTTCCGTAACAAAAAGAAGTATGGTGAGAATGTTTGACTTGATAAGACCTACTATAGTCTGAAAACTTAGTAGAAAGCCTTGTAGGCAAGGCTCGCAGCTAGCGATATACAACATTTTGAATTTAGATCATCAGTGATCCGCAGACTTATGAATCTGATGGTGGTTTTTCTGATACAGCTATTTTATTTTGCAACTAAAACTCTGGAATCGTTAAGATAAATCTAATTATAACCTCTCGAGCGCCCCAACGTCAAAATTCAAATATACCGTTAAGCGTCCAGGCCAAAAATGGCGCGCGAAATTGAATTGGCGGTTGGCGTTTAAGCGCCGATTTCGTCATATTTTTATACTAACACCCTAGTCATACCTTATATATTTGAAATCTACATAAAATTTGCTATAGATTAAAAAAATAAACCACAAATAATATTTGATAGTGGCAGTACAATAGTCGGTTTAATCTGAATATTTTGTGCTTTAGGCATGTGTTTGAAGAAAGTCTAAAAAATATTTTTAGGCAAAAAAAATAATATGACGAAAGGTCTTATCGTGTAGTTAATGAATAATGACATTAAAATCCAACTGTAAAATATACTCAAATCTTTAAAATTAGTTAAAAAAAGGATTTACAATATTGGTCATAAAGGAACATGTCGTTGGGTCAGATTTTGTTTAAGGTGTTCTCTGGCCTATATCAACCACTTATTCAAGTGTGTGCATTAGATCGTCGTCTCGTTTCATCAGCTTCAATGTCAAATATGTTTGAAAGGGATAAACATAGTCTTAGCATTTCGTTTCTACGTTTTTTAAATGTAAGATCGTTTTGCCGTACCACGGTGGCGGGACGCTTGACGGGGGTAGAACATTCAACCGTGACACGGTGGCCGGGCGCTTGAGAGGATAATATCCAGATCGGTACGCAGGATTGTGCATACCGATCCCTATCTACTAAATTGTTGTACTATATAAGAACGTCACATAAAACTTTTCATCATAGACATAGTTCGAATTCAGTCGTCAACGTACAATGTAGCGTTTGCGAGGCTGTGACAAAATTAAGTTATTCCGCCGCTACTGGCCCTAAGACACAGGTTATTACATCTAGTTTACTGTTTATACCACTCCATACATTGTGTATGAAGATTGTTTGTACAACTTTGTTATATTGTTTGTGGAATATGTGTAGGGTATGAATTAGACTACATATTATTATTTAGGTTATGTCTTAATTTGATCATGGCTAACTTTGACGATGCCGACAGTACTCTCAATGTTATAGTATAGTTTGCATATTTGTTATATTGCGGCGTTTGTACATCAAAACGAATTATGTGTTGAGATAGACGAACTCACGCGAATTAACAAATAATAAAAATCAAAGAAAAAATAAACGTATTAATTGTGTTGTTATTTGAACACAATTAATATAAGTTTACATGGGTCACAATTGTACATTACTTTCGTGCTTGTTCAAAAATTTAAGAATTATATGTATGTTTACCAGAAAATGCATGTTATACGTATCCACGTTTCATTTTCCAGCAGCGTGTCCCAACAAATGAGGAATGCATTAAAAACGTCATTCATATTCAACTTTTAAAATGATTCATTTTAAAACTTACTGCAAACCACAGACTGTCTCTTTTCCTAAACAAACTTAGATAACCTAGTCGAAACATGTCTTCTCTTTACAGCGTCTAACAACAAAGTGTTTGATACAGCCTTCAAAATTGGTCAATAAAAAGAATGGAACCAATAATCAACGCAATATCCTCCGCGCAAGTTGATTGCACAATTTACCTTTTTCCAAAATGTACTTCGGGAGATAGAAAATAAAAAGAGATGCAATTTAATACCTGACAGCTCCATACGTCATGAGAAACGATAAAGCTGTGTTTTGATGCTTTTTCCGTTCAGTGTTATGTTTAAAGAAAACATTTTTAATCAATATTCAAAATTATTTTTATTTCGTTGTTGGATTGGAAAAAGAAGACTTTTTATTGTTTTTGATTATGAGATATCAGCTAACTGTTATACTTGTACAAATAGTTATTATTTAAAACAACTACTGATTGTTCTAATTTTGCGATAAAATCAATGATTATAATATTATGCTAAAATGTATATGCGACAAAAACTCACATAGAATTTTCTTAATATTTATTTGGCGAATGTCTGTTATACTACGTATAGATTACTTTGTACCCGTAGTATACAGTTAGTAGAGAGTAATACAGTTTTACAATTAATTAATATATAATACTCCTAAAGTTGTTTATTCTTACTGCAACATCTAGACATCAAAACACAAGACTTAGCACAGCACTTACAAAGTAAATCATATTGTAAAAACAAAACGCCTACACAAAACATTTGTTGAATGTTGACGCTAAGCACGCACCTTTACCTTAAAGACAGCCGCTGACAGTCCCCCTAATTCTATTTCAAACCTGTAGGGGGCGTACTGTCAAGAACATTAATAAGCTTATAGTTAAAGGTAGGGTCTACCAATATGTTGCTATGTCTTTGCTTGATGTAATAATGTTTGAGTGCTGAAAGGGCGAACATTGGATTATATTGTGCGTTTTAAGAGCTTCGGTGTGATGGTATGTGTGACGTCTATGTCATTGACTGTACATATGTTTTATTTGACTACATGTGCTTTTGAACGAAAATCGCTTACTCCCGGTTTCTGAGGTGAGTTTATCTATTCAACAGCGTGTTTTTATATGAGTTTTAATGCTATTGAATAGATAAACTACGCCTAAATGTACTCGGAAACCGGGCATTATAGGTGAATTGCTATGTCAGTTGAGACTACATTTTTTAGTCCATCAGTACCAGATACAATGTTATAAGTAAATACATAGTTCGCTACTGTTTTAGAATTATGCTAAGAAATTTAAAATTTTACAGCTGCTCTATAAAAGTTACCACTGATTCCCGGTTTCTGAGGCACATTTAGGGGTAGTTTGTCTATGTCATTTTTATATGAGTTTAAGCGCTATTGAAAAAAAAAACTAACGCTAAATGTATCCCAGAAACTGGAGTAACTGTGTCAAACATATAAAACAACTAATTTGTTAAACATAGTTTGAAATCTTCTCATCTTATCCGAGAGCACTCTGATTAAATAGCTACTATGATTAATAAAAGCATAAAACTTTAAAATAATATGCAAGGTAGAAACTTTCCGCTTAACAAAAAATATTTCCATAATCTCTAAAAAGCTTATAAAGTGTAAAACTTTAAATTCAAAATGTTACACAAAGCTTACACGTAAAGCTCACGCACACATACGAAGCTATTAAGATAACGCGACCCCTTAAAATCTGTTTACTTTCCCTCCAAAAATCCTCTGCGAGGACCAAACTTAATTAATATTATGTCCGAAAATTTGGCAAGAAATGAATTAGCAGGTGAAAGTAGCTACCCTACGAGCTTTAGCAAAGTCAATGAGCAAAATAAAACATAATTCATTTCAATAATTCACAGAAGAAACTTTGGCCTTTTTATTTGTCTCTTTCTCCTTGATACGTTTGTCTCGCTTCTACGCATTAGAGCGAGGTAAATAGCTTCGTCCCGCTTCAATACGCGCGGCGTATTGGTAACTTTAATGTTATCTCCTTTCTATGCATTTGTAAGGATAACGAAATGTACTGGGCTCTATCAGACGACTGATTAATTGTTCATTACCAATTAACGCCCGACTTTCATTTTTCGTGTTGAATTTTGAAGTACACTTTTACCGAAAAATAAATTACTTTTTGCAAGATTAAGCTGCTATAGTTTTACTTAAATTGAGTTTCATTTTTTTTTGTTTTACTTCGAGTGATTTATAATGAGTTATTGTTACAAGATTTAGTACCGAAAATATTGGTCAACATTAAACCGAAAAAATGGTTGTTACCATTAAAAAGATGACAATTAGTCTGTCCGAAAAAAATAAATAATAAAAAAATAAATCCCACAAACCCCTTAATCCACGCTTGTAAAATAATCTCAAAAATCCAAGTGGAGCACACTCCCATTTCGCGCAGCTTCACTTCGATTGGCCACGGATCTCCCCGCGTAGCTCGTAGCAACGTGAGGCTGTCGTACGGGAGACCCGCTACGGAGCGGACGTCTACGCCGTAGCAACCGAAAGGGGACCTTGACACGATTGTCACACCCTTGCGATACCGAATTTCGTTTCGGCGAAGATTTTTATTTGAAATTGTGAGTTACTTTCCGTGGTTGACAGTATATTATGATTGACACTTTAGGCCAAATTGAATGACCTTTCACTTTCGAGTGTTTGTTTAGTGTATGTGGACATTGAGTATTTGAGGTTCTTGCACGTGGAGTTGTACTCGAGGTAAGTGTTTATTTTTCACCCAATTCCTAACATATTTTCTAATACTTTTTAGAATGTAATTTTGGAAGTTATATATGTTTTATTTGAGCGGTTGTTCGAGAAATTCGTTTAAGCGATAAGATACTACATATTCATTCAAAATTTGTTTTTGATATCACGCTGAATGGGTTTCCGTATTATCCATGTGTAAAGAATGAATGAATATTTAATGTAGATCCCAAATGTGGGAACATATGTGTTATATGCTAAAAGGTTATGTTGATTTTTAAGAGTTATCACTTGGTGTTTTGGTGCCCTCAATTTTTTATGTAAAGGTACACTTTTTAGATTACGAGGGCTTCCTACACGAATTGTTTTTTGGCTTATAAATAAGCTTTATTATTTTTCAAAAGGTTGCGGTTTTTTGAAGGGTTATAAATATTACTTTTTATCCTGGGTTTTCGCAAACTCTACGAATATTTTATCAATGTGTAATTTATGTAAAAAGGGTCGCTCTTATACAATTTTTCATCCACAGCGTGCCTTCAACAGACATGTGATAGTTTTAAACTTTCGCAGAAAAAGCTGAGGAATGCGTTGGGGACAAGAACACCATTTTTTGTTTGTTTGTTTATAAAGTAATTAGTGAGAGACACTTTTGTAAAATGTATTTTGGCGGCATATTTTTGAATAGAATTGATCAGTAAAAACTTTTAGGAAAATGATAGCAAATTATTTGTAATTGCTGTATTCTTGTGGATATTTCAAGTAACATAATATGTAAAATTTAAATATTTAAGTATACTTAAAAAATTAAAATTCCAGAATCTCACCCACTTGTCATTAAACTCTTATACTTAGTTAATAGGGTTGTCGCAAAGCTTGGAGCACATGAGTGGGTGAGTTTATCTACGGTCCGAGCAAACTGTCGTGGTGACCCTAGTTTACAAGTATGACAGATTGTTCTGTGGAACTTGCGCGGGAAGTAAGGCAACATCTTGCGTTTTAGAATATTTAAACTACAGTTAATGTTTTTGTAACGACTATATCGTTGAAGATTTTAATAACAAGAAATGTTGTGTACTTCTTGTGTATAAATAAAATCACGCCTGTTTTCTATAGGGATATGCAGAGATCAGAGAACCTGACTTGGTATGATCGTTACGAACTTGCCTTACTTGACCGTCTTGTCAGACCGCCGAAATTTTGATATTATGTATGTAAAACTCTAGAACTTACAAGAAAAGCTATACCTCTGATTTTGTCACGACGGTATGCATCTAATAAGCGTTGACAATACAATAATCATATTAGAAATGACCACATAAGCCAAAGGAAAATTATTTTAAAACTCACATTAACAGTTTTAAAATTTACAAGTTTCGGGAAATTATATATTATTCCTAATTGAATTAAGATGATTTTTGGAATAGATTCGCTGAATTTGTGCCAAGTTAATTTACTGAAAAATAAAAGTGAACTTTTATATTTCACTATATAAAATTTTCATTTTGCAGATATTACACCCCAGTCTACCAAAAGCAATACTCATACGAGCAGACAATTAAAAGCATTAATCTCTATCCAGCAACTGAACAACATAAAACTTTCCTCTTAAATCCGTCACATGATTACCGCATGTAATTATCATTATGCAGCCATTAAACACCCCACAATCTATCTATTGCAGATTTTTTATAAGCAAACAATCAAGGATAACTTTTAAACTCTCGCGTTGCATGTTTAATGTATAATAGAATACGGGAATTAACGCGAACACGCATTTTACCTTAAAATGCCCCTTAAATGGTCCCAGGCAGACTGACTGTCTGCCTGGGACCACGGCGAGTGCAACCTGCGCCGAAACGTTAGGCATTTTAAGGTAAAATGCGTGTTCGCGTTAATTCCCGTATTCTATTATACATTAAACAATCAAGGATTGATCTCTTAGCACATAATCATTATGCAGCTATTAGACATCTATTGTAGTACTTTTAAAATAGACAGTCAAGGATAGATCTCTTACCGAACATAATACTATCAAACCAAAAGTTTCCTCTTTAATCCATCACATGATTACGTGCAACCGATTTTAACTTTAGAACAGGCTTAACTCATACGTATGTTGTAAGGCCCTCCCGAAGATTTATATCGGGAGGCACGTGACGTAATACAGAGGGTTTTCCTTTGAATGTTGACCTATAAATAACCGTCAAGCGAGAGTCAAGGGTACCCTGCAGAGGAACACGTAGGTAGGCTTTTATGTAGGCTCCAAATCGTGAACCTTTTAAATAGGACTCCCAAAGGCGTTGTTTTTCTAATTCAAGGATGAGGTTTCAAGACCTTAGGAATTATTTAGTGTAAGTTGGTAACGCCCACGTTCGTAATATACGTTAATGAGTATGAAATATGTATAAATTAATGTTATATGCTTGAAAATGTTTTTGAAGGTAAAAATATTTATAAAAAAATCTTATATAATATTTAAATCCTACGTAAAAGGGTGAGCTGTGGTGATATTTTGGTATTATCCGGTTGCCATTCTATGGAGAGCTTTAAATTACAAAAATAGTTATAATATGCCACAATCCGCAGTATTATATACTATAATGATATTCCACGAACATTTTTTCATAGTCACAATATGTCTAGATTATTACGATAGCAATAGCATAAGCAAAATTCCTCCATGTTTGGTGTCATAAAATACTCCTAGAGACTAAGAATTGTTCACAATTCACTAAAATGGTTTCAAGCAGCTAATGCAACACTCGTTAAACTTTCCCTCTAATATTCATCCGTCTATAAAGTTATATATTATTATTACCTTTGAATACTGCAACATTAAGTACTATTCCATAACAGTCCATTAAGATTCAAACGGGAACATTAAAGTGCCGCCCACAACAGATTGCGAGAAAGGGCTCGCCTATGCGTCAACACCTAAACAGTCTAGACATCTTGATGGGGTCATTGTCATACGTGACGTCATTATATCTCCTGCCAATAATAATACACAGTTGCAGGTAGTGCTTGTTGAATTGTAATGCTCACTTTGTGATTCATATAATAATATCTGTCGTCTTCTAATAATACGGGAAGAAAATTCTTCAGTTGTTAGACAAAAAGACTTTAGATGATAACAGAATAATAACAGAAGCAAAACACTAAACTTTACATGAATTACATTCACTAATGATTGAAAAAAATAGTAGTGTCGATTCCCCGTCACTAAAATGATGACGATGATATAAAAACTACATCAGCGGCACTAGCGGGTGTCGTAGTATCTAATTGTTTCGTACGTTCTAAATGTCAAACTCGATACACGATAGAACCGCCTGTATAAAATCGCACTACTGTAGCCTGAAAACCGGCTAGATATCGAGAAATTATACAAGAAAATCTGTTAAGCGACTCTCCCGGGCTCCGTAAGAACTATTTTGGCAGTACATTTTAAATGTCAAACTCGATACTTGTCAGTACAGACTAAATCGAATTGCGCTACTGATCATTGACTTTTTAAAAACTGATGAAACTGACCCCGGGACTAACTCAATAGAATTACAAAAATCATCTATAACATTCATATTATATTCGCACTGGTCTAATTTAAATACCAAACCTTACTAAGTAACGTAAATGTGAGCTTACATTATGCAACAATGTTCTATTCCCGACTGAAATTCATTAGAACATTATGTGATCTAAATTAACACTGATTGATTTTCCATTATCTAGTAAGACTAGGTCATGTCATAGTGGAATAATTAAAGCATAATAGTATTATTAAAGTACCAGAAATAGAACATTTGCATTGTCATTATAGAACTTGCATATAGGGCACGGGTCTTGATTGACTTGAGGCGCCAAATATGTGGCAATACTAGCTGTAGTCAGTAATTAAAAACAAACTTCTGCTTAGAATAGGTATGTGATTTTTTACTTTTAAAGATGTTACCATGCTGAAGCTCAATTCTCTATTACTATCGACTACCAACAACCGGCTTGTAATCAAAAAAATTTGTATGAAAATCTGATCAGCGCCTGTGACGGGCGTCGTAGGAATTATTTGGCATAACATTCTTATAGTCAAACTTTCGATACTCGACAGTACCGACTGTTCAGAATCGCACTATTGTACACTATTTAAAATGCTGTACACGAATACTTACTATTTTTTTGCGGTATACTTCTAAGTAGATGATAGGATTTCGACATGATAATATCGAAATTTCTCGATATATTTAAAACAGTGATTTCCATAAACGTCGCGTTTATCGAGTTGCGACCCAGCGTTAGACCCAGCGAAAAGAACAAATATTTTGATACATGAACCATGTACATTATCCGCAAAAACTGTTGTCCGATATTTTCCTTTTCTCGTCGCAAATGGGCTCTAAGAATATTATCACGCTACCGCAGTACAGGCCTAAGTAAATATCAAGATATATGATTATACTTGTGTATATACAAAAAGGCACTTATAAGGACCAGAATTGTGCAGAAGAAAGTTAGGTAAGAGCCTGAACGCATTGGCGACTCTACCAGTAACACGGCTTTTCGACAGACGTCGTACCATGAAGTTCGAATTTTTTGAAGTGTATAAAACCTTTAGCGTCTGATCGAAGCCGATTATCTCATAATGGGGAGTAAGGCAGCAATAAATTATAAAACTCGGTTTGGTTTTTAATTTGCGTAAGTTGTACTAGCAGTAGTCGCAAGAGAACAAACTTTGTTACAAAAGTTACACGAACTATGTACAGTGACATTTTCTATTGATATTTTCGCCAATATGGTCTTACCCTTACAACCAAAATGAATTGTTTTTGCTCGACAAAGGCCATATGAACTGCTTTCGATGTACTATAGAGGAAATATATTGTAATAACTCTTTGATTTGTGACAGTGCTTAGAAAGAAAACAAAGGTAGGCTGCGAGGTTAAACATAATTCAAGAAAGTTATTTTAGTCGAGTCATATAAATGTATGAAAGTGACTTTAGTAAATCGACTGAGCTTGACGTCTTTAATAATGGGCAGGTTTACTCAACTCAACATTACTCAATTTATTCCTGTAAAAACCAACGAAAACACTTTGAATTCGGCGTAATACCGAAATAATTAAATAGCATCATAATTAATCTGGATGTTTTTGCCAAAGTAACAGTATCATAGAGTTTATTTAGTGCTTAATATTCTTGACTACAAAAAAAACAGTCATTTTAGCAAAGATATATTTTTAAATAGCAGTACAAATACCAATAACATTTGCTTAATAGTGGACTGAAATATGTCAGTTAATTATAAATTTTATGAATTTATACTTGAATGGAATCAGACCGCCGGAGAAAGGCTGTAGTGGAAAACTATGGGGGACATTGGGGGATGTCATTGCTCAGCAGTGGAACGACACAGGCTTATAATAACAAGAAATGATACTAAATTTTAGAATCATTATTCTACTATTACAAATCCATTGTTATATTGAAATCCACCTACAAACCCGTAGAAACCAGCCTCCGTGATGCACAAACATAATATCTTCAATTTACATTCGTGCCTACATTAGGCCTTGCTATCCATTCAAGCCAATTTAGAATATGATATGCACTGTCCGTGTACGTAGATGTAGTCATGAATAAGGATACTATTCAGGCACACAGGTGCATTTAGCTGTATATGATTGTAATAACTAAGATCTTGCTTGAATTTGTACTAACATGCATATGTACATAGATAATTTTGGCCCCAATAGTTCTATTGAAATGACAAATAAATGAATAATCTACAAAGATAGTACGGTTTCCCTTGGTTTACATTACAAAATTAAAGAAAAAGCCGCATTTACTCTGCATTGAGAAACCGAAGAAATAATGTATAGAAACAAAGCAAAAACAATTAAAAAAAAGCACAAAATTGCTTAATTCCAATCACAAATATTCGGATCTATGAGAACAACTAATTTCATAGCGCTGGCCGATGATAGCACAGGGGCGCTGATTAATCCCCACACAAAATAAAATCGATAGCGTGGCAATATACTCGATAGTGGCAGGAAATTTCTCTTATGTATCTATATTATCCTTCACAGCTAAATAGTGTAACATTGTATCCTGTTGCAAAAGACGTGCACGATCAATCAAATCCCCACACTGCATCCCCATCGCTTAGAGATGTTCGTTACAATCGCCGATGTTAATTGATTGCTTCCGATCTCTCACATGTTATTAATCATCTTTAGTTATGTACTTGATGGTCTTAGGGTGGCTGTAATTTTGGAGAATTTAGAATTCGGTATTTTTCACGTACTATATTGCTTTATTAATGGTTTTTAAATGATGTGTCGAAATGGAGTTATAAAAAAAAATATTTTGACCAAAAATGATTTACATTTTACCGTTACCGAGACGTTTTTCAAATTGTGTTTAATATTATTTTTAAAAAATTTAAAAGGGCGTAGTAAACATTAAATTCGGATTTTTAAATATTCATATTTAATTTTGATTCCAATCTCGTTTCCAAACATGATATATACGCTTTCAATTTCACGAAAGTGAATTTAAATAAAAGCCACTCAGTGGCACTTTCCAAACAAAATTTCCCTAATAAACGAAACATAAGGCAAACACCCAACCTTAATAAAGAAAAACTCAAGTAAACAGGAATATTTTGTGAACAAACATCATCACACAGACGAAATGTGCATTCGCTGTTTGATCTTTTTACTTTCGTACCAATGTAACAGCCACAAGTATGGGGTGAAAGTAGGTTTTTGAAGAACTTTCTAGGAGTTTGTCTAGACTTATAAATGTAGACTAATTTTATTGCCTTTATTATAGCACTAACGCCACATAGTATATTGTTTGTTTAAAAACTCTTATTTCTGAAACTAGCATTGATTTAATGCTTTGTGTTTTGCCACATTCATACGATACTACATTTCTGCAAAGGCTTTACACGACCTTGCAATTGTCAGTAATGTTTCTTTGTCAGTGTAGAAGAAGAAGTGTAGGTGTGATTTAAGTGCCAGTTATCGTGTCGTTATCTTAATACCTAATCAGACCAACTACCTATTACCCTCTCAATTATTTTGTTAAACTACAAAATGACTGTTAAACTAATGCGACTTATCAAAATGGGCTTTCAGCTAGTATTTCTTTAAAAACACCGATTTTAAAACATCTCTCCAGCAAAACGACCGTGGGCGATTAAACATTCAAAAGAACTTGAATGCTGTACGCCTGTGTGGCTCCTTGACCTAAAGTAGATTTCTTGTTGGAAAACAAAATATGACGCTGGCAACACTGCTTGAATGGTTCCATGTTACGTCATGTTACGAATGCATTTAGGTGAAAAGACTGTTTTAGTTTTGTGCAGTGGACAATTTTTCTAAAAAGCTTAGATATTTCTTTATTTTTAAGAGGTTTTTCGTTATGTTGTATGGCTTTATTGGTACATAAAATAGAATAATTTTCGCGATCTTGCTCTTGTAACCTACTCGTTGGGTTTTAAGTAAAACTCTACCAATCAAAAACAACTTGTTCTAACAATGAGATATCAATTAAATATCCTAACTATCCTCATTTTATCGCGACATAGCATTAAATTTTATTTAAAATTATGAAATTGCCCGTTGACCAACTGTCAGATCGACATCAAATTTAAACAATAAGAATTTTAGGATACACCTTCCTGAAGAGGGTTGTTTGCCAATTAACTTAAAAAACACGATAAAAGTATACATTTGGGTTTTCTAATGGCAAAATTTAAACTGAAACGTTTGTTATGTTTGTAAACAAAGGCTAATTAAAATTTTTCGAAGGGGAGGAAGCTTGTTTATGGAACTCGGAGTAGCCTTAACAGGTTGCTAAACGGAAATAAATTCTAATTCCAGGTACTACAGTCCAAATTGCATTGACGAGGCATCTCTTATATAAGTGCCTACCTTAGCAGGCTTATTGAGAATTTTTGGAAGCAATCCTCTTCAGGCTCTCCAGTATTTAAGTACTTTGAGAGTTTTCAAACAGAAATGGGTCTAAATCTATTTTTGTTCTTCCATTTACTAAGGCGACATGAAACAACAGACGAGTTACTGAGAGGATATTTGTAAAGGAATGTGGGCTTCTCTTTCATGTGGTTAGTTGCTAACCAATGTTTACGATGCTTTGACACAGGCTGTGGCAAATTATGAATAGAGGCCACTTTGAGACTCAGGCAGTGTACTAATAAGGAATTATCGATATATCTTTATGACTTCAGGGTCTTATGCAAAATGACTTCAGGGTAAAAGTACAAATTTCACACTATACTAAAGTCTCAAGCCACTTTTTGACAATCACAACCGAGTTTTTGGATGCTAGGAACTTTTGTATAGAAGCTTTGTGATCGTAATATAGGTCACGAGTGAGTTCCTGATTAGTCCGAATCAAGAAGACGTAGTTTTTTAGACGATAGTCGAGTAGGGTTAATGGTTTTCAGTCTATTTGGGTCTAAACAGTCTTAGGTTGGTATGAAACGTTTGTATGTGGAATATCCAAATGACGTTTTAATTACGATGTCGGAATATGATGATTAATTTCATATTAATTTAGCCCCTAGTATACAGGTATTGGAGTAAATTACCTAGAATTACAGCATTCTGAAACATGAAGTATCATTACTGAATGATTAATATAAATATTAAGGGGATTATTTAGTTTTCCTAAAGTCGTTTAATACTATATCTTTATATATATGATTCTTCTGTAAGTGTGTATGTCACTGAACTTCTCTTAAACTACTGGACCGATTTTGATGAAATTTTTTGTGTGTGTTCAAGGGGATCTGAGAATGGTTCAATTTTGTCTGCTGGACAATGTTTATTTAATTAATTTTTAATTTTGAATAATAATTTTCATCAAAATGGTTCAGAATGTTTTAGCTTATTAAAAAAAGTTTAAAATTTTCAAATTAAAGACGTGTAGACAGGACAACGTCTGTCGGGTCCGCTAGTTTATTATAAAATATAGGCATATTTGATATTCAAAGTTAGGACGCTGGTTACTCCGTTAAGACATATCGGATTTTTATGAAATTTGGAAGGTAATAGCTTTGCTTATGCTTATGTTCCAAAATAACATGTAAGCTATAACAACTATACTCGATTTGAACTTGATTTTGTCTGTACCATAACTGTTATTCACGCGGAAAATTGTTGTAGATATACCACAGTTTAAAGTCATAAGATGTAGGTCAAGAAAAATTCTCACCTTAAAAATATAATTCAGCAAAAAAAATAAAAGCGAAAAAAAATACAGTCGAAACAACTCCATTTAACCCTCAAACGCGGGTGGCTCATCAAAACAACGGAGAGCAACCCTACATCAACGCAAGGTTTACTCTTAACCGACACGTAAAAAATTCAAAACCCCCCATGAATATAAAACTTGTGGATCTACTATAAAACTGGTAGTGGTCGGGTCGAAGGGCTTTTATTAATACGGTGGCCCTTGTCAGAGGAGCCGGCGGTGACATGGGTATCATACACATTGATTCGTGACTACTTTACTCAGTGTTTTGGGATTTGGACATGCAAATTATTTGGTTATTGGGTGTCTCTCCCCGCTGCAGATGGAATGGTCATATGAGCTGTCGTAAAAGTTTTATTATGGTGAATAAATAAGGCTATTTTTCTTTGAATTATTTATGCTGTCTCAGTTAGATGTACAAATAATGTTGCATCCTTTAAAGCGTCACCAGCTTTTTCTCGTAAAAGATTTTTAAAACCAACCTACTTAAGTATACCATTTTCCAATGTCAAGTTATCGAATGCGTTTCATTCTTTTACAGAATCAATTTTAAATCGGGTTTCAACATATCCATAAAATTGTGTGACCTTCGTATCATTTCACTCACATTTAGCGTTCTTGAATTCACCGAACACAACAAAAGCGAACCATTTTATTTATACATGTTGCCTTCGATCGTAACTCACGCCGCAAAGTGCTTGGGGCCCGAAAGACCAAGAGATCGTAAGATTTTAGTTCAGCAACCGCCCCGGTGCGAGAGGGTTACAGTTAACCGATGTCGTTACTTGATTATCGTTTCTACGTAAATAGAGGGCGCTGTGCACTTTCCAATTCTTTTTTTTGGCTCAGCATCGTATAATTTTATGTGGATTCTGGGTTTACGCTTTTTGTAGAGGATTTGAATGCTGTGTTTGTAAATATTGGATCACTTTGAACAATATTAGGGTTTAGGTTCTTTAGAATGAAAGTTTATTGTTTAATACTAGTACATTTTTCTGCGCTAAGCTTTCTCTTATCCGTTTATGTATTCAATTTTCTCGTAGTAAAAATACAGAAATTTATTTATAGAAATAAGGACAAAGACGTAAACATAAACGTCTCGTATTTAAAACCTTCGCCTTTTATTCTTCAACCGAATAATTTTATTCACAATGAACCTTGAGAGTCTTGTACCTAACTTTAGAAACATGACGTGACTGAATCGTGAATTGTTTGTAAAGCCTACGCCTGCCGCTTGTCATTCATAAAGGCTAAAAACGACGACCAAATTTATATCCAGAGGAAAAATTCCACGTCATCTTGTCAGGGCGATGACAGTGTGAACACACGTTGGCAGTTTTGGTAAGACTCGTCTTGTTCCCTTGGTTTACTTGTCAAGAGAATTGTGGAAATTCGATGCTGGAAATGAAATTCTACGGTACAGAGAGACAGTTTTTAGTAAGTAAAAGTATTTGTGTGGTGTTGTATTTTTGTTGAACATGTTTTACTTTTGGTATAACACACATACTCTCTATTGATAATCAAATGATTACTATAAAGTTCTGTTTAACCGAGTTACGGACAATAATATTTTAACAAAATTTCTGTTGTTCTTCAAAACAATATACATTCCCCGGCCGAGGTCAAAGTTTTATTATAATTAATTAATCTTAGTTATGCGAAACGTTAACGAAATGAATTTGTGAGATCTTGCCAACTTGTGCAGGCTAATAGGGACAAGAAGTAACAACATGTACATATTTTGCTATTAATATCGCAAATATCGATGAACGTATTCTCACATGAGATGTATCCGGCCCAAAATTGTCTCATCATGACATGACAATTTTTCATCAACATCCAATTATAAATTAACAACACTATTACGCCTACAGAACGAAACAATAAGAATCGTCAGATGCCTACAAAACGGTGCTCAAAGAGAACAATAGCACTTAATTAATTTTCTTTTAGGATAACATAAAAGAGGATGGAAAAGAATAGGATCGTGGTCGGAACACAGACATTTGGAGAAAAGCGGATTTAAACCGTTGCAAGATTACCAATATAAGTGAAACAAAGAAAAACAGACCTTATTTTGAAGGTGTTAGAGTGTTTTTGTGTAACGTTTGTGTTGAGACCACTATTACACGGAGAATGAATGTTAGGAATGCCAAGAGGGATATGTCGGGAGTAATTATGGGTGGGCACGAAGTAGGTAGCGCATATTTCCCCTACTGATGTTAGGTAATAGCGCAGTCCTTAAATAGTTTTGAAGCCACTACAGTTAGTTAAGTGACAATAACACGAGCCGTTTTCTTCTTATGACGTTGTTTTACATTCTAAGAGTTTGTTATTGGTGTTAGATTTCTTGGAATTTTGCGTATCGGAACACACTTGTACGTATGTTCTAGCTCGAGCGTAATGTCGAACCGTATTTTCTGTTGTTCCGTTGCAGTTGCGTGAATTCTGCTTACTATCCAAAAGTGATCCAAAAGAAAGCATTGTAAACTTTTGGCTTCATTCCATCTCATCCCCTCATGAGACTTTTGTGTTTATTTACTATAAATACAATTTTTGTTCAACTTTGTTGTTAAGAAATTCAAGAAAATCCTTTCATTATTTGATCACAATCTTAAATCAAGCGCCAAATATAATTACAACGCCGATATAATTCCTACATCCTGCGCTCTTAACCTTTAATTAAAACTTTCTGGGAACCCTAAAACTTGGAAAGTAATAAGTAAAGAACTCGTATAGCAAACAAATCAAAGTTTTAAATCTAAGCTATTTCTTGTATGTATGTAACAAACGCTGTAGGACGACGGCGACACGTTTCAAGTGCTACGATCTTGTGCCTCGTTTGAATTAGCATTTGTATTGTATGACCTACTTGCCTGTGCTTTAAGTTTAGGAAATATTGAATTATTTTTATGTAGAAATCTAATTGTCTTATAGACGTATTCATAGGACAACGAGTTGTCATAGTTTTTCATATTCTCACGACGCGACGCGGCGACGTCAGTTAGACTTCATGGCCGCTGGTTGACACGCCTGGCAGTAAACGTAGAGTGAGTAAATTTTGTGTCTTCTTTTAGATTACATAAAACGTTAGGAAATTGTAAGTACATAATAAATTAATTCCCAAATGAAAATAATTTACAAAATGTGTTACTTTATACTTAAATGTTATTTCGTTAAAATTGTATACTTAAATGCTTATACGAAAGGTAATTTTCAAAAGCGAAACAGTAGGATGATCGTTTAAACGAATGCAACGGAAACGCCTCTTAAGATAACTACTTAAATGTGCTATTAGCGTAAATGTGCAACACTATAGGAAAATGTTCTGATTATCTGAACACTGGAAACGTAACAATAAGAACCTGCTTTTAATAAGTGAGAGAAACTATTTGAGTCGATTTTATTTGTCTGTATTTTTCCTGCATCATTTTTGGTAGTGAAGGCTAAGTCCATCGAATTTTGTTGAGAATATTCCACAAAAATTTGAAAATCTTGAAAGATCTTTCTCCGATTGGAAATCAAACCCAAGGCCGCGTGGTCATTAACATTACATCTCGGGCCGCAGAGGTTAAAAATATATATAGTGACTAAGCATGTGAACGGAAAACCATTCAAGTTCGCGATTTGACCTGTCTGTTTCAAACAAAATATAGCACTATAAAGTGTTGTAATCGGAAAGTAGGTGACACGTGCTAAACGAACCTCGGGATCAGGAATTTATGTTCAAAATGCACAAGTTTGGATTGGAAACTGTAGTAGTAACATTTTTACGTGTTCAATAAAGTCAGATTTACATTTTAATGTTACAACTATGTTCTTTAATAAATGCTAAATAACTGTGAACCCTGTCCATGTTGAAAGTTAGTTTTAAAAAGTTGCGAAAAATACTTTTTTCTGCTCGGAATTTTTCGGTTTTAGCTTAATTTGAAATTTGCATATTGTAGGAATTGCAACTTGTGCCAAATGTATTGTTTTAAAAAGGCTTGATTACACGATAATTAAAAATTATAGATGTTTTATATGCATTTTGTTCTTAAGGTATTTTTACAGCCTGATAATGCAATGTCACGTCGCATCCATTAAACTTTATAGAAGCAGAAGATTGATAAAGTTCATACATTAGAAGCACTTTTCATGAAAGTAGCACATCTCTTGAAGTATTGTTATAGCATAATTCTTTGTAGTGTCTCTCCAGTTTTCACCAAATCGCTTTAATTAATAAGTACGTTTTATCAATGAATCTTTTTGGTACCCGATTCAATCCATTTGATAACGATTCACTTTCGATAAGAAAAAAAAACAATTATCTAAAAGGAAGATTTCTCTACTAACATATTTAAATGACAATAGTGCATAGTTGACGGAAAAGGTCAGTTATATAACATAACATAAAAAAATTGTCAAATTCCAATGATAAAAGTGTGCTTAAGGTTCACAAAGGTAGTAAACATGTCCAGTAAGTTACAATGTAGTTTTACACCGCAAAGCCGCTGCATAAAGCGAACTTTTCCGCTGTAAATTACTAACTTCTACTATAAAACGACATTTTTGTACAAGATACATTTTAAACCGCTTCTTTGCAAGTTTGGTCAAGAGCTGCAATAAATGGCTTAGTACTAGAAAGTAATGGGTTCAAGTATCTCAAGAGTGTTGTAGATTGAGATTGATGGGGAGATTAAAATTCTCTACAATTTTTCTTGGTGTTCAGCTTTAAGAATCACTCCACTGCGCTACGCAACGGAGTCTATGTAAGTATGCATGTTTTTTCCTATATAGTATCGTAGAGACCTGGCGGATAGGCCAATTTTGATGATCATACGTCAGTTGATTTGTCTTAGCCTTGCGATTTCACTAAACACATAACAGTAATAAAAATACACCATTGACAAGTAGCCATTATTTTTGTGAATAAAACGACCAACTCTGTTAAGTATGGTATCGTTAAATCGGTATTTAAAATGATTATTTATCTAAGTACCTATATAATACCTACTCTTATTTTATAAGACATATCAGCATTACACGATAAATGCTTCTGGGCCTAAGAGGGAATATAATCTAGGTACTCATATCAGTAGTCACACTAGAACTCTCTAGAATAGCCGAAAATGCGGAATTTCCCTAGGCAGCTATACATATGTCAAGTTAATATCAAACTGTCAGGTTAAACCTATTTCTTCAACATATTGTACACGCATATACATACATGCATTGCTTAGTCGATAGGATTGTGTTAAATCATGAACCCCATTTCTGAGGGTATGCAACCAAGTCCCCAACCCGCACTTGGCCAGCGTGGTGAACTTAAGACGTAATCCCTCCTCCGTTTGGAAGGAGGGCTAAAGGTATAAGATAAAATAAAAAACTACTTCTTAAAACCAATAAAAAATGACACAGCTTGCTGTATATTTTGCACTGTGCACTAATCTCTTAGAACCGGCAAAAAAACGAAACAAGAAAATATATATTTCAATCTATTTTTAGTAATTTAAATGAACCCTGTTCTAATTGTCAGACTTCAGAAGCTACAGTTGCTATGCAAAGTCTCTAATCCTTTAATCTGTTTTTGTATGAAACTAACTTCAGTGTAGAAGGTCCGAGCGAGCAAGTCCCCTCATTAGTTTCAGAATAATACGAGTTCTTTGTTTGCCCTTCGCTTTTTGTCCGTGTAGAAGCAAATAAATTAGTTGTGTTTGTAGAAGTTTTGTACGTTGTATGAATGCTATTTGCTAATTAAAAAATATTTTTGCATTTCGTTATGTAAAAATTTGGTAATATTCTTTTTTGTTTATTTAACTTACCTATGTTATTCTAACAGATTTGCGAAGCGCTTATAGCCAGTACCGTACCATAGATAGATGACCACTCAGTTGGACTTAGTTGAGGGTCTTTGTGTTTCAGAAGACACGATAAATATTGTTTCTGGTTGTCGATAGTGTAAAGGTGGATTTTTTGACGAAAAATCAGTTTAAGATATGAAGGGCATTTTTGATGTATACCATTGTAATTTTTCTACTGTTTTGTTTTATTTTAGAAGTATGTATATAAGTAAATAAGTATTTTAAATAATAATTAAATATTTTGTTTTATATTTTGAGTTTTATTCCATTTTCCTTCTTTTATGTAGGTGGTCTCAAACTTTTGACCGGCAGTGTATATCTAAAGCCTTCGATGGCTTGAACAAGAAAAAACTAGGCGCTCCACTTAAGTTTATAATTCATGTTCAAAAATAAATGTAAACTCTACTTTATACAAATTCAAGGTAAATGAATACTTTGAAGATTATAAGCTATGTATCTTGAAGGTAAAGTGGGCTCAAGTTGTCATGAAACCAAGACCCCGCTTTGATATAGAGCTTCAAACGTTTTAAAGAGATGTCTTAAGTTAACTTACTGAGAAAAACATTAAGGTCTTGTCGGACGCCTTGGCCCTTGATGTTATGTCTTAGTGAAATATTGTTAGTTACGATTTTTCTTTTTTGTTTGTTTTAATTATAATGAAAAATAATCTGGATGCAAAGTTTAAAACAACTTTAGTGCCAGGAAAAAAAACCCTTTAATTTTCCTTCCCCCTATACCACTCTCTGTGTGGGCAAAACGAAGTCTGGATTTTGAATATCAAGCTAGTTTCTTCACCATTTAAAGGTCTACAAACCAGCCGACAAGGTATGGAAAACTTGGAAGCCTAAATAAGTATTGAGAATTCAAAATTGATTAAGCTTTTATTTTATTTTATTTGCACCGCGCGTCGTTCATATCGAAATCGATATATTTTTAATTGCGTGAAGTAAGGTTAGTATATTATGTCCAATGTCCATAATCTATTTCTACGGAAAAGTATTTCTGTAAAATTATTTATTTCACAATAAAACCAAAATAACTTCTCATGCCCTAGTTTTATTTAGTAAGAAACTTGACAAATGCGAGGGAGGTTCGTACAAATCGTTCATACGTTGGCGTTGGATCGCCGTTTTGGCACAAAAACCTATCCTGTCTGGACCTTCAGTACAATACTAGTTTATTTTTACGTGTTTTGTTGCGAGAAAGACGAGAATTTCTTGAGAAATATATTTTTAAGCCAAGTTTTTGTTTGAGAGTGACGTATTTAGAGCGTTGATCAAACTAAACTTGAATACACCATACTGCAGTATGTTCTACATGCGATATTGTATTTGTTTTTTTATCAAGACATATTTTGAAAGAAGAGTTTCGACATTTAATTTAATTAAACTAGGCATTTTCGTAAAAAAATAGTTTTCAATAAAATCACTTAATGTGAATTAAGTAAATGTTTTATATTTTAAAACATTTACTTAATTCACTGTTAAGAAGGCATATAAACTTTTTAATTGAGATATATTTTCCAGGGTCGGTAAAAACTACTATATAGCCACATTCCGAAAGTAAGAAATCGCACTATACCTGCTATGCTCTAAATTTTCGTTTTGAAATATACAATAAGTTGTATATTTCAAACGAAAATTTCACAGAGTCAAATCTTTACAAAACTTTTAAACACACTATATAACAGTATCACAAACAAAAAACGAATCGTCACAAAACGTGCATTTAGCGAGATCTTCTAAAACAGTCGTGACGACAAATGTGCCTCAATTTCCACTTCTGCGGAACAAAAGACAGGAGATACCAAACAATTAGAGCGTTTTCGTGCACACACCAGTAATCTGCGAGTTCGTGTGTACCGGCATTATTCTGCGTTGTAACATAACCCTCGAATTTGGGCGGATCAGAGGTTTGGGGGAACTCCTTTTGTTCTACTTGAATAAGAGACGCTAATTGTCTAGTTGTACATCTATTGAATATAAGCTTTGGATTTTGAGGTCGATAATGTACTTGAACTGCGATTTTAAATTTTGGTCAGTAGTCTATAACGCGCGTATAGAATTTATAGGCACACCTATTTCATAATTTTTGATTTATCGTATCTAAGACTTCTTTGTACTGTATCTTTTTGTGTACAAATAGCAACAGTTTCAATCTAAGCTGGACTCAAGTACGCCTTTTTTACTTTTCTTTACACTACGTTAAAAAAGTAAAAAAAAAAACAGTCAAAACTTTAGATTTCAAGGTAAGTGTTTTCTTCAATAATTCATCTCCATGTGAATTCTCGGTAGTCTCGTTAAAGGAATAACTTGGACTTTATGTTCATGTTCGTACATGATTTCCAAGAAACAGGTTGCCTTGTGAAGTGGGATCACGTGTCTAGTAAGACAGCGATGTAGAAGGAAAAGTGCAAAGAAAAATATGATTAAATTAAATGTTTTATATTCACTCGTGTTATGAAGTTTAGGGTCATAATTCCCTAAAAATACATAAAATAAAAACCATTGTCAGCTTTCAAGGCAATGAATAGAACAAGAAACGGAGAAAAATACCCTTTTGATAATGACCTAGGACGAAAAAACATGACCTAGATCTTCCAGCCCTAATGGCCAGGACCTAAATCTTGCTTTGTTTTTAGGGTACTTAGTTAGGCCCTTATTATTTTTATTCTGAGAACATTTTTCTTTTAGTGAGAAAATAAAAGTTTAATGGGAGTTTTTCTGTCAAGAGAAAATATAGCTGATTAGAATCGTAGCCGGCTAATGGCAATAAATCTGTCCCTTATCAATTGGGACCTAAAAGTTTTTTTAGGCCAGTCCTTCCTAGTCCCTTGAGAAAAGCTAGCTCGCGAAAGAATTGGCTCGTAAATATTTATATTACGTAATTAAACTTTCGTCACGACCTAGCCTAATTATAGAGTTTTAGCGGAAATTATAACGTGGTATAATAATGATAAGGCTGCTCGATTTCTAGTCTCATGGAGTTCATTGACTAGAAAACCATCCAGAGAATTTAATAAAAGCCAATCCAGTTATAGGTATTCATAACTGTTCGAAGCAGAATCTGCAAAAAATAAATTAGATTTTTTCAAATTTCAAACTCTATGCGCCTCATCTAATTATATTTTATCTCTAGTTTTTCCTTTATAGAAAATCCAGAGACAGGTGGTCAAAAACGCTACTAAAACTAGATAAGTATTAAAACAAATATTTAAATAAAATATGTGCAGATATTTTTAATGCGTTTTTTGCGTACAATCGGACAAAAATCTTATTATTATAACATGACCACAAATTATTTTACGGTTTGGTCATGCTCTAAGTGAGATTAGCTTCAAAAAGTTAGTAAAGTTATTGAATAATGCTGATTTAGAAAAAAATCTTGAAAACTTTCATGCAGGCCTCCACCAGACTTTTTGTTTATTATAATTTATTAACACTATTATTATCATCAATTTTGATAAGATAATGGAAATCTTGAGTGTCTAAAAATGTCTAACACGTGACTTTCAAACATATTTAAAGTATGCAACAAAATACAATTGCCTTTTTAACAGCCAATGGAATATTCCTTATTGTTTCATTATTAATAATTTCTATTCTTTCAGCAAATTGCGTTCTTTCAGCGAAATGTTTTGGAAAAGGCTCTTGATTATCCTTGTGATTTTCTTTATACGATTCTTTTGTGAAAAACTTTTTATTCGGCTCATTTAGATTTAAAATGGTTGAACTTGTGCTCTTTTTATTGTAATTTTTTGCTTTGTCAAAGAGTCCTTTAAACCTTTGGTTGGTTTTGTTTCAGTAAAGGTTTTCGAGATTAATCTTTGTGGCTAGTTATTATTGACCTTCCTTTTTATCAGATTTTATTAATTCAGAATGTAGTTATTTTTTAAAGTGGTCTTTTCCTACCCTATCCTAACGACATTATGATAAAAATCTGTCCAAATAGGATTTCCTCATTCCCTAAATAAAAACAAACACAGAAGCCTCAGATAAAAAAAAACAAAATTAAGTAATCCCATGCAAAAAGGGTACAACCAAAGATTGGACTAACCTCTAATCAGTATGAAAGAACTCATTACAGTACCCAAACGGAATGGCCGAGTGTGTTTAATAGCGGCCCGAGGTACCAAAACGATTATCGTTTTGTAAAACATCAAAACTTTTTAACCCTTCAATGCACATGGTCTTATGTTAAACACAAATTGCACGCCCACCTGTCGCGGGTTAATTGGATTCTTTATGCGAAAATACTTGTCCCTCTAGACCCACACATTGTCCAATTATACTTGACCCCCATAACGTCCCAAATTTCCTGCCGGTTAAACTAATGCGATGATGGTCGGAGGTCATGTGATACTGGTTAGCGACCCTTCCGCTTGCCTTGATTAACGTTTCCTTGCTTTTGTGTGTAACGTACCCGTTAATATGAATTAATACGATTTTCTATTCGGATGTAAAGAAATGCAGTCATACGCGAATTTTATTTGAACCATTATTATGTGAGTTTTTGCCTAGCAAATTAATTTAGGTTCTTTTATCAAATCTGCTATAAAAAAGAAAAAAACTTTAACTCCTTTTTAACTGCAGCTTCATTAGATAACTAGTGTACGTCAAACTGATGGCCACTATTCAGTATATCGCTGCTCTGACGTAACGCCTCAATCGCAAAAATCTAAGGAACAAAAGAATATACAGCATTGCTTTTTTAATAGTTGTCACTAGCTATATACAGCACGTATCTCACGTGCTGTATATAGCTCGAGATAGCTATCCAGTACATTATAAACCCGATAGGACATTATCGAAATTGAATAAAGACAACCGTTGGTCGGTCATTTGCAAGGTACTGTACACGTGACCTGTCAACAGCAATTATCGTGTTTATACTTTTCTGGAGAGTACTGTCGTTAGAAACTGCGTCGCGTAGGCAGTTTTTGTCAAAAAATCTTGATTTCATCGTATATATTGTGTTGGGCATACAAAGTCGGTGATTTGAATTCTTAATAAAAGTGGACTAGTTCACCACTTAATATTCTAAGACTAGAGATCCAAGAAACTCATAAAAAATTAAATCACTACTTTTTGCACAACAACAAAAGAAATAGATAAATATCTAGTAGTTCCCTCACTCAATCTAAATTCAAAACCAAGTGGATATCCCAATTTCACGGCCAACCCACAATAATAGAGTAAAACAACCAATATCACAAAAGCACGGCCTTTCTTTATATTCTTTGAAAGACAAATTTCTTATTCGACCTATCTGAATTCCCGCCACGAATTTGCCAATGACGTTTCTTCAATACTTCGGCCCGAGTGTTCTTCTTTCATTTATTATTTTCGTTTGTCTTTAGCCACTCTTTGCTTGAAGGCACAGGTTCGAAAAGTAATTTCCATTGGCCTCCAATATCCTTGTTTTTGAAAACTCACCGCCGACAGTTCGCGGACTTTTTTACTTTCCGCTTCCAGATATAAAATTTTGATCGTTTTGCTTTACTGTTACTTAGAAAATGAGAATGTTTTGATACTTTTGTTTTGATGTTAGAGATAAAAGGTTTTGGAATATTGTCTTTTTATAATTAGTTTGTTTTATTGTAGTTTCGAGAATTGAGTTCATTTAACAACAGATTTTAAAGTTTCGTAATTAAAAAGTACTGCAATACTTTTAGTATCATGATTGTTCTACTCGTAGCACCAAAGTACAAATAAATCAGCAAAGTACAGCTGATTTAAAATGCAACAGTAATTCTTTTTGATTGTTAATCAATTTACTGTTGGTAATTTATCAGGTTCATAATAAGTCCTTTGACGCCACGCTTGTACATGAAATTGAACATGAAAATATGTTGAGCTGATATTGATACAATAAAAGGAGCGACATACGCTATTAAAATACGTGACGCAACCCGAGGCTATTTATTTTGCACGCGTGTGTACTACACACACGTACATATATATACGTATTAACTCACACATAGCCATCCTCACGGGGATTACTAATGGACGGCATCCCTGTGGCTTTATTTTTAATCAAATCCATTCTACGCCTGTCCATATACATTATTCCGGTACATTCGGGGACAGAATTAAGTCTGCCAATATTAGGATGGATTTTTTCAATTTGAAAATGAATGATTTCGATAAAACTCTGGATTAATTGTTTTCGTTATGACTGACTAATGGGTTTTCGATTCGCATCGTGTATTGGATAAAATATAAATTTGTTGTGTCATTCTCGGTTCTAGTAAAAATATCATTCACGTTTGATAAACCCATTGCTTTGTCCACGAAACTAGCAGAAAACACGATACGAAATATTTTCTCTTAAAGTGTCGGCGAAGCAAACAACAATAAAACAGCTTTTATTTTTCTAGCAAATTCGGCATTGGCATAAAACAGGCGTAGTGCGCAACTATTCGCATAGTTCGAATAATAAATAATGTTTTGAAGAGAGTAATTTATGCGAAAGCGCCAAAAGTAACGATGGCGGCGCGACCCAGTTTTGTAAAACAAATATTGTGAGACACTGTTTGTGCTTCGTACATAAACACATATACTTGTAGTTGTGAACTTAATCAAACTGAAGTACGAAAAGAAAACTGTCGTAGAACAAGAATATTATTCTTTTTATTGAAGAATACTTTCTCATCAAAACCATACTAAAGACAGTAATGGATAAAAACAACCAAAGAGAATTTGGCACAAAATGAAACGCCATATTTTATTCAGCATTTAAAAATACAAATCCTTTAAAAAATACTTTTCACAAACATATTCTGCAGCGTCACAATAAAACACAATTCACTAAAAGCCACTGTCTATTTCACATCAGAAATTCAATTATTTTTTGCCCCACACAAAAAAGTCCTTTCGGAATTTTAAACTAACATCACTAAACCGAGATGGGGATAATCCTAATAGAGTCTGACGTTTTCATATTTCCATCCAGTTTTTCCTCGACGAACTAATTTACGTACATCTTTTTGATGGTAAAAGGGAACATCTAACGCAACATTTCAAATGGGAAAGTAAATTTATTTAGCCGAATGCATTACTCGAGCCATTTTGGTTTGTACCGTGACTTGGGCATTTTTTGCCGCCAGGCTTTTGATAAAATTAACTTGGCTGGATGCACGGATTGGAGAGCGAAAATATTTTTACGATATATTTATCGGCGATGTCATGTCATGTGTCACGTATCTGAATTAAATATTTATTGGTGTAGAATACCGAAACGTGTTAAACGAGCGGAGTTTTTTTGCTTTTTTGTTTAGTATAGCGCTTAGTTTTACGAGTGTAGTTGAAAAATATATTTTGGTATGATAAAAAATGCTTTTTTACTACTAGTTTATAAGATATAACGTAAGTATAATTAAGAGAAAAGGTGGTTACGACCTTCTTTCTAGACAAATGCCTACATAGGGCTCGTTCTTAACCTCTCAAGCGCCCGGCCACCGTGTCACGGTTGAATGTTCTACCCCCGTCAAGCGCCCCGCCACCGTGGTACGGCAAAACGATCTTACATTTAAAAAACGTAGAAACGAAATGCTAAAACTATGTTTATCCCTTTCAAACATATTTGACATTGAAGCTGATGAAACGAGACGACGATCTAATGCATACACTTGAATAAATGGTTGATATAGGCCAGAGAGCACCTTAAACAACATCTGACCCAACGACATGTTCCTTTATGACCAATATTGTAGATCCTTTTTTTAATTAATTTTAAAGATTTGAGTATATTTTACAGTTGGATTTTAATGTCATTATTCATTAACTACACGATAAGACCTTTTGTCATATTATTTTTTTTGCCTAAAAATATTTTTTAGACTTTCTTCGAACACATGCCTAAAGCACAAAATATTCAAATTAAACCGACTATTGTACTACCACTATCAAATATTATTTGTGGTTTATTTTTTTAATCTATAGCAAATTTTATGTAGATTTCAAATATATAAGGTATGACTAGGGTGTTAGTATTAAAATATGACGGAATCGGCGCTTAAACGCCAACCGCCAATTCAATTTCGCGCGCCATTTTTGGCCTGGACGCTTAACGGTATATTTGAATTTTGACGTTGGGGCGCTCGAGAGGTTAAATATAATACATGAGAAGTCTTATAACTGACATGTTTTTGCAGATACTCAGATTGATAAGATACAACATAACTATGTTTACCCGACTTCCCGACCGTACCGAGACTTTAACTATACTATATCCAGAATTTCCATACACCCTCGTAGCAAAAAATGTTGTTGGTTTATCCATCTGGAAAAACGACAGTATCTTTTAAAAACGGCACTCTCAAACGTCTAGACTCATTAAAGAACCATGACAAGTTGAACGCATTCTGACAAAAAGTTAATCCTTAGGCCGACGCGATTACGTACGCTCAACCGCGCACTCTCGATTGAAAAATGTCGCCTTGCTCCGCGCTTTTCTTGTCTCATTTGCATATTTAGGAGACTTTTGCGTTTATTTTCACTGATTGTCCCCAATATATCGCATTGTCTCATCGGTTTTGTATTGCGATGAGATTTGGGGACGGATAATTCTTCGCTCTCTGAATCCTTGATTGCGCAAGTTTTGAAGCTTTTGTTTTGATGTTCTTTTGTATTTGTTTCAGGTATGCGAGCTTTGAGGAATCCTGGTGTTTATTGATTCGAAGCATGAGTATTTAGGTATTATTTGCGTTACTTTTAAGATATTTTTTTACTTGATTTAAATCACTCAAACGATCAACTGTTGTAGCAATAAAAAAGGGGCATGTTACATGTTAATGCGACTCAAGCTCTACCGTAAAAAAATTACAGCTAGTCAATAAAAGATATCGTAGCAATTGGTAAATATTACCGAATAGCTGTCAGGAAAACTTCGAAACGCACTCCGCAACTTGTATGAAAATGCAAAAACTGGTTCAATTAATAAATTGTATCGAATAACAATTACGACACAGTTCAACCATTAGACAATAAACAAGCCTTTCAATTCCCAACATCGATAGCGTAAAACATTTGTTTTTTACAAAATGGAACCCAATAAACAATACGTATTACGTAAACAGCTTGAACACAGAACTGGGAACGAACGGACGGCCATTTATAATTCAATTGTCCAACCCGGATTATTTGGTATAACAGAACAAATCAATTATTCACACCCAACCTGCATCTATTTACTGAATTTCGAATAAAAGGTAATAATTTTAAAATGTTTGTTAAAAAATGTTGAATAACCCTGTTATTATGTATGAATGGTTTAATGCGAGTTTTTATGTTTGATTGTAGTGCAATATGCATATTCTGTAATTTTTAAAATTTTTTAACTGCATTTTTTAGTTTGGACTAAATTGGACTATTGAAATATTAGTTGTGCAAAAAGAAGACTACATTTTGGGCTAATAGTTCACGGCGAAAAAATAGCGATAAAATTAAAAACATTGCTTATGAATCGGATTTTCATACCATTAGTCGTATTAATTATCGTCTTGTTTTTAAAAAAGTTAAACGCGTACATGTAAACAGCATTAAGGTCACTACGTGTTACACTAGGCCCAAGTTAAGTAAGTTTAGTCGAAATTAAGGTACATAGTTTATGAAGTATCGTTACTTTGCCTAACTCTAAATTTAAAATTACAAGGAATGCTATGTAATATATGACTCCACTTACAATAATAAATTCACAAAAGCGTAAAAAAACAACCTCAAAAAAGGGGAATCGTGATTTGAATACGGAATTTTCTCAAGTGACTTCACTTTGATCGGTTATCACTGGCAAAATATATAAATTGGACACCAAAAAAGTGAAAAAAAAAATACATCTCTTATATTTCTACAGTGGAGGCTTGTGGAGCAATCAATCGTTGTGGCAGACGTTTCAACGCAAAAGAAGTGTCAATAAACGACAAGAAAATTTATCTCTTCCTTTAGGAAATTGAAATTTCGACCTCCGGACTCTGAGTGACTGTACTGGTTGTGAGGATTAAGGCACTGTATCGATTGTTTTTGATGATTCAATAATGCTTTTGTTGAAGTTATAAGTTATGAAATCTTTTTAGATTTAACAAATTACATTGTTTAAATGAAAGCAAAGATTATTTTTAAGTAATATTTCGACTACTAGAGGGTTGTTTTTTTAAAACAAGGTATTGTTAAAAGTATTTTAAATTATAGTATGTGGGAACCCGTTAATATATACGAAGCCATAAAAATATTTTTGCTCACTGGTGAATAGTGACAATCTGACAAAATGAATGCGAATTAACTGTAATAAGTACATAATTTACCGAGTATAGTACGCAGTTAATCATAATTAAAAGAAACGAATTCATTCAACTTTTATTAAACTGCTTCCACACATCAGCTCATATTATTCATACCCGGAGGAATACCGCAATTTATTTGTTCATTCAACTGAATCCGGTCGACGCATTATCATAACTAAGGGTACAAAAATTTCCTTACGTCTTGGGTCTTTCCCACAAAAGAAAACGTACCCTGGACCTTTGCTTATAAACGTTTTATATTTCATGACTTTCTACAAAATTGAATTTTGCTCAAAATACTTCTTTTTCGGATATCTAAGTTTGTTCAAGGGTTAACGGGCTCTGAAGATGTTGATTAAACATTCTTTCGATATTTTGAATTTGATTATTTATTTACAGCGAAGGGTTTGTTCGATGTTTCTTTTTAATTTAAACTCTATTGTATAAAACAGAGGAAACGTAAAAGTAACTAGGCGCTGTAGTAAAACAGCTATATTACGAGTATTTTCTTAACCTAAGCAGTCGTAAATAAATAAAAGATATAATTGTTTATTAGGTTTTGATAATTAACGCCCGTAATTAATTCATTGAAAATTGGCGATTTTTAATAAATAATTAATTTGAAATTAAGTGAAAACAAAATATAATTTTAACCATAAAATAATTCGTGAGTAGATACTTCATATTATTATAGAGGAAGCAATCTAGCTATCACTTGAAATTGCCGCTAGCAAACTTCCAAAGTAATAGTAAAGGGCTTAAGTAATACCTCTTACGCCTATCGCTTGTGCCCAAGATTTGTGGCTTTTCTGACCTCGTATGTAAGATTTATAGGGGGTCGACAACCACTTTAGTACAAAGACGCCCACGCAACTAACAGACAAATACAAAATACTCTATTGATTTGTGTGCGTGAATGAATTTATTTAGAGGAAGAGTATGAAACTGCCCATTGGAATAGAAGTAAAAAAATCTTCTTTGTCTATTTTTAATGACTATTTATTTGGGTGTGAAATGCAGCTTTCTTTGTCTATTTACAGGGTAAGTTAGTATATTTACATCAGGCTTGGTTTAAGTTTTTATTAGCTTAGGCTTAGCTTAGCAATATTAGATATACCACCGTGTCAAGAAATGCTACAGGAAAGGTTTTTTTAAAGTAATTAAGAAAGTTTTTGCGGAACACTAAAATTTATGAGGGGCAATAATAATGAATAGTTAACAAAAGTATAATAATCAGCTTACCCAAAGTTAAGACAGACGCTGTGTGAATTATATAGCGATATTAAATCCATTTTGGTTAAACGAATAAAAGCAATGAAAGGAACCGCGTTTAAAATCTTTATTAACACACATTGTTCATTATTGGTTAATGAGTATAATAAATTGATAAAGTAATTATTAATGCAATTATTTGATGCCACATTAACTTAACGAAATGCCGGATTTATATCGAAATAAAACGTACTACAGTATTTTCATTTGTCTATGAAAGCTTTTAAAATTTATTCGATTATATAGTAAAAGCTTGCCAGAGACTACGATAATAATCGAAATAAAAATGTAATCCGGTTGCTTTTGATCTTCAATTTAAATTATATTTTCCATGGTTGGTAACTTGCCCGATATAAGAAAATCGGATCGTGCCTTATGTAATTCCGTCTTTAACTACTTTATTCAAGACAAACACAATTTTTAATTTAAAGTACACTTACACTAAAAAGCAAAACTGTTGCTTAAAGGTACAAGAACATAATTTTGAACGAAATTCAACGGTATTTTAATCTCAACAACAAAATTTTACAAGTTTTTGCTGAAGGATTTTCACTTAACATTTTACTAAGGTTAACACAATTTTCAAGATGCAAAACCTTGAGTTTAAAACTGTCTAGCAAAACGGATATTATACAGTAGAAACTAGTGAAATACTTGAACCTAGATAAACTTTGCATAGGCAAGTTTTGGATATGCAAGCGACGATGCGAAGCGCTGCGGTTGGTTTTCTTAGCAAAAATTATTTTTAAAACACACACATCAACCACATATGCTGTATTCAAACTAGCATTATATTTTAGATAAACTAAGATTAAATAGATTGCTCCGTAGCGCAGTGATTTAGGTCACCACGCCATTGCGTCGGGAGGTCGTTCGATTCCCACACGGGACAATTATTTGTGCGATCCACACATAATTGTTTCGAGTCTGGTTGTACTTTGTGTCCGTTGTTTGTATGTTTCTAAAAGTCCCCGCGACACAAGAGCAATTCTTAGTGCGGTAGATGTCTTTACAAAAATGAAAAGATAATTACTCCTTTTACTTCTTAAGTATTAGTGATAACGATGTCTACCGACATTCATCACGTGACACCTGGGAAACTACCACTATCGATGATATATATATGATGATATGATAGGTCAATGATAGACCGTTATATTATTTTTTAGGAACCATCCAACGGTCTCCATTTCATAAACATTCAATATCATGTACTTCTATATGGCCGCGGCAAGAAATTTACCTCTGCAATTATTAGTTAGTCTAAAATGTGAGCTTATCACAATATCTACTATCACAACAAAAATATAGAAATTACAACTGCAACATACAAAATGTCCGACATTAAAACTCACTACAACTTGGTTTACTCAAGCCCTCTCTTGGGAGTAAAAAAACTACTCCACCAGATATCTTATTCCATATAACAGTTCAAACAAGTGACAAGCCCTCCCGGAGGTTCCCTGTTTGTACAAAAGTTCCTCCAACTCCTGCCCTCATCTAGTCTAGGTAATATTCATTGGGTTCTAATGGAAATATGAATTATTCCGCGCTAGAGTTCGTAATATAATAGTTCGGTGGTTTCTTTGATAGTTTGAGTCGATTGTTTTAGTGGCATATTTAAGTTTTGGTGCTTCTTGTTAGTATTGTAGATAGGGAATGTAAGCTTACCTCTTTATCACTGAAATACCTCTTTTAAAAAAAATGCCTACTGCTATAACACATTTAAAGAATCCTCACTGCTAATTAATTATTATTCAAGTTTATGCTCTTATCCGGAATCAAATCAAAAAAATCTTCTCGTCCTTAAAACCTATCAAAACTGGATTCTATCAAAAGCTTTTCTGGCCTTACATCGAATGCCTATTATAAATGATAATGTTAGTAGGGATGTATTACGCGGCTATGACTTGAACTATAGACAAACTTCATCTAAAACTTTTACGATATGTCCACAGCAGAGTCGAAATACACATATCACAAATTAATAGCTCTAGCACCTTAAAGTAAACGAAAATTATTATCATTAACTGTGTAAATTGGAACACAAAAGGTCTATTTGGTACGACCCCACCTCATTACTGGTATGGGTTGAATTCGAAATATTCATAAGTGTAACACTGGCATACAGAAGTCTATTAAGTTCCCTTTACATAAATAATGACGTGAATTACTATAGTTAGATGTTTATGTGAGATGTTTGTTGAGAACGTACGTATTATTAAAACTATGAATGTGTGTTTGTTTGTCCTTGATCTACGCTTAGCGGCAAAACCTAATTGAATAATATTTAGCCACATTATTTTGGGAAGTCTAAGTTCTTATTTTGACATAAAAGTGTAGGTGGAGTTAGATTTACTAATGTAATAAATGCGAAAGTTTGTGAGTGTCTATGTATGTATGGATGTTTGTTACTCTTTCACGCAAATACTACTGAATCGATTACGATGAAATTTGGTATGTAGGTAGCTGAAGACTTAGAATAGCACATAGGCGACTTTTTATCCCGGAGTAAATAAAAAAAAATAGGTACGTTGCGTACTATTTAGGGGAACGAATGTAGGATTGCACTTTAATTCTATCCTTAGGCAGGATAAACCATGACAGCATGAGATAAAGACACAACAGGGGGACGAGAAACAGAGGTTGCTATGTAGAGACTTAAAGAAAGCAGGAGGGAATTCTCTCCACTGTTGACCCATGCAAGTTTAAAACATTATAGCCAAGTACTTCAAGACCACGAATGACTTTATTAGCTACAAATGTTTCTGTCTCAAAATTTTGTTTTAAAATGACAGAGATAGAATGATGCTTGAGCGTTGACTGACGTTTGAGTATCCGATCAGAAGGTAGGTCTGCTAATTTACACTTGACCAGCCAACCATCTGCGTTTTCTCTCTCTTATATCCGGTTCAATATACTAAGGATCCTTATTTTTCCCCCAACACGGTGTTTTATACATAAATAAAATTCTTTAAGGAAAATATCAAGTCATTATACGATACATTTCTACCTGTTTTCTCAAAGATTTCTCCCTTCGGGGAATCACATACTTTATTACCATAATAAAGTAAAGGCGAACTTTATTTGTGTGTGGTTGTGTGGAAAAGTAGGTCAAATATTTTAGTATTTAAGCTTATCACCAAGTAAAATAATTAAAATTATAAAAAGTCCTGGGGATTCCTTTATGTACTCTTAACAACGTACGCCTAACAATTTATTGTTCTCAAGGACGTTAGCTGTCTTTTTTGACAACTTGTAGACAGTATATTTAACAATTAAATATTACACATGGAATTGGTTCTAAATACCCAAAATTAAAAAATATTTTTAAAACATACTAATACATAATGGTGATGGAATAGCATACTTTTGTGGTTAAATAATTATTATCAGCATTGTTAAAAATCGGGTATCTATAATGATGCTGATAATTCATATTTAACGCAATATATTGCAGACAAAACCACACATAGATCAATTTTTTTGAAAAACGGTTGTCCAAATTTTCCGTAAAGCATCAATATTGTACTATCTCCAATATAATTATTGGGTTTGTAATAATATCTGTTCATATCTCGGGGGCACGGCATTAATTTCCCCTGCCGGTAAATATGACCCTAATAGAACTGTTATTGACGTTGTGTTTAGGGATCATTAAGGTACTTATCATTTCAATTTATATTTATGATATTGGGGTCCCGAATAAGCAGGTTAATGTCTTAATTAATATTTTATTCATCCGACAAAGTCATTGTAGTTCTTTACTGTTGGATACGAAATTTTGATTCCTTTGAGAATAGATTTATTTCTAACCAATCTAAAAACAGAGGAAGGTTTCTCAATTCGTCGGTATATAGAAAATATACGTATTAGTCGTAGCATAGATAATTAAAACAAATCTGAATTAATTTTACAAGATTAAAATGAATAAATAAGCGTAAAGTCTATGTCCAGTGCTACGTTTGTCTACGTCTGTAGACATTATGGTCGTACATTGTGGACGTAGGTGTTGAGATCTGTTTCTTGAAAAATAAAGATTTACAAAATTCAGGACAGTTTGTTTAACAAAATACTAGTTGTCGTCCCGTATCCGTGTCGTAAGCTATAAGTAACTCAAGTGCCCTCTCGATTCCAGTACTACCCACAAGAGGAACAAGATTACCTGTCTGCTTACATTTCTTATGTTTTTTTCTCGACTGCCAGTTCGCCAGCACCGAAGACTCTTCAGTAGTGTTGTATGAAAGCTTAAAGTTTGTTTTTTTACCGCAATGCAATTTTTTTGGTAAACATTTTAGTGCTCTCTGTAGATTTGCTGTCGTGATTTTGAACTGGCTGTCTTGTTTCTGTGAAAGAAATGAGCTGTCATAGATTTGTTGAGTAACATAATAATACTATTATAATATGATGCGCCCTTAAGAATCGAAAAAGAATATAATTAATTGGTTTCAAATTAACTCCGTGGTTTTAATTAATATTAATAATATTTAGACTGAATTTATAAGTGATATGATTTAAATTTCATTGTAGAACATGATAATAAACATTAGTCAGTCAATTTTATTCACTTTTGCTAAAGAAACGTGAGAAACTACATGGCCTTACAATAAATTACTTACAATTTTTTGATTGAAGGCCTTATTTGAGTAATCAAAACATTGTATTTCTCTAACGGATTTAATGTTATTTTTATTATAATCCGTTTAAAGTACCTCGAAGATTTACTTCACTTCAGTAAAGTGCACGAAAACGCAACAGAATATACTAATATTATTCTCTCTATATATTCTATCTTTGACGGATTACGGAGCAAAGGCGGGGATAGAGGCGTTGGATAAAATATTCCTTCAAACCCAAAGCGCACAGAAAGGCTGTGCTCGTGCAAAATTCTTGTTCGTATGCATTTGGCGGAAGTATAAAGATGAACTCACATTGACGAAGTGGGGTGTTTTGCGAACCTCTTTGTGGTGCGAAAACTAGCTAAAGTTCGACTTGGTATTTTTTTGTTATGTTGAGATGTTTTTTTACTAGCTATTTTGGTTTTAATGTTTTTTTTTATGATATGGGTTACGACATTGACAAGTGCATTTAGGTTGAAAATTTGCTTTGGTTTTTTAAAATATGACTTTTCAACTTCAACGTAAGATATTACAAGATATAAGAAACAGAGCATAGCTAAGTTTACATTCTAAAAATCTAATTGTGGAAATCCTTTTTTCTTCGTTTTTATTTCGTCAATACGGGTTGTAAAAATGTATTTCTCGGAACAAAACAACACTTAAATTTCTATAAAATTATATATGCACTTAGTTGTCAACAGTGTGCACTACACCTAAGGGTAGTATCATCCAGGCTTAGAGTAAATGCTTTGTAGAAATACATTAGGGGAGTACGAGGTACATTAGGCAGTCTGCTTAGGGTAGGGTTAGATAGACAGGTGAACTATCAAGGGGATAAGTCGAGCGTGATGTAAGACGACTGGGCTATTTGTTGCTAATTATTATGGGAGTGGAAAGATTTGAATAGTCTTTATTTTAGTGGTAAAGTTTTTGTTGTATTCTAAAGGTCTGTAACTGTATGTTGAAAGAAATGAAAGAATTGTCTTATAATACATTTTCTAAACTATACTTCGTTTCAAAATATAGAACTTAAGAAAAAACTAGAAATTGAGTACCTATTTGTACTATATTGATGTTTAATTTCTATTCTTAAAATGTTTTAATGCTATGTGAAACAACATCAGTTAAAAATGGTGTTCGACGTATTTGACAAAGCTTAAATACAGTGCTATCAAGAAACGGAGAATATGCATTTGTACCATATCATTTTGTTATACTTACCAAGATTGGTTACAAGTATGACGATCCAATAAACATTTGCAAATGTCTTTCCCAGTTACATAACATTTCTTCAAAACATTTAAAACGACCATACGTGGTATAAAGCAGTATTCTCACAGAAACACATTACACGATATAACGGTACATTAGGCAAGGTGCAGATGCGCACCAACACAGTCGAGCTATTTTCATGTGATAAGGGTTCGTACATACGTTCGGTCCGCTCTCTGAAATTTATTACAAAGCGGAAGGTGTGAATGCAAAGGGAATATTCCAAAAGAATTATGAATAGCTTTTGTTCTTTTTGGTGCATACGCGAGCGATCTGATAAAGGATAATTTAGGAAAAGAGTTATAATGTTATATGCTTATTGTAGCTATGAATATGGTGATCACAATGAGGATTTGTTTACGTTTGGAGCTAGTTCGTTGTTCTACATAAATGGATGGCAATTTTGGCGAGTTTTTCTAAGTAACTCTGTGCAGTTAGTCCGTAAATGGAAGATTAAATCTTAGTGGCATTTTTCTGTTTCACCTTAAAGATGGGTTTCATTAAAATAGATAAGACATGAAACTTATCTTAGTCATAGTCAAAGATTGCAATATTGCACACAAGATTTATACAGAATGTTTGGTTCCACGATAGCCAAAGATACACAGCAGCTCAAATAGCAAATACGATGTAATCAGCGTTTTAGATCAAAGATTAGTCACATTTTTTACTAGTATCTTCAAATGATATTATTTTTTATATAACGAGCACATATCACATTGAATCATAAGATATACTCTAATCCGTTTGACCTCAAAGACTTATACCAAAAATCAAAGCCAGGAAGGTGATATCTTTAAATATGTATGAACGTATCATCGTTGGCTTCTCCACACGTCTTTTCAAAGATTTCTTTTACTTTTAATGTTCTTTTTGTGTACTCAATTTAAAAGTCTGTTGGTATTGCTGTCTCGCTCTTTGCCTTACTAGAAAGAGATGGAGTGATTTTTGACAGTGATTAGAGCTTAAAATAACGACCACTTGTAACGCTATTCTTGTCAAAATTTAAGACAATTTTCTTCAGAACCCAACCAATACAATTGCAAAAATATCCTTTGATACTTTTTTCGAAATAACCTAGAATGAATAATGAAATAATATGGACGCTAGATTTTGTAAAAACAGCAGCTTTTAGCACTTTGAGGCCAACCAACTTTTCGCATTACGGTGTACGTCATTTGTTCTCGCCACAACTATTCTATGACGCAAAATGTAAAGACCCTATTTCCTACCGCAGGTTTTAGCTTCAAACTGTTTGCTAGTTGCACGTTTTGTTTGTTGGTTCTATTACAGAAAACAGTGTTGTACGAGATGGGATATTTCCCGCAAACAATGGTAGTGCGCCGCGATCGGATTGCGATCTAATATTGCCTTTGGCAAACTATAGGGTTCTGTACTCCCCTACGTACACCCTCCACTGTTTTGCTACGGATTTGAGTGGATTATATACAAGCTTGCTGTTATTTTTGGGTATAATATTGGCTTCAATTTACATAACAATGAGTTCTGTTTTTAGATTCAATATGATTCACTCCTACTCGGCTTTAATATATACATATACATAATATATATTTACTCACCCTCCACAAATATAAATCCTAAAAAAAGAATCGATGGGTAAATATTTTTCAGAAATCATTTTTCACTAAATTGCTCGTTATAACCGTATTGAATATTTCATCAACAACAATTAAAATTAATTAAATTCAACAGACAGAAAGAACGTAAGGAACAAAAATAAACAGTTTTGTTCTTTTTATTTCATAGTGAGAGCAACAGACTGGATTGATTGAATCATTATTCTGTCTCGTTTAAAATACAATAATGGGGGTTAAAGACCTTTTTTAGTGTTTTTTTTTTGTGTGTGTTTTTGTTCTAATAGCAAATAAAAAGTGTCAATAAATTAATAAGAAATATTAACTAGGATGGAAGTGAAAGCCGCATAATTTTCGCCTCTTATGAAATAAGTTTGGTGTCCAAATTCAGTTTAGACAAAATTCAAGACGGATAATTTTTTTTTAGTTCACGACATCCTTTATGATAACTAAAAAAAACATGGAAAGAGTCGTAGCAAAGATTAATTACTTAAAGTGTGAGAGTCCTAAAGGTAGTTTTAACAGCAATGCAAGGTTGAATATAATAGGAATTAAAACGAATTTTGCCTAGCAACCATCTCAAGGTTCACCTTGAAACCGCAAAACATCTAAGAGAATAAACTCCTGTCAGAAAAAAATGGTAAGATATTATTACGTAACACTTTGAATTAAGTTTTCATAGCACGTCTTACTGAAACAGCATATATCTATCTTATTTCTTCTTACGTTTTCATATACAGGGTGTAAGGGAAATGCTTTCGAACACAATAACTGGTTATAATAGGTATTTTTTAATTCATACCATTTTTATGCACGTTTAGATAGTGATGTGATATATTTTTTTCTTAGAAAAAAAAAATATCACAGAAAAATAAAAAAAATTAAAGGATAAAATGCTGTCGACCTGACAATTAAATACTTTTTGAGCAAAAGCTTCCCTCCTTACCTTACTACATCCCCTTTCGGAGGTAAGTTCTTGGGATCAGTAGTTTTGTACTGTGGTGTGGGAAATTAAACTTACGAAAAACAAAATAAGATGTATTTATTTTGCATTTGTAACAATACCTGTAACTTTCAACATTCCAACCAGTAACATCAGTTTTTGTTTTCAGGAGCGTTTCCTTTACACCCTATATAACTAGTCTCTTTCCTTGTCGTAATAAAATACCTTTCGTATCGCAAGGTGCGATGGAATTCAATATCTCAATCTTGATAAAATAGTTCTGTATTGTGGAACTAGGCGTTAGATTTGCGTGTCCTAGGCTTTATTATTGGATTTGTTGAATAGCTTATAATAAAGGCGTGAAGTTAGTTTGTTATTTTATTTCTTAAGGCTGTTTATGTAGATATTGCTTGGTTGATCTTGGAAATTTGTTAGTTTAATGTATTTTTTTTAATATGATTGAGTTAAATAAATTAATGAAATAAATACAACCAATTACTGAGTCATAGCTAAGCAAGGATTGCCCAAAATGTGAAGAAAAATATGCCTTGAGTCCACCACACGCTGGACTAGTATGTATAGGTAAGGCTAAATTCACTTGTTAATTAAGAAGTCATATTGGTATTATACTTTATCGATAGATACTTTGTGTCAATTTATTCTTTACCAAGAAGAGCTCAATTCTATACAAATAGATTTTTATAAGTTCTTCTAAATTCCTACCAGGAAAATCTTGTCTTAGTATTCCCAAAATAAACTAATCGGCTTTATATATCAGTTCCGTTGTAAACCGTATATAGCATTTGAGATTATCGTTCGGTATAATAACATTAAAATTCATGACAGTCAAGTCTCTGAGGTTTTAGAGCTGAGCTCACTGAACTTGGTTATAAATAAGAATATTATAATATATGTAACAAAATATACAATGTACATGATCACGCGTTGTTCCCTCGAGATACGAGTATATCGAGTGTGTACCACAAAGTGTCTTAAATAATATTTCTTTAGGTTTTTTTAGTTTAGTCATTCGCTATTTAATATTCCGTGTGCCGTTAAACGGTGAATTAAATCGTGGCTATGAAGTAAAAATTATTAAAATAAACTCAAATTTAACATAACTAAATGGTTGGTTTTACACCTTGATTTGAGGGATTATGAGTAGAATAAAGCTAAGAGTGACTATATAAACATCTAAGTTACATACATGTTACAGAAAACTAAGGATCAGTTTTGGATATATGCTTTTAGATAAAGTAAGAACCATCAGAATTTTTATTGTTAAGCTAACCAACATTATCAGCAGGGGGGTAAATGTTTCAAACATAATAACCTCCAACAATTTTCAACTAATCTTATATTTCGTAGTCGTAATTGAAATTAAAAGTAAACAAAACAACAAACTCTGTAAATTTTCCGCAATTTTCTTACGAAAAATGTACATTGTTTAGAAAAGCGTTTTAAGAATAACTTCTTAACGTTCTCTTGTAACAAGCATTCAAATGTTCTTCACAATCCGACATACTTTTGTTTTGAGAGTACAGCCGTGAGCCTAAATATGTCACTCTCACATTGTATAACAACTTTTCATTTTTATTTTAAACAAATATCTAGTCCGAGTAAGTTTTGATCGCTTTTTAGGATTAATGTTTTTCGCGCTTATTGTGAAAAGAAAATGGGGTTTCCTAAAAATAAGTTTCGACAAATATATATTTAGAATTTCATTTCTAGACTAGGCATAAGTTGGCAGGAAATGTATAGATGAGTTCTGAATTGTTTTTATAAAAACAACACCTGCACTAAGAATTGCTCTTGCGTTCCGGGAACTCTTACAAACATACAAACCAAGTTACCAACAGACACCAAGTACAACCGGGCCCGAAACAACTATTTGTGGATCGCACAAATAATTAAATTTCTCCGTGTGGGAATCGCACCTACTTGGCGTGGCGACCATCTTAACAACTGCTCCACGGATAATATCTGTAACTGTACATTGTGTATATATTCATAATTCCTTTATATCAAGCTGTGACCTTTCGGGAAGTATTTTCGGCGAACGTTCAATGATTGCAAATGAATCTTGTTTCTTTCCTTTTCTTGCGTCAAATTTTTGACGAGTGTGAGTGAGACGGCTATAAGTTTTATTGTCTCGTGTGAAATCGATTCTGAGTAGGTGTATTCTTCTTTTGTATTTAACATGTTAACAGGATATTACTGGTATAATGATGTTATTTCCTTTTTATGTACAGATTTCATTATATAGATTCTAATCGGCAATTTATTGTTAATCTTGTCCTCTCGCGTTTTTTTGCTGGCAATAATTATCCTAATTGCAGTTATGTGATGAAGAAATTGGTATTAATTTGTACAAAATGAAATGAGCACTTTTTTGAGGAGATTCTTTGTAGTTTTCTAGTAGATAGTTACTAATCTCTTGCGTAGAAATAAAATATCTAGTCTTGTTAAAAGATAATTCAAACAAACAGATTTTGACCAGACAATATCTATACTAAGCCTTTGAAAAGCTAGGTCAATAGTACCTATCATGTTAGAATAGAAGCCGACCTCACATATATTTCAGAAATAAGGGGCATTAGTATGCGAGAAACTATTCCGTAGGTATTAATTTAGCTGAATGTATAAGCTATCAAGGAATCCCTAGGCTTGTACGTGATGTTACTAAAGTTTCTATACGGAGAGGGAAAAGGCATGATACCTTATATGAAGGTAGATATATTAGGTTATCAGACTACGGTCATTGATCTCGCTCGTGGATATATTTTTCTTCTTTTCCACTGGATAATGTATATAAATGTATGTACTCTGCACGTGTAGGTACATGAATTGATTCTTATGATATAAGGTAGCAGTAACTTGGTCTTACTGAACTCAAGTAGATGGTAAGATGAAACTGGAAGGTTGATAAATTATATCCTGAAAAAGGACTTAACCTATTTTACAAAAATGTCAATGGGGCCCTGGACCAGAGTCGTGAACAGAGGCTATCCAAAGAAATGTTAAAGTGACTTCTGCCTAACAAAAAAATATGCGTTGAAAGGTTTTCTAGCGTAGTAGAGCTTCAGCGGCCATAATAATATTTTATTAATATGAAATCTGTGGGCGAGACGACTTTTTTAATGTACAGTCCCAGTTATTACTTTATAATGGTACACACATGTACTCATATTTTACACCTACGCCAAAAGCTGTCCCTGGCTCAAAAAAACAGGCGCAACCCACGAACATTATTTTAGTTAAAGTAAGCAATTTTTCACGTAAATGTGTATGATACGGTACCGCACCAACATACTACATCATATTCTTTTAAATTAGACCAATTTGTATTCTAGTAGCGGCCGAAAACATTCTCGAAAGCTGTGACACTCCGAGCAGTTTTATTATTTATTTTGTGTAACATCACCTACTGAATTTGCAATGATTCTAAGAGCCAAGTTCTGATTGTTGTGAAGATATGCTTATTGAATTCCGTTGGTGTTGAAGTCAGGTTTCCAGCTTATTCTAGACTTTTCTTTGTCATGGACGTGGAATGTATAGTGAAGTAATTTATACTTTAAGTATGCTGTATAGCTACATTTCTTTCTTTGTTTCTAACTAGATTCGTTTTTTATGTATCGAATTTTCAGCACATTATGTTGGATGAGAGAAAGGGCCTTATATTTTTGATCTTGCTTGTTGGATGCGAGAAGAATTTGATCAATATTCTACTCGTAGTTCAAATGTCGCTAACGTAATTTTTTTTATAAAAACTTGATAAATAAATCGAAAATTCCATACACATACTGCGCTTTTTTTGTTTAAAGATAGCTAGATACAGTGCTATAATCAGCTAAATCCGTTACAAAAAACTTACACTACATACTTGTCTTGTTATATTTAACACAATTATTCCTAGTTAATAAACACAAGCAACAAATTCCAACCAAAATATTTAATTACCATCAAACTTTCACGATCTAATTAGGAACTAGAAACTGCATATATTAAGCCAACAGTTTAGATGGCAAACAGTACTAGAGCTCTAGTTAGTCTAATTTAGGGTTGCAACTGAAAATTGGCTGGTACACGCGCGGCTGGCTGTCGTCCCAATACAGAGCCTACTTACTGCCTTGGATAATACGCTGTCAAGTTAAATTTATGTTTGCGAGAGAATATGCTGAGGTTTGAGTTTGTGTTGCTATGTTATTTGGTTTAAGACATCTGATTGTGGGGTGTAATCTTTAAGAGGTGTACGGCGATTTGTATAAAATTGTATTTATTTATACGTAATAGAGAGTTAAGTTCATTTTAATGAGCTGGATGTGATTTCACACGATATCTTTTGGAATTGGTGATAGGCAATGACATGACTAATATAAATATATTAATATAATCTGTAATATATTATAATGTCCATTGTCCAAAAAGGGGTACGCCTCTGTAATGCATTTCAGAGTTGATACCTAATTTATGTCAAGAACACCTTAACTAAATAATAATAAAAAAAATACATACATTGATTCACAATTCAAAAATCAATCAATTTTTCTCATAATTGACCTTCATAACAGTAATATCACAATCTAACATTTATTGAAGGTTAATCTGCCAAGCTCTTCCGTCCAATTCAGAACAATAATTTTACTGGCTATTGAGACGTAACAAGCAAATCTATTGGAAGAAAGCCTCACATACATACACTGACCCAATTCTCTCTTACTAAGTCTTTACCACTGGTCTAAGTGATAAGCATTAAGTCCGACGTTTACTCATTTATGCCTACATACATACATAAAATAATAAGGATCCTACCAAATGGCGTGTATTCGTCTCTGCCTACCTTTATAGGAAAAAGACGCATTTTTATATAATAATACGTATTCATATGCATTTGAGTCAGGACCAGTACCGTGCACCATTCTCTAGCAGTATCGACTGAGGTCAACCGGCTATAAATATATCGTGAAATTTTGTAAGAAATTCCGATCAGTGCCTCTAGCGGGCGCTTTAGGAACTGTTTTATCAGTACATTTTAAATGTCAAACACTTGATACCCAAAAGTACAATCTGTAAACGAATCGCATTACAGTTCGGTGAGCAGAAAACGAAAAATTGTCAATGATGTCTTCAATCATTCTTCAAATTTTTTATCATTTTAATTAATTTTTATTGTCATACATGTCGCTTTGTTTATGGAATAAAAAGCTTTTCGGTCACTACGACAAATATTTTATTATGTCACGGAACTACCTGCCACAAACATTGGAAACAAGCCAAAGTTATAGCACCAAGCAATCCTTGATTGCTGAAAATTGTGTTAGTTGGTGAATTTTTAAAGAATATGTGAACATTTCTGAAAGAAGAAAAAACATTTTTAAAATTAAAATTGCCAGAGATATAGAAAACAATTATCGTTTGGTAATTGTTTTAAAATTAACTTGAAAGATAAGTCACAGATTATAACGGCAATGCCCTTTACATTGCGATCCTTTTGACAAAATATATCAACGTAAATTAAGCAAAAGAAGTTTCTAGTTATTACTGCAAGTCGCTTATTCCACTCGCTACTTACAATGAATAAAAATGTGATTTTATGTATGTGTGTTTTATTTCAAAATTCAAAGCGAAATTTCGCCCTAAAAGCCACAAATTCAAACATAAGCATTGCGATAAGCAATCTCCATAGCACTACTGCAGTTCACGAAGGTCTAAGCGAACAAATCTATCGGAACTAAACTAGATCGGGCTCGCACGGTCCGGGGCACACGCTGTATAAGTGCTGGATTATCAACGATATTGATTGGTCATGCGTCTGTCACTGAGTAAAGAGATATGTGTAGATGGAATCGGAATAGATTACTTGAAAGTTTGTTTATGATGAACATGATACTACTATTTGAAAAATAAGCCAATCCTTGTGTCTGTTTGGCTTTTCGTCGTTGATCGAAAAAACGATTGAACTGATTTTCAAGCCGTTTTTATCACTAAATATAATTATTATAGTTATGAGTTTGGTTAAGTTCACGGTAAATAGATTCGTCCCTAATTGTGTGGTAATTAAATAGAATCCGAAATGAATAATTTTGTTTACTGATAATGTTAAAAAAATAGAACAAATCGAATCGTGATCTATTAAATCAAAATTCCTATTTACAAACAATTATTCAATTCAAGCTAAATAATCCCGTATTACGGAAAACCCTAATATGACCAGCTATTCGAAACGCAACAGTTGAACTGTTCCTCGTATATTACGAGAATTTAAAACACAAAAAGCAGTATATTCTAGAAAATATTTGCAACTCTTGTTATAGAATATTAAAAGTAATATGTAACAACAATATTATATATCTTCGCTTGACCTCATTACGAAGTTGTGTTATGTATTCCTCTGTTCCGAGAACCGTCTTTTATATGTAGGTACAGCTTCTAGGAAATTTTCATCGTATTATAATACGACATACAACACGTATCTATTAAATTGTTTTGAAGATTTACGTTTTGAAGCTCAGTATATGGAAATATTCTAAATAGGAATATACTACTTTAGTGATAAAATGTAATTCCACGTTAAAGGTATGCTAACCATTTCAATATTGACTGCCTACGAGGTGCAGTGTGTAATGTCGACAGGCTGCTACTATTGCCCCGGTTGTGGGTACAATTCCCATACGGAACAACAATTGTTCCGATTTATTATTTGTGTGACCCACACATACATAGATGTTTTGGGTCTGGTTGTACTTTGTGTGTATGATAGTAAAAGTCCTCACGACAACAGGAGCAATTCTTAGTGTGGGATTTATTTATCGTTTAAGAAAAAAATATGTACTATTTGAGTAATGTTCTTGAGTTAGAAATTGTAACATTAACTTGAACATATTAAAGTAAGTAAGAAAACGATGTTGAAGAAAAAAAGTATATTAATTCGTATTTCGATCAAATTATATTATGCTAGGCCAATGTTTGTATAACAAAGAAAATCAATCAAAATACAAAAATTATAAGCCAATAGGATTCAAAGGGACAATGGGACGCGGAAGGGTCCTTGTCCATATTTTAATATTAGCCCTTGATATTGGCCGGACGAAATAAGGACCTGTGGAAAAAGAGTCGTTGAAACGAAATATAACAAGCTTTATCTATCCTGGCTCAGATTTTATTTGAAAGATATTTATTGTTAGAATGAAATACTAGTAATTTAAAACGAATATTTTTGTGCCATAAAAATTCTAGGATTCGAGTCTGTAGAGGTAGAATAGTATAGTTTAACGGTCAGAATTTGATCCTAATTTGGCGATATTCTAGTGATTCATAGTATCAAAGTAATTACAGTATTCACTAGCTGACCCGCGCAACTTCGCTTGCGTCACAAAAGAGAGAATGGGTCAAAATTGTCCCCGTTTTTGTAACATTTTTCACCCGTACTCTGCTCTTATTGGTAGTAGCGTGATGATATATAGCCTATAACCTTCCTCGATAAATGGACTATCTAACACTGAAAGAATTTTTCAAATCGGACCAGTAGTTCCTGAGATTAGCGCGTTCAAACAAACAAACAAACAAACAAACAAACAAACAATCAAACAAACAAACAAACTCTTCAGCTTTATAATATTAGTATAGATTACAAAGTCATTATTATTTCAGACTAAACGATGTTAATGTCAACAACACATTTGCCATTTATATACACAAGGTGAGAGTAAAAAAGTAGTAGTGTATCGAGATTTTACAAATTATAAACTGTCATAACAAAAAGTCAGTTACTCTGGTTTACCTTCATAAATAAACAGTACATAAAAGTATACAATTTGAAGGGTTACTCCCACACATACATACATACATACACAATACTTTCATACATAATATCTTGCCGTTCTCTACGATTACAGTAACAATAATTTTGGAACGCGATATTTTCATACCATTTCCAAACAACTAATTTCTCATAATTTATTTTTCATCAGATACTTTTGTACTAAGAAAAACGTACTCTATTTTATAGTAAACAAGGTTGAAACTACTTTGCATTGGTGATATTTTGTGAACATAAGAGAAACCGATAGAGAAGATTTACTGGGGTCGAATGTGGACCCTTTAAACAAGGGGTTGTAGGGTACAGCGGCAATACTGAGCGTTAGTCCGTATAAATAACGTAAATAAAATATTTCGTATGATATTTGGTATGCGAAGATAAACAGCTCATATTTGAGAGGTGGTAAATAAAAAAGGGAATTTATCCCATTACTGTCCCAGGGGCTTGATTCACCTCCCATAATGAAAGAGGGGTTAGGCCTGAGTCCGTCACGGCAGTTCAGTGCCTGTGTGTTCGGTGTTGGTAGAATATAAGAGGACTAGAAGTTTGTATTCCTTTTACATCCATACTTAATACTAATAATATTATAAATGCGAAAGTAACTCTGTCTGTCTGCTAGGTACACAATAACGCCTAAACTACTGAACCAATTTGCATGAAATTTGGTACGGAGATATTTTGATACCTACCTTTACCCCATACCTTTTGACATTACATTACATTATTTTGAATACATACATAACTTTGAAGCTACATTTGTGTATGGCCTTGATTTCGTTCACGTGGAGATTGCGAGTATAATATATACCTCCCTAAAATTACATTTTTAAAGAGAAGGTAATAATAAGAGCTAATTGAGTCGAGAGATACTTGTAAAGTCTAAAAGGTCATAGGTAACATGTGGTGAACACTTTAACTAATTAAAAGGGTTTAACGTGATCATAATATTCGCTTTGAAAGCTTTAGAATGATGCTTGAATATTTTAGAATATTAATTTTATTTTATCATTACGTTTGATACAGAGACCGCATAGTGAAATCGAGCATTTTTGCGCATGTATAAAGTTTGTTTTAGTTGTTAAACCAAAAGTACAGTGAGTGTCATAACTTATTAGGTCTTAGGCCCTACACTTATATAAAATAACAAACAAACTAAATAAAATAAGATAAAACAATTACTTTTTACTAAATTTACGTATTGAAAATATGACACGGATCTTAATGGATCAGCAGAACAGAAATCAAAGAGATCTAATTAATTACATTTTGTGAGGACCAAAAAGTCGTCTATCTAGCAGGGCATAAATAATAATTCCTCTTAAATATTAGTTCCTTAACTTCTTAGTATTTCAACTTCTGAAGCAGAATAAAATAAACCACCACAAAATATTTTAACCTCAAACTAAACGTTGGAAAGAATTCTTCGAACTCAAAACCCACTTGTACCGACAAAGTAAATTGGCTTTGTCGATTCGAAAACGACTTTTTCCTAATCATTAAACGTTGATTGTTCAATATCATATCTCATTGTGCAAATAACAATTTCAATTATAATGGTATTATTCAGAAAAGGAAATGGAATAGCCTATTAGTTCATTTATTCCCTGGATGCCTCCTTTCGTAAACCTATTTGAATTGTTTAGTAGATGGGAACATAAATTATTCTATGAAAATGTTCTGGGAAAAATATATTTGTTTTATGATACATTTTTGGTAAACATTCGGTACTGTTTTATATGTATGGGAGAGGCTGAGTTGATTGCTCGGATAGGCTTGGTATTGATCCTAGTATCAGGAATCCGATTCTCAGGATCGACATGTTCTCTAAGGAGATTATTTGGACTAAACGATATATGAGATAGTGAAGTCTGTATGTTACTAGTTTGGTGATCCTAATATTACTGTTATATTATTTCTTCCCAATCGACATCTAGATAATTACTCTGTATCAGTATGTAGCTCAATTCTCTATTACTATAAATTAATACCGGCTTATTATCGATTAATTTTGTATGAAAATCTGATCAGCACCTCTGACGGGTGTCTTAGAAATTATTTTGGCAGTAGGTACATTCAAAATGACAAAATTTTGATATTCGATGGTACCGATTGTACAGAATCGCGCTACAGAGTGCATTGTTTTTATTGTCAGTGCGGGTGACGGGTTTGAGTTAAATAAATCTCAGTAGTCGTAATATTTATTTTTGTTTAATAGACACACCCTCTATATTTACCGTCAAAATACCTTGAATTCAATCTTTTACAAATGTATTATGCAGTAAAGGTAGTAATGGTACAAAACCTGACCATAAAAGTCTAAATACTCTACTTTATTTAACGAGTAAAATACGAATAAGACAATCAATGTAAGTTGTCTTCATGAAATATTCAAAACTTTCTGAAATTATTACTTTTAAAGTACTCTAGTAAAAGAAAAGTAAATTGTTAGTATGAGACGAACATACACAAGATGCTCATCATATTATCATTTCTTTTTCAAAATGCAGAGCTCGGTATTACTTCAAACTTTATAAAAATGCGCGACGCGAAACTAATTTCGACCTCTTCTAATCTGATCTTATTCCTCATAATTTAAGATCTGTATAAGTTCTACCAACACTCTAAAATTGCAAACTAAAATGTTATCCATTTAACCATTTAACCATCAAAAGTGTATTACGTCATTGTAAAAAGCACCACGGCCATCTTGTATCATCAAAATATTTACAGTTGTAAATTACAATAAACAAGAGCAAGGTGTAAACACTTGAAAATTCATCGCTTCCTTAGATAGTCGCAGTAGAATCGATATCTCCCTACACCCCATTCCCCAATTTCAAGATTATATTACACACCTTTCCGATAAACGTCGAGTGTCAAAGACTCCTCAATTGAATTTTAACGAAGGGATTAATATATTTGATCGCATTATTTCTGTTAAGGTCACAACAGTATTATTGACGAAAATAGAATGGAAGACAATAGAAGAGCAAAACACTTCAAAATTACAAAGGTAAAATAACTACTTATTATTTGAATATTACGAAAACAAATCTCTTCAAAAACTTCTTTCAACTTTGAGTTTGATGGAACGGTAACCCAATTTTCATCCGTTTGTTACAGAAAAGCACGTCAGTAAAAGTGGTATTAGGACGTCTTTACGAAACATTATTGAATCGGAAAGAATCAAAAGTAGTGAGAAGAAGTAATAAACAAACTTACATTCACAATATTAGTGTTAGATAACACAATTTATTAGTGTTCTATGAAACGGCCCTTTCCTTTTGAGGTCGATCTGAAAGCTCGCCTCGGTCCTTTGTTTTGCTCCGCAATCTATCGGGCTTCAGCGGTTCCTTGGTCTTTATAGATTTTATTTTTCAACTTTCTTCATTCATTCACTTTTATATTTCATGCTTTACTGGAAAATATTTCTACCAGTCTCTAATATTGCAGTAGAGCTTAAGATTGATTGGTTTTGTTTTCAGTATTTTGCTAGGGAGCAAGTTTTTGCTTTAACATCAATCTTTTGCGCTCCCCCAGAGCAAAGATCGTAACCCCTTGATTTAGTCCCATCACGTAACAGCGTGAGTCAGAATACTCGATTGAAAACCTTTACAATGATACTCTCGGGATGGTTGAAGAAAAAATCTATTTTAAAAAACCAAAAAAGAAAATCGTGACGACAAGCTAAAACGATCCCAATCTAAAGCTCCAAGCTTTTGCTATTTGGAGAATGCTGATGGAGGGAATCTTCGCACGCCATCAAGGCCTCGCAATCAAAACATTCCGGTCACGTGTTGTACAAAGCGTCAACTCCAGGCCATGAGCGGTCCCCTCAATTCGAGCTGTCTAATGAAGTTACACCAAGATCGTTGGAACGCCTCCGAAATATCTAAGAACTTGCATGTATTTGTCCCGCTATTGTTTTGTAGGGCGGGATTCTGTAGGACTCCAGTAATATTCAATTTGAATTGTTCGATTTGCTTGAGGGAGATGTTTTGATAGCCATTGTCGATTGTTGCTTCTCTTACTACACGTTTGCAGTCAATAATGGTGAATTAATGCTTTAAATGTATACATACCTATGTGAACCAGTGTAAGTGTACACGCGTATGTACTCATACAATTTTCACTGGTTTTAAATCATAAAAAGCGACGCAATATATGAGACTTTGTATTTTTTCTTTCAATAATATCTGAATCGTTCTTCGTTTTGATCGGTATTTTTATCCTAAAACTCTTTTGACGGGTGAGTTTGCTCTGCTAATTGATCGTCATTCTCTGCAAACAATTCGCGTGATCGATTCAACAAAAACATTGTTACAAAACTCTTGGTTACAGAAAAAACAATTCATTATATTTTCGTCACCGTCGCCTTCGTTTTTTGCAGCTTATGTATGTAAATTATTTTCTAAGAAAATGTATTCTGCGCTGATCCAAGGCCCATAATTTGAATGTTTTGCTAAAAAAAAGTTGAGAGAAACATTGAGGCTTATTCTGATTTCTTTGTAAGCTCTGGATTGGGAGTTCGGGTGAAATGTAAGAACAAAAAATGTTTTATTTTTGGAATTAATTACAGCTGTTTGCGATACAATTCACGTATTTTAAAACCGAACATTTTTATTTTTCCCAGTGTCAATAAAGCTTTTAATTTAGGGTTGTTGATTTCAAAACCCGATAAAACTGGCTATGCAAATTGAACTCGTTTGCAAGTGGTTATTTATTTTGCAATAGCCATATTGAATCAAACAAATAAATTAATTAATTGCGCGTTTTGTGATTGTGTTAGATGTAGTTTATGTGTATGGAACAAAAAGCCCTCCAAAAATGTGTGTGTAGTGAGAGGTACAATAGTGGAAAATAAATTTTAGCTGCTTATAATAAATATCAACAAAATATATGTACATATATACATGCGTAAAGAGATGCCCTGTTCTCATATGGGTAGGCAGAGACTAAATATATTAAATACATATTTAATTATTTTTCGACTAAAAATCATAAGCTCTATTTATAATTTTTTCACCGGATGCTAGTTTTGGAACTAGGTCAGCATTATGAATGTTATCAATCATTAAAATTTATTTCATAATAAATGTTCGTTCATTTACAATAATGAACCATTCGTTTAAATAGGAACCCACAGTTTCCTGATCGAATTGACCGAGTTTACTAAATACATATTTATAATTAAATTTCAAATTATATCAATTTAGTGTTTTATACTAATAACGATTAGCGACAAACTTGTATAGAAAAGTTGTCATATTTTTAAAAGTAAATTCAAGTCCAATAGTAGTAGTATTAATAACTACCCAGTCTAGAAAATTGCTCTTTGGATATATAATATACAAATCTTTGATTAATTGAAGTAAAATTTATCTTCGTTCTTCTTTTACGTTTCGATTTAAAATCAAAAGTTTTATTTAATTTTAAAGTACTTACATCTTTATTTGGTTCTTTTCTAGATTTTCACTTGTTTCCGCGTTTCGTATTTATTTTCTTCACAATATCTAGATTTACGCACCGAGCTTTATCTCGTGCCTGCCATATTTTTCTTTTCAAACATTTTTATCGTTTTCCCCGAGTCGGACTAAAATCGTAAAGTGCGAATGTCTTTGCAGGTGAATACCTTTTTCTAAATGTTTTTCGTTTGAAACAGTTGTGAGAGGAAAATCTTCGTCAGCTCAATAAAGCTGAGCTCCTTTTTGTCCGGTTTCTTGCTACTTATTTGTAGTGTTTATGTGCTCGTTTATGGCTTTGTTCGTTTCAACTAATTACGTGTTTGTAACAATAAAGTAAGGTGCCTGTTTGTCGGTAAAGTTTTTATTGTTAATTGACTATTTTAGACTTGGCTTTTTGAAACTTGCATTTAATATATATCACGTTTTTGAGTCGATTTAGGAAAATTACTTATTTACTACTAGTACATGAGCAAGCTTATTCTTTAGATTTTTGTAAATGTAATGTATATTATTAGATACAGCAGTGAAAATCATAAGAAACATTTTGTTCTGTACTGTTTATTTTGTAATTATTATTCATATCATGTTTGATCCCATCATAAGAACATACTCTTTACTAAACGAATTATTCTCATATACCAAAATCAAACCAACCTAAACCAACATCTTCATAATGGAAATGAACCGAAAACTACGATGTTTCCTCATTACAATTCCGCACGAAACATCATAAACTCACCACATTTCTATGAGCCAATCAGCGAGGATGTGTAACTTGTAAATATAATTACGTAAAAAACTTTTATTTTCTCAATAGCCGTCTCGAAAAGGAAGCTCAGCAGAATTTAATCAGGATCGACTTAGTGAACCTTCGCAGAATATTTATAGGGTTTTGTAGGGTAATACAGATTGTAGAGATAAAAATATGGGGCGGGAAATAGGATCGATAATCCTGAAGAATGTCTTAGTTCCGGATTATCATGGACTAAAATTGCTATAAAAAGTAAAGCTGATGAAGAAGGCCGCTCTTGCATTATACGACATGAATTAAACCAGAATTGAAACTATTCTCCAGCAAGAAAAAATGACAGAAATGAGTTGGGAACAAGATGTAGGTTGTAAAACTTGTTTGAACTTTAAGCACTACACTTAGCAGAAATTTTATTGCAGGAAATTTTGAATTTTACTATACGGCCATATTAAATATTGTAGATAAAAATTAAGTTTTTCCTTAAATCTTACTTGTTGATGACAACGTAGCAAATGATTAGTGATCTTACCTTTGATAAAGGCATCCTCGTTACAAGTCATAAACATTGATATTATTAACTCTTTTCAAACAAAGCCAGCCAAAATATCATTGCGGAATTTTAAATCAATTTGAAACAACTCCAAGCATCGCAATTCCCGCAGACTATTATCGTTTCACAAGTGAACGTCACTAATATATGTACGTAACATTATGAATTATGCATTCACCCCGAAGATGGGGGGAGGCTTATTAAAACCTCCCTGTAACCCGGGGATTACAACCTTCGTAACCTATAAGGTGAAAATTTATTAGCTAATTTCCCTGCCACCAAAAATCGTGGTAATTATACGCCCATAAAAGGTAATAAAAGCTGGCAGATTTATAAGTGTTTTAATTAGATGTTAATGTAATTGGTGTTTCGGGTTTTATTCGACTGCGGTATTGTTATTTGTAATCTACGTGTTTCTGTGTTCTTTCAAAGGGAACTTTGGAAATTTCTTTACTTTTGTTAAGAAAAGCTAGCTAGCTGTAATATTACCGTCACGTCTTGTTAAAAATACTGAACTTTGTCGCATTTTCTAGTGCTTACATAGCCATATTTGGCTTAGGTTTGCTCTGAGTTTTTTTACGTAATTTGTAAATGACAACAATATAATTTCCATGTTAAGGTTTGTAACATAGTTTTTATATAACGTGTGATTCTACAAATTAAACAAATATGACGTTATCACTGTATGTTGTACCTACTTCAAAGTAATTACACAATATCGGCCATCAACAGACCCTAATCGATAAATTGGAAAATACAACCGATAATGACAATGCAAATTCTACATTGCGATGCAGATTCCTACTAACATTCGAGTCGAAAAACACCGTGTTTTGAATTTCCTCGGCCTTATTACTAAAAGACAAAGCGTAATTTGGCTTTGTTTGACAAACTTAGCCCGCTTTTTCGAAAACACAAACGACTACCACAATAAAGTCGCAAAAGCAATTTTTATCCGCAAAGCGTAAGTTTGTGGTCGTTCAATGAAATCCGGATATTCTTTTTTGTGTATTCTCTCCAAGCTGAAGCAATATCGGGGTTGAATTTAAATTTTTCACTCGATGAACAAATCTTTATTGACACGACTAAGCTGATATAGCCGAAGGCGATGTTCGAAACTAGAACTTTATCGGGAAACCAATATTTTTAAGTGGACTATTTTTTGAGGGTAAGATAAATGTGTGACAATAGGTGTATCGTTGTTATTGAACTGAAAAGGTATTGTGCGATATTGCTTTTCTTTGTTTTCGTTTTATTTCAGAGAACACGTGTTAGCTGAAATATTTTTCTATGTTCACGTGCGAGTTTTCTTCAGTGCCTTTGACAAGCGAAAAATTGAGTATTGGGCGAATATATCAGGGCTTCACGTGATCTTACAATTTGTTCGTATGACGTTCTGTAAGGATTAACTGGAATCTTACACAGACAGTCATAAAGACATCAATTAAGAGTTTAAAAGTTTTCATTGAAAATTTCGAGGCTACAATTCTTTTTGTAATCTCTTTCCCCGTGGTTCAGACCACACAGCCTTAGGTGTGAATGCAATATAAAAGATAGCATACATTGGGCTTTCAAAGGACTTTTGAAGTGTACACAAAAATAACGTGAAACCAATAAACCCCTTTCTATTCTAACTATTTGAAAACAACTCTTTTTCTCTCGAAGTCTCGATTACTGTGTATACGGACCGTTTTTACTGAAATAAGTTCTGTAGCCAACACAAGCGCGCTGATAAAATATGGCTTAATAAATTATCGGGTACAAGGCACAATATGAGGTCAGCTTAAGATACAACGCCGTAAGCTTGCATTGGATCTTTTGGATAAATTTTGTACGAGTAGGTATTGAAGGTAGTTTTTTACTAATTGCATAATTTAATAAATATGTTATATACATAGCTAATATACGTTTGAATGTTGATTAAGGTCTTAATCTTTAATGACTTTTGTGGTCTAAGCGGTTTTATCAATGTTCTATGGTTCGATTCCCGAACTAGGCAAAGTGCTGCATTTGTACTGTGAAACGTATTTTAAAGGTTCACCTTTGAACTACGTTTACTTACACTGAAAGCTAATTAAGACAATACGGTTACTTTTATTTGTATTAAGATAGTCATGCAAAATTTTTGGTCCACAATCAGGTGAAAATTACACCTTTACATAATCGAAAATTGATTCACAATTTTATAATCGAGCCAAAAAGCCTCAAGGGCGTATTTTGAAGCTCATCACTCATCCGAGACCTATTCAAATCATAGTACACCTTATTTTAATATCAATAGAGTTGAAATTCCTCTGTCACGAAATTCCTCACTAACCAATTTAGCAGTTTGATGATTGCGCATGCATTATTTAAACAAGTATCTACGTAAACGTTATTAAAGTGAATGGAGGGCGTTTGTATGAAAAGTTTGTATTAACACCGACCGATGATATTTCCTACCCAAGTTATGTTAATGGATTCTGTATGGGTTGCTTGTAATAATGTGGTGAATGTTAGTATAGTAACAGTAGTATATTATAATATATGTATAGATCCTGCTTATTGCAAATAAGTAGGTATTATTACAAAGACTTTCCTGTGATTTGAATTCCAAACTCGTATTTTTGTAAATTTTGTTTATTCAAGGCCGTGTTAATTAATGTTAATAATGTTCCTGATGAAATGTTTGTAGATAAGCCACGAAACCGTTGAATTTATATACGCATTTTTAAATACCAGTTTCATAAACTGCAATAAGAATACAAACTTAACTCATAATACTCACTATTTCTCTTTCAAACGCCTTTAAACTTAACAGTAAAATAATTATCCGAACTCATAAGAAGCATCACAAATCCATTTAAAGGCGAAATTGCAAAACAATTTCTCGAAGAACTCTCTTATAAACATCTCAGTCGACTTCCCAACAACCTACCTACACTGTTTGATATCTATTAATTCAAATTTAAGGTAAGATTTCGGCGAGCTTCCCAAAACTTCCCATTCAAAATACTCAAGTCTTCAGTAAGTAAAATTTTACTTTCATAGCGTTATTAAATTGCAAGCACTCACACACATTCGTATTTACTAATATTACTCTACTTTAGCATATTACCTCTTCACAAATATACTGCTGGCCATTCAAAAGTATACAGCATTTCATTCCATTTCAAATAGTTCCATGTGTCGCGTCAGCAGATGTACTCTCCTGTATTCGGTTTGAGAAAACACTTTTATTTTATAAAACAATTTCGCTAAAACCAATACAATCTTGTATTAGAAAAGTTTGGTATTCAATATTCTTTCTGTTTTGGCTTCTTTCATATTCGTTTTGAAAGTTGGATTATGTATTTTCAATTATTTATATTACAAAGCAATCGTTTTAATATAATGAGAATTAAAACGATAAAAATAAAGAACGCAACAACAATTACAAAGTTTTCAAATAAAACTTATAATATTTTTGATGACACAGTCGAGTGCTAAACTTGCAAAATAAATAATAACACAATTTATTTAAATTATATTTTCAATAAAAAAAATGAAATGTAACGATTGTAATATTCATTACAAAATGCAATTATTCGCTTGTTATCATAATAATAACGCGAAGTATTAAAATCTCCTCTACAAAAAGCTGAGCAAAGCCATTAGCTTATGCAAACTAAGTTTTAATTCGACCCCGAATTTGCTAAACTAATTATTTGTGAAAGCAAACTACAATTCGGCGACTTTATTAGGCCATTCTCTCGTAGATATTAATGACCACGTATAAAGTCAAAATGCATACATTTTCTGGGCCGACAGTGTACCATTACATACGCAGTGGGCAGTTCGCCAAAATAGATATAAAGTTAGTAATTGCTTAGGATGCCGCTTACGGTTCTTCATACAAATTATACCAACTTGTATAATGGGAAATGTTTTTAGCTATGGGGTTTTAACGAGGCTTTTGTTTTTCAAACAATATGATATTAGGATTAATGTTATGAACACAGGTCGACAATCATCATAACAATTTAGCACCGTCCATTCAATGTACGTAAACTACATAAGGTACTAAGCTCTAGTAATTATAATAAAAAATACTAACATTGAGCAGTATTTTGAAGAGAAAATAGGTTCATCAAATTGTGTTAAATATTTCTTTCTAAATTGCTTGTAGAAGCCTTAACGAGGTAACGATAAATAAAATATCAAACACGACTACAATTGAGATCTATTATCACAGACATAATTCTCGTCTAGTCTACAGACTACAGAGTATCATTCTCATCTAGATAACCACAATGAAATAGTAAATCTGTCTAATTGTATTTAATTCTAGAACATTCCATCAAACAGTAGAACAGTCTCAAATTGATTTGAGCGTCAATAACAAGAGATTAGATCTCGACTCGCCTTTATTGTATTTGGAATCTGCTGACCTAAAAATAATTGAGCGAAAGGCAATTTTCAAGACAAATAATGGCATTGAACTGAAATTGAGTTTTGGAAAGGTTAAACACTTCTTTTAGTGTAAACGAACGTGTTAGATTAAAGAATTCTTGAACCAAGATAATATAGTGTACGTTTTATTAGTAACTAGGTTTCACACTTGGTTTCACTTGCGTGAAATTGAAAAACTTCTTCATTTTTTTTTAAACATTGACTTTGTTCAATACGTATGTACATCAACGTTTCACAAGTAACAGTGTTGGTCCGAAGTAACAGGGGACGAGCCTATTGCCATTACCAGGCACGTTGCGTAAACTCCGGGCTGTTACTGAGGAATTTTTTAATATACCTAAAACAGAAAAAGATCAATAGCACTCTGCCCGATCCAGGAATCGAAACCGAAATCTCATAATCAGCAGTCGGATACACCCGCACCACAGAGGTACTTACTTAGTACATATTTATTTACTATAGTCAGAACACCTTTTCAATTTATTACCAACCCTGTGATCTGGTAGCTTAAGAATTAACAATTCTATTTCGCATTCAAAGCTACATTTTTACCTAAAAAATCTATTTTCCCGAACATTTTCCCAGCTTTGTACAGCAGATATGTAAAACCACTTCAAAAGATTCAGCCGTGTGAATACGTATAAACTTTTCAACGCTATAGTAACCTTTGGTAGCACTTAAGTGTATTGCTTTTATTAAATATTGATATGTTAAACAGGCGAGCTCCGACATGTATGAATGATGTGGATTGTACATAATTCAGGACTGTGTGATGGTTCACAATACGTCTGAGACGAGAGAAAAAGTATAAGAGACCTGTCAAATGAATTTTGAAGACTACGTTTCTTAGAAATGGTCTCGACGGTACTGCGCCAACGTATGCGTGTTCTGCGGAGTTTCGTTCCCGAAATGGCTTAAATTTACTAGTACTTTTTGTAAGAAATTGTTTCCTAGTACTGCAATTTGAAATCGTGGTACCAAAAAGTGTACATTCTAACGAAATAAATACGAAACGTTATAAATTTTATGAAATCCTTTGCCCTTTAAGGCCGATCAAGATAAAATTCTTGCCAGATAAATCTAACTTATCGAATTATATCCAATCCTCAATAATTGGGTTTATAACTTGAAGTCCACATTTATTTTTATTTCCAATTGGAGGCGATTACATTGACAGTTTCGTTTCTGAATGACAAATTGAAACAGTGAGGTAATAAATCGTTTTGAAGATGTTGTAACAAGAATTGGGTAAGGTACACTTCGATCGTTCGATCATGTGGAAAGGATGAATGAAAGGCGATTAACTGAAAGGATTTATCGAGCGTATGCGAATGGAAGTGGTAGAGAGGACGTCTAAAAGGACGCCTCTGACCAAATTGGTTATGCCCTTCAAAAAGGTCAAGTGCTCGCAAATTTGAAGATATGAATTTGAAGGCGATTTTTTGGTTGGATTTGTAACAAAGGATTGACGACTCATTTGCATCTTCTTTATAAGATTTATTAGATTTTGATAAAACCTCCTATTCCAATTTATAAGGTCCAATAAAGCTATTGACTCGCGCTCGTATTATAGTAACTAGATATTTAGAAATACATTCATAAAGCAATTTTTTATTACGGCTATTGTTCAATTCCTAATACCGATTATCCGAAAACAAGAAATCAGATTTACCTACCTACTAAAAATACACAGAAAAGAAAACTCAGTACTAAATTCTTATTTCTTCCTTCCCTCGAAGTTACACCCTTATTTTACTTAGTATTTCCTTAACTTCAATTGTACGTGAGAATATTTCTTATTTCAAATATTCGGATCCCGGGGGTGCGATCGCAATGATCTCGGCAGTTTAAAATGTGAAAAGCAAAGCAAACGTAGTCGTTTTAAATTTGTTACCGGGACGTGATTGAATGTTTCGTGAACTGACTCTTCGGATGGAAGATCAAACGAGTTAACTAGTATAACGTAAATAGATTTTAAGCTGTCGCCGTTCTGAGGACCTTCGTAACGCCCACTAGTTTCCGCTAGTGTATGTTAGGCTTGTATATGTAGATTTTGGTTTATAGTTAAGCCAGATTACTGGTGCTATGTGTAGCGTACTGAGTACCTTAGCTACATTAATATTATTCTTAAATCATAATTCCATGGAGCAACGTGCTGATAAATGACCATGCTTGAGTAAAGATAAAGTCACGAATAATTTAATCATCCATCTTTTCTCATCTAATTACGAAATGTTACCAGAATTATGGCAAGGTTATAAAAAAACTCAATCAATTTATTAATTTCACAACATAACTTTTGAATTTTGTAGTCTTTCAATATAATTTTATTACCTTCCTCAACGCAGTAGGCTTCAGCTAAAGTACCGTTGATTACACGAGGCATCTATGATTGATTCTTGGTAAATCAAAATCGAATCAGAATAATGAAGCCTAATAAACATGTCTTGAATAAATAATTCGGTAGTTTAGTTTCTTGGTAATCGACTATGAGTTCAATGTACAGATAAAACTGTCTGTAGCACGTTTCACTACATCAGCATTACCGAGTATCGAGAGTTTGACTGAACTCTTTGATTTAAAATGAATAGCAAAAATAGTTCCTTTGGTGCCCGCTAGGGGCGCTGATCATACTTTCAAACAACATTTCTCGATAACTATCCGGTTTTTGATAGTTGATAGTAGTAGAAAATCGCGCTGATCAGATTTTATATATTACATAATTTAGTCGATAGCTAGCCGGTTTTCGATAGTAGTGGAAAATCGCTTCTGTTTCCATGCGCAGTGCAGTATTTTAAAGACACGATCTTTCGATGTTGACTATTGTAGATAGACTATTTGGTTCGCGTTTCTTTATTTCCCCAGTTTCTAAGTTTGGAACTGTGCCCGTCAGATGAGTGCCTTATTTGATAAAAGTTTACTAAAGCATATGGTGAAAATGCAATTTTTACTTAACTTTTTTACTGTTCTAGAATACCATTAAATTGAAATAAAATTAAACTATTGAAATATTGACTATTGTCAGCATTGTTTTAAAGATTTTTAAATATGAATGATTGTAAGTGATTTATTTGTATTAAATTAAAAGAATATTGTAGAAATATTATTGATAAATGAACATTAGTTTCTTTGATAGTCGCCATAATTCAGCATCGTTAGGATGGATACATAATAGTATTCTTTGGATAAGCAAATCAGGATATTTGTTCAAATGATTTGTGTACTTAGGAAACTCTAGTGGGTGATTGTTTATCCTCATATTTTATTCTATAAAAATGTTACTCAAGAGGATATAATATGGCTGTTTACTTGTGTCTTTTTTTATTGCGCTTTGGAAAAAAGGGATCATAATAAAATATAAAATAATGTAAAAGGTTTCGAGTTTTTTTTTCAGTAGAATTTTAACTACCCAGTCTTAAAATAACCGCAAAATCAAGCCGTTATTTGCTATTTCTACTAGTATACTCGTATCCACGGATTTGCAATGAACTAAAACGTATGCTAAATTTGGAACTACCATATTATTTAAATACACACACAGTTGTTCAATTCTGCTCAAAAATCGACACAGCATAAACAAGAGAGCATACAGCTTACAAAAACGGTTAATATTTTCGATCGAAGTACATCCATCACCATATTGAGTAATCCGGGTAGAAAAAAACTATTAAATCTCGATCAAGTTGTAAAGAGCAATATTTCGCCAACATTTTTCGGAAGCTCCATTCGTGTACTGAAGTGGAGTATTCCTATTAAACATGAGTTACATTACTACGATCTTTTCAGTGGACAATTCGAGTTTATATTCTGTTATACATGGTTGCAGTTTTAAGCAATATACAAAGGGCTCAGAGTGGAAATAGAGTGCAGAGTAGTACGCTAAGCCTTTGGGGAAGCTCGTTTTGCCTGTTCATTCCGGTCTTTTAATCAGAAAATATGTGTCCCGTTCAAACATTTCGGACCGATGCAGAGACCTCTCGTATTGAAAAACAATCGTACCTATCAGCACGGACTAAATTAGACCACACTTTCAAATTCCACGCACGAAACGTACATACATACATACCTATTAGTCCCTTTCGCAACAGAATCAGACGGGCAGCCTATTCACGAGCACTCGGCCCGAATATTCGATTTCATAGGCTTTGTGTTATCCCGCCCACACCAATTATGCGTTCAAATACGCCACCGGGAGGCTTATAGAATCGAACGTCTGGACCTTACCTCTTAAATAGATGTGACTAAGCAATAATTCATTGTAAGAATCCCGTGATCGTGGTATTGTACGAGAAAATTGTATAAATGAGTTGGCAGAAACGGTGCCATCTATATTCTCAGGTTATTTATGGAACAAAAGAGAAAAATAGCGTTAAGGACTTCGATCTTTATTCTTCTTTCGTTTTATTCGTTTTGACGCGACCGACAGTTGAACAAAGGGAGCTGTGGAACATTATTTTTCACCGACGTGTACTTTGACCGGTTCGTGCGTAAGCAAAACTCGACGAAACAAAAAAATGTTACGTACATTTCCGTAGAAGCGGGTGAGTGGAGCAACTCTGCAATAACAATTACTATATGAAATTATTTCGCGGAAAATTGCTCTCTATTACTCTAGTAACGGAACACATAATAGAATTTGTAGGGAGAGGTTTTCGAGGCATTTAATTGGTTACATTAAGTTGAATTTGCCTTGTGCTCCCTGCTGGTGAAAACTTCAAAGAATACAAAGGTGGTTCGTTAACTTAAGGTTTTTGTCCCAGCGGCCGGTGGGGAGCGAAATTAACGTTTCTTATTGCTTATGTAAGTACTTGTTTGACTTTGAATTTGAAAAAAGTAATGAAATGAAAATTCTGTTTGTTTTAATTGGGTTCGAAGGTTTCTCAAGTGGCTACTGAGTAATTATTTTGTGGAATTCTTAGTGTTCCTAATGATTTTATTGGCAATAGAATTCCAATAAAATAGTTTTGGAACAAGCTAGCATTCAAAGTATTTTTAATAAAGTTGAAGGGCAAGTAACAAGAAAATGTTTTTACGTAATGAAAATTCTGTAACTTTGAAAATGTCGTATTATTTCATACAAACTGAAGTAAGGGTCACAATGACGCTAAGATTTTTTTTCTAGAAAAAGAAATGCAAACATAATTAATGCAGAAGGATGTAAAAAATAGTAATATTGAATGCGGTCTCACTTTAATTGAAACGCAAGGAGCGCTCCATTACTTTCATTAAAAACATTAATTTTATTTGTCGCTTCTTCGAGACGCCCGCCGCTTTGTTTTTATTTCACTAAAGGAAGTATTTATTTACAAGGTCACTCTACATTCGTTACGTGATATATACCTTTTCAAGTTTCAAATAAGTATACAGAAAGTAATGAATTGTTAGGTGTTCGATAATTTAGCCAGTATCTCTTTTGGATGTTGCGGCTCATCATTCTCTCATGGTATCCAAAACAAGCTAAGCACAGAGAACGAGTAATCGGTAAAAGCGAATTTACTTTTATTTGCGTAATATCATATAGAGCTTAAGTACGCAAATTAACTGTGAGTTTAATTTGATATAAATTTTCTAATTATTAGGTATAAGTATTAAGCATTATTACAAACATATATAATTCTGAAATACCAAATACATCACAAGTAAATGACCTATATACCTATACAAGACTTTGTCGTTGAGCCCTATCAGCGTTTTGTTTCCATTTAAAATAATATGATTTAATTTCCAGTGCTTTGTGCCATCAACATTTTCAGATTGTAACGGAACAATTTGATCGGATTCACTTTCATGTTTCTTAAAATGATGTTCAAACAAAACATGAAAATGTTTTACGAGGTTTTAATTGTACAGTAATTAGTGGCCGGAAGTTTTTCTGTTTTCCCTTTAATCTATTTGTCAAAGCTTTTAAATAAAATGTTTACTTTTAGGCTTAAAAGGTCATTAGGAGTAATGGATAGTAGAAAGTAATTTTAAGGTACTTTTATTTAAAATGTTAGGCGAGTACTTACTTTACACAAATTGTTTTTGTTTGCTCAGCGCTGTAATCCGTCTTATTAATAATAAACGAATACTATACGTAATTGTTTTTACCCTGGTACCTAGAATTAGTACCTAGACGCCATATTTAGGTACTGCCATTCTGTGTTTTACAAACTTAAAATCACGCTTCCTATCCATTAGGGGTAGGCAGCGATCAGCGAACGCCACTTGTTACGATCCTTTGTTTCATTCACATTCATACATCTTGTCATAAAGGTCAGCCGGTTACGAGTTTTACAGGACATAAAGAATTTAACACGAAATAAAAATCAGAAATGAGAATATATTATCTTCGTCAACATCATCAACACAGCACACATTCACGAGCCCACCCTTCATCAACGCACAATCAATGCATAACCATGTTTACAAAAAGACGGAATTTGAAATTCCATCAAAAATTCGGTCCCATAACCGATGTCAATATTGGCGGCAAGCAAAAGGGCTTTGTTAGGGAATTCTCGACGCGTGGCGATATGTGTATAATGCAGTAGTGGTAGGTCCTGCGGGATCGCCGATAAATATGTATGTATCGGGATACACACGCGTCACCTGGGAGTGCCGTAATTGCATTCGAGTCCCAAATTATACATATTTATTTTTGAATAGCTGAAACTATAGATTTTGGTTCGGATAATGTTTGACATCTAGAAATTGTATCGTTATTGTACTGAGAGATTATCTGGGACTCTTTATACATGCTTCTCTTACAATTTCTTTCTTTACAAAATGATAGTATTAAATAATTGCAGTCGTTATGAAGTTTGGCACTTAGGCTCACTTCTAGCTTATTATTTTTATAGATGCATTATTTTTTTAAGTATTAAGTAACAGACTAAATCTTAACCAAAATTGGTTAAGATGGGGACACGGTGATTGTTGCGTTAATCGCCGTACAAAGATAACAATCAAAAGTTTAAAACTAACGAATAATATAATATCATAGAACATCGATTACGATAAACTTATCAACATTTTTCTACAGCTTATTCAAATAATTCAAGCGTACAAATTCTTCATTACCCTTTTATACCGTAACAGGGTTATTATAAACTCATTAAACACTATGTGCTTCTTAAAATTAATTTCCATTATGGAGCAGTAATGAGCGTGTATTGTAATCATGCCGTTAAGCGGAGCTTACGTAAGCTTATTATTTGAATGTGACGGGAATGAACCTTGTAAAACGCTTTTATCTTTACTGATATAATTTGTCGTGGCATTCGTGTTTTATAACCTTCGAGTTATTTTGTCTAGCGCTGTATGATATGAAGAGATAGTACTTTTTATTGTTTGTAATTTTCTTTAAAACTGTTGTTGCTTATTTTTTACTAGTTTTTATTTGGTTGGTTCTACATTTTTATGAGCGTTTACGTTGTTATAGCCTGAAGGTTTTAAATATATAAATTAGATCTTTTATTACTATTTATAAAAACAAAGTAGTCTGTATTTGATACTTTCTGAAGCGGCCGAACCGATAAGTTTTTTTTTGTCCATGGTTATCCCACTACTTGGCAAACAAACGAGGGAGAGAGGTCTGTAGTCCACCATGCTGGCTAAGATGGCGACTTAACCAATACAAAATAAAATACATATACATAATTATAACCTTTTATATCAATAAAGAACTGGCACACACACACATACACACGTATTGGATAGTCACATAAAGAATACAATTATAATCTGATTTTTAGAAATCCTATTAAATTTAAATCTTCTTAACATCTTTAATAGTAAACGATAAATTAAAACTATAAGTACAGTATAACGATACAGTGTTTAATTAAAAAGCAATTGGAATATCTTGATTAATGAAAAATACCGATGTAAGGCTCGTGTTAATGTGAATTTATTATCCGAATATCATGTTTTATACGTGATGGACGTGTCACGTTCAATAGCGGATATCATAAAGAGTTCATTGAAAATGAGCTTCCCAAAGGAGAATGAACTATAATCACCTCGTTTGGCAAGCGGGGAACGTATCTGTGTGTTTTATTATACCTATGCTGTGTGTATTTGTGTTTATTGTACTGAATAATGTCTTAATACAGATAAAATTTTGTTATATTGGTTTAAATTGAACTCGTATTTAACGTGTTTAATATAACTGTCTTCAATAAAAAAGAAAGAAGCTCAATCTAAGAATCGAACTATTTAACAGCTTTGCAGTGAAATAAATATTCAAGATAAAAAAAAATCTTGCATTGAGAATTGCCTGCCTAAAACTCCAGCAATAATAAAATCAGCACTCGATAATTTTGTAGTCTTATCTGTAGTGTCTGTAAAATAACAATATTAATTATGTTACCGTTCTTAATAACCATTTCTACGTCCACAGAAAAATGTACTAAAAATCATATCTATAAAAACCAATGCATAAAAATCCAATATCAAAAGTAAAATTCTTGAAAATCTTTCGTCGTAACTTGTCGGTCGGTTCGTTCCAAGTAATAGGTACAGTCGGTCTCCAATAACTACAGTCGCTCCCCAAACGGATGCCGAATAAGCAGAAATTCTGTCCAATTTCCCGGTCTGTCATATTTATTGGCCCTCCGACCTCACAGGAAGCGCTGAGTGTATGGACGATCGTAAACCAGTGCGGAATTAACGAAGTCCGTTGACTAATGGCACCATAAATACGCTTTTGATATGTTTGATTGAAAAGAAAGGATTGGGACGTTTATTTCGTGTTGCTTGTACTTTTTTATTGCCGTGACAATCATATTTTTTCATTACCGTAGCGTATTTTTCAATCGTAATCAGGATGTATTTTTGTATGTATAACAAAAACGTGTATATTGAAATGAATGAGCAAGTATAGCGAAATATTCAAAACAAATTATAGTTGAACTAGAGCAATACACATAACTTATGTCATCAGTTTTTTTTCTGAGGGCGACAAAAAATACTAAGCGAAGCAAATAAAATAATCCATTAATCCTAAGTTTCGTAAACACCCAAAAACTTCTATTGCGACTTCTTGATCGATACCTTTTGGGCAGGATTAGGCTCAACTATTACTTACATCATACATTTCTAAAAGTATTGTCCTGTATACGTTCGCTATATTTTCAAATCTACAAAGATGCCGCAATAGGATAAGCCAAGATTTACCCACACTCACAGTCCGTTGAAGAAGGTATTAGGTCCCTATGGTCGCCCTTTATCGAATAGATTGACACAATAGGCAAAAAAAAAATCTAGTTTTATTTTCGCTGAAGAAATAAACAACGAAAGAAAACTTTTTGTGGGAATAGATGTTGTTATTTGCTTCGGAATACTAGGATAGTGTTTGTAGCCAATTATTGGGACACAACAGTAAATAATTTAAGTGGTGAAATGTTTTCTTTAACTTAGTCTAAGGTGTTTTGACTGTGTTTTTTTTTTATTGCGAATTGTCATATTTTAAACGCCTATTTATTATTGAAAAATATTGTTTAATGTAGTCTAATATGAGATGCAATTTGGCTTATGGAGTGCACACTTAACAAAAGTTTTGTGCAGCCATCGAAGGTATATTATGTAAACGTAATACATTCGGACATTGAGTAAGTTTTTACAAATATTTTGAAATAAAGATTGGACGAATTATTTCTTCTCTTTTTTAGTCATTTGATTACCTAACAACAACACGACAATAAATTAACGACTATATAAATTTATAAAACAGTATTTCTAATACCAGTGTTCGTAATAAACGAAGGTTTATAGTCTGTTTTATAGCGGTAGAAGACGCAATTAAAAGTCATAAGCTAAACAGAGTTATTAAGATAAGACAAGACGTTAAAAATAGCCTCCGTAAGATAGCAGCCGGTATAAACCGAGGCTTTGTAGGTCGAGGAACGAGGCACGTGGTCTAAGTTATAAGCCTGAGGAAATAGAATAGAACTGTAGAGGCAAATTCTAAGAAATTCGGTGAAGGGTAAGTACGTAGTTTATTTATAAAACTTACTAGCTTTTGTTTACCCACGTGTTACCAGCCTATACGCTTTTATAGAAAGTAAAACATGTGCTACGCTTTTTCGTAGACGTTATGAATACTGCTACGAAGTAGCATTGTCGTAGCTCTCTCTACCACTGTCTTTAAAATCGATTTTTAGATTTGTCTAATTCTATGAGAAAATCATACTTAATTACATTTAAGTTTCCCCAGAGATACTTTAACTATGTAATATTAGCTAGCCCTTCAATATGATATCATAATGCTCAATCCGTGAAACATAACTAAGTCAGCAGCCTGATAGTTTTCACGCTGTATGAAAATTTTCTTTGCTTTCATTTTCCTATAGTCATAGAACACCACAAGCCTCCCATAAAGGGAGTTTGGGATGCATAATTAAACCTCAAACCAAATTCATTATCCATACAAAATTTTCAACTTTATAGGTTCCTTTATCGCTAAGCTAAAGTACTTAGAATTTATTACAAGCTTTCATCACATCTTTCATGATAAAAGCCAGTAAATTTAAATTTTATAACGCTACTGTATCCTTGCTACCTTCGTTGAAAAAGTCAATACACTTATGTCTTTGTTACCCTTCATTTTTGTAATAATAATTATGTCCAAATTGCATTAAAAATATATTTACGAATTTAAGTAAGGTATTAAATTGTGTATTTTTTAAAATATGTAAATCCGACTTATACATAAATAATTACGAACAATCACAAAAACTATTGTTGTAATATGATTAACCAATGTATAAATAAAATTATAATTACATTATAAATAAAAAACACCGACTCTCTTTCTGGATATACTTAACATATTCTACTTTCATGTCAAAACTGCTTAACTCCTTAATTGAATTTGACACAGATTTAAATTATATCTCACCAAAAATTTAAGTATATAGTATGCAGAGCCATTAACTCATCATTCTACTTTCATCCACATATAACAAGGCTGAGAATGTTTTTTTTAAAGGGAAATATTCTAATATGAAATCGTTTTCTCTTATACATTGCGTCGTATGCAGTAGTAGCCTGCAGCTATTGGCAATTATAGCAGGCTATCGCTTCAAAGGATGAACATGAGGCTTTTTCACACGTTACACCTTCTTGTTAAATGCTGATGGTTTTGTTTGTTTGTCGTATGGTTAGTGGTCAACCTAGTGTCAAAGTTGTTCAAGCCGCCCGGAAGGCCTTTGACGTGGCTTAACGACTGTTATCTTAATAGACAACAACCGGGACCGACTTTTAACGTGCCCTCCGAAGCACGGAGACGCCCAGTTCAAATACCACTATGCGGTCACCCATCTATGGAATGACCGCGCCAATAGTTGCTTAACCCACAGATCGTTTACCGACCGGTGAGCGCAACTGGCTATGGGCGCCTAATGCTGATGGTGTTTTAAGATGAGGTACTTAATGAAGATGTGGGGAAGCTTTTGTATATTGTTTTGTGTTGGTAGATTATCCTTTTTGAAGTTTGTGTATTAATATGTGCTCATAAATAGATTATTACTTACTGCTTTGCTTCGTTGAGTAGTCGTATTAAGAAAGGTCCATCCAAAAATAATAAAGATTTTAAAAGTATTTAGCGTAATTTGCTTCCGTAAAGACGTACAGAAACTATTTTTCATGGTTGTACTTAAGGAAGACAGTAACAGTTGTCAAGTGCACGTAAACAATTGTATTTTATTTTGGTCATGAGATTGCATAACTAATAAACACTAAGAGTCATGAATAAAAAAATATTATTAAAAATACGTAAAGAATATTGAATTAAAATATCTCAAAGTCAAAAGAGTAACATTTAAAAACTCTGATAAATGTTTCATTTGACACGTACTAACGAAGTCATTAAAAATAACACTTAACATTCTCGCTCTATTTTTCACAAATACTTTTATTGTACCACTTTTTGTCGACCTTTGGAATGTCATCTGTATTTGTAATAGACTCGCGTAAGTCCGTGGTTTCATTTAATAAACAACTCTTATTATATGAGCTTAGATGTCATTGGTATACATTATTTTGTCATATATTTAAAGTAATTCTCGATCGGCTTGCTTATGGTTTAAAAAAATATTAAACTAGTTACACTATAGCTGCCAACTTCATCTTACATATGAGTATTTACACTAGGGGAATGCTCACAACGCGGTTATTCTGTCCAAATTGTATTCGAAGTAAAATAAATAAAAACATACAGAAGTGATCTTTAACAAGAGTTAAATGTAGTCTCTAATCTACATGCATACAAATAACATTATACTAACATAATCTAAACAAAACAATCAAATCTCAATACACAGTCTCACCAATTTATTCTGTATTACTTCACAAATAGTACCAATATTATTGAGAAAAAGAAAGTCAGACCAAGGGCTCAGACTTTGTGCCACCTTTGACCCTTTTAGTGCATACGTAATACAAGATAATATAATATTACTAGACGGAGAATTTGTAATAACAAATTGCGAAATATTTCAGCAGGTATGTTGGAATAGTTAAGTTATTAGTTGTGTGGTATTAAAGTTTGATTACTTAAGAAACTTGTTAAATATTCTAGAGCTTGTCAATGCGGTTTGTAAGTTAAATATGGAGAAATTATTTAAATTATTTAGTTAGTTTAAGTCGAAGTTTAATTCTTTGTTTAAGTAGTGTACACATATTTAAATCTTGTTGTTAGCAACCAGTTTAATAACAATGAATAATTATGTTTTGAAACTGGCCGGCGATTATTTCTTTTGGTTTTTATGTGGTTTATGTCTTTTATAATTCTAGGCAGGCCTATGTCTAGAGACTAATGTTACTTAAGTATATTACTTAGAAGCGAAAGGTAATCGCTAAAAAGATTACTCTTGCAGTTGGATGATCCAGCCTTTACTCAAACTGTATATTATTTACAAGAACTAAACACTTCACTCTATTATTAATACAACAATACCGAGACATTTCAATTGGACTAACAAATTACTACCTCTACGTGTTACAACGTGTCTTGTTACGAAGTTACCAACCTCCAAACAAAATTAACGAACCAACTACTGAATTATATTACCAAAACTACAGCATTAACTTCCTCATCATATTCCTCGTGTAACCTAATTAATTAGTTCTTCAACTAGTCTGCCAACTAGTCTGGAGACTGATCTCAGAAGATACAGGTTCCTGGGTACCTCAAACGTCGCCATCTCTAGGGATCCAATCAAACGTCCGGAACTGAGTTTGTTAATGTCGAACTGCAAACTCGTGCACTCTCTAAGGATGTCCTTATTACCTGATAACTTGCGTCAACGTTGGAAATTTCAAATGAATTACTTATTGAACTTGTACGTGGTAACTGGAATATCGAGCAAGGCTTTATGTCTCCTTAGTTTAATGCTGCAGAGAGCTGTCAAAGGTTCAACTTTTGCATTTCATTGAAATCTCTTAACCTGCAGTAACACTGATAAAACCAATGTTTACTAACATTATATCCACTGATATCAACAGGGAATTAGTATGCCAGAATTAAGTGAGTTTAATTTGCGGTAACGGGCACAGCTGTCTTACTAGGAATTGCAAGACATTTTATGTTATATTTAATGTTTTTTTTTTAAATTCTATATTGTTCCACTGCAGGGTAAGAATCTCCTCCCAAACGAGGGGGAGGGGTTAGGCCTTGAGTCCTCTATACTGGCCAAGTGCGGGTTGGGGACTTTGCATGCACTCAATATTGTATGTTATGAACGTGTATAAGTATAGGTGTCAGAGAATATTTCCCCCTATACATCAGAATTATAATCCAACAAATCCAACAACAGTCATATCAAGTAACTTAAGCTCAATTCTAATACCGTCCATCATCATATAGGTACGCCTTTAACTGAAGCTCAATTTTAGTACCAAAATAATATCCGTAAACAAAAGTAACAGATTTTCAGCCTAGCCTTTAAGAGATCAACTACCTTTCCATCAGAATCTCGTCACTCAATACCTCATAAATCTCCGCTTGCTCACATCTCCTCTATATCGTGGAGCGTAGAACAAACAAACAATCGACGCCTAACGAACCCCAATTAGCCTTTGGCCGATCCCTGTGGTTACCGCCGTGTGTATGGAGTTATAAACTTCATGTTTGTGTTGCTGTACTGCTTCTTAACATTAACAATGGTGAACTGCCTCAAGAGTGCTTGAGATGAATTTGTTATTAGCAGGTGTGATTTGATTAATAGTTATTAATAAAATCACGGTGTTAAAGTGTGTTGCGATATTATAGGACTTGAAACTCAGTGCGTTTTGCAAACAGTAGAAAGCAAAATGTCCGTGTATAAAGGACGCCGTTTAACCAGCAATTCTTCCTAGTTAGCTCTAATTTTGACAATAAAGCTACTCAAGATCTTACACGAGATCTCGATATCTTACATAGTAAAACCGCACAAAAATCGAAATAAATGTAACAGTAATAGAATATAACTTAATAGAAAAACGACAGAATTCTTCCAATAATTTCACTTTCATAATATTTGTATCAAAAGTTCGTAATTGTTCTATAGTTGACTTCTCTAACTTTCTAATAATATAATTTGCTATAATAAATTTAGCATCTGTAGCAACAAGTTTTCATTTAAGTGTACCACTTTTCCCTCTCGTGTTTTCCATTTTAAAGTGAAAACACAAAATTCTAGCAAATTTTTAAAGAAAACTCATTTCATATGCACCGACTGTATGTAGAGGAATAATTTAAAATGCTACTACGGAGCCATCTTAGTTAAGAACGTAAATTACTAAGCAAACACTACTCGTAAACTGAAAGCTTTAAAACAGCGCAATTTGTTCAATAAATTGTAACAGGTAAAGAAATGTTTCAGAACATTTTGTACTATTTAAATGTATTTGAAATGTATGACCATTCTTTTTTGTACACACCGTTTGGAAGCTGGCTTTTAGCTTTTGTGTACTGTCATTTAATACTGAGCTCTATAGCGTTAAACATAGAGTTGATTTCGTGTTTCTGTTACAAAAGGTGGTGTATTTACAACTAATATTAGCTATCTCGCTCGCACTGTGTGGACAAAACAAACACAAACATAGAGTATTGAGCTAATCAAACATCGTAAGGGTTTATAGAGCCATGTTAGTCACCGTTTCAACGGTTAATAGTAGCTAGTCGACTGCTCCATTCAATATTGATCTTTACACCATAGGAGCAAAGTTTATTTTCCTCTGATAATACCAATTAGAAATAGTTATTATAGCTGTATTTATTTATTTAATTTGAATGTATGCGCCGAGCAGGTAGTTTCATCTCTGTTTATAGAGTAAACAGCTTATTTCAAATGATCTCAGCCAAACAAATATTGTTAGGGTTCGGTTGAATTGCTGGGACTATGGGTTCTATCGTGGGCTTAAGGATAATTGAGTAACTGTGTGTACCGATAAATTTCTCTTTTATGGCCTGGATATTGGAAGTTGGCTTGGGAATATAAGAACCTGAAGTTAGCGATTTCCACGATTGTTGGTATAAGAAGTCAGGCGTTTAGTTTTTATTAGACTTAGTGAACACTTATTCACTAAAAGTATATATAATATAGATCCTGGTTGCACATTCGTCTTAATATACCTTATTTAGTTTGTAAATAGAAAGTAAGGCTAACATTCCCAGGTTTTGGTTTACAGTATTGCAACTGACACGTGTCGAACGTTTGGCTTGCAAAACCATTGAATAACTCGATTCTCTATCACTATTGACAACCGGGTAGCTTTCGAGAAATTTTGTAAGAAATTCTAATCAACGCCTCTAGCGGGCGCCGTGGGAACTATTTTTACATTACATATTAAATGTCAGCTCTCGATAGTACTGACTATACAGAATTGCTCTATAGCTTTACAGTTGTCTGCGGATCCTATCAGTGTTATAATAATATGTCAAATATCAATCTATATTGAATGTTCTAATACGAATGCAATTATAATAATATCAGTCTCACTACACGCCATACAAATTCTAAATTAAACATTAATTGCCAGAAAATATACGCCACATGTTTTAATTACGCGATATTAATATCCCGAACATTACTAATAACAATATCTCGAGAGTTCTCGGTAGGAAGTTGTCAGGATTTCCCCTATCGTATTGTGTAAGCCAAAATGTTAATTAGAGAATTAATGTCAGAGGTCTTCCTTCATGAATACGTATAGACTGGAAGTTCCCGGGCGGTGATCCGATGCAACCGAATAATTCAGTACTAGTTCTGTTTTGTTGAGTTTGATTGTGTTTGTTAATTTCTTTGGTAAGTTATCCTGTATTGATAAGAATACGGAATTGAATGCCTCCCTTCTGTTGTAGGAGAAAAGTTTTGATTGATTTTAATATGAGTATTAATACATTTTAATGAAATTAAAACTTATGGCAGTAAGTGTAAATAATTAGTCATTTAAAGTGCTAAAATATCCCAAACTTCTAGCTAAAATTAATAGTATATAAAAAGATATAATATGTTTTACAAATAAATTCTTGTCCATTTGGTCCCACAACCAATTCGGTTATATGAAAATTTAAAATATTTTCAATTCTGTAAAATCAAACGTCGTTTATATTGTATATTACAGACAGTGTTTTCCCATTTTTTATGTACTTTTTTTGAGTAGTTCTCGGTAGCACTCTATTTTTGTTCCTAGAAAAGTTTATTGATAGGCGGTTTACTAAAATAGAGCTCATGCGTTTGATTTTGATTGTTTAATCAGAAACGGTATCTTTTTTCAACTGTATCTATTTTTAACGATACACATAGTTATTTATATTATTTATTATGGATCTCCAACAAGAAATACACTTTACAAAAACAGAATTACATGAAATGTAAGATAAAAGTTAAGTGCTTTCTCAATTACAGGAGATCACAGCATAATATTAAACTAATGTATTGAGTAAGTTTGTATTGCGTAGTTATATACAAAGTAGATACCTGTATCATGTATAACTAGAACAAACTGTAATATACCCAAACTCTACCTCTATAGGTAAAATAAATATATAAAATATTATTAATTCCAACTATGTTTAGAATGTAAAACATTCACTACTAAACCGTACCATATTTGCTTAAAATTAATATTGACTATTACCAAATATTTTGTTAGCAAACAAAGTGCCAATAAATCTATCAAATTTGATTAATCAACTGACCATCCCGGTGTAATTTATTGTACTATCTATTGATACATTGCCTTGACGTGGTACATTGATAGCAAAGAAATTTATGACTTGATAAGAAGTCGTCGTCTAATGGATTGCTTGCCGTTGCTCCCTAAGGACGGGTCATATTGACGCACGAGGACAATTTAAAGATAGCAGTGGGATAAAGAATAGCTGTGTGATAAGTATTTGGTGAAGGTGAAAAACATTGTTGTGAGGGCCTTGAAGGAAAAATAGCAATGGTTTTTGACATTGGTGTTATAGTTAATAAATAAACTAGCTAATAGAAGAGATACGAAAAAGTAATCGACATAAAAAAAAAAAGGTTAAACTACTTAGCTTTATTGTTTTGTTTTGTTAGACGTTAGTTGAAGGCACTAGGAACGGATCTGGATTTTAATGAACTTTATACTATACATTGCTGGACAAAGTTTTCTAAATGGGATGGATATAGCTGTTCTATTGCAGTGTGGAAGTGTGACTGAAAGATTTCGGAAAAGGAAAATCTTTTACTAGTATCCCTTCAGGCATTGGTAAAAGAATTTTCATCAAAGAATACATTATGATGTGTCTTCTCAACGTAAAAATTAAGAATATTTCTAAAGCACACAAGCAGAAATAAACAGCAAAAATAAAAATAAGATTTATTAAAAATATGTACCTTTTATTAATATTACATCTCGTAACCATGTCAGTATGATCCATCCCTTACTTCTCCCCTTAAGGGACAGAGGGGAAAAATATTTCGGTAGATTTTTCTTGAGCGGAAGCTAATTTAAAGGTTCGATCATTGCGTTCTAATAAACAATTATGATGCTCTAATGGATCCTGATTGTATTGAAACGTCGTTTTATGGGCTAATAATGGATATTTGCTTTTAAAAATATTAAGAAACCTTTGTGATCTTAATACCTACTTTCACTTTACAAGTTTACAAGTTTTTACTTCAGTTTTGAGCATTAAGAAACAAACTTGTTTTATATCAAAACAAATCATTTGTCGGGTATACAGTTTGATCCAGATAGTATCAGAATAATTACACACGTTATTGTTATACTGTTTAACTATTAGCAAATAAATATTTTGAGTTTCATAGCATTATAATAGTCACTAAAAATACATATTATTTTCGTATATATCCCGTTTATATATCCCATGACTCAAAATTAATAGCTAGAGTAGATTATGATTTGAGCATGTATTGTTTCATACAATTTAAATTTACTAACTTTTACATAGATGTGTACACAACTATTGACTATTCGTTTCAAGCAACACAATAGACTGTTCTAATAATAGAGTTACTAAACAGTGACGTCACTGATCAACCCTCGAGGCTATAAACAAGTGACACTATTCTCACTCAAGCTTGTAATCAGTGTGTGAAGAGCTAATCAACGGTGAGTAATTCGTAGAAAATCAACGGAGTTAGCGCGGCAGAGCGGCAGGCACAGTAATCATGTTATAAACGCATCCAGAGTTGCGGACGAGTAGTGATGGGGTTAACTTACTCGATGACGTAGGTGAAAGTGGAATAGATATTGTGTTAGGTGAATATAGTGCAATTTCGAATAAACATATACATAAAATCACACCCTCTTCCTAAAGGTGTAGACAAAGACTTGATCACGCAAGATTTAACAGTAAATCAAATAAATGGGTCGAATTTTATGTAGATCATGAACTTGCATTCAGCTACTGTTAAAGAAGAGATTAAATACGTTACTAATGATTATGGGAGGTCGATAAGTAAGTCCAAGCAGAGCTTGTACTATGGTAATTAACAAATATGCATTATAAGCACTATACTCTACTAATATTATGCATTTTATGGTGAATAAACATCAATTTATTTGTATATATTCCGTAATTTCAATACGACATTCGACATAAATTCTGTCATGCATATTCTGAAATGTACTGCAAAGCAACGCGCCGTGAACGTTGCATCTTAATTAACCGATGTTCGATCATCTCCTACCCTTCATTTTAATCAACCATTACTCCTCCATTTCGGGGTTTCTTCGTTTACATTTTAAAATATTTCAGTATGCACATGAATTTCAATATTGAAAGTCTATGGTAAAATTTTCGCAAAATAAGCTTTTTATAAAAATATTTTAATATTTCAGTGACGCGATATGAAAAGCTTTTCATCGGGCGTACCTGTTTAATTTGTTTTTTTTTGGCCGCCATTTTGTTGTGGTCACTGCTTCGTTCGGTCAATCACATAAATTACTTTTTATAACAAAGTTTGTGAACAATATTCGTGATGTATGCGTTGGGAGTATTAGTTTAATGAGATTTTGTAGGACACCTTTTTCATACTGTTTATATTTTGTACAATATTTTTATAAATTAACTTTTGCAAGCTTTAAATAACATGACTCATCATTCGTGCAAGATCAGTGCAAACTTAAATCACACAATAACTATCCATATACTCAATACCAAAGTTCCAAATGTATGTATATGGTGCAGAGAAAACTAAACCGATACGAAACTCACTTCAAAATATGAGAACATGCATTAGGGTTATCGATAAACTTCGGAACGGTCCATCTCTACATTAGTGCACAGGTGAGTGCTAGTAAACATGCCCCGATAAGTAATATTACCTTCCCACCATCCGATTACATGGCACTCGATGAAATAGATGCCAGATTTTGGTAAAACTTTCCAAACAATATTCACTTTTATTACTCGAACTTAGAGTTCAATTTTGTTCCTCTGCTGCTACGGTTGACGCCATAGAATATTTAATATTAGGGAGACGTATTTTTAATATTATACTGCTTAATATTGCATGAGGTAAGATGGAGTGTTTTTTCGAGGCGATAATATTGTTTTTGAATATGTATGTTAAATCGGACGGTAGATTGCAGGCCATTTTTTATGAATTGTTATTCGGTTCGCTGAATAAATAAGACTTCATCTTGTCCCGCGGTCTTTTGTTATCCAGTATGCGTATCACGGTATCTCAATCGATTATAAAGTACATTGCTGCTCTGACATGACGTGTTAATCACTATATTCGAAGGGAAAAAGCAATGTACAAGATAGTGTCTTTTAAATAGTTGTCAACTGAGATACGTGATGGGCTGCCTGGCGTTTAATATTACCACTACAATTAAAATAGGCCAGGAATAGACAAGATTAAGAAATTTCACCAGAGTAAAATATTCAATGTTGCTTTTTTATTCAGTCTACAACCTAAGGTTCTATTTAAAATACGTACATTTCTGGCTCATTAAGGTAGCGATAAAATAAACATTGCAGCAGTATTTTTATAATAAGCCAGGGTGCAGAGGGAACGGTGATCGCAATCCAAAGTAATCAGTGCAGTCGCTGGCTGCCTACTCAACCGGAATAATCCTTGTCATCTTCGTTTTATTCGTATTTTACTTTAAATATTGGTTATTCTGAAACATTCTTGCCTTTCACGGCTAATAAAAGATTTCGCTTTGTTACCTCATTACACGTTTGAAATTTTTTGACTGTCTTTTTTTTAAGTTTAAAGAATCAACGGTGGTCATGATTGGCTTTTAGATTAAGTGTTTTGAAATATTAAGAATACAGTGTTTTGAAGCGTGTGATCGAAATAGAAATAAGCAAATACGCGCTTCTCAATTTTTTTTTAAAATAACAAGTACTTAGCTTAAAAACTATAAGTTTTATGAAGTACGAGTAAATTTAATCTTATACAAATGAATTCGCAGTACCTCGTAGTTTAAACATGAAAAACCTTCAAGATTAAACCAGACTTTAACAAGATATTGTAGACATGTAAACTCAGTAATTAGGTTGATTCTTAGAAGCTCAGTTACAAGATAAGTTTGCTTAAACAAGTGTTCGTTGAAAGTCCTTGTATGTACGTAGGAACACTAAACACCGTCTTGTGTGGTACATAGGCTGCAAACAGGGATTATTATGTTACGCCTAGATACAGCAAACTCATTAGTCTTGTGGAACTAAGTTACGTTACGGTTTTTCGCAAAGAGCAGCTTTTTTATAACATTTTGTATGTCCAATTAGTTTGTTATTATAGAAGATTTTTTTTTAATGATTATATGTGGATTGTCGGTCTCTAGTGTACATTTATATTAAATTGAAGCATGCAATCCTTTGGGAAATAATCTCTATAAAGCTGTTTTTTTTTTGCAATATTGTTGCAATTAATTCACAAAAAGCTTTAGAAAAGATTTTCTCTGCATATCAAAATAACATTATTAAAAAATGGTAATACAAAACATAAAAATAAAATATAACTTTTAAACTCTCGCGTTGCATGTTTAATGTCTAATAGAATACGGGAATTAACGCGAACACGCATTTTACCTTAAAATGCCTAACGTTTCGGCGCAGGTTGCACTCGCCGTGGTCCCAGGCAGACTGAGTCTGCCTGGGACCACGGCATTTTAAGGTAAAATGCGTGTTCGCGTTAATTCCCGTATTCTATTAGACATATAAAAATAAAATAAATGCCAAAACAAAACATGAAACTAACGAACCACACAACACATCAAACCAATGATGTATTAAACAGCAAAATTGCGTGTTCATATTTACCATTCAAATTAATCAACACCTGCATATACGAATTGTAAAGCGTCCAAATAAATTTTAAAAACCAAACGCACGTTGCAGCACACAAAACGTAACCCTGCGTAATGACACAGCAAAACTTCAGTTTGAATTTTCTAAATGTACGGCCATTACCAAAGCGGCCGCGTTGTTTCAGCTCAGGCTTTAAAATCAAAGGTATTAAAACTAATCCTATAAACTTGGACACGGAAAATGCAGGCTCTAGCGCGATTATACACGTGGAATATACATCACTGAGGAGCCGACCATTAGGATACAACTTGCTGTCTAAAATACTCGGATTTGTTTTGTGTATTTTAGAAATTATGGAATGTGAGTAATTTAGCTTCAGCTATATTTTTCTGCCTTCATTGTTTACCTCAGCTTGTGGGAAATGATGTTTTTGTTGTGTGTCTTGTTTACTCTTAACTTTGGTTCTACTTGCTATCGTGAATCTAGATCTGTCTATAGATACCTATAATAATATACCTATCATCGCTAATCGGTTTAAGAAATGGGTGTTTAAAACTGATGAGCGAATGCTTTAGAAACTGTTTTTGAATCGACAGGGTTCAACATTTATCGCGGCATTCTTAGAAATAGTTTTTGACATTATTTTTCCATCAGTATTCTTTACCTTTTCTTTTAAAGAGTCACTCTAGCTTTCCATTAAATACCTAAGCAAACCTTGTTCTCATTTAGTTAGAGATTCGATTAAAACTATTTGTTTTACAACAGCGCAAACATACATTACAGTTTTAATCTCAATCTAATTCAGTACACAAATCTGCAGCATTCGAAGTAAATTTTAACAAAGCTTTTAGTGGTTCGCCAAATCCAGTAGACGATAGCATCCAGACTATCGGCAAACATTAGTTCAATCACCACGCTAATACATTTGTCAGATTGAAGGTGGATTCAGAATTTTAAATGTGATTTACTACTTGGTAATGAAGAATTTCGATCTGATTTGATATTTTCAGTTTGCTCTTCTTATATCATAATCAATTGTATAACATTTTTGATAAATTTTGATAAAAAAAAATCTCTTGTGTCTAGTAAACGAACATAAAGTGCAATTTGACATTTTTTGCATCTTAATTTTCTAGTCAATGACAGCGATAATAAATTACAAGATGTTAAAGACACAGTAATAAACTTAATGGAAATATTGTTATTAAAGAAAAATATCTTCAAGGCGTCTTACTTATACATACTATGCATAACAATACGTACAAGATTCACGAAATATTACGCAATCTATCTTATATAAATCTCCACCAAAATAAGACAAAATCTAATTTGTAGAAGTACATTCGTGTACTAAGCCGGCCGACCATTGCATTAGCCCAGCACTGCTCAACAAAGACAAATGGTGTTTGTTTCACAAATTGACTTAGAGTTTGATACTTTACCTAACTCTTATGTGGATTCACTTCAGCCGGGTAATGTTAGGAGTTTGAGCTGTTACACTATGTTACAAATGTTTGCTCTGGACAGTGTAGACGGAATTGGACCGGTTTGAAGTTTAAATTTGAATGATTTTGTTCGCTGAGATAGAGATTACGATAAAATTACACAATTTCAATTGGGATTGTTTAACTACATTTAATTTCAAAATGTGTTCGTGATTTTTATATATTATGTTAATGGTACTCAAAGGCCTGTACTTACCGGTTGAAAGTATAAATTATTTTAAAGGTAAAAAACTATGGTGAAAGGTAAAATTGAGAATGGGTGCACGATTGACAATCAATATTTAAAACCACATGAAAAATCTATATTAATAAAAATCAATCATGGAAATGTATATCCGCGCATAACTTAAGAACAACTACAGCAGATTTGATATTTATCTATTTTTTATGTGCTTATATTAGCCAGTAACGGCAAGTAGTATAGTATGGGATCGACGTGATCCAAATTCTCACGGAAGAAGGATTAAGGGTATAATATTGTATTATATACCAGGACGATGTCGTGCCGGGCTGCTAGTAATCCGGGGTGATAGTAGTCTTGAATGTTTTCGCTAAAACTCACCATTTCAATAGAATCAATACGATTTCTAGAACTTACATACTGCAGTAAACGTTTCCAGAGAACATTCTAGAATGCGTTTACAAATCGATGTTTGTCACTAAAAACGGAAAGTTCTCGAAAGCTCGATTAACGTTAGCTCGTCCAAAGTATGCTCACGTACTGCGCCCGTGAATATGTAATGTCGTGTTCAAAAGTTGTAATAGTTCATGCGAATGTCTGCATAGAGGTACAGTCGTTCACAGAATTAGATATTACCGTCGGTTCTAGAGTTGTGATAGACGATTATAGTTGAAGTGTGTTTTGATTGAGGAATATATAAGTTTATGGTAGGGTGTTGGCTAGTAGAGAACCTTTAGTACTGGTCACTACTGATGTTGAATTCATAGAGATTATTCGACAGGTCTTTACTACAATCCTTCTTACAATGAACAATTAACTGTAGGCGGTTAAAAAAATTGTTTTCACTAATAAATTTGAGAAAAGAAATTTCTTTAAGTGTCCGTAAAATAAGGTCCAAAGACTTTTTAATTGAATTGGAGTGATATCAAAACATTAATTATAGAATGTGCAAAAAATAACACCTCTATTTTTCAACGAGCACTAAACTAAAATATTCAATTCAGAAATATGCTAATTACCATTGCATCTCTAGAATAATAAATGAATGCTAAGCTGAATGAAATTGGAAATTTAATAAGATTCTCGCGAAAAAACTAATTTGCTTTGTCTTCAAATTTTATACATTTTTTATATAAATTTTATGGAGGTGTCTCTTCAATTAGATGCAGGTGGGACGCAAGTCACTTAATTTTTCGACATAATGTCATTATATATTCAAATCTGCATAAAAATTTCAATTTTGTCGTGAAAAGAAAAGTTGATGTATGTGTTCTACTTAATGAAAATTGGTGTACAAATTGTGCAGGGTGGTAACAGTAGCTTTTGTGAGATGCTTCGGCTAGATTACATTATTTTACTAAAGAGGTTCTTGTTGTGAGTGTAATTTTTGATTACATTATGAAGAATTGAGTTTGTTTAAGAATGTGAAACGTGAAATGTGGGTCTGTATGTATATGACAATGAACAAAACATATTGATCAGTAAAGATAGACTCGGAGTAGGTATATTGTGACTTGTATTTTCATCTGAAAGAGTGGATATTTCTCTTAAAAGGTCAATATCGCAAAAACACTAATTAACCAAATAGTGGTTTAGGTCACAACGCCAACACTACTGCGTCGGGAGGTCGTGGGTTAGATTCCCACACGGAGCAATTATTTGTGCGATCCACAAATAATTGTTTCGGGTCTGGTTGTGCTTTGTGTCCGTTGTTTGTATGTTTGTAAAAGTCCCCGCGACAAAAGAGCAATTCTTAGTGCGGGAGTTGTCTTTTAAAAGATTTAAAAAAAAAAAAAAAATTCTACAGCGTTTATGAATACAGCTGCAACAAATGTATATTATCTAATATAATCTTAAAAATGAAACAAAAATTGTAGCGTTTAGTCACAGAGTTTTTTAAGCATTCATTGTATGCCCAGCATATTTCAGTTACTACTCCTCAAACTGTGTCATCCCATCAGGATATAAAACAGAACAAAGTAACACTAAAAAAGTCGTCTCTTTTTACAACCACAGCAAAACAGCTTTATGCTTTTTACAGCCGCAAAATACTAAAAAAAATTAATACAAAAATCCTGTACACATACTGACCTACAAGACTACAGTTACGCACAGTCACGAGCAAGAATATGTATAGACTGTCGCAATTACAAAGGCATTTTTATCAATGTAGTTAAAAATTATCTCTGTATGTAAACTTCTAAATACTTTTACAATCACAACGAATATTATTGACTTGATTTGATTTGATATTGATTAATCTGGAGTAGCTACGAGTACGCTAAGCTGCAAGACACAATAAAAAAATAGTTTGCTGATCAGACTCCCAGGCCCTGATCCCAATCATACCGTAGCTACTACGCCACTGACTACTAGTAATAATAAAGTCATAATTTTTATACAAAAGGCACTATTAAAAATGTGACGATGTAAACTATTTTTTGCTGGACACTGTACATGAATCGTCACCGTGCACGAGTACGCATTACACATTAAATCGTCTACAAAAGTAAGTTAACAGCCATCTCTCGTAACAATAATATCGTTGGATATCACATAAAGCTCTTGGGTTTATGCTCATATTACTCCAACCGCAATGTCGGGCTCAAGTAGTGAGGTACAGCGGGGTAGTTGACGAACATTTAATGAGCGTATCACAATGACATGTTTGTTGGCATTTTGGGCTGTAAAACTGTACACTTTATATAAAAAAGAAGAATGCTTTAGTTTGCAAATATGATTTCAATGCAATAGTTTAGAGTTTGGCTTGTGGAATCAATGAGACATAATTTATTGCCTGAGCAACTAGTTGGTATGATTAATTATTAATCTAAATTTTAACCTGGCATTGGTCTTAGTAATTTGATCTTCAATTGTTTAACAATGTTTCCTTGTTAGCTAATATAATGGTACCATGATAAACAAAGCCAAGTACTAACAGAAATATGATTGTATTTTCTTCCAAGATTTTTATAGAGAAATACAAAGCGTGCTCTGAAAACAACAGCCTTTCTGAGAAAAAACAGAGCCCCGACACTCAACAATTCAAAGAAATTGAAAAACCCTTTTAGTTTATTAGCACCATTCTGTCTTCTGTAAAACAATAGTACTAAAGAATGCATTACACAAATAGACAGGCGCCTATCATTTGCGCCGTACTCGCTACAGGCCCTTTCAGTAATTGGACACATTCAGATATGCAAAAAACGGTGCCTGTGTTCCAAATGGCCCCTTTTGAAAAATTTATGCTCTCCCGTTTGACGCGACCCATGCCTCGTGGTAGCCATTTTTTTATTTAACCAAAATTAATGGGCTCGCCTGTAAGATCGATATTACTTTCAAAGTTCTACACTTGAGGAAGAAGTGTGCCCAACTCTTGTTATCGTTTCGTACTTATTATTGCTAAGCTTTTGCGAACGGAACAAGTTTTTCTCATATGATTTCGTTTCGTCCAATTTACCGCGTATTTCGAGTATTGTTAGCACAAATTGATTCAGCGCTTTTAGTTCGGTTAATGCTAGCAAAAATTCAAATAAATTATTTTGATCCGCTTGCGCAAAAATAAAAGCAAGGTTTTAGTCCACAAAGCCAGTGCAGTTTATAGCAAATCCAATATAAATAAACATAAATCTGCATTCAAGCCATCGCGTAACGGTCGATCTATGTAAAATACACCAAATAAAATGGTATGCAGTAAATCCCTTGGTTTTCAACATAAAACTGAAGCTACGAACTAATCATGCGTCAACCTATACGGGTCAGAGGTCGCTCATACTTAATCGAGGTAATCCATTTGGCAGACAAGTTTTATACAACGGCCATTTTAACTTGACCCATCTAACCTCACTGTTATCTAAACAATGTCGGCACGATGCGGGCAAAGCGATTTGTTGTGAGGGCTCTATATATTCTGGCGATGTTTTATCAGGCCGTAAATTTCTACGGGTATCTGGCGAGACGTCAACCTTCCGACGGTTTGTGCAAAATTTTAGTGGGAAAAACGACTCTTGGTGTAGTTTGGCGACGTTGCTAAGAATATATTTTACTTTTTCCGCTATAAAGTTTAACGGCTCGTATGACAATCTATTTAGAACAAAAAGTTTTTAACCTTCGTCTCTGAGCTGTATCAGAAAGTGTGAGAAAGAGAGGTATAAACTTCAGTTCAGTGATTTATTCAATGCGGCACTTATGTTCTGCTAGTTAATTTTTATTATGACTAACTTATGAAATCACACATTTCAAACCCTACTTCCGAAGTCAGCTGCCGTTAATCCACTGAGTTATTTTTTTCTTTTCTTTATGGATTTTATATTTACATCCAAAAAGGAAATTCAACGTAGTGACTTCCTCCCGATAAGCCGGGTCTCCCTCTCCCCAATACTATTGTCCTGTATTAAAAGTCATCGTCCTTCAAAAATACTCAATCCCCCTGTGAAAACCTTTCAGGGTATAAATTCTATAACAACAATTACTTCCGAATGAAGGGAATTCATCTAATATATCACAATTGACTGGGACTTTTGTTTGCTTTAAGTTTTACCCTCTTTTGTGCTTATTACGATGCTTTGTATATTTTGTATTCCCTTTATTATTTATAACTTGTTGTTAGAAATCAATCTTGCTTACTTAATAAGAAAAATCTGTTGTAAAAGATAGAAAAGAACTACAAGATGCCGAGTAGGTAGGTAGATAGATATTAGCAAATTATTAATAGCAATGGGTGTGCAAAATGAGCTTGATTGAAATCGGCTGAATTTAACGAAAATAGGTTACATTAAAAACTTAATTCAAATTTATCTTTTTGGTACTATAATATTAAGTAACTTTACTATGAAAATGACTTTTCGATTATTATTTAACTAATAACTAATCAGTTTTTATATTTTGCTTTATTGGCAAGTACATTTTTCAAAGAAACAAATCAATATTCCTCCCTCCTTCTCTACATTGCAGCAAACTCCAAACATATATTTCAAACAAGGTAAACTTTCCTGTAACTAAAATGCGTGGTCAGATTTTGTCGTAAAATTTTACAACTAGTACATTCTAACATAAAGCTTCTCTACAATGTTACATCAAACGATTTAGTTCCAGACCATTGGACACAAATGCTTTTCTTAGATTCTTCTAGAACATTATCACTTGGATAAATCCATATAAACGCAACTGAGTGAAATTCTATTTAAAACTGAATGACGGCGTTCTATTTCTATTTTTATAAAATAAATACTTTATAATATTTTCTTTGAGCAAGTAGGTTGAACTTAAGTATAGTTCAGTGAGTTATTAGTGTAAGGTAGAAATAAACTGGAAAGCAGAAAAAGAGCAAAGTAAAGCGTATCCGATAGCTTTTGGTTTAGATTTACGATAACTAGCAAAAGCAGATCTGTATTTACCTTCAATACTAAAGGAAATATATAATATAATAGAGTATTTTTACTTTCGAATCTTAAGTTACTGAAGGTATAACCCAAACAAATCCTCTCACATTTTTCTAAAGTCATTAGCGAGTCAAGTTTGGAAACTCCCGGCAGCCCCTTCGACGCTTAAACAGCAATTTCCTCAGCCCCTAATAAATTAGTTAGACCTATGTCTGTGTCACTTAAATATCTAGACCAAATGCTGGCTGAATACCGTTTCAACCTCAAAAATCAGCATAATCGCTTACTTCATGCAAAGTGCGCATCAAAACCTCAAAAAGGGTGCTCGTAACGCATTTTATACCTCGAAAGGGTGTGAAAATTAGTGTGTTTCACCGCACTAGACAAAGTCTAAAGTGGTGCTTATCTCTGGAAGTACGACAGATATACACGCGGACGGTTTCACGGAGTAGTGTTGTGTACGTGCCAGTCGTGCTAGCTGTTTAACTAGACCGGAGATTAAGGTCGACTGCATGGTGTTGAAAAATATGGTGTTGCGGTTGCAGCTGAATTTATTTCTAAATGTGAGAAGTTTATGTATGTTATATTAATTTATACATTATGTATAACACATTTAGTATATTTATTATTATTTACTCTATATTTGTGACGTCTGTTTATGTGATAAGTTTTGATTGAGAAGTAGTGGTTGATAAATTTTAGAGTAGATAGTAAAATAATAGAATAAAACCTAAAAGTATGGAATCTACAGCAAAACGAAAGAACGTACACGTTTTATCGTAAAATAAAATTCAGTCAAACTTAATTGAATCATAAAATAAAAGTATAGCCACTTTGGACGCGTAGGCTTCGTCCCATAATCCTTAGTTTTACTAACCAGTGAACCCCACACATCATTACAAGCTTAAGAGCTCAGAACTTTAGTCGCCACTAAATATCAGTGCTAACAAACGCACCTGCGAACCGGCGCGGTCATAAACATTATGCCGGCCCGTATGTATACGCTGTAAGTGTTAAAGTTTGAATATACCGGGCGCGTCGGGCCACATTACCGCCCCCTAGTGTGTGTGCCCTAGTTCTTCACCACGATGTTAACACTGCGAGTTTTTAATTTTATTAAACTTGCAAAGAACTAGCATTCGCACGTTGTTGAAATTTTAGTGTGTATAAAAAGTTTACGCGGTAACTTTTTTTGTTGGCTCAAAGTTGTTTTTATTTCAAGGGAATTAAGGCTACATTGTAATGCCTGTGAATTCCCACATGAGGCGAAAATGGGTCAGTGGCTGCAATTTCTGCTAGAATTGCAATTTGAGATATTTAATTCCAGATGGTTCTTATTGCTACGCTTGCGCTAAAGTAATGGGTTTTAGTGTTGATGAAATGCTATTTCACAGAATTGAATCGTTAAGGTTGTTATTTCTTGATGAAACATGTAGAATATGTTGAAGAGACTTTCACTCTCAGTGAATCCTTGTAACTAGGTTAGTTTACGTAACCAGTGACCTTTAAACCATGGTCTATGCGCGGCTCTTTATAGAAAAATCTGATAACACTTTATCCAAGCTTTATCGATAACTCAATCAACAAGCATACATGCAGCCACTTAACCAACTAATCCATGTCTCCATTTAATAGTCCGTAGTTTCTACATGATTTTTATGTAGCTTCAGCTGCTACGCGATGCTACGACGTAACCCTCACCCCGAATAATAATGTATTTAGTAACTATGAATACAAAATTTAAAACATTTTGATTAATATCAGAGGAACAAGACGTATTCCGTACTTAATAAGAAAAAAGGCACCAAATAAATAGCTTTTACTCTCTCAACGCTTCCCCTAAAAACAAAAAACATTTAAAAGTTCAAACTATAAACGCGAAATGATGCCATCAGTCACCAAACTCTTTCCGTTTTTAGCTCCCAAGTATCGTCATTAACTCGAAGCAAGCCCTCGGAGGGATCTCCCCGGCTAATTAATAAAAGTGTCGCAAAAAGTTGTCGCATAAATTGCGACACTGACACTGGCCTGTGACGTCACAAAACGTTTTTATATCCTTTTAAACGGCACGCATAATTTTTTAAGTAAGATCGCTTAATTAAATGTTTTTGAGATTACACAATCTGTTGTGTTGTCTTGGGATGTTGATAGAGGATCTTACGTGGGACGTTTTGCAGGTGACGGACTTTTGTTAATCTGTGAGTAGTTCGGACGTCTTTGTAGGGGTATGTGGGTGAGCTCGGCCTTCAATGATTTGTTTAGTTTTTTAATTAAAGTAATCTGATTTGCCTGTCTATTTTATATATGGCAAGAAAATTGCTGAAAAGGATTGTCGCATGTGATAAACCTTTTTTTATTCGTGTGGATTTATTAAAAAGCTTTTGTTTGTAAAATATTTAGATTTCTTTAAAGAAAGGAAGAACGTCCATCACGTAACATACTTCGTCCAACCTTTTTAAACTCACGCACATTCCTACAAGGGTTGCGGAAGAAAAGCACAATTAATTATCTTTTCACGGCTTCACTAACATTACCGCCTTACGTCGTTGCCCGGCCCAGAAGGGCACTTTTGTAATACGTGCCCAAAGGGTTCATGCAATTTATGTTTTTACCTGTCTCTTGCAGCTGAGGACCAACCCTAATTCAAATCCTTGTTTGAGACAACCCTAACTGTTTAGCACCTTTGTGAACTAGGGTTTATGTCGACGTAGTTTACGCTTTTTTGTAAAATGTGAGGTCTCGTTTTATTTCTTTTATGTCTTTTGAATGCTTTCCGATGTGGAAATTCGTGATCACAGTAATTTTATAGAAGGTTTTAACACGACACATTAATTTTCTTCGTAGACACTTTTACACGAGTATAAAAGTTTACGAGTGAGTTTGTCGATTATATTATCAGAGTCAATAATTTTCTAAATTAAATCACCCAATTCACAATCCCTTCTACTAACGAGTACCGACAGCCGACTAGCTATTGGTCTTTTTCTTGTCGTATGGTTAGTGGTCAACCTAGTGTCAAAGTTGTTCAAGCCGCCCGAAGGCCTTTGACGTGGCTTAACGACTGTTATCTTAACTGACAACAACCGGGACCAACTTTTTACGTGCCCTCCGAAGCATGGAGACGCCCTGTTCAAATACCACTATGCGGTCACCCATCTATGGAATGACCGCGCCAAGGTTTGCTTAACCCACAGATCGTTTACCGACCGGTGAGCGCAACTGGCTACTAGCTATCGGTAAATTCTGTATAAAAATCTAAAGGTAAAAAAAAAAAAAATTGTTTAAATGACAAACTCCCGATGCTCGATAGTACCGACGAGGACAACAGTAGAACTCGATGCTCGTAGTATTAAGTAGAACTTTACATTTTACTTTTCCTTAACAAGAGCAAAATAATGAGCTCCATTTCAAAACAGAATTTAATATTAGAATTCAAAGTCAAACTTAAACCGTTCTAGAACGAAAAAAAGTATTTCTCAAACGTTAATCCCGAACAAAGTTTGTATAATGTATTATTTTTTGCGAAACAAAACGACCTTTTGTTGTTGTAATTAAGTAATTTAGGATCAAGCTCTTAATTCAAGGCAAACTTCCAGTCACGAATACACTCGTAATTAATTCAAGGAGTTAGTCTGGAATTGATAACTCCTTTTTATGTTTCGGACCTTTTAAGTTGTATTTTATGAAGGGGTTTTAATTGAAAACGATTGAGGCTGATACAAGAATTTGTACTGACTGAGCATTAATTTAAAGGAATTGAAAAATGAACAGAAATGACATTATGCAGATGCCACGTATGAATATGTCTTTTTGTGAACATTTTATGCCCCAAAACTGTTAATATTTTTGTGACGAAGTTATACAGGGTGTAAACGACAGCCTACCGAAAACGAAAAAAAATGACTTTAGACACGATTCTGGTGCTTATGGCGTTGAAAATTTTCATCGGGTTTTTCTTGATTTTTCCGATTTTTTATGCGTTTTTTTTATTTTTTCTGGTATTATTTCGTTAATACTACACAATGCAACATGAATATGAAAAAAAAATCGTCATATTACTGTTTTTCACAAAAAACAGCAATGGATTAAAACAACGTATAAATTCGCTATCAGCTGTTCGGCCAACGACACCGCGCCGGCGGCGGCCGGCCGCGACGGTCGACGTCACGCCGCTTACCTACGCGCGCCACACAGACACGATTACGCACACAGCTGTCAGCCTCACACTCACTAGTATGCAGCGTTACTTAGTATTTGTTCTATGTTAAAAATGAAAATTACATAATTATCCCGCTCTCCGATAAAAGGTAAATTCATAAGATTTAAAATGTGTGATATCTTATTATTACACGTACAAATACATACAGAACAACAAAAAATCCTATTGATATTCTTTAGCGCTATAAAAATCTCTAATAAACAATTTAACATGTATTGTCGCTTTGTTCCATTTGTTCTTGCAAAATTCTATTCGATATTTACACGCTCATTCATACTTCATACAAGCGCGGTGCGACTCGAAAAGTAGATGGCCGTAGTGACGCGTGACGCCGCGACCGCGCGTGGATGTTACATAGATGGGATGCGGCAAAATGGATGCTAAGTAATTCTCCGGGGATTATGAATTATGATAAGTTAGTTTCTCTGATAAGAATATTAATGGATATTGATTGTTATCATTGTTATGTACCTACATTTTTTATGGTTTAATTAAATAAACGTTTCGTGTTTATTTTATTTACTTTAAGCTGATTTTATGTTATAAATATCAAAGTTTTTTAAACTTACATCAATAATGTTTGTAATGTTATTTGGTATTTGAATAAAACTACAATGCAACCAGTAACAACTGTGACAAGTAAAAATAGTAATGCCACATCAATATTTTATTGAATCTAATCTCTCGCTGGGATCCTAACTCGTCGCTCGTCACCAAATCGGCGGCGCGCGCGCGGACGGCGCGGAGGGAGCGGGTGGCGCGGGCGAGGGGCGGCGCGAGTGAGCGGAGAGGCGCCCGCGCCAGCGGCTCTCTTTGATAGTTCGAGCAATTCGCTCGCGGAAGACGGAAGCTCTTCACCGGTGTCGTTCGTTATGTCCTATTCGTCGTGTCGTGTGTGAACTGCTGTTTATTATTACTTGTTATTGTTCCGGTTTTGAGTTGTTAGTGTTTTTATTGTTATTATTTTTGTTGTTATTATTTTCAAAGTGCAGTTGTGTTCGTAAATAGGAAGAAATGTTGATGTGTTGTGTATGGTGAAGCACGTGGAAGTGCACGGCGTGCTCTGCACCTGTACGTCCGGATCCAAAGGTACTCAAACTCTCGCCATACACCGGGTATTTGCGTGTTGATAGACATTGATAACAATTTGTTTTAGCACTTCCTTATTATTGGTTACGTTTTGCTATTATTGTTTGATTTCACGTAAGCCAAGTAGGTACCTACCTACTTACAATTTTACTATGAGCTATTGTAACATACGGGCCTACTTACGATACCTACCATAAACGATACATAAGATTTATTATCTAATGATAGCGTTGCATACTAGTGAGCGCATAGACGTGGTGGTACGCGTATGTACCTACGACGCGTCGCGACATGTCGTCGCTCAGCGCGCCGCCGCCGCCAGAAATCTCGTAGGCATGCGCGGAGATACATCGCGTTGTTCACTATACATTGAACGCTCAAAAATGACTAACTCGGGAACCAATCATTTCCGAGAAATATCGTTGGAGTAAATTTCGCGCATACAGTGTCACAAACTTACCAGTAAAGTTTTCGGTTAGCTGTCATTTACACCCTGTATATTCTGTAATAAAAATAAACAATCTTAGTCTTCCGCCTCTCTCTCTTTCTTCAAACCAATATAAGAATATATTTTAAATTGACCGTAAATGTTTTTTTCTTGTTTATTTTTTTTTGTTTTTGAATATCAAAATATCCACCCGTGCAAAACGTAGCACACACACGTTACCCGAAGAAAACTTCAGCTGTATAAAAAAAAGACGACGTGAACTTTAAAGTAAATGACTGCTGTATCAAAATATGAACACATTTGTTAAAATCAAAGCAATTTCACGACGTAACTTTTCATTAAGCACATTTTATAAAGTACAATCTCAACGAAGAAACCTTTACAATACAATATTTCTAAAGAAAGCAATAAACAAAAGACAAATTGTAATTATTTTGTATTCAATATTCATATCGTATTGAACAATCTCTGATTTCCAAAATAGAACTCGTTAACTCTGTATTGTGATTGAATTGTTTGTCGACCTATAATTTGTTATTGTTTGTTATTTTCGGTCATTTTAGGTCATGACCTAATAAGTGTTTCGTGGCCTAGATTGAACTATGAACTATTTATTGAAGATTGAGTCGTGCGTGGTAATTAATCGGGAATGTCGCTTTGGCATAACAAAGATGACGCTTGTGTGTCGAAGGCTAAGTAGGATTAGTATCAATGTAAACTGATGTTGAACTAATCCTGTATAACAGATTCATTGTTACAGTATTGCAAATGCTCTTTACAAAAATACGTTGTTGAATACAATTAATTTCAAATGTAGATATTATATTATTCTTCCTCGATTACTTTTTTAAAGTGTAAACCTGTTGAATGATATAGTATATCCATCCCAGTTTATCAGGAATTACACGATAAATTTTCACTTTTTATGACGATTTTAAACTCACGCCTTGTTAACATTATATTATAATTCAAGGGATTATAAATAAATGCAATTGAAAAGTAAAGGTAACGATACTGTAGTTTGCAGAAACTTGCAAAGAAATAAATACACTGTTTCAAATTATAAAGCTTGCATTCGTATTCACTAATTAGAAACCAGCCAAAAGCCATGGATATTACTTACTTTATCTTTGCGTATAAAACCCATGGGTTTTATAGATAAATAGCTACGGTTTTGATCCACCCTTCTTGAACTTCCCCTTGTTTTTGCACTTAAGTTTTAAGAGTCAATTCGTAAATGAATTATTTTGTTAGAGAAGTTCTTCTCGAAGATCGCTAATACAAATGAGTTATGTTATATTTTAACTAATTTAATTACCGTAATGGTTTTAAATAAGATATCATATTCTTGTAATATAACTAGTAAGAGTAGTTAGAAAATTGACTGCCTCCGTGGCGCAGTGGTTTAGGTCACCACGCCAACACTACTGCGTCGGGAGGTCGTGGGTTCGATTCCCACACGGAGCAATTATTTGTGCGATCCACGAATAATTGTTTCGGGTCTGGTTGTGCTTTGTGTCCGTTGTTTGTATGTTTGTAAAAGTCCCCGCGACACAAGAGCAATTCTTAGTGCGGGAGTTGTCTTTAAAAAAAAAAAAAATAGCGAAAAAAAAAAAAAAAAAAAATAGATGATTTGACCAACATTTTCATACGTTTTTATCAGTTTCAACGTATCTTTGCGTAACTATCAAAATAAAATCATTCAGGTATTCGTATAGGTCAAATGCTGACACTTATGATAGTCAATGATACAGAGAGTGAATTTACCGCCAGTTCGGAAGAACACACCTTGGTCAAAACATAACACGACTTTCTCTCGTTATTACTTCGCTCTTATAGCAATATGTAAGGTAGGATAGCCTTCCTTATAAACGTAGTTCAAATTCACAAGAACAAATTTTCTAATCTGTAGTTCCAGAGAAATGGTCGTTTCAACAAAATCCCTCTCCATTTTCATGATCTTCATAACAGATTACCCACGAAGCACTACTGTCCTAAATAATAATTAATTAACCAATTAATACTGTCGCATAAACATAAATTTAAATCGTTAATTAGTCGTAGTATTAATGAGAGAATGGCGAGGGATCCCGTTAATCACGGTGCCTTGGTAATTGTTCATCGATCCTTCCATCCTTGGGTGTAATTATCCCGCTACTGAAATTATTATACTCGTTATAATTTACACCTTATTCAACTTTACCCCTTTTTTGATGTCTTTTTGTTATTGAAGCGGGAAAGTTTGCATTTATTTGCGATTGAGATTTTATTTTTGGGGGTTCTGTTTTGTTATGAAGTTATTTGTTGGTTTGGATTAAAAAGGAATAAGTTTGAAGATTCTGTGACCATCAATTAATAACAATATAATTTTTTTTTGTTTTGCGCTAACTGGTTGTTTTATTTTGCAATGCTTTAGGCAAGCATTGAAGCCACATGGTAAATCAAATTAAGTTCTCAGGGACCGTAGGTGGTCATTGATTTCTGACTATAGACACGAAAACAAGACGTGATAAAATACGCATTATATTGATTATAAATAAAAAATGCTACTATGGCAGCCTTATTAGAAACTTTAGCTACGAGCTTAGATTATAACAAAAATTAAAATAAAATTTATTTACTCAAAAAGATAATGGTAATATCAGACCGCTTGATATATTTCATAGACTAGCTGACCCGCGCAACTTCGCTTGCGTCACATAAGAGAGAATGGGTCAGAATTTTCCACGTATTTATAACACTTTTTACTGTTACTCTGCTCCTATTGGTCGTAGCGTGATGATATATAATATGCCTTTTTTTCAAGAAAAATATATCAAAATTATTTAAATATCTCTTAATATAACGAAGTCGCGCTAAGGCATATCCGCCATTAAAACAGTTGCCATGACAACGGAATTTTGTTATTTTAATGTCATTATAATATTGATTATTCGCGACTTAATTCGCCACCTGAATTTTCCCGGGAAATGCGTCATTTTCCCGGGGTAAAAAGTAGCCTATGTTCTTTCTCGGGTATCAAAATATCTCCATACCAAATTTCATGCAAATTGGTTCAGTAGTTTAGGCGTGATTGAGTAGCAGACAGACAGACAGACAGACAGACAGAGTTACTTTCGCATTTATAATATTAGAATGGATAAACTCTCAAACCTTTTAGTTTCCCAAAAAAAAAGGCTTGAAACAGTAGACCAATCTTTACTTAAACATCGTAATATAATCAAAATAAATGCTTTGCAAAAATTGAACTTGCCTAGATTTGCCAATATCGGAGCGAAGTATTTCGAGGGTTAGGTTATAAGCCCACATACTCTCTTGATCAAGTTTGATAGGAATCCGATCTAAATACTGTCGGAAAATTTTGTATGATAAAAATAATTGAAATTACCAATTGATTTTGGTGAAACATGATCAAAGAAAAGCTTCGAAATCAGCTTGACGACCCACACATATAAGTATTTGAAATGATTTGAAGTCAAAAGTATTAAGAAGTATTTTGTTAGTATTCTTTGATATTCTTTTCAATGTATTTTTGGCTGTCGTATTGATAAAATTGACTGTGGTTGTCTACAGTAAATAAGTATCTTTAGTATTCATTACCTTTTTTGACACTGAAGGATATTCAGTCGAGTACCTGTTCTAAAGATTCATAATCAGATTATATAATGATAAGGAAAAGGAACTCCGTGGCACAGTGGTTTAGGTCGCTAAGCTGATATCATTGCGTCGGGATGTCGTGGGTTTGATTTCCACACGGAACAATTATTATTTGTGCGATCCACAAATAATTATTTCGGGTCTGATTTTGCTTTGTGTCCGTTGTTCGTATGTTTGTAAAAGTCCCCGTGACATAAGAGCAATTCTTAGTGCTGGAGTTACAATTAAAGAAACAATGTTAAGGAAAACTCAGGTGAGGATCAGCTTAGTTATTTGTTCAAAAAGTATTGTATGAAGAAACTGACGATGGAAATTTCGAATCTGTTCATAACAGACCCTATTAAACAACCAAAAGGTGCTATATGAAATTAACGTTACTTTTTTCTCAATTCACATCCTCTTAATATTCACAGCTAGCCGTTCACCTATCATCATCATTAAGACGGTAATAGCGAATAGCTTTCACTCCGTACATAATGTATGACAGTGTCCTCTTTACTGCGTTAATACACATGACACGTTTTGGTTCTCGTCGCGAAATAATGTAAGGTCACTAAATTGTTAGGGTTGAGTCAGACGTGCGTGTGGTCGCTGCGGGTTGTAGGCTGCTGTTTTTGTTCTTGTTGTATTGTTGATTATAATATTACTACTTACGAATGTACCATCTTGTAATCATTGTAGAGTATTGTTCTGTTCTAGAAAAATATATTGGTCGTCAATATCACACCTTCATAATCTTAACGTAAGTTTGTATCTTTTAACTTTTAAGCTAAAGTTTATACTAATATTGTTAATGATGCACTCAAAAAAATAGTTCCTTTCATTGGATGACAATCGTAAGGAATGATTAAGTACAACGTATTTCTTTCTCTCGAACTGAGAGATAATCGCTGCGATTTCTCGCTACAATCTGAAAAGCCCCAATCATTTCTATTCTGTATTTGGTCAGCGGGTTTCACCGAGTTGTAAAACGGTTTTATGTATCATAAATACGGCTTTAGTTAGTTTAAGTGCTTCTTAGATTGTGAGGCGTAATCGAAAACCTTGTGAGAAGCGAAAGCGCTTCTAAATAACTTATGAGAGATAAACAAAGGGTTTATGGCGTACATAAATATACGACGATGACTTAAAGTTTCGAATGACACTCATTGCACTATCGAAACAAGGTATGCCCGGCAGAAGTGTTCAATCTGGACAAAACGTAATATATTAATTATATTTGAAATTCATTTTTATTGAATTTCTAAATGCTGTTAAACAATTTTCTGAACGATACACGCTCCTTGTTCTTAGAGACAAATCAAAACATGTTAAATTATCTGCTTATAAAAACGTTATTTTAATATTATTTTGATGTTTTCTTCAACTTTTGAAGCCTCGAGACTACCAATATCTCATTCTCGTATAAACTAACTGAATACTACATATTAAAACTTGATTTCTTTGATTACAGATCTAGTCGCGTGGTACCCGGAGGTGATGCTCTGACCATGTACAAGATGACCGGGTGGGTAGCAGTTCTGCTGCTGCAGCTCGCCGTCGCCAGTGCCGGGAAATGCACCACGTAAGTACCCCTTATACCCCTTAAAAATGATTTTGATATGAGTTTATCCTGTGTGTATTCGGAGGAATTGAGTATAAAAAAAAATAGTATTGGGCGATCAAATGTTCAGAGAGCTCATTTTTCAACTTGCGGTGTAAGTAAATAAATTCACTTATAAAATATTTATGATATAAAAATCAAAATGCATTAAGCCAATAAAATCCTTTGCCCAGCTTTTGCTTTTTCCAAACCAAAAGAAAAACGTTTAGAAAGCCAATAAATACGTCAAAATTTTTCAGAGTTTACTCAATAGCCTGTCGATGACCGATAACTTTGAAAACGGTTCAATGCTCTAAGCAATAAAAGGTCGCAAAAACAGAGTTCACCAACCAGCTAAGCTTAATAAGAAAAATCTCCAGCATAAAAGTAAAATAAACTCAATTTAATTCATATAAAAACAGTTTCACACTTTCATTGCAACAAATTAAAAATATAAAGGCACTTGACCTTTCTGAAAGGAGTCGTGTTTTTGAATATAAAAACTCGGCGAGTTCGTACTTGTGTGAAATGGGTCCTCGGTTTCATTGGGGTAGTGGGGCGGTGTGGAGGAAAGTGAAAACGTGTCAAGCGTCATACGAGGGCTGACGAGTACTAAATACTGCACCTGTTAACATGAGTGTTTAGGCTGTGGGACGTGCCGTAATGGGGTGGTATTTTTTTCGTGTTTTAATTGTGGTGTGATGTGTAAGTTTCGTGGTTGTAAGGAAACTTTTGTGAGGGAACTTTTGTGTTCGGATACGGATGTTCGTGATACGGATTCCTTGAAATTCGTCGGAAGTAGCGATTTCAAATTTGAGGTAGAAACAAAATTGTGTTTATGTTGCTTAATAAAATTTTTCTTCACGGAAGAAAATGGATTTAAAGCCGAAAAATTAGCGTATTGCTGGTGATTAAGCCTGTAACAAAGCTATGGGCTACTACTGAGATATTGAAACTCAAAAAATATTTATGATCATTAAAACTACAGAAATCGTAAACAAAGATTTGTTCACATCTGGGATATCTGGGGGCACGGAAGTGCCCCCGCAAGTCGAGCAAAAAAAAAGCGGCACGGCCGTAACATCCTTTTCTCGAAGCAATTCGGGCTATTTTTGACACCCCTATAATTTCGTTGTGGATAAAACAAGAAGCCTGGATTTTCAGCAACTAATTAGTCATTGTATAAACACGGTATATTTAAAATTTCAGTCAATTTGAACCAGTAGTTTAGGAATGACAACTTGTTAAAATTTTTAATTTTGTCACTCACTGATTCACTGACTCACTGACTCACCGATCATCAAAAGTCTAAGGTACTTCTAGCAGACTTAGAAGCTTAAAATTTAGAATACAAATAGGGTTTAGTGTCTTAATCATGGGAAAAATTTAATATTTTCTAATTTCGGTCCAGTTTTCTAAATACACCAACTGCAACAATAACTTTGTAATCCCATATAAATGTATAAGATTACAAGGTTACATTTGCAGTTAATGAATTATTATTACAGTAGAAAATAAAATAAATAGGTGTAAATAGGTACCTACTATATGAGACATAACGGGGGAGGGGGTATAGGGTGGATAAGGGTGTTTAGCCCATGAAACTGAACAACATTCCCATAGGAAAATATGTTGAGTTATGAAAAAAAAACGTCTTTCCATACAAATTGGACTTATGTTCGCTCTACAAAAAGAAGTGAGATGCCATCAAAAACATTCTGTAAAAACCTCAAGTCTCGCCGTAAAAAGTTGTGAGATCGATATAATACCAAGTCGATTAATCTATTTAATCTCTACTTAAAGGACCTTCTGTCTTAAGTTATTACGTATGTTATTATCATGCCAATTTAAAAAAAAATACCTTTAAAACAATAAGATCGACTTGGTCATCGCAAGAAAACACAAATTCGCCATTAACATTTCAGGAGCATTAACTTCTCGTCGTGCTGTGTAGTGTGATACATACTAATAATTAAATCATGCGATGGCCAGGTCGGTCTATTTGTTTTAAAGGTATTTTTTTTTTAATTGGCATGATAATAACATACGTAATAACTTAAGACAGAAGGTCCTTTAAGTAGAGATTAAATAGATTAATCGACTTGGTATTATATCGATCTCACAACTTTTTACGGCGAGACTTGAGGTTTTTACAGAATGTTTTTGATGGCATTTATAATACAAATAACAAAACAGAAGCATTTAAAACCACACTACAAACATAAATTCAAAGCAAACTCAGCATAAAGTAATCCAGATAATACTTAACGAGTTCAACTTTGAAGATAATCATTTTTCAAAAGACCACAGCGATGTACAACGACTTGCAAACAAAGGGGGACTGGCAGGGTAATTTTATACCGTGAAGTCATTGGGTTAATGTCTTTTTAACTTGGCCGGTTAATCACGGTTCTACAGGTACTTTGTAACTGCAGTTCAACGTTGACTAAAACATTAAAAGATTTATTAAGATTACAAATTTTGTAATTACTTTCTTCATACTTTTAAACCTAATGATTATTTTTTTAGTGCTACGTCTAACCTCTTAAGTTTCCATCGCTTTTACAACCCATTAAGCATGTTTGATTACATATTATTGCTTGTTAAGAAATTAAAAATGGTTGCGTCTCTTTAAAATAGCATCATATTCAGATGTAACATTGTTACACTGATGAACTCTACATATATTGTGGTACTAGTGTTAGTATAAAAGATTAATTTTACATTTATGTAGAAAACCAGTTTGGGTGATTTATTCCAAAGAATGATAAACAAAAACATTGTCTACTATTATTCGCAATTGTCACTAATATATAACATTCAAAAGTATAGATTACTTTTTGCCGTTACTCATCAGTGACCCCAATTCCATACCGACCAAATATTCAAATAACAAAATGAAACAGAAAACAAGGTTCCAATTAAAACGATCACGTCACTGTGAAAGTCATTATCCAATCTCATGTATTTTGTTCAAATAATTACAAACACTCGGTCAGCTTAATAACGATTTTGTATCAATACTTGTAGCTTGGGCTAATTAATTGTGTGTCATGTTAATGAAGTACAAATAGGTGATGTAACATTGAGAGCTGATAAATGTTAACTTGGTGGTTTTTTGTGGCAAGTAAATAGGGGTGAATGGAATCAGTGTTTAATCAGTAAATATGTAATTGCATCATTTCTTTTGTGATTTAATTCTATAATTATATACTTCTTTTGTTACGAAGTAGCTACGAATACTTCTACTTTATTTGATTTCTGATTTTATTTTCTTATTTTCGTAAACGGACACAGGGCAGATGGTTATTCGATGATTACCGTGCATTTAAATCTCTACATACCGAACGGAAAACATTTTGTTGGATCAGACTATTACCTAAAATATAAAATGGTAATAAGGTAAAACATACACTATTTTGTATATAAGCTACAAAATAACTCAACAAGTTACTAAATACAAATTCCCAAAAGCTTTACTTATCTATTAATATTTTTCCCTTTGTACATAATTATAGTACTCGAGTCAGCGCTGTCATGATTGATGGACATCCTACTAATGATTTTGGTAAGAATACTCGTAGCATCACGATGTCATCTCATTATAATGTTCTGCAAATTTCGCTTGTACAGTAAATAATGTAACATCCGACATTTATCTGACTAGAGAAATGAATTTCAAGTTTTAAGATGTTTAAGACAGATTCAGAAGATTTTTTGAAGGAAAATGTAAAACACTTTAGTGAATGCTTTTCCTATAATAACAGAAATATTAATGTATCAACTAAGTAAGTTGTAAAAATGAGACTTATGGTTAAATATTAAAATACAAAAAACTAGAAAACAGAACTTAAAAAGTAAATCGCACTTTCTTAAATTTAATGAATTGTGATTATAATTACTCAAATATTTGCCGCTTAATGGTATCTTTACTAAGATGACCGATTCAGTCAAGCATTTCAGTTACCTAATTGACTCTACAGCATATTCTGAAAGGCAATGTTTATATTATTAACTATCTACACAAGCTTCAAATTCCATACAATCTGATGAACGAAACTTCAAGTTGTAATTAAGCCTATTTGATCGAGTTAATAGGACAAGCGACTACGAAATTAAATACAATCCTTAATTACTGTTTCCATCTCACTTGTTACACGGATTCAATTTAATCAGGGTCTTTACATTTTGGTCTACTCTTTGACTATTTGTATAAAGTACAGGCTGATTCTAATTCATAGATGAAAATAGAAACAAAGTAAATGTTATGATATAAAAACTGCATCCATAGATTCTTAATTTATATAACTGCTGTTGAGGAGCAATTAGATACATGAGAGTCATTTAAATTTTAATATTTCTTGAATAATTTGTATCGAAGTTAACTTCAATTTAGTTTGACCCGGTTGACCTAATTTCAAAGTTCATCAGAAATGTCGCTTGCAAACTTATTAACGCAGTTCTATCATTTCGAACGTAACAAGATCTTTATAAACGTAACAAATTAGGACATCTATTAAAGCTTTAAAAACCAACACTTAAAAGAGAAAAGTCTATATCATAAGCACTAAGCTACGTATTAGCATCAGCCTGTAGGAATTCTGTTTGTCACCCGTTACACGGCGCGCCTCGACACAGAAAATCAATTAATCATTTTCCCTCGCGCTAATAAAATTTACTACTCCACGTCACTCCGGCGAAGGGCTTAGAAAACTCGATTTATTTTAGAAAGTCATCTATTTAATTGAGGCAACTTTGCAACTTCGTGAAAGGGGACGGAACGAGAGGGATTTCCAAAGTTTCCCCTATAAGTTTTTTATTGTTAACGACAATCCTTCTGGAAGTTTTTTCCTATGGTTATGTGGTATAAGCTTTGATGTATGGGGACCGACGGTTAAGCGACGGTATTTTTGAAGGACGTCAGCCTCCTTTTTGTTGAAAAGAATTTCACATACGAATATTCGAGGATCAGATTTTTTTGGCATCCCGGAGTTTATTCTTTGATTACAGTTAATGCTGTCGTGAAACTTTCTTATATTCAAATATCCGTGTTTTTCCTGGGACTTCAAAATACTTAAGGATTATCTTAGCGTTGGGTTTTTGGGTTCCTTCTCGCCTTCTCTTACTTAACCAGAGCAAAATTAGGTAACTTTATGTTAAAAGGTTGTTAAGAAACCGGATTAATTTGTAAATTTGTTTCTAGTCTTAAGGAGAGATTAACTAATTTTGTAAATAATAAAGTAAACCATTTCAGTTTTACACTATTTTTCCCATGTACTGAATAGTGACCACCGATTTGACGTACACTAGTTGTCGACTGAGATATATGATACGCATACTAATTGCTGTGTGTTTATTCCTATGAGTTAGGACTAATAGGAATAGAGTCTATACCTAAAAAGTCAATTTTATTTTGTGCATGTTATTTAAAGATATTCAAACTTAATAAACCAATATCTTCGTCACATAACATCTATACAAAGTTTACTATCAGTAAGTAATCTCGTACGTGCTATGAGAGCCTAATTAACTAAGTAAAATGACGTCACAGCTCCTAATGAGCTAACAGAACACATACCTACATATTGTATAGGTAGTTATATGATGTAAGAGCAATCAATCAATTATTGGATGCAGAATTTTGGTGTAGTACATGCAGTGTTTGAAGGTAGCTGATTGATTAAGTTTGGCTCATTCATGCCTGGATAGTTGATGATAATCAATCAAATTGTGTCATACATAATGTATACATTAAAATTTGGGAAGTGGAAAATCTAAAAAGGTATTTGTTCTGTATATGTAGAACAATGTTTGTACCTTCTGGGTCTTAAAACAAGTCGAAACAGAAGTCAGTAAATGACATACGAAATACAAATTAAATTCGCTGTTAAAACGAAAATATTATGAGTTATAATGATAACTTTCATTACTCACACAAAAACTACATTTTATTGGATGCTTTTGGCACTCCAGTATTATTAACTTAATCTAAATATTTTGATTTACCTTAACGATACCACAAGCAGAATAAAGCATATGACAAAAAACAATTCAATAACAAAAATCATTACTTACACCAATTAAACATAGACACAAAACTGCCAAATCATATACTTCATTCCTAACAATTAGACATTCTTTCTTATACTGAGAATAAGTAGGTACATACAATTCCAAGTAAACATTACAGGGTTCGTTACAATTCCTCTTTTATAATAAACACTCATCTTCAGAAATAATTATCTTCTCGCTCCAGTGAATAGCAATTTGCTCGTATGAAAGCAAATATAAGACGAACTTAGATCTGTACGTATGTTCAAACCTCGAGATGTGTACCATTTGCCGATGTTTTTCCATATTTTGAACAGAAATTACGTCGTTCATTTGAAATATGAGTTTGAATGGTATTATTAAATGATTCTGTATCAATTTTACCGACATTTTGGTTTGTATTCTGTACGGTTGTGATTTCACAAGTGTTGAAATCATTTTTTCGATATTCTGCCTGTTTTACGCGAAAATTTTTCTTCAACAATCGGTTCAGCGCCTCTAGCGGGCATCGTAGAAACTATTTTTGGAGTATATTTTAAATGTCAAACTCCCGACACAAAGGTACCGATTGTACGGAATCGCGCTTCTGGACTGTTAGCTTTTCAAATTAAAAGCTTAAAATCATTATTTTATACACGTTGTTACGTCAAGCAAACCTAGTTACAACTTACCAACTAGCTGAAACCGGAGTTACAAGAAAATAATGCAACAAGTAGTAAACAAGTGAACTTTCATATTGAATTTAATACAACACTGAAGGTTGTTGAAGGCTTCAGCTAGAGCGAACTTGGTCCATTTACACAAGCTTCTCTGTTAAATAGAGGCACGTTTATGATACGGTGCGTAACAAGAGCTGTGACCTTTCTTGTTTGACCTTACTGGAATTATGTACTTGACTTAGATTTTGTAATACTTTATTTAGGACAGAGTTGTGTTTGGTACCCAGAAATCAGGTGAAAGTTTCTTTGATACCTTTTACTTTTTTCCTGCCGCCAGATGATTTTTTTTTGCAATCAATGTTGTAAAATTAGAAGTTTGGTGTCATTGTTGTTTCGTTTCCTTTTCTTCTTTATCACAACATTGGTCTTATAGTCAATGATATTATATATATAGTTAAAAATAATATTAGAACGAGTAGTTTTTCGAAGTTTTTTACACGTTATCAGCGTGAAACTGTAACTCAAGATCTTTGTTACATAGATACAGAAAGTCATGCTTTCTTTCCATAGACGTAGGCAGAGACCGGAAAAAGGTCTTTGATTTAAGATATAAAAAAATGGACGGAAAAAACGGAAATAATGGAATAAATACTATCCACATAAATCCGAATGAACAATCAACTATAATTAAATTAGTCCAGACAAGTTTTCATATTCACAGCTCAATTTAAATCTGAATCGAGAAACATTAGTTCAATCTCGAATCAAACGAGAACTAATTTAGAACGTCAACCTTTGAATCGACAGTCGGATATTTCAGATACACTTTGATCTCATGAGCTCATGTTACCTGGTTAGAGCATGTCGGTTGCCATGGCAACGTATATAACACACAATGGTATGTATGTGATCAAACAAAGCTCACCGATATCACTGCCACTGACGTGTCATTTACATATCCGAAGTACCGCTACTGGAAATGACAATTGAATTCGGAGAAAAATATTGTTTTTTATTTGTTATGTAATGTGAAATGGATTTCTTCGAAAATGATAAGAAAGAAAATACTGGCGGCGTTTGTATAGAATTCATAATATATATATAAGATGTGTTTTTAATACAAAAAAATATTTTTTTTACACACAATATTGGCGCGGTAGTAATAAAGTAAGTCACAATTTTTATTCATAATTGACGATAAAATTAAATCCGGTTAAAAAGTCTGCCGGCTAAGGTCAAACCTATGATGAAATAATCTCGTAGACATATAAATATTAAATACAGTAACGCAATTCTTTACAGTTGGTACTGCCGAGTATCAAAATTTTGACATTTAAATGTACTAGCAAATAGTACCCATGACGCTCGTTACAGGGACTGATCAGATTTTCATACAAAAAAAAATCTAAAGCTAGACGGTAGACGGAAGTCGATAGTGGTAGAGAATTGAGCTACTGTACAGTACACAACAACAGTAAAAGTTAACAATAAATACTAAACAATAAACTGAAATCGGAACATTAAAACAAAAGAATAAATCACGATAATTCGTTAACAATATTCCACAATACAGTGGTCGATGAAAACATCTCGGGACCAATAAGATGCAAATTTTATGGAAATATAGGCATTAACCAATGTTGACACGAGTTCGCGCCTAAATTGAAGTGTACTAACACCCTTACACTGTTATATTGAACAAGTTTCAAAACATTTTGTACAAGTTTGTTTATTAGAAGTGAAGATTGGAAATCTAATTTAGGTATTAGGACAACTAAAGGGCCTTTTCTCCGAAAATATTTAAGGGTAAATTTTAAGTACAGATCGTGCTTTTGTATTAATTTAAGACTAAGACGTATTATGATAACAGGTTGATACATACTAATAATTCACATAAAACATACTAGCTATTATAACTTTTAAACTCTCGCGTTGCATGTTTGATGTATAATAGAATACGGGAATTAACGCGAACACGCATTTTACCTTAAAATGCCTAACGTTTCGGCGCAGGTTGCGCTCGCTGTGGTCGCAGGCTGACTGGGAAATTCCCGTTAATTCCCGTATTCTATTATACATTATACTAATTATTGTCATCCACAATCTTATTAGTGACTTCATAAAAATCTTATAATTACACCGAGCAATTCTCGATTAAAAAACAGCCATAAGAAGTCTTATACTGCACCGTTTAGATCGGTCTTGTCGTAGTATCAAATCTAATTCCGGACAAAATTTAAATCTGCTAAGTAATGAGGTATTTCCAGGAACTGATAATAATACGACGAAAATAATTAATTACTTAATTATCCACCACTTCCGTGTTCCACTGAACCCATTAATTACTTCCCACGAACTCTTTTTATTACGAGTAATAAAATATCAGTAAACGTATTTACAATTTCGTTTTTGTGTTAATTACCTGTTAAAATTTATATTATAAAACGAAAATATAAAAATAAGTATTTATTTAGCAGTTTTATTAACTTCACTAAATCTATATACATATATGCATGTTTTTGTATGACAGTATGTAATCCATTGAACAAGCGCCTTGTAGGTAGCTGCTAGGAAAAAAATGCAATGCTTAAAGCAAACAAACCCGGCACTACCTATGATCCTCTTACAAAGACAAACATGTTAACCCAATCAATCCCTGATGGAGGACCTAGAATTCGTCAGATCCGATATCCGAACAACCCCGCCGCGGCCTAAAAGCACTTTCCAGTATGACGTTACATCCATAAGCCGACCATTGGCTTACTCCGGCTCTGAAACCAAGTCCTTTGTTCCTCACGTATAGATGTACGTCATTGAAACAAAATTTGTTGAAGTGAAAGCTATTACTCTGTCTACTGTAACTAGAGTGCTTTTGTTCCGAAATAGGAGTCCCAGACAAGGGGACATTGTTAGTCGTGTTATTTAGATTTAGAGCTACTGTCACGACATTCTGAATGGAGTGATTTCATTGTCTATTTAAGAGACACAGAAAAAATCTCGCTTGTCTGGTATTTTCGTATTAGGTAATGCCAGAACAGTTCTACAGCGCATAAATGTTTTATTCAGTTTAGATTTATGAGAAAGTAATGCTCCGGCTATAAAGAGATTTATTTTATTATATCTTAGGTCACCCTTAGGACACGACCTGGGGTCAAGTCAAACCTTAAGCGAATGCGCCGAAGATTACAGGATCAAAGGATATATTGTATATTCATGATAGAATTTTGTATTCAAATCAGATTGATCTCTATTGCTTTGATACACTGACAGTCTTCGGCTAAGAAATCTACAGATAAGATTTAATAAACTCCAATTCTTAGAACTACCAAAGATTAATTGGAGTTTTATACTTAAGATTTCCAATGACTCATCTCTGAGCTAAGCTGTTTCTTTAAGAAAGTAAAATAATACATCTAAAGACATGTCAATGGGCTCTCGATGTAAAGCCTTCAGGTCACTGGGCTTGTGAGGGCGGGGTGCGAGGAGCGAGACGGGAGGAACCAAGGCGCCAGCACATGAATAATTCATTAGAACGTAATGAGCCGCAGGCAAGTATTCAGTCACACTGTACAGAAAATCTATGGAAGAAAACTTAGGTCGACCTTAATGATTTTACGAAAAAATGTCTTAGAAGGTGATTTTAATCGTTCTTGAGATTTCGTTTTAAAACTTCTCAGATGAAGTCTGCTCTAATAGAATTTTGATTATCCTATCTATAGTTTAATGCAATCCAGTCAATGACATTTCTTAAAGACGGTCTCATGTATTTAGTATTCCACGAATTGTCTTAAAGTAGCGTCCCAAAATGTATTCAATCCTTGTACAAATATTTTCAAAACTGTACAAACCGCTTGTTTATGTAAATCACTAATATTTCTATTCAAATCATTTAGAGTTGTACAGTTTCTATCACTAAAACAAAGCCGAATAATTGTAAACACTCCAAACAACAGGCGTCGTCTCTTAACGGGAATACTAATAATGGTATTCGGTGGCAAATCGCTGTATATTGGAGTATCGTTCAATCAGTGAATATTGAGGATTGGCACCAGATGTTGCCCTGCGAGCCCCCTCCTTTCCACAGTTGGTATATTTCTAATAACGACACCAAATATTGTACGGAAGGTTTGATAATATGAATGCCGGATGACAGCTGTTGTTCTTATTATGTTCCGTGAGGTAAAATAATGTGTTCGTAATCTGGAAATAGAAGAAAGTGGAGCGGAAATAATTGTGAGTTTCATGATACACGTGATTGTAGTAAATATATTTATTCGTTTTATAGTAATACGAAGGTTATATTTATAGAAACGGTTGATATTTACAATCAAACAAAATTCATTTCTATAATAAGTTTCTGCAACTATTTTACTTTTTCATAATTGGCTATCGATATTCATGTTCGTGGTAAAATAAATCCTGTCGATACTCGGGTTCACAAAACCGTGCATATCCTACACGCATGTACGAATACATACGGTACGTCCGATCGAAAAAAGAAAGAACTTCACGAAACCAATTAAAATTTTGGGACAGTTGCCGTTGAAGAAAAAATGCGCAGTGAATTAAAAAGGTTCCGTGAAAAAGACAGGGTTGTAATACAATTAGAAGTTCTTCAAATATTTTTGGAATTTGGCATTATGAAAATGATAAAGTATACATACATGAATATAATTATTAACAAAACAAATATTACTATGATAGGTCTTATCATCTGATTCTATCTAACCAAAAAATACAGAATAACCATGGAGGAAAAGGAAAAACAGAACAATACACAGTAACTTATCCCGATACTGATCTTAATATACACATATACTACATTCAAACCAACCTCAAACGGCTAAAAGCCAACCCTCTTCATAAACACCCAGAAAGCTTTAAATATCCTTAAGAGGAAAAAAGCCGTAGTTCGGATATCACGTATAGACCATTACCATTCCTATTTATTTGTAGCGGAGCGTTTCAACCCGCGTCAAGTATCGGCTGGCAACAATGAAGTCACGAACGAACACCACTTTGCTGCCACTGGACCTAAAATATAAAATATCGACAGATTTGTTTTCGTTCAAAGTGTTGAGCCGGGTTGGAATGGCGGCAAAATTCTTGAAAGGTTTAATCATTTCCTTGAAGATTGGGATTTCTAGAACTTGGCAGAAGTTAAAAACATGGCTAATGGAACCCTAAGAAGTAGTAACGTCAAAGCTTAAGAAAACAACGACGAAAGACCTACAACAATTTAGAGACAAATTGTACTTTCTAAATTGTTCTCGTACTAGGTTTGTACAAGTTACAAAAAGTAAGGTCTGACCCTACTTTATGTTTGACAAGTCTGTGAAAACTTTGCATAATAAATAGAATATTTTTGGTAAAGCGTCCCAAAAAAATTAAAACAACATTTATGCAAACTCATATTCCAGACAAATTGTTCTACAAAGTGCTTTCAATAACATAACAAAGTTAGGTGCCCTCTAAAAAACTTTGTAAGTCATCTAGGCAGATAAAAAGCTACACACAGTATTTATCACTTTGTTTTGCACGGATACGCGTCAAAGAGAATTCACAAGCTCGTGCCAAACAAAGCTTAACAAAATCTTTAGTACTGAAACCTGAGCCCAGAAAGTTTAACAACCTGCCTACGATCAAAGTAAAATTTTGGATCAAAATAAAAATTCTGACGTGAGAAGTTAGGATTATGCGTCATTAAAAAGCTATCACTTTTGTAACGTCTAGCTTATACGATGCTGAGAAACTGAGAGAAGCAATCTTTTCTAGAGCGATTCGTATCGATTGAGCCAAACGGGCGTTGGCAAGTGTCCATTTGCGAGCCTTTTGTTATTCGAATTCGTTCCAAAAGTATGTACCTACATGCCGCCACATACAATGTTTTTGCGGGTGAAGCCAGACCAGCGGAATTGACTTTTTTTGCAAACTGATATCAAGATTCCGCTTCATTTACAGTTTTTGGAATTTTTCGTTCACCCTCCGGCAAGATTATGCTATCAACTTTTTCGGTAATGAAACGGTTTGGTTGTAAGTCGGTCTCACTAATTACAATGTGGCCAGTCACCTTTCGGGAAGTAATTAATTTCGTTCGCACCAAAACGTGACTCGAATCCCAAAGAAGAATTTAGGGATACTGTTGACATTTGCGTTATGTTTAACTAACTCTTAACTATGCCATTCCGAAAAGTTTTGTGGTACGGTTTGCTAATGAATTAAACAGTAGTGGTTGTGCTTTATTTTAAATGTTTTAGTTTATCTCTAGTAATTTTTAATTGTTAAAAACTTTGGTACGAGACTTTTGTAGTAGTTTATTTTATGAATTAATCATCAAAAACGTTTATTTTCAGTGTTTTTATCGCATGCAATGCATTAAAAACACTGAAAATTATTAAAAATTTTGTTTTTCATCGACATTATAATCGCTAAAACAAAAATATATTGCAAAACGACTGTATATACCACGCCCATCTGTTCAAACAATAGATCCTATCCACACACCGCTAACTTCAATTTCCGTTTAACATCAAACAGCAAAACACCAATTACAAGTAAAAAAGACAGAATCGTTTATCTCAGAAACTAAAACAGAACTGTGCCGTCATAAAGCTTTGTTCAAAGCCAAAGCGTCACACGTCTGCGAAGCGAGTGCACAAATAAACCAGGCAACTTGTCCCGGAAACCACAGTACACTAGTTTTGAAATAAGTTCCACCCCTACTAGAGTTCGTTCTAACTTTGTTTCCGGAGAATTCGAAAATGTATTTGACGCAGTCCGCTGGTTATGTTCGTAAATTAGATTATTAGCTTTAGAATTATATATTTTTCCTGTAATGTATATTTTTTGTATTTCTTATTTAATCCAGCTATTTGATTGAGGCACAAACTTTTTTTAAGCATGGCTATTAAGATTTCGATTTGTATTAGTACTATGTAATATTACACGGAATTTAGCGTAGTCATGCATACTTAATCGCATTAACATCCGTGCAGCATAATAATATGATAATACTTGGAAGCATTCACGCGATGACACCTTAAAGAAAACACCAATTTAAATGGCCATACGTTTTATGTGAATGAATATGCAATGTGATATCCAAATTTATCGATTTTACATCCTCACGGCCCATGTAAGCAATGTTCCCTTTTCCATAAAATATCATTTGAACTACACTAGCATCCAATATAAGTTTCATGCAATATTCTTGTACGGAAAATAAATAAAATCTTGTCTCTAAGGATGAAAGCTCCATCCCATGTGAACGACATATCGACTGTAACCCTTATCAAATGTAGACATTATGGAGCCATTCGTCTAACAAATAAAAAAAAATACCAGAAAGACAACACCATATCTTTCTGTAACTATGTTTATTTGTGGCTCCTTTTCCTGTATTATGATGTTACATAATAAATTATTAAGTATATCGAATATGATGTTCCAAATAAAAATGATATAACCGTTATATTATGAGCAATGGGTATGTTGACAGGAAAAGTGGAAGCAATAGAGGTAATAAATGAGCATTACATTAAGAACATTCTGAATAATATTTGAATTCCGTAAACACAATAACGAAAGATAAACGCAACAACGAATTGGAACAACGTTGAGCAACACGATGCAATTAATAATGAACATCTCAGTTCACAGTTTAAAACTAACTAAACTAAACAGTATCAGGAAACTCAAACAAGTGTAGGCGCGTTCTTGCGCTCAAACAGGATGTAGCACGAACGGTTTCGTCAAACAAAATTCAGTATTCCGTGCACACGTAGGAAAATACAATAATTCGAACGTGTCCACCCGATTTGTCGCATTGCAGACTTTGGTTTGGAGAGTTTTCAATATTTCCCTACGCTTAGAATTGAATTTTGTTGACCTATGTTGCTCAGTGTTTGACTTATACGTCGAACTTACTGTTCCTAGTTCGACGCTTACACGTACACTCGGAGTCGTATTTTATTTTGTTGACAAATATCTGGAACTTTGTCAAAATGGCATTTGTTTAATCCATTCGAATTGGTTTGTGCACACTCGCATAAAGTACTGAACTCACTGTACTGCAGCTATTGAAAAAAATGTTTGTCGGCACAAAGTTTTAGTTGTTCTTTTTTATACCAATAATTCCTCGTAATAGTTTTCTCTAATAGTTTTATTTCTTTGCAGTGGTTTCTCAGTGGTGGCTCCCGAGGTGGCTGTACCGGGCAAGACTACGGCAATACTGGTGACGTTGCACGGAAGAGCTGGTGATGAGACCTTGGATCCTCTCAATGTTACCGTTAGACTTGAAACGCAAGATGCTGATAATGGAGTGAAACTACTGACTACGGCTAGTCAAATGATTACAGGTAAGATTATACAAAATTATAAATAATTCCTAAATTTATATAAGAACTAAATCTTGCTCAAAATTTCGTACATTTTCTGTCGTTTTATATTGGTGCCGTATATTTATTAAGTACTAGCTGACCCGCGCAACTTCGCTTGCGTCACATAAGAGATAATTTTCCCCGTTTTTGAAACATTTTTTACTGCTGCTTTGCTCGTATTGGTCATAGCGCATAGCCTTCCTCGATAAATGGGCTATCTAACTCTAAAAGAATTTTTCAAATCGGACCAGTAGTTCCTGAGATTGGTCCATTCAAACAAACAAACAAACAAACAAACTCTTCAGCTTTATAATATGATGAGTATAGATGATTGTAAAAAAAATCTTGAATGTAGTTTGTTAGATTTCTGTATTTGTCTCTAAAATAAAAATGGCATGTTATTATTTTAAAAAGTGTTTGTAAATCTCTACATATAATAAAATTATAACAATGTCATGTCTGCACATTATAGATATTAAAGAAAAACTAAAATGGGTGATCTTCATATAACCAATAGAAGCCAAAAATATGATTTAATTTTTTTTCTGTCTGTCTGTTTGTTGTTTGCTTTTCACGCAAAAGTAACTGGACGGATTTAGATGAATTTTTTTTTGTTATATAGATAGCTATTAGTCTTCGCTAACACATAGGTTATTTTCTTTGGAAATTCGCTCTTTAGGGGGGTAGAAAGAGGGGGTAAGTTTGTATGAAACTCCGTCAGTTTTGAAGCTAATTCTATTAAAATTAATATTTGGCTGTATAGTTAGTAATTAAAAATGACGCAATAAATATTTTTGGAATTTTCTATTAAACTACGTTGGTTTTGAAGCTAAATCTATAAAAATTAAAGTTGTTTAGCAATCAAGTGGTCATCATGATCTCCTGGTAACTGTGAAAAGGTTTATAGAGTTTTTAGAGTTTATAGAGCTTTTTTTAGTTTTTTAGGCCTAATTCTGATCGGAAAATAGATCCACAGCTACCAGGAGATCATGACTAATTGGTGTTGTTATTTCCATATTCTGTTCTTCTAGCATGTTCAAGCACGGTCGAGCTGGATAAAAAGTATCCTATGCCCATCTCCTGGCTCTAAGCTAACTCCCTACCAATTTTCAGCCAAATCTGTTCTGCCGTTCTTGAGTTATAAGTGGTGTAACTAACACGACTTTCTTTTATATATATAGATTTAAATAGGCGACATTTTTTTCTTAAAAACAAAATTAATAAAGGGTAGTAGCTCGAGTCTCTACTTCCATCGACTACCGACAATCGGATAGTCATCGAGATTATTGTATGAAATGTGATCAGCGTCTCTAGCGGGCGTCGTAGGAACTATTTTGGCAGTACATTTTAAATGTCAAACTTTCGCTGCTCGACAGTACCGACTGTAGAATATCCCGCTACTGTTGTCTAAAAACAATCACAACTTTATTTTAATCTCAGAAATGTCTGAACCCACGTACTCTTGGCTAGTCTTACACTCGATCAGATCTCACAGCAGATACAATAGTACGATTAGTTCTAGATTCCGTTGATAGCTCTCAAAGAGGCCGTCGTTAGGCCCAATGCAGTATTCTGTGCTCACCCTCTCACTACAGTGCTCCTTGACCTGGTCTCTAAAGGCAATCAGAACAGATACCAATTTCATTCTCGACCTAGAATTTGAATCGTGATAGAATCGTTAGTAGCGGAAACAAATGCTTTAGTACAAGTGTATGTAACTACTGAGTATAAAATCTTGGGACTAGCTTCTTCATGATATAGTGTTGCAGGGATTCCCTTTCAAATGTTCGGCATCTTATCTTACAAAATAGGCTAGGTAAGAGCGCTGATCGATTTTTTGTACAATTTTTTGTTAATATCGATAGTAGTAAATCGTCTGATATTTTGGAACATTCCGAAGTATGATACTGTGTAGTATAAACTCACCTAATTTTGCAAGAGTGGAATAGGGAATAAGGGTGCATAATAAAGGGTGCATATGTTACATGCTTGGTGCAGCGATAGGGACATTCAACGCTATAGTTATTCAGCCGTTGGGTAATCTATCTGTTTATTATTTATATTTATACTGATCTATTATAGCTCACGTTAAATACATTCTATTGTCGATAAAACACCTATAAATATGTAAGTTCATTCCAATTTCACACAATACTCCAAACTTAATATTCTATTTCGGATACGTATTTCCGAGAAACTATGGCTTTACTTAAAATAGACACAACTCTTCAGTAGGTAATATTCTCGGTTTTTATTGTTATATCGAAATGAAAATTGTCGTTAAATCTAATAATAAAAATTGAAGGAATCGACTTCTAATAAGATCTCGATGTTTCGAACTCGTAGAATCGTGTTCCCGATTCGATAAAGTTATTACTACCGTAGTAAAAATCTCATTTTGTTCAGCAGCCGGTACTATTGAAAATCCGACTTATTGCCAAATAGATATATAAATTGTGCTCAAAATTCACGTGCACGGAAATGTTTTCTATACAAATGTTCTGAATTATTGATATTTCTCCGAACAGTAAAGTGGTTCGGGTCGGCCGAAATATTTGCCTGTGAAATGTACACAACAATTTGTAATGTATCTTATTTATTTGAGGCTTATCTGAAAAAAAAAATGAATTTTAGTTCTGTGTACAAATGTTCTCCGAGGAAAATGTTATTTAAGCCATTTCTATAGCCTAAATATATTTCAGAAACGAAATATAAGTAGAGTTTTTATGAATCAATTTAAATAAAATAAACTCACTGATTGTCATAACCTTTAACTTAATGCCCTATATCAGAGCTACAATTTCGTCGAGTTTCAAAACCGTCTCATTCAAAGACCTCTATAAAATTTATCTCGTAGCACACATTACCGTACCCAGTGCACGTCGTAAACCCCCTGTAATAATATCATCAACTAAAGCGAAGTTTTAATATGAAAACTTTACAAGCCCCGTATAAAAGCATGTATCTTGAAGAATACACGAAAACACTCTAGATATTTTTCAGACTATTTTTGTACTAAGTGAGTGCAGAGTCGCGGGAAAGGATTCAGAATAAATATCAATTTACGATGTCTGAGGGAATCATAAAGACATTTGAAGTACTCCAAGCAAACTTGAACCATTCCGCTGTACTGAAATGGTTGTGCTTTCACTGAAGTTTGCTTTTGTCGACTGAGTCTAGAGTTGTATACCTATCTCGGATCTCCATTGTTGAATTTTAAATTCATTATTCGGTTACACTGTTATTATGTTTTGTTGGTAATAGTTTGGGAGTTGACTTTAAAAAGTATTATGTTTCACTGAAATTTTGCAACTTTTGGAGTGGCCGCTGCCGATGTATGTTCAAACAATTATCAGTGGCTTAATCCGATATTATAAAAGACAGTGAAATTATTATTATGGTCGAAAGACAAATAAAATCATCAATAGGAGCTCGATTCTCTACCACTATTGACTTGCGATAACCGGGTAGCTATCGAAAAATTTTGTTTGAAAATTTGTTCAGTGCCTCTTACGGGTGTCGTAGAAACTATTTTGGCAGTATATTTTAAACGTCAAACTTTCGATTCTCGACAGTACAGACTTAAGAGAATAGTGCAATGTCATCGTGTTAATAATACTTCTAAAACAACAAAGTATCGTTGTAACCGTAACAATTAAAAAGCTCACATTCTCAAGGACTTAAAACACCTACCGGAATGACATTCCAAACGCGCGTACCATGAAATTAAACTTCAACGACATACGCCTCGATAAGTAATGCAAGTAAGTGTGGCAGTCGCATAAGGCAAATAATTTGTGACTGATTATACGGGCAAACTTAATTCATCGTTTACACAGACAGTTTGGGTAAAGTTACCAATATTATTTGACTCAGTTTAGGCTTGAAAAAAAGTATTGTCTTCATTTAAAGGCTTTATACTTTATTAAGGATATTGTCGATCAGTTAACTAAAAAATAGCAATAACTATTATGAAGGACAATGCAATTGTGTGAATAGTTTTGTCTTTATAGTATGTGTTGGTCAGTGTCATTGTCGGACGCATAAAGTCTGCCGCATACTCTACGCCTAGTAAGATTCAACCTAACAGTGAAACAATCTCGAGCACATTCATCTATGTCTAGATAGCGTCGGAACTGCACCGTCAGGGATGTCGTATGCTAGCTTTTATTGTCGCTACTTTGGCGTGGAATAAAGTTCTGTTCAAGGCTCTCATAGTTTGTGGTGTAAACAGATTCAACTACTTGACAAACTTTTGACGTGCTGTGAGAATGCTGTATTGTGAAACTTGCCAAGATTTTTTTCTTGGAGTTGAGGTAAAATAAGTAAAAGTAGGAGATTTATGTGCTTCTACGTAAACCCACCCTCCAATTCATAACATTGAAGTGTTGTTTCTTTCTCTATTCTTTTTGAGATTAAAAATGTTGTGTCGTAGTTGGATCGGTTTATTTTTCTTTACTTGTAGACATCCGATCCTGCGCTAAGCGACGGGGTTTTGCTTTAATTATAATCCAAAAATAAAAGCATACTTTTAACTAACTGCTTGTTTATTGTTTTACCTACTGCAAATTTTTGTTACAACTAGGAATAGATACTAGTGCTATTTGTAGCGTCTTTGAAAATTATGTACAAGATACTTTCATAGTCCCTTTAGGTATTATAAGAATGTATGTATTATACAAAAAGCCTGCCTATCTGCCTAGCCGTCAAAATATCTAAACATGACGTGGGTCTTCGTTATAGTACATTTATGTTTTGTTCCTTGACAGTTTGGTCAACGGAAAAAAGTGTTTGTTAAAATACGAGAATAAAATAACGTTTGCAAGATGTCAGCTAGAAAAGTATTTAGTATAAATACTTTTATCGGTTAGAAAAAAAAATATTTTGAACAAAATCGAACCAATATTTTAAGGCAATTATGAATTCGCAAATATACTATATGGTTCTTCTATATCGTTGTAATAAATTAAACTAAAATTTAATGTAAAATTTAAGCAACGTTCTTAATAATATTCACATTAAAGATCTCCACGAAACTTAAGATAAGATAAATGAACAAGATTAGAATGAACTATTAGTGAATTTAATGGGTTTTCACCCCTTTTTACTCGAATCCAGTAATTCTCATTAAATTGAAGGCCCAAGTTGGTTACAAGTTTACTAAGAAATCGAAAACAAGAATACTCGATGCGTGAAAGCAAAGTTTCAGTTTAATGCGAAAATAAATTTGCAGAATTTGATTCTTTAATAGTGCTTTCTGATAAACACCAAAGTTATGTAGTAATTTTAATGTGTACATCTGATTTTATTGTTTATCTACATATAGATGAACGAGTCGATATTATATTCTATCTACAAAGAATTATAAAGAAGATACAAATTGCAAACTTTAAAGTATATGACTAGTTTCCGCCTACAAATTCTTCCACGTGAAAAAAAAAACCAGGTATCCTTGGTGTCAATATAAGTTTTAAGCGATATGTGTATCTAATTGCATCAAAATCCGTTCAGTCGTTTAAGCATGATTGAGCATCAAAGGTCCGTACATCCATCCACACATTCGGAAATATAATATTAGCGCGAGGTGATTAGTTAGTAAAATGCGACTGAACATATTTTAATAACGACATTTAAATATAAAACTAAACTAATTAAAACCGCTTACGGCTACATACAAACAGAGCTATAATATTCAGTTTACGAGGTACATCTGTTGAACGGGACCTTGCTGCAAGTGTGTGTGCGCGTGCAATTTCACAAGCGCCTGTCCGAATGGACCGTAAACATACGGATTATGTGGAGTTGTGTTTTGTTCTGGATATGTTGGTTTGTTAATAAAAGTATTGTATTTATGTAAACTATTAAAGTCGTGTTCGTTTTAGCGTTAGTTGTTTCTAATGATAACTAATTCATGTTTGATATACCTAAGTTGGAAGTCGTTATGTAAAAAAAGTATTTGAAATAATCACAACATACTAGGTTAGAATCTCGTTTCTGTTTAATTTTCAGTAAATTTTTATAATTTTTTCTATGGTCATCCATTATTTAGATTCATTAGCAGTCGATTTCGTCGTTTAGATGTTAGTATAAAATTCACTTGCCACGTTTTAATGAATACACTGCAAAAGATGAGTGAGAACGCCTTGAAAACTCCAACACTTCAAAGTTAGTAGGTGCAAATACTAAAATCAGTATAAAAAGGTGAATAAAAATGCAAAAAATTATATCTACATCACGTTATGATTACATTATACGAGTACATAATACAGGTAGGTGTTTTTCATAATTCCGGTGCCTTTAAAGTGGTATTGCCCTGTGAGGGATCGGTTTATATGTTAATGCGGCCCCGCGAGCTCCCCTGACATTTGGAGCCAATCAAACCAGTGTTGTACCTATTATTGCGGGAAAAATGAGTTGATAGCTTTTTTATTTAGCTATATTTTTATTAAAGTGATAATGAGTTTTGTATTGATATTGTTTCTGAAATGATTTTTAACTTCTTATTGTTAGCATAGTTAGATGATAATGTTATGCCCTCCTAGCCGATAATCCGGCCACGGCGGCCAGTTTCATTGAAATTAGCCAATACAGTTGCGTGGTAACACACAAATAATTACTCTTGTTTAAATATTTATGGATATTAAGTAAAAAATACGTACTTGCAGACATAAGTGAAAAATGTTCAATTGTTTTTGAATGCGTTACACTTGAAATCTAACACCGAATCTATAAAAACGTACTTCTTTGTTAAGTTTTACAACAACATACAATTTAAAACAATACATATTTTTACTTATCGTTATCTGCAAACGAAACCTTATCCAAACATCCGTGATTTCCCGCGCTCCTAATAAAACTGTGCATACGTCACTCGCGCAAACATTCTCGTCTGAGCAAACAAATTTCCTCGCTCCTATATTTACTTGTAAGCGTATAATGCGACCGGTTTAACGAGTGGCCTAACAAGAACATCTTCCTTTTGCTATGTGCCAGATCTAATTTTTCCGTATGATCTGTCGAGACGGTGCAGCTGACACCGATGGCACGCTTCGTTAGCTACGGCTGCAGAGCAAATCGGATTTCTTTGAGATGAAATTAGCAATCACTTTGAACCATTAACACCTGATGCAGAATATGGTAATCGATTTGTGAATTGAAACGTGTTTAGCTGACGGTCTGCCGTTCTGACTTTGTGGTTTTCAAATTTGGTTTTTGTCTTGATTTGTAAAATTTACTAAGAGAATTCAAAACGTTTTATAAATGGGGATTGCATAATGATACCCATGTTATGGCACTGATAACGCTAACAACATTTTTGCAATGGTCAAATAACTAGTATTTTTATTTGTTTATGGAATTGGTTTTATTTATGTTTTATTTCCAGATTATAACTACTTTCAAAAGGTTTCAAATTTTGGAAAGTAAACAATTCTATCTACGTTCATCGACTATGTTAACGATTTACACGTATACAGCACTATCAGAACTGCAATCATGATTCATTAGGCTACGATCCGATATCTTTGAAGGGGGATTGCCAATCGCTTTGAGCTATTAACAGTCTGAATTACGAAGTCCCTCCGAATGGTAGCTTTAACGTAATGATCACACCTACTTCATTTATTCGGGTATTGATTTGGCTGCACTCGTTTAGAGGATGTTAACAATACGTCTATTTTGAATTGAGTCATTTAAGGTCCATAATTTTTTTGGCTTTTATATTTGCTTTTATTTAGTAAAAAACATCTGCTCTTGTCTCGCGAGTTATGGTTTTTTTTCAGGTTTAAAAATTTCGTAAAATTTTATTTTTTCAGCTTCAGTTTTTTCAGCAAATATGTAAAAATAAAGTATCAGAAATATTTCAATACGAACATAATATAATTATTTCTAAGTATAAGTCAAATGCTATGAAAAAAATCATCTCCAAATCCAACTTCCATTTACATTTTCATCAGGATAAGAGCAAAATTATTTATTTTGTACAATCCGCATGTCGGTGCGATTGCCTTTGTCCATTTTATTCAAGTACTTGAGACAAAGCTTTGCAGTGAAATTTGTATAAAAGAAACTGTTTTCTACGATAAGAGACTTTTTAGTAGTACTTGAACCATTGTAATAGTTATTAAGACTCTTGACTATGTTTTTCTAGCGATCCAAGAAACATTTTTCTCAAAGACTGTGTATATTTTGTTCAACTATGTATGAACAACTGTGCGGCAAAATCATATAAAGGAATTCATCAATTAAAATCTGAAAATAAGCAAAAAAATATAATTCACTTCCATACTTCCACATGAAAAGGAATTTATTTTTCGTGCAATCCAATCATTTCCTGTGTTGAGAGCTGAATGCCTTTGAATACAAACCCTGGTTGTTTGTGCGTCCGAACAAAGCCAATCTCAGATTTCTATGCAAAAGACTTCCTCTCAACAAAATATTATGTAGTATATTGTTGCTTTGTGCTTATGGAAATTTTATGTCGCTCGCCACCGAATAAAGAATGCTAAGTAGCCAATTGAAAAATTTCGGCTCCTTTTAAAACTGTTCTATTCTAACACCCTCCCGAATCTTTTGAAGTCGTGTCTCTGTAAACTTTCCGACCTACATTTATTTTGGAGAAGTAAAAAGTTAAAAGATTTTTTTCTTTCTGCTTAGCACTCAGCACTTTTTTATACTTTTGTAAGGATCATTGATACTTTTTACAAGATTTTATTTAACTTTACTTATTACGTTTACAAGTGACCTTTGCGCAAATTGCTCAAGTATTTTGACCTACTTTTCAAGAAAAACAACTTCTCAGGAAAAGAAAATCAAATAATAAACCTTTAGCATAATAATATGGCTTTAATGATCAACATACTAACATAACGTAATAACATAACTTAGTAAATTTCGTACGATACGCTTCTCGGAAATCATTTGCCCCAAACCATTTCATATACTAACAGAAGCTCACCTCAATCAATAATTTTAATTGCTTGCGGTAACAATCTCCAGCGCAACGTTCTTTTAGTCTTAAAATATGCAAATCCGTTACTGAACTGTAGCTCCTCGGTAAATAAAATACGATGGAGAAGGCTCCAATTTTCCGGGACATGGACAGATTTGTGTTGCAAGAAGAAACTTGGCAACCGTTGTGGACTAGCGAGATGTATTTTTCACGAAGAGGTATGCCGCTCAATATTAGTGTTATTTTGTAGAATATTCTCAATATGTTACGTGAAAATACACTACACTTTAAGGAATCTAAAACTAAGTTGTTGATTCAATGATGGATCTTATTCGCTGTGTGTCATGTCATTGCTGTGTGTGCGGCATACTATATTATGTCATTTACTCATAATTGAGCTAGTCGTCTCCTTGGCTTGAAGAGTATGTCTTAAACCGGTTTCTCATTTAGGATAACTGTAATTAACCGAGTAAAAGTCTATTTGAAACTTTGAGAACGGGTTGATCACTAGTCCTTAAAAGAGAAAAAGAACGTTGGAGCTTAACATTATTTTAGAACTACCTACCAATATGCAATCTGTAGTTTGTACCTATCGAGCTATAAACTAACTCCGATCATACCGATCAAAAAAATACTCGTACAAACAGACTTGACATATCTATGCACATATTTTTGGTCTAAATTGAAGCATGTTCGCGAAATATTTTGTTTGAATATTTCCGTTACAAAACTCAATACGGTCAGTGGTCTCGTTATCGGGCGCTGTTTTTTGTATATTTCTGTATTTTTAAAGCAAAAAATATTATTGGAAGTGGTGTAACAACATTTTATTTATAGTTGACTTTTTTGAAATATTATTTCTTGTACGCTAGTGTAGTTGAAAATCATATCCAAGCTATGCTGTATTTTACGTTGCAGAAGTATTTTCGGTCTCATTATTGTACTACTTAGGTTTTAAGATGAGACAGGGCTTAAAGACGTGTAAATAAACTACTATTTAATTTAAAAAAATAACAAATATATAAAACAGTCATGTCCATTAAACGTTTGTAATAATACAGCTTTTAATTTTTGGCATCCACAAGTTGCGTGTTTGTAAAATCTCTTGCAACACAGACCTCTTTGTTTACTCGGAGCAGACGTAATAAAAAGTCAACACTATCTGCACACTGTCTAATCCGCTTACGCAGTCATCTGGTTTAAATATCCAGACTTTAAAGACAATAGCTATAAACAACTCAAGGATAAAATAATTACGAACACAATATATTTAGTGGGACGTGCCAGCCCTAGCGGACGACAGCTACGCTAGTTGCAACGCTGTAGTTTTCTTTTTTCATTGCCAGCTTCCAGTTGAAGTGCGGTCTTCAAACGTTTAATTTGTTATTCTTTGTTACATCGGACTTGAGAAAGAAAAACTACATTGTGTTTTTAATAGAGGAGTATAAAAGGAAAATAGTGATAGCTTATTTTATTTTGTTCAATGTCTAACAGTCTTGATTCGTTTCTGTAAGTTCTTGGATGTACTCTACTGAAGACTCTTCATCATTTCGATATAAATATTTTCTGTGCATAAACAATTATTTTTATTAGATAATTCAATAGTAGTGTTAGTAATCCGTTTGTAATTGATGACTTATAACCATAAGCCGCTTACATTTGGTAGCAAACCAGTAGAGAAGAGTCAAAAACTAATTAACTAAAGGGTTATAAATCAACATCAATCCCTACACCAAAGTTCGTCGCACATAATCCGTACGCACAGCACTGTGGCTCCCACAGTTTTATCTGTTAAACAAACCAAGTTCCTGATTCTAGTTCCGTACATCAGGCGCTGATAAATCGTGCGATTAATCCTCACTGACTTGATCAAAGCAAATTAAGTTTTATCTTTAAACAAATTAAGTTGCTTTTACATTGAACACTCGGTACGGTCCTTCTGAAATGAATGTGGTTAGTTCGGTTATTTTTGTTTTAAATCGCTTCCGGGATATTGGGGTATTATGAACTTTAATTTGAAACGAAATGACGGAGCTATTTTTACGGAAAGCGTACGGCACTTTTAATGCATTAAAAGTTTGCTAGAGATACAAAATTGCCATTTTAAAGCAAGTTTTTTGTTTGTTACTAGAGTTACTTTAATGCTGTATTTACATGAAAGTTTTCGTGTTTCACTATAACTGAATAAAACATAAATAATTCAGTTCGATAAACCTATCTATTGGTAAAAAGCAGCGCTGGCAATCCCATACTTACTTATCTAAAACAAAAAATATACTAAATCAATTTCATTCAACCGCACTAATTAGAAAGTTCTAGAACTCCAATCAGTCCAAACAACGGGCTTAACCTAAGCCCTCGATCCCAAAGCAAATCAGACGTAATGACGTCATCGCGCGGTAAACTCCGTCACACTTGATCCTCTTCCAATGCTGCGATCAAAACGTTCGACTGTAGTGCGAACTTTTAATTGAATTTACTTCAAGAGTATACTTTTCTAATTACTTGAAGCACAACAAGGTTTGCCGCTGAGGCGACATCGACTTTGTGTAGATATTTCTTAGATATTTACTTTGTATCATAAAGTGTCTTGATACTTTGATACAGTGACACTTTGTTTTTAGCGTATAAGTATTTCGGTATATGTTTTAGTAACAAGTTTTGTTTGAAAAGTATGGTTTTTTGTCTACAATATAACATCTACATTATTAGTATTATTGCATTACCGGGTACCAAACGGTACCGGTAATGAACTTGATAACTCGTGGTGCTTAGTGGTTTAGCGGTAGTTTATTCAGTCAATAGCGTTTTTCATATAAGTTTAAACGCTATTGAATAGATAATGTACCGCTAAATGTACCTCAAAACCCGGGGTAAAATATTTAAGTAACGAAATTAAATGATACCTACCCTTCTTGTTTGGAATTGGTATAAAAGTTGTCACTTAGTTGGTACAAAAATATTATATTTTTATTTAGAGCTACAACTCAGGTCACCTGTTGAAGTAATCAATTTAACAAAATTTGATTTGTGAACAGATTAAATACTGATACGGTTTCCTCCAGAAATTCGATTTCAGCGAAATGTGCCCGCAAACGATTTAATCTTTTGAGAAAAATGTTTAATATGGACTTAGAGCGATTTTTTCCAAAGAAATATGTTCCAGCCCCTTAAAAGTTTCCTTGAACATGATTATTAAGGAAAAAAGTATAGGTAGCTATATTATTATTTTTATTGGTGCTTATTGGAGTTTTCCGTTTTGAAGGTTTTCAACAAATCAAGTAACTATAAGTATTATACTTACCGAGTTTGCTTTTCTTTCACTAAGCACAATTATATTTTTAGTGTTAGAATAATCAAATATCTATACACCTGCTAGTTAAAAACATTTTACGTCGTCGCATTCCAAATTAACATTATTGTAGTTTGCGGTACAAGACTGCGGCTGAGCCAAAAGTGCAAAATGCAGTTGAGCCAAAAGCCTCTCTGCGGTAAACAAGCTTGATTTAATCTCTAACTCACTCAATAATTATGATTTAGTATCAAAACTACATAATAATCAACCAAAATGGTGGATGCACTCCACTAAATGAACCTATTCATCGGGCGCGGTGTTCTGATGAAGCCGTTAAATCCTCTAATTTGCTAAATTGTATGCAGCTTGAAAATTAAGCCCAAAGCGGGCTTAAATTGGGACAGCAAACAGCTTAGAGTGAGCGGAACGAGGTTGGACTGTTAGGCTGTATAATTTTGCGTAGATGTACGGTTGAACTAACCTACAATGTTATTTAGATGTGGGCTAAATTCAATATGCGGTATGTTATTACGGCCTTGCCTCATCAACAGTTGCGCAGTTTCTGTTGTAGACTAGACTCTGTACATACACAAGTTTTTTTTATACGCAAATAGATTTAGTCATGTTACCAGCACAAAAATTTTAAACAATAAATGGTCAATCTGTATTTCAAAATACACGAACGTTAGTTTCCAAAACATGTCTATTATTCAGTAAAAAAAATTAAAAACAATTCAAATTCACAAAAAGCTGCAAAGCTAAATGTTTTCACGTTGTAGGTTATCCACTGTACAATATTTATGAAATAAACACGACATGAAATGGAAAAAATGGACTACGCAACGTTGGACCATTGTCGGGAACAATACACGATCAAAATGCATAACTCTATTTGCTCTCACTAATTCTATTGTGATATTCGAATCATCGGATAGTTCTATTTCGATCACGTGTTTTTTGTTTGAAGTGTACAAAGCATGCGTTGTTCATATGAGTGGTGGAATGTCATTGTCAGTGATGAAAATATTTTTGTCCTTTACAGCATTGAATTTGAAATTGCTTTATTCAAGTGCTGTTAATAAAGGTTTTCGTTTGTCGCTTTGCTTTTATTTAATGCAGTTATGTACTTAAATGTTAGCTGTAGCAATAGTCGACAAAATTTAGGTGCTTTTAATTGCAGGTAATTTTCATTACTTAATTTTCTTTTTATTGAAATAGCCAAAGTTATACTTTGTAGCACTTTATTTACTTTACTTAGAGAAAACCATTCTGAATACTAAAATAAAATCCAACAATTTTCTTTTTTGAAATATCAGGTATTCGCGAATTAAGCTAACCTAAAACCTTAATTCAGAATCCGAATTTCCATAACACTTAGAGTAATACATTTTTATTAAATTTTCATCCGTCTAAAGATCTGCTTTACATCTTTAAAGCAGGTTTAGGGGCAAGGAGGAGTAGCAGAGTGATTTAATTATCTCGGTCCACAGGATTAGCCTCGCTTCTTTTGTCCCGACACTTGGCGCGGATGACGTGACAACCTTGGAATAATTTTATGAAGACTTTACAATTTCTCTGTTTGTTTTTCTTGTGAACATTTTGTTGGAAGCTTCAAATTAATTATGTAGTTACGTTAATGAGTTTAATGTCTTAGCATGTAAGCTTACTCATGTATCAAACGTGTCTGTCAAATGGATAGTAATAGTAAATGACCAACAGAAAGTAGCTCAATTATAATCTTTAGAAAACTTAACGGTATTTATAAACAGACACTTTCACAAACAGCTTAAAAGAAAAAAAACACAAGATTTATTTTGAACTTACGTACCATAAAACTAGATCTTGGAAAACTTCGTTTTAAAGATCAAAGCATTTCCTTGACAACATTAAACACTACACATAATAACATAAAGGCACAAAACAACATCAAAACCAACCGCACACGTTTTCCACCGCAGTGCATACCAAAACATATAGAAATGTACATATACAAGTATACATAAGTATGAATACGAAAAAGGTCAGCACTTAACAGTAAGTGGTCACCGTTGTCTGCAGATACGCAATTCACTTAGCGTCGCGTGCCCCAACTTGTAATGCGGAACTGTTTGAATCCGCCACTTCTAAGAGTACATTACACGCAGTTATTGGAGGACATCTGAATAACATAGCCGGAATAACTACCGAACTTCTAAGTAGCGTTGTTGGGATTGTACAAGGTTTTAAATGTTCAGTATAATGTGTGTGAGAAATAATTGTGTGAAGATGATTTTGCTTGGTTATTTTGACTTCTTTGATTACTTTCGTATTCAAATTATTCATTCTTTTTTTTTTATTATGAAATAATACCCGTTGTTTAAACACGGACTCCTATCAATATTTTTTAATGAAATAATTCGACCTCCGTTTATTGGACCACCAGCAATTTTTCTACTTATATTCGTTACTCTAAGATAAAACTAAATATTTTGCAGTTCAACGATTGTAAAAATGCTGCGATGTAAATGTAGAAGGATTTAGATTACTATTCTTTACCAATTGTAAAAATAAAGAATTGCAACTTACTTCTAAAATAATGAGGAATCTGATTACTCATTACTAGATCATAGATTAAAACGTGAAATCATAAACAAAAAATTCTACTTGAAACTAGACAAAGCTATGTTTCCATTGTTGGGCTGACTTAATGTTTGAAATTGATTTGAAATGATAGATTCTAGAGCATGACAACTATAAATGTACTATTATAATACGTTGTTGATTTAAATAATTTAGCCATAACATATCGTGTACCATAAAGAGATATTTGATTCCAGGAATTTCAAATATAATTTATATACAAATAAATGGTGCTTCATAATTACACAATAATACTAAGCATATTTATCAATTCTAACATTTATTAACATAAGTACATATTATTATTTATTGTAGTGCTAATTAATACTATCACATTAATAATCATATTATCTTATTATAGCATGTTTGCCGTAAATATATCATGTAATAATTAATTCGATATATGTATATAAATGCTAATAGCAATTTGTGTAACTTAATTGGTTGGTAAAATATAACAAGAACCTTATGTAATTATATAAATAAAATCAACTATTCTGTACACAGGGGTAGGTAGAGAACAAAGAACGCCATTTAGCACGATCCGTACAAACTTTGTTTGCTTCATTGATTTACATCTTGTCATAGCGGTCCACCCGGTTACGCGAGTACTACGCACTTTACCTTTTTGCAAGACATCACAGATATGATCCGTGTATGTCTTTCTAAGGCGGATTGATTAAGTGGAAATTCCGGGAGGGGCCTCCCGGAATTTCCACTTAATCAATAAGAAAATAAATAACTTATCGTTACATGTCATATACTTACTTGGTTAATTAGAAAATAAAAACAAGCGATACTAAATAATCTCCTATGTACTTCTATTTGAGAAAATTTACACATCAATCTACATATCGCATCCCCGGTGCAATACTGTCACTTATGCAAAAATGTAGTTTTTCAGGAGAAGCATTTAAAACGTTGACACTTCACACAACAATGACTTTATAACATATCTATAGATTTGTTGTTTTTTTACAAAAGTGACAGTGTTGCACCGGGAGTGCGATATATAAGATTATGGTAACCCTGAAGTCCGCTCACACAAACAATATTCGAATTCATGAGTTTGTCTACTAAATTGTCAGGCTATCAAAAAGTCATGAATACAAATTATTTTTTCATGTCTATATAAATGTACAATATAACTAAAGTACAAAAGTTACGTAATAATCCAACGAATTTGTTCTTTATGTCTCTATTTCGTACTCGAGTAAGATAATCCAAGTTGTATCCGAGAAAATATTATTTTCGCTACTTAACTATAGTCACGCTTTTTCGACGGAGATAAATTCAAGGAAATGTTTTTTCCTGTTTGCGAACGTGATCCGAATATACCTATGGGCATCTATTGAAGATAATAAGATAGTAACAACGTTGCGAAAAAATAAAAATATATAAAATTGCTTTTCCACACGACTGTACTTTCGTTACGTCATGTAACCCTATAATTTCCCTTCTGAATATTGAAATATATTACAAACATTTTTCTAAAAACACTTATTGAGTTCTTTTAAATACTTAACATTTATTACAGCTTAACAAGTTAATTATGGATTTAAGTAAATTAATTATATTATAGTCAAGAACATTATATGAACGTATATTAATAGTTTTAAACTTACGTTCAAGGCTCGCCCTTTGCACTAAAGCTGTTTAATGTGGTGTATGGTTTCATACAAAAGTAACGACTAGTAATTTGTACCACACATAGAAAAAACGCTTTACATATTTTTTTACTGAAATCTCCACTGCTTCTAAACGTCGAACAAGAAAACCGTAGATACATTTCCCTTCCCAACTGCAAATACGAAGAAAATTCAAACTCTCCAAGTATTAAATACTTTAAATCCTTGTATAGAAGTCATGAATCTTCGTATCGCTTCATGCCCCAGTGACTGCAAGCAAGACGGTTAAATACGGTTTACCTCTGAATGCCTTCGGGATTCGAGCATTTTGTGTCTTTACAAATTGTTCGGTTAATACCGTTGTCAGTATGTGGTGGAGGGATTTAGTTTCTTAATTAGAACAGGCTGTGTTGTATGGAGTTGTGCGGCAATCTGAAGGTATTATTGAAGGTTGCGTGATACGGGTGGCTTTTACAACTATTTTACTGTGTCAAGGATACTATCAAACGGTATTCGACGTTATAATTTCTGTATATTCGTAGCGATAACTCCTCAGATATCTATAATGTTATGTTTAGAATAGAATAAGAAAGTTACTGATTACTTTATACTATTACTAGACATCATTTGCTATTCTCTTATGAAAGTGACATTAAAGAATATACGAACCTAAAATACAGCGGTAAATTACTGAGATTCTAAAAATCATGTAGTTTAAGTTAAATGGTATTTTCTATAACATAGTAAACCTAGCCGGCTTAATCTTAAACTTTCATAAACTCTCTATAAAATAACATAAAGGTCCAATTATAACCCACGTTTTATCCACAATAATAAAATAATCTAAAACCGTCTTAAGTTTTTCTTTCTATCGTAACTATCTCTATATAGTAGCGTTGAACAGTTTCTCATACAGATATGGTTCAAGGTCTTTGCAGCGAGGACTATTAATCTTTTTCTTTCCCTTCACAAGTGGACTTTTGAGATGGATGTACGTGTCACATCGCGTTTTTAGCCGCTCTAAGGTTCATGGTTAGTAAGGCTAGGGTTTCGTATATTTTTCTTAATATATGCTGGTTATACTGATAATTTGTTTATTTATAGACCGTGGCGATTATGAACGAAAAAGTTTTATAATTTTTTACGACATTCGTAGCAGAATTAAATGTAACCAGGGGGCTATCACGTATCTCAGTTGACAACTATTTGAAATCCACTATGCTGGACATTGTTTTCTCTTTTAGATTATTGAGATTAACACGTTACGTCAAAGCAGCAATGTATTGAATAGTGACAATCCATTTGACGCTGAGGCCTAAATATAATACGTTAAATTTTTTTTACACGAAAGCGGCAAATTAATGAAACGTTTACCATACTTGATAAAATACATACCTTAAGACGTACTAACTTAAATATGCATTCATTAAACGTTAAAAAAGGAGCTACTATAACAAAATCTTTGTAACAAAAATATGCCTCAATTTTCTCTTAAAACCTCTAAGTATCAAACGCCTACATAAAACAAAAGCTTTCGATGAAATGATTCAAGATAATTGATTAAAGGTATAACAGTATCATCAATTACCAACTTAAGTACACTGAGAACGATGTTTTAATATAAAACATTTCTATTCGGAGTTTTAACGAGAGCTTCCTTTATTTCATTTGTTTGCCAAACAATGTTCAATACAAGATCATTAAAGTATGTTTTAACAATAATGGGGTACTGAGTTATCTGCTTGTGGAACAAACAACTTTGTTTTTGATAAAAGAGTATTGTTCGTATTGATTTCGGATCAAAGCTTTACTTTTTAATATTAAATAAACGGGTTTTTTAAGGAAAATGTGTATCACATTTAATGTAACGTCTTTTTTTTACCTTTGCTTCCGCTTCACCTGAGGGTATAATTAGTGATATTTGTAGGTAAAACCTTATTTTATTAGATTAGACGTTACTAAAGAAAAATTTTACGTTCGTATTTTAATTAAATTAGACGATTCCATGAGATGATTTTAATGAAGTGTTATCAATTGACTCAAGGAGCGTTGCAAATTGTAAAGTTAAAATACAAACTACTCCATTTTAAACAGGCTATAAAAATGCACAACAAACTAAACTTCTATTCCAAAATTTTTACCAGTTATTATTGTTATAACTCGAATAAAATATAACAAAGGAGTGAGATAAGTGCAGTGAGCCGGAACAGGAACATTCCACCATCGCGTCGTAGCACACGTAGCGACCGTAGCGACCGTAGCACGTGTATTCACCTACGGCGTAGCAACGTGAAATAATATTTTCTGAATGGGTTGCGGTAGGTCTCGGATCTTTTTTGTTGCGAGTGCATTATTGTTTTTAATAGTTTATTTTCTTTGTATAGGTTTCAGGCTTTTACTGGTGGGATTTTTCATCGTTAGAAAACTTCATTTGAAGAAGAATTTGACGTCATTGAAAGACTTGCAATTGAATTTTACCTGTCTAAAACGTCATATTAACTCCTCAAAATAAAATTGTGTCCATGATTTGTGATTGTTTTGAAATGTGGTTAAATTATGCTATTCTACATAATCGTTTTTAATTTTAGTCCAATGAAATTTATCTAACCATAATAGTCAAACTATTCACTAATTTATACAGAGTAATTATTTAACCGCTTCCATTAATTTAATACAAACGTAACTAAACAATGTAAATTCACACTCAAACATTATTGAACTCACAGTGTGTAATCGGAATGTTAATAAAACGAATGTTCTAGAATAGTTCAGTTTGCCAACAGCTTTTGTGTCGATGTTACAAAAGTTTGTGCTACAATGGACACAATTTACTGACGTACGGGATATAATGCGCTATGATATAATATACTTTTCTTACCAACGAGTAAGCGGCTCTTGCATCTATTAAATTGATAAGTAGTAGCGTCGTAAAATCTTGTACTACTCTATATTTTTTAATAACCAAAGTTTATTCCAATAATACTCTAGTTATATAATTTCGGTCTAGTAATTGAAAAACATAATATAATAAATAAGAAACGAACACAGTAATTCATCAAAACGTCAATATTAAGAAATCCAACTAACCTAACTAACTTACAAAAGTAAAAAAAAAACGTATACAAAACTCAAAACCACGTAGAATTGAACCGTATGTAATCAAAATTTTAATAAACAGAACATGTTCGGAACATTTCTCAAGTTGCGACCAGTTTTCGCGTCAATGGCAGAAAAGTTTGTGTTACAATGACCACAATTTCCTAGCGACACGGGACCAAAGTTGTACGTTGGCTCATTCGCGCTAAGTACGTTCAGAAACCTATTATTGGCAACATCGTGCGTTCGAATACTCGGAATTGAAATACTTCGGTTTCTTTGAAACGTTTTCTTGTAGATGTTAGCTTTACGTTGATAAGATTTACACTACAAATAAATTGATTCCGCCGACTTAATAGAAATGTAGACAGGAAGGATAATTGGAAAGTGGACTGAATGTAGACTGTCTAGGTAGTTTCGTTTATTTTCGAAGTACTTCCAATTAGTGAATTAATTAATATTTTATCCAGGTGTCTGTTTGTCTAAAAATAAAGACTGTATTATTACATTGCACTTCGTAAAATTATGGAGTTTCAATATATTTGTAGCTCCGAAAGAATAATTGATTGTTTTGTTTTTGTAACTCACGATGTTTTTTTTTATCTTCTTATGTTTTTATTGGTGTAACATTTCAGTAGCTTTCCTAAATTATTATATATCATTTTGAAGTCGTCCAGGGTTAAATCCCATAAATATTATGTTAATCCGTATAACAACACAAATATGATAACTTTTTAATATATGACCAACATGAATCGTTGAATATAACGAGGGATCTTAAGTTCTATCATTAATTCTAAGCACGTACCCCGTGGAAAGTAATACTTGTCACGTATAGAGAGGGAAAGAGACAGAGATAGACGTTTTCTGACGAGAGTGACAGAGACAACAATATGCCTTCCTAGATGAATTAATTACTAAGAAAGACGAGAGAACGAAGGCAGTTACCGACTAGATTTAATTATATTTTGTTGTTCTTTGTTTTGATATTATATTATTTTTTGTTTGTGTTTGTTTCTCAAACAAAATAGTTTTCGTGTTCTGTTTAGTTATTTATTGTAGCTCTACTAAATAACTTTCGTTTATAAAGTTGTATTCAAAGTTAACAAGTTATAAATTGAATAATGTAGACTAAGAAATAAAAAGGTCTTTAAATATTTACTTCGTAGGTTTTTGCGTAATAGAGATGCGATAAATACGATGGTCACCAATCACAGAATGATCATCACCGTAATCAAAACACTATTACTATATTTGGTCTATGTCCTCAAAAATATCCAGTAAATACGGACGAACAAGTTTCAACTACTAATCTTTGCAATAACAGAATCACGACTAAAAATAAATTTGTAGGAAGCATAAAAATAGGAGGAACGAAGCAAGAGGGAATTCTTTTAGTCGTTCTACACTTAAGCGTTATAATAACTCTCACCTTTAAAGATGAGTACACACTAGTGATTCTAGTGCTCTTTGAAGAATCGAACATCATGACGTGTGACTGCTTGATGTGATTTAATAATGTACGAATGTAACTTACAAATTACGAGCAAAGGACCCGGAAAGTGAAAAATTACATAAAAAATTTGCATTATTTTTTGTACGTATGAATATTCAGCAGCCGTGAACATTTTGACAGAAATATTCTTGGCACTAGTCGTATGTTCTATTAGGTTGTTTGAAGCCAGGTCAACTGTCTTAGTGACAACATTAAATTAAACAAAACCGAGTGATTTGCCTTGACATATGTATGCGTATATGGCGACATCGTGCGACTTATCACTGTATGTTTAGCTAGTTTATATACTTAGCATTAGATGTTCGTTAAAGGGTTTATAAAAACGAATTGTCTATTTATCTACATGTGTATTCACCTTAACTGTCTGGTTCATTTAAGTGTTCGGTTGGCGGACGCAGTGGAAATTTCTTCGACAAGGTTCCATTTGGAGGAGGTCCAAAAGCTTTTATTGTTGGTATCGAAAGCCTTTGCTTAAATGAAGTGCAAGTGCCATTTATTGTGCTGCCTAGACTTCGGTAATAGAATTGCGACTATCTGTTACTTGATTCTTGATGACCATTGTTTTATTTCGTGTTCGACGTTTCGGTAGAACTCGAACGGTGACGTCATTTCGGGATTTTTTCCTCAGCTTTACAATTTCAGTAGGAATATTTTCGATAGTATACTGTAGTTTGGTAAAGTAAGTTTTCAAAGGGTATGATTATATTAAAGAGTGCTCTATAAAATAATAATACCCTTTGAGATGCAAGAGCATGTATGTATTTTGGGTCCTATTGTATGAATAGGACCAAAATACATATTACACTGGCAAGTAATTTCAAGGATTGCTTTAGAATACACTCGAAACTTTCTACCAACAGTAACAAGCTGCAAAAATACTGCTACATAGTCACATCCAGACTAAATGAAATCACAAACAAAAAGACAACTGCCGCGTCATACATAATCACTGCACACAAGCCAGTAATAGCTCTATCCGAATGAAGAGATGAACAAAAAGTTGATCCTGTGTCATATACAGGTTGTTGTCTTAGTATTAAGTTTTATAAATACGTTCCGTCGTGTTCATGAGAACTTGATTGTTCCGCTAGAGACCGTTATGTTACATTAGTATGTTTTTATTTTTATGCCCGTGAACTACGGTTTGTATTATTATTCCTTGTATGCAATATAGTGCCCAAAAGTCAGGTCTTTCTAGATATTTCTACGGAGTAAGGTATGATAAGCATATTATTTAAAACTAGCTGCCCGCGCAACTTCGCTTGCGTCACATTAGAGAGAATTTTCCCCGTTTATGTAACATTTTTTACTGGTTCTCTGCTCCTATCGGTCGTAGCGTGATGCTATATAGCCTATAGCCTTCCTCGATAAATAGGCTATCTAACACTGAATTGTTTTTTTCAAATTGGACCAGTAGTTCCTGAGTTTAGCGCGTTCAAACAAACAAACAAACAAACAATCAAACAAACAGTATTAGTATAGATAAGTGCTTGCATTGTTGTTGTAATGTTTATCCCATGTTGTCACATTTGTTGACTTTCTCGTTTTTGACACGAATACCTAAATAAACTTTGTACAATTGTCCACGCTACTACAGGATTTTTATGAACTCCATGAATAGCATTGACTGAATGACAACAAGATACTATTCATATTCTTTGTAAATAAAATGTTTTCTTCTTTGTTTCAGGCTACGGTATAATCCCTCTAAAGATACCGTCATCACCCGCCTCGCACTGTACATTGCACACGACAGTGGGGTGTGTGGGTAACGATGAATGTACCGCGAAGAGTCATAGCGTCATCCGTCTGCTCGGACCAGTAAGAGACGTGATCGTGCGGCCGGCACGACATCATTACCGACCTGGAGAGACTAGTAAGTACTTGAAAATATTTTAGTTTTATATAATTCAAACCAAAATTCATAATGAGTGTCAGTTACCTAACGGTGGATTTTGCTAGTTATTTTTTGTTAATATTACAGTCCCCTTTGTGGTTAGAATTATTCATTTATCGGTAGATTGACTAAAGCAAAGTCCGCTTCCGCGTAAACCTCAATAGTTATTATTATTCCTTTCATAAGACATGTACGGTTACTTTAATAAAAATGCTTTGGAATTCAGGAAAGCACCGATATGAAATGAATTCACAAATATCCAGGTAAAGTTGCCATAACAAGCGTAAAAGTACACAACACTGAACATTAAAAAACTTTTTATTACGGGCCTTATTAGGAAAAAAATATACGCACATATTTAAGTCTCCATTAAATTCGTTATAACTCGTAAATTCCTTTCGTGAAATCCCAATTCAAAAATTTCGTTCCCTATACAGCTTCGTTCATAATACTTCAGATATTTTTCCTCCATAAAACAGCCAGTACAAATGAGTTTTGTTTTATTTTAAAGTTTACAGCCCATAAAATGGAACTCGGACGGTCGTACGGAATTTAATGGAATTAACGCTTAGCCTGTACCAATAAACGGTGAAAACTTGAAAATTTTATACTTAGAAATAAAATGACGGCTCGTTTCTAGCGAAGTATGACGTAACTGTAATTTAAGCTGTAGTTCAGTAGCACCATTCTGGACCACCTTTGAGTTTTGACAAACCGGCTAGCTATAAAAAAAATATTTGAGAATGTGATTAGCGCCTCTACTGGGCGCATTGGAACTATTTTTGCAGTACATTTTAAATATAAAACTCTCTATATTATTTTGATTGTGCTGCCTGTAGATAATTGTGCTACTGAACTTTGATGTTATGAATGCAGCTGTTTTAATTGGCAAGTTATAGCTAAAATAATGACGTCATAATTTAAAAACGATCATACTAAAGAATCATACTATAAAACGTATATCTGGGTTAGCTCTCACAAGTGTACATTGTCATCAGCAGCCGTCAATCCACTTCATGTTTGAGTGTAAACAAACAGAGCTACGAGATGACCGAGATAGCATGAATTGACTAACTACTAACAAGCTAGCTAATCAGACTCTCCTTAAACAGCAGTGGAATCTACGCTAACAATAGAACAATGGCAAAAATCAAATGCTGAGTTATTCATACTAAAACTGTAAATGTGAAAGTGTGATTTCTTTGGCCTTCTTTCTCCTCAAAACCGCTGTACAGATTAAAATAAGATTGCGTGATAATTATATCCTTGAGAATGCATTTAAGATACTAGCGGACTGGCCTGACTTCGTCCGGGCATAGTAATATTATATCCCGTTGATTCCATGGGTAATTTCATCCCATCGATCTTATATAAACGTATTAAAATAATCCAATTTGGTATAGCTGTTTAAAAGTTACGTAAGATCGATTTTTTTCTTTGCGTGCTAAGCTGCGAGCATAATCTAGTAGATAAAATGACAAGTCCCACATAGCAACTCACAATCCGACCTCAATCAGCATTCAAGTCTAATCTATTACAGTTGAATAGTTCACAGTTTGACTGTTGTCTTGTAAACTATCTAAACCTTCTAGTAGTCTAGTGGGAATACATGTTAGGCAAGCTCAGATCAGTTGTCAAAGTTTACAGGCATCTGGCGAGGAACTAAGTTTGAACGCCTTCACGTGATACAAGGAACAATGGATTTATGTATCTTTTAAGCAAAGAAGTTTCAACTTGCTCTTTGTAATAATTATTGGTTTATGTTACGAGTCTAGATTAGCCTGTTACCTGTTATATAAGTCGTATCAGTGTAGATTTCTATTTGTTATAATGTATGTAGTCGTTCTTACAAGACGATTACCTAGGCACTGAGTTTTTTGGTTTGTTAGCAATTAACTCGTTTTTATAATAAAATATGGCGACGTACGATGTTACATCCAAGTTAAATAATTAAGTTGCTTAATAACGTAACTATGCGTTATTTATCTTGATTCTTGATGACGGTAGCTTAAGATTGACACTTCAGTAGCTCGATTCAACAACCGGCTAGACATCAAGAAATTGTATTTGAAATAATGATCAGCGCCTCTAACGGACGTCGTGGGAACTATTTTGGTAGTACATTTTAAAAGTCAAACTTTAAATACTCGACAGCACCGACTATAGAGAGTCACGCTACAAAAGATATATTTTTAAAAAGATTGTAATAACCAGTCTTATAACACAACTCTCCACACAAATTTCCAGTAACTAGTACAAGTAAGTACACTCAATTTAACCTCGTAATACATTTGGTTGAGCGGTAAATCGCCGCGAATATTGACACTCGGTAAGAGCACCTGACGTTACCACTCACCTCACATCGCTGTACGCTTGTGAAACGGATTATTTACGTGAGCACGTGCAATTGACACGTTAATGTGGTACATCAGGTCAGTTACTGTGTGCTCTGTACGGTATGGAAACGAAAAAGATGTTTGTGAATGATAAAAATGACTATTCATATAAAGATTTATTTATTCGTGAGTATGGAATGTGTGAATGAACAAATTATTTTGATCATATAATATTTAACACTATCTTAAGGCCTACTATAACGTGGATAAAGTTGTATATTTTTCCAATTAAACAAGAGGTATTAATTTTAGCCCTCGTACAAACTAATCTCTAACAGGTTTCTGATAATAATGCTAAAAACTGTAACTTTTTTCTGGGAATACTGTCACTGTAATGACTACATGAGAATACTAGTGTGTTGGTTACCATAGTGTGCATAAATTTCATAGATTTTGTATAACAACTTACACCCGATAATTAAGTTTCAAAACAGTGCAAAGAAAAACAAGCCAAAACTTTCAACCGTTGCACAATTTTCTCACATGCAAACTAAAAACAATCCTCTCTATATAAAATATGCAAAAATATTTCGTGTATATAAATTCGTGTGCTTACCCAACATTTTGCGAACTCACAAAGTTGCCAGTATCGATATGTAAAATCGCAATGCAGCCAAGTAACTCTATTCAACATTTTAGTCGAATATTCATTCGTGCATACGAAAACATCGATGTTAGAATTTCGGTGCAAACTTCTCTGACCCGAAACTTTCGCTTTATTGTGCAGCTTCTACGCTAACATATTCGTGTAGTTCGAACTAGTCAGTGGCTGTTATGATTTTATATATTCAATTTCGATTCGCACGTTATTATTGCTTCGGTTGCTCCTTGCTCATTTAGTACGGTAGGATTTAAGATTGTCGAATCTCTTTATAAGCTACAATCTTGCTTGTGTGTTGTAATTTAACGTGACTCTATTCGAGTAGTAAAACAGAGCTGTACACAGTTATATTCGTGATGAATTCTTAAATCAAAGACATACTTGTAAAGAGTTACCCAGAGCATAACAATAAATTTATTTTCGTGTAAACTGTCCTTGAAACTATGTAACGAAGTACACCACACTTAATTCTATGTACCCAAACACCAAATATTTGTTACACAGGAATTCCAAAAGCAAAATCCAGAATGTTCGAAACTAGTATCGCAAAAACCCTTTCGCACAGTCAGATAACAGAATAAGCCCGGAGTCCGAAGTTACTTTGACACTAGTGACGTCACCAGTTGCTAACAGTACTGTGTTTTCTGAGGCACAAACAGCCGTTCATTCAGCCATACAAAACATCGATGCCGTATTCTACGTGTCAACATTGGAACTTAGAAGGAAGTTCGCTAGCTGCGGTGGAGTAACTTGAAATAATTAATTAGCAATGTCTCGATGGTAGTCAGTAAATATTGAACGACGAACGTTGTAAATTAAATAAGATGTAGTACATTGTGCAGTTTAATGGAACAGTTCTCTTGAATTCGATCTTTTTAGTTAATTGATATTTCTACGGCTTATGATTTATTAATTATCTACTACTGTAGCGCAAGTACAGTCGACACAGTATCGAGAGTTTGATATTTAAAATGCCAAATTAGAGTCGCTGATCAGATTTTCGTGCTAAATATTTCGGTAGTCGTTAGTAGCAGAGAATCGAGCTGCTAGCGTAAACGCTTTACAGCAAAATCCATACTAATGTTATAAATGCGAAAGTAACTCTGTCTGTCTGTCTGTCTGTTACTCAATCACGCCTAAACTACTGAACCGATTTGCATGAAATTTGTACGGAGATATTTTGATACCCGAGAAAGGACATAGGCTACTTTTTAACCCGGGAAAATTACGCATTCCCAAGGGAAAATGGCGGACGAGGTCGCGGGTAAAAGCTAGTGTTCTATAAACATGATTAGTTCAGTTAAGGTAGCATCACAGCATAAAAATGTGGTTATAAGCTATGGCAGCTTCAGTGACGTCAGGTGTCAGCCAAAAGAGGATTTTGGGAAATTCCGTCGGCACGTAAAAATAAAGTGCTAGAACGTTCTCGCCGCGGGCCGCCAGCTAATTCATTATACGTTTATTGCTAGACTACAAGTTTATTATTTAGCCTATAAAGTAAGTTCTACTTGGAAACAGGCCATTATATTCATTGCTCATTCAAATACAAGAAATTCTAAGTTTTCTTAACTTATAAAGGAAGAAAGATAAGTATAAACGATACAATTAAATCTTTTTCACAGTAAAACGGACTTATTCAATTATTTCTTTTGGTTCGCTCCACGGCACATTGTTATTAAGGCGCTCAAGTTTCGCTAAGAATTCTTAAACTCATTCTCAAGACAAGTATTTGCAAAAGAAAATGTTGGTACAAGGCGATAATAGCGTTGCTTTGCTGAAGTTATTAGAACGAACAAATAAATGACGTAGACGTGTATAAGTAATACAATACATTCTCATTATATTAAATTCAGACCAATATAACATAGTTCTTATAAACAGTAAACATATTATTTTCACGTACTTATTTCTGCAAAGAAACTTACTCTCACAGGGTACTAGACAAAGACTGTACAGATTCACAACTAAAGTCTTAATCTTTACGAGATGTGCACGAAGTCCCATGCCAAATTGTTATAGCTACCATCAAGGGGTCTAGGATTAGTGTAAGATTTGAATAGTACGGATTTCTATCTTAAATGTAAGTCAGTCTTCGTTAGTTAGAACTTAGTAAAACGTCTTTGTAACCTTTGTTACAATAACTCTATAAGTTTTGTATATGATATCGGAATTAGTAGCAGCACTTAGCCTGCATAGTAGACTCAAGGCCTAGCACTGAACAGCAATACTTGTAAAACAGGCGCATTGCTATTGTCATGAGTGACTTTACATTTTTATTTTTTGAGTTGATGTAATTTAATTTTTATTTTATTTCGTACCATAAGCTCGCTTTTACATAAAAATGATTAGCGAATTAGGCAGTTTAATTTCCCTTTTATACCATCTATAAACTAAGTACAAGAAGATAGCGTGCCAAACCTACATACAAAGTAACAGTATACTATCCTTAGAATAAACTTTATCACGCTAGTAAACCCTTATCTAGGTAATTACTGGCCTAAACGGTTTGAATTAATGAAGTGAAGACAGATTGTTCAGTGAGATATGCGTGAGGAGATAAAGTACTAAAAGCTCAAGGTAAACATTCGCCGAACGACTCTATTCTATGTTCTATGCCTCTAAAGTTATTGTACGGCGTAATGGGTAATACTTATTTGTTCTTTAATTTTTTTATGTGATAAAATTGTATGACAAACCTTACATGTATTTTATAACAACAAAAATACTTTGCATTCAAATTAAAACGCCATGTTTTAGACAGAAAAATATGTTAAATATTTTTTTTTTGTTAATGGCCACTGAATTCCAGCCAAGAAAAAATAATCATAATACTGTTGTCCATGGATACTTTATTTTAAATTTTTATTCAGTATGTATAATCAGTAATATTTTTATGTTTCCTAAATTACATTACGTGATTCTTTGTTATATTAGAAAACTTAAAGTAAACCCAAACACAAAAAAAACAGTATCAACACCAGTCGTTATCACTCTCATAACGAGAGAAAAGTACTCAACGCTATACTAAAGTATAAACGTTTGATACTTCATAACACAACGCAGATGTACACCAACGAGCAATTTACTTTATTAATGACTATTATCGTAAAACATTACGTGTATAAAACATTATGGCCGACGCGGACTGTATCGGGTATTTCCTTTATTTCATTCCATTTCATAATATCGCACCTGCTAACACTATTGTTACTGATCTGAGGAAATATAAAAATCAATCGCAAAAAAAACAATTTATATTCTTGCAATACATAATTAATATTGTACGTAAAAAATATTTCAGCAAAAATGATTCGTTTGTTTTATTCCCTAGAAACGCAGTTAGTACTTAATTAAATACAAAAAAATAACTATCGCATTTTTTTCCAAACTTTATTTTCGACTCAATACAGAATCATTACCTAAATATTTAATCTGCGGCAAAAAGTATTTAAGTAACGAATAACTGGTTTATTTGCTTTTTTAGTAATTCGATGAATACTGCTGGCCGTTTCAAAATTTAAAATAGTTTAAAATTTTAAAAATAAATAAAGCCCGCGTTCTTTTGTTTCATATTTTAGTTCTGTTATTCTGTTACATATTTGTTTTTTGTGAATATGTTTTAACTCATTAAACCTATTATTTTAAACATGTTATAATAATTATGATGCGTATAACGGCTTTCAGTTGATTTGGTGAGTTTTCTTATTATTAATCATTCTCTAAGTCCTCCGCGCGAACCGTATTTCGTAGCGTAGCCATTAATATTTGGCAAACTTTGTGTTACTTTTACGACCATGTTTAATGTTTCTGTGACCCTAAAACGCCTTAGATGTTTATGAAGCTGGCACAAATTAATGTTAGCCGATATTGTTTTTGTAATCAACGGTTTTTCTATAAGAACATTCATTAGAAGTTTTGCTGCACAATACTTAATGAGTTTCTTTCGTATTTTATTGCATTTCTTATATTTTAGAAAATATACTCTTTCGGTAGGTAAGTACATAGGGCGTAGGTAGGTATTTTAGAACGTCGGTTTGTTGGTTGCTTATGTGTTACTTCGTAATGCTTTAAATAGACCGGTTCGTATTAATTTTGTGAAAATCTATTGTGTGCTGTTAATTGCATACTCATAAAACTTAATGAAATATCTGGTTTAAATGGCACGGGAATAATATGACCATAGTTTTGAATATCATTGTTTGATGTACGTTATATTAATTTTATCCATTTTAAATTATTTTCGAACATGTAATTTTAAAACATTTCAATAATCGATAATCATTAAAATTCGTGATACTATTTAATAGGACGCAAACATTTTAACTACAAATTTTAGTGTCCATTGTTGGAACGAAGAACGACTTATTTTTTTATGTTTTCTTCCTATTCAATGTATAAGAAACTTGTTGATAATAAAAATGTTTAACTCAGTTAAAATCAGAAAGTGTTAAGAAATCTTGTACTCATAAATAAATCTTCCAGCCCGCAAACTAAGATAACTTATTTAAGATTTTCCAATACAGAGGTTGTAAAACTTTAAATCTTATTGCTTCATTTTTCCGATTGGACGAGCAAGTTGAAGTGGGTCATACATTGATGTGAATTGACGTCATCTTTGATCTCCACCTCTAGTCTGGTCTAGAATAGAACTGGCAATGTAATTAATTGATTCGGTTCCAGTTCGGAATCCAATATTGTAACGTTAATAGGAATAAATATTTCAAATATAGTTATTAAGTTAGATGCTATGTATTTCTGAAATACATAATTTTTTTAGCTTACGTCTAAAATCAAACACTCAAACATTTTTAGACACGATTTTTAAAAGGCTTGTTATTATTTTAAACCAGGTTCTTATCTGTATTTATTATGTTTGTCTAAACAAATACAACGTGTAAACGTCATATTATGAATTATTTTATTAAACTGGTATATTTTGTTACAGTTACTTTCTGGATCTTGGCTCTGGACCATGACTTGCGGCTGGTGCGAGGAGAATTGGCTTACGTGGCTCTAAGCGACCCCGCTGGTACTAAAGTAGCGATATGGGATCAACTTTCCATGGATGAAGGTAAGAAAATCATGTTATTTAAACTATATATTTTAGAAACATTTATCAACCGTGTCCAAGACTAAAACTACAATAGGCTTTACGTAAAATAAATAGTTTAATCTAGTAGAAAAACAAAAAATACTGACCTATATTTCAGTCCATTAAGTTAATTAGACCTTAACCTTAAATTAAACAGCTTAGATAATAATCTATTAAGAGCTGCCCAAAGATTCAAAACATTATTCACGTTTTTATTTAGCTCTACTACAAACAAAAAATCTTTCCAGCTAATTAAAATATCAAAGAAACCAAAACTAGGTCAGGATAGTTGGTTCAAAGAAACACGTTCACACAAATTCTCTAGAGTACAAGTTACGTAAATAATACCTTCTGAGGTGATCCGGTCCGCTAAAAGCGTTGTCTTGTAAAGTCACCGTCGGATTGAGAGGCTGCCGTTTGACAGATTCAATTTCCTTTTACAAAATGTATAAATGTGTAATGTGAAGTAAGTAGTACCTACCTTAGTTTAGTAGTATTTTGTGTAGTTTGCTGCGGTTCATTTTCCTTAGAATTGCAATGAAATATTGTGAACTACTCATTCGTAGTGAAAATACATAGTTCTAAAAGAAGAAACCTACTGAAATAAGTGTTTGATCGAAATTCTTAAAGGCATCTACGTCAAATAAAAAACAAAATTTTGGACTGTAAGTTAGGTTACTTTTTGATTATTTTATAGACTGGGAAAAGCTTTTTTATTGTTTGTGATGCCAAAATTTAGTTAAAAATCGATAACGCATGATAATATGTATATTCAATAATTATCAGTAATAACAACGCAGCAGTAAATTGCTCCAGTGAAACAGCAATTCCCTTCTGAAACATAATTTATACAGTATCTATTCAAAACGATATCATTATTAATGACCTAGTACCCATCCAATTCAGAACTAATTATTTAGTTGGAATTTCATAATTATAGCCGAGTTAAGTAGCGAGAAATGCGTTTTAATAAGAGATCAGTTTGCTTGAAGTATTCTTATCAAATCTGAAAGTTAATTAAAGTCGACGCTCATTTACTGTGGTGGTGAATAGCTCGGTTGAGTTTAAGTAAGTAGCCGTTCTGTGTAACAGTTTAGCGAAACTAATATTTGGTGGTTATATTATGCAGATTGTATGATAATAGTGACGTTTGCTTTAGAGTATTTTGTTCTCAAACCTTAATAATTAGTTCGCACACTGATTAGTTAAGCATTTCATAAATTAATCGAAAATAGAGTTCGTCAATCGAAAACGAAGTTTTATGAACGAACATAACAAAGAATAAACATAAGAATCAACAAACATTGTTTTGGTGTTCATTTGTAAAATAATAATGTTATTAACAAATGTATTTGAAGTGCAGAATCAACAGGAAATTTAGCTATCCGTTTGCATCTCAATAAATGAAACTATAACCGATACAAATTGCACACCAATCGTATTTGATATCCAGAATAACTTGATCTTCAAATGTGTACAATATTTCATATTTACAATGAATTGATGGGTAGTCCAATCAAGTGGCGTAGACCAACTTATATTGGTCGTTACACCTAACAATCTCGTTCTAATTGTGAAGTAACTTTTGTTATTGTTTCTGCCTTTCGACTGGATGAAAGTTATGAGAACTGTTGCGAGTGGAAACGAACTTTTCCCTTTTTTGTTTTTCGTGTCTGTAACAAAAAAGAAAGAAAAACTTTTGCGTTCCCAGTGATCCTAAGAAAACACTCTTGTGATAGAAAATTTCTTGCCGATGGTAAGATATTAAAAGAAATATTATTCTTTATAGAATATTTTATATCTGTATATAATACGTCGTTATTGAAGTTTCGGGAGTTCTTTGTACTAGATTAAAAAAATATTTATCTTAGCTATTTAGTTTTCGCTATAGGCTGCATATATGTATTTAGCAAACCATCGGACATGTCATATTTGATTTAGTATCAGTTTTACGTAGCTTATCGTGGTTACTATAGTTTAGGAAATCATGTAAAAAAAGCTAACATAAATAAAAATAAACATTTTTATCTAGAAGAGTCAATGTTCTATAAATTCAGATGAAACGATACCCAAATGTTATTTATAGTACGGTTCTTAGATAAAATCCGAAATTTGTCTTGACCCAACAAAACATGACTGGTCGCTGCGAGCGTGCAATGAAAGCCTTTCCATGTCATCTCCCATGCCAACCCCTTGTCAAATTTTGATAAATTACATCTACCGTAACGTGATTGACTTATAACTGACAGATATTATTGAGATGAGTGTTTTGAGAACAACTATTGCTTCTGGAAATTTTCCATACTAAAATAATGTAAATGACTTAGATGATCACTGCCACAATTATTCTTAAGAGTTAGGGTTTTAACACAATAGTTATAACAAAAAATACACCCTTATATTGGTTACCGAAAATGGCGGTGAACCAAAATGATGCAAAACGGCATAGAGATCGGAATGAAATCGATACTTCCATCTACAGTTGTCTAGTTAAAAACAAATGTATGAAAACGTAATCAGCGCTCCTATCGCGTGTCATAGGAACTAATTTTCAAGTACATTTTTAATGTCAAACTGTCGACGCTCGATAGTAGCAAGTGGTTTGAACGATTTCAATTATAATCATCGTAGTAACTATAGCAGGATTGTTTGATTATCTTAACTATGAAAGTGATAACTTATTGCTCTGTACCTACATTTATTAACGGTACATAAGATGTCGTTTATATAAATAGCTGATGATTTGATCAAATATTTATTATAATAATTGGTCTATCAATCTCTTATCTTAAACATCGAAATAATTCACCCTAATGGTTCAGCTAACGAGTCAATTAAGATCAATATTGTATTAGTCTGATTACCGAATTTAGTCCGTCTACTAACAGATGTAGATTAATATTCGTAGATATTAATTAGATATCTGAGCATTGTACACAATTCGACGTAGGAGACTGATAGTTTAGTTAGCAGTTAGAAGGCATTAGCCTGCATCTATGATTATTATACCAAGGTGTATTGTCTATCCACAAAATATCTAGTATAGCGAGTAGGTAAAGGTTTTATTGACAATTCTATAAACGCTGTAACTCAATTATAACAATTATTATTCCAAATAGGCGGTTTTACCTTATAGATGGAATATGCCCTGACCATATTTATTGTTTTTATCACCTACAAAATTAATTTTATAGGGGGTATTGATTTTTTTTTAAATCTTAGTCAAAATATAATCATTTCACAATTTATCTATGAAATATAAATGTCTTCAATCTTTCGTCACCCTCTTTAATGTTCGTGTAATATTTTTGCAACGATTTAAAATGTCGATGTTTTACCGTAGTCGATTTATCATAGGGGTACGGGACAACGATGAGACATGGAAATTCTTTTACCGAGAAAAGGGATCAAGCTTAGCTTTCCCTGTAACGCATTCAGTTTACCTGGCCCCTAATGCGATAACATAAAGACTGTGAAGACATAAAAAGCAGAGAGCGGAACAGCCTCATATTTTCTTGAAAATGCACACAATATTTACTTACATCCATTAAAACTAAATTTCTCAGAATATATTTTTATTCCTCAAAAACATTACAGAAATGCATTTCACGTTAAATTTTGAGTGAAGTGCAAATCCATGGAGAGTGCTATGCTTTCCGAGTAACACAAAACTTATTTAATGTTTTGTAACGTATGTTTGTATTAATTATCAATTCTACGTATTTTATCATGTGAGCGCCAAAACTACATGCAAATTTAAACGAGGAGCAATTTTATTTACGTTATTTTAGACTTAAACATACAACGCACTATAAACAACCCTCTCTTAGCTTTCACAGCCCTTGCTTTTACTTTGCAATCTAAAAAATTCCATAAGACATTACGGAAGAATTTCATGTGTGTAACAAATCACTTTTAAAGGACGCTCCCCAAAAATGGTTAAAAATTGCGAAAGTTTTACTTAGGGTCTGGTAGATAGTAATCAATTACGGATTCTATGCATGTTTAAGGACCCTTGAAGAAGGGGATCCGTTGCATTATCCTTCCTTAATAGAACGTGTATTGTAGTTCGGATGAAAGAATTTGGTTTATTTTCCTCACAAGGAAAATAGGGGAAATTGGAATAAGAAAGGATTCTGAAAAAATATTATACTTTTGCTTTATCTGCGAGTTTGGCTATCGATAAAATATAACCAAAATATCTTCGGGCTTCATATAAATTGTTACCACATGTAGAATACTTAATCTTAGACCAAAATCTTAAATAAGAAGGCACAGACTTTGTATAGAGAGAAAATTTATAAAAATACTTGATAAGTCGGCTTTCAAGGCATAGTTTCGTAAAAACATGTCCCACTTTTACGCAAAATGCGTAAGAAGGGGCGTCATTCCATATTACGTGAAGTGCCCAAGTACCCAAAAACCTAATATACAATGTCAAGAGAAGTTAAGGCATAACCTTGTCACGACATGAGCCGGGTCCCACTCGAAATATAGTTTGATTAATTACATTCCTCGACCCTCTTAAAAGTCACTTGTCATAACTGATGACAAAAACTTTTGTAGTGGACACACGTTCCACGGACGACATGTTTTGTTTAGTTCGCCGTTCTATTCAAAAAGGCGAGTCCTTAAAAACATTTTACAAGATGTATCTGCAAGCGCTAAAAATAATTTGTGAAAAGTCGTAACCAGCAAGTGATTATTAAAATGTTTAAAAGTAGGATTTTTTGTAATAAGGATCCCTTCTTGAATGAATAAGATTGTTGGTAAAAATGGGGCCGTCTAATTCTAGGTCGCGAACATTTTCTTTAAAAAATTCAAACCGTTACTGCGGCTTACTAAGAAATCGTAACATTTTAAATTAATTTCTTCCAAAAAAAGCGGCTCGAAAATAGCAATGCGGTCGGTACCAACCCTTTACTATTTATCTAACACGTACAAGCGGCGTAAGGTAAACTTTTTATTCCCGGGACACAAAAAGTAACTTCGTACTCTGCAGTGAGAACGAAATTTTGCCTCGTACTAATGTTTTTAATTACAACTTTCCCTACAAAGTTACGAACAATACGTAGCTTTTGCAATCAATTTACCTGAGATCTTTACGAACTTAGCCTACATATTATGTGTGAACCAATTACACGATTAAGTTCAAAGTTACTTTGAACATATTTTTTATTTATTTGCCTTTCCAACTAGGTAACTAAAGAGCTACAGTTTTGTACATTCATTAATTTACACTGCTGGTCATAAATAAAATAAGAGGCTATCACATCATATTACAATCATAAGGAAAAACAAAAAAGAACTATCCTTAAGCAAACTAACAAACCCATTTTGTTAAGAAATTACACTGCAAATAAATAAATGAGTTTTACCAAGCCAAGTCCAATCAATAAAACTTGAAAACTACAACCAAGACTTTTCTTCCCAGGAGTGCGTAAACTCAGCGCAATCCTCGCTACTGGCGCTCGCTCCGGGACATGGCGTATCGAAGCCCGTTGCGGAGGAGGTTCAGCTCGAGTGGACATCACTGTTGGTACAGGAGTCGGGAATACCGCTGCTGCTGCCCCAGCTGCTGAACAACATTATGTGGAACTACGATTTGCTGACAGCATGCGGCGAAGATACAAACCTGGACTGCCTTTTGTTGGAAGGGTGAGTGTCAATAATCTTACTTGTTTATTCTACCTATATTATTAGAAATTACTTATTTTTGTTGTGAAAACTAGCGGGAGACAAGGAGGTTAAAGGTTAAGAACCGATTTCAATCTGGTTCATCTAAAAATAGAGCTGATTAGAAATCCTTGTATCATAAAAAATAATCATAGAAGTTAGAATCAAACTCGACTATAATAAAATTATAAGAATAAAACTTCTGCTTTTAAATAATTCATATGAAAGAAAACCACAAAAAACATTTTTGGCAAACACGCAATAAAGCCCGTTAAACCTACACTGTACCTACTTAAGCCACTAATTGTATTAATCTATTACGCAATTCTATTTAAAAAACCTTAACTTACATCCATAGTTCTATACAATAAAAAAGTTAGTGTAATAATTTCATAGCAACGTTCTGTATAGACTAGAATCCAGCAAATAGCAGCTCGTTAGTTCATTCCGCTGGAACTTTTGATGGTAGCCTTTATCTAAGCTTTAGACAATACGACACGATCATATTAGCGTGGATCTTTTGAAATAAAAGTTTGCAAAATAATTCTAAATATAGTATGATACTACGGCTTATCTTAAAGAAAGTAGTTAATTTTTTAAGTCTTTTGATAATTTTGGAGACACATCATTAAAACAATTGTTTTAAATTTTAAAACTTCATGAGTTAACTAAAATAACTTGTTTAATCGAGTGAGTAAGCAAATACTATTTGTATTCTTATTAGGATTTAAGAAATGATTATTGGGCTTTTACCTCAAAATTAATGAAGGGTCATCTTCAAGCTTTAAATCAATATTCGCACCATTAATCAAATCCCGCTTCGAATATCCGAAATAAATGAAATGATTACATTATTAAATAACAAGGTTTAAATAAATCATATCCATATTCATCTTTCGTCGGTGTCGGCGGGAGAACAATATAATAAATTACAGAGTCAGCCTAACGAACAGCTTTTATATCGACGTGGGACGCTTTTCTTTCTGTTCCAGTACATTGTGGCTACGAAATAGGCGGACTATTGAACTTTGTTTTGCATTACACATAGTAAAATATAAACTACCTTAGTAAAACACAAAATTCTGCAACACTAAATTCAATTCCTATAAATTTCTCAAAGCACCCTTTTTGTAGCGTTAAGAACGCTGGATAGTGTTTAGTTGCTTTTTTCTATTGATTAACTCTATACTTATGTCCATGATGGATTGCAGTTATTTTTCGACTTTTTATGCAATTGCAAAGAGAGATTACACAGATAATTATCGCATAATTCTATTTGACTGTAACTTGTTTACTCCACTTGAATGCCTAATACTAAACCTATTAACGATATTATTTTCTACATTTTTCACTGCAAGCTCTTTAAAAAAAACACGCTTAAACTGGTACTCTTATAGCCCCAACCTTTAAAGCCTGTAGTCTGAATTAGTGATGTGCCGTCATCCTTCTAAAAATAGTTCCGTGATTGATTGAGGTTTTCTCCCCAGGTTTAATAATATACTAAGCTGAAAGAAGTTATAGTCGACAAGCCATTTCAATAAAGTTACTTTATTAGAAATCGCAGGGTGGAAAAGTTTATGAGCAGTTACTGAGGTCTATAAAGCGGAGGAGAACCTTATGCGGCTTTATGCGGAAGCAAAAAAAAGTTTATTTTAACTTTGTGTAATCCTACCTAGATTTGATTATGAACTGGCAAAATGAGAAGGGAGTGAAAAATAAACTAAACAAAGTTTAACTAACAATATTATTTGACTTTTAAATATGATTTGATAAGGTCTATAAATGTTTTCACGCATAGAGTTTTAACAGTGATTTGTTTCATTCTTTGTACGAAATTGGTTATGATAAAGCATTCAAAATTGGAGTAACTGAGAAATAATGCAATTATAATACAATTTTCCGATTCAAAATATCGACTAAGCAAATTAATCACAAACGAATTCACAATTACAGAGGTCCTTTACGTAACAAATATTAATCACGTTTAATTATCTCCGTATTTCATATCTGTACCCCTGTCGGCACAGGTTTTGGAGTTAAGCCAGGTTGGCTTGGTAAACTTAACGGCTTAATTAAAGACTTAAGTTGACGTCACAATATTGTTCTCATTGCGCCGCGAGGTGTACGTTGAATTGGTGTTAAAATATTCATTTGGACTATGTTTGGGATAAAGGCTTTGCTAAACGTTCGTGTGGTTTTGGATACGGATAGACCACGGCTTCGTTTGATGCAGGTTTCGTGAGCGACTGGCTTATTTTGTGTTAAAAGCAAAACGGAAGAGCGTCCTATTTAATGCAGATGTTTTAATGGTTTGACGTCCCTGTTTGGCGGTGTACCTCTTTAGAAGTTTCACAGTCTATTCTATCTAATGTTTAGTATTTTTGGAAGCTATATTGTTAAATATTTTTGACAGTTACGGTCCCACTTATAAATGTATTAGTAGTAGTATAAGTGTTAGTTCTAATTTCACGTATAGTCTTTGTCACCTTCAATCAATTTTGAAACGGTGTGCAAGTACAAAAGACAAGACTCCGTATAGCTAATCAGAGCTAAGACATTTATTGTGATACAGCTTAATATATACCTGTTACTCTGATATCTCTTTCACAATTTCTATAATTATTCATTCTTTCTACCAGGTCGAAGCAATGAGCACTGAAAAACGCGTTCGTGTTCGCGTCAAGCTGTATGACGACAAAACTGACATCTACAGTCAGGACATCGACATGTCTACTGGAGAGGGCGGCTTCATCGTCCCAACTGTCATGGCTGATGCTCCTTACGTCAATTTACAAGTAAGTTACTAGTAAAAACTCCTATTAAATTTGATGTAAATTGACCTTTGAGTGCAGTGCAATGAAGAAGTGTTTTTTTAAATAACAATATAATTAGGTACTACTGTAGCGCAATTTTCTACAGTCTGTAACCGCAAAGATAGTTCCTATGGCGCCCGCTAGAAGCGCTGATCAAACTTTTTATACATTTGTTTATAGCTAGTCAGTTTTCGGCTGTCGATATTAGTAGAAAATCGTACTCCTAAAGTCACTATGAAGAATTTAGGTACTCGTACATTGTATACTGTGATGAGAGACAAACAGTTATAGGATGAAATTAGATACAATAATATCATGTTCTGAAGTTACAACATAAAATATTATTAATATTTCGACTCTATTATTAGGTTGAAGATATCAGGATAATAAAAACTTAGGTAAGTCGGTTTGATCCGCTTGTCGGATTAACTACAAAGAAAACTTGTTCCTTCCCGTTATTATGATTGTATAATACTTATTCGTAGGCGTTCTGACCTTTAGCAGTAGTAAACATGATAACAATGAATGAAGTTCACAAAGAAAGTAGGAATCTTATTGTTTGTTCAGCTTTTGTCGAATAAAGTAAGCTTAAACAATGCATACCTGAAAATCGTTGTCTTAAAACATGATGTATTTTGTCACAGCAATATAATTAGAACATTAATTGCAACAACACAACGCCTACAAGTTGATTTTACTCGTTTACACAATAGCATGTATTCGGTATAATATAGCTTTATGTAAGTAATGTTGTCTAGCTTATTATTTTTACTATATATGGCTGTATAACATTCAATAATAATCAATGCTTATATCTTCACCACAGTTTGGCTTTAACAAACTAAACTATTATCAAGTTTTATACTAGTTTATCATGATATAAGTGCAAAATACTGAATATGTATGTCATTATTATCTATTAAATAACCACTTCAAACCACATTTACTCGATATAAACCAAAACCAGCACGATTCTAACCGATATTTATTATTCGTACCTATCAATTACGTATCCTAATTCATTTTAATCTACTCATTAGTGCAGCCTAATTCCCATTAATTTAAACATTTTCAACATAGATCGAATCCTCGTCGTAAATATTGAATTGCTTTTAAATATTCCATTTGAGCCTAAATCGGGAGAATTTAAATCGACACACGACAAATAAAATAAAACCGGTGTTTATTACTGTTGAACACTGGTTTTCTCGTATGCAGCGTAGTGAAAAAATACTACGGGAATGCTGCAGATTTTAGAGCTATAAATAGTGATATCTTTTTTAATTTAATTATAAAAATCTTTACATTATTGCTATAAAGATTACTCGTTTAATTCATTTTCATGATAGTGATTTGGTATTTAAAACTTAAGATGGTTTATTTTGCTTATCTACTTACTTGTTTGTTGTATTATTTTTAGTTGGAATATTTGAACTGATTTGATTGTTAAGAGACATTAAGAGTGTTATACTCCTTGACTGTATTATGGCAATATTAATTGTCCACAAAGTGTTCACTGTACGTGCCACAACGTCCGCACAGATCAGACCACGTCTAAATTGGCCGTTCGCGCCTCAAACTCTAATTTAGTTTAATCGCCTCATTAATTGGGCCTGTAGAAACTTGTGGAACTTCGATACCCCAGGGATCGAGACGCGAGGAATACAAATGGCTAGATTTTGTACGCGGACTGTTTTCGCGCTAATCCTTGAAATCGCGAGACTGATAGCGGTCGGTTGCATTAGCATTGCAGATACTTTGATACCCTAGAAAGAAGTGATATACCTACCTCCCGTTGAAAATATTTTCTATCCTTAAAACGATACAAAAATATTCGCAATTACAGTCATATTATGCTCAAATAATTATACTTACTAAAAAACAAAGGTAAAATAAACTAAGGTAAACTAAATTGAGTTTCCTTTTTTACGATTCTAAAAATGTTTTCGTCGCATAATATTCTCAAATATTCACTAACAAACTATACCAAAAACAATAGCTCTTCGCTCGACATCGCCCCATATTCAGGTTAAAAATCTGTCGAAAAGTATCAAGTGAAAAACCTCAAAATCTATTTCAGTTTCGTCACACAAGAAACCCAATTACTAGCGGGTCTGGAAGTGGTTATGACGCCGTCCTCATGCAAATATATCAGCTCTAGAGGATTGGCAATCCAGCTAAAGTGCTTTTAGGCCCCAGATAACTATCTTATGAATTATTATGTGAGCAAACTTGATGTGATCGTTGGACACACGGCTACGTTGCTCGACGAATATTGGGAATTGAATATAAATCAGTTTCAGAAACCACCGCTGCAACCGTAATGAATTTATCCCACTAGAAAGCTTAGTAAATAAAAATATCTTAAATCCAAGTAGTTATATAGTGGCGCAGTGGTTTAGATCGCCACGCCGCTACCATTGCATCGGGTCGTGGGTTCTATTCCCACACGGGACAATTATTTAAATGCAATCCACCAATAATTGTTTCGGGTCTGGTTGTACTTTGTGTCCGTTGTTTGTATGTTTGTAAAACTCACCTCGACACAAGAGCAATTCTTAGTACGGGAGTCGGCTTTTTATAAAAAAATATATATATTTAGCTATAACTCACCCATGCAGATAATTTGTTGTAACTGTAAACTTCATTGTTCAGTAGCGCAATTCTATACAGCCGGTAGTATCAAATGTGTCCGCTAGAGGCGCGGATCCGACATTCATAAAAAAATTCTCGATTGCTAGCCGTTTCTCGATAGTCAATAACTGTAAAGAATCGGGCTACTGCTGGAAGTCTTTTTATCAGAAACATTAACACAACACAACAATCGGCTCTAAATTAACTCCACGTTTTCAATATCCAAAAACATTTATTTTCATAACCGAACAGAAAGCATCATTACACTGCATTACTGTATTGGAAAATGAATTTCAGTTTTTATGTAAACGCATTGTACCGCGACTGATACATGTTAATCGCAACCCTTGAATATTCATACAAAGCGGGCACATTCATTTGAATTAACGAGCGTTTTTGATACTACGTTGTCTTGTGTGACAACACGGTGTGCGGTTAATATTTCACTTTATTTGACATTTTAACGATAACGTATAACCAATACATTATTTATCAGGTTTGTGCTTAAATAAATAATGTTTTGTTTTGGTTACCAAAGACTTTTGTTTACATAAAACCAGAAGCGAGACTCGACTATAACGATATAAAAGTATTTGACTAGGAAGGTGTACTAGGATTTTGATAAAGTTATTATTACCCCATGTTCTTATCTAAAAAGATTATTATTACCTTTTTAAAATATAATACTTTGTAAAAGCATTATTTTTTACTGAAAAGATGTTTTGGAGAGGTCTCATCAAAGTTGAGAAACTTATAATGCTGTAAAGTCTATTCTTAAAATGTTGATTTTATATGAAATAAAAACCCTTTGACATAACGCAACCGTATACTAAACGCAGTGCAACCTCCTCTCTGAATAAGAATGATTACTCTAATTTGCTGGTTCCCTGTCTTGGTCGTATGTCATACGGCTTAACAACTAATGGCCCCATACTCATCTCAAATTAGTTGGGTTAATGCTGGCCGAGCATGTGGCAGGTTTGACTCAGAATCCAATTATAACAGTTTGCTAACAATGTGTTATGCGGAATGACCAGCAACTAACAGAAAATGTAGAGAATATGAACTATGTTTCGAGTATTTAAACTTTGTCACAATAATCTAGATTTTTTCATTTCTTAAGTGTACTACTTTAGTTTTGTAACAATAATAAAACACCTCTAAACGAGAAGATAATTAAATCTAAAACCAACGAACTACAGTAAAAAAACATTCTTTATTCTGAACAGAAATGTTAAGTCTGCCAGAAGTTATGAAGATTACTCAAAAGTAACTACGCCATTAAATCTTATGTTTCCGTTATTCCCAAATTATTTTAAATAAAATGTAAGACACCTTGTACAACGACATCTAGTGTTAATAACAGAAATTCACGGCTTATTCGAACACCGTGACGCGTTGAGAATAAAATTACTTATTCAACGTCATTACCCCTATTTCGTCCCACTGCTTCTTTTATATTATCTTCACAATGATTCTCATTATTCATATCTCAATTCTTTTTGTAGCTATTTCTTGAGGGATCCCCTTTGTTCCGTTTTATCGGCAGACATTTTTTCAGTGAGATTTTCCGGCCTAAGCTTAATTCGTCCAGATAAATTATGCCGAGATAGAGACAAATAATCCAGCACTCCATTAAATCTGGAAAAAGCGAACGCTTTCAAGAAATTAGCCAACTAATCTCGGAACTGGCTTAAAAGGGCTTATATCTTGGAAAAATGTGCGTGACCTTTTTTTAATTTCACTTTTGTAATGTACGTTCCTTGTAATCTGACGCTCACTTGGCATCTGATGATCCCCAAAAAGAAATATTTGTTATTTCATTTAAGAAACGTATTATCAAAGGGATTTCAATTTACGGTATTTATTTTGTTCGTAGAATATAATTTTCGTAGAATTGAATATAATTTTCGAACAATTTACTGCGAGCTTCATATTTTATTTGATTAGGATAATGATGTCAGATTATCTCAGCGGAATTGGGAATTTGGAATGATAGATGCAAATATGAATGATTTTTTTTTTGCCGAGGAGCATGTTTATGCATGCAAATCAATAATTATGAAATATAACTCAATTGCGATATAATAAGCATATGACCAGATTTCGCAATAACAATTATATAAGTACACGGCTTTTTATGGCTGGACGGATTTTGAAGTTAATTTTTACTTTTCAAGTTTCTCTGTATACGATTAAAGACAATAAGAAGTTTCACTTGTTATAAGTTAAAAGAACGCCCTTATTATTTATTAAAAAAATAAAGTATGTCCCAGCCCCTACATATGCTCGCATAGTTGGATAATTGTAACAGCTTATTTGACCAACATTTTGCCAACGCCGTGTACACATAAAACAAATTAGCATTTTAAACGCTTCTCACCACAAACATTGTCAGTGCATTACTGTAACACTGGCCAGTTACCTACACCAGGAAACTGAAGTTTAAAGTGATATTAGCTAATTTTAGTTAGATGTTATTATAGTGCTACTATTGATCTTAGAGGAGAAGATAAAGTCTTATAGGAATAGAAATCACTCTAAACCATTTAAACTGTTTGTTTACTCAAAAATCGAACAGGCATAACAAGCAAAAATTACAATGTTTTTTTTTTATTGTAAATGTTTTATTTTTCTTTCTTGTTAGTTAGTTATAGTTGGTAAGTATAAGCTGTAACTTTAAAAAATGTTACAGCATTCCAAGTATTTTGAAGTTATACTTACAGTAGTTTCCCAGTAACTTGTCCAACAGTTTAATTGTATTATCCTGAAAAGCTATAACCCCAATGAGTGTTAGCTGGCAAAATTGAGTTCAGAACCGATTCATTTGGCGGATTTGCAGTCTGCGGCTTACCTCAAGATCATTAATTGAAGTTGAAGACTCAGAGCTGGCGAGTGAACCTGTTTGCGGTTTCAAATCATAGGATTGTTTAAATTGAAACTTCAGTTCTCTTTCATTGATGCGATTGCATATTAAAGGTTAATAGTAAATTTGATGGATATCAAATAACTAATGCTTGCTTACAATTAAATAGAATATAAAAAAATAGATAAAAATAATAGGTACATTACCTATTTCTCATAATTTATTCATGCATACATAATATCACGCCCTGTTCCTCCCACAAGGGTAGGCTGATCCTTACAAACTGCCCTTACCTCACTTACATCCGTACGTCTTATCATACAAGTCCACTGGTTACGAGTACTACTTATTTTTTATTAATTCAAAAATGCATATCATTTAACTTTAAAATCATGCATGTTTGTATGCTCTTTAAAAACCGTACAGTTAGCGGCTAAATTAGAAAATAGTAGTTAAAGAATTGAAAACTTATGTAACAGAATATAGTTCGACTCAAAACTAGATTACTGTTTTACTCTAGCCGTCGCAGATTAAATGTAATTACAGACTATCTTACTTCGGTAATTAGAGCAAATGGAATCTCAAGCGAAGTGAACTGCATTTGGCGATAATAAAGTTTTAGCATACTTCGTGTTCCCGTGATATCTTTGTAACGGCGACGCGGAATGTTGTAGGTGAAATTTTAATAACTTAATTAACTTTGACGTGGAATATTTAAGAATTTTGTCACACGGAATTGCTTGGCACAAGTGTTTTGGAATCAATTCTGCTTTTTAGATACAAATTACATACATTTTTATACCTTATAATTTTATGTCGAATGTACCTCTAAATATTTTGCAGTTAATTTCATTTTTTCCGCCATAAAACTCACAAAAATGTAAAAGCGTTTATAAAATTAGCTCTGAAAATTTCAGAATAAAGATAATCAGATTAACGAAACATCGCATTAATATTCCAAGTCTAAGCTGTACCTAACCGACTAAATCGAGAGCTAGCGGTGTAATCCTGGCTGTTGGCAAACTCAGCGAAACCCACCTATAGGAAGATTAATTGAATTAGCTTCACTCAAAACTAGCAGTGGTACTCGGATGCACTGATGCAGTGCAGATGTCTGTAATGAACTCTCAACTCTAGTTTATATAAATAAATGCTTTGAAGCTCAAATTAATTTACGTACTAATAAACAGAGTATTGAATATTTGAGGTTGCAAATAATTTTCAGTATATTGGAGCATTACAAAGGGCTTTGCAATTATCGACGATGGCCAGGAATATAATAATTTGTGTCTATTTTACATAGGTGAAATAATACATTTTCATAACAATGACCATTTCATATTATAAATTATAATGTAATTATTACAATGACTGTATAACTTATATAATTCAATACTACGAACTACAAACATATTAAAGCACAAACAATTTCAATATTCCCTTAAAAAATCGGAGTATAATTTCTCGGTCACAATTATAAGTACTCTTCAACCCTATTCACAGTTCACAACGTTTGGGACAGCTTCAAAACTTTGACCCCTATACTTTTAGCCTTAAGAACTAATATTGAAAGTAGCATAAAAGTCAGTCAAGAAGGCCGTGGCAGCGAATCCAATCAATGAGGAGATTAATGAAATTAGTCTGGCACCGAAGCTGACTCTGCTAAAGTTGCTTGCGGTAATCTTGCCAACTAACTAATGCTGGTCGTACAAAGGAATTAGGGATGTCTGTCTTACAAAACACGAGTAGGGAAATTAGACGCAGTCCGTTTTCATGGACTTTTGTGCCAATTTATTCGTTCTTGTATTTCTTGTCTGAATATAGTTGTTGCTTTAAAATAAAACGTACTTTATCAGAATTTTCGAATCATCTAAGAATTTAATACAACATTGTGAATATATGCATGGTAGCCATTCGTCATATTGTTTAGGTTAAATGTGCTCAAAATGGAAACATATAATTTTAGATTTGGTTTCTCAAAATATATTACATAATCTAGCATTATTTATAACTTACCTGTACAAATAATGAAAATCTAACAACGTTAATCGCTACGTAAATTGTAATTCAACGAATTCTGCACGTGATCACATAAATAAGGCCATTTGTATTCCACTTAGAGACATCCAACACAAGTTTACTAGTTTAAATTAGAAAATGAACGCATGACTACTGTTTAAAGTTGAAATGGGCTCTAAGATTGTTGGCCAACAATTTCCAAACACATTAGTGGCAATCGATGTTACCACTTAGTAAAACTACTGAGGAACTTATGTACCGTTTACATAAGTTTGGGTACGAAACCCCCGAAGTTTCACCGAGCTGTTTCTAATGACTTCAATCGCTGATGGCGCTTAAATTCGAGTTCCATTATATTTTTATCTACTTAGGAATTCTAGGACAAAGTACGCTGTAAGTTAGGAGGAGCAAAGTTGTTTTATGTATGATTCTGATGCTTGTAGATGCGACCTCCTGGTTTGCAAGTTAACTCAATATATTGAGTCAAAATATTGCTAATGTTTACATTTTCAAGGATTACTATAGGAGCTTTGCGTATTTACATCCCAGATATAGAGTAACATACACGGTTGTCTAACATAATATTGTTATTAAACACCAATCGATACAATTGTAATACATTTCAACCTCGGATATCACGAAACCCTAGAGAAGTATTCTATCAAAGTAACTTTACCCTTATATTATAATACGCCGACGCTAACTTACTATATTGACTCCAACTTATTCAGGGAATTCGACATCGCTACGCAGATGACATAATAATATAATCCGACAAAAGAAAGCCTTGAATACCAGGAAGGAACTCAGAATAGCTACGTAACGCCAAATTCAATATAGTAACAAAAGAAGATGAATATTGAGTGGAATATAAAAAAGAAACTTTGACAGGGCATCACTATCAATCACGCTATACCGCGAAAGGAGCCACTTAGTACAGTACTTTTTTGTCTCTGCCTTATTCCTGTGATCAATCTTGGAATATAGATTGATCGTTTTTCACTTTGAAAAAAGCTTTGCTTTTTCCATGTAACCATATTTTTATCTGGAATTTTTGGCCTGATAAGTTTTTCTAACGTACGTTCTGATACTAAAATATTGGAAGGTTATGAATGGATTAATATAAAAAATATTGACGTCGACCGTGAAAAAGGTTTTAAAAATATATATCTGGTAGATTTTCTCTCGCAAAAATTGTTACTCGAAAGATTCAGAAAATCTAATGCCTTTTTTAGAAACCTTTATTAAAGAAAAATATATAAATGCTTAAGAGGACTCTCCTTTTATTACATTAGCACGATTTAACTCAATAGCTGGGAACTTCCTGACTGTCGACACAAAATCGAATTTGAATGCGACTTAACTCGGTATAGAAAGTTCAATTGATAGCAGCTTCTGTTTTTATACGGCTCGGTTCTTTGCCAACTACGAACCAGTACCGGCGTATGTATCTACGTTGAGTTGAAAACTTTTATACGAGATAATAAAATGAATTTATTGTCGTTTTATGAGTTAAATCTGCGTTTTATACTGTCAACGCTGATGGTCGTTACTAGGAGATACGGGATTTCGAAGTTAAATACCGTGTTTATGGACTTTGAAATTATAATCTAGGAAGTTATTAATACAAGGCAAAAGTTTGTTTTTTATGGATTGTTTTCATCATGACTGTTATAAGAGACTGTTATAAAAAATAGTAGACCAAGCGTATACGGCTACATCATACAGAGCGATAACCGTTTTTTTTAATTATCAATACAATCTAGAATCTGTTCAGCCTTAAATTGTACCTTAATTCTTTCAATGACCGTAATTTACAAAAATATATTTAAAATTAATTTTTTTTACAATAATGAGCGTTTGAACGTATAAATGCTCATTACTCCCCGAACCACTAAAATCTCAATCAGTACGGCTTGTTTCGCAACAAAAACCGCGTAATTCTGCGCTAATGAATATTTCATGCGATAATTAATTGCTTTCACGTGTCTGAGTGAGTCAGGTGCCGTCTTCGCACAATAAGGAAGGAAACTTCATTCGTAACTTGACGTCGCGATGTTTAATGTGTGACTCGCCTCACCTTGCGGTCTGAGTTATAGCTTTGTTAAAAGAAGATCTATATGGGCGAATCACGAGGTATTTAACTGAACTTTCTGCCCAGTGGTATAGATATAATATAAATTATAAAACTCTGAGATTAATTCTTAACTACATTTTATAAACACCTGAATAACATTTGCTTTGTGCTTGTTACAATAACACTGATCAACTAACTAGCTAACAAACAATATATTATGATATATTTTTAACTTACGTATAATGAAATAGATAAAATAGGCACAATACGCCAAAGGGTCTATGTAAATGTAAAGAATAGTTTAAAAGCAATTCTGACTAATCTAAACCATGATGATGAATCAAAAATTTTATTTATAAATTAAGTTAGGTTAGGTTATGCCATATTTAATTAGAAAAATCTTAGTAAATATTTTAGCTCAAAGAAGCAATCTCCATAAACAGAAACTTATACACAATTCATAGAGTATGTAAACAAAATCAAAACAAACTTATACGAACCAAACTAAAAAGCCTATCGAAGACCTTTACTCAAAGATTTACTCGCTATCGAATAGTTCTATCGCAAAATAAACATCATCAACTTATATATTTACGTCACGACCGTAGTAAACAAGTACATAAATAGTCTTAATCTATACTAATATTATAAAGCTGAAGAGTTTGTTTCTTTGATTGTTTGTTTGCTTGTTTGAACGCGTTAATCTCAGGAACTGCGGCTCCGATTTGAAAAATTCTTTCAGTGTTAGACAGTCCATTTATCGAGGAAGGTAATAGGCTATATCATCACGCTACTACTAATAGGAGCAGAGTACCAGTCAAAAATGTTACAAAAACGGGGAAAATTTTGACCCATTCTCTCTTATGTGACGCAAGCGAAGTTGCGCGGGTCAGCTAGTACATAATATACTTGGGTTGAAACACATAAATAAAAGTAATAAGAAGAAATAGTGTTATTTTCGGAGCTCTCAAATTTATTCTTAAGTCCTTAGCCACTTAGTACTGTGGAAACCTACGACAGTTTGTGTATTTTTGTGTCTCGAGTTCTAAATTAAGTTTTCCTTAATTAAAATAGTTTATTGACTAAGTAGGTTAACTTGCTACTACTAGTCTCTATAAATAACTTTATTGCGAACGTTTTGAATGAAAACTATACAGTCTTTAAAATTATTTACTTTGAAGCAAATTTACATGAATTGTTACAGTTTGTTCAGGTAACAGCGGATATGTTGATTGTCAACAATAATAATAAATGCTGTCTACACAGATACCTAATTTATGTTTTCAATTTAATTATTTATGAATCCAAATAATATTGTTTTCAAGAAAAAGGCCGTACGTAACATAGCTTCTATAATAAATAGCCTTAAGGCAGCATCTTCGAGATATTGCGAATTTAAGCACAGGGAAGCTAATAGGGAATCATAAACAAAGAAGCCACGAATAAATCAAATGTTTCATTTTAAACAAGTTCTCGTTGCTACCGGTATATCTTCTTATTTTCCTTTTATTTTCCCCAAAGGCCTTCCTCAAAGTCCGCACAGGTCCGCCAATTAGTGAGCCATTTATTACAAATTAGCTTTTATGTTCGTGCCTTCATTAGCATAGGTTACTCGGCTTCATATCTCATTTTCCAGCCATTGTTCATAAAACCTTATTTTTATAAGGGTCTTACTTGCTCTAGAGTAGATTTATGTTTCTTTCCAGAATAAATCATAGCTCTTCTTGTTATTTCTTAATGTAATACATTCATTTTGTTTGTTAAATATAAAATTTGATGACGTTCGCCCAAATTAACCTACTATAAAATACCTGTCAATATCTAATAACTTTCCCTAAGAATTCCTCTAGATTCTCTTGTGATTGCATAACTAAACGATTTATGTTTCGTAAACGATGAGCGAAAAGAATAATTTTGGAACCTGTAAAAACTCATGAAAATCTCCCTCCCTATCTCAGAGGGATTCTGCGTAAATACTTTTAAGGGAATTTAAATTTGGATCAATCTCATTAAACCTGACGACAGTTTACAAACTCTTGTAAAACTTTGCTTGTGTATTCTGTTTAAAGTTTATACTTTAGCTTTGAACGCTCTGGAAAAAAGGATTGACTTATTAGTCTGTAAGACTATAAAAGAGGATAAACCTCTATGAATAAACAAAATAGTAATTTAAAAATAAACAAAATAGTAATTTAAAATTAAGCAACTAAGTTGACTATAAATTATTACTTACCTAGTATAGTAAAATAGAATTTTAATGTTAGCTAATTCTACCGAAATTTTGAAATTACAATATTGGTTTATTCAAATATACTACGAAGTTTCTGATTAACATACCTAATTAATTTTCCACTTGTAATATCATCAAAGTGTTCAGCCACGCTTATAACATCTAAAAATATGATGCCCCGGCAACGAATAAAATTAGCCCTTATTTGATCAAGTGAAAAAGCACTCGACCCTAAACGCTGCGCAATTTGGAAAAGGATAAATAAAACAAACCTATATTTATTTTTACGGTCATCATCAATTTACCTTTTCGTGGAGTATTTGAAATAGCATTAGCCTGTCGTGGTTTCGAACGCATTTTTTGGTTTGTAAATTCACACATTGTATTTCATACAGTCATTCTTGGAAGGCAATTTTATGTTGGTATATTTTAGTAAGTAATAAAACACGATAAACTTTTGAACTGTGACACAATAGTATTTTATAATATTCTCTAAGTTCATAATAATATATTTAGTTACGTCGCATAAGCAACGTACGCATCAAAAATTTTCTCAAAAAGCTGAACAGTGAACACAATATTCATCGGAGCGGCAAACTAATCTGGGATCTCCAGAATTGTGAATGTTATTATTTAAAAAAGTTGCTTTTACAGAGTAAGCATGTTAAAGGGACACGATAAAGGAACAATAGAAAACAAATGAGCTGTAAGTTATTCACTGCTCGCTGCGTAATGGGCCGGGGTGGGTCCGATCACCGAAAGGAAGGGATATACGCTATAATCTATATTTATATTTTTTCCCTAAAGAAAATATGCAAAGTATAAATTATCTGAGCTGAATTGAAATGTGAAAAGAATGACTTCGTGCATTCAAGCGTGGCGAAGAAGTGGATTGGAAATTATTTGATGGAGAAATTAAAAGTTATTTAAGTTTAAGAGTGTTTTCATCAGAATTTCCGAAACATCTTGTTCGTAAGGGTCTTTAACATATCTATACTAATATTATAAAGCTGAAGAGTTTGTTTGTTTGATTGTTTGTTTGTTTGTTTGTTTGAACGCGCTAATCTCAGGAACTACTGGTCCGATTTGAAAACATCTTTCAGTGTTAGATAGCCCATTTATCGAGGAAGGCTATAGGCTATATAACATCACGCTACGGTTATTAAGAGCGGAGTAGCAACGAAAAATGTTACAGAAACGGGGAAAATTTTGACCCACTCTCTTAGGTGACGCAAGCGAAGTTGCGCGGTTCAGCTATTTGTTGAATATTTCTGAAAATAATTAGAGAATCCATTTAGTTTTTTGATTTCAACATGCAGTGAGAGATACAAAAAAAATACGGCTCATTTTCACTACCTGCTTCCAAATTCTAGTCATATCTATAAAATCCTAAAGTAGTTTTTACAAAAAGGCTTTTATCAACTACTTCCAAACTATTCGTATTAACAAAAGCTGCATAAGAAATAAGTGAAAGAGGCATCTGAACTAAGACTTCATATCTCAGTTAAACCAGTCGCAGCGAGTACTCTGTTTTGTCTCAGCGATTATTCTGCAACTTAAATTGAAGTTTGAATTAACTTCGCAAGGAAGCAAAGCAATGAAGCCGTAGACAAGACGCTTATTAATATTCCAAGATGATGTAAAAATAGGACAACGGTAAATACTTAGTACAAATGCAATCTAGGTACAATAAAAATTTGGTGGGGTAAAATACATATACTTAGAATCATTTAATTTTATTCTATAATTTTGCCGTGACAATTATTTGTGTACGGGGTTTATGTTTAACAAGCCACGGTTAATGAAATGATAATAAACAAATAGTATTTTTGTACCGTGAATATAATAAGACATTTATATTTTCCGTTTATTACCGCCAATAAAAAATATATAAATTGTAAATTGTTCTTATAAAGTGCAACAAGGTTATAAAAATCGATTAGTAAATAAAGGAATTTAAGTTAAAGTTTTTTTTATCGGACGTCACCGCCGGCGTTGTTACAAAGGCTAGTCGTACTTGTAAATGGTTCGTGAATATGGACGTCCCTAAGGAGAATATGATGGGCATATGAGTAATCGAAAAAGTTGAAAAAGTACACACTGCGCTCTAACCCTCGGGCATACCTTTTGTGTGAATACACAGGTTGCTTTTAACATTAGAAGTTTTGTAAACTGAATTCACTTTTTGTTATTAACAATGAAATTAGAAACCAGCTATTACAATAATCAAGTACGTAAAGGAGCGCCTTTATGTAATAAATTGAGCAAAATTTTATCTGAATACTTAAATGAATGCTTTAAAATTGCTAATGACGAAATCGTGTGAAAAATGCAAGGCAAAATAAAATGTATTAAAGCATTTTAATTTCAATCTGTATCATTCACGTGAACGCTAGGAAATACTAGTAAAACTACTTTCAGCGTTCACATTCTGTATTTTCTCCTGGGAAAAACAATTTGGCACGGTACTGTCGAGTTCAAAAGCTCCTTACACACGTATTACTACAGACTAAAACATTAACAAGAGGGAACTATTTTCTATTTTCATTTTAATCCTGCTTAAGATCCAAAACGAGGGAACTATTTCAGTATTTCAGGTAAGAGTTATATAATAGAGTAATTACTGGCAAACGTTTTGTTTTTATTATTAACATTAAAGACTCAATGGTCACGTTTCAGTTGTCAGTAGAAGCACGATCACGAACTTTTCATAAAATTATATCGAGGTTCTTTTATGCAAATGGATAAACATTACTTAGTATTAGCAAAATAATTTACCACTTAGATTGTGTTTAATCTGTTTTATTTCAGTTGTTATATTATTATAATGACAGATTCCTTCGTAACAACTCCCTAGGCAACTCATAAAATCTACCGTTTTTAAATACAGTGACTAACACGGTAAAATTATTATTTACTAGCTGACCCGCGCAACTTCGCTTGCGTCACTGAAGAGAATGGGTCAAAATTTTCCCCGTTTTCGTAACATTTTTCGTTGCTTCTCCGCACCTAATGACCGTAGCTTGATGTTATATAGCCTATAGCCTTCCTCGATAAATAGGCTATCTAACACTGAAAGATTTTTTCAAATCGGACCAGTAGTTCCTGAGATTAGCGCGTTCAAACAAACAAACAAACAAACTCTTCAGCTTTATAATATTAGTTTAGATTACCGCAGTAGGAAACTCATATTTCACTCACTACTTGTGAATTAAAGTCATGAATGCTTTCCAAAGAATAACTTTGTATGTTAGTATATACGAAAATACTTAACTTTCCACTTCTCTCGAGTCAAAAGTGCACGAGGGAACACCCCAGTCTCAAAGTAACTTAACGTTTATTCAAAGTGCAGTTTTCCCTCTATTTTTTCAATTAGTGCCAGGCTGACCATTGTGAGTCCCCAACCCTCCCGCGCCAAACAGATTTCTTTTGAAGTCGGTTTCCAGTAAATTTGGCACGGACCCCTTTTGACTAAGTGCTGCCGGTGTAAGTCAAAGAATGCGCTTTTAAAAGAGAATTTTATAACGTGCACATTTACTTTGTTAATGGCCAGAATACAAAAATATTTCACTTAAAATTTCCAGCTTTTTCTCTTTATTGTTTTCTGACTCATAAGTGAGAACAATTAGATTTTATTTCATATGCTTCTGAAATGTGTTTATTATCGTTAATTAGCGGTACTCACAAAGGCGAAAAACGTGCTAGCAATTTTGCAATAAGACAATTTTAGCTTTACTTTATTTATGACAAGATGTATTATTTTATATTATCAATTTACAACATAGCCGCACCGTTTATCATAAAAATATAAGCGTATTATCGCTACAGACTATTACTTGAACCAAAAGCATAAAGTCAGGAGACGCGAAGGCCCTTTTTCTATTCAATAATAATTATGACCAGTCTAGTGGAAATTATTACGGAAAATATTCTGTACCTACTTACTACCTACGTAGTTCGGTAAAGTTTTATAAGGTTATTGACTACCCACGTATATAGGAATATAGGCTTTTTCGTTAACCTGCCTAAATGCGTCAAACATTATATGAGTAAATATTTTTGTTCGGAAAGTAAAATAATTTCATATCAATGTGTCTTTTGCAAAATTGCAAGGACTAAATATTATAAGAATTTTAGACAATACTTATCTTAATCTGCATACACTAGAACAGTTACATCATAGCTAGTCCTATCAGCATCGATTTATGTCGTTACCTGGCTTAATCATGCCTTTTTTGTTTCTCTGACATTTCAGCCACTCAGTATTAGCATAAATAACATAGACACCTACTTTGAAATCCACAACACATACAAAACGAATATCTCAATTTCACAGAATAAGTGAAATTCAATATATATAAAAATAAAACGTAATAAAATTCTGTATCGGCGGGCACCACGCGACTCGAGGGGTTCAATATTTACGACATTGCTTCTAAAAAGGGTTCTCAATACCAATAAACGGACTACGCCTATATTTTTATAGATTTTAGTATTAAACGTTTCTTATTTCACACGTAATAGAGTTAAATGTGAAACGTAAGAATGAAATGTGAATATATGTATAGGGATTATTACCCAGCCGAATAATATAATTTATTGTGAAAGAAAATTCCTTTTCCGATAGCGTAACAAGATGAAAATAAGAAGTTTTAATCATTGGTTACTTATAAAAAAATCTAGGCTTATTTGGTATACCGTAGCACAATAATTATCAAAACAAACATCAAGTTACAGTTAAGTAACAGAGCAATGTATGCATATAAATCAAAGTCAACAATCCTAATGAAAAATTAATATCTTTTGGTATCAGTCTTCTCATAAATAAATCCTCCCTACTAAAATGCACAAACCGGAATAAAGGGCTTCGTACCAAAAAATATAAGTAACCATGATCTCAAATAAGACATTTATATTCAACTGTAAGAGAAACTACATACATGTTCTTGGCACAACGTTTTTGGATGAATCATATTTCGCAACACAGCGCGGATGCATTGCATATGAACCCATATTTTACATAAACATTACAGGGAAACGGGATATTTGAATGTCTATGATTTATGATTGCACAATATTATACAAATTTTCGCGAGCATTTCACAATATTGTGATATTCTGTTGCGAAAGTTTTGAAATTATTGTGCAATTGTGTATGCATTTTTATTATTTGTGCACTTTCTTTAATAAAAATGTTACTTTTTGAACTAAGATGAATGAGGGTTTCAAAATTGGACAGACTTTGTAAACGCATCAATCATAAATATTGTTTTTATTTTCTTTCCCGCATTAAAAGTCAAATTATGTTAAAAATAACTTGAAAACAAGAACAAATGCAATTACAATAATCGTTATTTAGAATATGTAGTCCTAAACAGACATTCATTTTCATAGTGAAGCCACATGAATGTTTGTAATCAAATAACAAGCATCAACTTGCCTCATTTTCTATTTACGACTCTATACAACACATAACTAAGTTAAAATTCCTCTAGCGTGCAACAAAGTGTTATCGACATCGATAGAAGTCTATATTTAACCGTGACTCACGTCGGACAGAGGGTATATAAAGCCTTTCAACGAGTGTTATGCGCCATAAACAACTCGACAGCTTTTGTTAATAGTTCTATACAGTTTTTTCCGCAAAATGAGAGTACATTGCCAAGGTCTCGGAAGAGAAATGGCCGATTTCGCCGCCATGTTAAACTTGAACCAGGGAAATCAGAATTGCGAGGAAAAAATGGAGCTGGTAAAAATGTTCGTTGAGTATTTGGAAGCTGATAATCGTGGACATAAACATAAAATGCATAAACATGGGCATCACGGAATGCATGGACGTTACGGGAAACATGGACATAGCAAGCACCATGGACGTTTCGGATCTTTTGGCCGTCACGGACATCACGGTCATCTTGGGCCACATCACCACGGTCATCATGGGCCCCATCACCACGGTCATCACGGACCACACCACCATGGACATCATGGCCATCACCATCATCGTCACGGATTCCATGGTCATAACGAAAAGTTCAGGGCCCAGTGGACTATCGATTTAACCCAAGACGACCGTGAGGAAAATACGTGTGTCCTTGAAACTAATCGCAATCCAACATCGAGTCATCAGGAAAATACAACCACATCTAATGAACAACAGCATTCTGCGGTTAATATGACTAACTGTAAATGTTCTGGTTTCGGTCGTCGCCCCTGCCGTCGATCAGGCCGATGGATGTTATGCCCTTACAAACGAACTAATACAACGGCTGATAACGCTTGTCAAACTGAAGAACCGATGACGGGAGATAAGGAGACAGAAGAAAACCAAGAACCGGAAAATATTACAAGTATGGTGGAAAATATTAACATTGAGAACTCAGAGTGAGGTAATTAGAGATTACGAAACAATTGCATGCACTTGATCAATTGACGTCAGGGTCGACCTTGATGTTCAATAATGAGTGCTGTAAGTGGTGTAGGTATGTTTTTATTTTGTTTTTTTTTCTTCTCTTTTGAGTATGATTAATGTTTTTAATTTTTAGATAGATAATGTTTTGTTTTAATTTTCGTAATGGATAAGTTTTTGTTTCGTAATTTAGTTAATGGACTTTTATCTTACAGTATTCATTTAATATTACGGGATTAGGGAAAATGTTTATATTTATAACTAAGACTTGATTTAATTTTGTATGTTAACGGACTTTTTTTTCACATGTTTAATCTGTAATCTTATTTTCTTAGTTTTAGCGCACTTTGCACAGTCATGATGAATAATAATATACCGTTCATTAAAATGGGAGGCGGAAAATAATTACGAAGAATGGTATTATTTAAAGATGCAAAGTATTTCCGAAGAATTGGAAACGAATAAAGCGACGAGCAGGTTCATGAGTAAAATATGTTGAAGGAAACGTGTAAAACATATTAACATTAAAGGATATTTCATACATTTTACGCCACAATAATCTGAATGCAAGCAAATAAATGAAAATATACAAAATGTAATGAAGTTTTATTTTAATAATAACTTCGATATAACCTTTTCCTTACCCCGAGATTTTATTTTGCAAAAATAATGTAAAAAATATATACTCAGGTGGATTACTTCAATTTCTTTTGAACTCAAACTACACTGCTTCCTTTTTAAAAAAAAAGTATGCTATTTTATTGAATAACTTATTTTGACACATAGATGCATTATGTATAGCGGTATTCTGTACACAGCCTCTTCATCTAATCTGAGGCCGTTGTACACAACGTTATAAACAACTGTACATAGAAGAAAATTATAAGTATCTGTGAGACATTATAAACAAAAATATAATCGACCCAATAACACTAAACAACTTCCTTTGTCTGGTGAAGTAGTTATCCGTGAGTCATATAAATGTCGCATTGTTGCATAATTACTCAAATATGTCACAATAAATGCTGTTCTACGCGTGGCTCAATTCCTTCTATAATTTCATTGAAATGCCTTTATTCATACACGTACTATGTTTTAAAAAATAAGCCTAATCTAAGAAAAATATTCGTGCATTCCACATTCATGAGATAAGAGTCTAATAATAATGTGATAGAAATGACAGATATGTTATCTATTGAAAACAATTTATTATAACAATGTGTGTGTATTACATGTAAACAAATAGAGCTAATGGTGATAGTCATTTTATTACTAGTACAACATTACCGTGTCTAACTGATAGTTTATCTCCACAAACATTATCCTACGACATATAACATACGTTTTAGAATATTGTTCATATATTACCGTCATATCAGACACATTAGAAATCTTATTATATCTATGTTCCGATGGTTTAAAATTTCAGATTTTTTAATAAAGTCTCAATTTATTTTATTAGCATCGACATTGTCTTCTACTATCGACTATGACAACCGGCTAGCTATCGAGAAATTTTGTATGAAAGTCTGATCAGCGCCTTTAGCGGGCGACGTAAGAACTTTTTGCAGTGCATTTTAAGGGTCAAAGTCGCGATTTTTCGTAGATAACGACTGCTGTAGAGAATCTAAGGACTACTAAAATATTGAGAATTAGACATATTCTATACCGTGACACTATAGCGTATAACATTGCTATATCATTTGTTACAGGCGGAGTTAGTAGCAGTCGAAGGCAAGGAGATTGAAACTCATTATGTATTGGCTCGTGAAAGAATCCGTCGTTGGAATTCAACATCCAAGTGCTATCTACTCGTTGAGAACTTGCCGACACCTCTGCAGGTACGACAAACTACTTATCTACTTTAATATAAAAAGGCTTCGAAAAAACGCACTGTCTAAAAATATTACCTTTATTGAATAGGTCTACGACTGATTGAATACGGCAAGAATTAAACTGTAATCATTAAAAGCCTAACTTCTATAGAGAAAACAGTATTTGAATCCCGGAACTGACCACAATTAATATAATTGGAACGATGCAAATTGGAGCCCTGTAACATTCTTTTAAAATTAAAACTCAGCAGTTCATTTAAAAAAGTGGTTACTCTTTATTTTAACATCTATTCCCGTAATTGCTGGCACAATGTCTTTACAACAAAGAGTGTATTTGCACAGGCTGGTGGCATAGCTAGTGCGAGCGTGTGGTCTTCGTGCGGTTGCCGCCAGCGCCTGCTCGCGGCGGTGACGAGCGGCGGGCGCGCGGTGCACTGGGCGGCTGTACCCGCGCCGCCGGCGAACGACTCCGACTTGTGTCGGTTTAATTATACGTAAGTTTTATAATTAAAACAATTGTGTTAACGTAACATGTTATTATAAACAAATATTAACTTTTCATGCATACACATACATAATATCAAACCTTTTTCTCATAGGGCATATAGGCAGGTACCAAAGAACTCCACTTGGTACGATATTTACAATTTTCCTTTGCCTCACTCACATCCATATTATCTTGTCATACAGGATTAAAAAACTTTTCAATTATAATCTTTTCAATGACCAGTAGAAAAAGACCGGTATCGAAAAAAGTATCATAAAAACACGTTCATTTTACTTATTTATGCTTCCTGTGTGAATAAAACGTAAACTGTTTATTGACATTTTCACGTTAATATTTACCGACCAGTTAATGGTATAATCAACAATTGTACAAAGTAAATAAATAGCGTAATTGTAACTACAACTCAGTTCTTTGATGCAAACTTCAGGAAATTATTTCATTGAAAACATAAACATTGTTTAGCACAGCGGTTGTTATATTTGCAAATAACCTGCAAACTAGTTAAAATGTTATGTATTCCACATAACAGTGCATTGCAAAATGTTGAAGTTTATTTTAACTACGTTATAACAAAGCCTCAACTTTGTTTACCGCGTAACCTAACTAGGTCATTGTTTACACGTAGGCACTTTTAATTGAAATCAAATGGTTTCACGTAACGAGTCGCATTTACATTTCAATTTCACCGTTTGGAATCCTTTACGTAGCTCCCATGAAAGCGAAATAACCAATAAACTTGGTTTTATTTCTATGTCATTAATGTACCGTCCCTTGATTCTAATTCTGAACCGCCATTGTTTTGGAAACCATTTAGTTTCCTTCGACAATTTTCCATAGAATTAGTTTTTTTAGTTTTAGATGAGTCATGTTTTTGTCTGCAAGTAGCACTTGGTAACACTATTATGTCCTTGTCCAAAAGCATTGACAAAAACGATTCCGTTTACATTTACAAAATGACGTAACATTACATTACAAAAATAGTGACTATGTTAGGAACTCACTTCTTGCTAGTAAATTAAAATGAAGTATCAAGCAAAGAGTGTATATTTTAAGATATTTACTTACTTTTAGCAACGAAAATATGATTCCCGCTGGTTACTCTTTGCGATAGTATATTAGTCGGTTAATTTTGGAGCAGGAAACTTCCTGCAGGCTGCACTTACCCTAATAGATGATTATCGGTTAGAAGGTAAACCAATATTTTGGCCAGCATCCACTAACCGGCTACGGGAAAACGGTAACTAGAGATCGGAATCTAAATTATGAACCGAAATGTGCAAGGCAAGGCTTAATTGGACTAGACACATATTTGCGTGCATTTTTAAAAAGTCCTGCACCAATTGTTTTTATTCAGATATCGTATGAAACACAAGTAACCTAGATAAACAAGAAATAAACTATACCAGAAAACAATCAGGGGAACTCGCGGTCATTAGACTAAGAACAGAGTTGGCAAAAATTACGACGGATTCGCAAAAAAGAATAGAAAATGGCAGGCCTTTTTTAAGTTGGTTTATAAATCACGGATAAGTCCAATGCAGCAATTACAACAGTTTATGAGGGCCAACCTCCTAACGTTCCATTTTCCTCAAAAAGTCCTAACCAATAAGCAATTATCATAATATTATTGCTGCAGCTGTAATTGTCCGGCCCAGGGTGCCATAATTTATCTATAAACATTTAATTCGTGTGGCTCTCGATAATTAGCTACTGCAAAATCCATTAAGATCGTAATGCCATCGTTAAAAAGAAAGTGATAAAGTTTCAGCAATTAAAAGAGATAAGGAGTTTTTCTATGCAGGCTTTAGTTAAGCAAACAAATAGACTAAATAAATAACTTAAGTTTGTTATGTACATGGTAGTTGGCGAACTGAATTAATTTTAACTTTATCATTATTAACGAATAAAGAATTAAATAGCATAAGCATTTGCACGAACACTTTACTAGTTCAATAATTTTTCTTTGACCCAGTCACTACCCTATTGACTCAACGGTCACAAACGACTTTTGGCATAGTTTCTAGCCGCGAAAGTAATTCTACAGGAACTCAATAGTACTCGTATGAATAAAGTATAAATTTACACACACAGTTTTATTACTCGTCATTGTGGTCGTTTGATCTGATTTGCGTAAAACGGTTTCATAAATATACAAATGGAACAAATTAATTTCATTTAAAACTAGGTTTGGTCAGTGTGTGGTAACCACATGAAAGTTCTAACTATGCGCAATATATTGCCCGACCACATCCATATTTCGTACAAACAGCGCATTATGGCCGACGAAGTGGCGGCCTATAATTTTATGTTGCCTTTGTTACTTGTTTATATTTAACAATCCCTTTAAAAAGTTTACAAACATACAAACACAGGCCATAATAGGAATAGATAGAGACCAGAGCACGCCACTTGGTAATATAATATACTAACAAACTTTCTTTGCTTCATTCATATCAAAACGTCTTGTCATAAAATGTTTAATGTTGAATAAAAACATTCACGTTATCTGTTTTCATTGCATTACTTAGAAGTGAAATGTAATTTGTAGGAATGTAGCGGGCTTCCAAGAAATCTGTGATTCTCAAGAACATGAAGCTTCATTCCTTGAATACATAAACCTTTTTCAAAGAACAAAAATGAAGCCATTTTCACATAAAAAACTTTATAAAACAGAAGTTTAATAAGGTAAAACCACTATAAAATGGCGTCGAGAAAGATTCAATAAAGACAGTATGAAGCCAGTTTAAATTATGTACCGGCTACAAAGACTTTTAATTGGTTACGACATAGCTTCTGTTTTTCTTTAACACGCAAACCGACTTTAATTTCAGCATTGTTTTACGTTAAAGTTAGACTTTTCTTAATGGTTTTGTTTATGTTTTGTTTTAATTTTAACTTGATTTGGTTTGTTTCTCGTTTGAAAATAGGATATTGTTTGAAATCATTGCTAGTACCTATAATTAAAGGACGTTTGTAAGCAATCATATTTGAAACGTCAATCATCTATACTAATATTATAAAGCTGAAGAGTTTGTTTGTTTGATTGTTTGTTTGTTTGTTTGTTTGTTTGAACGCGCTAATCTCGGGAACTACTGGTCCGATTTGAAAAATTCTTTCAGTGTTAGATAGCCCATTTATCGAGGAAGGCTATAGGCTATATCACATCACGCTACGATCAATAGGAGCAGAGCAACAGTGAAAAATGTTACAAAAACGGGGAAAATTATGATTATCTTAAGTGACGCAAGCGAAGTTGCGCGGGTCAGCTAGTATTTGATATTTGCCTCTCACTCTTTGAACCATTTTTACTTTTATTTTTCTAAGCATTTAAACCTCCTTTTAACACTCACTGAAGTACGTTTTCTCAAAAATTCAACCTAAATATTTCAACTCAAGTACCGGGACTTCTTTCAGCCTCTCTGAAACGTGTTGAACAAAAAACAGACTGATGTTTTTCATCAACAAAAGCATTCAGCCACCGTGTCCAATTGCTCCAACATTTTAAAAACAAAGCGTCTAGAGTATTAAACACAGTCTTTCCTGTGTAATGGAATTAGAAACACAATAAAAACAACGTCCAAGCTTGGGAGACGTTTATACTCAGTGATTTATATGCATTTTGGGAATCGCCCCGGCACGGTATTTAAATGCTGACCCATTTTTTAAGTAGCGAGAGGTTTTATTAGAATACGAAACATTTTTTTATTTTGAGGTTAATATGATTGTTTTGTTTCTGCTTAATGTCACAGTTATGCTTTACCTTTAGAAAAACACGTATGCCCAGTTGCGTAGACAATAGCGGTATAAACTAGCACAAAGCTCTTGTTATTTAACGCCACCAGTTAAACAACATTATTATATCTGATTCATCTACACAGGTACTTATTGAAATACGGACTTTCTACATAATAACTTAATACATATAAATACCTAAGAGCTTTACTCAAAACACAATTCACCATAAAAGCGTGAAAATAAATGAATGTTTTGGCGATATAAAAAATAAAAGCGAACGAATGAATAAAAAATATCGTTCGATGTGTCTGTGTCGGGATGGAAACAAGATTATGACTGTTTTGATGAATGAGCCTCGCGGGTCATACTGACAACGGACCAATTTTGCTATGTACGCTTTTTCAGTATTATGTAGACATTAAAATTTACATAAAAATTAAGGGCCTCCACAAAATGTACGAGGGCCTAGCGTGAATTTAAATGTTATCAGGCTTTTGTGTCGTGGACAAATATAATGTGAAAAAATAGTATTTTGTTGTTATAATATTCAGGAGTGGTCCCATTTTTATTAGTTTTGCTCGTTAGGTTAAATTATTTAGATTGGTTAGATTAATATCACTCTGAGTTTTTCATTGTCTAGCCTCAAATTAAAGCATTGTTATTGTATTTGGCCAGCGTGGTGGGCTCAAGTAACGGCTTAAAAAAATAACATTGAGGTCAACTTACGCTGATGGTCCTGATTGGGACTTTACTTTTCATTTGTACCATTTCTCCTTAGTTCGGTCAGTGGTCAGTTTTAGTTTCAGTTCAATTGTGGTCTAACATGCGGCAAACGTATCTGGCTTAGTTCCATTTCACACCGCATTTTAACTGAACATGTGGAGTCCGACAATGTTAATAAATTGAATAACACTCACTGCTTTTAAATTGAACTAAACTATTTAAAACGACGCCCCAAATAATTGTCTCCCATCGCCGGTAATCCCGATCGTATATCCAAAACGTACGGCACCAGATCATTTGCCGACAGAATAGCAAATTGTTGGGCAACTCGAAGCGACATGTTGCGTATCGGAGCGAATACCAGCAACATGACATTGATTGTTGCGTTGTCGCGCCGCAACACTGAGCTTTATTAATTGAAAACCTATACTGACGTAGAACTATGGCCATTGTGAACGTGCCGCGGTTTGTGAATATGTGCGAGTAGAAACGACAATTTACGTGCTAGTTCAGATTATGACATTGTTGTTTACGAACACAGTGAACGTCCGGTTAGACTTCCTACATACGTAACTGTAGCAGTTATAACTGAATAGGCCTACGGTAAACTTTCGTAGATCGCTTTTAATTTCGTAATAGTTATTATTAAGACTAGAATGATAATAATATGCACTCTGATATATTTGCAATCGATGAGCTAGTCAACTTACCAATGAGGCAAGCCAAAATACGCGTTATGTTTATACTAAGAGAAAAATTAAATAGCTTTTTCAAATGGTTGTTAACGAAAATAAGCTCTATATGACATTAGATCTTCAATGGCTATAACCAATTCTACTATTTTAATATACTTAATTTAGCAGACTGAAACTTTTTTTTTAATAGTAAGTGCTACATTAACGATGCTACACACAATATTTCTAATCATAAATATAACAACTAAGCGTTTAATAGTACCCAGCGGTCGAGTAACAACGGCAGCAGCAATTGTTCGTCTCTGGAGATAAATACATGAAGTCGCGTTGTACAATTTAGAACAATATGTCGCAAGGCGTTTGTCTACCGTAACTGTTTATTATCTGTCATGCTAAGAAATTATGTTAGTTGTATTCATAATTTGTTGGAACAAAGGATGAAACTTAGAAATGTGCTCAGTAAGTGAGTAACGTTGTGACGTGATGGAACGAAAGTTGTAATGTGTTTCGTAGTCATCATCATTCTACCGGGGTCAATATTTTACTTGCTTTTGCATTTCGTTCTCTAAGACCAGAACATACGCCTAACAAATATCAATATCTACGTCATCAACTCATGAATAATTACATTTCACATCTTGAACATTTTGTCACGTAAGGTTAAAAGAAAATATTTAAAGCTCAAAATGTTGTTATTGCGGCCTGGGTTTTGTATGACAGGTATTAAGTGGTTTACATCATAGTCCTTAGTATTTAACCTACGTTTCATTACTCAAACGTGGTTTACGAGAATGCTCTACAATATAATCATTTACAATGCCTTTAAACCCGAATTTAATATGTTAGAATTCTAAATTGCGATTCTTGTGGGTTTAGTATAACCTTCTTAACTTAAATTAATCCATATGATGTTTTGGCACTAGGCAAGTCGTAACTTAAATTTTGGCCTAGAAAATAGGTACAGCTCCGGCTTTAGGCGTCTACCAATCAGTATAAAAGCTTGAGTAGGATTCAGAGATTGATTGGAATGTAGAGATTGATGCTTCGATAAATTTGAAACTTGATCTTATAAACAGATGTAGCTAGGGTCTGTATTTATTTTTTTCAGCAAGAATTAGGAACATAAAAAATAGCAAGTGTACTTAAGCAGAAATGAAATTTCGACGTTGAGCTTTTACTTTTTTTAATATTTGTATTGAATTGCAAAATTGTATTTTATCTTTTAAAGATGTGGTGTCGATGTTGTGAGACTATCGCACAAAATATTCAAGTAATATTGTTGACGTCACGAACAATGCTTTCAGAACAATACAATGAAACTTGATAAAAACATGCTATCCGATTTAACACACATGCGACCAACATTTTCCCAGTATTGTACAGCGTCATAAAACTTTAGTACACACCTAATGCTGCATTCGTAACACCACTAAAACATATAAATTTCATACCATTCCCATTTACACGCCCACCATTCGTTACCAAAAAACCGGGAAAGAATTCAACGCGGCGGTTGATCAGATAAAAAAGCAGCAATAATCCAGACCGGCCGACGTGCGGTGATGTATAGCACCCTAGTGCCGCCGAATGCCGCGCCCGCTTCAAGAATAATGTCTGTTTTATTAAAGAATGTACGTATGAAAGAACTTGTTTATGCGAAACTTAATTGCGAGAATATTAGATGTACATATTTCTTGTATAATTCATACATAATGTTGAGAAGTACGAACTTAACCTTAACGTTTCTTCGCTTCTTTTTCTCGGAAGTGAAATATAATGTTTTTAAGGCCATTAGTATTTCTTAGAAAAGATCTTCTTGTATGGATATTCGTTTACAATGAGTTGTACTTAAGATAAATATTTTGTTAAGACTCTCGGGGATAATAAGTACCTTTACTATATTGCACATTATGATTATGATCATGTTTTAACTTTTTGACGCATTTTTGACGATTAAGAGGCGAAAGAAGAAACATTGGCAATGCAAAAACAAAAAGTAAAACTAAAACAGTTGCTAAATAGTGTATTTTGCAGAGTACTTAAGCTCAACAGCTATGTCCAGAGAAACTCCAACCACAGTAGCATCACATCATCGCACTAATAAACTGTCAATAAAAATTCAAACTAAACTACTTGTCAATACCTGTTTACGAACCGATAAAGGGCTGAAAGTTGGAAATTAATTTAAGTTAAACGGACGGCCCTAACCCCGACCGGTAATAGCGTAAGTTCCGATGGCTTGAGAACATTGAATAATGTCACCTTGTTGCTTCCAACTAGATTGTTTTAGTTTGACGTTGTGTGGAGCTTGGAAATTGAAGAATAGTTGTGTATGTGATCAGTTTAAATTGGAATATTTTGTACTTGTGAAATGTACACGTGCTTGTTAGAAGGAATAACGAATTCCTATAATTTCTCTAGGATATTAGGTATCTAGCTACAACCTACAATACGCATTATAACAATTTATGACATTTCATTTTCGTTTATTTCCGAAAACATTTTCTCCTAAGTACAAAAATAGATATTCTTACATAAAGAAGACACCCTTTGAAATATTTCAATAGCTCCGTACATTACCATTATCCAGGTCACATTGAAGAACATTAGCATCAAATGAATAAACATGTATGGGACTTTGTGTGCGAGGAAAAACGCGATAAAGCGATGAAAAGAAAAGCGTACTTAATCTACTATCATAGATTTATGGTCGGTACATTACGGCGATACATTAAAGTATAGGCACAATGGTGTCATAAATAATACCTTTATTGTCTTTCCTTTTTGCTCTTTATGTGCAATTCGTGGCTAGATTTGATTTGTGCTAAACCGCTTTAAAAATCAGGTCTAGCTGTATGATTTATGTAGGTATATTGTATGCTCAGTAGCTCGATTTATTACTACTATCGCCTACCGACAACCGGCTTGTCATCGAGAAATTTTGTATAAAAATCTGATCAGCGCCACTAACGGGACGGTGTCGTAGAAACTATTTTGGCAGTACATTCTAAATGTCAAACTCTCGATACTCGACAGTACAGATTATACAGAATTGCGCTACAGATGAAAACTCTCTTTCTATCTACATATCTATTGATATTATTATAAGAGCCAAAAAATTGCGTGAAGCTTTAAAACCTAATCGATGTTAGAGAGGGTTTTTCCAGTAGGTATACGGAAACTACGAGATTATTTTTTATGCACTCATAAATTCACACCGCATGCATTAGTTTAAAGTAAAATTAATGTGTTCCCTCGAATGTAACGCTACGGAGTTTTCTAATTTACATAGAAGCTCATTTTAGTAAGTGCCTTCGTTAAATAGGTTTGCCAGTTTATCTATGATACATTTTGATAGGAATATCCGGTAAAATATTGACTGTCTCGATTTCGATTTCCAGGTCGAGCAAAGTGCTATTTTATCAAATTTATTTTAGATTATTCTCAATAGTAGTGCGGAGTTTGGCAACGTATTCAGATTAAGGCAATAGGCTCGTCACTATTACAGCACTATTACTATACATGGGGCCCAACTGTGCAAGCACTTTCAATTATAAGGAGTGTGATATTATTACGTATAAATCCGGTAAAGTACCGTTATGAATGTTATTATTCCGGAATGTTACAAAATGAATAAAACTATGCATAAAGAGTAACTCCTTTTAATTTTTAAGTATATTTGTTACTGTTATTTAGTTTCGGCGAAGTATGCTAGATTGAAGTAATATACAGACATAAAAGTTTCATTTAAGTATATTAGTCGTTAAAAGCGAAAGCCAAAAAGTCTCTATATAAAAGCCTTAAATTGTCAACAAACTCGACTGTACTCCTACATATTAGTATTACTTAAAATGAATTTCTAGCAGGAAATCTTGATTCATATCCTCTAAATGGGTAATTGACTGTTGCCGTGTTAATACTAAGTTTAAAATATCCACACACATATAAAAGTACAATCAAAAGGAACGAGATAAAAATGGTTATTGTGTAAAAAACAATTTGTATCAGCAAATTGTACGTTTATCGAATACTCGAGTATTTTTAATATAGCATCCACTGTTTTGTGTGTTGAAACAAATTCTTGCCATTATCACAATATTTTATGGTAACGAATATTACACTTGGGACGTTAGGAGCAAAAATGATCATATTTTGTAACCATGTATTTTTTTTACAATATAAAACCATGGTTTTATATATGTATGTATACAGATCGGCTATTCAGTTACAAGTAATAACACTAAATAAACGCATTCAAAAATAACTTAGTTTCAGTTATTTATTAACTTAACATAATTATTTTACACATATTTTCCCAAAGTTTACCAACCAACGCCAAATATTTTAGTATAAATTATAATTATAGTTTTACTCTTATTCATCACATATATATTAAGTTAAAGACTTCAAAACAAACTACAACTCATGTATCTTAAAAAAAAGATCTCTGGATTATCTGTTGTTTGCAAAGAACTTCACGTCAACTCTATTGTCTTCATTGAAATTGTCCGAACTGGGTCATGTTTGAACTTACATACAGAACATTCCACAGTCGAAGTATTCTGAAGTTGTAGAAACTCGACCGATTTCGAAAACTTTGACAAAGATCAGGTAAACGTTTCAAAATGACTTTGTTCTCTTTTAAGGAAATACTTTACTTCTGTATTAAAGAATTCTATTTATTTTGTTTGTTCACCGCGAATTCAGTACAAAGTACCCTACTTTAAACGCTAGTGTGGTGTGACGCATTGCACACAATCTATTTGTTGGAGACTAGATAAGTATTTAAATTTTCAGATACGTTTTGGAAATTCTGTTTCTGTGACGGACAAAATATACTTAGAAAACATAACTTTCATTGCAGAAGTTAACATTAGAAAGCCTTTCTTTACAGTGACGCTGAACATTAAAAATAAGTTAAATCTAGAAATATAAAATCATTATGCAAACAAATGAGTAGCTCCAGCTCTACAAATTTTACAATCCTGAAATATTTTGCAACTTTCCAATTAAAGTAAAAGTACTCGTCGTAAATGCTGGTTTATATCAGTCCAATAGGTAGCCGGGACCCATTTTGATGTCATGGCAATTTTGCCACCGCCGCGCTGTCTCCTTGAAACTTTGATTTATGTGAAATACATTTTTAATAAAATCTCTTTTAATAAAAGAGTTGTGGAAGTGAATAAACGTGAATTGGGTGGAATTTTACTTAAAAAAGAAGCCTCTTGCTTAATATGATTCGTGAACGAATAAATTGAGAAACATGTGGTGAATTTAATTATAGTTATACTGCTGCCGAAAAACATTATTGTATTTACTTTGACAGTAACGAGTTCATGACCCAATTTTTAAAATCCAATATTTATTAATTATTATTTCATAATAACATGAACTGTTTGCAAAATTTAACAAGGTTATACAAACATAAATACAGAGATAGATAATAGTGATAGAGATTTTTAATCGCAAACCGCAAATCAAATTTTGGCTTAGCTACAAAACACAACCAAAGTTGTTTAAAACTCACCAAGCTAGCGAGACAAATATAATCGAGTCTAGACATCGGTCAGTCCATAAATTAGTTAGTCTTAGCACTAATGCTTTTAGGTCAACTACCAATGTTATAAATGGACATCGTATAAAACCAATCGACCAATAAACATCGTACAAACAATTCGAACTGTAGTGTTTGGAAAAACAGGTTTAGATTTATCGCGACAAATATTGGTATTGTCGGGAGAAAAATTTTGATTTGTGTGTGTTGGGTCTGACAAGTCGTCGTGGAAACAAAGGCCTCGTGTTTATACCAGACCCGTTCACGTAGTCCGCCCTCATTTTGTTTACATAACTGCTTATGATTCATAAAAATGTTGCTGGATATTTTCGACGATTTTGTTATTTTTTGTGGAATCTTATCACGACTTGTATAATATTTAAATATTTTATGGAGACTAGAAAATAAAATGTAAGCTAAATAATATTTTTTGAAACAAAAAATATACTACTCACACTTTTTCGGTGACATTAATAGCCTGTTAATAGAATCAGCCTTGACAAAATATGCTTATTATTACTTGGAAAAAGTAAAAAATTCATATAACGAACAAACTGCCGCTTTCTCGACAAAACAGCTCAAAATATCGCAGAAACAGCGTTTCTTTATAAAGGCCGGAAAAACAGTTACAAGAATTTCGTCGGTAGCAAAGTCAGTGGAAGCGGTGAAATATAGCACGCAGGTGGACTTTATTGACCCAGAAAAGTGCTGTAATGTTAAATTTTGAGTTTTTTTAACTTCAACACGTTGTGGCGAGCGCTGAGATTTACTGTCCGCTTTTCAACTGCTGAACTTATATTTAGTTCGGCAATAACTCTGAAATGTTACTTTTCTTTTCGTATTGGTTTAAGAGAAACAGAAAAATTCTTGAAGTAACAGGACACCGTTTTAACGATTTAAATTATAGATTTTTATTGCTAAGATATAAGAATATAAGAACAGATAACAATACAAAATAATACCCGAAACACAACTTTACAGATTGTAACGTCTAAATAACAACCAAAGAGATGTGTTAAGTACCAAAGTAAACACTATTTTGTGGTACGAAAATATATTTATATAATCTTGTGTTATCCTGTAAAAATATAAAAATAATAAATTGATATTTAAATATGTACAACAACACTTTCTTATCTCGCTTACAAATCAAAAGTACGCATACATACATAATAATATATATAAAGATACATACATAATAATATATAGTACCAAATATCTAAAAGCAGGTTTGTTCGACAGGTTCCCAGTGACAGCGGACATGGCTCCCGTCAGCTCTCTCCTCGTCTATTACGTTACGGAAGCCGGCGAGCCTGTCAGTGACGTAGCCAGTTTCCACGTACGACTGCTGCATAAAGAGGTAAACGTGCTTTTTATACCATTTCCGTTTTTACAGTTATGTCGTTATCTGAGAATGGAGAGAGTTATGTTGGAAGTAAAGGTGTTATAAAAACGCGAACATGCATTTTACTGTGGAATACTTGACGTTTCGGTACAGCTAAAGTTCAGTATAATTTCATGTTAAATGTGAAACGTGTTCGCCCTAATTACCGTATAATTAACATGCAAGTGTAAATAGTATGGTTACATAAAAAGTTTGTTGTATTTATATTCCTAAGGTACTAGCCAATTAATAGGCTACCATGATAGTCCATAACTTATGCTCAAAATGTTGTCAATAGAAATCTAAACTAGTATTTAAAATGAGTAATTTTCATTACCCTACATGTTAAAGTTCCCTGTATTTTCACTATGAAACACGTGCAGTCAAACTCACATTATCAAAATATTTTACCCCATTTTCCAACTCAGTACTTTTAGTAAACTCGGTTATGACTGAACAAACGTGCATGGCTCATAATGATTAATCAGGGTGTATGAACCTTTGATCAGTCAATTGGCGTAAAATTGAAACAGCGTTTGGTGAACTTAATTAGTGCCGTGTTGATTTTGCCCACCCCAACCCCATTCTAGTCGAATTTTTGGACGGTTTCGTTTGATGTTTTTGAATCGTGAACCGAATGCGCGGGCCCAATTAATTAACACTTTTTTAGAAACTTTTCCGGACCTTAATGCATTTTTTAACACTATAATTTTGCTAAACTGCTTTGCCCTCAACTATTATGGTTTGTTCGATACGATTCGTTTTAGTACTGGCTCTAGACTTTCCGCAATAGAAACTATAAGAAATTAAAACCTATTGTTATTTTTGTATCTTTAAAAAAATTGTAACAAACTGTGAATGTTAAAATTATCTGAAGATTATAATAAACACAATAACTTAAAACTCTACGGCTGTTTAATTAAACTACAAAATAAATTGCTATTTCACATAAAATCTTGGAGACTTAGTAAATGTCTAGACTGTATTCTAATGAAAAACCTTCATTAATTAGTAGTGAATTTAAGAAAATTTCAACTTAAACGAACTCTTGAAGTGATTTAAAGCTAAGAAGAATCTTGTGTAAGCCTATTGTACAGCTTTATTCTATTATCGAAATAAATGTCGGATTATTAATTTCTCTTTAGAAGCGAAATATTGCTTAAATTCTCAACTAATTTCAACGAGTATGAAGTAATTTATTACTAAAGACTAATGATATAATGTTACGTGTCTGTAGTAAACATTTGCTAATGGAGGTTTTAATTAGTGTTTGAACTAAATTAGTGCTTTAATCGTTGATAATAAAGTAATGAAACATTTCTCAACGCAAATGTAGATCTGCTTATTAATCACTAGGAGATATAGATCAAACATGGTTCGGGAAAAACGAATCGTTCTATTACAAGATAAAATTATGAGCCTACTGGCGGGACTGGCTTGACTTCGTTCGGCTATAGTACAATTATATCCGGTTGGTTCCTTTCCCTTGGGAATTTTAATCCCAATAATCCCATAAAAACGTTGTTCTAATAGTAACGAATATATAGTTATGCGCGTACATACATTTCGATTATTCATTTTTATTTATATAGATATCACAACAAATAAACAACTTGCCGTATATTTAAATAACAACGCATGTTGACCACCCCTGCTATAGTTTACATGCCATGTTTCGCGTCCTCTGTAAGTCTGTTCTCTGTGACCCTCGGTGGCTGTGGGTAGCCAGTCATTCACATTTGTCCTTTATGCGACACGTCACATACTGCTGTGCGTGTGACAGCCATTTTTGCGAACACCCTTTGTTTTGTGGCAAATTTAATTAAAAGTGGACTTTTCGTACTACAGGATACGAGTAAATAGGTACACAATATTATACCATCGTGGCGGTTGTGGATGGTGGCTTTGTGTTTCAAAATATTTACGGGCTTATAGTTCAAAGTTCATATGATACACAGCGATTATTTTGGGAGGTATGGCATTTAAAGAAATAGAATATGGTTTTGCAGCAGTCATTTATCATCAACTTGCAATCCTTCTTCATCTATTTGACATTCACATTGATCTATAGTTGCCCATTTAGCTATTATTTAGCAGACTGTACAGTCATATAACTTTGTTCGAACTACAACTCATACACGGCGCCAGGAGAACCTTGTCCAACCAGTAAATGTGAAATACTAAATCTTCATAAACCTCGATGTCTAACGAAGAGACCGAGACTCATCGATCTACGCTGTAACCAGTTCTAAGACCTCCAAGCACGAATGAGGCCACGCCAATGACCATCTTAAAAAACCCATTTCCTTTATTAATTCTTAATATCGATTCCAGAACTCATTAACTAGAATTTTTAAAGCAAAAATTTTCAAAGGCCCCTAGCGACTTCATTTTACCTCGGAATTTATTTCACCAAACAGACAATATTAAAAGTCCAGAAGGAAGTAGCCATCTCAATTTTAATTAACGGTAATAGTCCCCTTCGGCACACTTCTTCAACATTTTTTGTCACAAATTCTTAAATGGAACCTTTGCAATTACTTTCATGGGACAATGTAATGGAATAAAATATTGAACTTGCACATTACCAATGCAAATGTGAAAATAATTATGAAATATTTTTCATTTATAATGCCAGCATATTTGTGGTTTCTGTAAGCATATTTATGGCTTTCAGTAACGAAGTGTACCTCGAGCTACAGATAAAAAATAGAGCTCCACAGTTTTCAACCGGTAGCTTATCCCTCTATCACATTGGGACCATTTCCCTCTAGTAATAACTACCCTAAAACAATAATCGTGTGAGGGAAAATATCACGTTTGATCCTTAGAAGATTACAGGCTTCGTTTTTACTTTTTTCACTTCCCTTGTGATCTCTCACTTAACTTAGCAATCAATTTTATACCCCAGTTACCACTTACGCAATACATAGTGACACAGCTTCCCAATGCGAGGAGAATTGTAGGGCTATGTATGTATATACAGGGTAATAGCGGGCCACAGTGGAAATTACAGGCGTTCTTAATTGCGTCCTTTAACACACAACGAATTGCCTTTCATTAGGGCTCGTTGATTAAACGCCGCAGTATAACTGGACTGTATAACTGTTCTACGTAACAATGATAGCCTAGTGGTAATATCATGGGCATGGACTCCCCAAGAAGCGCGAAATCTAACGCTACTACTTCTGTCTTTGTTATAATTGGTCGATAAGTAAATTGACGCTTAAGACCAATCCTTCATAACTGCAGCATAAAAGTCAAAAATGAAACTTAATTTTAGACGGTATTACTTATTTAATAAGATTTATATTCTAGGGCAATTAATACGAATGAACATTTGACCAGGAATTGCTTGACGTTCTATTGTAATAATCTACGCCGAAACGTCAAGCAATTCAACGTAAAATTAATCAGAGAACGCGAAGTTTAAAATTCATAAACAACGTGAACTCGATGTCACAGAGCGTCGAACATTTGACCTTTCGATTATTAAATAACTTGACCGACTTCCCTAATTACTGATAAGTATTCCGTAAATAGACGCAATATATTTCCGGTGTGACCTTTATTCAGAGTTAATTGACATATTCTATCAATCTTGATATTGTCCTAAACTGAAAATAACGACAGAGGAAATTTGTTAATTAGTGATTAATGCAAATATTACGTTAAGTCATGAATATTAATGGCAGCATTTAAGAAGAGCCACTGTTAATCCACCAGAATGCTTACTGTTTTATACATTTTATGACATTCGCTTTGTGGAAAAGTTGTATTTTGTTATACTCAATTTGTATAAATTTTTAACGTTTGAATATTTGTCACCAGGTTGCTGTAGCCATCGAAGAACGACGTTGGTGGTATCCGAGAGCTGCCTTGCAGTTGCGAGTCCTTGCTCCTCCTGATTCAACAATGTGTCTGATTGGAGCACGTGCTCCCCCTGATGCTCGCTTCGATCCTCATCAGACGTAAGTACTCCCACTTTACCATTACCCATATGACACTATTATTAACAAGAACCTAGAACTAGAATTTATATCTACAAAAAAATTACAAAGTATAGTACGCAATTAGCAATTAGGTAAAACAAATTATAATATTATAACGGACATTTTATTAAAACAATACTATAGAACAGCATTACTATTATAAATTATACAGAAATGTTGAAGTCACGAATATTACCTCTTGTGAAAAGAAACAAATTACAAAGTAATACCATTAGTCACATTAGGGTTTTGTATTTAGCAACTTCACTTATAATAATTACTCTTGCCGTAACTACTCAACTAAATTTGCCTCACGTAATTAGTTATACTCAAGCTTAATTTAGGTTTTGATAATTTTTGCGCGAGAATTTCAGAGTAAATTTGAGAAGAGAGGAATATTTTAGCATCGTATCACATTTCCAAATTAATTTGCACTAAAGTTATTACGTTTGGCTTAATTGTCGGTCCACTTGGTTTCTTTTATATTTTAGTTTTATTCTAAAACGGACACTTCGATAGTAGTTTTGGACCAACAATTTGTTTATTAATCTCAACATCTTAGTCAACTGACTTAGTTCAGAAATACATTTATCATTATTTAAAGTTAGGCAAAAAAAATTGTTAGAAATACATTCTCAGAACTAACATGTAACTAGTCTTTGATGCATAATTAAGTTCTTGGAATCAAAACACGATTCTAGTCCTCAAATCATTGAACAAAAAAGAATATCTAAGGAAAAATTAATTTCCTCTGCCGATGGTCTGTGGAAAAACTTATAATTTGCCGGTGTATGCTATCGACAGCCGTAGTGATGCGAATAGGAACCTCGTTATTGCCGGGAGATCGAATAACACTTGCGCAGCTATAATAACTGGGTTCCGGACCGAGTTATGAGATGATGCGGATAGCCGAGTGCAGTTTTTGAAGTTATTTTTATAACGGAAAATACTGTGCAATTGATTTTTAACCTAGTTCACGCCATAGTTTTGATAGCTGATTATAACAATAGCTTTTAATGAAACCAACAGATTGAAATAGGTCATAATTTTATGTATAATTCCGATTAATCTTGCTACGGTATAAGTATTAGGAATCGTAAAGCACGTAAGTCGTTACCAAGTTATCGATTTTGCATATCGGGCCAGAGTATGCCGTTAAGCTAAATGAATTTGTGGACTGGCTCTATTGTCAGAGAAATACATCACGAAGCTTAGCAGCGGGCTCGACCAGCTAAAGGCTGGGCTATATCCAATGACTTTATCATCAAGTAATACAGGAATTGATTTTATTTAAAGGATGGATGACTACATGGCCTTTGCCATTAAACATGACGTTATCAATAACCCTGTCAACGTGTCAACATAGAAGGTTAAACAAAGATTTACACCATTCCCTTTTCCAATCATGCAAATGATGATGCATATCTTATAAACGTCATAAAGAACGAAATTGAATTTGAACCGGTTAATCCTGTCGCGGCTGTAAATTGATTCTCACGCGACAGACTAGCACCAGATCCGGTATTCCGTGAAATGAAATAATCTGAAAATTTAATTTTATGAAATTGAATGAGAGTAAATTGTCTGACAATTTAATTTTGTTGAATTTCTACGATGTGATTTATGAAAGGCTAGCGATTTATGAGCATTTACTATAGTCAACGAGGTTATTAAAGGCTTTTCAGAATAACGCCAAATTACAAAATATGTTTTACAAAAGGTTCGTTGTAACGTTATTCCCTTAATAACATTTTCAAGTAATTTATGTTTAAACTGGAATATTTATGAATTATCGTCAAGTTTGGCACCACATGAACCTGTTGTTTGTTATTACATAAGTAAATTGATTATCTGTTTTAAATCTGCCAGAGCTATTATTGAATATTATCAAGAAATTATCACATTATGAATTAACGTGGTCGTTAAAAGTGCTACATCTTTAAACAAGTTATGCAAGTTCCTCAACTCTTGCAATCCTTTAACTTGGTCCATTCGAGTAGAACAAAGAAGGAAGCGTCAGACTTTGATAGCCAACTCATTTTGTTGAAGCTTATTGTTTAGCAATTAAGCAACTTAGTTATTATTACACAAACTGTTGTTAGCGATTCAGAACAAAGTTGTAGTGTACTGTCCGTAAACAGGATGCCAATTAGTTCGTGCAACAAGTATAGGTATTGTTTTAGTTTGAGCTCCGGAAACAACCGGTACGAAGAGAACTTGATTGAAGTTTTCAATTGATACTATGAATATCGATAGATGCATACAATTTTGAATAAACAAAAGATACGAAGAAGTTGTATGAAGTATCATTGTAACCACAGTACAGAGTTTCCAGGAAAAGAGGATTCGGAAAATGTTTAACGTTGTATCTTTCTGAAGAATTGTTTGTACTTTAAATAACCTTATTTAAAAAATAAGCCTTCCAAACAAACGTTACCAAGTCAAGTAAGTTACCATACAATTTACAATAGGAAGCACAATTTTGTGAAAATATACCGCGCGTTCAAACAATTCGCAGTACATACAAGGACGTCAATCAAATATCGTGACAATACCAAACGGCGTTCAAAGCGAAATACATCATTTATCGTCACACGATTCATCTTCCTGTGTGAAAACATACGAAGATATATTACTAGAGGGCACGTGACATATTACTTGTAAAAATGTCTATGTTATTTTATTGGTGTCACTACGTGTACAGCACTTGTGCAGTCTTGAAATATGAAAAAAAATAACACACTATATATGGGAAGACAGCCCATTGTGCTTTTAGTTTTTTTTTAATATTTGAATATTAGTAAACAAACTTCATTTTTTTTATTATTATTTGAAAATTAGTTACGCTTTAAGTAGATACGAAACTCATTAAATATAAACTTATTTATGCACAGAAATCATTATTAAATGATATTTCATCTTTAAGATTTTACGTAGGTGTATCAGTAAAGTGCAGTCAATATTAATTATTTATTAAAAGGCACTAGAACTACTTTTGATGTGGCACATTTTCTGATGAAATATTTAAATACAGCTTTAAAACTAAGAACTTAGGCTTTAAGACCAGGCAATTGATACTATGACTCTCAGAAATATCATTATACGTTATTTGACAAGCTACGTGACTTGGCTTTGGTAAGCGGGCACGTCAAAAATGCAAAAGCCTATGTTGTATCTCCCGTTTCCTGGCTGCTCCGGCAAGGATTATGTCACGCGAGTCATCTTTCAGTTGGTTTGTTGGAGGAAATTCACTGGAAATATTTGCTGCCTTTTCATCTGTCTAAATGTAGGGCGCGTATGAGCAGCTTCCGCCGTTATTGAGACATCCACACCGACTTTTTGACTTCAAAGTATTCGTAAATGTTTATTTTTTGTACGTTTTATTAAAATGTTATATGTACACAAACGTATCATGTTTAATGAGTTACGAGTACCGAGGATATGTATTTTTAATATCAACATTTTCTGTCCATTTTTTCACCTACGCGGCTACCGTTCCAGCGGTCTGCTAATGATTGATAAGTTGATGATTTAAAAAAATATAAAATTACGTAATTAACTGGATGTATAGGAAATAATATTATTATATTCTACCTCATTAACAATGGAACCGCTATTCAATTACATTTCCTTATTTTTGCTTAAATATGAAAACATCAAATATATCATTTACTAGAGGCCGCCCGCGACTTCATCCGCGTGGTCCAGTAGTATTTGCGTGAAAGAGTAACAAACATCTATACATACAGGCATACATACATTCTCATAAACTTTTGCATTTATAATATTAGTAGGATATCTATTAACGTTTTTTTTTATATCCTAGGACCCCAGAACATGAAGAGCAACCAGGCCCAGAGTTCGTATCAGCCGGCGTATCATTGTTTGTCGGCGGCGGAGCGTGCGGCGGCGGCGTACTTTACAGACAGCGTACTGCGCCCGCACCGAAAGCGCCGGCGCATCTCGTACCTCCTGCGTCACACGACAGACTTTGGATGTGGAAGTGCTTTAACTATACGTAAGTCTGATATTTACTTATTTATACAATGAAGACTGTTTTTTTTCCACTGATAGTGTTAACATAAATTATAATATATTTTAACACTCTTAACAATCTTATAATTAAAAGTTTTCGTCTGAATAATATAGTGTTTTAGTTAGGTGAACCTTTTTTGTAAGTACTTTTTAAACGGAATCAGTCAAAGGAATAAAATTTTTCATGTTAGTGTTTGATCTTTATCAATCAAAATATTTACATACATATAGTAAAAAAACGGATTAATCAAGCAAGGATTGTATTCACCTGGTACCTCCCTCTTACCTCATTATATAATCTCCTCACCTCGTTATGAGGGCGGACTCGACGAACAAAATATTTTTGTAACATACGCCTGCATTCTTCATTAATTTTGTTAAAAGTATTACCTTACATGGTAAAAATAGAATTCACCTGAATATGGTACAGTTTAACGTTAATTTTTATTTCAGATAATTACTTAATTCGCAACATAAACACATTAATAACAATTTCAATTTTGAAAGAAATTAAGCTTATACATTTTCATCTTAAATATTAAGTACGTCCTTGGGATATTAATCTTAAAATCTCTTGAATACGTTATCCTTTTAATAAAATACTTCAACTTTTATAATGATTTATAAAAAGAGAAAGTGAAATTTTGCTCGATAACTTTTTTACGTAATCCTGTTTGCATATAATTTTGATCATATTTCCCACACCAGCTCTTTGTAGTAGTATTTTAGAAAGGCTTTACATCGTTCAGGCTCATAAGCTAGCCGCAACAGACGCAGCAACTATGTAGACGCAACAATAGTCGGTATTGCTAAACAAATTGAAAATTTCAAAGTCCACACACTGTTACACTTAAGTACAACAAAAATAATAAAGCATGTATACGTTGTATAGGAGCTTTGAAATTTGTACAGTGAACTTTGTTATTCTCACAACTTCTACTACGTAACGTACGTAAGAGTAACGACAGCCACGCGGACCGGTCTCTGAAGGTAAGCCACGCTTGCCGAGGTTGATCTGTGGATGGGTGATCACTGACCATCTTATACATATCGAGTTCCTCCGTGTTTCGGAAGACATGTTAAACTGTGGGTCCCGGCTGTCAATTTCGAAGATCTTTGACAGTCGTTAACAGTAGTCAGAAGCTTGAAAGTCTGACAACCAGTCTTACCGGAGGGTATCGCGTTATAACCCAGGTAACCGGGTTATGGAGGTCAGATAGGCAGTCGCTCCATGTAAAACACTGGTATCCAGCTGCATCCGGTGAGACTGGAAGCTGACTCCGACATAGTTTAGAAAAAAAGGCTAAGCTGATATATACAACTACATATGTAACATAATACTGTACTTAGCTTTGATATAGCTGTACACGTAACAAGTCGAACTACATTCACAATCGCCGTAGAATGTCGCGTCTTATTGCATACCTTCAGTGTCCGACTGGCTTGTTAAAGGCGAATCAGTGAGCCATTCATGTGAATAATAATCTTTGTCATACATGAATAGGTAAATTCACTGCAGTTGATATGAATATTTAAATATTTGCTCGTTTCTAGCCGCTTTATTATACCAATAATGTTAAATCTTATGAAAACAATACACAAATAATAAAAAAATATGCACATCATGTATAAATTATTAAACGTTTTGCAAGAAAAAAGACATCAGGTAAACAAATTATCTAACCAAGTTGTCAGCATCTCGAATACGACAAGAATATTTTTCACCACACTGTGGAAAATTCTATTTGTAACATGCGTATCTCACATCAAAAGGAAAATTTCGCTTCCTTACTTTGTCACTTCCCATGAGAAAAATCGTGCAAAAACCGTAAGAACAAACCAGGAAACATATCGGGGAGTAATAAATAAGTCAACTCACAAATCCAATTCGCTGATTCATCTGTTCGAGGGAAGTTATGCGAGGCTCCATGACGAATTGCCGACGATTGACGTTGCTGATAAATGTGCAGAAATAAATGCTGGCGGAATAATGTTCGATGCAGAGGCTATACGGGTATTGCGTCGTGTAATTATGCTGGATTAATTTTGAAATTCGAAACTGGAACAAGGGTTTAATGTTGTATTTATAGACTGGCTTATATTTAGTCCGCAGAACCGAACGTTGTATTAATAGTTTGGATCATTTTGGTATTCCAGAAACTACCTAACACTAATACGCGTTAACTGCCTATGGATATTGTTCCAGTTAGCATGTTTGAGTAGAAAATAAAATTAGCAAACAATTTCATAATTTAAAGTCATCCTATTAAGAGTAACATTGTATACATAAATGGCTGCCTCGTCATTCAGGGTTATAAATAATGTTTAATTAATTAGAATACATGTCAACAACACACAGAAATCATGCCTCAAGACAATATTGTGTCATATACAATAGTGATATACAGCAACAAACAGCAATACATATACAGTCGGGGCAAATAGCGGACGTTGTCAAATGTATCATATCGGACCATTATAAGTCATAGCGGACAGCAAGACAAACTGCGGGGCCTTAGGTCGTCCGGTCACTGAAGACAAAGCGACGTCGCCTCTGATATTTTAACTTCCTTCGAGATTTGCCTGGCTTGTCCCTCGACGAACGACCACTTACTGTTTGTGGGACAGCGATAACAAATGAGACATCATTTTGTATTGAATTTTGAGTAGGATTGTGCAGAGATTACGTCAATTGTCTTGAATCTTGAAACAAGATTTCATTTCGTAGATATTATGATGATGAGATTTGCAAAAGTGAGTTGGGATTTCCAAATTTATTAAATTGGAGTTGGAGTGATAAAGATTGATGTTTATCCGTCGAGAAAATGAAACATGTCTGGATTTACATCGTGTAATTTTGAACTTAAAGATAATAATATATTCTTCAGTTTTGAGAAACGATTAAAAAAAGTGTTATTATTCGACGTTAGAATTGATTTGATAACCCAACTCTCAATATGGCACGAATGACCAAACACGAATACCAATTTATATCAGCTGCCAACGGACTCACCACCGAACTAAATCGAACCAAACATGAACAACAACCAAAAATACCATTGTAAAATGAATCGCCCTCTGCTTTTGATGTCAAATTAGTTCCGTAATATTGTTTTCCGATAAAATCATTTCATTATTCAGTTTAATTAACATACATTGGGCTGTTACAAGCGGTTATAAATTCAGTGTTACGAAATTGAATAGCTTTCATGTTGCACCGTGTAAACATGGTATAGCCTGAAATAATTAACGATATTTCCTAACTGATGTTGTATACGGATTGCGGGCTTGTTAGTCCTTGCAATGTTATTGGAAATTTTCAAACTAATTACATTGTTCGTGCAGCTTGGATATGCGTTTGTGTAATTATCCCTGACTGAACAGGATTGTGATTTGTGTTTTCGTTGTATAGTGTTGTAGTGATTTTAACAATTTGTTAACTACATTGTAGGTATATTAAACTAGCCGACCTGCGCAACACATACTGCATAGAAGCTTTGAAATTGTTGTCAACTGAGAAACGTGATGACCCCATGTTGCAAACGCGGTCAAACGGGATAAAAATCTATGTCCTTTTCCTAGTGTTAAGCTCCACCACTTTTCAACCAAATCCGTTCTGCTATTCTTGTGTTATAAATAGTTTAACTAACACGACTTTCCTTTAATGTATAGATTTTTATGTCTCGGTTAAATACTTCTAGATAAGGTGAACCTAATTACTATGTTCTTTCACAGAAACCAGCTGTCGACGGACGGTGTAACCATCTCGGCACCTTCCGAAGCCGGTCGTTGGTCTCTCTGGGCACTATCACTCTCCAACCACGGTCTTCGCTTCTCGGCTCCTCGGACCATCAATGTATTCCGGCCCATCCAGTTGGACTTCTCACTGCCTCCAGCCCTGAAGGTTGGAGAAACCGTTGAAGTGGATGTCAAGATTACTAATAACATCAATAATTGTATGGATGTAAGTATTTTTCAAGGAAGCCTTTGTTGTCTTGATGAGCATTATAGAAAGATAAATATTGTATTGTTTAACACATTTCTTGAGGGCATGCAAAGTCCCCAACCCGTACATGGCCGGCCTTTGGGAAGAAACGCTTGCCCAGCAGTGGGACAGTAATCGGTTAGAAAAAAAAGAAAAGCTTATGAACGCGATGTGCACAGGTTTTTACTTAGTTTTCAATACGGTATAAAAGTAAATAAAGTGAAGAACGAGATTTTGTTGTTATATTTATGTATATTTTTTAGCCTCTGCCTCTGCCCTCTAATACTACAGTTAAACAACTAGATATATACATATATAGCTTAAACGCACTATACTCAATTGAATGTAGCGGTCGTCGAGCAATTGTGAATAAATGGTACGTAAGGACGCACCCGCACGGAACGTTTTCAGCTAAACCTATGTTTTGTGCTCAGTTAGCCTCGCTTTGTCAGGGTGACGCTATTTGTACAACGAATAAATAACTTTCAGGTGTATCAGGTTAAACGGTTTTTAGCCACCTAACGGACTTTTACGTAGATTTTATACCCTTTTTGCCAAGTTAAAAAAAACAGTTCATAAATGCTATATTGATTAGGAGCTGAGTTAAAGTACTTGTTTATGTTAAATAAACTATGTTCCTAAAGTTGATTACATTTTTTGGTACGTGACTATCCAGAAAATAAAGAGATTTTAAATTTCTCGAAATCATAATGAACTCTATTATTTTGCGAAATAGTATAGGGGTAAACAATTTGTTTAGTTTAAACCAACACAAAATAAATTCATATCAAACATCCCATATAAACACAACACCGAAATTGTTTCTCTGAAAAACATATTCAAATATTAACAAACAACTATAATTTCGATTTGATATTTAAAACGTTCCAAATAAACACGTACGACCTTCCTATCGGAACCAGTTAAAATAAACTGTTTATTTAGGTCAAAACCATTAATAAAATATCGTTATTAATCCCTCTGTACACTCGAATTACAAAAACATCGGATATCGCATCAAAATAACGCTCGATCCATTTGTATTATGTTTGATATGAAAATTCATAATTATTTTGAAATGGAAGAATAACATGGACTTTGTTACGAATAGTTGTATATTTTTTAAACTAATTCGGGGCCGATGAGTGTATTTCAATGCTTAGAGTTTTATGTGATGGGAAAGATGAAGAAAATGTGCGTGGAAAAAGGAAACGTTCTTCAATCACTTTGAAGCCACATTTAGTAACAATGTGTAAAGGAAAAGAAGGTTTACTATCTGTAATCTATTATAGGTTTATCAATGTTTATGTAAAATGCAAATTAAGGATCTGTCAATGGTGTCTTGTTTGTCATATCCCATTGTGCATTGGATAGCACGATAAATTGGTTCCAATCAGCATGCAACTATTCCGTACAAAGGCTCGAGAGTCCTAATATGCATTCATTAATACAGAGCTCTAACAATAGTTAATATTTTTGTACCAAGGTTATCAATATAACCTATATAAAGGTTTAAAGGTTTTACACGGTGCTGTATCAATTCAATTTATTACAAACAATACAACACGTCGCACATTTAATCCTTACCCAAAATTAGATCTAAATAAACGACCTGCCATTAACTTTGTACGACAACATTAGTTCCTATTTACCCACAAGTAAGTCTTTGTAAGCTTTTCAACCTATCGATAGAAACAACCCAACTGGATTTAGAATTAATTCAACTTTTACGGTCGATACACACAGACGTAATGGACGGATGGCTTTATCGACGGTAACTATGACATAAAGAGAAACTTAGACTGGGTAGATTCACTGACAGCACTGACGGTATAGGTCTTGAAATAAATTAGATTCGATTTGGTCGTACTAGTTTATTAGAAATCGGTGGCCGTAAAATTGTATTTCACCTAGGCATCTAGCAAAATACACTTCGGTATATTCCTATCAGTTATAGTGAATGAGCGGTGAAAGTAATTGACGCTTTACTGACTAAAGTCCCATCTAGTCTCAAACAATTTTCAGGCTCGATAAGCACACAGGCCGTATACCCGCGCCGCGCGTTGACGCTCCCCGCACACGCTGATTCGAGTTTGAAGCACTTAAACCGGGGTAGATTGCCTAATCGCCCCATTTGCCGGGATTCGCGTCTGAATCGCAGGGATCATCCCCGGAATCCCTAATCGGGATTCGATGAGCGGCGTCGATCGCAAACAAATCGGTATCACACGTGTGGCTATCACTAGTTCCGAGTGCGACGGGTTTTATCGAGTGAGCAATGGTTTTTATTGCTTGATCGTATCTAAATGTGCGTACACTTCTCAAACATGATCGACGGAACGATGTGTCCTTTTGTTTGGGTTTTGTTGCTTTGATTGGAAAAGGAAATGTAGATTTACGTTAAGCCGAACTTCGAAGGCTTCTACAAAGCGAGGATACGAATTTGGATTGACGATTTACGAATTTAGATAGAAAAGAGATTTTTCTCCTTAACAAACAGCAAAAACGGTATAAAATTATCAAAAATTATGACGTGAGGGAATATTACGCTTTATTCACTAAACCATTTAACTGAAATGCTCTCTTCCCCTCTAAACGTTTGTAAGGGTAGGTAATAAGGCAAATATAATATTTCTATTACTTAGCAATCAGTAAAGTTCGTATACTTAACTAGCATAATAGAATAATTGTATGTTTAATAGTAGTCAACATCCCTTCACGCCCTACAGCTCTGTCACCGTAATCAACCGTTGATGGCTATGAATAAATCAGTGTAGATATAATCAACACGCTAAGCAGAAGGATTACCGATCACATTAGTGTAATTAGATTGCTTGTAAATTAGTAGATACTGTCCAATCAGTCCTGTTGTTCAATGTTAATAAGAGTCATCGTTGCTAATATGAATTGCTTGTTTGTGATTTCTACATGGGTAAAATACATATGTATGGGAAATACTAGAGTACAGATATATTAGTGTAGTGTTTTCTTCTGAGACTTCATACACGGTAATGAAACAAACCTTTTTTTAAAGTTTAAATTGTTGTAACCACCTACATAAAACATTTTACATGGAGAGTTAACATTTTTATTTTCCTTAAAAACTAACCAATTTTACTAACAATACAAATAAAAAATGATTAAAACCCATTCTCTATAAATTAAATTAAAATCCAAGTACAAATATTCTAAATTGAAGCATAAATCTCGAACAAGGTTCTTAAATTAAAATATTTGCAGTACAAGAGTAAAATACGACTTAGGTACTATCGGGAAGGCTATCCGTCGAAGGATAATTTGCAGCTACACCACCCGTTCACTGGTCTGCTTTGGCTCAACTTAATATCTGACAACTATGCAATACTCAAATGAGCTCTCAAAATGTAGTGACCAGCCTAGTGATATGTGTAGTAACAAGCCTTTAATGTTACTTTAGTGAATTTCCCAAAGAATTTTTCTTTGTAAAAAATCAAAAATTCTCAAAAGATTGATACGATAAAGGACAAGTGCGTAGTACTTGTAACCGGCGGTTCTGTATGACAAGATGTATGGATATGAATGATGCAAGAGAAGTTTGCAAGGATTTTACCAAGTGACGTTCTTTGGTCTCTTACCTCTATGAAAAACAGGTGTGATATTATGTATGTACCTCTACTAAACGACTCATTTAACTTGCGGGAATAACTTAGGATCATTAAACTGGTTCTAATAAATACTAACAAATACATCAAACTATTGAGGAATCTTATTATTCTCTTTAGTATACTAGCGTGATTCTAGCTTATAAATTCTCTCTAGACTCCCTTGTTGCCTTGATCATAATAATATTATATTGATACGCTCCTGAGCTCAGACAGTCTAGGTCATATAAAGCCTACTCCTTCAGGGATATCCAACTGGCGATTACAGGCCAGGTCAGGGTTATGAATTATGTAATACCGTCTAGAAAAAGGATGAACACTAGTCCTAGATATTCATCGAATGTTATATAATATTTTATGATCTAGAAATAAACCTTCTGTAAGATAAAGTGCTTTTATTTGAATTTTTTGTTTCAGTTCCGAGTAGATTACGTTCAAGGAAATTGTACACAATACAGGCGTTTATTTGCTTTATAAATCTAGTTTAGTTACAAAACAAACACATTACTGTTGCCAAATTTCAAATTAGGTTAATTTCTGCCATGTTACTTTAATATGAAATATTACATCTTAAATCGTAATTTGTATATTAAGTCGATATCAATAACAAACTGATATATTTCATGAAGCATTCGAAAACCAGAAAAACTGAAATAAAATCCCAAAATCATACCAGTTGTGTAAAGTCATACAGTTACACTTTTAATAACAGTGCTCCGAAGGCTATTGACTTTGCACCTCTCTAGGGCAGCTCGGATACACTGCAGCGTATATCTTTCCAGCTATTATATCGATTAGACTTGTTGAACGAGAAATATTTGTTTTCAAAGCGGAACGACAACATGCAATATTGCTTTTCTTGTGAACTGCAATTGCTGTAGAGTGCCTTATATTATCTTTATACACAGTATGTGACTATGTCAAATAATGTTGCATTATGCAACACAATTCTAAATGTTACTAATTCGAAATATCATATTAGTAGTTTGTTATAAAATAATTATTGATTTATAGCAGTACTGTGAAAATAGAACAAAAAGTAATGTTACTTCTAAATTCAATTTGATATGGCATATTTTGGAAGTCAATGGAAAGAAAAATGTAATGAATGAAAAAAATGTGAATACAGTTCTATAATCCAATGCTCTATTTGTTGCTACTCGAAAAATTCACTTAAGTAAAAAATTATCTTGTAGAAACAAAGAGCTACATTACGCCAACTAACCAAAATTGTGGGCTTTGTTCTTGTACGTGTACATATAGCATATTAATAATATTTGTACCGATTATAACGTACAGAGTCTTATGATTAAATAAGATTAGTTAGTTAAGGTAATCTAGATTTAAATGAAGCCAACGCTAAGGATTAAATGTCACAATTAACAATAGATGTTGGAGTTTGGCGGTCCGTATAATTAAATTATTCTTGCTATTAGGCTCCATTGTATAACAATTAGGATAGGTTCTAGCGAAACACACTGAAATATTGTAGCCATTAGGTTAATGGTACAAATTAATTCTTTTTATTCAGGACTCTTGTACATTATTAAAAAGGTTAAGTTAAAGAATATTATTCACTATACATTTTACCATTGGTTAATTCATCGGCTTCATGGAAAAACAAAATGAAAAAAGTTTTTCCGAAATTATTTGTGCAATGCGTATGATAGTTGAAACCTTTAATGATTTTGTAGAAAAGCTTTTATTATAAAATTGGAATGAAGCCAATTAACTGAGAAGAATAAAATGCTTCACAGGTGACGGCACTTTTGGCGCTGAGCGCGGGCGCTGCGTTCGCAAGTACAGGTGCTCTATACGTGACGGAGAGACTACGCCTCGGACCTCGCGGAGGAACCCAGCTGGTGGTGAGAGTAGCCGTCAACACGCCCGGCAGGAAAAACATTACTGGTATGTGTACGTAACTGTTATTTATTCATCAATTCATTCATCACTACTATTAAAAACGTATTCGGTTTCGAACTACGCCGTAGAGGCATTGTATGCATACTATTTGTGCAATCCACAAATATTTATTTCGGGTCTGGTTGTATTTTGTATCCGTTGATTGTATGTTTATTAAAGTTCCCGCGACACAAGAGCAAATATTAGGGTGGGTGATGTCTTTTTACAAAAGAAAGAAAGACCTTGTAGTATTCGCTGCCGTCGGTTACAGCGTTTAAAGCTTATATCTAAACAGGCCCTTACAGTAAACTCTAACTGATTGAATGGTGACAAGGATTGTAAATAACAATATCATGAACCACCTCTGTCAGTAACATCTTAATTGGGTCGAATAAAACGACTCTATAGTATCAATCCTCATAATTCTCTATGACAGTGGTCTCAGTAGTAATTACAGTTTATCAAGCTGATTACATAAAAGTTGTCCGGATAACAATTTTTGAATTTACCGAACATTCTTTGGTTCATTTTCGTAAGGTTGAACAATTTCTATGTTTTTTTTATCTTACCAAACAAGGGTCAGCATTTTTGTTTATAAGATGCAGGTTCGATTCATCGCATGTCAACATACGGAATATGGTGTAACATTTTAATCCGTAACCCGGGTGGGTCCCAAACATGTCCCTGTTTGACCCTACTCGGCTGTGTCCTGACTTGATATTAAATATTATTGTAATTGCATGTTTTGAGGGATCCTGGACTGGCTTTTGTTTTGCCGAATAAACATATACTTTATTAATGTTCCATATTATTTAGTACAATTTTTTTAAAGAAGTTAGACGTTACATTGTATGGAAGTCTAGGTTCTTAAAATATTTATCTTTGGTAAACATTTATTTATACTTGCGAACAAATGTCTACGCGTAAGCAAAATGTTGTGTCAACATTCAATTTAAAATAATATTTCTATTTCACCATCCAACAGAGATGGAAAGCCATACTATCTGAAACACAATAAAATTGTCATTGTCGTCCGTTCACAGGCGAACAATACAAATAGTGTTGTCCTACAAACGTATTGTCACCATCTGAAAGCGACTTCATCAATACAAAATAGTTGTTGCTTGATATTTCTTGGTTTTGTAACGTTAACAGTAAACTTTTCTGAAAAAAATTCTATGCTTTACAATGTTCCTTTAAGACGTAAATAACGTTTAATGAGCACGAACACTTGTTTAAAATTGAAGATCTTAATTCTCGTCAAAATCAGAACTTGTCGATTTTAGATTTATTAATAGGTACACGAATACTTAATTAATGCCGGAGAATGCGAGGCTCGCTACCAAAAATTTATTCCGAGCCTTCGTTTAAGAAATCTGCGGTTGCTTCGTAGAATATTTTAATGAAGTTGGAAAGCCGAATTCTTAAACTGGGATCCGGCCGACATAATTGTGAAATTAAAGACACCCCAAACTTGAGTGCGTTGATCGCAAAGTTTGAGAACAAGGAGTCTACTTCACAGATTAATATGTATTGTCTGATATCAGTTTTATGATAATACAGGGAATCATACCATTGTTTTTGTTTTATTGGATTCCGATTTGAAATTATACAGGAGGGAATTTATGTGAGAGTCTTCTTAACAATCTAATATTGTCTGATATCAGTTTTTTTATACTTAAGATTTGGATGTCAAACAAGGTTATGTACGTCGACTAACGCAAAACTCATCGTCAGACCACTAACAGCGCCAACCGTTAACCACAAATTCACTACAATCCAAATTCAGCACTTAATTCAACAAATAAATGGCATTAGTATCAAACCACTCATTTAACGCTTAACCTCAGACACTAGACGTTCAACACGTACAAAAAGTTCTTGTCGAAACAATTTCCAGACACAAAGCAAATCCCTTTTTATTGATGACACATGTATTGTATACTCAAATGGTGCGATTAGTGCGACGTTCTCATTGTCTAGCGCAATTCACAGAGCTGTTTCAATAAACATTTAAATTGGACCCGACGCAACAAAGCCGTGTTTGTTGGAGCAAATTAGCTATGAACCTACAATGAAGGCATAGCCTTGCGTTATTATGGTAATACCTTCGTGGCTTGTGTGGAATTGCTGTATGAATCTTATGTATTGGTAGGTCAAGTGTACTCTGAAGGAAACTGAGATCCAAAATACATACGTATATTATTATTTTCAATATACTCGTGATTGTTAATAAACAATACGAATATTACACAAACATATCGGGTTGCAACTGAATATGAAACTAATAAATTGGTATCATAAATTGCATGTCACATTCGTTGGTAATGTAATACCTATACGCTTTCAGCTTCGATGGAGTACTACATTTATATTATTGATAACAGTCATAAATATTAACAATTTACAATTTGAATGTATATAAAAAAAATATTATATGACTGTCTAAAAGTTTATGTATGTCGTAAAGAATATCAGACGAACATCGATATATTTATGACAAGTTCACTATTCTATCCACGTTTAACCTCAATACTACTAACAATAAAATGACATAGCGAGTATTTCAATTGGTTTCCAAGTGTTTCCTTCGGCCGTACAGCAATAAACGTAGCACATTCTATTACCTTTGCAATACGAAGCTGCGGCGAACGTGTGTGGTACAAGACAGTTTCATGTAAGATATTGCAAGCTTTGATTTCGTGATGAAAGTGACCGAATTGAATTTGCTCAAACAAGATAGTATGTTGTCAGGTCAGAGGTGATTTTCTGACACCGAAATTGCTTTTACGTACCTACCTAGGTAAATGGGCAGTTAGACTATCTGACATCATGAAAAAAACATTCGTTTTCTGAACATGAAGACGATACCATTGTATCGATAGTAGTGTATTATTAAAATGTAGCTCTAAATTAAAGTAAATCTCTATCAGGAGACTAAAATAATTATTCGAAAACTTAATGTTATAAAACCTTAATAACCATATCCGTCCTTCTAGTTATAGCCACGATTTCTAGCAAAACACCTTTTTCCAAGGTGACTAGTAATTATTCCAAGCTTTATACCACATTACCTTCTCATCTTTATTACGTTCCATTGGACTTCCGTTACAGTCATAGTCATAAAGAATAGATATAAAAGCGCTGCGTCGTGCGCCGAATTCAATGGGACACTGCGAGGATAAAATCATTTTATGTGAACCTAAATTATTACGGCACCGATTTATGATGACATGTCGATGACGTAAAATCTGGTGAGGTGCTCCGAAAATGTTCATTACCTTTGAGTAGCTGTACAAAATGTATGAGGTCTAAGTAATGGAGCCATAAAACGGCGGCACCTGTTCCGTAACTGAAGTCATACATGATTTTTTCAGTCGGAGAAACTAAAGGTTTATTGCTTAGCTGCTATCTGTAAAGTGTTCACAAAGTTTTGATACAATAGCATCAAGATCCGCTCATTCTTTATAATTACATGACACTTTTGTGAGATAATATAATATATTCAACCTTTCTGGTTGGCCGTTGCATTATATCATATAGAAAATAGAAAATCAATGATATCTAAGGTAGGTATACAAAGACACCTATGATTGCTCTATAAAACTTAAATATTTCCTGTACATTTTTGTTGATATTTTTTAATTACACTGCTGTAACTATTTCTTGTTCATTGCAGTGGAGGTCACCGGCTACAGCGCAGACAACTGTTCGGTGTCGTACACGTCATTCAACAACGAGACGCTCGTGGGTTCCGTGATCCGCTCCGCCAGCGTCCTGGTGCTGCCCGAAGGTCTCCATAGGACTGACACTCAAAGTGCTTACTTCTGCGCTAATGGTACGTAATCCTTGAATAACCTAAAAACATTACCTGACTTTAGTATTGTAATTCAACACAATAGTCCCTGATTTCAGTACGGTAATTCAAAAATTTCCATATGACAGTCAGTGTTGATGCCTACTCCAAATTACATCGGTTTATACAGCAATATTACTACAAAGGAAACACCTCAATCCATTATCTAAAACCAGACACTAAACTAAATGTCATAATAAACGTTGCACCTACCATCAATACAAAGCACTATTGCCAATAAAATCCAGATGTTGCTTTAACTTGTATCTGAAGGTAACTCATAAAATAAATTGATTCCTCTTACGTTTGAATGAGTCCTCACTGGAATCAACAAGTGCTATTCTTTAAGGTCCACTCTAGTTTGTAATATTGCGATAACAAGTTGCTTCTTTTTAAACTTTCTTGTTGAGTAGACTATTGGCAGTAATGCAAAGATTTATTCTTATTAAAAGTTTTTTATTATACAACTGGTACGATACTTATTTAAAAAAAACTTTTGATCGGACATTTCAAGAATTATAACATTAAAATAGTACTTGAAGTTCTATTCACGAGTTTTTTTCTCAATTTACAGAACATTTAGCAGTATCATCACGAGGGTCTTGGGAATGGCAGTGGGTTGCCGCACCAAGGAACAGAGCTGGCTTAGTCTTGGAGTTACGAGCACAAGGAGCTGCCCACGTTGCTCTATCAGCTATAAGAGAACCGTCTGATGATATGTATCGAGTCGTGTTCGAGAGGACTAGAGTTTGGATAGCTAAAGGAAAACACGGTATGCATATTTTAATTTTTCCTTGGATTATTCCTGTTATTTTCCGTTACCTTCAAGGTTCCTCAAACGTAGAAAATAAAAGTAAATTACCTATTCAAGATAAGTGACGTTGTTTTGAGATGATTCTATGCAAGACATTGATATATTATGTATTAGCAAACAAATAATAAATCATATATTTTTTCCAGGCTACGACGTACACCTAGCAAGCGCAGAGCAAACGGAAAGCGATGAAGAATGTAGTGGCGAAGCGTCTTGGTGCGACTGGTGGGTGTGGTGGGAAGGAGGCAGACTGTCTGTCGGCCGAGGAGCCGCACCATCCGAGAGAAGGCTTCTTGTCTGGCCGTTGGCTCCGGACATGAGGATTAAATACGTTGGCTTTAGCGCGCTCTGGGGAGACAAAGCTGATTTCAGGTTAGCAAAAAATACAAAATTTAGTAAAGCCATTTAATAAATTTCCCAAAATGGGGGCACGGCAGTAAAAATCGGGCGTATTATCTTTTTTGCGACCAGCGTTTGACCCTCCATAATTTTGTTGTGTGTCTTTATTTTTATTAATTTACGTTAAAATGGCTATTTCAGAATTTGGAACTTCAACGAAGAAGCAGGTTTCTCTCAAGTATTGGAACTGGGTCTTCCGCGAGGCGTGGTGCCTGGTTCAGCAAGCGGCACTTTACTCGTATCTGGTGGTCTACACCTACCACTGTACAGTCTTCAGACGGACTCCACGGATCAATGGGCTGAAGTTTGGAGAGATTCCCAACTTTCAGCTGCTTCAGCGAGTTTAGCACCGTTATTAGCTTTGGAACATATTCCACATTTAGTCGATGACAATGAACGAGAGAGGATATTGAGAAAACTACCTGAACAGGTAATTAGTAACTACTTGCAGTGAGTATATTCAAAATAATAAAAATTGTAGGATCAATTTAACATTATTTATTTTTGCAGGTCCAAGTTCTATTATCGTTCCGAAAAAGCGACAATTCCTTCAGCGACCATCCAGGAATGAGCAGTCATCTCTCAACCATCAAAATATTAGAAATTCTAACAAAAATCCAGTCCTACTATCCGGTAGATCCGGATTTGCTACAAAATATAAAGAAATGGATACAAACTCGTCAAAATGCCGACGGTTCTTTTACACCTTTAGCCGCAGACAAGGAAGTTGATTATTATCCCGTAGATATGCAAAAATCTAACGGCACTTTGAAAGAGGTTGATGTAAATGAATATTATTATTACGATAAAGACGGCAACATGACGCAAGAAGAAATAGACGCGGAGAGAAGAGTTGAAGTAACCGCTGAAACTTTGGTTGCTTTGCTCGAAGTCGGTGTTGAGAATCAGGTACAGTAAAATTGTAAATGAAGAACTTTAAAAAAGCATTAAGGTCTTAATAAATATGAAAAATGTGTGAGTTGGCTAATTCGTTTGGTTTTTATTTCAGATGGATGCTGATGTTGCAAAGAAATCGCAAAAATATTTGGAACAAAATCTTTACAATCTGACTTCACCGGCAGCTCTTGCTGCTACTGTACTTGCATTAGTGTTGGCAAGGTAATGTGCCTTGTTAAAATTATTTTTATGCCAGATTTCTAAATATATTTTTAATATTGTGTTTTTGTTGGCGACGCTATATTTTACTTTATTGTCCTCATAGGAGTCCAATAGTGCCAGAGGCGTTGGTGATTTTGAGAAACGCTTCCACAACTGAGGAAGGCGAGTTTGGTTGGCCCGCGCCCAGGAAAGATGCTGCTGATTGGCTATTGGAAGAAACCTCGAGAAATATCAAGACCACATCATATGGTAATATATTAAATCATTCCGTTCAATGCATCTGTACTTATTTATATGTTTATGGATCAACATTTTCCAACCCTGCCACACCCTGTGATTGCTCCGAGTCTCGTGGAATTCAATCGTAGTTGATTTAATATTACAGAAAGCTAGCGGCTCATCATAAAAGATCTCTCTAACGTGAATAATCAAGACAAATCAAGAGCAAGTCAGATGTACTGATATACATAAGTTGGCTTACGACTTTTCAGCTAACTCTACCTTATATTGTATTCGTACAGAAGCAGTAACGATGGAGCAGTACGTGGCGGGCGTGCGCGTGCTGCTGGCGGCGTGCGCGCGCGGCGCGCTGGCGGAGGGCGAGGCGGCGGCGCGCTTCCTGTACTACCGCGCCTCCACGCTGCAGCGACACCCCAGCCTCGCCTACAGCGCCACCAAGGCCGCCGCGCAGTACGCTGCACTCGCTCACGACAGGTAATATTATATATTTTTTAATACATAAAAACAGGAATTTTTACCGCATATAACATTTTAGTTATGTAAGGATTTTGTCGTAGGTATAACATACCTACTTCGTACATTATGATCTTCTTGACTTCCGTCGGTATTTTTAAGTTAGACACTCACTAAAAATGTTTATTTACTTCGTAGCTTATTCTTGAAGTTTCTAAAACCAGTTACTATTGCAATCTTAATACTGTTGAAAATTTAGTAAACAATACTGTAGTAATTTATGTCAAATATTTTACTTGCTGACTATTAAAAGGAACATGAATAAACGTTTGTATTCATCTTATTACAGACACCGAGCACTAACTGTGTCCCTGGCAACTGCGGGCATGGAACTGACTGATACATTGGAACTTCGCGCTAAAACTCCACCCAGACCATTACAGCTGCCTGGCTTACCAACTAAAGTCTTTGTCTACGCTACTGGTGCGGGATGTGCTACAGTACAGGTAAATGTACTAATAGAAACTTTTTACATGCTCTTTATCTTAATTTCCATCTCAATTTCATACCCGTGTCATCAATGCACAAACAACGCACAAACAACGTGTCATCAAGTTAACATTTTTGAACAAAATAGTCATTCATGTCTGGCCTTCTTTCTTTCAGGGAACAATAACCTACTCTACATATACGCCAAAGCCAGAAAACGCGTTGCTGAACATCCAAGCTGCCATTATTGAAGAGATTCGTCCCGAAAGAAGTAGCATAGAAGACTTGCAAGGCAACCTACCTACGTTGATCATAAAGACCTGCTTCAAGTTAGTAATATATTTCAACTCTAGAGACTTCGTCTTAGTAAATGATGCTATTATTATTACGTTCAGTTCTCTAATTATATTTTTTCATTTATTCTACTTTGCAGGTGGAAGGGTAAGGAACGGTCCGGCATTCTACGTCTAGAATCTTCTCTGTTTTCTGGATATGAACTGCATTCTGTCAACCCGGTGGTGCTCGATGGGGCTACGTTTGCTGACTTACACTACGGCTCTAGAGGAGAATCAGTGTGGTTCGTGTTTGCAAATGTAAGTACCTTTTTTACGTCATGCTTCGGACTTGATTCTTTATTTTTATTCGAATATTTAAATTTCTAACCCGTGCATTTTTCCATTACAGATCAGTTCAACGTGTCCTGTCTGTGTCACATACGAGGTTCGCTCCAAGTTCGTCATAACAAGTCTGCGACCTGCATTTGCCAAGATTTATCCATCAACTCGCCCAGACCTGGCCGTAGAAACATTCTTCCACGCAAGACCTGGAAGTCCACTACTGCGAGGAATAACTGACGATGACTTCATCACGTGGTTCGATAAAACTGAACTCGCTAGCCTCAAAACTAGTACGAGCATTGATAACATCTGTGAATGTGGAAGGATTTGTAGCAGGGACTATGAATTTAGAAAGAACTATGAAGAACATAATGAGGAGACCACGGAACATGTTGAAACTACCACAGTGACCGAGAGTACTACAGTTACGGAGACCACTACAGTAACAAGTACCGAATCTACAACAATTGAGGATACCACTACTACGGAACCATCTACATCCACAACCAGTACAACTGAAACAGTAACTACACAAGATCCTACCACGACGACTACTGAACCAAACTTGCCTGATAATACAACTATTGCCAAAACAGAAAACATTGACGATCCCATTATAATTCCAACCGTAACGTATGTTAACAAAACTGAGAGCTCAATAGTCAGTAATAATATCGCTCCTTTAGTGCCCAAAATAAATGGTGAGTTGATAGTACAAAAATCTATACTGCCAAAAATACTGCCGAAGAAAGATGATATTAAGAAAAAGCCCTTACCGAGAAGGAAAGGTACTCTAAAAGCTACTTACGGAGATAAACATGAAAAATTCTTTATGAAAGTTAAAGAAATAGAAAACACCTCACCAGTGACTACCGAGAAAAATAACGTGGTTCTAAACAAGACTACAGAAACTACGTTTTCAATTGAAGAAATAGCAAAATCAAAACACAAAGTTGTCTTGGAGAAACCAGAAACTGCGCACATTGTACTTCCAGTCACCTCTACAAGTACAGAAACACACACTGAGGCAGTCAATACGGAAACCAATGAAGAAACAAATGTTGTTAAAGTAAGCACAGAAAGAAATGCGGTAAAAGAAAACAATGAATCTTTAACACGTACTGTGACGTCAGAAGCTACTACGGCTCATACAGAGATCACTTCAGTTAAAACACCAATACCTGAAGTCTTGCCTCACCCCGAAGTAGTACCACATACAATAACAGCCATCACCAATAACAACATCAAAACAATACATTACAGGACAAAGAAACCTAAAGCGATCACACAAATAAAGAAGCCTTTGATAACCGCAATTCATAATAACGCTACAAAGCACAATAAAAGCGATGTCATTGACTCCGACATTATTAATAAGACTAAAAAGAAAACAGTACCACAAAAATACAATGTTAAAACATTGAAATCTATAAACAAAGAGATACACAAGATACCGCCGACACCAATTTCTGAAACATCAAAAACACTGTCGGAGAATATCAAATCTGACATCGCCCCGGAAAACAAGGGCGGTTTCGAGATCTTAGACAAAAACAATCTATGGGAACTACTCAAAGAGGGTTCCGATAATGATCCTTCGAAAATGGAGGAGAAACTACATGTTCATAATAGACTAAACCTTTTAGGACATAACATGTCTAATGTAGATGATAACCGATCTTTATAAACTTTATTGTTATGTAATGTATAAGATACAAAGACTTCAGTATAAATATTTTTGTAACACACAGTCTGCCACTTGAAACCAGTTCTAGATTAAAGATGACAATGTCAGAGAGTACGCGATGGTAGCAACATAATTTTGGATTTTACGAGGCTAATTTCATCTAACTGTAGAATTAAATCATGTCCGAATAATAAAAGCTTCAAAATAACCGTATTTACAAGCTATAACACTTTTTGAAACATTGTAAAGAGGTTTACACCCCAAGTCCCTAACCCAATATATAAAAGTCTCGAAACTTTCAAGTCTTGTCAAATAGAAAAACATATAAAGCGCTTGTGTAATACGATGTAGAAAGAACGTACTCTCCAACATTAAAAATCTTTATCTGCACTCAAATTGTTGATATCTCGAAGGCGATTCCTAAAGCACATTTTATTGTTGATTGTTAGAATGTATTGCACTCATCTGAATGATTTGTGTGGATGGTCGTGTGAGCTGTAAATATTAAATGTAAGCTAAAATTATTGATAAAAGTCAAGCGCTGTGACCTATTACTTCTATTTGTACGTGTGTCGCCTTTGCTCAAAAGCAAAGATTTAATTTCTCCAATAGATAGAGCCGATATTATAGCCGTCTTAGGCTTGGTAGTGTCAAATGAAAATATGTAATAGTAGATTAGAGTAAGTTGTACTGAGTCAATCTTGGTTAGTTAGAATTTCAGCTTCAGTCTAGATGCTATTATAAATTTAGGAGAGCTAGATATGCTGTTTTAGTGTAACTAGTGGGCTACCTGTTTGGTCGTTATTATCATTAATTACCAATTCGTTTTTCATATCCATCGTTAGAAAAACTATGGGTTTCTTTATTTCATCCTTCTTTAATAAGTATTTCTTCTTGTTTGTTCTTTTTATCTTCTATCTGTTTAACTCTTGCGTAATTATTATGAGATTCTACTCCTACAATTTTTACATTTTTGGTAAAACTTGTCGCTATTCCTAAGGTTGTAAAGGTAGCCCAATTTAGCAGGTAGCGGACTCCAAATTTATTTATTGTAAATAGAATCTCTAATGCCAAACTAATCATTTACCCCCTAGTATAAATAGTCCTAGAGTTTTAGGTATGTAATTGTAATGCTAAAGCCCCAGAATTTCCATCCGTCTTTCGTCTTCTGTATCTATTGTATGTAAAACGTAGTTCTAGTAGCTGTCTAGATGTTTTATGTTGTACTGTGGAGTAGTAAATCTATAACTTGGAAAATGTAGTTCTTTACGTTCTTTCGCTCAAAATACAATACAGTGCCATCTATTGTCAATAGTCGGTAGCAAACTGAATCACAATTCTTACAGTGCCGTTTAGTTACGGTAGCTCTTGTATAGATGTCGTTGAATACAACTATTAAAAACACCGAATTTCCGAACGAAATTTCGTTAATAAGCATAACATTGTAATAGTATTAACAACATTTAGTGTAAAAGGAAGTTATAGATTTACTAAATCCCATTTCTGTAGTGAGTACCTTAGATCTCGTTTTTGTATGACTGTATGCATGAACTGACCTTACCTGTTAATTATCTGATACTTACCTCCTACTCTTAACTATAACGTCAATATAAAGCTGACTGCCCCAACAAACATTAGATGCCTTAACATTACAACCTTTAGGTTTATTGAGTTCACAGCTCCTTCATAACTTAATCCTGTATAAACTAGACTCCTGTGCCCTCAGTAACTGTCTTGAACCCTCTAACCTCTTCCTAATTATCTTCTTTTGTAAATATTACACGTAAAGCTTTTTTATTGTACGTATATTTTAAGAAAATTATATTTAGGGCGATGCACCGAAACATCTCAAATGCGGCCCTGTTTCTTATTGTACCGGTATTACAATCAAATGTATAGTATTTAATAAACTAAGCACGATTTAAGTGTATAAATGTAAGGTTGTATGATAAATAGGTGCTTGCGCGGTGGATAAACGTCAATTTTTCGATATTATGTAAAAATGATCTCATTTCGATGGTGTAAGATTATAGTTTTAAATGTTTGTGCTTAAATATTAAGCTAGTCATTCATTAAGTAATACCTCGATGTACTGAAACGGATTAGTTCATAGGAACGATTAAATAATAACATAATACATTATTAAGTGTTTTTATTAACTTTGTTCCTTGCCTTTCCTGTAGTAGATATGTTATTTTTTTTAAACGTTAAGGCCATCAGAGTGGCCTTAATGAAAAGCAGGTTAAACGTAAACAAACTACATAATTATTTGTTTGAATATAACATGAACTGACATGAAGGATATGGAGAATTAAAATAATATTCTAAATAATTATGAAAGTCCTTATCTTTCCAATGCAAAATACTTTACAAGCATAACTAAGGTCAGCATCAAGCATATCAAACGAACTGGTCCAACATCACGTCTATTGGAAACACATACAAAATTTTGCCTATTTTTTTATTATCGTTGCCCATTTGTCCAAAATCAATTACTATGTATTCATTAGGTATGCCGTAGGTGTAGGTACAGACAACATTATTCAAAAAGGTACATAATAATTTATACAAATAACTGCTTATTTTCTGACTTCAAAATTATATTTTTATATTAACTCAAAAACGAGAAAAAGAATACCCAAGATCACGTTCTCTCACGTCTGTTCACGTTCTGGTTGAGCCAAAAAGTATTGTCCGAGTTTTTACGTTAAGAATTTCTCCTAGTTTGCCCGGAGTTACAAAGTTGAGATTGTGTAATTTTACAATCACAGTCCTCTTTTTTGTTGACCAATAGCAAGACATTGCATATTTAATTTTAATTGATTTTTTATACAAAAAATGTTACAATGTATAATTTATTATTTTTGAAGCTGACTAAATCTAGGTAGTACACGTGTAACTAACAACATGTAACTTTAATGTAATGAAGGTATTACAACTCTCCAACCACGCACATTTCCTGTATAAGCCATCATAATAATTGAGTCAAACATAGCTGTACTATTTCAATAGTAAACCTCACGTCGCACTGCATAGTAATACATTGTACGAGCTGTAATGTTCCCGGAAACTACATTTCCTCCTCGCCGTGATTAAACCCCGGCCATACATCTGATGTCGTGTATATTGTGATTGTGTTTGACTACCATGTTAATACATATGGGTAATCTGATTGTGTGTATAACTCTTAATTAGATGCGAAAATAAATCTGCCTAATTTTTTTTCCGTAAATAGTCATAAAAGTTCAGCTATTTACAAACGTTACTGTGGATTACTCGATTACAACATGATAATATATTTTTGAAGCTATACATTTTAAGACAAATTTTAATATTATGTCTAATTTCTCCAAGAGTTTTGTTCAAGTCCTATACTCTTCCTCAATACTACTACTACAGTCCCGAAATAAATATATGATATGCACATCATTAGTGTGTTATTATCATCCTATTAATATCATCACAAAACACACTAACTGCCAATAGAGTTTTTCAAGACAAACAGAGATGTTATTATTTGAGGTAAATACTTCCCTGATTAGCATTGAATGGTTAAAAGTCTCCTAAGTAAATAAATTCCCCAAAAGTGTCACCAACTAAATGCGAGATTGCACGTAGCCACTTCGTAGAGCGTTGCTACGGCGTAGCGCCCACGACGAACTACGCATTTCGGCTACGAATACTTGATCTACGCTTTTCCGCCGTCTCCAAATCGGCTTTACTATGCCCTCTTACAAGTCAATGCTTTGAGTATTCTCTGATAGTTACTGAAGCGCCGCTGCCACTTGAATAAAAGGGATTTTTTACTTTGATGTATCAGCTGACTGCTGTCTGTACAATCAAATTACTGTTTTCCGTTCCCTTACAATCTTTTTTTGTTGTTGCCAAATATTTAAAATTACGTAAACGATTATTTGATTCGTGAAGCGTATAGGCTTAACATTCCGTAGACTTTGAAAAACAACAGACTGTCGTATACACCACCGATAAAAATTCAAGTAGTGGTATTGGAAAAGTACAAAAGAAAGCACAACTCATAATTAGTTATTATTCTACTTCAAGAGAAAACAATATTGAACTTTTTCCTTTGTGCTATAAATGTTTCATTATAATAACTCATTGTTCTAGAATACAATTTAATTATCCAAGTACATATTGTCCTTGTTCATAGGAATTGCTAACAATAAAACAAACAATTTAATATTACGTTTTATCAATTGCTTTTATTCATAACATTACAATGATATTTGATCCGTAAAGGTACAATTTATTTGTTTCGAATTTCTATTACACAATGACTCTTAAGATATGGAGGAGTGAATTGAATTGTTTAAACATTTACATAGATAAGATAAAAATGTCAACCAAAATATTAAACACAAACAAAACAAATTAGTTATCATAATAAATTAGTTCAAAATAAATAAATAACAAAAGACAAATCGATCAATTATTGGTAAGTAATAATAAATAAATAAACAAATGCATAAATACAAAACGAATCAGTCAAAGACATAACGTAAACTTGGAAGTCTCTATGTTAAATATGGGTAAACGTACACGTTAAAGGATAAGTTTTATTCTGAATGTGGTACAATATTTTTTTTAAACTGTAACAGTAATCACGAACATTGATTTAAATGACTTGTTAATTAATATGGATCCCGTGACTGTTGCACACCTCATCTCCTTCTTGCGTATGACAGCCAGGCGGGTAAGTCCGGCTTCTGTAAAGAAATTCCAATTAGTAAGAGCACTTTTAACTTGCATCTAGGCTAATTAACTGATCGCTGCCTACTCAGGATGTTTACGTTTTAGATGAGCTAATCAGCCTTCACTAAAATTTCCGTAAAGTGAAACTCAAAGTAGCCATACACCTCAAATATATACCAAAACATATTTAAGTACTAGCAGTTTATAAGAAAAAGTAGGTAGTTACAGCTGGAAAAAGAACTTTGAGTAAATTAAGTGCGTTTACGAGAAATTAATACAAGTTAAAACTCAATTATTTATTTTACCCTACTTAGTATGTAATAAATAAAATAAACCTGCAGCCGGGTAGAATAAGATTTTTTGGAAATCGTTTTACTATTTTGCAAATTTTAAAATAATATTTATTTAATCTAACATATTTACACGATAACTTATTAAACCCTAATAATATAGGCACAAAACAATCCAGGTTTAACGACCAATACCGCAAAGCTTTATTGAAACTCAATATATTCAAACGCAGACATCCCCTACCATTATTTCACTGAATAACTCACTGCTGTGTGAATTATACAACTAACCGCAAAACCGTTATATTTATAAATTCTCTGTATTCAATTATTATCTCATTAGTGTATTGAAAATAAGTAAATGAAGTGAAATAATTTGTCAAATAATTGTTATTTTTTAAAATTTGATGGCATGCAAAGACGCCAGCCAGCACTTGGCCAGTGAGGCGGACTGAAGGCCCAATCCCTCTCTCGATTTGGGAGAAGACCCTAATCTAGCAGTGGTACATCAATAAGTTAAAAGTAAGACGTAACGTTTAATTATATTCGTATAAATTAATAATGTATTTCTAATTCGATTCCTAGAGATTTCGCAAAGCGTAGTATTCATTTTCAAACAAACTATACAAAAATGAAACGTCCTACAGGAAGATAAAACGATTTAAAAGTCGCATTCTAGTTTCAATAGTAGCGCAGGCAATAATCTAATATAACGATGTGGATAAATCCTGATATATGAAAGCTGCATTGAGATGCAAAGATGCAATACAGACGTTTATTCCTCATATTGTGGCATTTCATCGCATAACCGATCAGATAAATCCTGCATAAAACTATTACTCTCAAGCCTTTCAAGAGGGATTCAGAGAATACAACTTTATATTGAAATTTTCTTTGATATTCATTTTTCTTCCTATTAAGAGTATACCTTTGATACTTAGCGTATGAAAGTTATTACCTGCTTTCAATAAATTAAAGGAAAATTATATTAGTATTGAAAGGTCGCTTAGCGAGAACTGCTTTTATTAGTGTTTGTAAAGATTTTAATATAAAATGCTTCGAGTATTTGCTTTAGTTTGAAAGGGTATTTTCAAGCTTTTATTGATTAGAATATTTTGTAATAAAGACGGTAATCCATTTTGCTTATGAACACATTGGACAGAGTAAATAACTAGTTTTATTTTAAAGGAAAATTTACATACAAACACCGAATAATCCCAAAAGCTTCAGCTAACAGAATCAAGCTTCCTTTTTGCTAGTAACAGTGTTACAACAAAATCTTATTACGTTGATAAATATTTAATTTTATAATCTTTACTCGGCACACAGGGTTGTTTATTCAGGCTCTTTTATTAATTTAAGAAAGCAACGCCAAAGGTAAAAAGATCAAAACAAACCAAACGACATTTAACTAGTAAGGCTTAATTAATAAATTTAGCGATAAACAAGCGTTTTAATTTAATTTCAAAGGACACTCGTAGGGTTTTAAGTAGAGGGATATTGGTAGCTGTTTGTCGTGCTCAAGTAAATTTTAGGCTATCACTCCGACGGCCTCTGATAAGATGAATAAATTAAATTATTCGCTAAAATGATTCAGCGCAGAGACTAGTGTTTGAATACTAAATTAACAACTAATTAGTACTGAAAATTATTTGGACGTTGGAAGTTTGACGCAGTGTTTCTAAAATTAAATTATTATTGAGAAATATCGCTGAATCGCATGACAGATGAAACCGCACATTTGATAATAATAATAATATATTATTATTAGACATGTGACATCCGTTTATTTAACACAATTATATTTTGTTTCTAACTGAAAATACATATTTTCATATTGGTACTATATTGAATGAATTTATTCCATCAATATTTAAGACATTATTCTTTCAATCAAAGCGTAATCCACATGAAAAATTGTAACGTTTCAAACAATAAATTTATAAAACAATTAAAATTTATTACTCGATTGAAAGGCACCATTTGTTTCGTTAATCATTTTGTTTGACGGCAACATAATCCTAGGAAAGCTTAAAGTATTTCACGATAAGTTTTGCAAATATTAATTTTATTTTTGGTTATTTCTGCTTCAAATTAATAGTTTACCAATTGTGCTTCAGTATTTATTAAATTCTAAAACTAACTAGTCCAACTACTTATTTATCTGTGTGTTGTGTATAAAATTATTATCGTTCTTAGTTAAAATAGAATAAATAAATGGGTGTTTCTTAGATAGGCAGGTAAAGTCTCTGTTTTTATCGTCACTTGCCAAGTGAGATATAAAGCAAAATGTCTATAGTAATATTAAACATAAGAAAGAGTTAAAACTCCTTTAGTAGCTATTTAATATTAGCAATGAATTAAATCTTAGTAAACACGCCGTATGCATACCGTGCAACTAAATATCAACCAGTAAATGCAAACTCATCGAGAAACGCTAACTCAAGTAAGTAAATTCAACTGCTGGATGCCACACTTTGATAAACGTGTAAGCAAACTCTTAATATACTTGGTGTAACTTAGAATTTCTGTCATATTCAACAAGCATGTGTTTAGTTTCCTTACGTGGGAAGGAATTAATTGCAGTTTATCTCGTATTCGCAACCCTAAGGCAATGTTCTATCTTCTAATGTCTTGCATTACTACCTCTAATAATAATTTACCTAGGCACACATCAACGTAAAAGATAAATTGAGATCTAGATCTATTCCATGATTATTTGATTTCATGAAAGGGGAATTTAGATCATATTGCATTGTAGTTTAGCGTACTCAAGATCCCTGTGATTTTGATTCAGGTATTTATACTAATGAAAATATGGTAAAAATTTCAAGTTCACCGATTTATGACTAAAATGGGCTTTAAATTTTATAATTGCATGGTTTAGGTAAGGTGTTTAGCTTTCCATCAAGAATTAAAACTGACGAAACTAATGGAATGTAAATATTTTTTAGAATAATTCAAGTCATCAAACCCTAAAATATTGCGAAAGAATAGTAGAAATATTATTTCCACAAACCTCAAGGTCCTTGGCCCAGTTCGTGTAGGCATCAGAGCGCTTGCCAAACCTGCGAACAATAAAAAACAACATTTCAACATTACAAAAATACCAATACAAAACAAAGATCCAGAAATTGAGGCGGGATACCGTCACTCTGCTTTGATGTATAAAAGTGCATTAATCGCCATAATTTTCCTCATCATAATAACATTGTCGTTCCCTACTATGTTACTTAACATTGTCATATTTTTACGAGTCCGACATGTTAGTCCGCAAAAATCGTGAACATTTCGCACACTCATATTAGCCTACTGCATAAAGTTTACAGCTGACTATAAAAGTAAACCTTGGCGTATGCTGAAACGGCGACAAAATGTATAAACCAACCATATTTTGTGAAACCTAGCATTTTGTAGTAGTTTTCAAAAACTACCATACCTACTTTCCATTTTATTATAATGCAACGGGTCTTTAAAGCGATTAAAATTTATCCGCCTAAGGAGTCGGCACATGATCACGATTAATGTAACTCGATCGCAACGTCGGGTTAACAAATAAAGCGTTTAAGACTCGTTTCATTCATATATAATGTCGTCCTAGCCGATATACAGCTACGGCGGTCAGTTTCATTGAAACTGGCCATCTATGCAGGACTTTGTTTATAGTGTCCAAGTGTGTGCACAATACACAGGTACACTCTCTATTCCATCACTCTCATAGCCCGGTGGGACGGATAACCGACACGACCAGTGAGAGGTCAGGCGCAGGATCGACGGCTTTACGTGCTCTCCGAGGCACGGAGGTCTTCGACCTCAACTTCCCAACTCCGGGCAATCTCTATGAAATTCTTAACAGAAAATCTTAGAAAAGACTGTTTGGCCCGACCCAGGATTCGAACCCGAGACCTCTCGCACGGCAGCCGCATACACTACCGACCGCGCCACAGAGGCAGTCGGTAGAATTTCATTCATATATTATGTGTACAAGTCGCAAGAGTTTAAAATCGTATGTGCAATAGACTAAATAATAAAACTATATTTTGCAAAAGCAACAGTAAACAACAACTGCAGGTTTCAGTTGTTTCATTATTTATTCGTATCTTACTTTGTGTATTCCTAATTTAATTAGAATACAAAATGCTTTGTAATACAAAATTTAACATTATAAATGCAAAAACAATTTTTACTTTGTGGTAGTTAAATGCAAATTTATGAGTTATTCCGTTCGGATCCCCAATACTGATACCCTAGTATTTTAAAATTATTTTCTATTCCGGTCTGATCCCCCGTATATAAACATTATAATAAATTTAAATATTTCATTCCGATCGGATACCCTGACTGTTTATATACGGGGGATCAGACCGGAATAGAAAATAATTTTAAAATACTAGGGTATCAGTATTGGGGATCCGAACGGAATAACTCAAATTTATGTGTAGGTACTTAAGGTTTAACTTTTATAACACATGCTCAATAACTATCCGAAATAGAATTTTTAAAATGATCAGATGGGCCAATACATTTTACAGTTCCAGTCGTTACAGAATCTAATCTTACAATTCCTACAAAAATTGGGTACCCTAATAAGGTGCCTAGAGCTCTAACAACGTAACAACATATAGTTACAGTTTGCTCCAGGCAATAATAATACTCGTCCTTGAAGAGTCACACATGTCGTTCAATCTCCTAACATCCTTTGATAGATGATTAGTTTCTAAGTAACTCTTAACCCTTAACAATATCTATCTACTTGTATTCTATGCTCATTGCTCAAGATATATATTTTCTTTAGTATGAAATGATTTTTGACTGCTTCTGTGGCGCGGTCGGTAGTGTATCGGACTGAGTATCATGATGCACGCGCTCGATTCCCGGGTTGGCCAAAGTACTATTGGGCTGTTCAAATTTAAGTTTTGGTAACGTGGCCAGTAAGTAAGTATGGATACGCTTGCCTCCTATAGAATTAGATTAATGTTGTCTGTCACTAACACTGCCTGTATCTTCGGGAATAACAGGCGCGATTTTATGTACTTATGTAAATATTATGTTTCGAACTCCAGAAATGTATCAGTATTTTATAACATTGTAATAATAAAATTAACACACACGCATTCATTTTAGCTGAAGATACATTTGATGTGAAACAAGGAAAAGATTTTCATTTTCCCTTTCAGCGGCGGGAAAATACGTAAAGTTACATTATTTGAACCAGACCTTTTATTTTTATGAGTGAGTTTTTTTTATTTTTAACGCCATGTCGGCTTTTTGACTAAAAAGTACGGCACTGACACTGTTAAAAGATTTATAACTGTATAAAACGTTGTTCTATTTTTATTTCACTTTTTTGCAAGATAATTAAAAAGAAAGACACGAAAAAACGGGCTATTTCTAAGCAAAAGGTTTCAAAGAAAGTTCAACATATTATTTTAAACGATGTAGTGAACATTTTATTTTTGCAATACATTGCATTCAACTTTAATTTCCGCTCGCAAAAACTCTTTTTAATCCGCAGACAGTTTATGACAATACATGTTTCATATTTCAATATTTAATTTTGTAAAACATCCCGTGAGTTAGTGTCTAGTGTAAAGTCGTTTAGCGAGTACCACTTAGCGTATTACGTTTATGCACATCGAGTCGTATTTTAAACAACGTATAACACTATTTCCTTATTTCGCAAGAGTTGTGATCACTGTACTTTAAAATAACGCAGTTTTTATATATTTTCACTTAAGTTTATATTGAACTATGTAATAACGCGATAGTGTGTTTTTAGTCTTCATCGTTGTGATCAATAACCATAATTTATTTTATTAGACTAGGTATCATCAAATTATAAAACACTATAGACTTTCTAATCATAACTAAGGTTTGAGCACCAATTCAAATATCATGATTCCTTTATTATTTTTAGTTTTATTTGTAATCCAATTTAATATTTTTTTGCAAAAAATAAAAAGCATTTTATTAAAATGTTCTTAACGCATCTTGTAGCTGTTTAGGAATCGTCAGCAATTCTTTTGTGAAACTGTCTACAAATTACGATATCTTTCAATTACAAACGATAGTGTCAAATAGATGCCTAAATATTTTAGCAAAATTATTGAACAATATTAAATTTCGATTTTGAAAGATATCAGTTTGAAGGGGTTGTTAGAGATTTACTACATAAATCAATAAATGACTAATCGATGTTCTTACGTGTAAAAATTCGTTTTCCATAGTAAAGTTACTTTCGTAAAATGTCACGAGTTTCTCGTTTAATATTCGTACAAAGCAATAAAAAAACAATAACAAAATTACTGATTGTAATCATTATACAAAAGTCGGTAAAGAAAGCTTAAATATTCATAACATTGACTTTGTAATATTATTATTGACGTAATCCTAAATTACTGTTTTATTTTCGCCGACACAAAGTCCACTGTCCAATTACATTCGCAATTACAAACCTAAAGAAGTATTATCTTCGGGACACGTTATCAATATTCATATCATTTATTGGTCAAAGGCCGTTTTTTGTATTGCTTTCCTTGTCAGTACTAACAATCAAGGGGATAAGGCATGCAGGAAACACATCGAAAACGAAACGTGCGCGGAATTATCGATGATGGGAAGGATACATCGATTATCGTACCTTGGTCGGGTGTGGTAGGAGTAAATGCTGTCTAATTTCTGCAGCACAAGCAGCCGCACAGCGCGATTTAACAAGTCTGGATCGACGCGGTCTTCATCCGCAACGTCGCGGCGGTCGATCCTGCCAATATATCGATATCGATATAACAATCGTGCTCACAACACTACTCAACACGGCCAAGATACGATCGAATTTGTTCCGTATCGAATTGGCGAATACTAAATCTGAATTTACATTTTATTTTTAATATTGAACAGTTGAGAATTAAAATCGGAATAAAAAAATATCAGTATTATTATCGCGGTACAAAATGAACTGACTTTAATCTTTAGACAAATAAGTAGTTTCTAACTATTTTCAAAGAACACCAGGCTTCTATTTCTATTTTTTCAAGCAAATTTGACTTTGCCGTCATCCAGAGCTCATACAAGTAAGCCCATAAAACACCGCTATGCTTATGAGAATCTTCAATAAACTCATGTCTGAAGTTCTTTATAGTTTTACACATAAACTGAGGTTACTTTTATTCGGGTTGTGGATTGTTTGGGTTACGACAAAGAACGACACATGAATAATACATGAACACTCTATGATATTAAGATGTAGCGACGTATGGGACATCATTCAATTTGTTCGTAGAATGTGTGGGCTTGTCTTCAAACAAGGATTTCCTTTGTTCACAGTGCATTTGGTTTGAGATGTGAAGAGATTCTTGGAATGCTGTTAAAGATGAAATGTTTCCTGTTGTTATTGGAAATTTAATCCTATAGCTATAGAAAGTTTTTGTTAAGATTTACCACCACTCAATATTGACAGTCATTGACTAAGATATAGATGAAAACATAGAAACTCGTGTATTTGGAATGTATGACAAAACTTTGGCTTTAATACCAAGTTAAAGTAAATAAATAATTTAATACCAAGTTATTATACAAAAACAGACAAGAACATAATACTGAGTATCAACTGCGGTCTGTAGTTGAATAGTCAGGCTAGTTTAAGAGAACCCACTCTTCTAGACTTTACTAAAAAACAATAAATATAAAACTGTCAAAACTTCACGCATAGCAAAGCATGCAATGCAATAGTGAATAAAATAATTAAAAGACGGCCTGTCAATAGTACGTTGCCATGATAGTTGCTTCACAAGATTGACTTGACTGTACCCAACATTCCTGTAACCACCTTACCCCGTGTTGTGGGTTCGATTTCCCCGTAAACAACAATCTGTATGATGAGCATGAGCTGAGAACAAATTCCCACTTAAGGATATAAATTTATCTGTATACTTAAGTATTTCAAAATATTACGAGTGCAGTTTTCAGTTGTCTATTTTTTTATATGTTGGAAGGTTCAAGTAAGTAGATGCATGTTACGCAGTTAGTAACAGCGAATACTCACCTTCACTCTACTGAGGTATAATTTCGCCAATGTAACAGTTGACTACTAGTCAAATAAAGTTAAAAGCATTCAGTTTGACGAGTGAATATGTAATTGACATGAATATTAATGAAGAGTAACGTCTTAGGTAACTTACTAACGTTAATTTGGCTTTACTTTTACTATATCTTTGCTTATCTTGTCGTAAGTTCAATGTCGGTATTTGATAGTACCTACCTGTATTTTTGTAGTGGAAAAAAGTGGGATAAATTCATATATCTGTCTCTGTTTTGCTCTTATTAAATTTCAAAAAAATGTAGTTAACTAGCTTCTGCAAATTAACTGTTTATTTTCCTTCTTATTTTGGATAAGTTGACGTTAAGTCGATAAAAGAATTACTTGGCATATTAAATGACTCTGAAGAAACAGTTACTAATTATAATAAAGTAGGTAAACTAGTCCAACAATCAATTAGTATATTATACTCAAAACATAACAAGATAAAATTAACATCAGATAAACCGTTATCAACGTGTCACCGAGCTTTAGAACAAATACTCAACCGCATCGATATCGATAACGTAACGATAACTCGATAATCGTTAACAGTCGAACACATCGATTAATTAGCGTGACACTCGAATCGTTCATTACATGGTGCAACCAACCGTTAATGTATACAAAGGTTTTAACGTTAGTTTATCGTAATCCGTTACCACTCGACTTGTGTATCGTTAGAGGGAAATGATCGTTTATTTTAGAATTAAACTGTAACTGTTTGTATGCCAATAATTCCTCTTACTCCCGTAGGAGTGCACGTCTAAGCAACCAACTCGTTTAATTAGTTAGTAATGCTCCTGTGCCACCTGTATCTGAACACATATTAACATTTAAATTGTTATAAAAATGATCAGGGCAAAAAAAGTATTTTCTTTTGGATTCGGTATTTTAAAGGATTCAAAATATAATCACTAAGTTTGTTCTCATTTAGAATGCCTTGCGTAAATTTTCCAAAAGACTCACAGAGCGAAGAATTGGAAGGTGAATCAGGTAGACTAACGACCACCTTACGGAATAATAGAGAGAGCTTTACCGCTAACTATAATATCAATGCAATGAAACTGGAACATGATTCTGTTGTGCTATCAGAATCTGTCACTTGAGGAACTGATTTGATATTACCGTTTAGTCTATTGACTTCCAAATGAAAGGTCATGGGGTCACGTCATAGGAAATAATTACTGAATACATTTGAGATAATATTAGCGACCCGCTGGTCTATTTGCATAGTATAATAATTCGTCATCTTAACAAGTGATATTGTTAAACCACAACTATAGATCGAATATAAACTATCACTGTATAGTACAGTACAGTTACTTGCAAAGTAAAAAAACTATTCATTTTTAAGCAAAGTTACCGTAGTAAAGTAGTTGAACAATATGTCTGCATAAAGTTTTCAGAGACACCAAATAATTAATAACCTACTTATAAATCTGTATTTCTATAGAATTCCTTATTCTGTGAACAATATTGTAATCTTTAAAAGCTAAGCGAAATGCCCTTAACGCTTAAGACATTTTCACTACTCCAACATCAAACATTTTACTTAACCCGATTAATTTCTAGTCCTTGTAACATATAAAGGTAGTTTCCTAGAATTTCTTACATAATTCAACCAATTCTACGAACTAAAAGATTATTTTGTTATAATTCGTATCACACGTCCCATACGTGACGAGGCGCATGTTGTTAGCAAAGGACAGGGGACTGTTATCATTACCTTGAATAATACTTACAATTTTAGATTATCGGATATTTGCATTTGATTTTGTTGCGCTGAAAATTAAAGTAGTTGCTTGTTCTATGGCTTGCACAAATATTATGAGGAAATTGCCATTGCCATGATTAATGATAACTGACAAAATAAGATTTTAAAATATGTTATAAATGTCTAGTCTTATTTTAATGCTTCTCTAATAGCATATCACTAGTTTTGCCTTGTTTGGAATTAAATAGTGATGTGTCACAACACATCCATTGCCTTAAAACAACCTTTAAGTGAAGTTAAGAAGTGTCGAACATAATATATAACTGCCACCCACGGTAGGGAAAAGGGCACCCATTCATAAAGCAATTAATCTAATATTTCTAGGAAAGTTAAATATATGTCCGAAATTAATTTAAATCCGATTAATAATTTACCCTCCCACACGATTCACAAACGAAGATTTTCATCGATACATCAAAATCTGTTCTAATTAGAATGTTTCGAGAAAGTTGTTCTCATCGTAAACGATTACGACAATTAATTAACAGGAATTAAACGTGAAAATTCGGAGTTATTTCTACTGAAACAAATATTTAAATATAAACAGAGGCAAAAAAAAATACTGTTCATTTTTTGGGCTTTTTTCTAATCACCTCTATAATAACAACGAATTCGAAATAACAACTCTCTCAATTCTAAACTAATTTTCAACAAAGCATGTCTAAGCCCATGAGTTTTAAACACAGCTATTAACGCGTTCACACTATTAATTACCAAATCACACTAGCAAAATCATCATAAACTTTTTAACTGTGCAATCACTAAATTGGACAGTAGGCAAAAGCAAACTACCAAACATCCTTTTTGACACGCAAGTAAGTGATTAACTCAGTTTACAGTACCTTTAAATCGGCCCTTTGTGACCAATTTTATAGACTATTTCAGTACGTGTTTTAATTCGGGTGAAAGTTGATCAAATTCCGCATACTTGTGGATAGATGGCATTATGACAGCAAGCGACGGCTGATTACTTAAGTTGGACGGCTTCCGTGTAATCCTTAAGATGGATCTCGAATCGGTGGAATGGAATAGACTTTATTCTATTCGTGTATCTATTTGATAACATATTTCGAAATATGATGAGGTATTTCGATATGGATTTATTAAAGGTCAGTAAATTTATCTAAGTTTATGAAAACCACACAGAGAAGCCATATAATTAATCATCGCTTTACGTAACATAAGCTCTAACTAATTATAAAAAATAACCAACCTTTATCGTAGCCACCTGCGGGCCTTATTAATATCGTCGGTAAAAAACTAGTGAAAGACTGCTCTAAAAAACTATCAAAACTGTTGCTAACCTTGTTTCATAAAATCCTTTTCTAAAAACTAAAATGTGTGTTCAAGTTACTTCCCGTATTCTTTTATATAATAAACATGCAACGCGAACGTTAAAAGTTATGAATCTTCTCTAAAGTTCTCCATTAGATTCAGAAAGATAACCTCTCGAGCGCCCCAACGTCAAAATTCAAATATACCGTTAAGCGTCCGGGCCAAAAATGGCGCGCGAAATTGAATTGGCGGTTGGCGTTTAAGCGCCGATTCCGTCATATTTTAATACTAACACCCTAGTCATACCTTATATATTTGAAATCTACATTAAATTTGCTATAGATTAAAAAAATAAACCACAAATAATATTTGATAGTGGTAGTACAATAGTCGGTTTAATCTAAATATTTTGTGCTTTAGGCATGTGTTTGAAGAAAGTCTAAAAAATATTTTTAGGCAAAAAAATAATATGACGAAAGGTCTTATCGTGTAGTTAATGAATAATGACATTAAAATCCAACTGTAAAATATACTCAAATCTTTAAAATTAGTTAAAAAAAGGATTTACAATATTGGTGATAAAGGAACATGTCGTTGGGTCAGATGTTGTTTAAGGTGCTCTCTGGCCTATATCAACCACTTATTCAAGTGTGTGCATTAGATCGTCGTCTCGTTTCATCAGCTTCAATGTCAAATATGTTTGAAAGGGATAAACATAGTTTTAGCATTTCTTTTTTACGTTTTTTAAATGCAAGATCGTTTTGCCGTGACACGGTGGCGGGGCGCTTGACGGGGGTAGAACATTCAACCGTGACACGGTGGCCGGGCGCTTGAGAGGATAATTCTTAAAAAAACAGGCCACAAAAGTTACCACTCTTATATAATCTTTTACTCATAGTCAAAAATGTCATCTTTGAAGTGTACCCATCACCCTTACGAGGAAATAACTCGATATGTATTTATAAGGTTTTATTTTCATTTGCATCATAAGAAAATCCACCGATATTATTTTTTACATGCGAATTGGATACAGTAAGCCCTAATACGAAGATGAAAGTATTAAAATTTATTCAAATAAGTCCTTTTGGTGGTGACATTCTTTTTTAAGAAAGGTACTAGAATTTTCATATGCTGAAAATAAGGTCTTATAATTCTAGCTTTGGTCACCAGAAAAATAAATCTCAGTACAATAACATTGAACCTTATAATTGCGAGGTTAGGTACTTTTAAAATTATTAAAATCCTCAATCTAGTAACTAACTGAGTAAATGTATTTAAAATAAAATATCTCAGTTTGTACAGTCGTCTACTTAAAAGTTGCCATTCGGATGACCAACTTTCAAGGATACTAAGTAGAATAACTAAGAAAACTTATAGAAAGTCGGTGAACCACTGACCTACATACACTTTTCTAATCAACTGCACAAACTTATCAAGGTAAATATCATAAGATATCTAAATGTCAAGAAAAATATAACTTTATATTCATGTCCTTATTTATTTCAAAAATGTCTCTCAAAACTAACTGAGACTCTTCAGACGTTTGCATTTAAACTTTCCTCGCGGAATTTGTTTAGATTTCATTTTAAATAAATGTATCGTGCTTTTGAAGGTGCATCTGAATGTCAGTAGTTTAAAATGTGAATAAAATAAACTTAGAGTTTACTAGTAAGATATGTGTAAGAATTTGAAATTTGCAAATAAGTCTAAATATTTATGTTCGAAATGGTAGTATGGAAAGTTCGTAATAGCACTTTGATTGTCCTTCAAATGCCAATACAACAATATATTAGATACTGGTTAAAGTGAAGAAGCAACAAGTTTACTAGCGTGTGAGTATTCAGAACAAGTTCTTTACTTGACATATAAAACGACTGAACACTGATCAAGAGTCTTTGATAAGAGAATACTTAAAATTTTCAAGAAAAACGTCACTTTACATTGTTAAAAAGCGACCTTTTAAAGTATTATTTTAACATTTTCACGGAGACATTTACGTCAACTCTCCACTCCATTAGCTTTCACCGACAAATAATCCTCCTTCGTAACAACAAAAAGTTAATACAAAACACAAAGGTGACACGTTCACTAAAATAGCTACCTACTGCGAATTGCATTAGCACTTCATGTCGCATTATTTTTTAAATTTCATTGTAACGGATAACAAAACGGCTAATTTGAATTCCCCGCGTCGAGTAACTGAGTATTTTTAACAAAGAAATACTTTATTGTTAAGGCGAGAACGTTTCAAAGGCTTTTGAGAGTAACCGAGCTTTAACCGAACTACGTCACTGGGGTAACTTGCTGACGGAAATTTACATAGTTTTTGTGATAAACTTTAGAAATAAAATGAGTGAAATGAACTAGGTTGTGGGCTATTAATTGATTGCAGAAGTATAATGTTGCATAATTGAGTGATCGTAGCCGTTCCAGTTACTATCAATTACCCAACTAGAATAACATAGGAACATAAATTAATGATCGTATTTAAGGTAATTGTTCCTAGCATTAGTAGTGCATGTAACGTCGAATCAACGTGAATCGAGATGATTTTTCTTTCTATTATTTATGCCTACACAGATTGATAAAGCAGACGGAAATACATTTCGAAATATTAATAAAGTATTTTCAAATATGACTTTAAATGATTGTCAATGATCTAACACCTACTCAATGCAACGGGAACTTTAATCAAATCGACATTACTTACACAACAATAATCGTCCTTTTACACCTTCTCCGATTGGTTGAACATTTTTAATAACCAGTTGATTTTCTATCCCATAATTTCAATATTATTGCAATAAGAGAAGGCCATGACCCTTTGGGAAATTATGTTTCTTTGACTTGCCACAATAAGACTTATTTGCAGTGTGGGAGATATGACAAAGTTCCATTGTGAAAGAATAAAGACAACTTATGCGTGTAATCTATCATAATAGAGCAAAGGCTAGGAAAATATATGAAACAGCTGTAATAAAAATATTACTGAACATAATATAGGAAAGAATAATATAATATGGAAAAATATGTTGGTATATAAAAAGAAAATTTAGGCTTCCGATTGTGTATTCGAGTCGAGTCGAATGTGATTTTTTGATGAATTCCTCTCATTTCAATTTTAAAAATACATCAATAAAATAAACAACACAGGCATACATTTTAATAGGCATGAATTTATATCAATTAGAGAATGTTTTTTGAAAAAAAACAAGCCTGTGTTTAAGTTTATGTTATAAAGTATATCTCTATTCTCTATGCAAAAGCTTATAAAAATCGTTATTGTTTTCGAATTTAAATGTGTTTTCTACGTAGTTTGAGTAGTTCGCTATGAAAGCGTAAGTACCAGTTACACGGAATTCCGCATTCAAAATTATAATAGTAAGTATTTTTTTTTGTTTTTTTTCACAATTTAAAATATTTTCATTTCTTGTCACAGTCATAGTCTTAGTTTAATAGTAGGTAATATGTATAATTTGAGATTAAATAAGTAACTGTATAATATCTGGTTTAATAAAAGTTTTATTAATATAGTAAGTATAGTATGGAAGTATGGACAAGGCTGCCCACTGCCCACTGATTGTCTTTAAACTAAGTAGGTAATAGTACACTGTTGACAAAGTTTTGTACTTGACAATTAAACTTGCAGTTCTAACTTCGAGTGGGAGTTTGTTCGTGAGTTAATCTTAAGCTGTTGTTAATGCCTCACATTTAAGTTGAATTAGTAAGACAGTAAGCGATTTTAATTATGATTAATAGGATTTGACACAACGAATAACTGTTTTACGAGTACGGGTAGAATAGAGAAAATTTCAAACTTTGTGAAATCGATTACTTTTACACTTCTTACTACATTTTGATTAGAATAATTAGATAATAACATTCGAATATTCGGTAATTCTAACATTCGAAATACTACGGATAGAAGAAAATTATTGAGAAAAGTAAATATACATCTAATTTATCATTGTTCATAAAATTCGGCAGTTCCAAAACTTGTGTGTATTATAGTAAACAAACGACTTCGAGGCAAATCCTCTGCACTATCAATTTCGCCAAACACATCAATGTTTTTTCTACGTAAAAACACTGTAAGTGAAAACTTTCCGATGTTTGGCAATAAAGACCAATTCAAAGAAAACATATACAAAGATATTTATTTACATTTGATATTAAAAATACAGGAGGCGCGGTTATAAAATGTTCGCGAGAATCTATTCGTTCTTTCAAGCTCCTACGTAATCTTCGTAGAAAACTTTTAATCTTCAAAGTTTTCTTGTGTATCATACTTAAAACATGCTTATAAGTAAATTATGCTGCGATTGTGGAACCATGATGTCAAAGTTGGCACATAAAAATCTTGACACAATTTCACAATCACGTTTAAAGGTCAGAGAAGTGTCAAGATTGTTTAAAATTAAAGAGGTTCTTACTCGAAACATCCACCCACGGGTTCTGAACGCTTTATGAGAGTCCCTAAATAACCATATTGCTTTCCGACAGTTGCCACTTACAAACATAAATATCGTTGAAAAATGTCTAAGATATAATATTGATCTTGAATAACATCCACTTCCTCACATTTTTTAAATTCCTTTTTTTTTATCATAGAATAAACTAATGCATCCTCTATAACTGCGATATAATTCTATTCTACACTAAAATACTACAGCATAGATACTTGATCGCAAAATAATCAGCAAGACCACCACAGGCTCAATCAATCTCTAGTACGTAAGCTACATCAAAAATTCTGCTTTCCTTCATAGCCGTAGCAACAGTTTAGACCGCAGAAGCAATTTGGTCGGTGATTTCCCTTTGTCGACTTCACCGGGGCGTGACATTGCAAGGATGCAGTGGGCCGGGATAAGGCAAGTTGTCAACTGAAAATTACTACGTAGGCCGGACAAGTCAAGTGTTCCCGTTGTAAGATCTAATAGAGTTCTCGCAATCTACTAGAATACAATCGACTTACCATAATTATAGTAGTACAATTGTTGCAAAACGTGTTCGTATTATTGCGATTTACATAAATGCACCCACAGAACATATAATTATTTTTGTACATTTTTGGAAGAAAAGGCTATTTTTTTATGATATGAATGTTAGAGTGTTACATCGATCAACCTGCATCTATAGACCAAATTAAATGTCCTTCTTACTAGTAAGTCGAATTGGTTCGAACGGCAAACATTTAACTTGATAGCATTCAAAATGAATTATTCCGCTGCTGTCGGTCAAAACAATCATTTCAGATCTGATAACACTTTTCTTCCTTTTAAAGTGTTACAAAATGATAATTAATTTTGAAGAAAACTTGTTCTATTGTTCAAAATCGTTGGCGCATTAGTATCTCGAGACCCGAGGCACTCTTAATATAATTGTTTGTCTTTAGCTTATTTAAGAATAAAACTTCCTTATTAAAATCTTCTACTTGCTGTGTTTGAACAAACAATGAATCGTTTTTAATAATATTATGAATTCAGTCTAAATAAAGAAAATGTTTCATCATAATATTATATATTTTTAGATAAAAGAAATAACATTTTCATTGTGTTTCAGTATCTGAATGAAAGTGGTACCAGTGTGGTAAACTCAGGGCCTAGCCCCTCCCCCATTACCGGAGGAGACCCTTGCCTGGCAGTGGAACAGTAATGGGTTAAATTTATAATTTATTAGTTATTGATAATTACGAAAAAAAACTCTGTCAGTCCCATGTTATGAATATAAAGTCTTATTTTCAACAAACGAATTAATATAATAAAATAAGCTCTCAGTCTTAACAACTGATAAAAAACGAACTACACGTGTCAGAATAAAGAAACAAATATCCTCCAGACAGACACGATCATGTAAAACAAAACAATTGTTATAAGTAATTGAATATCGGGAACAAATAGACGACGACATTTTGTAAAGGAACCAATCATTTCTTAGAATTTGAACAAAATATAAATATCAAAAAGGAAAGGAAAAATTCAATGAAATTCGAATGGAGCTAAATTTATAAATGAGAATGATTATCTATGTCGGTTATCAAGCACTTTTCTATACGTGGCTCTAAGATGATGGTATCTTAGCTAAAAGATCGCCCCTCCCGATGCCTTGCCGCGATAGCTCACACTTTTTCCGAGAATACTAAAACAGTCAATTTTATTTGTTCGGATAAACTTGAAATAGATACAGAAGTAATAAGGTTTTTTACAACTTTTTACGCAGGTGAGTTGGAAGTAAAAAGTACTTTAGAAAGTTCAGGTGTGGTTGAAGTAATTTGGAAAGTACATGGCATTTATACAGTTGAATATACCCGTCGTAAATTTTAGAGTGAATGTATCTTTTGTTCTTTGTCCTTTAAGTGCGTTATGTATAAGTTATAATTTTCACTTTAAATTTGTATTTTTGCTAGCTTGATTTAGTTGCTTTTGACATCTTACTAAAAAGATTAGATTTTATTATATTAACCTTATAACCAAAATTATAAGTATTTTTTATTTATTTATTTTGTATATAATAGGCTATAGAAGACAAGCATTTGCCATATTTTCTAAAAAAAGGACCAGTGGAAGGAAGTAACTTCATACAGAAAGTTTGGTTAACTTTTTCGATTTCAATTTCGTCACAATTTTACAAGCGTTCGCAATAAAGTTATACATAATATGAATTGTTATTTAAAGTGAATTCGATTTGACCTTAGGACCTTAAGGCTTTTATTTTTTGTCCATTCGCATTTTCTTAAAACCCCAAACCTTCGAAATTACATTTATGGGAATCGTATTTCCGTATGACCGCTGCAAATATGCTGAACTATTGAAATCACCGCATTGAAATGTATTTATTGAATTGGAACTAAATGACTTTGAAATCAATGAGTTGATTGTCATAGTTATCCGAGTATCAATCTCCATTTCTCTCGCTATGTACCTGAGATAGTCCAGATGACATACATTTTCGATCTATTGAGCAACCTTCTTCTCTGTTATACGGCCATTTTCAGTAACTAGTAGAGCGATTCCCTACAGTCGGTACTTTGGAGTATCGAGAGTTTGGCATTTAAAATGTAGTACAAGCGCTCGTCAAATTTTCATTACTGACTGTAGAGAATTGCACTACTCAAAGGGATTTAATACAACAAGGTAAAATACTGACTTTTTAAATTGACTGATCTGGTTTTCATACAAAATTTCTCGATAGCAGTCGATAATTGATAGTAGTAGGGAACCGTCTCTGTGAAGATATCAGTTGGAACTGGCCATCAACAAACATAGCATCTTCTTCACCTCCAAAACTCCTGAACTTGTCTGATCTCTCCACCTTTTCCAAACGACGACTTACCTTGGTCTAGCAGCCTGAGTATAGTAGCGGTCGAGCTCCTGCAGCATGCGCAGGGCATCGGCCATGTCGTGAGGCCCTTCCTCCCTGGCCTCGGCGAAGCAGACCAGAGCCAACACCACGGCTACGGCGATAGCGATGTTCTTGTTCAGCATATTGGAGTCTGTGACAAAAGATATACACTGATAAGTACATATTATTATTTTTGTTTAGGCTGGATGGGCATGCTCATATCCGATCCCATCGATCATCATTGTTATGTATTGTGACGATGAAGACAAACATTTTACACTCTATTATTTATTATTATTCATATAGCAACCAAATTTAAAGAAAATAAAACAAATTTATTTGGCTGAAAAATGGCTTTAATCCTAGTTTCAACATTGCTTAAATCCTATTTCTATTTTGGCAGTTTCAAATTCATTAAAGGTTCTATAATCCAAAATATTTCTCTCTCCATTATAGTATCAGTTAAAGTGACTAGTTAACACTTAACAACCTTCTATTTTAGGATCAATCAAAGATAGTTCGAAAATCTAAACTAATAAATGTAAAGACAGGAGGAATTTATTGGCTCTACAATGTAATAATATTCAAACGAAGCTATAAATCAGCAATCTCATCATGTCTGTTTTCCATCGGGATAAGCAAGGGACGGAGACTTATTCTGACACATCTTATTGAGGACGCGAATGCCAAACTTTTGACTATAAATTTATTATTGTCCCTTCTAGTTTTGAAATAATGTGAACATATTTCACATTAGACTTTCGTGTTTTGCACTCAAGGGAATGTCAGGCTAAATCAGAATAGATATCCAATTTATTTGGCAGTTTTTGTAAACTTCATAGTTTTACGTCACGAAGGGACTCACAAAGTTAGTAAACTGTTGACTGCCCACTACAATATATCATTCAGACTTTATCATCACATAACATATCATATCATTTATACCATTATTAAACATATGTATATATTGAATCCTTCATATGTTTCTCGTATACAATTTCCTCTTGATAATTCAAACATTATTAAAAGGCATTTCCATAAAAAGTTTCACATTAAAACGTCGTCTGCATGCAGTTAGTTATTAATACTAAATTGCACTTTTCAAAGTATGACTGTTTTGAAACAAGACAAGATTGTTTGCTGTCTCTAGCTTTTATTTCAAGAGCTACTAAAATATTCAATTACTCTGCCCGAGAGCCATAAGCAATATTTATCCGGTTTTAAAAATGGAAAAAGAATATCAGATCTCTTTCGTATTTGTCTTCCTTATTTTAGAATCGATAAGTTTAATGGCAACCCCGTCGTTGTGGGTGGTAGGTAATATTTTAGCACTTTTGAAATTAGAATGGGTTGTAAATCGAATAACGAGTTAAACATTTGCCATTATATTATCTTCTTAAGTTCGAGTTTTATAAAATTGTACTTAGTATAATAATATAATTAAACTTAAGGATTTTAAGTTTTTATTTCTCCTACTATTTAGTAGCATACACTCATGACGCAAATTCAATAAATAAATAAATGAATGATGCCGCTCGTGTATTTAAGTTTTGTATTATATTCAGCTTTATAAAAGTAGCAAATACATAGCAGTACTATCATGAACCCAATTTTATTTCCTATTTCCTTTCAAAGCGTTGTTTTCACCAACAAAATTAAACTTAAGAATCGACTGAGAAAACGGGTCAAGTAAGACCTTTTTTGAACCAGTTTCGCTGAAAGTGGAAAGTAATTTGACTAAAACAAGTAAATGTGAACTGCCGGCTATTTTACTAATGCACCTTAATTTTAGCAATTACTTAGTAAAGTTTTAGATGTTTTGGATAAATACTGTTATTTTTGGAAGAAAACTGACCAGAATACTGTAGTTCGGTAACTTCAGTCAAAGGCTGTATCGGACAAGCATACCATATAGTACCATAGTTCGACCATTTTACAATGTATAGAATTGTGACAACAAATATACCTTTTTGTTTGTCACAATTCTATAAATGAAATTCAAATTCAAATTCAAATTCTTTATTGCTCTCATGTGTTACAAAGGTGTTACATAATATTTTGTACAGTGTCAACATGAACCCTGCGAGGGCGTAGCAAGTTACATATAGTTTTATTATTTCTTATACTAAACAGTCTTAATCTTATCTCATTATCTATTATTATTGTTCTACATAAAATATCTTCTTTAAATCTAGGTAGAGAATATATCATATTACATAAACTATATATTATTATGATGTTTTAACTTTTTTACAAATGTCAACGTATATTCGTCTAGTTAATACAAATAAGGTCTTAATGTTTTATCTCATGAAATAATAAGTACCATAAATGTATCTACGTTTATTTATTTTTTCTTCAGAATTTACTTTCAAAATATACATAAAATCATTTATCTGTCGTAATCCTATTTTTATCATATTATAGTTATTATAAACTTTTAAAATAAATATAGCTCAGGCCACCTCAATACTGATCAAGATAATAACTGTAATACCTACGCATTTGTCACAAAATATTAGCCTAAGCCTTGAATAAACTGAAAAAATGCTTTTAGTTTAAATAATATTATCAGATAGTTTGAATAACACCTTGAACTTGTAGTATCAAATATTGGTTCGCCAATTTTAGAATAATTAAATTGATAACTATACCTTACTATTGTCTCAAGAGGGGAGCGATAGAAAGTGGTGATCGGATATCTCAAATGTTTGTCGATAGTTGTGTAATTCAAGTTCATTTTTAAGTTATAAAATAATGAGAAAGACTCTGACATAACTTGGCCCTTATTTAAACTATCTGCTTTATATTGTCACTATCGTATTTTAGTTAAGTACTAAACATTTCTTTTAGAGATGATATTTCAGTTATCGTTTACTTATTATTTGTAAAAGAAAGAAAATGTTCACTAAAAATAAACCGAATCTTTATTTTCGATATGAACCAAAATAGTATAATGACTGTGTTTGACCTGTGTTTTCCATTTCTTATTCATTCTTTAAATCCCTAATTTAAAGCATTTAATGGAACAAAATGAAAAGCAAACCCTTCGAGTTCCAATCTTTTATTTATAAAGTCAACAATTAATATCCTTATTTCTAACTCTTTGTAAAAAGGATTATTTTGTTCGAGTGCGCCGGTACATAACGTCCGTGGCGTGTTTAAGTTCCAGCTTGGTCAGTTTGAGTTCGGCTTAAATTCGCATCTACGTCCATTGACGACGGCCAAGTTTACAACTTTTTTTATTTCACTTTTATAATGACAAAATGTTTGAGAATCAAATTAACTTTGTACTTAAACATTGGGTATATTAAGTTCTACATTAATTTTTGCATTGTCGGTGCAGAAATCGAACGGTTTAGGATTCGTTTGAAGACATGTCATCACTTTTAAAACGGTCTAGATAATTAATTAGATTTAAAGTATAAAAACATAGGTTCATCATAAGCTACTTTACTTATTCAACTAACAATACATACATACGTAAAATTACGCCTGCTTTCCACAGGGATAGGCAGAAACAAAAGACTAATTTAGGTATTTAGTTCTGAAAGTCAATGCGGAAATGGCTAAACAAATATTCCCTGAATAGTGAATATAATCCTGTACTTCGTACGCCATGGAATAAATGTCAAGTGTGAGTCGAATATCAAGTTTCTATTTTATTTCAAGTGTCTCTCCGAGCGGTCAAACCTCTTGAATCCTGAAACTGTGTAGGCCTTTTTGTAAACGGACACTTAAAGGACCTTAAGTACTGGCACCGTTTGGTTACATTTGGTTAATTCAATTATCACTTTACAGCCCAAATGCTTCGTGTACGTGTATGATTATTAACCCCTAACCCTACCCACACGTTTAAGGAAATAAGCCATTGCAGCGGCACGTTGTATAAATTCAGAAAACTACATAATACATAAATACAATCTTGGCAAATTGTTTATTTATAAAATCACGCCTGCTATGTTCAAAGGTGAACGATGTTAGTTAGATTCGTGTAACAGGGAGGAAGCCTAGTGCCTTATTCCGGGCATTTTACCAAACTCAGAACTGTTTTTCATATTTATACAGGGTGTGGCGTAAATAATGGATAATCCTTTACCAGCGGATGGGCGACCACCCAACTGATCTAAATATCAAAATTTACCTCTGGCACAAGTATCATAGTTTTTGAGATTTTGGCCATTTTGTATGTTTTTTAAAAAAGCGATTTAAGCTCGTTCTTTTTAATGCTGTGATCACAATTTAAGGCTTTTTTTAAATCCGTTTTTTGCAAATAAATCCTGAATAGATGTGCTATTGAATCTACAATCTTGTTTTGTTATTACTACTTGTTTTTTATTTAAATTATGCATTCAAAGTTGAATTTTATAATCTTTCACAAAATTTGTGCAACTTTGAGCACTTGTGGTGAAAAAAAAATGTATGGTGGCTTTACTGCCCACGCCATAAATAATTTCTAAATTTTATTAGAATTCTAAATTGGTATAACATGCAGCATTAATACCGATTATTGTCAAAAAATTACAACGAACTTAAATTATTAACACTTTTGCCGGTCGACTAATTTAATTTTTTCACGCTAAGCGCGTTCTAGATTCAATAGCACATCTATTCAGGATTTAATTGCAAAACACGGATTTAAAAAAGTCTTAATTTGTGATCACAGCACCAAAAAGTACGAGCGTAAATCGCTTTCTTAAACACACATAATGGGCAATTTTTTTTGCATTTAAATCCTAAATTAATATGCTATTGAACCTAATATCTTGTTTTGTTATTACTACTTGTCTTTTATTTAAACCATGCATTCAAAGTTAAATTTTATAATTTTTCAATACTTTTGTTCCACTTTGAGCACATGTGTGCAGTGTTGAAAAAAAAAAGAAATACAAAACATAAATACTATTCAAATAATAAAGATAATTAGAAATCTAAAGAAAACTAGTCTGTTGACAAAAAAAACATTTTTCAACAAATTGTAATACATTATTTTGAAATAGACTTGGTAGAAGCAGCACAGTTCCAAGCTTTTTTATCATCTAAATAATCTTTAATAGTGTAATAGCCCTATAAACATGAATATTTGAAAGCAAACTTAGCTTAAACGCGCTGATAAAATAAAATTAGTCGACCGGCAAAAGTGTTAATAATTTAAGTTCGTTGTAATATTTTGACAATAATCGGTATTAATGCTGCATGTTATACCAATTTAGATTTCTAATAAAATTTAAAAAATATTTATGGCGTGGGCAGTAAAGCCACCATACATTTTTTTTTCACCACAAGTGCTCAAAGTTGCACAAAAGTTGTGAAAGATTATAAAATTTAACTTTGAATGCATAATTTAAATAAAAAACAAGTAGTAATAACAAAACAAGATTGTAGATTCAATAGCACATCTATTCAGGATTTATTTGCAAAAAACGGATTTAAAAAAAGCCTTAAATTGTGATCACAGCATCAAAAAGAACGAGCGTAAATCGCTTTTTTAAAAAACACACAAAATGGCCAAAATCTCAAAAACTATGATACTTGTGCCAGAGGTAAATTTCGATATTTAGATCAGTTGGGTGGTCGCCCATCCGCTGGTAAAGGATTATCCATTATTTACGCCACACCCTGTATACTGATTCATATTTCTTTACAGAATGTTTTATTTCCCTTATATTTTTATTGTTACCGAAAAATGTTTGTATTCTAGTGATAGGTTTAGAGCTACTAAAAGGTACTCAAGTAATAATTAACTTTTCAATCATACTAAAACAGTTAATTTCTCAATTAATTAACCTTTTCGTTAAATGCAGTTCTTTACAAGATTTTAATGAATAGAAACCATTCACGGCACTCTGGCCTTTTCAATATTAACTTGTCACTTACAAACATTTTGGGTACAACTCTTTGTCTAGATTCATTTTACTTTATAACCAAGTGACCTTTTTATATAAGCAAATTATTAATTTAGTTGAAACTGAAATTAGTTTTGCTTAATCTACTGATGACGTAGCGTGTCAGACACCGCAGGCGCCGAGTTTGTGAGGATATAGCTATGTATGGATGCGTGTATGTTTGTAACTCTTTCACGTAAAAACGACTGCATGGGTATTAATGAAATTTGGTACACATATAGTTTAGAGCCTGTACTAACTCATGCGACTTTTTACCCCGGGAAATCTTTTCACGATGCTAGTTTTATTATAAAAAATGCTACTAAAAAAAATCTTTTAAACTACCTATACATAAACTGAGATATAAACGATGTTTTGCAATCAATGATAATATAAAAAATATATTTTGCTACTCTTTTAAAGTATCAAAAGAAATATTCGTAATTTCTAAACGACCGTCACTTGATTAGTATAAAGATGCCTACGTAAAAAGGTGTTACTTACAAAGTGGGGAACATAATTCAATTTATATATTTACCGCTTCACTCTTAAATAATAATATGAAGATGTTTTTTTTTAAATTTGACACTTTAGTCACTTGATCTTCCAGTCTAGTCAACTTAGTCTTAAGGTAAATAAAATTAGACAGAGTAGCTCGATAATTTCTTACAAAATTTGAATTTTTTATATTACTACACTTAAGATTCTATTTTTACCGTTTATATTCAATTTTCATCGTAGCCGAGGTTTTAGCATTTACAATGCCTCAAGAACTTTTTTAAAAGAACAATTTTCAAGCTATGTTTTGTGTTATACAGTAAAAGTAAAAGTCCATATTTATTATTATCTACTTTGATGGGAAGCGTAACGCATTTAGGTACAGAGCGTGTAGGTTTTGACTAAGCAAGTTATTGTTTTTTTAAAATATAGGCTCGAACTTTTTTTCCTCTTAGCTATTTTTAAACGATCTCAAAAACATTTACACGGGAAATATCACAACAAAATAAAAAATCCTGCTTCATTTATGACAAGCGGATCACATTTGTAAGTAGATAAATAAAACGAAGTAAGTAGCTGTAGAGATTTCTGAGTACAAACAAATTATTTTGATCATTTCTTATTTGTGGAAACAATTGGAGCGCGAAGGATTTTACAGTTCTCACAATTTCGTACTCAATGATCGTATGAGGTATATACCGACACGTGTAGGTATCGATAAATGGGACACATACCGATTTCTAACAAAAAAAGATTAATAATATCCTAAAAAATGTGATAGAACTTTTCTTAAAAGAAAACCTACGAATATGTTTTCTTAGCGAGCTATAAACACTATTGAACGATATAAAGGGAGTGAGAAGGTTTAAGCGATTTAATTCGCGCCAATAGATTTCCATAATTTCCATGTTAAATATTATACAAAGCCGATGAGTTAAAATAGTTTCTAACATCCATTCACTTTACAAACTTTTGGGTAGTAATATTAAGCAACTTCTACTCTAAAGCTTTATTATTGCCGCTACCTACCTACCCATTTTTTCCCCTAACTATCTTTAATAAACCACCGATACCATTACTTCGATCTACGTCACCGAACCTCCTTTCACGCAACGATTATTCGACCAACATTAACTGTTGCAATATTCCGAACTATCTCTCGATTTCTCCTATTCAGTTCTAATTCAACTAACGAACCAAATGTTAAAAGCAAATTCTGGAAACCCTCATTATTTACGGCATGTAACATTTTTCGGAGAATTTTGTTGAGACCAACCTATATATTTTTCAAGACGTTACGATACGGCATATTATTTTAAAGACATTTGGAACGTACACTGATGTTTTTCCAAGCTTGAAATGTAATAGAGAAGTATTGAATTGAATATTATGGAAAAAAAGACATGCTAGTACTGAATGAAAACAAAATAATGCCACTTGCAATTATTTTATTAAACACTAGCTGACCCGCGCAACTTCGCTTGCGTCACATAAGTGAGAATGAGTCAAATTTTACCCCGTTTTTGTAACATTGTCTATTGCTACTCTGCTCCTATTGGTCGTAGCGTGATGATTTATAGCATATAGCCTTCCTCGATAAATGTGCTATTTAACACTAAAATATTTTTTCAAATCGGACCAGTAGTTCCTGAGATTAGCGCGTTCAAACAAACAAACAAAAAAACAAACAAACTCTGCAGCTTTATAATATTAGTATAGATTCGTTTAGGAAATTAGCTGCAATTTTAATAGATACAATCATTTATCGACGTATGCTTTTCTAGCAAGCACACGGACACACTCGCAATCAGAATTGCATATTATCAAGCATGGAAGTTAAAAACTTGTACTACGCAATTCCGTCATCAAAAATAAAAAAAAACGAATAGGTACATCAAAGATTTCTCTATCGTTATTTACTAAACCGTCTATCTAAAAGCTTCCTCTTAGCCTTTCTCTATAAGAAGATAAACATTTCAGTGTACTTGGATATTTTACGATTAGTAACGATTCGTGGAATTCCCATCTTTTCTCGCTCACCTTAAGTCATTGTAGACGGATGAAGCATTATCTCCGTTTTAAATAAGCCCTCATTATCATGTAAGAACGTTCAACTTGAATGGATTACAAAATCACAAGAGTCTATGGTTTACTCAGCGTTTGTCAATTTAAATCGTTTTATTATATTATTCTGAAAGTTTTTGGAGACCCTAGTAATGTTAACAGTTACATAGTTTTGGTAAGAAATAAGTCTCGACATTTTTATTTTTCTTAATCTTTGATTATGTTAAACAGCATTGACTTCACTCATGTATTACAGACAGACGAACATTTGCGTTATAAAGTTGTAAGACATTTATTCTTCTCTGTACACTAAGTTAAGCCATGCTGTTTTTGCTCGGATGTGGGTAGCCTGCAGTTTCATGTTGCTGCTTGAATATTTTAAAATAATATACAGCCCTTGCCCATTCCGTAGACTTTAGAAACGGCATAAAACTTTCATATGCCACGTCCTTTCTTAGTTTAAAAATACTATAGTGGGTCTAGATATAGATTAAACTAAATAAAAATGTTAGATAAAACTCAGTGTATTTTGTAGCGCCACCATCAAAAGACCCTAAATATTTACCCATCATGATTATATTTATTATTGCTTTATTATCTTTCATAATCTGCCAATAGTGAATCGATAGATTTGGGTTTATATCATCAAAGTTATCTTATCAAGGTCTTATAAAATCAGGTTATTACGCTTTCAATGCTTTCATACAATAAATCCTTAGGTTTAGTACGAGTTTCTATGCAAAATGATTTGTTACATGATTGTAAAAAGTGATTTTTGTCCAATTGTAAATTTGCCCACATTGTACAGTAACCTATGTTTTTATCCCGGGTCGTCATTTATCTCCATGCATTTTTTAAAGCCAGTTCATTTTTTAGATCGTAACGGATTTTTTTAGTATTTGTAATATTTGTATGTAGAGGAATACAAACTTGATTGTTTCTCATCTTTAATAAAAGTAAGTAAGTACAGCTAAAGTCGCCCCAGATGTGGGAAAACTTAACGGTATGTAGGCAGTGGTTAATAATAAGCCGAGAGTCCCTCTGGACTAACTCCTGTCGATGTTCTGGAACTTATAACAAATTGAAAACCAAGCGATGGTGACGTGGAAATACTTCAATGTTAGTGTATGGTAATTTATAATAAGATTTTTAACCAAACATCAAACACTTGCCAGCCGGCACAGAGGAAAATCGTAACAGACGACAAATAAGGACTGTATTATTACACGAAATGTCAACTAAATTGTATGTTCATGATAACATTACTAGCTAATATTACTTCCGTTATAGCCCCAAGCCGAAATCTAAAAATACATATAAAACAAAATGAACCTTGATAAACATAATCTATTCTGGATTGGCCACAATTTGGCGACCCCATTCTAATATTAAGCCACTAATAAAATATGGTCGTGTATAAATACTCCAATCCCTGTACTTAATAAAGTCGTGGAGATTGAATCATGCACGAATAGTGGCTGTGGCCCCGCCATACCTCCTTGAGGAATGCCCCTCGGGGCACTACATATTGTATTTTAATTTTGTATCAGCTTCCGCTTGTGGTTTTCATCGCAATCAAGAAACTTCACCAGATACCTTAAATTTCCCTTTCCTTAAGTTTTCGGGAGTTCAAAGTTCTTGGCATTCGTAATATTTTATAACACAATAGATCAAAAGCAAAATAAAATTCTGTTGCGAAAATTGACCAGAATTATTGTAAATTGAAATAGGCAATTTTATTCTCGGTAACTTGCAATTGATATCAAAAACCAAATCAAACCTCGGATCAAATTAATAGCATATCTGTTACAGTTCAATAATTTCATTTTTATTTTGGATCATCGACACTCAATTGAGGGCATTCAATTATCTTTTATTGCAAATATAACAAATATGTAGGCGTAGTTTGTTGAACGAATTGATTGGTTCATTCATTATTATTTAATTATGCTCAGTACTCACTCTCGCAGTGCATTACGTATCGAATTATTCATAAATATTATTTGCGAGTCTGCAGCTCTCTTAGACATAAATGAACATAAATTAATGTATTTCCAGCAATGTTTGATTTTACATCATTATGTATGAAAGCTACTTAATATTAAAATATTTCTAAAGAACGTTGTCTCCTACCTCGCTTTCTATTCGACTGCGGAAATAAAAATAGATGTAAAAAACTTTTTATTGCCGATATCAATCGTTAGAATATGAACGTAGTAGAAAACTCTTTGTTTCAGTTTCTACGTAGTTTCATCACTATAGTGGATAGCTTCATCGAAATTCATTTCATATCTCTTGTTATATGATCAAAGAGAAAATTCTCACATTCATGCTTGTAAAGGTATAACAATGCACTCTATAGAATTATTCCATGGAACTGTTTTCCAATACACAGGCACGGTTTATCAATTAAGAACTCAAAAGCCTGTCTTTGTTCTTTGAAAAAATATGTCAGTATTTATTATTCTTTGAACTTGTTTGCTTTGTCCCGTTGTATTGTATCATCGGATGTCCATAGTTGGAAATAAAACGTTGATAAACTGGTACGAAATAACGGTGCAATATTGAATTTTACCTCTTTGACAATATGAGCTTTAAACCTATCATGAATACTCAACGGCGTTTTGAATTCCACGACGAAAATATGTAATAATAAACTTTACAATTTGAGTCGTCTTTTCAAATTTTCGTCTTTTTTCGTTTTTAATTTCAAAACTGATGCGTAAGTTCTTCAGGTAACTTTATCGTTACAAGTTTGTTTCATACAAATACAAACTCAGTGTTTGTAGGCAGTAAAAATAATTACGAAACTGGGATCGCTTTATGTGAAAAGTCAAGTGTAGTAAACCGTAAGGCGTTCAAGTAACAAGGAGCGCTTTATGTAATAAAAACAAAGTTGGTGCGATACCGTTACAGCTCGAGTCCTATGAAAATATACACACCCTTTACGTATTAACTCGTACTACTGTTTTCCAATGTATCCCTTTATCCATATTATCGAAATACCAAGGTTCGTTCGTACCAAAGAGTATAAACTATAAGTCTGCGTATAATTTTATAATGCTGCAGGTTAAAATATAAGAATTGTTTGGTAAAATATATGAGTTTATTTCTGGTTCCTGCTACAGTTCATAAAATAAAAGTTATATTTTCAACCTTTACATCTGATGTCTTCTAATGATAATTTATTTCTTTATGTAAATTACAGGGGGATCAAAATTTGAAGTACATCACTCATCCAGTAAAATTAATTGATGGAGAGCAAATTAAAAAAATGTTAACGTTGAACCTTTCATCCTAATTAATATTAATTTTGTCTCTTTAAAGTTAAAAGGCCATCTGCCACGTTCCCATAAAAAATAGCTTCGAAGTTCCGAAAAAATATTTAAGAGCTTATATCGAGGTTTAAAGCAAAAGGGAAAATGAGGCAAAATATTTTTAAGAGAGGATATAAGACCAATGAAGATTGCGAGATTTTTTTTTCACTCAAATGAAAATCACTCCAGAAGATTCGATATCCAGTCTGTACACTCTGTACTGCTTTGATTTTAATTACGCTCAAACATCTTTTATATTAAACCAAAAAGTGCTGCAAAACGATTGTATTAATAATGCACAAAGTGTTATTTAAAAATTACATTCACCACATACGATGAAAGGACTCATTTTAAAGTCAGTACCTTAGTTGAAATATTTAGTGAAGCTTAAGGGATAAGCCCTCACTTATCTAATGAGGCGACGACAAATACCACTGGGCCGCTAAAACGGAACACACAAAATGTCAAATGACCGTGTTTCCCACATCCGCTCACACGGCTTCAATGCAGACGCTCTTGCACTCTTTGATGAATTTTAAATCGACAGCACTATTTCTTTGATCCTATTTATAAATGACGGATAAATGCACTTACGCACGATGCACGATGCACGATATTTGTATATCTAAATACTGTGCGTACACACGCACAGTATTTTGATATACAAATACGGGAATCCATGCAGATTTCTGGACAAAGATCTAACTGTAAGGAACTTCCTTTCAAGCGAAATTTTACTTCCTACTAATATTATAAATGCGAAAGTTTTTGAGCATAAATGGATGTATGTAGATATGTTTGTTACACTTTGCCGTTACACGAAAAACGACAGGACGAATTTTAATAAGATTATATTATTATAGAGATTAAGCTTATCTCATATTTAACACGGACGAAGTCGCGAGCAGGCCCTAGTATAAAAAATTATATGCCATGTTTGTGCATATGCAATATATCACAAAAGCGATATGGAGATGCAATTCAATTTTTTTCAACATCTCCAATTGTGTTCCATTAATCCAGCGATAGACTCTCCATCAAGTGAAGCCGCCGCAGTAAGCGAAATTGACTGTGAAGCATCATCCGTTCATATTAAATTCGGGATTTTTTCGTCAACTGCAGCTCACAAAAGTTGTTCATTACAAAGAGCGTTATAACTTTTGTGTGTGACCTCACACGTAGCAGTTTTTTGTCTTCAGAATTTAGTGAACAAAATATTATAGTAAAGTTGTGGATTTTTACGAAATATTTTTATTCAACTAGGTTTTCGTAGGTATTCATATTATTATGATATTCGTAGGATCTTAAAGTACTTTTCTTTTATAGCTGTTAACATCTTAAGTACCCATCACTTCCTTCTTTAATAATAGAAGGAAAGGTAAGAAAAGGTGGTAAAGTATAATTTTAATCTGTATTTCGCAAACTTACAGTCTCCAGAATTTTGTACTGTTTCAATCTTCGAAAAGCAGTGGTACTACATGGCATAACGGCTTTACAAAATTCCTGAATTTAACGTAAACTGTAAATACGAATGTACTTATTTATCGGAAGATAGGTAACAAAAGCCAACAAGATTTTCCTGGAACCTTTGCAGTTGCAATATTACTTTGCATTTACGAATCGAATGAAAGCCTCTTTGCCTTAAATTGACTTTACTATTTCCATCGAAACCAGTAGGAGTAAGAATGTGTTCACTGGGATTCTTAAAGTTCAGATTATTTATGCACATAAGCTAGCTACCTATGTCAGTTTATTTGTTACTTAACTAACCTTAAAATGTCGCGGGTTTATTTCGAACACGTCTGTCTATACCTTCAGGTATGTATGTATGTATGAATGTAAAAAAGTAATATAAAAATTTAAAACACCTAAATAGTTCGTTCACTAAAAGTGTAGCTATAAGTTTCGTACTTAAAGTTTTATAACTTTTTTAATACTAATCTTAAATTCATGATACTTATTTTTCATAGCATTTTAGTCAGTTTATAAGTGTTAATTCAGGTGTGACATTTCACTGGCCTCACATAGAAAAATATGGTTCCCATTGTTTTAACTACGTGTGTTTTATTCGCCGAATTTGAATAGCAATTAATTGGACGAAAACAAACGAATGTCGGTTCAGTTCAAAACAAGCACTTATGTGTTTTATGACAAACATATGGCCGAATGTTTTTAATTCTGTAAACAAATTATTGTTTTAACAATTCAGTAGCAAAGTACAATTATTTAATTATTGTCTGTTTACTTTCGATTGACATTTATACGAATCATTTATTAAATTGTTATTGATTTTTCATTACGTTTTTACGCTCTCCTGTGTTGTGTAAGCGTAGTTAAATATTTTCGAAAAGTAGTTATATATTTTATTTGGAAAATTATTTTCGTGTCACATGCGATAGACACGGTATATATTCATAAAACGGCCAGTTATAGTAACAAGCCATTCTCTTTGAGTGGTTAATGAAAATGGCCTTAGGGATTGGAAGTTCTTTTCAAGAGCGAATGAACTGGCTCATTTAGATGTCAAAAACTACACTTTATTCTGATATCATCGTCATGGTGATTAAGAATTTAGAAAGAAAAAAATAGAAAACATTCTAGCAGTAGGAATATCAGCACGAGAGAATTCAAAATTATTTTGGCTTTTTCAACAATACAACTGTATCGACAGAAACTTTTTCATTTAACTAAACGTGAACTGTGATTTTTGGGCGACGTTTCTGCGGTTTTCACCTGTGAGGTGCAGTGAAAAATATATCGTGAATAAAAATTTACTATATCTACCAAATATGTACAAAAAATTACCATCTTAGTCAGTAACATACTACCTGTTATTACAGGATCCAGACATGGGTTAGGAATATAATTACGCCGTCATTTTTTTATTAACCGGTTAGGTATTGAAATAATCGTTATAGCTATGAATGAATTTATTTTTTTATCTCGTAAGCGAAACAAGAGCATCAGCTAGTATAGCGGTTTATGGCTTTCATAATCCCTTTAGTTTTCTGCTCATTAATTTCGTTAGGAGATCTGATATATCTGTGTGGAACGGTCGGACGACCATTGTTCGAAATCATTCGCGCTCCAAGTAGGTTTATTTAGGTTAAAGAAATTTAACTACTGGCCGTAAATAATGAGGCGAGAGATTACCCTTTAGTGCTAACAATAGAGTGTTTTAATGCGGAAAAAATCGTAATAAATATAAGTGTGAATGAAATCATTTTATAAGAGGAACACATATGTATTTTTTATACTCTGTATGAGTTTCCCCGACTCGAAGTTAAAATAGAAAACCGAATAAATTTGAAGAGCCAGATAAAACACTACAGCTTTTTGGTGTAAAATAATTATTACCTAAGATAACTTGGACATACAGATTTGAGTATCATATTTTAATCTCCTTTCTGTTATAGACAAAAGTCATAGGTCGTGGTGCGATATTAATAAAGTGGATGTTCTCAAAGTGACCAATAAGACAAAACGCGGTTAGAACTACAAAATGAAGTGTTAATAATTATATCTTAGAAACTTTAAACAATGTCAACCTTTCATTGAAAGCAGCTGTCCTCAAATCTGGTCGAATTCTCGGAATAACCGTACTTCAGGCTGTAAATGTTACTCTGGTAGGCGTCTAGTCAAAAGTGAGCATATTATCGATTATTAATCGATATTCTTGAAAACTTTACTAATATTCTCCACCCCCACTTGCTAATTGAAGTCATATTTTAATGCTCGTTTACTTGGAATTCGTTAACAAGAATCCTTTGGTTTATATCGTTTATTTTATGATACTGAAACAGGTGGAAAGACACGAAAATTTTTACTAAGTTCTAAAATTGATTACCTATCGTTATACAATTTTTCTTAAGATTAGGAAAGATAGAAAGAGATTGAAATCTCCTCATTTAAAATATGTTTTTATGCTTTTACTATTCCATATATTACAAATATCTTTAACGGCGAATTGTACCATTTGTTGTATCGTAGAAAACTTTACTATTTAAAAATCCAGCGAGCATTTAAACATTGACTGATATTCCATAAAGTAAAAAGAATCTAATGAATAATTTCCAATAACCTTTGAAAGAACTCATAACCAATAAATTAGTTATTTGCTTTCATTAATTTCAAACAGAACCAGACAATAATTATGGAATGTGTTCGATAAAAAGTAATAGGTCATAATTAATACCTTTGAAGCGTCGGACCAAGAGATACAAGTAAATAAAATTCTACTGTTTAAATTAATGGTTCCGATATTACTTTATAAAAAAGTGCTGATTACTAATTAACAGTGGTAATTAATATTTGATTTAAATAGAACCGTATAATTATAAAGGTAGATTAATACGCGATAAATATATTGCACATGGAATGGGTAGAATATTGCTATGTATAGTGATGAAAATGATTATGACAAACACTGGCTACCTTTATTAGGACTTACAGTAGGTTTCCTGATTAGTTTTACATTTCTTTTTCGATGCTAGAGATCGTAAAATAATATTTTTATAGATAAACACAACCTTTTTTATATGAAAATCGCTTATTCTCATGTTTAATCCTAGCTTTTTGGGCGAAACAGATGTAATAAAATACTAGTTTTATTTATAAGTTCGTAACAAGCGATCTAGTTACCTACAAAATGCTTGCCAATTTAAAACAGTTACCCAAAATTTTCCAAGAAATTCGAAAAGTAACTGAACGAACAATTTGAAAACGAACCAGTGTAAAGTTAAAAGCAGTAAAGTTTCTCTCTTTGACCGCAATATTTCGATAATTGATGAAAGAAGTGCTCCTAGTTGCACCTTTTGGAAACTTTCAAAGGGGTGATTTCCTACCACTATCGAATAGCTAACGAGACATTTAAAACGGAAAATTTACATTCCTTATGTAATATTTGAATGGTGTCAATGTCACGTTTGTATGTATGTTAGTTACTCTCAGACGCAAACATCTATATAGGAAATTATTTTTACTAAATTTGGTACACGGATTGTTTATAAAATCTTTTACTTAGCATGGTTTTCAAATGCATATAGATAGGGTATCGCGTCATAGGTAAATTAGGTTTGTCTCGACTGGTTGATATAGGAAACCATAAGTTAAGCATGTCTCTATTCCATGAGATACAAAACAAAAAAAGCTGTAGGAGCTAACTATGGGTAGTAACAGTAATCGACAAAAGTCTTAAGCAATATACGGAGAACTTATCATACGAATATAATGTAAGAAAACGTAAAAGATATGACTATTTGACTACTGAATAAGATATGAAATTTATTCAGCCTAATAATATATTAAGTCAGCATGGGGACTGGTGCCCCGCGTGGGCATCTTAAAAAACGTTACTAGTTTGTTCTGGCGATTAAGTATTAAACTTTATTACAAGTAGCTGTGTGTCCGACGCGAAAAACCTAGAGGGAACTAGGTTGCGTACCTAGCTGCAAAAAATAGGTGAATCTTTAGTATTTTGCATACATAGTATCACGGCATTATACCCGATATGCCCGTCATCATCATCAATTATAACCGTAGGTATAGACAAAGGAGTTTGCTTTACACCTATGATTTGCCATTTATAATGCTAGGCGAACCTATTGCCATAAATCGGGTAAGTTACTAAACTCTGAGCTACTATTGACAAATATAGTAATACAACTAAGAAAAACTCTAATATTTTTACCATACGATGAATGGGTGTATCCGGACGTATCATAAATATTAGATATGACAACAAAGTGCTCATAGGAACGATATAAATTATGTTAGACGGTTAGATATCACCAAGAAGTGACTGAGCTTAAATTATTTATTATAAAATGTAATAGATTGAACATCAGATAAAGTTTTAGAGCCCATATTATATTCAGTCAAAATTCGATAATATTTTCAGTGTAGGTCGTTCAGACTTTACCACCTTTATTAATTGATAAAAGTGAAGTTTTATTGAAACATACATATAAATATACTAGCGGACCCGACAGACGTTGTCCTGTCTACACGTCAAAAAACATTGTCCAGCGGACAAAATTGTGAATCTAAACCATTCTCAGATCCCCTTGAACACACACAAAAAATTTCATTAAAATCGGTCCAGTCATTTAAGAGAAGTTCAGTGACATACACACTTACAGAAGAATTATATATATAAAGATGTTACAAGTGTGTAAGCCCTCTTTTTTCTACTTTTTTATGGTTAGACTGTGGGTGTATGTAACGTCGCAATATTTCATAAATTCTTTAAGTAGGAAAATGCTTTATCTGTGCGCTATAAAATCTCGATATCAGGCCATTAATTGTTTTATGACAAAAAAGAAAGCTGTATTTTCTCAATACGTCGTGTAAATTGTGACGTCATTGTAGATATTAAAGAGAGATTCAGAAGTTCCATTTATAAATTGCACCTTCAAATTAAATATCGTTCAATTATTATGAAAATGTAATGCAAATTGTGGATAATTATATATTTGTCGTATAAAATGTGTGTTTAGCAGTTAAACTAATTTTGTTTACCAAATATAGGTAAATATTATAAGTAATCAAATCAAGCAATTAAAAAGACACGATTGATCAGCGAACGGAAATTATTATAATGACTACGTTGAGTATTTTTTCTATTGCATACAAATATGAATAATTTTATTCAGCTTATAGCAGCTGTCGTTAGAAAATATATAGTAATTCCCCATTAAAATATAAAAAAATGAATTGATATTTTTCTATTGAATAGTCTATAGGAACTGCTTTATAATTCCTGAATCTAGTTTTATAGACAAAAGAGCTTTATAGATCGTATTTTTATGTTCTTGTAAATTAATTTGCTCAACAATTCTAGAACTTAGTTAATAATATATTTAAAATATACCCCGTTCAAAAACCTAACAAATAAAAATGTAGTTTCCCTGAACAATATTAAATCTTTGTAAAATAATAAAAAGGAAATTAATTATTTCGTATTAATAATTTTAATTCGTATAAATGAAAAATTTTATTTTTTACAAAGTCCTACGTTATTATAACAAAAAAAGAAAAATATGTTCATTGTCTGCATCAGAAATAAAATCAGTACTGAAAATATTGAAAATTACAAGGAATGAATATTTTGAAACTAACATTAAAATGGAAGAAAACAATTCAAAAACACAATTTTAAAATAAATAAAACAAAAGTGTAAAATAAATCTAGAACAAAAATCCTGCCTAGCCTTACTTACCTTTGCTTAGCTTTTCAGCGACGCGACGGCAGAAACTTTTCAAAGTTCGGAGTATCGGAGAGCGCGAAAGTGCACCAAGTTAAGAGTGGGATACGAAGCCAGCGGTGCCAACATTTATAGGGACAGTTAGGGCGGGTGGAGGCGGAGCCACGCACGCGTAAACTCCATACAGCCTCTATGACGTTAGCCTTCCTAGAACAAAAAAGCAATATGAATTAATATATATTGGATTTAAAACTAATCCTTTGTCTCATTAGAAACATAATTCCATATTTCTATTGAAATTATTAATTTCTAATAATGAGTATTTCTTATACAAGTGCGTGTAGGTTTGCATTAATTCGCATATGAGTTTTAAAAGGTCAGGCACGTAGGATATGTCCTTAAAATAATTTAAGAATACAGAGTCGCGTAATTTCATTTACCTTCATAAAAAAGTGCAAGAGGAAAAAAAAACGTGATTCTACTGACCAGTTTGAAATAAAAGCCTTTTAAGATCGGGTCTGCGAGAGGTTGATGACATTTATAGGAAATGGTTGCAATCATGAGCCTACTTAACTGTGACTTTTTTAGAAAAACGTCAGCGGTTTTCTTCTCGAAGCGTTGGCGGTAACATCTGTTTTTCTTAGAGGATAAAACGATAAGGTAAATATAATCTTCCTACACAAAACCTACGAACGACTGCAGCTCTTTGTTTCTTCGTTATTATGTTTGGGATTTCATGTTTTTTCTGAATTAAATTGAAATATTTTTGGTGATATCTTGAAGACGTTTTTTCGAGTCCATATACATTTTTTATTTATGATTATTCATTAAACCACTATACTGGAATATAACGGGAGACAATATTATGACCGTACCCAAAACTAAAATTAAACAATTATTGGTCATTCTGTTATTAGCACGAGTATTGTCAAAGACTCCATGAGGACTATACTTTGCTGTTCTCCAAACTGTGACCTTTAAAAAACGTTGAGTTGATATTTTTTGAGCCTACGTTAATGCGCTGTTATGACGTCAAGTAACAAACTCTAGTACTTCTGGCTTGCACTATTTCTTGTTACAAAGTTTAAAAGCTTATAAAAAGTGTACTACGAATAGTTATTCAAAACATTTTTTCTACAATTGTATTAAAATATTTCATTGCATCGTCTTAATTAATTATTCAGAATGCAAGCAATCTTTCTCGCTGAAACACTTAACAACTTTTAGTATGCAAGTCCAAGAATATTTCTAGTTACGTTTAATTCATTCATTCACCAACTATTAACTAATTATTATAATGCTTTTGGTACGATTTAGACACTTAAGGGGACTATAAAATACTTACACGAAGCTTTGTAATTGACGTATATAATTCCTTGTTTCAAACTCAAATGATCCCCCGAAAAAATATAATTTTAAGGCAAAAATGTATCACTCTAAAGTCTTGTGTGCATTTCTTTGAAGCAATAATTTTAAATCAATAACTTGCGAATCTTAAACAATTCAAAAGAGTAAATATTTCCCAACAGTAACAACATTCCCATCGATTTCGGCACAACAGGTATTTCCACCATAATCTGTTCGAACCCGTGAATGCCAACAGAGGCCAAAGTATGCACTCGCCACTCGAACAACAAAACAACCCATTTCGCTTCAACTTTCTAAGATCGGGTTAAGTGCTATTACCATAAAGCCCTTTGCCAATTGGAATACCTCGTCAAATTAATTGAATACCCGTTGTACTCAAATCTTGATAACAATTAACCAATAAGGAACAATTAAATTATACAGTTACGATACCTGAGGCCTCCCACGTTCGCACTAATTTCAAATTATTTGTTGTGATCCAAAATTGAATAACAAAATGGCCGCCGTCTGGATAGTTCAATTTTATGAGTTTGTCATCGATATTCAGCGACGGAATAGTTTATTGTTACTTGCTTATTTGTGTTTGCATATTCGTCATACTGCCTCATACATTATTTATGACAATAAAATCAATTCTTGGTTCCATAAGGCAGATACCAAAGTTCCCGAAGTATGCTTCGATAGCCTACTAACTTTTTTGTTTCATACATTGCCGCAGGTTACGCACTTAAAAATAACATTAAATTAAAAAAAAATCTATACTTAACAAATAACTAAATTCAATGTCACCATTATAGGCTTTGTTACGATGTATCCTATTGGCTTCTACTTTGTTCGAATAAGGAAGAATAATAGGCAAAAATCGAGTTCGGTAATGGATTTTCCCATGAGACCGTATGCCTACCACGCTATGGCATTTTAGATGGATGATCCATACAAGAAAAATACTAATTCGTCTCTTTTTCTACGTAATTTCCGTTCCATATTATTATATCTATTGTATTTTTAGGTTCTCTAAGAAATTTCACATCCGTACCGATGCTTGATAGAATACTATGAAAGTCTGTCTGTCATGTTGTCTGTTTCATGGCTAGATTGCTAAACGGACTGCGAAGAAATGCTGTAAAAAAAAATTAAATATACAAGAATCAAACATAAGAGTACTGCTTTTTTAAGGTTCCTTATGCTACTGAAATTGTGCAAACGACATAGCGTGATTTCTTCAGTAATTGGTGCGAATTTCCGAAAATAGATGTATCTTTTTACTTTAAAACGTTACCATGAACTTTAAACAATTAAAAGTTGATTTGTTTAAGAGTCTTGCTAGAAGTGAACCTAGGTACAGAGGTACTACGTGTAATGAAAGTAAAACACGATGAGTGGATTGTCTACTTAGAAAATACGCTCAGGAATAATAGTCGGTGAAGCTACTAACTTTACCGTATAATGTCAGTGCGATTTTCAACTCTACCACATGTTTCTTCAACAAAAGAGAGGAACCTTCGAGACTCTATTTCTACACATACACATTAACATGAAATCTCACATGTTATACACGCAGATGAAAGCATAAGTTGTAGGAAATACACCCACGTTTCGCCCATATAATAAGGGAGCCTTTTGCCATTTGTGATTTTTTTTTAACGTGTCACTGTAACTGTTCCATTGTCGGGCAAAGGTCTTTTGAGAAATATTCTATAAATTACAAAAGCATAGCACTTTGCCCGACCCGGGAATCGAACCCGAGACCTCATAATCAGCCATCGGATACACTTTCGACTGCGCCGCAAAGGCCCACAGAATTAAGTAAATATAATATGTAATAATTGTAATTAATTATTACTTACGTTCTCGCTTTCTGTTTGTCTTAATTAATTAATAGCCCAGGTATGGCCTTTGCTGTACCAGTTTTTGATTAAACATGAGTATTCTCGTTTAAATTACAATTAATTAAAATAATTGAGTTAATGTTTGGACTTCCCTTAAGTTTGGACGTGAAACGCGGACTCGTTGACTACACATGTCCTACAACCAAATAGAGGCCGTTACTTATACATATATATGCAAGATTCGCGGCTGACAGAGGCATGTATGTACATCAATAGCTCGATTCTCTACTACTATCGACTACCGACAACCGACCTGTCATCGAAAAATTTTGTATGAAAATCTGTAGCTCGATTCTCTACTACTATCGACTACCGACAACCGACCTGTCATCGAAAAATTTTGTATGAAAATCTGATCAGCGCCTCTGACAGGTGTCGTAAGAACTATTTTGGCAATACGTTGTCAAAATCTCGATGGTTCGAATTATAGAGAAACGTGCTACAAATTCAGAATTTAGAAGACCAGTGACCCGCAAGCCTATGCAGCTGACTTTGGCCTGTTTGACATGGCTACTTAGTTTTGGAAATACATAAAAGTGTTAATTATAAATTAACACTTTTATGTATTTCTAGATTAATCGTGGATACGTGGATGGAATCGAGCCGTCGATTCATAAATTATATATTTAGTAGGATGTTTTCAAATTATATGTATTTTATATAGGTAATTGCTACGAGAAATGAAAGTGAATTATTGTTCAACGCAAATTAAATCAAAATTAATATAAAAGTTTTTGCACATAACAATCCGGATTATAGAGAGAGAAGGATTATGAAGCTCTTAGCTATTTTCTCTTTTGTTTCACCTTTACAGAAATGCAACAGTTCGCTTCGTACATCCTACTTTACAGATTACGAATTGTTTTTAGTTTGTATTTGAACAATAAATTAAATTGATTTTGGTTCCATTACAAAAAATAGAACCGATAGAATCGTTATCATTTTAAGTGCAAAAAAAATTGTGGAGTCATCTGCCCAGCAGTGGGATGCAAATTTAATAAAAAAACTATCCCAACAGGTCTTTTATTAAATGAATCAACTCAACAGTAATAGGAAAGTGCCCTTGCGATGCAAATAAAGCTCATGTCTTAATTTGTAAGTAGCCAGTCGGGTACCTCCCCTCACGTACGTTATATTTACATAATTACGCCCGAACAAATATGACAAGCTTTGTCCCACTCTTACACTGACAATTAATTTTACTTTCACATACAAAAAGATACGAAATTAGGTAAATTAAGTAGGTAGGTGAAAAGGAGGAAGGGTTTGTTTTTGCGTGGGTGATATTTCTACGCAAATATTCATTTCAAAAGATTTTGCAGTAAGTTTTAAGGAGGTTTGCGAAAACCGAAGAATACTCCGTGTTTCAGCCGCCTCAGTGTGATTTTGAAACGTATTTTATTTATAATCCACGTGTCTGAAAGAGTTGATCACGAAATATCACGGTTCGCTACAGTGAACGGAAATCTTGGAGTATGATTTCCTTGGAAAAACAACAATGTAGTTCATGTAATAGCAGTTCGTAGTATACGCTATTATAATACAGTGGCTCAAATAATAAGACTTAAATAACGTATTTTTGCAAACGCTCCGCTTTGACTTAGTCACTCACTGCGTTTCAACCATCCGGCAAGAGCCTGAAAAAAATGCACGTGCATATTTTATTTAACACATTTTCAAGATGAAGGACATCTCTACTAGTAAAAATCATGTTGACAAACTTTGAATTAATTTGGTCAAGATGATGATTCTGAAAAGAAAACATTACTTACCTACATATGATTACCGCTAGATGATGAATGATCTCAGATCTAATTATATTAAAAAGAGATGAGAATATAACAACAAAACTTACATTACAATTTACAAACACTGCAAATGTAAACAAATAAAGCCACACATGTATACAAAATAACATACATATATTTATGTGATACTTCTATCTTTTTCTATTTTGTTCGCAATCACCACTCCCACGTGGCAATCGTTACCTGAACACAATAAAAACTGACGGGATTCTCTTTAATCAGAGTAAAAGGATCCACCAGGATTAGGAGCATCTTATTACGCATATTGTGTTAATATATTCAATGTGTAGCCATCGAACTTCGCTGATATTTGCTAAGGATTTACATACAGATGGAAAGGTGTGGAGTAATTTTTGGTTTAGAATATTCTCGGAGGAATAACGCTGGATTACACGTGTAAAATCACTGTTTATTTATATTTATATCAGAATCGTGCTTGGGAGGGCACGTAAAAAGTCAGTCCCGGTTGTTGTCAATTCAGATAACAGTCATTAAGCTACGTCTAAGGCCTACGGGCGGCTTGAACAACTTTGACACTAGGTTGACCAAGAACCATACGATATGAAGAAGAAGATTAGAAAACGTAATGTATTAGGTTTAAATTCGATTTCCTTCCTCACTGTTTGTCACCATTCGCCGTCCCACCTGAGTAAGGCTTGCTTCTTCAAAGGAGTCATAGATTACTAAGACTTAAAATATGGAGAGCTGAAACAACTCGCTATGATAGATAACCTACCTATGAGAATTGACACATAATGCAACGCTTTTACAATACATCATGGAGTGAAAATTTAATCTCCAAGGGTTCCTAAGGTTCTACGTCAGCGGTTCTACGGATGATTCAAATCTGTTTACAGTTCATTTTTAAAATAACTTGTTGTGTCTAACCCACCTAACGTGAGATAAAGACAAAACAAAGCTAGTTAGAATGAAATTTCATTTACTTTATGAACTCTACTTCATATAAAATCTAGCAACTTATACAAATTAAAAGTAAATAAAAAGGATTGCAATATAATGCGACTATGAGACTAATAAAGCTTTATACTCTAGCAAGTAATAAAACACTCGTATCTTAACCCTTTATAATAGAGGTGCAATAAAAAGATTGTTTTAATTGCATGCAAGCTCCTTTATGAAGTGTTCTCCTTTGTGTTCTGGATACTGCTAAGTATTATAATAAAATACTGTTAGTAAAAGTCATACTGTCATATTCATGTTTCGCTTTGTAATTTAATAAACGAATGTAAATGATATTTGTTTTAAAGCTTTGTAATAGGACAATATAATATATAACTTGGTTGCATACACTATCGACTAACGACAACGGGCAAGCTATCGAAAAAATCGAATGACAATCCGTTCAGCGACGAGACGCCCGCTAGGGCGTCGTAGAAACTGTTTTGGTAGTACATTTTAAACGTCAAACTCTCGATACTCGATGGTTCCAATTGTAGAGAATCGTGATACAGAATGGCAAAGAAACAAAGAAAATACTTAGTATTTGTTTTGAGCAAAAAAGTAAGCACACAATAATAATGTTGAAATTTTAATTAACTTTATGATATTTTCCTATATATTTCACCTAACATGTTATATGCATAAATAAATTTCAAAGGATATTTTAGCATAGTTGTGATATTATACGCATTTTTTCATGACCTATTACAATGTTTTTCCATCCGCTTTACCTAGTTAGAAATTAAACCTTTATCGACCAACGCTTCAAATGCGTTCTATACCCTACTGTGTATGGTTCCGTTAGATTTTTTTAATACAAATCTACTAGGTACCAAAGCTTTCTGCATATTTTCATAGATGTACGCTCGCGGCTACGTTTGCTTTCATGTCTATGAAAAATGGTCGGTGCAGCGGAAAGAGAAACTATTTCATTGTATCATACATTGCAATAGTGAGGACATATTTTTTTATCAATCTTTGCTTTAGGATAATAATCAATATGATAATAAACTCTTCTGTTACTGAGTGACTGACTGACTTATGGACAACAAACAGCCAAAACTACTGAGCGTAGAAAGTAGAAATTTGGTATGAAAATTTCTTAGGAAGTTTAGAGGAGTACTAAGAGAGGATGTTTGTAAATTCTACCACGAATGAGGTGAAATTCCACGCAGGCAAAACGCAGGCGGAGAGTTATTATTTACTTAGTAAACTTTTATGTAAGTAGATAAATTATTTTGAATGCGTATTATTAAGCTCTTAGTTGCCAAACCGAAAAACTTAACTGTAGCCACTCGTGATTTGCAGACACAAACACTTTACATTTCTAAAGGACTAAGGTTCTCATATTTACTTCAACGACCCCAACAGCCTACGTTTGAAACGTCACGCATAGATACTCTCTCAAAGCCGGCCACTTATTCCTACGTCAAATTAATCCCTTACCGTGGTTAATCACGCTCTAGAATGACTAATAGATCACACTCGAACGATAAGCGATTTTAAATCTATCGTTATCGACACTCGATAGTACGTAGGCACATACGGCTCTCCATATGAGTGGTTTCGTTTTAAACTCGCCAAAGTACCACTCCAGTTGTATCGAAATTGTAAACTCGATAGATCATGTTACACAGAAAGATTTTAAATTGCTTTTCGTATGGAATATTTTGAAATTATAGACCTTTTCAGCTGTCTACGTCTGCCTACACATATGCTTGCTGCGTGGGTGATACGCGCGTGCAAGCTCATTATTCAGTCAGCTATGATGCAAGTCAGTGGTAGTTGTAGCGGTTTTGGCTTAACGTATTCTGCATAAAGATTACTGAAGTCTGCCAGCTAATGATAAACCTATTCGTAGATATCGGTATTTCTAGAGCCATAAATTGCTTAAAACAAAATCATTGCATAATATTAAAGATTACTTATGATTAAGTATATTATTTAAGATTGCCACTTTTTTCGATGAGAATGTACAGAAAGGTGTAACAAAGGATCTAGAGTTGTAGCAAGTCAATAAGTGCTTGTATTTGCAATCTTAATTTATATGGAAACTAGACGTGGAATTATTTAAAAAATACATGCAACATACTGTAAAATTACGTAGTAATCATTAGTTTAATGTCACATAGATTGAAACGCGACAATTCGAAAACATGTCTCTTTCAATATGTTCAAATCATTGTAACTAAGTAATCAAATTACGTTGCCTATTTCTAGTTCAACATTTACGTGGGCGAAGTAAAATATCACTCTGTATTTATATTTAGTATATCAATAAGTATTTGTGATAATATTGAACTGTAAGTAATATTGCGAGTTGCGACCATTAATTTGTTATGGGAAATAATATGACGTAAGGCTCTTTACGTTGCTTTTATTATTGTTTTTCCGAGACTTGGATGTAATTGATGTAGTTAATATAAATAATATTAGTTTGCATCTAAATAACTTGGTAATTCCTATAAATAGCTAGCTTCTGCCGGCAGCATTTCCGGGAATAATTTTTGGGTAAAAAGTATCTTATGTCTCAGTCCAGGCTATAAACTACTTATGTGTACCAAATTTCATACAATCCATTCGGTTGTTTTTGCGTGAAAGAGTAACAAACATATATCCATACATACATCCAGTAGTACAAACTTCCGGATTTATAATATTAGTAGGAAGAGCTTAGTTTTATACATCTCGCTCCTTCAATGCAAAAGGGCCACAACTCAAAAAAAAATGAAAATCGTTTTATTGCAAAAAAATCACCTGAACCGACTATATTTTATAGTAAAAAAAAAAACCCCATCATTTTTGCTTATATTATGGCTGCACTGACTTACTGCCCTTTTTGCATTAGCTCACTTTGACAGGTAATGTCAGTGCAAAACAGCAACTTTGTGAGTTGCGCCCAAAAATTTTACGCAAACGCACGTCGGTTGCATGAAAAAGTGCCACAATCCAAAATATATCTGTGTTGGATGCAAAATTTTAGGTAAGTGTGATTATATTTTACAAAACAAGACTGCCATATTTTGGAAAACGTCCTTTTTGCATTCTAACATTAGTATTAGTTACCATATTTTGTAATACAAAAGTGCCATATTTCTGAAAACGACCGTTTTGCATTCAATCACTAGTATTTGTTATTATATTTTGTAATATAACGGTAGCATATTTTGAAATACGTCCCTTTTGCATTAAATTATTGTGGAATAAATAATTTTTTTTAGCATGCTAGAATGGGAAGGCCATAAATATGGCCGTTTGGCATGATAATAATTTTAGTTTTCGTTAAAATTTTCGAAATAAAATTTAACATTTTGATGCAGGGAAAGGCAAGGGGGGACCCTTCCGTTTCAAATCGCCCTTTTAGCGGCAAGATCCGACTAGTCCTTTTCAAATGCGTCTAGGTCATCCCGCCATCTCCGTTTTGATCTCCCGCGTCTGCGATGACCATCCTCTGGCATCCAGTTGGTAGATATGCGGGCCCACCTTTCCGGATGCATGCGGATAATGTGGCCAGCCCAGTTCCATTTCAACCTGGCGTTCTTTCTTCCCTAAATCGGCTATGCGAGTTTGGGAGCGCAGTATAGAATTTTGGACGTGATCTGTTCTTCTTACATCTGATATACTACGCTCCATTTCTCTCTGGCAGACCTTCGGTTTCTACTTTTGGTTTTCCGTAAGGGACCATGTTTGGGCACCGTAGGTTAGGACGGGTAGTATAAACATTTCGACGAGCTTCCACTTTAGTGACAGTGGAAGGTTACCGTTCATTAGCTCTTTCATGGACCAGGAGCTCTTCCAGGCACTTGTGACACGTTTGTTCAACTCTTTGTCCCGTCGGTTGTTAAAAGAGGTTATCTGGCTCAAGTAAGTGTACTCGTCGACATAGTGTATGACGTGCCCGCCTACCTCGACCCTACGTTTTGTGTTGTTGGTCATGACCTGGATTTTTGTACGGATCTTACTTAGTCCAATCTGAAGGCTTGCCGTGCTCAGATCTTTGAGCATTGATTCGAGTTCCAATGCAAGGGAAGAGAAGAGGACAATGTCGTCTGCAAAACGAAGGTTTGTTAACTGTTTGCCACTAACAACAATGCCTTTTGATTGCCGCCAGGCTCCTAAAATTTTTTTCGAGGGTGCTGGTTAGTTATTTGGGAGATAGCGGGTCTTCCTGTTTCACGCTTCTTTGGATTTAGAGAGATTGTTATATATTGCTTTGATGAGTTTGATGTATGTAGCTTCGATTCTACATAGTAGTATCTTTAAGAAGGTCTTGGTTATGGAGTGATGATTCTATGGCGGAATGATTGATGCTGCCAAAAGCTTTAGAATAATCCACGAATGCTAAATATAAAGGTTTGTTAAACTCATTAAACTTTTCTATTATCTTATTTCTTTAATACTCCTGCTGCACTCAGTCTACCCGTCATGTTACCCATTGATTGATGATGATTACATTATGAGTTACGCACAAAGTTGATCTCTATTATATTACTTACTTAATAATAAGTAAAGATTTTTTCATTTAGATTGTTTAATACAATGTTTTCCTGGTGTCTATTCACTTATGGTTTTATTTACTAATAAGATTTAACTTTTTGATACGGTTTTTTACCAAAAAATGTACAATAAACCATTTTTATTTGCAAAACTGTGTTTAATTTTTGACATATTTTTCATGATATTGGTTCAAATTTTGAATGCAAAAGGGACTTATATGCTTTTTTCTCCTAACAGGTAACAGCTATTAAAAAGTTTATATTGTAGATAGATAGAGCTAAAAAATACGCATCTAATGATATATTAACATCTTATATTTAATTCATAAATATATTAAATATTTAAAAAAAACAGTTTCAAAAATTTGTTTTGGCTCTCCTGTAAAATTTATAGTTTTCGATTTGTGTCCCTTTTGTATTCAAGGAGCGATCTGAGTGTGGGGCTTACAGGTCCTGACAATTCCCATGGCACTCGGAAACTTTCGATGAGCGCAGTTCAAATGTTTTTTATTTGTTTCAGTAAGGTCCGCTTAGCGCTGAAAACGTTTACCATATTTATAGTAGCTAAGTACTACTATTTTACATTCGTAGCGTAACGTTTTAACATAGGTATTAATTTAAAGGCTATAGGTACCTACCTGCTATTTGTTAAAATCATTTCATTTAAATCTAAACCCAAAAAGTTTTGCCCATTCTAAACTACGTATTCCCACCTTTTGACTAATGACAAAGTATTATTATTATTATTTATTGTATTCGCTTCTCACTTCTGACACAGAAATCTTAGATGTACTAACGATAAAGTGATAGTAAAGTAACGATACCTACATAAGTACAGAGAATCATGTTTAGGCTTTCCATCAGCAAACAGCCAAGCTTAAGTAATTCAACACCCTGTAAATGTATGTTCTATGATTAAGTTAATTCCAGTAATTCAGTGCGGATAAACAGAGTAGGTACTGTAGAGTCGACACATTAGGCCCTAAGTGATTGTGGTTACAATATTAATTTGTACACACCTCCGCTAGATGCGTTGTTGTCCTTTATGGCCTAAGTCTTGTAATAATTGTCTTTGTGAACAAGTAGGTAACTTTGCACCAATGAAGGAAGTTTTTTATTTACATACCTATCTAAACTTCCGTTAAATTAATTAAAATTTATAAGTACTTAGGCACTTTATCTACCTACACATTTTACACTACACAAGTGCATGCATTTACAAATTGTAGGTCGGTACCTATAAGCTTTTTGGTCTATAGTGAACATTTAATTTGACTTACAGCCCTCGGTTGCAAGTATTTTAGCTCCTCTAGGTAGGTAGTTAAGAACAGGTTTGCATGTGCATTTTTACGTATAAGTATCAGCTGCTGAGTCCCAAAAAAAGTTATTACATTAATCAATAATACATAGTTATTAAATTAACCTTTGCGTTTTTAGCACAGTTAGATATATCTAAGAAAATATTTAAATAATACTGAAACTTCAGCAGAGGAATTTTTACGATACGAGAGCTATGAAATTCATTCGGTCTGCTACCACTAACGCTATCTCTCTTGGATTTGTCACATATCTTGTTCATATTATAAATGCTAGGTGGCAGCACTATCTCGCAGTGACTGATGCTTAAAAAACTTTCTGCATAGATTTCTCCTCTAGTAGCGTTGAAGCACTAATAATGTTGTTGATATGGTATGTATGTGTATTGTTTGTAACAGATTTCAATAAAATCCTCAATGTCATTTGATAGAAATGTTAACGTAAAGCTACTTTATTTCTGTTCCCGAACGAACCATAGATTTTACTAACGTCACTGTCATTGTACTTTGAGCTGTCAAATTCAAATTTGAAAAGAAAATAGTGCTATAGGCAACGGATCTTAGCCGGAATTTTCGTTTTTATTTATTTTTATTGTTTTAAAAGTACGGTGCGAATTAAAATGGATACCGTTTTGAAACCTGTGGTTGATAATTATTCAAAATATTATGTGGAAAAGCAAAGATGTCCAAGTTACGTCCAAATGTACACCAAAAGTGACAAAGAAATTGTACTGGTTTACAACAAGGTATAAATATTACATTCAACAGTATCTCATTACTAAGTTCGTGCTTGAACCCCTTTGTAACTCTTGCGAACACTTTTCAGATAAAGCAAGCTTTTAATCCTACGGATACATATGGACAAAACAACAAAAATGAGGCTGGTAAGTAAGCATTCTTTTTCATCGTAAAAAAGTGGTGTTTGTTCATTTAATCATTCGGTTACAATACAAAACGATATCATCTCTTGTAAAGTAATATCACACAATCCCTGTACCTGTTACATACATAGATACATTGATAACAATTTATGTAGAATGATAGTTTCATTTTGTTTAAAGTAAAAACAATAAAACAAAACATTATCTTTAGGCAATATTCCTAATAAATAATAATAATAAATATAATAAATATTTTAAATATTCCTCTACTTTTACATTAATTAATCATAAATTCAACAATTTTACAGAGGAGCTTGAACTCACTGGGTCTCCGTTGAAGCTGGACTTGAGTTTACATACAATATTAGATGACACCATGATCTCTGATGAACCACAACTGTACAGCAAAGAGGAGAATGCTCATGGACCTATTAGTATAGAGATTGCAAGGTGTGTATGGTTTTATTTAATATTATAACATTATAACATATTTACCAGGCCAAATCTGAAGCATATTTTGCTTTGTGAAAGTCATATAGTATTATTTTAGAAATTTTTCTTAAAAACTGCAACAACTAATCTGTTATAATATTACAGGTTTTTTTATTGCAATTTGATTTAATTACTAATGCTTTTGTGTTCATATGTGTGTACCTAAGTTATAATGTTTTTGTATCTGCAATTTTTTTTATATACAATATGCACAGCTGGTACACCCAAAGGCATATTTACAGAGTTTAATCCTTATTGTGCCTTAAACAACAAGAAAACAAATCCAACAATCCTCATAATCTATTTCAGGGAAATAGCAAACTTATACAACAAGAATCGTACCCTACTGTCAGCTGAAGACGCAGTCCCACTATGGATAGTTACCAACCCTGATGAAGAAGGCAAACCCTTGCTGCTCACTGTACAAAGTGACATGAACCACTTTGCAAGAGGACTGGTGACTTATGATGGCAGTATGAACTTGGATGATGTGGATTTAGATCAGTTGGTTGAGGATTATGCTAGGCAAGAAGGATTGACTGCTGATTCAGTAAGTTGTTATGTTCTTTAGAAGATCGTGAACATCTTAAGTACTTGGATCAATGAAATATGTTTAATTTTAAAGGTATTGTATAAAGGTAAATGTTTATAATAATAATGTTATTTAACTAATGGATTGTGTCTTTTGATTACATATAGAATAACTGTGCTATAATTGATTGCTTTCTCATTATCTCTGTCTACACAAATCAATATATGTTTAGGCAGATGGAAGTGATCTTGTTGTACCTACCTACTATAGCTGTTTAACCAGGGAGTTTGAGTATCCATCAAAGATCTGACACTTGCAAACTCATAAGTCATTGATCCACTGGTGAAATTAATAAATTTGACTGTACTAGTCAAATATATTAATTTCAAATATATTAATCGGTGAAATTAGTATATCTGACTGTACTAGTCAAATATATTAATTTCACCAGTGGATTTTAAGTTGTTTCTGTGACTTGCATTCTTTACATTTAATTTAGATTTAGTGCTACAATCACATAATGGTTGTTCCTAACTATTCTTATGTTTCTAGGTGACCAGCCTAGTAGACTGCAAGTACCTAATATCAGGGATTTCCTATGGCACATCTCATAATGCAGATGAACTGGTGAATGCTCCTCACAATGGTATTACTGAACTGCGCTGTGAATGGACAGGGAATACACTACACACACCTTTTATTAGCTGTAAAGTTCATTTTGTAAGTATTCTAGCTTTTTACTGTTGTGTTACTTTATTCTCAAAGAATAATCATTCTAATTTTCGAATTTAATAGAATTTCTAAGATAATTTCTCATCCATTTCATTTAGACTACTTTTTATGATCAATTAGCACAGATATCATATAGCTTTTTTGAGTATAGCATCCAGTAGTGTGTTGATGAAAAATGCTCCATCTTTCTTCTTATCAGTGGATTTTCCTCATTCCATTCTATACTATTGGTAAATGATGTCTTCTTTCTTTGATTTCAGGAACAAGAAGTATTAGTAGGTCATCTAGCAACCCCTACTAATGCTATCTGGAGATCTGTGTGTGCATTACACAATTTAAACCAGCTTCTAGTCGACATGACGGCGGCTGGGTATTCGTCTGTTAATCTGGAAACTTCTGCAATCAGGTAAACATGATTTCTTTTTAATTAAGTTGTTAATTTTGCCCTGTAAGTTTCTTATAATGAGTTAAGATAGTTCGAAAGATGCATTAACTTCCTTTCATATCTTTTACTTCTGTATTTACTTTTCTCAAGTACTTATTAAATGATCATTGTAAAAGTTACCTTTACATAGTATCACGCCTGCTATATCCGATGATGTAAGCAGAGGCACGTTTCGCCAATAATAATTTAAGTAGCATGTAGTAGGGGGCGAGTTTTTTAATAATTTCCGGGTATTTCGCGTGTATTACCAAGTATTTATTTTTATTTGCAGAAACAACATCCCAGGAACGCGACAGCCGAACAACGCCAAGCGTGTGAACGAACTGCTGAACGAGACGGAAACATACGCTTATACCGCGGAGTGTCCCGCTGGCGGCTGCATCTGCGTCACTGAAGACACTAACAGTTTGGGACAGTGCCTCACTGATATGACCTCTATTGGGTCTAGTAATGATTTCACTTATAAACTGTGGGATATATTGAGAGGTTAGTGTAAGAAAATCATTCAATTTCCGACTGCTGATCATGCGGTCGCGGTTCGATTCCCCCGGTCGGGCAAAGTGCTATAAGCCTTTTTTAATTAATATTAGAATATTTCTCAATAGAAGCCCAGAGCGTGGTAATGTGCTAGGTATATGGCAATAGGATCCTATCACATAGGACTAACATTGTGAAATGTAGATGTATTTCATGCAACCATGCCTACACCTTCGGGTATTAAAATCGCGATATTATTTAGGTTCGTATCTTATTGCTTCTCGCAATGTATGCTAAAAAGTGTGGCACCAACAAAGAACTGCCATTAAAGTAATTCTACAATATTTTAATGTTCTGTTTTTCATTTGTTTCAGATTGTGAAACCGCTGAGGAGTTGATAACTTTACTAATACAAGCCCTTAAGTTTATATCGTCGGGGAAAATAAGACCATTTGTAAGTATCTAATCATTTATACCAAAAGGACTATAATTAAGCCATTTTAAGACGTATTAGCATGTTTGTTACATTTTACAGATTGACGCCAACAACAAAACATACCTCTCAAAACTAGTCCTCAAGCTTTCTCGAGGACATTCCCAGGCCTCTAAAGTGTTAAAGAATCTACGTTCAAGTCCGCCTCAAGCGTTATCGTTGGTCGCGCAAGTCGGTACTGAAAAGACTATGTGGGAATACACCAGGATTATGTCTTTGTTGGAGCATTCCTTCTTTATAGCGGGGATTTGGAATAATGATGCAAGGTGAGAATGATATATGAAGTGATATCTAATTTCCACACACCAATTTGCACCACGTGCACGCCGCGCTGTGTGTAGGCTTAGAATATTGGTTGTGAGTACTCGTAGTTATACATAAATAGATAGACTGATAACGAATTAAAGGAAGGAGGCATTGAACTGATATCGAATTAGTTCAGATACACCTAGAATGCAATCTACACCGAGATTCAATTCCACTTTTATCTAATTTATATGTTTCCAGTTTCAATTAGAACAAAATTTCGACATTTTGTATTCCGTCCTATTTATTTCTCCATTCGGGGTGCATGATAGGCGCACTCTAGAAGCAGCTGGGTTCGGTAACGCAGAACCTAGGCTGACTGATCCTTTCACCACAATGGTACAAAAAAAAGTCATTGACACGAAGAAGAAAAAGATTTCTCCATACAAAAATGTTTGGTTCCTTTTTATCTCAATTAAATCGCGATCGATTCCGGTTAATACAATCCCGTTCATATTTATATCACAAGTTTAATTACTAAACTTACATTCCAGAACGCACGAATCAATAGAACAGATCAATCAAACGATACAAGACATGACGATGAGCGGTGGTGACTTCACACTGAACCCGTTTGAATCTCTAACCGGTGCGGAACACTCCATACGTTTAGACTGCGAGTCCTTCTACGATGATGACGCGCACGAACTGACTGTGGATGACTTCGCGTCGCTCAAGAAACATGGACTTGTTAGTGAGAAGAAAGATGTTAATGAGGTGGGATTTTTGTAATTGATAGTTGATTGAATTAATGATTGTTGTAAACACATCCACGTTTCGCAGCAGAAATGTTAGTCCCACGTAAAAAGGGGTGAGCCTATTTATATGAAATAATAGGGCAGGTAAAAATCCCAAGTCAGGGTTATGGAAGATTTTCAACAAAACTTAGGACACAAATTAATTTTCCGAGTAGTATATAATGAAACTGCCGCTACTTTCGTACGGTAGAGTCAATAGCAATTTATTTGACCTGGGAATTTTATCCAAAATCTTAATTGACGTTCATTGACGTATGCCGTCCGAACTAGGTAGTAGTCGTAGATTTAATGTTCTAGAATCTATAACTTGATTTCTTTTACAGGTGCCACTAATAACAGATGAAATTGATATCAGTCCATGGAAGAATCTGTTGATGAAATTCGCACAAGTCCATGTATGTCTGGAGCATCTGTATCGCGCTGAAAACTGTCTCAGAACTGATTTTGGTAAGATCTTGTTTCTTATAAATTCCTTTACGTGATAGTTTCTTCTATTACTATTAATAGAACCTTGGTGATTTATTTGATTTTATATAATCTTACTTCATACTTTATGAATATTCTTCTTGGCATATTTAAACTATATAATACCATATTTATATGCAAGCCTATTTTATTGAACCATACTTACTATTTTGTATCATTGCAGCCAGTTTAAAACCAATAGCATCACGGCTGCTCGAACACTACGTATCAGAGAAGTCACCGATACGAACAGTGGGACAACTAGTGAGCGACCCTTTGCAAAAGATCAGCATGCCTATCGCTAACAATATTGTACAAGATCACTTGAAGTAAGTAAATACACTTTAGCTCTAAACTAAGTTTTATTTACTGTTTTTTTAAGACTGACTTATATGGCCACACTCACCAATTCTAAATAAGTATTGATCAGCTTATCCCTTCTTTCCGAGTTAGTAGTAGATTCAATAATTGCATCGATTATCATAAGTGTCAACACTGGACCTAAATTAATAAATGATTTGATTTTGTTATAAAAATATAAAATGAAATAGTGACAGGTGTTGTCAAAGATTTGCTGTAGCTTTATCTATTGGATAGATTATCCAACACTTACCTATAAGTCGTAAAATATGGCCCGTATAGTTCTTTGAAATATAAATAAGTATCTGCAAATTAATTAATTTGAAGTTAAAGAAAATGAAGCAAACTATTTTTTTAAATTATAAATTTTAACTTGATGTTCCTGTTAACAGAAAGGCTTACGAATTTTATTGATATCGATATTAAATTTTATTGTAGGAAACCTGCTTTCTGGTATCGTGTAGAAATGACTAGGAAGGAAAATGCGTCCAATAAAGGTATTCTACGAGACTCCAAGATGGTGTACGTTTTCTCACAACAACCTGTGTTCCCTCCGTCAGTATGGCAGTACTTGGGTAAGTTAAGAGTTTTATTAAAGTGTACGCGATACCATAAACTTCGTTCGCTCTGTTAGCTAAGTTTTAAGCCTTTGTTGTGATAGGAGTCGGCTAAAACCGACAGGGACAGCGTAAATCATAATAATAGCCTGCTTCTCATTTTTAAATCAAAATCGTCGCGTTTATCTAAGACTGTGGTGTAAATAAGTTAAGTGCATGGAATAATGAATAGTCCTTCAATGAAGTGTTTTTTTAAAATGTGAGTTTTATGTTTTGATGATTTATTTTTATTTATGTATTAAAGTATTCTTAGACGTTATAGTAAACCTTTTGCTAATGGTAGTAAGATTAAGAGACTAAGCGTAATATTTACAGTAATATAAGAATATCTAATGAAGATACATTACATGATGTCTATTTCCAGAGCCTCCCTCGGAAGAAGTAGCCGAAGTGACAACAATAGGTGAAGAGTTAAAATACCACGCAACAAAATACATGTATATAAGCAACAAACTTGTAAATAAACTGCCCTTTTAATTATAATTTATATTTTCTAGCGATAAGTGTAATATTTGTATAGTGCCTTAAGTAGGTATATAAAATAAAATTTATTTTGTATGAATCTGCTGTTTCTTTTTGATCCACTTTAAACTGTTATTGCTGAAACTTGACTCTACTTTTATATGGTTAGTTTTTATGTTATTTTTACATTAACAAGCTTGCCGTTCATGGCTTACTCAAAGTATTGAAAGTAATGAAGATGACAGTCTATTTTTCAGAAAAGGTATTTTTCAGATGAACGTTCAGACCGCGTAATCGAGAATATAGTAGGTATACCAATATAGTTAGTGTATTTTGTGGAATTGCTAATAAATACCAAACGAATTTCAGCCAACATAATAACTATAATTTACGTACCGTAAATTTCATGCACTACAATTACATCCATATCTTTCACCGTTACGATACGTATAAATCAGAGATCAGAAGAATAAAAAATAAACCATGTAACGAGGGCATTTAAATAAATAAATAGACTGTGAGACCGCTCGCTTTGATGTCGGGTTAATAAACCCAACGTATTGGTTCGGGCTTACGAAATTATTGATTAAATCTACATTTACAATACTCTGGTCAACAAATTTTATGGCTGCGTGCGTCTTACCAGGAATGTAGGTGATACGTGCATACATTTATGTGAGCTTGTAACTCGCGAGAATTGCGTGTAGGTAATTTTCTTTGTAAATACTGCAACTGTAGTTTGTTAATCTTGCGATTTTACAACTGTAAGCCACGAACTTAAAGCTATTTGATAAGTACAAGGCTCTATCGACTTAGAGTCAAACCAAGTGCAAGTGAACTAGGCTGCATTTTTTTTCTCAAGCATGATTGGGTGTCCCACTGCTAGGCAAAGGCCCATCACTATTGATCAATTATTTTACAAGAAATATGTTACTTTGAATATGAAAAATACCTGAGTTCGAACTGATACGATCTTAAGAAAGACATAGGCCGACGCGGCGACGTTAGGTCATCTTCCTGATGGTATTTATCAAAGTATCGGATATCATAGCAGACCTACATTATCCATATACATACCTATCAATACTATAATTGGCTGGCAGCGTAGGGGTATTTGACCCGACTATACCCGTAATTATCCAACCACAATCGCGTACCTACACATTTGCTTTCATTAATTAATTAACCAATAATTTTATTCACCTAAAATAACATACTGACATTAAAATGTCAGCATGTCATCTGCATTAATTAATCTACTCAATGCAAAAAGTCATCAAAGCTTGAATTCACAAAACGAATACCAAATATTTAATTCAAACAATGATCCCCGTATTTGAATGAAAAATAAAATAAAATTTTCTGTGAATTGAAATTCACGCAACACGCGTGAAACGAATATCTCTCGAATATTTTGTCATTCGGTCAGTATTATACGAATAACTGGAATAAAACATGTTTTTAATCACCCGGTTGGTTTTGGTGAATCGACATGCGCTATTTTTTGTGAAAGGGAATTTTTGTTAAGGCTTCACCTAGCTGTGAATATGAATAAAGCAGTTCTATTTTTTATTACTTACATTGTGTGAGGAATACCAATGGTACCGATACTATTAAGTTTAGCTAAGGCTTGTGTAATAGTTAGGCTTAGAGCCCATTATTGGGATTGGTATGGGAAATTGTCATCCATACATGCAAGGGCACACTATCGAAAATTGTGCCTTGCAATGCTGAAGACTTGTCAACATCCCTAAGGGACTTGCAGCATGTCAAAGTATATTTGCCGGGAGTGTATCTTTGCATGTAGGGAAGCTGAAGGATCCTTTTTCTTGCCAATGCGAATAATGGGCGTTGCGCTTAAGACTCCCATAGTACCGATTCTGATTTCTGTGGTGCATCCGCATCGGTAGTATGGTACCAAACCCACAATTCTCGATCGCTTATTCATTGTTATATCACCTGACGTTCTCACAGGTAAACTTCACCTCGCCTTTTACCGTTCTCCCTATCTTTGTTTGTTTTTCTGAACTTTCCTACCTCATACAGAGTATGCACTTGCATACATTATGCTCACAGAATAGAAGTACTACTCGTAAAGTTTTAAGTTGAGCGTTTCCAGTCAAATTACAAGGTAATCTGTCTAGACTGTTGCAATGTTTTATGGGTTGTTTGTACCTAGCTACAGAATTGAATTCATACTGCATTTACCTACTACATATGTAGGCAAGCATCACTTTTCGTTATACGGCTGGTCTACGGCGTTTTCATTTTGTCTGCTTCTATTTAGTAATCTTTTACTTATTTACCCCTTTACTATGTTTAATGTTAATACTTACACATTACGAACATAAGTGATTATTTTAGAAGACGGAGAAGAGTAACTTTGTTTATAACTAAATTTAGGTTCAGGGTTTACTGTACTGTGATGTAATGTACTGTGATGTAATGATGTGATGTACTGTGATGGTCAAATTGGGCATGAATTAAAAGAAACTTAGTTTTATTTTAGTTAGTTATTACTTTAGATTGACAGTAATTTAATACAGCATTATATATTACATCTTGAAATATAAAGTTGTTCAATAATACTTAAATAACAATTGTATTCGTATAACGAATGTCGGTCCAGTATCATAGTCGTCCATCATTTTATCCCTCAAGTTTGTGACACAGGCGATACTTCACGACTCGCACTAATGAGTTTTTCTGTCATTTCCTCGTCCCATTGTGTGAACAGTCGAGGGAAAATACATTATATTTGATACGCAGTGGATACATACTTGGGAATCATATAATGAAGTTAATTGACGAAATATGCGAGATTATAAGTAGTAGTAGTAAGTACAGCTTAGAGAATATGTATAATGTAACTCTTGTCTTCGTCCGCGTGGACTGTAGTAATAAGACTTAATGTAATGTCTCAGGCAAAACCACAGTGAAGAACTAGTATTTCTGTAGCTCATGTGCGTTTCTGGTACCTAAGCCACAAGATAGCCTAATTTCATCAAAATCTGCATCGTAGTTTTGATGTGACTGAGTACAAACATTTATCCAAATTTTCTCATTTTTTCTTAATATTCATCAAGATTTTGATTGATTCCCCAAGGGGATAAACTAGGGGACGACAGTTTGTACGAAAATTCTGAACTAAATCACAAACCACGCGGACGATCTTGCGGGCAAAAGCTAGTAATAAATATACATGTAAGCCCATTGAAATGCAATACTACCTATAGTAGAGCTTTCTGGCCGCATCGTTGCTGAATCACCTTTGATAGCTAGCTGTTTTGCATTACGGCATCAAAATCGGCTTATCGTGTTGCATCAATGCTACATTTCACAGCAAAATTCAAACTGTATCTTGATATTCCGGAAACCTACTAATTGGTGTGCCTAAAATCGGCTGAATATCAGTGTTGATGGATGTACATTGTACATGTTTGGTCAGTGACCACAATTCCAAATTTTTCGTAATACTACTAATTACTAATACTAATATTATAAAACTGAAGAGTTTGTTTGTTTGTTTGAACGCGCTAATCTCAGGGTCTACTGGTTGGAATTGAATAATTATTTTTGTGTTGATTAGACCATTTATCGAGGAAGGCTATAGGCTATATATCATCACGCTTCGACCAATAGGAGCTGAGTACCAGTGAAAAATGTTTAAAAAACAGGGAAAATTATGATTCTCTTATGTGACGCAAGCGAAGTTCCGCGGGTCAGCTAATGTTAGATAAAAACTACAACCAACACGAAGAAATCTTTGATTTGTTCTGTAAACGTCTTGAATGCTGAGATAAAAGGCCAATGACCAAAGAAAAGAATGCGACACACAAGTTTTGCACGTCCGACTGCTGTCTGACCTCTGCGACCTAAATAATAGTATCGATAACTAGTGGGACATGTCGGAATAATTTTGTACATGTACTGTAATATACTAGATTCTGCTCGCAAATTCGTCTGCGTGTAAGAATTTTTGAGGATAAAAAGTATCAAAATTAAGTAAACAAAGAATTGCTCTTGTGTCGTGGGGACTTTTACAAACATAAAAACAACGGACACAAAGTACAATCAGACCCGAAACAATTATTTGTGGATTGCACAAGTAATTGATCCGTGTGGGAATCGAACCCACGACCTTCCGACGCGATGGTAGCGGCGTGGGGGCGTCCCTAAACCACTGCGCCACGGAGGTCGACGGAGTCGCATATCTGTGTATCAATTTCCAAAACCGTTCTGTAATAAATGTTTCACACAAAAACCCATCCGATTTCGCAAAATTTTCCGTATCCTGATATAAAAACCTAAAAGAGAATATTTAATTGACAGAACAAACGAATATATGATTTTTTTATTTCATACATTGTTTAGATACTTCTCCGAAATTACTTTTCCATAGCCTTGCGCGATTACACTTACGTTAAAAACAAACTTGTCGTTTTCGAGCACAATGTCTTAATTTCTCGTCCAATATACGCAGCCAGATGATAATGGAAATTGACTAACGCGTCGTATTGAACCACTTGCGCACTAAACATTTAGCCTTGAGCTCCATATCTGTTATAATTCATATTCCCGGAATACGTATTCTGTTAAATAATGCAAATTTCGTATTACCCCATATTACGTCGTGTGGCAGCCGCCAGGCGTGGTGTTAAATCATATAAAAATTGCACATAAATATCTGGTATTTCCTGTGCCCTCTTAATCCCAATCTCTTTGGTTATGATGGATCATTCACTTGACGATGTATTTACTGGCAGTACAGTCGGGAAAGTTTACAAGATGCAATATTTAAAATTGCCTGATCGATTGCTCGGATCTTCAGTTTCATAACCGGGTATGGTTGAACTCGCGTATGCAAACTGGCTGTTTGAAAAACTTTTGTATTAACCACGTCAATGAACTCTATAAAAAGAAACAGTACCTACTATATTATGTGTATCTTCCTTACTTCCACGTCTGTCACCAGCTTGAGAACTGCTTCATATTATTATGCAATCTGTTGCACTCGCTTTCAATCAAAATGTAATGCTCAATGAAACACTTTTTGTCGCTTCATCCTATTGTTGATTGAGTCACACTTTTCCGTGTTCATGTGAAATATCAGAGAACATGTTTAACAGTGTACGAGATTGTTACAAAAAGATTTCCGTGATAAATCTATCTTTAACAATTGTATTTATTCCCATCTGTGAATGAGAATTTGCAATTTATTTCCTCATTTCCCAATGTTAATCGAAACTGAAGTTATGTCGAAATTAACCAAACCGGCCATTTCACGCATCAACAGATTACATTTACTCCTCAAAGAGGACAAGCAGTACCAACTATCGCATTAACTGCGAGCGTCCATCTTCCGTGAGATTATGAAGACATTTTCGCGTGCAAGTGTACAGGCCAGCGATTGTTTACACCGCTGGCATATTGTTTACACGAGGGGCCACGTGGAATAATTATCTTCTTATTACTCAATCATATTGTAGGGCTATTCAGGGAGTGTTTGGACAATCGGCGCGGTATTTATTGGGTCACGCCGGTGATGCGGCGCCGTGGTCAGTATCACGGTGTGCCGAATCTTTTTTAGAACTATTGTTAATATTAACCGGCTTTAGCACGAAATGTTTAATTGATTTGTACGAAAAGATTTCATTTCGTAGATGTGCTTTAGATAAAAGGTTTAGAGTTATTTCTAGAGTTTCAATAAAGTTAAAGTCAAAATTCCGTGACAAGCATCAAACTTCAGAATAAAGGATTTTTAGGCAAGACGCACTGTATACATAAACTATGGGGATTGTGTAAGTAATGAGTCTAGTACGTACCATTAGGTTTGTTGTCATCTAAATGGAAATAAATCTCGTTGAGTAAAATGTGTCTTGATATATTATTATGTATCTAATAAAACTAAGTACAATAGAGTTTCATTCCCTTTACAACAGAATCATAACATTGTTTAGGGTGCGTTGTTTAAAGCAGTTTTGTCTTCTGCACGAACAAAATCGTACCGACAGTAACATACTTTTAAATCTATAAGCACTCAATACTGGAAACTACGTTCTCGCTCACCATTTCAGTGTGCTATTATTACACTAGTCTTCCTCTGTCCTTTCAGGGGAACGAAATTGATTCAGCAATGAAACGTTTCAGTCCAGTAAGAAAAATAAATGGACTTTTCCTTCACTATTGTCATTCTACAGTGTCGATTTAAAAATAGATCACTTGGGCACATGTGAGGTAAAGGAAATATTGTAGGACCTTTTCGTTTTTCTAAAGATGGACGTCCTTTCACGGTATAGTCCAGGATTTATTTTTATTGAATTGAAGTATATCTATGTATTGCTGAAATATATTTTCTTCTCTTTGAAAGGTTTATATTAATGATCTTTATCTTGCTGTATTGTCATAGCTTTAAGTTTGTTAACAAGATTTCATGTCCATATCGAGCCGTTCTTCAATTGGCAGGTATCATCCATATATTGGTTCTTTGGAATGGTTTACAACTATTTATTTACGCATGCAATTTTTCTCAATCGTGTTTTTCTCATTTGTTGTTAAATCGGAAGGTAACATTCAATTTGACGTTCTTAAAAGAGTTATTAATGACTAAAACATAAATAAAGCACACAGATTTTCACAACCGTTTTTAGGTTAAACCAGTCATTCACTTACCAATCTATCAACCCACATTTCAGTAACATTTATCAATCAGCAACACATTTCGGATTTCACTAACAATCATAACTGAACTGGTTACTGCTCGTATAAACATACTAGTCGATTCATAGTTAAATAAACAGAGCCGTTTTATCACTCCAATGATTTACAGACGTATCTACAACGTAAAATGATTACGTTTCGTTACACAATGAACTTATATCGATGATGTATTGATGTTCAGTTTTCAATAAAACTGTCATCGCCTCTTGACAAATGGAGTGCTGTTATAAAAGTTTGAAATAATAGTTTTTGTGTGGTTTTTAAAATATTGGTCTGGTTATTGGAAGTTTAAAACAATTGATTTATTTATAAGCATTGTATTTCTCGTTGTTGTCATTGATTGCTTTGTTGTTTGTACTTTTCTTCACTTATCCCGCTAGATTGCTGACAGATTTAGAAAAGTGATACCCGTAGTCAATAGAAATAACAGGCAACAGAATGGAGTAAAGAAAATCTAATAGCAAAAGTTGAAGTAGAAGATAGCATTCTATAAGTAAGTAAGTGGAGAAGAAGATCAAAGAACAAACAGACAGACAGACTATGAAAAATTATACTTAAGCAGAAGAAAATACTAAGATGGCAGTTACAAAATATCAATAGAAGAACACACGTCGTGAACGTCTAATAACTACAGACAAGGGTAGACAGGTAGAAATTGGCTGAAGATCTATTCGTACAAAACCAGGTGACATTTTAGGTCACATACTTGTCAACGTCAATTAAGCAAACGGCAAACATTGTTAACAGACGCACTTGTAAGTCTTCTACACAGGTTAGAGGATTACTACCAATACTTTTAGGGCATTATGTTCAAGGTTGGAAGGAATTAGACTCGTAATCGCTGTCTGAAGTTCGGCTGGACATGAATTTAATTTTTGCTTACATGACCGTGTGATTCTGGAGGACTGACCTAAATTAATCTTGGTATAGAGAATGCATAGAGAAAGAAGCATTATTAGTTCGTGCTTGGACATGATATTTATGAGGCTACAAAGATAATAGACAGAACTAATAACCATTTTAATATGAAGGTAACTGAAGAAATAAAGATATAGATTGCATACTCTGCTAAACTTTTAAATCTTTGTCTTGAAAAGCAAATTCATTCAAAAAGAAATTTCGTTCTGCTGGTTAGTAAAGTGGTGATGGTGAGTATTAAAATTTCGGCTGACATTATGACAAATATGACCATATTTCCAAGTACCTGAATCCACGTTTTTGTACAGCTTATTCATGTTTTTACTCTACCGTAGATATTTCGTCCGATATATTTACTGCTTTCAATATATTATATAGGTAGGTATAGAATTTTATTACACTTATAGTGGAATATTTTATTGCTAGAAGTCTTTTTTTATAGGTAAGCTTAGGTCGATAAAGATAAAGTTTAGTAATAGCGCGTTCATAAAAATTGGGAGTGCTGGAATAAAAATACTATTTTCGATAGAAGCATTTTATTCTTTGTTATATGTAACTGTATCAACTTGTCTTGTAAGGTCATTCCCCCTTTCCTGGTTTCTTCTTAATAGCCGGCTATTAGAGTCTTCTTTGAATAAGAATCCGCAATACTTCCATATAATTTCCTTTGCACCAGGAATTATAAAACTTCCAAGTTTCTCTTCTAGCTAAAAGAAACCTTGTACAGCATTAATACGAAATCAATAAGTTCGTAAAGTCTATTTAATGTAAGTCCATGTTTAAGTTTGTTTAGGACTGTCAATGTTGCCTCGTTGATCGACCGTTGCATTCTAGTCCCGAGCTACTCGCCTGAATAATGTAGAGAGATTAGATAATGTGAATCTCTAAAACCTATTTCGCAAAGCAAAGAGACTTCTAGGAAGAGAGATATGAAAAGAGTAACAATACACGTCTAGTTCGTAGAATCCGGTAACAATTTTTGAGTGCCCTACTCGGAACCAGATTTTCACCAAAAATATATACACATACAGTTAATAACCGCGATACTAAGGAAAATGCGAAAGAAAAATTGCGTTCCAATTAAAAAAAACAATAATTTTCTCCAATAAAGATAGGAAACTTTTGTTCATCCAAATTTATTCGTCGCCTAACACAATTACCTGTTCATTACAATGCCCGAGCCAAATATTCCAGAGATAAACATCAGACCAATCGCAAACGTAAACAATTACCCCAAACGCATACGTTCCCGTCGTGGTTAAGAATACAAACTAATTAACGGGCAAGCTGAATACATTCCGCTGCTCGTCTCACGACCTCATTTTAACAGATTGTGTTACGCCCTCCGTAAGTCCGTACTCCGGACTGCAACGCCGCATTTCTACTAAAATGTAAAATCTCTACATCAAACACTGAAAATATGAATTTTGTACACATTTTCTTTGCTGGAGCGGCGGAATTGCTGGAAAACTGATTCGAATTTGTAGAAATATTATTCACGTAAACAAAATGACTTAGTATAGTGGAGAAATGGAATTCTTTTAGTTTTTATGAAGATCATTCACAAGACTTCATTCATTTTAAGATGAATATTTAACTACTTACTTACAAAAAAACTGATTAATAAACTAACAATAAAGAATTTATTAAATTCTTCATTGAGTATATCCTACAAATATAACAATAGGGGCTGCCTTACATTCCACAATACCTACGTTGTTTAACAGTTTACAAAATAAATATTATAACAAAATAAATAATCAAAAAACCGTTTACAAACATCATTATAATCCCGAAGATTGAATCCACACATCGACGCTTCATCAAAATTAGAAATACACACGAAAATGCCACCGAATATCGGACAATAAACCGAAGATAAACCGAGCCACATCGCAATTGACTTAAGCCTGACCTGTCTATTGAAAACTTCCTGAAAATGTATTACCTCGTTGATGTAGACCAGAAACGGAGTCACGCAAACAACTGGTATTGAAATGGCTTTTGTCTGTACATTGTTATGTATTGTGCTACGATTAAATACGCAAAGGAATGTTTGTTCTGTGTAATGTAATTCTTACTTGTGTCTGTAGAGAATATTATTTGTACATTCGCTTTATTGGGAGCGTGTTATATAATTATGTTTAATTTCTCTAAAAAAATATAACTAACTAGAGGCCGCCCGCGACTTCGTCCGCGTGTAAGCCCTTCCCGTGTAAATGCCGTACCCTCGGGAACTCTGGGATAAATAGTAGCCTATATTCTGGGTCTTCAGCTACCTCTATACCAAATTTCATCGTAATCGGTTCAGTAGTATTTGCGTAAAAGAGCAACAAACATCCATACATACATACATTCTCACAAACTTTCGCATTTATAATATTAGTAGGATTTTACTCGTTCTTTTATTGTAGACATGTATGCATTCGGATTAATTACAATAATATAAGTTCAAGAATCTTTTGGAATTGTAATTATAACTTTAAAAAACTTATGAAGGCTTTATTGTTATCGTCTTAGTACAAAAGTAATGTAGTCTAGCCATAATATTGCATTATTATGAAAACACTGCGTTAACAGAAAACTGAACAATAAAAGGACTTTCTGATTTAATTTCAACAAAGCGCTTTGCACTTTCTCAAAGAGTCAAACAAATTGAAAGCACATCCAGGTGCAGACGTTTAAATTCATTTCGTTCTCAGATTTAATTATGCTTAGCATTGTGGTCTGTAGCAAACCTAGGTACAAATTATAAACAAACTTACCGTGTTTTGGAAGGCACGTTATTGTGGGTCCAATGTGCATTTCACTATGTAAAGTCTGTGCTGTCGAGTATCAAGAGATTGGTAGATGCACTAAATAGGATTCTGTGAATTTCTCGATAGCTAGCCGGTTGTCGGTAGTCGATGGTATTAGAAAATCGGACGGGCTGTTATTTCCAAAGATCTTTGACAGTCGTTAACAGTAGTCAGAAGCTAGGAAGTCTGACGACCACCAACTTACCGACGGGCATCGTGTTATGACCCAGGTAACTGGGTTGTGGAAGTCCATGTAAAATAGTCGTATCCAGCTGCATCCGGTGAGACTCGAAGCCGACTGCAATAGTTGGAAGAAAAGCTTGGCTGGTATTATAGCTTAAAATGTTTCTAGACTAACATTTTCAGACATGAATGAACAACTTTGAACATTTCGCACGTTTTTCCACGGAATATTATTTCACCCGGGACTCGGGGCGTAATAAAACGAATACTTACAAGAATTTTTCATTCGAAATTTTACTTTATAGAGGCTGCTTTGACTTGCCGTTTCTAATTTTGAAGCCTTTCGCTTTGAGTCTTAGTGAATTTGGAGTTGCTCTTTATTTTTGCGAGCTGAATTTGGTTTTATGTAGTAGTTCTTGAAAGGAATAAAAGAAGATACTCTAGTTTACGGGCTTTTTTAATTGTTTTCCTGAAAGCAAACTGGCAGATAATGCTTATGAAACTAGATTCAATTTCTTATAAGTCTTGTATTATATGGTAGATTAAGCCTAGGAATGTAAACTTCGATAGAATCGATAATAATGATTATTCGGTAGGTTGAACAGTCTTATCACGTTTACTTGGTTCTATAATTATTGCAAATGCATCTATTGTACAAACAAGATTAAAAGGCAACAATGTATTTAGGAAAAAGCCTATGTGAACACTACAACATATTCAAAGTAGTTTTCCACCATATCCGTCGTGAAAGTAACAAAAGCTTCATAACACTATAATCGCATTAGCGGATTTAGTGAGCACCGTGTCACTACAAATGCATTTTCATCTGAACCAAACTCGCACAATTTGGTACAAAACAAGATTCTGCAACGTTTTACACGAATCGCCCGTATTTCCCTTGCTTAAAACAGAACATGTTCCATCATTCCAAATGACTGTGGCGCGGTCGTTAGTATACCAGACTCTTGATCATGAGGTATCGGGTTCGATTGATCGTGGATAGTACTGTTGGGCATTTCTAATTTTTGTTACAATATCTCACTATAGTAACTGGAGTGTGGTAACGTGCTCTGTAAATGACAATAGGACTTATATAGTTAATGGTGAAACGTGGGTGAATTATATTTTTGCCTTCTTCTTATTCTTCTTATCGTATGGTTAGTGGTCAACCTAATGTCAAAGTTGTTCAAGCCCAAAGGCCTTTAACATGGCTTAACGACTGTTATCTTAGTAAACAACAACCAGGACCGACTTTTAACGTGCTCTCCGAAGCACGGAGACACTCAGCTCAAATACCAATATGCGGTCACCCATCTATGGAATGACCGCGCCAACGGTTGCTTAACCCACAGATCGTTTACCGACCGGTGAGCACAACTGGCTATGGGCGCCTACCTTTTTTGCCTTCATCTTGGGGTATAACAGACATGATATTATGTATGTTCCATCAAAACAAATTCAAACATCAAACGAACGCTTTTAATCTATTATAAGACGTTGATTAACCTTTCTCGAGTAACTTAAACTCACTGAAACTAAGTTAAACAAAGGCGAAGTACAAAAGGATCCTTCGTAGGGAAGTAAATAACCGTTTAATAGTTGGATCTTGGTAATTTGGAACTCGAAATTAGCAGCAGTGGTACAAGAGGGGTGCTAGTGAAACTTGGACGTGTGTGGTAAGAACAGACAGCTATTAGAATAGGTCAAGAAAATGGTCGAATGAATATATAATTTTTTTCTTTTAAGGATTTACTTGCGTGTTGAAATAGGTTTATATCTATGTGAAGTGTAATTTTCAGCTACTACTATCTTCAATAGCTTTATAATTAAAGTATCGTTCAATTCCAACTGTGGAAATGGAAAGTACTCTTAGGTTTTCTTTCCTTTACTACCGTTTCAGATATTATTTTCCATTTTTGAGGGTACTTCAATTTTGAAGCGATTTTATTAGCCAGTAAATGAAGTGGTTTATACAGCGTGTTACAAGTTGAAATTAATATTTAAACAGTATTTTTCGCTTGGGATCAATCTCTCCGCGACTTGTAATTAACATTTTACGTTAAAAATATTTCACATTTTAATAATAATATTAAAGTACACTACATTTTACCAACAAAGGTATTTCGTTCACCGTATTTCCATCGGAAATCAATGCTAAATACTTACATCCGTAAACTATCTATTCGATTTTTAAAAACAATGGCACTTCATACAAACTTAAAATAAAACGCAACGGTAACACGATTTACAACCCTTCATTCTCTCACACGAACTCGGATACATCTCATTACTTCACAATCCGCTGAAAAGCAACCGCAATAAAGGACCCTTAACAATTCAACTTCAGAGGGTTGAAAGATAAAATCAATTGTAGTGCATTGATACAATTGTTTTCGAGCTCACAGTGCATTTTCAGCGGTATCGTAGAGAGTTTAAAATGGCACTTGATTACCCCACACTGACCACAACACAATGAAATAGCCTGCTGTATTAGTTCCTAAATTAGATTTTGTGTGAGTTCAAACGTAATGTCCGCTCCGTTGATTTTTGCTGACGGCGTTTTAGTTATTGAATTCATTTTGAAACTGCATAAAAGTGATTGGATTTCATGTGTTATGTTAAAAGGTGTTTTACTGGTTTTGGAATTTGGTTTTTCGTGCTTTAAAAAAGAGTTACTAAGGTCATAATATCAAAGTATATAAGGTCATAATTTTGTGACAGGTTCGACTTAGACAAAATATTGCAACCATAAAAATAATTAAAGGCACTTCCTCTGTTGAAAAACCAATGAAAAAATTAAAGAGTACTGAAAAAATTAACCGATGAAAAAATTAATGGATTAGTAGTAGATACTAATCTACTACAGTTAATAATATGATTACTACAAGTAAATATTTATCACCAAAATAGGATACAAATTAATAACTAATCTTAGTTCACTGCACAATTTTCCAAACTAGTTACGGCATGCAGAAATCATTTCCCATACGAACAAAGGAAATCGCAAGTCCCTTGTCTAACACGATAACAAAGCAACTCAGAAAATACTAGTAAAGTGAAGCAAATTACGTCTGTTATACAAATTATCTGCACCGTACGTGACAATGTGAAGGAGTAGATACGTTTTAAATAACACCTGCGTTTTAAATACGGAAAATTCGCTTACCCTGATGAACTCGTAGTACCTACCCAACTAGCACGCAAGCGCTATAACAAGCTGCACAATGGCCGGTTAAAGGATTTTTATAACGCCTTAGGCTCCTTAGTAAGAAGTATAGTGGTTCTATAAGCGGCTACAGATCTATTGTAGCGTCAAATAGGCCCATACTGTCCAGCTTATAGCTCGACATTGGATCTACAGTGGTCGTAAATAGTAATTATAATAGTACGTAGTATAGTAGTAATACAGGAGCGCTAAAATAAGATGAAGGTGGTATAATCGCGCTACAACAGCTTTTTCGCAGCTTCGTGGCGCTTACCAGCTGTTGTACAGAGGTGGTTAGCGCCACGAGCGTTCGAAAAAGCTCTTGCAGCGCGATTATACCACCTTTACCTTATTTTAGCGCTACTGTATTACTACTATACTACGTACTATTATAATTACTATTTACTATTTTAAAATGAATCATCAGTGACAAATGAGGAGACATTTTATTTTTACGGATTGGATTATTAAAATAACAAGTAGTCTATCGCTTTTATTTCTTTGTGTACGTGATATGAAAGTGCGAGTTCCAGTTTGCTGTCAATATATATGTATATTATCGTCAATATTTTCATGCGCCCTCAAAATATTCAGTTTTAAGTGCAAAAATTATATAGATATGTGGATTTGGAAATTGTATTTTGAACATAAATAAGACTTTGAGGGTTACAGATAATTTAATTAGGGTTATAGGTAATAAAAAATGATTTTAATTATGTTAACGTTACCAGGCTATAGATTTATATGATCTTCAAAAGATCGTAATAACCTCAAAAAATATGTTTACCAAATGCTATAATGGCGTCTCGATCAAGCAGCTCTCAGAGTTGGTTACATCTGCTCTAGCGCCTTAAGCTGTACAAAGGCTCTAGTGTTTGCTGTTGTAGACCTCAAGGTTTTGCAGTTGTGGCATAGGAGTGCTTCAATATAACTGTTTTGGTCGCACACCAGCATTTTACTCGTACTTTTAGGGGTCAGTCGTTGAATATTAAAATAGTTTGAAAATCTTTTATTTTATTTTATTTTATTTTATTTTATTTTATTTTATTTTATTTTATTTTATTTTATTTTACTTTATTTTATTTTATTTTATTTTATTTTATTTTATTTTATTTTATTTTATTTTATTTTATTTTATTTTATTTTATTTTATTTTATTTTATTTTATTTTATTTTATTTTATTTTATTTTATTTTATTTTATTTTATTTTATTTTATTTTATTTTATTTTATTTTATTTTATTTTATTTTATTTTATTTTATTTTATTTTATTTTATTTTATTTTATTTTATTTTATTTTATTTTATTTTATTTTATTTTATTTTATTTTATTTTATTTTATTTTTTTTTTTTTATTCTTTAAAAACAGTTGACAGACTGAACCACCACTGCACCTATGTAAATATATTATGATAATAATTTTAAGCTTTAGTATAAAGGTATATTACTCGGTTATAGCGCTTTAGGTGCTTAACATAATTCTGTAATCCCCATGGCTGTAAAAATGTTTCGAATGATACCTTATACATCTATTTGCCGTACAGAAGCCATATAAATATCTGATATAACGCTCAAGGCGCTATTAAAGACCTACGCAACTCTTTTATAGATGAGTAATACACTAGCCCTAAAAAAATCTGTTATAGAACCTAAGGCATTACAAAAAGCTTATTTACGCTCTTGAGCGCTATAAGCGCAACGCATAACTCCGTTTAAACTCCTTTATCTCCTAAAGTCCCCTTATACAGTTAACGGTGTTATAGAAGATTCCATTAACTCAGTTATACTTCCCTAGGCTGTCTAGCGATGCAATTACATGCTCATATATCACTATAAGTCATTAGTTTCCTACTAAACGGCTACTGACCCGCCTAGCTGTTAAAGGGTTTTTTAAATAGCTAGTATACAACTTATAGAGAATTGTACAGCATTTGAACGACTCTTATGCAACTATCAGGCTGTATAACGACTGTATAAGCAGCTTGTGTGCTAGTTGGGTAATATTTAATTAATGTTATATACTTGCAAATATTATTGTGTGTTAGAAAGTCCCCAACCTGCACTTGGCCAGCGTGGTGGATTCAAGGCCTACCCCCTCCCCCTCGTTTGGGAGGAGACCCTTGCCCTGCACTGAGACAGTAATGGGTTAAAAAAAAATATTGCAAGTACAATAATTGCATCGAAATTCCATGGATAAAGTTTGGGGTTTTATTGTATAACTAGGGTAGGTACCATGCCAAAAATTCTTGTCATTTATTAAGTAAACATCAGTCACTATTTTCCTAATCAACTTTGATATAGTATTGTTGACCTTATGTGATAAAAGCAAGCAGTTGCATGAAAACATTATTTGTATATATATATATATTCGCTTAGCCTTTGTTCCAAACTATGTTGGAGTCGGCTTCCAGTCTCACCGGATGCAGCTGGATACCAGTGTTTTACATGGAGCGACTGCCTATCTGACCTCCACAACCCAATTACTTGGGTATTAACACGATATCCTTCGGTAAGACTGGTTGTCAGACTTTCAAGCTTCTGACTACTGTTAACGACTGTCAAAGATCTTCGAAAATGACAGCCGGGACCCACAATTTAACGTGCCTTCCGAAACACGGAGGAACTCGATATGTATAAGATGGTCACCCATCCACGAAACAACCTCGGCAAGCGTAGCTTAACCTCAGAGATCGATCCGTGCGGCTGTTGTAAACTAAGCCACGAGCTCCTCGAAAAAAAAAAAAAAAAAAAAAAAAAAAAAAAAAAAAAAAAAAAAAAAAAAAAAAAAAAAAAAAAAACATTATTTGTATACACGAATAAAAGAAGGAACCCCTTTTCCCACGATAATATAAAAAGATACAGAAAAAATACAAGTGCAGAATGGTATGAAAATCAAAAGCGGCGTGTAATCGTAAAATTACAGAACTGTTAAAATATTCGATATTCCGCTCATTTTGAAAATAACAAACCATTAAGGAAATAAAATGCTGGCCTTATTTTTATTTCGCTACGTTTCGTACGGTATTGATTCTGAGTGCAGTTTTTTACATACCATTTTGTTTGAGCTTTTATGATATTGGGATGTGTGCGAGCATGTGCGATCTTTTACGTTGTTTGAATAAACTATTAGATTCTTTTAGTTTTGTTTTAGGTACTAGCAATAAATCTCAACACTTTAGGAACTTAGGATATTGAGGGATATAATTTAGGGCGTATGTGCTTGTTGTCTTAAGCATACAATCATGATACGAAATGCTCAATTTCCTTAACAGTGGAAACTCTTAATTTACTTATCTAAAGTAGTTTTTTTATTTCGATTCGTGCGAAGACCTATAAACCACAATTAAATGCCACAAGCATAGTTATCTATTTGTAATAAATCAATTTTATAATATGATAAACCTACATAAAACGTACATCTTTTGGAATGAATTATTAGAAGAAAGATACTCTAATACTTTTACGGGTTTAGAATAAGAATTGCCTATTCACCAAGAGTTTTTCATTAAGATAGTATCTAGATAAGCCTATTTACATTTAATTTATTTAAAACTAATAAAGTTTCGCAATGAGCAAGTAAATAAAAAGGAAACCTTTCAACTGGGTTTTTCTTTGCGGAAGTAGGGCAAAACCGATTTGACACGAATTGGCTGCCAAGTGGACCAACACATTATAATATTATGTGTTTTTTATTCATATTGTTTCCTATTGTTTTCATGTTAGTGTACTGGGATGTATATAGCTAGTCCTACTTGTATGTAACTACTCCTAAATAATAGAGTGTTAAAATTAGCAGTGTTACTTGTTAATGTTGTAAGGTATTGTTTCTTGCTATATTTTTTTTTGTTTAGATGCAAAGTAAGTCCACGTCACGCAAATTTTCGTTTAACAAAAATTCTAATTATTTCACAATCAAACGTTACCTAAAATCTCACTTTAGACTTTTCTACCGATAAATATTTTAGTTATATGATTACCAATGTACTCACACTTTCTCAGTTTTTTACCATCTTCCTTCTACTGGCAAATAAATACTTTAGTTTAGTTATATGACTACGAATGTACTTAAATTTTTTCAGATTTTTTTTAAAAAGATGTTTTCAAATTTGATTTATTCATGTCAATATGCAATGGTTTGAAAATCAGTTTGCAAAGCCTACTTCAATTTAGAATACAGCATGCAGCATCTATTAATCCTCAAAATAAAGCCGATCCCGTGGTCTGAGAATAACATTTCACCGTACATACAGAGTGAGCACAATAGCAACGCTAGAATCAAGTGGATCAAAGCTGAATGAAAAACAAAAAGCAGGATTGGTTACGTGAGAGAATAGTACCACGGCACTACACGTATTGTACGGTTACATTGGATTATGGAGTGCAAGGTTCTGCTAGTGACTTCGTTTAAGAATTTCTCGTGATTTTCTGAATATTTGTGTTGTGAAATGTATGGTTATTATTTCAGTGTAATGGTGGTCTATTCATAAAATAATTGTTGGGATTTCAAAGACATATACTACAAACTTTTGATTGATAGATTGTATGTTCCATACTATTACTTAGATTGGACTAGTAATAATTATAAAATAATATGACAGCTACGCCATACTGAGCACGTATATAAGTTACACTTCATTTTGTTACTTTAAAGTTGGCGATGCGATCAGTCGTTACGGTAAATAGTAGTAGTATTTGTTTACCAACTGTAAGAAATCAAAGACGTGACTCCAAAAAGTAATAAAAAATGGTCTAGATGAGTCTTTAAAAAAAAATTTGAGACGCCAATACAAGATAACTCATTTAGCACAAAGTAATTAATTCATATAACTCAATCTAATTTGTAAACAAAATCTAAAACGCTTTTAACATTTAATACAATCAAGCTGTCAGTGTGAGCGACATCGCGGAAGCCGCAGACAGATGGCCGAGTGACCTCTCGTTCGACGACCGGATCACAAGTGAAGTGACTCATGTGACCTCTTCATATTAAGGAATCGCCCTCTCTAATACATTACAGACAGACTTTAATAGACGATTGGTTCCTGCGGTACTAGTATTGTAAAGAGCTGAACTTCGTGTCTTGAAGAAAATTCTTCCTGTACTTTTTCTAAAACTGGTATGGTCATGATTTTGTTTTGGAGAGTTTTACGTGCTTGTTGAAAAGTCCAAGGCAAGGCTAAGCATTAAGAAGAAATAAAACATCCAATTTAATTATATGTGAACTTTTGAATAAGAAAATCGATGACGTCGCTACGCTGCTACATGGTATTCGTAGCGCGAAAACATAATATATTTTCATCTTGATATGCAGCTCACTGAGCATCATGTTATATATTATTTTTAGGAGAATAATAAACTCAACATATTATTTAAAATATAAACAATTTCCCAGCATGCGACAGAAAAAATTAAACTGATTTTCTGTGAGTGTTCATGCTACTACGTGCAAAACAAAACGATGGTAAACCAACACACTAAGTCAGTTGAATAAATTATAAACTTGCTAATAATGACAGAGCTTTCCACTATCTTTAGACGGACTCGTGTAGAGTGAGGTCACCTCTGACCCCGGCTAATTGCGACCCAAGTGGGTAATGGCGTAATAAGATAATAGCACAGGAAAGAACGCGGGACTGCGGCTGATCATCAGCTGTTTTTAAATAACCCTATTAAGAACTTAGTCATTGAACCGTGGCTAACGATGTTAGAATGTGAGTACAAGCTATGAACTACCGCTCGGAACGTTATTGAGTTTTATAAAATAACGTTGCTGTTTTACCTCATCCTCGTTATCCAAGGTTTGTAATTCTTTCTTGCGAATATAACTTAGATTTTCAGGAATATTTTTAAGCGTTATTATCTGATACTTACATTGCTAATATCATGCTTGTTATATCGGAAGGTTTGGGCAGAGGTGTATGAAGTTCTCCCAAGTTATGCCATTAGCAACGATAGTCCTATGTTATATATCTGATAATACATTAACGAACATAACTTAAGTTTATTTTTTATGTGTATGAATAATGTTAGTATGATACTAAACAATATTTCAGGAACACAAAATAATCCATTGTCGTAACTAGGTGTGTAGTATATTGTATGTAGGTTTTTTTTAATTACTTCTGGCACAACTAAAGATATAACGAAAAAACTAATCTAATAGTAAATAAATTGAAAGTAAATACAACAAATTCATCAGACTTCTAATTTCATTGGACTTTGTAAAACAATCTTCAGCCATTTCTTATACTAATCTCCATCTCCATTAACTAGTGGCTACAATTGTTGTTTGAGAATACTTACTCACAACTAGTTAAAACTAAAACTATAACTAACTTCAAATACACTAAACGATCTAACACTAACTTAGTCTTTGTGACTGTAAATGGATAAAAATATACCTATTCTTCATACTTTCGTGAGTCTAAATCGAAGCTGTTTTCAAGAGAAAATATTTCCTTGGGTAAATCATAGATTTTATATTTATTTGAAACTACTTATTGAGAAGATAATAAATGGTTAGCTTATCCAGCACGTAACGCCAGTGACGTTTTAGCAAGACTTAATTATTATTATCAGCCCATATTGTCCCACTGCAGGGCAAAGGCCTCCCTTCCCTCTTTCCATCTATCTCTGTCTAAAGCTATTTGGTGCCCATCTTTAGTATGAGAGTCCAACTCATCTCGCCATCTCTTTCTGGGCTTTCCGCGTTGTCGTTTTAGCAAGACTTTAACAACACTTATTTATAAATGATTAAATAATATAATCAGGCAAGTTGTTTAAAGACAGATTTGTCGTAAACCTTTGAAGAATTTGTTAAAAACTCAAACATTCTGCAAATTAAGTCACTTCAGAATATCGATTTTTCTTTTAAAGATAAATCAACCGTTACTATTTTAAAGTTATAACAGAAATCTAGACAACAAAGGGAAACAGTAAACGGATACACTGCAATCCTATAATCGGGCACGCCTATAGCTCACCTCACGCTTACATTGCACGTTGCACCGTGAATAGAGATCGTTTGGAAGAGATAATAGAAAATGTAACAATGGACTACGCATTATTAGTTAAATAAGCTATGAGTTCCAGCCCTAACGTCTAGAGTATCAAAGGAGGGGGTGACACAAAGGATCAGGAATAGTCGAAGTGTCAGCCAGGCATTAACTGGCACCCCCACCCCTAAGATAAAATAAGATAAGCTATGAGTTTGATTACATTACATAGGATGAAACTAAATACAAACCATACAATAGTATATGGTGTGATAACTTGCTAAAATAAGTAACAAATAACTTTTGAGCGTTTGGAATATGCCCAAATAAGACATAGAAATCGCCGAGTATTCTTCTTCTTATCGTATGGTTAGTGGTCAACCTAGTGTCAAAGTTGTTCAAGCCACCCGAAGGCTTTTGACGTGGCTTAACGACCATACCGACACAACTTATAAGTATTTTTTCCCCTGTTCTATTGAGTAGATTCAGCTTTGTATTATAGGTCGTTTAAAAATGTCTAAACTCTCATTTAAAATTAAACCAGCGATCATTATTTTATTTTCACATGAAAGTCAAACAATACAAACTCTAATTAGACCGAAATAGAAATTTGATACAAAAGACAAACAGTCAAGAAAAGTTAAATAGAACCACGTAAAAAGGGATCGCCATTAAACATTTCGCTGAAAGTTCCTTCAGGATAATTGTACATTTTAATTTTAAATTGTATGCTCAGCCGAAAGAGGCGGGCTAGCTCTCCCAGTCCTTTGTGCATGCCATTTTAAATGCGACAGCAAAGCACTGATTGTTTGTACACTTGCTCCATTTCTATAGAACTCACTTTTAGGTTTTACTTGACAATGCAATTGCTTTGTTATTATCTAGTTATAGCTTTATTTCGTTGCTTATTTTCTTAATGCGGGAATGCATTGTTTATATTAGCAGGTGAATGTTCTGTGAGGTGACCTTTGGTACTGAACACCTATTCAGAGCTTACACGACATTTAATAGCAAGTCTCGATATAATATGTATAAACAAGCGTCCTGGACATCTTCATCCCATTCATCATCATCCGTTACTCTTTCTTCCAACTATGTTGGAGTCTGCTTCCAGTCTTATAGGATACAGCTAAATACCAAGACGCGACTGCCTATCTGACCATCACAACCCAGTTATAACACGATACTCCTTGGCCTCAATCGCATTCATCTTAGACAAATACAACTAATTTTCCTTATATAATATTTTTCACACCAATATATTATCAACACGGCTCTTCAATAAACTCTATATTTTTTCTTTGAAAGTACTTCCGACACACAAGTGTGGCTTCAACTAACTCGATTTGCGAGCCTTTTCCTGCGAACACAAATTATTATGGTTTCAGGTTTAGTCGTCCGTTATATACTTGCTTATGTAACGACTTATGTACTATACAATGTCGTTGACTTGTTTTCTTTTGTTTCCAGACTGATTTTTGTCATTGATTTTATTTCTCAGAAGTCGCTCATTGCCAATTTATTGCACTCAATGCGTATACAACTAACTCAACTAAGTAGCATTTAAGGCTTACATAGAAATATGTTCAGTGTAACAGTTCTAGGTATTTTTATTTACTGCATTATGTTTTTCTATAGAAGGCCTTACATTGCGATGCATTGCATTGACTCGATAGCTGATTCTGAAAAGAAAATTAGTTGCACCAATCTCAAGAATTTGACTAGCCCGAATAAACAAGCCACAGCAATTATTAACAGCGGAGTTTCAATAGAATATACAGTGTTCTCGAACATAAATCAAACGGGAAGGACAATGGAAGGCTGCCAAACGTACAAGGAGCTGCGGCGTCATCTAACACTCGCTCGGAGAAATACTACCTGTTGCAATCAGAATGTACCTTGTCTTTAACCAAACAGGAGTTGGGAAGGCATTGGTTTAATTATTATTTCGACTTAAAGGCAAGCCAGTATGCAAAATGTGTCATATTGCTAATGGGAAAGTTATGCCATTTTGGATTCTAATATTATTATAAAGATGCAGAAACTGCAAAAAAGCATTATACAACTTTGATAGAATAGTGTTGAAATAAACTTATATGTAATCGTGTACAAGTTTCGTGGACAAGGGTGGAATATAAACATCTTCCACATATCACTGAGAATGAAGAATTGCTCTTGTGTCACGGGGACTTTTACAAACATACAAACAACGGACACAAAGTACAACCAGACCAGAAACAACTATTTGTGAATCGCACAAACTCACGAACTCTCAAGTATGAACTTATGATGGACTTCATCATAATATTATTGAATTTATTCTAACAACTTCCAGCCACAAAATGACAGGTGTGTAATAGTCCTTTTACCGTAAATGTACTTTTAAATTAAATGTAGCATGTGTGACCAATGTGGTTTTAAATACTTTACGAAAGTTAGTGTCAAAATTATTGTAACAAATGTTGTGCTAGAATTAATTATTTTGGGGTTTGCTAATGGGTTTTAATTAAAACTGGATAGGTCGTTGGAGGAAATGAAAATACTATTATGTCATACTGGATTCGTTCACGAAATTATGTTTATTAAACTCGTTTTTTAGTCTGGTCGAGTGCTCCAATGCTTGGCAAATTGAAAAATGAGGATTTTTTATGCTTTCCCGATAATTGTTCACAAATTATACTACCTAAAATATCATTAATGTGTCGTTATTAAAGTACTACATTTAGAATCAACAGCGATGATGATAAAAGTATTATATTTATATTTTGCTTTGGAGTGTTCTCTTATAAGTTTAGCTGTAATGTAAGAATTCTTAGGACATTTCTCAGTAGATACTAACAAGATAAAGACGTATGCCATCAAAAACATTCTGTAAAAATCTCAAGTCTCGCCGTAAAAAGTGGACCAAGTCGATCTATTTGTTTTAAAGGTTTTTTTTTTAAATTGGCATGATAATAACATACGTAATAACTTAAGACAGAAGGTCCTTTAAGTAGAGACTAAATAGATTAATCGACTTGGTATTATATAGATCTCACCACTTTTTACGGCGAGACTTGAGATTTTTACAGAATGTTTTTGATGGCATCTCACTTCTTTTTGTAGAGCGAACATAAGTCCAATTTGTATGGAAAGACGTTTTTTTTTCATAATTCAACATATTTTCCTATGGGAATGTTGTTCAGTTTCATGAGCTAAACACCCTTACCCACCCTATACCCCCCTCCCGTTATGCCTTATATAGTAGGTACCTATTTATTTTATTTTCTACAGTAATCATAATTCATTAACTGCAAATGTAACCTTGTAATCTTATACATTTATATGGGATTACAAAGTTATTGTTGCAGTTGGTGTATTTAAAAAACTGGATCGAAATTAAAAAATATTTGATTTTTCCCATGATAAAGACACTAAACCCTATTTGTATTCTAAATTTTAAGCTTCTAAGTCTGCTAGAAGTACCTTAGACTTTTGATGATCGGTGAGTCAGTGAGTCAGTGAATCAGTGAGTGACAAAATTCAAAATTTTAACAAGTTGTCATTCTTAAACTACTGGTTCAAATTGACTGAAATTTTAAATATACCGTATTTATACAATTACTGATTAGTTGCTGAAAATCCAGGCTTCTTGTTTTATCCACAACGAAATTATAGGGGTGTCAAAAATAGCCCGAATTGCTTCGAGAAAAGGATGTTACGGCCGTGCCGCTTTTTTTTTGCTCGACTTGCGGGGGCACTTCCGTGCCCCCAGATTATTACCAACCCATTGATTCCCTTTATCAAAAACTTTTCACAATACATTCTCTTAATCTCCTTCCTTGTTGGTTTTTAGTTAAAATGTAATATTGGTAAGAAATTTTGTTCCGCAGACTGCTCCAAAGTGGAGGAAATTGATCTTAAAATTGAGTCGAGAGCAATCAAAGTTTCCTGATAACGTGGGCGGATGCTTTTAGCGGAAGATATGCAATTTATATAAGTAAATAAAGTTTATGTTTAATTTTTTTAGGTAACTGGATATGTAGAATCTGGTAATCTGCTGGCTGTTTATAATTTATGGATATGTTCCTGAACTTCCATAAATTATGTATATCTAGCGATGGTAGAAGTTTACAGATATTTTACAAATTTTATAGTATTAGAAAACTGGTTAAAATTATAACATTTTGACCATCACCATTGATAATTGCATTACAATTTTGCCCGGCAATAAGAAGCGTCCTCCCAACTTGTGTGGTCTAATTTGTAGTCGTAAAACCTTTTGGTAAGGAAACTTCCACCAAAGTTCCATTTTCTTTCCTAGATATATAAAATAGATATAAATTCGATTCTGGAATCTTTAGATGATCAAAATAAATCCCCCATTCTTACCTACTTTCAAGAAAATTCCGAACTCCTACAAGGAGTAACAAAAGGAATAAATTGGCCATACGTTCAAGAATTATATATTTTAATATCTTCTCATATTAAACCCCTCTTTATATATGAAAGTAGATGTTGGGGATAATGTTATCATTGTTAGGACGGGCGGAGGAAGTAACGAGCGTTTCCGACCTATAAAATGTATATACGATTAGCATATACATATACCTATTATTATATATACATTTACCAGAGGGTTAGGGCGCTATCGTTTCCCGCTTTTTAATTTTCGCGGTTGATGTTTATAATAGGTATCTGTTTGATCTAAATGAGTAAAATGTTTGTACGGAATACCCGCTTCAAATAGATTTACTGTGTTGTTGGGCTGATAGAAGATTATATTGGTTAAATTTGATGTAGTTTACTAACATTTCTGCAACAAAATCAATATGACATAGAATAAATGACTAACTAACTCGGCCTTATCTTACAAGAATGTGGTTCATGTATAAATCTTTCAAGGAAGTACAGAACATTTTCATATCTATTTTAATAAATAATAATTGTTATAGCTACTTTACTGAATAAGGAGTGGAGACAAAATCCATTGCCAAAATATGTAGTGAAATCAGAATAGTCTCCTCAAATGTTTATGAGGTCGAAATTTGCAATACAGCAATATACTGTTTTATGTATATCGTTTATTTTCTCTATTGCAAACTTATTTAGTAAACATATTGAATATGCAGATATTTTTATCTCAACTGATTTAAAACATAGGTTTAGATCGGGCTTTTAGATACAGAAAAGGCAATGGCCCGAAACCTAAATTTCCACGTTTTCCTTCCCCGATAAACTATCGCTGTGGATTATTTATTGTGCCTTTATCGATACAGTTGCTCAACGAGATCTGAACAAATTAAGCGTTGATACATGTTAAGGCATCACGCATTTTTTACAGATCTCAAACCTGAATGTTTTATTGGGTTTACGTTTTTACGTGTTTAGCATATTGATATGCCTAGAACTGCTTGCTAGTGGTATGGAGTGAAAAGAGAGTAGAATTATAATACAATATATAGGGACAATTTAGCCGCTTGGATAAGCCTCAGGTAATCTACCGGATAGATAAAGTGACTGCAAATCTATGAAAAAAAGCCAATATACCTTCTAATAGGCTAACCGATACTTCATCAGGAGTGGTGAAACTGGCCATTGGTCTTACAGAATGATGAAAAAAATCTTAAATCTAAGACAATATTCGTCTGTTATATACTCCGTCTGTATTTGAAGCAATATGTCGACAGAAAATTGACTAATGTTTCAAAAGTTTTGAAACTTTATGATTTTATAAAGATTTGGCCGCCTTTATTTTATTTTACCTACAAATACAAATTACAATGTAAATCCTTTAAAAACACTTTTAGCGATACACTTTTACAAAAAACTTCAAATACAACTTGTTCTAAATCCCGACTAATACCTTACTCGTACAAAAGCACTACAACTACGATTCAAACTAAAAACAACTCGGCGACCAAAGCGTGCACAAAACTAATAAATAAAACAGCAATAAATAAAATGCTTATTTCGTAACTAAACTTAACTACTGAAGTTGTGAAACTGTGCTCATAATTAGCTTGTACTTGACTTTGTCTCTGTGAAAAAGATTTTCTATCATACTAGCTGACCCTGCGAACGCTGTTTTGCCATATAAATAAAAAAAAGTGTTACTTAGGGGTATGAAAAATAGAAGTTGGCCTATTCTCAGTCATACTCAATATGCTCACGAAATTTCGTAAGAATCGGTCAAGCCGTTTCGGAGGAGTATGGTAACGAAAACTGTGACGCGAGAATTTTATGTATTAGATTTATCTCTATGCTAGAAAACATCATGAAGATTTTGACCATAGTTTTACTTACATTCATTTCTCAAGTGTTCCTTATTTCCATACTAAGTTGCTAAATTCTGTTTAGTAGTTTATCATATTATAAACAGAAAAAAATACTTTTGCTTTTAAAATATAAGCTAAACATTAATTCATTCATAGTGATGTTAGTGGTCAACTTTTCGGAATGTAAGAGGCTAGATTTTAAGTCCAACATAAATTTATTGATGATTTTTGCTATTGTAGATTTATCTTTTCGGTCTATCTGATGATATTATTTCACAAATAGTTATGCGAATAATGATACCTTAGGAAATCATATCTTCAAATAAAAATAAAGTGAATATTATAGTTTCATAAACTAACAGAGTTTACCTCTTTATAAAGGTAAAACAAATTGTAAAGTACGTAAGTACAGTCGACATAATTGTAGAGCTTTGTTGTGAAGTTACTCGGGCTTGTCGCTTGTCGCGCTTAACCGAACAACGCGGGTACTGTTCGAAGAAAGTGCGGGACATCTAGTTAAAGTTTCACGGTACCTGCAATATTTCGATATCCATCTAACTTCTTGCACTTTTGTGTATTGAAAAATTTTAAGAAGTATATAGGTATAAGAAAATATAAATATTGCATTTATAATACTTAAATACTTTGTATAAATTTAGAATAATTATTATTAAGTATTATTAAACGGGCAGTGATAGCCGTGTGGCATAAGTTGACACCTCCCACGCCAATGGTCGCAGGTTCGAACCCGAGGCAACACACCAATGACTTTTCGAAGTTATGTGTGTATTAGAAATAATTATCACATGCTCCAACGGTGAAGGAAAACATCGTGAGGAAACCTTGCATGCCTAAAAATTTGTTTAAAACATTTATTGAGGGCATGCAAAGTCCCCAACCCGCACTTGGCCAGCGTGGTGGACTCAAGGCCTAACCCCTCCCTCATTACGGGAGGAGACCCTTGCCCAGGAGTGGGACATTAATGGGTTAAATTTATTTTTATTTTAGTTTATTATTAAGTAATATAAATTAAGAATAATATGTTTATTATATGAAAGCTAACATTAATACATAATAATAAAGTACCTTACCTTACAAAACCCTACTCTGTAAAAATTGCAATGCTTGAAAAAGACTAACTTTATCACTACCAAATTATGTATACAATGTCTATAAAAAACTAAAGGCTTTTTTTTCTATATGAGTAAATGTCACCAAACTTCAACCACTTTTTGACATGCTATTTTTGTTCCTTTATCGGACGTCCTTTAAACCTGTCAATATTATTGATTCAACGAGACAGTAGAATAAATCGCTTTCAAAGGAATCATAAGTTTGCCAGTTATATTGGTAGTTTATTGAAGTGTTTGCACAGTATTGTTGGGTTGTTATCGCAATATAAGTTTTGCTGTGACGCTATACAATTTATATTGCACCCATGTAAAGGTTTTTGAAAGTTTGGGGTTTATATTGTACTTAGAACTTTCAGTGATTTATTATAGTACCTACGTTTTTAATTACTGTATATAAATTGATTAGTTTACTACATCTAGTCGATAACTTCCTTTATCATTACATAGATGGCGCTAGTTGTAACATAAGTTGACGATAATTCATTTGACACGGATCTTTTTCTGTGTTTTTTAAAATGCTTATTGCGTCGTAGTGTCTAAGAATGGAGAAATTAATGACGTAAATAATAAGTTTTAATTGTTTTTCTCACGAAAAAAAATTACAAAAGTAAAAAAATATCCACCAAGTATAAACAAGTACGAATATCCAACAGTTTTAAACTTTTTAATTGACCTAGATCCCTATCACTCGACAGAGACAAATAATAAATAAAAATAATTTTACATTCGCAAATATTATAATGATGACGTCGACTGTACTACCTGCAGGAAATCGCTACAACTTTTATTTAATTAAAACTTAACGAAACACAGTTTCGTATTAAATTATGGTACCTACACGTGTTATAAGTTTCGCGGCGTAGTTTCTTGACAGGTGTATTAAATTAAAATAAATTACTCTGTTCCAAAGTTTGTTGGGAATTAAACTGAGAATTTGTAGTTTTACAGTCGTTCAACTTAGGCTAAAGGCACACTTAGGGATTTTCCGAGTTATGTGTGTTTAAAAAATATTTAAAACTTGCTGTCACTTTGTAGGAAAATGTCGGGAGGAAACCTCGCATACTCGAGAACATAGATTATACACATTGAGTGCTCGAGAGTTCTTTAAATCGTTCTCCAACGTATGCTAAGTCCACAACACGCACTTGAAAAGCTTTGTGGACTCTAGCTCTAACCTTCATATCGAGAGACACCCTTGCCCAGGAGGGGACACCTTTCTTATATCGAAGGTCTTCCATAACCAGTAATCAGACAGTAATACTCTCTTCTTTTTTTTTTGTTTTGCTTTTCTTTTTTAAAAAGACAACTCCCGCACTAAGAAGTGCTCTTGTGTCGCGGGGACTTTTACGAACATACAAACAACGGACACAAAGCTCTACCAGACCCTTAACAATTATTTGTGGATCGCACAAATAATTGCTTCGTGTGGGAATCGAACCCACGACCCGATACAATGGTATTGGCGTAACCTAAACCACTGCTCCACGGAGGCAGTCAAAGTAATAGGTTCAAATATTTTAAGTCATTTGCATAAATAAATCATCTTTATCTATATTCCACATCTATATGTAGTAGCAAAGTAGCCCGTAGATACCTATAATATAATTTCTGACAGTCGTTCCGGCCAAGTGAAGTTTCAGCGTACCTTCCCGCTGGAGTTTTGGAGGTCAGACTCTATAAGTACATACATTATGTGTCTAAAGTTGAAGGTTAGTCTGGAAGAAGGCCTCGGTCTATTTACTTATGTAGAGACTAGACAGTAAATGAATTGAATGCCTTAAAACGTGTTAAAATTACGACTGGCTTTTATTTTCGTAAATGATTTTTCTATATTACATGGGACTAACATTCTTAAAAGTGAAACGAGGGTGTATAACGTACTATCTGCCTACACCTTTGAATATAACAGACGTGATATTATAATGTTTGTACCAATATTCGTATAAACTAAATACTTATTCATAAAATTTAATGCACTTATGTCGGAAAAAAATTGTGAATTATCTCTGTGACGCAGGGGAACAACAAATCAATTATCTGACAATCTCCACCTTGTGAAAAGCGTATGAATGTATGTATTGTACCTATATGTATAGAACTATAAAACTGGTGTAGGTAAGTATCTAATGATTTAATGTTTATGCAGAAATGTGTAATACGCCTAACTTTTACGCGTTACCGCCTGTTATTGTTCGTAACATACCTAAATAACAATAAAAACAATAGCTACGCGTAAAAATCACACAATTTGGGATTTCACGTCTAGTTATTAAACGTAGAACCATTCATAGTTTTTGTGAATCAGTATCCTAGTGTTATGCCTATGGCTTTCTCTAATATGTTTTTCCCGATTGTTATACAGTATGACAAATAATACGATTAATGAAAATGTTTAGTTGGTCGCTCATGTGTTTAGTAATTCTTTTTCAGGTCTGTGAATAAGAAAAAAGAATGTATTTATATTTACACGCAATTTTCTTTTTAGAAACAAAAATTAATGTTCCGGTGATGCACCATAGGACCCAAATTCCCCAACATTCTTGAAGGTTTTAGAGCCCTCCCCTGTTAGTAGGTAAATTATGTTCATGTCAACAATATTAAAGATACAGCTGCATCAGCGAGCATAGTTAAGACATTTTAGTCTAAAATACAGGATTTAAATAAATGAATGATATTAAAAGTACTATCATTATGTTTTTAATCAATTAAGTAGCGTGTCCTGTCCTTGTAGTTATTAATGCTTTGTTCTACATAAAATAAATAGAAGAAAAATAAACGCTTACATGAGGCTAAAATTATCTCAAACGTTATAAATATCTGGTTGTAATAATGGCACGACAGGGCAAGCTAGGGTAACTAATCTACGCGTAGATTACAATATTTATATGCCTAGTTTATTCTTATTAACAGAAAGCTTTATTTAAGGTTTAGTTATAAACAACGAAATCTCGCGCAAAACAGTCATTTTGCTATTAAATATCAATGACATTTTAAGATTTAATGCCCGGTTTCCGGGTACATTTAGCGGTAGTTTATCTATTCAATAGCGTTTTTTTGTATGAGTTTAACGCTACCTCAGAATACGGGTGTAAGTCTTTTATTTTGTGATAACTGTATGCTTAATTGATACAGACTTTCCTTTCTACGCCCCACTGCCTTGGTATATGTGAATCGCATCCTTATTTGGACTTACCTACACTTACCGACTCACGACTTGCCTACGATGTCCAACAAACAATACATCATATTGGTATTCAATCACCTACATAAAAGATACCTATTGTGGCCTTTAACACCGACAAAATGGGTGTCACCCATAAGAGTCCCGACCACAATGTGTCCCTCTTTTAAACCTGACAATACAAACACAAACGAAGATGGATTGTTTTAAAAAACAACGGCGCAAACAAACCGTGAAATAAAAGGGAATGTGTTCCTGTAAAATTGATAAACAAATTGGCGACTTAATGAGTTTTATTTGCGTTGGTTTGGGGTCCAAATTCCGGTAACCTAATTCGGGGTAGTGATGCGGGGAGCGCGAACGCGCACTGTTATCTGAAAGACAACGTTTTGGGATCTTTGCTATCTGTTTTTATGTAAACTTCCAATACTTATTTGTAGACCTTAGAAGTAGATTAATAAAGAGACAGATTAAGAATCTCCTCCTTTTTTGAGGTCGGTTAATAATGTTACTTAAAATTAAGCAGACCAAAATTATTTTTATGATAATATAAGGCGTGATGCCTCCCTTACAGCTACACGCTTTTAAACTATCCCACATTGCTTATAGTAGGAAATTTCCTTAAAACCTTGTCAGTCAGTAAGAATTTCAATATCGTCTAACTTAAAATCATCTTAGACTCTATATTGTTGTGGAGTTAAGCAGCTACATCTAACTTGCTGACAGCCAATCTTTTAGTCCAGTCATTATAGTAAGTTCACCTCGGAATTCGAGATACCCAGCTGTAAGTCTGTAAATACTTGTATATTGACACCCTAAAAGTTGTCTCAAAACCTACATATGGTAGGGTGTACGCAACTATAAAATTTCAAGGTCCAAAGTCCCAAAAACCGGTTTTTTTAGCATTTTTTGTAAATATCTCATTTCCTATGGAATTTTTGCATTCGTATTCATTACCAATATTGTACAGTATAAAATTCTCTACAAATTTTGTTTGAATTTTTTTTTTTTTACGGTGAAACGTTTTCGAGATAGAGGGCGGAGAGCGCGCGGTCACAGGATCATTTCAAGTCAACCGGTGCCTCCGGTCGAAGATGCGCTATATATAGTTGATGAACTATCGATAAATCAATGATTATAATAATAAATCAATTTAACCCATTACTGTCCCACTGCTGAGCAAGGGTCTTCTCCCGTAATGAGGGAGGGGTTAGGCCTTGAGTCCACCACGCTGGCCAAGTGCGGGTTGGGGACTTTGCATGCCCTCAACAAATGTATTTAACAAATTTTATTCATGCAAGGTTTCCTCATGATGTTTTCCTTCACCGTTAGAGCATGTGACAATTATTTCTAATACACACATAACTTCGAAAAGTCATTGGTGTCATCATTTTCTTCATAATTATATTAAATCTATATCTTTTCAATAATACTGATTTATTTGTTTTTTTTTTCATCATGTAAGAAGTTATTAATATTAATTAGGTTAAAATTCAAATACAGTGCCTATATTTTCATGAAAAATTCTGCAATTACATGGGCAGGTAAGTGTTGATAAGTTAATTAATACTGAATAAAAAGTGGATAGGTTATGAAAAAAATGATAAAAAATAATGTAATAGTTAATAGAAATTGACAAATATTTATTAATCATTGATTTATCGATAGTTCATCAACTATAATATATATGGCGCATCTTCGACCGGAGGCACCGGTTGACTTGAAATGATCCTGTGACCGCGCGCTCTCCCCCCTCTATCTCGAAAACGGTTCACCGTAAAAAAAAAAATTCAAACAAAATTTGTAGAGAATTTTATACTGTACAATATTGGTAATGAATACGAATGCAAAAATTCCATAGGAAATGAGATATTTACAAAAAAAGCTCAAAAAACCGGTTTTTGGGACTTTGGACCTTGAAATTTTATAGTTGCGTACACCCTACCATATGTAGGTTTTGAGACAACTTTTAGGGTGTCAATATACAAGTATTTACAGACTTACAGCTGGGTATCTCGAATTCCGAGATTCTTACCTAATTTAAGCTTAATTGACTGCACTATTTTTGAAGTGGCCGGATTCGCAAAATCGAATATTTGTCATCTAACTTTTATATCGCACAGATCCAAAAATGACTTGTAATTTCTATCACCTAAAAATGACGAGACCTCTAAATTAAAACCGAAACTAAAATTATTTTGCACTACAAAAGTAATGGATATGGTTGTTCTAAAGCCTTTCTAGAACAAAAAGTAAACAGCAAATAAAAGCCCCTACTCTACTTGATGTAATAAAGTAGTACAATCCACATAGTTGCTATATGATCGTGACGTCAGAGATTGAATACTGGTTTCAACGTAAGCGCCACGTGACGTATATTGAATCTGTTCTCTTGATTATGCTCTCAGCCTTGTTCGTTACAGAAGCGGGTCCGGCTTAGCTATATTCTGATTTGATTTAGCTCCTATCACAACGAGTTGGGACATGTTACCTGGATTTAGTTGAATAAGACTAGACGAGAGAAGATTTTAAAGAGAGTAGGTATTTTCTTTTGGAAATAAATAGAGGAAAATGTTTTTTGTGTTGACAAAATAGGAGAGTTTTGTTTAATTTGTGTGATAGTAGTTTTTGTAATTGTAAAAAGCTCGTTTGGGAGATAAAACTTTTAACACAAATCTTAGTGATAAAGTCTGTTTTATGAGTTCTAGATAAGCCCTACTAAACAGTGGCAGTACTTTAGGGAATAAGGACTGGTTTTAAAACTCTACGTTTGCTTGATGAATAAAGTGACTGGCTCCCGAATTCCTATTAATGAGCCTCCATTGGTAAACTCATAAGCCTTTTTTCTCTAGAAATAGACAAAAGCGTAATTTGTAAAATTCGTCGAACATTTAATCGATGGTATCCAATAAGCGAAAACGTAATAACATTATCTGGCAATGATGAATGTTAAGGGAAAGATTCCATTTATATCGATTTAGTGCGGTACGAAAATTGAAATCCGGTTATTTCGGGTATCCGAGTCTTTCGGCGAGATATCGAATTGTTACATCCTTAATTTGGGCGTTTGTCGAAAGATTTTATGAACATTTTCAAACAAGAATCTATTTGTACCTATTGTGTATTTAACTATATGTGGTTGAGGAAAAACATGAGGTACCTACGTGTTTAAATAAAGTGAGTGGAAAAAAATATAGGTAATCTTAGTCATATCACGTGAGTTCTTAACGAACTTGACACGTGTTTAGTAAAAAGTGAGTAACGTTCGCTTTTTTGTTCCCAACGGTCAAATATGAACGTTTAGTTCATATTTAAATTTAGGATTTAACTTTTTATTTGTTACCAATTAATTACGACTATAATAAAAAAGTTATGTCTGGTCTCGGTTTGTCTTTATTTTATTTTATCATTGGATATCATTATCATTATCATTGGACAACTCACACACGGTCATTTGATTCCAAACTAAGCAGAGCTTGTACTATGGTAACCAAATAACTGATAAACATACTTATATACTTGTAAATACATACTTATATAGATACATTTTACATCAAGTATAGGTATTTTCTTTTAAAAATTAACTGTAGAATATTACCCTCTTATTAAAATCACGTAACACAGGAGCTCAAAATTTTCCCACAGAAATTTTCAAAACAGCTATCATCACCAATCACTGCTGCCATCCGGACTGACTTATAGCACTACCTTCGGCCCAATCTTTGCGCGCTAGGGGTGTAGGGTGGCGGGGCGCGGGGGCCTTGTTGCCCGGCTCCAGGGCCGTAGCTTACATAACGCCGAGAAAAGCGGATGTACACCCCGGCTGGAATACTATCTCGCTCGCACATTGTAAAGCTGTGTGCAAGCTGAAGCGGTTTTCCTTGCGATTTTGTGTGGGTGGATACAGATGACTAAGTTCGCAGTTTGTTTTGATGTGAATTGAAGGTGCTATTTAAAATAGGCATTTGATTTTGTAATGTATGATGTTGCCTTTAAAATTTTGCGATTAGTTGTAACAAACAGAAATTAAAACGACTTAATTTTCTCAGATTATATTTTTATCTAATTACAGAACAAAAAGTAGTTTTAAAAAAATCATAACCAGTGTAGTACATTCTTAGTTACGCCAAATAAGTATAGACATTAACTTAGATAAAAGTGAAGTAGGTTTATACTTCCTATTCCGGCCAAGAAATGAAACAATGCAAAGGAAATAATTGCATAACACTTAGTTATAGCATAACTGGTAATCTTTATCAAAGCTTCAAGAGTAAATAACTTTAAAAATAAACATTCACTTTCAATATTTAATGGTATTCGGCGAAGTCTACACCAATATGTGATTCACCATACTTTCACTTTTATCGCCGACGCATCGAGCATGCATACCAATGGACTAAGTACTTGTTCGTACGATGCATGGTAGCAGGTTCTTGTTAAGCTTTGGTAGAGAATATTGCATGGAAATCTTAATGTACTATGTAAGCGATAGTTTTAGGGTAAACTACGAGTATAATTCTCTTTTGTTTCTCTGAAGTACGCAAATTATGTTACTTAAGTTTCTGGCAGAAGCCTTTGCCAGTGCTAGGATAACAAAAAATAATAATATTTCACAACAAACTCCAATTATAATATTAATGGCACAATTATGGGTGAATAATTATTAGCAAAAACTAATTATAAAAGAATGTAAGATATGACTTAGAGATAGAAATAGCCAAAACAGTCATCTAATGTAAAATCTAGTCATAAAAATGTATCATGTCAACTTGTATTATACTATGTTCTAATAAGATCACGTTTTGTTTCCAGTCAGCGAATAAAAGTCTGCTGATCAGCTAAAAATTCCACAACTCATTCAAGATATAATTGACCTACTTTATTAACCTAAGTACGCGACTAAACACTATTATTTTATTAAAACAATCTGAGTAAACAAAAATAGTAGTAAGGAAAATACTTCCGTGGTGTACGAGGCCTTACTACGGCCCGCACATGTGCCGATTGGGCTGACATTTACGTAGTGCGCTCCGTACCGCCGCGTAGACGCGCGTCCCTATCGCGCATTAAAAAAAATAACGCTCGAATTTCAACATTAATTCGAATTTAAACCCGAGTAATTACGTTCGAATATCCTAAATTAAAAAGGTGCCTATGTTTTTTTTATTTAAGTGATTATTATTTCTCCAAATTTTGAAACCAAGGATTTTTATTGCGTATTTTGGATGTGAATTCGCTAGGGGTCGTTTTCCCTGGGAGAGTATTGCTATAGCAACGAATTACGTCAAGTTCATGGGCGGTTTGTGCATTTTCGCTCGATAATGAGTAGTTTTGGTGATTGCTGAGTTTCTGTTTTAACCATCTCCGAGTAAAGGTGAGGATTGAAAGTATTTTTTATATATTTGGATCGTTGGAAACGCATTTGTTTTACATTAAAAATCAATTTGTGACTTATTTTCTTTTGAATGTTTGTATTGGAACAAATAAAAAGGGATGTTTGGTGTTAACAACGATAATGAAAGTGACAAAAAAATAATTTGTTTGTTTTATATGTACGACGTTATCTTTCTATTTTAGGACTTATTTAAAGCGTACTAGAGCTTTTAAACCAGATGATAACTTTTTTAGACCTTAGTTTTAATTCTGTTTAATTTTCCTTAAACACAGCTTTTGTGCTTAAAATAAATAACGCACGGTGTTTAGACCATTTGAAGTTGAGATGACAACTCAATAATTTTAATCAAGTTTTTTAAAATCTAATCAACATATTTCTTTAATAAAATCACCATAATACTATAGAAACTACAGACAGGCCAGTTTCCCATACAACATTAGCACAATGTCGTAATAACTTAACGCGAACTTACGTCCAGTCCTACTTACGAATGCCAATCAATATTCATCTTTATTGTTATAGTTATAGAGTATAATATGTATAGCCGAAAAAAACCGGTTTTAGAAACGCAGCGATTTTTCTTTGCGAGGTCTCGTTGCGTAATGAATGAATGTTGACATTGTATGGTGTCTGTATGGGAGTGGTGGGGATACTACTGGTACTCGACGGTTTTACGATTCATTTGCGAGTTAAGCAACACTTAAGTAAAAGGTTGTACTCTCCAGTGTTCACTGAACCGGTGTTTTACATGCGTTTTGTTAGAAGAATGTAGCTTTTTTAAAACGTTTTTGGGTTTTCAAATTATAAATACGTTTGGTAATAAGTATGGTTATTACTATTATAATTGTTTCCTTAAAAAGTGTAAAAGTTCCGTCTTTTTAGGTGTTTTTGAAGATAGAGATTAAGAGCAAAATCAGATAAGATCGTAAAGGCGTTAAAGTAGAGGAGATTTTATTAAGAAAAAATATTTGTCTAAGACGATTCATTTTCAACAGCTACCTTAAATTAAGTTTCCGTGTTTTAAGAAGAAAAATAAAACAAGCTTATGATTCATTAGTTAAATTCCTATGATTCACTAAACCACGATTAATAATAACATTTTAAAGTATTTTCGTAAAATAAATACATTCACGGTTAATGACTAATAACGCTTATTCATTAATTAATTTCGTCATTATAAAGTGGAACTCTTCATTTCCTGTAAAAATAATAGATGAAGGAATAATGGATACTATGAATCCATTTCTACCATAGTACTGGACTCCAAATCTCAAGATAGGTGTCAGGTAAAGATATGTTTGACTTAACGTCCACCATGGTTAACAGTTGCGAGGGACATTTTCAGCCCTTTAAAATAGCTATCTTTATATCTATGATTAGGTATATTCATTTTTACTTACAATTTAAAATGTCTGCAAACCATGGATATCTAAAGCCTTTTAATTTGTCACATAAAAAAAATCTGCTCAAATTTATATCCGCATCGAATACCACAAGTGACATTAAACCGACAATGAGAACTCATAGTAGGAGTCCCGTAGTAGCAAGTGACCCAATACACGTGCCGCGACTATAGGCCTGAATTCAAATGAGATTACGGAGCTTCGTCAAAACGAATGTTACCACTAGCTGTTGATTTTACTATATTTGCCACAAAATCCGCAGTTGGAATGCGCAAATTTTAACTAAAATAGGAAAGAAAAACTAAAATATTGAACAAATTTTTGTTTTAACTTTTTACCCGGGATAAAAATGAAGGTTCTCAATTTGATTGTTGTTTAACTCGTTAAGTAAGTAGAAACGTAAAGTCACTATTTTTACAATTAAGCAATTTGCGATATTTGTTTTCTAGAAACGAATGTCTTACGTGCTTATGTGCATTTTTAAATTAGAAATCTTTACTTTGTAGTTAAGAGTTGCAATCTCTTTCTAATTGATCTTAAAAGCAATGAGTGCTTGTTATTTAATTTCTTATTACTTTAACTTTTTGATACACAATTTGATGCTATTCTTTTGTCACGTCTACGTATATAACGTCCAAACTTCTAAAATAATAGAAAACTGTGATAACATGACATTTGATAATACGAGCAACGTTAAGACTAGCTTTTTCTATCAAATAAATTGCTACAAAAACGAAACAAAAGTTAATATTTTTGTTGTCTGTTAACATTCATTTGTGATGATCTCATCGATAGCTGATAGGTAATTATTGCCTTAGCCGTGACACGATAGAACACACGATCACATTGTAGGTACATACTTTACAAGTCGTACAAAACACAAGATTCTTGCAGCAGATTAACTTATTAAATTATTATTTAAGGTTATAGTTAAATAGGTAATAATAGCTCTATTTTTTTTAAAGTAAACTTACGTTTATTTTCGAAAAAAGTCGACCACCCGTGGATAACAAATCAAAAAATCTATAAATGTAGCTAAACTTTGATTATTCGGTACTAACTTCTGCTCTACGGCTTTGTTTAGAGGAAGGATCTCCCGGAGTGAAAAGTATCCTATGTGTTCATCATTCTGTAGTTCTGGTATGTTTGGATAATAAACATCCATACCTTTGGCATTTCTAGTATTACTAAAAATATAGATAGTCACGATCGAGAAGTCTTAGGTAAATAAATAAAATATACCGCAATATATAAGACTAGCAATCGAATCACGGTTACGTTCAAATCACGTATGTCATATTCCTACAATTCAAGCTTAAATATTTATTCGCTACTCAGTACATAGACGTCTATAAAGCATATTTACGTGGGACGTGATTCGCGCGTTACTATTCAGCTATTTGCGACCTGTTTATTGCACCATTAGGGATTTCCAACGATTGTTTAATTCACTAGTTTTAACTATGACATATTTTTTTTTTTTCATATTAAGTCAAGCTTAAGTTAGCTCGCTGGGTTTTAGGGTAACTTATAACAGATCTATACAAAAGCTCTCAATAATTGAAAGGCGTGATTTCATTACACTATTATTTTCTAAATACCCAATTAAACGTTCTTTTACTCATTTAAAATTAGTTTCGCTTATAATGTATTATTGTTTGGTGTTTGAGGTTGCAAAACTCTAGCAACCTCTAGATTTGATTACAGCTCTACGTCTTACTCATTTTTAGTTATGTTAATACGAATACATAGCTAACATTTATCAATTAACTATGTGACTAATAAACGTAGAGTCTGATTAGTTATACTTACAGTGTTTTGTCACATTCAATCAAGTCTGAAACTGAACTTGAGTGAAAAAGACAAAACACTGTTAGTATCTGTAGATTTGTTGTATCTGTAGAGCTAAGTATATCCTTACGACTCACAATGACTTGCACATTTTTAAATATATTCTAACATACATATTTCCTGTACATCTCTACAACAATTTACAAAACAAACAAAAAATATCCGTTGGGCAACTTCAACGGCTATTTTTCAAATGTCCAATAGTGCCAACATGATAAAACAAAAAGCTGAACAACGAATCAATAACCACATAACAAGTGACGGATGACGCATAACAGTTAACGAGCCTCATTTAATAATCTCGTTATAATTAACGATTAAATTAACGTGTTTAAGTACGGGAACTATTTTCGGCTTAATTTATGTCGCGAATTCGGTATTGTTTTATTGCTTGTGAAGTGATGTTTAGTGTAAATACTCGTAGTTATTGTGTTAAGTTTACTATGATTTGAAATAGACGAGTACTACGATCGAATTTATTGTTAAATAAAACTATATTGTTATAATGTTATTTGTGTAAAGAAAAATGTATAGATATTTATCAAATAAATAAATAGGTTATAGGACAGAACTTGTACGACCGGAAATCATGTTTTTTAATGTGCAAGTTCATGTTTCTAATAAATTTTTACGTTTGATAGTAGAAAATATTATACAGGGAAATATATCTTACAACAATTATTTAAGAGACTGTTAATTTTTGTATAGCCAAAGGAATTTCAGTTTCAAAAATGTTTGTATACAAAAATATCAACTGTCATATATTATACGTTTTCAAAAGGATTTTTTCAATATACACCGCAATCTATAGCCCTCAGTTATTCTGTCGGAAACATCGGCTATCAATACACAGTATGTTTTTTTTATCTTCTTTATTACATAGCCATTAAAACAGCCACAAGCAGACGGAATGGCGCTGAAACCCCATGCTCATTCAACCGTTTAGATTATATCGCAGACACAAATGGACAATTTCGTAAACAAAGACATTGATTTAATATCAACGTTATTCAGTTGACGTGAATAATATAAAGCAGTTATCTAATCGATCGCATTACACCCTGTAATTTAAATGTCGTTACTCTGTATTTGATTCTGTGTCTATTCTTGGAAAATGTCTTTATTGAAATTGGTGAAGCTTTTTAGCGTCTAAGGCTTGCTACATTCGGTTCAGCATTAATCGGGCTAGTTGTTCGGCAAAACCGAATATGTGTAGATAAATGTTCGAAAAAATGCGGTTCGACATCGTCGCTTTTGAATGTTTTAATCGAATTTAGATGATCGGACCCGAAAGAACCACACAATCATGTCAACAGCATAAGCCGAACAAGTGCAGTAATTGTTTCTAGTCGGTATTGTTGTTCGATAAATACTGCAGACCCGAATAGGAACCCGTATAGCAAGCTTAGTTTTAAAGTTCTTGTACTTATTCGTTCTTATCTAATTAAGTTTGTACTTCAATGGTTTTATATAATGATAATTAGCTTCTTAGAACTGTAGGAAGTTCGCCTTTTGAAGTTAATTTAAGATCTAATTATCTTGACGTATCGTCGTTATAAGCGCTTGCGACGGAATCTTTCATCAAGTATGTTTTGCAAGTCATGTTGACTTTATTATTCTTCATATGTTCATTGATTTCTACGTCAATAACTGATCGAAAAAAAGATTATGGTCATTTGCCTTTCTGCCATTCGTAAGAACACATATATGTGTAGGTGACACCCTCCTACACATAGTTTTCATGCAATATACGTGCTATGTAAAAAACCTACAAGTTCCTGTTGATACATTCACATCACACATACATAAAACCACACCTATTTCCCTTAGGGGTAGGGCCTAGACCACAGAACTAAACTCCTGCTCAATACTAAAGCTAGGTTAGTTCAGTTTAACATCGGCCTAAAATCAACAAGAATGTCGACTAAGTCACCGTCTTTAATAATTCGCTTCCTGTCTTTAATAACTCATTTCCTTCACTTAACGCCCCCAGTATCTGGAAAACAACTCGGTTGTTTAGTTCTATGACGAGATAAGTACTATTTATAGATAAATATCATCTACATTATGATCTAATTATAACATAACAGCTCGTTATAAAGTCGTGGATATAATTAGAAGTAATTAAAATTATAAAAGCACTTCTTGTAAGACAACGTTCTTGTTCTCGAACGCACTGATTCTAACAGCTGATGTTATAAATCAAATATAATTAATATTTTGATGAATAAGATTGTTAGGAGTAGTTCCGTGTTTTTTTGGGTATGGAACTTACTATTGGTTAAAAGAAAGTGTTTATAGCGGCAGTCCTACTCGACAAGAAGGCGTGATTTTATGTCCCAACCTATGTATGTAATATTAGAATATACATATATTTTCTAGTTTTTCAATGCTTTATTCGCCAAAAAACTGAATCATCATTGCAATAAACAAACAAGTGCATAAGCATGTCATAATCAGAGTTGTTTACTACAGTTGACGTGTTTGTGACCGCACTACTGACTCGCAAGTCAACAGGTTGGTTCTGTCTGTCTCTTACGTAAGCCCTTAGACACCTATAAATCTAGTTTAGCTAAGTACTAGGTGGAAAACAGTCATTCGTCACCGTTTTTCTTAGGTATTGTTGCAAACTTCCTGGTAAAGCAGAGAAGAGAATTATTATCCAGACTCTAGGTTCTAAGCTGACTAGGAGTAGGTTTTGGATGCAGGTCTTTATTTATATAATTTATATTTATTGTCAATATACTTTTGTTGATAGTTAGTAAATCTCTGTCTTCTAAGAGAAAAAAAGCTAGTAAATAGCTAAAAGCAACATCATCTACTACTTGACAGTGTCTCCTAATGGAAACATAACTTAACCACTCTGTAAACTTAATAATTTCAAGTAGGTATATATTCAATGTAGCTCAAAGTTGATAAATCTATAAAGCACAGACCGTATGAGTGACTTAGGCAAAGAAACATTACATAATCGTCTAGTCTTTGTTTTCTGATCCCTATTTCTTTATCACTTTTTATATTAATACGACTCAATACAATTTTCTTAGATAATACTTCGCATTTTACGAAATAATATCCATTAACAATAGGCATTTTTTCGTTCCTATTACCAACGGCTCGATGGTTTTATTGTGGGACTGTCATTGTCAGAATTCTGGCTTCTTTCGTCTGTATTGCAAAACGTGAGATCCTATTTGCTTATACTTTTATGCTTCGGGAATAATAAAAGGAATACTCATTTCGTGGTACACCCTCAGAATTTTCGTTGAAAGTATCAAAATCTTGAATCGTAATCTCGACAGTTCATAAATTTTGGCCGCCGTGAATGTATTGTATCCCTTTGGGAAGTGTTCTATTACCATGCTTGTCATGTGCTACACATTTGGCTTTTGAAATGTTCTTTTCGCTACTAAGGTAGAAACCTTTTCGAGGTCTCTTTGAAGAAAATTTTGATATGACCCCTTTCTCTTTAGTTGAAGAATGGTCTTTGTCTCCATCGATGTAGGTTATTCTTACATTTTTGTTATTTAATTTAAATAATACTACTCTGTACTGCATTTAATTATATGCAATTTTCCATTCAGAACAATTCCGTTCACGAGTGAACTACAAAGAATTTAAGCCGCTTCATAGTAAAACCGCATGATTATTCCCGACCGACATCGAAGTACATAATGCATCTGAATCAGATGCCGCCTGAATCACTTGTAATAGAAAGCAATGCACATTTCCTGACCGCAGACCGACAGATGTTCCGCTGCAGCAATAAAAAGGTCGAGTGCGGTTAATTTTTCACACCTGTCCCCTACAAATGTGCCTTTATTAAGATTGGTGGCAATTATGGCCGGCGCCATATACGCGTTCCACGAATTACCCGCGCAAATTGAGTTTAACTCGCAACTCGTAGTGGGTAAAATTAAGTTTTGTTTATTAATCGTGTGCTTTGAGATTGTTTTTGTTGTTAGCTTGTTTTGTTTTGATTGTGTTTTACTCGCGGTACTATCCTTCCGCATCTATGTACAGTATTTTATATTTAAAACTACTTCTTAAACATATTTCTTTCAAAATACGCCGCTGTGAAAATTCGATATCTAAGTATTTGATAGCAGGCTTAATATTAGTAAAATATCACCTAGATCGATTCCTGTTTACTAATTTCGTTATAATCATTTGTTATAGTGCACAGAATTTTGTATGGCACAAAACTGACGTGTGACACGACTGACGTTAAAGAAAACCACGTGTATTAAATTCCACTAATAGTGATTTAAACGTTTGCCATATCACGCAATATATGGTTTTATATTACTAGTGCGTGTGTAGTATTCGTTAAGAAACCAAAGCTTTGACTTTATTTCACAAAGAAATGGTGATTCTTAATCGAATAATGAAAATTCTTTGATTTCTAGAACTGGTCAGCAGTTATCGCTAATGCCTTTGAAGATCAAATATCATTTGATTGGCTCCGATACAAATATGACCTCGTTGTTGGTTGGTCTATGTCAAGGGTTATATCAATTGAAGAGTGATGTCGACAAATCAATGTTTGATAGATGAGGTTTAACCTTATAATAAAAGGCACGGTTTTTACCTATGATGAGGGTCTATTTTTCATTCTGTTATACGTCATTTTTTGCTTTTGTAGTGCGAATTCGCTTCTTGGGGCTGCTTTCCGCTTTTTTGTTTGGTGGAAGAAATGTTAAAATGTTAAGGTGACGTTTTTGGAGAATTTTGACTCGTATGATTAATGTTCCCATTAACTTTGGTTCCTAATATAGTAGCAGTAGACGAGTTTCCACAAAATGTTATCATAGTAGATTTTTAAACAGAAGTTGCCTTGATGATAAGTCAAACCAAGTCACAATATATGTACACGGCCCTTAATGTGTATATATTTCTATATAACTTCATAACTTATATCATACTAGCACATATAATAATCTTGTCCTACATACTTGCCAGTTGCGAGTGGCATGCATTTGACCGCTCAGAAGGACCTTTGAGAGAAGGTCACGTGCTAGAATACCAACACACCTCTTTTGGATCCTTCACATTTTATATACGTTTTAACATAGGTACGAGTACCTATTATTGATTTAATTTTAACCCTTTGTGATACGGCAAGTGAATACAAACATGATCGATATTTTGTCATGTTTGTGAAGATAATCTTCTAATATTATAAATGTGAAAGTTTATGTGCATGTATGTACGTATGTTTGTATGTTTTTGTTACTCTTTTACGTAAAATATACTGAATGAATTTAAATGAAATTTGCTACATAGTATATAGTTTATAACCTGAATTACCACGGCAAATGATTTCACGTCGACGAAGCCGCGCGCAGAATATATTACTTCATAATAAAACATATTTTTGTTCAAGTAATAAAAACGTCTCTTTAAAATAACATTGATTGTTTCATACTTGATACAAACGGTGAAAATATCTGTATAAATCATATAAAACAAGTATTACCGACCTTTTATTAAAAAAGCAAAAGGCAAAAATATAATTTGGCCCGCTGGTGCAAATCTCCAATTAAAAATTTCTCTCAAACGTTCAGTTTTATAATTGTAATCCGATATTGAAATCTAAATGGAAAAACTTCACGTGGAAATCTTCAAAGCTGAGGTGGAAATGATTTAATTAATCTATTGGCACGGAATGGACAGCTATTCGAAGCATATCTTTGTAAAAATTCTTGCTTTTAATTTTAGTTTGTTAGTAAGTTTTCTGATTCGTAGAACAGTGCTGATAATTAAGAGTTCCCAAAATAACTAATGACTATTGATAGGAGCCTGGAGCCCTTTCTAACATTAATATAGGTAGATATTCGGGAACAGTAAATAATAAAAGAATTTATCATTTACCAAGGTAACCAGCAAGGCAGTTAGAATATGACATGTATTATTGAGCCAATAACATTCTATATAAAAAAATACTCCCAAAAATGTTTGAGGCAGATCAGTTAATTTCTTAACTTATTCTACTAAAGTAGTAAACGTATTACTATGTAACATATTGTGCGTGATATAACTCCAATAATAATTAGGCCTACGCTAAAAGGAAAACAGTATAAGGAGTCGCCAGTCCTCTATTATGTTCTCCAAATAATGTGTAAGCTGCCAACTCATGTTCCACTACTGCAGGAAACAAAACTTTTTCCTTCTCATTTATAAGAAAACGTGTAATCATCAATAGAGATCTTTATATAACACATGTGTTTTGTTTTAAAAAAGACAACTCCCGCATTAAGAATTGCTCTCGTGTCGCGGGGACTTTTACAAACATACAAACAACGGAGGTGAAGTACAACCAGACTCGAAAAAAAACTCAAAAATAAATGTTGGATTGCACAAATAATTAATTGTTCCGTGTGGAAATCGAACCCACGATCTCCCGACGCAATGGTAGCGGCATGGTGACCTAAACCACTGCGCCACAGAGGCAGTCGATCTGAAATTACTATTGAGCTCTATTGCGATAGAATAAGGTCGTTTCTTCCTTAGCAAGATAAATCTAATATAAGTAAAGGAGAACATTAAAACAAGTTTTGATCTAGTTTCCTATATTGCACAGTCGCGACAAATTCGCACTTCCTTTGAGAATGTTGTGTCGGTTTATTTTATGACGTCATACCACAATCTTATCAGAGTAGAAACCATGTAGAGATCGTGGCAATTACTTAAAGATATCATTAGCCATCTGATTATGTAATTGGATCATTAATTAATTGCCAATGTATTATGAGGCAATCATTGTCGAATAAATAATTCGTACGAGGAGAAATTCATTTAAAATCTTAATAAACATAACATTACGTAAGATTTCATTCTGTTGATTCCAATCCCGTGGGTATTTTGATCCCATCGATCCTATACATACCTTGTCCCGACAGTTACAAACGTATTGAAAATATTTTTTTAATTTAGTTCACTTGTTCAAAAATTATGCACGTACATACATTTCGGCGACTTATTTTATTTATGTATATAGATGAAGGTTCTTTCTACAACGCCAAGAACATCTTTAGATAGTCGCAAAATCAATTGAAAGTATTAAGGCTTAAATTATATGGACTGAATAGTAAATATACCACAGAAGCCGTTTTATTCGACCAAATCAAAACATTTAATGTTAAATAATAAAGTCAGTTAACTGCTCCATATATTAAAACTGCTATAAAGTAGTACTCGAGTTATTTTCGTATTTAACTGAAGCCGTTATTCGTTTTATCGGTACTAGTTTCTAACACTGCATATACATAATGTACTACGGGATTCCATGAAAAATATCCAACTTTTTATTTTACACTTAGGAAAATGTATTCGGGCAGTGACCCCATTAAGTGTCAAGGAAAGCCTGTGATACAATTTATTTAACCAATTCAAGGACTTTTTGTTACCATAATTATACGCATAGGTCAATGATTTCTTATTAAATTTTGCTATAGTAAATTACCACCGTATGCTTTTACAGTCATTATGAGAAAGAGGGTAAATAAAACTAGATTTCTTCACTTTCTTGAACCTTATACATTTCAATTAGACAGACACAAATAGTTATTTCGGATCTGTTTGTAGGTACTTCGTGTCTGTTGTTTGTATGTTTGTAAACGTCCTCGCAGCACAGGAGCAGTTTTTAGTGCGGCAGTTGTCTTTTTTATTAAGAAGAATAATTATCTGTGCTGTGTTAAGTATCTGTACATATGAACAGCAATTTATAGCTGATGCAAAACCTACTCAAATATGTGTATATTTTGTAAAGAGCGTACATTTCTCAGGTGAAACTTCGTTACTCGAATCATTTCTCTACGGTGGAACCTTTCCGAAGGGTCCGATAAACGTATTACGTTCCATGCAGAACTAGAAATAAAATAAATACGGGTTCGGCTGATCCTTCAATGTATATTTAACAGGTAAGAGGGATTATGAATATGTTTTCGTAACCATTGGGTTACCATTTCTCCTTTATATGTTATCGTTTTTAAGCCGATCTGAAAGTAAGATAAAAATTGCAGCAATGTTTTTTTATAGATTACGTACCAAAATAACTTATTTTTTTAACAGCTTAGCATTTAAAAGTCATATTATTTTTTAATGTTCTAAGAAACGTTTTTAACAATCAGAAATTTTACCAAAGTGGCACATGAAGAAGTTCAGAGACCACTTAGAGAACTCAGTTATAAATAGTTAAAAACTATGACAAAACTTCGTTAGCGTCAATTAATTTAGTTTACAGTTTAACCCTGAAAACCCAAGGGCGATATATTTAGAGGCAAAACTACGTAAACTAAAATAGCTTTAACCCACGCTACTTCCTCAGTACCTTTTAGCAAATCCTACACAGTGACTGACAGGGGAAACTTTTTGTTGCTACTCAGGACAAAAACTTGTAGGTCTTGTTTTTGCATTTATAAATAATGGATTGCCTCTGTGCCGCGGTCAGTAGGTAAACTGTCTGCTGATCATTAGGTCTCGTGTTCGATTCCCAGCTTGGGTAAAGTACTATTGTTCTTTTCTAATTTATTTTAAAACGTTCCTCGATAGTAGCTCGGTATCTGGTAACGTGGCTGAAACATAGCATTAGTCTAGCCCCCTAAAACATGGTACTGACATCGTTAACGTCGAAACGTGTGAGTATTTCATACGTTTCTTTCTACACCTTAGGATAGAAGGGGTGAAATCAAGCATGTAATAAACATTTATACTTAGGTTTGCTCCATGTTACAAAAGTATCATATACGATGCTACAGACTAAAATAGAAAAGGGAAAAGATCCTGAAATGTATACCTGCAAAATTGCTACTAGCAACTCCATAAAGGTGTAATGCCCAAGACATATGATGATGGTTCGCGGCAATAAGCTCGTCCACTTGTTATGTGGGAGCAAACTCCGGCTAATACGGGGCATTTTTAAATCGTTATTATACCCTTATATCTGATTCTTTTCTTTTGGGTTGTATAAGGGGATTTTTGAAGCTGAATCTTTCTTTTCTATTACGTTGTTTTCAAAAAGAAGAAGAAGTTTTCAAGAAATCTGATTCACTATTATCATTGTGTATCGACAACTAAAGAGTTAATAGTGTGTTATCAGTTATCAATCGCTTTTGTCCATATTTCACTTGAAATATTAGTCCAATATTTCGTCACAAGGAAAATGCGATAGAAGAAAATAATGTTTACCTGTTTACAAGGGAGGGGGACGCGATTGAAAGCACATAAAATATGAATAGTTCTCTTATAGTTTACGAGACTGTAACTTGTAACAATCCAACAGTTCCTTTAGATATTGGCAAACTTATTTGACGTCAAATCAAAATGAAATTTATTTTTATGTGCGGGTTTATATCAATGTTTCTGAAGTGTCAATAAAGCTTCAAATTTGGTTTCAATTTAGTGATTTCGTGCAAATTTCTTAGTTCCTCCTGCTGGCCATGTGTGAATTACAGAATTTTCTTTTAAAGAGCTATTTGAAAAAAATAAAGACATATAGCCCACCCTATGACCAAAAAAAATATTGTTCTGTAACTGTTACTGAACTGAATGGGAAAAAACAAAATATGGGGACGCTAAGCAACAATTTTTGGACATAATATTGAAAACAAAGAAAGTAAAACAAAGTACACAACAGAGGTACGGTTACTGGAAGGCGTGTCAATGCACGTGTGCTATCACATAACACTTAACGTGTTAATGAACCAATTTGTACAAATGAGATGCCTTTGTACGTACATTTATTGTACACTTAAGCCAGGAAAAATATTCTTTGTAGGATTGATAAATTTTAACATCCCGCCTATAAAACAGTTTAACAGCTTCCGAATAACTGTCAAATAACCTATCTACTAGATAAAGTGATAGCAAACGGATAAAATAATTGTCATTCTTTTATTCTAATACTCAACGACAGTATTTATCCAATAGTGGTAAAACCGTGTATTTATCCGGCCATCGAATGAACATACGAACCTTGTTATATCGTTGCGCATTTACAAAACTCTCCAAAGCTACTTAAACTAAATGAAGTTGAGAAAACAGCTAATCGATAGCCAAGTATCTTGAAACAAAGGGAAGGATTTTTTCCGCCCGTTTCACCCTTCTTAAGGGCATTTTATTAACGAAAATGAATCGCTGCCTACGTTTCTCATTATATATTTGATAACCACAGCTTAAATCCTGAATTTCTAAGAACCTCTTCAATTCCTGTCGGACAAAAGGAAGTTTTTGGAAAAGTGATGTTTTCAATGCCAAGTTAAGACTCTATTCCGGGAAATGTCGTTCAATATCCGTATTTTTGGGCAAATACTCGAGAGGGTATTTTAATAGAATAGAATTTAATATACGAGTGAATGACTTTTGGAGTGGATTTTATTCCGTAATACAATCAAAAATACAAATTATTGCGAGAAAACAATAGAACTACTGTCTTTATCATAATTCTAGAACTGTTTAATGATATTATCATTAAAATTATTATAATCAAAGTCCAAAACCCTGACTTGTAAAGAAAAATATAGATAATAATATGTCCAAAATATCTCAAAGAAATCTTCAACATCAACCATCTACGTCCATACAAAGATTTTGTTTCACTTTCTCTCTTAACATATCCATCTAAATAAAGTTGACACACTCCTAGACCATTCTGAGTCACGTAAACAACATCAAATACTCCTAAACGCCGCATAACTGCAATAAAACGTACATAATCTGAACCTTATGTAATGGTCATAAGGGCTATAATAAGTAGCAATAGTTTCTACAAATACCGCCGACTGGACGACCTTAGAAATACTTACGTAAGCGATGTACGTTCTGACTAAACAGGTTCTATGCAAGCGTAAAGTTTGTACAAAATTATTTTTGAATTGGGTGTTGAGGTAGTCTTTTCTAGGGGCTATCATATTTTTGATGACTATAAGGTTTTTATTTTATTTTATTTATTTTGTACATATAAACATTACAATATTGTTTATTTCAAGTGATAATATAATCATTCGTTATTTTTTTTTGTTACATCTTTCTTCGATATACTCCCGCTCCGATAGTTTCAACAAAATTCATTTAGTACTCTTTATTTGAAGAGGAACAAAACGAATCTTTAGGTTCTCAATAAACCTTTCATATTTCAGTCATATTATGATAATCTACATCTGATTTAAGTTAAATAACTTCAAACCCATTTTTGCCTGCTTCCATTTTCATGACGTCATTACCATAAATATTTAATGGTTTGTCAAAATTGATGAGGCGAAGCGACTTGCCGGTATTCTATAACTTGTATATTATATTCTATTATATTTACCGTTTTGTCACACAGATCAAGGACAAATAATAAAGGTTAACTTACGTACTATGTCTCTATTTTGTATAAATAGAACGTAGAAGTGACCTCCAGCAGTAGAGTCTTATTGTTGTGTTTCTAGTCAAACATTATATTAGAGTAATACGGGTCTTGCTTATTGTTAGTCGGGAGCAATGCAGGTACTGCTGTAAAAATAATTTTAAAATACATATGTCTTTGAGTTAAGGTATGTAGATAGAAAGAAAAAGCGAAGAAAAAGATATAGTAGCTTCCAAAGATGTTCATAGATTTCTTGGATCTATGAAATCGCGTCGTAATTAAAAAAGATTAGAGTGACATCTCCTGCATAAAGAGCTTAATAAATGCTGCAGTTTATTAAACAAAATGAATCATGCAATTTAACACATTTTAAAGAGGCCGAAGCGTCGGCTAATATTAGTTTTTTTCATATAACTGATGAAGGTATCATACTTGGTAGTTCTCATCCATCAGACGCGACCTTATCTAACAATCTAGGCAGGAAACCCTTTATTATAATAGTAACATACCTACATTATATCTTGATATATTATGCTCACATCGCGATAACATCAGTGTTCGTAGAAGGGTCGGGTTTTTAGTCCCAAGGGAGTTCACAGTTCACGGCTTTTGGTGCTTAAGATCGAGAATCATGCGAGTATGTTACCTTAGTACCTTAGTAGACCCTCGTAAAGAAATGTTTTGATTAGGTCCCTTAGTAATAGGATTACTAGATTAATAATGTTGAAGGAAGTTGGTGAAACCGGTGTAATTTTTTTACACTTTTATTAGAATTCGGTTTTGGAAGAACCGGTATGAAAATTACGCCGGTAGGAGGCTTGGTTGACATGTGGTGTTGACAGACAGAATAAACATAAGGTATTCAAAAAGAAAATGCGTACTTAAAAATAAATTACACCAGGTTTGAAATATTTATTTGAGGAGTTAGACCACTTTGATACTAAATTAAAGTAGCAAAATTTATTTCTTTAAGCATCATTATGTAGAGATTTACTTTTAAAATCTTTTTATAAAATTCAGCATTTTTAATATTAAATTCCCTCTTAAATCGCCCATTTACATCGGGACTTACATTAAAGGTTCTTAAGTTCTTGTGAATTGACGACTTTCATTTTGCGCGTCACAGAATGAATGGGGCTTTCAATTCACTCTTAGTGTCTCGTGGACGCTTTTATTTGTAAATAAACTTAGTATATTCTAGTTTTATCTGTAATTTTCATTATAATTAAAAATAATATAATTTAATATTTATTTCTGTCCAGATGTTAAAATTTTTGTTGTACAATAAGTACAGTATACTCATAAATTGACTTGGGATATTTAATATAGGGACAGAATCGCATATTACCTTTTATTTATTATGTAAACCATGTTTTATATGGGCATCACCCAAATATCTGACACAGAAATATATGGAACGAAAATTGCGTTCACCCCTGCAATTACTGGGGTACGGCAGATTGATCATTATCCCAATAAGCCAAACGCTTAATCAAATTCTGCTATCCTAAAAGTAGGTCACATAAGTTCTAAACTATCCAATATTCCACATGTTGCTTGAGTTACGCATAGTAACGATGTATATGCACATAGACAGCATACACAGCATACACTTGATAGATTACTTCCCTTACCTTCATAAACAACGAACATTTCTCTCAGTTAGAAACTTGCTCCTTCAGATAAGCACCACCATTAAGCAGTCAGTCAGACATGACCATTATCAACCGTTTTCACATTACACCAAACTCTGGAACAAAGGGAAAATATAAATTGGAATGAAACAATAAACGCTCGCGGTTCATAAAGAGAGAAAAAGAAAAAGTTTAAATATAAAACGAATGTCGAAGAAAAGTTGAAATTGGTTGCTCTTGAATAAATTCCCGGTGAGCGTGCACAAACTCGACGACGTAGGAGTTTTCCTTCAATTTATGTTTATTTAGACTTCAAAGTGCTTAAGGCTTAAGTTATTTTTGCTAAGAACATTAATCTGGAGTTTTGAGTCTTCTAAATGGTTATTACACGCAGTTATGATTCCTTGAATGTGGATGAGCAGACGAATTTGAGTTTAATTAGAAACGAAGTTAGACTTATGGGTGCTATATTTCACGAGCTTATTTCGTCGTGGATTTACAGGGCGGAGGTTTAGCAAGGATGTTTGCTATATTTGTTTGTATGTTGTGAATCTGGCAAGAATTTATGGCACCTTGGGCGCGTCGGCAATTTTGAGGTCATTTAAGGGGACCCTTTTCAGGTTTAAAACAAGTGACAATCTCGGCAAATGGCGAAATTTTCGCTTGTTTTAGGAGAAGTGTCATCTTCACTGTTTAATAGCGCACCCCTTTCTACCTGCACCGAGAAGTTTTCTACTTCAACGGGGAAAATTTCGTGATTTAAGTTTTTCTTTCTTGAACTCGTTCCGTTCTTTTGTTGAGTTTGACAAACTTACAGCTTTGATTTTCATAATCCAGTATTTTAATAGGAAAGATTAAAGTATTATCCTTAGGTCGGATTATATTGTCAAAGACATTTTGAATATTATTGTTTTTGTATCTCAAATCACGTGTAGGGTCGGTAGCACTTGTTTAGTACTTATGAGTCACTGAGTCATATGTCTCATAGCTGCATATCGTAGCTATGAGACATCCATACGTGACGTACATCCATAAATTACTACTATGATAATGACTTAACGACAGTGACGGAGCAAGCCCTTTGCACATGAATCTTTCAAGTATCCAGTAATTACTGGAAGCACAGCATAATTATCCTAATTCATCCTACCCTAATTTCGATCTAAATTGGCGTCAGTACTGTCATAATTCAGTTTACCTGGATCAGAGTTAACCTTAAAACTGCAGAACAGCTATCCTAAGCATCATTACGTAAAGAAAATGGGACATCCACAAACCAGAAAATTAATGGTAAAGTAACTCTTGAAAACGTTCACCCATCGTAATACTGACCTTGATTACATTGCTTAACCTCACACAACTCGATCAGTATGACTCTTACGTCTTCTAGTAGACAAATATTTACAGGGAAAATAGTTATATTCGTATAACAAAATTAAAGGATAACAGATGAATGGTACCACACCTAAGATACAGCGCTAATTGGATCAAGGAGGCGTGTAATGCGTCATGTATCCTGACTCATCTAATTGCTTCTGCGGTTGACAATACGTTAGACGTAAGAGTTTATCAAGAAAACGTGTATTGATTTTTGTTGTAGAGTTTTAAGGAAGCTGCGTAGTTAAATGCTTGGTTTATTACACATAGCTGGTGTTAGCTACTCGTATAACTTGGGAATATGCACGTGACTCCGATTTCAAGCACCGCGGATATACAGGGAACAATGATGACGTATTAAGTTAGGTTACAGTAACATTTTTTTTAATAAAGCTGTCGTTTGTCATCGTGATAAAACCTTGCATGCCTAAAAGGTGTTTAATATATTTCTTGAAGGAATTTCTCCGACCCGCACTTGGCTAACTCTTGGCGTAACTCCTCATCCGTTAGAGAAGAGATCCATACCCAGCAGTAATGGGCAAAAAATCGATCATTGTAATTTTCTTTCTTTTAAAAGTGGATAAAATAAGTCCCTTTGCTAAAAGGCCCTTTTAAGTACCAATACAAAAGTTTATATTATTAGGCAACACTTTCAAGAAAATATTTATGTAAACGTTTATTAGCTAGTCACCCATATGTTAATATATTAGCAGTACATTCACAAGGAATCGTCGGGCCCAACGAGGTGACATTTAAATTAATGACTTTTTGAACGCTCCCTAAACCTCTGGGCTTTGTTGCATCGACTGTTTTATTACATTTGACAAGCCATAAATCCTTGTTGATTGATTTTTGCTTCAACTCGCTGAGTCTTCAAACTGGTACATCTTGTTTATTGTGAACAAAATGCTTTAAGAAAGGAGCGAGCTAGACTGCTACTTATAAGCTTTTATTCTTGGTTTATTACGCAGGTGCTAAGATAGTTAAGTAAGTTTCTACCTATGAGATCCGCACAGAAAAATGTAAGGTGTGAACATGGATTATTGGATGATGCTATATTGATGATGATAATCGAATTCTAGAACGATGAAAGGTCAAGTTCACAGGACAAAAAGCGGATCTGTGGGAATTTCCTTTAGCGCTAAAGATAAAGGGTAGCTATATCTAATTCACAATACCATTGTGATCAAAACAAACATGTTACCGGGCGTCACTTTAGACCCTGCCGCAATTTAAATTGCGTACACGCTGTAAATATTTCACCTACGCCCGAAACAGTGTGAACCTGAATACTTGTGCCACTGTAAGTGGACGACTGAAAAATAAAATGTGCTTCAATGTTATGCTTTTTTCTTCTCGCAGTCATTTTTAAGTAGTATGTAAGATTCAAATTGGAGTACTTCATTTAATATCTCGTTAGTAAATTAGGTTTTTACAATGGGTAATTCCCTTATTTTAATCATCAAATTGTTATCTACATAATTATTAAGACAACTTGGAACTAATATATTTCGATAGCGATCTAACTAATTGAAGACATGTCATATCAATTGAGTATCACTAGTCGTTTTAATGCCGGTAGAGTCGAATTACTCTGAGTCCATCGGGACACAATGTCTAATGTCCTTACTCCAACGAACAGGATTTCATAAATTACTCAAAGATCAGAATTACTCAGTAAGCATCATCGTAGTTTAGTTGCACATAAGCACATACACCATAATGCCCACATTTTGTGCGCAATTCAACCATTTTCAGTGTTCAAAATGTGGCTCGTTTCAAAGGCTTCTGTCAGGACGTGTTATCCATGCGTCGATAAAAAATTCAGACTTATGGCCAGAGCCGGTGGTACATGTTTAAGCTCAGTGCCCAACGTTCACTAGAATGGAGTCCGTTTAAATGTTTAGAGGTGAAATTGCTGGAGCGCTGTATTTAGCTGATGTATGGTCATTTTGATGAAATGATGCGGAAATTCTGGTGCAGGTGTCATGAAAATGTGATTACTTAATTTTGATCATGGCATTATACATACATATTGTGTGTTTTTTTTCAAGTAGTTCCAGGGTAGTTAATTTAAGTAATTGGTTATTGTGTTCATGGAATTATAAACAAAACTTCGGGGTTAATATAATTAGGAACTCTGCTAGAAGTAAAGTGGCAAAGTACTGAATAAATAATCTAGATCCTTGAAGAGTCGAACCTTTGTGTTCCAGCAATACGAAGCATGACAACTTCCTTAACTTAGGCGACACATGGCCCTTTACCGATAAGTTTCATATAAAATTATTTCAACTAAAATATATTTCAAAGTTCTCAAATTATCTTCATTCCATATCCCACATTCAACATCAAACTAACTAGTGTTTTAACACTAACGGTCTACCGTTCAAACATTCATTTGTACTTAACCTTTCGCACTTAGGGCTATTAACAGTGCATACATTAGTCATACGGGCAGGAGAGCTCGGTAGCACTTAGTAATGTAGGTTTATACTCTGCCGGACAATGGACAATGGCGGATTAGGAATTGTAATCATGTATTTGATGATACGTGCTAGATATACCTTAGTAAATTGAATACTTGTTTTTGGTGAGACAAAGTTAAAGAGTAAAGTTTACAAAACATTCATAGTTCTGTTCATCTTCGTGTAATAACTGGAGGTCAATTAAGTTTTTTGTAGGTTTGAATTAGTTTTTTTCGATGTTTTCTATTCCCTTAAAGTTTTGTTATTTACTACGAAATTACAATAGGACTTGTTATATTTTACATTTAAAGATCTAAATGATAATAATGAATAATAAGTGATAATTTCTGTGGTTTTCATTTTCTGGTAAGACTTTCTTTTAATTGACTTTAGCCTTAATAGGCGAGAATAGATAAAAATCGTTCATTCATTTAAAGTCATGGATATCTTATCAGTATTTATTTAGAACCAAGTCTAATAAGTCAACACTTTAGCCATAACACTAGTAACAGTGATATGACACAATGAGCATCTCAACTATTGCACCACTCGTAAAAACTATTCTTCGCGTGTCCAATATAAGGTCTTACTGCAACTGCAACTTTAATCGTAAGACGTGAACGTGATTACTGAGGGCAAGGTTAAAATGTCACTAGGATAAAACAATTGTCATTGAGACGGAGTTTCATTTAATAGGTAGGGTTTACGTTCACACGGGTTGTGAGTCTTTATGGACACGGCAACCCGTAATTTCTTTGTATTTGTGTATAGGTACATATATTTTACAAAAGTTAGCGTGTTTGTTTATATACTTTAGTGTCATATGATATGGGGTCAATGACCTTAAGATTATCTGCGCAGATTTAAGCAATGATAGCAATATAACTACCGTTAAGAGTATACCTTAAATAAACAAAAAACACTTGAAAGCAAATTTTAATCTGTCGTTCGCATTGCAATAACTAGGATTTACTAAACCACATTAAGGCTTCTTGCTTTGTTTGGCGTTTTATATAATTCTTTGCAATATAACTTACCAACATTCTATTAGTTAACTTAATTGAACCAACTGAATATCGACTCATACTCTTAGGTAAATAATAAGTACATAAATAACCCAATATCCATATTGTAATAGTAGATCCTTTAATTCGACGTCTGACTTTATTACAGGTTTTGGCACAATCTGCCATGATATATGAAAACATTTAGTACAAAATTTCGATACCTAATTAATAAAGTTGAACCTAGAACCCAAGCTTGTTAGGTCTGTGAAATCATCTAAATTAAGATGGTTTAACCTCTGTCTGGCCCCCAGTACTTTTACGACCCTTATAAATTGACCTTAATTCAGAACGGTCACTTAAAATTAAGCCGTTGTAATGTATCGATAATATAATATTATAAAATTGTAAAATGTATGAAGTAATTTCCGTTTTAAGCCGATCGTAACAGCACTCTAAGTGCCTCAATTTAATTTCGTTTATTTTCCGATAGCAATATTTTTTAATGTTATAATTTTATTATAATTGGTTCTTTTTTTGTTCCTATTTATGTTTTATTATTATTAATAATAATATGTGTATGTAGCTTTTGTATATTATGCATTTCGATATCGCCCCAAATAATAATATGTGTATTTCATTTTTTTAATGAATAATTTCGACGCTATTAATAAATTGAAAAAATAGGAAACCGGTTTATTGCTTCTTATAAAATTTATTGTCTTAATTGCACTTGTTTTTTTTAAACAACATACAAGATGAACTAAAGATCGCGTTTTACTTATATGCTGCATACGTCAAAGTGCAAGAAAAATTTACAATAATGGCTATGTATTTTCACATAATCAAACCGCCAACCATTATTATTGGAATCTCAAACACACATTATATTCGATTAATTATTGAAATAACTATTGTCGGTAAACCAAAATGGTCGGTAATAGTAAATTCAGTATTCTACGAAACAATAGAACGCCAGTGTGCTATTATTTAGCTGCTGTGGATGGATTACATGTTATTACAACTGATTTGGCAATGCGAGTTCATTTAAATGTATATGTTACTGTAAAAGCCCGAACTTTGGTAAATCCTAAGATTTTCCGGTAAAACCTAAGATTTACCAACTCTCAATGGTAAAAGTCCGAACAAGCCAGAGTTTAAAAACTATGTTACGATATATAAAAAAATCCTCCTTCATAACTATGTTTATAACTATTTCACGGTATAATTATATACTGTGACATAGTTATAAAGAAGGAGTTTTGGGCATAGCGACATGGGTAGGTTAGGTTAGAAGGCTAAGGTGGGAGCGAGCGAAGCGAAGCTCCCACCTTAGCCTTCGTGGTTATTTTTTTTTAACCACCCAGAAGGAGGAGCCCCGCGAAGCGGGGCTCCGGCGACATCTCGATATCATCAAGTGAATATAGGTAAAAGTTCGAAATAAAAGAATTGTTCGGACTTTTACCATTTCGAGTTGGTAAATCTTAGGTTATACCGGAAAATCTTAGGATTTACCACCGTTCGAGCTTTTACAGTAACATATATATTGATTTTGAACTGCAATTATTATAGGTGATACTTATTGGTGCTTAGAAAAAGTTCTGCAGAAATAAGAACATATCGGTAACCATGTGTGGCAGTGGGGTGGTTAAAGTTGTCGCCACGCCACTACCATTGCGTCGGGAGGTCGTGGGTGGGATTCCTATCCGAGACGTTATTATTATTTGTGCTACCCACAAATAGTTGTTTCGGGTCTGGTTGTACTTTTTGTCCGTTGTTTGTATGTTTGTAAAAGTCTGCGCGAAACAAAAATAATTCTAAGGGCTTCAATTCTAATGCAAGCTAATTAGCGCCACTTTGATAAATAAATTTTATTAGCAACTTTAAGTATTGAAAATTTTACTCGTAGAACCGTAATTTTGTTCTTTAAAGAGTTACCCAGTAAATAAAGTTTCTGCTATGAGTAATGTATGAATCACCCAGTTAATAAAATTACAGCATATATCGCGATAATAGTTTATGCCATCGCTCTCATTAACATCACATCGCAAATCGTTCATGTACGCCGTATAATGGCCTCAGTGATTATTCTGCGCGAACATCGTTGCCGCAATAAACACATTTGACGTTACAGCAATAACAATGTTAGAAATACAACCTACATTCTTGACTACTGCTACTCACGAGATATTTAGCTTGCAAACTTTATACCACATTATTTCAACTCCTTAGCATAATTTAATTCAGCGCTTCAAGCTTAACACAAATTGAAATTTTCTTAAAAAGGAAAATGTTACTATCTCTGTATTTAACGATATATTTCAGCTGAGCTTTTTAGAGGAAAATTACGGTATTTAAGCATAATTTTATTCACCGTTTTAAAGCTCAACACAAATTGAAATTTTGTAAAAAAAACTCAAGTTTCTGTGGCTCACCATTCTCCATGATCCCTCTATAAAGTTTCCTCATTCTTTCTTCCAACATTCTTTTTACCATACAACGACGTCGCTTCCAATTTTTATAACATTCGCTAAATACTTTCTGTTTTATCAGGAGATTGGTTTCACCTATACTCGTATATCACAGGCACTGCGAGCTAAATGTGTACGTTAAATTCACCGAAGAGCTATAAGTCGAAAGAGGGTTTGTTTTCAAAGATATCAAATTGGGAAAGGATGTTACTTTGTGTTTCTGTAGTACCCCCGTATAGTCTTTCAAGGAGATCAATAGTACTGCGCAGAACAGTTAAATAAAATACTTGTTGAAAGTAAGACTTCATAATATATTTATTTACGCAATTTACATTGCTCTGTTTGGTCTCCAGAGGGAAATACATGAGCGTACACATCTTTCAGTGTAATGCGGGCAATTTATATCTTACGTTGAAACTACATAAAAGGCAAGTATTCCAGCTTTCAACAAGAACAATAAAATCTTAGTACAAATGTTTATTTTTATGGAACTTTCATTGTAGTAGCGCTGAAAATATCAACATAAGGTTGGAGGTTCTCTGAGAGTAAACGCGAACAAGTTGGAACTTTTGAACAGGAAAAAAAGCGATTGATTAGTTAGCAAATATTGACTTTGTGATTGAAGGAAACCCACAACTGAGTTGTCGCCAGTTTGTCCACATCAATAATAATTGTGTTAAAATAAATATTGGGAAAATGAGCGTTCTATTTTTTACTCATGCTCTCCATTAGGTTTTTTTTATTATTACAATTTGTAAATTTTTTACACTGGTCAAGAACAGTAAAAAGTGCCGAAAGTAATCTAAATAATTACATTGTAAAAAAAACCCTCTTTAGTCCTAAACTATAATGTAACGGGTCTAAACACGATTGAAAATTAAAGGTAAGGATACTTTATTGGTTTACCCGACGTTTCGATCGAATTGCATCGACCGTGGTCACGTGCTGACTAATGGTTCATGTGTACAAATCGCGAGAAGTTTTAAATTGTAAACCTTTAAATTTCATTCTTATAAAACTATCAACATTTTATTAACCAACCAAAACCTTTACCCTAGTCTTCTCAAAAGTCCAAAGCAAAATAGACTTATAAAAATATAGCGGCTATGTAGACTCTCTGGCTGAAGGTATGTTATCATGTATCTCAAGTGCAGGCCGTGCTTTCGCAAACTTCTCGGCTGCAACAAGTTCATGTCTCAATTACGCAAGTTGTATGCAACCTGTGGTTGGCACTAGCAGACAACGTGTTAATGTTCAACTTTGTAAGGTGATGTGAAACTTTTAATTATTTACTTGATTAAAAATTCTTTTGAGAATCTATATTTTATTTTCTTAGATATTTTCGAAGAGGATTTCTTTGTTGCAAATGTATACCTTGTTGTTTTGAGTAGGTATATTCTTGACACGAGGAAAACTTTAGATAATAATAGGCTGTGCCTAAGTGTACATTTCTTAGAGCAATTGTATGCCATGGTTTTGAGTAAATTATTTGTATGATGGAACGCTTTTTTTAGATAATAATAAGCTCTGCTTAAGTATACATATTTAATTCAGGATTTATTTCAGTAGCCATAATTTAGTTTGTAATATTCTCAATAAATTGCAGATAAAAATAAGTTCCTGTTTTTTACCGTTATATCCGTAGCTTTCGAAGAGCTAAATAACTATTATCGACTCTATAACAATCAATGCTTAGCTTAGCGAGTCCTCAAAGATTCTCAAACAAACACAAAATAAAAACGTAATTCAATTTATAATAACTATACGACTAAAAGAGAATCAAGAATATTTCTATGCCTACATTATTACTCTCCAGTTTCCTTATTGATAAACATCAATATTTATTCTTCATTACTGGAATTCAACTGAGTCGTTGATTCGCTCAAGTATCACCGAAGGAGAACATGTTACGTGCGAACATAATATATTACACAATATTACCTGTTTCTTGTGAGACTACTTTGTTACATAGAATGAGTTCGATGTTGCACTTAATGCGATACTGAATGCAGTGTTCATGCTTTTGCAGTTTACACATTGGTTTTTTAATAATTTGTTGATAAGTACACTTTTTCTGTGACTTCAAATATGTTTCTAGCTTCACACCTTTAGCCATTCTGCCATTTTGAGTCCATCTGTTTTCGCTAAAGTTATATAAAGCTAGGTTTTTCTGCGGCACTTAAGTACACGTAAGCACGTTATTTTTTTTCCGATGCCAAATCACATTTCATTTGATTCAAATAATGCAAGAAATGAGAGCATTTAAATTGAATTTTTTTCTTTTATTTTAGCCTTTTGGCATCTACTTAATGAGACCTAGGATTAAGATTAAACTTAGCTATCGTAAATTTATGTAGCTTATCATTAGGGACATCAAAGTGCTGCCATATTTAACTTGCTAGCTACTTGGAAATGCCTAACTAGTCAAACGCTGAAGTTAATGCAAATATGTAAATAGTGCCTACGACTACGAGGAAATGTGTACGTTAGTACGATTCCCTTTCGTTGCATTCTGCTTAATCATGAATCTCATCGTATACCATGTTTTTATTAAATGTATCAGTTTAAAATATTGAAGTACTGACATACTACAGTCTTATTACTAAAATCGTTGATGATCACAAAATACACGGCTGAAACAGCTCAACGTCCTAAGTTAAACCGCAATTGCAATTCGAAAAGCCTCGCGACGTTTGCATAAATGCTCCTTGAGTGTACAACTTTACGTGTTAACGTTACACCGAGCTATAAAACAGCATTCGTTCACAACCGTCAAGGGGACAGTATCGCACTTTTTGATGACAAACTTAAACACTTCTCAGTTTCCTTCGCCCTTCCTAATCACCATCTTATAAATCATTTTTATCGTCCTCGTTAAGTCATTAGACCAACTTTCGCGATGCCTTGCATTTTAAACCACGATACTTTGTATTGCTCCCCGAAATTGTTTTAAAATACTTTTAAACAATAAGCCATGTTAATTAGGCTTTATTTTCTGACAGATTGTGTTGCTTAGTAGCGCTTTACACTGACAAATGAGTGTAATTTTGCGAACGCGAGGCTTCTTGACTTCGAAATTGCACCTGTAATATTACCGTATATTTTCTTGTAAAAGAAAGAGGTTGTGGTATGAGCTCTGAACATCGGCCTGGCAGCCAGCCACTAGCTAATGCATTACACCAATCTTTGAGCCTCACATATTTTTAGTAAAAAGGAAAAATTCTAGTAAGCTCTGCTTTACTGAGGTCTCAATCCCGAGAGTGCGGTATTGCTGTTTAACATAAACTAACACGTACGTTACGTATACAGTAGATACTGTTCTCAGCGGGTTGCTTCAATAAAAGCAAAGCAAGTCTGCCAATACTTAGCTCCTTATTTGCAGCAATGTTTTACCTACCCGGTGAGAATAGTCTCTCGCTTCGTTATTCCAAACAAACACCTCTGAAAATTGCAAATACATGTAATATTAACAGCATTTAGTTGCAGCAGAAAATTGAATATTTAAACGGAAATATGTAATGCAAATATTTATGGGTAAACAAGAGTGCTAATTTTCACCAAATTTGTTATTATTTTCCATATATTATGAACACGAAAGGTAAAACTATATCAAAACTATTATTCACATAATTTACGCAGACCAAAAACAACCCTACTTAAATACAATCCTTAGAACTTCGCGCCGCAAATAGAATCCTCATTCGTGGCTATAAGGGCCTAACCCTAAGCCTATACCTAATACGTAAATTACCCATACGTCGCCACTTGGTCATTTTGGTCGAAGAAAAATGTAGGATTTTTAGTTTTCTCGGTAGTTGCGAGTAAGAAAAGCTTGTTTGACTATAGTTCTACTATTACGTATGACTGCTAATTATTGTCTAGGATTCCCGAGCCGTTAAATTGCTACAAATTAATTAAAATTTGTATTAGAATATTTTTAACCAAATTTTAGTAACGTACCCGGAATTATGACAAATACTCGCCCTCTATTAGGTACTTAGAACTACTGACAGACCGCAGGTATATTATAAAATAGGCATGATGTTATAAATCTAACTCAAAGGTGCATGACTGACTGACTGACATAGTGATATCAACGCACAGCCCAAATCACTGGACGGATCGGGCTGAAATTTAGCATACTGGTAGATGTTATGACGTAAGCATCCGCTAAGAAAGGATTTTGATCAACTCTACCCCCAAGGGAAATTAAAAATCATATGGAAAATTGTTATTCTGCTCTAAACCACGCGGACGATGCCGCGAAAAAAAGCTAATGTAAAATATAAGGTATTTAGTTCTTCCTTGGTTAACGAGTAACAAATGTTTTCTTAAAGAGAATTGCAGTTAGAGGTCGTCCATTTTCTCAAGTCGTTTTCTTGCTCGGAACTTCGTCGCGCCTACTTAAGTTCTTCGATATTTGAACTTGCTAGTTTAAGTACTTTTCTTCACAAAGTTGCAATAAGTTGGCTAGTTTATGAAGACAGCCTATTGAGGCTATGGAACTTTGATTTTTAATTCAGACTCGCTATTTATATTTTACTATGGGAAATATGATAAATATCGAAACGAAATGAGAATAATGACTTAATTTACCCGATATTGGTTAAATTGTACATTCGTTCTCTGAAGGTGTGATTTTTATAGAACTTAAGTCAGTTTAATTATTCGCTACTATGTTGGGATGAAAAACTATTTTTTTGTCAGAATAAACGACTAATAATTTGTTTTAGTCTCAACTAAATCCTAGACACATTTACCTGTATTAAAGATTAATAGACCCAGTGTATTTTTCTCATTGTTAACATTTAATTAACATTTTTAACCACAAGCTTGTAGACCGCTTACATTACAAACACAACACACACCGCGGAAACTTCCCTCGATACAGCTCTGACGTCACAAGCGAATATGTGTTAATATGTCACTGCATGTAAACAATTCAGAACTATTATGTATTACCGTGTAGTAAAATTAATTAACTTGTACCAACGGGTAACATTCCTACAAAGACCTTGGTTCGTCGGTATTATCACGATGCAGTTAGCTTTGCTATTGTAGTAATGTAATGTATGGAATATATAGCTTCGGCGTATTCACTAGGCTTTGAATGCTATAACTTTGCTGTTTATTACGCACTAAATGTATGATTCATTGCTATCGATGTGAGCTGGAATAACAATTGTATAGGATTTGGGTTTACTTTAGTTTATCATGGGCTAGGTTTATCGTAATTCTTTATTGTACCTTTGAGAATAACTCTATTTTATGAAGGGTAATTTAACCTAGTACTAGTTTCAATATTTTAATACTTGGACGAAATTATTTGGTAACATACTTAGAAATATTACCAAATCCCTGGTTTCTGAGGCACATTTCGCGGCAAATTCAAATGGTCATTCTTATATGAGCTAAAACGCTATTGAATACATATACTACCGCCAAATGTACCCCAGAAACCGGGGTATTAAGCTCTTAAACGAAATAAATAACTAAATCACTCTTATGAAATGAAAAGCTTAAATATCAAATTGCTAACGTCGAAATATCAAACACTCAATACTGATATCACTAAAGTGAAAATTATTTTCGCACAAAATTCGCTATCGTTTATGCAACCATTAGAAACTGTACTGTCACAATTTATTCTCAGGAATTCACTAAGTTCTATCAAAGTTTAGTCCTAAAATAAACCTATATGGATCAATACACTTAAGCTAGCTCACGAGGCCTATTTAATATCACTCAGAGGAAACCACACGAACTCATAACACTTTAATCCTATACTAAATACTGTTATGTTTTAAGCGTAACATTTTGGTAAGGATATATTCTATAGTTCAACAAGTTAGCAGAGAGGATTATAATTATATTCCTTTGTTCGCGGTTGGAAGAGTCCTAGTCCTAGTCACCTGTCCTAACTCACCTATATTTGGCAGATTCTCTTCGTGGACTAGGCTAGGTGCTATTCGAACCGGTGCTCTGGACGGAAGCGAAATAGTCTATCTAGAGCAACATCTGACGGTAGCCTGATTCAAACAGCTTCTTTTTGATATCAAAATTATTTTTTTCTTAATTATAATGATGAAAGTTTTATCTAAATTATAATGAACTAGTAGCCCATCCCGGTTTCGCACGGGCATAATATTATAATAAAAGAAATACCATAATGGACAATTGGTCATAATTTTCCCCGTTTTTGTAACCTTTTTTACTGATACTCTGCTCCTATTGATCGTAGCATGAATGATGACATTGTATATACCCTTCCTCGATAAATTGGCTATCTAACACTGAAAGATTTTTTTAAATCGGACCAGTAGTTCCTGAGATTAGCGCGTTCAAACAAACAAACAAGCAAACTCTTCAGCTTTATAATATTAGTATAGATAATCCCGAGTATCTCACTCACCATTATTCACTGTAAATGCAGATAACTCGTGCATGCGAAGGCTCTCTACTAAGTTGTCGGCCTATAATACTCTTCACTATATTCAGTAAGTTGAATGAAGAAACTTAAGTTGTTTCGACAGGATTTATGTCTCCTCAAAATACTTCGGATCCCTTAGGAATAAAGAACGACTTTGTTTTTTTTTGGTTGTTGAAAAATTAAGTTACGCTATGCTTAGTTTTCAACAGCTTTCTGTTTTTTAGGAAGCGGTTTAAGTATACATATTTTACTTATAATAAGTGATAAAAAAGTAACATTATGCGTTTCGATTTTGTTCTCCAAAAAAAAAATTTTTGTAGATTTTGAAGAACCACTTCTTGCATTATAGCGCGATTGAATTACAATATTTTGTGACAGGAGATTCAGTAAAAATTATTCCTTGAATAAAGTTAATAATGAGAAATCGGCCCCAGTTTCCTTACAAAGAAAGCAGACTTAAATAGAGCAAAAAACTAGTATAAATAAAAAACTACTAGTCTTTTCATTTTGATATTTCAGATTTCCACTTCGAGAATTGTCTACAATTCAGCTTATATTGTCTACAACGGTTTCCACTTTGAATACAAAGTCTAAATCTGAACAAAATATTGCTTTTCGCAGCACAAAATATTTATTATGACAGGGAAAAGATATTTATAATAGCTCGTCTGAATAACATGACCTAACTCCTCCGTGGCGTAGTGATTAAAGTGGTCGCCATGCCACTACCAGAGTGTCGAGAGATCGTGGGGTCGATTCCCACACGGAATAAATATTTGTGCGATCCACAAATATGTAGTTGTTTCGGGTCTAGTTGTGCTTTGTGTCCGTTATATGTATTCTTGAGTAAGTCCCGCGACACAAGAGTATTTCTTAGTCCGGGAGTTGTCTTTCTGAAGAAGAATAAAGAATAATAAGGATCATGCTCATCTACCGAGCAATTTTTATTTGACCGTTGCTATGACAGACTAAATCCGCTTAAATGAGATCTGCATCAAAATACGTTCAGCTTTTTCTGCGTAATGAGCAAACCAGACAAACATTTTCTATTTTAAACTTTAACTAGAGGTGATTATAAAACAATACTCAACAAAAACAGGCAATTCTATTATTAATACATTGACAATGGACCTTTGACGTACAGATTGTCATTTATACGTGTATGTATATACGTAATTATGTTAGTACATGTATGGTGTAAGTTAATAATAATGGTAATAAAAGATTGTATGTCTGTGTTATTTGTACTACTATTTTGTGTCAATGACTTTGTCAGGCTTCTGTAAAACAGAATACTCTTCTAAATTAAGCTTATGTAACTTAACTTCGTTAACTATTGGTTAAAGATAATAATAAATTCATTGCATAATTGTGCACATGGGATGATACAATTAGTGTTGAATCAATAGTTTATTCATAGCGGATGTGCAATTTATTAAAACTTAAAGATAATATTAATTTTTGGTATTATTGCGATACATGGGTTGCAAACACACATCTTATTTTGATTAAGCATAATATTATTTGTTAAATACGTATCATTACAATATTAAAGTATCAAGACTAGAAAGTCCGAACAGATACACTACGGTATCACACTATGATAATATAAATTAAACAGGTCAACCATTTACTAAAAAAAAGGTAGGTACTTGCTCCACTTCACAAAGCCTATCAATTCCAAAATTCATCATTACTCTTCCCTTTAATATCGGAACAAAACCATCGCAGACAATGCCGGGTTTAAATCGTATAGCCAGTATAGCGACAAAAGCCGTGTCGTGTCAAGGTCCCGACATCCAATTGATGGGTGGGACACGACGCGCAGTCAATTGAACGAGATGCAATGCAGTTTTATTTTCATTTACCAACCTTTCGTCCTGATTTTTTTGTGTCTGCGTTCTGCATTTCATAATAGGTACCTACAGTGATTGTGAGTAGTAGTGGTATTCGTGTACATGAATTTTTGATACTTTTATCTTGTTCAGGTGTCAATAATGTCGATGTTCGACATTTTGACGTGCATTCTAAAAACAGCAGGCGCTGTTTTTTGGGTCGTGTTTACTGAATTCTAGCTTATTCTCTACTATCGGCATAGTAATGAAATGCTACGTATCCTACGCATTGTGAGTAGAAATTGCATGGCGACGAGATAATTTGAGTTATACCAAAAAACAACTAACCCGTGAGATGAAGTTTTTATTTGAAAGAATGCAATCTGGCATTAAGTCTACCCTGTACATAGTGTGTATAAAGTTTAAAATAAATAAAGTTAGCGAGGCATAAAGCAATTTTCCTAGTTCCTAAAAATACCTTAGTACGTAGCTAAAACCTTCAGCATGCCGTTAAAATAATGACATGAACCATTACAAACGCCAATTCTTAGTCCTAACATAATAATCCACGAAAGAAAATCTTTTACACAACCTGTGACATTTCTACCGCATCATTAAAAGAAACTCCGATTTCTGTTTGTACCTGACATAACCCAATGCGACAGACGGTATGCGACGGTACACGCTATTTGAGTGAGAATATGAACGATATTTTATCACTTTTCTTTATATTTTCTGTGGCTTTATTGTCAAATCATTTCTTAACATGCTGGGTAAGTAAAGCGGTTAAATATTTTTAAGAGTCAAGAGACGTAATTGGAAGCAGCAATCTGCAGCGTTAGAATCCTTCTGGTTAATAACTACAGCCTTCCCCATTTTTTATGTTAATATAGATTCACTTTGCAAAATATAGGCTTATATTAAATACTTCGAGAAAATAGGGCAAAACGTTTCTTTTAAATCATCAATTAGGCAAAATTTCATACTTCAACCATTCAATTAAATGACTATAATTCCAAATGATTATAGGCAAGTAGCTCTTAATTATAAGCACTTCTACTAAAAAGCTAAAACGAATAACAAAGATATATAACCGTCACCAAAAACTAATTTATTAAGCGATAATATAATAGGTGGTCTGATTGCATGTGCTATTAAAAGGTCAGATATAAATTATACCCTATAGAGCGATCGTGGCACGGCTCCTAACGATATAAGCCTTTGTTATCAAACCGTTGTTAGTTATAGTGGCTATTTGTGTTCACAATTTCAATGGAAAATTGAGTAACAGTTTTGTGTATCGATAAAAGTTTTGATAAAGAATTTTGAGTAATTGTATCTCTGTTATAGTTTCTACGTAGAAATTCAAGTTCATAAAACATCATAATTTCTAAAAATATATGATTTCGAAATATAACTAATGGTAATAAAATCTATAAAGTCCTTTAACTAAAAAATAGCAAGGATTTCACGACATCTTCCTCGTAATTAATCATCTCTACATGAGATTTAGTTATTGCATATTGGGACAAATTAGAAATATCTTTAAATGCGAAACACACCCAAAAGACAACTTGCATTACTCACGCAATTTACTTATGCTCCTGTGATCTTTGACCAGCCTATCTAATCTCTACGTAAAAGGTTACTCCACGAAGAAAAGGTAACGGCGAACTGCCCTCATGAATAATTTATAAGGAGGACAATTTATTAATTAACACTTTGTATGTGCCCCAACTTACAAGTAATTATGTATTCAGGCCACGTACATCCAAGCTTCCCTTTAAAGTATTAGAAAACAATAGACCCTCATCGAGCTTCAATTTCTATAGCATCGTCAAAAAGTCAAGAGTAGTGACCTTTTGCGAAAAGTCAGATTGCGGTCCACGTTCAAAGTCATTAACTTCTGAATTGTGTATAGGCCTGTAGACATTTATATTTGGTTGCTGCTTTTAAACAAATAATACTGCCTTGTAAAAGACTTGCAAACAAACATAGTGAACATAAATTATGACAAATGACACAATAATAATCTTTAGATAACAATCAATCTTTTACCTTCGTATAACATGACGTATAGAAATATATTTTATACTTACATCTACCATTACACGGTCTACCTGTAAGCGAAGAAGAATGCTGAGGAATTTCACTAAAAACTAATATTAACTTCATCGATTTTGAATAAAAGCCAACTCAACTACTTACAAAGTCTATAAAAACTCTGCAATACTTAAAGTCAAAGTGCTTCACAAAGAAAAAAGGCACTTTGGTAAGAATACTTACATTTTCTAATACGATTGTCAATGCAAAATTCATGAACGTGAGCGTCTAACGTAGAGGGAATAAATCAAAAATGATACGAAGAATTCCGCCTCTGATTTCTTTAAGGTTTTCTCTGACAATTACATACTGAGTACATTTGCGTGTTGATTTTGAAATGTACCGTAAATGGTGTATATTGTTATGTATTTTGAGGCTCTTAACAGAAACATTTTATGGAGAAAATAAATTACCTAAATTCAATATTAAAAGATGTGTTATAGGCTACTTTTAAGCTCTTGACGCTAAGCTTTATAATGGACACTATACAGTATCAAAGCAAGCACGACTGTCTGCAGAAACCACAAACTTAACAATTTATAAGTCTTCATACGAGGTGCAGAAATCGAGTTAAGCTTGAACCAGGTTCTTGGTTGCAATTGAAAAAAGTTCGTAAAACACATTCAAACCATACGTTCTCCTCCCTACAATGAAGATGTTTATTCCTTTTAATATCTAGAAGGCCGTCATACCAGCTAACAAGGTTAATTTTTTCCTGAAGCGAGCTCACCGCTCTAAAAAACTAACATTTTCACATTACGCCTAGCTCATGCATTTTTAGCGGGACAGGCAAAAAATTATATTCAAGGAACTTTTATAGGTACATCATTTTCATATGTACAGCATTTTTTACGCTACAAAGTTGCGTTGGCGTAATTTGCACAGTGGTCGGTTTGCAAATGACAGCCATTTAAATTATACGTCTAGTTGTGTTTTTGTTTTAGGTTTTTATCTCATATAATGTAGCGTCATTAAAAGGTAATTGTCTGGAAACAATTTCGTAATCTAGCGTACACTGGCTTATGTATTGTTGTGTCTAGCAATTACATAATTATGTCACTATGTACTGTGAAGTAATTATGCCATTATTTATGTAACTGGTTATCTATACAGCAGTTGCTTTGTGTGAATAAGACATACTTAGCTCTCAGGTTAGTGCCTAGCAGGTTCATATTTTATTCTTGCTCAAAATAGTAATTTTAAATATATTAAATGGTGTATTTTTACGAAAAGAAACAAAGCTATATAGAAGGGAATATAAAAATAGATTCGTATTTATCTTTTCCTCCAAAAATCAAGGAATATACCAAATGCAAATGTTAACCTGGATTCGAATGCAAAAATATTTTGCGAACAAGCCGCAGCGTGCAACAGCGCAGACGAAAACATGGCGTTTGAAAATCAATCAAACAAACAACTCCCGCAAACAAAATAAAATGAAAGTTCCGACTACAGTCAAAATGTATAATTTCGTGTCCAAACAGAGTTTATTGCCAAACAACTAATTTTGCACAAATTGTAATCATATTAAAATGTTTCGTTAACGAAGTGGAATGGTTTTGAACTGAACTGACTTTCATTAATTAACGTTCGGAAGCGTCTCGTTATGTTTTGAGGGACCATTCAAGACTTAACACCCTCTGCTGACTAAGGGACTCGGGTTTGTGACACTTTTTTTACTCTTTTAAGGCTTTTGTAGCTTTCCTGGCAGTCGTCTATTCACGTTTTTGTTATTAGCCTTTGTTATCTCTATTGTGGATTCTATCTAAAATTTCATTTTAGAGACAGACTTCATAGGTTGATTCATTATAACTTGAGCCGTGATTTTATTAAAGGTTTGTAAGGATGCTCGTATCCTGTATTGGTTCACCAACTGAATCTTAAAATTGTGTAAATAATAATAGAACGCAGGTTGAAGCGGTTGACCCCAGAAAAAAGCCTTCAATGATGATTGAACTTGTCGATAAATTGAGTACATGTTTGGAAAACATATTGGTTTGCGTCTGAGCCGACCTCAAAGTCCCTACAAAGTTAGCCAAACAACATTTAATAGATTGTTAACTAAGATCCTAATGGAATAAAATCCTAACTCTGACTTACAGCCAAGCCATTGCGAGGACAAAATAACACTTTATCCAGAAGAAATACGGGTGTATTTTGATTAACAGGGAGTTGCTTTGATTTGAAATTGGCTCACGTTCGAGTGGGGAACGACGGAAAAAATCTATTGAACACCAAAATTACCTTCCACGTTTGCGGGGAACACAAACTTGACCCACTTTGTTTCAACTTTACCTTTTATAATTCACAAAGTTGTATAAAAGTCGTTAAAATAGCTACGGTGCGATATTGTAAATTCCCAAAATGTCTCTGACGGAAAAATGAAAATGGGTGCTTCGCGTGACCCAAGTGTGAGTTAATATTTGGGAAATTCTCGGCTGCAAGAATTATTTAGCACTGAACGTGTATTAAAAGTTATAATATCAATCTAGACGCAGGCTTTCTAATTATATGCTAATATTGACGAAATCGTACGTTTAAAAGCTTCTTAACGATTATTTATAAGCAGTGTTTATTTTTTTGATTACCCGTGAAATCTTTTTAAAATACTGTAATGAGAAAAATACTCATCTATTAATTTTGAAATATTTACATCTATTTGCTTTACAAGGAAAATATTGAATTACCAAAACTCTTTTAATCTGCGGTAAAACTCGTAAAAGTATATTTAATAAAGGTGTACAATTCCCATAAACGTTTGAAATTGCCATGGTATTAAGAACCTTCGACCCAAGGGCGGTTTAACGACGCAAACCAATTTGGATTAGACTGAAACCACACACTAAGTAAGTACTTGCAAATCCTCCTATTCTGTAATTCTGTTCTCCATTTAGTATGCAAATAAGTCCATTATAAAGGAAAGATTTTCTTACTTTAGTTACCATTGAGACCTTGACAATATAACAGATAAGTCCCTAGACTAATTTATTTTTAGAATTCATTAGACTTTGCGTCTTGTTGAGGATTAACTTTGTATTTTGAACATGAAGAATAGTTACGCTTCATCTGAGAAAATAACATTTAGAAGTGTATTGTCGGTTCATTGATCCTGAACCTGACTTAAAATAATAGAAAACCTAAAGAAATGACTGCTACGAAGCAAATAAGTGCTCATTTTTAGAATCTGACACCAAAGCCATGCTTTCGTAGCGCTATCTAAATCCATAGCTTAGTAGAAAATACTTCGTAAAAGTCACATTTTCCTCACCAGCAGCTTCAGTTTTTAGCCACAACTAATTCTATTGAGCTTCATTTTATTAAGCAATATCCGCTCTCCCTCCCTGCAAGTCTATGATAGAGGCACAATTTTCTAATAAACTATTACGGCGTGATTGATTTTACTTTATCGTCCTGTACACATAAAACCCTTAGAAAATGACAGAACACAGAATAGTTTCATACATAAAACTGGGAATTGTAAGCAGAACGGATATGCCCATAAAATCTGAACATAGTCGCAAAAATAGGGGTAATACACGAAGCTATCAGACTTGTGAGCTTTCTGTACCTATTTAGTGGAGGATCAATTGGGATTCGGTGGAACCCGTACAGGATTAGGGCGAAAAGGAAAAGCTACGAACAAATCCGGGGGTAATCATTTGTTAACGTGTCTCATAGTACTTGTTGTTTCTTTCGGTTCTTTAGATTTCGTGAAAAGAAAATGTTGCTTTCAAACGATGTATGCAGTGGCGGAATGTTTGAGGTTTCGAGTTCCAAGGCCTTTTCGTGAACTTTGACTTTTAAATCGAATGTGCGGAGGAAATTAACATCACTTGCGTTAACGGCAAAGGAAAATTTCGTTGACACCTAAAATACTAAGAATTGGGTGTGTCGTTGCCTAACAACATTGATTTTGTTAAAAGATTTTATAAAACACTAGCTGACCCGCGCAACTTCGTTTGCGTGTATCCCGCTACTTCGACAAATACAGTCAACGCACCAACACATATTGGATACTAATTTTCAATTCACAATAACTTCTCTTTCCCTTAACGGCGTTTAAAATATTAAAATGTTTTTTGGTTTCTGTGACTCTTCTTTGATCGCCCCCCCTATCAGTTTTTGGAAAAAATATTTAAGTAATGTACAGATTTTTTTTTGTCTTATAATAATATGCCGCCGACGCGCTATTTATAGGGACGCTGCCCCCGCCGCCGCGGCCGGCCCGTACCGTGCCGCTATACTAATATCGTGATATCTCCTAAACTATATGTCTAAATAACACACTGTAAACTGCAAAAATAATCTAAATTAAATGCTCGTGATGATGAACTTACTTATTTTGATAAGGATATATGTATTATTGGTTATATCACCAGTTAAACATCACCCAACGAATTAAATGTTTTTTTAATACAGAAAAGTAGTTTTTGTGACTTAAATAAAAAAGCTGGATATATGTCATCGCGGACTTTTTTGTAGAACTAATAAAGACCAATGTTTTTGCTATACATTGTTCTTACTTGTATCCAACGGTATAAGCGGCGCACGCACAAATGCAATCTTCAATTAGATATTTTTTCTGACTTCTTGGACATAAATCGCTATAACTCAGCTAATATAGTTTCAATGTATTTTAATTATATATAAAAACTTGTCGGAGAAAATACTCTTTCTATTAGTGAAAACCGCATCAAAATCCGTTGCGTAGTTTTAAAGTTTTATGCATACGAAGGGACTACAGACAAAATGGGCGACTTTGTTTTATACTATGTAGTGAAGCTTGTTAAACAATATGCAGCGATACTGTGATAGTAATTAAAAAAATCAAACAAAACGGTTGATTGAAAGTGAATATTATATTTCATGATAAAATTTTTCACTGTAGTACAAAATATTATGCTTTTAAAAGCTTAATGGAAATAAAACCAATTATAAAATATTCTCCAACAATAAAACTAAAATGACTACGATAGAATTGCTCAAATGGAAAACGAAAGAAAAGTAATCGCACATTAAAGAAAGCCGTCTCATCCTTATCGCCGATTTGAGTAAAGTGAACCAATTTAATCGCGAATACGGGCAAAGTGAACTTTTTCAACAATACAAGCTTCGTCTCCACACGTTGTGGAAAAAGCCTCACGAAATGTAAATCTTGGCATACAATTTTCGTTGCCTTGAAACTCGCAGGTCAGGGTAACACGCCGAGTAAAATTTTTTGCTCCACTTTTCGTATAATGTGCAACCTTTTTTTAAAGATTCTTTTTTTTGTTGAATTATTCTCGAGTCACTTTTTTGCTTGTTTGTGAATAGGCGTTGTTTGCGTTCTGATTTTCTATGACAAATACGATTATGCGGAAATTGAATAAGCCTTTTTTATTTTTTATTGCAATGTACATTACGGCGATTTGGTTGTACTCGAAGCTTTATAAAAACTTTTACTGTTTATTTTTATCCCAAATCGTAAAAAGCCTACTCTACATTTTATTGCGTTAACTAACTAATGAAATTTCAAGAGCTTATTAATACATAAAGACATATAACGCGTGCCGTCAATAGGGAAGGCAGAGAGAGAGATTTTAATTAACCCAGATTTCGATATTTTGGGTAGGTATAGAAGAGATGACTTTTCCCTATTACAAAAAACAAAATGGACAACCAAAGGTTTGGGTAGAAAGGTTTTACGCATACACAAATCACCTAATCTTCAAATTAAGCCACAACCTGTCCCACAATCCCATATTTTCGTAAGTCACGCTAAACAATTCCATCAATTCTTATGGCCGGGGAACTGTGGGTAAGAAGGCTAAAGCTAACATTATACGGCGTCATTAATCCACCTGACGAGCGTGGCGATTGGCGACAAACAAAATATAACCCAAGGACCGCTCGTTATGGCCATTACCGCGTTTTACTACAGCTGTTTCATAAAACGGTATAACGGACAATTGTTGGACAACTTGCGTTGAAACTGGGTTAGATTATTGTATCGATTGATAACTCTGCTGGGAATTTTGATTTTAAGAACGCAGTTCTAAGCTTATCTGGGATAAGAAGTTATCAATTATTGAAATGACTAGGCTATGGCGGCTCTACTCGCGTAAAAAACGAAGCCTACACTCGACCTCAGAATATAATTTCAAACAGCACCATTTTTTTTATATTCTTGCAGGCATGAATTATATTATAACAGAAGGTAAGAGAATTATTTTTGTTTTTAAATATCAGTATCGACGTGACCTATGTTTGAAATCATCAATATTAAACCGTCCCATTTCACAATCTGCCAGTCTCTTCAAAATGTGTGACGCAAAGAGAAAAATACTGGAACGAAATCCGTTTGATATACGTACCGACGGTTAAAACGAAATCGATGTAGCTGAGTCTTCTACGACCTAATTTCTACTTGTGACGTACTAATCTGGATTTAGTGAGGCTTCATCCGGGCATAGGCCACGTCAACATGTTCCGCCTTTAATTTAATTAAAGGATTAATTGAATTGATTGGCTTTGAACACTTTTTAGGACAGAGGTCGTATCTTGTATTAGATAGAAGATATGGGTATGTTGGTGGAATTTAGTAGCGTGTTTTTGATTAAAGTTAATAGGGATTTAGTATTTGAGTACTTTGGTGGTCTGAGTGGTAATGTATTTGACTGCTAGATTCGGTTGTCAGATCTGAAAAAATGGTTTTCAGTTTCTGTTAGAATGTTCTCAATAGTAGCTCAGCTGGTTAGAGTAAGCGCCCGATAACAACGATGACAATTCTAGCCTTCTAAAATATAGGTTTTACTTTGCAAACAGTCAAAATCAAGTATACTGTAGCTTCACTCCGTGGCATAAAACTATAAAAAATGCATTCACATTAAGTTTTTGAAGTTGTTGGATCATTTTACGTCTCAGAGCATAAGAGATTTCGTAATAACTCGGTGTACGTTACCTAAGAAAACAGGTGCTTAAAGCAAGTCGTAAAACTGAGTCTTAAAACTTTGACACTAGGTTTTGAAACACTAAAACCAAGAAGAAAGACAACCACTTAAAATTGCATGAAGAAAATACCATGTGAGAGGAATTCAAGAGAGTTATTAAAAAATTGTCGCCATTAGGAAAGGTTTAGTGATAGACTTATCGGTGCTCTTTTCCAATTTATGTACAAAAATACGGAAGTTAATCTGTATGATACGCTTTCGTGTCAAAAATGCTAATTGGAAAATTATAAAAGGTATGCAGTTTATAAACAGACCTAGAATCAAATATCGGCTAATAGATATTTTATATTCTTAATTTAATTTTGAACGCATGAAGAGCCGTCTAGAGTCAGTGTTATATTTAATAAATCATGCGAAACAATAAAAAAAATAAGCACAGGTAAAGTTTATGGCAGTTAAATACTTTTGTTACGATGTATCAAAGCATAAGAATTTAATTTTCCACACATGATTTCAATATTTTACAGCCAATTTCAGCATATTATGTTAATGATACTAAGAGCTACCTATTCAATGAAGCAGAACATTTCAGTTAATTGTTAAACAGAAAGCTATCTCGTAAACTATCAAAACGATTCCAGTTATACCCACTCCGGTTAATTGAAACATTCGGACGTAGTGAAACGAAATAAATATATTTTTATTTTATATTTACTTTGGTACCACTATTTTCAGAAAAGTTTTGATTACCAATGGAATTTTGTCGTTTTTAATATCCTATATCAGATATCAAATACGGATAGGATAAAAAAACATTTATTTAGCAATTATATACCACACACAGACCTTGTTCCTATAGCAGTAGGTAAATATAGGCAATTATATTTAAGTAACATTTTATTTTCCTATAGGTGAAAAGTTAGCTATCTTTTTAGTGTAATATACTTTCTAATATTTTTATCCGTAGTTTAAAATAGCAGCATTTTAGATTATTAGTAGCTGATTTACCATGAAAAATCTGTGTTAATATTGTTTGACGTAAGTATTACCATGTAAGTTTCAAAATAAACTCGTAAACAATTTATTAAAAATGTAAAAGTAATTTTATGACCCATTAAAAGAACAGGCCACGTCAGCTTTTAATTAGCAAAAATAAAGTTGTTTAAGTAACAAAAACTGCGCACCGCTTATAAATTAATTAAACGAGGAAGGAAAATTAAAATATTGCATTTTGCGCCGTAATAATTCAAATAAATCTTAAAAATTATTGTAATCAATCAGGATTAATTAAAACGATACTGGAATTTGTAAGCAGGAAGAAAAAATTAAGAAAAAAGGTTTTATTCCCTTTCGACCTCTCAACTACCTAAACGTGAAACTGCTGCATAATTGTACTGATTTAGTATTTGGTTTGTTTTCTTTTTTTATTGAACTGTCCGATTGTTGAAAAGTCTTCCACCGGTTTCAATCATTGGCTGTCTCAACCAACCCTCCAGATAAAGACGTCTTAGTCTGGTTTGTTATGTTAAAAAAAGGGTTGTCATTAATTAAATGAAAATACAAACAAGGCTTATCAACTTTCTGATCACGTATTCAGGAATTCCCCTCATAACTACGAACAGTGGAAACAACTTCAAATGAGCCACTAGCGACAGACATTTTGTCGCAGGTATATTGCAACCATGGAACTCATAATTATTAAACTTTCGCGTTGTATGAATGTTCTCATTATACGGGAACGTACATTATTTTTTTCCTTTTCCTTGAGGTCTTGATGTTAAAACTCCAACGGCTGTGGCCACAACCTGCACCGAAACGTACATTTTAGGTATATAAGGAACAATATCTAATCTATTTTATTTCCCGTACTATTCTATGATAACTATTCCTATAGGTAACACTGGGAGGAGACACTCTAGAAAGACATACACACAGGTCATATCGGTGATGACTTGGAAAATGGTCACGTGTAGTACTCGTAACTGACGGTCCTGTATGACAAGATGTATGGATGTGAATGAAGCAAGGGAAGTTTGTAAAAATCGTACCATGTAGCGTTCTTTGGTTTATGCCTATGGGAAAAATCTTTCTCTCTCCTATGACAGAAAGGCGTGATTTTATGTATGTAACTATAGAACCAACAAGTGCTGCATAAATGCCCAATATCCTTTGAAAATGTACGCAACGTGTTAAAAAGAATCTAACTACGCCTATGTGACTTGTAACCATTGCCTCTAAGAAACCATTCAATGATGTAATGACCGATATAACTGGGTCAGTGATTATCGAACTAAATGATCCGTAATCGTTTCCTCACTAAGCGCAGTGACTCAGTAGTACAACTGTTGTTTATTGCAGTGATTATGCGATTCGTGCAGTATTCCAATATTGCAGTACGGTGCATTTTTACACTGTGGCCTTGACTAGTGCCTTGAAAGTTTACCTTTGTTCCAAGGTTTGTTCGAACGTTTAGTTATTGTAGGTTCAATCGCTTAGGTATTTCATGACTGTGTTCAATTTAGATGAATTATTTTTATTCCTAAAATTGCATAAAGGTTCTTGATTATCAATATTGCAAAAAAGGTATATATATCTCTGCTACGTTAAATATTAGAATACCAAAGAAATTTTATGAATGCTTCAATCAACAACTAAAAGAAGGAAATTGATGACCAAGCCCTATTGGCTACTTTTTACTACTAGAATTTAACCCAAAAAAGCAGTGTGAATAACCAGTACCTGGTACATCATATTTCATATACAACTTTGATTATATAAAACTACAATGACAAATGAAAATTAATTCAAAAGCTTGTCCCACATTGTACTCTGTATTCCCACAAGTAAATAGCATTGCTTTGTACATTTGTAACTTGACATCTGACACGTTCACACACTACCTGCTCTCCGGAAATAAACTAACGCCTTCCAAAGAAAGGGCACTAGAATAAAATACAATATATTCGGTGCTTCGCTTCTAAGTTTGGAGAACAATGTGCGGTATGTTTCGCCTGACGTTTCCGACGTTTTCGCAATGATCATGCGCTCGTTTTTTGAAATCTGTAGCGCTATTCTCTACAGTCAGTAGTTTCGAGAATCGAAAGTTAGACGTTTGAAATTGACTGCCAAAATATTTAATACGACGCCCGTTAGAGGCGCTGATCTGATTTTCATATAAAATTTCTCGATAGCTAGCCGGTTGTCGATGGTCGAATAGTGGTAGCGAATTGATTTACTGAAGGAGTGAAAGAATAGTTATTACGAAATATTTACAATTGATATAATTGATTTTAACTTTAATTGTTTTCTGCTTATAATAGGTAGCACTTAATTGAATTGATATTATCTTCTGAAAGTCTTATTTCTTTGTCATGCCACACGGAATTTATACACTTTCATTTATGTAACTCTCGCAAATCAAATCAAGCTTACAAGTTCGTTTTAAATACTTTAAGATTACTGTAACTTTCAACATGATTTTACGGAGATAACTTTTGAACTGTCATGTTCACCAGTGTCTTAATCTTATATAAAAGTTATCTGTAAATTATATCACTAACGAACGAAAGATGTTTTAAAGAAGCAATTTTAACTTCAGAATCTATACAAATATTATAAAATTGTAGTTTGTTCGTTTGGTTTAACGCGCTAATCTCAGGAACTACTGATACGAATTAAAAAATATTTTGGTGCTGCCAATTTATTAAGGAAAGCTATAGGCTATAATAATATGACATCACTCTACGACCAATAGGAGAGTACCAGAAAATGATGCCACATTCTCACTTATGTGACTCAAGCGAAGTTGCGCGGGTCAGCTAGTATAATAATATACACATTACTTTAACTCTTTTTTAATATTACTTTACAAACACACGAAATAAAGCAACACTTCACATACAAAGTGTTTTCATAATGCAAACAAAAGTGAAAAGTACCCAAACAGTGGTGTGAAATGCAACCTTTGTTTCATTAGAACATTCTTTATCAGCGCACACTAGCATTAAAATGTAAAAGAGGAAAGAATGCCCCGGCTTGATTGCGGCTCGCTACGTTTGAATTGAATTAATTTATTCAAAATAACTGAGGGAAATAGCTTGGAGCTTTTTGTTTACATGTTTCTCTCCTATGTTTGTTTATTGTTAATACATTGTAATTACATTTAATTATGTTTTTAAGGATAAATGTAGCAGGAATAATGATTAGATGCTTTTTTGTGTTGTAAAATAAGGAATACGATTTATTACCTATGTATTTTTTTGTAATTATTCTTTGTATATTTTTTAAACGTAATTTACTTTAAGTCCCCAAAACAAAAAGCACCTCATGAGACTTACCAAGTGTCAGTGGGACAGTAATTGGTTAAATCCATTTTATTTATTTTAATTTACTGTTATACAGACATGAAATAAAATTAAAAGCTTTTCGAAAATAGTTTCATAGTTCCGAAGTTTACTTTATTTGAGTCAAATTAACATCCAAAAACATAACATTATATTCTTTTTTTAATACCTTAAAATCATATTAAAATCCTTTAAAACATAGGCACCTTTACTCAATCAAAATTCTAACAGCTAGTGTTACACGAGTGCAGTGTTAATCGTGAATATTCACTGGCGACCCAAATGCTTGGGTTTTATTGGAGAGTGCACTTACACACTGAATCATGGTGAGTGTTAACGATGGGTTAATGTAGTTGCACTTGATTTAGACTCGCCCTTTTGGTGTGTTTGTAAGCTAGATGACGTGTGATTCGTAGTGGAATTTATTAAGCTATTTTTCGTTAATGTTGAACGTATGTACTCAAGTAAAATTGTTTACTTAAAAATTATGACGCAGAGGCATTTGGTTTTTTTATTTTTCTGCACTACAAATGGCCTGTACCACGATTTTCTATCACTACTATCAAGTATCGAGAGATTAGGGTGCTGATTACAATTTTCTTACAAAATTTATTGATTTGTAGCTGGTTTTCGAGAGTTGATAATAGTAGGAAATCGCTCCTCTGGTTATAGAGTTCCTAAACATTCGAAATACATACTATATGACTATAACATTTTTTTTAGAAATTAGACGTAGCGTAACTTTTTGCGGGTATACCTGTAATTTTGAAATTAAAACTATGGTAGCAAGTCACACCCTAATTAGTGATGTGATGTAAGTACATAGTCTCCCTTGATCGATTATGTTTATCATATTATTATAATGTTCCATGTGGGAATTAAACACACCTAGTGCTAATGGTATGAATACCTTGACCATGATGTCAAACGTCATAAGTTTATTACGAAATTACTTAGTATGACCTCCAAATTAAAAACTAACATTTAGTACTAAGCACCTAGGCATTATAGCTACTTTTTACGGTTGTCCCATGGAGAGTTATTATAATATATTTTTGTGTACCCAACTGAATAGCTTAGCCTGAACTTTGAACCAGATCGCATAGTGTTTGATATCATCAAAATAAAATAACTTTTCTTTTAACTGCTCGAAAATCTGTAAAATATTTTTTAGCAAACAGGCAATCGCCACAGAAGGGTTCAGTTTTATTATATTATAAAATAGTTAGTGATGATAATAATATACACATCTTAGAAACATGGACGAATTAAAACATTTCTATACACTTATCTGTTCGTGAAACAAGCTCTTGTTAAACATCAAAGTCTATTATTTTCGTAATTCCTTTGATCAAATCTTGTTCAATTTCTTTATAGCGCCGTCGTGTCCTATAATGTCCGACAACGGAACTCAAGTTAAAGTCATTTACGCTCAGATTTTGTTGTCCAAAGTTGTTGTACCAAAACAATGTCGTGTAGGGAATGTCGTTTGCACACTTTTATATCTTTGTTCTAAACTTTCTGACCGATTTTCATAACCGTTTATTTTTAAACTCGGTCAGTTTTGAAAAGTAATTTGGTATTGAGGAAGCCGCAATTTTTTTTTTATATTATTCTTTGATAATACCTTCTAAATAGATGCTTTTGATTGGGTGTTTAAAGTGAATTACTTTTTATTTTATGTCTTATTTCGCAATCCTCAAATCTTATTACTAAAAGTAATAATGCATTTTACCCTGGTCTAGTTGATGCTTTAGAAATTAGGATAAAGAATATTATTAACAGAATGAGTTGATGCTTTAAAACTTTGGTATAAGCAATATTAACATGCTTAAGAGCGTTTCTAACACCAATACAATTTGACGAGTCCATGTACCGTACCGCCATGATCCCAACAAAATCTTGTACGAAAGTCATAACATTTTCGTTTTAATTTTACCTTAAGTAAAAAGGTTTTACGATACATCCTTTTATTACTCGGTTTTGCTTCGGCAACTGAAATTTACATTTTATTTACGCTAAAGTAGACACGTTTATTTGTGTTCGAAATGGTAAAGGAAATGTATTTCATGAAACAAAGAAGATGATTGCCAATTTTGATTGATTGGGTTTTGGATAAATAGCTTGTTTTATTGTATGAAAGGATAAATCAATGATAAACAATGTCTATCAGAATTTTCGAAATAATGGACTGTTGGTGCCAAATGAAATAATAATGTTTTAGAGGACCACAAATGCACTTAAGCTATTATGCAGGTCATAAAGAAAACTCTTTAAAACAAACGGCACAGCGAGCGCTAAAGAGACTTGCATAAAATTTATTACCATACAAAGTTAGTATTAAAAATTGTGCCACATATTTCCGGATAGTCGTTCTAAAATGACCCATAAACTGTCTCGGGCACACCGGATTTGGCCTGCGCTGGTAATTCTTAACAAATACATAATGTTCCTCTACATCCCGTGGGAAATGGGAAAATATGGCAGCACCGCAGGCCTCGATTTCCACAACAAATAACTATATTGAATCGTGGAAAATATTAATAAAAACACACGACTTCCAACCTTATGTTCTAGAAGAAAGGTTGAGAATAGTTCTAGCAGTTGTATGTGCATAACAAAATTTCTTTCTTGGGCTCCAATTGGTCGGCTGTTGACGGAAATAAGGCATATGCACGTGGAATTCTGAATGAAAGTAGCTTATTTCGGAAAATGAACGTGAAATTATTCATATGGGATATCGAATGTGCATCTAAATGTCGTATGTAAGAGTACTGTCGTCAGCACCAATATGTTTTTTGAAATTATGTTATCGTAAAAATAACCGTAAGAAATATATTTTTCGGCTACCGACTTTAAACCAATTTACAACAATGTAGTACTTTTTATTTTTCATTATAATTATACCGTATTTACTGTTTAGTATATGGGTATCATCTAGTATAAAAACTAAAACTAACAATTTGTTACGCTAAATTAAATAACTACTGAAACTTCTACGCCAGATCATTTAAATTTATTTTATGTAATAGTCCTAATTACTTACACATAGCTCTGTACACGAATAGCTTCCACAGTTTTGAATTTCAAAAACACTTTGCTTCTCTAACGACCAAGCTCGAGCGTTTCAAATATTCGAGCATCAAAGTTTCACTATTTTTTCACTAAAACCGGGGTATACCACGCGGACAGGCAAAGTGAAAAATACGAGAGAGATTCGAAATATTTATATAAACCGTCGTAAATCGGAGTCAAGGTGCAATGTCGCAAAAGGATAAAATGTATGAAAATATTTTTACCAGGATTTGAGGCAATTTGTAAAAGTTTTGCGGAAAATTCGCCTTTGGGTTTCTATTTTTGGAAATATATTTTTAGAATGATAGTGGGCGAACGGCTTAAGGTTTTAACTTTGTACAGATTTAGTTACAAATTGAAATGTGTTTATTCAATATATGTATATGATAACTAGCTTTTACCCGCGACTTCGTCCGCCACCTGAATTTTCCCGTGGGAATGCAACATTTTCCTTGGGTAAAAAGTAGCCTATGTCCTTTCTCGGGTATCAAAATATCTCCATTGATTGTGAGTAAGTAACAGACTGGCAGACAGAGCTACTTTTGCATTTATTATATTAATATGGATAGTTAGAAATTCTATACTTTAAATCAACCAACTGTACTACAGCGTTCATGGACAAGTATCGATGGCCCCCAAGAAGCGAACCACTTCAACGCTAAGAAAGTCAAGGCTGATCAAACTAAAGAAAGAGATAGTAAACATTTTGTATTTTCCTCTTTTAAAAGATTTACACGGTATAAATGTAACACATGTATCGGAAATCAAATAAAAATCTTTTCGAATTTTCCAATACAGCGAATTTTATTCGGACGCAGTTTAATGTCAGTTTTTATTTAATGTAACTTCAATATCGTTTTGACCGGAACGCGAATATCTATAAAAGATATTTCTGATGTCGGTACAAATGCACGATATGCACGTGCCGATGAAATTACTTTAACATTTTAGTTTTCGTGCCCAAAAATACCCAGTAGAGACTTCGTTCTTAAGGAAACTTTTATAGGGGATATCTCCTAAATTTCCATATCCTTCCCCATATTATATCCAACTTGCATCACAATAAGCCACATCACTTACACGCGTTATCTTTCTTCACAACGAAACCCTTACAAAATCTGACAATACCAGATTATCCACCATGTAATTTGTTCACAAAAAATCCCCTTTCAAAGTTGTTTTTGAGAAGAAAAGGAAAAGTGTTTCCCCGTAGACGCCTTCCTTATAATAAGATCAATAAATATTTGGGAGGTATATTAAAATATTATTTGTACTTGGCGTTTTCAACGTGGGTTTGGAGACCGCGCCCCATGGGGCCTATGAAGTACGCCGAAATATGGAGCTCGTGACACGTATTTTGATTTATAATCTACTGCCTTCTGCTTGCTACTTCGTCCGCGTGGACGGATTTTCCGGGTAAAAGTATCGTATGTGTAAATCACATTTCTTCATAATCCGTTATGTTGTTTTGCGTGAAATAGTAACTACTCGTAACATCCATAATTTCTTTTGAAGTCGTAGCTATTGCTACGTCTACGAAAGCTTAGAAGAAAAAAGAATAGGTCTTTTGAGGAATGAAAAATCACAGTGAAAATGAAGTCTACTAGCTTCTAGAAGTGTACTAGCTTCCTAGAAATTTTAATTAAATTATGCGGTTAATTACTTTGGAAGCCAGAAAACACTTTTTTCAATATAAAGCGTACACTATTTCTAACGAAAGTCAGAATCAAACATGGCACAAAGTAGAAGCTTCATAGACTTTCTGCATCGAAACTTGAAAGGTTTTCGTGCGATCATGATATGAAGTTATTCGAGATTTTCGCCTTTGTCTCATCTATGAAGAAACATAATTAGGAACCTCTCATATATTATAATAATTTTAAACTGCCAATAACCTTGTAATATTTTCTTATACTTAAATTTCACGTCCGATGTATATTTATTTAAAACTTGATATGAAGTAGTATATTAAGGTAGAGTTCAGTTTACGTTTGCATTTGCACCGTACGCCGTAAAATAAATGTGACTGGCAACGGTTAAACAGGAGATGCATATGGCCAGGAATATTTACTAGTTGACTTACACTGGCAAATGATCAGTGACATAAAAAATCCTTTGGCACAACTACGAGTAGTCCTTACATGATGGTCGCGATTCCGGTCTGAGCGGCATATGGTGAGAACAAAATTTGCCTTTAGATGGATATAGGCACCACATCTAAAGTAGGACTAACACCAGCATACTAACACAGGTACAAATCGTTCTAGCATGTTAGAAACTTACTCAATATTCGTCTCACACACGTTTGCTAATCGTTCTAGAATACTTTAACATTTATAGCCGACAATCAAATGTATGCAACAAGAAAGTTTAATCGTAGTTTTTAACAGTTTCGAAGCCAAGTAATAGCCACTAGCAAGAGTATCTATTCTGAGCCTGGTTGTAAATTTGTCTTTATAAGTATGTTTTAGAGGTATATAAGAAGATCTGGGGGCACGGAAGTGCCCCCGCAAGTCGAGCAAAAAAAAGCGGCACGGCCGTACCATCCTTTTCTCGAAGCAATTCGGGCTATTTTCGACCCCCCTATAATGTCGTTGTGGATAAAACAAGAAGCCTGAATTTTCAGCAACTAATTATTCATTGTATAAACACGGTATATTTAAAATTTCAGTCAATTTGAACCAGTAGTTTAAGAATGACAACTTGTTAAAATTTTGAATTTTGTCACTCACTGATTCACTGACTCACTGACTCACTGACTCACCGATCATCAAAAGTCTAAGGTACTTCTAGCAGACTTAGAAGCTTAAAATTTTGAATACATATAGGGTTTAGTGTCTTAATCATGGGAAAAATTTAATATTTTCTAATTTCGGTCCAGTTTTCTAAATACACCAACTGCAACCATAACTTTGTAATCCCATATAAATGTATAAGATTACAAGGTTACATTTGCAGTTAATGAATTATTATTACTGTAGAAAATAAAATAAATAGGTCTAAATAGGTACCTACTGTATGAGGCATAACGGGAGGGGGTATAAGGTGGGCAAGGGTGTTTAGCCCATGAAACGGAACAACATTCCCATAGGAAAATATGTTGAATTATGAAAAAAAAAACGTCTTTCCATACAAATTGGACTTATGTTCGCTCTACAAAAAGAAGTGAGATGCCACCAAAAACATTCTGTAAAAACCTCAAGTCTCGCCGTAAAAAGTTGTGAGATCTATATAATACCAAGTCGATTAATCTATTTAGTCTCTACTTAAAGGACCTTCTGTCTTAAGTTATTACGTATGTTATTATCATGCCAATTTAAAAAAAATACCTTTAAAACAAATAGATCGACTTGGTCATCGCAAGAAAACACAAATTCGCCATTAACATTTCAGGAGCATTAACTTCTCGTCGTGCTGTGTAGTGTAATACATACTAATAATCAAATCATGCGATGGCCAGGTCGGTCTATTTGTTTTAAAGGTTTTTTTTTAAATTGGCATGATAATAACATACGTAATAACTTAAGACAGAAGGTCCTTTAAGTAGAGACTAAATAGATTAATCGACTTGGTATTATATAGATCTCACAACTTTTTACGGCGAGACTTGAGGTTTTTACAGAATGTTTTTGGTGGCATATATTTATCAGTTATCTGGTTACCATAGATGTGACTGTTCAAATAGTAACCAGATGTCTTCAGTCATTCTCAGATGACTGTGTGAGAGCGTCCAATGATATTTGTTTATAGTTTAGTTTGAACAATATAGTCGATTGGTTGAGTTATTAACCACCGATGGAAAGGGGAGGAATGCATAAGGGAATAAGCAGATGGTAACATATTGCTGAGGTGCATTACCGTTAGTTCTGTATTCCCTATTGCCCGGTTTGTTATCGCTTGCACGTATAGTGATATGTCTTGTGTACATATAATAATATATTGTAGGGAAGTAACGTTCCATGAAAAATAAGGTTTTATTGGATAAGATGTTGGTGCCGAGATACGGTTTGTTTCTTCCTGTTACTTTGTTAGATGCACAATACAAAATTGTTATAAATTCAATTGACAGGTAAACATAAGTTCGTAATTTCTTCGTCATCATTAGCTGTACCGCGTGTAAAGCCAAAATAAATATTCTCCTCTTGCAGGACAGCAATTCACGTAGCATATTTAATGAGTCTAACACAACCCTTATTAAACGCAATTTCAACATCAATATCTTTTAAAACAAAACATTTTCCCATGCAAAACGTATATCTATAGTATAGTCTGTCTATATCTATTATGGTCATAACAAATTTGGATCAAAATTACATGGAAAATTTGCACCCACACGTGATATTAAAAGCTCGTCGCGTTTGCTGTTTTTGTCATATTTGAAACTGGTTTTGTAGGTAATGTTTTGATGCTAGTTCTATGGCTGATTCGCGTTCAAACCATGGGAGTAGGTATAAGTTATATTGATCAAGTCATTGCTATTTATAGCAGCGAAATGCTTTGGTAACTTGATACGCTTGTCTGTGACGACAACGGATACGTTAGTGCTAGCGAAATTTGAAATTATAGCCATTTTGACAGCCATTTTTTGCATTCACGTTTGAATTTGATGGAGCGGTCCATTGTTTAACATCGTTTTTGTCGTATATACATACACAATCACGCCTTTTCTCATTGAGATTTGCAAAGAGTTCAGTAAGTTCAGCTTAAAAACTAAGTTTTAGGTAATTTATTGAACTCAATACGTATAACTTGGCGATTTCACCTCTTGGCGAAAACACAATACATTATCGTATGGAAATTAAACGACGATATGAGACGGTATGAGACGACGAGGATAAGTCAGTTTTCTCCTCAAAGACAACGTTCAAAGATATTTGAAAATAAATCACATGCTTCGTTAGAATCTCTGCTAATATTAAAATAGATAATCTAGGAACTGATGCAGATAGCTATTTCTATAAGCTTTGTCTTAAACACAATAATATTTAAAATTATTGATCAGAATCGATGGAGCGTTATTGTTTGTTTTATTATTCTCCAGATTCCCTTTGACGCTGTCTTTGTTTAACATAATTAGTTGCAGGCTCTGCTTTCCAATCAATTAGTTAATACAGAAATTATAACTTTGACGATCTTAGTCAAAATAAACTTAAATTCAAAGTGAATTAGGATAGTAGTTTGGTTACTGGTCAATATCTCATATTACGAAAACCTCAAGGTATTGGGTGTGTAAAACATGGTTGAGAGCTAGTTTAACTTAGAAATAAATGTCTGATAACCTATCTGCTAGATAAAATGGCAGCAAATGTATGTAATCAACACTCAAAATTCCGCCTGTAAGTTGAAATCCAAAAATGCTGAAATCACCAATGCCCGTGTTCGAAAGACATGTCTATCTGAACCCACGGTTTCTTAGAAATCTACCTTTTCCCTAAGCGATAGTAGAAGCAGCATAAATTATAAAGTAATTTGCATAATAACGAATTCTCGTACGTGGCCTTGACTCTAGTGCCACAAGAAATGACTCGACTCGTTGGCAAGGTGTAAGAAATTCTTTATTATTATCAATATGTTTGAATCTCCAACGACTTTTTAGAGGTGAATGACTTTGAATTATGATCAGTTGATTTGGCGCGAAAACTACTACAACTTATGTAACGCTAGCATGTCATATTAGGCGGCTGTTTGTATAAGGCTGTTTGTTTAATATGTAAGTATAAGCTCGGTCTTACATCTTCTAGATTTTAACTATCACGGGTCTTCAGGCAAAATTTTGACTGTGGCTGACATACAAAATTTTTAGTATAGTTTATCAAGGGATATCAAATATCGACGGATAAACTAACGAAGTCGTGAGAACTGACGAGATTTTTCGTATATTTTCTGTGACTTTTGTATCGGTTAACCAACGGTTTTTCAGACGCTGTGAAATTAGCTCTCATTGTACAGAACAGTCTCGGGGGTCTTAGTAGTATATAGTATTATAGATAAGGCTACGAGTTCATTTCCCGGGTCAGGCATAACGTTATTAAGTTTTTATGAGCTTTGGGTGTTATTTCAAGGCCGGAAAAGCATTATCATATTAGGCTTAAGTATTAAGGAATTCTCACCAGGAAGGCAGAGCTTAGAAGCTAGTAGCAATTGGCTATTACATGGGACCAAAAACATAACAGGATTATATACATTATACCTACCTTGCCCTGCTGAGAAAACAGGCACAACTATGAACAGTAAACCCTCTTATTCATAAACACACTTTAAACCTACATATTTTAGCTAAAAAACTACTGTAATATGTTTTCCCTTTTTTATTTCGCTAAGGAGCGAAAAAAGCAAAACTCTTTATAAGCCAATCATAACTTCATATTTGTTATGTATAAGAGGATAAGTGTTTTGCACAACGTTTACTTCAATATAAGCCCGTATCTTTGTTCACAAAACCTTTAATCAATAATAATCTCCTAGAATAAGGAAAACTGTCAATTAAAAAATCGACCCTAATGCGCTTCATAACCTAGTAATTCCCTATCCTTAGCCAAGAAAGAAGCCAGCAGAAAAATTAAGTTTCCAAGCCAAAATATTTTCCATCTCTATCCCATGGCCAATAAGAAAGGGACATTACATTTCGCGTACCAGATTCGGCATCTCGAAATCGTTTAACATGTAGATTTATCTGTTTAACCTTGTTATTCATAAAATCTGACGGGTCGATAGCAGCTGCGGCCTCTTCGTACAATCGTACAGTCAGATCCAAGATATGAAGGCATATTTATTGCTTAAATTCTACTGAATGTGACGTATGCTTAATAGCTTTGCTTAAGCTATTTCTCTTGTCTTTATTGCGTTTCTTATTGCTAGATTGATAGCTTTTTGACAATCAGAATACCATTTTATAAGCTTAAAAAAAATATTTTTTTTACGGTTTAAATTATGTAACCGTTTGAAATGAGGTCCAAATTTGTAGCGCCTAAACGCCTATTTATTTATTTTTTACGTATAAGATGCCAGATCAATATTAACTTTAAACCTAAAAAAGCTTTAATAGACGTCAATTTCTTCTACGGAATAGATATTTGGCCTTAAAAGTATGGTTTATTTATGATAGGTTTAACTATATCTCTTAACAGTTTTATACCTGAAACATTTTTATATCCATAATATTAATAACTTGTTTCAGTCTAATCAACATTAAGGTTACTCCCATTATCTTTTTGCCAACAAAACGTCCATACAGTCATATATATTTTCCCTTTATGCTTATTTTTATTGTTACCGCAGGAAAGTTTTTTATTTTCCCAGAGAACTTGTTTGTCTCTGTTCATGTTTACATCGAACAAAAGTTGCGTAAATTGCTTACGCACTAACGTAGGTACAATGCTGTATATACTAGGTACAGCAGAATGAATAAGTGCTATGTCATGTCAAGGAGTAGAGTAGTAAATAAGGTTTTTCTTGTTGTTGAAAATGAATAGGGACACTGAAGTTCCGGCCAGCCATCTAAAAAAGCAGAACTTATCATAAAATAGTATAGATGCATATTTAAAAAAAATCATAGCTCCATGTTTAAACCCGTGCAAGCCTTTGTGATCTAAAGGATAAGGCAACATGCATTTTATTTGTTTGATTGAAAACGCTTATTTCCTTAACTCCTGCTCAAAAAATATTTTGGATATGCATACATAGTGCGTCTGTTTTATCCAAAGGTGTAGACAGAGGTGTATAAAATATGTTTATGATTCGCCATTTATAATGTCAGTAATAGGGGTAAAGCCGGTTAGCCGAGTCAAGAGGAGAGTAGTCAGAATCTAAGCATGGGACTACAGAAAACTACAGCTAGTATTGTTTCAATCGACACCCTTTCCACGAAACAAAGAAGAATACGAACCCTAAAACAATTAAGTCAGAATAAAAACGTATTTAACAGGTTCATACATTATTCCCGAAATAAATAATCCACAACAAAATACAAGTCTCTAGAGTATTTCACCGTTATTGAGCAAACTGATTAAACCGCTTTAATGAAAACGTATACTCATTATCAATAACTAGCTGACTCGCGCAACTTCGCTTGCGTTACATTTGCGAATGGGTCAACATGTTCCCCGTTTTTGTAACATTTTTTAATAGTACTCTGCTTGTATTGGCCGTAGCGTGATGATATATAGCCTTCCTTGATAAATGGACTATACAACACTAAAAGGTTTTTTCAAATCGGACCACTAGTTCCTGATATTAGCGCGTTCAAACAAACAAACTCTTCAGCTTTATAATATTAGTATAGATTTTACTGTATGGGTGGTTTTATACAAAAATGTACGGGAATATTCCAATCATTTTGACTAAAGTAATTAGATAACATATTTGTGGTTTTATAATAGTATAGATATTCACTGGATCGGTTTAATGATGGATTATCGATATTAAATGAGTTCATTAATGTCGTTAGTAGAAGCAATTTTGTTTCGACCCTAAAACTCATTACTTTATAATTAATATTTTATTGGATCGGAGTAATTGGTTTTCGGTTATTTTGGCGTTTAGCAGCAAGTCGTAGTGGATAAATTCGTATTGCATATGGTGAAGCAAGGCGTTACCGAAAAAAAATGTGTACTTATTCTATAGAAAGTTTTTCTAAATATATTTCTTAGCTTCTCCTCGTGATATTGTCCACTTGAAAAGATTTATCGGGATGATAAGTGCCCTATTTGTTGTTCTAGATTGTAAACCATTTGCATGCAAAATTTCATCAAGATCTGTTCAGTAGTTTTTCAAACTCTGGCAATTATTGTATCAGTAAGATCTCTCTCTCACTAGTATTTTTAGTCAAAGACTCTCAATGCTCTAACAGGTTCATGCCAAATAGAAAAAAATATGACAGGTATCCCTTCAGAGAACTAGAATATGTATTATTAAATAAATAGTTACTCCGGCTTCGACTGGCTTACAAAGTACAGCATGACAAGGTGCATGTGCCGCGACACAAATTACGTTCGATTGGTTGATTACAGTAAATTATAGTTAAACACAATCGTTTTACTTCCGCATTGTAAAGTAGAATAAAACTAGAACTCTGATTAAATAATTACATAATAAAAAACCTGTTCTTAGAACATTTGTAGTTCAAGAACTTTAATAATTACCTAGTATACTCGGACTTTGCAGTATACATAAACTTTTAAAAACACGGCCTATAATAATTTGTACTTCTTGTTATTTTATTAATACCAACATAAAATATCCTTATAACTTACTTGTTACTATAGAATTTCCCATACGACCGGAATAACAAAATATATGGAGCTTTCAAGATCTCTTAAAATGCTAGATTTTAAAGCATATAGCTACAATAACAATGTATTTAGTCAACTACAATAACAATAAATCCACAAAAGCGAAATAGAATTATTCAATACTTGATTGACACCCGGATATTAATCCTCATGTTGGCTAACGTGTCAGGTGAATACCTACATATCACGACGTATCCATAATAGCCGTAACGCCATGGGATTACCCATGTCAAAGCTATAAGTAACTTGGATATGTTGATGTCCAAGTATTTTGCATAAGTTTTGAGTTCAACCGTCACTTTTAATGGAAATGTGTGATTTTGTGGTCTCCAACTGTCAGTCCAAATTGTCCGTTTAGACAATCGTGCGTGACTTATTAATAGGACAAATCGTAACTATTAAGCAAACCATATTTTGCCATAAAAGGTATATTATACCTTTTTCAGAAATTAAATATTGTAGACAATAGTAGTTTTCGTAGAAAAGCATGATTTTTATGATATGAGAACACGTAAGTAAAGAAAACAATAAGTTCAAAAAGACTTTACACGCGACAAAAATCCTTTAAAAACTTCACTTTTCATTACAAAAATATTCAACAAACAACATCACTATCGTTATTTCACCAAACACTGGACCTAAACTTAGAACAGTTCGCAATTTTCACACTCGCAACAGCCTAACAACTGAAAGGCTTAACGTATTCTCCGAGGCATGAAAGGGTCCCAGATATGTAAACAACAGCCTCACAGGACTTTAACCACATAGATACAGAACACAGGCCGTAGCCGAGAATATTCAGGAGCTATTTAATCAACTAGTGAATGGATAAGCTTATTAAAGCCGGCTGTTTTCAACTACGTAGAATTTGTATTTCAATAAGACCTCGGTACACTGTTGATAGACTGGATAGCTATCACGTTGACTATTTGAAAGCCGTTATGCTGTACATTGTTTTCTCTCTTTGATAATAGTGAATAGTATGTTATGTCAAAGCAGCAATGTACTGAATAGTGACCATCAATTTGATGTATTACTAGTTGTCAACTGAGATACTGGTATTTATACAACATCTTTTTGTGGGTTGCCAAACCGTGATTGAAAAACTCGGCAACTGCCGTACTGTAGCGTGATTAGAAACTTTACTTTGTGTAGTTTGGTTCCGTAATGCGGTTCTCTACAGACGCAGATAGTAGTAGCTAGTATTGAGAGTTTAACATTTAAAATGTACTACAAAAACATTTCCTACTGTGCCCGCTAGAGGCGCTAACCAGATTTTCATACAAAATTTCTTGATAATCAGCCGGTTGTTTACGTCTAGTGGTAGAGAATGGCGCTACTATTATATTTTGACAAGAGAGTCTAGTTGTATGCTAGACACAATGATCATATTTCTTAACTAAAATTGTCGCCAATGAAGTCATAACGATAATATTTGACCACAATGCGATATCAGTTTTCTGTTATATGTCATGTCATAATCTTCAATTTTTTTCAACAACGGTCTCAATAAACTTTGGTTCTAAAGAAAATACCTTCAATGACGTTATTTCTTCCCCAGATGATTAAATCGTCATAATAAAAGAGAAAGATGTACGTGTGTGTGAAATAAAGCCGTGCCTTTATTATATCTTTATGATGTAGTTACTTTTATGTTATATTTACGCGTTATATGTTTGTTGCAGAGTTTGATGGCGATTATCAAGTTCGGATACGCTTTAGTGGTGGTGACACTGCTGCTTATGATATGGGCTTCATTGTCGAGAGCTTTGGAGGTAAGATATATTAAATTGTACCGAATTAATTCTGTATTATTTATGAATATTCGTATGGTAACAAAAACGGGCACAAAATGGGGTTTAGAAAGATACATATCGTCCCCGTAGAGCGAAAAATCACTAACTAACACTTAAGTGATTTTGAGATACGAGGTGTTTTATGTCTTATATGACAAAAAAAAATATAACTTTTTTCGGAGATTAGTTATCGATGCAGGAAAGGTTTTGTTTTGAAGATATATTAATTAAGTATATGTTATATGTATTAAACCACGAAAATAGTATATAAATTATTAACTGTAAAGGATAATTTGTTTTACCCCAAGGTTTTCCTATTTATCTGTCACTTAGTTACTTTTCACATGTAGTTAGTTAGTTTTCGCATCAGCATTTAAATATTATACTAGTAACTAAAATCAGTTAGTTATTTTAGGAGTAAAACATATTTTACATAACTATGTCTAAATAAAATACCCAACTAAATAGACTTTGCTTATTTATTAATTTATTGCCTAATTTAAAACTAGTGTCCTATCAGTTGAAAAGTATAAAAGTAAAACAACATTCTTAGGCAACATTTATTGAAAAAAAAACTGTCTTTAAGTATACAAAACCTAATTAAAACATAATGAACAAGAACACGTTACAAAATCATCAATAGAACAGCATTAATGATGTAGCCACATCATTTTCCTCTTCTTCCTCGAGCTAAGTGACGTCAGGCTCACATAGCCTATCCACCACATCGTTACTAACAGGTAAAGATTCATACCAAGGATAAAGTTCGCTTAGTATGACACCTTTGACACAAAGATTTAACAAATCTTTCCTTGCAGGGGTGTATTTACCCTAGGGCTAGAATGGCTATAGCCCGGGCCGGTTTCCTCTCTTGGGTCTGCATCTTGTCGGGGTGAGGGGGCTTAGTAGAATTGAAAGGTTGGGGAAACAGTGAACGCGAGTAACAAAAAATTACTGCGCGTGTCCCTCTGTTTGCAGAGGACACAGGTGCGGGACAGGTGAGCCGTCAGTGGGAGGACGGGCTCAGTAGGCACTCACACTGCCCCGAGCTGACGAAGAGCCAGGCCGCTGCCGCCCTCGTCAACCGTCGGTTATCGTAAATCCGTCCATCCTTGACCGAGGGCCTTGCCTTAACCGGCTGGGTCGCGAGGAGACCACCTCTGTGAAAATCCCGAGTAACTCCAGCAGTGGCGCCCCCTTTAGGGGCCTTGCGTGGTCAGAGTTCATTCGCTTTGCGGGGACCCCCGCGCCAGAAAAACCAGACGCAAGCGGCCACTAGGGCACCTCCCGCCCTCCAGTAGTATAAGGGTCACCGGATTATGGGGCCTCTACCTCGGTGGAACGATACTTGCCACCACACTCGCGGGAACTGTTTGGATAATATAAATTTGAAAACGAACCCAAATGATGTAAGTGGGAGAGGCGAGAAGCTCAAACCCGAGGAGATCGGGGGCAAGAAGCCCAGCCGTATTGACTGCATAGCATAGTTGCGGAGGGTCGGAGCACGCCCAGTTTTAGCAAGTGTCAGACAATGACCCTAAGGACAAATTCACCATCCAGCTGGCGGACACCATCCTCACTCACCACTAGGCAGTGGTGGAGGTGGCCGACAAATCCGGTCACCTCAAGGGTGACCTTTATAAAGTCCCTCAAAGATGCTGCCAGGAACGTCAAACTGGCAGTGTCGGAGTCGAGTAGACAGTATGCCACGAAGGAGAATTTGGCGCGTCAGAAAAACCAGGGGCAGCGTCCTCAGCTGTACCTGCTAACGCATTCGCCACGCCACCGCCACCGCACCGCAGCTCACAGGTCTCCGGACCAAGGAGAAGCAGGGTAAACAGCCGCGTCTTACAGTGCAGTGGCTTCCAAACCGCCGTTCACTAAACCGACGGCTGCCAAAGAGTAGCAGTTCGTCGGGAAAAATAGCAAGGCGCCCAAGGCTACGGAAGCCGACAAAAAGGGCAAGAAAATCAAAATCAAATCATTTATTCATTTAGGTCAAATATTGACACTTATGATAGTCGTTACAATTACTGAATCTACCACTAGCTCGGAAAGGGGGTGGAGCCTTATAAGAAGAGCTAGCAAGAAACTCACGGCCACTCTTTTCAATCGCCAAAAGTTTTACAATGTGGTTGATACAATAATTGATCATGCGAGGAGCTGCCAACAATCAGCGATATAGACTAAACGTCAATTAAGGAAAATGAATATAGTTAGGTTATTTATTAGTCTCTGATCATACCGTATGTTGGGAGCACCTACTAGCATGTGATAATAAGAATATGGGCAACAAGTGAGCACATTGGTTGTGAACAATATAAAAGAAAAAAAGTGACAGTTTTATGATTAACATCAAATTGTATGTAACATCACCTATTTGCATCATTAAGTGCCCATATTTTACAATATTTAGACCTACTGCTACTGAGTTTATACAATTTATGGCAAAGTTCCCTAATTTCAAAGAATCCTAATCAAGCGAGCGACTGTTCCCAAGAGCTATTGTCGTTTAGATACTCATTAATTCTGTAATAAAAGAAGGAGGAAGAAGAAGGCGCCCAATCTTCGGGCTCCAGCTGCAGCTGAAGGCGGCAAAAAGCGGTGCGACATATAGAGACATTATTAGGGACGCAAAGGACAAAATAAACCAAGCCGACAATGAAATAGTCCGCTTCGGGGTTGCGGCTACGGGAGCTCGAATGTTGAGCTCCCAGGGGTTAGGGACCGGAAAAGCGGATGCCCTGGCCTCTAAATTGAGGAAAGTTATCGGGAAGGACACCTTCCGAGTGTCCAGGCCCACAAAGACCGCGGAACTGAGCATTACAGATCTTGACGACTCAGCCTGCCCAGAGGAGGTGAAGGTCGATTAAAGCCGATTTAATAAATAAAATTGATCAGGACAATGTAAAAAACTAATTTGTTAAAAATGAAAATAAAGTTTAGTTTTTTCATTCCTTGATGGGGCGGAAAGCTAGCGGAGCCCAGGGCGCGCCATCTTAAAATACGCCTCTGCGAATGACTGCAATAATGCGCGGGCGCGGCGAGGGTCCTAAGGTCAAAGGGCGTAATCTCACTAAGTAGCATCGTATCACGGGACATAGGTACCAACCTTTCATCTAGTAGTGTTTTTGCTGAGTGAAAAGTAGCCAAAACATTTTAATTATAATACTCTAATGTGTTATGTCATCTACAGTCAGGGAAAATATTAACCAGAACACTATTGTTAGTTGTCGTTTTTTCTTTTAAACGTCTGGTCTTAAATAATATAGCTCGAAAAATAATTAATGGTAGTTAGTTACTTTTCGCACAAAATATCACATACAATAAAATTACTAAGTCACTTTGATGAGTTTTCGTATTACTATTTTTTAAGACATGCCTATAGGGAGTAATGCGGAAGAAGTAGATAAGGAACTTTAATGCGTAAGTATCTTTTTCAACAAAGAAGAGAAAAAGTAATCAGGTGACTTAGTTACTTGTAACTCAACTGTCACAAATCAAATAATGTACTTAATTAAGTCTCGCGATTTACATTTTTCTAAATAATTACGTTATGAATACGAGAGTAAGACAGAAATATGGAGAAAAAATTACTGATTTTATTGGTATTTATAAGTCGATTTTGAACATTTTGTTACTTAATGACTTTTCGTTCTACGGGGACGATATGCACATTTTGCGTGGTCAATTTTTGAAGGTTCTCTCTTTACGTTAATTTTGAACATTTGTATTCTTAGTGTTAAGTAATGGTTTAGAACTTAAATATGGTAACAATTAATACATAAGTATGCAGATATCAATATTAGACTATACATATACTCTTATCGAATGAACACCGTAAATATTTGTAACATTTTTCACTTTGGGTATGGTTTGACCGACATTTATTTAATTACCCGACTCAGTTTAATGTGTCAGTGTAACTCAGTGCAAAGGTCAGAAAGAACACGTACATTTCTTCACAAAAGTTAAGTTTTAAAAGTAGTAACAGAATCCTGTACACTTTCACAAAGATCTGAGTAGGATCTAAAGAAAAGTTTCTTAGAGGCGAAATGCTTGTATCAGAGGTTGCGGTTTCTTCACTACTTTACATAATTCCGTTTTGTTCTATTATAAAGTTTCTGGTACCGGTAATGAAGTTAACTATATACTACGAACAGTTGGATTCCGTTGTTTGGTTCGATATGAAGAATAGGGATTTTTCCAAGGTAACAGAACAGTAATCATAATTAGGCGGTCAATCAGATAATTTAAAAATATTAGACACAACAATAAAGTGACTTACTTTAAAAGCATTAAAGTTATGGAGTGGGGGCTAGTGACGTCACGGTGTTGTAGTTTTTATACTGTAACGTGACGTTATGCAACTTTTCAACTCAATGTATCTCGGTAATAATATAATGATTATACACAAAAATGACAAATACGTGTGTAATTATTTTTCACAACCTACTAGAAGGACTAAAAAAACAAAATTAGTCATCAAGCCTATTGTCTCTACAACAAAAGCTACTAGAAGTGATGGAGTTTCATAGAAACATTTAAAGGGTGCCTGCAGAGGGACGTCGCGGTTAAGCTGGGCTAAGAAACGTAACGTAGTTCGTAGTAGTGAGATAAAAGTATTTTAATATCTTTTTACAAATTACTATAGCAATTTCTGTTCGGTGTTATAAAATAACTAGCTGACTCGCGCTGCTTCATTTGCGTTACAAATGAGAGAATAGGTCATAATTTTCCCCGATTTTTAAAAATTTTTTACTGGTGCTCTGATACTATTGGTCGTAGCGTGATGTTATATAGCCGAAAGCCTTGCTGGATAAATAGTCTATTCAACACCCAAAAGATTTTTTCAATTCGAACCAGTAGTTCCTGAGCGCGTTCAAACAAACAAACAAACAAACAAACTCTTCAGCTTTATAATATCAGTATAGATGAAGATGAACCTAAATAATAAAGAAGGCGTTAGGAATTGAATAACTATTGCACTTTTGATATTCTCTTAGCTTAACTTGAATCTTGTCAATGCCCCAAAACCTGATTGAAGGACTCACTACTCTTTTTCTGTTTAGCCCGAATTTACCCGTGTATTTATTTCAACGATAAAAGAATTGACGGGCTAGCATATTTATACGTATTTTAAACCTAATATTATCCAATAATGGCAAACTGTATCCACTCGTTGAGTTTTACAGCATTTTCATGGCAAATTGGTTTGAACCAACTAGTTTAATGAACTGAATAAATAACGAGTGCCATGGTCCGATGCGCCTCCGGCTTCGTCCAAATACTATTACATACGTTTAAACGACTACCTACATATCCCAGCGGGTGTTCTTTCGGGAATTGTCTTCTCTGTATTACTGAATAACGTTACACTAAGTACTTGGAAATTACTACATTATTTAAACATTGTTCCTGTGTATCCCTGGGGGTTCGCTAGTGGTGTATTTCACACGTGTTTTACAGCGTTTGCTTTGCAAGGGACTTGTGTACACAATGTGCCATGGTGCAAATATTGTTCTATAATTTAATTGCTAATTATCTCGCGTTTTTGTCTGAGACTTGACTGTGGTAAAAGGTTGCCATAATCTTTCGGATACAGACTCATTTCTCTTTTATTCATAAAGGTTACCTTTAAACTATCGTACTGGTTAAGAACGATTAAGAATTTTAGCACCCTCTTCAAGAACCGTCCGAAGAACTCCCAGGTGCAAGGTGTCTCATTAAATTTAATAAACAAAAGTTCGTGTGGTTGTTATTAAAGAGTATTATTACACATTAAACATATTAATCATACTTGCTTAGGGAAGCCTATATTAAATGCTATATGACTACTTAAAACAAGAACTATTCCGGCAGCCTGAATTTACAACTGCGATTCGGCAGAAAGTTTTACTGAGTTTGCCAGCTATTTAGAATTTATAGTTTTAACGTTGAAGAACGATAAATTGTTGATAAACAAGTGGAATTTATTGTTGTTTTTATGAGCAAGTTTTAAAGGTAATTCTTTATTGCTGTTTGTAGTCTGTTTATTACTTGTAATTAAATTGGGCCTACCGTTTAGGTGTTATATTGGGAAAGACTGTTAGTTAGATACAACAAAGACATATTTGTGCTAAAATTACATGTGCAAATTCAGAACGACCAAATAAACTTATTCTTCATAACAGACAATCATCTGAAAATAAAAAAATGCTCCCTATAAAGGGCTTTGACCTTTTGTCACAACATTTTTTTCTACAGGCTTTATTAAAAAATACATCTAATTCAATTAGTTTCTTAGCTTCCCCATATTAAACTATCTATCCAATCCGCTTCTACCTACTAAGGAGCATATGCATCCGTGTGCTACGCTACTTAAGCGTAACGCCTCTCTTACCCATTGCAGCCTTACACATTTCACGGATATTTTGCATGTATTTGTATGTATACATAAAGCTATACGGTACATTCAAACAGTGCGTAAGTACTTCCCTCACAATAGGATATAACCGTGTTATTCTCAGGGATTATACGGGAGCCAATATCCCATTTTCAAAGGGCTGAATATCTACGTTATGCTAAATAATAGTCCTCTCGATGCCGGTTCGGTATCGTTACCAACACTGTATGCGAATTGCGACATTAAAATACGAAGGTTCTCTCGTAAAAATGCTGAATATTATTATTGTAATAGAATTGAGGAATCTACTTTTCTTCTTCTGGACTTGAACTAGAATTTATTTAAGCGTTTTCTCTTCTCATAGGCCTGAATTAATGTAGATATCACTATTAATCAAAGATCCTTCGACCTAAGTTTCTCTAGAATGCCCCTTTGAAAAACTCAGTTCGTTTTTCAGCGTAATTGAAACGCCAAGCATTCTAATGTTAAATTAATTCCGTATACGTTTAATTCCGTATTTCCTGTATTCAAAACACAGCCCAAAATGATCAATACAAATATATTCCTTTCAAAAGAAGAATAACACTTGGAAATCAAACTAGAAAGTTGCTTCAAGCATGCACAAGCGTACACACATTACTTTAAAGTTAATGCAGTTTAATAAGCCTTGTATAAATTGATATGAATCCATGTAATTCTTGTTTGCTAGCCGTTTCCATAAAGCGTTACTACGTTCCACCTTAAGACCTCCTGCCCAATGCTCCCTTGCGTTAGCCGAGCAATATATTTTAACTGTTATTCCTCTTCGCCGCCGAACGGGAAGTTCGTGCATTAACAAAATTATAACGATCATTTGTATGAAAACACGGATAATTAAATTTTGTTATACGCTTGTAATGTTCATGATGACAGGGAAACAGATTAAAGTGAAGATTTTGATTGTTTTACATTAATAACGTTACATTTTCTCCATAGACATTTAATTTTATTCTCTTCATTATAGATAAAAGACTGATATTGTATTTTAAGAATCCTCCCATTTTAATTATTATTTTTGCTCTAAATTTTAAATGCCAATTTCTCGATATTTACTCGATAGCACCGACTGTAAGAATCGCGTCTCTGTCTTTTTGCTATCCTAAAAAAATATATTACGAGGGTTCAACTAAACACAAATATTAAATAACAAATTTTAAAATAATTTCACACCTAAAATTATCTAACACAGGAAAAATCGTCGTTGACCCTATTCAAAACTCCTTGCAATTCACCAACAAAAACACCCTCCCTATATATCCTGTACTTGCAATATTCTCGAACACAAAACCATATCGATATCTCCCATACTTCTTTGTGGCAATCCCACCCCTAATATCAACATCAACCCCTGCACAGGGGAGTATTTGTGGTTGTAAATTCTACTGATCAGTAACCACACACTGAAGGGCTGTGGTCTATGGCTCACATATCGGTTTGTGGTCACAGCGTGGCTCGATTTGGCTTCGTGCTATATACCAATGAATGCCTATGTACGTCTGTCATGGTAGTTTCATAAAAGTGATGAATGGAACGTGTAAAAAATATTGCTAGTAGACCTATGTCCTGTGGGAAATGGCTTGGGACATATCGATTTACGAACTTTAATATTGAAATCTACAAGGATGGCTTTACATATTTTTATTATAAGAGGAGTGAAACCTAACTTTGTTGTACTTATCATAAACAGAACTAGATCTTTAATCTCTGAGTTAACTGAGTATCCACGCATTAAGCCAGAGTAAAAATGTATGATATCTACAAAAAAAGGCTAAATTTGACAGTGAGGTTATAATATGTTATTCTTAAAAAACCGCATAAAAACTGCAAGGAAAATAATAACCTAAATTCTATTGTTCCAAAATCACTAAAAGAAAAAGGTAGGAGCGCAACAACTCATCCATACATGATGGGAACCCAACTTTGTATGACAAAGTTTTTTCAACTCCCGCTAGCAAGCCGATGTCAATATTTTTTTGGCTGTTAGAGGCAGTTTCAGATTTTTTGAAGCTAAAAATTCTGTCGTTTATTTTACTTTGGCAATCGTTTCAAACGATATCGGGTACACTATTCCTGTCTTGTTAGTACAAAATGCCTGTGAGTACGCAAAAATGGCATTTCTAACATAATGTGGGTCGTATTTTGTTTGCAAAGCTTTGTATCGTACATTTGAAAGTGTTATAGACGCAAAAATATCTATTAAAAAATCCTTTAACACGCAAATCATGTCTAAGTTATGAAAATGGAACATAACATAAACAAAACCCTCTTGTATTATAGTTTTTGCGCAATTGAGTTTTGAACTTTCATAGTTATAATATTAGGTAGTACGTTATAAATATGCTTTTTCTGATCAAAGGCTTAGCTTTTGTTAAGAACGTATTTTATCAATAAAAAAACAAGGTCAGTTTTAATTGGATATTAATATTTTTCCACTATTAAAGCTTATAAGTAACACGGAACACGCACGAACTATACACAGAAAATCACTCAGCAAAAATAATATAAACGTTATGTTAGGTGAAATGAATGCGTACAAACTAGTCACGGTCCGGTCCAACCCTTATGTAATTTAACCCTTTAACTTAGTATATAGATATTAACGGATTTGAACGCATTACTTTTAGACGTTATATGTATTTCACTTTTGATAATATCTGCTATTATTTCTAAAACACCAAACCTGTTATGATACAGGAAGGTATGGTCGCTTGCCTGATGATGTATCAAATACATTCCTGGTGATATTTTTGGCCATTTATATCATAGAATTATACGGTTTGAAACTAAGTAAAGCAAAATAAGTTTTCGGGAGCCGTAGTATGTGGCGTTCTTTGGTCTATGCATTTATATCTGGTATATTTACACCTACTACAAAAGTATTCGCGTTTTAGCACAGATCTATTTTTATTTAAATTTGTTCTTTTTTGTTAAAATTTTCAGTGAGAATGAGAATTTAATATATTTTGAATTTATATTTTATTCAATACAATAACATAGGCACTGAATGCACTACGCAAAATGGTATGTGGTTATAAAAATATTCGCCCAAATATTATTTCAACCAATTGTTCATGAATTGTAAAAAATATAAATACAAAATTGCCAGTCGCTCAATCCGTTCGATGTTTGCAGTGTTAAACTTTATATAGTTCGCACTAACACAGTAATGGCGGCATTTCAAATAGTTTCGATAGTCCGTGTTGTGTAGAACATTAAATGTATTTGGAACTTGCTACAACATATGCCTTGTATTACGTTTAATTGTTGCAGATAAATGTTTTCTTTGAAATATGGTTTATTGATAAATCGATTATCTTTTACAAGAAATTTTACAGTTCGCCTCTCTTCCATAGTTCCAGAAATATGTTTTTCAATGTATATTTTAATTATAGGAGTAGCTAGAAATTTATTATAGCATCGACGTATCCAACATTTTGCGAAATATATTAACGTTTATAAAATGGAAAACTGAAATATTGCATAACTGATTTTACTCGTCATTAAGGCTCAAGTTTGTTTATTGATTTACATAGTATTGCGGCACTAATAGCAGTCAATGCATCCGTGAGAAGTAAATTAGATTGCACAGAATAAATACAAGGCAGTACCCTTCTTTAAATTGTATTCTTCTTCTTTAAACCGGTCACGTTTTCTTAACCGTTCTTCAGACAGTAACATGACTTCTACAAGTGTAAAGTTTAGTCCAAATCATCCCGATTACCCACAAGTTATGTCCAAACAATAGCAAGACGTTTCACCCAGTGATTGATGGGTATTCTCCTAATAAAGTGGGTCTTTTGTATCGTTATCAACTTATCATGGAACAAGGAACAAATTACTGCTGTTGCTTTAAACTTCAGAGATATTGCTAACATTTAACTTGGCCGTACAGCTAGCGACACTTTGTGTAAAATACACTTATTTTCTGCAATGAAAATATAAAGGTATTTTTTCTTTGGGTCCTTAGCACCACGTTTAATTCCCTTAAAAGCTGAACGGAGTATATTTTATTAAGTTAAGATAATGCTGCTGACGATTTCAAACAGTTCTCAAGTTCGAACTACTGCTTAAACTTTATATGAAAAACCCATAAGTCCATATAAGGCTATCTAGCCAACTATTAGTAAAAACAAAATTTTTCATGCCTGTTTATTAATAGTTTTCAAATTAAATGGCAATCAGAACCTTAGGAACAAACATTTTGTGGAGCTGATGAGCAGATTTTAATATTAAAATAATTTTGACCTACGTTATTTTATAATGTCCTTCTGTCTGGCTGTCAGACCTTTGTAGATTTTAAATGTCCATCAGATCATTAGGACCTTTACTTTTTAAAGTTGTTTGCCCTAATTAACTTTTTGGAGTATAACAACGATTGTAGTATTTTGATTGAGTATTGTGGAACGTATATATTAAAATTTTCGATATTTCATTAATTATGCTTTTGGAATTACCCAGTGTGTGACAAAACTATCAAAATTGCCTAAGTATAATTCGTTTTCAACGACCAATAAAAACAAAAGAAAAATACTTTGTCCACATTAGTCCACGCCTTCTAATCACTTAATAGACTATAATGTCACATTTCTCTGCTACATAAATACTTTTTTCTCCAATATTCATAACATCTTTTTCTGTTCCAGCTGCACGTCGACACCGGCCACCCACCATGCCTGTTCCAAGCGCTATGCACGTGTTCCAAGCCGGCTGGAGACCTGGGTATCGTGACGTGCAACCACGTGCCGATACTCAGGGTCCCAGCCACTATCAACAGCTCGAAGGTCTTCATGCTGCAGCTCACGGGGAATAAGATCAGAGATCTGGAACCGCAGTTCTTCCAAGCTACAGGTTTGTTGAAGATTATAGTTATTTCAATGTATGTGATGGTGTCAATAAACTTGTAGCTGGCAGTTAGGATTGTAACTGTTGACTTACTAGTGATTTAAAAAAATATCTCCTCACATCATCTTATGTGTAACGTGTGCCAGGCTTTGATGGATGCCTATATACCATCCTGAAAATCAAATTTTATTGTCAAAGTCCTTTTGAGAGACAGTAATCGAGACGAGGAGTATAAATAAAAATGAGTGCCATTTAAATTAAATTCTTAGCTGTAATCCCCTTCCACTCATTAAATAGCATATGACTTATGCAACGTAGCAAATAATTACAACAATAACACAACCCATGCCCCTACTCCACCCTCGGTACACCAAAAACGTAATAGTAACAAGCTCTTCACAAACACGTCAGTTATTACGTACATAAATTCTCGTCGCGATGACACCGCTGACGGAGCACCGGTTGCTTGTGACACGGTAAATATAATAAGGGTAGCTCTGTCTTAACCCTTTACTCAGCATTCCGGTAAATACAACGCTAAACCTTTGAATATATGGACTCGACTCGACCTCTGTTTATTTCCGTCTATTTTACGCGAAGATATAGGTCTAATTAATTAAGTTTCGCTTTGTTGCATTATTGGATATTGTGCGTTCTCTTATGTAGCTATAAGTTCTACATATGCGATCAGGGAAAATAACGATTTCTATGGAATTACCACACTACCATAGATTGTATAGAGTTTGAGCACCCGACACCGTCCATGTCCTAATCTGTTTGGATATTCCCAAGACACTAAATAATCCTTAAAACTAAAGCTTGTATAAAAAAAATGCTCAAGCGTCCCTTTTAACGAAGAGAACAATTTCCAAGATTACGACAGTTTCTCCGAAGCATTTAACAAGACTAACACCTTAATTAAATCCTCGTGTCTTATTAATTTACATTAAAACGTACAATCGATCTCATTAGTCGCACATAATCTTACAGACACGATTAATTTCAGGACTGTACAGGCTCGCAATTAACGAGAATCCTCTAGAGAGCGTCCATGAAGAGGCGTTCTATGGACTCGACAATACGCTGTGGGAGTTGGAACTGAGACGAGACAAATTGACGGCTGTACCGAGCAAGGCGCTGAGATACTTGCAGAAACTGAGGCTACTGGATCTGACAGGTGATTTACGTCTAGAGTTTCTAGTTTAATCTGAATTCGACTCCAATATTCGCTATGACGGCCTCGAAATTGGATATTCGGATAATCAGTAGCCCGATTTTCTACTAGTATGGAATTTCGACAGCTAGGTATCGATCAATTTTGTATCAAAATCTGATCAGTGCCTCTAGCGGCCGTCGTTATAACTATTTTTGCACTACATTTTAATTTTAAACTCTCTATACTTGATGGTTCCGATCGTAGAGAATCGCGCTACTGGTAATTTAATATGTCTTCAACGAATTAACTTGCACAAAAACTTCTTTGTGGTAAAAAGTTTGAGTTTGACAAGTGATTTATTGTCTTTTCCTTTACTTGAACTTTACCGACATCTGTGCAGAGTGCAGGTTCGACCGCAGAACAATGGATAAGACGTAAAAGTTTTAAATGGTGCTTTTTTCGATGGTCGATTTTCTTTTGAGGTTGATTGCACCTTTTCATTCTTAATTACTTTATAAGTTTTATTTTCCGTAAATATAACATGAATTTATTATTAGATTAGACAAAATTATTGGAATATGTTTTTCAGAAAATAAATATATTTTTCGTTGTTCAAAATACAAAATTAGTTAGCTGTTAAAAGCTGTGGCCGTCAGTTAGTTCATAATAGCTTTATATTTTTACCTTTAATTCATAAAGTTCTTCCATTTTATTCCAGGCAACGAAATAACGGACATCTCGGGTGACAACTGGCGGGGTCTTGAACACACGCTACAGACATTGATACTGGCTGACAATTCCATCGCGAACCTGCCTTTAGATGCGTTCTCTAGTTTGCCGATGTTGGAGACCCTCGACCTTCAAGGAAACCATCTGTCTGTGATCGATGCGGGCGTGTTCAGAGATGGCATGATGAGATTAAATAGGGTATGTATTGCTTACATGCTCTAAATGATTAGAAAAACGGTTAAAGCTCCAATAGAGTATTTCCTCCTGTTGGGAGTTGTTTTTCAATCAATTCCTGTTTGTGTATGCAATGAAGCAATCTATAAGTCCTTAACTACGTTATATCCACATTGGTTGATAATAAAGAGTTTTTATTCCTTTAGAGCGAAAACGGAAAGAGAGATATTGAATGTTTTTAAATTACTTATAGCTTAAAACTTTATTTAAAACTTCTATACTTTATTTTATTATTCACATCGATAGTTGCGTATCTTATTTTCTTTGTAATAATTAGTTTCTGTTTGTAAACTTCAGCTCCTCCTCGGCGACAATCAACTGGCGTACATTCCATATGAAGAGATATCACCACTCCGTCAACTTAGGTTCTTGGATCTGTCCAACAATCTGATCAAGCAAGTCCCGCCTGTGCACGAGCTGAATGGAATTAGACTGTCTTTGGATTCTTTGAAGTAAGTTTTATAATAAGTTTAAAAGAAGTTTGGCCTTTATTCGTGTTATTTATTTTACCCGATTATAAGATCGCGACGACTTATTTTTGATCTCCTGAAGTCTCTATTATTTATTATAGAAACACAAAAGGGTAATGGAATATTGCGTAGTTTTAACATCTATATAATCTATTTAAAATCAAATCTATATAATCAGTCAAAGTACCCTTTCAAGAAATTGGTCGCAAATGGTATAAATGCTTACAATAATAATAACATATATTTTCTTTGAAATTTCCAGATTGGACAACAATCTCATCAGAGATCTCTTGCCTGGATCCTTCAAGTATTTCAATATTTTGAACTCGACCACCATGGACGGCAATCCCATTTTCACTTTAAGGGTAAGTGCCACATTTGCCAACTAAGTTGTGTTTTCAATAGCAAACCATACAAAAAAGCAGTATTTTATTTAAAATAAAAGAATATAAAGGTAATATTTAATTTAAAATATTCGTAACTTTAAGGACTTACATAGTTAACTTTGACAATTTATAACAAAACAATATTTTACTATTCTTAATTATTATTGTAATTAAATTTTAAAAGAATCCTCTTGTGAAAATATCTTTACTTACAAACATGTAGTAATAACAATACTGCTGAAACTACAATTCACCTTTTTCTACTTCCAGGAAGACGCATTCAGGAACGCTAAGATAAAGTCTTTATCTCTCCGCGACTGCGAGCTGGTGGACCTGTCTCCAGCTTCCTTCGCAGGTTTAGAGAACAGCCTTCAAAGCCTGGACTTGTCTGAGAACAACCTCACTATGTTGTCCAAGTTTATGCTGAATAAGCTTGATTCATTGCGGTTCTTGAACTTGAGGGAGAATAAGGTGCGTTTTGTTCTTCTGTTATAAAAAGATTTTCATGGTATTTCATGATCAGCTTCTGCGTCCAGTTATTTTTTATTGGAAACTGTCTGCGCTGTTTTTATACGAGCAGCATGTTAAAACAATAAACTTACGAAAAAAAATACGGCCTATTACATATTATGTTTTTGGAAAAAATATTTACAATTGAAGGTGGGAGATGTATGAAAAGTATGCGTTGATATGAAAATGTGCTCCGGTTTTATGTCAATTCGAAATAAATTTTAAGTGCATAATTTTGCTAAACATTCCTACTATTACACGGTATCTTTGTCTTTATTCCAGGTGGATATAAACCTGCTAACATCGACTTCACCTTCCGAGTACACGATGACGTCATTCAACAACTTCCAATACAAACTGTTTTATTTGGATATCAGTGGAGCTAGCTCTATTGAAATGAGCTTGCAAGACTTTAGGAGGTGAGGCTCATTATGCATAATTATCATTAGACATATACATTACTTATTAGGCTTCTCAATAAATATCTTATTTCATTGCGTTAAATATCGTCCCTTCTTCTTACCAATGAGTTTTGATTACTGTCTCATTGGACAAGGGTCTTCTCCCGTAACGTGAGATGCGTCAGATTTTGAGTCTCATATACTAGCCAAGTGAGGGATGGAGACTTTCCATTCCCCTAAGATCTACTTTCAGAATGTTTTCGTTAATTTTTTTTGTTTATTACATTTAACAAAGAAACTAACCGTCACAATTCCTAATATACATTTTGATAAGTTATTGATTTTTTTCAGTTTTGATTTGAACTTTCAACGACTTGCGGTGAAGACTATAAATTAACTATTGTTTTTCCAGAATGAGATCCCTCCGCTTCCTCTCAGTGAGCAAACTCCTCCGTCAGAGTATAAGAACAGAAGATTTCCAAGAGTTCGGTGTGGAGTTAGAAGATCTGAAGATCTTCGGCGGCACAGTTACTAGGATTGAGTCCAGTGCGTTTCAACACGTCAGGACTATCAAGACGCTTGACATGTCGGAGAATAATATCGAGTTCATTGACCCGTTCGCTTTTGCTGAGGTAATTAACGTAAATAATTTCTTAAGATAAGTATTTATTACTATTTCATATGTGTAGTAGTATTTCTACATGTCTCAAATCACAACAACGCTCTCTCTAATATTAACATCTGTATAACATTGTTTATGTGATTCAGAACTTTCTATGGCATGCAATGTTACTTGCTAGTTCTAACTTACGCTACTAGATGGCGTTAGTTTAAATTTATACTTAAAAAATATGACGTATTAACCCTTCTCTTATCTTTTAATAATGAACCGTCGAAATCAATATACTAACTGTACATTATTTTATTTCCAGTTACACAGTCTAACAACATTGAAAATGGCGAACGGTCTCGCAGACACGGTGAAGATACTCCCATTCGAACCGTTGAAGGCGCTCATAGAACTGCAATACTTGGACATGAGTAACAATAAGCTGAAGAATGTTCCAGACACGTCGTTCCATTTCTTGTATAAACTGAAACGATTGAATTTGCAAGACAATTATATTGATCATTTCTCTAAAGGAACGCTGCAGGTAAGACACTTAGACAATATTTTCTTTAGTGCTTATGTATTAAACAATGCTTCTAGTGATTCCAGGATTTTAGTTTAGAGGCATATTATTTATTAACCTCGCTTTTATAAGGAATCTTTGTTTATCTCTACTGTTAGCTTTTGGTACATCTTGAATTAAGAATAAGGACCAAACTCCAACTAATTTTGAGTTTGGTCGTTGCATACATCATCCACGACAATAAAAATACTTTTTAGAGAATAAAAATATACATACATACCTAATATCGTGCCTTTTTCTCTAAGGGGAAGGCAGAGATCAAAAAATCCACTTGGTACGATCCATACAAACTTCCCTTTACTCATTCATATACAAACATCTTGTCATACAGAATAATGAATATACTTCTTTATATTTTCAGGGAGACATCCACGCTCAACTCGAAAGCATCTGTCTATCATTAAACCACATCACTCAAATAGTCCAGCATGCCTTCGTGGGCCTGAAGGAACTGCAAGAGGTCCTCATAGAAGACAATATGATAGAGATCATTCACAGGAGAGCGTTCGCCAGTTTGGACAATTTGAAGGTGATCAGGCTACGAGGAAACAGGATCAGGGAGATCAGTGAAGAGGCCTTCCAGAACATTCCGGCTCTTTCTGAGTAAGTAATAAACTGATATTATTAACATTAGTTTTATATAATATTGCATCACTATCTTCGAGAAACGCTGACTGGAAACCTTAATGCCTAGGGACAAAATATGCAATCTTTATACAACCTGTAACATAACTAACGCACATCCTGAAATTAGTTAGTTCAGAATCGGTAGCTCAATCCATCCCACTTCTTTCCAAAAAAATTTTTTTTTTGTTTAGAAATAATTGAAAGTTAGTAAATTGTAGACATTGTCTTCATAAATCACGTTTAAGTCATGTTTAGGTAGATACCTAGGTAGGTACGCCAGCGCTACTCGTGTGCGCCTGTGCGTGAGTGCGTAGGTTTATTGTGACCATAGAATTTGCGGGATATTTTAAAAACAATATGTTCCATAAACAATATCTACAATAATCAAATTATTATACTGATGCATTAATTGTGAATGAAAAAGGATTTTCTTGTTGGGTGGGGTGTCTGAGGATGTGCGTTGTTTCCGTTACACGTTGTATATATAATTCTTCTGTAAGTGTGTATGTCACTGAACTGAACACTGATTTTGATGAAATTTTTTGAGTGTGTTCAAGGGGATCTGAGAATAGTTTAGATTCACAATTTTGTCCGATGAACAATGTTCTTTAATTAATTTTTACAAATTAAAGACGTATAGACAGGACAACGTCTGTCGGGTCCGCTAGTACCTATTATATATTTTTGCGTGGTGTATATTTGATTTTTCGTAAGGGACTCTATACATTAAACTTGCTGATCCGTTGATCCACCGACACCATCCGGCGATATAAAACTATAATAAAGAACATGAGGATGTTTCGTTGATGCTTTTGTAATTTATTCGCTAAAATCAGCTTCGTTAGGACCTGCATGATGCTGACGGACTTGGCATTGTCAATCGATTAGACAAAGAGCAATTTTGTTTGCTAACATCAAGCTACAGTATAAAACAAAAGTTTCGCCTAGCTCTCCGAAAAAAAGACCTCTCTCAAACTCTTTAATAATTTTTCTTTGCTCTTTTTAACATATTACGTATTTTTTTCTTTTCCAGACTGGACATATCATTCAACTACCTCGAAACTTTCAAGTTCTCGATATTCGACCAGGTCGGTTCCGCCACCGCTCTGAAAGTCAACGCTTCATACAACGGAATCATTACGTTGACCGACTCCAATGCTCCGAGCTTCTTTACATCTAACTTTTATCCGCCACCGAAAGCCCAAAGTAAGACATTTTTAAGTATTTCTTACTTGAAAATATAGCATGTGTATTTTTTTTATATTATTTCGATAAGCATGGTGATTGGCTATTTTATTTGCACGTTCTGATAGAGCTATATTAAAAAATAATAATTTATTATTGAAACAGAATTTTAATATGGTCGACTGCAAAGCTACATTTTAAATTATTTTTATTCGTGCTTTTATATTTTTTACTTCTTTTTTTTAATTCATTTACTAATCTATCATTCATTTCTACAATCTTAATCATTTCATTTGGGATTCGAAGACTTTTCATCAAACCTAAGTGTGCAAAGTATGTATAAAACTTTTTCATTTTTGTAATTAAATATTTTTTTACTCACTTTTTCATATTATTTCTTTTTATTTATGTTATTTGCTTTTTAATATAATTTATTGCTTCTTGTTCTTGCTTTTTACACAGGTTTAATTGATGATACGGAGGAGGAATTTATATTGACCCAAGGTGACACTGAACTGTTTTAATAACCCTATATTGACTGTGATTATTCTTGTTTATTTCTTCCCATATACGTTCAATATGAACTTTCAGATTAAGTATATAAGATCCAATAGGAAAAACTTCGAATTATCTCAAATCTGACACTTGCTTGTTTTTTCCTCTACCTGGATTAAATTAGGATATACCTAGATCCTATATCAACGATTTTTACCATTGTTTGAACAAATATCACCACAGCCATATTTCTTAGTATTACCTTTATTAAAAATTACATATCATGTTAAACAGAAATTAATCAGTATTTATGTTTCAGGTCTCGGAACGGTGTCAGTGAACATCAGAGTGTTGGACTTCTCACACAACAACCTTACTTACATCGCTCCGTATTACTTCAGGTAAAGAACCTTAATTTAAATTTAATATTAACTTTCTAAAAATACTCAATTAGTTATGTAGGTACTTTAATTATAATAGTAGTTGTAACTACAAACTAGCAAAATAATTGTATCGATTATACCAACAACATACACACTTCTGCAACAGACATGCGTACCAAAACAAAAGTGTTAGTATTCATTTCATCACAAGACAATTCATAATCATTACAGAATAATTAAAAATTTAACATTACTTACCCCCGGTTTCTGAGGTACATTAAGCGGTAGTTTATCTATTCAATAGCGTATAAACTCCTATAAAAAAAACGCTACTGAATAGATAAACTACCGCTAAATCTACTCAGAAATCAGGCATTTCTCGAGGATTTAAATGCTCAGTAATTTGATTGTTTACCTGAAAAGTACTGAATCCCAAGTCTTCACGCTCAACAATAACACAAAATACTGTACCTACACACTAAGTTACTGCAATACTCTGACCAACAATTTAATAATATTTTCTCATTTTCTTCCAGACATGCAGACTTAACTTTAACAGAGTTGCATCTCTCCCACAATTATCTTCGCAACATAACCCGTGAGGTGTTCGGCTCCATGCACATGTTGCAGTACTTGGACCTGTCTCATAACAAGATATTCCATATGGAGTACGATTGCTTCAAGAGGGTTAAGAATTTACAGGTAAGAGAATAGATTTTTTGTTACTTTAACTGAGCCTTTTCTTCGTTAGTGTATATCTTCACGTGTTTCTTCAATGTGTAGGTAGTTTACCAAACTGCCTAATTAGACCTACATACATACATTCAGCAGGTCTCTAATAAAAGTAAAGGTACCATAAAAACAAACACAATTATATGTTTAAAAGCAATTATACTTTTACATAATGGAATGCATTAACTTATTTCTTAGTTAATAGTTAAATAAACTTGTAATGATTTCAGATAATAAATCTATCTCACAATCATATAATCGAGTTGCCAGTGGAAATATTCCACGACATGCAGTCTCTGACCTCCGTGGATTTGTCGGACAATCGCATCAAGAATCTGGCTGACAATCTCGTACTGTCACCGTCTTTGGAAAGGTAACATTATTTTGTTCCTTCAACTGCTCATGTATGAAAATAACGATAATACGAAAGTCACAGATATTGTTGAACTACGTTATTTATTTTTTGTTATTTTTCCAAAAAAGACAACTCCCGAACTAAAAATTGCTCCTGTGTCACGGGGACTTTTACAAGTATACAAACAACGGACACAGAGTGCAACCAGACCCGAAACAATTATTTGTGGATCGCACAAATAATTTCTCCGTTGGGAATCGAACCCACCACCTTCCGACGCAATGGTAGCGGCGTGGCGACCTATACCACTGCGCCATAGATAATTTCTAAAATATTCCATTTTCCTTTTGTAGATTGGACCTCTCGGACAACGGTTTATCAAGAATACCGACCAACTGCCTCTCAACTGCAGCTGCTGCGAACTTGGTTGAACTAGACCTTAGTGGAAACACCATACCCGCGGTGGCTTTGGGAGACCTCGTGCAAAGATACAAGGTAAACATTGCTTCAATAGTTACCTATTATTATATGGGCAATAGACGTAAGAAAGTACGATGTACCAGTGGCTCTACGATTTTCTAACGGTTAAATTCAATTGATATTGAAGTCTCGCGTTGTTTCTCGCACATTGAAACGTATCGGAGCAAAAAAACGCATTTTTTCTTTGGAAAAACAATCGTAGTTTAAAATCGGGTCATAATTTTTATCACTTGTCCTCAATATAATAAAAATATAATAATAAAAATCTAGTTTCTAGTATAATAATAATAGTTCCTGGATAATATAATAGCGAGAATTGAGTTGTTAGTGTGTTATTATTTTTAAATAATCGTCGAGCCACATGTTTGAGTACTTACACTTACGTCTTTTGCCCACTTTATAAATAATTCACGAACCCCTGCATTTGTTTGAAGTTTAAACTAACTGCTCGATGATAACCGTACCTACAGTACTACAAAATTACGCTCTTCGGCTATCTTCGGTCTTTTTCGGACATGATCGGAAAGATAGGTACTATTTTATTGAGGCAATTAATTTTGTAGTACTGTAAGCATTTGATTTTGAAAATAATGTTTGAATACCTGAAACTAAAACCGATTGAAATGTGATCACGTTGGTAAAAATGTAGAAAAATATAAACTGAACTTCCAAACATTTAGTAATTAAAATATTTGTAGTGAAGCAATTATATCCGACCCATCAATACTAGTTTTAAAAAAATTCCTCCTTGAAACCAAAGTTTTTATCAGTAACTTTAACATCTCTTACATCCCTTTCTTCCTTTTATTTAAAACTGTAGTTAATAAATACGAAGAAATGTATATCTTTATTTTAGTATCAAAACAGTTTTTGACTTTAAATCATTTGAAATTATTGATAGATTGATTGTAGTCGTTATGTTAAATTTTAATAACTTATAATTGATGATTCCACCTCAATAGTAAATAATCTAAATAAAGTATCAACGTGATCACATCCCCTAACACTGTAGCAGCCAGTGTGTGTGTAGCTTTGCTAATAGTGTCGTCGTGCATGTTCCGCCAGAACCACGAACAATTGGGCGAGTACTGGCCCGAGGAGCCAGACTACAGTGACGAATACATGTACCACACCGCTAGGCGAGATCAGTCCAGAGTGTTCCATCAAAAAAAACAATACCCGCAGAATATATTGTACAAGGTAGATTGTTTAGATGTTTGTTATACTAATTTTGTGTCAATAGAATTTGTATGTTTTATATTCATAGAAATAAATAGCGCACTGCACATTTCTGTAGCTCGATTCTCTACTACTATCGACTCCCGACAACCGACCTGTCATCGATGTGTATAAAAATCTGATCAACAACGCCTTCGACTGGCGTCGTAGGAAATATTTTGGCAGTATATTCTAAATGTCAAACTTTCGATAGTACTGATCAGTACTGATTGTACAGAATCGCGCTACTGCGCTCAATAGCTGATTATCAACTAGAAATCTAAGAATTTTGTGTATAGAATATCAATCATCGCCTCTAGCGTATTTTGCAAGAACTAATTTGTGACAAGTAATTATTAATGTCAAGAACTCGACAGAAATGCTGAGTGTAGAAAATTGCTTTTCAATTGGATGCCAGTGCTGTGCAACTTCTTGTTGCTTATTCTTATTGACACTAAAATAATAGTAATTCTCCGCGTTTCAATTTTGTTTAGATACAAATTCTATTGACAAAGACTAGTTTGTTTAATGCGTTTTTAGCACTTTTCTTTGATTTCTCTAACACTTAAATTTATTTTTTTTTTCTTCTAGCATCTTCTGTAAATATTGTTTATTTATGTTTTTATGTACTTGTTTTTCAGCATCTTGTTTTCTTTTATGTCTTGTGATTTTGTTTTTTTTTCTGATTTGTATGTTAGGGATATTTTTGTATTACTTATTAATTTTGTTGAGTACAAAGACTCAGTTTTACTCAATCGAGCCTGTGCTGTCTTGGTTCAATAAAATTCTTTGCTTTCGAGTGTTTGTGGTCCAGACATTGATTTAAACAGAGTATTAAATTAATGAATATTGTTAAAGTCAGATATTTTTTCGTTGCACACATATTATGATAGGTACTTACTAAATAAATTTTTTATAAAGTCACTTGAATTCACAACCTGTACAACTTTAACTTCAAAAATCTAATTTACTTTGATATTCCAGTCACTAGCGTGGTTAGATTTGTCTAGCAACCACTTGGTGCGTATAGAAGGTGGCTCATTCTCGGCCTTGCCTAAACTACGCTGGCTGGACTTGAGTGACAACTCGCCTTTCAACACTGGTGAACGAGGCACTACGATATTCAAGGGATTGGAGAGACGGCTGTCGCATTTAGGACTGAAGAATGTTAGCTTGGTTTCTGTAAGTACTCACTCGTTCATTATTATATTTAGACAAAATCGTCCTTGAGTTTAAATTATCTTTTATTTAATACTATGTCCCTTGGATCCGTGAATGAGAAGCCCAGGTATCACCACTAATCGTTTTGTGGTTACACGAGAGAGATTGTGTTACTATAAGACGGAACCAATCTAAAGCACGAGTACAAGGCTATTGTTAAAATATTAATATCAAAACTTTCGTAAAACATTGGTAACAAACCCTCATAAATTATTTTATTTTGATACGTCAATTAGGTACAATACGTGGTACAGTAACGAAATTACTTCGATAGAATTTAATCTTACCTGAACGTTTCAGATACCTTCAATGTCTCTGCAAAAGCTGAAGAGTCTTGACTTGTCCTACAACAACCTGCCTTCGATTCCACCGGACACGACAGCCAATCTGACTCGATTGAGACGACTGGACCTTTCTTATAATGATCTTACAGCTGTACCTGTGGTAAGTAAAGACATATAGTACTGCAAAAGATACTATTGTTATAACATACTGCGGTTTTTGCTCTACAAAATACCTTTACCTTTAAGCCCATTTCTATACCAATCGATTCTGGTGTTTTGACGTCAATGACGGCCAAACATAAAGATACACTCTCTCATTTATCATATTAGTGTTTATTTATAAGATAAAATCCAGACAACATAGATTTTGAGTTATTAACTTTCTTTTTTATTACAGGCAACACACTCTCTGAGTGAACTCCGCTGGTTGTCTTTATCTGGCAACCCCATCAGTGCTCTGATGAACACCAGTTTGTATGGAGTGTCTCCGCGACTTGAGTATTTGGATGTAACAAGACTTCGCCTGAGAATACTTGAGGTAAGTTTCCCTTCTTTTATTTTATAAATCAAGGCCAGCCGGCATCCCAAGGCCCAAGTTTACTATTATTTGTGTAGAAATAAGATTTTCGAAAATTGAGTGTTGGTGCAATAGTTATATTATCAGCTAAAAAAAGCAAACAAAAAGGTGACTTGAAGCAATTTATTATTTTTTAGCATAACACACAATATTAAACCATAATTTTTCCATAGGGGTAGGCAGAGACCAATAAATAGCCACTTTATATGATCCTTTTTTTTAACCTGGCATTAAAATGGTATTTAATTCCCTAGCACGGAGTCTTCAGCAAGCTCTACGGACTGAGAACTCTAAAGATCGAAGCGTATTCCAACGTACGTGATTTCAACGTTCCCAAGATGTTGTCCCACAACCCAGGAGTGGAGAACCTACTGGTTGAGATCGAAGAGTTCACTAATGAGTTCGGCAGAGAAATGTACGGGATTATGCCGAGCAAACTGAACAATATCACGATTACTGGCAAACCTTTGAAGTATCTGTCGCAGTATTTGTTGAGCGTAAGTTTTTTATATAAAAATTATCCCGTAGAACTCGATCATAGGGAGATGCTGTATCAACACACCCTACTTTGAGATAATTTTTGGAATTCGATATTAAAATGTTTTTTTTTTAACCGTTTTTTCCAACTGAATTTTATTAGTTTCTACAAATTTACTAAATTAAAATTTGATCCTATAGCGAGTTTCAAGATTTATAATTTTCTTTTTTGAGTTTTTTCACTATGGTGTAAATTATTAAATAAGTATTAAGCAACTTAAGTCAACATCCCATCTCAAATATTTGTGAAAAACGAGAAATATTCCAAAAAAAATGATTATGATAAACAATACACTAACTAAACTTTATTGCTTTTCCCAGGGTGTCCAATCCAAAGTCTGCCGCCTCACCATCTACAACACAAGCATCGAAGAGCTAGCGCCCGAAGTATTCTACAAGCCAGGTCGTGTCAAGAATCTAACCCTTGATCTAAGGAACAATTACCTGATGAGCGTGCCCAATCCCTCGCAGAAAGCCTGGCCGGGAGTACCCAATACTGTGTTCCTGCAAGACATACTCGTAGCTGGCAATCCTTTGGGTTGTGATTGTGGAATTGGGTGAGTAATTTGGCATCTTATATACTGTCCCTGAAAAAATTAAACATTTTGACTGTGACTTCAAATATTACTAAACATATCTCAAAAGCTCTGAAAACCGACGGTGGTGTATCCTTACATGTTTGATTCCCAAGCGTCGTGTATATTATTGTTTCCCTAATTTCTATCGATTCAATTTGTTATGCCTTGAAATATTCTTTACGAGATTTTTTTTCATCTTAATTCCCCTCGAACGAAATATAAAATATAGAAGGTTTCAGGCAACTCAGAAAAGAGAATCTTCCATGGGAATTACGTAAATAATTTATCTTTTTGTGCAGGTGGATCAAAGCTTGGGACCGCAAAAGAAGACAGTATTTATGCGATGGTCCCTCCAAGTGCTTAGCGACTCGCGATGACGTCAGATTTGCCACGTGTCCCACGTATTACAACAGAACTTTTGTAGATGTAAGTACATTTTAGTAATACTTGACTACTTTAACCATACTTTTCATTTTTTTAGACTGAAGTCTTTCTTCACTTGCCTTGGAAAGAGATATATGATTTTTCCACCACGAAGAGTAAATTTTGGCCTCCATTGCGAGTAGCGACATCTATATCATTCTTTTTAATTTCAGGTTCTAATGAAGGACCTGGACTGCGAGTGGAACAAAGGATTCCTTGGCTCAGCTAACTTCTACATAGTGTTAGGAATGTCGATCCTAACGTGCCTGTGGATATGAGGACTCTTTTGGCTACTTGGGGTATACGAGGAATTCAATCTTATTTTGGCAAGGGTGTATAATTCTTAGGGCGTTTTGAAGCCTCGAGTATAATCATTAGAAAACAAATTTTGTACAGAATAAAATTCTGACGCTTACCAATTTTTCGATATTCAGAAACATAGATCTACTATAGTATATAAAATTATCGTTGAAGATTCCTTCTGTCTTATTAAATAAATATGTAAATAAAATCAAATGCAATCGTTAAGGGCAGAAGGAATTTTCAACGGCAAGGAAACCAGAAACGAGTGAGATAGATTGAGATGTTTTTCATACTGTACCTGTTTTGTGGCCTACTACTCGAGTCTTGAACTGAGGTGATCCTGAATAGCCAAATCCTAGATAGTGTTAGTGATACGGAAGTATATGCTTTAAGACTTCAAGTCAGGACATTGAAACGACGGAGAAAGTGACTTTTGTATACTTAAGTGTGCGATAATTCTAGTGAAGCCTACTAAAATGTGATTTATCGGTTTAAAAATGAAAAGCAAGATGTGTGATCTCAGAGGAATCGTTGGAAATGTTACCGTAACTTCATATACTTAGAGTACAGTTTGCGTTCCCCCAACACCCTGTTTTGCGTGTGTAGTTTAAGATTTTGATTTCTACACTGTCACTGGTCACTCACATACAGACTAGACAAACCATTGTATTATTTATCGATCAAAAAAGTTTAGTATATCATATCAATATACTAAAATACTTCATCATGGTATCTGTGCGTACGTGAGTGACGAGTTGCCACGCATTTCGTGCACTGCCTTACATAACAAATTCTCTGTGATTATTGTCCGGGGTTTATGTCCAGCGTGTATTGTGTGTTGCGACAAACGATATTGTTAATAACTGCGTGTGGAAGTGCACTTAATGTGTCTTACAAAGTTGCATTTACGTCGATTTATAAGATAAGTTCACACGAAAGCAATGACTTAATTATGATCGTCTAAGTAGACTGCATTCGCTCGAATGGTATATGTGTTCGTCCATTATTAAGAGTAATAATATTATTTATAGATGTATTCATTTTTGTAATAGGTGACTTTAGACGTAGACTAATTGAATCATTCATAAAGTTTTCCGTATTATTCATATCTTTATAGATCTTCTTTGTATTTTATTTGGTAATGTAGCTGTTTTTAGAATCGTCCACGACGATTTCGAATTTTAATCAAAACCTTGTACAAATAAAAGTTTCAAATTCATCTCAAATAAAGCCTATATTCAGAGTCACTATCTTCAATAACAAAGCTTAATCCTATACTATTTACTCTTTAATATTTTTCATTGTTTAGATGTTTACAAAGTCTATCTGGTTATTGTTGGATAAACATATTTTATTACATATTATGTATAAATGTGTCATTAGCTGTTATAGTATCGGAGCATGCTGTAATATATACATGATCGTATATTCGTATCGTATGTATTAGGATTTTATCGACTGAATTTAAGTGTTTCGGAGCTATATCGCTGGTATTGTGTAAGAAGATGTTGTTTGTATGATGTCCAAGTGGCTTGTTCGTATCGTTGCATCGCTTCACGGGTTTATTTTGTACTCTTTACTTAGACACGCACGCTAGCATTATGTTTAGTAAGAGATGCATGTTAGCTTTCTTATACATTTCTATAACTGAGTGAGTTCAATTGAATACCTCTTCTTCAGTGGTCCAGTATGTGCTGTCAGGCCTATTGTTAACTTTTGTTTTCAATGCCATTTCACGATGCACGAATTAGTTATCGCTACAAACGCCTGTACCAACGTTTTATTATCAGTGTTCGCGTTAATTTTGGTATTGAAAACAAAGGGATGTCGTTGTAACAATGAATATATTTTGTGATATATATTACTCTAATCCTTCTATTTTTGATAAAGCCTACAATGAATATTGCTGAACTAAACGGGAATTGTATAGCTGAATAAAATTGACATAATTGTAACAATTACCGCTTCTTTGTATCGTAGTTACAGATAGTGTCAATTGTTATGTAATATCATATTTTTCTTCGATGGTACTAAAAAGATTTTTTAAATACGTAGCTAGCTTCTTCCTTTGTACCTAGGTATATTATTTTGGGATTATAGCTAGATATCTGATTGAAATAACAATATTGTAATACTGTTTATTGTAAATCTTCAAAAAAAGATTTATTTATAAAAAATGATTAAACCACACTCGAATATTATGAACATTATAACGAATGACCAATAATTTCGTTCTAAACAAAATTATTATACATAAATATGGTTACAGATACGTTTGTACGTCTGTATGTAGTATTTTTCCCATGACTGTCCCACTGCTGGGCTAAGGTCTCCTTTCAGTACGAAGGGGCTTTAACAATGGTCCATAACATTATTCTGGAACGGTTACGTGGACCTTAAATATTATTTCCACATTTGTTTCTGTATTTAGATATCCATTTATTATATTTTTACTTACATTTAAAACGATTTGAATCAGTTAGCTGTATTATTTGTTTATAAGTGCCATCTTGCATAGCATAATATCGAATTAAAGAACATAATATAAAATTAAATATTCGAACTCTTCTGCAAGGTCCATTGTGATAGAAATAGCTAGTGCCAATATTATGGATTTTAGTATTTAGATTACAAAATAAACATTTAAAAAAATATATTTATTTTACTATTGGAATCTTGAAAAAAAGGAATATTCTCTTTTAGGGAAAATAGACATAGACATATATTTATTGCATCATAAAGCCATGTTCATTGCTTGGTACATACAAATGCTTGACATTCAATTGTTTAGCCTAAACCTATGTATATTAAATTTTGTACTGTGAAATCGTCACATTTACGATAACGATTGTCGTCTATCACAATGTTCAGAAAACTATCGTTATAAATGAATAAATAGATTTCATAGTACTGCAGAATCGTACCAAAATAAAAGGGGTAAGAAATTGACCAAACGATATTGAATTTAAAATGCTCATATTTTAGAAACACCCTAAAGATTGCTCAAACAAAATTGACCATTTTTATTGTACAGCATGATTTTTTTTGCTTAAATATTAATTCATATTTCTCCTATGGGAAAGGGTCGTGATTTTATGTATGTATTTTTCAAAGATTCCAATCGTAAAACAAATAATAGCTTTATTCCGTTCTCAATAAAATTTAACTTCTACAACGCTGTAAATATATTTTAAACATTTCTTTATAGAATTTAAAAGATTAATGGAACTAATGCATCGCCATACAGTGACTTTGTTATGTTTAATATAAATGGACGTAGGAAGGTGGAATGTTTTGTCTTCACTACTTAAAATAGTGTGAAATAAATAAGTAATCATTGAATTATTAGCGTATTAAAATAAATTATTGCGTAAATATTATGTTTTGATGTTTTATTTCCATATGTCTGTAATGTATGAATGCTGCAACTTTCAACCCTGCTGAATCTGAATGTTCTTTTTTAAGTACCCGAACTCACAAAAGCCTCATATTACTAAGCCTTTTAAAAAAATTACAAAGGTACCTTAATCCAAAAAGTGTATGTATTTTTCTAGGGCAAAATATTATTGCATCTATCTTTCCTATTGATGAGAAAGAACTATACGAATGGGCAAAAAATAGAGTTATATATAGTAGAGTTAAAGCCAACTTATTATACCTCAACCGCTTTTTCCGACTATGTAGTCTTCCTTACCTACTTCTCATCTAATACTTAATCCAATTGTTGACAATATAATGATTGTGGTAATAATACAGTATTATTTCCGATGCTTGAACATTAAATCAGGCAAATAAGCAGCCTTAATCCTTCAAAGTTCAATAAACCCTGTATTAAGTCGTCAAGTCGTCACAAAGTTCACCGAATTCAAAACGTCGTCTCCACGCGGTATCCATCTAAAGTAATGATCACTTTGCCTCAATACCAAGTAATTGAGTCGCGCCACCCGCACCCCGCCGCGAACGAAATTATATGAAAACCATTCTCTCTGTATTACCCCATCCATCATCCTAATCGTATTATAAAGGAAACTTCTATTTCTTCCATAATCAATTTATTGAGTGCAATCTTCGATAATAAAAAAGCTGTTTGTTAGATTGTTGGTTTAAAGAGGTATTTGTAACATTAGAAATTTCTGTACTTCTATTACTAAATTAAGAACCTCGTACGCTAGGTGATCGGATGGTGCAGGTAAACAAAATGAAAGCCCGGATTCTCCACTTCTTGGCTATGAGTATCGTATAGCCTTTTTAATATGATATGAACTTGTAATAAAATCTTTTCTCTACACAAAAAAGCGTGATATTTTGGGTACCTCACGAGCTCACTGAAAGAAACCTAATGAACCGTGTACTCATTTGTGATTCTTGAAGCCAAAGAGATTTTATTACAAGTTCATACTTACTATAATGCGAAAAGACTTTTTCCCCGACCTAATAGATAAGTTATTTGACGCAGAGGTAGCTAATAGCTGTGAAACTGTCCCTTAGGACAGTTTTCTGTTTGATAAGGCAATAAAGTTTTTAACATAATATATAACATTATTAATTATATGATACTCGAAATACATCATGCATGCCTATGCTCTGTACTATAGTTCTATTATTCTGCATTACCAAAACAGTGGCAAATTCGAAATGTCTTACAAGTCTATGTTTAATTATAGGATAGATAATAATATTTAATCTTAGTACCTACTATCTTTACCCAACTTTAATATTATTTTGCCTATCAATATCTTTCAATTTATGAACTCGACAACTTTCATCTCGAAAACTATTCAGAGTAAAAGATCGAGATCGGGAGATTGAGATAGTCTATTATGTAGCTATTTAAAACATAATCATTTATCGCTTGATCTTTTGAGAACAAAGGTAAGATTATAACTCAATCATATCACTCAATTTCGCTTGGACCACACAAAGTCTTGAGCAAGTTTAGAAACATGATTAGGTATCAGTGCATAGTTTAATGCTTGGTTTGATTAAAACAATTCGAAGACGTTTGTCAGAATAAGGAAAAATACAATATGAATAGTTTATGATAGATGCACTAGTAATGCAGCAATTTCAAGGTTAATAACTCGTTACTACCAGTATACGGAGTAAAAGCTGAATAAAAAACATTATTTCGTTTAGCATGAACTTTTCATTACATAAAATTAAATCCATGTTTCTCTACTTTGTCACCAAACAAATCATAATAATCATCATAATCGATGGGGGAGGCCTTTATCCAGCAGTGGACGATTCCCGGCTGAGATGATGATGATGATGATGAAATCATAATAAAGTTTCAAAATGTAATGCAGTTCGCATGTACAAAATTAAATATTAGTTTGGAACTAACTTCTGTCAAAACTAATATGAGCTTACCTGTAAAGTGCGCTGTGTGCAAATCAAACATTATACCCATGTCCAATATAAGCTGACCCCTTACTCTTTGCCGGTTAGTTCTTTACTGTAGTAAAATGTCTTGTCTCAAGGGAGCAACGGAGGTCAAAGTAAACTGGACGTGTGTACAGGTTTACGTTTGTTGCAAAATGTGTTGATGTATTACATCTAAATTGAATTTTACTCGTATTGTTTGTGAACGCAAAGTTGATTGGTAATGAGCTTTACACATTCAATATTCAAACAGTTTAGGTTATATTATTATACAAATCGACGTAACTGACACACGATAACACCGCGCTCGCGAGTTTAATCGGTTTTAGTGCGCAAAGTGTATGAAAACCACTAAAAGCTGTTTTAAAGTGTTCGATAGTGTTTGCTGATGATGTGTTAATGTTATTTTCGCAAAAAACTCTATAAATCGATCTAAAATAGTGCAGAGAAATACGCGTTTGACATTTAACAATACGAAAATTTGCTACATACCCTCAATAGTACTAATTTATTTTTGACGGCTTTGACATATAGGCAACTTGTCAGTGTAATCATAGTGACCGAGTGTTGCCAATACAACAAAATTAAATTATACCAAAATGAGTACCAAAAAAAATACGAATAATAACTTGCCTCAAGAAAAGTGTACTAAGTGTAGTAAAATACCAAATGAGAAAAAAGCTTCTGTAGCTTGTGACTCCTGCAAGGTTTTGCTGTGTGGAGACTGTCATGGATTGTCCCCTACTGAAGTTAGAGTATTGGAACTTAAAACTGTAGCCCGTGTAATGAGTTTCCTATGCGGCGACTGTCGGTCAGCAATGTTACAATTACCATTAATCATGAAAAAATTGAATGATCTCACTGAAGAGGTCAAGCAACTGCGAATGCGACAAAGTATGCTAGCTACCGAATCAGCTATTCAAGAGATGAGTGAGAGGGCCTATAGATCTAACAATGTCATCATGTACAATGTGCCGGAATCGACTAGTGATGTGGCTGACCAAAGGAAAGAACACGACAAACTGGAATGTGTTGCTGTGATCAAATCTGTCACCAATAGAGTAAATTACGACGGAATAAAGGTGTTTCGTCTTGGCGCTCCTAAGACAGGTGAAGGTAACAGACCGCGCCCAGTGAAAGTCATATTACAGAGCAAGAAAGATGTATTGGAAGTTCTTCGTAATAAGAACAAGTTAAATGAACCTTCATCTATTACGTCAGACCTTACCCCAATGCAAAGAGAATACTTGAAGTATTTGCGGGAGGAGCTGAATAACCGAGTCGCTAATGGAGAGAAGGACATCACCATAAAGTATATACGAGGACAACCAACAATCATCAAAACTACGAACATCCAAAAAAACTAAATAACGGTATCGGCAATAACACAATACACACACCAAAAGCAAGCCATTCCACCCACAAAAGTGGCACACATAGCAAACCTCAACCGGTTCTTACAATTACTATACTTTACACAAATATCCAATCAATAACTTCCAAACTTGATTTATTGATCACTAGAGTACAGTCAGTAAAACCTACACTGATAATTACTACTGAAACATGGCTAAAACCTAACATACCTGACTCAATGATAAAAATACCCGGCTACACTGTATACAGAGATGATAGAATTGGCAAACGAAGTGGTGGAGTAGCAATATATGCCTCAAATAACACTAACTTCATCAAAGTAAACATGAGTACTGCATATAACAGGAAAGAACAAAATACTGAGAGTTTGTGGCTTGATATTCAAATTGGAAACACAAAATTTTTATTATGTGGCTTATACAGAGCGAATGATTCTACTCTAGATCAAGATAACAGCTTACTCTACTACCTAAGTCATGTCTCGGAGACTAACCCAGTAGCTATAATGGGTGATTTCAACTATGGGGGAGTGAAGTGGCCCCTTGAAGACAGTGGATATGTTACACCAAGGGAAGATAACTTTGTACAATGGTATCTGAACAGCAATCTTCAACAGTTAGTAGACAGACACACCAGATTTCGACAAGGAAACCAACCATCATTCCTAGATCTAGTTTTTACAAACGATGAGTCCCTCATTGCTGGTATCGACCATCAGGCTCCCATAGGTAAAAGTGATCACACTTGCTTATTGGCAACTATAGAACTGCAAATACAACACAAAACTAAGGAGTTGCCTCCAAAGCTGAACTTCAAGAAGGCTGACTATAATAGTATAGACAAAACAGTGTGTACATTGTGCGAAAAGATGAGTGCCATGAGTGACGTCAAGAACCAATTTCAATTATTAATTAATTCATTGAGAGAAGCAATTAATTTACATGTTCCTAAGATGAGATTTAGCAGACATACCACCAATAAACCATGGATATCAGCTGACACAAAAAAACTTATTAACAGCAAATTGGCAATGTGGAATCGATATAAGTTAACTGGGCTTGATGAACACTATAATGAGTATAGAAAATTCAACAACAGGCTGATAAAAATAACTAGACTTGCACGCATAAATTATGAAAAAGATTTACTCGAAGCTGGGCCTAAAAGATTTTATTCTTACATAAAAAATCAAGTAACGTCTAAGATAAGCGTTCCATCTATCCTACATAATAAACAAGGCCGAACTGTTACCGAACCAAGTGATATAGCCGAAGCTTTTGCGGATCAATTCGCCAGTGTCTTCCAGATAGAACCCCAAACGGCATTACCAACCTTGGATCCCAAACTGCGAGTTGCAGACGATATTGATGACATAACGTTCTCCAAAATCAGCATTCAACAAGCAATAGCAGACTTTAAAAACGATACTTCACCAGGACCGGATGACATTCCAGTACAAATATTTAAAAAATGTGACTTCACTGAACATCTATCAAGAGTAATGCAGACTTCATATGATACTGGCATCCTACCAGACTTGTGGAAGACAGCAATAGTGACACCAATATTTAAAAAGGGAAGTAAACTTGAATCCGTAAACTATAGACCCATTAGTTTAACTAGTGTAATGTGCAAAATCATGGAGAAAATTATAGTTAAACATATAAGAGAATTCTTCAAGAATCACCAAATTATTGCCGAACAACAACATGGTTTCTGTCCCCATCGTTCAACCGTATCAAACTTGTTACTTTGTCTATCAACATGGACTAAACATTTCAATAAGAAAGAACCAATTGATGTGATTTATCTTGACTATGAAAAAGCCTTTGATAAAGTCCCTATAAAAAGGCTTCTACAGAAACTTGAATTTGTGGGCATACGAGGTAAACTGCTGACCTGGATCGAATCATTTCTAACACAGAGAACCTTGCGTGTGAGAGTTGGTGACACGATCTCAGGTCCCCGCATAATACACAGCGGAGTACCACAAGGTTCAGTCCTGGGCCCGGTGCTATATATAATATACACATTTGATCTTCCTCACTGCTTGGAATGTAATGTCAGCATATTTGCAGATGACACCAAAATATTTGCAAACCCTAACATTGACTACGATCGCCTTCAAAGTGATTTGAATAGAATAGCAAACTGGTCTAAGGAATGGCTGATAAATCTCAATAGCTCAAAATGTACGGTATTGCATATTGGCAGTCGTAACCCTCGATTATCCTACAGATTGGACAATGAACTGCTTTCGGAAGTTAAAATTCAAACAGACTTAGGTGTGAAAATATCAGAAGACCTGAAGTGGGAGGCCCACATAACTACAATTACAAAAAAAGCGCAGAGCCTGATATACTTAATTAAGAAAGCCTTTGGCGTCTTAACTCCAGAGATGATGCTTCAGATCTACAAAACATTCGTCAGACCAATCCTGGAGTACGCATTTCAAGTCTGGAATCCTTACTTCAAAAAGGATATCGAGCTTTTGGAAAAAATTCAACGCAGTTTCACTAAAATACCTCGCCTGTTAAAAAGAAGATCATATGAAGAACGACTGCAAATTTTAAAACTTACCACCTTAAAAGACCGCAGACATCGTGGAGATCTCATTGAGACATACAAAATTTTAAATGGACACTACAACCTAAAAAATATGCATCAACTATTTACTTATAACGACAATGTTAATCTCAGAGGCCATCATTTAAAATTGTGTACCAGCTTGTCGAACAACAATCCTCACAAGCACTTCTTGTCAAACCGAATTGTCAGAGCGTGGAACAAACTTCCAAAGAATGTAGTCGAAGCTGAAACTGTCAATCAATTCAAAAATAGACTGGACAAATATTTGTTTAATGAATGATTACATCATAGTGAATTACCAGGATACAGGCATTAACCAGTTGTATACAACTGCATGCCTGCTAATAAATAAATAAATAAATAAATAAATATATTTTTAGAAAAGTTTTTTCTTATTACGATCATTGACGGTATTTGAGACTTCAATACTCTGAAAAAATATTTTATTTAAAGGAATTTCTGCTACCTTACTTTTTTTTGACATCTGCATGGGGTTCGATTAAACATAACCCGAACATGATAAGCCTAAAACACATAGCCTTACACGTGAGGCATTCCAAGTTGAAATACGTTTTCGCGATAATTCTCTTAAATATCATGGTTGCCTGGAAGACATTGCCTTGTGTGATAAGGCCGCCGATTGTCCATTAGTATCCCATTTATATTTAAGTTCTCACTGTTTTTATTTATTGTATTTCTTTTTTCCCGGTACATTGTGGACAATAAAGAAATTATATTATTATTATTAATAATTAAAATGCAATTGGGTTTCATTCGTGAAATAAATATTTGCAAAAGACTTAACAAAATAAAGCATTTGTTTATAAAAGTACCGGGTCTAGATGCAAGAGTCGCGGAATTGCATCAACACTGAAGAATCTTCGCGAGGTAACAAATATTTATTCGTTTGCTGCAAGTTTGTACAGTTGATTTGTTTGCACGTAAATAGAAAATCGTATCCTGAAGTATATAAGGTATTTCAAATTGAAATTGAATTTAAAGTATTTTTGTTGATTCAGTTTGATTCAAGGTTTACATAACATAACTGTTTGTTTCTGTAGCACGAGTCTCTACAGTCGGTACTGTCGAGTATCGAGAGTTTGAGATTTAAAATGTACTGCACAAAAAGTTTCTACGACGCCCGTTAGCGTGAGCCCCAGTCAGTTACACTTTAATGGTGATTGACATTAAAAAAAGGATTTCTAAGCTACACGTCGACCGAATCGGAGCGTACGGACCGTACAATATGTCACTATGAATTAATATCTGTGGCGCCGAAATGCCGATCCAGTGGACGCACTCACATAAAAAATATATTTACAGACACACAATAACAGAGGTACAGATATTTGTGCATCAAACGAATATGTCTTAAATGACATAGTCAACTTAACTATTTACTGCATGAGCCCTTATGTGGTACCGTACTTTTTGATGTCGTATTATTTCAAAACAAAGTGTAACGTAATGATTAAAACCCATTTTTTGCAATACCACTTATGCCCTATAAACGGTAAAACATCAAAACCTCATCTACATTCATAAAACTAGTTCCCCTTAAATTCTCCAAAAGCATCTTAATATAAAAGCAAAAGTTATCATTGAATATTCAAGCCAGCACTCGAACGAAGTCAACGATAAAAATATTCATATTCAGTTAGAATTCAAGCAAGTCTCGTATCTGGACGATATTAGATTCTAGAGGAATATTCTCGGAGACGTTGCGAACTCGAGATTGTTTGTATGTAATTAGATTACAGTGCGCTATTTATCTTGCTGCTTGATGTTTGTGGCTGAACCGCTTTTAAAGAGTATAATTACGACATTTCTATGTTAAGTTTGTGTTTATAGTTGTTTTGTTATTGAATAGTTTTCCTACAGTTAGTTGAATAGTGTTGTATACTTTTCAAAATGAAATCATCTATTTACTCTCCCCACTATTTATTTACTTACCCCACAGGTGATCGTGTATACGACTGCTGCTTTATCTCGGGTTTGAACACGGGTCGTAATTTCAGACAGAATACTTCCTTAAATACTGCGTTGTGTGTGTGTGTGATCTCTTACCCCCGGTTGCTGCGGTACATTGAGCGGTAGTTTGTCTATTCAATAGCGATAAAACTCATGCAAAAAAAAACGCTATTGAATAGATAAACTACCGCTAAATGTACTCAAAAACGGGGGGTTAGTTATTTTTTACAGAAATTAGTTGTTCCGGGGTTCTGTAGTTTCACTTTGTGGTTAGGGATAGTTCCAGGATAGTTAGGCAACAGAGCGTCCTACTGCCAGCTATTGGTATAATTTTAAACTGCTATTGGATTCCTGAGAAACTTGCTGAACTAATTTTCCACTCAAGAACATTAATGTGAAGAAGAAGAAGTTAAGCCTGAGACCACCACGCTAGGAAAGTGAGAATTTTGGGGACACAGAATTTCGGCACGGCTTTATCATTATGTGTTACTGCTACAATAAATAAAAATACTTAATAAAAGCTATACATTTTAATGTTACATTTAAAGGTTATTTATAAGTTAGCTCTAACTATTTCAGGGTACACTTGCGCATCTTCTGGAGCGACATAAAGTACGAATTCAGTGCTTGTTGGCCCACTCTGATGCCAAAGCTTGCATTCTATAGCTAAGGATATTCCTCGAGTAAAGTTTGAGATTTGTATCGCAATTAATGGAGACGTACTATTTTGCTTTAGTGGGAATAAACCAGGATCAATCCCAGGCGGATCCGGGTAATACTTTATTCTGCCGATATGTTCCTGATCGTATGGATAATAACCCCTGCAATGCATCCAAAGTCTGTTCTTTTTAATCTTCATCCATTTTATTACCTCTGGAGGTGCCAGGCTAGTCACTGTTGAATTCATCTCCAAAGCTTTGCCAGCCCAAAAAAAGTTCTTATTGATCCTTAAAATCACACAAGGACTGTCTCCATATCCATAAGGCGATCGCCCACACGGCCCCAGCTCATTAACATACTGTTTTCTGCTTAGTAGAAATTTGTCGATTGCTTGTACATATTTGTCATAGTCATTATTTTCTTTCTGTTTGTACCAAATCAATGGATAACTTAATTCGGACGCTGGTGTAGCTGTGAGTCCGATTTCTGGATACTTTACACTAAGTAGACTGGGTTCCAGCGGATCGAAAGAGACGAGTGATTGGAGAACTAATAGCGATATGTACAGTATCGCAAGAGTGTATGAAGTTAGAAACATTAAATATACTATTCCGTAGCACGTGATACTTAACCAGCTTTTGCAGGTCCTCCCGCAGTACTCTTTTGTCTCTCTGTTATAGCAGAAATCAGTACATCGTTTCTTTTTCTGTTTCCTTAGTTCAATACCTGTATGTTCCCCGCTGAAGGAATTTCTCGGTGCAGTGGAGGGTAATGAAGGGTCATTGTTCCCAGCGACTCCGACTCGTGGTCCAAGCCGATCTAGCTTCAAACTATGGTCCTCATGCATTTTTATACACGTAAAACATTGCTTATCCTAAAATAAACTTGTTGACAGTTGACGCTGTCAAATCTATGATTCTCTGTGGTCACGATATGCTTCTTTGGTTTAAAGGAAAAAGTTTTAATGACCTAATATCGAACTACTTGACTTATATTGTTGTTGCGTGACTCATACTATTTTTTTAAGCCCACTATTGTAGTTGCGTTCTCACGTTAACTACTCTAGTTAAGTAAGATGATTTAACTAAGCCAACTCATGGTAGAGCTACTGTTGTTTCATCAAACTGTTTGAATTAGTTTCAGGCCTTACTATGTTAGCTTGCTTGACCTTTTCAACATAAATAACAATACTTTCCACTAAACTGTAATATGAGTAGTTTATACCTTATCTAAAATTAACTTTATTGCCTAAAATCCCTAACAAATAAACGATTTAAACAACATCAGTTTAATAATACTGTAGTATAGTTTGAAACACGATCTAAGACGAGAATCATACCATTACATGAATCCGACCCGAACCCTTCTGATAGGAAGCTCTAACAAATCCTTATGTTATAGGAGAAGCGAACTCGGAGGAAATAGGTGATCAATATCTAGTAGAAAGTGACAATGTAATTTTAAGTCAATTTAGCGATTAGTTTATTGTTTAAGTTTGGTAAACTGTGAAACATAAATCAATAAAAGACTATAGTATGAATCAGCACTTTTTGAAATTTTGGTTTGTTTAAATTATTTTCTTTGGGGCCAATAGATACATTGAAAACATGAAATAAACTTTTAAAGCATCAAACTTTTTGAATAAATATTTATGTTATAATACAGGAAATCTTCAATGACCATTTGATAATTTAATGTAACGTTATAAATATTTAAGAAATCCGTCATAACATATTATTAAAATAAAAATAATATGAAATATTAATAATAACGTTCATTATATCTTTTACCGTATTTCTAACAAAAATATCAAGTTGATTTCAGCTAGAAAATAGTCCCAAAAATTTAGATTCACTACTCGACCTAGTTCAGAAGTTAAGGCCTAACTATAGAATAACATATTGAGAATACCGAAATCCACACTTTATTACAAGCGCTCTTCAACACAGTATCAATAATTTATGAATATTCCAAATGTTATAGTTTACAAACAACAAATACTAATTCTCAAGGCTTTATTCAAGTAAATACTAGGCGTAAAAAGTACTAAATAATAACTCAATGTAAATTCCAGGAAAATAGATATAGCTTTTCAGCCGACTGATTTTGTTTTTATTCCTTTTAGACAATGAAAATTCCTTTTTAAGGTAGGTACTTAAATATCTTTTTGTGTTCGATAAAAAAAAACATAAATTAACTCGATTACTTGTAAAACTTCAAGCTTTTTATAAGCAGTTGGGTAATTTTTTACAGTCAGTAATTGTTGACTAGCCAGCGTTTGACAACTAAAATAGCTCCTGCAAAATACGTTGATAATTTCCGTGCAAAGCTTTTCGTTACTTATTAATGGTATAACATTGCTCCACAGGTTTAATGGATCCAAAATACCTACTTATATTTACTTTGCCATTTAGAGTGCCACTTATATGTATTTACCATCATCTATACTATGAAAAAAACACATCTCAGATGATAGTCGAACATCGCATGATACACGAGTCGTGTTTCCTCTCGGACAATAAAAACTTTATCGTCGCTTCAAACGGCTCTCGTTGTACGATCAAACGCTCTCCCACGTGACAGTTTTGTTGATATTCCTCTGATTACCTCCACTGTGCAGCTTGTTGGTAGTTTTATTATACTTTTAACTGGCTAACCCATGCACTTTCATTGAATTTGCATAATAGTTCTATGCCGTTTTTTTATTTCGTAACAGCGGGATAAAAATGTAGCCGATGTAACTATACATATATAGCCTTCTTCCAACTATGTTGGAGTCGGTTTCCAGTCTCATCTGATCCAGCTGGATACCAGTATCAGGCAGTATTTTACATCGAGCGACTGCCTATCGGACCTCCACAACCCAATTCTTTTGAAAATGACTGCCGGGATCCACAATTTAACATGCCTCCCAAAACACGGAGGAACTTGATATGTATAAGGTCACCCATCTACAGAACAAACTCGGCCAACGTAGAGATCCACGCGGCTATTGTTATCTATATAACAAATAATAACCATACCCTTCTATCTATCTACAAGTGAAGTCCCAATAACATCGATTCTGTCGTTCCTTACATTCACCTGGACAAACAAAAAGCTGCCTATTTGTTTGTCATGTCATTGTGTGCAGACAGGCATACCACAAATTAGACTGATCGACCGATGCATCGTAGCAAAAGATATGTATAACATACAATTTAAGAATGTATTGAAAAGTTCTCTTATTGAGTTGCTCTTGGAAAAACGAAAGTTTTAACTTAATCTAGTTTTACTAGTACTCGACCCCGATTTAGTTTTATTGGAAAAGAAAACTGGGATAAAGAGAGAGTTTTCGTAACAATTTGTAAGATCATGAAGAAGAATACGTAATCAAAGTATTACATCTCATCATAGAAATATACGAGTTTTACTTCTTCTCTGTATATTGTTATTTCATTATTTTCTACGGATAGAATTTGACCTACATGATTAAACCCACTAACCTTCGGATTCTGTGGTACATTTAGCGGTAGTTTATCTATTCAATAGGGTTTAAATTAATATAAAAAACGCTATTGAATAGATAAACTACAGCTAAATGTACCTCAGAAACCGGGGTTATGTAATATAACAAAACTATGGAATGCTTATGTTTGTTTTTTTCAACTAATCTTTGAAATTATCAATCAATTCGAATAAATCACTTCGTGTATAATATTATTCATAAGGCATTCTAAATGCTTATATTACGCTAGAACTCACTGAAGCAGAGTAATTCCAATAAACGGGAATAAAATTGTTTGTGTTATTATAAAACATTCTAGGTCCTTGTACGATTGCCTTAACTTATTTAGGCCACAATTTCTCTTCTATTATCTTTAATCTATTTGTGTTACTTCTATTTTTGTGTGTAACGAATCGTAAGAAAATATATTTTGTTCCAAAACAGAGTCTTATTTTAGATGACACGCCCAAGTTCACTTGCGTCACATAAGAGAATCATAATTTTCCCCGTTTTGCAACATTTTTCACTGGTACTCTGATCCTATTGGTCGTAGCGTGATGATATATAGCCTATAGCCTTCCTCGATAAATAGGCTATCTAACACTGAAAGAATTTTTCAAATCGGACCAGTAGTTCCCGAGATTAGCGCGTTCAAACAAACAAACAAACAAACAAACTCTTCAGCTTTATCTATACTAACTAATAATATTATAAATAATATTATATAAGTATAGATTTTTTTGAAGAATCTTATTTTTATTTAAATGAATGTCTGAATGATGTTAATTGCGAGTTACGAGTGATAGAAATGTCAATTGATTCTTGAAATTATTTTAGTTTCAGTCTCAAGACTTACAATTATCAATTGAGAACTTCAATTAATGTAATTTCAGACTATCAATATTCTAAATGTTCTTGGAAAATCTCTTGTGGAATTATAATAGCGCGGCGACATTATGATATATTGGTAATATTATTGTTTTTAAAATCTGCGTTTTTTTGTGTAGACTTTTCATAGGTACTCATTGGATGCTTATTCCATTCTATGTAGACTATTATATACCAATTGAATGCTTTATAATGCTTAATAATTGTTAACCTTTTCAATTTACAGTAGAAAAAAGTAGGAGACGTTAAAATTAAATGCCTATTAATTAAAGTTGCTTTGCTTTGCTTAGGCACTATGCCTAGCCCCTTGTCACTATGTAAAATCTTTTAACACTAAGTTTAAAAGTGAGCAGTAGTGCGTAACTCTACAGTCGGTAGAATTGACTATCGAGAGATTCACATTTAAAATGTACCTTCTGCAAAACTAGTACCTACGGTTTCCACTAGAGGCGTTGTTCATGGAATTGTCTATAGTCGGTTGGAAGAGAATCGCGTTACGGCTTTCCGTAGCACGATTCCCATTGGAAAATACCAACGACTAGAAAAAAATCCTCTCAAAGTTAAAGGCATGGACTTTATAACTAGTAGGTATAGGTGCCCGAGTACAAAAAGATACATACGTAAGTGTATGTGCAAAGTGAGTTCTGTCGCCCATTCCAAACGTATATTGCGCTGCATTCCGCTATTTGTTCGCTTTTTTATGTCACGTGCGACTAAAATTGTACGTAGTTTGTCTACTATCGTATACATATAGGTATGGTATCAGGGAGTCGATTGCAATCCCCTATCGATTTTTTTAGGTGCTTTCGGGTAATTTGTATGGATAATAAATCAAGGTATAAAAACGCAATCACTGTTGCAAAACAGTTTTGCAACAGTGATTGCGTTAAGCGATCAGAATGGCAAACAGTCTTCAGCGTAGTTAGTAATTTTATAGATATGTGGCTTTTTTAAGTTTGAGCGCCCCGGTGCGTCATATTACATAGGATTTTGAAATCGTAAGCCAATTCATCATTTTGGCGTTAAGTTCCATAACCATACCAACAAAAACGATATGAATATGTTTCAAAAGAGTACTTAATCGTGTATCTTCAAATGACAAGCCACAAAACGTTGTGTGCTTGCAGGTGAAGTACCTAGAAACATTTATACCACTAAAGTCAAAGGTTAAAGCAACACAAGCCGGTAAACTTCCACGTTTGTGTTAGAAACATCAATATAAAATGCTGTAAAACTGGGCGCAGCTCCATTTATGCTAAGTACTATGCTTTACCTAGGCGAGGCTACAGCTCATGCAAGTAAACACTCGACTTTGTGACTGTACAACACCAGTTTTAGTTGACCTTTCAGTTCGTGTATAGGGCTACGTTTACGGAGGTCTTGCTAATTTGGTTGTTATTGCCTGACTTTAATTTGTGCTAGGCAAATAATGAGACGGGAGGGTAAAGTATGTGGTTTGCTGCAGCTAATTATAACGAAGGATGCATAAATATAGCTTTGTTTAAAGAAATTGCAACATTACAATCAGAAAACTAGCACTACGTTGTAATATCTTAGTAATTAAAAAGGAAAAAGCAATGCTTAGCCTTAAAGGTAACATTGTAACACAACAAAATCTTTGATCTTCAAATAACCCGTAACTTTAGAATTTGCCTTTTCTATAAGGCAAAAAGAGACTGTAAACCCGTATGTGTAAACCACAAACCACAACGACCCAATTTAATATAGTTTACTAGTGGACACGCGCGTCTCTGCCCGCGTATACATTATGAAAAATAAAAGTAGACTTTCATCCCCTATTTGACTCTCTTAGGGGTGGATTACAAAAAACCTTTCTTAGGTAGTACCAATATGTCGCAAGGCATCCTTCGTCCAAATTTTATGCTTCTAACTTCTATACTTAAGGCTGAGCGATGAATTTATCAGTGACTGACTGACTGGTCAAAGTTCATTATAATTAGTCAATAAGTACAAGTAATTTTATATGTGCCTATAGATGAAAACATCACAGAAAATCTTGAGATAACATTCTCAAAAAACCAAACCTTCAATTCCCAGAAAGCGTAAAACCCAGCTCTAGTCAGAAACCGTTCCAGTAAACAGTTGAAAAAGGTAATAAAAAGAAACGGAGGTCGGTTTACGAACGCACAGATATCAAATCAGTTGGCAAGTGGTACCGAGGGAAATGACACATTAGGAGGGAACCGCAGAATACTCGCGACCCATATTTGATCCAATCTGAGGAATACGTCAGCTGTCGCCGAACGGTACGATGGATTACGTTAGGTATTTTCTCTGAGCGCTGATGTGACTACAGAGACTTCTTTTTAGCTTGAAAGATAAAAAGTTGTATAAAAGTTAGTCCCTAAAATAAGAGCATTAAATATTTAAGGAAGGTACCTACAAGCTAAGTAATGTTTATGTTTTAGTGTACAGAAACAGTGTACAGTATAGCAGCAAAAAAATGGAGAAATTAATCAAGGAACGAAGGCAAGTAATGTAGGTACCTGAACGGAAAAACACCGTACGGAAGCACTTCAAAACAAACATAAAAAAAAATCCTTCCAAGGTATCAAGCGTTATACTCTAACATTGTATTACCAACATAATTCGATAAAATAATGTGTTTAATGTGGTAGAAGAACAAAACAAATAAACACACTTTACCATTTTTTAATACATACATATTATATTAGTTAGTAATTATAGATTCCAATAATAAACGACTATTAATATGTACCTCTAAGATATACAGTACCCAGAAATACGACCGATCACTGTGGAGGAAATAGCTGACTTTAAATAAGTAGCGACAAAACGATATCCTTGAAAGGTCAAACCAAATATAATAATATCTCGACATTCAAAGCGACCTATTCATAATTTTACAAAATATTATATTACAACCCAAAATAGAAAACGTATTTCAGACAATGCTGTTTTAAATTCAGTGTGTTTTAATTTGAGATATTCAAAATATTATTTATTGTCTAAACTTTTACTGTATTTCTAGATAAAACTAACATACTTTGACATTTTATTGTAAAAGTTTTTCAATAAATCTAAGTCACAAAGTTATTCGAAAAGTTTTTGATGAACTTCCTTCCAAGTACTCACCAACTTCATTGAATATACAGTCGCTACACAAATAACTGTTATTTTCGTTCTATTCTCCTTTGTATATGTGCGATAGAATATATTATGTGTTGAGACTTTGGCTTGGAACAAATCAATGAAAACTAACAGATTTTTACAACTTAGTATCCAAGTCTTGAGATACAAGATTTAATTAGTTGTTTTCATTTCATAATTCGATCGATGTACTTCCAAAATAAAGTAGCTGTATCATCAGCTGCACAAGCTTGCGGGTCACTAATGCTCTGAATTCTGAATTTCGTATACCTCGACCAGCTGAAAACGTAGCATGCAAGGTTATTAAATTGTGCTATTATAAATTAGGTATTCCTTAAAATAATGAGGCGGTAGCTCGGCACCACCCTGGTGGCATAAAACTCATACACCTTTAAAAACTTACCTCTTTCTATTATTACCTATATTTCCCGTATCAAAACATTGGGATCTATACGCACCTGATAAAGATTTTCAATTAGGTAGTATGTACCAGTATTGCTAAAAATACAAGAAGAATTGTGAGACGGAGGGTCAAGAGATGTTTTATACAAAATTATTCTCTGCTCTATTTTTAGAATGCATGAACCTAGTACTGAAGAATGTTATGGGAATACCTTGGTTATACTTGAGAACTTTTCTCTTGTTTGCAGCTGAAAAGTCAGCGATGCAGGCAATATCTAGAAAATTGTGTAATCTCGATGTGAGTATTGAAAGGCGTGGCTGCAATATCATGATTCTTTTCATTTTCATCTCAATTCTTACAGTTCAATGACCTATTCGCCTCATATTGGAGTTTCTGTATTTCATACTGTACGATTGAGTCCGATGTTTTGTCACAAATGGCGAATGAAAATGGGCGATGTTATTGTCAACATCTAATAAAATACAGGGTGTTACACGATTCTTCAAACAATATAGGCATCTGGTTTGGACTGTTGTCGTTGCGTTGGTACTAATATTGAACTTAGATTAGGACTCACCGCTTCGGATATATTATACTTTCAAGTTATAATATAAGCTTTCTGCATTAGTCCAGTTGGACTAAATTAGCGATTCTAACACATGGCACATTTTTAATTGTATGATCTCTTTAGGAACAACAAAAAAAATAATTTGATTTTGAATCCAATAAGTAGTTATACATTAAATAAAGAGAATACATAAAATGCCATGTTTGCATGTTCATATACCTATTTTACTAATTTTTTTTATACTTTTTCGACTAGAAAGCGTAGTGATAATAAATAGTTCTAATGAAAAGATAAAAGACAATGTAAAGAAAAGATCACGATTTGAAACTGCAAATATACTTCACATGAGAACGTTAATAATATTTAGGTGTCATTTCATTGAGCCTGCTTATATGTTATATGAAGGCTAATTTAGACTGCTGCAGCTAAAGTGAACTTTCAGACTATTGCTGAAATTACTTAAACACATGATGGTTATTTTTATTATTTTATTCAGATCTTATGCACCATTTTCTTTTAATGAACGGTAAGGTAATTTATTAGTTTATCGTCGGATCAGAATGCGCGGAAAGATGCGCTTTTCAGAAGCGGCTTTTCAGAAATGCATGGCAAATAATTCCTAGTTTACAAGTGTTGAATTCCTAATAAAAAAATTACAACTTTTCTTTGTAATAAAGTTACCCACCATTTAATTCTTAATGTTAAGCTAAAATACAATTTACAAAGCAAAAATAGGTCAGCTTACTTTATAGTTCCATATTTCTTAAACGTGGTTTCGGACATCAAAGTAGTTTTAAACTTATAAAGCTCTATTTCTAGCTTTGGAAGCCGTATACATTTGTACACAAGTTAGTAGATTTTACTTCTATTTTCAGTAGTTAGACGGAGCCTGTATTCGGCTCTCAGTTTGTTAAAGTTAGTTGTATAGTTAGCAAAGCCCAGGTGAGAGTATTGATATAGCTCTATAACTAACGCTACCAAAAATAACTTAGTTGGTCGTTTAGGCCATAAACTTCGTACTGTTCTATATTATATAATACACAATTCTAGAAAATACCTATCTGCAGGTGTTATAGTAATTAGCAAAGAATTGTATGCCTAATAGCGAACACGCATTTTTACCTTGATATGCCTAATGCACTGCACATGCCTGTCACTGCCATTTCTAGGTAAAATGCGTGTTCGTGTTAACTCCCGTATCCTATTATAATATATATTAAAAATGCAACGCGAGAGTTTAAAAGTTATGTTATACCTAATAGGTTAAGTACCCGTGAATATACCGCTGATGACGAATAAAAAAAAAATGTTTCTGCTTCACATTTACCGATATGGTACTACACGAACGTTAAAAAGTAAAGCAAAAAAAAAAGAAAACTATCGTAACATATCGTACGTTGTAAACAAAAGGTTTACATAACAACACTCGTTCGATTTTATCTATTCATGTCTGTCCGTGTCGGCTGTCCTCTTCACTATTACTACTCGCCACTTGATAGTACCTAGGCTTCACTATTTTATTACTAAAGGCATGTTTTTACTACCAAAAGAGAACCTAAAGGTTATAAACTCTAAGGAAATGAGCAAAATAAAACGGACTTATGTCTGATGGATGTATTTAGAAAGAATGTCATTTACGAATAGCTTTATTTTACTGCTGCAATAAAATTTATATGTTAATGTAACGGTGAATTTTCAATGTAAAATAATGAAATATTTAAAACACTTTTATTTAAGCTTATTTTGAAATGATGTTATTTACATTAGTAGATTTTATTTCAACAGAAATCCAACATCGTCAATTAATCTTGAACCTTCCTTCAAGCATACAAACATCAAATTACAAACAGACCCGTAAGAAACATTTATGGAACATTCATAAATGCAGTGTGGCAATAGAACCCACAACTAATCCGTGCGATAGAAGCGATATCAACATTAAATTCTACGCCTTGTAAGTAATGAGAATGTCTTTTCTCCGAACTTTGATTATCCAACTTCTAAATTACATACCGTCAAAATAAATATAAAAATAACAAATTCAAAAATATATAAACGAATTCTCTACATTCTATTGTCGTATTATTTCAACGCACACAAAACATTTCATATTCAAAACTGAATAAAATTTTTCATTATTTATTCAGTATATGAAACTCGAGTCACGTTTTCATCCGGTCAGTATTCAGCTTATACAGTGAGCTGGCGGCCCGTAGTCCGGATATGTATACCCGGATGTTTTATCCGGACCATTTTAGTTCGGCCATAAGCCTGAGGGACCGACCGGAAACTTCGTTTGCGTACTCCAACTACTATTCTGTTGAATAGACCATGTTTGATTTCGGGTATAACTGTTTTGTTTTGCTAAGATTAAAATTCGGTGCAGAAAACTTTGCAATATAGACATAATATATAAAACATTGTTGTTATATCCGAAGTTGTAGGGAGAAGTGTATCAAATTCTCCCACATTTCGCCATATTATAGTGTATTTATGTTTCATCAAATATAGGGCAAGCTTATTATTACCGAACACGTTAGCTAACTCTTACTAACGAAAGAATAACCACTTTGCAGTAGGTGTATGATCTTTAATATGCATTATTTCTACATTTAATTTGTTTTTATTGAATTAAGGACCCCTAGGACTAGGCTATTTGTATGGTAAGGTTGATGAAATAAGCAGACTTTTTATTACGCTAGAAGGAAAATAAATACTAAATGTTTATGTACTCCAGTCACGTATTGCTAACGTAAACGGGAGGAATTCCTTCAAGTTGAGAATAAATCAACTCAAATAAGAGGATAAGAAAATACAGGACAAACGCTGGTATTAAAAATAAAGTAAGTAAAAAATTAGGACATTGCAACAGTACTGGCCAGTTCCTAAAACGAAATTAATGTTTAGAATAATAGGCAAAGCAAGTGTGTTTAGAAGGAAAGCCTGTTCAAACTGATAAGTCTATTCTAATTCAAATCAATGTCACCCGAGTTAAGAACGTGTGCTACATTCTTCAAAAAATCATTTAAATTCCAATTTGAACTTTGTGTCCGTTGTTTTTATGTTTGTAAAAGTCCACGCGACACAAGAGCAATCCCTAGTGCGGAAGTGGTTTTCAAAATAAAATAAAAAATAGTTCTATAAAACTGTTGATCCAGTACTTGTAAGTTCATATGTATGACTTACAAATATCGGTGATCGATGTAAAATTAAAATAAGATACCTTTTTTAAAAGAATACCACGTTAATGTCACATAACACTTGTATGAACAAATGGGGGGAGCTGCCTTAAACTTCTACATAGTTTGACATTTTTTCTCAATCTTAGTATTAAAATAACTTCTTAGGTCACTAAACGACAGAATTTTAAAAGCAATACACTGTTAGATAAAGATGTGAATGTGTTTTGGGGCACTTATTTTCACTTAGTACTAACATCTCTAATGAGTATTTAGTATCAATCTAAGCACCAATGAAGAAACGTGAGCGACTTACGAAAATGTACTGAGACACATACGTTTTCAAAATGTCGGAGTAAATGGCCGCCACATTCAAGGAGTTAAAAAACCTTTATTTATACAGTATAACTGAATTTAAGAAAAACATAGTTTAATCTCCAAGTAAACATTCAGGCAATTGACAATTTACATAAAGATCTACATTAACTTTGCCCAGTACGCAAACTTTGCACTGAACAATTGCTACCGAAAAACATGCTCATTTTTACATAAATAATACTTACAATAAAAACATAACTTCATTACTTCAGATCCTAAAATTGGAATTTCATTTTCCTTAATTAATGAATCGCAAATATACAATCAAAACCAGAATTCTATTAAATTTCTTTGTTCTCAGATTGAGCTTTGATCAAAACTAATCATTTTACGTCAGTAATTAGAGAGCTAAAGCGAATCAAATCGCTTAATTAAATATATTTTGTTGTTAATTCTTCAAACACAATAACTTTGCCTTAAAATAAAAACTTTGCCCAACAAAGAAAACTATTAATATTTTCTGAGGTAAAACTTACTTGTTTTACACAATACCTGTTTATATATTTTTATATATTTTTCTTCAGAAATCAGTACAAGGGCAAATTTAGCATCCCGTGGCAAAGTTTTCATGTTTGATGTAATATTTGATGAGTAAATCAAGTTTGTAACATTATATAACTGGTTGGAAAAGTGAGTGTACATTTTACGCTTCTCCGAACTTAATTTTATTACACTTTGAAGTTGAAGGGAACTATTTTCAGTAGCTTTTGAGACCCTCTTTAATAAACATACAGTGGTAAGCTTTTGACTAGTTAATTTTATTACTATATTTCTGATGAATTTAACAATTAACATATTGATACATAAGGCTTGAATACAATTCTAATACTTAATTAATAATATAATTACAATAATACAATTGAGAATAGCAAATAATAGAAATAATATTTTTTTATCTGTCAACGCATAGACACATTTTTAGCACATACAGTAACGTAATCATATATTTATATCCCGATCATTCTTTAGCTGAATTTAAATGCCTTTATTAAAGTGAGGAGTATAACGCTCGAGATGGTTTTGCGACAAAAATGTTGAAAGTAAGCTTCTAAGCTCCAAAAATACCCTTTCGCTCTATTCAACTGTAGTAAGATTCGTGAAAAGATAAGCTCATACAAGGTCTTTTTTCATTCATTTCTGAATCAGTAGCCTCGGTGCAGAAAATACTATCTACATCGATAAAGAAACTAGTTTAGTTTAAAATCGGCAAAAACGTATTTTTGACAACTTAAAAAATAGTGGGTTACCGGTCGCTCTTTATTATACGTTATTTTTAATAATCGAATAGGTTTGAATAGGAAATAATAATTACAAGCAGACTGGATTCGTCTGGGTATCGTACTAGTTTATCCCGTTGATTCCTTTCCCGTGGAAATATCGATCGCATACAAAACTTATCCCGACAGTTACACACATTTAAAATATAACTATCTATTTAGCTTAGTTGTTCAAAAACCATGTGCGAACATACATTCCGGTGATTCATATTTATATAGATTTACATAAGTATAGAAAGTATTATTAGGTTTCAACGTCGGTTGTATGTGTACTATAAATAATTAATTTTCTTTTGTTACATAATTCTCAAGTAACACGGTTACTTAAGAACTTTAATATGTACATATTTGAAATAAACTCTATACAGCTTATATGAATAAGTTAAGGCGAGCAAACATTATGAAATATTACTCAACTTCTAATAAACCTGTGATAAGGCTTCTAATATTTGGCGTTATAATTAGAAAACTATTACAACATAATTACGAGTGAAGGTTGGTACAAATTGAACTCAGATACCCGATGAAATTGATGATATAATATTAGCAAATATGCCAGTTTAATTATGTGTTCAAAATTATTAAAAACATTTTATATGATTCCAAGTATTCTTTTAATTGTATTGTATACATGATATATGTAAAGATATTTTAATTTTATTATTATACAAAAGTTAAACAAAGTTGAAATGAGTAATCTGAAAAAAAGTAAATAGCTAAGTACTCGTAATAATGTTATTTCTGTTTTTATCTACAAAACATAAGTAAATGCTCTACACACAGCTAAAATAATATATGTCTAAAAACATTAACATTTCAATTTACAAATCATACATTTAACAGCTAAAAAAATATTACGAAACAAATAAACGTAATCATCATTTACCCAAATAAAAATAAACAGCTCACTCTACCATTTGAAATGATCATAAATCTGTCAAAATAACACATAACATATCTCAAATCTCAATATTACTGGCTGTCAATAAAATAGATACATACTAGCTGACCCGCGCAAGTTCGCTTGCGTCCAATAAGGGAGAATGGGTGAATTTTTTCCCCGTTTTTGTAACATTAATTACTGGTACTCTGTTCCTTTTGGTCGTAGCGTGATGATATATAGCCTATGACCTTTCTCGGGTATCAAAATATCTCCATACCAAATTTCATGCAAATTGGTTCAGTAGTTTAGGCGTGATTGAGTAGCAGACAGACAGACAGACAAACAGAGTTACTTTCGCATTTATAATATTAGTATGGATTTCTATGGGAATAATAATAATGTCTATCATGCACAACTCGTTACAGTGTAGGAACATCGGCCAAAATCAACAGGCTTAGCATTGATTGATTGAACTGTGAGAGAAGTGATAGATGAAGTGACGACGCATATTATTGAAGCAGACAAAACGAACCACTTTGATTATTTTTACTTTAGAAGTTCAAAGGAAATGAAAATTGTGTTTTTTATTGAGCACGTAAGAAGTAGATGGTTGAGAAAACTAATTGTTTTACTATTTAGTAGTTACAATACTCGTATGAGTTGTCTTTGCAATAATGTTCTTAGTAAAAGTTATTTAAGTAATAGGTCTGCAGCCAAAAATATAAGCTTTTATAGCGCAGTTTTTGTTTGACCGACTAAAGCAAACTGATTAAGTGGAAATGATGGGTTAAAAAAAAATATCCATGTGAAGAACCTTTAAGCTTTGACTAACAATTTTGAAAATCACTTTAATTCATTGAAAAATCATTTTAAAACCATCGATCGAAAAATATGTTAAAAAATGGCATTTCTTACATAATTACTGAACTCATCGCACTTTCATATCGCCCAAAACACATACACCTACATATGTAATATACACCCGAAACATTTCCATTCACCCAATTTAGTTCCATGCCTACAACACATCAATTACTGACATATCCCTCGTTATCTAAGCTCACGCTGAGCGAGACCAAATGTTCAGCGCTCAAGAGTTTCAGCACTCAGTACTGAGTGCTTCAGTAGCCATAGAACGTTTACAGAGAGAGGACGTAAGGCCCTCCCTGTGACAAAGTTCCCGCGTCTGAAGTTAAAAGCAAAATGTTGTTGAAATAGTTTGTGTGTGTTTGTGTTTTGTTTTGGTGTGATGTGATTTCCTTTTTGGTATAAGCTGCTTCAATGCCTGGTGAGTTTGAAAACTTATTTAGATACTTGTTTTTTTTTGGAAAAAACTAATTTATCTGAGAATTTGAAAAGTCGTACAGTACTTTCAAACAGTATGTATTTATAGAATGTCCAATTATAAAAATACTGGGCATATTAATTGCAATTGTCTATTTTGAACAGAAAATATTTTATAAATGGTCATACATTTTCAATTTATCAACCCTACTGAATATCATAAACCTTTATTTCAACGATTTTATTTCAAAAATCAGTGTTGACTGAGTAAAACTAACTGGGACTGGTATATGTTTACTTGTTAAAAAAATATATTCTACAAAAAACTCGAGCAAAAAAAAAACCCGCTGAAAAATTCAAGGAATTTTCCCTGAGTAAGACAATCTCGACTAAAAGAAGCGACAATTTGTGTTCTTCTGGGAAAAGCCTAAAAAGGGTGAGAATAAAGGCACATAAGTAAAATCTCATGTAATGGATCTTTTACATCACCGCTTCAATTCATTTCAAATGAACAGACGTCAACCGCAAGATCTTTTATCATTTTTGTTGATTATCGCTGTATACGCCCACTTAATAGCACAATGTGTTTGTAATATATAGCGAGGTATGTACGAGCCTATTAGTCTATTCTGTTTGAAAAGAGGCTTATTACATACTGTGATTTATATATTTTTTGTATAGGGAGGATTGCATTTTATTTCAATATTATTATCTGTGAAAACATGAATATGACAAGTGTTTAACAAAGTATTGTAAATTTAATAGCCGTGCAATTAACAAAAATTTGCTACTCATATAACAGGCAGCTGAACCGATTTCGCAAATTCTTTTTTAATAATATTCCTTGAAGGACGTAGATTACGAAGAGAATAATTTATACCAAAAAAAAAATCAAGAATTGATTGTTAGGCGGTAAGAAGTTCGTCGGGTCTGCTAGTAATTTAATAAAATCTTCATGCTGTATTAGATATTATGGTACCGAGAAAAAAATGGGACATCATTATTAATTTGATTATAAACATTCCAAGCAAATACTTTTCCAGTTAGAAGAATCAACAAAATTCATTATAAAATATTTATTCCGAGAATAAAAATTCTAAATAATTGAATACGAAATATACTAGTCTATTATTGTTATACCAAATCCCTTTGCAGTGTCTGTCTGTATGTGATAAGCTCGGAAACTACCCAGTATATTTACATAAAGTTTTCACCGATGGACGGCGTGATTGATGAGGCAGAGACAGGTTAGCTTAGTTAGTTGTAGATGTCATTAAGATTAGTAAGTTAATATTGACTACATTGACCATACGTAATTCCCAGTTTGGGTAAAACATGACTTCGACCACATCGTTCAACCACAGACTAAATGCTAATATTGTAAAAGTGAAAATTTGGATGTTAGGACGAATATTTGTTACTCGCCCCGATACTACGGAAATCGTTTTTATAAAACTTGTCAGTGCTGTGGTATCGTATCGGAGGAGCGAATTCCTTCTACTTTCGACAACGGGCTAGCTATCGATAAATTAAGCCAGCAAGCAAAAATTAGTACATAATAGTACAAATAACATAAAACAGATGGTATCACATTATTTCACGATGATAAAAGAAGCGTTTCCCTTCGTAAATGGGTATTACAGAACAAAAAATGGATGCGATTTGTCTGCGGCTATCGCGCGTTGAAACAATTCTGCGTAGGTAATTATTTTTTATAAAATCCCGCCTGTTATATCAGAACGTGCGGGTATAGGGTTTTTCAAAGTACAAAGATAGGCCGGTAATATTTTTATTAATTAAGGAAAAGTCAAAGCACGAAACGTTCGAAAAGAAACCAAACCTTCCAAGAAATTATGTGCCTGAATTGTAGAATCTTTATCTAAGTAATAATATGTACTAGTGGACTGGCCTTACTTCGTCCGTCAGTTGATTCTCGTGGGAATTTTGATCACATCTAGATGTTATACAAACCTTGTCACGACAGAAACAAACATTTAAAAAAATAAATCTATATTAGTTTAGTTGTTATGTTTGTTAAGTTATGCGCGTACATACATTTCGAAAATTCAGTTTTATTAATATAGTTAATTTTAAAGAGAAATCGCTTAAAATTTCTACATAGAAGAGCCAAAATAGCTCATTCTATAAATAAGTAAGAAGCGTTTAAATCCCCTAATACCTACAGAAGTATTTCTAAAATAATTCTCTTACATAGAAGCTTCTCGGCTAAGCCTCGGAACAAACATGAAACATTTATTTCGGTACAGGATTTACAAAACTAACTACCACGCTTTGATTCACAAGAGCATTCTATTGTTACGAATTGAGTTATTTTTCGGATCACCGGACATTTTTCCACGAAACAGAATAAGGTTTTCTAGAAAAAAGGCGTTGAGATAAGGATTTTCATTTGAAGTTAGAATTATAAAATCAACAACATAATGGAAGAGATGATTTTTTCAGGGAATATTTTCTACGAATTAGAAAAAAAATTTTCCTCAGAAAAGTCGCTCAAAAAATTAAAGATTTACTCATAAAAAAACTTCGACTTAAAAACTATCAACGAATTTACGTAAAACGTTCGACTAAATACAGCACATAAGCCTTCGTTACGACTCCCGGAAACACATAAATATTCAAGTCAGGCGGAAAACGACTGCAATTGGACGATAAATTTCGGTTTGGCCAAAGGCTTTCCAGAAACGAACCTTAGTTGGTACTGCATCCATATACACATCAACCCATGATTTTTTTCAGTTCCCTTTATAACGACAATACTAGCCTGCCTTCTCATTTACTTATTTAATTTGAAACTACATCGGTGGTCAACATTTATTTATTTATCTATATAAACTTCATGTGCAGTAGTGGTACATAGGCGGACTTAATGCATCAAGGCATTCTCTACCAGTCAACCATTGGGTTAAATAAACAAGTTTGTGGTAGGTGTACAAAGTAATATTATTAAAGTATATTTTAATGGTGTTCTATTTCTAGATTTGGTTCCTACGAGTACAAGACTCTTGCCCAGCAGTGGGACAGTAATGGGTAAAAAAGATTGCATATATTTGTATGAAGTAATATTTGTTTTGTTTGTATGTTCGTAAAAGTCCCTCAGACACAAGACAAGCTCATGCTGAAGAAGTGATCATTCAAAAAACTAACCTAGTGTTAAAGGCGTTACGTTGAAAACCAACCATTTCAGTAGTACGATTTCTAGAACCTTCGTTCATTTTGCTACACTCGTACTATCAACAGTGTAACGGGAGGTTTATCTACCGGGTATGACACGAACTGAATTGGGTCACAGCTAACGTATATCACTGGTTAGTGCCGGAGTTTACTAATACCTGCTCAGCTTAAGCTTCATTTAAAGATTTACTTTATTTCCATCAGACATATGATCGTATCCATTGTGCACATATAAATGTAGGTAAGTAGTATGGACACCAATGCATATTTTTACTTTTTCGTGTCTGCTACGCACTGTGGTAGTAGATCTCTCAGAAATTTAAACAACATCTACATTTTTGTTATGTAACAGTATTAACATGTCAATCGTCTAAGCAATTATTCCGCGCAAAACTCAAAAACTATTTAAAATTAGTTTTTTAATACCTATAAATCTATACTAATACTAATACTAATAATATTATAAAGCTGAAGAGTTTGTTTGTTTGTTTGTTTGTTTGTTTGTTTGAACGCGCTAATCTCAGGAACTACTGATCCGATTTGAAAAATTCTTTCACTGTTAGATAGCCTATTTATTGTGGAAGGCTATAGGCTATATATCATCACGCTACGGCCAATAGCAGCGGAGTAGCAACGAGAAATGTTACAAAAACGGGAAAATTATCACGTATTCTCTCTTATGTGACGCAAGCGAAATTGCGCGGGTCAGCTAGTTGTTTATACAGGGTAAGCTGCGCTAAGCGAAGCTATCAAAGTAAAGTATTCTTTAGAGGGATTTTTTTTCGCTTGTACGACTGTACCTGGTAAAATGAAGCCTTAATGCAGACTATTTTTATGCCAAGGCTAGGAGGCAAAAAATGTAAGTCTGCGGCAAGCTCTACTAGAATATGCTAAGACTCTTGTAGGTTGCTCAGAAAAAGTTATGTTAAGTTCCTTCAAGGTTTGTATTTACGATGATGATACATACATACATATGTCGCAAAGTTTCTTACAAACATACGTCGCACTAACCCAAAGTACAAAATATTATTCAAAAGGTTTTTTGTAACACATTTTTCTTGCAGTGTAACTCACGCCGCAACTTCAAGCTGACTTACGTAAAATACATACTACTACTACTACATACCCATTAATTCTCGTATAATATTGGCTACCAAACCAACATCTATCTTTGTGCGAGTATCATAAATAAAAAAAATAAAGCACAATTCGAAAAAGTCTAGGTAATCAAGACTGCAAAATTAAAATTAATATGAGGGTGTTTGTTTAAGGGTCAAAGATTAGACATTAGAAAACGACCAAAGACATTTTCCCGCAGACAAATCCGCGGGCTAAAGCCAGTACAGTAAAAGCTCCTACTCCATACGTAATCGCTAATGTAGAGTACGTCTACTCGTCACTACTTTCCCAATGTCCCTCATAGCGCCACAGGGAAATGGTTTTCTTATTGACTTAACGGTCTTAACTAGCTTTGCTCATCGACTTTACTTGACTTTTCCATTTAGCGGCCAAGAACGTTAATTGATGGCTTTTTCTTTACTTTGGCTTTGCGGCGAGGAAATGACGCTGGGTAATAAGTTGGCTGTCGTAAAATTAAATCTACGGAAGAGAAATCATGTGTTTATTTTAAATTGCAGCAATAACTATTGTTATTATAATGTGCCACATTCTATGCGATCTTAAGTACATAAAATGTTTGATAGTCTTTAAATAACAAATAATGATCGAATTTGTTCCGAAAGTACCTCAAGTTCTCTTTTATTTTGCTATAAATATTTATATCTTTTACGGTTTTTTCACAATTAAATATCATTATTTTTTAAATTAGTAGATCAATAAACCGATTTTTAAATGTTAAAACATCCTGTAAATATATTCGAGATATACAGCATGTTGTTAATTTCCAGTTTACAATTAACCAATAAATAAGGCCTCTAACTTATTGTGAGACACAAAACAGGCCTCTATAAATTAAAGTCACCGTCCGCCAATATTACACTCGCTTTCAAATGAGCCTATTTAAATAAGGCATTTTACCCTAAAACACGAGCAACTAACATAAAACAGAATATTGGCCGTATTCTGCGATGTAAACTCGATCCAAATTCTAGTTAGTCAAATATGTTTTATTTCGCAAGTATTTGAAATCGTCATAGCATTTTTTAACTACCACTGTTCGGAAATGCTGTTGCTCGTAAGAAGAAACGGCATGAAACTCACTGTTTTTAATTACTAAGTAGGAAAGGACAACGCTCTACAGCCTACAGCGCTATCCCTCTCTCTCCAATTTAGATCGCATTTGCATGCCAAAATAATATGGCCCCATTTTAAATTGTACTCGTGAGTTCCAGTGGACTATAATTTTAGGTAGAATTTAGGATGCCTAGGCTATTTGTTTTCTAGTCACATACTGAGTCCGAATTTAAATTATTGTCGTTGTTTTGCTTTGCTTTTTTGTTGGTATAGTTATTCAAAATAATCCGGCTTGAACTAAGCGTAGGAAAATTAGGCTTTTGAAATCACTCAGTAGTGGCTCGAAATTCTAACGGTTTCTCTTAAATCCTTTCACAAAAGACGTTAGCAACGATATGACAAAATATTTGAGGAAATTAATTTGTTGTTTTTCTTTAATTTTGCTCTGCTCAAACATAAACGTTATTTTATTTTTATTTATGAATCGTTGACCTTTAAAAGACAACAAATATATTCCCAATGCTACTGAGGGCGGTCATCGCACGCGATTCCTCAAGGAACAATTAGTTCTACAATTTATTCACTTTGCTAAAGTGTTTTACCTACGATTTACGATTGGTGTAGGCAATAAATCATCTGATAATGGACTCGAATATAAAAGTTATACTAATTGTAATTTAAAAAGAAAACTTTGGCAATTAATTAGCCGTCAGGTTGGATAGTCAATTAATGTTTTTTGTCTCTTTTTTTTAAACCCCTTGCTGGTCAGCGTAATCCATAAATGGCGGAAGAAATTTACTTGATTAAATAGACCAAAGAAACTCACACACTGCAAACGGATCTTCTTAATAATATTAAATTTACTTTGATACCAAATGACAACAAATCACAGCCCCATTTTAGTAACAGCTAAGCGGAATAACAGAAACTTAAAACATCTACAAATGTTTTTCCCTTCATTCGAACCAGATCGCATCTCAATGCCATCGAAACCCTTTGATTTACGATCAATAGGATGTGAGTTTAATGCAAACTATTTCAATTATTAGTAAGTTTACCATAAAAAAGCAATCAATTGACTGGTATAGTAACTAACAAAAAAGAAGTTCAGAAATAAAACCGTGCCTTGATACTTTTCACTCTCGTAATCTATCAACGCCAGGATTTTGTTAGGTAAATCTGTAGTGACATTCACATTGGAACAGCTGACAGACATGTGAGACTGAACGATGGATTACGCACGAGCCTCTGTTTTTGAACTTATATGAATGCGTAAAAACAAGAACAAATAAAATGTAAAAGGCACCATAAAGGTTTCTTGCTTTAAAGTTGAAAACAAAAGAGTATTTACTTTTCATATTTCAAAGGTAAAATTATATAAAAATAATACTATCTATTGCAAGTAGTACGAGTTTTGGTCTAAAGTCTCTGGGAACCACTGGGCTGACTTTTATAAAATACAAATGTTTATATCATTAACTAGCTGACCCGGCAAGCATTGTTTTGCCATAAAAATAAAAAAAGAGTGTCACTTAGGGGCATTAAAAATAGATGTTGGCCGATTCTCAGACCTATTCAATATGCTCACAAAGTTTCATGAGAATCGGTCAAGCCGTTTCGGAGGAGTACGTTAACGAAAACTGTGACGCGAAATTTTTATATATTAGATTATGTCATTTGACATATAAGTATTATTATTATTAAGTATGTGATACTATGTTACACTCGGTAAGGACTAATATAGCTATAGAATAAAGTTGTAAAACCTTGACTACCATTAATTTATTTTATTGAAGAGCCACATACTTTAGCGTTTCATTTTAAAAGAATTGCGCCATAAATAAGTCTAACAGTCTCAAATCTCAAATGTTGCAAAAGTAACAAATTTATGTTAACCATGAGGAAAGAAAACACCAGACAAAATTTCCGTAAAGTTAATTTATTTGCAAATATCTCGCAATTTAGAATCTCTCCCGGGCCGTATTAAATTATTTCTACAATATTTTGTAAACAATGTTTAATATATTTCTTCAGATAAGACAACGACCTCTCTTAAATATTCAACTTAACTACACAACTTTATTAAAATAATAATTCTAGATTTCTAAGAGGGAACCATTTATCTCAAAGCGCTTTTCTTATATTTATTGATCTTCACACATCACTGCTATTTTCAAAGTCAAGTTATTTTAAATTGTTATCCACGATATTTTTTTCTTCCTTTTATTAAAACGATTATGAGTATAATTAATTTCAGCAAGATAATTTTAAAATATTCTACTTATTTCTAGAAACTTTTTAAAATCTTGACTGAACTATATGTTGTGTAAAAGAGGTAGATCTCTTCACACAGTCACAAGCAAAGGGTCACATTTTCAGCCTCATTCAATGAAAATATAAAAATTTACAGTTTTTGACTTTCAATGATTTCCGTATTTACCTGCGTTTGAAGTGTAAATTAAACAATTTTATACGCGAAAATAGTTAATCTGTGTTTTTTCTCGAAACTGTACACTACGTAACCTAATTTCAATGTCCCAATGATATAATCAAAGTACTCTATTGTTCAAACGCTTCTAAAGCCTACTAAGGCGTGGAAAAGGGATCGATCTATCACTGGAGATACAAATCACTGGTGTGTGAAGCAATCGTGGTTTATCTCGTAATCGCATATTGGGTTTAGCCCTCCCTGAACACTATAGAACAATAAGGGCAATCTAACAATAGACACTTCGCCATCGATCGTTCTAGAACGTTCTAATTAATCTCCAACGTTTACTGGAGATATTATATTGAAATGCTTTGACATCTCTGTTTGTTGGTAGATTAAATTGTAACAGTTTGTGTTGACATTCTTCATATTATATGAGTATGTCAAGATGGTATGATAATATAATAATACTAAAGATTTCTGCGCTTAAACACGTTTATCTTTAGAACTAAAGGACGATTATTTTTCACTTATGGGGTAATAGGTTAATCTTACACCAAGTTACGATAATTGGAAGTGTCAACTTAAACGGGAATATAAGTTTGGTACAGTAGCGCGATTCTCTACAGTCATTACTACGAAATATAGAGATTTTGACACTTAAAACGTGATGCAAAAGTAGTTCCTACGGCGCCCGTTAAAGGCGCTATTACACTGATGCACTACAGGAAGTTATCACTACGCATACCAAAATAACACTAGTCAGATGTCAATCATGCTTAAATTTTTAAATTAGTCTTTATTAGTCACTAAATTAGTTTATTAATGAATAAAACAAATTTGTTTCGTATATGTTTATTTCTATATCAATAACTCAGTAAATCGGAGTAAGGCCGCGTAACCGTTTATTTTAAACTCGCTTCGGGGAAATATACCCGTTAGCACCAATTAATTTCTGATTAAATATTTTGATTTAACGTCAAACATTTCAGTTCGTACATTTGTTAAGATACCAAGCGATCTACAGAAAACCTGATAAACAAAATATTGGTTCTCATATTATAGCATCTTAACTGATGATTTAAATTTCTTGCCCAAGAATTTGCAATTAATTACATGAGAAATAAAGGAGGGCAAAATAATGCTTCGTGATGCAACCCTGCATGCCTAAGAGTCCTCAAACACAGTTCTTGAATGATTGCAAAGTCCGCAACCTGCACTTGGCCAGCGTAGTATACTGAAGGCCTGACCCCTCCCTTTTTCCGGGAGGAGACCGTTGCCCAACAGTAGGACAGACAAGGGCTAAATTTATTAATAATTTGAACATTGAATCGCCCGAAATTTAGTTCTGTCATGTATGCCTTTTGCTCTGAAAATATAAAATAAACATTATTCTAGAAACTTTTTGTTGCAGACATTCTAATTAATTACAATGACATCCTTTTGGAGGTGGATAATATTATTTTACTGTTAGCGTGTGTTATTTCAGTCATACAGACTTGGGCTTTATTTAGAGTTTTGTATATTTTTGTACTCGTTTCATTCATAGTACTTATGTATATATATGTATCTATATCTATTCTATACTTATAATAAATCTGTAGAGAGGTCAATTCTGTACATTGAAAATATTTAAAAAAAAACCAATGGGGGATGTTTAGTAACGGATACTGATACCGAATCTGCAATTTATAATTTTCTTTTCTGTCTGTCTGTCTGTCTGTCTGTCCTTCGTCTGTATGTTACGCTATCACGTAAAAACTACCGGATAGAATGCACTGAAATTTGGTATATGCATAGAATAAGTAGTGGAGCAAGTACTGGGATACTTTTTATCGCATAAAATTTCATAGATTTTTAGAAAATTGAAAAAAATACGTAGAATTCGTTTGAACCTGCGTTTCCCTAAAGAGACCATAGATGGCGTTGCAAGCCATTTCACAACATTCGCATAATAATATAGTTAACGTGGTGCCTGCCGTATCGATACCTGCTGTTCGCACCAACCAATAGATGGCGATATAGTCCGCAATACAGCATGTTTTTCCTAATTAATTTATTTTGATTGCTTTATTGTTAAAAAAATACCTTTGAAACAGGCTATACATTTATAAGATTTTCAAACATAAATGTTGTATGATATATTACTCAAAAATGTTGGTTTACGTGGTTCCGGTGCGATCGGGATATCCTAGATGGCAAATCGAGTAATTTCGTTTGTTGTCGTTGTTCGCCGCAACTAACAGATGGCGTTGTAGTTTGTAACACGTAACCAAATTAATTGGTTGCATCAAGGTGATAAATTGGATAGCTATGAAACAAACAATGTCGTAAGTTTTAAAAAATAAACAACGGATGATATATAAAAAATAATAACGGGTTACGCGGTTTCGGACGTATCATCGCAAGTATACCTACATTATTACGCGTGTGAAGAGCTCCGGCGCAGATAGGTCTGTCTGTACCTATAATAATATTCTGAATCCAGACGGGTAAGCAATAGTCAGTGTATAATAAAGTATTATATTTTACACTGTAAACTGGTACGGATACAGACGAGAGCGGAAAAGAAGGTAACCACAGGAAATCAGGCGCGCCTGAGCCTGTGTCACATTGAGTGCTCTTCGGGTCCCTTTCGTAAATAACCATTAGATGACAAAAGAGTTGTTAGCATTTTTATGTGAAGGTGTGTAGTGCTTCGCAATTCGCGTGCTCAAACGAATAAGCAACAGTACGAAATTCACGCGAGCAGAGCCGCACGGGTCAGCTAGTATAAAATAAAGCATTGGAATAGAAGCACGAACGACGTGAGGAATACGATAAAGACACTATTTTTTTATTACCTTTTCGTTGGTGGGTAATTAATTGATAGTGATATAGAATTAAACAACTGATATGTTTTTCAAAGAAAACTTTACGATAGTTACTGTTCTGGCAAAATCAAGCATTCCGATACTTCAATTTTCATTTATGTCGTCATATCTGGTCGGCTATATTCCATGTTAATCCTGCAAGATAAAACGTATCACTATGCATGAGTCTCCTAAAAATGTATGAATAAATTAGCGAACAAAATGATAGTGTTGACGTAAAACTTGACAAAGGGTACGTTCATTATACGAAAAACTGAATATATTAGATAAAACTGTGTGGGTTTTACAAGCAAGAGAACGTGTAGATTCATATTTCTGTGATATAAAGATAAATTAATATAAGTCAAAATTTTGGCCATAATTCTGAAGATTTCTTTGCTAAAATTTTAGAAAGAATCCGATCTTTTGTCGCTGATTCTGTTAAGTGACATCTTTTCATTAAACTACGATTTTATAAAGTAAACAATATATTTATAATATTTTTAGCGAACCGAATTTTGGTCTGAACGTCTCTGTACTGAGGGCTCGAAAAACGTATATTTTACCAATTAAGATAACAGCTGTTACGCCATGCCAAAGTCCTCTTACAGCTTGAACATATTTTGACACTAAATTGTCCAATGACTAAAAGAGAAAATAAAAATAAGTGATTTAGCAGCTAGCAATAAACGTACTAATAGATACCGGATGCTTATACCTATGAATAAAGGCCTAAAGTAATATATGTATATTTCAAATAAGTACTTAATATAAGACATTATTATACTATATGTATAGTATCTTCATTGTTTTAACAATCCAATCTGTTATAAACGTAGGAAGCATCCCAACAATACACTGATTGAATACGCGTATGGCTGCTCGAGATTGCACCGTCTTGTATTGCTCGTGTAATGAATCTACCCACATTGTTGCTGTACACCAAATGTGTTAACAATATAGAACGTAGACAGATTGATACGTGTAGGAAATTAATATTGATCTAAATTAATAGATTTCTACTAAGTATATATCAGAAACATGATATTATAAGTGAATATTATGTAATAGCTGAGTGGTCTCAAGCTAAGCCTTCCATTCAACGATATTTTTTTTTTTAAGTTATAATCATATTTATTTCGAATAGACTCATGTTCTAACGATGAAGGAAACATAGCGGTGAAACCTTTGCATGCCTAAAAGTTCTTTAGAACTGATCTTGAAGCTCTACAAAGTCACTGACGGCCTGTGTATTGAACGTAACGCCTAAATCCTCGATCACTTTAAGAGGAGACCTTTACCCGACTATAGGACAGTAATGGGTTAACTATTATTATTATTTCTTTGTTACAGAAAATTGTGTCAAATTCGCATACTAAGATTCATTTGTTTGCGTCGCTGGAACTTTAGGAAATATACAAACAACGGACACAGAGTACAACCAGTGGCAAAACAAGTACATATTTGTCGATCGCACAAATAATTGTTCCGTGTGGGAATCGAACCCACGACTTCCCGAAGCAATGATAGCGGCGTGGCGACCCTAATCACTGCGCCACGGAGGCCGTAAATTAAAAAAATCACTTGCGTTACATACACATTTTTTTAAGCAGCTAAATAAACACATTTCCTTTTAAACCTTCTCTTTACCTGTACATTTAGTGTGTACAAAGTTATAATTCCCTCGCGCCACTGCAACTGGCCGACCAAGAAGTAACTTAATTAAACAGCAACTGAATTATCTCAGTACTCTGACTCAAAATGAAATAAACTTGTATATTTCGAGTATATGTTTGACTAAGATTTGACTTAATTATTTTGTATCTCGCCTTATATAACTGTCGCCGTTATATAACTGTCATTATATAAGTTGCTACTCAACTTTACTGAAATTTCGGAACGTCGACTTTTCCTAACTATGTTAAACTATCGCGACTTGTAAAGGATAACACAATTTTGTACGGGTCTTGTTTGCGATAAGATTTGAAATGAACACATTTCTGATCCTTGATGTTTCGACCAGATTACTACTGATGATGCTTTACATCTATGTAACAAAAATTTCATTGCTGATTCCTTGGTTTATACATTATGACTATCGTTATTTTTGTTTAAATTAAGTTATTATTCGCAGTTTCCAGGCAATTTCCTACATCCAGTACTTTCGAGCATGATATTTCTTGCGGAAAACACCAGGGGCGCTGATTAGTTTTTCACAAATATTTGTTTTATAGCTAAATACTGTTCGCTTGTCGTTAGTCGGTAATGGTAGGCAATCCTTTGTCAAAACGATTCTGTTTGCTGGCCACTAAAACAGTTTGAAAATCGGTCGGCAATTATGTCGTACAAGATTTTCCGTTGACTACCTATCATCGGCAGTGCGTAAAAACTGTTATCTGGAGTGGTACATAGAGTTTTAATTAAAGCCGGACCTACCCTCGAGTGACCGTGGGTAGATCAAATTGACGGAAAGCTCCGACATATTCGGGACAAGGTCGGTGTAATGACAATAGTTATTGCAGTACTTGTCTCATACATTCGCTTTAGGGCTACATGTATGATATGAGAGTAATTGCTTTCTGTGAGTATAGGTATGTGCGAAAAAGTGAATATAGAATGAATGTGTATTATTGTGTTTCTATAAATAGGTACGGTAAGATCGTATCAATCGATTAAAATATGTCTATTTAAGATACTGATTAATAGAAATCTTCATATCATAACTGCAGCGCAATTGCCGACAGTCGGCACTATCAAGCATCGAGAGTTTCAATTTAATATGTACTGAAAAATAGTTCCGACAGACCTTCCCACAGACCAGTTGTCGATAGTAGTAGAGAATCAGGCTACTGGTTTCATTTGCTACTGTAACTCAGAAAAATCTCAGAAAAGTACTCAATAAACATGTCAGAAGTCCGCAACGCTTTCAAACCCAGACAATACATACTATGTTTTGTCTGGGTTTGAAAGCGTTTTTGGATACTAAAACTTTATAGTTTATATGCATCGCTTCTAAAGTTAGCGAGAATTGCGTCAGAGACGTAAATTTGTACCACAACTTACGAACTTTGAGTTCACTACAATAAGTTCTTGAGTAAAGCCTTTGACTAAAACTTAGTTGCATTGTTTATGAACAGATAAAACGGCTTATGCTGAAGCTAAACTGTCTTATAATAATTTGGATGCTAAGCTCCAAGTTCTGTGTTGAATCTCCTAATAGACGAGTAATAGATATGTACTTTATCCTATACCTAATATTATAAACACGAAAGTTTGGTCTTACTCCATTACACCGAAACTATAGAACAGATAATGATGAAACATGTTATAGGTTAAGTAACTAATAACACATAAGTAATATCAGTACTCTCTTTTAGCCATAGATTTATCTGATATTTTACATCAGCTATATAACTACCTGATAGTCTACGCAGACTAAGTTACGGTATGAGCTAATAGGTATCCAATATAATAACTTTCAACTTTTTTATGTTAATTAAATAAATTTTCGTTGTGTTTTTCAATATATGAAAATGGTTATATTGTTTGGCTTTTACCGTGTGTTTTGACAATTTTATAACTAAGGCAGTTTTTTTGTACACAAAACTACGTTCTTTGCTATAAAAGTAAATTAAGTTATTTGCAATAAAAGTCTTACAAAACTTGTTCTTTACTTTAAGTCTAGTTACTTTTACTCTACATAATACAATTTATTCTTAAAATCTTACTTCTAGTCTAGGTAGACACTGAATAAGTACGTACATAGAACTTAAAGTCTTCAAACAAAATCAAAAAGTCTGTTAAACTTTTTAAATGGATAGTTCGATATTTCTACATTCTTTCTCTGTCCGGTCTTTTCCCAAGAGTGTTGTACTCGTAGGTAATTTTTTAACAAGGTATATCGTGATTCTTCTTCTTGGTCTTCATGATTTTATGAACTGAAAATAAAATAAGTTATACAGTGTTGTATCTTGTATGATTTGGTAAAATTCCCTACATAATTATCAATTCTCAGATAGTATGATACACTTACATACAGCATACAAAATGTTTGTAGAAGTCCAAAACAACAACAATTCACAAGTTCGTGAGAAGATACTAGTGTCTGAAGTAATAATGAGCTCTGTAAAAGGCACCCAACAAACGAAATAATATTCAGGTAAAGCCAATATTAAAACACTGTACGCTATATTGTAGATTTATCATGAAACAAAACTTCCAAATCTACATGATATTAAAAATGTATCAAACAAAATCAAAGGAAGTGCGCGTAGTCGCGTAACCTTTTTCAAAAAACATTGTACAAAAAGTACGGTATTAAAATAAACGAGGTGAAACGGAAACAAAAATGTAATTTTAGTACATTCGCCGTTAAAAGCTTTCGCGAATACTCGTGAAAATACATTCGCATTGTGAAGTGTTCCCTTTGTTTACACATTCGTATGAATACTTTCGGGATTCCTGCAGATTTGCCTGTATGTGTGATACCCCTAAAATCGAGCGTGGGTTGAATCGGGCTTTTATTTCAGTGTTATTTAACTTTTACTATATATTTGCCTGTTTCTATGATTACAACTACTGACCACTAGATGCCGGTGTCAATTCCTATGTTTGGCAAAATACCTTTGGACTTTTCTTATGTATGTTCTCAATAGTAGCCCGGAGTTTGGTAGGTAATGTGCCCGGAATATGACAGTAGCTGATTTCATATTTTATGGTACAAACTAGAGACTACACATCGTAAATGACAAAAGCTTTGGTGTATTTATACACTTTTGACTATAACAGGCGTTAATTGGTAAATACAAGTACAACAAAATTATTAAATAAAATATTTCATTATAATTTGAGTTAATACGTCATCAATGTGTAAAACATTGCGTTTTACACATTGATGACGGTATTAAGCTAGAGTTAAGCCTCGTAATAGGGGATTATCTGTTTGATCATTATAAACACCCTGTTGAATATATTTTGATCATGTTTACACAACATTCAACAAAATAAGTAATGGTTTTATCCAAGCATTTAAAAATAAATGCAATTATAAGCGGAATTTATTCGGTATGCGGTATACTGAGGTATTTAGTGAATTAGATAATTATAATAGATGTATTCAGGCCAATGATGATGAGTGAATTCATATTTTTGTTGTGAGGCATCGTATTGTCAATAATATATTTATTTCTTGGCCATCTTGTTTTTCTGTAATTTTTTTTAAATAAACGTATTGTGTGGTACAAAATACGATTCTCGGAAATGTTAACACAATTTACCAAAGGTTGACCGCGTCGAGACATAACTTGATTTGACCAAATATTGTTTTCTCAGTTGCGTTTATTTCGTATAAATTCAATCATGATTCATTCTATTTCTTAGAAAGGAAAAGGGCTCGGAACAAAAATAGATAGTATTTGACCCTCTACCGTGAACTGAACACGAGTCTTCTGTTAAGATTTAGAATAAGAAAGTAAACTAATGGGCTAATTCCTATTCTTTCGTAGTGCATGAATTTTAGTACTATCGCCGTTAAAAGCTTTCGTTTCGTTTCGTTCCATTGAAGATTTGATAGATTTCAAAGGCGTTTTCTTATATGAGTTTAAACGCTATTGAATAGATAAACTACCGCTAAATGTAGGTACTCAGAAATCGGGGTTCAGTCCACTACACAACGCCAAACATCCCAAGTATCATCTGTTCAAGAAATACGAGCCTTCCATTATCCCCATCTGTTTCGTAATATTTTTCTTCGTACACCATCGAAATGTGGGTTGTAATGAAATGTTTTATGACTATGACGTGCAAGCCATAGATACGAAAATCCCTTTATTATTACAAAAACAAAAGGAAGCCGCCATCTATCATGTACAGTGAAAAGCAAAAATATGTTTATGCAGCCACATTTTCAAGAATTTTTATTCATGAAAATAGTAAAATTCTAACTATTACTTAATTTCTCCGGTCTGTGCCTACCTCCATGGAAAGAAGGTGTGATTTGATCTATGTAAAGTAATTTTACAATCTATTGTATTTGTTGTCGACTAATAGTACCTAATAATTAAATTGATACTTTCATACACAACAGTATGACTGAAAACGTGATATTGTGTCCTTATGTTTTTCATTGACTGTATATGTATGTGTAGCTATTTTTACAGGACTACTAATAAAACATTATCTTTAACTTTGGCCAAGGTTAACTTTCATCAAAATGTTTATCAAACTTTTCTAGATAAAACAGATTAAATATACGCCCACGCGAACATGCGCTGTTTACTTACAAAATATTATGAAAAGCAATACATGTAACACTGTTGGTTGATTCTCAAATAACATCTCATCTAGTAGTGTTGCTATAAGGATGTATAACGTGATTTCTACACGCAGTATGTACTTATTATAGTCCTACCCCTTAGTAGACAACCTTGAATGCATGATTCGCGACTGGCAGAGGTACAAAAATACAGAATTTATAACTTCAGTGTTTGCGATACCAAGCTACTCGGTTGGTAAAAGTCGATGGTAGTGGTGTGAATCTGACGTGTTATGAAGAAACACACCTTTTTTGAATATTTGTATCAGATTTCCTAATTTTAAGTTGTCAATATGCTTGCTTCATGAATATAGGAGGCATATCTTTATAATAATCTAGTTTGTCAGTCTGCTTCCCAGATCTTCGACAAAATACTATAGTTATTGAAGTTACTTCTCTACATTACACTTACAAGCCTAAATTCATATTTACCAATAATTCAATAACAGAAAACAGTTTATTTTGTTGTACTTTTCCGAAGGTTTTGAACATTGACAAGGGGCACAATCCGACTTCTCAATTAGTCGCGGTTAAAGTTATCACGAACTTGGCAAAGTTAATTGTTTATGTTTCTACGAAGGGCGCTTCTTCAACAAGTCAGTATTAAAAGTTAAGTGACGGTTCGCTAGTGACAGATTGTCAGGTTGTCAAAACAACTTAGGGACGAAAACAGCTGTACATTTTAAGTTCGTTCGTTGCCTTCTTCTTGTATGTTTTACAGTTTCTGCACATTTTTTATTTACTTATTGCTATATTAACTGCACGTTTGGTGCAGTGGTTTAAGCGGTCACCTCGCCGCAACAACCGTAGCGCCGCGTGTGGTGGGTTCGAATCCCACCCGGGACAAATCTTTGTGTGATGAGCACGAGTATTTTTTCTGAGCCTGGTTGTCAATTTATCTATATAAGTATATATTTAAAAGTATATGAGTATGTTTATCAGTTATTTGGTCACCATAGTACAAGCTCTGCTTAGCTTGGAATCAAATAACCGTGTGTGAGTTTTCCAATAATATTTACTTATTTATTTACATGTATATCTATTCGTAAATTGAACAACCTCTGGATTAAGACATTCAATCACAGCAAACACGGACCCGCAATCAAAATAAATATATCTTTCTGAATATGCGACATACCAGAATATGCCAAACAATGTTCGAATAATACCCTCCCACAAAAAATGTCAGCGACATTACTGGCTTATGATGTGAGGAATATGTAAATACGGAAAAGCATAATAAACTGTAAGCTTTTGTACACAGCTAACCAAATCATAAGCCTGCGGGGAGAACATCACATCTTAGAGTTGTATACTGGTTTCAACGCTCATATTAAATGATTTACTGATTAGATAATTCCTTCTGCACTAATCCTGCCAAATCATTAACCTATCGGAAGCTCCTCACTCCCTGCAGTACGTTTACTCATATTTGTTTAATCAGATACATCTTTCTTTCAAACAGTTCTACACGCCAAAGCGGCTATGTGGTCGCGCAAGCAGTCGGTGTGCAGCGCCGTGAGCGGTGCTTCAAGAGGAGATGACGTCGAACTACCTCTCGGCAATGGCGTTCAGCTATATCCCTTTGCGATAGCACTGAGGGTTCGAGTGCTTCAGGTAAGAATATATTTCATATACCTAAGTAATATAGGGTAAGAAGGAGCTGGTAAGATTATTCTAAGGATTTGAGGAAAAGCCGACAGTTTACAGCAATTGTAAATTAAAAGGGAGATAATATTTTTTTTGCGTGAAAATAAGTAAATTTTTAAGTATACGAAATAGGAAAAGCATGACTTGACCATGATGAATATACGATACAATAAAATCATTATACGATACAATTTTCATCATACAGATCTTCAAACAAAGGGTGTTGAACTCACGGGCTTGAAGTAATAGACGAAAAAGAATAACAAACCCCCGGTTTCTGAGTATATTTAGCGGTAGTTTATCTATTCAATTGCGTTTTTTGTATGAGTTTTAACGCTATTGAATAGATAAACTGCCGCTAAATGTCCCTCAGTAAATGCAACATGTTCTACTAAACTCCGCGAACCGTTTTATTTAGGGAGCAATTTGTACATTTTTCCGTTCGCGTTACTCGAAATGTGCATGAATATTCATAAATAAATGGGGACAAATACTAGAGCAATTAAGTGCCGTTGTCTATATTCATTGTTTTTGTACTAACCGTTTAAAAAACATTTAAACGGGAAACGTTTTATTAAGCGGGATAGCGCCGGACTTAATGGTGCAAGCGTTTGTAGGAAACGACTGGATATAAACATTCTTTTGTTTGTTTTTAATGTTTATTGTGAAATATTACTAGCTCTTCCGGGTTTGTGTTTCTCAAAGAGCAAAACCAGCATACTTTGGGATTATTTATCAAAAGGATTAAAGCGTATCTGTGATGCGAAATCAAAACAATATACATATCTTTTTCGACACTAGCGAACGTCATCATCCTATGTTGAAAACACGAAGATCCACGATCTATCAGACTAATTTGCGTCGTGAGCACCACGTCGACCAGATTGGCGCTGACTGACTCTTTGGATAGTAACGAAAGTATAATCGATAGTATATTATTAGTTTAATTTTTTTGAGAATAGCGTCAACATCTTCTAACTTTCATAACCATTTTAACGCCTTCGTATAGAATGCGAAATTCGTTAAGGTTTAATTCATTTTCCTTGTAAAAACTATCATGGTCAATGGCTGACTGTACTTCGTTCATACTTCTAGTGTCACGTTCCTTCAGAAATTGTAACAAAACTATAAGGAACATTTCTACACAGAAGCAACACATAACACTGCGAGTCAGGTGCCATCTATCCGTAACTGTCCGCGACTGACCATTTGTAGGTGATCACGTTCTAAACTAATGGCAGATCGTTTCTCTTCGTTTACAAGAATTATTATAGTCTTAAATCTACCTTTATTTTTAAGTTCGCAAGACTATTATGAATAAAAGAGTTTAAAAATATTTTATTTTCTTTCTTTGTTAAAAAAGATATTAATATTTTTCTATGTAATACTTAACTGGAGGACTCAAGGCCTAACCGCTCTTTTTCGTTTGGGAGGAGACCCTTGCCCTGCAGTGGGACGGAAAAGGGTTAATAAAAAAAATACTTAACTGATAGTGTGCTTGACCGACGTACGCAACCCAGCGCAGCGGAGGGAAAGCTAACATTTTATTCTAAAGACTTAGCATAGTTAAAAATATAATTAAAGTTTAGGAATTCGTCCCACAGCTAACTCGTCTTAACAAAGCAGAAGGTAGTCTTACGAAGTTCTTAACTCATCCTAACAGCCGATAAGCCAACTTTCATCTACATACTAATTCAGCTCACGTAGAGGTACACAGCTTTGCATGAGTAATTGATGAATAAATTATAGATTATCTGTTCGTGTAATAATTTTACATACTACGCTTAAGATGATCCCTTAAGATGTTGCTGAAGTCTTGCAAAACCCTTGTCGTTATGTAAGGACATAAATTACATTTCGACCCCTTTTTCTTAGGGTAGGAGAGAGACAAAACCAAGTCCCACGTTTAATAGGATACTGAAGATACAGTTAGTGAAGTTTCTTAATAAATTAATACTAGATTCTAACAGCGACTTCAACCGCATTAATAGATTTACTATTAAGTATCCTATGTCAAAGATGATAAACTAATACTGATGATGTTCGGCATAATTACATGCCGAACATCATCAAAATCAATCTATTAGTTTTTTCGTGAAAAGGCAACAAAATAAATATTCGTGGTTTCATGTTAACGAACTCTCACAGCTATTAATTAACATGTGATCTAATTAAAATATGACAGTTGGGATCTATAAACCCAGGTCCAAAGCGCGTTTGCACTAAAAATATATCCATCATTTTAATTTAAAAAAACACTAACTTTTCCCCGCAATTAGGGAATTCAATTACTATTCAAATATGGTGCTCACTCAACGCTTTGAAACGTCGCCCATTAGGATGATTAATGGAATTCACAACATTTCAGTCGCATATACGATTGCCAAAGTTTATTTGTTGATCCAGTTCGTTTTGAAATTCGGAACAAAACATTTGCCACCAGCAATTTTAGTCAAATTTGTACTGTTTTATGATTTATACTCCCCTTTTCCAACGATTCCATATAGTCAATACTAGCTGACCCGTGCAACTTCGCTTGCGTCACATGAGAGAGAATGGGTCATGATATTCCCCGTTTTTGTAACATTTTTTACTGGTACTCTGCTCCTATTGATCCTAGCGTGATGATATATATCCTTCTTGATCTTCCTTGATGATAGATAGCCTTCCTCGATAAATGGGCTATCTAACACTGAAAGAATTTTTCAAATCGGACCAGTAGTTCCTGAGATTAGCGCGTTCAAACAAACAATCAAACAAACAAACAAACTATTCAGCTTTATTATATTAGTATAGATTATGGAGTATCGAGAGTTCAAAATGTACTTCATGAATAGATCTTACAACGCTTGTAGGAGACGCTAAACAATTTTTCATACAACATTTCTTGAAAGATAGTCAATCTTGGTAAAAAATTGCGCTACGGCAGCGTACACTAGCGATTTTATGCTCAACATGCATGTTAGAAAATATGTTAAGATTACATTTCAATAATGATGAGATCATGACAGCTGGCGTTCTTAAGTTCCAGTACCCATTCGGTAACAAAGCGTAATATTATTAGCAACTAGCGGTCTTCAGACTCCATCTACCTATTTGAAAACACGGTATAATACTACCTAAAAACAATAGAATAAGAATAAAACAAAGTTACAAAACCCCAACCTTAAAACACAAAGTGGTAGGTATAAATACTTCCAGTACGTTGAAAAGCTTATAGAATTCCGGGAAGGACAGCGAGTCACATTTATCCAACGCTTCGAGTAGGTGCGAAGGCCTGATAAGACTCCCTAGAGGCAAGTTTACAAAGACCAGGTGTAAGTACGCAAGGAAACGCTATCAAAGGCGGTTTTAGACGAAATCAGCGGTTATTTTAACACGTAGGAAATGGTCAAATGGTTTGAAGTTTGTTGCTTTATTTTTATAAAACCATGTTTTTTACTATTGAAGAGATGAAAAGAAATAAACATTTTGCAATGTATGGTTTCCATTTATATGATAAAAAAGACTAGGTTATTGCCACAAAACACGAAGTACACTTGAATGCGGGCTGCTAAATTCCTTTAAATGAAAACTATAAAAATATATTGCTTTACACGGAATTAAACCATAGATATTTGTGTTAACTACCACAGCGCCTACAGTAACACTTTTCATTTGCGTTTGTATTTTTAGAAAACATTGTATTGAACGTTCGTACGGGACGCCCCTTTTTGATATTAAGAAAGCGCTCAAGTGAATATAATATGTTTATTCATAAAAAAAGTTTCAGTTTTATTCAATAAACTATTCGTTTGCTATTTACAGTAATGTCAAAGGAACTATAAAACAACCCGGAAAATAAAAGTAAAACAAAAGTATTGTTGGAATGCCCATTTGCTTGCCACTTGCCATTTGCCCGCTGCGGTTCAAAGTAATTTCATACAAGTAAAAATTCAATCAGAACTTGGACTATTGGGAAACAAAATTGTGTTGAAACCGCGTCATATTGTTAATACAAAATGGATTTTTTTAACGAAATGCTTTCAAATTGGTCAGAAGCACGATAATGTTGAAAGATTGGCATTCAATTAATTCCACCTATTAGCATTGAATTGAATGCTACTATTACTGCTTATTTTGTATGCATTTAATTTGAAAATAACATTATAAGATTAATGTAGTCTAGTAGCAGATTTGACTTTGACTTTGCATAACTCAGCAGCAGTTAGACTGATATTTAGTACACCTGTGCCATCCGCGCATTTTACATAGCCCTCTACTAACCCCCGGTTTCTGAGTACATTTAGCGATAGTTTATCTATTCAATAGCGTTTTATTTGTATGGTTTAAACGCTTTTGAATAGATAAAGAATCGTTAAATGTACTCAGAAACTGGGGGCTTTGCCCAGTTCTTATCCGATGGGTTAGTACAACATGATTTTGTCAAAAACATGCTGTAAAGAGATTTCGCAGATTTTTTTACTACTTAAGGCTGCACGGGCTCCGTAGGTCGGTATCGCGTGCCCGAATATACTCTATGATCGGAAATATCTATACGTAGATATCCTCAACCACACTGTTCAGCAACACTATCAACAGCTTTTGGTGCGTGAAATATAGGCTTGATTCACACGTGTACACCACAATTTCACTAGTTCCCAACCAATAAAGGCTCGAATAATCCTATGTCCAAAATTTAAATTGTTATTGACAATACATATCCCCTAAAAGGAATTAATTTATAGGTTTTCCTAGAATCCATACTAAGGCAATGCATAATAATGTAGAGTTTGCCTCACTATATCTCGTTCAATTTGGAAGAGTTAGCAACTGTTGTTTTAAAAAGATTGATTGTCTTTAAAACTTTGTTGGCAATGTCGTAGAGATCGATCAATATACGGGTACTTTGTTACTTGCCAGCTGATGCTACATTTCAGGATCACACTGAATCGACATGTATCAAGTCTTATACAATGTATTTATGCCAGACAAATATCTTTTTGGCGGTTTTCAGTAGCTTTTACGCTAATTTCCTGACTTATTAAATAAGATAGAATGAGATGTTGTAACTATCTCAAACTTAATATACTAGTTTTGATTTATTTTGTGGGCATGACTTGCCCTGACTTGACTTTGACTTTGATTTTAAAGTTAACAATTGGCTTAAAATATACCACACATAATGACTTTCGTTAGTCAGAAAAGAAAAATCATATCTAAATTAAATAGCCCTATTATCCAGTACTGTTCAATTAAATAAACTTGTATATAATTAAAGTACGCGATTTGCTTTTTGGTATATAATTAGCCGGCCTGAGATAAAGCACGGATGTCGATTACTATCGGCCATTACACCACCCTCGAATAATACTCAGGTCAAGCTGCATGGAATTGGGTCGCTACTGAAAACCAAACATTGATTTCAACCAAATGGAGTAACGATTGGCGAGATTTTCATCATTATGGAAATAGTAATTTCTTATATTGACTTGAATTGAACTCAGTTTTTTTTTTGGATTCTACTACATAATATACTTAACAATATTTTATATTATGTTATATTTACCTTATTCGATCTCTGCCTACCTTTGTGGGAAAAAAATATACATATAGCAAAGGAAAAAACACAACCATTGGCATTGTTCCCATCAAGTCAGGTTAACGCCCATATTCATTCCTACAAATAGGTTTTATGTTAAAATCCAAAAGTATTTGAATTCTGTTTATTGAAATAGCGCTGATTGTACACACTTGAATTGACATTCAAGTGTTTATTTAAGTAGGTAGGTACATGGAGCTGTTTAATTAAACTTGTTGGAACCTGGTTCTATTTTGGACCTTGTATTCCCTATTGTTCCTTTGAACCGTATTGTAATTTTATTCATTCCGAAATAGCAGAACGTGTAAAGCAATGGTCAACATCAGGGCACGTGGATTTGAATCTCGAAACTACTAAGTTAAAGTAAATATTGACGTAACAAACAAATAGTTGCAATTATGTTATATAATGTCTGTTGAATATAACCCGACAACTCGATAATAGTCAGTACTGTCTCGGGTTCATTTCCTGAGTCGGGGAAAAAACTATTGGTATTTTCTAATTGATATAGTAATATTTTCAATAGTAACCCAGACTTTGGTTAAATGCCCCCTACACGACACGCTGCCGTTGCCTGAACCATTGGCAAATCAAAATAACAGACGTGTTATTATGTATGTAAGAATATAATAATACATAAGTATGGATGTAATCTTTGAATATTGCTGACCAGTTTTTAATTTCAGATTGTCTGCGGTATTGGAGGTCTGGTTCTGGGCGCTGTTGGCTGGTTGGAGGAGAGACAGAAACCAGCTTTGGGTCTTGGAGTACCAGCAGGAGCCATCACTGTATTGGCTGCAGGTAAACAAAATATTTTACGTACGTTATTTCTTAATAAGCCACCATGAAGATCTTGTATATAGACATGAAGAAGTATATTTTCAATGTGATAATACGATACTACACTATAACTAATACTGTCATTGTACATCGAAGGGTGGTAAGCCGAGAATTATAAGTTCATGATTTCGTTAATAGTAGAATGTATTTAAAAAAAAAGAACAAGTCGCGTAAGTTTAAAAGGTATGATTTATGTAAATCGATTGTTTAGATATTAGTGCTAGTTTTCGTGGCTAGTTGCGCTCATTTGTCGGTAAACGATCAGTGGGTTAGGCAACCTTGGCGCGGATATTCCGTAGATGTGTGGCCGTAAAGTGGTATTTGAACTAAGCGTCTCCGTGCTTCGGAGGGCACGTAATAATTCGGTCTCGGTTGCTGTCAATAAGATTCTTCGGGCGGCTTGAACAACTTTGACTCTAGGTTGATCACTAACCTCACGACGAACGAACGAACAAAGTGCTGTTTACGACAACAAAACAATCTTAAACAAAAAATATCTGCACATAAAATACTCATTTATACTATCTTCGCCATTAAACCAAAAACGTTCAGGTATTTCCATACATCAGAGAAAAGTAAACGTCATAAATATTAGGCGATAACCGACAACAACCATTAAACACTGCTCCCCCTTCAGAAGAGGGGAATAAATAGGGGGTGTAATGTTACGTCATATTTTATACTACAGCGAACAGAACTGAGAGCGATTTATGAAACCAAAGTGTTATAGTAATGATGTGTTGTTTTAGAGGTGTTGAAATTAGTATTATTTTTATTATTTTACAAGGTGGATTTTTCTCGCTCTTTTGAAGAGATCCACCCCTTCTACATGCCATGCAAGCCAAAGCCAAGCGTTACATGTTATAAAGTAATTGCAGATGATATTATGGATGATGATGAGAGGAATTTGCGATACGACAGTTGTTGAGTATGGTAGTCTTTTGGAGTAAGTGTAGTGTGTGTGTGGGCATGTATAGGATATCTAGACTTTGTTATTAATAAATACCCAAGATATAGGCGAATATTGCCCCAAAATGGCTGCCACAAGTGATGATAGAGGGGACTGTAAATCCAAGGGAATGGTATTTGCTAAACAGCGGGATACTTAGTTTGTAAATTAAAAATTCAATTCTATGTAACATACTAGAATTTGAAAACTATCTTCCGTCTTTCAACTGTCTAAAACTCACTTAAAAATGTTTAGTAATCGAGAAAGAATCGAATGCAAAAATGGTACCCAAAAAATATCTACAGGCATTTAATATTTTGTGTGTGCACTTGTGTAGGCTGTATCAGTACAAATAAAACTACATAATTACAATTGTATAGCATTTCTGAACGGACACAGGCCGACATAAATGTATGTACCTAAATCACATAGGTACTTTTGTTTACGATTCATTTACTTCAATAATGTCAAATTGCTAAGTATCAGAAAAACAATTATAACACCTAAATTCTCATTACTTCAACAGCAAGGGCAATACAATGACATTGTACAGAATTTTACGACCTTCAACGTGCTCTCAACACTTATTTCCAACTTGAAACGACTGTTAATGCTACATTTTGTATTCAAAGTGTGGCAGATGCTATTTATTACTTGCAATTAGCAAGTTCTCAGTTTAACGTTACAAATTAAATAGGTACAGATGGGTGGTTCGAACCAACACGTAGCAAACTTCGCACACTGCGAAATCTTAAGAAGTTTTCACAACGAAGTCCGCCCCCCAACATATCTCGACGGCTTGATGTTCCATTTTAAAAGGATCTTCTTCTTATCGTATGGTTAGTGGTCAACCTAGTGTCAAAGTTGTTCAAGCCGCCCGAGGGCCTTTGACGTGGCTTAACGACTGTTATCTTAATTGACAACAACCGGAACGGACTTTTGACGTGCCCTCCGAAGCACGGAGACGCCCAGTTCAAATACCACTATGCGGTCACCCATCTATGGAATGACCGCGCCAAAGTTTGCTTACCCCACAGATCGTTTACCGACCGGTGAGCGCAACTGGCGCCTCTTTTTAAAAGGATGATGTGGCCGAATAAAATCTTGTAGGCGGTTTTATTTTCAAGACAGTCTTTTACAGATTTACTTTAAAGGCAGTTGCTGGCACACGAATGCGTAACAGATTCCTAAAAGTTAGTCACTTTGAGGAGAAATTGATATCGTTATTGAGGCTAACGAACTCTCTAAGTAAGTTCGATGATCCATATTGGCTGGCACACATCACGGATGTAGTCTGTCTTTTTAACCAATTAAAAAACTAAAAATGCGTTGCCTCAACGTAAGAAATAACGTAAATAAATAAGTAAGAACGTAAGAATCGCCATATCTGTAAAAATAGTCACTTTTCCGACTAAGATTTGTAAAATATTGTTGCCTGTTATACCAGCCCTACCTAAAAAGGGATGTCGCTTAAGAAAGTTCAACCTTAACTGTGTATTAGATATTATCTCAATATCAACGAATGTCACTGTCTGTTTTTAAAACAATGTAGATGCATCGGAAGTGTTGTTTTCGCTTAATAGTAAAGCATTCTGTATCTCGATTCTGTACAAGTATCGAGTACCGACAACCGGCTAGCTATCGAAATTTTGACATTTAGAATGTACTGCCAAAATGTTTCCTACGACACCCGCCAGAGGCGCTGATCAGATTTTCATACAAAATATCTCGATGACAGTTCGGTTGTCGGTAGTCGATAGTCGATAGTAGTAGAGAATCGAGGCACAGTTTGACCTATTTAGATTACAATCACGCCGACGCCTAGAAAGGCTTTTACGTAAATCTATGAGTCTGTAGGTACTAAACAACTACAATTTTAATAACGCGCTTACTTATTGTGAATTCTCAATCATTATTTTATTCTTGAACTTGAATTTGAAATATATTCAAAGAGAGATTTCAAATTATTTCAAAATGAATACCTCTTTAATAGGCTATAAATAAGGCTTCGTTTTAACGGTATAATGCTTTATTGCTCTAGAATAAATTATTAGCACCCTTGACAAAATTGCTTTAAAAATCGCTTACTTGAAAGTGTTAAAGATTTACAGGTTCATTTTTTGAGTTAAGCAAACAGAATGCTTGTTAGGAATAATATATCTGCGATAACATTATGGTTTAACCGATATTGATTAAATTTCAACTCGAAAATAATATAGGTATTTTATATGCGTTTATTTTTGTTAGTACAATATTTGTACGGGATTCATGGGATCCTCAATTTTTAGGGAAATTCCTACGAGAATGTGATCAACGGGATAAAATTTTACTATTATACCCGGACAAAGTCAGGCCGAGCCGCTAGTTTTAATATAAATAGTATTCGCAATATTCTTGTCACCATTTTCTATTGGTACGTGATGTGAAAATATATGAAGTTAGGAAGCCATATTAGTTGGGGTCTCGTTATCCCGCTGGCCTTAATTTAACGTTTAATTACTAAAGAGTAATGAAGAGCCTACAAAGCTTCAGTGTCCATACTTAAATATACCGCTTTCAGCTCTTCGGCTTTTTGCTTTGATTTGAAACTAGCTTTGTTACAATGTTCTAGGAGTGACTATTTCGATTAAACGTGGAAAATTATAATGAAAAATGTGATTTTGACGTGAAAAAAAACAGTTTTATTGAGTTCCACTTAGTCTCGTTCGTACACCCGAGTTGTGTTATTTAGGAACAAAAGAGATGAGTTATTTATCACAGATGAAATTCTTGGACAAATGGTTTAAATCTTCTCCAATAGGGATGTTGACGTATTTTTTTCTACACCTTGTATAAAGAGAAGTGTGTTTATATTAATATTTTTTAAATATCTGACTGACAGAAATTACAATAAGTCCAATTGTATTTTTTTATGTTATCTTCATCAATCATCCCTATTGTATCATTTGTACTAAGGATCTCTCACTTAAATAAAAATTAACCAAAAATCTATAATTTCAACCTCATATTTCCGTATTACACTGTCTATTTTTAATTATTTAACTTTGCTTCTAATCTTTCGCCGTTGAGTATCGAGAATGTCTTGACCTGAATAGTAACGTGAACTATCATTATATTCTCGAACTAGCCATAGCCAGTTGCGCTCACCGGTCGGTAAACGATCTGTGGATTTAACAACCGTTGGCGCGGTGATTCCATAGATGGGTGACCGCATTATGGTATTTGAGCTAGGCGTCTCCGTGCTTCGGAGGGAACGTAAGTCGGTCCCGGCTGTTGTCTACAAAGATAACAGTCGTTTAGCCATGTCAAAGGCCTCTCGGGCGGCTTGAACAACTTTGACACTAGGTTTACCACTAACCATACGACAAACAAACAACTAGGTAAATATTTTTGTTGCAGCGACTTCAATATACTACAGCCGAGGTTTCGGCGGGTGGGTGTCAGCACGTTCAAGAGCAACCCGTCACTGGGGGGCGCCGTGGAGAGCCCTGGGTCCATCGCCCTGCGCCGCCGTACCGCTCACCATGTTATGGACAGCTGCTATAGGAGCCCATATAGCTATGCTTGCGTTCTGCGTCAGATCTTTACTTAATATCGGGTGAGTCCCCATTGGAAGTCATTATCGATATTTTAAAATTATTGAATAGTATCGCGATTCTCTACAGTCAGTACTATGGAGTAACAAGAGTTTGAGATTTAAAAAGTACTGCAATCAATAATTCTTACAGCTCCCGCTAGAGGCACTGATGAGATCTTCATACTAAATTTCTCTGCTCTGTGGCGCGGTCGGTAGTATATGCGACTGCGGTGCGAGCGGTCTCGGGTTCGAATCCTGGGTCGGGCCAAAAAGTCTTTTCTGAGATTTTCTTATAAGAATTTCTTAGAAATTGCCCGGAGTTAGGAAATTGAGGTCGAAGACCTCCGTGCCTCGGAGAGCACGTAAAGCCGTCGGTCCTGCGCCTGACCTCTCACTGGTCGTGTCGGTTATCCGTCCCACCAAACTATGAGAGTGATGGAATAGAGAGTGTACCTGTGTATTGTGCACACACTTGGACACTATAAACAAAGTCCTGCACAGATGGCCAGGTTCAATGAAACTGACCGCCGTAGCCGTATATCGGCTAGGAGGACATTATTACTAAATTTCTCGATAACTAGATCGTCGATTGTGATAGAGAAAAGCGCAAAGATAATTTGATAACTTCCAGATATCTTGAACCCTCGCTCTGCCTAAAAATGTCTTCATGATCACCTCAAAAAAGACAATATTAACTTTCGAGACAATATTAAAATTCGCCTTTGACTTTATTTTATTCTCCTTTCACAACTATTTTCACTATTTTATACACTATTCTAGACTCCCTGTATCAGGTGAAATAAGTGGCTTAAAAATGTTTGCAACTTACAATGTCTTCATAAATTTCTGATTTAAATTCTCCGCAAGCGACAAAATTAATGTCACCCATATTTCTGTGCACTGAATTTTAACGAGACAAGCTATTAAAATCTTAAATAAAAATATTTTATGAAAAGTGAGAATAAATATGAAAATTTTATGGACATAAATCTTTTGATAAAAATGCCTACGAACGGTCACGTCCCCAATATCTGGAAAGAATCGCATTCTGAGATATTTTCAAAGGAGAATTATTATGATCACACTCCGCCGATTTTTGCCAATAAAAATGTCCAGTCAGGTATAGATAGGGAATGTCATTGTGAGGAATAAGTAATGAACTTCGATAGAAAATAGCAAGTACCTGTGCAGTATTGAACGCGTTAGCCTTATGACTTATGTTTTGAAATTTTATATTCTTTATGAATTGGATATATCCATCTCATAATATAACTACTTTATCTCGTTGATTCTGACATCTTATCAAATCTTTTCGCACATATATTTATAATTTAATCCGTTTTTATCATTGGCAAAAACGAATTTTATATAAAGGCTACGAAGCAATAGTTTCGAATGAAAATAGAATCCTTCGAATCGAATCTTTTCGAATATCAAATGCAAATATTTTACCCTTATACTTTTCGAGAAAACCTGTTTTGTTTTACATATTTGCCCTAGGGAATGAGATCCTCGGAATAGGTATGCTGTATTGAATACTATTGAACCACTTACTCAGTGTGCGTCCAGAATTTGATTGAATTCGAAAACGTTGATGGAATCCAATCGGATTTCAGGCACGTTGGTCACTCAACAAAAAAGTGAGGTTTATCTAAATTTTGATTGAATTTTAATTCAATTTCAAGTTTTTCGAAAGCTCTTCTGTCACTCTTGAAATGACACGTGAGTGTTAGTTGGAGCGACTGTTATTATAAAATTTTGAGTATAATTTTGGGTGTCAATACCATTTCGAATGCCCTATTAATTCCGTCTTTAATCCTGTTAAGTTGTAAAAAGTTCCATTTCTCTCCTCTCTCTCTCTCTTATATGAATCCCATACGTGGTGAGGTCAGCCTTCTCCACGTCGCTGTCCTGGACATCGTCTTCAGAAACCTCACACTCACTCATGTCTTCCAACTAATTAACAATAATAAAAAAAATATTCGATACGCCCAATCATAAAACTTCAACTTTACTGGCTATCTTTTTCATCCGTCTAGCAGCCTAATTACCCAACCTTTATCAAGTGAAAAAGTTGGTCAAGCCTTAAGTCCATCCACTTAATTTAACACTCTAGGGAACTAAGGACTCTTTCCATTAATTTACCTTATACTTGTAAAGAAAATCTAGTTCTACTAAGTTAAAGTTTTCTTTCAGTTGCGGTAGTACAACTTGTATCGGAGTAGCTGGTGCCCAGTTGTCGGTGTCCGTCATGACCCTGGGGGCTGCGATTTATATGTTGCAACTGGACCTGCGGTTTGATGCTTCGTTGTCTCCCCCGCCGAGGCAGTCTGACACGCATATATGTACTGCAGTTTCCATGGTACGTATCAATAGAGATGAAGTGTTTATTAGACAAGCTATGAGCTACAAAGTGCTGCTCTGGTCTTCTATTGAGCAAGGGTCTCCTCCCTTGGGGAACGAGGGAGAAGTAAAGCCACGTTGATCAAGTGTGTGTCGGGGATTTTGATAACATTCTATGATATGATTACACTTGCTTTTTTATGTTAAGTACGAAATGAGCACTAGGAGAATGAAAGTAATCGTATACCATTATGAAGAATGAAGGGAAGTAAAAAGAGAAATTATAAATTAAGAAACGCGAACTGGTCTTCGGATGCGCACCAGATTTCCGAAGCTGAGTGCTCTTTTAACGATTCATTTTCGATAAAAGAGGTCTGTGGTGAACAGTGCGGCAATTTAAAAGATAAATTATGAAGATAAAGGCCCACTATATAATAACATTTACACTATTCTCTCACGCGCAATTTACATGAGATAGGAATTTCTCTTCGTATTATTGGATTTAGACTAACAATTCTATAAATAGCTGTTTGTTCTAACAAAGAACAACAAAGCGGCCAAAACAATACAAGTGAAGGTTCCGACCTTAATTCCATTCACGAATAAGACAAATTCCCTAAACAAATTTTCCTCAAATTAGTAGGCAGCTTGTAAAATACATCAATCATCATAAAAAGCCAAGTATATTAAATAGATACAAAACGGAAGAATAAAAAATACTCAAGTTTTTCTCGCCTGTACCTCGCTCGTCTTACCTTTTTCCCGATAAAAAAGTTATCTCAAAGGACTGGCTTTGCCTTCAATTAGTAGCGGTTTTCGAATAATCGGGAAGTTTTACTGCAATATTATTGGAAGCAATCCCTTTGAGAGGGAAGCGGAAAAGCTCCCGTCCGTGTGCCGATTTTATTCCGGACGAAAATCGTCTAAAAGTTACGTTTGGGATTCCCGATAGATTTTCTATGTTGTCAATTTGTTGACTCGTTTGAGACTCAATTTGCTACAAATAAGTTGTGTTATAACTTTTCCATTTGCCTTTTATCAATTGCAATAAAAGTGTTTATTAATTCCGAGAAACTTTTTACCCATAATCGATTAAAATATTTGATTAACACAGTTGTTCATAATTTTCATATGGGATTCAAAATAAAAAGCGAGCATCAAATGCATCAAATCAGCAAATGTTTTAAAAATGCCTTATATCTCAGAACAAAAACCTGTAATCACCACAGCCTGTATTACACGAACTTTCATTTAAAATAATGTGTTCTAGGTATTTGCATATTAAGTTTTATGAAAGTAAAATATTGCCTTCTACACGTTTCTAGGTAATACTTACCCGTGCATGAACACACTGGTGCTTAAAACAAGACTCAGGCTTCACGTTACTTAATAAGCCGTAGTCATAATAGCTATTTGGCTCCAGATTTATAAAGATATTATTCTACCATACGTTAACAAAATCGTGTAATACGGTTTCTTATCACTCCTTAGTTCTGCCAAATATTTTATGTGTCAAATAAAAGTGGAAGTCACCCAAATATTGTAGGCCGGCTTCTAAAAATATGATGGTTTTCCTATTTGACCATATTTAAGTTTCTTACCGTAAAAATAAGATACTATTATAAAACACATATTATATAAACATGTAACAGTATTAAAATGATCATTATTTGATCAAAATAATAGTTCCAATGTGCTTCTAATTGCTTCATTAAGATCGTATCCAATATTCTCCTCTATAAACGCGACATGATATTGTAAATTCTAAACACTTCATACAATATTCAACAATCACCAACTGGTAGGAGTAACGAACTGCGAAATGCTCAATATTCCCTTAATATTAACGTTTATAACCATCTAAAGCTTTTAATTAAGAGAAAACTAAATTAGTATGTTATTTAATTTTATTGTAGACGACTCGCCAACCAAAACTACGTTTTACGTCGTCGCGAGAGTATTTTCAAACATATGTCAAAAAGTACAGGCTCTAAGCTTGTACTTTTTGACAAAAGTTTGAAAATACTCTTTTATCAGTTACATAAATGTTATTTACTAAATGGAAATCTAGCTCACGAGCTTGTCATATAGTATTTATAAGATTTAGCTGGAAATAGATGTTATTTAGAATAGATTGTAATCTGGCCAATATTACACAGTATCATAGAAGTATCCCGGTTCAGACGAACTTTTTTCTTGTTATGCTTACTCGTATCACCAAAGTTAACCTCATTCTCAACTTAATACAGCTCAAACAACAAGATAAATACTTAGATGTGTCTGGATAAAGAACCATATATTAAATGAATGCTTATTACAGCCGTAGAGAAAATATCACCCTAGAGAATTACTTTCGTATTTGCGATAGCTGAAAGTTTTGAACTTATTGCTGCTCTTGCCCCAGGGCTGTAAAGCGATGCGGTCGTTGAAGTTGCAATGGACATGGAAATTCTCTGGGGGCATGTTAGTAGATGTATAAATGCATTTATTCAAGACAATAATGCGACACAATATCTTGAAATGCCAATGTCTGACAGTATTCTTTATGTCGATGTATTTTCGTTTTTTTCTTCTTTATCAAGGATAATTAAAAAAATCAACAAGAAAGGGGAATACGAATGGACAATAGACGGTTTACACCTTACGCTTAGCAATTAAGTACAATCATAGACTGAAAAGACTGCAAAAAATTGAAAATGAAACAAAATAATTAAACGAATTCAATTGTGACAGCCTCCATGGCGCAGTGGTTCAAGTGATCACTACGTCGCTACCATTGCATTGAGTAGTCGTGGGTTCAAATAGTTGTTTCGAATCAGAATCTGGTTGCACTTTTCGTCCGTTGTTTATATGTTTGTAAAGATCATAGCAATACAAGTAAAACTTTTAGAACGAGAGTTGTCTTTAAAAAAATACTTACTTATAGTCTTTTTCCCAGGTACCATTAACATCAGTAGCCATCAACAGCGGGAACAGCGAAGCAGCCGACCCTGGTGGCAGTCCTCAAGGAAAGGAAGGCAAGGAGAAAGAGCCTCCGCCCCCCGAACCCCCCACCTGATGCGGGGAAGCCGCCTGAACGGACACCAAGTGCCCAGTGACAGTGACTTGAACAATTTTCATACTTGAAAAGTACCATTCTTCAATTCAACTTATTGTATAAGGAAGACATTTTGTGTAACGTAAATATTTGACAAAAATATAAGGTCTGGAATTTTCAAATTTTGTACGGGTATTTTCTTAAACATTATTTTGTCAATCTAAGAAAGTTTTAATTGAATATACCTACCCTTTTATTCTCTCTCTTCGGGCTTAACGTTCGAAAGCGGATGTACTTCGACATTCTTTCCACACAAAACTTTTGTGAGATGTCTCCTTCATTCGTATTGTGATGTAAATAAAGCAGTTCGGAGCTTTTAATGAAATATTTTGCCGATAAGGTCTGGAATTTTCTTGTGCCTTTTAAAAAAAACTGGCCCTAAATTTGTTGACTGACAAAGGATTTACTTTCCTTTCAGATTAACGTTTTTATTTATGAGAACATTGTAGGCTGTTGACATCCAATTACTTTGAAAATCTGAGGTATTTTTTAGTTTTGATGCTCAGTGAAAATCATTAGGGTTGACGGAATATTGATAAGGTTTATTAAACTGCTATCAAAAGAAAGAATATCGTTCTAATAAATTAGGCGCGCGTTTCTGGGAACTGTTAAATTGACATTCCGGCAATACCAAGTACGAATATTGCAATTTGAGATAGTAATTTGACATTATTGTCCGAACGAAATAAAATTAATCGTTAATTTAGGACCAAATATATTATTTTGCATAGAAAGAAGAGATTATTATACAACTTTAAGTTATTTAAAACATGCAATTTATAACAAAATCTACAATCTTATCCAGTTGACAAGATTTGTTCGTCCTCTTAAAACACTTATTAACAATTAATACATAACAGTCCTAAATAAATACCAATAAAATCTTGAGCTCTTATTTCAAAGAAAAATATCGAAAATGTCAGAAGTACTTAACATTCCTTCTAGTACTTTCATAGAAAAAACACATTGGCGTATTATTTCTATCCGAATAGTGATAGCAAATCTTCGTGTCCTATATTTGTATTAATCTGACCTTTTCGTTCTTATCAACGTATATCTCAAGGCCGTCCTTCATCGTCACATTCGTATTTTCATGTAAATAGGACTATTTTGTAACCATTCATGTGTAGTTAGACACTACGAGTAAATCTATGATTCTTGAATATGTGTGATGTCTATATTTCACGAATCGTAATTAACATGTACTGCAGTCATTTTTACGATGTTTTATAATCGAAATAGGTAGTTTAATTGGCTGTCCCGTACGTCCAGTTATAAATTAGATGCTTTTAATTTAACGATCTTAAGTAAAATGTAATAGCATTCTTCTGTGACGCAGGTAATTTTCAGAGGCGTGTCTATATGTGCAAAAACAAAATTTTATATTGAAACTAACAGAGTTATTTAAACTTACAACTATAGACATCATATTTACAAACATCGACGCCCTCTAGCGTATTCCATCATAACTATTTTATAATATGGTTTTTCTTGTCGTCAAGCTGACGATTCGAAAGCCGTACGGTATGACCGAATGTAGGTAGTACGCGAGAGAACCTATTGTAATGAAAAAAAAAGTATTTCTCTTTTGACGCCTATTTTTGTCAATTCGACCAAAACACCATACAAAATATTTTCTCAATCGACGCGTCAAACAAGCACTTAATTTGGTCCCCTGTGAATGTAAAAATTAAAAGGTCATTTAGAGCCTTTATATGTTTGCCTTTCACATCACCTTCGTAATAAACCAGTCTTCAATTTTACTAATTAGTCAACCTATAATTTGAAGTCACACCCATCTTAATTAAGGGCAATTTGTAAGCTGTTTGTTTAATTAGGAAAAGTACTAACACACAATTGTACGGACCACTGAAAATAGACCAATGGTTTTTTAGTCTGGAAGGTGTGAAAAATTTGTGATCAGGGTGGGACTACCTACCTGTATAGATTATCGACTACTAGCTGTTGTAAAAATGGATGAAAAACTGATTGCTAGATTTTTGTTTATTAATTTTCTATTTAAAATATTCGGTACTCAATTGTACTGAGTGTAACGCGCTATTAATCATTTATATGGATTATGCCTTCAAATCCCACGATCTTTTTCAGAATTTAGTGCTACAGTAATATGGGGTAAATGTTCGAAATGGAATGTATTCCCGTGGTTTTAATTTCAAATATTTGTTGTTATAATGTGTGTATATAAATATTATAACGACTTAAAATATTACTATTCTTGATTAAGTTAAAATGGTTACCCTCTTTGTATTCTTATATTTTAACATTGTATGCCATTATTTTAATTAAATTAGCTTAATTTTGTACATAATATTACATAATAAGATAACCTAAATATGAATTAAATGAATATATTAAAATGAATTTAATTTCCACTGACCCAACAAAACCCAATAACATTACAATACTACTAATATAAAAAACGGGAACATTTGTATTAATTGATGGTTGCAAGGATATTGATAATTTCACACATATAAATATTTGCTTAATAGGCATTATATTAGCATATTAATAATTATTTCTAGAGAAATCTTTGAAGAAATATTTCCACTTGGACGGCATAGCGGACCGAAGCTGGTAAAAATAACTACAACCTCGATACCACGTGTATCGTTTCTTTTACAAAGAATATATGCAAATATTGTACTGAAAGGAATCCCTCGTAAGACTTAAGAGGGGTTCTAAGACAAACAAGATAACCGCAGCTTGAGTGACCGTTTGGTACAAAATATAAGCGCCGTGAGTAAAATAGTTTTTTTGCGGTATATTTAGCAGGACTTAAAGCCTAAAGTTGTATGATATAGAATATGTTTAAAAATAACTAAGTAAGTACCTTTGGCAATTATTTTTTTTCATATTTACCACATATAATTATAGGCATAAAAGATGTAAAGCTTGAACAATAGTTAGAATACTGCTATTTAAACTCGACTGCTAATTCTTTAACTTCTGGTTATTTCATTTATCAGTCAGCCTGCGACTACGCAAGTGCAACCTGCGCCGAAAAAGTTAGGCATTTTAAGGTAAAATGCGTGTTCGCGTACATTCCCGTATTCTATTATACATTAAACATACAACGCGAGAGTTTAAAAGTTATTCAGGTTATTTGTTTACAATTACCCAAAACATAACAGATACTTTAATGTAATCCCTGTCACTTGGACCATCCCGAAAACCAACTTTAGCATTTTCCTTTTGAAAGCAAACATGAGTTTACAACATAGTTTATCTAAAACTCAACCAAATATGTTTAATATACAACTTGAAGGTAAATGTAGAAGAAAGTATCAACTTCACAAAGTACGTTGCTGTACACCTGTATTTTGCGGTTTTGAGAATATTTTCAACAAGACTCAACTCGTTTTACGGATTATTAGGTTTGTGTACTTAATATGAAGAAAGTTTAAAGCTTTTAAAAGTTATTTTGTGATTGCATTTGTGATTGATGGCATGCCGTGACGACAAGAGACGTTGATTGAGGCAACGCTTGTACTATTTAGAGTTTAAAACTCTTGCCGATAGATAGCGTTAGTTGTGTGTTTCGAAACTATTTTAACTAATTGTTGATAAGTCTCTATAGATGAAAGCCTGTATAAGGATATCTATTCGTGTACATACTCGTACTTCATCCCATTTTATAAAGGGAATTGCTGTTTTGAAATTTATTTTTAATTTCCGGGAAACGAACAAGCTAACTTATTTCAGGAAATCTTAATTAACCCAAAGAACCACACACACTAATTACGTTTCATCAATTTTCTTTGCTAAATGAATTCCTGGCATTTTGTCAAACGGGTTTCTTTTACGTGAATTAAAGTCGACGTTTTTACTTTCAAGTCAAAGGAAAACTCCATTGAAAACTTCCAGGAAATCAGTGACAGGGTGTATTACTCAAAAGTTGATGGTATCGTTAAACCACTGCCTTTTCAGGCGCCGAGCACATTCAGCTTGGTTTGCTCTCTGCGGTCAAGTTCCTGATAAACGTGCGTTTCCGTACACCGCTGTTGTGTGATCGCTTTTGTATTGTGAGTCTAGGGCTGCCCCCGATCTGCAATAAGTTTCCTTAACGTCCATCCTCCTTACATCATCAATGATTTATACCTAATAGAAAATTGTTAAAACCATTTGGCGATTAAAAATAGTGGCCAGGAGTTTCTTGTCAGCTCTTCTCATTGGCCCTACCTTCCGAACTGGCGGTAAATACACTCTCTGTATCATTGACTATCATATATTATATTGTATTTTACTCCCTGTTGTAAAATGTTAATGATCATCGAAAGGTGGGCTTAGGTACCGCTAGAACTCTGAAGGCTAAAACCACCCGCAGTTTAGTAGGAGTCATTGCTTCATTCTAACGGGACGTAAGATAAATAATTTTAGGTTAAAGTATATACTTAAATCGTCCCAATTTCGCATATTGATTGCTCAAAGGTCCTTGACACCGTTACGATAATGATAGGAATATCCCCGAAATAATACCCTTATGATTGGGTCTATTGAGTAAATGAATACTTATCCACAATACTCTCAGTTATTTATTGGGCTCGAGATACGAATCAATATATTTTCTTACATAGAGTTGATTGAGGCGTGTCAGCAATTCGCAGAAAATATACAGGCTGTAAACTATCGCATGAGTAACGTTTTTTTCTAGATTTCGATTGTGCCATTATGAATACCGATCTTTTTTCTGCTAATATTGATTATTTCGATAAAGTATTATTATGTTCAAAGGTAAGAATATGTTAATATTTAAATGTCCGAGAACATACGTGAAAATATTAACATATTAAAAATTATTATTGCTCAAGTATAACCATTGATGAAACAAATAAAATTCAATATAATATTTTAGTGATTTTATCACATCCATTGCCGATAACGCTTTTAACATAAAACTGGATGTTTAAAAACCTTTTCAATATTACAACACTCTCTTCCGAAGCAAAATTTAATATTTGTTTTTCCAACGAATTGGTAGAACCGGTCCATATTATTTGATCAGTCAGGAATAAAGGAATAAAAGCGAAACACTGGAAATGCTATTTGCTCGCTTGCAGGAAGGTTGGTTGTATCCACAATCCATATCGAATACGTAGGTAACCTACTATGCTATTCTTAGACTCAGAGCTCTGTATGTGATATGTCTTTGACAAGCTCTTTGTATACATTTAACAGTGGATAGACTATTTGGTAAACAAGCGGTAAGTGTTTAGTTAAACAATTTATATTCAAAAGTTTAATACTTATTATGTCTTTCTGCAAGGCAAGGAAATAAGAAATGGGATAGTCTACCCCCTATGAAGTTTCAGCACACAAGTTTTTCACGCGGTGTTTATGTACGCATTTAAAGGAAATTTATTGTTATTGACACATATCTGACTTCGAAAAATCATTAGTTGTAGGGTTAGAAAAGCCATTAGTATGGCAGACGAATGCTTATATCACCTAGCTACACTTGTCATTGCTAATGTCCAGTATATTTGCTAAAAGACGCCTCGCACCAAGCGTGCACATTAAAAGCAGTATCGGGTCATTAACACAAAGAAGCTGGCTGATTTTTCTTTTTTTCACGAGTCTTCAATGTAAAGAACAAGTACAAAGAGCTATAAAACGCTAGCTTACTTCATTAAAAAGAAAAAGACATGTGCAAATCAGAATCACCTTGCCGCGGTTCTCTATCACTATCGACTACCGACAACCGGCTAGCTATCGTAAAATGTTGTATGACAATCGGTTTAGCGCCTCTAACGGGCGTCGTAGAAACTAGATTGACAGTTCATTTTAAATGTCAAACTGTCGACGCTCGAAGGTTCTAATAATTATTGATAAAAGTGCTACTGTTCCGGCGGTACATAAGTTGAACCCCTTATACCTACTAACTTTCCATTAAGTAACTTAGATATTTACTTTCCGTACCACTACAAGTCTTTGTCATAATAAATTGTATGGTATCTCTTAACTACAATCGTTCAGCATCGTCTTTCAACAGCTCCACTCGAGAAGGTCGTAAGTCACGGACTGTCACTGTTTATGTGAAGCGAGGCGCTGGCTTCTGCGAACAACGATCAATTAGTGCGGGTGAGATATGATGGGCGGGGAGTATTGCATTGAAGACTCTTCTCCGTTATCACTCTATAAAATTGTACTGCACGTTTGAGTAAAATACGTATTTGGATTTTCGTGGTGCTTTTAAAGTGTGATAGTCGAGTGGTCAAACCATGTGGAAGATGCTTCGAAGCCGTGAGAGTACATCGATGCCTTTTCGAAGTGATGTGTGTATTAGAATAAATAATCACTTATTAGAAAGGAGAAGGAAACTTTAAGTAGTTCTCACGCTTGAATTGTATAATTACCTAATTTCCTTGAACCCAATTCTAGAAGAAATGTAAAGTGTTCAACCCGCACATGATCAGCGTGGATCCAATGCCTAGTCCCTCCTCCATTTAAAGTATACATCAACTTGCTTGCACAGTACAAATTTACGAGTAAAATAGTATAGTCCCGCTTTCTAACTCCAGCCGACGGTTTTTTTCTGTGAGCGTTGTGAACTATGGCTTTAAAAAAAAACAAAATCGGGGAACTCGCTATCGAAACGTGTCGTTTGCCTCAAAGCGCGGCGTTTGAACTGAATGTATGCTAGAAAGCATGTTTAATTGAATACTCACACCTTACACACCGATATTACTTCCATAGGTAGGACAAGAGCCTTGCTCTTTAGAGGGGATTTTCTACCACTTTCGAATAACATTAAAAATATCGTCGAACTCCACTAACAACTGCTTTGTTTGTATTGTAAAAAGAAAATACATATTAATTTACCAAAAAAAGTAAAAGCCAACCGAATACAAGTTAAATAACTTATAATTAAACCACGGCTCATAGATTCCGGAACAAACAAAATAAATATTTACAGCTAGCAAAAGTTTGTTCATAATTTTGAAAAGTTGGGTGAAATACAGCCTACTTATTTGTAAGTTTTGCTTTTTAACGGGAATAATTGATTGAATTACCTCTGTAGTTCAAACAACAATGTGTGTGACAGCGGATTACGAGAACTCAGGTTCAGTTTCCGGCGGAGCGCTATTTTTTTTTTTAATTTTTTGCCGGTCGACTGTTAAATTTGCTAAATATTTCCAATAAGTAATGATATATAAAATCCGAAAAAAGTCTCACTGTGAATTTGTTATACCATTCCATTTCAAATATAAGTTACTTTTATGACATAATTATTTTCGGTTTAAATACGTTGTCTTTAATATAAACATAAGAGTTCAATAAATTAGTTAGAGAAGACACGTCAGCCTAAAAAAGTTAAACAAAATTTTAAGATTTTTTTTAATATGAAGGCAGAATCGGCGCTCTTTCTACGTTGAGAAAAAGCAGCATACTTAAATAAAATTACGAGGCCACTAGAGGGTCGTTAAGGCAGCGATAATGTCCGGTAGCGCACCTCAAGCCTACCCTGAGAGACCTCCAAATAAATTATTATGTTTTTATGTTCTCCGATTTGGAAAAGAAAATGTAACTGAATTCAATGTCTGTGAAGAGTAAAATCTTTGTTTTTAAAGGCATAATTTATTTGCTGACAAGAGAAATCGTTAAAAGTTACTACAAAAATGTGCTGTACGAAGTTTATAAAACGTGCTATATAAAACATACTTACTATTCATATTGAAAATATTTGAAATTACTAAAACAACATTATTAATATAATTACGGCGCAGATTTTTCTTTTGCAAATAAAACTATTTATAACTGCTGGAGTAGCCTAGTAGTTTAAAATCTTGCCCATCTGCCATGGAGTTTGATATTATCTACGATATATATTACAAAAATGTTATACTTAATATGTTTATACATTTTTGTAACATTTAAGTTTGCCCACAAGTAAGAGGGCAACTATTTCAACATTTCGCTAGCACAAGTTCTCGAGAACATAACAAATGTAGCGATATAAACTTCTTTTATCGTCCTTTATGGGAATAAAAGCAAAGTGGACAGCGAAAACCTTTTGAGTCGCGAGTAATTCAAGTAAATCTTTCCTTATTTCTGTAACTCTGCTAGTTATTCAATAAATAGGACATTTTCTATTTATTTGAAGGAACTACGAAGGGAAAATGTAACAAATATTTGTAATACAATGGTAATGGTAAGGTTATAGGTAAGTTTATGAATGAACTGTCTCCAAAACTAGGTCACGACTTGAAACATTTTTTAATTTTTTAGGCTTAATGGCAAATGACATCTTAATGTTTTTTTTTTTTAAAGAAGAGCATCTTGTTTCTTGGCTGGTTGGTGGCTTAACACTCAAATGAACGCGACTCAAATATATATTTTTTTTGTTTTTTTAATTGTAATTGTAATCGTAATTGGCAGACTTTGCCTTCAAACCTAGATTACCATCATTCTATTGTCTATAAATAATGCATAAAATATTGTGTCATACGTCATATTATAAAAAATAATCCCTCAAAACTAGGGCATCGGTCGGTATCATACATATAAATTGAAATACAAGTCTGTTTCACAATGGTAAAGGCGGTTCACGTTTGCAAATGACATGTCAATTTACCTTTGCCCCGCCGCGTTTGTTTAACGTCTATTACGTCTATTTTTCTAGTAAGTATTAAAACTTTAAAATAAATCTGTTTCCTATACCTAGAAATAATGGTAAAAAATCAGGAAGACAATTGATATTTTAGTTGGTCGATTATTTGAATACATATTCCATTAGTGATTTTAAAAGTTTGTAGTTTAAAAGCTCCTTACACAAGCTTGAAAGCATCAAACAAACCATGCCTGACTGTGTTAATTACTACTTAGTTTTTGCTAGGCCTTTAAAGACATGATATTTTTTTTTTATTATTAATTTAATGCATTTTTCCGGACAAATAATTTCGAATAGTAATTACCAGTTCCTCGAGCGATTCATAGAATAACCCAAAACAAATAATTACATTGTGGTTGGTTTACATGGAAATGTGCGTTTCCCATAATTTTGTTCCCTTCAAAATTTCTCAAGAATACATTTCAGGTACCAGGAACACATAACGCCCTGGTAGCTTCATGCATGTTCTACTCTTAACGTAAACAAACGAGTAGATTGCATTTTCACTCCGCTGCTTATGTCTAAATGTTTCAGAAACACATACTTGCAGTTCCTCACAAAATTAAATAACTTCGAATTATAATTAACGGTTTCTTGAGCGATTCATAGAATATCCTAAACCAAATAATCACATTGGGCCATGGATTCGCGTTTCCCGTTTCCCATAATTTTGTTTCCTTCAAAATTTCTATGAATACATCTTGCAGGTACCAGGAACACATAACGCCCCGGTAGCTTCAGGCATGTTCTACTCTCCACGTAAACAAACGAGTAGATTGCATTTCCACTCCGCTGCTTATGTCTGAATGTTTCACAAACACATACTTTCAGTTCCTCACAAATAACTTCGAATTATTAATTAACCGTTTCTTGAGCGATTCATAGAATATCCTAAACCAAATAATCACATTGGGCTATGGATTTGCGTTCCCCGTTTCCCATAATTTTGTTTCCTTCAAAATGTCTATGAATACATCTTGCAGGTACCAGGAACACATAACGCCCCGGTAGCTTCATGCATGTTCTACTCTCAACGTAAAACAAACGAGTAGATTGCATTTCCACTCCGCTGCTTATGTCTGAATGTTTCACAAACACATACTTTCAGTTCCTCACAAATAACTTCGAATTATTAATTAACGGTTTCTAGAGCGATTCATAGAATATCCTAAACCAAATAATCACATTGGGCCATGGATTCGCGTTTCCCGTTTCCCATAATTTTGTTTCCTTCAAAATTTCTATGAATACATCTTGCAGGTACCAGGAACACATAACGCCCTACGAGTAGATTGCATTTCCACTCCGCTGCTTATGTCTGAATGTTTCACAAACACATACTGACAGAATATTTTCAGTTTGTTTCAGCAATTTTGTACGGAGTGTGTTATGTGGGTGTTAGTTTTATACAATTGTCTTCTTACTGCAAATTTTATTTGGTAAAGACTACTGCATTGTGTTGAAATTGTGAATTGGTATATACTTATAGATAGATAACTTACTTTAATAAATTATTTAATGACGGCCTAGAATATATATTCTTTCTATAAAAAAGTAATAGTAAATGGTAGAGTTTGATTATCCCTTAAGTGGTAATAGGTCGAGTATTATAAGGTTTACCTTAGACAATGAATTATATTTACAGTAATAAATTATTTATCTTTGCTATGATAATAATTTGATTTGAGACTGGTTGTCCTTGGATTGAATGGACTTTCAATTGAATTTAAGAAAAGCCTTTAGCAAATAATATTTCAGAAACAAAAACAGCTGTTTATAACAGATACTTTACATCAATGATCACAGCAAAAAAGCCGTAATAAGGATTTATATTGCAGATTGTATTCCGCTTGGTCAGCCATTTTACGACCCCCTACTACCCGGCAGTACATTTTTATTGCATTTTTACGACCTGTTTAAAATAAAATGCGTTCAACCGGTGATATGAGAATCCGGACAGTTCTTTTTATGTATAGTCTACGAAAGGAAAAAACACACTACTTTTTAGCTATACTTTCTTTCTTTGGTTGAGAATAGGAATAGCCGGACTGGTGTATAAAAAAACTAATATATTTGTTCAGAAGTCTTATTATAGGTATGTTTTCTCATTGGCGTTTATGGTAAGGTAAGGTCAAATATGGCCACATACCATTCACCTTCACATACCATATAGAAATCTTTGACGATAACTTTTCTAGAAGCGCTTATATTCTGAAAAGTTCGAATTCCGACCATAACGAGTCGGATTCTTCGAATTCATTAATACAGATTTGGTTCAATTCAGATTTAATCGAATATAAATCGCACAGACTACGGAATTATAAACGTAGAATTAAAAACGGATAACCACATTACTGAGTTAAAATATATTCTGGTGTTATACCGTTAATCAATTGTATGTGTATAATATGTATTTATTTTCTATGTTTATAGGAAATATTTGGAAAAATAATAGCGTTTTCTAGTTTCTGCCGCCGTAGAAAAAAGGTGTAATATTATATACATAAGAAGGAATATTTTTGTTCATAGGTATATAAGTAAAAGATTTAACTTAATTTAAACATGCTTTAAGACGGTGCGGTTTTATTCATAATATAAATTAAACAAAATTAAATAACTTTCTCAAAAAGTCTTTTCATTGAACATTTTGCGTAAATTATTCATAATTTCTTAAGACTGTACACGTAATTAAGTCGTTAAGATACAAAAGCAGTGTTTTGGGGCACCCATTCATAATTATTAAAGACTTTATCTTTTCTGTTATCTATTGAAGAAACACGCTATAAATAAAATAAAAGAATGAAATAATAATCTCTGTGATTATTATTTTATTCTTTTATTTTATTTTTTAATATATCTCGTACATTATTTGCCTATTTGTAACAAATTAAACTAAGTCTTTCTAGATTTATAGTTATTATTTTGCCACTTAACTGCGTAAATATTCAAATACTAAAAGTACGTAAATCATTTTTATGTTCAATGGACAATTTGAAACTCAAATAATTCGTTGTAATTTTTGGGTAGAATTTATCCCGTATTTGTGAAGAAAACCCGGTAGGTAGACTTCATATTATGCTCTCTCTCTCTCTCACACACCCTACAGGTACCATTATGTCTGTTCTACTCGCACATAAATCATCATATTACCCCCTATATTAGACGTTGAATAAAATCTTCCTCTTACGAGTCTAGTTATATGATCAACTTTTATGCCAAAACTTGCCTTCTTTATGCCAACGAAGTGATTAGAATTTGCTGATAGTATCAGTATCCACACGGGTACCATTTGTGGTTCAGTGCGGAAATGAAGTTAGACAATTTTGTCCAGAAGTGTGATTACTGAATAAAACTGTACGTAGCTCAAGGAAGTATGATTTAGAATGTATAATAGAATACGGGAATTAACGCGAACACGCATTTTACCTTAAAATGTTTTTAAGGTCAAGTACGTAATTCCCGTATTCTATTATACAATAAACATGCAACGCGAGAGTTTAAAAGTTGTGATTTAGAATGTAATGTAGTCTTCGTTAATACGTGGGGTATCTTTATTCTTAATACATTATGTATTCATTATATTCTACTTATGCTTTTACTGTTTTAGTTACCGTGGTAATAATGTTTATTTTGTAAAGTAAATAACAATTTTTATGAAGTTGAAAAGAAAATATTATCATGCTCTCTGATATCATACAGCTTATTAGAATTCCGATAAACTTTTCCCTAAACTAACGAACACTTCATCTAACGATAGTTTTCTTCAGAATCATTTACTAACTTCACATCCAAAACTGTTTATTTCAAACTTTTAATTTTACTTGACATTTTTGATAATATTTACATTATACATTTATTGAGGGCATGCAAAGTCCCCAACCCGCACTTGGCCAGCGTGGTGGACTCAAGGCCTAACCCCTGCCTCATTACGGGAGGAGACCCTTGCCCAGCAGTGGGACATTAATGGGTTAACTTTATTTTCGATAATATTTAGCTGAAGTTTTCAAGTATATTCGTACGATGCTCAGATTATAGCATATAAATTAGTCTCGTAAGCTCTAGTTTAAAGGTTATCGCAAAGATGTTTCATCAGAAGTTCGGAAACTTTGCTATTAATCTTGTTTAAGTGGCACTAAGTTAGCTACTACTCAGTTTATTGAGAAAATAAAAGATGACTGATGAAAATATGAAGATAAAGAATGAAAACTTAAAAAAACCTTATATTGATGTAGATAGAAGTCTTTTTTTTAATTTGCTCTTAAGATTTCGTGGGTGAGTACCTATTTATATCTGTACGGTTTAAGATGACCGAAGGACTTTAAAATTGAGTATTTATTTAAAACTGGCAAAGATTTTAACATGATTTTCGAAGCATGAACACATTCAAGTCAAGCACCGCTAAGCGGTCATCCATTCATAAAATATCCGCGATAAAATTTACTTAACAAAACTTTTTACTTAACTATGAGCTTATGCTGACCACAAATTGCAACTAGCTATTTCCGCTTCCATAACTCATCAATATCAATGAAAGTGCTTATGTACATACATACATACATTTATGAATATACATAGAGCAAGGTCTATCCAGTTTTCAGCACTTTCGAAATATTCAATGAATGTGCCTTTATATTCCGGATCCATACTCGTTCAATTGGAGAGCACCTCACTAGCACGGTCTAACAAACTACAAACATAGTTCAGAAATACGAACAGAAATAGTTGGTGGTAACTTAAACAATAAAAGAGAAGTTCGAACTACAAGGTAGGATGTCAACTTTTTGATCACAAATCAATAATGCTACCAAAAATAAATATTAAAACCATACTAATAGTATAATTGCGTAAGTTTTTGTCTGCACACTTTTGTGGCTAAATCACTGAACTGATTTTGATGAAATATAACAAGAGAAACATGTTGCATACTAAACTCCCGTTTTCCGAAAAAAAATTATAGACCCCAGCCATAGTCGATCCCGGACGCAAGACACTTCTTTCACTCATTTTAAAAACGCCGATCGCTAGCACTTTTTCCGCCCTCAGTTACGTGACCATTCACTTTAATACAATGTTGTTGATATAGCTGTAAATACCAAATACATATACGAGGATTGGTTCTGTTGTGGTTCCAAGAAGCCATTGAATGCAACTGTTGCTGGTGCAGTTAATCAAAATGGAAATTTACGACTACAACCTACGTTCCATATCGGACATTGGGTAGATTTATGGAATATGCGTTGGCTACGAATGATAATAATTACAGGTAGGTATATTGTACATGGGAATAATCACCTTAACAATGTAACGTAGTGTCAGTGTCTGACTGACTGACTGATTAACCGATTGATTGACTTACTAACCCCCGGTTTCTGAGTACATTTAACGGTAGTTTATCTATTCGATAGCGTTTTTTTTCAATGAGTTTTGACACTATTGAATAGATAAACTACCGTTTAATGTACCTCAGAAACCGGGGGTAAGTGATCGACTGACCTAGCGACTAACTGACTGAATAATTGACTAATTGATTTATCTAAAACTTGGAATAATGGATCGGCTTTTAACTAGCCCCTAAGCAAAGGAGATACTATTCCAACACTACTAAGCCGTTAAGCTACTTTGAAAAACTATCGCTCAAACTTAAACCAGCCGACCGTACATATGCTGATCGAGAAGCAGTACAATTAAAATATCCGACAAATAACAGAACGAAATTCTTCTTGTACTTCCTCGGTGTTTAATACCCCTTAAAATGACTTAAATGGCTACAAGGAAGTAGAAAGCTAAGAGCAGATTTAACAAGCAACCGAGATCGGACGAAAACGATCATAAATAATGTGAAACAGAAACTGTACACCATTACACGGAGGAAATGGAAACTGAATAATAAATCCAAAGCTTGGGATAAATTTCAATACATTTATTTATATTACTAGCTGACCCGTGCGGCTTTGCTCTTTTACAAAGTTGTATACCTTATCCCATTAGGTTAGGAATTGATTTTATTTGAAACAGTAGGCCATACTTTAGTATATGATAATTTATAAAGCGATGCAAGCGTAATTGTTTTTCGTTTTTAGATAACTAGGAGTCTACTCTGGCTCTCGTCGGTTATAGTTACATTACTTATATTACATCACGGACAAAAACTAGTGTTTACGTAGCCTATGTGTTACTTTAGTTCATGAGCTACAAGACTGTCAAGGTTGATAAAAATCGTTTAGTAGTTTTAGCGTAAGTTACCAACAAACATCAATACAAACTTTTACATTTATATTATTGTATAGAAATAAGTTAGTATAGTTATGGTATTTGAAACGCCATGTTAGCTGCGGTTTGCGAATATAATTTGAAACGGGTCGCTGGTCGTTAATTACGTTTTGTTTATTCAGAACAAATTGAATTTAGGAAATTGGTGTAATTGGAAATATAATTATGTGAATGTCCGATTTAAATTATTTATGTTTATTGTATTGCATGCTGAAATTAATTATAAGTAATCAAAACATATTGCCGGCACTTTAAGGCCAGTTTCATGGCCCATGGATGTCCGGATAAGTGTTAGATAGACTATCCGACAGAAGTGATAGTAAACGTATAAGAACAACTTTTATTATTGCAGCCTATAAGCAAACCCATCATAACTCTGAAGAGAGAAGTGGTGAAACCTAAGGATAAGTGTAGGTAACGGAACGGATGGGCGTTATCGATCTTACTTTTCTATCACCCGATACACACAAAGTTATTTGGCGCGGGCTATACCTACATTACATACATATACTATAGGTACTCGATCTCACAGGCAAACTGTATAAAGGGTTAGATTAAGTTCATGATTTATAGATATAGAATAATAAAGATTTTACTACTAGTAGTTAAAGTGTAGGAAATCGCGCTACTGTTTAGTTTTCAAGATTTTCAAGACTTTTTCATCACCAAATACCAAACAAAATCAATTTTATTTCATAGTAGTTCTTGTATCTGAAGCCAAAGACAAACTTTCCTCAAGAATTCGAGAACTTAACAAGTTCCGCAGTTGAACTATTTACGTCCTAGTTTGTCAGAGGAACTTCTAAGTTTGCAAAGAGACTTAGATAATAGCCCCTGTATACCAGACAATTTCCTTTAAAAGTTAGTCTTGCACAAACAATATGAGAAAATCTTGAGGTACTTGATGTTTAAGGGCGCGATTCTCTATAGATGGTACTCTCAAGTATCGAGAGTTTGACATTATCAAATGTACTGCAAAAATAACTCCTACAGTTCCCGCTAGAGGCGCTGATCAAACTTTTTCATACAAAATTTACAAATTTATCTTGTGCCCGGAGATTGCATCAGATTTTTAACCGTCGAAAGCACATTCTAAAAAAAAGAAATGGTAGTTACAAAATCCTTTTCCTGGTAACGCGGCACAATATTCCAACAAATGACAAGTCTAGTGTTGAAAAGCAAAAATATGTTCTTAAAAACAACTGCGTGTGTGACAAGGAATACTATAGTAACAACAGTACTAAACCCATTTGGCTCAAACTTCCGTCCTCATGAGAAATGGGCCTAAATAAGAAACGAAATGAGAATAGGGAGGGCTCATGTACTTCTAATGGCATGTCCAGCCACTAATAAAAAAGTAATTGTCCTAAAGCTAGCAATACAAATGTTAGTACTACTATTTTTGTAAATTTAGCCCCAATTTCACAAATTCTGCGGAATTTTGACTATCGTTTTCATACATTTGCTGTCACTACTCGTATATTCCTCGGAAAAGCTATTTAACACTTATCCATAAGCCGTGAAACTGCCCTAAGATTTTATGACTAACGGTTACAAGTCGAAAAACTTAATTAAGATATAAACTGACAGCTAAAGTGCTCAAAACTCTGTTCTAGTATTTCAAGAATCTTCCTGTTTTTTTTAGTAGACACCTTACCCATGGTTGAAAAAAGATTTGCATGGTTGTTATATTATTTATTTAAAAGTAATGAGATTTCCAAGTTGAAGGCGTTTCACAAGGAAGCACGTATAGGTTATGAATATGAAAGTAGCAATTATCACACCAGCTTTTTGTATGCTGTAATTTTCACCAATTTACGCTTATATAATCTGCAATGAAGTCCGTGACGTATAAAAGCCTACGTTTTACAACAAATATTTTTTTTTGAATTGCTAATTTCATAATTAATGTTACATAGTTTCGCGTTGCAAGACTATTAAAAAGAGCAAGACGTGTGTTTCATGCAGTTTCATCTCACGAGCAAGAGCTTTTATAAAACGGTGGTAGATTTAAATTAATATGACCATATCAAATACTTGTCAAAAGTTTGTGAAATTGAACGTAAGTACCTATTTGTCTTATAAACAGCTGATACGATGTGCAGCAGCAGGAACTAGTCTGACTAACTGAAATGAAACTTATCTATTTAATTCATTTTGAAAGAAAATGCCATTATAAAGATACCTCCCACAAAATTTTTTGTTGAAGAAAAGTAAAAGAATATTTTCAGATAAGCGTTTTCTTTTTTCGTTGACGTTTAATTTGAGTGTCGCCGGTCCCTAGAGGTCATTTATCTCTTCCTTTGTGCAACACATTGCCTTTCAGACACCTCTTTGTAATGTTTGTTTGTAGAGAGTTCCAGGTTTATACCTACTTACTCAGGATCTTCTCGTAATTGTTACATGTACATGTATAAATTAGTATAATATGATATTTTTACGAAGGAACTATCTAGCTGTTTGATAAATACGGGTATTTCATCAAATACACATAATACATAACATAAATTATTATACTCGGGTCATTTCAAACGTGCGAACTAAGTCTCGCACTTAAGGTAACATTCGGTTCTTAGCGACCGCGACGCGCGACCGCGACCCGCGACCATGGTCGCCTGTCGCGAGGCGACCCTAGCTTTCGGATTTCAGCGACGGCGACATCGTCACTCTTCCCGCAGTTTTAACGGGTGACCGTTGTGTTCTAGTGCAGTACGATATGTCGGACAATTATTCCGCAGCTAGGAAAAAAGTTATTCAGCAGCTATTGGAGGATGAAGAAGATGATGATATTCTTATTATGCTATTATCTATGCCTCCAGAAAAAAAAATGAGGATTATTTATAAGATGTTACACTTTGTCACATTTATTTCATTATTTTGATTATGACGTAATTCGCACGTTTGTAACGTCCCGATTATAGTTGTTAAACATTTTTTAATCTAATGCTTTTGAAAAAACAAGATAGTATGACGTTTGCAAACTATTTTTAATGTTATATCTAGACGCCTACGAATAACGCTATAATATTGATATGAAAACATCGATACTGTCCAATGATAACACCAGTGGTAATAAAATGTGTGAGAAGTCTAGAATTAGATCGCATGTTTTTAAAGAAAATGTATGTAATAGTTTACTGTGGTGTGAAATAAAAATATGTTTAAATAATTCTTAGCGTGGGATGTAAAATTTTATAGAAAGAACATCAAAGGCGAACGGCAGGTTTGTATGAAGAATTCGTACAGCTTATAAAATTATTAAAATTATATTTTTAAAGTTGGGAGGTAAAAGTTATGTCCATTTTAAGAAGCCCCGATAGTTCGCTAAATTGCTCAGATGCAGTCAAACCACAATCCAAAACAACAGCACATTAGCGGATGCGTAGACGTCAGACTAACAGTGACGTCTCATGAGATTTTCTTCTTCTTTAGTTGTCAACAATTAATTAGTCCGGACTTCTAAAAATAATACTCCCAAATAAAAATAAGTGACTTAGCCCCCTTAATAAGTGGTACAAATTCTGTAACGAAACAACACCAACTTTAAGCTGTACGAAATCTGCCGATCTTCTTTAAGAGTTAAACCCAGCTAATATCACCCGTGCAGATCAAATCTGTTATAAAATGGAAGTAGAAGCATGTAGTCATAAAGGTTTATTTCGGTCCGAATCAATATATCTGTACCTGGGACTTCATAATATTAGAACAAATACAAAAGACTTTTCCATGTTTTTGCGAAATTATTGTATTGTTTTAGTTACCTAAAATATGTGATGACATGTATCTAATAAAAAGTAAAAGAAAAAGCAGTCTCAGATAAACTAAAGATATTTATTGCCGAGAAATAATCTTAGAAACAATTTGAAAATTTACAACTTACGAATTCACATTTTATTTAATTCAAAATTTGCGTACACATTTCACTTCACTCAAATTAATTATATGAGCATGGACTGCGAATATTTCCATCTGTCTATACAGTTTTGTACAATACAATCCCAAGCATAAATATGTATACAAAGTTACAGCTTAAAACATACGTTAAGGAACAACGATACTGTTTGCTAACAAATTTAACAATCACTATGTGATCATAATACATTTACAATAACGGTTATTTATTTGTTCTCATCCATAAAAGAGTAGTATACCCGTGACTGTGTAAACATATTCATTCATTAACTATGCTGATCAGTATATTGTTACAAGTTATTTATAGATAATGGCAAATACAAATTAATCTTTCGTGTTAAAAAAAACATTTTCTTTTTATACAATCAAAATCACACTACACCCGTCCCACAGTACTGCAAAATACTAATATAATCTTGCATCATAATATATGACTCCATAATTTAAAAAAATAGACTCCAATATGACAATACTACTTTATAATTTCAAACACATTGACTGCATACAATTGTACTTTTCAAGCAAGAAGATTCTATCTAAGGTTCGCTAAAAGGCGTAGTGGAAATCCTGCGTCTGGTGAAGAACCGTCTACGTTGAGTGTCTGCACAAAGCTTGATCATATAACACTGTGTAAGGCTGGCTTCGCAGAAATGAGTACAGGCACAGCCACTGTGACAACTTGGCAACTTGGACGGACAGCGAGGGGGGGCGGCCGCGCCCGGGCAAGGGAGCGAACATACCGTCTTGTTGCAAAGGTGTGTGGGATACATGTATTCTGTTGAAAAAAGGGGATTATTGGTTATGTTTTCCGTGTTTACAGCAAGCTGATTCTCGTAGCTTTAAATGTCTTTCAACGTCTAATAACTACATAGCTGATATTAGAAAAAATAGCAGTTAAAAGTACTAGTAGTAGTATCATTAAATTTGAGATTCGGTGCAGTAGTTTTACCGTTAAAGCATATCAGACAGATAGACTTTTGCATTAATATTTGTATGCTTCAACATAGGATAACTACAGAGCCAGTTGACAAGCTCTACTTTCAGGGACTACAACATTATGATATTTGTATCTCCATAGTTGAATAGTAAATGTAAAAAATCTCCCTTATGACTTGATAAGTTCAATATTTAATTATTTATGATTAATGGAATATCGACCTACAGGAGATGGTGGGATAACCTGGACGTATTTGAAAAGGACTGGTCGGATCTTTCCGCCGATAGAGGGACTTGGAAGAGAAGGGGGGAGTCCTTTGCCCAGCAATGGGACACACAAACAGACTAAGGAAAAAAAATGGACATACCTGCCGCACGTCTCTTATAATGCTCCATGTTGAAGTCTGCAAAAATGTTAAAGATTTAGCGTGATATCATCAAGGTTTACGTCGTTGTACGGTTTGCCCTCTTAGATCATAATGAGTAGTGTTAGAAACAAATACAACATACCTTGGTCGTTGGACGCGTCTTGTGCAGCTGAAATATGGAACAAACAGCTTGAATTAGTTTAATTGCTGAGAGTGATAACATTTACAAAAATGATTGTAAGAATATACCAAACAAGTTCCCGTTCAAGACATTGAGTTTATTTATATTATGCACATTTGTGACATGTATTATATGTGTATGTAATATTATGCATGTCTCTGATTCTACATTTCAACCATATCACCGTATAATAGTACACCATCATATTATAAACATAGGCACATGAATTCTTCGGGGTTATATTAGCCACAATAATTGCACTGGGCCTCCTGCCGCCTGACAGTAACGCCATTTCACCACAATTTATTTGTGCTTGCGGTGTGACGCCGTTCGGCAGCCCCACGCGTTGTGTGTGACATGCTATAGCAATGTACATACATGCATAGAGCAAGAACCAAGTAGAGAGCATTGGCATGCACGACTTATCTAGATGACAACAAATAAGTAGCTGTAACATAATAATATAGGCCACCGTCAGCTGGATAAGCCTTTGGATACAAATGTTATAAATTCAAAAAATTGTATACCTCTTTCAGCCGCGAAACATGCGAAAAGTCTCTACCAAATTGTTGGAACTATAAGAGAACGTTGCCGCCCTGGCTCCGGCGCCACACCGCAGGGTTAATGCATCGTGTAACCAAGCTGTTAAAGCAATAGTATAAATACAAGAAAGTCTTCACGAACCTAGTCGACGTTGAGCAAATTCATCATTATCGATACTGTCTCCTATGACGAGGGCTAGAAGGCACAGTAAATTTAAACAGACTAACAATTTGGGGTTCATTCTTTTACAAAATTATATAAAAATCACAGCACGCTAAAAATTCTTCGAAAAGCTACCCAAAAACAAAAAATACAGGTGACAAAAAGAAGACGTATAACCATAAACTTTTTAAAGATTATAGAAATTCTTGTAAAAGAGTTTTGATGCCTTGTCATTCTTCTATATTTCACTTACCTAACGATATTTTCTAATGAAAAGCAAATAAAAAATTTCTATGAAGCTCAGGAGTGATGCGCCAAAAAATACTCCGATGACACCTCCAATGTCTACTGTAACATAAAACAATAAACATTTTGGGGGTTGGGCTGCATCACAATATTTTTCTTCAGCGTTAGACCTCGTGATAATTATTTTGATTACTCATATGACTGAGAAATGTCAGTCGACCACTTTCGTTGGAGGTGCAAGCATAGAGACCACTCAGGTATTTTTTGCACTTTATATTAATTAGTAGTACTATTTACCAACAAGTCCCAGTAGTTCCCTTATAGCGTGTCTTCGTATCCTCAGCGAAGGTAGTTGCGCTAGACGTACTACGCCTACAGAACCGTGACTATGGGTCCCTCCTTCACCAACTTTGCCATGGTGACGTCTGCAAATATTCAGGTAAAATTAGCACTAATATAGCTTAAGTCTAGAGGTGTAAAATAGCTTTTTTTTAAATGGTAAAACCATATCATTCAATAGGGCAAAGTCCCAGACTTAACATATACGCATTTGATTCTACTGAATGCTGTTCTTGCTTTACTCGTACTAGGTTTGTGTCTTTTGATATGTAAAAAACAAATTGGTAAATAGGTACTTACGGACAAGTTACATAAACAACTTTATACATCATTTCATCGCAGGACATAGGGCAGTTGTACTTGTCAATACCCAAATCTGAAAAAAAGGTCACTAATATAATTAGTAAACCTTAAGAATGATCGAAGCATTAGCTACATCAAATTTCTGTTGCGTAAAGCAAATATGAAAAATTATTTAAATAAACGTTGCTATCGTTTTTTTATTCACCTTTAGTTCTTTTATGCAGACAGATAAGACCATCGATGTTACATTTCGGTATACCATCTAAAAAATAAGAATAAAATTCTTAAACTAAGTTAAATTTTTATACGAAACCTTTTAAAATTGTACACTTCAACCTTCTTATGGAATCGCTCTATCTATTGATATAAATCGTAGTAATCGTACATATGGAGATCTTTTTAGTACATTTTAAATCTATCGCACACAGACAGAAGCGAACGATTTTAATTTTTTATCTTTTGTATTTGAGAAGGGCTGGTCGAATCTTGTCGCCAATCGTCTGATTTGAATGGAAAAGAAGGGATTTCCAGGCCCTGCAGTAGAACACTCAACTAGGCTAATGAAAAAAAAAGTAGTGGAAAAATTATGTCTTTCACATTACTTACTTAAATTAGGCAGGAAGTGATGAGTGCAGTTGCAAACCTCGGCTTGCACAATAGCTCGGCAATACAGTAAACATGTGCTGTACGAATACTGCGTGAAGGGCCAAAGTTCCGCAAACGCAGGACGCTCGTCTTTGAACAGACAATCGCGGTTCGATGGAGCTAGTCGCTGTACTGAAAGAGCGCTTACTGTTTGTTCAGCCTAAAAAATAAATGGCGACTTTAGAATGAAAAGGTATTAACTTTGTTAGACGTAAGGTCATTTAAGATCTTTTTATTTCCATACATGGAAAACCAATGCAAAAAATTAAAGAAAAGTTGCTACGTGAGTATTTTTAAATAAAGATATGAGATTAAAGATTGAAGTGATTAAAATAAGTATTTAAAAGTTTGTATTTCTTTAGTATTCTTCTTCTTATACGTACCGACAATACGAGTTCAAAGTCAGTAATGAGTGGCAGATCGCCACAAAATCTGTACAGCACATTTTCTGAGGCAACACTAAGGATATCATCCGAAGACTGTATTCTTATCTGAAAATGAAGCAAGAAGAAATATAATAAACATTAAGTCAGGACGCTTAAACGAATAGGACATTTCAACTGTGATTTTAACAAAATATAATATTTGCATAATTTTACTCGATACCAAGACGTCACGACTGTATTACTATTCAGTGTAGGAAATCGAGTATTAATTATGACATGTTTAGTCAATGTAATATCAATGTACATATTTCAAGCGGTCGATTGTAATAAACGAATAAATAAAACGCCTGCAACTTTAGTCACATCAAGTTACATCACGATTAAATATCTGTCTAAACTAGGAGACTAATACTATTTTGCTAAGACATCTTCAACAGGAATTTTATCATTCAAAGAAAATATACAAATAGTACCCACTTTAAATAGAAATTTCGCTTTAAAGTTCTTACCGAAACTTCCGCGATCGCTTCAAACTTCAAGCTGGGTAAACCGACTTTTCTGTTAACAGTGTATATCGTCTCGTTGTCTGTCAAGCGAGAGTTGAACACGAAGCAAGTGCCGTATTCTGTCAGCATTGGACGAAACCTTAAAAGAAGAAGAAAGACTAAGAAAAAATACTAGCAGTTATCTCTTTATCTCAAAGAGAGAGTAATATGTCCTGAATATTCTTTTAAATGAAAAATATTCAAGAGCCATAGACATAGCTAGTTTTTTCTACTATTTTAAATAAATACGGCTATACGGTCTTGCATCTATGAAGTTAAACGAATCTTCAACGCGTATTTTGCATATCGTATTGAGAGTACTCGACAAACGTTTAATTATAGTTGTTCAATTTCAATAACGTCAACGCAAAAACTAGGACAGGCAATTTCACCCATCATATGCAAGTCTAACTATCTCATTGTGCTAATTAATAAACTGATGGTTACTGAATCTAAGAGACTTGTAGCCCTTTAATGTTAACACATAAACTATATACTCTTTCTATATAGCTTCAAATTAAATCAGATACGGTAGAATACAATTCAGTATAATAATGTATCTGTCCATTTCATCCGCTGGGATCTGTCCCAACGTTGAATAATTCAACATCTAATTAGTCTCTGCGGACCTTCTGTATCATTTCCTTTGTATATCTCTTGTTATTAACGTTTCAGAAACTATATTAAACCACCAAACTTCAATTAGGTAATTTTATATTGAGTTATAAATGGCTGGTTTTGATTAAAGAGGCAAAAGTAGCGCGAGTTTTTACACTATCGAGTATAATGAGATAGACACTTAAAATTTACTGCTAATTAGTTCCAATGGCGTCCGCTCGAGGCGCTGGCCAAATTTTCATACAAATTCTCAATAGCTGGGCGGAGGTCGCACTATAGATCTACAAATCGATAATATCTGAAAACAAACCTAGAGAGTAAGTAATGATGGATATCATTACAATAAGTTTAAGTACTTAAAACACGTAAAACAATCACGTTTTGAAACCTTACCTCAAGTTAGTGGTTTGATAAGAGTCTGATGATTAATCGGTAAGGAAAGGAATGAACATGAAGCTAGTAGTAGTGTTCCAAAAAAAGATAGCGAAAGGAACGAGTACATTGCCATCAAAATTAGGTACACGGCTAAATGAAGCTCACAGCTAGAGAACTTTCTTTCATTAAATCTTGCTCAATCTAGGAGCTAAACGAACACCAAAGTAGTTCATATACCTACCTGAAATATAACGTGCTCCACGAGATAGCTTTTAATTAAAATCAGTTTATTACCGTGGCACACAATTTCTGTTTCAGCAGGGAATTTCATTTTAGTGCGGAGAGTTAAAACTGAATATTGTCGTTCATATTCACGACCAGAAATGCAACTTGTTAGTTTCATTAAGGAGTTATAACTTTATGATGTTAATTAAAATGAGTTATGTATAGAAATTCTGTCGTTAGTTGGCAATTATACATTCCATGAGTTAGTAAGATCTTATAAGTAATAATATAATATTAATTGTATTATCATGAATCATTTATACAATTTTATTCAATTAAAATTATTTTGGGCTAAATTTTATTATGTGGTAGACTTTTTAGAAAATGGAAAAAGAAAATAATAATGATGCATATCGATGATGTATTCGTAAATATTACATGCGAAATTGTAGTAAATTTGTAAATTAAGCCTTGTGTGTGGCTACTATACTTCTAGCTCTCATAACTATTTTACATCGAAATGGTACCAACTCATACAGCGTATGACGAACTAAGTGAGTTACTTACTAGAGCCTTATTAAACGTGATTATATTCCAAAAGTTAAGACACCAAAAGCATTGGACACCTACCTTTCACAACAAGGGAAACTGTGTCCTCCCCAAGAACATCTGGTCAACAGCTCAGTACATTTCCTTCTGATCCCATTGACCAAGTCTTCGAAGTCAGCAACACACGAGTGTCCCATCTTGCACGCGAGGCATGATCTGCAGAACTTTGCGTTCCAGAAACTTACATCTTTGGCGAATTGGGACATTGCTGATGTGTAGTTCTTTCTACAATGAAGAGCAAGAATATGTTTTAGTCATTTACAATATGGGTAAGTTATTGATGTTTGTAGCTTCTCATTGCTTGGGGAAACAATATTTTAGATACTGGCTACGTCATAAAGACGACTTTATAAGGCTCAAACCTGCATTGGGTGAACTACGGACGGGTGTTGTGAAATTGTTTAAGTTACATAAGGCTAATAGGCATTTGGTATTCTGATATCATTATAATATGCTCCTTTACACTAAGACGCGTAAAAATGGCCATACATTGAAACGAAGAAGAATGTGCTCTCATCTACTTACTCCAGAAGATACTTATTAAGACGTTTCTCATCGAATTTCTCACAAATCGTGATAGAAGGGAACGGCGTGTCGAACTCCAAGTAGTCAGTCTCCACTGAGTAAGATACTGCTTCGGAAGTGTAAAGTGATAGGGCACCAGCCAATACTCTAGCAGAACATACACAACACGCTACGATGGTTACCAGCCAGAAGATTCTGGAAATATTATATTTATAATCAATTTAATTGTGTATAAGTATGCCTATGCCATCTATACCAATATTATAAACGGTAGTCTTGTCTGGCACACTAACCACCGGTTTCTGAGGTACATTTAACGGTAGTTTATCTATTCAATAGCATCAAAACTCATACAAAAAAAACGCTATTGAATAGATAAACTATATACCGCTAAATGTACTCAGAAACCGGGGGTAAATGGATGAACCGATTTGGCAAGGAGATATCATGAAATTATCAATCATGAAGATTGTGACATTTGGCACAGAGCAAGCGGAGGACTCGTTTCAAAACAGGAGTACTCTTTAGAAAATAACATACTGTCGCACTGGTAAACCCGCTGGCATAATCATAAGCTATTATATAACTTTAGAAAAGTTGAATTTTGAATTAGCCCGACTCATTTCTATCTAAAGGAAGAGTCTTTTATTCATGAGATACGAGTCGTCGTCCAGCGGTCGTAGTCGTTCCATATATGCAAGTACAGCAGAAATGTTAATTACTTTATTCATGCGATGAAATTGCTCTCGGAAATTCATACATATTCGTTAATTAAGGTTGAGCTTAAATAATAAGCCAATATTTCATAATTAATATTTGATAACAATAACTTGGTACACGTTCTAAATTATTTTTTGTGCAAGGCTTATAATATATTCAGCAATGGGCAATAAATTAGGCTGAAAAAGAAAATGACTACAGACCAGAATTGTATCTATGTTTTTTTGAGTTTAATTAAGAGACAGACTATACGTCTAGTTTTTCCTACTAGTAAACGTTTGTTTCACGATTGGGCAAAGGTCTTTCCAGTTATTCCCTATGCCTTAATGCATTTTTTACTCTATACCTTTGAATAAAAGGTGCTCGCGACGGGGTAATCACATAGCCAACTACATGTAAACTACAATTATCACTCAAATATTGGATCTTATTCTTCCACTTAATTAGAAATGAAGTACTCCGACTTTCCGAATACATTTTGCTAATTAAGTTCTTTATGAATTGAAATAATGTGGACCAAACAAAGTTGTACAAATCCATGTAAAATGGGACTCTATTACTGTTGGATGAGTTTCTGTGTGCCGTGTATGTAATTACAACTGATTAAACTTGGTACAGCGAATGTCAATTAACAATAACACACGCAAGCGTGGTGTTAACTCACGGTATCATAATTATGCATCTTTATGTTACAGTTATTATGCTTTGCTTTGATTGTGTAAAACCGATATGAAAGTACCTATATTAAATATAAGAAAAAATAAAGGTTACTTAATAAAAAATGACTTAAAATAATATCACTTGTACTAACGGCAAAGCAGAACATCGTTATGTAATCTCACATTCCTAAACTCTTTAAAAAGTTTTTGGGTATGCAAAACCCATCTGCGTTTGTCCAGCGTGGTGGAGTAAAGACCTAAGCCCTTGCTTTATTCCAGCAGTAACTAGTTACTGCCCCTTGCCCAGCTGTGGGACAGCAATAACATATGTTCATAATATCTTCACCCCTTTTATTTATTTCTCTTGATAATTCCATTCTATTCCTGTTATCGATTATTTTCTTGCCTTGCTTTTGATAGGCTAATTTATGTTTCATTTTTGACACTCTATTGTGAATCCTAGAGTGGGAGCCTGGAGATCCGTTACACAGGGATTCCCTAGTATGGACTCCAGTCTCTTCCGAATGAGCTTGCTTTACAAATGTATTATTTTGTAAAATCATTTAGTCTTTAGTTAGATCATAAGCTTACCTTTGTGAAGAGAAAATAAATAAAATTACTATTTATTATGATTGTTTACAAGTTAGGTATATTTATTGTTTAAGAGACCACCACGCGTGTATTCGCGAAGACATCTTTAATCTTTGTCAAGATACCGAAGCCAAGGTTACACCACGACATTAAAACATACCGAACTGATAGCAAAAAAGTCCCCTTTAAGTTATCGTTTATTTTTTGATAAAAGACAGGTGTTATATTTGTAGACTGAATCGATATGCTTATCTTCAACTTCGTGCAATGTCATTACCTCCTCATCAAACACGATCATACTAGGTAAAACTAGTTGTCAGATTTTCAAGCTTCAGACTACTGGAAATAAGGAATACTGGAATACTGTTAGAGAATGTTTTAATGAATAAATTATTTAGAAATAACCAAACGTAACAACTACACGATTTTTGACAATACCCCTTGAAGCTATACTGGCAATGACGGTTTATACTGAAACCGAAGAACTTATTCAGCGAAAATAAATATAATATATTCAATAAATTTCTTTAAAGAGGACTATAGGCCGCTCGCGACTTCGTCCGCATGGAAACCCTTCCCGTGTAAATCCCCACCCCTTGGGAACTCCACGATAAAAAGTAGCCTAGGTGTTATTCTGGATCTTCAGTTACCTATATACCAAATTTCATCGTAATCGGTTCAGAAGTATTCGCGTGAAGGAGTAACAAACATCCATACATACATACATACATTCTCACAAACTTTCGCATTTAAATAACATAAGTAGGATTTGTACTTTTAAAAGAAAAACAAGTGGAAATACTACCGTATTACGAGAAAAGTACATGAATTACTTGTATGAACCCGGCGTGTCGAGTCAGTGGGTAAGTAGGTCGACACTGCCGCCGTCACAGTAGCTTTAACCCACTTCGTACTAAGCTTTACGGCATTATGTAATGAAAACGCCATTTATGTGACTTCTATTCAACATAAATAGTCCACTTTTAATCCATGTTAAAATTTCTTTACAAAAAAGTTTATGAGAAAAAGTGAGCAAAAAACGGAATTGTGGTCGGTTACATAACTACTGACTAAGACAGAAAAACATGACTTGAGGAAAAGTATCTGGTTTATTTTTGTCATCAATTTGCTGTGATTTTATCTATGAGATATCCAATACTTATCTAGAATACGTGACAACTACTGGCCCTATGGTTCTAACTCAACACGTACTGTTCATACGTCTAAAAGCATACCGTTTGTATTTGATTGCATCGTTTAGAGAACAAATCGTTGAAGCCAGAAGCGCACTTCACGTTTGAATAGAGACTAGAAACTCTGTAAGAGCTCCTTTTAACGTTTAAATTACGTAGAAAGAAACCATATGGAATCATTATCGAAACATTCTTATATAAAAATAACATCTGGAATAATATCTCTCGTTGCCATGTTGTCTCTGATAAGATATTGTTATCATAATAGCGTATTATTAAACTTTATCACTTATTTGTTTTGGACGTACGAAAATATTCGAGCTGTATTGACCAAGTTTTGAATACACTATCAAATTGTTATATCATCGTCCATTCTACATTTTCTAAGAACAGTTTGCTTTCAATTGAGTCTCTGTTATTTGATTATTTAGGATGACAAAAAATCAACACTATGATTATACACTCCTTTGCCCAGCCGTGGAATGAGATATTTAAGAAGTCGGAGAAAGTAAAATTCCTTTTAGGAAATATTGCTAAAGCTTGGCTTCCCAATAACTGTTATTTACGAATGGCCAAGCGAGTAGTCGTCTCCCTACAAACGAGACACTCTACATAGCTATGAACATATATTAAAAGCAGTCAGCGTCCGATCAAGTGTCTGTATCTCACTTGAGACACTCACAGGCGTATTGATTGTATATTGTGCAACTCTTAGAATTGGAGTAGCTATACATTTTCTTCTTGCTTTATATTACCAGATCCATTTCTAGTTACAATGACTTTTGTTGCAAACCCTTGCGTATATTAATATAATTATGTTCCATTTTAAGAAAATGGGTACTGTTTTGCCATAATATAATCAGACCTAAATCTATTCGGGAGAAGACGCTTGCTCAGCAGTGGGGCAGTCATGAGTAAAAAAAAATATATTACACGAGTAAATTCTAAATCCACATAATGTGACGTAAGACATAATAATGGCAATATGTCTCTACTTTACACATGCAAAGTAGAGACATATTGCCATTATCATTGAACATTTTTATCAAATTGTATTACAAGAAGCAAGGTAATAATTAAACATATTTCATTTACTCTATCGTTATCAGCTACATATCAAGATCACACAATTATTACGTCAAATATTAAATAACAAGTAAACAATGAACACCGATAATTCTTAACTCAGTGAGCGTAGGAACGCGTTGTCATCCACTCGTGCGCACCATGTCAAAATATAGAACGACCCGGCCTTGAATCGGGTCAAGTATTGAAATTCCGAACGTCATTCTAGCAAATTCGGTTTTTTGTTTTTTTTAAGTGTTATTATAAAGGTGCAGGGTGCCAGTGTTAAAATGTTGGGGTTCAAAGTGGGAGCGAGACAGCTGATGAGATGGAAGGTGTGCGATCGAATGATGTACCATTCGGGAGTGGGAGTGTTCGGACATCGACCGATGAAAGTGAATGAGACTGGTAATTACAGCGTTGTTTTATATGCGTAGCTTTATTCATGTTAGATAGAATGTGTCGAGAGAAGCATAGGATGTTATTAGATACTAGTTTCAAAAATATAAGACGTATCTTCCAATACTTTCATAGCTGTTGTAATTAAAATTCTCTAATCATTTCATAAGATCAATAACACAAACTAATAGACAAGAGAAGTTTGTTAATATTTAATTCAAAACTCAATCAGCTGGTTAGTACCTTTTACTTTAACTCAATATGTCACTTAAGAACTTCAAAAATAAAAAAAGAGACAATATTATCTTCTATATCTGCAAAACCAGTCGGCAAGTATGTAAGGTCGGCTTTTATAGATAAAATGCTAATCAATATTCGGTGGGGTTCTTGATAAACTACACATTACTTATCTTTATTTGGAGGTTATTCATATGAAACATGGTAAAAATCTAACATTAATTTGAAAATGCTTTTATAGTAGTAAAATAAACGATGTCTTTAATAATAGTATGCGAATATTGGCAATGCTATAGCTTTTTCGTCGATTTACGTAGATTATATTTATGAAATGAAATGTAATAAGTAGTCATTTCCAAAAATCTGAAGATATTATACAGGCTACCCAAAGACTACAATACGTTGTTGCTAAACTTCAGAAAGGAAACTTGAAACACCTATAATATTATTATTTAATTTTAACTCTTATTAGTCAAAAACGTGGCAATCCGAAATTAAAAACTGAGCTACATTTAAAAGAGGTTACATAAAAACAACAAAAAGAGAAAAGATAATTACTGGCCGTCAAAAAAAAAACAAATTACTTTAGGCGGGATATTTGACAGATGAAAAAAATAATTGTTGCGCAAACAATTTTTGGTAACTTTTATCAGTTGAATTGGAAAATTCTATTACTTTATGTTACTTTGATATTAAGTTAAATAGCAAAATGATAAATAATGTATTTGATATTTAGAAACTCCAGAAGAAATATTGAGTAGGAGGTCTGAGAACTGTCGGGCGCAACGACTGGTCGAAGCCTACCGTACTCATGGCCACCTCAGGGCAACTATCGACAATGTAGATTACAGGAATGAAGACAGGTAACAGTATAATGTTTTGTGTTAATTTAAAGTCGTACAAATACTTGAAATAAATATTTTTCTTATACTTTAATTGCAGTCTTCTGCTATTTTAACAATATTTGTGCTTAATAAGCTAACTGAAAAACATCCGAATGTAGAAAACTACTGTGATACTCTTAAATTGTACGGCTATTTTTTAATTGTCTATCATTATTTTTTTTAACTCCATGTAAAATATGGGTGTTCAGCTGCATCTGACTGGAAGCCGACTCCAAACTTTCAAGAACAATTTTATGAAATCTCGAGTTGCAAATGGTTTTCTATTACCCTAACTTTATATCACCTCAATAACCATCACATTCAATCGATTCTCATAAGATTTTATTCACAAACTTTTCAACTGTACTTTACGTAATTGTAGAACTGTGAAAGAGCTGAACATTGGAAGATATGGCCTCCGTTCTGAAGATCCCGTTGATTTGGGATTATTGTACGGTTATGATGGCAAACAATCCGTGCAAGCATTAGTGGATGAACTTGAAAGAATATACTGCGGACCTATATCGTATGAATTTTCTCACTTAGAGGTAAGTTACAGATAATATTAAGTATATACAATCTCGTACAAAATAGGTATTATCAACTACACATAGTAAAAAAAAGCAAACAACCTAATGAACATACATACATAACATAATGCCTGTTATACCCGAAGGTGCAGTGTAGCCGGAAGTGTATGAAATAAACCCACGTTTCGCCATTAACGATGTCAGTCCCATGTTAATACTCTTGCCATATTTGCAAGAAATGAAAATATGGCAAGAGTCTCGCAGCCTCAATATTTAGTACATTTTGTTGTACGTTATCAAACTCCTAACAACTATTAAGAATAATCAAATATAAATTAGAAAAAATCCAATAGGAATTATTAGTCCTACCAAGGAATCGGACTGCTATTGAGTACAATCTAATTGAAGAAAAAGAATAATAGCAATTTGTCCCTTCTAGGAATCGAAACCGGGACTTCGTGGTTAGCAGTCGGAAAAGCTTTTACTTACCATATAAGTACATAAAGTTATATATAAGTACATATTATAATAAATAAAATAAATAAATAAATTTAACCCATTACTGTCCCACTGCTGGGCAAGGGTCTCCTCCCGTAATGAGGGAGGGGTTAGGCCTTGAGTCCACCACGCTGGCCAAGTGCGGGTTGGGGACTTTGCATGCCCTCAATAAATGTATTAGACAAATTTTAGGCATGCAAGGTTTCCTCACGAAGTTTTCCTTCACCGTTGGAGCATGTGATAATTATTTCTAATACACACAACTTTGAAAAGTCATTGGTGTGTTGCCTCGGATTCGAACCTGCGACCACTGGTCTTGCGTAGGAGGTGTCAGCTATAAAACTATATTATATCAACTGAAACGTTTTCACATAACAAATACACTTCGTATGTAAATTGATAGTTAGTATATTATTTAAACGTCTGAAAAAGTCTGCAAGCTTCTGGTTTATGAATGTCTAGAGAGCAATTACACTGAATGAGAGGGATGTTTTGTTTTTGTTAGATAAACATAACTATTAAATTATTTAGTAAATATTTTATGAACTGTTGTGTTTAACTGTAGAGTCTATTAATAGAATTATTATTATTTATGTAAGATTCTGTCGTAATGTTTACTGCGTATAAAGATCGTTGTGACATCATTCATAGAATTTTCTACAAACCTGTCTTGGCATTTCGCAAGAAATTTTTCAGTTCAACATTCGCATGATTTAAACATTTAACAGATGGTGTTGAAGGAAATTCATGGCATCGTCTTCGTATCGCCGGATACAAAAGTTTGACAGTTCTTTTAATTAACTTTACATCTTTAATTGAATTTTCAGTAGAATGTTCTAATAACGTGTCTTCTAAGGTAATTTTATTCATAATTTCCCTAATTGTAAGTATAAAAAGGTTTTACGTAACTCCACAATTGCCGAATCATCAAACAGATTTATAAATAACCAATTACCTTCATAAATCATTTTGATATCATAATTGTCGAAGACACAGTGACAGTACACTAAAATAAGTCAAATAGTTATGTAGATATAAGTGTGAGATAAGATAAAACATTCCGGTTTGTCATAACAACATGACAAGGGAGATTTTCACACGAAAAATCACTCAAGAATTCTGTTCCTATGAGACCGTTAAGGAAACTTATCCTAGTTTTTCTTCACATTTCATCCTTTTGATTTGTAAGTCCTATTAAAATGTAGAGGTACATTAAAGACTAGTTTCATATCCTAAAATACTGAAAAGGTTTAAATTAGATTTCATTATTCCGACGGATTTTAATACATAATATTATAATGTAACGGTCTGAAGTGCAACTGAAAACACCACCTTGTATATTTTTAATTAACTGAACACTGATGTTCTTTCGTACAAATATTACATTATCTATAAGATTCACTATCCGGTAGTTGTCTGAAACTTACCCTCATGTAGTAAATTTAATGCTTACCCATAAGCTTTAAAAAATAACTTTTTGTATTCCAGACAGAAGCAGAAAGAGAATGGTTTGCCCAACGCATAGAAAGCGGCGTGGACTTAGTAGACAAAGAGCGTCAGATGGAAATCGCGAAGGAAATGCTTCAATCCCAAGCGTGGGACAAGTTCCTTAGTATCAAGTATCCTGCTGTGAAGCGGTATTGTGCAGAGGGCGCCGAATCTCTTTTAACATTCTTCTCGACGTTGTTCAGGCTGACTACTTCTGGTAAAAGATTTGAACTTTCATTTTAGCTATATATTTGTAAAGAAAATTTACACCTGTAGCCATTAAGATAAACGACACGTTACACAGTCAAGGGTTCGCTTCCCTCAAGTAATTGATGTTTGAACAATCACAAAGTGGTTTCTGTGTCTGTGTTAATTAGTGGTGTAAAAGAAGTTTACATGAAACACCTTTTAAAAAAGTAGCTAAATAAAAGCATCAGATTTTAATTATGTTTCAAAAACCTCGTCATATACTTATCCTGAAAATCGATTTTTGAGTATAGTTTTACAATACTCTAAATAACGTAGGTATCGATATTTTCAATAAATCTCATTCCAAAAATTATCTACAGTCAAATTAGTCTTAAATACGTATATTTTGGTAACATGAAACTTTTTACCTATACATATTGGAGTAATAAACCCCCAATTAGCTATAGAGGGTGACACCATTACGAACTCATAGCCAAATTAATATTGTAAAATGGAAGCCGTAACAAGCTTTATTAGAACAATTTATTAGTACATTCACCACCCATAATGATTTGACCGTAAGCAGCTTACGAACGACAATTTGAACCTTTTATCACCGAACTTTACTTGTCTCTCGTTTAAAATAAAGTTCCATGATGTTTCGTTAACGTTTATTTTATTAGTCTACGTTTGAAATTGTGGATATTACCTCATTTTTATTTAAAAACCGTATTTGTCTCGTAAAAATTATACAAGCATTTTATTTTTTCTATTTATACAATCATAAAATACGGGACTTTGGGTTACAAAACCACACAAAACCTTCATACTTTTTCTAGATACGAGGTCGTTAACTCCCACTTTGTAACTTTGCTTGGAACTAAGTCATCTCCTTTTAAACGCATAAATATAATATTTGTTTTATTAGCCTGGAAGCAGTCCTGTTGTATAATATTAAGTAATACTCCCTGTTTTCAATAATAGCGTCTTTTCAGTAGATATTTCCTCTACTACTATCGTAAGCTGGAAATGTACACGTGCCTTACTAATGGAATCTACAAACTAATTGGGATTTATAGTCAACAAATCTCGATAATATAGATTTACCCAAATTCTGTAGGCCTCCGTATTGTGGTATCGTTAATAGTAATGGATGAGTTAATTGATCTACGTTGCTGCCTAAAACTAGCGCTATGTTTAAGCCTGCTGAACATATTATTTTGAGTATAAGAGGCAATAGCCTTTTTCCAAATTATCAAGTGCATTTACAAATTTCTTTCTGCTGCAACACTTGTATGAGTTTTAAGACTTTGGTGGGGTGCCTTTAGTATATATCATTATTTTTTTTAGATTAAAATTATTTCCAAATAAAGTCCCTATGTGATTTTAACGCAAAAATATCGATACTAAAAAGATGTATAATAAATTTTAATATTTTACGGATAATAGACAATGTTTGAGAAAAGTATCTTATCTTATTTAAATAAAGTATTTTTACATTACAAATTCTTCACCACATCGAATAAACTTACATACATTTGTGTGTTTTCAGAGGGTGTAGAGCAATTAACCCTATCGATGGCTCATCGCGCAAAGTTGAATGTTTTAAGCGGTTTACTCCAGTGCCCTCCGGTCAAGATCTTCCAAAAGTTCAGCGGGAAACCAGAGTTCCCTGAAGAAGCGAACGCGGCCTGCGATATAGCTACACATCTTAGTAAGTGCATTTTTAAACAACTAAGGGCGTGTTCCCACTTTTTCGTGACGACAGATAATCGTGTAGTCTTAAGTGTTGTGGCATATTATATTTAAATGGAGGTGTTCACATACAGAACGACACGATTTACTGTCGTCTACGACATTTTTTACAGTGACGACAGATTATCATTCCAGTGGGGTCGGCTAGCGGCGACGACGATAAAATGCTTCGCGATCCAATGGGAACAGCTAGATACGATAGTCACTAAACGATATTTTTTTTTGACGACAAACAATCGTTATAATGGGAACAGCTAGAGAGAACAGTCGTCTAACGATAAATTAATCGTTACGACATAATGGGAACGCGCCCTATTAGATTTTCGAAACAATACAATTTATTTGCGAGGTTTTGATCCGGTATCTAAATATCTACTTAGCAACTTTTTAATGGCTTATTAAACTGGGCCTTAGAATTATCTTACAATAAAAGGTAAACGGATTCTGATCCAAGGTACTTGTAAAAAGTTGGTAATGGTCTTCCATCATATGGGTTTTAGAACATATCTACTTGATGATAAATACATTTGGTACCATCAAGACTATACGTTAAAAGAACCAAACAAATACTATTATTTTGTGGCATTGATTTATTTGTATACGAAAATTCCAGAAATATTTTGTAGTATAAAAATCCATAGCAGCTTATTCGCTTGTCGATATGAAAAGACCAATAAACCACAGCAATGTTATTGAAGCTCGTAGAGATGAAATATTTCACGACCATTTTTGTTGGTGGCGTGTAAGGAATTTTAGCGCTTTGTATGTGCCCTGACAAGCCTTTTAGTGCTTTCAGCTTTGATACCGCGGAAACGAATAATATGTCACTCATTCTTTTATTAGAGTTTTAAAGCCTGGCTTTAAATGATGTAGTACTTTATTTTATTTTTTACTTATTGAAAAAACGTAGCTGTACAAACTACTTTAGTAATTTTGGATAATATATCAAATATAAATTTCAATTCATCAATAACGTATTATCGTGTTTGTTTTTATATAGTTAATCAGACTACACGATTTGATAATTCAGTCTAATATTTAAATCACGGATGTAATAAATAGTTTCAGATTGGCATTTGAACTGCAAATTGCGCTATACCTACATACATACTACTATACAAAATATTGTTTGTTTCTATTTCAGGTGCTTCAGTCGACATTAATGTAAACAATAAAACAGTTAGAATTTCTATGATAAACAATCCATCACATTTAGAGGTAAGTATCATTTATGGCTTAATTTCCGTCCAAATAACCGAAAATTTTATAAGTTTAACAAAATAACGTATTTGGTTAGTTACTTTATTTCAATTTGTTACATTACATAACTATTAAGTTTTTGACAGAATCTTAAGAAAATCTATGAATTTCCGTATTTAAGAATATTCAACAATTCAATAAGTTATAATTCTCCAAAATAATATTTCGATCAAAGTTATAACTAACGGGTACGAACTGTATTATAGTATAACCAACACAAGAGAAAAGTTTTTAGAGCATTCCACTTTATAATAATTAAAATGTATTTTTGTTCTAGGCTGACTTTATAGTAATTAAAACTACCTTTTTGTTCTAGGCAGCAAACCCAGTATCAATGGGTAAAGCTAGGTCGAAACAATTGCGTCTCAAGGAGGGCGATTACTCACTAGACGGGAGTTCAAGAATGGGCGACAAAGTACTCAATGTACAGGTAACGAAACATTTATACTACTAATATTATAAATGCGAAATTTTGTGAGAATGGATAGATGTATAGGTCTATGCGTGTTTGTTACTCTTTGACGCAGCGACTACTGAACGCGTTTTCATGAAATTCGGTACACAGGTAGTTTATAGCCTATATTAAATAGACATTTTAACCCCGGAAAATCTATTCACGCAGAAAGACGCGAGAAGCATAATAAAGAATATTTTTAACTTCATAACCTCGCTTCAATTTGGGGAAGTGAATTTTATTTTAAAAGAAAATTAAATTTATTTAACATTTTTCCTCTCCTAATGAAGGTATGGATGATAAAATTACATTGTATTTTTAGACTATTGTTCCGTAAGCTAAAGTTCAGAGAGAAACGATCTATATTTCTGTTTCTGATGTCGTACTTACAAAACACAAAATATAATATGTATATTTTATGACTAAGTATTTTGAAGGTGTAATTTAGACAAACTCTCATTGTAACATACATTGCTATACTTAAATTATTTACACGTACGGTTTAAAAAACTTTGTTTTTTGAATACTACTTTTCTTTAAGTTTTAAACTTATTGCTGAATTCACGTTTCGCGCTGATACCGCGATAAAATCAGCCGACTGTTCAGTATATTTTTATTAATAGTAGTATTAGTAATAGTAATTATATTTTTCATAGTTTCATACGAAATTAATCAAGTTGAGGATTCATTTGTGATCCTTCATATTAAAATTTATTATATTAAAATGTTAAAGAGGCGCCCATAGCCAGGTGCGCTCACCGCTCGGTAAACGATCTGTGGGTTAAGCAACCCTTGGCGCGGTCATTCCATAGATGGGTGACCGCATAGTGGTATTTGAACAGGGCGTCTCCGTGCTTCGGAGGGCACGTTAAAAGTCGGTCCCGGTTGTTATCTATTACGATAACAGTCGTTAAGCCATGTCAAAGCCCTTCCGGGCGGCTTGAACAACTTTGACACTAGGTTGACCACTAACCATACGACAAACAACAAACACACAGCTAAAAATATTTTGCAGGTACACGGAGACGCAGCGTTCACCGGTCAGGGAGTGAATCAAGAAATGCTCATGTTGTCTCAGACGCCGCACTTCAACATCGGTGGCTCACTACATATTGTTGTTAACAACCAAGTAAGTAACTCGATACCTCAGCTACTCTCGGATTCAAATCATCGATGAACCCCGAAATTTGTCACTGAAATTATTAACTCTATAAAAACTTGAAGTACGGATTTAATTTGATCTCACGAGTAAAGTAACTGCTGACTGACCCATTGTTTTATGAGAGCAGCATATTTTCATATTAAACCAAGTCTGTGAAGGCTTTGCAATTACATTTGAAAAGTTTATTTTATAAACCAATACTGTTCCATGCTGGTCAAGGGTCTCCTTCCCAATTGAGGGAGGTCTTGAGTCTACTATGCTGGCTAAGTTGGAGTTAAGAATTTTGCACACATTTAAGAAATATTTCCATCTGCCGACCACTTGTGTGGAACGCGCAAAATTACGATGCTTGTAAATAAGTATGGGTATATAATTGTAGGGAACAAATAATATTATTATAAATGAGTGATTAATAAGTAAATAATTTTCAGGTAGGGTTCACTCTGCCAGCTCTGCGTGGACGCTCGTGTCGGTACGTCACTGATCTCGCGAAAATTATCTCCTCGCCCGTCATACATGTCAACGGTGATCATCCTGAAGTAAGTTACTATTGTTTATACAGGATTATTTCAAAACTTCAAAAATCTAGTTGCTTTATAAAACAACCAAAAATATAGTTGTTGCCTATGATGTTAGTTGTCTAGTCTTGCGAGGTTTCTGGTGTTGTACAAATAACCCTGCATCATGCTTTATATCAAAATTGTTTTTGACGAAAGTATATTTTCGTTTAGAGCATACCCGTTAAACGATCCACCAAGAGCACAGGTTTGCTCAACTTTTTTATAGAGAGCTGAAGTTTTGTCTCAAAGGATAATCATAGGCACGAAAGGTTAATCCAAAAATCGTGTGTTCCAGCACCTAAGTATTTTTCTATTATTTGGAATCAGACCCACTTTTTCAACAGTATCCACAGCAATTGCGTTAAACAAACATAATATCTTACTAATACTTGGTCAAGATATAACTAAGATCATCTAAACCGACAACCACTCGTAATACCTCAATAATCTTAGCCAAGCGGCCTCAAGAGAATACAAAACTCAAACTCAAATCTGAACATTCTCTCAGTTCTCATAAATTTACTCTTACCACTTAAAGCTTGAAAAAGGTTCCCGGTATTTATAATCGTTAGACACTTTGATGTGTTATGTGAACACGTAAACATTATAAATTATGTAACAAGTGGGATTTATTCGTCACCTTTACCTCGTACGTCTTTATATACCTAAGCTGAATAATTTGTTATGCTCTCAACTTTTTATAAAAAATATACTCGATTTTGTCTGAAGTTTTTCCACTTCTTAGGTGTAATAGATTAACTAAAAAATGTTTTTATCATAGAAATACAGAACCTCTCTTTTTTTTCTCTTCTTTTTCCTTTTTTTTTACTCATATGGATTTTTATCTTACATACTTTACATTACAGCTTAGTGTATGCTAATATTGTAAAAGTTGATTATAATATGAACATAGTAACACTCTATATTCTGTATAAATCTAGTTTTCATTGATTAGAATTTCTTAGACTAAGATTTATGTTATAAAACGGCATTTTTTACTTAATATAACCCGTTGTATTATTAGCAACGACATGTACATAAATCTTAGTTTAAAATAACAAAGTTTGCACTCGTAATTAATGTAGTATTATCAAACTGTTTAAGTGTTTATAAAGGACAAATTAAATACAAGACGACGTTAATTTTGTTTCAATATTAGCTACAGACGTAACAACTTGCAGTGTACAGAGACTAATTGGTTTACCTGCTCGATATTTCTTATTTAAAATTAACTCTGCTCTTCAGAAATTGTCTTTATAGAAGAAATGTCATATTATTTGACTATTTCTTATTACTAACAATCACATTTCAGGCTAATTATATCTTATTGTTATTTATCAGCATGTGAAATAATAATCATAGTGTCTTAACATGTTTTCCTCCCTATATATGGCTTTAATTTTAATAATTGGAAACTAAGGTATTAAAAACACATAAGGGCAGGCCTGCCGAATGAGACATTGTATAGACAGCAGACATTTTGGATGATTCGTATTACAATAATATTTTAACCACAAAGAACTGTCTCCATTAAAAATAAGTCTTTCCAGACAAAATTATTTATCTTTTATGCAAAATATTTTACCAAATAAATGGTTACACTACAGTGATATTTTCTCTTCACAGTTGGTAGCAAAAGCAACAAACATCGCCTTCGAATACCAGAGGAAGTTCCGTAAAGACGTATTCATAGACTACAACTGCTATAGACGATTAGGACACAACGAACTTGATGATCCTACCTTCACCAACCCACTGCTTTACCAACTTATACACAGTAGAAAGTAAGTATATTATTTATTACTAGCTGACCCGCGCAACTTCGCTTGTGTCACATAAGAGAATCAAAATTTTCCCCGTTTTTGTAACATTTTTTACTGGTATTCTGCTCCTATTAGTCGTAGCGTGATAATATATAGCCTATAGCCTTCCTCGATAAATGGGCTATCTAACATTGAAAGAATTTCTCAAATCGGACCAGTAGTTCCTGAGATTAGCGCGTTCAAACAAACAAACAAACAAACAAACAAACAAACTCTTCAGCTTTATTATATTAAGTATAGATATTATTACTTATTGTAGTTCTGAGCCTGGTTGTCAATTTATCTATATAAGTATATATTTAAACAAGTATATAAGTACGTTTATCAGTTATTTGGTTACCATAGTACAAGCTCTGCTTAGTTTAGAATCAAATGACCGTGTGCGAGTTGTCCAATAATATTTATATTTATTTAAGTATTTGCTATTACTTTTACTATTCTTGTAAACTAACTATAGGCCTGTATTACGCAAGGCTACGTAAATCCCCGACAATCAAAGATTGTAGTTTTGAAGCGACAACGGCATACAAATCCAGTCCCGCGACTGGATTGAAAGTCGGCAACGCAACTCATGTTTAAACCTCAAACTCAAAGGTTAATGGATACGGGTTTTCTTGCCTAAGTCGCCTTGTTTTTTATATTAGTTTATAATAAAATAGACAAATAGAAATAGACTTAGCATACCTTCACGAACTATAAAGTATTTACTTACTTTGCTCTTCTAATTTGCCTCTGCTTGCAATATTTTGTTAAACGCCTTGCTTTAAATGAGCTAGTGGACAAACTTAATACTGAATTATTCCCTACAATGGGTTACTTTGTCGGGAATCAGTCATTGCCTGAATAAATTTATTGCAGATGATTAAGGTGGCGTCAGGTAGAATTAGTGCACTTTCGTTCGTTGTCGGGAATAATTAAAGAGTAATTAAAGAAAAGGCAATCGTGACACCTTTTAGCTAAAACAATTTCTTTAAAATTAAGTGAAACTATTTAAAAAATGAAAGGAAATAAATAACCTAAGTATATTTATTTTTTGTATAGATCGATCCCAGACATGTATGTGGACAAATTAGTGTCCGAAGGAGTACTAACAACTGAAGACGTTAAGGATATTTCAGCAGCATACACGAGCTTCTTGCATTCACAGTATGAGATGATACCAACTTATAAACCTGAGGTAAGGGACGCAAGTGGTCGCAGGTTCGAACCCGAGGCAACACACCAATGACTTTTCGAAGTTATGTGTGTATTAGAAATAATTATCACATGCTCCAACGGTCAAGGAAAACATCGTGAGGAAACCTTGCATGCCTAAAATTTGTTTAATACATTTATTGAGGGCATGCAAAGTCCCCAACCCGCACTTGGCCAGCGTGGTGGACTCAAGGCCTAACCCCTCCCTCATTACGGGAGGAGACCCTTGCCCAGCAGTGGGACATTAATGGGTTAAATTTATTATTTATTAAGGGAAAAACTGTAGAAAGTAATACATATCATTAATTAATATGTTACATCATACCGGTCGATATTACTTTTTTATATACGAAAGCATAAACATAATTTTGTGTAATTACGAATACAACTTCTTCTTCTTAAAGCGCCTCTTCAACTAGTGAAGGTTGGCAATCAGCTCTGCATATTTCGTCTTAACTTTTGCCAGACGAGAGAGTTCAGCAACACTCCCTATGCCCGTCCATTCTCAAATGTTTCGCAGCCAGGATTTTCTCCTCCTCCACGAATACAACAGGGATCTACAAAAAATATCTAGCCTACATTGTTTTTTATTTTAAAGAAATTTAAGGAAAACAAGAGAATTCTTAAAGCTACATAAATGCATAACATTTTTATTTTAAAACTAGCTAGACACAAAGGTAAATATTATCCCAGTAATTTGTCATCAAAGTAAGTCCTGTGGTAGAGCACTAAATATTTGATCAACTCTCAGGAATAGCAAAGTGCTATATAGTTTCTAATAAAAATGTTTTGAGTCGCAGTGCTAATATTACCCTTTGAGGCAGTCTAAGGCTTCATTGCTTTACATAGATGCTTATTCACGGTATAATGAATATATCTCTACATACAGTTCTATCTTTAATGCATAATTCTATCTTGTTATCAGTGTACTTTATTCTAACTGTTGTGATTGCTAATGATTAAGTTTCGTTTGCAAACTTTTCGAGTTCGATTAATACGTTGGAAAACGGTAACGTGTTCCGTATAGTACCGCTACCTAACATAAAAAGTTGATGCATTTCCTAACACTTTTAAGTTTAACAGGCGTAAAGTTATTTAAATAGAAGATATCTATCAGTCTCAAATATTAAAAAATATATAAATGTTTCTTGCAATGTTTGCACTAACATAACAAAATGATGTATATTTTAATAATATACCTACATTATATTTTAAACAAAAACGGTACTCAGTCAGGATAAAATATACTCGTTCGCGTCGCAAAATTAAACTCATGAATTATGTAAATCCACCACTTTATATTTGAAGAAGGCTCTTAGTACATGTTAAGTGTAGCCTTAGGGATGTAACATCATCAACTGAAAATGAATACTTATATTCTAAGTATACTTTAAGCTCTGAGACTATGTAAAGTGGGAACACAGAGAATATAGCAGTAGATTCAATTCTTTTAAGCACGAAATATAAGCCTTGTCTTATTAAATATAGCAACACTACGAGTATAGTGTACACGTTAATAAAACTACGTATTGTTAAAAGTTCAAGATTTACATCATATTAGACAATGTTACATAGGTTGCATTTAGCGTAAGATAAAAGGAGACGCTTCGCATCCCAGCGACTTGCGTTGCAAACACGTCGCATTGCAGTTTCATGCTTTCACGCTGAACTCAGATGAGCTCACATTTTGCATCTTGAAGTTCTATATCAATCTTTGAAGCTTAAAATTGAAGCTGTAAACTTAAACCACTGTGGTAACTAAACATTCATATATCCAAGATAAATCCCTAAATTCAAATGCAATAATAATATACACGTCCTCAAAACGTAAACGTAAAAGACAGTACTTACCGGCTAATTGTACGGCGTAATTCTAATACTACTTACAATCACTACTTGTGTGGTGGTGTCTTTTCTGTCTTTCTTGTTTGTTTTTGTGAGAGAAATGCTGATAAAATCAGTATAATTTAGTTGGACCAAACCATTATACAACGTGCCGCTACAATGTACTGATAGGAAGCTATTCGGTCACAGTCATGATCTGTTGCGGAGCTCCTCTTTCAATAGAAGGATTTTTATTAACTCTATTCTCTGCTCAGAAAGGAATCCCGACGCTGCAGCCATTGTTACGTTGTCTACAGATTAAATTCTTTGATAAAATTCTAAATGCGTTTCCTCTACTGTACAAAAGTAATTGAATTTTAGTACCATGTTTGTTGTTGCTATTTAATTTCTTTACTCTAACATGTTATGAATTCTTACAAAGATATTATGAGGTATAAACTAAGCTCTACGAAATTCTTTATAGTGAGGATGTTTTGCAGTGTTTTACATGTCCCGCTGAGATTGGTTTACATTCCATTGTTTTTTAGTGTGTAATATTGTTTATAAGAGTTATTATATAGAATTAGAGACGCAACCCGAAATTTTTAAAGAAATCACTTTTACAATGATACTTTAAAAATTACTGAAAGAACTGCACTGGATTACAAAAGACTTACAAAAATATTTATTGTTGGTAAACAATAGTATACATAATTATATTTAATTTTAGGTATCATACTATCAAGAGCAGTGGTCGGGAATGAAGCCAGCCCCCAACGCGATCGAGATCTACGACACGGGAGTAGACGCTAACATGTTGAAACTCATCGGACAAGCCTCTGTTACTGTACCTGAAGACTTTGTAAGTATACCTTATTGAAATAAGACTACTAATTATACTACTGAGCTTCTTTAAAGCGCGTCACGTTGAAGGGTTACGACAGACAGGTTCGATTACCGTCCGGAAGAAAACAGTTGTGTGATTCACGAATAGATCTTAGGTTTGCTTATCCTATTTGTCAAGTTGTCTTTTTAAAACCAATAGTATAAGTATGCTCCTAACCAATTATATTGGATGAGCTCCTTACTACTAATTTATTGCTTGTTAAGTTTTATAGGTATACTTATGCGGCGATATATGGAATAAATTTTAAAAGCCTTAGGATGTAGACAAAATAAGCGTTACGTTCCTTATCAATGCGTATAGTAGAGCGAGAACCACAAACCAAGTCGATATTATCAATAGAATAATCAACCTTTCACCTCTACAAACTTTAACTATAAAAACTAGAAAAACATCCGACAAAGAACATTAGTTCCATTCTGTATGTTTTCACCACGTCACAAACATTGCACTTATGTACTAAAACAATTGGCCGATTGACCTCATAAGTAAACATCGGGGACACGAATCCCGAACGTTATGCTCCAATTGATTCGATGTTTACCGACTGTACCCTTACATCGATATTAGGGATTATATCGACTGAACACTAGCAATCCACAACTGGTAATGTACTGCTTTTTGCGAATATGTGTGTAAGCTACTATGAGGTCAAAATAAAGAGAAAAATATTGTTCGTGACGTGTTTACACATGACAAACATCCCACTTTAAAAAAATATTTTAAATAAGTTATGACAATATCTTTGTTTGATCATAGCTCAAATTGATTATTAAAGCATAAAACTTTATAGATCGTCTATTTGGTAACATCGAAAACGAATGCTCCTATTAGGGAAAAGCTTTAAAACGAAGGTCTGCATTTCAACTACATAACATTGGTCAACACGAATTTTGAGTCTGAGTTCTGTACCTTTGATTTTGATTATATATGCCTAACTAAAGAAAAAAATAATATTTTTATCTGATAAAGTTTGCTTTTGTAGCTTTTAGAACGAATTTTAAATTTTAATGGAAAAGCTCATTTTTCACTTTCAATTATAAATTATAAGAGTAAAAAAGGTATGATTTATATATTTTTATTCATTTAAATGATAGAATAAGGCATAAAGAAACACAAAATACAAAAAGGATACAATTTTTTTTATAGAAATGAATACTTTTGTTTTTTTTTGTGTGTGAAAATAGGAACTTGGTGTGATCAGTAGGATCTCTCCATATTCGTAGTACTGTAAACTTTTTTTTTCTCTCCTCAGTACCAGGCTAAAAAAATATAAAAAACATTTATTAACGATGTACACATTTAATGTATATTTAAAAAAATATACATTATGTTATATATTGTATATAAATGTTCATTTAATATAAGGTGTATTTTCTTACCTTCTAAAGTGTTTTTGCAGTTATTACACAAGAAGTGAGGTGCCCATATTTTATCCTGACTTCGTACTGACATGTTAAAATACGCTTAATAGGCTTCACAAAGTGTCTTATTTGATGATAAACAAATTGTATTGGCTCTCACTTTAATAAATTCATCACAAATGTAGCAAAAAGAGTCCACGTCGTTTTTACACTTTTTCGATGCCATTTTTAGACCTTGTGACGCAAAAAAATATTTTATTCCTTTAGAACGCGCACGCGCATACTGCCATGACACTCTGCTACCGCCCACTTCACACCCCCAGCCCCCTCACCCCAGGTTTTGCGTCATAAAAGTAACGGCTCTTCAAAAATCTACCAAAACCCCATATATTTAGTTTTTGTTCTATATAGTACAAAAGCAAACTTATTTTATTATTAATGTTATTCCTGTTTTCTTTTTGATTTATATAATCAGAAAATAATCACTAAAACACAGACTCAAAAAAAAAAATTTTTTTGTCGACTTGTGAATTACCCGTGTGTGATCATTCTAAAGTATGGAGTTATAAACCCATTTAGTCGTGACTACGAATACATACTGATCTACGAATTCTCAAATGTGCAAATTACAAGTAGCCAATACGGTATACATGATAAATCTATATAAAACATCAAAAACAAATCGAACAAAAACCCTTGCTATATTAAATCCTACGTCTTACACGCTTCGGTTGTTATTGTTCGGGATATGCGAATCCTTTTCTTGTTTACATTTATAGTAAATCCTTGGTGAGGATTCGTTCTGGTACTTGAACAACGGTTTCTGAGTAAACAATAGTTCGATAATACCATTGCCGGAAAAAACTTTTTGTTTTCTTAGTAAAAGAAGAAAGTATGGTTTACTAGAGGCCGCCCGCGACTTCGTCCGCGTGGAAACGCTTCCCGTGTAAAATGTGAAAAATAAGGAAAAAATGTTGTTTTTAGCAGTAATGTGAAAAATCAGTAGTCTAGGAAGCCATCCATGACATTTGTAACAGTCCAGCAGCGATTTTTCATAATTTGTATGAAGTTATCCAAGTGCTACTGCGGTATATTGTCCCAGGTCTGGCTAGGAGACAAAAAATTCCTTTGAAAACTAACTACGGGATAAAAAGTAGACTATGTGTTATTTTAAGCCTTTAGCCACCAACATACCAAATTTCATGGTAATCGGATGAGTAGTATTTACGTGAAAGAGTAACAAACATCGTAAAGTAGGATTCCGATGGCTACTTCAAAGCAGAACTTTGTAATATAACTCGATACATGTCGGTCGACCTACCTTCGTTTATTGCAGGGCCTACCGACTGAGCTGTAGTTGTGAGCGATTCCTGCACACCCTATGACCGTATTCTTTTAAATAATTACTAGCCTAAGATGGATCTCCGTCTAAATTTTTGTTTTTAAAAGACATCTCTTATGTCGCGAGAACTTTTACAAACATACTAACAACTGTCACAAAGTACAACCAGACCCGAAAAAATAATTTGTGGATCACACGTGGCGACCAAGTTAACCACTGCGCTACGGAGGCCGTTTTTCCATACCTATCATAATCGGTTAGCGTGTTGTGTTTACTATGTGAACACTATTTAGATGATTACAACGTTACAGAAAACCATCGAATGCAGCACTAGGCCGGCCTTTATTTACGATACGTGCAATATTGCCGTGGGATTACCTAACATTGCACATGCATCGCGTGACAAACGTCAATATGCTAGCGGCAATAATGTGTTACTGCACAGGCTTTTGTTATTTGTTCACCTCTGCCACACCAATTTACACTGAGGATTCCGCACTAACCCGATTTATGGGCAGTCTTTATAATTTTTTAGACATTATTATATTGTTTTTGAAGAATAATAGTGTATCGAAACTCTTTTAGCAAATCTGACATACATTAAATCATAGAATGAGCCTGCTGGACTACCTAACAGGACCAAACAATACATTATTCCAAAGTATTTTAATAAGTCATCAAATTACTATTATTAAAACTGACTTACGTTCGTTTGATACTTTAATTACGTGCTTAGCTAACATACCTTAAATTCAGCAACCATATCTCCCTAGCTAAAATGGTTCAATAGTTATGCTTTGCCAATCAAGGAACACAATTACTAGTATGTGGTCTAACATGCTGATTTCCCGTGACACATGGCTGAGGGGTCTACATTTGATATTAATTAAGTTTCGCAACTCAAGTGTCAATCAACTAGAAACAATATTACTTGAAATAGGAAGCTGTGAATGTGTTGACTACCTTCGACGTAATTACGTGGTACATTGGAATATTAAATACTGAACACACCAGCAATTTTTAGGTGGATAGTTCGAACTCAAGTGTGGTTACAGAGACAAACTTTTATCTTTAAAAGACACGGAAATCTCGCGGATAATTTTACACCCAAAGTACAGAAAGTTAGTGAAATGCAACCAGAATCGAGCAACTATCTATAGAGATATACGATGAGATCACTTCATATTATGGTGGAATTCAAAATGTTTTCCATAATTAAAGCCTGTTGAAACAAACGTTACGAGTACCGATGATGAGTTCTACTCTACCTTGTTCCACTCAACTGTACACTGCTGTACAACTCAATATGAACCCCTAAAACGACACCGAATGTTTGTAATCACGCAACATATCAACCATTAATCATCAGAAATGTGGCCCGTGTGTGTAACTGTCAAGAAACAAGGGTTAATACATTCCCTTATTTACAGAATGTTCACCCTCATCTCGCTAAAATACATGTGAAAAACCGTCTGAACAAACTGTCAAGTGGTGCGGAAATCGATTGGGCGACCGCAGAGGCGCTAGCTTTCGGTAAGTACGGTAGCCATTAAATAAGGATTAGTTAGGAGATTTGTAACTATTTCTATTTATATCTCCCTTTGGATTTAATGTTCATGGTTAGAGCGAAGATCGGATTAAGGTTAAGATGAGGAAGTTGTTTTGGTGTTAGCGGTAGTAATGTGTGTGTGTTTGTTGAAGCATATTACAGGAATTAAGAATACGAGGTAATGTTTGCGTAAGATGTTGTTTGTTGAAGCATATCACAGGAGTTAAGGATACAAAGTATTGCACTTCTTATGATATTTTTTGATACTACGAGATATGTATATCTAAGTTTTCTGTTTACATTATATTTTCACCCTTTTAATTGGAAGAGTAAGGTCTTACGTTGCATGAAGCTCTCGTGTCTCATATTTCAGCAACTTTAGTTACTTATATTATATGCAAAAGCTAATAGATAATACATACCTACATAGATTAGGTAGTGGTCATCTCCCCACATAACATTCTCAAAGTAAATCCACCTGGTCGTTTTCCTCGGAATTGTATTGCATCGGAATTGCATCGTGTACGGCTACAGTGATCGAGTAACGAGAGAATTGGATCGTGGAGCGAGATTTGATTACTAACGAATTGATAGGTGATATGTACAATGTACCACTAACTGTCATGACTTCCATCAATCAGTGCGCTATTACAATATCGATAGCGGTTAAATTAATCAATGTGGCGATTTTCCTTTGACTATTTGTATTGTAGAATACTTTATCTGTATAATTATTGAGTTTCTATTTACTCTTGTGGTTAAAATTATGTTTAGTATTAAATAAGAAGTACCTGCTTTTATTTAAATATTTAGCTGTCAGCCTCTTCCACAAATAATAAAATATTTTTTCGACTTTCGTCATCAAACAAAAATATTTGCAGACAAGTCACGCTACGCTACGCTATACCCTATACCCTACGCATGTATTGTCTGCAAATATAAACAATTGCCTTATTCATCTTTATCAGATACTATTATTTTGAAAGTAATCATCTGTTAGTTAACCCTACTCTAAACCATCTCTTAATAGCTTTCCTCCAATGCAGTTAAGGTCGGTTTCAGTCGGGAGATTTATTTTTAATCGCTTCAGACAAAACTTTCTTACTATAGCAGAGATCACACTTGACAAGAGGTGAATTATTAATACAGCTTTAGGCTGTCTAAAATGTAGTTTTAGCTGCCATATGTGAAGCTCTAGCTATTTGTAGTTTCTCAGAATGACTATCACCAGTTATTTTGACTTACGACTTAAGAAAATATTTTGATTAAGTAGTTCTATCATCATTTCATTCACGTAAAATAAGGTCAGATGATTTAGTATTCCGCATGGAGAGATATAATCAACATCTATGTACTGATAAACTTTTATCGTCATAAATCAGTAGGTACAGTCAATCAGAAAACTTTTGTTCTAAGACAGTGTTAGAGTCGTAAGAGCGAAGAGAAAAGTAGGTCGCACTAATTACATCCAGATTAAAAGAGATTGGTACAAGTATTGATTGAAACTGCAACTGGAAACTGTTCAGAACTCCTTACACTTGTAATCTACTTTTAAATGAGACTAAACTTACGCGGGAAGATCTTATTCACTTTTCATTCATTTGAAACTGAATAAAACGCGTAGTTGGAGTTGATTAAAACTGAGATACAATGTGATTATACTGTTGTAGTTCGTGTTTAATTAAGTTATAAACTCGCTACATTTATGTTTAAGGAAGGAACTTCGTAATATAGAGAAATAAACTACTATAATATGTAATTGTGTTGTAATATTACTCTGTTCCTTTTAAATAGTAAATCAAGGAACGTTTAGTCGTTCATGAATCTTTTTGGTTTTTTGTACTTAAAGATACCAGAAATTGTATGCCATAATTAATGAATCAAGAGCATTATCTGTTACAAGCCGTAAAATACTCCAGGTAGCACATTATATCCATTTCAGGGGTGGAAATTACCAAGTGGGAGATGGTTGATCAGGAATTTGGATCGGGCTTGGTATATTATGTATTTAGCCCACGGAATAGCCAGTGTTATTTAATTTTCACTATTATTTTAACTCAATCTCTACGAATTATTCCCAGGTTCCCTTTTAATGGAAGGTCGTAATGTTCGTCTGAGCGGAGAAGACGTGGGCAGAGGCACCTTCTCCCATCGCCACGTCATGTTAGTAGACCAGAAGACTGAAGCCATCACGATACCGCTCAATCATATTCATGAAGACCAGAAAGGATTTTTAGAAGTAAGCACTCTTCATAACCAGTTAAAGTTCCAGCACATTCATTCAGGATAGGTTTCATATTAAAGCAGTAAATACACATGGTATTAAATACTTTTGAAACTAAAGTACGAAACGTAAATAACTGATTTTACAATCAAGCTATGACAAAGTCAAAAGGTTTACTTATCTCTCAGTCAAAATTATATATTTATAAAGAACGCAAATATCACAATCAGCTTTTGAGAACATCTCTCATTCTTTATACGAATGTTTTCAGGTGGCAAATTCCATTTTATCCGAGGAAGCTGTGTTGGCCTTTGAATACGGCATGGCGTTTGATTGTCCCGATAATCTGTGTATTTGGGAGGCGCAGTTTGGAGATTTCTACAACGGCGCTCAAATTATTGTGGATACTTTCATCGCTTCGGGAGAAAGTAAGTATTCTTCGATAATAACTTGTAATTTTCGAATTGAAGTTTGAGTTTGAAGTATGTGCCGATTTGACAGCTCTTTTTTTCATATATTTGCATAACTATATACATTTATTAGACAGGTTATCCGTAATTTTCAAAAGCCTTGAATCTGGTCCTACAAGGTTTATAAGAACGAAAAATATTATACTCTCCGATTGTAGCAGAAAGTAACGTAAAATGTTGAAAAACAAACATCCCCGAAATTGCTTTATGAAAGATTCAGAAATTTCTGTGAGCAAATAAAGCGATCTTCCGAAAAATACCTTCTAAAACTGTCTTTAAGGGATCGTTTCCATAAGAAATTATCAAACAATGTAATAAGTTGTAAAAGTTGAAGAAACTCATTTGACAACAAAGTCCATAACTCTGGAGGTATTAGGGGATGTAACTGAACTTTTTCTACGTCTCTCCGTCGTCTGCTAGTAATACGATAAAATCATGAAACGAATAAATTTTAGAAAGAACGCTTTAAAGTAATTTAAGGAATAATGCCTTTCTACTAGCATTTTGATTCTAGAAATCGTCTTAACTCGCATTAAAGATTAAGACGATTTAAAAAAAATAGTTTATAATATAATTTCAAAATTAAGTAAGTATTATTTTTTGTATTAGTTTAGAGTAAACTAAAAGTAACGTCTGGTTTGGATGGAATTTTACTCTAGAACGATAAACTACTCTTTATAAAGAGTATATGAATGAATCGTGTAAATGAAAGTCACGGAATCACAAATCTTTTCACACGGACGGAGTCGCGGGCAGAAGCTACTCTAGTAATCATTTTCAGAATACACTATTAATTAATTATTTTTTTCCACAGCAAAATGGGTCCGTAGCAACGGTCTAGTGATGCTCCTCCCTCACGGCTACGACGGAGCAGCATCGGAACACTCTTCTTGCAGAATGGAGCGGTTCTTGCAACTGACCGACAGTTCAGAGACCAAACCTGACTCGGAGAACGTGTGCATGCATGTCGCCAACCCCACCACGCCTAGCCAGTACTTCCATCTATTAAGGAGACAGGTATGACCTTATATTACAAACGGAGAACCGGCAGCTAGCTATGAGGTCTCGGGTTCGAACAAAATACTCTTGGTGTCTTCCAATTTATATTACTTTATTTGTTAATACCTCGGAGTGCGTTAACGTGCCCGGTAAATAGCAATAGGCTCGCCCCCTATTACATAGAATTAACATTGTTAATGGCGAAACGCGAGTGGATGATACAATAAAATTCAAGTTTGGGACAGACTATAGCACAGATAATGTGTATGAATGTCTTTATTGTAAACTAGCTGACCCGCGCAACTTCGCTTGCGCCACTTAAGAGAGACTGGATCAAAATTTTCCCCGATTTTGTAACATTTTTCGTTACTACTCCGCTCCTAATGGCCGTAGCGTGATGTTATATAGCTTATAGCCTTCCTCGATAAATGGGCTAACTAACACTGAAAGAATATTTCAAATCGGACCAGTAGTTCCTGAGATTAGCCCGTTCAAACAAACTCTTCAGCTTTATAATATTAGTATAGATGTATTCCTCTCTGGGTACATACGTACTTTATCATTGTGATTTTATATCAAACACAATAATAAAATACATTTAAATAAATCAGATGGATTCAAATCAGGGATAGCCAAAAAACGGGTCTAAATTAGAGCTACGATTTTAAAAGAGCTCGGAAATTGCTTCCATTTAACTAATTACAGCCGTATGCAGAAGCATTTTGGGTTAAAATAAAGTGGTTACCAAATTAGTTGCCTTGTCGCTACTGCGTCCGTCCGCGGTCTACCATTATTACCAAAGTTGATAGTGATGGATAAGCGAACAGAGAAAAATACTATATTCATTTAAAAGAGATCTTTAGCACTGGTCTCTTTTCGTAATAGGGTAGTTGACTGAGTAACGAGAAATATTAAACTTGTACCCGTAAAAGATTCACCTGCCTGCTCATGGTACGTAATTTTTTTGCGTAAATAATGAAAATACTTGAAATTTCAGAGATTTTTAGTTTAGAACAATTTAAAGTTCAGGATGGAGAATTTAAATTAACTTCATTAATGTTTTTAAAGAACTCTCAAGCTTACAAAGTTTATCTTCGATGTTTTCTTTCAAAGTTAAACCTAATCTTACATTATATTATTCTCAAATAAGTTTTGCTATTTATACATATGAAACAGTATTAATATGAACCAAACAAACTATAAGAACAACGCTACGAACTCGCTCTACCTTCTTTAACGGAAATTTTCTTCGTTTACATTAAGACAAACTAGGCTCTTATGAGATTTTATGATAATGCTGCAAAGAATTTACGCAGATTTCTATACAGAAATAAGAAAATATATACTCTGTATACGCGTAAGATTACGCATTAAGTTACTACTTAATAAGAAAACACGACTTTGAACATGCTGCATTTGCTATGCACAAGGTTTTATTCACATTACAGATTTAACTAGTGTTTATGGAACCAATACGAAATCGAAACTAAAATTTGCATAAATAATGCAAAAATCACTCAATAATATTACTTTTTTAAAGTTATGTTCTCAACGGAACCTAATTTTAAAATTATTTTTGTTGTTAGGTTGTAAGGAACTACCGCAAGCCTTTAGTAGTGGTCGCACCTAAAATACTGCTGCGACTCGCTGATGCCGCATCACCTATCTCAGACTTCACGCCTAACACATATTTCAAGAATGTTATCGGTAAGAAAAACATGTTTATTTTTCCAGTTAAAGAAAAGCCAGGAATATAACTATCTGTTACAAAAAGCTATATCTTAGAGTAATGACTACAGAAGAAGTAATCTAATTGCCTCGTCAAGCAATCAAAGACATTGTTATGCGATACACCATCTTGTCGTCCCATGTGTTGTTCTGAAGTGTTTTTGAAATCCAATCATCGTATAACCATCACACACAATCGTATTATTTAACGGAGGATGATGATGATGAATACAAATTCAATATCAGTTATTATCTTCTACGGCAACAAGGCATAATTATGTATTACTGTGATCTCCAGTCAAAAGCATTTGACCCACACTATTTCTTTAGCAATACTTTATTATCAAGAAAACAAGAGCGGTATCAGTATGCTTCCACTTTCTTCGATTTATAAAGACTAACTTAATAAAATATTCTCAGGTGACCACTTAGCCGATCCACTAAAAGTAAAGCGAGTAATCCTAGTGTGCGGCAAACATTACTACGAGCTGAACAAAGAGCGAGTGAAGGCTAAGTTGGATGACGTCGCCATCGTGAGGGTGGAGGCCCTCGCGCCCTTCCCGCTACACGACCTGCAGAGAGAACTGGACAAATATCCTAATGCTAGGAGTAAGTGCTTATAATAACGATTTATAAAATGTTTAATTCAGATTTTGTGATTTATAATGACTGCTGAATTTTCCCTTCCTGTGGTATAAAAGTGCTTCTTTTTACATTATTCTTGTAATTGCCTTAAGTGATGATAAAGAGTTAGGTATCATGAACTAATTTCTTATACACTATACAGGCGTTCTTTGCTGAATGTAGAATTGGTCGTTATTGTTGAACAAATACCACATAGGCGTCAATACTTTGTGATAATAATATGTGAAAAAACCATACAAGCATCGTAGTCCCAATACTAGAGACCCCATCATGAAAATAATCTGAAAATAATCTTTACAGAATTCATTTGGAGTCAAGAGGAACACAGAAACATGGGTGCATGGAGCTTCGTCAAACCGAGATTCGAGAACCTTCTCGGAAGAAAGGTAAAGATATTTTTATAAAGAATTCCATATATACGGAGTTATTTGGTGTCGCGTATGGAAATGATTTCGCCAACATTTTGCCCTTTTCCCCCTCATCCGGTAAACAGTTTATTTTGGAGAGAATTGGCGCGAACTCAAAGCGTATACCTTGAGGGATATTAAATGATGCATTATTTAGAACTGGAGAGAAATCTCCATACGGAAAAATGTACCTTATATGTTGTTACTTAGCGAGGTGAGAAAAATAGAGCTTTACAGATATTTTTCTTACATTTTCTGTTAGTTATTATATTTACCTCTATAGGCTTATCTAATATGAATAGTGAAACCGGCGAGACGTTATTAGCCAGTCCCATTAACATACCATCAAATAGTGATAGGTATAGTTTGATTGCAATAACAAAACAATGTTATGTTATCAAGTTAAATAAAAAAAAATCTGTCGTGTCGCTAATCCATTCCGGCTGGCTATAATAGTGAAGGAATAGAAAGTACTCTAGGACACTTTAAACAAAATCGCGCGCCGTAGCCCGGTTTTAAAATGAAACTGGCCGCCGGATGGCGGTTAACTGCCTCTGTGGCGCGGTAGGTCTCAGGTTCGAATCCTGGGTCGGGCCAAAAACTCTTTTCTGAGATTTTCTGTTTAAAAATTCTCAGAGATTGCCCGGAGTTAGGAAGTTGAGGTCTTAGACCTCCGTGCCTCAGAGAGCACGTAAAGCCACCTCTCTCTGGTCGTGTCGGTTTAGCCGTCCCACTAGACTATGAGAGTAAAGGAACAGAGGGTGTACCTGTGTATTGTGCACACACTTGGCCACTATAAACAAAGTCCTGCACAGTTGGCTGTTTTCACACCGTAGCCGAAATCGGCCAGGACGACAACAACAACAACAACATCTAAGCCCTTGAACAGTATCAATAGTAATTTATTTTTAGGGCCCATCAAAAGGCACGTGGCTTTATAATGATCCCATTAATGAAACTATCACTTCGAGGAGTAGTTTTGTTCAAAGGAGATTATGTTTCAGTTATTGTACGCGGGTAGAGCAGAAGCGGCGACGCCGGCCGTCGGTGCAACAGTACTACACCGCGCTGAAGTCGAACACATATTAAAAGAACCATTATATAACCTTAAATAATATAATTTGTATACAATTACAAACAAACTTCATTTTATAATACAACGGGTCTTAATGACGATTCAAATTTTTTATGTTATAATACCTTATTTGTTTCCATCGAATAACATCAACCGTGGTAACGGGTTGCCCCTTTTAAGACCCATTGCATTATAATATTATGTTAATATTTCGTTTTGTTATTACTGCCAGAATATTGAATAAATCTGCATTTATTACCGGTATGGTATTGTAAATATTCGTATTTATTTTATTATAAAATGTATTAAACCTTTGGCATTGTTGATTTGACTATGTATTTTCTTTAAGAGCCTATTTATTTCATCAACTTTAGAGGACTTTCAACAAATGACATATTATTATTTGGTCGCAACCATGTAAAAAGGTTTATTTTTTTGTATACAAAACTTATTTATAACATTTAATTCAAGTACCTACTTGCTGTAATCTGATATTATTATTTATAGCGCATAGAGGCGCAAAAAGTATACAGACTAACGGTAACGGTTCGGTGACATTCTCAATATAATAGATAAATATGTAACCTTGTTTTTGCAAACCTCAGCTAAAAGGTTGCTATATCATCGTTAGACAAAAACACTGAAACCTCTTATCTATCAAGGACACGTACTCTATAAGATCTATAGAGGTGAACATTAATGTCCTTTGAAAATGAGCCAAACTTATATTATCTAGTATACGAGAACACTCCTTCCTACCACGTAAAATTATTCACAAAAACGTTTTATAAATCAGTGCAAATCGCAATTTCATAGGTGAAAAAGATATCTGTGAATTTCGGTCATAATTTCAACTTAAAGACAACACAAGGAAAAAAAGCTGATCATATAAAATATTATTCAGATAACTTAAAGTACCACTACAATAATTTATTATCACGTGTCAAAATCAAGCGAATCAGCGCATCACCCTCTTAAAACCCAATACATTATGCATTAGGTATATTCGTAATTCATAAAATTCAATAACTCAATCCCTATTTTCAATTTCCATAACTAAAACACTATCAGTAGCGCTGTTAAATCGATAACATCTTCACAACATCACCAAGGAAACGAACAAACATGAAATTCAGCTGAAATGGCTGGCAAAGGCAAGAAAAAGGATAAAAAAGAAGAAGAAGAAGAAGGGGACGATGAAGAAAAAAAGGGGAAAAAGGGGGGAGGGAAGAAGAAAGGCAAGTCTAAAGGAAAGTGTAATGTTGACATGTTGACTGATGCTGCGATGGACAATGTGTATTACGCGTGTCATAATGTGCAGGAATTACTTCAGGCAAGAGGCTTCCATCCACCTGACTTCGCTAAGAAAAAGAAGAAAGGAAAACGTTAAGATTTTGTGATAAAATAAGTACTAGTGTACTTCTGTATTGTGATAGTTGTTTTGATGTAATCGTGACGTGTTTATAATTGTTTATTGGTTGGTTATAATAAATGATTTTATTGTGAATGTGTGTGATTATTTCTATGAAACGCAAGTCTATACATTTGACAGTAAATTCTCATTTTATCAATTATTCAAGTTGCTGGTTTTTGAGAAAAATAATCATTAAATTGACATTTGAAGTTTCATAGTAATGTCATAATATAAAGTGGTCATCGTCAATGCAATTGCACCAAATAATTACAAAAAAAATTACTATGTGTTAGAAATTAACTTAAAATTTATAAGTGCAATGAAAACGAATGTAAAGAAAAAATAGTATTGAAGAAAGAGTATTTTGGAAACAGATACAAATGAATCAGGAAACCATGAAATTTTTTGAGTGAGTAGTTTACATAAACATTTTTTGAGAGAATGTAAGCAAATCCTAATCTATATGTTTTGTGTACAACTAGTGTAAGGCTAGCAATATATGATACTACTTAAGACCGTGACCTTAAGACCTCTTCAGCGAGAGGTAAAATATGAATTCGGGTACCTTGTTGAAAATCACGGTAACGACCTAATGGCTTTGCTGTGATTTTAAACTAGTTTTCCAAAGGTGCTGTGTAAATGACTGCCACTATACCTATTATCTTCAAAGTGGTGGTTCCCCTCAATAAAACAGGTGAAATCAAAATAAATACATTACAGTTCATTTACAATTTACGAGTGTATAAAACATCACGAGTTGTGTTCAATCAGGCGTATCACGACCTCGCAGGCCTACCGTTCAGTAGGCATTAAAGTATCTTAAACGTAAATATTGGAAAACCATAATTATGTTAAGCTTTTCCGTTTAATGAAATGTACGGTAATTAAATATCTCTCACTTCGCAGAATTATGATTTGGGTGATTAAAATCATATTAAAACAGAACTCAAAGAAAGCTATTTGTATGAAGACTTTTTATGGGTAATATTCTGATCTGACTTTGATAATTCGGTGTCGTTTTGTTTTCGGAATTTATGGGATTAGATCGATTTTATTTTAATCATTTGGGATACATTATTTGCAATTGATTGCTGTATATAAATCTACATACAACAAACATAATGGAATGAGGAAACCAATTAAAAAATAATACAAAGTTTGCAAAAAAATACCCAAATCAAAATCCCATCTTCCAATTCTATCCCAATCGAATGAAAACGTAGAATTTAAATCGTAAACGTTCGGCTCAGAGAAAATGTATTGGAAACGTTTATGTTTCACAAATTGAACTGACTTCGTTGATGAGCCGAGACATTGTAGGATCCGAACCGATCTTCGACAAAATGTAGCTTTTATTTTATTGTACGTAGCTTCTTTTTGTAACGATGTCAACAATTTGTCTGGTGTGCTGTTGTTGTGTTCAATAATATTGTTTTCGTTATTAAATTTGTGCCGAATTTATTTTTTGGCCTTTTTGTTCCTGACGGCTTTTTTTAAGCCTGACGGCGATGAAATGTCATACCTGTTTTCATTATAGTGGCTCTAGTGTACATTTTTACAGGGAATAATAAAGTTTTGTTCTTTTTTCGGTGTGTAATCACACTGTCAAATTTTATCTAAATCAGTTCAACAGTATAGCTAAGAAATTTTTAATTATGTCTGTTTTAGAAGTTGGTATAGATATTATATTAGCGTTCCCTATCCCCCGTTTTCACATTAAGACTAAACAAACTATTATAGCTCTCCTTTATAGCACTAGACTGTAATATTTTCTCCTATTAAACTATTATAGAATCGATAACAAAGTGTTAGTGGCATCGCTAGGTACTAAGCTGTACCATGTCTGTGCTGTATACATAACTGCTTATTGTGTTGTCGTGATAGTCTGGCATAATGCGGACCAGTCTCTTTGGTAAAGTGAGGTGGAACGGTTCACTCAGTGCTGGCCAGGTAGGTTTACTTAATTCAATACCACACTGACTAAGTCGCAATTTTATAAAATTTAATTTAAACTCGTAACCTAACCTAAAAATTATATTTAAAATTAATTAAAGTAATTCACTTAAATTGTTTCTATTTTTTTTACAAAAGTTTGGATAGAAATTGTAAAAAAGAATCCTTGTTATCTTCATCGTTCAGCAGATATGTAAGTAAATTCCGATCCAAAGAATATTGTCGGTGGTACATTATATTTTTCTGACCTCCTAAAAAAGAAACTGTTATAGTGGAAACGAGATCCCTCAATCAGTAATCCTGTATAACAACTTGCCAACTTACAGCTTAGCCATAAACTGAATGAGAACCATACATACAGTACGAACAATATACATAATCCACTGTTAATTTAACTTAGTCCTAGCCCTTTAACCATTCGACGAGCCGTAAACTAGTTCAATGTATAACAAAGTCCCTTTATAGTGTTGTTCTAAATAGCTAATGGATAAAGCACAAGGACACGACTAAGATGTTTTAGTACTAAATCTACATAACAACTTCCTTCAGAAGGGAAGCTGTTTGGAAATAGGTCACGACAATCCTTTGTCAGTCCTAGTTTTGTTTACATAGCTCTGTTTAGTTAACAGTGGAAAAGGAATAAGTAGGTCGTCAAATTTCCTAGTTAAAGTAAGTAAAGTTAGTTAACAGACTTGTTTGAGACAACATTTCAGAATAAATAATATGTCTCCCTAATAAACAGTATATTATACGTGGGCTCCTATTTTATAGATATTAACTTGTGAACTCTGTTACGAAGGGTTCCCTTTTATAAATCATGTTTTTTGTATGGGATTGTTTACATTATTCTAGTTTTAAGCATTTATTGTTCAAGCAGCAAAACAATTTTTTACTGTTTAGCTTTCACGGTTCCTGAGATACAGCCAGGGGACAGACAAATTGAGTAAAGGCTTAGTAGTAGGGTTCCCGTTTTACCCTTGGGTTACGAAGCCCCAAAAATATAGGACGTTACCATTTACAAGAAAATAAATGTGTAGTTAAACTTATCGGTATTCCAAATGTTTTCTTTTATTATAGCGTTTAATAATCTACTATGGCACCAGCAGTGGGCATAGACCTTGGTACCACTTACTCCTGCGTGGGAGTATTCCAGCATGGCAAGGTGGAGATCATTGCAAACGACCAGGGTAATAGAACAACCCCCTCTTATGTCGCCTTCAATGACACGGAGAGGCTTATTGGAGACGCTGCCAAGAACCAGGTAATGAAATTACTACGAGTGTATTTTATACGGAAATTCCAGTGACCTATTGTTTAGGACTATCCTAGGCCTATTTTGGGTTTCCATTGATAATTGAACACATTTTATGAATTCAATTGATATGTAGATTGTAGGTATGTAGCTATTTACTGAAGCATGAAAGCTCTATTATGTTATACTTATTGAGAACCGAATAGTTCGAGGGTCGCCTATTGTACCTAATTGGTAATACAATAAACGAACGCAATTTCTGAATGAATGTTACGTTACAGGTTGCAATGAATCCAAAAAACACTGTTTTTGACGCTAAACGTCTAATAGGAAGGAAATTCGACGATCCAAAAGTTCAACAGGACCTCAAACACTGGCCATTTCAAGTTATTTCCGAGGGAGGGAAACCGAAAATTGTAGTTGAGTACAAAAAAGAAAAGAAGAAATTCTCGCCAGAGGAAATCTCGTCAATGGTGCTCACTAAAATGAAGCAAACCGCAGAGACATACCTGGGAGGAACTGTTAAAGATGCTGTTATAACTGTACCAGCTTATTTCAATGACTCTCAGAGGCAGGCGACGAAAGACGCCGGTGTTATAGCTGCCCTTAATGTACTTAGGATTATCAACGAGCCAACTGCCGCAGCACTTGCGTATGGCTTGGACAAAAATCTAACGGGTGAAAAGAACGTGCTAATTTTTGATCTAGGTGGTGGTACTTTCGATGTTTCTGTACTGCAAATAGCTGAAGGTTCGCTTTTTGAAGTAAGAGCTACATCTGGTGACACTCATTTAGGTGGCGAAGACTTTGACAGCCGGATGGTGGAGCATTTTAGTGTGGAGTTCGAGCGAAAGTATAAGAAGAATCTTAGAGACAATATTAAAGCAGTTAGGAGGTTGAGAACGGCTTGTGAAAGAGCTAAAAGGACTTTATCTTCAAGTACAGAAGCCAATATAGAAATAGATGCTTTACACGAGGGTATAGATTTCTATTCAAAGCTTAGCAGAGCACGTTTCGAAGAATTATGTTCAGATCTTTTCCGACAAACACTAGGTCCAGTAGAGAAAGCTTTAAAAGATGCCAATTTAAACACGAGAGAGATTCATGACGTTGTAATGGTCGGTGGCTCTACTAGAATACCCAAGGTTCAGAGACTACTTACTGTAAGTACCCATAAAACATATTTTGAAGAATAATTAAGCATAATTACTATCTTACTCTCATTCCTTTTTTCGTTTCCTAGGAGTTTTTCGGAGGTAAAAATCTCAATCTTTCTATCAATCCTGACGAAGCTGTAGCATACGGTGCAGCAGTCCAAGCAGCTATACTGAGCGGTTCTAAAGACAGTCGTATTCAAGATGTGCTGTTAGTAGACGTGACTCCACTATCCTTAGGCATTGAGACCGCTGGAGGTGTAATGACGAAGATAGTTGAAAGGAACTCTCGAATACCGACGGCTCAGAAGCAAATTTTCACAACTTATTCGGACAGTCAGCCTGCCGTCACAATACAGGTATGCAAACACTTACTCATTTTCAGCCACTTTTTGTATATGTGAAGTGTCACTTGTTCATGCTAAAGTTGCGTTACAGATTTACGAAGGCGAAAGGGCAATGACCCGTGACAATAATCTACTGGGCACCTTCAATTTGTCTGGTATACCTCCAGCGCCTAGAGGAGTGCCTCAAATAGAAGTAAGTAAGATAAAATTAAATAATATTAATTATACAAGGCAACTTCTGTTACAGAATGGCAATTTAACGATGTCCGTTGTGCAGTGGTTAAGGTAGTCACCCTGCTGCTGTCATTTCGTACGGGGGTTCGGTTTTCACATGAAACTAATAAGTATTTGTCTCATCAACAAATAACTGGTTTGGGGTCTATGGGTTGTTTGTTTAATGAAGTACTCAGGATGTTACACAAATGAGTTCTTATTGGTCTTTTTCTATTTCTTAATCTAATTGCAGGTTACTTTCGACGTTGACGCAAACGGTATTCTGAACGTGAGTGCCCAAGACAGAAGTACTGGAAGGTCTGAAGGGATCACTATTTCAAACGACAAGGGCCGCCTTAGTAAGAAAGACATAGAGAAAATGTTGCAGGACGCTGAGAAATTCAAAGTAGAAGATGAAGCTGTTAGAAAAACTGTTGAAACTAGAAATCAGTTGGAAAGCTACCTTTTCGGATGTAAAGCGGTAAGTACTAATTAGTAGACTATTTAGTATATTATAGTACTTTGTAATATGAGATTTGTCCTTTTCGAAATAAAAATATAGTTATAGCTGAGCGATTACTTAAACATCAGGTAACTAGTATTGCAGCAGCAAATAGCGGAATGTGAACGGTTAAACAATGTGTCAAAATAGTCTTATTTTTATTTTACAGAAGGATGCACACTTACCCAGTATTTACGTATGCTCTTACTTTAATTCTAAATCGTGTTTTTTTTCTACAGGCCGTAGAAATCGCGGGCAACAGTCTAACGGAGAACGAAAAATCCAGTGTAATGAACGAATGTTCCAATCAGCTACGTTGGCTAGAAGCAAACCCTAATGCAAATAAGGCAGAGTTGGAGAAACGCTTGAAAGACGCCCAGGCAGTGTGCCAACCTTCGATGATGAAGCTACATGGCATGGCTGGAGGGCCCAGTGCTCGGCCAGACAGCCCCGGCGGCCCTCGCGTAGAAGAACTCGATTAACATCACAGTACCAAATTCGTGCTTTTGTAAAACAAATTGACGATTGTCACTCATACTTTTTACAAGCTTTTATTTTTGTTATTCTTTTTCTTTATTTGCTATTTGGTACCGTGTAAATATGAAGCGTTTGTGAAGCACTTGTCATCATTAAATTATACCTCCAGGATTTGGTACTTTGTTGGTTTTACCCAGTTTTCTCTGCTAGGTTAGTAGTTCACTCATAAACAGATTCAAGGTTTTGGTTTAGGCAATTGAGGTATTTGGTGTGAGGCCAAAGATGAGACATTGATCTACATGAATGATGGCAATAAGGACCAACAGTTTAAAATTAAATTGGGTCTTAATGAGATATCAATAGGCGTGTAGTTATATAAATAATACGATTTTTATAATACAAAATCATTTATTACAAAAATATAACAATAATGTCGAGCATTATATAACATTAATTTGGTGAATGTGTGCAATAAATTAATCTAAAAATGCAATATTTCTGTCATCAAGCGACTTATTGTACTATTTTTTAGAGGGTTCAAGAAACATTTTTGTTACATTATTATGGGGATAAATCGAGTCAGGTCTAAGAACCTACGCTTTAAAAGACCCACGAGGGCGATAGCTAATACGCCGATAATAATAGAGTGAACGTATTTCAACGTAAACATGAAAAATGCAAAGTGACGCGCAAAAAACAACTTCACCAGTTTGGATAACTTTGTTCTCATAATAACGCTTAGTGTGGGAACGTTTCTTCTGCGCACCACTTCGCTGATAGCTTGGATCGACTCAAACTCCAATCGCAGATAATTGGATAATATTGTATAACAATATTATTACCTTCATCTTTTTATTTTACACAGAATTCATAATATCTAATCATAATAGTTTTGGCTATTTGTTCAAGAAGGAATATCACACAAAACTTGAAACTGTCCCACACATAAAACCAACCAATCACATACAGCATAGAATAGTTGAATAAGTTAAATCATAGATGGCGCCACCACCGAATTGCAATGTCTTATCATAAATTACAGCTCTTTCTTACAAAAACCACAGGTAAAGGAAAGAGAGCCAAAAAATTCAATATTTTGTTCATAATATTGTTGCTTAGGAACTTACAAATATCATACAATGAGTACAATGAAAAGAGAACTCCGGCCGTTTTAAGATATTTACGAAAAGCCAATAAGATTGAAAGACAGATACAATACTAATTATTTGAATGTAAATCTTACCTTTTTTCCTTTACGTGTTGTTTTTGTTAAAAAGAATTTAAGCCATCTGAGCCCGCGTCTAACAATAATTTAGACATTTGGACAACAGATGTTGCCTCATCGATATGAGTACCATATTTAGCTACTATATTACTTAAAATATAAATCTTTTCTTTGAACTATTACAACGAATCGAATACAAAAATCCCACTTAAAATATAAACCTAATAACATAGAGGATAAAAAAATAAATAGGTTATCTAAGTGCAACTAGATTTTGTTGATAGGTTTTAATTCTAGAGGTAACTATGATAATTTGTGCCTAATTCATAATATTACATAATCTTTATACTTGTGAATGCGGTTCAGAATTATTGATAGTAACACGTATCTATTCTCGTAAATAAATTAACCCATTATATTCCAACTGCTAGGCACGTGTCTCCACTTGGAATGTCATAGAGGAGTTAGTAGTAAACTGCACTGGCGTAGTGTGGGATTTGGCGTCCCTTTAAGGGTTCCTGCACACGATGTCGACATCATTTGTTTCTAGCATTCGAGCGGTAATGTTGAGTATTGACAGCTCTGCACGGCTTGTGTGTGTAGCAGTCATAAGATGAATTTAAAATGCTATAAAAAGCTCCCAAGCAAACAAGATTTCATCGCCATTTGTTCTTTAACATGACTTTCAAGAGTCATTCTTATGGTGCTTTAAGTGTGAACCTTCGGCCACTAGCATGAAAGCCGAAAGCGTACAACTATCGGCTTTCACTGATCTATAGATGTAGGCTATTGATTGTCTTAACACCCCATTCACAAGTATAAAGAAACAATTCAAACACTCTAATCCCTAATATTCGATGATAATTTATTTAACGTTTGCATAAAGTGATTACATTATTTAATCACTCAGGCACTGTGTTATAAGCACTGTCCGATTACTTACACTTGACAACGACAATTCATTACTTGGAATAAAAACCATCATTTGTATGAAAATATTGGCCATCAATACCATTACTTTAAGTTACATTGAGATAGTTAGATTTTCAGCATTAAGGTTGCTGAGCAAAGTCACACAAACGGAATTGCAGAATTAAGGTGTTTACATATTTTATGCAATTTAGAAAAGGGGATAAGTCTTGTCTTTGCCATGTGACATATACATTTTTTAAATTGCATATTGATTAATTTGCTTAAGTTAAAAACTTATTCACTCACGAAATACTTGTTTTAGTGCAAATATTGCAAATTGGTTCTGTTTCGTTATTATAAGTTCACGTTATAAGTTCTCATAAATTAACTCATTTGTATAAATAAGGCTGTTATTTAGTAACAAATTGTAGTGGTCGAGTCAAAACTACTTATTTTAAAAAGGAATAATTATACATAATGTGAGTATGATAGGAATATTAAATTGAATTTAGAAGGGATTTCATAACATTTCTTTGGATAACCTTTTGACACTGGAAGCACATGTGTGTCAAAATAATATAATTATTACTAAAACTTATCTTAATTATAAGATTGTTTCGCTCGGTACACGTTTTCTTACAAATTGAGAGTCATGTTGTGAAGTAAGAAAAACATATTTGAATGCCAGTTTTACCAATTATGTGTAAAACGATTGTTCAGACAAAATTACAGCAAGTTTGAAGAGATTTAACTTTTAGTTATTCAGGGTGATGTAAACCGACTTTAAAAGTTATATCTCATAAATTTTTAATCAAATATCTAAGTGATACTTAATTACAGAATCAGATATAATAAATATCTATATTAATATATTATATTATATTGTGTTCAGTGTCAATAATAACAAACTATTATATATTTCATACGTATTGATCTCTACGTACGACTAGTAACTCCTACCGATATTGTCACTAATATTACCTAATAGTGAGTCTTTAATTAACATTTGTATTTGCGTATTTGCCATCGTGAGAAAAGACTTGGCTTTTTATTTGTCAAGTATTATACAAAGCTGTACAAATTGTCTTATTTTATTTTATCGTATGGTTAGTGGTCAACCTAGTGTGAAAGTTGTTTAAGCCGCCCGAAAGACTTTGTCATGGCTACCGACTGTTATCTTTATGGACAACAACCGGAACCGATTTGATTCGTCCTCTCCAAAGCATAAAGACGCCCATTTCAAATATGACTAAGTGGTCATACTATTACAAAAGACCGCGTCAACGGTTGCTCAACCCACAGATCGTTTACCGCTGAACACAACCTGTGTGAGCCTAAATTCATAAATACAAGAAGCAGGCAAGCACTGGCTTTTTTAATTTTTAACATTTAAGTCTATATGACAACGTAAATACGCAAATACAAGTAAATAATCAGTATTCTCACTATACTATCAAATCCAACGATACTATATTTGTCATTTTTTAAAGAGATGCACTAAAAGAATGTGATGTATAATATCGTCAAATATCTAACGTGCAAATAATATTTATTATAATACATTTTGTAGTTGCATTGAAACTATTTTTATATGTTCGTTTTAACGTCTGAAATATCAGAAGTTATACATCTTACGAAATTCTGAAACAGTTTCATTTATTGATCATCTGCACTTATGTTCTAAAAGAGCAGAAACTGTTAATCCACAACTTAGTAGAGAGTATTCTTCCGACAGTCGCGAACTTCGCATTGAAGGCTCTTTACAAAGTTGTTAGACTAAATAAACTCTTGCTATAAGCCAAAGAGCAATGACTAAGGTTCATCAACAAACACATTTTATAGCGGAACATAAAATACATAAATAAAACCGAGCTTTGCCGCAAGTTTAAAGTTATTTAGCTATTTTACCTAAAAATAAATATAAGTATTGAAAGTACTGGAATATTGAACACCAAACCTCTAAATGATATACCCATTAAATAAACCCTGTACCACAAAACTGTATAACTTAAATCACAGACTTGGACTTAAATAACTTGGCTATTTGTATACATATTTATATCGGCTTACTAATTAACGTGAGGTAAGCTTGTATTAGTTAGCAATGTTTTGTCTTCTTCACTCATTTATGATTTCAACTTGATAGAAAGTGACAAAACATAGACTAATTCGTTCTTACATCACGTTTATTAATAAGTCGGAGAGAGTATAAAACGCAAAATATTCACTGCAAGTTCGACAAATTCATTGACACAAAGTACTAAACTTTGATTTCTTCCTAAGGCTTCCCAAGCGACTCGTCCTTCGGTTATTACACGGAAACAACGACCGCGCACGTCATGGAAACTGTACACTGTGCAGTGTCCCGAACATTGTGTATATGACTACGGTAAGCGTGACTGACGTAAGCTTGGGAAGAAATCAAGCCTTAGGACTGTCAAAACTTTTGTTCAATTTTATTTTAAATAAAATTTAATGCCGAATATATCATACGTTGGCAGAAAGCCATAATTACTGACGGATGAGATATGATTACACGAATGATAACATATTGATCGGGCCTTATTGATCTCTTACAAAACACAAAAATGTGATGTAAAATTATTTATAACAATAATTCACAACATATTTTGATCGGAAAGTATAAACTTATAAGTAGAATGAAAACATACACATTTGTATAACATAGCCCAAGTTTTTAAAACAAATAAGCACCAAAATATAACTAAAGGTGCAATTCTTAGCCAACTGTAGTCAGCAGGAATTATGTTAGCAAGACACTTTTGATACACTGCATTCAATCAAGATTTTGTCAATCAAAATTATCTCGAAAAGTTTCTTCGGAACATACAGAGGCGTTGACCACTGAATTATTCCGAAAATTCTCGATTGCCACTCGATATCCAAGCGATAGAAGCTCGCATTAGTCTGCTTAGACTTTCTATAGTCGTATAGACAAAATAAGCGGCTCACTTTTCTTACTTATTTCCTACGCAGCAATCAAGAAAGACACTTGAAATTTCTTCGTATCGTAAACAGGTCCGGTCCATATTCCCGCGGCCTGCATTCGGCTAAAGAACTGCACCATCAACATTGTCCACCAAGTCACTCGCGTCGAACACATTCGTTCCATAAATACAGTACGGTATAACTAAATTACTCAAATTGCACTAAACTCAACCGCTCTTACTCAATAATTTCTGTATAAATGCTGCTTGAACTTCGTCAGCCCTGAAAACAAACAAAAACATTATTTAAAAACGCAATTATTTCGCCTAATATAAGGATTCTTAGAAAGCTGTTAGGTATCTGTATACGATCACTATCCATTTATCAGACAACCAATGTTCGCTATTACTACAGTGTATTTTTATAACAGTATAGAGATACTAATAAAAATACAGTATTATATGACTTTGACTTAATCTTTCACAATTAGCTGCCAAATTAGTCCATTGAAATTTAATTTCTTTTAGGCTTTTTCCCTGGCCGCCATATTGGAAAAGGGGCCGGAGAACAAAGGTGGCGACACCATAAAGTTGAATTTAAGCATAGACCCTTAATGTTACTTTTTAAGCAAACTGTACATGATGTTTTCATTTTCAACTCTCTCTCTCTTATCTCACTACTTTCACGATAATACAAATATAATAAAGACGTTAACTCACTTGGCACTTGTGACAGTGTGCATCAGATTAATGATGTACTTAGGACAGACATCTTCGTGCATAACTCTCGCGTGGAACAGTAGACCTTGACATAAGCAGTACAGGATCTCCACGAGCGGCAGGTTCGCCGGGATCATACCCTTCTGGTAAGCCCATGAACCTAGGATCTGAGGAGAGGAACAAAATTTATATTAGTTATTTATTCTAGTTTATAAAAAAAATGCGACGATAGGGTGAAATTACCTACTCCAACTTCGCCTGGGAAAGTTGTCACTAATTCAGACCTCTTTACATAATACTTAGTCTACGTCAGTCTAAAATTCAAATATTGTTTAACTAGGTTTAGTGGTTCAGGAGATGTTCGGCGTGTATAAGACTGCTTTTGGGTTAAAGAAATTAGAGGCTCGAGACAAATTTCCACCAATAGAATAAGCTGCACTAAAACGAACCGCACTAAACGATTAGCAGTCGACTATAGTATTGCTGTGATACCTACAGTAATCCTATAGTTAGAATCAAGTTGAAACCCAGATTGGCACCCATAACGTTAGTTCTAAATGTTTAGTGTGCGTGTGTTATATGTTCAGTGTGTTTGAGTGTAGGTACCTGCAGCGAGGAGGTGAGTGGCGCGAGCGCAATGGGCGTGGAGGGCGCGGCGCGGAAGGCCAGCCCCGACAGGAAGCCCGCCGGCAGCGCGTACAGCGCACTGTCGCGACCCTGCGTGCGGCACAGCAGGCACACTACGAGCTGCAATATAAGTATACACATATAAATATAATATAAAATGTTTGACTAAATTCCAATATTCATAGTTATTATAACAATCGAAAGTTTGTCCAGGTAATCAATTCATCGCGTCTGTCGCGTACACGAATATGTGCTAATTAAACCTGTGTTTGTAATTCAAGCAAACTATAATCTTTCAATACAGTTTTATTTTACATAGGAATTCTTCAATAACAAACAGATATCCTCAATTTTAAAAGTATATTCTCTCCATCGGACATTTTTCAAACCTTGTATTACATATGCAACAATAGACTCACCCTATAAATACCAATATATCCGCCGAAGAACAGTCCAAGCTTGAGATGCGACAGTTTCAATGACTTGAACGCTTTGGCCGGAGTCAGGATCTTCGGGATGATCGTCCTTAACATTGTCATCGCACAGCCAACACCAAACAATTGCGCTGTACCCTGAAATTTTGATTACGTCATAAGTAACATCACCCTTATAAATTGTAAAAGATTCCGTCCCGTTCCCGTCCCGATTCCTGTCCCGATTATCCCGTCTTGTACAAGCTCCTGACGCAAATGTAGTGTATTTCTGAAGATTCATATGTAAGTCTTTGTATACAATCGTAGCCCAAAAGTTTGATTCTTTGTTTTTGTGTAAAAGTTGACCTCATTAAAATAGTATGAATTTCTTTATTTAGGTCAAATATTATGATAACTGAATCTACCACGAGCTAGGTAACCACTTTCACCTGTTAGTATAATTCGAAATTACAAAATATTACTGTTGAAGTTACCTTTAGTACATAGTTCATACAGGGTCCTTTATGTGGGCAGGCCGGACTCCTTCCATCAATGCCTTTCACTGGCTCGCCCACTTCATTCGACACGCGAGGTGGCGTGAAGAACCTGGAAACAACACAAACATCTATACTAATATTATAAAGCTGAAGAGTTTGTTTGTTTGTTAGTTTGTTTGTTTGATTGTTTGTTTGTTTGTTTGAACGCGCTAATCTCAGGAACTACTGGTCCGATTTGAAAAATTCTTTCAGCGTTAGATAGCCCATTTATCGAGGAAGGCTATAGGCTATATATCATCACGCTACGACCAATAGGAGCAGAGTACCAGTGAAACATGTTACAAAAACGGGAAAAATCATGGCTCTCTTGGCTCATGTGACGCAAGCGAAGTTGCGCGGGTCAGCTAGTTTACAATAACTACCTCTGCTTTAAACAATTAAGCAAAATCATGCTTAATCATTAAAAAATCACGATTGCAATTGTCTCTTTCGCAAAGGCCTTTTTAATGTACACGTATACCTGAATTATCTTCAATACATAGACACAGGCCAATGTCTTCAAAATATCTTGTTAATGATATTGATGATATATGACGCTAAAAATCTAAAAATGGAAAAATCTACATACTTTTTCACTTGAGCTATTGTCATAAAGTGACGTCAAAACAGGTATAAAAAGTGTAAATTCTTATAGAAAACAAATAAACAACATCCACGTCATTTTATAAAGAAAAATATTTATCGTTATTTCTAAATAGAAAACTCACTCCGTACTCAATTTAAGTTTACGATATAGTAATGTGACTGCCTGACAAATCTAGCCTAGCCTTTCACTTGAGACTAATTATAAAAAATAAATAATCAAAACTCTGTCTTTCACGAGAAACTAGAATATTACCCATACCTATTTTTATGAATGCCCTACATTATATCGACGAAAATACGTTGAATAAATGATTGAGAAACATACGCTTACGTTAACAAGTACATAGTACGTATTACGTAAAGTTAAATAATTTACCCGTTGACCTTAACATATTATTTGCAAGTCGATTAACAACACGAGCGTTAAATAAGAGACAATACGTAAAGTACTTGTTTTTCTCGCGATTTTATACAAAATTAACAATAAAGTAAGTAACACAAATTATTTTCTTGCCCATCAATGGGACAGTATAGGCTATATAATTCCTAAATCTAAGACTTTTCAACTACTACTACTAAGCCCTTGCTGTTTTTATGATATTCATGACATTAAGTTAATACTAAGCTTAGTTAGCTAATACTGAACTAATCTATAGTGTGGTATTAGCTAAATTATGAACCAAAATACAAACCGAGCAGAAGATGCTCCTGCGCATCTCTATAAGGAGATGGTGATCCTTATCAGAAAATCCCTCATATGTTATTTTTAATGGACTGTGGTCCTTGAATTAAGTCCTTTCTTACCTGTACCTTGTAATTCTCTCAAAAATATTGTCTTATTAATAAACTAGTGTAGCGATTTATCGAGAAAACAGATATACAGTCAAAGTAACTTATACGTATAGATATAATTACATCACTTAAGTTAAGGCCAGACAGGGCCAAGTGCATTATTACGAACGATTTCACTACTCTGTACGCTATGTATACAGCCGAGTATGTAGTACCTAGAATCTTTGCAAACTGGTTTAATGAACGTTTGTGTTTGAATAGTTGACCTTTATTGACAGTGGAGGGTTCAAGTTCAAAACCAGACTTCATAACAAATATCTACCATAGACTAGAAGAAATAAAAAGCGTAAACAAAAAAGTCACTGATAAAACTAAATCATTATGAACGTTTTCTCATCGTCTTTTCTCGAACGAAGCCGGTGTTATAAAAATAAAACAAAACTGATAATCTTTTTGCTTGTTTGAAGGAACTCTGGAATTTCCAGCCAGATTAAAAGTTTTCTATTTTGGTATAACAGCTATATTAATGAGGAAGACTATGTGCTGTCTTACACCTCTCTATGATCTACATCGTTGAAGTAAACACCAGAAACGCGAGTTAAATTGCGGAATACAGCTATACTCGGGCCACCAACCACGTCATATCATTATACCGGACTCCCTCACTCGCCCTTACATATTTTCACACTCCTATGATTATTTTGATTATGACGTAGTTCGCGCTTTTCTTGTGAACCGACTGAAGAAAATAACAGTTACTGTTGTTTTGACAAGTTAAGTTGTGAATGATACGTACCAGAATAAAGGTGTCCTCTTGTTGTTGTCCCTGTCCAATCGCATGAGATAGAAGAAGACGGCACTACCTAACATAAAGATTAGTGTTTCTTTGCCTGGAGACCGCCGCAGCCATCCTTTCATTTCTAATGTTCTTAACCAGTATTCGAATACCTGGAAATAATTTAAACATAGTTTAATTTTAAATATTTTAATTGGCTGAATAACTTAACAACTATTTATGTAAGTCCTAGCGCGATTCTCTACAATCGGGACTACCGATTATAATTATTATTGGCATTTGGAAAATTCAAACGCACTTCAAAAATAGTTTCTACGGCGCCCGCTAGAGGCACTGATCAGATTTTCAAACATTGATTTCGACAGCCAGCCTAATATTGCTAGTCAATGGTGGTAGAGAATGGCGATACTGATTAATTGTTACTATTTAATGTAAAGATTTTCGAATCCAATATAATCGAAAGTAAGTAAGTATATTGGTTTGTGCCCCACAAGGCTACTGACATAATCGTATGATTATTCAATTAGGTAAAGATAGTAGCGATTGCTTTGTTTGCGATACGATTACACGAGACCAACACGTGTGTTTTAATATAACTTCTTATCAAATCCATCAATTAGAATTAGCTTAGCGTGAGTTTTAAGTCAAGTACCGTTTCTTGCTTGAAACTTAGCTTTCATAGTAGTTTCTTTCAAACGGTGGCATAGCTATGCCTACGGTATGGCTATGCAGTGCGGCCGGGCCCCCCAAACTGAGGGCGCCTCCGGATACTGATACCATTTTTGTTTGTGTTTAGGTGTGGAGGGTCATAATTTAGTTTTTGCGCCTAGGCCCAGACTACTGAGATACCCCATAATTCCATAGAATAGCACATCAGTTTCATTTTCAACCAAATTATACATTAAATTAGGCTACGTTAACTTTGTCTGTCTGAATATTGCACACGGAGACGTAACAACGACGACGTCCTGTCGTTCCGTCACACGCACACCTTGCCTTGATTTTCTGCCTTCTTCGCAGCGGCTTGTTGCTATATTCAGATCCACAAGGATACATTACTACGTCTCTTGTCTTTACTACGTACGTACTGTAGTAAAGACATTTATGATAATATCCGAAATCTGATTAACATAACGTTAAAGCGACCCTAATATTGTATTATGTACGAAAACTCATAATATTCTTGTTCTATTTTAATCAATTGATATGTACAAAACAAGTAATCAATAATTTAGTTTATCGTAATGATCAAGGATTGAGTTTAATTAGTCGATAGTGGATTTCAGGTTCGTGACTTGCAATAATAAGAAATACTTATTTTTATAATACTCTTATTTATCAGTACATGTGAATAGATAGGAACCAGTTCTTTTCATCTGCGGATAAATATTTTTCAGTAAAAGATCTATAATTTCAGCCATACTTATTACTTATGTTATAAATGCGAATGTTTTTCTGATACAGAGACAGAGAGTTTGATAGAGTTGGGCAGGGAGATCAAAGAGAAGTTAAACATGGAATATACGCCTATGTTTGACCTCTCATCTTTGACTTAATTTGAAAATGCGAAGTCGCGGTCATAGCTAGCTCTTTAAGAAAATCTCCATACCAGAAGAATTACTCATTATTAGAGCACAAGGATCAAAAAGTCATAGTCCAATGATAAGTCCTAATGCTGGCAGGTGTGTTCAAAGGTAAATAAAATTATTTATCAGCTGTATTATCAGTTGTACTTGATAAATGCACAAAGCTATGTTATGATACTTCACATGGCACGGTAAGTGGTAGGAAGTACTTCACGCAATTTAAATATCATAGTTTTTCGGAGATTTACGCATTTTCTTCTATATATACATAGGTTATAAGCAGTTTCTATTTTCTATAGCTTACACGTGTTATATGCAAAAAATAATAGTAATTGGAGAATGGTAATTATTTCGTTTGAAAACTTTATACTTCTTAAAAAAGAAACCACATCCCCTAGCCTAGGTAATTTCTTCCTGCTTTATTTAAAAAATATAAATCGCGTTACAAATTAGCGTGACTCCCCGGTCGAAGATCCCGGAACGGCCCAATAAAAAGACATAAGCGAGTGAACTTTCCGAAGACGATGTCGAAGATAGAGCGAAATGGAGAAGAAAGATAAGTAGGGCTGACGTCCCTATTTATATATGATGCATAGCATGGACGAGAGCTGGAATATACCACTTATAATAGAATTAAATAAAATACAAAATACTCACCAAATTGACAAACAAGTTGAGCACCATCACTCTCCGGTACGGCGGCTCGAAGTACACAGCTAGACCACTGACAGTGCATGGCAGTAGCACTGTTGTGTAGTATGTGAACTCACTGAAGAATAATCTCCTGTGACAAACATACATTTAGTTCCTTCAAATGTTCTTTTTCTTATAGAACATCATAATGCGATTTTTGACCCCTAACCTTGGAGTTGTGCTGTTATCCAGAGGTTTCGAAAATTGCTACAGAGTTTCCGTCAAAGTGATTTACCGGAGTATAGAAATTGCGCTTATACTCTAGAGTTAATAACGTCGACTATTTTTGAGCCTGGCTACTCCCAGACTATGTCGGTCGGATTCTGAGAAATATAACATGGAGAAAACCTGAAGAAACCGCACCCACTGTGCTTCTACGAACGATTACCGAAATTAAATTAAATGTTATTATAGAGTAAGATAATGATTTTAAACATTGAAAAACGGATAGTGAGGTGAATAATATAGCAATTTCTTACCTAAATATGCAGTTCAATGTGACGAAAGAACTGCCGACCGTGAGACCAAATATACCAGACTTCAGGAACAATTTGAACTGTTCTATCATATCCTTTTTACTTAATTTCTTTCCTTTCATTAATATTTGTATCTGAAACAAACAATGCATATATGATATCATTATTTTCTTTCAAAAAGATAACATTGTTTTCTCAATGGCGGAAAAGTGTTTAAGAAGGGACTAATGAATTGTTTCATTCACATTTATGTATCTTGTCATAAAGTGTCTTAATAATCACAAGGTATAGAGTATATAATTTCAGATCCCGTAAAAAAATTCAAGCCCTGGTCGATTAGCCTTTTTTTAAGCCCGTTACTGTTCCACTACTAGACAAGCGTCTCCTACCGAACTGCAGGGAAGAGATCTCATGCCAGGGTGGTGGACTCAAGGCCTAACCCCTCCCTCGAACGGGAGGAGACCCTTGCAAAGTATTTGTATGTCTTGCTGCTTTAATGCGTTTCTTTAGTTAACTTCCTTATAAATAAAATACCTAATACGTCTTAACATTCATTAAGCAACCAAATGCCTTTCTGTACAGAACCTCTTTTTTTTATTATGTAGCTTGCGTAATATTAACAGGACAAGGAATTCTTATCGTATGTTTCAGGATAAAACGTTAAGTAATACGAGGAAAATTCCCTTACGGAAATATGATAAGCGATTGAACTACTAATCTTCCTGTATTTAACATACCTACCTACTTATAACAAATGTTCTTATATTGTACCTATTTTAGCGATGTTTTAATTAATATTAAGCGCCAAATATCTGAACATAGAAGAACGATGCAAGAGATTCTTTCCTACGAGGATTGGAGAGAAGTTGACGTAGACGAGGAACGCGTATAATATTTTATATATCAATTTAATATACCTACGACTTAACAACTTTAATCCCTACCCTCAGCCCCCACTACAATAACGACTTTTACTTATATGAAAAATAACGTAACGAGAGGAACATACATGGCCTTTTTTTATTATTAGAGTGCTGGACAATTATTTTTTTTACTCAATCATAGTTTCTATTAAATAAATAAAATACTTACAAATAATATTTTAAGATAGTAGTTACAATACAAGCTCGTGTATCCTTTGGTACAGAGCCACAGAATATTGCAAGTGGCAGATAAACAGCTGCTTGTGTGTGGATGTACAAACTCCTGGCATGATATGGAAGTCACATCACTACAACTATTGAACATAAACTTACTAACTTCAGCCATTATGAAAACAGAGAAGCTTTCCAATACTTATATAAGCCTCTCCAACGCAATAGAATTAAAATATAGGTCAATTAAAACAAATCACTGCAAGAACTTTTCAAATCAATCAATAACAATTATTTTAACACACTTTAAAAGGTGGTTCGCAATTTTTTATTTTTTATTGGTTAACTTTTTGATCCACTTCATGTCTTTACAACAATGAACCAAATACTAAATTAAAGAAGCAAATTTATTGATTACAGCACATTGTAAAAGAATATATTAAAGTTTAATATGAATTGTAAATAAACAAATATACAAAAAAGTTCCGGGTACCTTACTGACTGACATTGAGTGAAAGAATTGTTTTTAAATATTTGACAATATACGCAATAACATACATACATACATAAATACGAAATTTCCATCTATTATACCTAGGCAAAAAAATTGTAAAATTGTAGGCAATTGTATACTAAAATGTTACTGCCATGTAAAAGGGCATGTGTATTGCCATTTACCATTACCAAGGTCTGGGCTACTATTTGAAAAATATATTGCAATAGAAATTAGAACAGACAAGCACTATGCCTGAATGGGGAATCAAACCCCACTTTTGTGAATGTGTCACAGATAATAATATTTTGTCATGATATTAGAGTGATAACCATCATAATATATGGATCAAGCTCAAAGATTATACAAGTAAATTTTTCTTGCTTAAATGAGAGCCCTGACCTGACATTTCAAGGTTGAAGCTTTCAGTCAATTACCTGTATATGGAGTACATTAACACCCAGGTATAAACCGTGTTAAGATTAACTGACATGATTTGGAACCAGTTTTATAAATATATCTTGTTTTTAGTTAATTTTAAAAGTAATTATAATAATCCTACTTAGTAATCATTTTATTTCGAAAATGAGTTTGTTTGTTCTAACTTATTTCATGAACTAGCAGAGACAATTTAAATAAATTTAGGCTGGGTGATGAAGCTGATATATTATATTCCAAAGAAACATTTCCTAACAGACCTATTGCTTATTTTTCTTTTTCACCAAGCAATGTCTATGTGTCTATGACTGTACTTTGGCATTAGCTGATAAAACTTTAAGCCTATTAGGTACATTTTAACACAATTCAGTAATTAGTAGTTCCAAACTTCAAAAGCAAAGTTTGAATACTTTTCATATGAGGTAGACAGTTCAAAGTCCAAATCAATAACGTTTTATGAAACATCATACATGCTTTTTGTTTGGAAATACTGCGGCTGTCCAAAACCAAAACCTAGCAAGGGACATTTTTACTCAAACACCTTTTCTTTAACCAATATTTCTAAATTTTTTTGCTGCGTCTTTTCCAAAAACACCTGTATTTCTATCTTATATTGAATCAAAGTTATGAACATGCTTAAACCTAGCAAGTGCCATTCGTACTCGGAGGTTACAAAATCTAAAACCTAGTAAGTAACATTTCCAAGTTCAAAATCCTATCAAGTACTATACATGCTAGGTTTTTGAATTTGCGAATTGAACTTACTAGGCTTTTGAATTTGGAATTGGTATTTTACTAGGTTTTTAATCTTGGAAACGTCCCGTACTTTGTTTAAAAAACTACTGAGGTATATAGCAATAGTAAAAGCAAAAAAATAGTAAGTCACCATGCGGACCGGTGCGAATGTAAATAATGTTGTTTATTTTATTCTTAAATACAATACAAAATATTTGTTTGTCTGTCTGTCTGTCTGTCGGTCTATCTGTCTGCATATTTTTTATAGCTGACCCGTGCAACTTCGCTTGCGTCACATAAGAGAGAATGGGTCATGATTTTCCCCGTTTTTGTAACATTTGGTGACTGGTACTCTGCTCCTATTGGTCGTAGCGTAATGATATATAGCCTATAACCTTTCTGGATATATGGGCTATCTAACACTAAAAGAATTTGTCAAATCGGACCAGTAGTTCCTGAGATTAGCATGTTCAAACATACAGACAACAAACTCTTCAGCTTTATAATATTAGTATAGATAGTATTATAGTATAGATAGAAACAAAAACTACTCGACGGATTTAAACGAAATTTGCTACAGTTATACTTCATACTCCTGGGCAGGTCAAAATATACTATTCATCGCGCTATAATCAGTAGGAGTAGAGCAGTGAAAGGAAATGTTGACAAAACGGGAGAAGTTACTTGATTTTTTAAGTTTCTGTCGCGTGTGCAGCCTCAATGGTTAATGCTACAGCGAAACCAGGTATAACGGACATTTCCGACTAATAAATATAAATGCGAAAGTTTGTGAGTATGTTTGTATGTATGTATATTTGTTACTCTTTCACACAAATACTACTGATCCGATTACGATGAAATTTGGTATGTAGGTAGCTGAAGACCCAGAATAACATATAAGCTACTTTTTATCCTGGAGTTTTCCAGGGATCGGGATTTACACGGTAATGGTTCCAAGCGGACGTTTATAGAAACCAATTGAAAAACCTAGGTAGAGATGTTACTAGGTTTTTGCTATTGGTTTAACATCATACATATTTTGAAGTATCTAAAATAGTCATTAGTAAGGCACATAAAAATTGTCTAAATGCACTTATGTTAAATTTTACTATTCCACAAAGTAAAACAATTTATAATTATTCATTAGGAAACAAGACAGGTATAAAAAAGTAATTCTAATCCAAATGGCAATAGAAAATCTTTCAGGTCTTCTCCTGTATAATTAGGTCAGATGCACTTGCTAGGTTTTGGTTTTGGACAGCCGACTGGTATATAATAATACAAACTTGTTTTTTAGGATGCAATCAAAGTGATTAATACATTGTCTCTGCTGAAAATCATTAAGGTAGGTACGCATTTAACATAATTAAAGAGAAAATTTAATATTACATATTTTGTAATAATTTTAATACCTACTTGTTAGCCAAGCAAGATTCAAATTAGTATTTTTAGAACTCATTGACAGCCTAGCCTTTCTTATAACTATGATGGAGTCATCTATTTTTAAGAGTAGGTACTTCAAATATCTAGGTAGGGAGGTAATTAGTACTGTTTAACATTGTTTACAGACAGTAAATCTCAAACCTTTATATAAAAAGCTTATTTTAATTAGCTCCTATAGAAAGTTAAAAACAAAACATAAAGAAACATCCAGGTAATCTCTTTACTACTTAGATAAGATTTGTTTGTGAATTCTAATTGATTGGTAATTAGCATATCTCGGGCAGATATTTATCTACATAATAATATGTAAGCACATAGTAACTTATTCAAAGTAAGGGTGGGGAAACTCTAACAGTTTTAAGCGAGATCAAAATTTAATGCTTGCACAGGGTACTGTGGCAAAAGGATTATGAATTTAGGTAGATCCATTTGCTACTACCATTTGACTTTTCTGTGCCCAAGAAAAAAGAAAACCAAAACTCATTCACAATTTAAACTCTACTTTATTTATAAGAAAACCATGTTCCATAGCAAGAGAGAATACCACATTCTACATAAACTTAAAAAGAACTACGCAATAAAGTATTAAAATTTTTATATTAGCCTGTTACTAAAAAAAGGGATCAAAGTACACAGAAAATTATGATACATCTGACATATAGTACCTGAGTCAGTGTAAATATTTACACAAATCTTGTAGGTGCTAAGACCAAAAATACTCACGAGGTAAACCATGGAATAAAACTTGTAACTGCCTTGAATACAGCTGGCCAACATGGTCACAGTAGCATCTGAGCACCTGTACGTCCACGGATGGATCAACTCATGGCATCTACAGTCCCGGCACGCTCGGTCAAACCAAAGTTTACTTGCCTCAACCATTTTTGATTACTCTTAACACTTTTTATTAATTAACTTTACTTGGAAGACACTTGTATACCACTTCACTCAGAGTCCAGGACTCCTGAGCGATAGGTCGTACGCAGAAACCAAAATGTTAAATTTCACGTTTAAAGAAACGATAAAGATTAAGACTGATTGCAGATAATCAGACCATATCAGACTGATTGAAACTGAATGCAGAATGAGCACCTTCACCCTGTCTTGTGGATAAGTAATCAACGTCAAATGTCAAAGAAAATAACTATTTCAAGCATAACTTCAAGATGAAGTACTTTTGTCTTTTTTACTCCCGTGGATATTCGGATTGTTCAAGTCCAACCAATTTTTATTTATGCTTTAAATCCGACTTGATAAATAATAAAGTAACGGAACATCATCTTGTGACATAAAGCCAAGAACAGGCTAATACAAGCTGTTGTCATCTGTTTGTTTAAGCGAGATACACACTCAATATAAAAAATGATTTATTTTATTTATGCATCTCCTATTTCTTGTAGTAGTAAATTATAAGATTATCTAAACCAAATCGCATTGAATATGTATTATAAAATAAGTAAGTTCAATGAATATTAAAAATGCATAATTCTTCTTGTCTATGGTCAAACATTGGAGATTGTGCGATGTTGGTCGATGTTGATCCATCGAAACTCGCATTTTTACGTTGTAATGATCGCTATATTTTTTATTTAAAAAATCCTCTTGACTCATTGATCCAAGTAATATTACCTGAAACATAGGCTGATATAAACTTGCAGCTGCAACCTTTTTATTAACAGATTTCTTTGCAAAATTTTTGATAAAACAGTCAGCAAATCAAGGTAATAATCGGTAAAATATAATAATCACTATGATTGCGTTTCCGCATATAGTTTATTCCATTACTTAATAATTCGAGTACCTGAGGCTGCTTTTAATTGGCAATATACTTTATTCAGCACAATATTACCAATTTTGTCATTTATAAATCGATACAAATTTTAATGCGTTTATTTTGAATCTTGTAAATGTTTAAGTGAAAATGGGCGTCGGTGAACGCGCGACTTTTGATTGTCATTGAACTAGGTAATATCGCTTAAATATGCCTAGGTACCGTATAATTAAGTAGGTAGAAATAAATTAGATCCTAAGCGGTATGCAGTACCTCAGTTCTTCCCGCTTATCTACCAAACAGAGATTCGTGTTATTTTTATTGAGTGATACTACCAAACAGGCTTTTAATTAGCAATACCGAAGAGTACGTACGAGAAGAGTACCAGCATTACACAGAATCAGCTTAGCAAGCAGCCTAGCTTAGGCTAGGGCCAGATGGAGTAAGACCAACATAGATGCTCTGCAATAGCTTAGTCTGCAGTGCATAAGTAGTATCTATGCAGATTGATCTTTCGAAGCTGTTCGTTTCTGCGGTTAAAACTTAAATGCCAGATGACATGCTAAATAGGCTAGGCCTACGGCAGTTACCACGGTTGACGAACGATCAGTGAAAATAAGAATAAAAATTATGTACTTACAAAGAAAATAGCCTGATAAGGTGTAAAGTAGGCTATACTTCCTTTAGTGCACAACCATAACATGGTATAAAATGCATGTCTGCAGTTGCTTGTATACGGATGGAGCAGCTCCTGGCATGATAACGATGTTATATCGTCTCTACTGTCCACCATGAACTTACTTAATTCAACCATGATCACAAAAATTAAACGTACACTCAAAATATATCTAAGAGGCTCGTTAGGTTCTAATATGCCACTTCAAATCAACCGACATAACAAATGAACATTGCCGCTTCGTTATTCTCTGTCAAACGAGCAAAGTTCAAAACGTATTTTAAATTAAAATGTGGTAATATATTAAACAATGAGTGGCATAAAGAGGAAAGATAATTATCATACAGAAAGTTTATTGTTTATCACACATATTTACCCCAGGTGTAAATCATTAGGAATTTTGCGAAAATAGATTCTTATTGCTGAAATCCAAATGGTTGCGCAAGCAATAATTGTGCCAGATAATTTTAATACCACTTACTTCAATAATTTGATTGGGAGCAAACCAGAATTTCTTTTTTTTACTCCGTTTATGAAGCAAAAGAGTACAAACCTCGAACATTTACTCTAACTGCATTAGAAATACGAGGATAACTGCATAGGATTATGCAGCGCATAAAATTTGCAGGTTATCAAGACAAAATATCGAAGTAAGGGTTATTTAAGCAGATTTTTCCGATTTATGAATTTTACGTATGCTACAAAGGAACCTAAAATTCTTAATACGAACGGAAATTGTCTCTTTTCTAAATATTTACTGTTCTGTGGTTACTTCCATACGATTAGTGTTAACGATTGTACCTTTTGTTTAAGAAACATTAAGCATTAATGTAATTAAGTAGGTAAATGAGGTAAACGGTGATTAGTAATCCTTAAAAAACAATGGAATAAAAATAATTAAGCACTATGGTTATGTATAGTTTTGTAGTCAATAAACACAGGGCACAATAGAAGGTTGAAATTGCCCTTAAGTTCAATATTATTAATTTCGTAAGAAAAGTTTGTTTGTCTTTTGTGTGAAGGCGTTTTTTAAGAAAACTTTTTTATTATCTTTATACTATAAGGTATTACCGTCGTATACTTAATTCTCTTCTACTGTTTTATATGAGGGTTACCTATACGTATATAAACCAATGACGATAGAACTAAATTTGCTTAGTCAATTTCTGCAGGAGTTGTCTCTACAGCACAAAAACACAATGGAATAATTATTTGATCCATTTATAGAGTAACATTTTGGGGACCGAATAAAATAAACTTATTCTAGTTTCATTAAGTCTAAAAATCCTTTATTATAAAGACGTTCACTGAATAGTAGGTACTGGCTAAGGCGGCTAGTTAGGGTATGTGTCATTCAAAATGTCGTTAACAATGCTAAAGAATTCAGATTTTTACACAGTATTTCAATTACTGTGATGTTGTTATTGAAATATTTGTAAGTTAGAAGGAGCTGAAAATTGTTAAAGCGATAATATTCGAAACATAATCTTTCGAATTACAATCATGTTTGTAAATACTGTACCTATGTTTCATTTATATTGTCACATGCAATTTTATATAATCAAGGGTAAATAAAATAGTTAATACCTACAAGCGCAAACTGTTATAACCGATATAATATAATATGATTGGTTAGCACTATTTTTTTGTGCTGCATTATAGTTGAAATTGAAATTACAAAAAAGTAATACCTACCCGCTTTGTGCTCTATTATTTATTTTACTTTTGCGTATTTAATTTTAGACTAGCTCATAGTTTTAAATATTTGACAATAATATTTAACCGTGTTTATATTATTACATTATGAAATAAAATTGTCCTCAAAAGTTTACTGATTTAATATTCTACACTTTAATTAAATTTGGCGCCATCGGGCAATATTTGTCTCTTGTCTATGGTCGCCACAACACAAAGTAAAGTTCCAGAATTTGCCGCTTATGTCCATTGTCGCTGCAGTCGGTAAATGGACGTTTGATGTGGTTGTTTGTCAAGAGTGTCCTATTGTCTGTTTACAGTGATTTATTTTCCATTACTATAATCCTAATTGAAGTATAAGGTTTTAAGGAGTAGATGAAGGTGTGTATAAGATGGTTGCACAGTTATTTCATTGAATTCTTTGCTCTGAGTGTGTGTATTGAATTGGCGCTTGAGGAGTCAACTGTGGAGCGAGTCGATTCATCTCTTTCATGTCAGCTGTATACAAAGATGCTACGCATTTACCCAGTAATCGTAGAAATAATGAATTAAATCAGCAATTTTTCGAGGGAATGGGTAATGATTCGTAGTTAGAAGGTTAATGAAAATGTAATTTATCCATATTCTCTAGGTTTATCCACCGTACTACGGAGGTTATGGACTTGTGTTGTCCTTATTTTTCAAATGAAGATAATTTATCGGAAAATGTCCTTTTATCACACCTAATGACCCCTCGCGGTGTTATTAAGGTACATTTATATCGCTATTTACCCCTTTAGTGTATAGATTCGAGTCCATATGTATGAAAACAATCATATCAGTGTTTACGTAGATAAGTATGAAATATGGGTTGTTGTAACAGAAGTATTGGTCAACGTTTCACAAAAACCATTGCAGTTACACTTTTCTCACATTGTTTGGTAATATTTGCTGTAATTCAGTTACTGAGGATAGCAAAATTTTGGCATTGTAATACAATTATCATTGTTGTCTAAACCACAGTTGTATTAACTATAAAATGTGTCATATAAATAGGTCAGTATTGTAAACTTGTATTATTGAACATAGAGTTCTGTTGTAAACATAGTCACTGTAATGTACAGATAGTTGTCAATGTATCATGCAGTAGTTACATCTTGGTGGAAATAAGTCTGACTCTGTTTTATTATTGATATTTTCTGTGAAATTTGTAACTAAGAGTATGTGTCCTTACTATATATTACAAGATTTATCAGTATACTATTACAATTGCTGCTATAATACTTAAGTTGTCTTTATTATATGAAAAGCAACACCCAGTAATGAACAAATTGAGATTTTGAAGAGTTTTTCCTTTTTATATGTTCATATTAAATGTGTATGCAACATTTAAAGATGAAACAAATTCAATACAAGTAGTTAGCTCCCATTTGTGTTATAAATTAATTATTATATCGCACCCCCGGTGCAATACTGTCACTTATGCAAAAATGTAGTTTTTCAGGAGAAGCATTTAATACATTGATGAACCTCACACAGCAATGACTTTATTAGATATCTATAGATAAATGAATAGCTCATATTATAATGTCAATTTTTCACTTTACTTTTGCATAAATAATGATAGAGGTGATTTAAAACCATTACTACATATGTAAGTACATAAGTAACTCATCTTTTACAAAAGTGACAGTGTTGCACCAGGGGTGCGATATGTGGGATACATTTTTGTATCACTAGGTGAACAAGTATCCCATACAAAATATTTACTTCTCGAAGTGCCCAATCTTATTCTATGCCATACTAATCAGTTTTGCTCCAAATTTTTGAAATGTAGGTTTATTATTTTTCCCTTACCCATTAGTTCTAATATGTACTTTATATTTCTTCCCTATAATAAATATAATTTGGTTTTCATAACTAAATCATATAAACATTTTACAGAAATGAACTCAACAACAGAACAAATGAGAAATGATGTCCCAACACAGTTGAAAAAGAAAATGTTAGCATTTTATACTATAAAAACCAACATCACTTTGACAAATCACTTTCTATAATTTGCGTAACAGATTGACTAGAGAACTGCCTAGCAATTTCACTCAATTTATTTTTTAAACTGCTAGTCAAACATCAAACATAGATAAAAAGAAAAATGGCCAAACAGCCATTCAAAACTGTAATTTTAAATCTGACTTGAATGGATTAGAAATTGACCTACTTGCATTGTAAACAATCATTGTTGAAGATGTGCTTTTGTTTTTTCTGTTCAGGAATACATTTCAACATTTCTACAATTCTAGGAATTATTTAAGAATTTTATTCGACCAGAAAGTGCAGTAAATATCCCAATAATAATCACACTATTGTTTCACTGTAACTGTAAACTTTCATATTCTCTTCAATTTGCTCTAGTTTTGGCAATGTGAATTTTGCATAACATTGAATTCTTGGTATTCAACAAACATGTAAGAAATTGTTAGTAAAGTGTTGATTCAACACATTACACTAGTTACTTACACTTGATACTGCATAAAGATAATTGAGGAAAATTACAAAGCCACCTCTGTTGTTATAGGTCATTCTTTGTCAGTACTTTTCTATAAATATATGTTTAAATTTAGATGTATGTCATGAGCATTTACATTTTACTCATTACACCCTATATTGGCATTTCCACTTTCTAACCAAATATTTGAATTGCTATAGGTGGTATTAAACCCTTGAACAAATTTTTTGAAATGGGTACTTGTTAAAACAAACTTATTGATAGGATTTCAATAATGTACAATCACACAAAATATATTTTTCATTTAATTTATTGTGATAATTAAATTTTATAATCACTATGCCGTGTAAAATCCTGTAAACTCACATTTGTATCTGATGATGAGCTTAAGACTTAGCAATGAGAACTCACAGAGTAGACATTATAATTTCATTACATATCCCTATATTTTTTTGTATTCTTTATCCATGTATACCAGAATGTTTGCTCTAATTGTATTATAATTTCAGGTGACAGAATGTCTCGCAACAAAGACAAGCATGAGGGCGCAAGCGGGCGCACGTACCACATCATGTCGGAGGCCGAGCGGGCGTCCGGCCGTCGCGGCGGCTGGACCACGCTTGAGGTGACTATACCACCATCAAATTAACATGATCTAACTAATAAGAAAAGACTATTTGTACTAAGTTTTAAGCTCCATTAGAGCTGACTAGAGGTCACATAGGAAGTTAGAGTTTGGTATCTGACTGCGGGCCACAGTACCTAGTAATGTGTCTCTTTCCATATGTAAGTCTTTCCAAAGTTAATGGCACTTTCCTGACCAAGTGTGGCATAAAAATCTAAAATGTTGTACTATAACTGGTACATGTCACCTGTTGCTTTTGCAATTAGATCAGAAACTGTACTTTTATCTGGTCTTCAAAATAGGTATAGAGTTTAGGTACTCATATATCATTGTGGAGAACCAATTCTTACCCATTAGGTATACATTCGATCTTTATAAGCATGCGGAAAGATCAAATTAAGACTTAAAATCTCTCCATTAACTAAACTACCCTGTAAGCTGCAAGTCCATAAGGTCGTAAGTCTCTTCAATAAAGAGTACTTATAAAATCCTTCTAAATATTTCAGGTAACAGGAGGTGTGCGCGCATTAGCGCCTCAACTGTTCCAACTGACGCACCTGACCGCGCTGTACCTCAACGACAACTCGCTACAGCGCATCCCTCCCGACATCAGCCAGCTTGTCAACTTGCACACGCTTGACATATCCAATAACAAGCTGAGGTCGCTGCCCGCTGAACTCGGGGACCTTATACAACTAAGGTGAATATTGCACGCTTATTTATGAAGACTAATTAGAATATTTTACTATAACATACTAGATTTTACACATTTCGGGCCAATAAACTTTACGTTAGCGATGTTTCGCCATGGTAACATCAATCAAACTCTAATAGACCACCAATACGAAAGACCAACTATTTAAACCCAAAAGGTAGTCTATCTTTCTCTGAGAATATACCTAAATTGTCAGTTGGGTCAAATTTCATCCTAACGAGTTCAGCAGTTTAGGTGTGAAAGTGTGACAGACTGAATTAAAAACGAGGAGTTTTTTATTGTATACTAGGTACTGGTACTATATCTTATTTCCAGATAACATAATTACTACACTATAAATATTGGTATTTATCAGATTTAATTTTGTGTCACGAATTATTTGGGAATTGCACAATTTGCGAGACAAATACTTTTGGCAGATAATTCAGTATTCATTAGTCATAAAATGAGTGAATCATGAATTGATTAAAGAATAAAATAATTATTGGTTTTGGCTTTATGCATATTAATTTATTTATTCAGATGTTTTTTGACCTCTAGTAGAACATTATACTATGTATTTACTGTAAAAATATATTTAAAACCTATGTTGGCAGAGGTCAATGGTATTTAAATGATAATGAGTAGAGATCGTGTGAACCTATTTATAATGTACCACATTACTATTACGTAGTGTTAATGTCACCTACAAATATCTAAATCTATACCCGTGCCATTACAAACGTGCGAACTACGTCATCGTCGAACGAACCGTAGGAAATGACAATGTGTGAGAGTGTAGTTCGCACGCTTGTAAAGGCCCGACAGAGATCTAGATATTTGTAGGTGTCATAAACACTACAGTAATAGTTTAACGGCCGAACACAGTCACAGAATTAAATTTTATGTGATACTCAAAAGTATTTCTGTCTCTACGATTTACGTCAAACTGATAAAGAGAGCATGATTCCTAAAGTTTTGGGCGTTTCTACGTTCGTCCGTAAGACACCTAGATAGCCCAGATAGATAGAAATCCAGTTGCGTGGATCGATCTGTAAATGATTGGTAAGTTAAGCTACTTACGGCGCGTACATTCAAAAGTTTGGTCATCGTAAAGTGGTATTTCAGATGAGCGTCTCCTTATGAGGACAGGTTAAAAGTCGTAACGACTTGTGGCAAAATATGACAGATAACAGTTGAATAAGCGTATCTAAGGTTTTAAGGCTGTTTTGACACTAGTCTAGCCATAAACCATAGTAAAAAGACGATATTAGTAATGATCTCATTAATTAACGGTAAGTCTTCAGTCTCCTTTACAAGATAGCAATACGTGTGCAGTGTGCACTGGTTCTCAAAATATATTGAGAAAATCATCAAATAATCTTTGAACAAAATATCTCTTGCTATTGGGTATGTTCCAAAATAATTGTTATTAAAACAGTATCATTGTTATACTATTTTCACGATAATCGTCATTTTTAATTAAATAATAGTGTTCTATATAACTTTGTTATTGCTATATTCCTATACTACAGTTATATAAATAGGTATCGCTTGTAAACAAGTGTTATCTGTATATAAACGTTTAATCGTCGCGAGGATGTAATTAGACATTATTTTGTTTGGGTGCGTTAATAAATGGCTTATCTCACACGGAAATAAAGTTAATACGGCTTGAGTATGTTTGGAGTTTTTTTTTCACGTATTTTGAAGGTTTATTTATAGAGTAGGTAAGTAGGTGTATTTACTGCCTCTGTGGCGCAGACGATAGTGTATCTGACTGCAAATCATAAGGTCTCGGGTTCGATACCCGGGCCGGACAAACTGCTATTGGTCTTTTCTAATTAATTTTAGTATTTTGCTCAATAGTAGACAAGAGTTTGTTAACGTGCCCAGTTAGTGCCAATAGGCTCGTCCTACCATCCTCACTTCTGCCTTAGGTATAGTAATATTATGTATGTTTCTATACTTACGGCAGTTTTCAGCGCCCTATCTATCCACTGCTTATTAACTAAAGACAATCATTATCTATCGATTTATCGTTACATCGCTTCCTCTAACAGAATCTTGGATAGCAATTGCTACCGAAATCAGTTAATAATAGATAATTTTAACATAATAATCTAAGATAGTAATCTATCTGTAAGCTTTGACAGTATATTGAAATAGTCCGATTACTATTGAGTTATTTCTTTTGTTAAGAAATTAGTGTAAATTTCCCTCATATAAAAGCCTTAGCTTAATTCGCATGAACATTGTACAGGGCACGGTACTTTTTGTAACAAACACTGCTTTGTTAACCACATTTGATACGTGCTTTATCGTTCAATTATTTCTAGGAAAGGTCGTGAGAAGATATTAATGTGCATACAATTCTAATTAAAGCGTAATATTGTAGTTTTGAACAATGATTAAGAGCAATAAGTATAATAAGGTCGCTTTCCAAGTAATCATTGAATGTAACTATATGTGTGTCACGTTCAGCACGTAGCTGCAAAGATTTAAAATATCGCGCGAACGAGGTGCGTGTGCGCATATCATCTTAAAAAATCAATTCGTTCTTTTAAGTATGCCAACAGTTCTCGGCTGCTTTATGTTCGCCAAACAATATTTCTAAAAAAATAGATCTTATAAGTATTGTCCGATCCGAATACGCTATTCGTGTCTCTGTTACGAGAGAAACATCTATGGAGATCCATAGGGCGGATAGATATTTGATTATTTACCCTTATTGATTTTATAAGGAACATGCTTGTCAAGTCACTAATTTGCTTACTTATTCACACGTCTATCACTAATAGAAAAATCCTGTAAACAATCCCACCGAACCCTAGATGTTTTAATCCAGCACTATGATTGTACACATAATGTTATGGGATTAGCAACTCGTTCGTCGTATTTACAGAGCGCTAGTATTGACCCCGTTTGATAACTAAACGTATGTGCTCATTAACTTGCAAACTGTCGACCTTCCATGCTAATTCGGTGCAGAATTAATTGGTTATAGCTGTTAGATGTACCATCATAGTGGTTTAATGTTTATTTATAGGTTTTAGTTAGTTTATATCTATGTTTGATGGCATTGACCCCATGGCTCTGATTTTAAGTTTAACATTGGAAGCTTAAATCGCAGACTCATAGTAAATTGTTTTTATTTTATCTAAAGGTATATCAAATTAGAGTAGATGTTGAATGATTTTGGTTTTATCGAAAAATTACTCAATTAATCTAATCGTCCTACTAATCCAAAATTGTTTTCCAAAATGATATTTACATTGGTAAATATCAACCAAGGCTCATATTGGAGTCTCCAATACTATTAACATCTGCTGTGAAACTAGCTATCAAAGTTCTAGAACGTACGTAATTGTGAAGTATGTTTTTTCAGCCCTTTACATATTTAGCAAGCATTCTATTCATCAAATAGCTTTAGACAGAGATAGATGGAAAGGGGGAAGGGAGGCCTTTGCCCTCCAGTGGGACAATAATATATGGGCTGGTAATAAATAAATAATAATAATAATAATTTCAGTTCACATAAGTCTAAATTGCTTAGAAAACTTCAACTATTGACATCATCAGTCACTTTAAACAGTCCAAACCCAACACGGACAGAATAAGCTTACTTATACCGTATTCTACAATGTAAATTTCTCTCGTGTCACGGCCATCTCGCTCGAGATTGTGTAACCAATCGCATTAATTTGTATTTATTTACTCAGTATCAACGCTTTCGAGTTGGTTCGATGACGTAACTTTTTACAAAAGCTTGGAGTTTTGTAGGGTTTTGTATCATTATGATGTTGTGTAATCATAGAACTTTGTCCTGTGAGAGTTAATGATTGGAATGTTATACCTATAACTGTTTTAATTGCTGATAGATTGCCTACCTTTGGCTTTTCATTCCTGATATAATTTATGTGGTTGAGAGTATTTTTTTATATAAAATACCTTAACAATTTAGTTTCTTGACAATGAAATTTTTTTATAATTTTCGATTTTTCAGCCAGTCATTATGTTTTTGTTTGTATGACAAATATATCAATAGATGGCAAGATTAAGCTTGTAGCTAGAAGGAAGGAAGAAATAGGAATCATTTTCTAGTTTCTCTACTGTTTATTTACTTATAAGCAAGCAATTAAACAACGTTTCTTTTCGTTTCGCAATAGAGGAAGGAAAGGTCATTTTCGCCAAAAGTTTATTTGTACTTTGGCCTGCATGTCTCTAATTGTTGCAAGTGCAACTAACAACCGTAATCAATGATAAAACATGACGAAAATTATGTTTAAAATTTCATAATAAAGGAAAACTTTCTATCCGTTATCAAAATGTAAGAGTTCAAATTGATATCGCCAATGTGACTCTACGTAATAACAATACACTTATTTCTAGAGATTATTTACATTATTTACTTTTATCTTACGATAATAATGTTTGTGTATAAAAACAAGTTACATTTGCATATAGAATATTGTTTTGTATACGTAGTGTATAGTGTAGGTATAGATTCAAGGTCTTTGAACTCTGATGTGTGGCTCGACTCATATTTGTAAACAGTGACCGTTTACAACGCTTATAATACTATTTTATTAGAATTTGATTGCCACATTTGGACCTCGGCACACGGTTTGTTGCCAAATGTAGCGATTCTGAGCTGATAACTATGTTTGGATTGATCAGGGATTTTATTTAAAAAGTCCTTGTTTTTCCTTGTTTGAAAAGAAGCATGTTTATCTGTCATTTCTACTGAAATATAAATCACTGGCTACTCCTAACCATAATAAGTACCACAAACCTCTTAATTAAACAATGTGAAACGAACATTTCCAGTTGACCTTAATCATTCATCAAAAAAAAGAAAAGAGAATTCCCAAGCTTAAAATCCAGTTATTTCAATAAAATATTTATCCTTAAACGTTAACAGTATTATATTTAAAAGATCATATCAAACATAATCTGATGGTAATCCAGCTGATTAGTACAATAACAATGGTGTTACGTTTGTGTGGAGTCAGCGTCCTACTTGCAGTACCTACGGCATTGCTGCTCCAATTGAAAGAACAATCGACTCGTGGATCAGTTGCCGTTGCTCTCTGACCTCGCACATCTAATCACTATTGTTATTAACTCTTTGTTATATCACTTTTCATAATATTTTAGGTTTATATGCTTTAGGAATTGCAGTTTTTCTTTTGCAGTAAAAAAAACTTTCGTATGACTCAAAAATTGCTGAAATCATTTGGAAGAAATTTTGCTTACATATAGCAGTTTGAACCAACCAGGCTAAATATAACATTAGATAAATTACTTTTAACCCTATTTAATCGCTTTCTTAAAATTAGAGAAAGAGTCTTCATTCCGAAAAGACAGAAAAATGAGAGGAGTCTTTGAAAATAATTATAATTATCTAGAAACATTTTTGATCCTACGATTACGGCCTACAATTCTTCTTGTCTAAAACATACATTTTGTTTGCAGAGAACTACATTTACACAACAATTACTTGCGAGTTCTGCCTTACGAGTTGGGCAAGCTGTTTCACTTACAACTGCTGGGGCTGCAAGGAAACCCGCTGTCTAAGGAGATGCTCTCAATATACAACGACAGCAACGGCACTGCGAAGCTGTTGACGTATATGCTCGACAATTTGCAAGGTAAGTCACTGTTCAATGATTTTAATTCAGGAGAAATTATACGCGCAGGTATTACACATTTTTTAACAAGAGTAGTTTTTGACATAGCACGATTGAATAATGTAAACGTTAAAAACATTTTTTCCTGCAAAGTGGTAATGAAACACATTCGTATTAAACGCAGCACAGAAATCGGTACTGATTTGGCTTAGCCAAAAGACATTGTTTTGGAATGAATAATGTTTATGATTTCACAGGAAAATATTACACGATAGTGACAAACAAAAATCATAATAATATTATGTTTATGTCGATTATAGTCATTATCTACGATAAGATAATATTGTTCAAATAAAATATTTTTTCCGCCCGATACAACCAGCGCCATCTACACGCGTAGAACAAAACTATGCAAGTAACATTCTGATAACGCCCACTAGATGTCACTAGTCGTACCGCTCGAAGCTATTAACCTTAGACCGCTCTAATTACCCAGTAAATTAAAAACTTGATTTTATCCTCCCGAGACTAAGTCGCAATAAATATTAACTGGGTTAGGTTAATTTCAGTGGAAAGGTCGCCGTGACATCGCGCTTTTTATTTACTTACTCTTTGTTATTTCGAACAATGAATCTTTTTATAAAACAGTCACGCGGAAGGAATAATTGAAATTTTATAGCACTTTCTATTTTTTCCACTCCAGATTTATAAAGGTATTGTTGCATTGCTACATGTAAGGAACAATCATTTTGTTAGAAAAGTTTCTCTTTGAACATTTTGGACATCTGAAGAAAGTTTGATGTTAATGCGGTTACGCAATGTTTTCTAATAATGACTTGTTAATTTATTCATAGAGTCAAAACCGGCTGACTGTCTACATCGCTCTAATTTGTAATTATGTTTTAGGCGCCTTACGAATTTGTTCCTACATTAAAATTCATCATTAGTTGATATACAAAAAGTTTTTGGAAACGGGTGATTCATTTTCCAAGTATGAATAGTAGTTCAAAGGATAATAAAATGTGTTGAGCTTTTTATCCATGTAGGTACGTTGTTATGATTTATGGCACCAATAAAATAAAGTAGTAGGTAATTGTTTGGTCAGTCGTAAATATGATTGCTGAATTAAGCTTTTTATGTTTTAAGACTAAACCATGTTTTGATATAACACTGGTTATTCTGTTATTTTTTTTTTTTTTTTATTAGCCCCTTATGTGTCCCACTGCTGGGCAAAGGCCTCCCCTCTTTCCTTCCAAATCCGTCTGTCCTGTGCCAAGCTCCGCCACGATGGACCCGCAAATGCCGTTAAATCATCATGCCACCTTCGTCGTGGTCGGCCTCGACAGCGATGTCCATCGTGTGGTGTCCACTCTGTCACCAGCCTCGCCCATCTCTCCGGATGCATGCGCGAAACATGGCCAGCCCACTCCCACTTCAATTTAGCGGTTTTTCGTCCTACATCCGTCACTTGAGTAATAGAGCGCAAGGTGGTGTTACTAACGCGATCGTTACGCCGAATATGAAGCATGCTACGTTCCATTGCACGCTGACAGATCTTGATGCTGGACTTCTGCTGTTATAGAATGATATTAAATTTATTTGCACTAACGACACTATATCACTATGATTACAGTGGGGTTGTCGGTTCGATTGTGATTCCTCCAATTTCTCAGATATAAAATTAGATTAAATATGTTTTATTATAATGTTTATTTAAATGCTTTATCTTCGCGATATCTCTTTCACTACTTTTCTTGTGTGATAAATTGCACTTTCTGACCCATTTTCCCCTTATTTAGCTAAAAAGAAACGGACAAATATGCTACACTCTATTTAGGCAAGTTATACCGCGCTATTCCCTATTCAATATATTAAAATACTAGAATTCATATAAGAAAAAAATGTAGAACATCTTAAAAATTGTTTTCATTTGTAAGAACATAACACATCCATTATGCGTAGCTAATGTACCTATTAATTATTGACACAAGATTTTAACACTATGATCTATGCTCTAGAATAAATTAGAAAATACGTTCTAGTTTTCTACTAGGTTAGAAACAAAATGTATAAAATATATCATGTTTTTGTTCTGTGAGGACTAGGAGATACCGGTACTTGATAGTTATAGGTTACCTCTCATTATGAATGCACGAGATTCTTTAAATATTATCGTGCTTTTCACATATTTAAGCAAAATTTCAATATAAATAAAAGACAAGGAATATATTAGACAATAATTTTATTTATTTTTCAAATAATTTAGAAGTGACTTCGTTTTAAAACGTTAAAGTTATCAATGTGGGCTATTTAATCCTTACCTACCTTGTATTTAAAAATGTGTGCTGACTGCTGTGACGTTATGTGACTGTTCAACAAAATCAACTTACTACAGTTTTATACATTTTAATAATTTACCAGACGGACAAAAAATAATTATCCACATCTATATTGGAGACGTCGTCATTTCAGATCAGTAATTTCCGCGTCGCCTAGTCTGTTTCGTTATGGCAATATTTGGTATTTATAAAAAAAGATATCACAGACTTTAATTTGACTATAGTTTTTATTTGTTTTAAATAAAAAATAAATATCAGGTTTGCATTTAATTATTTTATGAAGTCTTTGTGTGTTAAATTGAGTCATGGTTTGCAATATTTTTTCAGCTTGATTCACCGTGCGTTAGATCCGTTTGGTTTCCTTATTACTAATTGATCTATTAACTTCTTCAACCTGTAGATTTTGATATTTACGAAATATCAAATATTTCATAATTGCTTAGTTTGTTATAGTTACAGATGACATAACGTATGATCTCATATTCAGATTTCGAAATAAGTCTCAATTCTATTGAATTCCTTACTGTCCCACTGCTAAGCAGATCTTTCAAGGAAATGGAAAGATTGAGTTCTATTCCCTTAAACCCAATGAGGATATTTAATCCAATACAGCCCCTATGCAGGGGCCGGGTATCCCGGGCCTTTTCGTTTGTAAGACTTTACAGAAATAAAAATCCAACATCGTGCCTATTTGTCCGAACGTGTTAATCTACTTCAGTGCAAATGACCTCTGAGTATTTTCCACGTGTCATTATCAAGTTTAAATAGTGATAAACATTGCAAGTTATGATCGAACTTCGATACATTCAACTTAAGTGTTAATCGGTGATAATTGTAGTGGCAACAAACCTGTCTGAGACGTAGCACCGCATCTAAAATGTAACTAGGAATCATGATCTCTCATGAACTTTGATGTTCTCTTTCTTCCACTGGCGACTATTTATACGGTAATTATCTCTTCAAATTTAATAATTATTTCTGTTTACTCTTTGGTCTCTGCCTATACCTATGGGAAGAAGGCAAATGTATATCTTGTTAAATCTGCATCTTCCACGTTTCAAATGTATTTTTATAATACAGCTGCAGCTCGATTTGTTGATCTCCATGTTCTATCAACCAAGCTAACTTTTACATTACTAGGAATATAAAACCACTATCTAGGCAAGCTTTTGAGTAAACACAGTTGACGACAACTTTTCTATTATGTTCAGCTTCACACGCAATATAATAAATAAGTCTGTCGCCATGCAAACAGGTAAATTTATGACTTATAGAACTGTATTCATACGCACCCGCTCACCTTTAACCTCCAACCTACATTTCTATCCTTTTAGAAATTCACGCTTACAAATATAACAAAAAATGCTAAAGAAGTCTTTCATAAAGAAACGTTTAAAACGAAATTCATACATACAGTATTCAAATGAAACACGCAGTATTCATAGAAAGTGTAATATCTAGATTACACATTTCTATAAGAAATAATGGAGTCGTGATTTCATCTGTCTTTACGACAGTTAATAGAGGAGATGCGATTGTTTGTGTGCGGTACAATGGAGTTAGAAAGTGTGAGAATGTACGTACTGTGATGATATTAATTGTTTTACTGGTCTCGACACTTAGTACTATCGGGGTGAAGCGGCCGTATTACTATATGTCCGCGTACTAGAAAGATGCACTAAAAAGATGTGTTTATGTTGTACGCAAGTCGTATGCCGTAGCATAGTTGATATGAGATAGCTTTTGTGCCATACTGACATCAATTTCCAGTAATTATATTGTATCTACATTGTCTGATTTGTTACGACCCTCTTTGTCTTTGCTTCAGCTATTACAATACTTTTCTAATTGCTTGTGAAAGATTTTACAGTTGAATAGTTATAATTTACTCTTAAAATTTATTCAGTGTAGTCTATAAAGCAACTTACGGTGAAGTCTAAATCAACATTTCTTTTACTATCTCCATTGTAATTACAGAAAATAAATTAAAACTTTCCTTAACTCGAAAAATACATTTATATAGGTCACTGTGACTTAGGCATTTTCTTGACCTTTTTTCTTTGAATTTATTACACTGAGATAAAGGATTACTTCGTTGCCAGTCGAGTATTATTCTAGTCTAATCAAACCTATTCAAATTTGCATTCTGAAGGGTCGTTTAATTCTGAAGCATCGTTGATTAACATCAGCAGTCCTGCGCTGAAGGCATATTACTTAAACTGTGAGATCACTTACTTACTTGCATGACATCAGCAATTTTTATATTTTAACGCCAATTTAACCAAAAAGCCTACATTTAGCACATTTTCTACTAGCGCTCAGTAATAGTACGCTCGGATCAGAATAGAACGATGTTTATGAAAGTGGGCGTCTATTGGACAAATCGGTGGAGCGGCTGATTGCTTTGTCACGAATTTATTTCGTCTGTCCAGGTCATATTGAAACGACATTGAAAGTGTCGATTTTCGTAAAGAGAAATTGCTTCATTCTCAGCAATCTTCACGTTTTTACTTTTTTGTAGCCTTTTACATATTCCAAACGTTTCTCTCAGCCCATAAAATATTATTTTACGAAGCAGAAATAAATTCGTAATCGCGAAACACTTATGTAATTTCTTTGATCTTCGCAGCTTTCTGATTAGAAAAGATTTTAACTCACGCTAGAAACCTGTTCACGACTGGTTGTTAAGAAATTATTTCATTAACATTATATATGTAAAAAAAATCTGATTGCAGATAATAGTTTACGTGATCGAAATAACAAAACAAACTCGACTTCTCTGTTACGTAACGATTTTTTATTTCATCGCGATCACGCATACGTGAGTGAGGTGAAATTCGCCTTTCGCGGGCTTCGAATTAGAGAGCCGAATATTGTGTCAGTTCTGACGGCGGTGACCATGAATACCTAAACAAATTAGATAGCGCAATGAAAACATACTGTTTAGTGTTTTTTTTTTATTAAATCGCTTTATGTTTTGATGTTTGCGAATAGTTAATTTACAATCACTGCTCATTTGTCGCGTGTTGTTATGTGGTGTTTAGTTTTTGCAAACTACGGGCGATATGGATTTACGAATAATTCGATTTACTTTCCTTGTTGCTATCTCATGATGCGGTTGCAAAAATTGCCAAAATACGATAGTGCCAAAAATATTTTATCCTGTTGTTATGGAGGTAACACATGTGCCCATGGCTCTAGTTTGATCAAATCAATTTGGATTTTGAACTGGTCATCGATGGTCACGAGTAGAATGACAATGGGTCGAGTGTAGCCGGCACACGTCGGCGTCGGCCGGCGCCATGCCACTCGTCCGACCGGTGAAAGTGTTTCGCGAAAGTGAAGCCGGAACCAAAGGCGGTGACGTCACAGCGATTTGCGCAAGAGCACCCGCCTATGTTGAGAGGTTGCGAAACGTTACCTCTTCTGTATTGTTGAGGATACGTTCGGTGATGCTGTTTTTGTGTTGTTACTTTGTTAAGTAAATTACGTCGTTTGTGTAATACTATTTATTCTATTCTTGCCTTTAGAGCTCTAGTAATGAGTCTTAAATAACTTTTATGGCCACTTGTGATTTGTTGGACTATGTAAATGACTGTCTTTTGTTCGAGCATTGATTCGTTGTGCAGTTTTATGTATTCAGCTAGGAATTTTATGAGTCGTCGAATGATACTAAAGTCTTGAATACTGAATGGTATTGCTGACTGCTTCTATTTATTAAACAGAAACATTAATAAGCAGTGAGTTCTCATCTCAACAATACGAGTATAAAAATGAAAATAAACTTTCCTTTTTTGTCTAAATGTCTTGGTTCAGTTGTACATTTATTTGTCTTTCTGAATGCTTAGACTCAAGTAGTTATTGTATCTAAGTCTCGTGGGAGTTAGGTTTACAATACGACATTGAATAGAGAGATATGTATTTTCATGACATTTCATTTTGTTGTTGACGTATGTGGGTTTATGTTTGTTTGTGAATAAGGTCGCACTTGTGTCGAGTGAGTGGTTACCCTACAGCGCCTATATTTAACCTGCGACCCGCATCCGCTAGCCTGGCAACAAGAGCCAGTGTTTAGATAAAATGTACACGGTATCAGTCACGCGGAGTATTGATTTTGATGTTAATGACGATTTAGGAGTACTATCTAATCGCTCTTTTACATTATTAATAGATAGTTAATTTTTTCCACAAATGTGTCATTACATTGTTTGTCCATTTTCTTTGCTTGACTTGTTACCTAGATAGTTCGGTTTTCAATAGTACGAGTACTAAATAGAGAAAACAAAGTCATCTACAATTTGGAATCTATTCTATTTTATCTTTGTTCAAAACAATTTAAATTATACACAAAAATTTGAATGTTAAAAATTGCACCTATTTTGCATACGAAGCATTGTATGCAGAAACAATTATTCACTCCTCTTCCCGTACGAAATTCACGCTCGCGGTGTGCAAAGGAAGTATTTTTTTTTACGCTTTAATTAATATCCTCTTTTCATAGTATATCCTCATCTTTAATTTATCAAATCTATATGTCCATCACGAGTCACGACCACTGCTCGTTAGCCTCACACTTATGAACGTAGAGCATCGCTACAACGACTTTTGGCGGAACTTTATTACTTTTTGACGATCGGCTGTAATCAGACATCCACATTAGTACGCCCAGCACGTACCTCAGGCCGACACCAGCCAGTTATATAAATTCGTTTTAATTAAAACTTCGGCAAAACTTGAACCACATTTGGAGATTAATATAGCAACGTATTGCGGAGTTTTATATCTTTTTTTATATGATATTGTTCTGTGAGAAAGAAACTTTTCTAAATAGCCGCACATTGTGTTTGTCTGTGTCTAGGCAAGTTGGTTGTATCGATATGTACTTAATACCCTTTCTCTCGACGTGAGGGGTCTGGCCGAGGGGACTTACTAGTGTTGCGTTTAGGGTTCTCCATACAACAGTGGTTGTGGGTTTTGAAATGGGTTTTGCATAACCCTAGTTTGCTATTAAGGTTGTCCAACAATAGTTTGCGTATACGCTTTTGTCAAAATATAAAGATATTGGTTGGCGTTATCACGATTCATATGGTTATAAAACATGCAAATCTTTCCCTTATGTATCACAAGAAACTGGACTATAGTAAAAGTTCCTTGTATCGATAAACAATTAATTGTTCTCTTTACCCTCGCCACAAGGGGAAGGGGCGACAAAGCCTCGTCTAGCTACATACATAGCTGCATAACGGTAGTCTGTCGCCTACTCGAACAGCATGATGTCATTCAGGAAAAACCGTATATGGAACGATGTTTCCCTTTATTTGACCTTCAAATATTGGTCAGACTATATTTATTCAATATTATTTTACCATCTTTTTCTCTGAACTCCCTTTCTTCTTGAAGGTGGTTTTTGTCGCCAAATATTGAATTATTTTGTTACTTGTGTAATCATATAAGGTTACAATATTCTCGGGTTGACTGATCATTATTGATGTTTCGGTTTTAAAAAAAGTTTTTGCCATCGTAAAAAAAGTATCTAAGATTACTTCCCTGCGTTTTGAAAATAAAATAACTAACTATATGATTGACTAGTGTGTTTGCCGTTTGCTGTAATGCTCATCTGTGGTCTGCAAGACCCAACCGTACAAAAACAAAATTTATTACTTTTATTACTTGATAATAAAATAAACTTCAGTTTCCTTCCTACTCTCCGAAAACTTAATATTTCATTAAAAACAAACGAGATAGGTACTAAGGATTTTACGAGTCAGCCATCCCATCGAGGTCAAATACGTAATTGAATATGAAAGGAGTCAGGTGCTCAGTTTAAGGATGGATTAAAATGTATAATAGACTACGCCCTTTCCCTTTATGAAATATATTTGAGAGAAAAATGGATAACTTTTTGAATTAAAACGAGGGTCTGAATTTTAATGTGTCTGGTTTTTAACTTTAACGAAAAGCCTGTTAAAATGGATATTAGAGATAATAAATTTCGATATTAGGCTGTATAAGGGGCGCGACTAAGACAAATTGTAAATTATAATCTGAGCCGTTATTTATACGATGATTCGTAAGGATTTTCTGAGCGAATTGACAAGGCACATGATGAATGTATCTTCGTTGAAATGAAGATGTGGAAGCTTTTGCTAACAACAATTTACAGTATTCTGTGCAGGAAAATAAACCAGGAAAATAACACCATTTCATTGTACATTACCGTGGTAAATACAAAGAAAAAAATACAATTAACAATTCATTGACCCACACGTGTCGTAAATGTTAAAAAAGAAGTTTGCAAACAGGAAAGCAATAAATAAACGCCCCGTACAATCAAATAAAGTTAACCACTTTAAAATTGAAACCGATAGAGCGCGTCGATGTGGCGCCGGACAGTTATTAGGGGATGGCTCGTTAAATAGGCGGCTGAGTGTAAGCTAAGCGCACAACACTAGGGTGTGAGCAAAGGGCGGACGTTGGGCGCAATGCAAGGGCACTGAGGCGCCCTTGTCCCGCCGGGCGCAGTCTAGAGGTCGCGGATGTACCCTTACTTCGTCCCTAACACTAACTTTCCTACCACGAACTATGATAACTTCGTTATTTCTACAAATCTATAAGTCTCTCCTGATTAAATCTCACAGGCTCACATTGTAGGGCGGGTAACTCGTAAGTTTACAAAGGGCGGACGCTCGGTGAAGTGCAAGGGCGACGCTGCTGTCCTCGGTCGAGTCTGAAGGTCGGCATGTACCTATGTCGTCCCTTCTACGTTACATTTGGTTCCCCTGCCACTTTTTTTCTTTTCAATGCTAACCCGTTATCTGCGAATGGCAAGAACAAAATGTGTTTTGCACTGAACGTCGCTCGACTATCGTACATTTCTGGTCGCTTGCCAAATGATACATAGCGTACGTACTATTTAAACCATAATATAAAGTGCACTTGGCGGGAACTTGTGAATATGTCGTTATCTCTCTCATTTAAGCAGTCACGTATCTGCTCATGTATTCTACATCGGTTACTTATTTCCCTAAAGGCATAAGTAGATACTTACTCGGAAACCTACAGAACTATTAAGGGCAGTGAAGTAAAGTTTACGAGGTTTTGTTATTGCTTAGATAATATTTTACTGTTTCGTAGATTGAATAGAGTCGGTTATGAGTTGTTGCTGCTTAAGGTTTACAATGACAAATGTTGGCTGTATTTGCTGATGTCCATTAACTTTGTCCCGCTAACCTTAAAATGCGATGTTTAGTAACTTTTGTGAAGAATAATTTCTATTAGAAATCATATTTGCATACATTTGAATAGACAAGTGTTGTGCGTACGTTAATAAATTATGACTTACGGTATATACTTAGCAGTTCAAATCTTCAATTCAGCTAAAATAATGCTCTATAATTAACTGTTTTTTAAACTTCATTGTTCTTCTTCTGTAAATAATTGTAACAAACACAAGCAACTTTCTATTTTGCAAAAAGAAGCTATGTGTCTTCAAAAGGTTGTCTTAAAAATGTGACTCAATACAAAAATCCCGCCAAAATTCCTTTATTTACAGCAACGATGCGATTCATTTATCACTACGATGCCCTCACAATACCAATCCGTATTTAAGTCCATACATTGTCGCACATAGGTACTGATAACTCAAATTTACCATTGAATTTCACTCCAGTGACAGTTAAACCCCATAGATCTGTTAATAATGACGCCTGTACAGATACTTGCGTACAACAATCTGCCGATTTATGGTTGAGTGGAATACAGATGAGCCTGGACGTAGCTCTTAAACCTAGTTGCCTGTAGAATATATGAAGAATATACGCCTTTTCATTGTATTTTATTTGTTCTTTATTATTTTGCAAAAATAAAAGCGTTATTTATTTATTTAATGATTAATTTGTACAGCTTCAATATCCCACTGCTGGGAAAAGTTATAAAGACCTTTGACTATGCTAAAGACTTCCAGAACCTTGGTGTTTCGCTATGGTTTTTGGTCATCTATCATTAGGATAATAATTTATCTGGTGTCAAAGAAATAATTAAGTAATTCATGGAAAATGAAACCAGATCAAATGTGAAAAACAAATGACACTATATGGATGAAAAGTATTTACTCCCGGATCAGTCCAAAAACGTTTGAAAATGTCTTTATTCTATAAATGTTCGTCGCTTTAACGAACGTCTGCTGCCTAAGGTTGGATATTGCTCAGTCATACAGGGCCGACACGTCATGCTTTATAGCATCATAAAGTAAGCTCGTGCCGCGAAAACGCATAACTTTGTATTAAGTTACAATTTCTTTGGCGATATCATCCATTTATGTAGTGTGCGCCTAGACACTAGTTTCATAATAAATCCTTGATGCTGAATATAAATGGAAACCTGTTAAACTAATTACTTTTTGTATGTAGAGTCACATATTACCTAATAGTAGAGTTCCATTACGTCACTTATGATGAAGTTACGACTACGAAAGATTCCAGAATGTATTGTGCTTTATAAGAAAGAGGCAGATTCACCCTAGAACTAATAAAAAAAGACGTTCGACAATTTCACAAACACTCAACGAATAGAATACAAAGTTTCGATAGAAGGATATTTCGATTCTCAGACGGTTAAACATAAAAAGTAAAGGAGAAAGTGTGTAATCGATTCTATCCGCGCTAGTTTCAGATATATGCGTTTCACGTCGTGATTTTCAATCGAGAAGTGTTATCGACTAATGGTTGTAAACGCAAAACACGAGGTTTAGTGAATGTAACAGTTGCTGACTAAAGGAACCATAACGTAAACGCTTCACGCGTTAGTGAAAGTGCAGGCTTTGAGCGGCGCCAATCAAAACCGCATTAACCCTCGATACGGCGCAAGCGCATCTGTTATGTTTTATTTTTGTTGGTGCATTTTTGTTAGGTTTTTTTAAAGAAAATATAATAGGTACTTAATGGCTTTATGTGTTTGGTGTAAGCACTCTAAGCACTTGATATAAATAAGATGTGTGTCATTGCTATGTTAAGTACGAAGTAGGTGTCGTTAAGAATGCTTTTAGTTAGGTTATCTTTTTTTTTTCTAAACATCGTTATAGTCACTGTAAAAACTTGAAATGTTATGAATTTAGTTTAGTAACCATTCATATTTTCTGGTCAGTCTTGCATTTTAGCTAGCAAGCGGGATCAAAGTTCTTTACGATTTCATTGCACTTACGAAACAGATTGATGCAATACTATCATATGACGCATAATGTAGAGCGACTACTTTAAATGGCAATTAACACATCGATGATTAGGGTAAACAATAGGTAGTTATCGAGTAAACGGGCCGACACTTGCGCCGGCGCCTCCTGCACTGCAACCGACGGAAACGCAATTACGCGAACATTCACCGGAAGACGGCGTACGCGCAAATGACTTGTAAAAAGCGCTAAATGCAAATGCGGCCGGTTTGTACATTTAAATTTTTACAATACAAAAAGGTACACTAGTTTCTCGTCGAGGAAGTTTCGTTGACAGTGACAAACTCCCTTCTCTATAAAGAAATACCGCTAAGTATACATACGTGAATATCTTTTCCACATCACTACCGACGGCTTCCTACATGTTTATCGTAGAAAAAATGCTCTAGTTTTCGTCCTCATAATTAGATACGACGTTTTTATGTGACAGATAAGTTTCGCTCTGTTTGTCTAGACATGTCAACGCGATAAAGCGATTCATCCATCAGTTTATGTGCTGTATAAAATGACCTTGAATTAGTGCTCATGTTATTTTGACATGCTTGCGAAAGTGTAACGTAGGTCATCACATATAGGTATCATTCTTATTATCTTTGTTATATTTTAATCAATTTTGGATAAACGATGTATAAATACACGTGTTAGTCACGCCTTTACGATAAAACTTCGTATGAGTAATACACCAATAATAATCCGTAGTGCTAACTCAACCTTAACCTAGGCATTGAACACGTAAATGATTAACAAAGCATGAACTCGGATTACGAACCGATAACAATTCGTTTAAGGAAATAACTACACTCATAACTTCTGTTGATAAAAATTGAAAGGAATGGAAATGGAAAGTGTGTCCGGTAATGGCGATAATTAACCTGCAAATAAAACATTTGGTGACTTTCGAATGTAATGGTCGATAATGTTTTTATTTTTGCGGGTGCTAAATGGCGGAATGTTGAAGAATTATTTAACACTTCAAGAAGTCATCGTATTGTGTTCAAAACAAATACTTTGTGTTTGTTCAGGTATATATGTTTTGAAAAACTATATAGTGGAGAAAGCATTCAGCTCTCAGAGTCTTTGTTTTGTTCTCACTGATCTAGTTGAGTAACCACAATCACTTGAAGTGACTTGCACGGTCCAGTCATTTTTGTTAATCCACACGGTTCCAAATCAACTGAAATCAAAACAATTTACTGAATGTATAAAATTATAAGAACGTGCACTCGTGATGTACTAATTTTGCAATCTGAATATTTATTACTTGTTATGAAAATACGCTAACAGTCAGGATTATAAAATTTATTGGTATTCCCACGAGGCTTTCGGTCGAATGACAAACAAACGAAAGTCAACCAATAGTGAAAGTCTCACGTCAATCGGCTAAGGAGGTTTTTGTTTATACACGTAACATATTTTCCCTTTGAATCGCAATGAAACGAATAATATTATTAAGTACCTCATAATATAGCACGCGATACAATCGCCTTTGTTGCTGATGGAACTTGATACTTTGCTTATCCGGTAGTTGAGGAGAAAGCGCAGACGATGTGTTCAATCAAAATATGATGGCGCCTACGGGGTAGAGCACCGACCAGTTTGGTACATACACGCAGCTAATAACTTTCCCTTAGAGATATAATCAACGATGGTCTCGTAACAAGCGTAACACGTAATAACCACAGTGTTAGTCGGTTAACGCATCTATTCGAGAGCGAGAGTGGATGGTAAATTGATTTTGTCTAAGCACGCGACGGCAAGGGTCAATGAATCTGAACACTTTCTCTGATCCGCCGTGAACGATCTCAACGATGCACTTAGATGTTACGTGTCACAAACTGCAAGCTATTATTGTCTCTCAACACATGTAATATGAACTAAAGTTGCATACATTTGTTTGCGATAGATGAGCCAAGCGATAAAGTCATTTATGAAAAGCGAGTAAAAAGTTTAGCAATAACATTGCGGATGGAAGATAAGTGTATAGAGATACAAAACGTTTGAAAGGAATATTATTATGATATATTTTCTTAATACATTTTAAAGATTCTCTTTGGAGAGCGAACTCTACATTTTTTTATTTTTCACGTGTTGTTTAGTGTGGCAAAGGCAAGCCAACGATTTCAGTGATGTATCTAAAATGCAAGTGATAGTCAGGTGAATCGACAGCGACTCCCGTCTTCTAACCGATAACATCAGACTTCACCATTGCATGTGTCGGGAACACTGAATGGTCAATCTGTCATATGTCGAGCAGATGGCAGATCTCAATAGTCCATCCATTACCATACGATCCAATCTGGATGAGGGATGTATTCAATGGCATCAACCCGTTTTGTATATCCCAAACAAAGTCAAACTTACCACTTAAAAAATATTGGTATGACTCATGTGGATTACACAGACAGTCGACTCGACCCTTCTAATGCATACAAAAATAAACAAAAGCCACACTTTTTATTTCATTTCAACCCTCGTGTGGGGTGGACACGTAATACCAAACTTTTTAACAAACCTACTATACCAGTGACACGCACAAAAATGATATGCTACTCTTTTAGCGATCATCTGCCCTCTTTGTCCGGCTCACTGGGCCTTAGCAAATGGGGTCAGATGAGTCAGATCGCCAACAAATAGTTACGTTCACCTATTGTACTCTTGGCTTTAGAATTGTAATTTTCTTTATAGAGAGACTAGATGGGTAATGTTTCATTTGTGAGGGATGTGGTAGCGCTGTTACGTGAGTCACTATCATAAATAGCAGCTAAACGTCCACTACTAAACGGCCCCCCACTTAGACGGGCACAATGTGCGATCCTGAGGGGATATTGCCATAATTACCGCTTGATGTTACGTCATTAGCAAACCGGTGGATGTCGTTGCCTTGCCCATATTCCAGACAATCCCTTCTTTACTACTCATTTATGTGAGATTACGAGTCTCTTTTATGAGATGAGTTCGTCTATTCAACGGCTACACTAGGTTTATGTTAGTGAGTATTATGTAAGAACATCAAAATATTAAACTCGTCTGTTAATTACGTTTATAAAGAAGGTGCCCCGTAGTGATATAATGGCTAGACGTATGTATACAAATTAGTTTCTGTGCCAGCTGCGCCCAGCTAGTGAGTGAAATAAAAGAAGTTTTTATTCATGCCTCGTATCAAGTGCAACATTATGTTATTGTATGTAACCTCCTAGCGCTTTCAACGAGTAAGCTCTCAACAATTAAAATCAAATGTTGTTTTGATGTGCCGTCAAACATTTTAGAATGAAATATAGAGATTAAAGCTATAGTCTCGTAGTATATTTATTGCATTTTAATTGAGATTCGGTCAAGGATAACCTCGTGATCAAATCTGCATATTTAAGTTTAGTAAAACGTGTTACAAGTCGTGTGAATTATTTTAAGTTGCTGTCTGGCTGTTATTTCTATTTATTACGTTGTCGCAAATCTATAGCCTAAATACCTTTCAATTATCGTTACGTATTTCCGATTCACTTTTTCTCTATGCAGTACATTTGGAAAACCGCGGTAGTATGTAATATACAAATATGAACAATTGTTGAAGATAATAATTACATGGTTGTATCGTTGTAACCGCCAAATCCGCCCGAGGTAACTTTCGTTCGCGATGAAAGTTCTCCTTGTTATAATATGAATATGCTAAATGAACGTACATACTTATCTTACTTTCGCGTATTGTGTTGTTTCTGTAACAATGTTGCGTTCTGTTGACTTTTGAATACGTTTCAATTACCCATTATAAAAAGTTTTAATGATGTTGATTGATTGCTTATTCTGTTAAACGTAAATCGGGTTTCTCGCTTTCGTAATAAAAGTTAAATAAATTATTGTTTCATCTCTTATGTAAATAACTTTTATAACCTGATTATCAGAAAAGTCTACCCTTTCAGGATTAGCAGAAGACTGATATAATATATATTTTATGGTTTTTGTTTCCAATAATACACGAACAACTAGGTATCAATATGAAGACGTACGCACACAGTAATGTACACAAAGCTGACGTTTATCGAGAGAGGTCTGACTCATGGAGTTTACTTTCACCGTTTCAACAACATTGTACTAAAGGTCACATACGTCACAAGCCACATTACAGGAATCGTAAAATGTATAGGACACGACGGATATTTATCAAAATTATAAATAAGTAAAAATCTCGCCAATAAAAAAATTTTGAAAGTTAGATTTCACTGCATTGTTAATTTGTTACGTAACGGTAGACGTGTAGAGATTTTGTTGAAATTATCCGCTGAGATAATTTATTCTATATAAAGATTATTTAAATTTAATTTACACAATTCATTTGTATTCATTTTTAAGTAACAAAAGGCGTGGCTCAAATGACTATGAAATGTGTGTAAAACGATTACCTATTTTATCGTTTTTGTTAATATTCTGGAGAAATCGAATTCGACTCTACATGTTGTAAAATTTGATTTCTTAAAAATTCTCAAAATAAGTTATGTTTTAAAATTTGGTAATTGAGAAAATAAGCATTGGTTTTGTTATTTATGGCAAATAAACATGAAATAATGATGTTCAAAAACTAAAGTAAATATCCTAAACCATTTTTTTTTAAAGTAGCCGCACTTAAAATTGAACTAGTAGTAAACAATTGCGTAAGTAATCTTGGTTGCGTCAGATTTTTATAAGCTTGTCGAATTCAGTACAATACGTCGCCACCCCTGCTCTGTATTGTACCATTAACCTCCCATTCAGGTGCTTGCATAGTTTTGAAAACAATTTACTGCTCAATAAATGTACTTTATTATCGCTGTTTGTTAGTAGAACGTTAAAGTTCTAATGCCACTTTTAAGACGCTTTTAGGTTCCTTATGTGCTTACCTTATTTGACATTAATATTCTTTATTTTATTGTTATAGGTAAGGTTACTAAGGTTATACTGCTTCCTAGAGCGACCAGAGAAAGCGGTAAGTGCTTACATAAAAGTTTTTACTCTACACTAAACTCATTTTACTACATAATTTTTTATACCCCCACACGAAAGAGTTCAATAATTATATCGGTTCATAAAACAATTATAATTTTAAATGAAACTTGATAGCAAAAGTTATTTTAAAAAACAAATTAATTGATACGTTCACTTCATAAAACAAAGACTTTATCTGCTTCGTTAACGCTAAATTAACAATTACAACAGTTTTCTTTTTTCAACACCGCAAGGAAAGTAAACAATGTCGAGCGGTTTAATTGTAAAGCGATTAGGGTTGTAAAGTTTTCCGGTGCATCGATGCCAGAACGACAGTCGCGTGGCACGGCGGAGGCACTCCCACTCAACACTCGCGGCCGCCGCCGGCTCGCACCGCACTCATTCACTTTAGTCCTCTGTCGACTGTCGCGGCGACAGCACGCGCGCACCTCGCTACACGCCTCAGATGTTAGTGTACGATTACGACATCGCGTTGCATCTCGGACTTTTACCGTGACAGTGAATCGTATTGTTGCGAATATGGGTTAAACGCCCCTCACGGCGTGATGAGTCCGGGCGAGCGCGCCGCCCTCGGGCGCCGCGAACCCGCTCGCCCTCAGTATGCTACCACCGCACCGGGTTTCCCGCCGCCCTACTATCCACCGCCCTATGGCGTGCCGCACCCGAATGCATGGCTCGGCGCCCCACTCATATCGATGGCGGGACGTGCACCACCGCAATCCCGAAATACACCTGTATCCAAATTAGCTATGCACGCACAAGGAGCACCCCTCATCATACAAAATAGGCACGACCGACGAAAGTACACCACCGCACCGGAGCAGCGCAACCATCGGCCGCTCGGGCATACGGAGCATGTCACAAGAGACAGGTGTGAAGCACCCGAGGGAAACAGGCCGCGTAACCAACAGCAGCAAGCGCGTTCCACGCGAGGCGGACGTAACAACAACACGGATGCGGTCAGTGTCGCTAGCGATGAAAGTTCCGGCTCTACCAACTCCGAAACTATGTTGCCAAGGATAATCAAACCGCGAAAACGACGTAAAAAGGATAGAAAACCTAACAACATCGTACCACACGATTTAACAGCGACTACTTTGGATCTAGGCGATGTCGATCATTGTGCGGTTTCAGGCTTATCATCGTCGCACGGCTTATATGAGGATACTTATTGTCGGGAAATGTCTTTGCCTTATCGCTTAGACGTAAAAGTGTTAGAGTACCCGGATCCAGCACCGGAGACATATCGAGTTTCAGCGTTGGGAGAAGCGCTGGAAGCGACGCGATTTGGTATAGCCGAGGCGGCTTCGCCTGTGGAGTCTGCGGTTAGTTCGTGTCAGTGTCGTCTCTGTGACCCGGTCGGACAAATCTGGGATGCCGATTCGATTGCGGATTTGCTCGACGAGAATTCTAGTGTTGACTTTGCACCTACAAAATTAGAGGAATCTATGAAAGTAGTCGGCCCTCTAGGCAAAAGAGGTGCGGACACAACTTTACGCCGCAGCTGGAGCGACCCTTCATCGCGGGTTCCGGAACGACGAGAAGTAAATAATGGCGAGGCGTTTTCCGCCCCTAATCTGTACTCATTGTTCCCACCAACGAGAAGGGCGAGTTCACCGGAACCTCGTTCTCCTCTTGCTTTAGACATATCCTCGGAAATTGTCACCTCGATGAACGGCCACCGTGACCTGGAAATCAAGTTGTTTTCGACCTCGCCCCCGGCTACGAACTCCGACCGACGCTCCTTCTTCGCTGATAAAAGTGAAAGTGCTGTGAACAGATGTATCGCGAGCAACAATCTCAAAGTGAACAGTGCGGTGAATAACAATAGAGTTGAATCTAGTGTCAAACCTGATGTCAAAAACAGTGAGGATTTGTCCGATGCTGGGTGTTCGTCGGCGGTGAAGGCCGGCGAAGCCTCGCGCAACATTTGTGATTTAGCCTTAGTTACTGCCTGAGATACTCGTGTTCGAGTAGCGCGCTATGTTAAGTGGAACTTTAGTGTTGTCGAGCAGTCCAGGTGGCTCTTCGCTCGCCATTTGAGCTGGACTCAAATTGTCTCAGCGAGGCATGCACGGAGCGTCTCATTGCGGCCCACTAAAATTGAGATCTCCGAATCGGTTTCCTGTAGATTCTATAATTAATTTATTGATAACAATAGCTTAGGAAACTGACGGGGAACTTTATCTGGAACACGCACTAAGGTATACTTTTCGCCGTTTGTCATAGTTGCTAGTAAAAAAGTATTTATGCTGGTGTTTAGGTATAGTATCGCATTGAAAAGTTGCTATTTACAAGCTGACTTTAAACTAACGAATGATCTATGATAGGTTCGTTCGCATACAGTTATTAGCGGATAAGATTTAATAGCATTTCTGACGTTAGTCTTAAATGTGCGCTGCCTCGATCGGAATATGTGATAGGCTCGGTATAAATCAATTGCAATTTAGTAAAACGTACGGCTGGTACGATGTGTCGGGCCGCCATAACTCGCCGTGTGCAATTAGCGTTTCACACTACTGACACGGTTCTCGCGGCTGCGGCGGCGCACTCACTATTGCGGTTTCCCGCGGTTTTCACCGCGCGCGCCGTTCCGGGTGGCGCCTCGTGCGCGCGCACCGGTTTATACCATTAATGACTTTTTTCATCCCAACTAAGTCTTGGCTCTCTCCGACCATTACGTCCTACATGCATATTATGTTCATATTTAATAACATTTCAAGCTGGAACTACAATTTCATTTTTATACATATCGGAAAATTTTCAATCTCAATATTGTACTTACGTTATCGGCATGTTTAATCGAATCCTAAAACATACACATTCGTCACGTTCCAGCTATCAAACTTTTATAGAGTAAGGGTTTTAATAGTTTATGTAGCAAATGATGAGCACGTTTGTCGATTGCACATCGTTTCACATCACGTCCGACATAAAAATCCACGAAAGTATCATTATCATCCTCATCGTAATGATTATCGTCAAAGTGGTCATCATCTTTATCATTATTTGCACTTTACATCACGTTTCATCGCAGCGATCGCAAATCTTTGTTAGCGTCTGAAATTACTATTATTTCCTGACTGTTACGTGACTTAGCTTACTAAGTGTGTTAATCCCGCGTTTCTACGTTTCTCATTCTCTTAGTTACATAACAGGTGCGCCGTAGATTGAATGCCGTGATATTATGTTAGAACTTTGTTCTCGTTGGTTATCTTTATTTCATAAAACGTGTGCACAGAAGGGGCTATTTAGGTAAAACGCTCAAAGATGCTTATACCAGATATGTATTATTTTAGTCGAAAAACTGCAAGATTTTGTCAGCTCTTTTCCTCTATAAAAACATATTTTGGCTTCGGTTGTCAGATAAATAGAAAAGGATCCGTTTTTACGAGAGTGATTCATTCAATAATGGTTATTTTTATGTATGGCACGAGTTGTCAAGGTCCGTTTCAAAGTAACAGAAAATTTTATGGTGCATCATAAAATAAATTAACAACGTGATATTATCATACATGTAAGTTGTAAAAAGTATCGTAATATTCATTGATAAACGGCGAATTAAAATGTACCTTCACTGTATGTCTGTCTTTTTGTTTATGCGAGGGTCCAATGGAGTAGTGATGCCAGATAAAGTTCCATAATGTAGATAATGTGAATATAACTAAGTTATTCATGGACTGTACAGTTGTTCGCAGTCTCTATCGTTGGGTTTTACACTCTACGGACTGTTTCTATGTTTTACGTTTTTTATTTTTATGTGTGTTTGCTTATATTGCTCGGCGCGTGCGTGGGACGACATGATAAATTGGTTTTTGCTTTACTTTTTTTTGTCTCTACGACAGACTCGGACGAAGACGAGGAGTTATTACATCGTTACTTCTTAAAATTCAGTTTTTAATGCACGTTTGTGCAAATCCCACGATCGGCTTATTTATCGATGTCTTTATTCTCGCAGTAACCGATCGCCTCGAAGTTGGGCCTCCTTCATTCAATGTATACTTTTATCGAAAAGGAAGGGGGCAATAGCTTCTTTATTACGTGACGATAAGTCTGGCTGGCTTCGCGTTGACTGTTAACGATGCGTAATCGGAATAGATAGCTAAGTTGTTATTACGTCTAAGATTAAACTGTGTCGACACTCCTCGTCTATCTGTGCTCTTATCTAATAAACAGACACGTCTGAGTTTGTTGTTGTGTTGGGATTTATATGGGGTGCGGCAGACGTGGTTGTAAAACTCAACGATACACCTCACTATATTATAAACAAAAATAGGCTATGTCTAACATACTGAGTGAATGCATTTTATACATAAAACTTAGGTTTAATATTTGTTTGTGTATGTTGTGAGGCATGAGTTCACGCTCGCACACTATTTTTGTACAATAAATTACCATGTCCTGATGTAAGTGTGGTTGTTTTATTTCAATTTGTTATATGTTTCGACACACTTTTTAGTTCTACACGAGCAGTTGGTCAATATTTACTAACGTATTTTATTATTCTCGATTTGATTTTTATCATAATGTGATTCAGTTTTTATCGATGGTTATAAACAATCATTTTAAAACTTATCGTGTGTTCAGTACCTACCTACATGTTATTTTACACTGTCTGAGAAAAGCTACATCGCGTCCATAAAGGCGAGATTGACATGAATCATAATTGGCTACAACAATAAGGAAACTATTGATGGTGTTAGAGGCTGACGTTCGAAAATACAAAACATATTTTGTAAACAAAGTAGAGGTGTTTGCGTAACTCCTCTAAGCGACTTTCTATTGTGGTCCAAACAGCTGGCACTCGGTTACGCATGTACCATTGTGCTCTTGTTTGCAACGTAAACGTCTAGTGCTAATGTTACGATACTTAGGTACCAACGTAACGACTGTATACAAATTAGCAGTCTCGGAAAAAACACTTGTTTAAAACTGAATCTCAAAACAGTAACAAATTAAACTTGTCTTAATTTAACATGTTGTAAATCCTTACTTAAATTAATATCTTGGTTATGCCTCGTTTAGTCAGTGGTCTGACTTTTGCACATATAAATATGTTGCGATACTTGAGGATATACCGCCGCACATTATTCACTTGCATGTGCATAAAATATGTAGTAACATGCTGGTTGAAAAGAAAAACGTTGACAAGGTCGTCGCTTTAGTCAATGTCACGAACGTTTGGTTAAAATTTTATATGCTTATTGCAGTTTCATGAAACTGCGCAAATTACATTCGTCACATCTGTTGCAGTGCGGTTGTTACCTGTTGTCTTTAGATTTATTGTGACATTATTCTGAGAAATGCTACCATCGCGAGTTCGTTGTTGGCCAATCATTTTGGCAAGCACATCTAACGCAACTCGTAGATATAATTAACACAACGCTCCTTCTGCTACAGCTTCGCTGGAACACTATGCGGACTATAAATCAGATGTCACAAGACGACTCTCTATGGATTATTTGTCAGTTATTTTAAACTTAACCTCTACGTATCCTCGAGACACTGTCAATCATAGTCTTTAACGCTTGTTATGAAAATGCTAAAGTTACATTTTTTGCTAGTATTAAATTGCAACTTATTAAGTGTGAACACGAATTGTTAGGTTTTATTTGTTATTTGGTTTCGAGTTATACCACTTCTAGTTCCTAGAAAATCGTGATCGACATCGTGATCAACGTTTACCGATGTGTTTTTAAATGGCTTTATCGTTTCTTTTATCATTTTGTAAATGTTAACTTAGTTGACCGATGACTACAAAGAATGGTCGCTGAAAGAGTAAAAACTAACATCATATTATCCTCCGCGTTCTATTTAATGTTGATGTTTGTCAGACATGTTGTCTAAAATATCGAAATTGTTTTGATCTCTAGCACACATAGCGGCCGGCAATCTTAAGATGTGTAACATTTAGTTATTTGTCAACACAACTTGGCATATCGCGTGTTATTACCGCGTATTACAGTTTGTGCGGACAATATTACATTTTTATTGCCGCACTTGGTACACGGACACTGCTTTGTTGACACTTATATTATGTGAGATTACTGCGGATATAGTAATATTTATTGTCAACTTATGTTCCGCCGTGCGATCGTTTACCGTAGAACGTTGTACATACTGTACATAGGTTAAAGTTTTGTCTCACATTACCAAAGATGTCGTTGGATATTCATAATTTAAAGAATAAAAACCACATAAAATTTAAAGTAACACGATTACACAAAGGTGAAGAAAATCTATTTTTTACGACGTGGTCTATCCTATCGTAAATGAATTGATAGTTTGCCTTACATCTCGTCCAAAATAATGATATTAGAAGGCCAATTGTAAATAAAAATTATGTCGACATCAAACGTAGAAAAGTGTAGAATAATTTAAATCAAGCAATTCCGTTCACACATAATACAATGGGCATCGAGGCGCACGTGGCGAATGACCTTGCCGCGCTCGCCTATAGAAATCGCCGCACTTGTATATTATACGTCTCCGACAATGTAAGGTAAACATAACACCATGTAGACAATGTTACATGTAATAACCGTGGAATATGTACGGTGTAAACTTGTTTTACGCCGTTTCCTTGTCATTTAGGATATTACTACGTTTTATTAGGCCACAACTTTAGTGCCGCTTGCTTTCAAATAGTTTCGTACTTACAACTCAGCTATTTTGTTCGTTGCATAGTTAATAGAAGTAAAAACTCATCAATTTACAAGCTAAGTAATAATTGAACTCCTTTGCTTCGCATTGTAGATACTTCACTAGCTCGGCAACCATCCAATTTGAAATAAATGCTTCTCAACTATTAAATATGCATCAGAGATTCCGGTACGATTTTCGTTCCACTCTCGTTACGGGAATTGGAGAAAATTAAATTTATTTTATTTTTCTATTTGTACAATATCGATTTTGTACGCTAAATAACATGTACATTACGTAAGTATAATTTTATCGCGATACTTATGTAACATGCGGTATACTAAATACTTTCATATGATGTCACGACTCTACATTAGTGCAGTACATTTAGCTCGTCTCTCAAGATCATTTCAACACTTGTATTATTCAACTTTTTTCTAATCAATTGCAATTGAATGAATTATTTGTGCCAGTGCAAATATTAGGTATCAATATAAAGGAGTAGCCCGTCATCTGTGAGAAATTGATTGAAACATGACGTGCAGCTGGCCATAGGCAAAGAGCAAAATATCAATATGAATTTCAATTTAAACGTATCTAGTTACATTAGAACGAGTCTTTATTTACTACGTCTTAAATTTTCACTCAGAACAAGATCCAATATTTTTGCAACTTTGTACCTTCGGAAAGTCAGTATTCTATTACATCTAACACTTAAATGGGATCGTAAACCGCATAGCTGTCAACGCCCTATCTACACGCTACCTAGTTGCACAGGGTTAGTTTTCTTCGTTGGCGACGGGAGGGGTAGAAAGCCGACTCGCTTCCGACGGAAGTTTCACGCGGCTTTCACTCGCCACCCGACGAGATATGACGCCTTACCGCACCGCACCGGATAAATATTATATGCTTGAGCTGATTTGATCTGCGCTCTATGTAGAAAACTGACTTCCTTGCCTTAGAAAATGTTGTTCTCGTGGGACGGAGATTGGCGCTTTTATGTAAGTGGCGATAGTGAAAGATTTATGTACGGCAATTTGTTTGTGCTGGTAACCAGATCAAAACAAAAAAAATAAGATTTGTAATCTCCTGTTCCTTTGTAGAGTGGTGCGGTATCATTAATTTTATTAACAAAAGCTCAAATTAAACGTCTTAACCCTAAAGGAAATAATATATCAAACAAATTTGTTTTGAGGATCGGATATGCCCCTCCGATTCGACTTAGGAGTCTACTCACATGCTAAGAATCTCACACATGAGTGAGTTAACTACGGACCTTTATTTTCAATGGAAGTTTCACTCGGTGAATGTGTGAGTTTACTACTCATACATTTTAGAGGTGGTTGAATCACCTGATTAATAATAATTAACTTGAACATAACGTTTTATTTCTTATTATCATCAAATATCATTGCGACATATAAAAACATAATTTAACATAATATCCATGATGACTGAAACAAAAACCAGCCGTTACACAAGTTAAAAATGAACTTACATTATTAAATACAACACAAACCAAATTTATTGATTTTAAATTGATTCTTACCTCGTTTGTATGTCACATAAACAAACAGTAAATATGATTACACACTATAATAAGACACTATAATTTATAATTATTTACACACTTCCGCAAACATAACCGCAAATAATAAGTGAATAGGTGCTAAAGTTTTATGATTCACCTACATTCAAAATATAAAAAGATTTCTCGGATTACCCACTATACTGTAATTTATTACAGGAACATGTCGTTATTATTTTTTATACTTATTTAATTTTGGTATATACTTTCTATATGTATACTTGATGTTTCCATGTTATCTACTAAGTAAATAAATAATAATGTGACTTTTATTTTTAACAATATTTTGATTAAGTACTTGATTAAATTAAACTTAAATAATTAGCAAATTTGCAGCCGACTGTGCAATTTATTTTATTGTTATTATGTTAAATTATGTTTTTATATGTCGCAATGATATTTGATGATAATAAGAAATAAAACGTTATGTTCAAGTTAATTATTATTAATCAGGTGATTCAACCACCTCTAAAATGTATGAGTAGTAAACTCACACATTTACCGAGTGAAACTTCCATTGAAAATAAAGGTCCGTAGTTAACTCACTCATGTGTGAGATTCTTAGCATGTGAGTAGACTCCTAAGTCTCCGATTCTCCAGTGCATCAAAAATAAAATAATAATGTTAAAGTTGATTTAAATGCTTTTTGTTTTGTATTTGGCAGTGCTAATGAACCTTTTTGATACAAAAAAGAGACAATGCTTGACACTCATTTGTTCACACGCAGAGACATAATCTTAAGACAAATGACTATCAGTGGGACATTTTAATTTAAAAGGTGGTGGATGCTGCAGCTGGGTCGACGGCCTATCGTTCTGTCGACGGTCGTGCAAATCATCGTTATGAGAAATAAAAAAGCTACTTTTTCTTATGGTCGTACGTACGATTTGTATCGGGCGCAGTGTTAAATCGCATGTCTTCACGCGATTAATGTTAAATGTTCAATGATTTACGTTACGGAGAAAATTAAAATCCATTTTGCTTCCACGTAACGCATGATTTCGGAAGGCTTTCTTGTTTGAAAGTGTGGGTGTGTGGTGTGGGTAATTGAATTAACGTTTCACTTTAAATAGTATTTGCCTTGCAGTGCTTCTACTATTTCCTTCTTAGTCTTATCGAGTTTTATCATTAAGTATTTTGAGGAACAACGCTTTACAATTAGCAATTGAAATAAATCAGAAATATAATAGACGTATATTCTTATAAACATGGCTTATAAAAGTATCTTGCACATTAGTTGAGATTAAACTGCTCTTAATAAAGTAGAAACTCCGCAACGGTTTTGGCTCGTGAACAACTTGCCATGTTTCTTACTTTTAACTAGACTCAGTGTCGGCACGAGGTCAGCTTTAAGATAGAGTGAGATTACACATTTGCGACTAGCGGCTATATTCTAGGCTTGTTTTAATTTCACCAGTCAAATCAGGTACTCTTTGTGAAATATCAGAAACATATTTAAGTATATCGTATTTTCGTTGGTATCGAATGAGTACCCAATAAAATGTATGTCTATAAGAATTACGAAGCCTGAGCATTTTCGATGATCCATATATTTTACAAATATAAGTTTAATAATTTTTCGATAACCCAGTCAACTATCCAATTGCCCCTTTGATCTCTTCCATGATTATCAACCTTGCGGGGTCGAAAAATACTACTTTGGTACTCATCTGATGCAGTCATAAATTGCGAGAAATCTTTTACTCAAATAAAGATCCTTGTATGATATGCAAATGTATTGTACCTGATTATTGCACCTCTCCGTCAATTATTAACGTTTCTGTACAGTCATCTAATGAAGTATTCAGGGCTCAAACGTCATGTGGACTCGACGCATTCACAGCGGTCCGGTTTTAATAACAAATCATCTTAACCATTGTATACGGATTATAGAGAATTACACGCTGATTTCCATTAGCATACCATCGTGGTTAGTTTTATTTTGAAACGATACAGAATTATAGTTATTTCTGATTCGTTCGTCTCGTTAAGATTTTTACGTTTTCTTTTGTTTACTAAAGATAACTCTAATTAAAATGGTTCAGTATTTCTTGTTATCAATTATATACAACAATTTGGCTTACTTACATTATCGTTTATTTCGACTCATTTCTATTTATATAATAAAACACAGTTACAGTTGTTATAAACTTTGTAACTTTTTCTAAACAATTGTTCTTTTTCCCCATTCAACCTCCGAACTTCCACTTCTAAGAAATTAAAAACAGCTTTGTTTGTTTCGGTGTGATCAATTCTTCGAATCCGCTGTGTATTTGCATCCTTATGAGAGTTTATCTGTGTACAAGCCCACGCTGGGAAGGCACGGATAATATCGCTATAAATATATAAAAGTAAACCGTTACAATATAAAGCGGGCGTTGCAAATAAAGTCTCATTTGTGTAAGTGTGCGACGGGCGCGGGCGCGGTGCGGCTCAGTGGTGTGATTTCATAATTTTCTCCTGGCAGTTTTCTATGGGCGCGAGCCGATAAAGCTGTTCGAGTCGCAAGAGAAAGCCGATATAGTGTTGCGTTTCCCGATGTTCTTGCACTTAGCCGGCGTGTGCCAAGCGATGAGCGAATCGTTCATTAATTAATTAGCACTATAATGACTTCACAGTCTTATATTGTAGTCAAATTCCTTTATGATCAAAGGCGTATTGATTTATTCTGAACAGTTAATGAATGTTTGACGTTAAGGGATATTAGCAGGAAACATATGTATTTGACTGAAATCAAGTTTATTGGTAAAGTTATTAAACAGTGTTTTTTTGTCAAAGAAAATTTCAATAGATTACAAATCGGTGATATTAAACACTTAGTATTATTACAAATACTCCATTGTGATATTTCGTGTGTACCGGTATCATGATTTTAATAGCTGGTCATCTAGGCACAATATAAAGAATACGCCCATTTAAAATAACGGAGTTAATAACTATAATGTACACAAATGACTGTCACTAGTTCACTACATTAAGTATTTTTTAGTCGGTCTAAGCAATTTAGTTTTTTGTGTTTCAAAAAAGTTCGTTGACGTCATTTTGGGTGTAATTGAAAGAAGCGCGTAGGTGATTCAAAACGCTGTTAGTTTGAAGCGTGAGTCGTAGGCTGCGCGCACGCAGGCACCGGGGCGCACCGCACCGGTCCCGTCGATACGAGAGCGGTGAGAAAGTTGCTCAGCTGCTCTCTCGACGCAATTGATTCTGTCTCGCGTGCTGCTGCCGACTACCACTGCCTTCGGGATGCGTACGTTGATACGTGTGTTTTTATCATGAGCTTTCATACCGCTAATTAGTCATTCAATTTGTTACCATTTAATAATGTTATTATCAAATCAAACCTACAAAATCTGACAGGGCACTCTAATTCTCTAGTCTTAAACCATTCTCTTTAACCAAAGTAATTAGGACAAAAGCCAAAAAGATAAAACTAAAACCAGTTTCTAGGGCCATCAATATAAATGACAGATGTTTTTTCTAGCTGTCATCTGCTATCTAGTAAAATATTTGACTTTCATTCGTGGGAGAACATCTTAAGGAATATCCACATTAATTCTTAAAGTAAACAGATAACAAATGTAACTCTGCGGGTTCAGTGTTTGTGCGTCGGTGTTATTAAAAAGCGTTTTATCAAGCCTTCACTAAAACGAATATCAAACAGTCGGAAGGCCGCGGGACAGATAGCGTTGGAGCTTTATGAAACCGTTTCGAGATTACGTCGGTATCATCGTAAGACACAACACGCGATAAAAGAAGCTGGGAGGTCACCGTTATCTTCTTCCTTATTTGATTCGGGCGCGGCTTTCATACATTACCAGGATGTAAGTGCGCTATAAAACAGTTTAAATTCGCTCGTTCTATTTATTAATGACTTGTTTAGTACTTCGTTTACGTTCAACTGAGATATTTTGCGAACCAAGAGAGTTATTTATCATAATGATTCGACTCACAATTGCCAATCACTGCTCATTTAGATGATGTAATTTTATGACTTTTCTCAGTAGTTTAACGAAACGTCGGCATGAGATTTGTTTTTTTTTTTAATGCGGTTGTATGGCATAAATTGCTATACGATGCTAAATGGATTGGTTCTGCTTATTGATATTTATACTAGTAGGTAAATATATCAGTTACGGTAACTTAAAGTTAGTTAAATCGTGGTAAAACAAAAGTCATAAATTTCTCAGTGATGATATAAATTCTACACATCTCCCGAATTAATCCCACAACTGTTTGCTCTAATGTGATAATCTAAATAGGGTTAAATAATACTGAACATGAATCAAAACTTTCGTGACGTTTCTAAGCAAGAATTGTTTGAGTTGTACAGACAGGCTTAATTGGATTACAAGTAATGGATGTGTGTACTTTATCTCTGTATCTGTAGACTAGAGAATAATCTGCGGTTTGTTCGTTACTATACTATTATAGCCGGTTTCTATTGCGGGTAGTATTACAAAGATAACAGAAACATGATCGTAGTGATTGTAGTGATGTCGGTCAACATCTTCAAATATCCTCAAAATCTCTTTAAGAACCGGTGTCGTTTTAAATTTCGATGTTTTAACATAGGTTTTATTTAGATTAAAGTCTCGAATATAGTTCTATAATAAGACTCCAATGAATAGTCTGGTCCCTATAAAAACAAGGAGTCGTGTAACTGTCACATTTAGCGCAACCCTACAGTTAAAGCTTGACTCTTTGAATGAGGTTCCTATAAAATATTCCGAGAGGCATTTACCGGTAAACGTTAAAGTTTCAAATTACGAATACACTCAACAGTTCTTGAGGGGACTGAACAAAACATTTCCAGACGGATGAAGTTAGAAGGGAACGACAAGCGTACGCTTATTTTTATCAACGTCTTTCATCTTCAGATATTATTTGACAATGTTCCGTCAAAAGGACGTATTTATTCGACAACAGGTCGAGAGTAACAAATTGAGAAAGATGAGTTCCGTACAGAAATAGCTGCGGTTTGGCTCCTGGCTCCTAATCGGGCGCACGTGACTTTGCAGGAGAGATACCCGGCACGTGGGGGCCCGTTCAACACGTGATACTTATTTAGGTACGCTTTGTAGAAAGTTTCAATGCCCCGCTTTGTACTTAGTTTTAAGGATTACAAATTGTTCGCTCAGTTTTATATTGAAAGAATTCTGAAGAAAGAAATAGAGTTAGAAGTATTATTATAATTAAACTCGCAAAATCACTACCTAACTACTACTCTATAACTAACTTAGTTGTTATTTATAGATCCTATTAAAATTAATAGATCGCACAAAATTATATCATACGAGTACCATAACTTGATAATTGCGAAACAAGCCTCAAGCAATACTTAATGCAGTGTTTAAAAATAACAGTAGTTGTTTTTGAATTCCGTTATGTATGTATGTTAAATTGCCCCATCACCAAATCGCGTTGACGACTTTCTAAGACTATGACAAGTGTGAATGAGATGTTTAATTAAATCGCTTCGGGCATGCGTGTCCTACAAACGCATGACTTGACGTACATTACGTACAATAATCCAATTCGCTCCCATGTTTATTTAATTTCGCATCGCCGGGAATCATCGCAATTATAATAATTTACGCGTATACTTTATACTGACATTTAATATTGCTTGTTATGTTTAAAATTATGCATCTACGTGTTGTTTTTATGCAGAGAAAGTAAAGTTGCTGTATTTGTGTTGACTTTTAATGACAACACTTCGTCTCAGAACATTCTAGTTTTATCAATATTAAAGCAATCAAAGAAATATCTTATTCCGTAATAATAACAATTTTAGTAACACATTTTTGCATAAATTTCAATTTTATCAGCAGAATCGAGTATAGTCCATTATTGACTTACAAGCTGCACAAAATAATAAAATTGTGAACGTACAGTACTAAAGCGAAATACTTGTGGCTTCGAGTAAAAGCTATCTATGATATTGTAGATAGTGAGCATTTGTTATAAACATATAAGTACTTATGTTACGGGAAAGTCCAACGATGCGTGTGGAAGGTCGGATCGTTTACCCCGCAACGTGATATCATATGCGTTACGTAACAGTTCAATGTCTACAGTTAGATAACGGAAATTCAAACCTTAAATACAATGAATTTTGGGACGAGTTTCGGTCGCACCGGCTCACGGTGATTTCACTGGTATATTGAACAGTGCGTGTAATGAAAGCTTTTCGTAATACCAATAAAATGTACACACAATCTTATCGGTGTTATGTCAATGAGTTACTGTATTTTCTGTTTTCCAATAGATAATATGAACATGGCGGCTCATTTGTTTTTAGAGATGTGAAACTTTTTTATGAAAAGCAAAACAGAGTCGTAAACGTCTGGGGCGGTGATTTATCTAATGATATGAGAACTCCATGTCGGACCACTGTGCCAGTGTTCCTAGGTTTGTTTGTTCTCACAATTCACCTAAGTAATGACTTGGGTTGCTGTCAAATCTGGACCACGGTTATTTATAAATATGAGTGTTCGATAGTCACAAAACTTTATTGGGATTTTTGTTACGACAACCTCGTTCCCGAAACAGCACTATAGCTTGTTTTACGACGCAGTACGTGGTCAGGTTTTATTGGCTGTGCCAAAATTGAGACGTTTAGGTAAGAACTTTTAATAAATACTGATGTACGTATGGCATACTCGTATTTGTCAGTGAACCTTATTAGGTATTACAAACGGAAGTCAGTCTATAGAATGTTAAAAATGCTTTGTGTCTTTTCGTACAGATTTTTTAAAAAACAGATAGAAAAAATTGCGTCTATGCTTCCGAGATGAGACAATTAATAAAACTGCCGATAAAAGTCCCAGTATTGTTTTTTTATTTCATGGACCATGATCAGACAGGCTTGCGGTTAGACAAGTTACTACTGCGTTGTTTTAGCTGAACTGGAGCCGGTAGCGATTTGGTACTGATCGACCTCGCACTAAAACTAGATTTATAGCTCGTTACCCGCCGCATACAACTAAAATGTTTGTTGTGAACGCCCGCCAGCTAAATAATACAGCTCCTCCATTCTATACAAAGAAGTCTATAGAGAAATAACGTTGTATATCTTTGTGCACAACGTTCAAGTTTTCCGCACACGTGTGATGTTGATCGGTGTTCTGGAAGAGAAATTGCATCTTATATTTTTATTTGACTTAGGAATTTTCCCAACGAAATGCAACATGGAATGAGCAAAAATTCAACAATTGAAGTGAAGAAAATAAAAGGAATCATTACGTGAAAAGAGGACACGAACAAAAAGACACTAATGGCAGAAGTCTGTAGCGAAAGAGCCAAAGAAAAAAGTAGGTGCTGATAGTAGTTTCCATTACTCGTTCAGATATTTGTTATTCGAGTTTTTTCTCTCCATCTTCTTATCTTTATGCTTTTTAGGACGCCGACTGTGCCAAATTGTAGTCAATCGCACCAGTTACATATATTTTGTATTTAGTCTACTTGATACGTGTTTGTACATTGATAAAAGTAATTTTGGTTATTGCGTTCTAAATAAAATTTGACGGAAAACAAACGTCACGACTCCTGACATATAGTTCTAATTAATTTAACTATTCGTTGAAAAAATATAAACATAATATGAGATACGTTTTCAATTACTATTGAAATAATTAATAACGTATTAAATGGGTTGCCTGAGCTTGTTTATGACTGGCCAAGTTAAACCATCAACATCGAAGACATATTTCTTACGACCCTATTCCATACACTGGCTATAAATATTGTAATAATGGTACGGTAATATAAATAAAGACAATTGCTCATTCAGATGCCCCCGGAGTCAAGATAGTCCGTGGTACAATTAATTTATCTCATTGATTTAAATAATCATCTTAGTTCTTTTATTTATACATCACTTTTGAAAGTTATAATTTATTCGTTGTTTCTTTATGCTTATACTATTGTATGAATTAAAACTACTAACGTCTAGAACGTATTGCGTAAGTAAAACGTTTTTAAACAACGTAGGGATAATGTTGATGTCTTTACAACAGAAAAAAATGTACTATTTGTATAAAAAGGAAATTTAAGAATGTTATTTAATAGATAACTATTCTAGCACACTCATTATCTTGCAATGTATGTACGTGTAACGTTACGTACACATGTAAGATAATCCCACATTACCTTGTATTAGGTACACAAAGAAAAAAATAGTGGTAGATAAATATGTGGCTGAAAAGAACTCAGTGGGAAAAAGAAATCTATTGATTCATTGACGTTAAAGAAGGATGTGCATTGATTGACCTAACATGTTAATTAAGCGAGCAACTTAGCCGCTGATTACTTTTATAATTCATACGAATACAGAAATTCTTTCCAAATTAACCGGAGATTCCGTGTTAGTTTCTCACGTTTTCTTGCTTTCACAATTTTATTCCAGTTTTATCTCTTGTGTTACAACATACTTTAAACGACGCCGACGTCTGGATGTCACAGAAAAATTAGACAAGAGATTTATATTATTATGATGTTTAATCGTTATAAGTACATCAGCATTTTTTTCTTTTACAATAATTCCAGATATGAAGTAGTCTCTGCTTTAAAATTATGGCCTTTACTTCATCATCATCCTTTACGTATCAGTTCCTTAAAACTTTTCGAAATCTTAATATTTAAATGTATCCCATTACAAATTATTGATTTTGCTTTATTTCGAACTGCGAAAATGTGCTAATTGTTGCATTATTAAGACAACTAGTATCCTTAGAGCTATGCAAGCATTTTACAAAGACAAATAGTATGCGGTGGCGTGACTCGTCACAATTTGGAGTTGTTGCCGAGGGGTTCCCGGTGGCTTCGGAGATATCTCCGTCGACACACGCCTGCCGTGTCATGTAGGTGTTCCTACCGAATTTGTCTACTTCGTACGAGTTTTATAACTGGAGGGGAACTTTTCGGGCTTGGCCCTGAAACATTACCGTGACTTCACAAAAAACAGATACAAGTCAAGGTTTCTGAAACTTATATGTAAGCACAAAAACCTGTTTCTGCGACTGATCAATGGACAAGTTTCTATGTGTACTTATCGAAACAATGTGTCATTAAGGCCAACGCGACTATTGAATATATTTTTTCAAAGATACAAATATGTCCGCAGTGACATATGTACGTGACTGTTTGCTACCATTGTCGTACAGTTCGCACTTAAATCATGCGTGATCGGATGAAAGTACGATTGTGGCGTTATCTCACATCTTCCCACGGGCGACGGACTGCGTGTACCGCCCTATTGTTTCTACAAGATATTATATCGAAAGAAACTTCGCTAACAAAACAATAGTAATAGGATGGATCTATTGCAACGATAACCATGTCATGCCATACATCATTCATGATTTTATTAAAGCGACTCTTACAAAATAACTGGCTCTCGAAATGGATGTCTTCAACAATAGCACAACGTTAATGACGTTAAGGAAAATCGAAGAATTTACTCAATATAAAAAGTTGAACCGCCAAAAGACGTAAATTAATTGAACATAATCAATCAGTCTTGAGAACTGATGTCGTAACGCTTCTCCGTTGCCTTTGAGCCAAATAAAGAAGTCTTACAATACACGGTTCATTTAATAAATCAGCTACATAATTTGACCATCAAAATTCGACAGGTAATCCTTTGAATTCGTTGATGCGTGATAACGTTGTACGCTATGCGCCAAGGGACGATAACTTTTTGTCTTCGACCACATTGAAAGCGTGACATCGATTAAAATTCCACGTCGCGTCGTCCGTTTTTGGGAGTTTGACATATTTTCGTGTGCTTCGACTGGATATTTTACAGTAAATGAACATATCGTACATGTACAGTTTTATGTCACAATATCCCATATACCTCAATACGCAATGCGTGACCACCGGACGTTAATAATGAACGTAAGGTTAATAACCGACAGAGTGTATAAAGCCCGGGAGATGCCTAACACAATAAACTTGTCATTATATCACCGCGTCCTCCTTAATTAGTGGCGTGTTGTCGCAGTCTCAACCGAAATACTTTGAGTTTGAAGTTAGTTTTCGTTATCTATGATTTCCAAGAAACTGTCGTGTTCTCGAAACAAAAGTGTTATTCAGGTTATCGAAACATCCTATCTAATACACCACGGGCGGTGCAAAGGCGTGACGCGAGGAGCTCGGCCAGGACAGCAGCGTCGTTATCTCACGGCAACACATTGTGTGGCTTGCCCGGCAGCATCAATTGCAACTCGATTCCCCTGAATTTCCAGCAATAACCAGGGCTCCTTTCAATTGCCCGTACGTGTTCCGAACGCGTGCCGTCGACCACAGCAATCGACGTATCTCTTTGGCCACAATTTCGATAAAACCCCGTGTTCATCGCGTCGTCTCGTTGAGGTGTGTGGTTGGCGTTCCAACAGCTTTACGCTCACCAAAATTGAAAGCACCATATCGATCACGACTATATAACAAAACGTGTTTCCACATCACATTGTTGTATAGTAAACAACGTTTCTCAACATTACCGCAAGGGCCAATTTTAGAAGCCGAGCCTTCCGAGCCACCCACTGGAGTCGGCCTGATTGATTGCTAATGACTATTGTTACGCTGTTACGCAACCCCCCGGGCGAGTCGTCCAAACTGACACCGTACATGACGTCTAACATTACTTCCATACTTTTGCATATCATGGATGGGTTAAACCGTTTATTTGCAAACAACAATAAACGGATATGTTGGCCCTCGGGGAATCAACGTATCAATGACGCTGGACACACACGGGACTGATCGAGACCCTGTAATAACCACCGATATTCACCTCCGCAGGCTAAGCAATTGGAAATGACATCAGTCTATGATTGCACTATATTTCCATTCTCTTGCCATATAATCTAGCGCAAGACGTGTACACAAATATAAAGATGTATTTGCCGTAGGCTGTAATTGCTGGCTCGTGGACCTGATTGATTGTTAATGGATATTGTTACGTGATCGCCTTCATTGGGTAGATAATGCTCGTCCATAGAGAGGCATGCGCCCCGTCTTGATTGATACGACCGTATGAGTTCTCTCTACTAAGTTGAAGCTTTCGCATTTGCGAGTTAATAGAGGTTCGTTCAAGCGAAAACATCTTTGACTCCGTTTCTGGTTGGCAATAATTATTGTATTCTCAACAGTTAAGTTACTGCTAATGAAAAGTCAGAGTAGTTAATGTTATTATATTGCCCTGAGGATCGCTATTTAACGGTGAGCCAGAGAATTAAGTAGAGAGATATAATTTATTTACATTTCTTCACGGACTATGGAACTGTGGACTTTTTTTTAATTAATTGCGCTAGCGACGGGGCACGTTGCGTGTGGTGCATACTCTGATTCGCCAGCAATTCGTGACGCGCGATAATCGATCCGCGAGCATCGCAAACTAGCGAGTTGCGATGCCCAGCGACCCGACAGACCTCGATCTGAATCAGCACGCGGCCGATTCAGCGAACAGTACAATCTGACCAAGTTGAAAACGCACAACACTGCCAGCGACGCTGAGCACCACACTGGCCGACCGGCCTCGGTCGATTACGATCGCGACGCTGCATCGCCGCGCTCCCATTATGGCCTTTTACGTGGCGATTGTACCGATTGTGACGTCGATTATCGAAAACACGCCGAGGTCAGTTCTGACAAAAAAGTCTAAATCCATTCATGTGTTAAAAGGGTATTTCGTTTTTTGTCGATAGACGAAGTGGATACAGCCAGGCATAAAATATTCAGCAGGATATCGTTTAAATTGTATAGTCTTAAACATCTATTATCTGAAGGTGATCAGTAAAGTAACGTAGTGGGTAAACAAAGGCAGCAGGGTCAGGGCAGAGTGCCGGGGGCGATGTGCTGCTTGATTTATGACTGCTCGATACCGGAGCCCTTCCGCGGTGTCCGTTGACGGTAACCGCACGGATCTCGATGGGCCCTTTTAAAACCACCAGTAAATCTCTACCTAATAGTATCAACGTACAAGGAAGGGTTGCGGTTGTTTTGTACCTTTCAATACTTTTTTGCCTTCGTATGGTTTCCACTTAAGCCATGTATTCTATGTAAGGTACACGCATTAACTTAATCTCATGTCGCCTAAAGAGCCCCAGTAATGGATGTAGTTGTCAGGGCAGGGTGGCACATTTATGCAGTAATTCATAGTTCCATACAAAGAGCCATGAGTAGTTTTACGATATGATTATGTGGCATTATTGTAGCCAGTATTCAGTTGTAAGATTGATGACTAGGCACTAGATACGTAGCCGCTATCAATGAAAAATACACTGTTCGTGGCCTGTACTTACTCACCGAGCAAATCCAGCCCGTTCCCTGTCATTAACGCATTAATTTTCATCTTGGCGAGATGTTCTGCGGCCGTATTAGAAAATACAGTCTGGTGAAATTGGAGCAAAGTTAAATGACTGATACGAGTACGATGGAACATGTTCTTTGACCACTACGGGGCGCTGCGGTTTCTACACGATCGGTAATATAAGTAGCCCAGGACAGAATTAATTATCGACGGGCAGAAGTGCTCAACGGTTTCTTGTGTAAAACGAGACGAGACTCACCATGGGAAAAAGGTTAACTGCATATGCATACATTGAAGAAACACGGTGAAATTTCCAACAAGTACAATTCGAAAGTTTTAACTTTTTTATCGCGTTGTGACTCTGAGTGAGTATAGATAGAATTTAAATTAAAATTTAGCTATGTGCAGAATATTAAATTATCAACTGATTTTGCAGCAATTAAACAGTTTTCTTTGCGAACTTAGCACATCCAATCGATTACTGTATTTATAAATAGTACGATAACATGCTATGAATTAACAAAAAAAGCTATGCATTCTCATTATAATCACTAGATTTATTTATTTCAATAAGCACTGTTTATTGTATATTTTTAATAGCATTTTTAACGATACATTTTATGGTATAATACATCACGATGGTATAACATCGGTGTAGGGTATCTTAGTAATTGGATACACTTATCGTGGCGGCCGCGGGCGGGTCTGTCCCCGTCTACCGAGTGGATTTATCGCCGCAGCAAATCATTGCGTTCATATCACTCCGCTCCGACTTCCCGAACCTATACAGATGGCCCTTTGAAAGCACAAAAGTTACATCAATGTAACGTCCGACTCTTACCTTAATTTATTGAGCTTAGAAGCAATAAAAACCCAAAACGAGTAATCTTATTCCACTTTTATTGGTATTAATCAAATACCTTTCTGCGAATCGATTCCGCTTTTGGTAAAGATATTATAGCAACATTGGAAAGTGGTCGATGCGGAAGTCTAGTCTACTTCATTAACATAAAAATATGTATAAATAATGTTAACACAGAGGAATGCAATAAATGGTATTCGTTTAGTTGTTTTTGTTTGTTATATCGTTAATTCTTCATTTACATAAGTATTTGTAAGGACAAAGATAAACCCAGCGAGATAAAATAAACACCAACCGGTATTCTTATTTTTAACAAACTGTGTTATTCGATTGCGTCACAATTCTACGAAATTTACTGGAGGTTTAAAGCTTGTGTAGTCCTGATTGCCACACCTTGCAAATTGTTGGTCTAAAAAAACGTCTTAGTACGTCGCCAACGGAATAACGAACATGGTCATTAAGTCCTCCATTGAATTTATCACCGCCACAAAATATCAGTTCGACTGATACGGTAAAAAGTTTATTTACTGTTTATTCCTCTTAAAGTTTTAATAATTGTACCACCCTATTTTTGGGGACAAAGTGATTGCTACCGAAACGAAAGCTATAAAAAGTTTTTTACTAGGGATACTGCTAGACGTATAAATTGTAATCCTCCATGAAATTACTGTTTTCTTTTTTATCGACGCGGGGGAAACATTCATTGATCTGCTCTTTACTGACTTTGTATAAGTTTTCTCCAATATGCAATGTTTGTTTTTTCGTAGTTATTCTCTATATTATTAATCTCCGAAAACTTCAATGTCGTATCGATAAATGATTGTAATAAATCGGCAATACTATCCTTTGTGTAACTTAGCCGCTAAAACTGTTCGTGATAAATGAGACAAGTCTAACGTGAGATAATAAATCAGCTTCTTCAATCGGCAAACGCTATCTCGTCAAGGCTTTGCTTCCCGAATGTCTCATTTCCATTGATGTAGAGTTTTCGTGGTTGAATACTTTTTGGATTGTTTTACCAGCATTGGATATAGAACAAAACGAAAAATTAGACGTGATAGTACAAAAGATAACTAAGTAACAGTAAGTTGTACACAGCTGAGATTCTAAAGGTTAACGCGGAGACGATCATTTGTAAAGCATTTGACCTCCAATAAACAGTGTTATCCTTCGATCGAGTCCGTGATAAATGTTTGCCCTTGCATAATTTATAAACGATTGTGCGATTCTTTTGTTACAATAGTTTATTTAACTTTGCTTTATAATAAATGATATACACTTTTACAACTCTTCTCTGACCCACATTATGGTGTCCCTCGGAAATAACGTTTAGCGTTCATATACGCGAATTTGATTGCAGTAATATGAAGATTTTCACGGTTCTTACCACAAATGACCTGCTCAACAGATGATACATTGTGTGAGGACTCGTTTTGCTCCCTGGTTTATTCTTTACAGTACCTGATTGCCACGTGATTTAAAAATACATTTGAAACGAAAACCCGTTCTCAAGTTATTTTAACTTACAAATTGCTGTTGTCACTTGTGTGTCACGCGATTCAGATCCTCTACAAACTCCTAAATCAAACGTCAGCGGGTCGTTCCATGAAGTTGTTTGTTTTTTTCTGATCCGTTATTGGGTCAAGCGTTTTAATCATTCTGAGTGATTGCATAAGGACCTGGTTGTGTCGTGTTTCGATCACGTGTTTGGTTTACACCGTTAGTGTGTCCGGTAACGAGTGTACGGCTTCGTGGCGAAACGTTACGAGCACAGGGCATCCCGGGGCTTGTTTGTAACTCAACGCTTTGTTTCTCACGCATCAGGTTACTTTAATAGGATTTAATGCTAAACCAGGATCCGCTAGTGTTAGTCAGAATGTACCAATTGCACCACCTCGTCGGGTATAATGCGAAACATGTAATAGTCGAATTACACCCTGTTTAGTATGTTAACATGTTAAGGTTGAGCTCTGTTCTGAATTGTTGTACTTACATTATGCTTGTCTGTTAAGTTTTAATGTATAAGATTAGTATAACACGCTACGAGTTTCCCGTACAAGTTGTCAGAAATCTACTACAGTGTAATTTTACATCGTGTTTCGTCTAAGTACGTTTAGACGTATTTTAACAGATTTAATAGGTTCGAACAAAGTGAAATTTATGTGTTAGAAATTATTAGCTGTTTAGAAAATCATAACGTGTCACGAAACGTCAAAAGCAATGTATATTTATATTAATGCACTTATTTTTCTTTGGTCTCAAAAACTCAGAATATTTATATAATCGTTAACCAGAGTCCAGAACTTGGCGACGGCAATTCCATTATCAGACGCCAGATTAATTAATGCTACTACAAACCATCAATATAAACACATTTTCTCTATTATAAAAATAAATAAAATCTTAAAGACTCTTAAATACATTATTTCTCATCATTAATCTTACTAGATTTATTAAACGCAGCCTGAATTATGCACAGACTATATCTAAATCCCGATCTCGTGATTGCTTAGCAAATAAATATCGAATATTTAGATCAGTAAGGCTCGCGTGCTAGCCTGATTGCCACTATAAAGTAATCGCATTGAAACTGGAAGTGCAGCTAATCCTAACATTATGCGCACAACTTGCAACCTGAATTGACGTATATATTGAGTAACTTTGAATAGGATTTAAGATGAGTAGTACAATAATGACACCGCTGTTTATTTAGACAAAAAAATAGCTACAATTATGCTGTCAGTTAGGCAGAAGAACTGAAAAGACAAATAAATATTTTATTATAAAAACTCCAAATGATAATTCTTAATCTTTCTTTTTACATCTTGACGACTGTTTCTCTCAATACACTTCTTTTTAACAAAGTTAATACGTTGAATATAGCTACTAAGCAATCGATTACCTGTATTCTAACTTGATCTAATGATATCAGCACTTACTTAAGAGCCTTAGACGAGAGTGTCAACTGAATCACTGATCACATGGAACCTTGTAACGATTGTGTCTGATCTTTTCTTAATTCATGTTTTATGCAACTGTTGTGTAACTGAACGTTGACGATTTATTTGCTTAGCTCATAGCTTTAATACTAACGGATGAATTAATTTTTATGTATCCGTTGCACTCGAAACAATTTGTGTTAAGTTTTAGTATGTATATTTTTGATTATGTGTCTCATTTTACGTAAGTTCAGTAGGAAATATGCTAATATCATAATGGTTGCGGTTAAATAAATTGCTTTTGTTCATAAGAAAGGGCTAATAAAATGTATCAACCACTGCTTTAGCGCACCCTATGCAACAATGCCAAGATATACTATTCTTTGTACAATACATCTGATTATTACCTACTGGGAATTGACATAAGAACATGTAGTAAAATGAAATGACATCATTAAAAGCATTCGCTGCATATATTGTTAAGATCGGTACACGATTAGCTCGATGCTTTACTGCGATACAGTTGCCTATAAAGCCTTTTACTACTTGCCTAGTTATTGATCCCGTTGTACCTGAAAACGTGGCTTCAGCTTCCTAATGCGTCATCCGGTCACGTGTCCCAACAGCTGGCTTCCAACGTGAATTGTCGAAACGGGGTAAAGTAACCACGCTGTGCGCCTCGTGATCTGTGGTTTTGTTTTAAACGTTACGATCCTCTGGCGCTGCTACAACCATTAAATCTCTGCTCGGTACGTGAACACCGAAACGATGGAAAGTGGTTTAACTGTAAACATTTACCCGATATATACCACGTTGCGGTTCCCCTTGTTTGATTTTAAGGGTATCTGTTCGCCAGATCATTTATGGTCATACAAAACAACTTATTTAAAAGACACTAAGTTAAAACATCATACATTATTGATGTCTCACTAGAGCAGCTTCGGGCATTGTTAGTAATGATCAGTGCAATCCTTCCTGACTTCATAAATCTTGAACGTCATCGCAGGTAGTTAGTCCTTTTAAATAATACTACATTATTGTTGTGTTTCCGGGTCGTTAAAGATTATAACTGCTAAATCTGTCGGGAAATTTTCGAGCACCACCTTGGAGTGGCAAACAGCGGTTGTTAAATTATTATTTTCACCTCTATTCGACCTTAATGATGCACTGAAAATATTTCCAGAACAAGGATGAATAAACTCTATGTTACGTCACACTAACTTTTATTTCATTGATATCAACACGATTACACGGTGGAATCTTAATCCCATCAAATAGTTTCTCTGCATATGCGAATATATTGCTGATTTTATCATTACAATTAACGAATCCCACTTTTAACCTGATAAACAGGCCGTGCTTCTCTTCCAATTAAGAGAAAAATAAGCCTTAGCGATGCATCGCGTCAGCACCGTGCACCGGTCTTAGGTTATTTCTGCTTAGGTTTTTTGTTCTTCGATAATTTCATGCTCATCCTAACGTCTGAACATTTCTTTTTTATTCCATTATGTTTTGTTCAAGTTCTTGTGAGCGCAGACTTCACAGATAATAATAAAATAACATTGTTATGAGTTGACAGCTATTATTTTAACAGCGCTACCAATTTTAATGCAATTTATCCTTTTTTGTAAGACAGGTTGACGACCAAACTTATAGCTAACAAGTAGTTAAGGATCAGTTTGGTTAAGGTGCCCTCTTATTACTCGCCGCTATCGTCACGTCACGTCTGTCCGTGATGTGCGGTGCTTGTAATAAAGTCACTGACATTTGTTTAGCAATAAACACCCATAATTCCGAGGTCGGGGACCGAAATGTGTCAGGCGAGCTCGGTTCTTTGCAAAATGAAAGATTAATTCGGAACTTTACGACTCTCACTACCTACGGTTATACTGAAAGTCGATTTCATTTCTATAGCTTCGCCTGTATAGTTGTATTCTAAATACGTGATACCTATGTAATATTATACGATTTTTATAAGCTTACTGTCTTACGTATTATTTGTTAGTTGTGCCCTTCGCTTGCACAACAACAATTAATGGCAAAATCTCAGTGTAGTCTGATTGTACATTGCAATTAATAAAGTTATATGGATTGTAATAAATCATTCAGATTTGTTATTTTATTTAACGGACACGAAGCGATGTAGAAGCAATACAATTAAATGCTACTGCAAATATTCTCTTACAAAATTGGTTCGAGTTACGTGTGGCCCGAGGCGAAGCGGGCGCGTTGTGAAATTGAAAATATAATTAACACGGACCGCGAACTACTTCATTATAAAATTGATCTGTCTTTTGAACGCCTACCGCATAAATTTTATTAACATAACCTACGTGGCATTACTCTACGATCTTGTGCGGTTTCCAAGCTTCGAAACGATGCATAACTTCGATTACTTACTTGCACACGTTTGGCGTCATCTTTTCGCAACTATACAATACGCTCAGTACCTTAACGTAACTAATGCTATTATGCACTTGAAAAGTAACATAAAGTACTACCGTGTTTAATCTGTTACTTTATATTACGTAACGGCTCGCATTAAGAATTCTCAAGTTTCTATAATGCTTATTGTTTATTTTTATTGCTCACCCGTCCTTAATAGTATTAAGTATTGATTTGTAGCCATGAACTTACAAAATTTTATTGTTGCGTAGTAGGTGTAGAATCAACATTACATAGTTTTATTTATCACTGTCCGACCTGACAACCGTTACTATGATGTTCCATCGTAATTAGTTACACCGAAATGCAAATGTCACCTCTCGGTCACGCGATGCGCTCGTTTACGAGTTGTATATGACGAAACTCTTTATTGATTGTATGTTATTGCTACATTTCCAGTTTCACATAGAGTCTTTAATGTGTTACTATGTAATCTAGATCTCCGATATCCCAAAGTTGGTTGGAAGAGCTTTAGGATATTGACCTTCGTAATTAGTCCCAACACATGTTAAGATATTCTAACCTTCTGCGGTTTTGTAATGTATCTTTCGTATGTCGTAACTCCGTTATGAGGTCAGTCGATGTAAACGGTTTATTTTTTATGCTAATTCACTTTATTGTCAATCCATTACGATAATTAGTATCACAATGGAACCATTGAACGATGGCCCTTGCGTTTATGGTCATTATTGTCAATTCAATCGCAAGGTTGATTGGTAAGCACGAACAAGTATTATGTTATTGAAACTTTAGTCTGAAAACCTTTTCCATGTGACTTAGGAATTTCATGTTGTGTGTAAAACTTTTTCAAGGTTTGTTGACTGAACCGTATAATTTAGAAAATATGTCTATTAAAATGTTCATTCTTTTAATGTTACTAGCTTTATTGCTACCGTAAAGTAGTGATTATATTTTAGAAGTTGCAAACTTATGCCAAAATTAGACAACCGTTAACCAGAAAATAAATCACTTTTACAGTTATTACTTAAGTTTTAATAAGAAAGCAATGTTCGCTCCTCCTCTCGTCAATTTCTTTTGCGAAATGTGTACATAAATCATAGATGATTTGTTATGCGAGAGCACATTATGTATCAGGTCGTCCAGTTAGCCATAGCGATGTCAATGTAGGTCAGGCATAATAGGCGATGCCATGACTCCATCGGCGGGGTTGTTACCAGCCTTGTCCAAGATTGAACTAGTTTTTCTATCAGTCGAGACGAGGGCGAGGTGATTGTGGACTGCGGCTCGAACAAGTTACGAGAGGGAAGCGTGGGCGTTTTGTACAACTACTCCACTGTTTGTTAAACAGTAACCGCCTTAGGCCACTTGCGTAACTCCAATTACTTTATATTTTATATGAATATACATTTAATTTGACGCAAAGAAATTATAATTGATTGCATTGTCTTCGGTGATGTGGTCATTCTAAATATCAATATGACATGGAGTTGAATTTAAATAATTTCTCACCAACTAAGCTCATTTAAAATTGAAATAAATATAAAACTTATAAACTGTCATCATTATGTAGATATCTACCTAACATTTGAAAGTTGTATCAATAAATTGTTACGCAATATTGCTGTCGAGAGCAGAGCTACTCGATGTCAACGAATGCGTTTGATGTGATGGTCAATCGATACATAGGTACTGGTTTAGGTTCGAACGATAAGAAAGCAGGTGTACGGGCATTTAGAAACGAATGCAGTCGCAAACAGTATAGAAACTTCAGATTGCATTATTTCAGCATCATTGCTAATCATTGAAATGGCGTTAGTTGAAACATTGTCTTGGACGAGAGCCAACGTCTATCATCGCCAATAATCTCGTTTTAACCATGTTGTAATATGTGTCAAGGTAGAACCTTAAGAACTTTCATATTTGCTGTTGCCATTGTAACAGACATTCATAAACTAATTTCTAAATATAAAGTCTGGGAAATTTTCATTGTCAGCGTTTCAACAGTTCCCGTACGCATCTATTGTTTTTAAATTTTCAACTTGCACCAAGTGTTGAATTAAAAGGTCGCGTTGAACGAACGCAAATCATTCCTTTTATTGAGGTAATGAACTTTATAGATGTGGCTTTGAACTAATAGAACGTGATTGACGTGCGACCGTTGTCGCTGGTACTCCTCGAGCAAGGTCGCGGTCTTCCCACTACACCAACTGCGTAGATACTTTTATGATAGGGAGCACTCACTGCGTTCGAAACCAGCTCCCCACCGGACTAGCTTCCGTCCCTTCGAAATGTGCCCAAAATCTTTCTAAAGACTGTCTCCGTAGCGTCTTCATTGAGGTCACGAGGTTTACGATTTCACTCAATACGTCTAAATACTCACGCTCCGCGACTGCTTCGCTTGTTGATTTTGGAGACCGTTTTATGTTGCCATAAAACCAAGCGTGCGATATCCCTTTTTAGATCTTAAAAGAGAAATGCTGCATCTTTTCATCACATATTATTATCGCAAAGTGTCAGTCGATTAACTGCGTATAAATATTTATCATCAAAATATATAATTCCACCTCGTAAAGCGAGCTTTTAGTTTTATGAACGGCTCGATCTGGACCTTAAATAAATTAAAGATGAAGCTTAGTAAGCGAGTACTAATTTATGCGTTGGTTAAGTTGATGACGAAATATTTAAATAGCTTTATCGACCGAAGTTGTAACGATATATTAACTATCTCCATGGTAATGATAGCCTGTCTAAGATGTAGCGTAAACTAGGTAGCGATTGTTACTTGTTAATATTTAATAGCCCCATCGGCATTGGTGTCAGGCTCGCTAGAGAATGGAAGGTTGTCGATCGACACACCTTACCTACCGCTGCGGACGTGCAATTTACGCCGCCACTGCATTCCAGCCCTTAACTATCTTACTGTGAGACATAATTAGACTAGAGTCGAATACACTAGCTACATTAATCTACATGCTTTACTTATTCGATTAACCTTTTACGTGTATTTGCCCCGCTTTGATACACTAATGGTAACGGTCTTGTTATTTTTCTCGTTCAAATAAGTCATCTTGTTTTAACTCAAGTTGTGTGTGTGTCATGTTTCGCGACGCGGCCTATTAAGCGATATGTTTCTCGCATTTTGCGCGATAATCGAGTCTATACAAAAAGTAACCTTACATCGTTATTCACGAAGTTATTTAGAAGTAATGTAAATCTGAAAGGGCAAAGGCGTGGCAATAAGTACTTCGGACGCGTAAATATATCTGTAGGCGCAGCAGGTGACCTCTTAGGTGTTTAGTTCGTGAGCTTGCATATTTATTACATCCAGTACTCTACTGTGTCCTATTGTAAGTTTGTGCAAACACACATGCTCTAAATCATCTTCCATTCGTGAGACACTGCGTTTCCTTGTTTCCCACTGGAATTTACAACCTGCTCTTATTTATCTACTATTGTGGTTAAACCGAATTATGTTACGTATCTCTGAAGTTGTATAAACTTGATACAGTATTTATGTGCAGACCATTAGTGTATAGGTTCCTTGGGTAATTTAAATAACCGCATTCTCTTAGTTGACCTTCACAACGCAGTAATAACTTTGTACCTGCTTACTGTTCACCTAATGCACTTAACTGTTCATATTGTAGTCATTGTAGATGTTAACAATCAACGTAATTGTACTCTAAACAGTTTGTTATTCGCTAGCCAACTGTAGATCACAAAGGAATCTGTAATTGGCAACATTTGTTGAGTATAATGATTGCATTCGAACACCACCTGTTTATACGAAATCCGCGTGGGAATCAGCGAGCGCCCGCGGCGTGGTTCAGTTGCGCAAACCCACCGGCGCGGGCGCAGCGGCGGCGACGTCGACGCGCCGACCGACTGAAGTTTCGAAAACGGTTGCGAGTGCTCGTTAATGCTTCGCTGGCAGACGAGTACAGTTACAAGATAATATTGAAGGAATTTAGCAAACATTATATTTTAAATATATTGCTACAATTAGGTTACCTAGACCAAAAAACTTGTTCTGCGGCTGACGACATGCGGGTCAGCGTTCAGCAACTGGATGCTGATTAACTTACAGCGAATCATCTGAACCCGTTAAGTCGCTCGTTAGAAATAAAAGATCCTGTTATAATTGGGATCGTGATTAAATATGCATCATAAAATTGAATTTAATCTGATTTCGTTTAACATTGAATCTTAAATTCATGTAATTTAAGTTTTCCATCTAGAGAGCACTATCTCAACCGTTGTTGATAAAATAATACTAGCAACTTCACGTTTTGTTGAACAGTAAGGGAAAGTAAGAATTGTGAACAAAAGCACTTATATATTTTTCACAAATGGTCTCTTGTATAAAAGATGAAAGTCACGATACCTTTCTGTTTCGCTCCATAACGCTACACGGATCATAGTCAGAAGCTTTATTTGGCTCCACACACAGAATTGTTAAAGCAAATAACGCGAGCTCGCCCCGTAAACGCTTCCGTTGCCCATTTCAACCATTGTTTGCACAAATAGGTGACAAACAACACAACGAGTGAATGCGACCTCCGTAAACGCTTTTCACTGTCCCTCGATTGTCGTTAATTTAAAACTGTTTCGGACCATTGTAAAAGTGAAATCTTAAACGGTTAAACTCACTATGAATAGTGAATGATCCATTTTCACACTCGTTTACACTGAACTTGAAAAGAATACATTTTTGTTATCTATTTGTGTCTTCACTTTTGGTAGAGCTCTCAAATGTTACGTTTGTGTAACTAAATATAGTTGTGTTGAATGTCCTTGTCAAAATCATAAGGATAAACGTTTATAAATTTTACATGTAAATGAATTAACTTTTTGGTTTTGTTGCAGGCAAGTTAGCGTATTATTTTTTATTCAAAACAATATAATAGATATAATTAGTACTGATTGCAATAGCTTTTAAACTTAAAGGATGTCAATTAATTTTGTGTAAATGATTTGAACGTCAACTATTAATATTATGCGAAATACTGTAGGATATCATCATAATTTTATTGGAGGTAATAAAATGAACGTAAATTGGTTTTAAATATAAATTTGCATTGATGAGCGATTAAGTTCTCTAAACCGGACCTCACAAGTGAAGTAGTGGGTCAGAATCTAGTGCTGTCAGAATGCCTAATATGACAATAAATTTGTATTTAAAATAACGTGGCTTTTTGACTAAGCACTGAATTACAATCTGCGTTCAAGCCCAATTTACCTGGTACCTGTACCTGGTAGAGACTCGTCTCTAAGACTTCTTTTTAAATTGAACCCAAAACTGTCCCGCTCCTGAATAAGTTCCCGGAATTTGGGAGGGATAAAGCCTTGAGACCATCACGCTGGCCAATTGCGGGATGGGGACATATCCAATATATCTATTAATGCTCCATCTTACTTGAAAGAACACATTGTTTATGTTCTAGTAATATGATTTCGATTGGTATCAATAAAGATAATATATGTTATTTAAATACCAGATATTAAAAGCCAATCAGGTGTATCTATTCATGACTCTGATGCGTTTGTATTTAATTTACTTTTAATATGCCATTATACATATTATCTTAGGAACCAGTTTATTATATGAACCTTGAAAAACAAATAAAATTAAAAGTTGCAAGTATAGACAAGCGAAGACTGCTAGTGCTTACATACATTTATGGTCAAAATCTATTTTGTCACATTCATGCACGTTATAAAGCACAATGAAACCAAGCTAAAAGCTCACGTTAATTAATCACGCTACATTTATTGTCATAGCAATCTCAATGCTGTTAAACTAACGAACCTACGCATTTTTTTTTAAATTTGCATTAATCGAACTTCATCTCAATTGGAGGCACAATGGTCATTTATTTGCACACAATATAGCATACTGTACATATTAGTCAATTAATAAATTGTTAATCCCAAGTGAATAACTAGACATAACAGCTTTTTCGATTAATGAATTCCAATTCATATGGTTATTGATGCCGCATCATTCATACGTCAAACATAGAAGTTCCCTTGTTTGATTGACAAGAGTATAGATAAAATAGCTGATGTTAAAAACATGATCGTGAATACATCATCAACTAATTATTGTTATCGTTAATAACGAATCACAATAATTAATTGATAAGATATTTATTACATGCAGTTACGGAATAAAACGATTCGTTTGTACCGAGGGCCATCGTCTATACGTACAGTTTTGATTGATATCTTATTGCCTAATTATTTAGCTGTCATGATTATTGAAGTAATCATGTCTTCTATACACGTTATAAATCCATTTACAATGCTTAACAGCGATCATTATATCTATAAACGTTGATAATTAAACTAGTTTTTCTATTTCACTTCCTATTTCGGCTCAGATATAAATACCACCTCGTGTCTAGGTGGGTGCCAGGCAGGCCTTACGTAAGCGGCTTACGCCTTACGGCGCCGTTCGCGCACATGAGTATCTTTACTTTTGTATTTTTTACTTTCGTCTAGTATTGGATTTCATCGCCTCGCGTAATGCTACGATATTTATGTAATGCGTGTGTTTATCTCTTACAAGCTCGTCTCTTAATTACACTAGGAGCGAGAGTCGCAATTTTGCGTAACAAGCGAGCGGCTATTAACTTTGGTATTATCGAACGAGAGCTTTTCACCGCATTGGATTGAATGTACTTTATATTACTCGTTTCTTTTAATTAAATGCAAAGCCTCATAACAATAATAGCGTATTGTCTGCAAAATAAGTAACGGTATTCTACGTTGACAAAACAATAGTTTCTAATTAGGCGCCTTTGACAATACAATTGATACTCAATATGTGCGGCACGCTTACCTTATATTCTGATTATTTTAATGCATGACATTTGACACAGCAAATGAGATTCCACCGAGTACAATACCGAAATAAACTTGTACTATGTCAATGAGTACATTGTTACACCGTGGGATACCGTCACATTAATTATCACAATGCAAGCATTTTCTGCACAAATTGAAAATGTACCATGACGTATTGTATTTGGATTGTTTCATGCACTTCTTTGTTTGTTACTGTAACATATTCATGTATACGCGTCTCTGTTTAACTCGTTGAACGGCAGACAAGAGCGAGAGAGATGAAACACTGTGTCAGTGGGCGCAGGTGAACGGCCGGCATACATTCGCTTATCAGACGCCGACCGGTAGTGACGTCCCTACGCACCTGTCGATTTCTACATCTCTGCATGCGGCATTAAAGTTGTCGGATGCCACGAAATTTCCGTTTAGTAGCCAATTTAAACGCGTGTATCAAATACTTGAATCTTTACAACCTGCTTAAACATACTTATGTAGATTTACATGATTAATATTTTTTCAGTTTAATGTGAAACGTCGTGTTTAAGCTGTTGTATTTATTATTTCCTAGTCGAATTGCGTTTGCTGACAGATAAACGATAATAGAAAATGTCATCGATATCGATAAAATATTGTAGGGCAAATGCACGAGTAATATGAGTTTTGTCATCTCGAGACGATTAAATATAATTGAATCTGCCGAGTAGCAAGTTCGAACCAATCTAACCTCTCACGAAGTCGGGCGCGATTCTGTGCCGCAACAGCGAACAGTATCCTCTCATTCGCTTACGATTTTGCAACGAAATATTATGATCACAAGATTGCACAATCGAAGCGTCGACACGTATCGTTTTCAAGAATTCAAAATGTCAGCTTTCGACTTTCTTAAGTATGAAAATCTCGATGGCCTTAACACAATAATCTTCGGGGCCGACATTTAATTTGCCGATGCGTTATTACATTGTTATCGATTTTTTCTGTGTTCTGTAATTGACTTGTAATCGAAGCGTTCTAATTGTACTGAGAATCGATAAGTAAACAGGTTCTTTTTCATTTCAGGTACGTACCATCGCACAAGTGCGTACAGTTAATTGGAGCCGGGTATGTACACTAACCGTTTTAATAATGACGGTCGTTGCTGGGATGAAAGTCAATGGACTGTATTCTGATTGCAAACCTGTAATGATTCCTCTGATCAGTGATCGGTCTTCATGTCGATATGTGTAAACCTTTGGTGTTTGATTAAGGTTTGACAACAAACATTATGTTGGTTTAATTCGTTTTGGCAATATTAAGTTCGTGATGATCTCATCATTAACTCTTAATGTTGATTGTTATTTTTAGAGACATCATTGAATTACAAATAACACTATTAAACGAAGGTAAATAGGGCTTAGAGGTCATGTCCATAAACAAAGTATTAGTGAAGGTTCCTTAATATTGCTATCGGACAAATATTTTTTTAAATATTTTATAGGAGTGTTTCTTTATTCGTGTAAGTATATTATTATTATTTTAATAAAGTACATACCTAACTGCTTATCTTGAAAAAAAAAGCAATTTAAAATCTTATCTAAGATTTGGGTGACTCTGTTTGCTATCAAATAATATAATCAAACAGAATAGCGATATTATGTAACCCAGTTCTTTTACAGAACTTAGTAGCAGTGAAATAAATATAATGTACTATGAAGTTGGTAACCGTGTCCACAGAAGGGTCAATTACCAATCCGCCATCGTTGGTGTCACAACTCGTACCAAGGACGTTTGTGGAGTGCGGTTGACATTGTTTATTGTTTACGCCTTCATTTGTCTGTTTGTTGCCCAATGACATGTTGTATGAGCGCTTGCAAAAAGCTAACGCCTGGGAATATACGCCCGGATAATTGCCAATTGTTTACCAAGAACACTGCCTTTACGCTTGTCTTAAGTAAGTCATTGAACGCACCTACCCGTATCCTACGGCTTGCGTACGTCTAAACCTCGAATCACAAACACTGGGACGGCGTGAATCGAGATAACAAAGTAAATAGTATCACGCGATATTACTTTATCAGCAATGCATTTATGTCGGCCGACGTTGTTTTGACTGACAGGTTGTCAGCCCATATTTGACGAGTAGACTACGTATGCGTCTCTTTACAAACTGCTATAAATTGCCAAAGTTAGACTTGAGACTGTTGCTGATTTAAAATATATCAGGTTTCTATAGCGACTTTCATAAATTGAGCTTACTAAGTGCCACCCTAGTGGATTACGCGAACTGAAAGTCGCTAAGTAAGAATCCTGAAATACAATTTATACTCAAACAAATTCCTCGACGAATTGAGACAAACATTTAATCAACTTATAAAACTTTGTGTTTTGATTGAATTATAAAATATACAAGTGGATTTTAAATCATGAATGCAAATAGCTTTGCAAATATAAACATTCAATTTACTTGAAGATGTTATAATAATATAATATATGTAATGTGTTTATTATCAATACTGTAGGCGCGTTATATCTTTATTGGTTTTGCCATTTACCTGTATGTACAATATCCGCTGCATCGTTAAACAGTATTATCCTTTGACATTCACAATAAGAAAAAAACTGTGATATATATACATGTACATGAATATATGTATTCATTTAGACATGTTGATTGATCGTTGGCGCTTATATGTTTATGTACGATCAAACATAATTGTTATGAATTGATTAATTTATGTGTCGCTTTATTCCCATACCGCGATTTCCGTATTCCATTTATACGGATCCTATTATGTATGTGACGTAAGTTTATCTATAACTGTTACATTATTTATGAGCTTAGAACTAACTGATTATTTAAATAATGAATGGAAAACGTTATGTTATATGTATTTTAAAGCCGTTAAAACGGATTAGATAGATGGGTTAAAGGACATAGGAGTAAATTGTGTTCACTCCGTAACACCTCTTCTGCTCTAATAATAAAAGAGAAAGATAATTACTTTAGAAATGCTTCCAAAGGAATAGGCTTGATATAATACCGTACCAAGATATTAAATAAAACATGGTTTCATTGCCAACTTTTAATACCATTTTGAATTCGCCTGCAACATACTCAATTGCAACTTACGCACTAAAATATAATAGAGCTTTAGGTGTTAATGTTAATATCGCATGTACGATAGTAACAATGTAATGTATATTGTATGTGTAGCCTTGGGATGTTGTGCGAAGTAAATATTACTCGTACAAGAACATCGACCAATGTCAGGATGTCACGCAATGCCCTTGAGCACGCCCTACACTTGTCAACACACTGAATATATCAAATCAGGCCTCGGTATAAAGGTTATTAATCTGTTTATTAGACGTCGTGCCTTCACAAATCGAATAGCTTTTGAAGTACCGTTTCACCTTCGTATTTCCTTAGAGGTTTAGGCTAATGATTATGTCAGATTTGACAAGACCTATGTGTAGAAGTCAAGATTACTATGATCTAAATTGCAAATTCTGTGCTTATGTGGTACTTAAATTTTACTTCATGAAACTCGACATTATAAAAGTAGCGTTCTGTAGCTCGACAATGCCAGGCTCTCACAGTCTTACAATAAATAAATAAACATTGTAGTTTATCACATAATATGACTTCTTTTATTTAATTGCATTTAATAAACACTTAGCCTTTTAAACAGAAACGAATACAAATTAAATTACGTCTTCATTTTCTGGTCTGCATGAAACGAATAAAATCGTCAGTTTTAACGTTTTGTGAGTCCCTTCATCGTCGACATAAAGTTAGTAAGGTAAAACAGATTTCCATTTAATTCTACGCCGAGGCCGCTGAATGTATAATGTTGAGACTAAGCAACTAACCTAATTTGACATGTCAAAAATCTTCTGTCCTTTTCCCACAGTCGTTATTCTAATAAGAAGTAACAAGACTAAAATTATATAATTTAGTTTAGAACAGCATTGGCGTCAATGTCACGTAATACGGATATATTTTTTTATTTGTTTAAATCTATTTTCAATTTTATTTTGCCATTAGAATTTATAAAACTATTATCTGCACAGGCACGTAGCTCTCCTTTTATTGCTGTACCTGTAAGCTCTGTCTCAAACAATCAGATTAAAAAGCGACGGAGCGGTAAACTTGGATGCTACACATTTATTATTCATACAGAGGATAAACTTATAAATCATTAAGTATAAAATTATTTTTATGTAAGTGATAGTTTTCTTTGTAACTTGCATTGACAAATTGCAGCATTCTATTAGTCAGTCCTATTGGACAGCTTACCCATATGTTACAAATGCAGTGCACATTATATTTATCGCACGATTACAGGCTAGCTATTTATTAGCTGGCGCCTACAGCAGTTCGACATACGGGCTCGATTTCAAGCTGAAACTGTGAGAGATATACGCCAGACGTGTTTAATTACCGTCGCCATATTTCAATGCTTGGTCTTAAGTCTTAACGCATTGATATTCAATTTCAATAAAACATGGTAGCGTTTAAAGGATTCACGAGTAATTAAAATGTCAGTTTTAAAAATTATACTGCCGTAATCTTCGAACACTTACAGCCAACTTGTTGGCTTATAAATAAAATATTGGACGAGCTGAAGACTGGTTCACAATAACTAACTACTAACTCGGTCTTATTGAAAATGTTGAATAATTTTCCAACAAAATGTGTCTTCATTTTGATAAAACTTCGAAATTGGGACGTAAGGTATAGTTAAAGTTTGCAAAATTTAGTCTCGAGGCTGTGTAGTTCCAGTTTTGAGACGAGACTTTTGATGTTGAAATTAAAGTTCGGAGCTCGTGTTATATTCCAATTTAGAATTTTAATTTCTATTCAGAAGTTTTATTTTCTTTATGTAAGTCGGACTCCCGGTTCTCTGAGGCGAGAATTCGCTTTGAAACAAGTTCTAGTTTAGTATTTTAAATCTTAAACAATATTTACAAGTTATTTTAAGTTTAGAGGTGAAATTATGAAGGGCATCTAAATAAATAACCTTGTTAGGTTATCAGTGTCCTGGAAGGTGGGTGGTCTACAGTCTGGTGTACGCAAATTCTGATCAAAGGAACTCTATCTCATTAAATTAAAATTTGAAGATACTGATTATGCAGTGTATGTTCTTACTATATAAGAACCAACCTTAGAGAATTAAGTATAGCTTGTAAACATTTGCAAGAACCGGATTTTGAGACGGTAAAAAGTATGTTAAATTTCTTTATACCTCGTCACTCACTCGCATGTGCTCGTGACTGCGTATGACGTAACTATTTTCACCGTCTGAGACACGCCTCGCTTGCATAATAATGAGTTCACGTTTATTTCGCACGATTTTATAGCAAAAAACCCCAACTCGCAGCCTAACCTGAAGAAAACTTACATAATGGCAGTTGTTAGGTGGCACGATATCGGATAAGATTTACTTGAAACAGGTTGTTTGTACATTTTTACTACAAGAAAGCAAAAATTCAACACTCAAGTGCCAAAGCTTTTTGCTTTTATTTGATGACTAGCTGACCCCCGCAACTTCGCTTGCGTCACTTAAGATAATCATAATTTTCCACGTTTTTGTAACATTCTTCACTGTTACTCTGCTCCTATTGGTCGTAGCGTGATGATATATAGCCTATAGCCTTCCTCGGTAAATGGGCTATCTAACACTGAAAGAATTTTTCAAATCGGACCAGCAGTTCCCGAGATTAGCGCGTTCAAACAAACAAACAAACAAACTCTTCAGCTTTATAATATTAGTATAGATGAGACTTTTTTTGAAGAGTATTCCCGTTCTTAACCATAGCGTTTGTTGACTAAGAAAATGTAATTTTATCCTCAAACACTGCATAAGCATCAGACCTATAATTTTTATCTGTTGAGATCTACTTACCATACAAGGTTTTATTGCCTTTTGATTTATAACGAGATCTTTTTGAAATCCTCTGTATAAAAATAAAACATAATATTCTTTAGCACCTTTCAAACTTGGTTCCTTTCAATCTTTATTACATGGAAACGCAACATTTACTTATGTAAATGCGACATTTCTACTAACATAACTCCAGTGACTCGTGGCTGTACCCCCTGATCCCTTATCCCTGTGGGTTTAACAGTACCGATATCGTGTGACATGCTGAGCCACGCACCTTTATACGTGCTGAAAAATGCGCTGTGAAAATAGGGCTACGTGTTTAACATTCACCCTTACTTCAATGCAACATTTAATAATACATAGTCAGTTGCCCCTCGACGTACGTTTTCTAGCGTGCGCAAATAAAGACGAAAACACGCAACGTGACAACTACAATCTATACGAATGTTATAAAAAAGTAAACTTTGTTTTAGCCTCATTGAATATTATATACAAGCTTTTGTATTCTAGGAATAGATATCACGGGGAATTCTTTTTAGTTGACTGTAGAACGGAAATAATAAAAAACCAGAGTAGAAGTACTGCATTATACTCCAGTTTTCTTATCATGCGCTTTATCATCGAAAGTTCGCCGAATTATTGCTTTAATGTCTTCATTAAATGCTGCCTCGATATCTTATTTCCTTTAAAACTAGTTTGGAAAAGTAAATAAGGAGTACGAGTTATTTTTATGTAGTAATAAAAATGTATATAACACACTCATAAATACGCATTTTTGAACATTCCATCCATTATGAACTAATTAGGTGGCATTAAGCCACTACTTATTTATGAACGAAAAAGTTTAGAAATTTTGATACATGAATAAGGGTGACATGTGTTTAGTGAATAATAAGATGTCAATATTATGTAGGACGTGGGAGTTAGAAGGTTTTTTATATCTACATCATAGAAGTTTTTTCTAGGAAGGAAAACACGCATGTAAACCATGGCAGTTTCCTCAACTCGCTCTAATCAAGATATACACGTAGCAAACGTTATTGAAACGACCTCGTTACTCCGCGAAATTGATTCATATACGTTATATTATGTGATCATATTAATATAGCAAGTGGATTGTGCCACTGGGTAAGAAAATAGATGACTGATGTTATAGGCAGGTTGGCAATTAAAATAACGACTTACGTTTATTTATAAGGTGGGTAATCTATGCATGTGTCCTACTACATGATGGAGAGGACTAGTCGCCTGATGCGTTAAATGATATTTACTTATAATTACATAGTTTACGACTACAATAAATCTATCATCAACCTGAATCATTCTATTATCTTGCATCTTTGTGGGTAATAACAACTTTTATAAACTGTAGTACTTGTATTTAATAAAAAAATAATTATTCGTACGTTAAATTATCGTGTTTATTTACACGCACTCAACGTTTTACTATGACATGTGATAATTAATTTCTGGCATCATTTCTTAAAGTCAAAGTGCGTGTTTGCGTTTTTAATCAAAAACCTCCAACTTGACAGGTCAATGATCTCACAAATAGGTTATCACTACTTCTAAATCTGTTCAAAATAAACGTTAAAATTAAACGTCATTCTAACCAGCAGAAAATATTATCGGTTATTAAATTAAACATAGATTACTATAATAGCCTTTTGCGGTTAAATCATTGATGGCTTAATTAACACTAGCGTTTTGTATTTAAGTATTATAGCTGACTTAGGGTTGATGAAAATAATGTTCTCGACAATAAAGCGAAACACTAGAAAGATTATTTGCTCTACAACAATATTAAAAATGATATTTTTCCTATAAAACGTATTTAGGCCACCCCGTTACAGAAATTCGTGCCGGTTTCCAACTGAACGGGTTCTGCGTTTGTTTAAGTGATATCGAGATTATAAATGCCGCCACGCCGCCTTACTAATTATATTATTAAAGATACGACGCCAATATATTATCAATTTTGTTGGTAAGAGATTTTATATTGACAGCACGCACAAAATTTATTGGCTTTATTTACATAAATATTTGACACCCAAGCCGTATGTCAAAGTAACATAGGTATAAAAACTACCGTGTTAAAAGTACGGTTTTATGGATATTAGATGTGTAAAATGTAAGGTCTAGTACTAAGTTTTAATTATTTTACAATACACGTGTAATTTTAAAGTTACACATTGCTTGCGAATCGGTTTCGGTTGTGAACTAAGGTAATTGCTTTTCTTTGGGCGTTTTTCACCGACCGATAACGACACTACAACTGTAACAAACACGTTAGTTTGACATTCTGACTACACTTATGCATTCAACCGAATAATTTCATCCTTTTAACTGATACTTCTGCTACTGTTAGTAAAAAATGCTCTATCAATAAAATAATGTATTTCCAGTACAGAAATTGTACTGTCACCAATATCGTTGTCTTCGTTGTCACGTCACTCGCTCTAGTAAAGTATTTGCTAATGTGAAAACGCTCTACACGCGTGTCGGTAGTTCTACCACCAGGAGTTTATATTAGGAATAGACTTCTGTGAACTGTACTGTGATTGCCAATACGTCAGTCCGGCAGGGTCATAAATAACATTACCGCTATTGAAGTCTTCTGGCTATTTTGTTGTTTGGCGAATTTCGACCGACGTTTACTAAAAAAGAAATACAAATTTTCGTTCCGTTCTGTAAAGACCATCTTTACATTACAAAGGTTTTTTAGGTCAATCAGTCCCCAAAATCCTGATTTCTCAGCTCGTTGTATCCGCTGTTTGTTATTCTACAGTGCTCGATCTCACATCCTTTTTCCTTATACTTTGAACACACTAAGAAGAAATGTGTTGTGTACTTCATACATATTTTCTCAATAACACTTGATATGATTTATTCATAATAACTTCATTTAAAATTCGATTCAGATCGTTAAAATTCGAAAACAAAACGGTACTTGTGTTGAAAGGCAGATTTGAGTTAACCGATGCGTCGCGACCACTGTTTCCAATGAATATATAAAATTTCTATTACCCGAAAGCACATCGTTACCATCTCTGAACATGTGCCTTGTGTTTGTAAGGGAATATCGGTTTTATATTGCCTTCCTTTCTATACAAATATCATATGAAATATTTTTTTTTTGGACGCAAAAGGGCCGAAAATTCACTGGCAAATGAAATTAGTTTTAAGCAGACATTCTTATTTTTATCATTTAAAATTAATGACATTAAATAGTTTCATGACGATCAGAATGGAATAGTCTACTAAATATAGAGTCGAGAGACGTAGATATTTATTCGTAGTCATTTAATGTTAGCGGGCGTTGACACTCAATTACATTACCTTTACCGATCGTTGCTAATTACACGCGTTTTATACAAAATTAAGAAAACTGACATATTTTTAAATTCGCTGGTTTGAAATGAAACTGTTTATTACAATTTCATTTCGAATGAAGTCAGTGAGTCAATCAATGTATTAATTTCATGCATAATTGCAGAAGAAAGGAGAATTCTCATTTATTTGGTTGGAATCATTCCGAGAGGCTTTGTATTTGCGCGGAAAACCGCATGGGGTTTCGTGAAAGTACTCAGTTAGCTTGGTGACTGCTCGCGTGTAGGCACTACCATTTTATTAGTAATGCATAGGAATCCCCAGCGCTCGCTCCTATTTTGTAACTACCGAAGAAAAACCGACGATCTCTTTTCGCAAGCTTTACTCGTTGCGTTCTAGGAAGAGACTTTTAAAACATGCAGGACTGTTGTATGTTATGTTGTTAAGTAACATTTCCGGTTAATATAAAGAAAATGAACTGTACAAAAGTACGGTTGTGCTTTATCTGCCCGCTGAGATGTAAAACTTCTCTCATACTGAGTCGATCACACTTGAACGTACAAAATATGTTTACTTGTATGAAAAAATTGTCGATGCTTCTCGTTTTTGTGATAACAATCAATCGAATTACTTATGGATTTTTCAGATAATCATTCTATCATAAAAAAGTCGTTTTATTTTGATAGCACCAACCAAAAGTTTTTGTTCGAGTTCATTCAGTTTTTGCGTATGATCATTATTGAGTTACACATTTTGACTGACAAACTGTGACGGCCAAGTTTCTTGGTAACTATAATTAATATTTTCATAGCTGTCATTTTTTGCTGGGATATATAATACGGTCTTATGTTCTCCTGTTAATTGACTAGAATGTTTGGCAATAAAGCTTCTAAGGTAGATTTATTTTTCTGATAGTCGCTTTTTTAATGGCATTTCTAACACAGACATACCTTTTCTTTTGTTCAGTTTTATCGGACGATCTCTATCTATTAAATTTATATTTAGCCGAACTATAAAAATGCCTGTATATTTTTAAAGACAAACTTAGTTTTGCACTTGTGCAAATCTTTAACTCCAGTCTACACAGAGACTGGGACACAATAAGAGAACTTCAGAAGTTGTCAATATAATTTGGTGTTTCAATATTGGCGGCACGGGGAACAAGGATATCATTCGACTGGTAAAGGTCACTTGGTTTGAGGTGAGACCGGTCAGCCTTGGGCCGTGTAATTCACTTTCGTACTCGCTTGTGTGCATGGCCCTTCGTATGGCCTCATTTCTCAATAATGCCGGCTCTGTTAGCGACCTGCGATGAGATTCAATAAAACGCATTGTTGTTGTTCTTGTTTCAGTATTCATAAAAGAAAAAATGCTGCATAATTAAATTTTGGTATTAGTTTATTCCTAAGACTTATTCACATTATCGCATTTCTCATGTTTAAAATTTACAGCCTCGCTTTATATTCCAACGCTGTATTATACAGATGTAGTGCCTAGAATTTATATCTATTCGTTTAATCATATCTGTTAATTTAAGCAAGCGTAGCGTGTGTTTAATTTCGTTTCATAAATAGGCACTCTGTTAGGCGTTGCGATTAAGCCAATTGCTAGCCAGCCTGCTATAACGAGGAAGCTCATTACTCACTGGCAAGACATTAACAAGCTGTTATTGTTCCTATGAGCTACACTGTGATACTGTAACTTATTATTTAGTTCCACCGCTTTAAACAAATTGACTCGCTGTCAAGGTACTTCTATGTACTTACACTTTATTCAGTGCTATGGTTTAAGTATTGTATGAAATTGATAAATAAATATATAGCTGTTATATTATTATAATCGAAATTTTCTCGTTACCCCAGCAGACGGATATGACTCGTAAAACCCTAGGGATTGATGGAAATTTTGCAAGGAAACTACTAAACTCTGTTTTACAGTCTGCCTAAACAAGCATTAAATCGATCTGTTCCTGGTCACCATATAATAGTAATCCATTGGTTTTATTTTATTACTCTAGTTCCTATTACTTGGAACTGTGGAATCCTGTGCAATACCTGGAACACGTTCATGTAATGGAGAATCGATTTGATTCAATACTGTGGGGACGATATATTTTGTTTCGGAATGCTTGCATCTAAATACACAGATTATATTACAGCGGATGGATATTCCACACAAGCTAGGAACATCATTCTAGAACTAAATACCTATACTCGTGATATATTTAAATTCACGAATTCCGTTCTGTGGAACCCACGCTTTGCCGCTTGCAAGACTTTACCGTTATACTGTAACAAAACATTGCAACGTAAACGAGTGCATTATCCTAAATGCCCATAAAAGGTACTTACTGAATATATTTAGAGTTTATTTTCTAAGGAAATATATTGTGCACTTAATCGTGTCACGGTGGTCCTACCGTTGAAACACTTAAAGTATCTACTTCAGATACATGATACTTAAATAAAAGGGTGCTTTATTATGTTTCTACAATATTGTAATTGTGACCTTGTTGAGACCTAGACGTGACAATTAAAAGCATAGCAGGAAGGTAGAAAACAGTAGCCAATCTCACATCAAGGCAAACATGATGTGAAAACATGCTGGCTTGTTTGATAAAAGTACATTCAGGTGTAAACACAACTGTGTATAGACAGACGCTAAGAATGCGAGATAACAGATAATATTCAAGATAAACTACAAATAAACAAGATCGACGCACCTGCTAGTGGTGACAATCAGGGTAATTACCAATATGAGGAGAACGATAAGATGCTCGATCCAGCGATATAAATGCGGCAAACTCATTTAATACGGGAATTACTCGCATAGTCAACTTTAATTGTATTAGATCTGTAGATGCTCTTGCATACGTAATGACGCCTCTTCACAGAATACGCCCGTTTATATGGGAGACATAAAATAAAAAAGGTAGATTCCACTCGGTCCGATTTAATTTATTTTACCATTAAAGTTTATGTCTAAACCAAAGTAATGCTGACATTAGGCTGAAGTAGCACGATGTGTCAACATCCTCATTTCTGTCTTGGTATCGAGCTCCCATTACGAAAGAATGTGGCAGTAAAGTGCCAAGATATACTTACCATGAGATACTTGAACGCATATTTTACTATAATTGATATAATTGATAAAATATCAGTACCAATTCCTAGTTCTCGCGCTTTTTGTTCATATTTACTATGTTGATAAGACACCTGCGTTCCAAAAATGCTTTCAGTTTTCCAGTCATTAAGCAATCCCGGGAACCCTCTTTGAACGTAAGGGGGGGGGGCAGAGATTCGAAGTCACGGTTACGTGGCATTAAAGTATGTAAGCTTTGCAGGGGGTGACTTTTATGGCAGGAACTTTTCGCTTATAAACGAAATGCAAAATAAGTATAAATAATTTATTATAATCTGTCAGTGTATTCACATTTCTAACTAGGCAAGTTATGTGGTCCGGTTAACTTACATTTGAATATTGGATATTCTGCCCTACAGGTAGTGTTAAAGAAAACATAGAAACATGAGGTAGTTTTTGTATCTTTAATCAACAGATAGTAACTTGTTCGTGTGGATAATTTTTCCTTAAAAAAAGAAACGTTAAAACGTATGTGTCGATAATACAATCGATTTTTTAAAGTTATTTGAAATTGTTTGCGCGTTACACCTGATTAGACTCAATCAGTTCACTTGTTTAGACGTGTTAATTATCGTCTCGTATCAACAAATGAAAACTAATTGTTATTTTACCTTGACACGTTCATAACAGTTACCAGCGACTGAACTAATATCATATCACCGTTGCAAATTGCTGTTTACAGAATCAGTTGTCAACAATAGTTTTGAGTTTGATTGGAGATTAGATTGCTCAGTCTGCATATAAACATATTCTATACAATTCATGATAAAAATAACATTGTAATATAATGAATTTACATACGTACTTTATTATAGATTTTCAGCTGCGAACAATTTATTATTAAAATTATACGTCTCGTCTTGTTGCAATAAAATGATAAACAAGCTAAAACTAAATCCTTTAACAAAACTGAACTGTTTACATTTGTAATCCTGTTTCTAAACTAACATTTAAACTTTTTGTCACAGCATGAATATTTTACTATAAGGTTGTATTGCATAATAAGAGGCATTAAGTAATGCATGCCAGTGTGGCGCATTTGTGGGTATATGCTAATACTTCTGTAGGGCATGGGCCGGGTCGATCCGGCCAAGGATATCGCTGGAGAAGGGACGTTGAGTAACATTCCACTGGTTTTCGTGGGCTTTGAATGCGAATATTACCTGTATTAGAATTAATATAACAATTATCGGGTTTTGGAAGACTAAGTTCCATGTAGTTCGACAGATGTTATTGTTGCTAAAACTTTTAAATGTAGGTAATTCATGCTTGTAGCATGTTTTTCTCTAATCGTCTCTCGAATCTTCTTTTCATCATTTCAGCACGTTGAATATCAATGACAGCTTTAGAAATTGGTAGTGTATAAGTTGTGAATGAAAATGTTTTATTGAATGTATTTTTTATTCATTGAACAGTCAAGGTGAGAGCGATGTTAACGTCGCACTTAAACTATTATTCAAATCTTTAATACTAACACAATAAATTGCGCGTTTATCTGAAAGCAATCAACTAGTCTACTGTTTATATTTCCACGTAATATGGCTTGCATCGTAAATCTAGAAACACCGAAATACCATTACGCACTTGTAAGAAGTCCACTTTAACGTGCCCTCTCAAATGGATTTCGAATTTGATTCTTGAAGTTACACAAACTATATTATTCAGAACTAAATCGAATTATTCAAAATAAACTGATTTTATTACGAAGCAGTTCCCTCGTATAAATATCAGAGTGGGAGAGCCGAGATTTTTAATGCTCATGTATTTGTATGTCCATTTCTATCCTAAAATGGGTGCATAGCCACGCAGCATGGCGGGTAATGTATCGCGGTGCGGTCACGTTCTAAATAACCCACTTGTATTATATTTCACAGTGTTTGTGTCACGAATCGTGACAAAGCTTCTGTCTCTGTATCATCGTTCACATTGTGCAACCCGATGTGCTGAGCCGGGCCGTGTGCCTGTTCACAGGGGCACGATTACCCAACCAGTTTCAGTCGCGCTCGATTTCCTAAGCCTCTCGATGCGCCATAAGGTTTTTGCCTAGCCGCCTCGGCCTGCTGGATTTATGAAGCCGCATAGTGAAAGTGTTCGTCGCTTATGAAACATTCGAGCGCGGTGTGTCGTGCGAGGAGTCATCAACTCACGTCACGTTTTATCAAACGATTCATCCTTTGAAACGTATTCGTAGTATTTCATAGTACGCGCCAGTTGGCAGCGGTGAAATTGGTATTCGTTTGTTTGGACTTTCAAAGGGGACATCTGATGAGGCAGGCGCACCGGAGCGCATATCCTGTGACATGCCCGTCCACATAACTTAAATGCATTCACGTTATTTGCACGCTCTAACTGCGTTATCTAGAGACAAATACGCACCCATACGATTTAGGGTGCAGCTACTTTCCATAATTGGTAATAGCATTTTACTTATCGTTACTCGTCGCCGTAGCTCCATAACTAATAAATTTTCGCCTAACGTCTGGGCGAATGCTGGCATCCGCATTTGCACCGAAAGCAGATTGATTAATTTCCGTTTACTCTCCGGCTGCGAACGAATTTGCTCTCGTACTAGTTTTGACTTTATGATGAAAAATGATGTTTTTTCGCAACGAATGAATGAGTTTTGAAATTGATTAAGAGCATAACATCGATATTATACTCTAATAGTGTCCGCTACGCGAAGGTTTTTAGAAGGGCGTGACCACAATGGAAGGTCGCTATAAATTGCGCTTGACATCATGCTCATTTTGTGGATCTTCATTAGTAATGTAGTTATGTTCGCATTAGTATAAAAAGTTACACGTATTTCTAAGAAGTTAATTAGTTTCTGCCTCATGCCAGGCCCATCAATTTAACTCCGCAATAAACAATTTAAACATCTATAGTCTACATGAGAGCCCATAAAGGAACCATACTGTCAGTTTAAGAAAAGTTTAAAATAATCATTTCATATGAAGGCATTTAAAAATTAAACAAGTCCAAACATTCTAAATACGCAAACCACTATCATAACTTTTATCTGACAGATGATCGTTTAGGTATTTATTTGCGTAAAACTTATAAATGATGGCGCTTTTAAAATCGGGCATGCTGCCAGAAACGTCAAGACTCCAAATAATATAATTACTGATTCGAATTAGGATAACTCTTTTCTTCGACTTCAACAAAATGATTCTACAGAAAAATATACGCGTGGGACGCCAGATTTTGAATCGACTCTTAAAATATCCCGTCAAACTAGTTCAGTAACCTATTTAAATGAGGTAACGTTAAAAAAAAGTTCGTCTCTCTTTTGTTTTGTATTCTTGAATTTTATATGATTTCCGGCCAGAAGGTATGTTAACTTTTTATATCTACTTAAACTAAATCAGAATCGCATGTACCAAGAAATATAGGAGTTTAAAAAATCTTTTTATAGTGACAATAAAATAAATCTTAGGTTGAGCACATTTTGTATTTTTGTGTGCAGTGTTATTTGAACGAAATACCTACATAAAAATCATATGGGTATGCTTTTAAGTCATACATAAATATTCACAAAGCTTGAAGACTTAATAAAGCGGTCGAGTACCCTGTAAAAGCATATCGTATTGCTAAGTAACAAACGTAAACGTTAATACAAGTATCCGGGCAGACACAATGCAGGGTGGGACGTACAAAGTCAGGCAGTCATGCGCCGAAAATAATTAGGGCGGTGCATCGAGGCGCAGGCGCATGACGCTCCGCGCGTCGACGCGGGCGCACCTCTAACCGAACAACGCTACAACGGTCAACCAACTGTATAACAATATGTTGTTACCAGAGTGCAGTATCCGATAATAATAATTACACTATCATTAACATACCATTAATAGGCCGTTTTAAACATTAATTTGATTGTATGTTAATTCTTAACAAAATTATGTTCCGGCAAACTTGGCCGTTACTATATTTTGTAAAGATGCAAAATATTATGCTAATATTTTATACCGAAATTAGCTTATTTTAAAAACAATTTCTTTGCATGTGAGAAGTCAAAGATTTCACATTTCGTTCGATGTTGGCAATAAATAAATTGTATTATTCGAACATAATTGTTTTGCTTCCATATTTGTAAAACTAAACTTCCTGACATTATTAAAACAAATGTTATAGAAATAAACATAAAACAGAATTGTATTCTTCCAAATGTCGATGTTCTCTCATAGATAAATCGCGCCACCCACACGATATCTTTAAAACCTATGGATCTATGTATTATCTGACATTATAGCGCTCCGGAGGCGCACCTCACGGTATTTAAGGACTTGCCTGATCATCCTACGCGTCACATATCACAGATGGCATCGAGCGATTGTTGGCTTTCTAACACCTCATTATTACTTTGATCTTTGTGCTCGGCTGCTGTTTCTCTCAATTCGCTTTATCTTGTTAATTGGAGAGCAACACTGTCGCTGTCTGCTCCACTTCTGCCCATTGTTAGAGACACGACACTTTCTAAACTAATCTCTACTTCATATCTAGTTTTAATGACGTAGGGACCGAGCTTTAAAGCCTCTAACGCTTAAGCCGTGTCATATTGTATGAATGCTCTAAGTACTTTCTGATTGGCAGACTCATATTTACATTTAAGTTTATCTCCCGACTCGCCAACGACTACTGTGCAAATCCGAGTTTCATCTTGTCTCATACTTTATATCAATTTTAAATAAGTAACGATGCTAAGATTTTATCTCAAGAACTTTGTGTGCGCTCGTTTGCAGATGTGCAGTTGATGTACGCAAATGTCATACAACACATAAATAATAATTACATTTTGCTGCATCAGTTGCGTGCGCAGCAACATTGTGGACTTTCGACTTTGTAACAATGAATTCTTCATTATTGACCTTAATTTAAGGTCTGATTAAATTACCGAGTTTTGTGATGCGTTTGTTATCTAGCCATGTCTGGGTGAGTGGGTGTGCACGAAATAACTCTAGCATAATTACGATCTCGACTTAGCTCTAATTCGTGAGTCACGGCCGAGTGAAATGGCACGCGGGCCATGATCGCGCCGCCAGTTCATTCAATTACGCTGCGTGATGTGAATTGAAAATTATTATACTGAGAGTCAAATTTGTCGTCGGCTCCTAACTGATCCACGAGCTTTCACCTTCTATCAAAATATTGACAGTCTACGCCATAACAATGTTTCGAACACGATCGAGATAGTCACGACTTATGTCAATTCTCCCATCATCACATCATCAAGTTATGTTGTGGAGTGGGATAGAGAAATTTATGAAGCTAGTTGATGGCGTGTAAGTGTATTGGTGGTTCTAATCTTGTGATCTCGATTGATTCATGAATAGACTAATCGAGACGACTCGATAAAGCCGAGTTCTATTTGCATAGAACAAAATACACATCAGAACTCAGAAGGCTTAACAGAATTAACTAAGTGGTTCTACAGACAATCTGTCGAGTGCCAATAGGCTGCGTTGCACTAAACATATGGTGTACCGATAAATACACAATCATTATATTGTCACAGACTGCCGACGGGTGTGGGTTGACTGGTAACGGTGCGCCGTCGAAACTGGGACACATCGACGTACGTAATCCTATTATGAGCTCGTTAACGTAATCCCACTTGGACCTCAATTCAGCGCCGGATAAACCGAGTTTCTAACAATCTTTCTAATTTTAATATGGTACAGCAGAGCAAACTTTAGTTCACATAGACCCTATTAGTCACCTAATCGATATCGTTCTCTGAATCATCAAGTATGACTTATTGATTCGTGTACAATAAAGACATGCAATAAATGCGTCGTCAAGACTGCCCATCTAGTAGCTTATGACCAATAAGACAATAGTTATGGCCTGCTGTCTAACATTATATAAACAGTTCGTGCATTGTTTTGCTGAGTCATAAATTATGATAGATGACCGACTATGCTCCGCCCAGTCCGCCCTTGATTCCGCGTCGTAAAATAATAACGACAAATTATACCATTATTAAACTTGACGTCTAGCACTAATGTTGGCATATTATCAGAACATGACATAATGGCGAAATGGCGTTGATTTATTCGATCGCGAGTGCCTAGCTTATCCAGTTTAACACTTCCATCAATCACATTTACATTTGAAGACAGTACAAAAGTGGATGAATTTGAGTTATCTTTGTGATCCTAGACTTTTAAAGCAGTTTTCTTGTATTGAAACATTGTTACGTACTGAATTTTGGAAATCTCTTCGTAGAATAGATTTTTTTTATAACGCATAAACAAATTGCTTGTGAGTAGAATACGTGTCCCGAAGTCCCAATTCCTTGAGCCCATTGTTGTCGGTGTGATGCTATGATACGTGGGCGATGTCACGATAAGCTACATTTGTTAGATCTCAAGACTATTTTCATTACTCGTTCACTTCGTGACCTTTACGAGCAAGGGTCATTTGTGCGTGTAATGAAGATCGTGCACGTCGCCTGTTCGTATTCGAGACTGGGCGTGTCCTGACGGTAACTGGATTGTTGTAGATTTTTTGACGAGATTGGACTCCCTGCGGAAATATTACGCGCGACCTGACCGTTTTGACATTTTAAGAAAGGAATTTTCTGTTAAGGTACTCATTATTGTTTACGTGTAATTGGTCTTATTTCGCTAAAGTAATGACCTATTACGGTCAGATATTATTTGTAGTTATCAGAATAATGATAGTAAATTGGCTTGTCTAATAAAAAGGAGAGCTTATTAGCGGACGTTGTTATTGTTATTAAGTCATTATAAAATGTAATCTACAGAAGCCAAAAACTATTAATCATTTGCTGTAGGTATCTTTATTCATGGAATTAATTTGAATCTCGTAATTGATTCACAAATCGTAGGTTGAGTTTCTGTTTAAAGTCATGAACCAAAAATAAATTTAACCTCGTTTCTCGCACAGGCTCACGACAACTCTCCATATGTTATGCTTATGGGTATGGCACATGTGAAGGGCATCCTCTCTCATCTCAGAATATATTATTGTTTATACATGTACAATATGCACTTATAAATATAGCCTTTGACAAGTTGTAGAAACCATATGATGCTGTATTTAAATACGTATCGAAATCAATACAAAACCTTGACATTTAGGTGCCCTTTACAAAATATTAACGAGAGCAAATTCTTTCATATAAAAATCGGTTATAACGTCACATTTATATGCTGGATTTCCAAGTACATCTCAGTTACTGGAGCGTTTCCTTTTATCCTAACACTGCCTTTTCATCGAGTTCAATAAGAGAAAATGTCGCTCTGCATATAGACGACATATTTTACTAGAAGAACACATCATTTTCTGATATAAAGTCAGATTTCGGTTATGCTCTAAATCCGATGTAAGTACCTTAAATACTAGAAACCGTAATGGTATATTTAAATTGGAGTCAGACGGATAGAACTTATTAAATACACCTGGATACTAGGGGCTAAATATGGTCATAATACATTCTAAATATGTAATTTATCAAGAGGGAAAGTAAAGCCGGGTGTTTGATGGTTGGTCAACATTACGAGCAATCATTCGAATTATTGTTCCTACCAAAATAAACAACGCGCCTGTCTAGGTGGATGTAGAGGCATGTCCCATCCAGAAACATAAGATCTGTGGGAAACCGCGTTTCAAAGTCCTATTGAAATTGTTTAATGACCCGCGTAACTTGAATGCGGGACTAAGTAATGAAGGGGGAGGTGAAACGCTCCCAACTAGCTCGCTACAGGACTTTCGATTCGATGTTCTACTTCCGTAACTACCAACAAAAGCGTCACAGAAGCGGTAAATATACGGGTATTTATTATCATATTCTGAATCTTTGTTCTTTCGACTTTTGCTCGGAATATTCAATGGTTTTTTAATTTACCCGTACTGCCTAATAGCGGCGGTGGTCGCTATGCCATTATCATTTCCTTTGGTGGCGTAGGTCGAGTAGAGCACGGCACAGACATTTGTACTACTAATTGTTCGTTATTCCGTCCATAGTTCAGTCGGTAGATGAACGTAGTCAATTCAGGAAGAGCCAACTTGTATGATGAAATGATCGCTCTCTACAATGGTGTCTACCGCGTATCGTAATTTTTATACGGTTTGCAATCATTGCTCACATGGATTTCGTGATACAAGGAAAACTATGTGAAACGACTATGTTTTGTGCAATTTATTTTTCTCACTACAATTTTACATTATGCCTCATTAAATAGATTGCTATGTTTATTTAAGAGATTGTTTTGGCGTCTGTGGGAATTTAAAACCTATAAACATAAAATGAGTAAGTTCTGTAAAACTTTTTTCAAATTTACTTCACTGGGTCGTTGAAAGTTGATCAATTTTATATTATGAAAGGAATGTTTATAATAAAAATAAATAATAAATTTAACCCATTAATGTCCCACTGCTGGGCAAGGGTCTCCTCCCGTAATGAGGGAGGGATTAGGCCTTGAGTCCACCACGCTGGCCTAGTGCGGGTTGGGGACTTTGCATGCCCTCAATAAATGTATTAAACAAATTTTAGGCATGCAAGGTTTTCTCACGATGTTTTCCTTCACCGTTGGAGCATGTGATAATTATTTCTAATACACACATAACTTCGAAAAGTCATTGGTGTGTTGCCTCGGGTTCGAACCTGCGACCACTTGCGTGGGAGGTGTCGACTTATGCCACTTGGCTATCACTGCTCATGAATGTTTGGAATGTTTATAATCTGTTTAATTCATATTTCGATTATCTGACTTCTAAGTGCTACTGGTGAAACAAGTCTGATATGAATTAATTCAATATTTAAGTGCTGCACCTTACTTTCCTTCCATATAAAGAAACACCATTAAAGCTATAAATATAAATTTTAATATTGATAAAAAAAAACTTAATTTTGAATCCCAATGGTATAATCATTATTTCGTACAAGAAATGTGTTTAAATTACTCGTTCATTCTCGTCCTACCTACTGTAATTTTAATATTGAGCGCCCTGGGGACATTTTACGAATTAGACTTTTTGCGCCTAAGACTTTATATTATCTTTAGTTCGGTGTACACTTTGATTAATTTTTATGGTTTTCTTAAGCCTGATAGTTTGCATCAGGCTTAAGAAAACCGGTAGTTAAGAAGTCAAAGAAAAAAATAAACCCGACTGTATATGTATATACTGACTGTAGTCGCTTCATGGCAATCATGCCAATAATCGCATAAAACATCACCTCAGTGGAACAAATTATTAAATTACCGACTAACCTTTTATTGTCCATTTAATTCATGATGACACAAACTGAACGTTTGCTCAAAGAATTACCGCCGTAAATGCGCTAATTTCAACTCTAGCCATATCGTTACACGGTTCAATATAACACAATGATATGATATGCGTAATATGTACTTAATCAAATTACATAGTCACCGGTAATCGCTTTAAACATGTTTCCATCTCATCGATATCGTATCTAGGTATTGAAATTATAGCGTAGCGAGATAACAATAGGTGTACATACAATATTGTGTTGTACAGACCTACATACCTACAGCGTTCGAATACCTGCTGTATTTTTTGTAATCTTCACGTAAATTTTACTTATTCGTCGTTGAATCTATTGTACGTAAAGCCAATATCGAGAAGCTCAGCTCCCCTTACTATTATTACCAACAAACACTCGTAGAGGGGTGCAAGAACAAGGAAGTACTGATGTCGGGTAAACTGTCTCGTGACTAGGAAATAGCAAAATGTTTTGAATAAGTTTATCCTGGTCTTTTTAAGTATGTGGTCCACGATTACGTACGCACCTCCTGCCCAACATAGCTTGCGGCTCTCAAACGTTTGTAAAATAACTTGAGTAAAATTACAACTTATTATATTATTATATGAAGACCTTTAAAACACAAGGCTTGTAAAACCATAAAGTGTTTTGCTGGCACAAAATCGTATAATATAATATGTAAATACACCTACAGAATCTTTAAACAACGTACTCGGAAGCGAAGTCCCATTTTATTTCGAGGTCTTACTTCGACAGATTTATAGAGCGAGCGTATGGATATTCTTTATTTTCAAAACAAGTATCTTAACGCTGGCAAATGGTTGACTTTGTCGAGATTCAGCTTTAAAATACGTTTCCAAAAGTTAATTTTCAAAGCTTAGGGTCGTATGTCCGGTAAATAACAAAGCCTCGCCCCTATCACATCAAGGGCTAATAACGGTATTCGGCAAACTGTGGGTGCTTTATACGTTTATAACACTTCCGCCAAACCCTTCAGGGAACCCCTTCTATGCATTACACAGACGAGACGGTTATTTATTCAACCGTACATTTAGTATAAATCTCGGAGCGATTTATAGAAGGTAACTATTGAATTGTCACGTAACCCGCCACGCACAGAAGCTTGACTTTTGTTACTATATCGTATTACAAAGCTATTATAAGATAAGGATACGTTTACCATTACTTATATTATTATTCTAACAGTTCCATGAAATACCTGCACGTATATTATAATTTGTATTGCGTATCATTTGTGATTTATACTGCTATTGATGATTGCAAGATAATCTGTCATTAATATACCTATTATTTATTCATGGGACCATCCGTTACATTGAATATTAAATTACTTGAATATGATACATCTATTGTGCATATATTGCTTACCTAACCTATATAATTATCTTTGCTCATAAATATTAATTAACTGTTTCTGATCTGAAATCCCAATATACATATATTTAGGTGATCAAGGTCTCTGTTTATAATTAAATGATTTTTGTACGTAATCGGACAAGCCGATTTTCAAATAATATTTCATCGTAGATGTCATAACATGGGCTTCTATTTACTAACTAGTACGATACAAATGTCTACTGTTCTGATATGCATCAAATAATTTTGCATCAATTATGTTTAATTTATTAATTAAAAACCCACCTCGTTTGACATTAAGATTAAATACTAACCACTATTAGTACTGGAATAAAAAAGCCGTTAATCAGTTAAAAAAATAATGTACTTTATTTCAGTTCTTTTGATACAACCTATTACTGACTAGGAATTATAAAACTTCTTTATCAACAACTAATCACTGTCCGATTCGTTTTGTATTTTTATAAGAGTTCTATCTTCATCATATATTTCCTTGCTCAGTGGATCTGGTGCAACGTCGATTATCGTGAACTTTTCATAGGAATTGTTCTCGAAATAGTTCTGATCTGCTTTAAATATAATATCACATATGGCTTGTTGTACGGCGTTCTTTGTCGTGTCGGTGTATCTCTTCATTTTGTTTCCTATGAATGATGTGAAAGATTTTATTTCTTCGTCTATTTCCGATAGCGTTTGACTTGGACCAGGCCGCGGTTCCAATGGAGGCGTTGAAGGTATTTCACGCTTTGGGGCGGTCATCCTTTTTTTCGTCACCGCACAAGTTTCTTTTGTAACCGATTTAGAAGATTTAACTCTCTTTGGTGATTGAACAGGTGCGTCCAAGTGGTGACTGAGTAATGTTAATTTAATATTAGCAGCATTACTGTCTTCTTCTTCGTCCATGTCATCTGAGTCCTAAAATAAAAATAAAATATTATGAACAATTCAAGCAATATTCCATAATTAGGTTACATAAACATGTTTGTCTTACGTTTAATTGACGTTTTCTTTCTGATGCCTTGTCTAGTAAAAATGCCATTTCCTTAAACGCGAACCATGTGCTTTTGTATGCTTGTGAAGGATCTGAAAGGAAAAGAAAAGGAAATAAATAATATTTATTGATTTAGTAAATGATATTGCAAAAAAAAATATTGTAATTATATTGTAATGTGAACAATATAAGTATAAAATATTATCTACTTGCCTGATAGATTCTTGATACTATGCATGATTTTTGCCTTTTCTCTCCTAAACGATGACATCAATATAATCATTTTGTGCTTGCACTGATCCGCGGTAAGGCTTACTGCATCTCCTATTTCTTGCCAAGCTACCGGTTTCATAGTATTTTTGTAGAAAAACGGATCCTTTTGATCCCACAATATAGGTCTTGCCCTGTATTCTCGTATCAATTGTATGCATTTCTCTTCAGTCCACTCGTCTGTTGAAGCTGTAGCCATATTTCCAAACATGTAACACCACACGCGTCGTTTCAAGTTCGAGCGAACGCTACACTGGTTCAAAATGGCGACCAAACACGCGGCCGAGCTAGCGCTGCGCCGCGTCGCTTTGGAACGTTGCAGTAACAGTGATCGAGTGAACACATGGTATCTCTTTCGCACGAATTATAGACTCACAGCTGAAGGACGATGATAGTCTACTAGTATTATCTTATTTTTTTATATATAACAACTGATTATTCAAGTAACGAATAAAGAAATTATATTATAGCAAATCTCACCTAATTTTGAAATAGCTTCGTAAGACAGAGCGTGTAACATTACGTACGAACGTAACACACGTACCGTATTCATCAATAGGTGCGAGTGAATCGGACATATTGAGTGTCGTTGCGTTGATGATTATTATTTTATTGAATCGGTCAACGTACTGTTACTGTAGCGAATGTTTATCGGTGTGCGTGCGAATGTACATGTGTTTAATTTGACGAGGCCTGTGTTGTCGCTCAGTGAACAGCGAAACAGTTCGCTATTTGCGTGACGCGCATTATTGACACATGACGGATGCTTGTTTACGTAACATACCTGCTATAACTAACTCCTCTTCTTGGATAGGCACTAGACCACTGAATAATTATTGTCATTTGCAGGACATGTTCAATGTTAACCAGCTTAATCTGAACCCAGTCAATTGCAATCTTCGTATCTGGAAGCATTATAACGAGACTAAGTTGGTTAAAACCGCTTTTAATATAAATTATAAAATCCAGGTCCCATAAGGAAGTCATAGCTTAAGAGCGGTGCATGTTCAGTGCTGTTCTAATTCAGCGATGTTTATTTGCGTAGGCGGGCAGTGTAGTTCGTGCGAGGTCAGCGCTTTACAGCTCATAAAAATGTCACTTTCAATGTTCGGCCTAGGTCATATCTTGATGCGGTTTTCGAGGAAACCAGATGTTGAGCATAATAGAAAGCTGACTAACATTGGTTTGGTACCATCCTTAATATTTGTGTGCATATTAACTTGAGCATTGTTGAGACTAAAATAGGTGTATTTATTATGAGAGTTGATAGTTGTTCTAGATCCCGAAATTATCACAATGTTCTCAACAGTCCAAATATCTTTACCATCAGTCATTTACCTAGATGTCAGTCTGTCAAGTACTTGGCATAATATACTAGATAGTATTTAAGATAGACAGGAATATGCGAGTTTCCTCTTATACAGTGCAACCGCTGGCCTGTCATTTGTACCGCGATGCATACGATTCATGTTATCGGTAAAGTTCAGCTCGCTGTGTGAATGCTAAGAGGGCAGATTAGTCATGCGATGCACTCCTATGTTGTCGTTCACACGCGTCGAACGCAGATGTACGAATGATAACCACTAGTGTATGTACAGACAGCTTGTTAACATTATATGACATATATTCAATCTATTCTATTGTTGGCGGTAGTTGTGGTTAAGATTTGTATGTTACTAATTCGCAAAACCCTCCGGGAGTATTCAAATCAGTGGATCATGTATTCGAAATGCAATTTATAATCTAGCAGTTGCTAAAGATGCACCGCTTAATATTAGTTATTATAAAACAGTTATTTTAAGATTCGAAATGTCAAAGCCAAACCTTGATTGACTCTACCAAAGGTTGACTTCCCCCATAAAACGTAAACATTAATGCCGACAACTTCCAAACGTCATCAACTAATGAAATAACCAGTGCGTTCTTGTTTAATATATAGCTTCCACTTGGACATCAATTAAAATAAAAAAATGTCAAGCCTCCATTCCGAGATAAGTGAAACATTATAATACCGTTAATACAATTCCATTTGGCGCTATGCACGCATTCAACATTTTCTCAACTAAGATAATGTCGCCCTGTTCAATTAGTACGATTAACCTGTCACAGTAATGTTTTACTTCTATCAATTACTCATGCAAATGGTTCCGTTTCATGAATATTCATACAACTAGCTATGGCGTTATTTTTTTAAATTACCACGGTCACTCGAACAATTTTCTACAGTTTGTACTTAGCAATTAACTTGTTTTATTTGTTGACTCTGTGCAATTGTGAAACGTGGAACAGTTAGTGCATATAGAACGTAACTAAGATACTTATATCGCGAGTATTTCTGTAATTTTCTTTAAATAAATCTTACATTCCATCGTGGATTAAATATAGGCGAAAAATAAACCTTGTAAATAAGTAATGTTTTGATAAAAGATAACAAGTAATTTACTATATAATTATTGTGTGAACATCCATGTCCTCATTCTTAGAAGTATCGTCATTATAAATTCACTACCTTGTAGGTCTGTCCTATAAATTATTGTGCGTACTTTATTACAAATACGTTATGTGCATTTATAATTCTGTATCTACAAGTATAAGACATTAACATGGATGTTGAACGAAGAATAGGTTCCTATTTAATAATTAAATAACATGGTTCATATGAAATATATGTTATAACTGCTCTAAAGCTTTGTAGCAAACGTGGAAATATGCATTTTAAAATCAGTTAAATCTGCGCATTACTTTTTTATTTGACGATTTGATCATTGATCTATGCTTTGATCTGATGTCTGTCCTTAAAGAAAATACTGGCTATACAAATTAAATGTATAACTTCAGTGATCCATATACTTCGGCCAAATTTTCATAATGCCATAGGTATAGATGCATACTGTCTTGTCTCAAATTAATTTGTTATGAGCATCACTTTGAGTAACCTCGATTAAACTCAAAATTGATTTTCAAAAACTCTCTACAAATTGCCAAAGCTCGTATATGTTAAAGCATTGTCAGTGAATCCGGTTTTATTGAAATATCTGCGTGTGTGAAGTGATGAAAGTTAATGGCCGCCATTATTCTTGTCTGTGGTCGTTGTGACGTTGATTTAAGCAAAAGTCTTCCGGACGCGAACGTCGTACATGTTGAGTTGTTGGTCAAGTTATTATTATGCGCTTGCGACCCACCTGCTACTATGAATTATATTGTTAGCACCTTGTCTACCGATTATAACGTTAAATGTTAATACATTGAAATAAACAGATCCAGTTCTAACGGTCCTGTCTTAATTTTGCATATATAATTCGATTAGAATGTCGAAGCTACATATTTTGCTAATTGTTTAAATTATAGTGGCTTTTAAGAATGAGAAATATATTTAAAACATCCATTTATATACACATGTTACATACATAAATCTCTCTCTTTCATGCTATGAATCCCATATGATAGTGCGGTCAGTTCTATACATAAATGCATTTTATTTTTTAACGTGCATTATATGAATAAACACGAATATATTGTTGTAATATATTACTATAGTAGTGGTCACCTCGTTGTAGCTTGACTTACTGACCAAGCGCCTGAGTTTTATAACACGTATAAATCATTCTAGCGCGTTGACGACTCATCCATTATAAGTGCATATAAGTTACTTAAAATAAAAAATAATAATAGAATATTATCCACGCTTGTTTTCTTTTAGTTCAAATATAAATTATTTTTTTAAATGTATTGATAAAGGACGAACTAAATGAATCGTTTTCGTTCATATGTTGCAGGAGTAAATGCAATCTGGAAATAAAATTTTCGTTATTAACATTTGATAAGTTCAAAGAAATGACTACAACTTAGTGACCTACAAACCTAAATATTTATGAATTAGCATATCATTAATAATTAATATTTTTATTCTATCGTTCATTGCATTTCTACGATTTTATTTAATGTACATATATTTATTGAATTAATATGAGTAAATATACGGTAACAGTAAGCTATTGTCATAAACTTTCCTGATTTTAATATTACAGTTCATTACTAAGATTCCCACGCTAGTTTTGTTTATTCAACAAAACTTCTACTGTATCAATCATCTCATGTAATTCTTATCTATCGATCGTTTTCTGTTTGTGTCCATTCACAGGTCCAAGCCGATTACACCCATTTAACATTTTTATTACATAATCCCTTTTTACCTTTGTTGCAGGTAAGCGATGCGAGCTTTTGTCGATTTCGGTAAGCCCGTATTTATACAAAGCTATCATTTTCTACAAAGAGTGGCGCCACATTATACATGATTATAGCTCGTTCTTTTTTTGGGATGCCATTATACCGGACTTGGACATTCGGGGAAGATTTATATTTAAAAATTACGTGTTTATATACTTGTGAGACTGCACCTTTACGATTCTTAGAATTTCGAACAGGTTTTTAGATTTCATGAAAACATTCTAGTACAAATATGCGTAATACAGTAGTATTTTTAGTATGTTTAAAGTCGTATTTCTCGTTAATTTTTATGTGCTCATATAGAAGTACGTGCATCATGCCTGGCGTGTTTCTCATTCAACTTCTGTCAGTCAGCAACATTTTCTTTATTACTTAATTCGATACAATATGGTGTTGATAAATTCCCAAGGAATTATTTCCCAACGTTTGCGGTTTAGAGCACGCTTTCTAAGTGTTGGCGCCAAACAGTCGATTATTTACTATTAACTTTCCAACAAATTGTGCCGTTTGTTCGTTTCAACTGAGTCTTGAATCGATTTTCCAACTTGCGTTGAGGTTTTCCTAGATAACTTAATTTTGCCTTTGTAGGTACTTTGCATTTCTGTTTTTAGATCGTTGTTGATATGAGGTCCGCGTTTTCCTGTGTTATTTTTACTAACATGATATTTATCTGTTCTCGCGAATTTTCTGTTTGTGTGCCAAGCGAAAAGCTGTTTTATATTTTTAAGCTATTTAACTGCTAACGTACAGTGTTTATCTGACTAAAAGTACATACAAAAACAAGTACCCGGTGATTATGCCATTTTATTGGTAATGTTCTGCTTTAAGGAAACGTTTTTGTGTAAAAATTGGTATTTGTTTGCAAAAGTATTACAGGAAACCAAACACAAAGACTGTGACCCTATGTTTAAGTAGTCATCGTGATACGTGACCGCAATAAGGAAGGTGTTACGACTTCCTAAAATGGTAGCAATCTGCACTTAAGTAAACTGTTCAAATGAAGCGTTCATATTTAATGCGATTCCTTTTGCCCACAACCTTGGAGACATTCAATATCTACGTACAAATTATTTTGTTAAAAACTAACTATTCGGTGTACATTACCGTCGAGACCAGATTTTTTTACTATCAGTCATCGTCGCTCATTAGAACGCTTCGTCTCGAGATAAAAATCTTTCAAAGTATTGAATATATCCTTATCGAGATGTACAGCGATCGCACGCACGAATGGTTTCAATCCTTTCGATCCTTCACGCGGAATCCGCTTTTTATCTATTCTTTGATCACGCGCTATTCAAAGGCATACTTCCATTTGCTTTATTTAACGTCTCTGTTTAATATAACGTCCCTACTGCGATAACTCAATTTTGTCAGTTGTGCGTTGTTGTTGGATATCTCTTTTGTAAGCGTCCTTGACGCGCCCGTTCGTACGCAGCTCGTGTTGTGAAAGGGGTCAGGGGAAGAAAAAACTTCACTCGAAAAAGTGGGCTTTCTCTTGTAGCACCGTGGGAGGTGAAAGTCGGCCGACTTGTCCTTGAAGTCCCTTATGTAAGTAACAAACTTGCTGCGACAAAGAGTCTTTACGGTGTTTTTTCCCACAGTGTTAATCGAATGAATAGATCTTTTTTAGATGTTTTAAAGCGTCAATTAAGCTTCATAATAGAAAGCCTCCACTGAATACTAAGTAAGATTAGTTGCTTTAAGCGTATGGCTTGCACCAAGGCCTCGCCATACACCTTCATGGTCGACGGATCCAAAAACGGTCAGAAAGAATAATTACCATCACTATTATGTTAATCAATTCTTTTTACGACGCCGACGCTGCATGGGGCCGGAACGTTCGAAGCTGCACTCGAAATTTGAGAGAACGGCGTCTGATAGTAATTTCCCAACTGGTTTAAATTTAAATGACCCAATAAATTCATTATACGCAGCTGTCACCTGTGGTCTACAACGTTATCTAATTAAGAAAGTACAGTAAAATGGTTGGTTCCGGTGTTAGGTGACATAATAATAGCGCCGCACTTAATATAGACAGGACTTGGCGTAATTTATTAGCCTGTCGATTTCTTAAAATCAAATAATTGCTAAAATCTACCGTTACACTCTTTGTATACTGTTATGTATCAAGCTTTCCCGTGCGAGCTAAAGACACGGTCCGTAAAGTCAGGCTTAATGTAAGTAAACAACACATATTGTGTTTAATTGTACATCTGGTTATACCAGTATCAAAGCCCGGTTTAGAAAGATTGTGCTTTCTATCCTTGTATGGGTAAAGTAAATAATAACATCGTTAAAACTGCATATCAAGTAGCAGCAGCCCGTGACCTTCTTTTTCAATATCACTAGTACGAATATCGAGAGCACTGAGAGCAGGTAACAAAAATGTCTTGCAGACATTTCGTATAGGCATGAAATTAAATATTGAAGCAGCGTTTCGCCTCAAACGAAAGGGTTGTTTTAATTTGACACCATTCCACGATCTGAGTGGGGTATTTATAAAAGAGACGCGACATCGCCTGTTACCTGAGGGTAAATGACCACCTGACCCATATCCGCGTCCCGACTTTCACCGGGCGGCCGTTCACCCGGGAACCAGCGCGTAAACACACGTTCCAATTTCCCAAATGGACTCGCACCGAACGAACGTAGTCCACATTAATTGGGGCGCATTCCAATTAAGACCTCGTTACGTACGCCTCTTACGCAATTAGCATCGTCCGGCTCGACCATTTAGAAAACAGGCGTATCCAATTTTTTAAACGCGAACAATATTTCTTTTCACGTCCTTCTTCATGCCATCTTCTTTTACAAACTTATGTTATGTAACATCAAGAAAACAAAAAACAAATAACGCCATGTCAAATCGGCCCCAATCCACACCATTGCATGCCCAGAGACTATTGACAAAGGCTATTTCCCACAAGAATCGAAACTATTGCAAAACAAACGAGTTTTTGTAGTCAATGTCGAACGGGATGTTGATACTTACTTATAATAGAAACCGAAATGGGAACTGATAGAACCGATAATATACACTAGATATTCTGTTGCACGATGAACTATTAAGATTATATATTAAAGTCATCTGTTTACCATTCATATGGTCCAAAACAGACGTGTGTTATTGTTTTCCGTATACAAAGAGATCCTTTTGATGCCAGTGCCAGTACAATGATCTGTATTTAACCAATTCATAGCACTATTGTCCTTGTGCCACGGCTGTATACAAAAGACCCGTTTGCATAATGTTCTTATCTTGCACCATCTAATTAAGATCGAAATGTACCGTGTATTTTCCAACATACGGACTGCAAATTATGTATTTCAATGCAAGGAGCTTAGTGCGGGAAAATGGCATGTGTTAGTCATTTCCAGCTAGAACGATCGATAACTAGAACAGAATGCTAGAGTGACTCACATGATTATGAATTAAATAAAGATTCTTTACGTAACTAACAAAGCATTAAATGGTTTTTTGTCATTTTGAAATTCTGATTCAAATGCTATTTATCTATTTGCTTTGAATGACACCGTGACATTGGGAGCAAGAGAAAATCCAGAATAAATACAATTATATTTATGTTAAATTAACAAGCAGTGGAAAGTCTAAAAGGCAACAGCAATTTACGTAGTAATTGAAAGTCGATTTCAATTCAGGTGCAACGAAAGCGTTTACTGCGCGTAACACGAGTTTAGATAATATAATAGTCGTAAGACTTTCTAAGTTTCTTGTTTCTGCTGAAATTTCACGATTTGTGTCAATTTATTATTAAAAGTTTATACGTTTACTTGTATTATTAAATACTTTATCTTATATATAATTATCCACGTTAGTATATGAATAACAAGACCGTAAATTTCGAAATGGGTATTGTTTGAAAAAATAAAAAGAACCGTTTAATTATAAATGATGTTATAAAAATCGAACCACTTGAAAAGCTTTCCTGAACTCAAAATGCAATTACTGCTCGGAGAACTGCTTATTGCGCGCCCTTCCTCATAACATTGTTTTTTTTTCATAATGAAGCTCAAAGAGCTACTGCAGTGCATTGAAAAACTTGTATGTTTGGAGGCAAACCGGGTCCGTATTCAGAACTGAAGGGACAAGTGGGCCTTGAAGCAACGCCGCTCCGGCCGACCGCAGCCGACATGCAGTAAAAATAAATAGGTACACAAAAAGCCTTCGAACTAAACAAGGTTACATATGGATAGAGGGTATGATTCAGACGCGGAGTGATTCGACATTCACTCGAATGCATCGCGATTATCTGCAATACGAACGCCATGTGCGTTTTTGTTTGTGCAATGCGTACATGTGATTTCGTTACTGTGTAAATGCAGTATTTAATTACATTATAATATGGTTCGTTTTACAACGTAATTGCCAACATACGCATGATGCGCACGCTCGAGGTGCTCAAGACAAAGGATTATCATTTTTTTATTTGCCTGCGCTGTTGTTACCGTTCAATCTGTTCTTCGTTGCGTTACTCGCTTATTTTTACCGTTGATTGCTCAATGGTCCCATTCATTGTAAACCTTATTGTCTGCTCCCAGCTTGTCTACCTTTTGCCGGTGTCTTTGTTTTTGTGTAATCCAAAATGATGCCTATCTCGGCCATCACGAGCATGTACTGTTATATCAAATAGTAACAAGTCGACAATCCAATCGGAGCATTTATTTTTAGCACGCGCATTCAAAGAATCTCCCTAAATTCTACTTGCAATTATCTCAGTTGGATCATCGTAACACGTAAAAAAGGAGAGCCAGCACATCGATTTTACAGATAAATTAAATATTACACATGGGAAAGTAATAAAGAGAATTTAAGTCCTACACATACGATTGCTAATGTGCACTAGTTTATTGATATTTGTTAGCGGTTGTGTTAAATAATCAGTTTTGCAACGTTCAGTCGCATTGTTGGTGAGGCGTGCGCGTGCGCCGGCGAGGGCGTCGCCCCAGTGAAAGTGTGAAAGTGAGGCGAATGCGCTTGCGAACCGCAACTAGGAACACTGTCTATAAAACTATCCATATATTGCGCTTTTAGATTTATTGCCTAGTTATTAAACTTAACTTTATTTTTAAAGAGTAATTGACTTTTACTATTCACAATTTAAATCGCTTTCTAATGAATTATCATCATTCATCTATTGCGGATTAACTCAGTGTCCGCCATGACAATTATTATGCGTGTCATTTGCGGTTAGTACTGAAAGTCAATGCTATCATTAGTTATGGTACAGGGTGTTGCAAATGTAACAATTTAATGTTTTAAGCTGTAAAATTATGTAGCTGTATAAAAAGCATTGAGGGTAAAGCGGAATACGCAAACAGTAGGTTTTGCAAATGTTGTAACTAGAGCGTGGTGGTGGGCCGCAGCCCGATAGTTGTTTCCGTACGTCAGCGCTTCCAACATTACCTGCGCTCCATACATATAAAATGAATTTGACGTGCGTTGAATGCGCTCTACAGCGGATTTTTTTCTCATTAATTGGCTGCTTTATAAATCCTGTATTTATTATCTCTGCAACTCTTAACGAGATGACTAAATTGTTTTATGCTTAGATAAATACGAATAATGCTTTAAAACGGTTCATAGTAAAATATAGAGTAGATCATTAGCTTTATAGTTCCGATATTATTCTACTTTACTGATATTTGGCTATTACATTTGTCTTATTTTTCTATGCGCATTAATATACGATCACTGACAGCTATTAATTGTTATTGCGTTATTTTATATACCAGTAACAGATTTGTTTCAGTCGTGTTGATTAGTATCTTTTAGAATGTATGTGACATAAATATAAAGACATGAGAATAATGATAGTAAATTATCGTACCGTCGTCGGGTGTAATTGTGCTTCGAATCGATACATTGCGTTGCGACCTCCATAGCAGTAAACCATCCATCGCAATGAGCCATGGCGAAAGAGATAATATTTTAGCATCTCTAATCGTCGCACGGCCAAATATATGGCTTTAATCACGACCGTTTCACAAGCGTTTCCATTCGCACTGTCAGTTGCGAAATAGAAAAGTGTTTTTTGTTTTTCGTAATCTGCTTGGCCTTTTTCGGGAGACAATATAACATAGTGAATATACTAACAATACTTTCAACAGAGTATCTCGGTTGACTCATTGCGTATTTAAATCTTTACTAAATATGTTCACTGTAGTAAATATAAGTATCTGAAAGGCAGATAGATGAATCGACAGAATTCCGAATTCCATATTTTTCTTCGCCTACGATTCCAATTAGGGTTTAATCATGCTCAAGGCAGTATAAACACAGATACATGACTGGATTTTGTTCTACATAAACCAAATTCCTGCTCTACATAACTATGCTAATGAATGAAACTCATTGAGTGCAATAGATTGGATTGCTTCAACGTATGTTGTAACAGTTATTAATGTGAGCGTTTCTTACATGTTTAACTTTAATTAATTTGTTGTTAACACCGGTACAATAAATAAATCATGTTAACGACACAAGGAGTGGCCGTTTCTTATTATTCTATGGCGCTTATGATTGTGTTCGGTGCATTAAAGCTATTTCAGATTGTTATGAGACGCATGCTACCATGATTAGTAATGCATGATGCTCGCTCTTCGTGTCGCTCTCTCTATTGTGCTCTGCATGACGTTTCACAATCTTTTGTATATGCCACGGCAGAACTCATCATTCTTTCATTGTAGACCACAGTTGAACTTTTTGTAGGGTTTTTCTTATCTATCCCGCTTTGTGTTGGTTCTCGAGCATTAACTAATGTCCCCTGTCTGTCAGATGATATCGGGCTCTCGTTAGTGGCATTGTGGCACCCACGCCGAGCCCTGTGCGGACCTAATGGAGCACTGACAGGATTACGTACGTGTTGTAACATCAAACGATTACCTTGAACTACACCGATTGTTTTCTCTAAACTATTTTGCTCGCGCTGCAGTGTTATGACCACTAATGTGTTTAAAAACATGCCATTTTCAAGGCATTCCGGGTGGTGATTCACCACTCAGAGTCGTCATCAAAACTTGCGTAGGTGTGTGACAGAACACGAACGCTAGAGCGTGTGAACAGCGAGATACACTGGGTAGACTACCAGCGATGAATCGGTCTCACGCGCTCCTGATATAATCCGCCTGCGCGTTTCGACCTCGTCTAATCATTGATCTTGACGTGTCTAATGGAGAATATCATGATAATAATAAGCCGACTGTTGTATACGATCTGATCCGTGACTGGTTGTTTTAATTTTAGTAATGTTTTTGTAGCGAAAAATCGCTCTCACTCTTCAATTTCGAACGCGAAATCGTTGTCATTGTCTCGTGCGCGCTCTCGAGAACGCGTTATCTAATACACTTCCCACAATAGATCAGCGCTCTGAGCGCTCCGACACAATGCTTCCGACGGCTTCGGTTCCGCTCTCGTGAATTAGGTAAGTGGTGCATTTGACGAAACTTCACTTTTTCACCGTCCCACTTTACCCCGCTGCGCGCTGTTGAATTTACCAATCTATAATTTGTTTGCTACCGATTAGCAACGCGTTTACCCATAAAAGTTGATTTTCACGCTGTCTCGAGGGTCCATTAGAGAGCTGCTGATTCGCGACGGGAATTCATGCGATCTTTTCGCACGACAATCGGGAGCGCGACGAGCCAACTGGAGCGGCTAATATACAAATGGACCGGTTTTAGATCATCTAATACCTGTTGCTTGGACTGCCGCCGTTCTGCATGTAGTACTAGTTTTCTAGTTTAATTTATAATCTAACCTTGAAATGAAATACACTTTTCTAAATCACCGACGTATACTGAAATGTGTAATTTGTACATCAACTGAGATTTACTACCGGTGCGTGATTCTGTGTCAGTATGTGGGTCGATCTAACTCAATGCTACACTTTCGTTTGCGATATGCAAATCAGAGCGTGAGCCACACAGTCAGTCAGCGCCTACATTGCCTATAAAATTGTTTGAAAACTGCCTAATCAGCGCCTCGTTTCGCAGACGGCTGCACTCTGCCGCTGCATTATTGTTGTCATTATAGTCATTACTATCTGGTAATCGTCGGATCCACGTCGACCGCTTTCACCTCGATTCGAACAATTTCCCCCGCCTCTGAATTCGCCGGGTCCTGGTGTACCCTATACCATTAAGAGTTCATATTGCAATACATTCGCAACGTTCACCCAGTAATGTGTGGGAAATGGGCGTTCCAACTTTTTTAATTGCCTTGTGTCGGCTGTGTGGTATGTTATTATTGCGGAGCGTAATGCAACGCGGGCCACAGAAGTAAGGCGTCTAGCTGTCTCCGGACAATTTCGTTGTTAATTATGTTCCATCGCCTGGCTGGCTGCTTGACGGCACGTCTGGCCCGTAACTGCTGTCTTGAAAGTAGGCAACGAGTGTGTGGTGCCTGATGCACGTCAACTATTCTCGGATGGTATTTTCGATGCACACATGTTGTAGGTCGACGACCTATCTGTGGAATCGCTCATCGCGTTGTTTTGTTTATGTCGCCGCTTCTGAAATAGATGTCCTATTAAATAATCCAATCACGAATGAGCTACCGCTTTGGTTTCAGTCCCTATTCACAGGAAAATAAAATTATAATGCAAGCCCGTTAGGCCCAAACTTTTAGCCGCGTAGTAAAAGTAGCTAGTGTACATTTAAATTACTTTGTGAATCCTAATTTGCATTTGGCGTAGCATTACAATCGTGACCTGAAGACAACCTAATTGTAAATTCGCCGTAAGGTCGGTTCAGCCTCGTTTGTTCACTCGGTGTTCACGTCCGCGACGAATCCGCCGCCATCAAGTTTGACACACTCACTAATTAACTTACGTTTATAAAATTAAGTTTTAACTACTTGCTTTTTCTTGGAAACTAGGTCAAACCATGTAAAAAGTTGTTTTATGACACTCATGCCTATAAAGTTTAATTGATTAATATAACTCCATGGGCGGCCTACTATACAACATTGAATTGGTAGAAATGAGTAAAACTTTTTATTTAATACAAATATGCACCACAAATTAATTACGAACAGAAAGAGAAAAAAATATTCACGCTAAACACCGTGCATTGTCAATAACGATATATATTTATTTACAAAACTATATATTATTACGATGCTTATAGAAATACTTTTAGTGAAAAACTGAAACTTTAATAGCTACCTAACTAGTTTGCAGTTTCCCACTTAATAAACTGAGGCCCTAGTACTGCTTTAATGTATAACCAACTAGGTAACATTACTGTAAGCTGTTATCAACACCCAATCAGTAGTTTTCGCAAAGAGAAAGACCAATAATGCATACGTTGCGTCGTTACAAATTTTCGCATTTATTAAATAAGTGGGACCCACTCTTAGCTGTTTTTAAACGTACGATTACGGTCATTGATATTCCTGCCGACTGCATATTCGCTATGATAAGTGCTTTAGGCGTCGTTTTATTACAATATTAGTGAATTAAACGCCTCGCCCGTTACTTAAGGCCTAGATGGCAAAGCGGCTGGAAAGGTACGTTTATTATCTGGTATTTGGCACAATACCGCTGTTCACTGTAAAATTACATTTCTACCTTGATGAGTCTATTATGTAGACATGAAAGCATAGTTCGCTACTTGCATCTGCGCATTACAAGTCTTCATCATAATCTGTGCCACAATAACCGTCAACTGTACAGAATATCATATTATACATTCCCATCGATATATCTCCAAACTCTACATTTTTGCTTGGTGATAGAAGAATCACAGTTATTCGCTGCTGGTTCAAAAACTCGCTTCATTTTTACAAAAAAACAGCACTTATGTATGTATACATAAAAAACATGAAAAAAAAAAACGCTATGTAACCCGTAATGTTAAGCAGTTTAGTAAACTTTTAAGTAACACGGACGGCCGAGTAGTAAACTTTTTTTGTACTAATTACAGTTCGTGAATTTATTATTGTAGTTAATTTTCGAGAAGTGTTTTAGGTGAATTAATTCGTATAGGTATCTCGTAACAGGCTTAGAAGGTGAGTCATCGGTAACGAAGACTCGCTCGTGACGTGAAATGGTAACCTGTAATTTGACTGAAGATTTACGAGACGACTCTCGCGGTGATTACAGTCATTTGAATGTGTGCGGTTGCCAAAATTAAGAGCTTACACGTGCAATGATAAGTGGGTACGTACACGATTTAAATATATTTGAGTTGAGCTCGACAATATCTAGTGATTTAGAATTCTGCAGTGCAGTAATATATTATTTTTTTGGTGTGAAAATCAAATCTAAATGAAGTAACAGTTATAATCTATCGATACTACTACTATATAGATAATACTAGACTATAATTTCCATTAACGTCAGCTTTTTGCTCGTACGACCTCGGAAACATGTGTATAGTCCCTTGATTATTTGCTCATAAAAAACATCAGAGTAACAAACTGTTGCTAAGCAAGTATCAACCGGTCAAAATATTGTGATATCACCAGAAAAATACCGTTCACAATAATTAAAACCATCAGAACCCATGAGCAAATCAATATACAAACTCCTCGCAAGTTTTTTAGTACGATGCTTAAGTTTATAGATTGTGGTCGTCACGTTTTTTGTTATATCTTAAAATATATCATACCGTTCACGGTGCTCAGTCAAAATTTTATTTAATCACAAGCTTTCAACTCGCCTTTCAATCTGAATTGCCAGCGATTTGCATGTTTAATGTTCTTTTTTTTCCACTGAACTATTACTATCAATTTTTCTTCCATCACGAGTTCAGTCGATGCGTACTGGCGTGTTTTTTTAAAGAGCGACTGACTTAACCATAAATGGTGTTATTTCCTGGCTACACCTGCGCCGATAGTCATTCCTCGCCAGTCGACGCGTCGTCGCCCGCAATCAATGCTTCACGATTAATAGCGAGCCGCAAAAACGTCGGCTCAGCTTCCTCAATAGATAATTTTTTTGCCGACAAAAGTCCTTTCGGTCGATTTCCGAATACATGCATTTCGAATTAAAGAAACTAGCAAAAAGTTATCGGAATGCGGTTCGGGAACCATAGATCGCATTTTTATTTACCAGTAATTGAAACTTTATTGTAGGTAGCCCAAAAGCAATTTGCTTGTGGATGCTGTACGAGGATTTTTTCAGCTTTGATTTATTTTGATTTGTTGTTGTTTGACAGTCATTCTATTTTTCAAATAGTCTGTTTTTAACAAATGTTTTTCTATTTTAGAAATACCAAGTGTATTGCGAATGTGAATGTCCCGACGTCATCACCTAAAGTTTTTTCAAGATCAGAAGTTCAAATCTAACCAACGAACTCTATTCTCGTTGTAACGTATGTATGTCTCATTAACCATACGACACGAGCTGAGCGTCAAGTCAACGTACTGTGGTATTTCTTAGAGAGGTGGCTATCGTACGACAATGAACGGAATGAACCCTCGTCACATCTCGGTAATACCGACGTCTTTACTGCCAGTACTGAGTACCGTTTGCCGAAACCCTCCAAAGCTTCATTACGATTAGTAAATTCCTCTAGCAACTTGGCCACACAATTGTTTCGTGATGGGCGGTAAACGCGACATTTTGTTTATTACACCACGTTTCTTAACGAGATCAACGTTTTATGTTGATAGGTCTATTGACTTCTCTGCACCATCTTGTTTATTCATATTGAGAGTAAGCCACATTTCAAGTTGTTTTACAAATTGGATTTGGACGTTGTTTTAAGAATTCTTTCAAAACATTTTGTTTAAGTACTTTATAAAATTTACTGCCAATTTGTAAATGTCAAAATTTGGGCAATCGATTGCAGCCATAATGTTTTTGGCAGCCATAATAAATGTCTTAAAGTACATTATTACCTAAAGGGCAATGACAAGATTATGTCGTGTCCAAACTGATAAACAAGGTACACAACTAACAGGACAAATGTTTACCGCGCTGTCACAATAATGATGTCACATGTCTAATGTAGTGTGTCTACTTGTGGAGATAACGAGAACTTTAGGTTATTCACCTTCTACGAGGCTCATTGTACTAGTTGGAGCATCGCATGACAAAATACAATGTGTGTGTTCAGCGCTGCGCCTAATTTGAAAGCCAAAAGTACAAAGTACACGTACAGTTCGCAAACTATTGCTTTGTAAACGTTCCGATGTATTTACGAGTTCAAAATGTTGATGCACGATCAACAGTTAAGGAAACACGACCACATTTGTTGGCAAAACTCCCTCTACATCATTTAAATATTCAAAGTAGTAGATTTATTGCTACGACATGATGTGGTTCAGATATCACCGATACTGACAGACGACTTTGTTGTAATTGTGCTTTCTAGGTACTTTGATTTAGTTAGTAAAAATAAAGTTATAGAAACAATAATGGCTGGTAACGCCTTCCAAAAAACTTGGCTGTAGGAACAGCTTAATCAAAATTCAGCCGGACGATCAAAATAGACTGGTAAAAATCGTACCACATCTGCGCAAGTTAAAAATCTTGCTATAAAAATAAAACATCACATTATTATGACAGTTACAATAAATGATGATTGGTACGTACACGAGGAGTGGTGTGGCAGAACAAGATATTCAGCTTTACAAATGTGTGAAAGGTTACTCCTGTGCGCAATATAAAATGTCGAAGGCCATTAGCGGACGTACTTAAAGGTCCATCTTGGATTTTCTAAGCTGTTAAGAATTTAATTAAGGTAGATTCATGCTACACGCCTACGTCACAAATTATACAATGTAGAGAGTAATCTCGAATATCCACATTAATTGCAGAAGTTAATTTAGCGTCGCTCTTTAGCAACTTTCTCACGCAAATTGGACGTAGGAGGACGTTTTCTAAATATTTCACGTCTGCTGTGGCGGCCGAGTAATTAATGATTGGGTTATTTACTATCAGGCACTGCACGCAGGGTTCAACATCAATTACAAAACTTTCACAATCTAAGAAGACATACTAAACATAATATTTTTCTACTGAAACTTAAGAAGCAATGTTCCTCACACCGATTGAGATAAATTTATCTGTTCATATTTAGAAATATAAATAATCATCTCGTATTATCCTGTTGACACCGGCGTTTTTGGAAGCGTAAAATCTCTCTGTAAAATATGACTGAACGAAGTCTCCATAATTCAATAAAACACGGTCAATGATCTTTCTGAATAGAAAGGCGAGCAAATAAACATATTTTTGAATACGACACGAAAAAGAATATGGGCAGTCGTTTGAATAACAAATTCAGGCTTCCAAACTGACATAGCCTCGACGAAAAAATAAAGTATTCTAACAAAATGTCTGGGCTTAGCTCCGACTTTCCGACCCCGGATTTGTTGAAAAGCCTATCGTGTATTTGCAGTCGCCGCACGAACTTCACTTTCACTAGAGAACTATCAATCTCGACTGTCACGCTTAAAAAATACATTGCGTACGCACTCACTCTATATCAAGGGACTGTATTTTATTCTTTGTTATATCTGCTATCTAATGTATTTGCTAAAACATATACTTACATACATTATACATGTTTAATTCATCTAGGACAACTGGATTAAATTATGTAGAACCACTTTAATGATTGTTATGTACATTTTATCTAATGTTGTATCTTTGCAACATTGAATTATATCTTATTAAATTGCCCATTTCTCAGTTGTCTATGAAAAGTCAATTCTAAGACTACAATATAACAGTATTTCTTTCTTTGAAATTGAAGTTCTGTCTCTTTCTTTTGTATTGTATTATTTTGATCTTGGCAAGCAACGTTAAATCAGCAGTAACTTTCCTCTGTATATATCGTACAGCTAAATAACGAGAGCATCTATTGCAGTATTATTAAAAGGTTATTGCCCCAACATTGTTTACAACCGATTATCCGCTTTATCTTGTTAAAATAATAATTGAATCGAGCGTGGGTTGCCCGTACACAATAGATACGGCTTCTATATTCGGCGTTTTAATTACTTTACGCCATTATGTAGACAAAGCAATTACCAAGTGGTATACATGAGACGGGCCACGTATTCATTAGGCAAACACTTTTAATGATGTCCTGTCACTCAATGGGCCTGATTTACAAATAGCTTGCTATTTAAAAGCTTTTGTTTTGTTTATCTATGAATCAGCGTTAATCCAACTATCAGATTTTTTAGATTACAAACATGAGCTCTTTACACAGACGTTCTATTTTCGCAGTCCCATAACTGCTATCATTTCGCACAGTAAAGTGAGCTTAATGTCCATTTATATCTGACTTACCAACAGCAAAATATTTGTTAGACTGACTGGCAAACTGTAAGCCCTAGACTAATCGCTCATTGGGGACGTGCTCTAACCATCAGACAAGACTTATGAAGCCCCGACACGTAGAACGTTGTTATGAATTTGATTTCGGCCTTAGTCTGAGCAGTTTGCAGCGTCATTAGATAGTCAGATGGCTATCATATTTTAAATTAACATATCAAAGCGAATTAACTTAGGATGTAACTTTGCAGACATGTAATAAGTGTGTAATATTTTAGATTTATTGCTTGAATTACGGCATTTGTTTCGTAATAGGACTGTTGAAGTTACATTGACTGCTGAAGGCATGTGAAGAAGTGAATATTATTGAGCATTTTGGTTTAACTCGTGCCGGGTGAAAATTTAAATATTATTATGTAGAACTGATAGATAATTGGTTTTTGATATTTTGAATACTTAAATGGTCAGTGAGTTGTTTAGCAGTTAACAATTGTTTAACAAAGTCTACTTTGTTCCAAAATAGATTAGGTACTCTGCCTTTCCATTCCTTGAAATCTATAGGATACCATTTAATTTATATATTTGTTGAACAAATAGGGCTCTTATCCTATATTTTTTTTGTAAAAGATTTTATAACTGGCTAAACAAAACAAGATAATTAATATTTCGTTTTTTGGATACTGTCTTCGTAAGATGTATGACACTTATACGTTTGATTACACAAAAACCCGATAAACCATAAATACGTGTGAAAACGACTTCCTTTATGCTAAAGTCCTCAATAATGAACAATTATTATATTATAATACATGTTGTAACGCACATTAACACCAATACAGTAATTGTTCAAGACTATTATAAATCACGTTACATAAGCAGACGTGTAACAGTCATGTGTTCGAGCACTTTCTCGTAACCTCTGTACTCTGGGGTGGTGAACTATTGCACTGCGGAATACACTGTGAACCTTTCACGCGAGAGTTCAACGCACTGGCGTTATCTATGCCTAGTAATTGCCTCGGCTAGTAATGTTCCTACCATGTTCATTTGAATGGAAATTGTGAAATGTCGACATTATTCAAATGTAGAGTATTATTGGCACCATGTACCAAAGTTGTGACATTTTGCATTTCAACAACGTTTTTTTGAAGTGTTAACTTTAGTGACTGCTATTTAAGACATTATTCGCCGTAATACAGTCGAAAAAAATACATTAAATATTCTTAAAAGACCAGGGTACATTATTAGGACCCTGATGTTGAAAATATTGCATTTTATAATACAGTTGAAGATTAAGGCTAAGGTTAAACGTGCTTTTGCAATGGAGCTAACTGAATACTACTATGCCCCATTACAGATAAATCTTCAAGGTTTAGACAATTTGTTCAATTGCAGACGTTAAGTATTTCGACAAAAAAGTTTAAATCTTGTTACTAACTCATGAATTGTGATAAAAAACATTTAGTAAATTCCAAATTGGATACATAAGTAAAAAAATCCTTGTCGTAATACAAATTGACATAGTCTAGAAATAAATTCAATAAGCTGTATCAAAAGCTTGTATTGCATTTTTTCTAATCTTCGTCCAAAAGTATGAAAATATTTTAAATGCATATGTTATTGACCAACTCTTTAATGACACGTATAATACACACAGAACAACAAGTAAAAGAATAGTCACTAATAAAATCTACTATTTAGGGATGGTTATTAAACCAAGGTTAACACGGACCCAGGTATCGTTGAGGAATATTACCTACATTAAGTATATTCTTGATTATTCAAAAACACATGCGGCTACGTTATAACTCTAATTACATAAGCCCAGTTTAGGTTAATCCCCAGTCCCTTTGTAGCGAGAATCATCCTTTATGCAACACCAGACTTTCACGTACAGGAACGCTAAAAGATTAAATGTGGGTTTTAGGAAGTAGATAAGTTGTATGTTTACGTGTGTTGAACATTACATGCATCAATTTGTAACGGTAGCCGAGCATGGCATGTTCGGTTGATTAAGCGTCACCCGCCGAGTGAAAGGTTACATGTGACAGTAGAGTTCACGCTCGTTATTGTCACCTTCCCTGTGTTTAGTCGACTGTGAAATTGCCCGCTAACTAGCCTCCTGTGTCACTGTATTTCGATCTCTGATTTCAAGGTAATTAGCGAATTGCCGGTCACAGTGGTTTGTAGTTTTTACGAAGAACATATTGTAAAAAGTTGAATCTCATGCTGACGTTGCCGTTTTTTGTTAAAAGAAAAAGCACTAACATCACTGTCATTAAAAAGGCGGTGAGCGCCTAACTACAATTATATATGATTCATATCATGGTAGCTATTCGGTAAATAGAAAATTAATATTCGAAAGGAAAAAGTAAATTATATTTTATTACTTTAAGATATCTCGTCGATATAGCTCAAATTAAATCAACAGCCAACTTGTATAACAGACATCGGAAATTATAGAGCAAGGACAACATGTTGAGAGTGTTTATCATCGAAGCCGTAATTAAGTTAAAAGCTTGTACAACAGGAACAGCGGTTAACCGTCTATAAACATCTCGGTAATGTGCTAAGCGGGCTTCCGTTGCCATTATCGCTCTAACTAGGTAGCAGAAAAAAAGAACAGGAGTTGTAGAAAACATTTACAACAACACTACATGAGATAACAACTAGCTGATATGTTTTATGAGGTAAAAACTACGCTGGCGGCCCGCTTGACAAAGCTTCCGTTGTGCTCGAAATTGTTTATTTTTACCTTTTTAGTTTCATTTCTACGTTACCAATTTTTATGGTATGACAACTGTCCAGTTAATGCTTCCACCGACTAAGCATGACTATCAGAATTTACTAATTTACACTTTCGAAATTCATGATTAATAAATGTTAGTATCAATCGTATTTACAAACATAAATCTAACAATGACGAACGCTAATGTGTTTAGCTATACGAGAATAGAAAATCGATCGAGGCACTTTCACATGGTGTACGATCATATTAGCTCACAGATACAATACGCCTCACCAATTCACTTTCGCCTTTCTTGGTCACGACCGGCCATAGTTCACGATCATCAGGGAACCCTGGCCACCGGTGTTCAGCCGATACGGGAAAGTTTTCAATTGACCTTTACGTAAATAACATTACTTACTAGAATCCACTACTCTCACTTTATTTCATTCGTTGTGCCGTGGCCTTTGCCATGTCACACTTGGTTAAGTGCCGTAGATAACTATTAAATTGTTCGTACGCATATTAACTAAAATATTAATAGATATGTAGGACGATAGTTATTTTAAGAATTTAACCCATGAGGCATGAGACTCGTGTCTTAAGTATTTTATTAGTCTTAAACGATAGAACTATTGAAAACTCTTCCCGAACGTTACAGTGCAATATAAGCTTCTAGTTATATTTTAATTTTCTATGTTTCCCGTGATTTCTCTTAGGTTTAGATGACACGGTTACTCTGTAAGTATACACGTAGGAAAGCTTTCATATCGACATGGGTTAGTGCTGTTGTGATTTGTGGCAAAATTGGCCGGCAATAATACGAGTCATGCACTTTTCTATGTAGAGAGCCGGCTTTCTCTATTTCAATTTATTTGTTTTTACTTTGATACACTCGTTATGATGATAACTGTGGTGCAGTAACAGCAAGTGGTATATATAGGCTAGAAGTTGGGCTTAGTGCTAACATATTTTATGGCAAGGTTCAATAATATTGTCTATAAGCATCGTTTGCTTAAAGTCACGGAAAAAAATATATTTGCAGAGGTCAGTAATTAAGCCGCTTTATGCTTTCCGTTGAAGTGATAATAAAAATTTAATTCAAATCGGTATAGATAAGAAATGAGACCACCTAGAATACATATCTACCGTTGAAACTAAGTATGCTATAAATCAATATGTATAAAAACAATTACGCGTATCGCGTACGCAAGTGTTCACACCGCTTTCTATCCGTCATCATTATTCAAGCTGTCATTTACAACTCATTTTATTGCCATTCATACAATATTACAACAATAGCTAACGAGACTTGATGAAGTAAAAGTTGCAAATGCATACTAATGCCCCATTGTTGCTTTCCAAAGAGATGTTCTAATGCAGTGTCGACATAAAATGTGATTGGAGGTCGAAACATAAATAGCACCCACTTGTTACAAGCATAAAACGAGAAGATGATTGTTTTCTATATTTGCTTTCAAATTTTATAGGTTATCGTACAAGTACGTAGTTTTTGTGTAGTACTTTACAAAGACATTAGTGTAACTGCGCATTACGAGACGCAATTTGTGTATGGACGTTAATGTGACTTATAAAGCACGCTTTAGTACTACTGCACCAGTTTTCAGTTTCAACCGGTGAACTTAATTCCTTATGTTGGTCACAGTTTTATCGCATTTTTATGTTGTCATTACAATTTCATTGCATTTTAAATGTTATGGTTCACATGTCCGCTCTTTACCTAGATGCAAATAAAGTGAATAAAATATTGTGATGTTTTTATAGAACAAAGCATTATTCAGCCTCGCGCAGGATAGGTAATAAAGTTTCTGCAGAATGAGCTTATAATCCTCATAGTTTCCTTTTATATGTGTAGCGATATGCAAATAAGAGTATACAAAACGAATGGATGGTTTCAACGTGGACATATTGGCCCCCAGATAACGCGAGGTACGCAGGCGATGTTTGGTCGACGGCTGTTCGCCGTGGCGTGTGCGATAGCGATCAGACTGAGCGACCGAGCAATTGCCTTGTTTGTCGTGCCGCGACGCACCGCCGATACTGCCTTCTGTTGATACCGGCCGGATTGGAGGCGGCAATTTGTTGCTGACGATTTATTTTATGCCCGACACCTGACCGCTTCCGAGGATCGTATCAGATACCGCGATAACAGCTCCATATGTCACTAAATTACGATGATCGCCGTAATCCCACCTGTACAAGTTGACAATGTTAATTGCTATTTACGTCTTCCCCTTTCCGCCGGTGTCCATCGTTAGCCTTATTAGAATTAAGGTCGTCTCACTTTCATAATTATTATCATTTACAGTTAAAATGTTTCGGTAAAGTACAAAGACTGAAGTTTCGTGATACTCTTGAAAAGCAATTCCTGTTAGTTAAAATCGAAACAATCTGCTTTTATAGAGTAGTATATGATTGTTCTTTTATTATTTAACAAAGTTATTTCACTAATTTGTAAATATAGATAGAATTTCTGAGGTAAACAGATTCTTAGCTCTACGGAGGTTCAGTACGGTGGGTAATACACAGGCGGTGCACCACCACAGCTGGCATGATATGACGGAGCCGTTTTCGAGCTGGCCTCACAGACACGGATAGTGGATACATCCACGTCGCCATTTGTGACATTTTGATGGTAGATTGTTCTGTTTACATACGACCGTCTATTTCCACCTTTAAGAAACCTGTGTGTATTTGTTCAACTTATCCTATGCGTACATCTTAAGTACGCACCGTTTCGGTCATGACTCCATTCTGTATTGTTTCTACGAAAGGAATAGCAAATGAAGCGTTCAAAACAGACAGATCGCAGTTGAAAGATGAACTCTACACATGAACAAAGTAACTTTTCACTTCACCAACACCATTAGTTGTTTTTGGTAATCAATCAACATAATGTTCACCTATTAGTCAGTGGGTTCGTTCACCTCGCCTCCCAAGGTCTAAGCGTGCATTATTTTAGCGTCGGTGGCGACCCACACACGCACTACTATGCACATTTCCAAGTACGATGCACTAGGTTGGAGGAATGAGAGCGCGTGATACGAATACAACAATGATTATCCGTTCAGTGTAGATATTATCAGTACGTAAAAACCTCCGTGGAATCCCGCCACACCCTCGTGAAACGGTGCGGACAAATTGAATTTTCTCGTAACAGGGCCGTGTAATCACTTTTGTTACAAAGTATTCATAGCGGACGGTCCTGCTATAATAAAGAGCGCAAATTCTAACTTGGCCGGATGAATTGATTTTGACATCAAACCTGTTACAGCCAATAGAGATAGCGATCTGATATAGATAAAGCACTTACGTACAGGAATTAGTAATTATGTAATAAAGCCCTCCAGGAGCTCGTAGCCTGTACGATTGTCTAGTTGACAGGAATCCATTAGAGACAGAGGTAGCAGCGCGGCGGTGATTTACGACGGGCATCGCCCTCCTTGATGGCTTCTTGTATCTCTAAATGAAACACTCAAACAGTAGCTGCTCTCGGCTCTCCACTCGCAAGCTACGACCGACATTTTATCTGATGGAGATTTGAATACTCAGGTGGTTAACAAGACCACTACCTTCATTTAAATGTTAGCTTTTTATATGATACACAAAGTGATATCACGCAATAGTTTTCATTTGTAATATACGTTTATTAAGTGCAGGGTAATTTTCCGAGTCATTAAACGTTGTGAGAGGTTCGTAAAGAGCCCACGTGGGCATGCGCGCACGTTGTTTTTTTACTCGGTAGCACAACGTTCATCATTACGCGTTTATTATCTGTTTGGCCTTGGCCGTGAACGGTCGCGCAGGAGGACACACTTGCGCGTGGGCAAATACGGTGGCTACAGAGCGTGCCGCAGAATTTTGAATTAACCTAGCAAAAAACGTATTGTGTCCATACCACGAAATGTTTTACTTGACATCGAACAAAAAACTAGCAATATTAAATTAAAGTACCACATCTTTAAACGTAGTTAGAATAATAAAACGTTTATTCGTGTTCTTTTAGTTTTTACGTGCCTTACTGGTTTCAAATTAATTCAACATTAGAAAAATATGTGGGATCAACAACAATAATATAATTACAGAATCGTTTCGTTGTTATGACTCCCGCTGTGTCTGTCTGTGTGTTAGCCTGTGATTGATTGCATCTACAACAAACAACGACATGTGGTACGTTTGTATAAGGAATGTTGACTTGCTTGTTTCTCACTTTTTAAGATTTTTTATATTTATATTTTGTATCAAAACTAAATAATATTAAGAGACAATAATATTTTATGTTACATCTGTTAAGTCTCGGAATCCTTAAACCGGCGCTGTTCTTTTTAACACCAAAACGATATTCTACCTTTTGCAACCGAGTTCTCTATTTTCATTCAAACGCTGTTATATTGTATTAAACAAACATTTCTCTCTATTGTAGTCAACAATACGGATCTTTTCTACACACATCCAAGTAGTTATAAAGTACAAGAATTTACGACGTCTATCGCAAGCTATTAAAACACAGTGCTGACAGATACAACAAAGCCTGGACAGTTGGGTCAAACTGTGTCCATTTGGGTCAATTGCCACAATCGGTAGGTCGTTAGTACCGACGGGCGCGCGCCGCCCGACCTAATCCACGATAGCACATCCGTTGGTGTGCTCATAAACACACATTTACGCCCTGACTTGCTATTAATTGCTTCTTCATCCTGTAGTGCAATTATCCTGCTACTATTCGTACATAAAAGTAACACTAATCTACCTTCCAATCACCTAACAGGCTATGTAGGAAAATTTGTCATATCAAATTATTGTTATTGATAGTGCAAACTTCTTATTCTGTGAATTAACTACGCCTAGTTATCATAAAATCGGTAACTTAAGACAACGTAGCTTAAAAGACCCGAAAGCAGTTAAATGTATGCTATGTTGTAGAAATATAGAGTTAATATTGCCAGTATTTGAAACGTGCCAAGAATCCGCATAAAGTAATCTGTTAATTTCGTATTTAGGCTGAGGTAGCTCGTGAAATGTTATATCCAATACAACCAGTATCCGTATACCTAACACGGTTTACATCTGGCTTCGCGTTAACACACAAAGTATAATACCAAAGACGCACCGCGGGCAAAATGTAGTTAACAATATTATGTGCAATGAAATAACAATTTGCTACACGCACACCGAGCCCTTTGAACCGTCCTGTTGATTTGTACAATACCCACGTTTCCTTATAAACGTACTTTATGTCTCCCCTGTACTCGTTACAACGTTTATCTTCATCAAACTTTATACTAACTCTGACGTTAAAATGATTTTAATGTTACATTATGTCATGCTCCTTTCGCGAAAATATGTATTTTACAATGTCGTCGGCTTTGTGATAAAATCACCGTCCGAGGTCATCGCACCAGTCTCTACGATGATACTTCAACATTTGCAGGAAAATTTAACGTGCGGGATGGATTTTCGTGACTAGTTCGTAATTATTTTACCTAACAATGTCTGAGCATCTTATAGGATTCTATTGATTTATTCGTTCTTGCTAACATAAGGCTGGGCACGAGGGATTCCAAAGCGAAGTACGAAATATTATTAAATATTTCGAATAAATGAATACACTCTAGTTTTAAAACATTTCTTCTCTTCGCTTCTTTTTTTAACCCTGTTAGATGAAAAAATTGTTTGCGTTACACTTTTTGCCTAAGACTAAGCGTGATTCGAAGGTCAAAAGATTATTATACCACTGTAACAGTACGGAACCCTATAGTGCGAATCTAACGCGCACTTGATCGCATTTTCTTATTATAAACTTTCTTCTTTATTTTGTGTACGAATAACATTAGTTTGTAATTGTGTAACCAAGCATTACAAATAACTCGATTGATAGCGTGGAGAATTTGTCCTGCATAAAATTTTATGTCGTGTGCGTCTATTGAATGCACAAAACGTACCATTCATTAATGTCACTTTACGAAAATGGATAAATGCAACAGCATCATATAAATGTCGCCGCTGACAGCTCTTGTCGCAGTTGTAAAGTCAGATCACGCAGGACATGATATTCTCGGGGACTGAGTATTTTCGCTTATAAAGTAATGCTAAGGGACAATGCCGATAAGAAAACGGTTCGATCACGTATGAACTTAGCAGATCCCTTATACGAAGCGTGCGCAAAATATCGAAAATGATTTTAAATCGCTGTTTTTCCAATATAAATATTTTATTGCGAAGATAATGTTGTGCCAAACGAAAGAAACAGGCTCCTCCGATATAATATTTACTATAGAATGTGATGCAACAGTCCCTGTACCGGTTTTTGCTCGATCGGCTCCCCGGCGTCTAGCGAAGATACGATAGTCAATGGACTGAAAATGTTTTGCATGGAATTGATTAACCCTATGGCCTCGGCGCTTTTGATATTATTTATATTTTTATTAACGTTTTATGTAGATACTTTGAAATACATTCAGTTTATACGTATCGTTTACTTTTTGTGACGCATTTAGTGTTAAAATGTTTATCTTGCATGTCCATTTGATATGTTTATACTTTAAGTGATTCTCCTGCTACATAGTGCTGTCACTGACCTACGCAATTACATTTCGTATTCTGAGCCGCTAATATAATGATAGTCTTTATGCTAATATTAAATCAGATAAAGGATGCTTCTGTTTTGCAAATGTCAAGTCGCATGATTCAAGAGGTGTTCTCACGGTAGCTCTTGAGAGAAGAACAGAGAAAGCCTTATCTCATGTATCGGAGCGCGAACAATGTGAAGAGCGTGTCGATGCTTATCACAGTCAGCCTATCTAGTGGCTGTAGTGCTGTAGACTTTCACTTGCCGACGGTTCTAACACCACTTTGTTTGTGCCCGCTGTGTCTTGTTAGTGTTGTCAGAAATAGTGACGAGCTGAGGAGAATCGATGACTTCTCGTGAAAGTTGTTTCAGCACGAATCACTGTACTTTGCCCTCGTAACCGACGTGATACAGTGTGAACGACTCTGAGATACAACATTGTTTACCTCAAAATATGTAAAATACTTCACTCCTGGAACAGACGGAACAGCTTTTTTAGCGTTTAATATTCAATAACACATCCATAAACGTCCATTGTTTCGGTATGGATTATGGGTGTTGGGGAGACGCCGCCGACGTCGGTCTCGCATGTTAAAGCGGCGTGTCGTGATTTAGTGCAGTGCCGCGGCGCGTACGCAGCCTACGGGCGACGGGCCTAATTACAAAGTGTAATGAGGCGACGACGCCGACGCCTGCGCTCGCGTCCGCCCGCTGCAAACTAAGCCCCCACAATAACATAAACATAACTCGTTGACGAGACAATACCGTTTGATGCTTAACCTTATTTAAACTGATTTTATCTTGCTTCGGCACTGTCTGCATTCCTTCTACGCTAAAAAAAAATCATTTGCCAACGCTTTCGTAAGCCAACATAGATCTAGCAGGCATAAAGGACCTGTCAAGCAATATCTCTAAGTAATAAAACAAGAAATATATACGATTCGCGAAACTAAACAAATTTACAATATGCAATACTGATAAACACTTTATAAAAGCTTGCATAAACCTCACGTACCCATAACAAATACATCCCAATCTAATCTACAATCGAATCTAAATAGCAACTTATAAGATCACGAAGGCCGTGTTCGAATTAATAATATTTTCATTACGACTTTCAATAGGTGCTTATCTGAGCATCAAAAATCGAATACCGTCATAGAGGTAACCCATTACATAATTACACAGAGACGAACACTTTGATATTGTGATTTACGCACGAGTGGATTCGGACTGTCTGTTGCTACGGCGCGGGCGCAACATTCGCAAAAACATCAGTGCGATTTCATTTGATTTGGCGTTCAAATTAATATCAAATTATCAATCTACAATATTAACTTTGTGACGACATTTTTTATAAATAAACACAGCCTTCCTTAGCATACACGTTATAAGCAAATTGTCATCAATATTCCATTGAGCAATCAATCAAGAACAAAATAAGATAACTATCAGTCGTCTGAGAACACTTGAGTTGCCTCAGACCATGAATTAAGTTATGTAAATCGCAAGCGTTTTTTTGTGAACAAATGTCGTCACATGGTGAGTGATGGACATTTAGAGTTATGTTATATTAATCTCTATTGAAATGCATGAAGTTTTCGATCATCCGGACAAGTTATATGACAAGTCTTCTCGGCTGATGTTCAATTTATTTTTACTTTACCGACAAGGTAATTAGATTACTAGGCTGCACTCTGCAGACCGGTCTGTGTGACAATTTTAATTCTATATACAATTTGTAGACAAGAAAATATTGTGCCAAATTACCTGGAGTAAAAAGTAAAGCGAAGGCCTAAGTTGCAGGCACTTAGTTGATTACTACATATGTCTTATCATCAGTTTTTTTTCTACATGGCTTTCAACATTAACGATCTTACGTGGTTCCGTTATTTGTTCTATATCATAGATTTCTGTCGATTTTTCTTTTTGTAGATTTTTCCAAGGCGAGTCATTAAGTTTTTGCTTGAAGCTGTATTTGCAAATGCGGTTCTGATACCGTTGCGGTAGAGACTACCGCACGCTCGTCGATTTGATGTTGATTTTTCGCTCGAATTGATGTTTCGTTGCGTACAGAGTACACCCAACAGAACAATGGAGTAGGTTTTTAGGCGTCTTTGTTCGTACAGCTATGTGCGAGATGTTAAACAGCTATACAAATGAAGTGGCAACTTTTTGTTCATCCAAATATGACTGTTCAGACATTGTCCAACTGTTGATAGCTATTGATAACGAGTATACATGCACGATTGACGATTAGAACTGAATCATCATTATTTATTTCACTGAAACTTTTTCTGCCTACCTTTACAAGTATTTTATTATTGATGTCTGTAATAATGAAAGTTTTTATTGTTTTGTTCCAGTTTCTGCCACTCTACCACCACAGAGGCCTTGGATACCTTTGACTAGACCGAACAGGACTCGTCCCACTTGTAAGTACAATAATTTTATGATTTACTTTCTGTCGTCTCAATTAATGTTCACGAGCATGCAAGCGCAAACATTTCTATATCAAACATTAATTTTAACGATACCATCTCAAACATTGGTTTTTATTCGTCGTTGTAATACAATTCATAACCTAGAACGGCGCAAGATTGTTTAATAGCGATAACAAAAAGCTCGCCAACAAGTTTGTCATTAATAAAGTGTCATGGTGGCACGTATGGGCGCGGCGCACGCGGCCCGTCTCATAAATAATCAACCAGAGACCGCCCTACCACTGCAACGGTAATGTTTCCACCCGTGGGAGACCTTAGGGATACCATGTACATGGTCCTGGTTCACTCACTAACTTATACCCTTTCATCTGATACCGTTACATAGTTAACGTTCTATGACATTTGAATAATTTGAAGAGGTGGAGCTTCCTGGTCGCCGCGTGCATACTATTAGTATTTCTTATCATTTGGTCCGAGTCATAGTAGCAGCAGATAACTCCTGTTATACTTTAGCTACAGATTACAAATTGAGAGTAATCTTGACTCCAAAAATAAATATTAATCTTGTTATAACGCTTATAACTCGATATTACTACAAGCATCCAATATAAAAGACTGGCGTACTATATTATTAAAGTGTATCGACACTTGTTTTATAACATCATTCAAGTTGCAATGTAATTATATCAAGATTACCAGCGGCGAGCCGGCATGTCGTTAAAGCACTTGACTTTTCTCATGTTTTCTCACGTAGCACCTCATTAACTCTGCTGAAATTTATTTAAGTATTGAGTTGCAGGCTAAGTGATCGTGAAGTATATGCGGAGTCGTAGTTTAGATCCCGCCACGCGTTCCTGGCCGGCACTCATGCCGCTTCCCGACGCACGAAGCGCGTACCCAATTTACATAAATCAAAGCGGACGCCCGAGCGTGCCAGCCTCGCCAAGACCTTACACCTATTGGCAAATAATTAATATCGTTGCACATTCAACATTCCTGATTTGTTAAAATACTTGCAACATCCACTACATCGCTAGTGCCGTTGCGTAAAACAGGTCGTTGTATAATTGTCCAGCTGTATAGAGCAGTCATCCATGGAGCTGGACACTTATACAACGACATTATGCGGCGCAGTTACATGACCATAATCTACAATATATTTACTTAAGAATCGATCGAGCGTGAATAGGAAGTGATCTACAATACACCGAGAAACGATTCAGTCGATCGCGCTTAGTCGCCCTCATGGCCAGATTACACGAGAGGAGAGGAAATGCCCTTCGTCTCGCCATTCGCGGATGAACAATGCACAATGAGAAACATTGGCTGCGACCTCAAGGCATCCGTGAACCTGCTTATCCTGTAAAATATCCTTTAATACAAGCCGCCTGATATTTTAGGAGATAACAATCCCACGAAGACTAAGACTTCAAATAAACGATTGTTATCCTCTCTGACAAGGGTCTTCGACAAAGATCGATGCACGTATGTATTAAAAGTAACTGTATCTTAAACTTCATGAACCGCAGTTCCAATAATGGTAGATTAGAGAAAGACGTGGAGTACAAGCTTGTTTTCTTAAACGACAGACAGCTAACGGCGACCTTTCTATGTTAATGTATGTAAAAGTTAATCAAACACAATAGACATTCACAGCACTTGAATAAATAATTCTCATGTCTATCGTGATACAAAATGCCCACGTAATGGCATCGCCAATAAACAGACGGCTGTGCGCCTCCCCCCATTATATTCAGATGAGATGCGATACCACTCTCCTGGTTTATTTCTTTTTTTATTGCGAGATAAACACTGCCGAGTGAGATGTTCTGATCGACACAATCTTCCGACGTAATATCTGTTCACACCCCATCGTCTTATCTGTAAATCATTACAATGTTTTACGAACACCGACGCGCATGCGACACCCGTTAGCTCGATACCCATGCCTGTTGATTAATGCTTATGATTTAGCGAATGCATCTTTGCTCTCTACACCTGTCAAAGTTTCTAAGAGAAATCTAACTCTCAACACATTTGATTTGATACATTGCGTGTAGCACAACTTTAAGACCCATGAGCAATTTGTTATTTTGACTAATGTGTAGTCGTAGCATGTTCTTAACTACGGTATCAAGCTAACCATTGTATTTTCCGTGTCCACTGTAATTACGACTGATGATCACGAACAAATGTGACTTGTGATGATAATGATTGACGTTATTCGTTTTGATCACAATCAATTATTCATTTATTTAAACATTTCTTCGATTCGCTATTATTTTCAGACGTCAAGTGTCGATTTCATTTAAAATTAATAAATGCAGTTAAGTGCGTCATTACGAAGACCTTCGATGTTGCCGTTGGGTCGCATTACCTTTCTTGGATGTGACCACAGACAGCTGGCGGACGATCCCTCCAACTAACGCCATAATGTCGATACTTTCGTGTTGAATATTTCACGTAGCCTCTTACGTACCTTCTCATAATGCAAGTTTATTTTCTATTAATTGTATTGCACCAGAATTTTTTATTAAGTTGCTCTCCAAATAACATTGGACCGTGCTACCTAGATAAACGCAATTTAAATTGTTGATTGTTCTACGAATACTCTAAAGTTAAATTAATATTTGAGCAAAATAGTGTGATTCGCCCTCATTAGATGAAGGTAAAATCTATAAGAGCAGTTTGGCCAGCAACAAGTACTGATGTTACGTCTCAGCTCCCACTAACAACATCTTGTTAGCACCTATTGAGACTTCTTACGTCATATTGTCCATCGCACCGGGCTCTGACCGAACCCGATCTAATGAGTTCTTTACAACGCCAATCTGAATGGAAATCTTTGCATACTTAAATCGATTCTAATGAGCTGTGTTCACCACGCAAAAAAGACGAGTCTTGATATCTCACGAATCGTATTGATATAAGAAAGCATAATGCGAGCGTGACTATAACAGTTAACGGTAACTATAGCTTCGTGAAATTTTTACTCCCAGATTGTGATTATCTATGAAAATGTGCGATTTGCACCTGTGTCTATGCTTTCACACGCACTATGGATGGCTTTATGTCGCTGGTAAAACATTGCAACCGTCAAAGTACAGTGCAGCATAAGCAGTGCGGATACCAGGTGGTTCGTCGTGACATGCCTCACTGGTCAGCCGACATCCGTTGGCGCACCTTTTCCTTTTTGCTTTTATATTTTAGCACACGCACTAAGTTTCCTTTAAAATACAATTTAACATATGGCTATAATGACTACTCTTTGATATCCACACGCGTAGGCGCTAAAACCATAACGTTCAGGATACAATGGTCGTAGCTATCAGAAATATTGTAACCACACGCAGTTAGTGTCACCTTCCCCCATTGTTTGTGCTTTGTACACGTACTATTTCATCATCGTTGTCGATTTATTTGAAATGAAGACACGCGTCCACAGTCATGTTCGACAACATTACCATTTATTATTGTGTTGGTGTAGAGCTTTCGTTTCGCCCGTAGTTCCTTAAACAACTAGCGATTATCGATGCGTGTATTGTTTCGCGACATTTGGCATGTGCGCCGCGTCTCGCCCGCTCGCATCGGGCATACAATGGACGTATTTGAAGCACGTGCTGCGGCCGTATTGATCGTCGCCGAGTGTCGCCAGGTGACTTTGACTTTGCGTCGATTAGCATGAGCGCGAGCGCACCGCGCGATCGTTATCAATTTGTCCGGGGTACGGCTCAGCGGCCGATCTCTACGCATTGTCTTGTCCTTCCAGCTGTCATGTGGCCGTCAGCGCCGCTTTGTCTTACAACCTCTACTCCCGGTTCTTTGTCCGTTGATTGACTGAGACCGGCTCGATTAAATCTAGATAATTGCATCGCCAAGGTCTTCCACGAAGTTGACATTTAGACGAGCGGCCCTCATCCTCCTGCGCAGCGCGCCTTTTGATTCGCGTAATGAGACGGGTGCGAGCGCACCGCGTCCGCATAAATCTGAGATAATGGTGTGGAGCGTGAGAGAGCACAGTCGTGCCACGTTAGTTTACGTAATAACGTGGATACGTTGAAATGAATCCGTCGCTCTCCGTTCATGCAACGATTATGATCCACAATTTCCTCGTTCTAACTGATCTCAATTCAGACAATCTTCATTTCTTTGTCTCGTTTCCATATAATTATAATAGCTTAATAAAATTCTTGTATTTCCCCGTCTACAGTACGAACTCTGATAAAGGTTTTACGCTCAGAAACTTAACATAGTTGAGCGTGTTGAGAGTAAGGCCTTTCGTGTTCCCTCTGCAGTATGATTAGAAAAAGCGAAGGCATTGTGTCGCGTGCCTGTCGCATGTGGAGCGTAATACGAGTCTTATTTTAATTGGAACATTTTTTATCTGTCACGCGAGTTGTCGGCCGCTGCGCTGGTAACAAAGCGTCACCAACTAATTGGCGGCTGATGCTCACCTAACACGGTGTTGTGAGATAAACGGCGACACTCGTGTTGACAGAATTACAACTTTATTCAATACTTAATTCAGATCAGTGTCGGTTTATGTACCACAATAAGTCACTGGTGCGACTTTAGAGGACAATCAAAGGTTGTCTCAACCAAAAACCTTGGAACAAATATAAAATTGCTCAATTTAGGTAACTTTGTTTGGTGCCGAAATGTTAATGATACATACGTGACGTACCTACGCAGATTATTGTGCATACTTTTTTATTGTTCTGTCAGGGATCACACTTATATCATGCTTTTACTGTATTCGATAAAGCCCAAAGAGTTTTTTGTCAATTGTCATTATCTTTAACAAATTTGCTACAAACTTCCTAAGTAACTTCCTAAGTAACTAACACATGACAAAAATGTTTTTTCCAACTTTGCAGGTATATTCACAGTGATGTGCTACAACGTGCTGTGTGACAAGTACGCGACAAGACAGATGTATGGCTACTGCCCCAGCTGGGCGCTGGAGTGGGACTACAGAAAGAAGGGGATCTTGGACGAAATTAGACATTATTCTGCAGACATTATTAGTTTACAGGTCAGTTTTAGTCTTACTTACACGTATATTCGCACACGTGTATCAGATCTATCTACTCTTCTACGAGGACGATGTCATGCGCAGAAGCTAGTCTCTAAATATAGTGTGTACTCTTATAAAACAAGAACAAATTAATAACCGGCAATTTGTAATATTTTAGGCGATGACTTTGAAGGACTCGCATGGTCATATCGTCCTTCGACAAGGTCAGTGCGTACCACTCGCGCGAGGCTAACTTGTTTAAATGTACAAGTAGCAGAATAAATAGCACTTACTGATTTACATATTATAACACCTTTTTTCTGTGAAGATATCTTTTTATAGGTAAAATGTATGAGATTACACGTGATTTTCGAAGACAATTTGATCCCAGTTGAATTAATGTGTCTCTACAGTCATAAAGCAAACGTATTCTTTCACCGAGTATTACAAGCCCTTAAGCTATTCAAAGAGATATGGAAGACGTTTATCGCACAAATCTGATTTATAAGTCTGAACCTTTCCAGTAAATTACGATAGATCCGCCCCCGTGCCCTCAGACAAATTAGGATCTAATATCATTATCGAAAAATCTTTCTACCTATTCCATGGGGACTTCCCTATGTCATTCTGTGTAGGTAAGTATTTATAATTCACGGATACTTTGTCCGGGAATTTCCAATGAATATTTTTATATATAACTTCCTCGTATCGCAAAATATCTTGTGTATTTCAGGAAGGAAGTATGTGCATACATTTTTGTTACAATTATTTCCTATAGTTGCTTAGATTACTATCAGAAATAATGTTAGTTCTTGTATTATAAGTGGAATTTTAATGCATCAATATATCCATAGGTTCGACAGTTCGAAAGCATGTTGCTGAATGAAGTATTCTACCTAAATCATACGTAATTATTTTGTCGCCAGGAAGTGGAAACGGACCAGTTTTATAATTTCTTCTTGCCGGAGCTGAAGGGTGATGGATACGATGGCATCTTTTCACCTAAATCTCGCGCGAAAACCATGTCCGAGTCCGAGAGGAAATACGTCGACGGATGCGCAATTTTCTTTAGATCTGCTAAGTAAGTATTGTTAACAAAAATATTCCACATATTATTTTCGTCATCGATTTTATAGTAAATATAAAGTAAACTGTTTGTGTTTCGACATAAAGCCTTTCAGGTTTTCCCACCCGTGATCCTATGCAAGATAAACTCGTGACGATCCTAAAACAATAATATCAATAAATAACAATAAAAAAACTAGAAACTTGCTTATGTTATGTTGCTTATTTATGGTTTAGATTTGTTTACTCTCGAGATCGATATAAACTGCAACATTGTACTAAACTATAAGAAGGCTCTGTTATCATAAATTCAAATTACGTGTCACACTCGGTCCCGGCATCGAACCCCGGCCAGACGCAATCGTGCCGGCGTGCGATTTATTTTATACTAGCAATTTTAAATCCCCGCAAGGGACTTTAAACGATTTATGTGTAAAAAATGCCTTTTACGGCGTGTATAACAATTGTTAAGTAAAGCTTGCACATGATGCCGTTTCGCGATGTTTTCTTCTTATTTCTAGTGAATTGAACTGTTTCGCATTTTATCGTACGTGAAGAAAGGAGTCTAAAAAAGCACCTCATTATTCTATCTGATTTATTACTTAATATGTTGCGTGCATCATAGCTATATTTTCTGTAGGCGTACACTACTCCCCGTCATTAGAAGGGTTGTATGAAGTACTTTAAACAAATATTTGTAAATTTACCGTTACTTTAAGACATTAAAGTAACCGTTACCTAATCAGCTTGGGCTACATCGTGATTCAACAGTACCCAGGTAGATTTGCAAAACTTTCAAATGGTCATTAAAACTTAACTGCTTTAAAACATTTAACCGCTGTAAGATTTATCTACGAAATACCAGAGATATTATTACGCCCCTTGCAAACGTATCGCCTATTACACGCATAGGTTAAGAGTCAATATACTCTTTACTGTGTCGAGAAAAAATATAAGCTTATGACTTCATTCCACATTTACAAAGTATGCTATAAAAGTTTATTAGTTGCGTACGTCGATTTGAAACGACATGCTGGTGTCGAGATACCTCTATATAGAACGACGCTCCTGTTTACTGCAAAGAAACATTATCTTCGTACAAACTTTTGGTTGTTTTGTTTTTTCCATTTTTTGTACACTCGACAGTGTGTTGCGAAAAACATTTGTAATTAGTAGGTAAAGTGAAAAGAACTTATTAATTGATGATTATAATACCTCTAATAGCTTTTTAAGTTTTTGGCGATCTCTGGTCTTGGCCCACCCCTATGGTAAAAAGGCATGATTTTATGAATAGTTTTACTAGTATTTTACCTCATTATTATTGCTGAGAAATATGTTGTATTAAAAAAATAGATTGAGCAGTGATAGCCGAGTGGTTTAAGTTGGCACCTCCCACGCAAGTGGTCGCAGGTTCGAATCCGAGGCAACACACCAATGACTTTTCGAAGTTATGTGTGTATTAGAAATAATTATCACGTGCTCCAACGGTGAAGGAAAACATCGTGAAGAAACCTTGCATACCTAAAATTTGTTTAATACATTTATTGAGGGCATGCAAAGTCCCCAACCCGCACTTGGCCAGCGTGGTGGACTCAAGGCCTAACCCCTCCCCCTCGTTTGGGAGGAGACCCTTGCCCTGCAGTGGGACAGATATGGGTTATTAAAAAAAAAAAAAAAAAAAAAAAAAATAATGAATGCAGACTTTTTCAAATATGCAATCTTTTCATGGTCAAAGTTAATATTACAGTACGGAATATTGCCAAATGAAGAACTGGAACGAAATCTTTTTATGGCAAAAAATTACATAAGGAGTAATTTATTTATGTTAGCGTAGGTGTTGTAAGGTTTCCTATATTATTATTTCTTTATGTTTTTGCAATAAAAATATCACGATGCTAACGTAACCAGTACCAAATTTGGTATTAGGATAAAACGATGCCATTTTGGTCAAAGTCACACTTCTATTTTAGAGGTGGTGTTTAAATTATTGCCATAGAGGTTTAGTATTCTATTTACCTAGTAAGGATATAACCTTACACCTGCGATTTTCCTATTAACAAACTTTAATCGAAATCTTAGCGTTAAGAGGTTCTTTTTGGTCTCCTAGAATAATATATATAATGGTACTACTACATATAGGTACATTTCTTTGCATCAACAGACAAAACACTATCAATTATAAATTCTGCGTAATATGGAGTATACTTATTGCCATAGATTTATTTCGAGAAATTCCGTTTTTATTTATTTCGTAGAAATCTTTGGTAGAAAATAATACCATCTTATGTTTACAATATTCTTAACGTTTATCTTACGTGTATAAATGTAATGTTTACAGATTCTCGTTAGTAAAAGAGCACCTAATTGAGTTCAATCAACTGGCGATGGCTAACAGTGAGGGATCGGATAACATGTTAAATCGTGTCATGCCCAAGGACAACATCGGGTTGGCTGCTCTACTCAAGACTAAAGAAGCGGCTTGGGAGAATGGTAAGAACCTTTATTGTACAACCTCATTTATATTTCTTAGTCATAAACTCACTTGTACCGTGCAAAAGGTCTATACCAATTTGCAGTTTGCATTTAAAATATTAGCCTTAACTATCATAGATATAATAAAGAAATAAAACATATCAACAAAATAGGTATCGGATGCAATAAACATTAATATGAATCATCATTCTTTAAGTTTAAAAAACAAATCAAAAATATCTGACACATTTATCCTTTTACGTTTTTTGCAATAGTCAGTTTTAATAATCTAAATCTAAATTCATATTCGTGTTCTGGTCGGACATATTAATAATATTATATTGTTGAGTATATGGGGAAATAGAATAAAAACGTATGTAGAGAATTAGGTCATTGCTACAACATATTTTTTTAATGTAAGTAAACGTACGTGCGTTGAATTTGCTGATTTATGGCCAGTTTCACCGCTGTTGCTTAGGTTGCATTGGGTAGTTTAACAAGTGTAACACTGACAGCTTTTTTCATACATTTGCTGTCACTATTTATCAATATTGGGATTTAGGTTATCCAACACCTATTCATAAGTCGCGTAAGTACTGATTCAATTCCCTACCTGTCAACGTCATCGGTAACATTTTTGTGACGTAAATTTATGAGCGTTCTTTCGCCACTCATCTCTCATTTGATAATAGCGCAATGCTTCAGTCGGAAGTGGGGCACCTCGGCAACAGACAAAATGCACACGTCATTGCATTACTTCCATTTCCGTACGACCTTCCTGTCATCGTTCATAGAAAAATAACCTTGCATACTATTTCACTAGCAAAAAAATACTTAAAAATATTTGCAGAAGCACTGACCGAAGCGAATCTTTATAAAGTATTGAATAAAAAGCGTGTCCGTGTTTTTTTCAGCTTGCCTCGTAATTATCAGGTGTCTACTGTCTATTAACCTAAAAACTGCAATCGATGTCTTCGTACTTTCTCTGTGCGTGGATATTTTCATTGCAAGTTGTATTTGCGCGTGTTCATCGACTACTATATAAAGTGGGTTTTACAAGCTAGTTTTCTTTTACTACTTGACGGTTACGAGTCTGACTATCGTTTAGGAAATTGTACATGGTTTTGAAACTTACCTATCTACCTAATCTTGAATCTATCATATATTTTACTTCTGACAAAAATAACTCATATTATTGAGCAGTGATAGCCGAGTGGTCTAAGAATGCACCTCCCATGCAAGTGGTGAACGGTTCGAACCCGAGGCAACATCCCGATGACTTTTCTAAGTTAGCTTTGTATTGGAAATACATTGTCACTTGTTCCAATGGTGAAGGAAAACATTGTGATGCATCCTTCCATGTCTCAGAGAGTTCTTTAATACCGTTCTTAAAGGTATGCAAGTCATAAACCCGTACTTGACCAGCGTAGTGGGCTCAAGGCCTAACCCGTCCCTTATTACGGGACGAGATTTATTTTCATTATTAGAAAGTGTATATTTAACTTTGATTTTGGGGATGTTTGTCCGCAATCTCCCTATTTAGCAAAATTTATCGATGTACTTAGGTACTCCCTATCTTTTGGTAGCAACTCAATAAACACATATATTTGCTTCTACATTAAATCCTTAGAATTATATCATTAAACAATCAACACATTGTTTATACATAAACTTGATAATTAAATCATGTAATGCGAAATATGTGAAACAGACATTAACATTCGAGATACCATTATTATCTTGTTGCACCACGATGCACACGTGTTCAACATCACTCGGGAATGTGACGACTCTTTAACACATATTTAACGCAATCTTACGCTTATTTCCACTGAGATTGTATATTCACGCAACTTCGACTAATTACTGGGTTTTTGCATTATAATAACTTACTATAAATAAGTCTAGCAAGCCGTTATAAAACAAATTCGCTTCGTAAGCTTGAGAGACGTTACTATATACCTTTAACTTTCTTAAGGAAGCGTTAAAATTAATTATTTTACGAAAAACCATTACGTATATTCTGATCATCGCATGTAAAAAATTGCAACACACCCGACATCTAGATAGAACATTAAATTAAGGGTACTTATACGTTCATCAACTGCCCTAAAAACTTCTCTTTGCCATATGCACTACAGAACTTTGAGCAAATAATATGTAAAAATCACTTATTAAGTTAGCCCAGTCCAGTACAAAAAGCTCGATTTTAACACTCCTATGGCACTCAAAGTGCCATACTCCCTATCGTTTGGGCAACCGTCTGCTTAACAACCTGCGTAATAAGTTTTACTTAGATCAAAACTAAGTAAATATATTTAATAATTGCAGGACTACCAACAGATTCATCGATGCTCGGCCAGCCTATCCTAGTATGCACGGCTCACATCCACTGGGACCCCGAGTTCTGCGACGTGAAGCTGATCCAGACGATGATGCTGAGCAACGAGCTGCGCACCATCCTCGACGACTCGGCGCGCACGCTGCGGCTCGCCGGACAACGGGACAACGTGCAGCTACTGCTCTGCGGGGACTTCAACTCATTGCCTGATAGCGGTCAGTATTATTATATTATTTCTTCTTTTATTTTTACCTTTGGTCTACCTGTGTATTTATTAAGTAATAATTCCGTTGTCATGTCCCCCACCGCGTATCGTGGGCTTGGCTCCCACCCAAGAGAAATGCAAGGTGTGAATAAGGGTATTTATTCCGAGTCTGGATGTAATTATTAACAATCGTTACTAAGTCATAGCTGAATCTGAATCTTTTTTTAAGTACCGTTAATAATTTAGTTATTTAGTTGCTAACTGAAGTAGCGCATCCAAATAGCTACTAAGTCTACGTTAAACGTAGGTAGCTTAGCTAAAGGTACTAAAATGACACGTCATTATTATATTCTTGTCACGTAAGTATATTTATTATATGTTACAAGACAATACATTACATCGTTAAATGTACAAACCTGATAAAAGAAGAAAACAAAAAAAAGGTCGAACAAAAAACAAATAGCGGAGACCTAACATCAATAGACTGAATTATAAATGTAGTACTTCAATCGGCTTTCCTTCAATAGGTTCATTACTTATTACGCAAGTCGATGTTCTAAATCGGACGATCAACTAGACGCATTTATCGTTCTGTTCTCATAGGATTATAAATTAACTGTTTTATTGCAATCTTTGTCATTTACGATTCTAAGACAATGATGTACCCCAAATGGAGTTTACGATGTTTGCTAATACACTTTTGTCGACGGTTACAAAATACTTAGTACAGAATATACGGTTGCTTTTATAGAAATACTGAACTAATTTGTCGATTGCTCAATGTCTATTGCCTTTTCGAGTCGTGATAGCTTTCTTGGATTTTATGGTTTTAAATAGTTCATGGTTTTCTATAGTGAGTCAGTTTTTAAGTTAAAAAAACAGACACGTTATGATTATTAGGATCTCTCTTCGGGTATAGGAAACTAGGATTTCCAAAACATGATGCAATTATCGACTTTTTTTATAACAGTGGTGGAGAATTAAAAGTCTACAGAACAATGACATTCCCAAATTGTAAATTTAGCCCCGCTTTTGAAGGAGTAAACTTCTTTTCTTCTACTCTAAAAGTAATAATCCCTATTTCTTAGAAAACTTATCTAGCAGTGCTGGTTGAAAAGTAGAGCTAAAATTATTTTGTTAACATTCTAGGTGTGGTGGAGTTCTTATCGGCGGGCCGCGTGTCGTCGGAGCACCGTGACTTCAAGGAGCTGGGCTACGCGGCGTCGCTGCGCCGCATGCCCGGCTCCGAGCACGAGTTCACGCACAACTTCAAACTAGCGTCCGCCTACAGCGAAGATATCATGCCCTATACTAATTACACGTAAGTATCACTCATACACTTAATATTATAAAAGCGTGTTAAGTTTTAAGTTGATTGTAGGTTTCGGTCGGAGACTTCCGTACCTTGGAGAGCATCAACGAAAGGCGTTGCTCCTAAACTTAGTGTCTCACTGGTGTGTCGGATATTCATCACACCGGGCGAGTAATAGAATACAGAGTGTACCTCTGTTGTAAGTACACACACTCGCACTGTGCTTCGATGAAACTAACCGCCGTAGTCATAAATTCATATATTGTCATTATAAATATGAATTTTATCTTTGTGTTTATTTACAATGCTAGAAATGGTCTTAACTAATATGTATTTTGTTTGTTTCCAGGTTTGACTTCAAAGGTATAATCGACTACATATTCTACAGCAAGCAGTCGATGACGCCGCTCGGCCTCCTGGGGCCACTCTCGCAAGACTGGTTCCGTGAACACAAGGTCGTCGGCTGTCCGCACCCACACATACCTTCAGGTACTCTTCATTCACCAAGTGTTATAGTATTTTTTTTACATTTAGTACATAAAAGCTAAGCATGTTTAGGGTACCATTACTCTATCCCATTACCTTGGTGTAACAATTTTCCTCAGGTATAGTTAAGCTAGCTTCAAGATTGCGGCTGCATTTATGCAGTATAGCTTGAGCACGTGCGCGCGTTACCATGATAAGAACAGGAACGGACTAACGTCGTTTATCATTATCCCTGTAAAATGTTTTCCTTGATACGTTGAATAGCAGATAGAACATTCAATGAAGGACGTAACTAAATTGGTGTATTATGTGTTCCAGATCACTTCCCTCTACTGGTGGAGCTGGAGATGTCGCCGACGGCGAGCGGCAACTCGAACGGTCTGATCGGGCGCAGGTAGCACGAGCCGCGCCCGCGCCGCGCCCGCGACCCCGCGCCCCCCGCCCCCCTCGCGCACCCGCACAAACACTAGCGCCCGGCGGATTGTGTCTCACACACACACACACACACACACCTGGACCTGCGACTCAGGACCACGAGGCTGTACACCAATCGGTACCCTAGCCTACTCCAACGAGGACAAAAATAATAAAGGGACAATTGACAGTACAGCCCCACAGTCCTCAGTTTGAAAAACCTACTACTAGTACAGCTTGCAAACGAAGCGAACGACATACTATAGTGATTGATCCTTTATGACTAAATAATCCTGTGACTTAGTTACTCTCATTACGTAGTCATAAAGGTTTTGATAAAAATAAGCTTTAATATATTACAATAGTTATTACCTGTATATGATATCCACATAATATGCTTTTATATTATAATCCCCTATTTAATATCGCGTTACAAATAATTGATCCTCCCATTTTAACAACGTTTACGTCGTTTACGAGTTGCAATAGTGGTTTGTTTTGCGACACAGGATCGAACTTATTGGAAAAATAGTAATATAGTAATCGACCATATTTTGGCTCACATTGTTTGTCGGTTTTCTCTAACTCGAAGATTTACTAATGATTTTCAGTCGACCTAGTTACTGATTAATAACATGTATTTGCCACATTATCATTTTATGATTAGGCTCATGGAATATTTAGCAACAACTTGCATTCGATTTCTCTTCATCTCTAGTAAAATAAAATTTACTTGACCAACCTTTAAATCAATATTATTCGTAACAAATTTGTTCGAGTCCTGTGTCGTAGTACGGTTCAGTGTTATACAGTCGCGGTACGCCACAATATTTCTTATAGAAGTATTGCAAAGAACCGCGATAAACCTACAATATACTCCGTTATTATTTTCTGTAGTCGTAATAATCCAAGAACACCAACCATATACAAATATCAATAACTAGCTTATGAATCGTTTATGTACAAATAACTTAGTCTTAAGTACTTATTAAAATATCCATCTCATAGAGTGTTTGAAACTTATTTTTGTTGTAACATAGACACAATCCGTCTCAGCGAGTCGACTCTATTTAGTTATAGTTTCAAATGTATTTTGTATACCGTTGCGTGTTGATACCGAACGTCGTTCTCTCTTCACTGGACTGTTAGTACACCTAGTACAATGTTTTATTTCTGTTGACAATGTAATTTTTTTTGCTCAATGTTATAGGCGACAGTTGGACAAGTTAGATAAATCAAATTAGATCTAGTTGTTTAAATGAGAGCGCGGAATATATTTTAATTAATTGTACTGTACGGGTCTGGAAAGGTCTACGTAGATGGTGTTTGTGAATCATGTAAGAATTTTGTTTTTATTTGGAATTTGACTATAGATATCAGGGTAATGGCACTATGACTATCGTACAGGGAATAAACTGAGTACTAATAATAATATGTTACTTAACAAATGTATAGCGCGTGTCCGCACAAGTGCTCATCGAACGAACATAGACTCGCACGTTGTTGCGAACACGCGCTGTGAATACGTTGTGTTTACATATTTGATTGTGGATTGTCTCACAGCGCCATCTTACGGGAACAAAGTTGACAGAACCTGCTATAGAAACACCGCCAACTTGTTACTTCAACATAGAAATGATTCGTTTCTATGTTGGAGTGCGCGACGTATCGAGCGGTACATGCGAACAACCGTTCCGCACTTTCATTCTAAACTCGTAGTTCAAACAGTAGTTAAAGTTTATGTTTCAGTGAACAGATAACGGGCCGTAGTGTAGTATTATACTAGTTAAATGCATGAAAGTTTAACCTGATTACAATAAAAAGAAATGTTCTGGCAGTGATTATGTATGTTAGTTTAGTGTGTGGCGAAATTGAGTGCAATTGTTTATAACGAATCTGATTAAAATTATATAGTTGTAATTTTAAATATCGATTCAATAAAATATGAATGAACTAAATTGATACCTACGCTTATTGTGTCAATAAAATTGTAATAGAAATCATAAAGATAAATATTTTTTCAGTCGATTACGACAACCATTTTACGCTTAGTTTTGCGATGTAATATATTATACAGTTGAGGAATACAATGCAAAGTACATAAACGATGTCTGGGGAAAGTAATAATAGTCGCGGCATGGCAACAGTACACTTATAGCATAGTCGAGAATAACAAATAGTCACCTACTAAATTGTATAGCACAGTCTTATTCATACTTACTACTCTCCTTTTTTAACTCCAAAATTTTGCAGCGTTATCAATCTCCGAAATGTTTTACCAATAACAAGTTGTTACGATTTTGGACGTGTCACGTGTCTCAGCTCGTTCAATGTAAATATAATAATTTGTTTAAATTTTACAACTACCTTTGACTAGTCATGTACTTACATCTCTATTAGTCTATGTCGGTTTGTCTGTCTTTATCTAACTCAATGTCGCACTCTCTGACATCGCTAGGAATTTAAAATTGTTACTCTTTTTAAGGGTTGTTTCGGTCTATTAAGAATATAATTTTAACACGTACTTCCTTATCGATGTGTGTGTTACAAACGTCCATTTACCAATTAGTGATCTAAATTCCTCCACTGTATATTATTTAGATGATATTTTTTATTCTGGGATAATTATGCAATGTACGTGATTGTGTGGGTGGCGAGTGCCGGCGATTGACCGACCGGTCGAGCGATCAGTCGGGCGATCAGTCGCCGGTGCTCGGCGTGTTGTACTCGTGTTGTGGGATCAGTGAGACTGTATGTTCTGTGTTTAGACGTCGCTTTATACTTAGCACTCAACTAGTTTGTTTACTTGTCGTGTGCCAACGCTGTAAATAGTGTTGTTGGGTGTGCACGAGCTAACTTACAACCGGTCATCTACACAACTTGCAAAATGCCTTATAAATATCCCCCCCATAGACCTCTTATAGTGATGATATCGATATAGTTCTTATTTATGATCTTATAGAAAATAGATATATAGACAATGTCAACATTAGTTATAGAAGATGTTATTGCTTGCAAGTTGTTAAGAAGGCCGGTGCACTCGTCGTATACAAAGCGCGATTTAGTTGGTACTATACGCGGCCGGGTTTGTAACATAGCTATCATAAATCTTTAATAATGTAATAGAATTATTTTTGATACTTAATTATCTATTATAAAGTTTTATAGAGAGACCATTGTTGAATCTAACACTGCCTATGAAGTGACATCACGTGTGTGCAATAAATGATGAATATCTTAAGTGATAACGTGTGATAGGGTGTCGTATCATTAGTTAATTGTGTAATACAGACGTGAGCCTCTGTCACGTGAGCGTGTCATCTACACGAACAATGTACACATTGTGATGGTTAGGTTTGTTCTATTTTATTTGTGTTAGTCGTTGCGGGTCTAATACACAGTCTAACAAGAAGTTTGATGTAAAACTGCAGAAGAATATATACTTATTAATAGAGGTGATTATAAAGACATGTACGTAGAGTCGGGCGTGTCTGCCGAGTGCCTTCGTCCGCAGGTGCCGAGCCCACGGGAACACCTGCGTCTGTTTCAATAGGATTTCTTATAGCTCATTCGTGTCTTCGCAAGGAGATGGTACACACAGTCGTTTTCATTCAATTGGTTCGCTACATCCCAAGTCTCCAGTGTTACGTAAACTTCTTGTCTTCTCAGGCTGTCTCACTGATCGATAAGTGTTAAGTGGTTTAGGTATTAGACGGCATTTGCTAAGTATAGTAGACTCGATGACGTTCGGTTCCGTTGTCGCGGTACAGTCGTGCGGTGTCGGCGTTGAACAAAGCCGGCGAATGTCGGTGTTAGGTTAATTTGGCATCGAGTGTACCAACAAACTACTCAGCGAGAAGTATTCCCTCAGCCTCCCCCTCTGTGACCCTCCCCCTCCTTCTACCTGTCCCCCGTGAGTTTTAGACGTCTGTCTGCGTATGTAAGTGGAGCGTTGTTTAGCTTAGTGTAAGTCTTGAGTTCTTTTTACGAATGGTCTCCTTCCGCGGCCAGTCGCCACCGGACGCCTCCTCTTAGATTTAATTAGGTTATATTATGTGACGATCGAGTACCTCCTCCACATTTGAATAAAGTATCTTTGTTTCACAAATTATTTCTCTTTAGCTTTTAAGGCTCGGTTTGATTTTGTCAAAACACGTTCAGTATTTGGTGAAGTTGTTGCGTGAGGTTCGTTAAATTCGCGAAACGTCCGTAGATGCATTTTATTTGGTAGTAGTAGTAAGTTTCGTTGTGGGCGGTGTCGGGAGGCGTCCGACGGCGGGCCTGCATGTCATGTATGTAGTGTGTAGCGGGTATAGCATACTGGCGTAGTACAAATGTTGGAGTGAGTGGCGTGTGCATTGTGCTGATCGTGCAGACATGTACAGAGATGCCTCGTTGTGAAGCGTTACTTGTTTCATCGGAATACCTAGTGATATTTACAACAAATCGAATCACCTATATATATAGTAAAGGTAAACTATTTGGACCACTGCATAGTTGTATCTACGCTTATTTTTGTCATCTCCATCGGAATTATTTATATCGAATGATTGATTTTGAATATTTTTTATTCAGTATATTATATTATTATTATGTATATCAAACGACAGGTGCTGTTGTATTTAATTTTTAATGTTACTAATGCGATTGTGATAGGGATACGTCTCTCTTGTAATCTATCTGATGTATTGTGAAGGAAAATTAAGCCAAATCATAAAAAGGGTATATTGAATTATTACTTTTAGGATAAATGGAGTTAAAATGAAGTTTTATACGAATCAAATTTTACTACTGACGCTGTATAATTTTTCTAAGTACAGTAGATTTTAAAATCATATCATGGTGATCTTGTTCTAGTACTGGTGTAAATTATATTGTAGTAGATATATAAGAGTGTTGTGAGTGGGACGTTGAGGCGGGCCCGGCGCGGCGAGCACAAACGCAGAGATTCCTACAATAAGTCTAAAGTTAATATAATAACTATTTACACTGAGCCCGGGCGCCACTTCAACGTCCGTTTTCCAATTTGCCTTCGTCACTCTACGATTTCAAATGTTAAATTTAAGTTAACACAAGTATTCGGATCGATCCAATGTTTTTCCATCTCAAAAATATCACGTTTAGATGTTTAAAATGTAGTGAGTATTTTTGCATTTACCGTGTTGTCAGTAATTATACAATATCTTATGAAGCATAATATAACATAGCTGCAATCAGTCGAACTCGGAATAATAGTAATATTACAATAGACACAAACGTTAACTTCTAAGATTTGGCTTTACATGATTCATAATAGTGAGTAATACTTACGCGCGGTACTCACGAGTCACTCTGTCACATGAGTTACAGTTATACAGTATTCAAACAAACCAACAGAACACAAGCACGATGCGTAAGTATCGCTTATGAATAATCTAGAGCTTTATTGCAACAAGTTTATCTTATTTGTAGAACATATATGATCTCTTTATTTTTAATAGAATTTTGATGGACATTTTTACTTAATAGTTTTAGCAGTGTGTAGCGTTGAAATAGGAATTTATATCGCACATTACATTTGTTATATTCCACTATAGGTATATTAAATTTGTTAATTTACTAAAACTGATGCCATCCAAAATTGTGAAACTCACTTTTTGTTCGCGTCGTTGAAACATCCCAGTACTTGTCGTGTTTGATCGTGTTTTAAATATCTCACCTTGTCACCAACGTTTATTCCTTTTGGAATCATTATAATTTGTACATATCTGTATTATATGTTCATGTTTCATCATGTAAATATTCAGGCTTCCGTGTTTATATGAATATTATTGAATATTGTTAACGTGGCCGGGTCGGGAAGCTTCAACGATGCCGCTAAAGTTTTGGATAGTGATTCGAATTAACCACGAGAAGCCTTCATGTTGTGTGTATATTTAATTTGTAAATATGTAATTTCGATAACAATTAATGCTAAACAACGAGCGAGCCGTCGCATAATGTCAGCCGTTTGGACTTCTGCGCACACTGAGAACCAACAGACAGCCACGGAACAGTCACCGTTAGCCTTGTTCGTCTTCACTATTACAAACGTGTATCTCGATTCTCGACAGACATTCCACAGGCACCGAATTAGCTCAATATGAAAGACTGTTTGAGACTTTAAAAAATAATATCATGATAATGAAGAAATATTTTCTGAAGCACCTTAACAAGTTTACAAAATGTGTTTTATGGTGATTTAATGATAAGATCGCAATGTTTAACTCACTAGTATGTAAGGACAAATGCTTTACGACACTGTGATAGACAATACAAATTTACCTGAGAGAGACACCATAGGCATTTATGAGAAAAATTAGAGAAATTGTCTTATGAAAATGGAATGTTACATGTACTCTCAGTTTTAGAAACGAACACCGCTTGGATTTGTGAATGAACACTGTTACGAACGAACCTTATTGACGGTAGTTTTGAACACAGGCAGAGTTATATTTCAAAACTACAGAAATAATCACAAAATCAATCGGTGTTTTGTTCGCGTTAAGTGTAAAAAGATCTATAAAAGTACAAAGCGTATGTGCAGAAGTTCGGTCGCGGCTCGATCAGTGTTGGAGCGGTGATGTGCGCGTGCGCATGTGTGTGTGCGATGTGTGGCAGTTGTTGTGTATGTGCGGCCGCGCGGCCCGCGTCTCGCTGTTCTGTTTGTTGATACATTATGTATATTTGAAGGAATCAAAAATTATAAGATGAATTTTATTGCTTGCCTTTTATTTAAGACAACCCCAAACATCAATCAATTACTAAGTTCTATTTACATAGATTTTCATAAAGCTAAATTACACTACAATAGAATTAACAGATTAAATATACTTGAACACGACATCTTTGAAGCTGTCAACAGTCTGGAGCTCTAGTGTGACAGGACATTGCAACCAGTTGGCCAATAGTTCCTCAGTGTAGCCAAGAAGGAAGTACATTTTAGTAGGCGACACTGCGCGCCTGATGATTGCCGCCACTCTAATGTGATTGAACTGACGCTTAATAATCACCTGAAATATAACAGACAAATACATTATCAATTGAATCTAATGTATTTGATTTAGGATATGATGATAATTGAAACAAGCATAAAGAAAAACTGTCAAAATCCATTCTGCCACTAAATGATTAGCAGTTGACATTATGTTTTGAACTGACAATAATATTATCACAATTTTAAAATTTTTACTAACATGGATTTTGAAGAAGAATATGAGCTGTTGTAATCTTACCTCACTACAAACAAGGCCATGCCAAGTGCCAGTCATGAATCTTCTGATAAACTCATCTTCTACAGCTGTCTCAGAACGACGGAGTCCATCCTTCAAGTTTGCTAGAAATAAGAGAATGGTATTTATTGTAAAAATCAAGTAAATACAACTATAGTTTCGTGTTCGTAAAGCCTAAAAATTTATCTTGGCCAGCGTAGTGAACTCAAGGCCTAACCCTTCCCCATTTGGGACGAGGCCTTTGCCCAGCAGTGGGACAGATATGGTTTAAAATGCGTTATATAATTCAGTAACACTTACATGTATTCCAAGAGTTCCATGATTTACGGTGAGCGATGTAATGCGGTGGGTTTGCCATTTCATAAGTGAGCGGTCTGTCGCGTTTCTTCGTGATCCTGTATTTTCCCGACACTACCCTGCAGAGGGGAGCTGAAGTGTGCAGCTGTGATGCCAACACTGGGGAGCATTGTGATATGATACTTGCCGTACCCAAACTAGACTGTAAACATGAAAATCGAGAGTAAAAACGTTATTAAAATAATACCCAAAAAATCATTCAATTTGCTAGATTTTTAAGTCAAACAACTAACCTGTGCTAGTTTAATAATGGAAGTATTCATATCTACTTCTAATATGATACAAATAAGTCACAGATAACTAGAAACTAGGAAACCAAAATATAATCAGATGGAAGTGAACTTTTGAGGTTATGTTATTGAATGTCAACTGTCAAGTAAAATTATCAATGACAGTTGTAATTGCCTGTGTTGCCACTTGATATATGTTTTATTTACATTTTGATTGTAACTAACTCCTTGTTATAAATACTTTAATAATTGTCATGTAACGGATATTTTGACCACAGTAGACCGTTTGAATAAATACTTGACGTAGAGCTAGAACAAGCTCAAGTCTGTGGGGCTACTGTTGTTAAGAAACCTACGCACTACGTAAAAAAGTAAAAACCTAAAACTTTAGCAGGACTTAGAAAACTAAGGTCACATATTAACACAACGCTGAAATCCTTAAAACATAGGTACCTAATAGAGCCAATTAAATAATCCTAAACGTGTTTTTCATTACTATACGCATTATATAAGCTTTAATCGTTAATCAATTTAAGTACTTCTAGTCCATGTATGCGCCCATTTTAATCGTTGTGCTAAAACCAATAAAACACTGATTAATTTTATATCTCATAGCCATTAACATTATGCAACATACACTCATTCCAAATGGGTATTATTGGCAAAACGAGTCGGTAAATATACTACACCAAGATGAAAGATTTTATTTTCCTTCTAGTTTTGTTAACTTCAGGATATTACAGCTCCGGTAAATATAATATAATTTAATATTGATTTCTATAGTCGTAAATTTAAGTTTTCTAAGCAAATAGACCGTGAAATGGGATCGTTGGTACATGCTTCGAATATTTCGGATCAGGTACGATTTACCTTATGATCCTGACTTACGAGCAGCTATTCTGTGCTGTCCTTATTATAGAATTTATTACCAAATCTATCGTTAATTGGAATATTTTGTAACATATACTCATTAATTGACTCAATTATGAACATTTAAGCGGAAGAAACAAACGTTGATAATACTGAGGCTACGACTATCTCCGACGTGACAAGAATTTCTGATACAACAACTCATTCTGTACCCACAACCGTGGTTACTGATTCGAAGTCTGCAGCTGATGCGAGCACGATGTCTGACGCTGCCAAAGGAGATGCAGTTACGGTATCCAGCGCAGCTACGGTATCCGTTGCAAGTACTGTATCTGATGCAAGCACAGTCTCTGATGCAAGTACAGCATCTGATGCCAGTACGTTACCTGATGCGAGCACAGTACCCGATGCAAATTCCGTGTCTGATTCAAAACGGATATCTGGAGACAGTACAGGAACTGATGCAGGCACAGTCTCATCTGCAAGTATGGTGCCTGATGCTAGCAAGCTATCTGATGCGACGGTATCTGACACACACACGGTCTCTTCTGCAAGTGCGGTATCTGCTGCAAGCACGATCTCAGCTTCAAGTACGGTCTCTGATGCAAGTACGACATCTGTTACACAATCGGTATCTGGTGTGATACCATTAAATAGTAACAAGAAAGATAGCATGAAAAATGGTACGACAACATCGACAAAGAAAGATGTTACAATAAAACGACCTAAGAAAAACAGTGTTACTAAAAAACCCAAAGTCAATACCTTGTCGCCTAGAAGAAAGAATGAAAACAAGAATCAAAAGTCAACCAGTAAACCCAAAAAGTACAACTCAAAGAAAGAAATTATTAAGAAAATCAAAAACAAACTAGACACCCTTGCAAAAATAGCGGCGGATCGTTCAAAGGGGATTAAAACTCAAAAAGCGAGAGATGAATATGTACAGAAGATCGAAAATAGAATTAAAAAGATTGACATTCCGGGATCTTCTTCAGATAATTTCAAAAAGATGCTCATAAAAGGATTTAAACAGTCAGTAAAGAAACAATCTGCATTAAATTCGCGTCGCATCGAAGGCACCGTGGCAAATAACACTAAGTACACGTACAATATAGAAACACGTTTCCAGAAAAGTAATTTACATCCTAAACAAAAGTTTAGGGAGACTATAGTTATTTCTGCTTGTGATGAGATCGTAGGAGGTATATGTCGTCGTATAAAAGCCTTGCAAACATTTTCCTGCGGAGATAACATAAATCTAACTGTAGATAAGTTATGCGACGGTGTAACTGACTGTTATAACGGAACAGATGAAATTAACTGCACGAGTCAAGGTATTTAATCAGTTCTTCTAATTTTTTTACACGAGATACTTTAATTAACGAGATAATATTATCAATGCAATAAAATCTATACAAGAAAGGAACTACTGATCAACGTGAATTGGTTTTTATGTTTTATTTTTGTGTAAGATGACGACGTTATGTCGGAACTGTACCTCTTATTCCATATAAAATGTCTTATATTTCAGCGTCTGCCAAGACGAAAGAAGTGATCAAGCTGATAGAAGACATAACTAAATCAATTACCATTGACTGTTTACCCACGTCCCAGTTATTCTCACTTTACAAGGGAGACTTGAGAGATATGTTAAGTGCGCAGTGGGAATTCTACAAAAGCTACATGTACTTTGTATCTCCATCAAAAATGAATGCTAATATTTTCGGTGTCATGAATCAAACTTACCAGCTCGGCACAGCTATAAGCTCATTAATGTCCATATTGGAAGGAACACTTTGTATAAATATTGAAGTTGTTCAAATGAGGGACATAGCCAGCTCGTTTCCAAATACAGAAGTCTTTCAATTAGAAGAACTAAAAAACAGTGGTTATGATTTTAGCGATTGGTCTCCAACCTCGTGCATTTGTAATGGAGATGTTTGTAAATCAGATAACTGTGATTTTCGTTGTAAACTTATATGCTGGCAGAAATATAGCCTGAATCATTGGGGATGTGCGTCGATTAGTGGTGACACAAGCATCTCTTTGGATTTGGTTTGTGATGGTAAATTGGATTGTATTGATAAAACTGATGAAGAGTCGTGTACCCCAAGTAAGTCTTTGATTTAGCTAAATAAAATAAACTGTCGCCTCTGTAACTAAGTCTAACAATACCTTTTGCGTTGTAGCTTCATTTGCCTTCAAATATCAAGCGAACTCCTTCTTCAATCTCTTGATGGAAGAATTATCTTCAAAATCAACAGCTGCTGCATATGAATACTGTAGAAAAAAAATCTTCACTTTAATTAAGTTTGTATACACTCTGCAAAAACTATCGACGGATCCGAATGTAGATACCAAAGCTATTGTATCCACTCGGAACAAGTATTTCAGAACTTTAGTCGATATTTATGAGGATACGATGGAAAAAACTTCGAATATGGAAAAGTTGGATAAGACGCATGACGTCCTGCTTTTGTTAAATGAAAAAATGATTGATGCTTTGAAGCGTTCGCACACAGGGAACGAGAACGTTACTTCATCGTCTGGATGTTACTGCAGGAATGATACTTGTGCGGTCTTATGGTGTTCGCCAGAATGCACCGCACGTTGTCTCGTTGAACCTGAGCTCGCTCAATTTTCATGTAACACCACTGACGAGTATGTACCTTTACAAGCTGTTTGTAACGGCAAACCTGATTGTTCCAATGAAGAAGATGAAAAAGATTGCAGTAAGGGTAAGTTAACTGCTGAAGTTTATAACGTCAAATAACGTGTGTTACTAAATGTTGTTATTTGTATTCAAACATATTATTATTTTCCAGAAATTTGTCGTACCCACCACTTGCTCGTACTAAGTAATAAATTGAGTTCTTTAAAAACTCAGGGCACTGGATTAGGAGGGACTCTAATAGGTTGGAGGGATAAGGTGAGTTAAAATTATCATGTAGGTACCCTATCATTAAAAATTGATGAGATGAGAATGAGATGACTTCATATGACGATAGTAGGTAATAGCCAAATTTTATACTTCTTTATAAGTAGCGATTATCTTATGACGGAGTTGGTACGTTATCCGACACTAATCCGTATGACTGTAAGTAACTGGTACTTAGTTTGGTAAAGAAATCAACATAGAATGAGTTTTTACTGACGATTACAGGCAATTGAATTCTTAAAATCTGTGGGTTCCGCTGTAAGGCCTGATCACAAAATGATAGTAAACATCGCGAGCAGTATACTTCAAGACCTAGTGACCGCATACACAACAATGAAAGGTAATGAAAAGATCAACTTGAATCAGGCACTGCAACAACTGAAACTAATCTCTGGCATGGTGATGCAAATGTTGAAGTCTTGCAAAAAATAAAATATATTTAATAGACTGTTACTGAGTTTCACTAAGTTTGCAAAGAATAAAGAAAGTGAAATCCTTGTACCTTCATAGAACCTCCCAAGTGGCCCCCTTTCTATATAAGCAATGAATGACAAAAATTAATAGTAATAAAAGCGCTTTCAAATTAGTATGGTCATATTGTTGTAAAGACGCAAAAAAAGCCTACTGGAATCTTTTGACAAAGACATAACCCAGATTTATTACTGTTAAGTTATTTTTCAACATGTCTGAATATGTATGTATGTATGTACTTTTTGTTATTTGAGTATAAATTTAAAATACTCTGGTCAAAATGGCGTAATGCCGTAATGGCGTAAAGCAATGCTAGTCTTTTAATAAGCATAGCAGCGAACATATATTCAATAAAAACTTGAAAAAAAAAAGTAAACCTGCTCCCTATAAAATTTATTGGTTTCAATTATTATGTTTTAAAAACTAATATCTGTAAATATAGCATACATCACGCTTGATAAACCCGAAGGCTTAGGCAGAGGTGTGTAAATATTAAAAATAATTATTATATAATACAACCAACGAAACAGTCATTAAAAATAATTACATTCTGAATGTTATAGGTTGTTTTTACTACCTCTTTAGTAAGTATATAAACACGTATATTTAGTTTAAGGGGTCACCTCGAGAAGCTTCGATTCAATGCATTTCTTCGTACAACACAAAGAAATGCATTTATTGGGAGCTTGCTTAGTTCTTACAGCTGTATTCACTTCAGCATTTTGTAGTTCTGGTAAATATACAAATTTATATAAGTATTTATATGTATATCCTCTGTACCTTTTTATTAATTTTATATCAGATCATCAAAATTATGAAAATCTAAGGGCTACTTTTGTAAATGTAGTTTAGTATTCAGTTATTAACTATTGCTATTGATAAATCCCGCCAACAGTCAATAGAAGTATACCCGTACTATGTACAAATACATACGTATCTTATATTTCTTAGAGGAAGTCACAAGTCCTGCCGGCAACGTAAAAGCCTTGATTATTCGTGAAATTATGAAAAAAGTATCTAATTTAACGCTAGATTCATTATCGAATGTGCCGGATGATAAAAAAGAGAAGGTTTTGAAAAAGATCGAAAACAAATTGAAACTTTCTGCTAGTGGTTTGGCAGACGGTCAGAAATACATTAAGTTTATCATGGACGAATTCAAGCGTAAAGCGTTCGCGAAGAAACCACATTACAAGAAACAGTTCGATACTAATGAAAAATCCGCTCATCATAGTAGTTTGAGAAGTAACAAAGAAGTCGTTAACAGTAACATGTCGGACACCAGAACAAAAGAAGAAGTAATAAGTGATATAGCAAATAAAATAGAGTCGATGGCTAAGATATATTTGAAAGAAACTCAAACTTTAGCAGAAAAGAAATCAATTTTGCACAAAATCGAAAGAAGGATCCTGGAGTCTTCAAAACGCAAACACTTGCAGATCCACAAAGAGCACAATGCACTTAAGGCATACACTAATCTTATTACTCAGGGGCTCGAAGTGACGATGAAGAAGTTATTAAAAGTAAGTGCACGACGAATGAGTGCTATTGGTCGAAGAAATGATATGAAGAGTGACTTAAGTGAAGATGATAAACTACTAAACGATATTGATCAGATAGATCAATACAAAAAGTTTTTCTCCGAACTTTGGAAGGAGACTTCAATTGATCCGCACTGTGAAGACAATGTAGATGACATTTGTGTTCGTATTAAGGCACTGAGTACCTTGCCTTGTGGAGATGGAAAAGTAATATCTTTAGAGCAACTTTGCGATGGTGTATCAGATTGCTGGACTCTTGCAGATGAAACTAACTGTCAAAAACAAGGTTTGTATTAAATTTTTACAAGAATGATAGACAATGTCATAATATTTTGAGGGTTGTGAATAAATAGAAAGTTGGTTAGAGTTAGTAAAATAAATTATATTTGCAGCGGCTGGAAAACTTCAGCAAGCAATTGAAATTATGACTGATGTAGATGAATCTATCAGCAAAAAATGTTTAAAACCAATAGTTGAACCTGACTTCGGGACTCTGTCAAATCATCACTTCATTTTACGTGGTATGTTAGACTCCCAGATGCAATTGATTGAAAATTACGAGTCGGTTAGAGCTAAAGCACCATTCAAGGCTCATGGAGACAATGATGCGTTTTTGATGAAAAAGATTATTGGAGACATCGGTAAATTGGTGACAACTTTGTCGTATTCAATGGAAGGAGTCTTATGTTTACCACAAGAGGAAAAAACTAAATTTTCTAACATATCACGCAGAGGTATACATCTCAAGGGAGATGAGAATATGGATTACGCGTCTGAACTATATGATCATGGATGGTTGCCCAGGTCATGTACTTGTAAAGGTCACGTATGTAAACTTGACAACTGCGACCCTCGTTGCAAACGTGTGTGCTGGCAGAAATACAGTTTGAATCACTGGACGTGTCAATCTTTGTCTGGAGACAGCAGTATCTCTTTGGATTTAGTATGTGATGGTAAAATAGACTGTTATGATGAATCTGATGAAACATCGTGTAAGAAAGGTGAGTGACGCCAGTATCCATAAAGTACTTAATTTGACTGAATCACAGATAGAAGCTAACTAATCGTAGCTCAATGACTTTGGTTTTTCCGTTGTTCAAATACAACATTCATAAAGATTATCTTAACCGCAATTCTACACGGCTTTACTATTGTATATTCCGGTTGTAATTTTAAAGCATTCTTTATCAACGAAAAATGATTTTCAGGTTCCTCTATTTCAAAATCTGACGTCAATGAAGAGTATGATAATTTAATACAACTTCTGTCCCTGAAATCTATGTCAGTTGATTATGAAAATAGTCGAAGTAAAATCGCAGCGCAGATTAGTTTGGTGCGTCAATTACAGAAGCTAACTACGAAATTAGAAGTCGATATACATGCCGTAAAGATACTTAGAAACCAGTTCTTTACAAAACTCGTAAACATGTATAAGGATATGCTGGAAAAGTCTAATCTGGAAGCATTAGATCATTCTTACGACTATTTACTTTTGCTAAATAAGAAGATGCTAGATGCTTTGAAACTCTCTCACACGGGGAACGAAATTGTTATATCACCTTCTGGATGTTATTGCAAGAACGGGACATGCGCGCTTTTGCGGTGTTCTCCAAAATGTGTGACCACATGTTCTGTAGAACCTGTGCTTACTAAATATTCATGTGCTGATCATGAAACGTTTATACAAATAAAAAGCGTTTGTAACGGGAAACTAGATTGTCCAGGTGGAGATGACGAAAGAAATTGTAGCAAGGGTAAGAGAAAATTGAGTAACGTGATAAGAAAATTACTGGGTATTTCTTAACTTGATTTTGACGTTTTCACAGAGGCGTGTCGAGGACATCATTTAGTTATGCTGAGACACAGTCTACAAAACGTAGGGTCTTCTCTAAATGGTACGAATCTAGGGGAAGTTATAAACGATTGGAAGACGAAGGTAAGACGGTTATTTCAAGAGATGATTACGTACAAAATTCCTTTCTAAAAACGTCTCGTAGAATGGGAGCGGCTAAATAATGTTCTGTTTTATCCACTCACAGATGATTTAAAACTCGATTGTGAGGGACAGTAAATTAATTAAATAGTTTGTTTTATTATTCAGACAGTCAAATTATTATAATAATCATTTCTAGGTAACGGCATCATTGATAATCGCAGAGAGGAAGGAGAGGCCCAACCACAAGATTCTAGAAAATACGATCGGCGGAGTCCTTCGTGATTTAGTGACGGCATACTCATCACTGACTGGTGCAAGGAAAAATAACCCTGACCACGCGTTGAAGGAATTTAAAAACATATCTGATATTGTTATGAAAACACTTAAACATTGTCGAAATTAACTTAAAACTGTTACTAAAAAGTATTTTCTTTCATCATTATACATTAGAACATAATAATTATTTCTTAAGAACTCATTCTGACTAACTGAACTGAACTAAGCTAAAGATCTCGATCTCGAATAAACACAAGAGTTAAAAGGCAATTTTTGAGTTCAATACTCTTGTTCGAGCTGAAACTGAAAGCCAACGGGGCATTGTGCTACGTGTGTAATTTTACATGCACATACGTGTAACTTAGCCAATCTAAGTTGGATTTCTATTAATATTATATGTCTTGATAACAAATTTTAAAATGAATCGGTAGAATTGAGAAATACGCAATCAATATAAAACTACCTTTTATAGTCACAACCGCATAAATGTTTATCATAAACTAGTACACTATTGGGCATTCAAACGTAACGGTTTTTATAACCGTCGACATTATGATTACACCAACTTAAAGTATGTAGGGAAGAAAATAAATACAAGGTTTGTTTTTTTTGAGTTTATTTATTCTTTACCGTCGGAGACGTATATAGTAACCGTTTATCATGTGTATAGGATAAAACATCAGGCGAGCATCATGTACTCCGCACCGGGACCACTCTCACTGCTGACAGTGGCGCGTGCACCTGCGCGCGCATCCAACCAGTGTTACAAGAGCCCCCGCACATAAGATCTTCACTATTTTATAAAAACTGCTAGTTTTTATCATTTACTCCCAACAAAGGTAAGAACGTTGGTCTACTATAAGTTTTGACATCGTGGCTATGGTAGTTATCGAATAACGATTGCCTGGCCAGGGTTCGAACTATCAACGCTGGCCGGCTGCTGAAAACCTACCCCGGCCAGACAACTGTTATAGAATATTTACCAAAGCCACGATGATCTAATCTTCACAGTAGTCCGTCGTTGACACCAGTGTTAAGAGCAAGTGCTAACAAACGTTCAGTTTTTATAAAATAACGAATAATCATTCCCGGTCTGCGTGTCACCGCCAGCAGCGGCGACGTTGACTCCAAGTACCCTTACGTCGTAGCTTTATATGTCCTCACTGCGTTTGAAAATCAGGACATGTACCGGTACTCTAATCAAATCAGACTCGGTCCTTACAGCTGCTCATTGCATTCAATTTCCTGATCAATACATACATTGGGGAGACATGACGTGGCCACTGAGTCGTACACGCTTTGAGAGTAAAGTACTCCAGTTGATAGAACAGTCGAAATCAGCTACGGCGTACAGAGTGCTATTGGCCTTTTAGTCGAATACGCTGGCTACGGATATTTGGACTTGACTAGGCCATTACAGATAGGTGAAGTATCTGTAAAGTCTTGCCGTATCAAGTATCGTCATGCGTCTCTCACCCAAGTGATCATCAAGTCAAACGGTCAAGAACGGTGACTCCGACGGTCCTCTGCTTCTCGGAAATAAAATTTTAAGAGCCTGTGAAGAAGCCCATGGTGGAACCAAAAGGTGAATTTTCTTATAAATACTTTACATGATTCAGAAAACTGTAAGGTCACATGGTGACGGATTTTACTTTTCAAATGCGACAAGAAATACAAGTGGTTGCAAAATTTCGAGCGACGATAACAGAAAGCAATAAAACGCAAAATAATAAAATTTCAAAAACAATTTGTTATTTCTATTTCATTCAATTTACTTTTATCAATAAACGAATTCAATCTTCAGCTTTGTTGATATAGTATTAAAACCTAAAGTAAATAATGACATCTACTTGCTGCATCTACGATAGCTTTGATCTACCTGATTTTTTTTTATGAAAATCTGACTGTAGAGAATCGCGCTACAGTTTATCATATGTAATGCAAGAATTCGCCGTCCAAACGGCTATATGTACATTATGTACCTATATGACGAACGAGTATCATGCATTAGATAGATTCTATAGTTTGAACGTTTGACGCACGCATCCATGCATTGAACGTGTACGTTGTAAGGGTTGCAATAATAGGACGCGTCAGCTAGTTTACTCTGTCTGAAACAAAAAGCTGATGAACTAAAAGCGAAAAATAAAAAGGAAAAATTTGTAGAAACGTCACGACAGTGACGAACGGACGGACGCCACGTTATTTGGTCCATCACCCGATAGCAATCGCGAACGGAAGTTATATTATTTTATTGCAAAGATTCCAGCCACGTAAACAAAGTTCTTCGTATTTCGTAATCTTTGATACCTAGTAGCTGTGAATCGAATATTTCGACAAGGTTGAATATAAAGATAATCCGTAGTTATCAGTTGGTTTCTAAGTATCAGATAACTGTACATAACCACATGTATCAGAGTTGCGAAGACAATGGACTTCAAGGGTTCTTATCACCTTTATTTCTGATTTGATTTGTTTGTAAAGAATGTAGGTTTGGACGGTCACACCCTGAGTTGAGGCAAGTAGGTCATTGAAAAAGTTAAAGAGAAACATATAGTCACATACTAATTTCTAATACAAAACAATTATATGCAAAATTAGGAGCTTGCATTACGAAACTGTTGCGGTCGGTAGTGATTCGGACTGCTGATCATGAGGTATCGGGTTTGATTCAAAGTACTATTAGTATTTACTTATATTAAATTATTTCTTAATCGGATATTAGTTGTCCGGAGTTTAGAGATTAGCGCGGTAAATGTTAATAGCCTAGCTCCCTATGGGAATAACACTGTTACGACGGAACATGTAATTCATACACCTCTGCCTTAGTCCCTATACCTTCGGCGTAAAATATTATGTGAGTGCTTGCATTTCAAACCATATAACTAACATCAACATAATACTTAATTAACATCCCCCATCGGATTTTTTACACATTCAATGTACAAATTTACTTCTCTAGAGATTTATTATACGTTTAAAGATATATGGATTATAAAATCATTAGCTAATTAGGTGTCATGATTCACAATGTAATGAGTAAGTAATTGTATTATGAAATTGTATGTACAAGAAGGAAATGAGTAAAGATTAAGAGCAATTCGAAATAAATGACCAACAAATAAATCATCGCGAGGAATTCACGACTGTTAGTTGTAACCTTGTAACAAATACATACATACATTATATCCAAAATACATGTATGAATGTGACTGACTATACCCTATTTTTTCAGTCAGTAAGGCAGATTTTCAGAATAATATCGGTATCGTATTTTGAATTATTTTCGTGATATAATTTTAATAAGTAAAAGTCACCAACTCCGTCATGCTTTTTAACTTAGTCATTAATTTATTTGGAAAACATTGATCATATCGATGAGGTTTGACAAAAAGGCGGTGCGTAGTATTCGTAACCAGCGGTCCTGTATGACAACATGGTTATGAAAGGAAGTTCTCTGATCTTAGCCTACCCTTATGGAAAGAAGTAGTAATTTTAATGTACGTATTATATGACTAAAAATAGATATCTTTTATTTCTTTTTTACCTAACTGACTAATGAGAATTTCTATTTTCTTGCTCTGGACATACCTCTAATGTCTCACAATGGGGAAGCCCATTAACAGTGCCATTATCTAATGGGCCTGTTACACCAGGATACTTGTTATCAAGCGACGTGTTATCAGACTGATAACAATATCATCAAGTATATTATCTTTAGCAGTAATGAGTCACCTCATTTCTTTTGTAATAAAATACTATTCTGGCGCAGAACCGAGTTAGTCTCTGTCGAGTTTCAGCGCAGTCGACATGGCAGGTGAGTGATAACGATAAGATACTAAGTGATAACACCATCACACTACAATGTTGCGTGGAGAATAATCTAGGCTCATCATTTGTGGCTAATGTTACTTATATTTTTAGTTAATTTAGTGAATTATGTTCGTATTTTAGTAATTACTAACGTTTTTGTGTTTTTAACAAAGTTTCGTAAACCACGTAGCTATCTGCATGATAAGGCTATAATATAATCTCTTTTACATTCTAAATGCAAGTAAAATTGGTATCTGATTTTTCCTCTATGATTGTGCTACAAATATTTATCGAAGCAGGAAATCAATAAGTACTTTACCCAATTTTATCACGATAAAATATGATATCGAAAGTTTGTGTAGGCATGTTGATGTTTGATGCTCTTTCAAGCAAAAACTACTGACTGAATTGTGATGAAATTTTGTGCAAAGATAACCTAGATTAACACACGATTGGCAGCCTGTAAGTTACAAAAATATTTAAAGAAATAGTGCATATAATCATAAATCTATTTTCAAAACAGTATGCAACAAATAGAAGGATCTAGAAGCTAGCAATTTGTATCGATCGTTGTTATGTAGAGAGATTGTCATGTAAATCGACTCATGCGCAGTTCTTGACGTATTCAATGTCGAAACAATGCATTCAAGGGAGATTTACATAGCGTTTATTGAACTGCAAACTTGAATCACGAGTGTCAATATTTTGAATGATATTGACCAGGATTTGATAAAATTTTATCCTTGGTTCATTTATTATCTTTAGACTTCAGTTCTTTTAATGAATAACTTACTTAACTAATTTTCTTTCGATTAGGTATCGAATAGCAAATGCTTAATGCAAGGTTATTTTCTTTAGAAACTAATTTATTTTTTGTTGCCTATATCGTTCTGACAACAGTCTGCCTAACAGTTTGATCAAAATGCATTCATGCAAAAGCATGTTCATGTATGTTTTCAACACTTTCATTGACTAGTTGAGGACCCCGGTACCAAAACAGGCCACCATATTTTTTTAATAACTGACCCTTAAACCAAAACAGACATGGGCGGGGCCACGTGGGTCTATTTGTATTAAATACTAAACGTTTTATATACTAAACGTATTATGTTGTTTCCTAAGGTTACTTTTAAAAGTAACCTTTTCATAGTGATTCGTTTTAAAATTGATGATGTGGATGTCTTCATAAAATTCCAATATAAATGATATCTGTATGTTGACACACAATCTATTAGGATTATACACTTTATCACTGATAACAAGTGAGTGTTACACAAATAACTTATTTATTCTTCGTTTCAAGTGCAAGAAATCGTATTTATTTATCTGTCCATTGCTTTTTCTTTACATGGTATTACTAATAATATATTTTACTAATCAACTTACTAACTGACTGCCTGTGTTATGAGAGGTAGTAGGATTTGGGTTAGATTTCCGGGTCGAGCAGTCGATAACTTTCTCAAATCCCGTGTCAGTCTTAAAGATAGATGTTTAAAAAAAAATGTTCGTAGTGTGATTTCTATCTTTTGGTCAAAAAGTGTTATTTTTTATGTATTTCCCAAATAAAATACATATTTACCTATGGATATAAAGACAATGATAGGTACTTCTATAAACAATAAACAGGTAATTTTCTTTAATAAATACCTCGTAAATGAATCACTTGTTATCTTTGACAAACGAATAGGTCCTTATATTGAATGTGTGTAGAATACTCGAGGGAATGCGCCAGTACAACACAATTAAGTGGTATTTTTATCATACGGGTACAGAACCGCGTAATTTGTAACTAATCGATTAAATATAAATGCTTTATATTGTAACAAAATTACTTTTTAACGGACTAATTACTTAATAGTGATAAAGAATAATGCGCTAATGATTGATGAACACGTTTTAAATGACTTGCAATATTTGGCATTGTTTTAGGGTGCAGAACCCTAAATATCGTGATTAATTACCTAATTTCGTATTTAAAAGCAAGGTTTTGGTATTAGGAGAACAAACTTTGAACTCCCTAGATAGGTTTAAAACATGTAAATTATTATGATGCCGATTTTGAGCGCGAAACTATACTGCGCTTAAAATAAACTTGGTAACGTTATCTAGCTTAGCATTACAGTGCCCATGGAAAATATATAATAGGTACATACAATATATCACCTCATTGACGTTGACAAATTTCAATAGAGCTTAGGTTACAGGTTATATAGGGTTCATTCACAATGTAGATCTTTTACTAGATGTTAATAGTTATGACTGTTCAGGTCGGCCATATTACGGTTACGGTGCACCGCCCCCCCACGGCTATCCCCCTGGCCCCCCGGGGTCCGGGGGCGGCCACCCTCCACACATGTACCCGCCGGGGCCCGGCATCATGTACTACCCAGTGCACCCCGCCTACTTCTACCCTTACCCAGTACCGCCGCCGCATGATGGCGGTGGAGTCACCGTTGTCGACAACCCTGAAGATATCCTCCCGGAATTACCCGGAGAGACTGTCGAGTTGCCCTGGAGTAAGTCTGGATTGGGTTTCCAAAGATAGCACCTTCTTAACTACTCTTAGGCTCCTTTTACAAGCAAATATCCTTCAAACCATCTTATCAGTTGCCCTTCCGGTCGTCTAATTCCTCACTTTACGAGTACCGTCATGAAAATTGACACGTAACAAAAATAGATAAATTTACAGTTTAAAATCGAAGTATGAATCGTACATAAAAAGTCCATAACATCAATAATTTCATTAATCTAATCCTCGACATGTGGTATTATAGATAAAAAACGCGTGATCAATTTGTTTTTGCAATGATTCATTGAAACGATTCTTGTTAACATATATCGGATAAGGATCGTTCCATTTTCCTTAAGAACCATTGGTAGTTAGGTACGATAGATAGTTAAGTGAAGGTGTTATCTTTAGTTACAGTTTGTTTGTGTCGTACGGCAATGTTTGGCCAATCCTCTCTATGGTGACTCCAATCCAGACTTACGTTTTTCCATACGCGTCACTTACGTCCGATTTCTTTTGGAATTTTAAGTCTCTATCCCATACAGAGTTTTGGCCGTAACTTTTGTGTTGTCGATCATGGGAAGTCATTCATCGAAATCATTCATATTTTCTCTTCTCTTTCGCTTGACAAAAAGCTGGTCAGAAACAGTTCAGTTACAGATGCTCGTAAATGTTCTGATTGTATTTGCTCTGTTTCTTATGTTATGCAGATTGTGCATTCTTTTACCCTATTGGGAATTGGATATTTAACAACTTAGTTCTCTCTTTAACTACATTTATACCGAATGCTGCACTTGGTAATCAAATCTAATTACCTATCTAAACCTTCTTCTTCCGGAAGTTTTGAGTAACATGTTAATCTTGTTCCCTGTCAATAACATTCATACATTTTGGGTAACATTTTAAAACCTGCCTTTGACAAGAAGCTATACTATAATGCATATTAACACCTAAATTACTCAACAATTATCTCCTACCAATTCATCAACATATTCATACAAACAGTCATAATCCACTCTTCAATCAGTACTCAGCTTTTCAGAAAATAATTGTTTTGATTAACGTTCCATGCAAGTACTGTAGCCTTCCTAGTACAGTGGAACTTTAGTCCGGGACATGTTTAAAATGTAATATTCTAAACGTGAGTTTACTGCTTCAGGTACATACCGTTGGGTCCCCGCTTGCTTGAGCCAGCGCAGCATTCCTCCCGGTGCACTGCGCGTGGGCACCGACGCTGATGGCGACGAGATCTACGCCGGCAGAGCCCCTCATGAGGGCGACATCCTCCCTGCCAAAGTAATTCCTACCAAGAACGTCTGCTACGTCTGCTGGGGTGGCGAGGAAATCGTCAAAGACCAGTTTGAGGTGAGGTTCAACGTAAAAGATTTCATATTATTATTTGAAGCTCTAGCTTATTGTTATTGTGTGTTGACAATTATTAGATGGAAGTTATGGAGTTCATTGGTTTTTTTTCTATGATATTCATGATTATAACTATATGACAAAGCAGCCATATACTGCATAGTGGCTGAAAATGTTTTGTGCACATGTATACAGACCTCTAAGGTGTGTCGAGAGTTTGACATTAAAATTCTACTGTAAAACTAGTTCCTACGGCGCCCGCTAGAGGCGCTGATCAGATTTTCTTACAAAATGTGTCGTAAGCTAGCCGTTTGTTCGTAATCGATAGTAGTAGAAAATCGTCCTCAATATGCTATTTATCATTCCAAGATATTCATGTAAGAAATATTTCGTTTTCCAGGTGTTAGTTCCCGCCATGTTCTCGTGGCAGTTCTCCACGAACGGCGCGGTTCCCCCCGGCGCCGTGGAGGCAGGAGTCACTGCTGACGGAGAGAAGCTGTACTTCGGCAGGGTCACCCATGACGGATGCACCACTCCCGGCAAGGTAACAACTACAAAAGGCATAAGATTATTAGGACTAGCTGAGCAACTTACGTACAAATCATCCTTCATGTACTATCCCCGGCATTTAAAAGTAGATTTTAGTAGATAAAGAAATCTATGCCCGATTTCATTGAATTCAGTGGTTTTGGCCGTGAAAGCGTGACAGGCCGACAGAATTTTCTCATTTGTAATATTTGTATGGCATTGTGGACACTTATTTTAATGACTCAGAGAGTAGAGATATGATGCGGAAAAGGTGTGTTGGTTAAAAAAATGACGTCCATTGGTCGTCACTCGTCACCTTGCTATTTCCCAACTAACTACATAATTCTATAAAAAGAAGCATCACGGAACAATAATCTTCAGATTATAAGCTGCACAGAGTTTTGTACTCCATTTTCCTTTCTTTTAGTCTACACAACTAAATCGCCGCCTCGACGACACGTATCGACGAATTTTTGTATTTGCTATATAATACTCATAAACTGTCGTTACCAACTCATACAGAAGAATAAGAATAGGAATTTATTACAATAATATTAACACACTCAAGGACTCAAGGCCTAACCCCTCCCTCATTACGGGAGGAGACTCTTGCCCAGCAGCGGGACATTAATGGGTTAAATTTAAATATTAACAATTTTTGCTTAAACTAATGTTTATTTTTATATTCCAGATTCAGCCAAGTCACGGAACCTGCTACTATCCCTTCGACGGCGAAGAGAAGAGCTCCACTGAATACGAAGTTCTCGTTCTCTTCTAAACTAACCAAAAATAATTTAATTTATACCTAAGTCAATAAAAGTCACAAACTAGTTATTTTAAAAGACTTTGAATTCCTTATTATCGTTGTACTAAATGAAAGAATAAGACTAAATGTACCTTAGCCGCTTGTCGTAAATATACATTTTATATTTTGTTGTTAAGTTTCTTTATTTTATTATATAAGGAATTAGCACACAATAAAACTACAACTTTTACATAAAATATGATTGTATCTTTTAACTCAAAATTTTTCGTACCTTTCATTGATCATTATAACTAAATATAAACTATAAATAAATTTTATACCTCTAACACAACCTCTTGAGTAGTGATCGAGTATTGTTACACTGACTTCAAAAGTAGTTCAGTGTAAGATAACAGTTTTATCACATACTTCAAACATTAAATTCGTAAACAGTATGTCCCAGTAATATAGGATCCGTTGCAGTTACGTTCATAGAAATAACTACTTACTTAACTTACTTGATCTAACAGATTAGTTATCCGGTTATTATTCAGAAGCTGTGCAACTGGCTTTTATTATTATGTAAAAAGACCTTACAAAGTCATCTGTCCTCCAGTATCTCTCTGTGAGGTTAAGAAAATATTCTTATGTTATATTAAACCTTGTAAGTGACGTCACATTACAATCGGTATTGTAAAAGGTCAAGCTTTGTAAGAGTACACCAATATAAATATTGATAATGCAATTGATATTCAATATTATATCGGATATGTTGATCGCCTTGCTAAGAGCAACATTGTTGATTCTTAGTCAGGAACTCCAAGGAAAGCATCATACGAGACATTTAACGTTGATGAGTCATGAATTTTCTTCCTACTTTTATTCCCAGTTGTCACCGGGGGACAGTGTTAGAGGGGACAACTGGGAATACACCATTACATATACGACAGAAGAAGAACTATTTAGTATTGTCTTAGCTGCTATTTGGCTACAGCGGCTAGTTTAATTAAAACCAGCCGGCTGTGCAAGAGTTTGTTTATACAGTCCGACTTAGAAGAGAAACGTGCAGAGCCTTGGCATGTGCTTTATTTAGATAATAATTTACAATTCTGTGCTCGCTATAAACACATAAGCTGTATCAAATAGGCTACCGGTAGCAGCATAAGCCTGCGGGTCACTGATTTTCTATTTTGTTAGTTTTTTATAACTCCGCCAGCCGCAAATATAGAATACAAGGCTCGTCACTAAGTTGTCGGACTATAGTCTATAGTGTCTTAATGACTTCGCAATATGCATAGGTACATTCTCTATTCCATCATTCTCATAGCACGATGGAACTTAATAGTTAGATTGTTTTATCACAAAATGTTACACACTGACCAATTAGTCAACATTATTTTTCCGCATTGGAAAAATTCGTAATAACTTCTTATTAACTCTATGAAATTGCACGTAGTTATGCTGAGCATAACAAACGCAAATTTTAACCATCAACCGTATGAAATTGCTGATAAATGTTTAATTTATTTATAGTGTAGGTATATAGGTTATAACTACTAATAACGTAAATTATATATATAAATTTTCTTTTTTTTAAACTACTTTTATACACCTACTTTGTATAACTTTTGCATGATAAAAAGGTTTTTTATTTCTATTTTATATTTTATTTATTTATGTATTTATAGTTTTTTTACATTTTTCCTGAAGGACATGCGAAATTTCTAACCCGCAGGTGGCCAGTGTGATGGAGTCAAGGCCTAACCCTTCCCTCGTTTACAAGAGACCTTTGCCCAGCACTGTAATAGTAAAAAGCTTATAAATCGTATTACATAGGTCTTAGGTACTAACCATAAATAAAACATACATCAAATCATGCCCTGTTCGCTAAGAGAGTACCGAGTACGACCTTTCCATTATCGGAGGGACCAAGAACACCACTTGCCGCTGCTATGATCCCTACATTCCCTACAATAGAAATATGTACCTACATTCCTGAGGCGCCCATAGCCAGTTGTGCTCATCGGTCGGTAAACGATCTTTGGGTTAAGCAACCGCTGGCGCGGTCATTCCATAGATGGGTGACCGCATAGTGGTATTTGAGCTGGGCGTCTCCGTGCTTCGGAGGGCACGTAAAACGTCGGCCCCGGCTGATATCTACTAAGGTAACAGTCGTTAAGCCATGTCAAAGGCCTTCGGGCGGCTTGAACAACTTTGACACTAGGTTGACCACTAACCATACGATAAGAAGAAGAAGACCTACATTCCTTCACTGGATCAGTGAACTCATAAGAATATTGACTGCCTTCGTGGCGCAGTTGTTTAGGTCGCCACGCCGATACCACTGCGACGGGAGGTCGCGGGTTCGATTCCCATTATTTGGCTGATCCACAAATGATTGTTTGGTCTGGTTGTACTTTGTGTCCGTTGTTTGTTTGAAAAAGTCTCCGCGACAAAAGAGCAAATTTTAGAGCCGGAGTTGTCATTAAAAAAAAAAATAGTTTCACACAGTCCGGTGATTTTGTCCTTCGGTCTTCTCGACACAGGCATGCCTAGTGAGAAGACCACCATATATTGTACCTTCCGTTAAGAATGTAACAGCTTTAGATATAGAAATAATGTGAAGTGTTTATTTTAGAAACTTTTGTGTTTGTCTATTGCTGCAATAAATATTTTTTAATTTTCATTTTTTCATTTTTCATTGGGTGCATTTTGTAGTGTAAACAGGGATAATCACCGGATTGTGACACCATACATTATTGAAAGATTAAAGCATTCGTAAAGGGCCACTACGTGTTGGCTTCGGCCCCACGCACGCCTTCCAAATGTCCGGTACTCTGTAGTCCCGAGATATGGTAAGACTTACATAATAATATACATATATATAATATGCATAAGCAAATCTCTATAAATCATTGCCTAGTAAATAGATCGCCTAATACTATATCAGTAGGACAATAGCAAGGTAATAGTGCACTCGCCGCACGGTTTTCCCGCGCGGTTCATTGTGTCACAGACATCGGTGACCGGCGGTCGCATCTCGATCACTTTATTGATTTTAAACTCGATTATCGTAAACAAAATAGTGGTTTTTTTATCAGCTTTTTCCATACTTCCGAAGATGCCGAGCGTGAAGGCTGTGATCGGTCTTGTGATCTGCAGTAAGTAGTTTCTTTGGCTTGTTTTATACGTTCTTGTTTATTTATTTGTATGTCTTTTCGCGTATGAGTCATGTTTGTTTAGGACTTCGTAGTTGTTAACAAGATAGATAACTTAGTTGGAAAATTGGTTCCGTTGTAATATTGAATTTCTGATTATGGGTTTATTCGTTTTGACAACCTGTGTAAACTTAATGGAGTAAGGCGATTTTTTTTATAGAAAAATACTTAGATCTTTGTCATGTTTTTTATTTGAATAATTTTTCATATAACTTACATAAGTTTAAACATCGGCCTATATTTACGATCATAACTTAAAGTTATAAAGCTAAACACGATTAAAATTAGGTACCTACTTATATTTACTCAAAATTTATTTAAATCAAAGTTTGTAACCGCTATAGAATAAAGGGGCCCTTATTTTTGGAGTTTTATAAATATCCTAAGTTAAAATAGCAACATCAATCAATACAAAATAAAAATACATATTTTATGAATAACTAGGGCAGAACTACTCATTCATAAGAGGGCTCAATGTTTGCGTAACGCTATATCTTCGAGACGATAACCTTCTAACGCTGTGACCACGAGCGTGTTCCCTCACCGCAGTACATCTGATCTCAATAATGCGGTCTTGAAGATCATTTCTACATAAAGATATTCACTGTTACGTTCTGTTTCAACTTTATCTATTAACATAGCATATTTATCTTTCCTGATTTTAAAGTAAAGGTGGTTTGTTTATAAGAATAAGTTTCGGGTTGATGAAAATATTTCCCAATAATTACCGAAAGCTGTAACAAATAAGTTTGAATATGTATGCTATTTCTTTCACTAAAGGCAGTGAATTTGCTTGCTAACTATTATATCTTAAGAGAAAACCGAACGTGAAAATCGGTTGACTTTTGGTTTCTTTGTTTTATCTCTTGTATTTATTCCATATTAAAAAGACTTCAGATATAAATTTTCTAGTAACTTTGTATCCATTTTACAGAAAATAAAAGTTAACTAAGTATATCGAATTTCCAGACACATTATTTTAGTAATTTTGCGATGCATAAATCCTGAAACGAATAAATAATTGGAAACTAGTTCGTAATGACGTATCGAATGCACAATGTGGGTGATTTAACTACCGTATAATCTTCTGATTTGAACAAGGTTTACTCAAATTACCCAGCATATTGTTTGCGTAAGCAGTTAACTGTGAAACATGGTAAGTTATTTACATAAACGTGTACATAAATATTTGACTATGGAAGGCTCATCGCAATAATAAGGCTTCATTGTGCAACTGCTGGGCAACGATTAACTCCCAAAATGAGGATTAGTCCTAGAGACTACCAAGCTGGCCAAGTACAGTTAGCGGACTATGCATCCCTTCAAAAACTGTTCTAAAGAACTCTTAGGCCTGCAAGGCAAATAACGATAAATTATTTAAAAAACATACATTACTCCAAAAGTCTTTGAAATGTGATTACGATTCGGCTAAACTAATAACATCTAAGCATAGGCAATTAATTTCCTTATGGTGTTTTCCTTTAAGGTAATATTCAAAGTCACGGAGAATTTATAACACCAAAATCTATAATTTTCCTCTTGTTTAGAAGGTTAAGGCTGATTAATATACCATATTTTTGCGTAGCTTTTAGTTCATATATAATTAGAGCCTATTGCTGCCATTTACCCACCGGGCACGTTGCTGAACTCTGGGCTACTTGATACAATAGTACCTACAACATAAAAAATCCTGATGGTCAGTAGGCAGTGGTATACTAGACCAGAGGCAGTGAGCCAGACGATGTAAATACTTTTTTAATTCTCTCTCTGTAATCAATATATTTTTTTCTTTCAGTATTAGGCAGCGTGTCCACAGACATGGCGGGCGAGTGCAATATGGCCAGTTTCTACCTGGAGCTCGGCTGTACGCCAGACGTGATGGGCACCAACCAACCGTGCCCGCAATCGTTCACCTGTCCCAACTTACATCCAGATCCTACCATGTGTTACTATAAGTAAGTACACTTTATGAATTTTCACGTCGCAAGCCAACTATAGTCCGACAACGTAGTTAAGAGCCTCTTAACATAATTATTATTAGGTGTATTTCCTAGGACTTGCACACGGGCAATCATCTATGAGTCTGCCTGTTACGCATTAACGGCGGAACTGATTTCCTTGAAAATTAGCATGGAGGTAGAAAGTCTCATTTTTCATTTCAAACATCACTACATATTACAAATTAAAGCAGCACAGCGTTTGTCTATCTATTAGCGATAAATTCAAAAACAATTTTCTTGCAGTTTTCACCAATAGTTAGAGCTACTCCCAAGAAAGGTATATGATAAAATTGTCAACTTCGGTATACTGCGCGAAGCGCGAACCTTGCATACGTGTTACATGCCCTATACTAAGTTGTTGGACATAGTATGCTATATTTCTCAAACATATTTTTTCCCTTACTACTCGCGAGCGGAACCGCGTAGATTTAGTAGTGAGTATTTAAGAACTGTTAGTAAGCAACAAAAACGCCACAAAAGCATTGATCAATGTTATTCTCCGTAACAAGTCAGCGCCCACCTGCGACCTCGTGGGATACCCAGAAACATCGCTGACAAAAATGAACGCGCAAAAACATTGCGTGACCTCTGACTGACCTCTAGCTGACCGTCGGAAATACCGTGACCAGTCTCAATAATGCACTACAAATATTTATTTATTGAATAATGTTTTTTGTTCGGAAATTTTCTGATAAATATTCATAGTTGCGCTTTCGTATAAACATTTATATTAATATTTTATTAATATAAACACCTCTGTCTTCACCTTTGGGTGCATAGGCGTGGTATAATGTACTAGACTATATTTATCACGACTTCAATACCTCCAAGTTAAAACCAGCAAATTTTTCCAAGCTAATTTCATCTATATCGCTTCAGCGGTTTAACCGTGTAGATAGTCTTTCGTTTCATTTCCTTACTTCTTTTTATAATGTTATCTTTACCTTATACATACGTCGATTACTTACCAGCAAATACAATGATCAACAGCATATTTTCTCTAAGTGTAAGTTTAATGTTCCAAAAATATTTCCACGTTCATCCACAGTGTCACGTAGGTCAAGTTATGACCTCGTTAAATACAAAGAGGAAACACTTCTTTGCTTTTAACAGAACAATGTTATTTGTTGTCTTTTTATTTATTCTTTGACGCTTCATCCTGTTGACAATGGTTTTAAAATTTATTTGTTGCAAGAAATGCGAGGCGGAAATGTTTTAAGATAAAGGAAACTTTGGTTGTTCTTTATGTACGTCTTCTCGTTTTACTTATTAGCTCAGTGATTTATTGGTGAAAATATTAATAAAAAGTCTTACATTTTCTTGAAAAGTGGGAATTGAGAATCATTAAAAAAAAAAGATTATAATAAATACTAAGAAACCTAAGTTTGTCATCATGTTTTGAAAAGTGGAGCCGGCATTTTATGATAAAGTTATTTTTTAAACTGGGTAAATTTTTAATGACTTTTGCCTGTGTGAAGCGTCAAAAACAAAACAAAAAATAATTACTTCCTTAATAATATCTAACAAGTCAAATACTTATTTCGATCAGGTTTTCCCACATACTTTGAACTAACTTGACATACTTCTCGGTTCTAGAGGCGTATCGTACAGGGACAAGGCTCCCATACCACAGAACGCCATCAGCAACCCGTGCTCGCAAGCCTGCAGCTGTAGCTTGTTTAACGGGGAGCCGCGGTTCCTTTGCGCGGCCGTCGACTGCTTCGAGACCTTCGACAGCGATCTAAACCAGCAATGTATCAACACCTATGAACTTGACTCGTGTTGTAGCACCGGCACTGTTTGTGGTAAGACCTTTTATGGTGACAATGATTTTATCTGTTAATTTGTAAGTTAAATATTGACTGTTTGAAATTCTTTGTCAAGTTATCAGATACATTTATATCCCTTTTGCTCTACGGCTTCCATAGTAAGGTTTATTGACCCACGAAAGCGGCTAAAAACATGACATAACATATTATTAAACAGTTTTTCTAAAGTTTCTTACAGTAAAGACTTGAATTAAACAAGTGTTGCTTATTTCGCTATGACAGAGCTAAATGGCTAACGATAATGTTCTTAATAAGTATAAAAATGTCATTAACGCTTAGCTCTTTGTATGTAGGAGTAATTTTTAAACATTTCAAGTAATTTTAAATGCCACACACTACTTAATAATAAAGTCTGAGATAAAACATAAGTTACCTACTTTATAAATCAGGATACACTTAGTCAACAATATTATTAAGACGACGGTATTTACCGAGTCTAAACAACAATAGCATTACAAACAATGGCTCTATCCTTATGAAGGATTGCAAGTGTCGTCGCAACAACGGGGTAGTGTCAATCGTCTATTGTATGATTGTAATTGTGCTATTAGATTACGTGAGCGGATGTCTTACGGCTGATTTATAGAACTTAGAATAAGTCATCATATCGAGTGTGTATCGGTTTTTAATTCATTGTTACGTTGCAATTTGGATTGATTTGATCTCGAATGTTTCAGCAATTTGATTTGCTTTGTTTAGATGATTGAAACTTTACTTACAGCTGCCTCTATCTCTTGTTTACAAAAATAATTTTGTCGTCATATCTTTATGGTCATATGACTTATCGATTGTATGACCAACAATGGTTCCAGCCCTAGAACATAGCATTTCTATCAAATTTCGCGAAACAAAGATTTCGCCTCACTTAGGGTCGTTAAAGTAACAAATTAAATGTTAGTAAGTTAGGTAACATTAGTTAATATTTGAACTTCATACATGCACGCTCAATATATTGACAAATGCTACGCACTTACTTTAGAAATCTACCACAGTGAAACTATATTAACCAACCTCATTGTACTACAGGAAAGGACGCAATCGCCAGCCTGAAGACCTGTGAAGTGGACGGCAAGAGTTACCGCGAGGGGGAGATGTTCGAGCCGCTCAACACGAAGAAGACCTGCGTGTGCGCGGCGGGCTGGAACGGCACCGTCGACGACCCCACCTTCTGCCGCGATATCAACTGTGGCATCGAGATCCACTACCAAAGCGACATCCTACAGGGTTGTGCTCCTGTGTTTGTAGGAGATATGCGCTCCTGCCCTATTGGATTTGAATGTCGTGAGTATTCTCCCAATAACTAAAATAATTTGAACCTACTGCTGAAGAAAGTTGTCGAGTGAGAGGGGATTCAGGTCTCGAGTTGGGTTGCTGTTTCGAATAATTCTCGGGCCTGCAAAGTCTTGTCACGATATTTTCACCCATTTTAGAACAAGTATAATTTTCAAATTATTTCAAAAAGCTAGTTACATGTGCAAGATACCATGGAATCTTTGACACAATTAAGTGATGAAAACATTTGTAAAGATGTTTTATAGTTTCCTTAATGTTTATTTCTGTAAATCAGGAAAAGGCAACCTTTCTACCAACTGGGACTTTGGGGCTGTCCTATAGGTATATGATTAGCTTTAGTGATTAGGAAACATTACCATTGAAGTGAAACTAGACAGAGCAGAGTGGAACTGACGACAATACAATTTTGACCGATTACTTTCTATAATATCGTTAATCTATCTTTTTTTCTCTAATTATTCAATCTCTTTTTCAGCGTCCTCCGACAACAAAGTAATCAAGAGCCTGAACATCAAGAACCTGAGTGCTCAGTGTGTGTTCGGCAACATGACGCTGACGGTCGGCGACGAGGTGACAGTCAGCGACACTTGCACCAAGTGCACCTGCAGCGTGCCACCCTTCGTCAACTGCGTCAGGAAGAACTCTTGCGACTCGTAGACACCAATGACGTCACCGTAGAGTAAATTATATTATCATTGTTGCTCAAAAGGAATCAGCGAAAGGAAGCGTCTTTTTAGCTGAATATATTTTTGGAGATATTTCTGGATGTTGTTTTAATAAATTGGGCCTAAAGTATTCATAAAGTGTTTCAATAATTTGTTAATGTTAATTGGACTGAGTATTGTAGTATTATACGTGTGGTACAAGTTAAGATAATGTCCTTGTATTTATCAATCCGTTTTATTCTAGGGCCAAGTAAAAAAACAACGATTACTACTGAAATATATATTATTTGATTATTAAAATGATATTTTGTTAAGTATTTATTGTAAATATTTTCGTCTAACATAATTCTAACTTAAAAACTATTTACGAATATAGGAATCACATGACATTTCCTTAAAATAAGGATATTTACATTATGTACAATGTATTAGGTACACAGCCTTACAGGACCTTTGTAAATATAATTATTGCTAAATAATCTATGTTGTGACGACTTATTTGATAACTTATTATTAAGTACTTAATATTATTACAAAATTGTTGCTTAAGATTATTGAATCACATAACAGGAAAAGTTATTATTAAAATGATTGTACTTAAATAAATGTTTAGTAAAAAAATAGTTTTATTTAAAAATACTTTGGTAATGTTTTGGTAAATATAAATGCGTATTACTGGCAGTGTTCTTATGCTAAATTGAATACAGATTATACGAAATTTAAAATGTTATATTGATTTAAACATTTGAGATCCTATTTTAATTAAATTATAAATGTGTACGAACAAAGCGCCATGCTCTTGGAGGAATTAAAATTACATAACTGAATTAGATCATAGCTTCTGAAAGCCATGACTGAAAAAATAATTTTAAAAAGCGCTTAAACATTTTACTTTCTCAAAAATATGTGTTATAAAATATTACTTGGTTTCATAGGAACAACGGAACAATGAGTATCTTCCGTTATAGAAAAACTAAATCATCGTAAACACGAATTTATCCGTCAACTGGTCGTTCAAGTTATCATCGGTTGTCCATAAGAATGCACTTTTTTGGTCATCAGGTTTAGAATCAGCAAGTCCATATTTTTCAAAATTCGTTATATGACTATTATCTCAAAACGATAAGGGTTTAATGAGACCATGTATGTCTTTCCTGAGTTTCACTTTAGTTTTAGACGAAACGAGAAAGGTGGTAACCGGGAGAAATGTCTGCTGACTACAGTTCTGTTACACCGCATCATCATATTATAGAGTTCGTGTCCCGTCTAAATAAAAAATGTCTTAAATTCAAAGTCCCAAATCAGACATATGCATCAGTCCATTCGTCCATTCGTACACAAAGCTACGAAAATCTTTGCGAGTACTTAGCGAGTTTAGTCTTCAAGCGACTACCACACAAATTCATTGGGGTTCGTACACGAGTTGCGCTAACATACGTCTCGCAACTGACTTTGTATAGCAGTAATCGTTTGAAGACAAAAATTGTTGAGTTACGTAGTCATGCGTAGCCTCGTGAACGAAGAGAATTAATTCCCGTATAGTTTTAGTCAATAGTCCGACAGTCATTATTTTGTAGTAGCGTTTTAAGTAAAGCAGGCTAAGCCAAGTTCGATTCTGAACGCTTGGTGTGGTCTTCCAACGTCCCTGACGGCGACGTCCAGGAGCGGCAGGCGGCCAGGCTTGTCGGTCTCATACTCCACGATGGTCTTCGCCCAGTCAGAGCTCTTGTGCTGTTAAAATAACATAGAGTTACAACAAAGAATTTTGTTAAGAAGAATATTGATATTTTTTTGTCGCTTCAAAGACAAATTGTGTTAAACTTATGGTGTAACACTCTCTAAAATCATTTTCAAACAGTTTTATCGTGTCTACGTGTCTAGGTGATGAAGTTCAGTATCCAAACACATCACTCCAGGGTGTGCGTTCAGCGGTTAGGTTCAGTGTTTAAAGTTTTTAATTGAACGTGTAATCACCCTGACCGCTTTTGCGCGTAAGATTGTAAGACACCGCGGGAAAGCGGGATATAAAACACAGAACGCTAAAAATAGATCGCCGGTAGAGTGTTCATCATCTAAAACCTTTTTAAAATGTAGCAATGCAATTCGTAGACTTGACTTTACCTGGCAGTCATCCAACAAAGCCTTATATCTGAGTCTATTGTTCGCTTTGGGCAATATCTCGGCATCATTATAGGCCAAGAGCTTGAGTCCCCGCCGGTAGTTGTTCTTCAAGGGGTCGTAGTAACCGATGGTGTTGCGACAGTGAAGAGTGACGTTCTGAACCGCTTTAGTTGACATCAGTTGAAGGTATGTCAGTTGGGAATGTTCTGCTTTGTATGTTACCTGAGTAAAAGTAAAGATAGAATTATTATTATTCATAAAATAAATTGGGATCTACCTTTAATGTTACCTCTAAAGCGAGTCAAGTCTTAGTTCAAATACTACTAAGCGGTTACGCCCAAGCTTGCTTAACCTACAAATTGTTACTGACCGATGAGCGCAACTCTCTATTGCAGGGGTGGCCAACCGGTCGATCGCGATCGACCGGTCGATCGTGACCATTAGTCCAGTCGATCGTGGTAAGGCAAAAAAATATAAATAAATAGATCAGACTGCGCAACGTAATTACCAAATAATACAGGATCATCTTGTATCATTTTTCAATCGCTGTTCCGTCACAGTATGAACCGGTATTTATCCTCTATTCTACGCAGTATAGTTTAGTATAGTATTCATTCGTGTTTTGGTTCAACATATTTATGTGAGTCAGCATTTTCCTACTTAAAACAAACAAAAAATAAACACCGTTCTCGCTTGACAGACGCTCATACATTGGATTCCTTAAGGTTGACAATTTCCAACTACAAACCTGATTATGCTAAACTAGTGGAAGATACTGCGACGCAATGCTCACACTAATATATAGATAGGACCTATGAATGTTGATTAAACATCATCTGAGTTGATGATGTTTAATCAACATTCATAGACTTTCATTCCAAAGTATTAAGTAAGAGTAAGGAAACAATCTCACATGTGATACAAAAATTGTAAGACTGTTTAATAAAAAATGTTTTATGATTGTGTACTAAACACTATGCTGTTTCAGAAGTATGTAAGTGGTAGATCGCACAGGGTTTCGGTAGTAAACAGTAGATTTTACGCCTAATCAAGTTGGCCACCCCTGCTCTATTGGCTATGAGCGCTTCAGTATAGTCAGTATTACAAATGTATAGTATGTTATGATACCCTTTAGGCACTTACGTAAAAAAATAGTTTTCGCTAATTATATGATAATTAGATTCATTCCTATTATTATTAGGTACGTAAGTCATATTTTTAAAAGGCACCTAGATAAAAAAAATGAAAAACCCTTTGCGCAAAACGCTCCCGGTACATCTACAAACGCACATGTGCTAACATCAAAGCCAGTCTTCGCTTTACATACGAGAGGATATTAAAGATTACTCAAATTAACATTTAATACTCACAGTGAATCCGTCTTCAATCTCGCTGAGCCAGGGCTCATGTTCCTTGCCCTCATACGTGATGTCGTTGGACACCATCGGTTTAGGGAACACACAGCTACTGCCGTGCTCCATGTCACAGTGCACCACTATGGCATCGTTCATGTCTCCACCGTTGGGGTCGATCCAGTATTGGCCTGGTAAAAGTATTCAAAAGCATTAAATTAACTCTAGCACGTCACTTTGCTTTATGCCAAAATATTGCTATTGCGGCTGATTTTTAGGGTGCAAAAAATCATGAATTATTACCTAACCTATCATTTTCATCTCACTACATGACTTTTTTATTTAATTATCTGGGTAGTACATTTAATTTAGGCATACATATTTACAAGATTTCGATCTAATACATATACTATGGCATAGGTTTTTTTTAACGCCCACACTAAGTCCGCGGGGACTTTTACAAACATACAAACAACGGACATAAATGACAACCAGACCCGAAACAACTATTCGTGGATCCGAACGCACGACCTCCCGTCGCAATGATAGCGACGCGGCAACCCTAACCATTGCGCCACGGAGACACAGTGAATTACGTCCTACGCACTCTATGTAATCTTGTGACATCTTTTGTTCGTCGTTATATCCTTTTGACCAATGAGAATGCGCATAAACAATGACACAAAAACGTAATTAGTTCCTACTTACCGCTCTCAAACTCTGGATGATGATACTTGATATCGGCGCAGGTCTTTGCTGGAGCTTCCTTCGAACCATCAGGCTTAAGGAATTTATCCAGAGAGGTCTTAAGTCGGTCGTAGGCTTTCATCACGATTTCCTTGCGCTCAGCTTGGGTCATGTCGTCTTTGAAGAAGCGGGCGGGCAGCGAGTTGGGGTCGTCTCCTAATAGTTCAGGACCTTTCACTGAACCTAAAAGATAATAATGACATAAATATATATATATAGTATAACTATATAGTTATAAACATAACACAAAACTTCACGGCCGGTTATACCGGTAAATGTAGGCAGAGGTTTAAAACACCCTCGTTTTGAAGTTTACATTGTTAGTTCCATTAATAAGGAGTCAATCTTTTGTCATATACCTAACACGTTACCAAACTCTGAACTAAAAAATAGATAAGGACCAATAACACTTTGTCTGGCCTGGGAATCGAACTCAGGACCCTCGAAGTTAGCATATGGAACCCACCGCACCACAGAGGTAATCATTATCATGAGCTGAGATCTACCATCGATAAAATACTTTGATTTAAACCAATGCTCTTACCTTGTTGAAGCATTGCAGAGAGAGCAGCAGCATCATAAGCGAGGCCTTCTCCAGGAGGGCCGGGAGGACCGGGCGGTCCGGCCGGGCCAGGAGTGCCGTGCCTGCCAGGCTCACCGGGTGGGCCCCGGCCTCCTTGCGGCCCTGCGGGACCCTGGGGTCCGGGGCTGCCGTCACGACCAGGCGTACCTGATAACAAACAAAATAATAATCATTGAACAATCATTAACTTGTTTAATATCACTGTGATTCAAATTGCTTGTTAAACGGCTACTTTTTTCTTTCGACTTTGCGACTTTTGACCTGTAATACTCTGTTGTAATTTTACCTCTAGTTCCTGTTTCACCATCCTTGCCAGGTGGTCCCATGGGTCCCATCAAGCCTCTTTCTCCAGTTCTACCCGGGGCTCCCATCATTCCTGGCAAACCCGGTAGCCCAGCATGTCCTTTAGGCCCATCAGCACCAGATTCTCCTCGTTCACCCTTAGCTCCATCAAGTCCGGGCGGTCCCATCTTTCCGGGAGGTCCTTGGGGTCCATCAACTCCTGGAGGACCACTCTCTCCTCGAGGTCCTCTTTCTCCCGTCGGACCTGCTGGGCCTGACGGTCCTTGCGGTCCCTGTAATCATAATCAATTAAATATCACATTTATATCCTACTTAAACAGACAGCGTAAGTACATATATGTCATTAATTTGCACATCAAAGTCAAAGTCTAAGTCAAATGTTTTATTTTATTAACTTTTAACAAGTATTTGAAATCGTCATAGTATTTTAGATCGACCACTGTTTCGGAAAAGCTCGTTTAAAAAGCAGCAAAAGACTCACGGCTCGTTCTTTTTAATTGTCATCATAAAATGTAACTTTACCTGTAGTCCTGGTTGTCCTGGTGATCCGGAAGCGCCAGGAGGTCCAAGTGGTCCCTTATCTCCGGGCCTACCTGGAATACCGGGCTGCCCTTGTTTGCCCGACCTGCCCTCTGGCCCTGGTTCACCCATTGGTCCGGGAGGTCCTTGCAGTCCAGGTGATCCTGCCTGTCCTGGTGCGCCGTCTGCTCCGGGTTTGCCTGGTGCGCCGCTCTCGCCCTTGGTTGGATTAAAAAAAGTTTCAATTAAAGACGTGGTAAAGGTAAAAAAAAAGGAGATAGCTTAAATTAAACGGTAGGTAACAAGTCGCGGGCTTGAAGCCATAGGGGCGTATAAACAATTCCCTACTTTTCAGGGGACAAATAAAACTTTTATTAGAGAAGATAGACGTTATAATAAAAAGCTCAAAGACGCTTTACTCGAAGCTCGTCCTCTGGCTCGAAACCCGCGAAGTGTATATCAAAAGTTAATATTGAATTATAACAAGCAATTTAACGCCAATTAATAAGAATCTTGAAATCTGCATTTAATGTAAATAATTTTATATTCAGTATGCCTTACTTGTTGTCCTCGTAGTCCTTGAGGTCCAGCGGGTCCAATAATTCCAGGTAATCCAATAGGGCCTCTTTCACCAGCTGGCCCGGCAGGACCAGTTGGGCCTTGAGGGCCAGTTTCACCTTCACTGCCTCTTTCTCCTTTCGGGCCTTCACCACCTTGGGGTCCTGTCAAGCCCATGGGCCCAGGTGCGCCAGGCCTTCCCGAGTCTCCAGTTGATCCCTTAGCTCCGGGAATACCGGGTTGGCCAGCTGGGCCTGGGCTGCCTTGTGGTCCCTTTAAAGAAAAATATTTTTATTTTATATTTTTAAATGTTTATCACTTGTGTAGAAATGTAACAATATTTTTATCATATTCGTGAAAAGTAATTAGCCTAGCCTTTCCTCCAACTATGCTGGAGTCGGCTTCCAGGTTCACTTGATGCAGCTGGATACCAGTATTTTACCTGGAGCGACTGCCTATCGGACCTCCACACCCATCCACACAATAACTTCAGAAACCGTTGCTTAACCTCAGAGATTGATCCGAGCGGCTGTTGTTAACTAAGTGATCCAAAAAGTAAGTAATGTAAATTTACCGTAGGTCCCAAATCTCCAGGTCGTCCAGGTAAGCCTGCATGTCCTGTTTCTCCTTTGGCTCCCTGTTCACCTCTGGCGCCTTTAGCACCAGTCAAACCCGGCAGACCACGGGCGCCAGTCTCACCAGGAACACCTAAGAAAAAAAATTGTATGACTATTGCATAACACTAATTTAATGTGCTTATTAAGAGCTAGTTGCGGGGCTTACGATTAGCGTCAGAACGATAAAGTGTCAGTAAATGTATAAAAACAACTGTCAAATTCCATCTAATAAGGTAACAGATACTTATTCAGAAGTGATGTTATGATTCTAATATTCTGAACCGATTTATTTGATCAAGTCGAAGTAAGACACAAGATCAACAACTGTATTACAATTAAAAAGTGTTAAGTAGAAAGCAAAGAAAAGCTATTAACTATAACCGTAACGTAACTTCAACCTGTACATATATCTTTCTAAATAGCAATAACAAATTAAATGAAGTTGGTTCTTACCAGGACTGCCTGGTGATCCTTGCTGACCCTTCGCACCAGCGTAACCTCTTTCTCCCTTTGAACCATGCATGCCAGTCAGCCCCGGTGGGCCTGAGAGACCAGGTGCCCCCTGTGATCCAGGCTGGCCCCGCTCTCCTGGTGAACCGGGCGCGCCGGGCTCTCCAGGCACTCCGGGGGTCCCGGGCTCTCCTCTCTCAGCTGGCTCTCCCGCTGGACCTACAGGTCCTACGGGACCTTGTGGTCCTTGTTCGCCTTGACGACCTGAGAATGTGAAAATTTAATTTTAGATACAATTTAAGAAATATTTTATAGAATTTTAACACAAAAACCAAGTGAGGAAGTTGTAAAAACTCGCGCCACAAGTAGACGACGCTTGGCAGCCACATCAGTGAGTCCGTGACCACGGTTGAAGCAATGCGATCGAAACGCCGGTTAACCTTCGATTTTCAACTAGGTTAAGACACGTTCCATTATAATATTATGTTTTATAGAAGTTGTATTTTTTTTACTTCTACTAACCTGGTGGGCCGTCGTTTCCTGTTGGTCCAATAGCGCCTCGTTCACCCTTCTCGCCAGCCGGGCCTGTCAATCCACGAGGTCCCGGCATACCCATAGCACCCAATGGACCAGGGTGACCTTTGCTTCCCCTAGGACCTTCCGGACCCTGTAAAAATTAGTTAATACGGTAAATAGTATGTTATGTTTGTACGAATTTATTTAGATTATGAATTACTAGCTGACCCGTGCAACTTCGCTTGCGTCACATAAGAGAGCCATAATTTTTCCCGTTTTTGTAACATTTTTCACTGGTGCTCTGCTCCTATTGGTCGTAGCGTAATGATATATAGTCTATAGCCTTCCTCGATAAATGGGCTATCTAACACTGAAATAATTTTTCAAATCGGACCAGTAGTTACTAAGATTAGCGCGTTCAAACAAACAAACAAACAAACAAACAAACTCTTCAGCTTTATAATATTAAGCTTTATTAGTATTAGTATATTATTAGTATATTAGTATAGATTATTTTACCGGGGGACCATCAGCGCCTTGAGCACCTGCTTCTCCTTTCTCTCCCTGAGTTCCAGGTTGTCCAGGTTGACCTCGTTCACCAGTGAAGCCTCTCTCTCCTCGAGGTCCAGATGGGCCAGGTGGTCCGGCAGGTCCAGCTAACCCAGGCTCACCCTCTTTACCGGGAGATCCAGGTAAACCAGCTGCTCCAGGCATTCCCTAAATTAACCAATTTACATAAAGTCTATGCCAATAAAAGACTAATTTTATCATTAGTTTATCTGAAGTCGTTTAACTTACAGGGAACCCAGTCGGCCCCGCAGGGCCAATAAGACCCCTTTCTCCTGGTGGACCCGATACACCTTGAGGTCCTTGAATTCCAGGGCTACCGTCACGACCAGCATCACCTTTAGGTCCAGTGGGACCAGCTTGACCCGGTTCTCCGTCTTTTCCTGACTCGCCCTGTATTTAAAACTTAAGTGAATAAACTGTGCACAAAACATAAAATACAATTGTTTTTATTGTTTGACGTACTTGTAATCCGCGCTCGCCAGGACTTCCCATAAGTCCGGGTGGACCTTGAATTCCTTGAGATCCTTGTTCACCAGGTCTACCATCTGCCCCCGGTATTCCTCTCTCACCCTGAGGTCCAGTTTTGCCCGGCATTCCTGGACGTCCGATCGTTCCTCTAGGACCTTGCAAACCTTGTGGGCCAGGCCTACCTGGGTCTCCAGAACTTCCTTTAGGTCCAGGAAAACCTACACTTCCTCGTTCTCCAGGTTGACCTTTCGCGCCAGTAGGACCATCGGAACCAGGTAAGCCCCGGACACCTGGCAAGCCTCTTTCGCCTTGAGGTCCAACATTGCCCGCAGGTCCTCTCAGACCTCTCTTTCCTCGCTTGCCCTCAGGACCAATACTACCCGGTAATCCACGAGGGCCAGGAGCACCAGATTCGCCTCTGATTCCAGAATCACCTTTTTGACCTCTTTCACCAGGATGACCCTGACAAAGAAATATGAGTTAATACTCATGTACCTAATTGATTACTCTAAATTGCAAGATGATAATAATATGTGTAAGTATATTATCAAGTTGATTATTATATTATACGTACAGGCATGCCTTTGGAACCATGCATCCCCGGTTCTCCAGCCACGCCGGGTAGTCCTCGCGGACCTGGGAACCCTTGTGGGCCAGAAGCTCCCGGTTGTCCTTGCACGCCCTTTTCTCCTGGGATTCCATCCCGTCCGGGAATACCTGAGGCACCTACTTCACCAGGTTGACCGGGACGACCTGCTTCTCCTCGAGGCCCTTGTAGACCTTGACTACCTTTGGGTCCAACTGCGCCTTGTTCACCTTTCAATCCTGGGGCGCCCGGGAATCCAGGTGATCCGGGTTTGCCAACATTTCCCTGTAAAAAAGATCACAACGGTATTATACATGGGCCTTGAAGCAATAGGACAATATGCATACTATCCATACAACAAGTATCAAGTCATTACTCGTAAGTTTTATAATTACCATTAATCCTGGAGGTCCTTGAGCACCATCAACTCCACGCATGCCAGGCGGTCCAGGCGCACCTTCACGGCCTCTCTCACCCCTACCACCAACTGGACCCTAAAGTCAACACAAACAAACAATTCAAATTCAAATTCAAATTATTTATTTATCAATTTAGTATACATACAATCAAATGTTTGCGGCGGTCCCTGCACTAAGCTCGTGGCTTGTATCGCAGGGGCCAGATTTTAGACAGGGGAAATTGCAAAACATCTTTTACTGTTATATATTTAATTTATTTTTGTAAGTCTGATGTTAACTACTTACAGATGGTCCGGTCGGGCCCATCGGTCCAGGCATCCCACCGGGTCCTTTCTCTCCAGGCAAACCTTGTTCTCCCTTAGCACCGTTCTTGCCGTCGAAACCTCTATGTCCCTTTGTGCCCGGTAAGCCTGGCATGCCTGGCGTGCCTCGAGTACCTGGTTGTCCTGCAGCTCCCGGGGGTCCGGGCTCGCCATCATCTCCTGGTGAACCCTGGGCATGAAAAAGAAGAATTTACATGTGTATATGGCCATAGCGTTCGTAGCAATAAAGGATCTTCATTCCGTAATATTTTTATTTTAGTTGCTTTCGAAACATGATGAAGTATTTCAAACTTTCGATTGCCTACAGTCGGTACTGTCTACTATCGAAAGTTTGATATTTAAAATGAACTGCCAAAATAGTTCCTAAGACGCCCGTAAGGAGCGCTGATTTTCATACAACATTTTTCGATATCTAGCCGGCTGTCGATAGTCGGTAGTGGTAGAAAATCGAGTTACAGATGTTAATGTTTTAAGTTCTTACGTCTTTTCCCGGCAATCCTTGAGGTCCTCTTTCGCCGGGTGGTCCCAATGGTCCCGGTAAGCCTGGCTCTCCGGGCTCGCCTCGAGGTCCTTGGAAGCCTTGCGGGCCGGGCGGGCCTTGTGGACCTGTTAAACACAGTATCATAATAATATATACATGTTATGCAACTACTAACTCAATACTGCCTCTGTAGCACCACCAGTAGTGAATTCGAATGCTGATCAGAGGAGGTCTCTGGTTTTTTAAAGTACAGTGTTTTACTGTGTTTTGGGAGATAATTGGAAATTTCAGTGAGAATTTAATATGAATAACAGTTTTACCTGCTATTCCTCTAATGCCTGGTGCGCCGACTGAAGCCTGCATGTACTGGTAAGGGTCAAAAGCTGGTCCCTTGTCACCTCCGGCTGAAGCTGCCATTTGTGCTAGGTATGAGTTTACCTATCGGAAAAAAATAGGTGTATTTAATTCAATTCAATGAATGACAAGACCTACTAAAATAACAAAACTTTAAAGATTGTCCCGAACTCTAGGTAAAAGAAGGTGTATAATTTAATTTAATCCATATTAAAAAGTCGTCTTAAAGAGTCTCAGTACTTTCAGATTTTATTTTGTTTTTTCTACTGAGGTATTAATAGAACGTACTCAATTAACGGTACAATAGCCTGCTGAATAAAAAGGAAGGAGAAATCTTACATCAGGCATGGGGCCAACGGGTCCAGGAATACCGGGGGCGCCTGGAACACCATTGACACCGGGATATCCAGGCGGTCCGGGCGGGCCGTCGTCTCCGGGCTCGCCAGGGACACCTCGCACGGGCACTGACGGCGGCACGAATCCACCATTGCCTGCTGAACCTGTTGTAACAAAGATGTACTTTTTATATTGCATATGTCATCAAAGACACATTGCCGTCAAAAATGTTAATTACCTACGAATAGATTTGGATTGATTGACGTAGATGTCATATTAAAACTCTATCATGACATTTACGTCGCAAAATACGCAAATGTTTTTAAATATTTCGATAAAAGTTCAATGTTGGTGTAGTTGGTAATGGTATTCAAAATGTGACGTTATGAAATTAAGGAACCAACTCCCTTGTCATATAATGTCACATTTCGTCGAACTCATCGCTCATCCCGAACTTGTGACGTAATTAATCGATGGCCATTAACGGCGAGTTTCTTAATCAAAAGTTACAGCCAAAGTAAAGGGCTCAAATAAAAATGACAATCAAATTTGTTTCTTTATGAATTGGAATAAATGTCAAATAGAAGTCAATGGCTTTAGCTGTTTCTTTAGATATGTTCAAAGAAACCGGCCGTTAGTGTTTCAACGTCTCAGTGTTTCAGAAGATACGTTAAGACGGTTCCAGTTATTATCACTTACCTGTTTGACATTCTAGCAGCACCGAGCAGTTGACTCTGCCGGCGTAACACTGGCAGAGCGTGCAGTTGCCACGTTTCCAGCTCTCGCCGTCGGACCACGAGCGTCCGATATCCACGCACGTAGCTGTGGCTTGTTTCACTGTATAAACAAGAATTCATCACGGTTACAATACATTCTACGGACTGGCGCCTATTATCAGAACAGCATTGCAAGTCAAGACTGTTATGATCAATTTCGCCATACCCAGTCTTCTTAAGGAAAGCTCAATATTGAAGTTTCCTTAAGAAGACTGGGGCATATGCCTACGAAGTACTGCGCTTGCAACGCAAAATGTAAGCCCATTAAGCCACACTAAAAGATTTAAAAAAAATGATAGTTCATTAATTAACTTTGAGGTCGTTACTTTTTAATGTATTAATACCATATTAAATGTGTTTTATTTACCTCTCGGTGGTCTGTACGTCGGCGGATCTGAGAAAACGAAATATATGTATTAATAGTAATAAATTTTCTTGCTTATTCATACTATTCATAAATATTTTGCAAGTAATAATACTACTCACTAATAGTTGATTGTGCAGGTGTGTAGTCTCTTTCAACAGGTACGGCTGTAAAACGAAAATATATGTTCAGTCACGTATACTTTTTTCAACAACAAGGGAAATAAAAAGAAGGCTTAGCAAAAAAAAAATTATACGTATTATAATTATTGTATGACCAAAATGTCTAGGCTTATGTTAATTTATTTGATCCATGACACATCGTTATAATATCCTAGAAGGTAAAGCGTAAAACTAGCCAAGTACCCGATTGTTTAAGTTCAAAAGTAAAAAAGTAAATATACCATTAAAATCTTCTTCTCCAATAGGATTGTAGTCGTCATAGTTGACCAGGTCATCCTGGTCTTGCGGTGTGTCGTGCTGGAGGCTGTCGAGCTGAGTCGGCAGCTCTTGGACCATCACCTCCCGGAGCGGACCCTCGGACAGCTCCTTCGAGGCTGTGGTGACGATCAACAGCGCCACGCCAGTGGCTTGCCACACCCACCACATGGCGACCTGGTGGATAAACCAATAGTAAGTGCATGTATTTTAGGTACATATTATCGGAATGCGAGAAAAATGTGATGATGATGAATATGATATCTAGTGAATATTATTTTACACAGTCATCTGCTTTCAAATTAAACACAGCTCATACCTACTATGGTAACCATACAACAGATAAACATACGTATATGCTTTAAATACATACTAAATATTGTATTTTTTTGGTTCATTTATTTCCATTTTAATAATTAATGTTAACCCACTAACTAACCTAATCCTAATTACCTGGGCGTTAAGTATAATCAATTTTTTTTTAAAGAAAATTACTTGAAGAAAACAATTCTTGTCACATACGCCAGGTGTTGATCTCAAGCATGCAAGCTTTTCGTTATTTTTATTTGGCTTTATATTATGACAAGTGATAATTATTTCTAATTTATATGTAACTTCTTCTTTAATCAAAATAACTGAAACTAAAAAAAACAATATCTATCTCCATCACAACTACTGTTTAGTTTCTGAAACGCCTGTTAGTCTTAAATTAATAAAATTGTTGTATAATCATTTACAGTTTAAAACTAAATAAAGTAATGTAAAATCGTATCAAGTTAAACGGCCATATATCCAAAAGCCATGATTAATTAATTCTAGTTAAACCGTAAAGTTACATAGAACCTACATTTATAACATCCTAATTCCTAAGTAGGCAGCAGGCAATATCACAGTACGACGTTAAATTTCAACAAACCAGCAATTGGAATGTACGTCATCACATATAAATCAATGTTGTACCAACATTAGTGCTAAGTTGGTCCAAGGCTACCAATTCAGGGCGTCGACTCTTCTCCAATCATAGCAACTAAACATGTCATGAGCGAGCCACGGTCCACTGACCCTTGCCACCGACAAGAAACACATCTATCTATATGTAGATGACAACTAACAATTGGCGCACTAATAATTAATTTTACCGACTATGTGAATGAACCATTTCGTTTATTGAACAAATAGACTATGATTCTCAATTTTGATTGAGGTTTCGGCAGCTTTTGAAACGTTAGAATGTTGCAGATATAAATTTACATGAATTCTTTAATAGAGACTGAGCTAGTTTTCGAGAAATTTTGTATGAAAATCTCATCATCGGTCGTTAGGGGTAACGACCACCATAGCAATTATTGTTACAGTACATTTTAAACGTAAAATTCTCGATAATCGTTGGTGCCGTGCCCACTGCAAAGAATCGAGCTACAGAGTCAACTTGCGACTACGACCAGTTAATCCTGCACCGAAACTTTAGGTAGAATGTGTGTTCGCGTTTTCAATTATACGTAGGTATGTATAAAATAAGAAACATTAAAAGTTATGTTACACGAACTCTTAACGTAAGTAGGCCACTATGGGAATTGCATTCATTATTGTCTTGGTAAATTTGAACCGGCGGGGATGTTAAAAAAAAATTGCAACAGGCTTCATGAGCTTTTCTCGCTTCAGCTAGATACTAAGTTAGCACAATGTTAAGGGTTAGACGCGTATCTTTCATACCTTTAATAACGGACTATCGTGAATATTAAGTAATATATCATAACAATAAAAGTGATACAATACGAGCAAGCAAACCTAATGCTCTAAACTCGGCGTTTTCTACCAGTATTGACTATCGATTAGGACCTAATAAAAAACGTCTGAAAACCGAATCAGCATTCTAACAAGAGTAACTATCTTTGTTTTCAAAGTAAAGGACCAAGATCAAGCCAACGGCGTAGGACGCAGGACCGCAACCTCAACTTCCTAACTCCGGGCAATTACTGAGAAATTCTTAACAGAAAAGCACGGGAACAACTTTTTGACGCGATCCAGGATTGCAATCTGAGACCTCAGTGCGGCTGTGGCATGGACTACGGCGACACAGAGCAGTCAAAAGTAGAAAAACTTTTATGTAAAGACTCTTTACATAAAAGTGTTTCTGATTTTTTTTATAGAAAACAGGTGAGGTGTCATAGACAGTTAGGAACCTATCATTTAAAGGGATACCTACTCGCGCTACAGACTCCTTCAAGCACAGGCTGTGATGGGCTAAAGTCGTCGAAGGTCCGGAACGCCAGACCTTTATAGACGCACCAGTCAATTGAGCAAAAGAAAGGCTCAATAACAGTTAAACTAATACATTTTAATTTAATAGTTATAGACATTTTTTACTCTAGGTTTTAGATTTTTGAAAGTCGCCTAGAATCGAAGGCCGGAATACATCTCAAAAGAAGTTGCCAAAAAGCCTGCCCAAAAAGCCTTGGGCAAAAGTAAAGCACCGCATGAGGCTTTGTAGAGCTTTTGCCCGATTTCTATTTCATTTCCATTGTAGATATAGAAGCTTAATCACATCACAGACTCAAAATTTCAAAAAAAACCTTTATGGTCAAACTACTGAGACGAGACGAAACATAATGTTGCGATTAATTATATTTTAGAAAAGTATTCTATCATAATACTCGCATCACTATAGCACAATAATACTCGCATCACAACCTTTCAGGTGCAAAAGGTAATAAAAAAATACGCAATAATATAACAAAATACAAATGTTTCAAGTAAAACTTACGTATGTATGTATGTAGGTGTCGTGGGGGATGCGCGGCCCGCCCGCGCCGCGACTAATGCGCTGCCTTCAGGCGCGATACCAATAAATATGCGTGCACGCATGACCCGCTCACACCCGCTCTATGACGACAGGGGACCACAACCTACGGAGCTTTGACTATTATAAAATAATATTTTGTTTGTTTATAGCAATTCCGGGTAGATTATAAAAAGTATCTAAAGTTTGTGTTCTACTTACAGCCCTAAATAAAAAATATAATGTAACATAACAGTAGAATTAATTAATCTTATTATACTTTTTAATTAAAATTCATGGAATTATCTTTCCCCCTATTTCAATTAAACTCATATGTGTTATATTACACTATCTAAACTTGGAAATCAACAAAGTCTCATAAGAGTCGGGATTACGTAGACGCACCACCGGTTTCAATATTGTAACATGCCTTAAAGTAATGTATAGGTACTGCAAATTTAAGTAGTATTGACAATGCAGACGTGTACCACTTTCTTATTCAAGAAAAGCTAAACTAATGGTCTTACTAGGGAAAATTTGAAATAGTTTTATCATTATAAAAACTGGCTAAATAAAAATATTTGTTGACATTATATTGTTAGTAACAATATTTGTACAAAATCTTGCATCAAAATGTTGAGCACATCTATTTTCAGTCAATATGTAGGCCGCGAAGTAATATCTGTTTAGTGTGGTACCCGCCACCGGCACCGCACCGATCCTAGAAGATACCGAGCACTTTTTAATTGTCCGGGTCAAGCGACGCACACGCCGATTTTTATTGCTAAGCGCCATTACATTGGCGACGAAGCTATATCACGCCAACGAATTTAATTCAAATTTATGTATTTACCTAGTTAAGTACAACTTAATTGTAACAGTAAATTTTGCGGATTTGCTGCAAACTCATAAACACTTGCACAATTGACCAATAGCGTCGTGAAAAGCAGATTGTAAAATAGAAAATTATAGGATAACACAGTTCTTTTCGAATCTCAACGAGACAGCGAGGCTCGTATTCTAGAACAAAGCTGTGCTAAATTTAAAAAACTTTGACTTTGACTCTTTTAGGTCTACGCGGATCATAGATGCTGTAAACCTATCTCTATAAAAGGATTATACTTTTCCAATTCGGTCTCGTAGTTCATAAGCTTAACGCGTTTAAACAAACAAATTTTAATATACTCCTTAGCTTTATATTATTCGTAGGTATAATACATACATGTATAATATGGATTGACGTATGTGTTGGTCGTAAGCAATTTAACTTGGACATTGGATTAGTTTAATAGCTTTTCCGGTCGCGATCCCATTACCCGTGGCGGCCTAATAAATTGATTAGGGGTAAAGCTCAATTACTTCACGAAGAACTGTTGATAAACATGAAAAAAAAACATAGATAAGCAGTCATGTCACTACTTAGTGTAAAAAAAAGTTGCTATACGCTGACTGACCCTATTCATGCTTAGATCTTTAAAACTATGCAACGGATTTTGATGCGGATTTTTAAAAATAGATAGAGTGGATTAAGAGACAGGTATATGTATGTAAGAATTGTAAATGTTTTTTTGAAAAAAACTCTTTATACCGGGCAAAGTTGGGACGGGCCGCTGCTAACCTGTACGTTCAAATAAATATTAATCATGGAAGACTTTCGAACAACTATAGTCCAACAACTTAGTAGAGCCTTGGATGCAAGATTCGAGGCTGGCGGGGGTATACAAAATTTAGAATCCGGAAAATCAGGGACCAGTAGGCAGCTGACGATGGTCTATTTCACATTGGTAGGTACCTTATTTTGGAAAAACATAATTGACTAGCAATACAATCTCTCTCCGTTAATTTGAAACCTTCGTACTTAAAAACACCAATAATTATACACTATAAGTTTCAATGACAATAATAACTGATTTAATAGCTAATATAGATGAATGGTAAATTAATAGTGTAAGGCACGCGTCCTTCGAAGGGCGTCCAAACAGACAATTGACCTGAATGCGTTTCTCCGAACCAATTCAGTTCACTACCAACTGGTTGATTGACCAATCGTTCATATGACGTCATATTTGGTCTCATCATTTGTTACTAACTGAATTACTGTCGGTTATTAATGACTACTGCAAAATTTTACTCGGGATTGGTCGTTTTACGGGTAGTTTCACAGTTTAGGAATGAGTGACGGGTACCTATCGACTAGGCAAAGTGACAACAAATTGAAAAACAAATGTCGAAATTTCATCTATTTGATAAGCTGTCTGACATATTTATCTGGGAGTGATTAAACTAGAGAGTACTAACTATCATGAGAGTATTGCATTACGTTGGCTCTGTTTTGAATTAAATTGTTTCGTACTACCCTGTCTCCGGGAATTAATTAACGATGATGACTTACAATCATTTATAATCTACCTACTTGTGACAAAATTAAAGTTGAGAATAAACATCGCGGAAATTTAACCTTACGTAGGTAAGGTTAAATTTCCGCGAAGTTAAAATGACATAAATTGATCTTTTAACCAACAACAGTAAATCCAAAAACCCGAAATTCCTCCGCTCCTGCCATTTTAAGCAACGCGTTGTGTAGTATAATAAAATATCGTAATGTATCTTTCTATATCGCCACGGAGGGTGGTAGGCGCAGAATACTAAGTACTCACTCCCTTATCCGTTCAGTAGCAGCGCGAAAGCCTTACTGGATAAACGCTACCGAAGGCTCGCGACTTGTAAACAAAGTCATCTAAGTTGATAACATTAATCAGTGTTAATGTTTTATAACAACGTGGTTTCTCACTTAGAAAACACTTTTACAAAATAATTTTATCCGTTTTAGAAAATTGCTAAGTTAAGTTATGTTTACAGGAGATTTTAAGTCAATTTAATTTCGATTTAAAATTAAGTAAATACGTCAAAATGTACGGGTGGTTATTGGAGAGTGTCCAGCATTTTATAGTGGTAAGTAAAATCTTAATTTTAAGTTCAATTCAAGTTACTTTTCTGTCATTCCCATCCGCTACTGGGAACTTCGTAAAATGCTACTGAACACGTTGGCTGACTGTAAATTCCATCAGAGTTTATGAAGATTCTTTGTAAATACATACCTTATTATCGTTATGCGACGATTACAGTAACTTTAAGTGACAGTAATCGTTACCTTTTTTTTACATATTTACTTTGCGGATTTTCGTAAAATGTATCGCATACGAGTCCATTATAACTCGGCTAAAACTTCAGGGAGTAAAAAATAGATGTCTTTGAAATATCGCACTTAAGGCTCATTTACGAGTAAAAGAAAAGTGATTTATTCAATTTCATACTGTTCTCTATTTGCAAGTCGTATAACCTTGAATATTACTGTTTTATTAAAACTTTACCAAGGTTTCTTAGCAATAAATACCACACTGTGAATTTAACAAGCTCCGATTTTATCGGATAAAACATAAAAACAAAAATAAACACTAGTCTTTAACAAGCAAGTCGTGAAGTTCTTTAACTATGGGTGCAAAATGTTGAAATTAATAGTCTGTCGAACCTTGCGCGCGGAATACTAAATAGTTTTTATATTGTTCCCATCAATTATGGTGCTGTTACAACACTACTTTTATTTTTGTTGCTAATGTATTGCAAAAGTTTCTAGTTGTAGAATAAGTCTTAATTAATTGATATGAATGCAATGCTCCCGTACGCTTTTGCTTTCGGAAAGACGGAGAGATTTTAAGGGAGGTACCCGACGCGACTATACTTTAGATGGGTGCTAGCTTCGTTATATTTGGGTAAAAAGTTACCTTATTTCGGATGTTACGACAATAGTCAACTTAAATCGTTATTATGACAAATACAACGGGCTTTTTGGCTTTTTGGCGCTTCCTTCATATGTATTCACAGAGACTATAATTATAATCTATATCATGTAGGACTGTCTTACTCCTCCCTTTTTAATTCTGTAGGATGAATGTGGAGAAGAAATATGGGAGACAATCCTTCGAGAATCCGGCGCGAGGAATGCTGTCTTCAGTGCTACTCAAGTAAGTAGACATTTAAGTAGCGATCACCATCTATATCTGCTGCTACTTACTTTTAAATGAAAGTAACCAATATTCATAATACGAGTAACCACTTTGACATTTTTTCTTTAGCAATATCCAGACGCGTTAATGCTGCGACTCGCAAGCGCTTTGGCTCGACTACTCAGCAAAGACACAAACAGTCCCGCAACTTCTAGACCAAGTAGTCCTGCCCCACGCAAAACCTCACTAAAATCCAAACCGGGCTGGCGGAGTTCGTCCGTCCACACTGACAATAGGACACAAAGCTACAAGTGTCCTTTCACCGCTACAAATGCATTAACAGCCGTCACTAAAAAGGCAATCGATGCTTATACTTCGTCGGAAGAAATAAGACCTACCATCGCTTCATCCACTGGGAGAATCAACGAGGAAACTGAAGCAGTCTGTAAAGAATTCCACAGACGGAGTTTAGCGATTAAATTTGAAAGTCCTAGAGTGAAAGAGACGGAAGAAGCGATTCCTGAAACTGAAACAGCTGAGAATCCAACGTCTGAACAAAATGTGAGTGATGCTCCTGCGTCTGAACCGACTTCTCCTGAAAACGAAGGTGGTAAAAGAAGTTCTTTGAGGAAAGCTGCTCGTAAGACAAGCTGTACTGTAGCGTTAGATGTGTACAGACGTCGTGGTTCATTGATCCCAACTCGACAACGCCTTAACAGCCTCAGCATCGTCAGTGAGGACAAGCTCTCCTACTTGAGGGAAAAATTCGCCACTCCAGAGAAGGTCATGCACTTCTTCGGGAGATGTTTCGTGAAGTTTTTCAGTAATTACGGGTAAGTGATATCAAGTGGTTTTTCTTTACAATGAACTAGAAAAGCAAGGTAGATTCAACTATTGCAACTGCTTTAAAAGACTAATAATTCACGCAATGTATTATGTACAGACTTTTCTCTCTCTTCAAATAAACATTGGAAATATTAGGTCGTGGAAAAAGTCTTTTCGCATTATAGTATGTATGAACTTGTAATAAAATCTTTTCTCTACACAAAAAAGCTCGATATTTAGGTACCTCACGAACTTACTGAAAGAAAAGACTATTTCCCCGACCTAATATTTTTAAATTCGGGGGCATTGTTTACATTGTTATTTTTTCAATTTAATTAGAATCGCAAGGATTCTAATTAAATTGAAAAAATAACAATGAGATTTGCACATGCCTTCCAAATTAAACTCGAGCTTTTCTCTATTCTTTATCAGAATTATAATGTAACAAAAGTTTACATACTTTTCATTATACCGCAAACTAGAAATAACTATCGAAGATATGTCAACAATGCTCCTATCTTCAGCAAAAGCAGCAGTTCGAAAATACCCGCTATCTTTTATCGCTGGGTGAGACATATAAAGCCCATATCTTTTCATATTGTCCTATGAAATCCTTTTCGTAACATAAAATCTCATTGCCAAGGCCCAAGGCTCATTTATCGCGGGCCCAATAACCCTGTCACTCAAAATCATTGGGGCACATCGTGTTATAGCATGACACATCGTATTTGGTCAGTCATCGGTTATTGTAAAGGGTTACAAGATGGCTTCAAAAACGAAAATATTTTGTAAGGTCGTGAATAGATGTTTTTTTTAATTTCACATGATAGGTTCTCACATAGTTACTAGCTTATGGCGGTGTTTTTTTAACTGATTTGTTAAGGACAGTGCAATGATGTTTTCTTGATTCCTTTACCCCCGGTTTCTGAATACATTTAGCGGCAGTTTATCTATTCAATGCGTTTTAGCGGTTATTCAGCCACATAATTATGTAAACCGATTATTAAGTAATTACAGTACTTGATTAACCCCCGGTTTCTGAATAGATAAACTACCGCTAAATGTACCTCAGAACCTGGACATTAGAGGCAGTTAAGGTAACTGGCTATATTGAGAAATTTTGTATGCAACGACTAGCGCCTCTAGCGGACGCCGTACAAACTATTGTTGCAGTACATTTTAAATGTCAACCTTCGATACTCGATATTATCATATAACGAGTAGCTTAAAGAATTTTACGCGTTTTTTCTGCAGCTACGACAAGATGATCCGTGCGACTGGTCGTTACTTCTGCACGTTCCTTCAGTCGGTGGACAATATTCACCAGCGCATGAGGTTCACGTTCCCGCGCATGCGCTCTCCGAGCATGCAGCTGACCCGCGCACACCGGCACGGAGCTGAGCTGGTCTATAGCAGTGGACGAACTGGATATACACATTATTTAATGGGTACATTAGAAATTTCTTATTAAACAAAATGACGAAACTAATGCACGGTGGCGTGCTCCGCATCTTGGATTGCGGTGATTTATTCTCGGATTTGCTGTTTATTCTTCTGCTTTCTCTTATCAAAATTCTACAAAAACCGAGACCGACAAACGATCCATGAACAGATTTTTTTTAATTTTTCTCAGAAAATCAGTATGCTTACAGATTTTTCCTCGATATAATTTTATTTTGTTAATTACGTGTATCCTCAGTGACATATGATGTTACTTTTGAAGCACTTGCCTTGCTTTTCTAAACGCTAGTTATATTCCAGGTCAGTTGTATGAGATAGCAGAGGACATATTCTCGCTGAAGCTGAAGGTATCTGTGGTGAAGGAGAGCATGGAGGGAAACTATTACGTGGCGGTGTTGAGACTGGAGTTCGATAACAGCGATTATGTGAGTAAAAAAATATCCTATAGTAGAGTAGTATGTAGAGTAGAATAGTATACAAGAATTAAAGCGATTAATTAGTAACTATCAGTCAGCATACGACCGTGGCCTATGTAACCTGCGCCGAAACTTCAAGTAATCCAAACTAAAACATGCCATATTCTATTATACTATAGTGTAATGGCGGTTATTTTCATGGAGTACCCAACTGCCTACTGAGCAGGTTTGGCCCGATCCAGGAGTCGAACCCGAGGCATCTCTCTCTGCCCGGCAGTCGAATACCGCACCACAGAGGCAGTTATAGCAGGAGTAAAATAATAATGTTCTTCCTAGCTAGTGTCATTATAATTTTTTTATCCCAAGAGCAAAAAGTTGCGTAACTGACTGACATTCTATGAGTTAATTCATCTCAGATACTACAATATTCTAGTTATATTTAGCGTAGGCATTATGTTACATGTTTCACATATAATTAGGGGCAATTACGTGTCGTACGATCCATGTAACACGAGATAAGACCTTGTTCAGAGACTAATGGTTTATTTTAACTATATGTTAAGTTGGGAGCAACATTTCTGAACACATCTTTTTTATGAAATGTATGAAATAATTATATGGTAAATTAACTAGAATTCTTTTTTACTGTTAAAGAGTGACCCCTCCCTCATTACGGGAGGAGATCCGTTGCCCAGCCCCATTAATGGGTAATTCTTTTATTTTTATTTTACTAAGAGTACAATCATCCCAATTTCGTTAGTAATACAAATACGATTACAGACTTTTAGTATTTCATGCGCGTTTCAAAGTTTTTAGTTTCGTTTTCGAGTTTTAATTCAGTCACTTTTCTAAATAGCTACCGTCTCAGCTGCATATCCAATAGGTATTGAAAACTGAAGCCATCAATTTAGCTAACGATTAGTATAAATTCCGGCGATTCGATTAAAAACAATCGCAAATTAAATCTTCAGTGGCTCAGCTGTGAATGACCTGAGTCGGGCCATTTAGTTAAAAGTAATTGAAAAGTTTCAGGTGGTCTTTAACAAATCTATCTCTACCTAATCTAGTTAAAATAAATGCTTTTTAAAGTGAACTGTTTCTGTTTTTTTGTCTCGGATTCGAATCCATTATCGGACCAAAATTAAGTTATTCCTGATCTATCTTTACCTAATATAGTTAATGTAAATGCTTTTTAAAGTGAACTGCCTCTGTGGCGCGGTTAGTTGTGTATGCCTGCTGCGATGAGGTCTCGGATTCGAATCCATTACCGGGCCATGTTGTAGAATTCCGTGACTTGGAGATCGCGTAGAGCCATCGGACCTGCGACTGTTTTCGGTCCTTTCGCAAAGTAAATAGACTAGTACCTACCTTAACACCCTTGCCCAGCAGTGGGACAGTCATGGGTTAAAAAGTAAAAAGCTTTACATTTCTTGCTAAAAAAGGCTTATTAATTACCACCCGTTAATTGAATGCCTCAACTACACTATTACTAGACTATGAGCTAAATACTGAGAAGCTAACACTAAATTGAAGTCAATCAAACGAAACGTTTTTAACAATACAGATGAAACTTGAATGCTCTGTAAAATAGTTGTAATGAAACAATAGCATTTGTAATAGAACAATGTCCCCGATCTAGCTTTTGACTAGACTGAATTATTAATAAATATTGGCCACGCTCCTAACGGCCGAATAGCGAATGTGAGATCACATCTACATTTGTTAGACCACCGAAGAATTTGTGCGTAACATTGAACACTTTTTATGGAAGACATAAGTTTAGAAGTTTCGGTGGATTGCGGGATAAATGTTTAGAATAGCGAACTGAAAGTTTTCTTTAACTGCGTTTGGCGTACTTTGGCAGAAAAAGACGAAGTTAACTTTTCTGTTTTAATGAAGAAAGTTATCTGATTAGTTTGCTATAAAATTGTTCTAAATTGGTTTAAGATATTTGTCAATTGTAATGTAAATTTTTCGTATCTACACTAATAATGTAAAGCTGAAAAATTTGTTTGTTTGTTCACTAATCTTAGAAACTACTAGTTAGATCTTTCGGTTAAATAATAACTACTAGTTAGATCGGTTAAATAGTCAATGTGTTGATGTGGGCTTTGCAGCATCACGCTAAGACTAATAGAATTAGGTACTGTTGTATATCTGTAAATCTTCACGATATGACTATAAGAAGTGGAGAAGAACCAAAAAATATTAGGAAAACGGGAAAATTACTTAACACAAGTCCACGCGGACGAATTCGCGAGCGGCCGCTAGCAATAAATACTTGTAGAACTACTTGCAATAAAAGTAAAGAAGATAATAAAGGTACAAGGTGACGCAGAGGCAATAAAACACTAACAATAGACAGTCAGTCGACTGATTCGGTCCTAATGGCGCTCGGACCAACCACTCTGTACCTTAAAAGGTACTGTAATAATTGTTTGCATTCCGATCGTCACGTAACGACCGCACATGCGAGATAATCCTCTTTCAATAGTCAATAATCTAGTTTCTTATATTCAGATAAATATGAACAAAGGATAAACAATCCACCCCATCAAAAAGTTATGCGCTTTTCAGAAACTAAGTATGCGATAATTCTTACATTTTTGTAACCTACCTATGGAAACTTTACCAAAATAAAACTTTTGTTCCTGTTCATTTTTCACTGAAAGTGTAAAAGTAAGTAGTAAGTGTATGGTTGTAAATGTCACGGTTAGTAATGTAACTTTAATGGAGAAAAACTCTATGTACCTATACTATTTTGTATGAATTAATTATTCGACGAATCTCAAACACACAGTCTAAATTAGTTTTTGGGAAGTGCGACATGAAAACTAAGAAAAGATTCAATTAATACCGCTGAAATACTTAGACTGTATCACTTCGTATTCTGCGTAGATTGTAAGGATTATTTCCAAACCCTCCGAATCCTATAAGCCCTCAGATACACTAAAGCGCTCCCACAATTCCTCAGTCTGTTCACTCACAATATTCTGTTTTATTACACCCTAGTCTAGCAAATAAAATGAACAAGCCACACATTTACCTGTACAATTTCCCCAACTGCTATTTACTTTGCGAAATTAAGGCATGACCTTGAATAAAATATGAAGTGTTTTGTCTCACAGACTGGGTTACGTGTTTAATACATATGAATATGAAATAACTGTATTAGTGGGAAAGTACGTAGGTACCTATGTGTAGATATTTTTTTCTATGCAGTCTCTGCCATTAGATTACATTGCTGTGTTCAAACCATTGTATGTACCTAATACCTACTTAAATAATTGTTACTGTATATCGAAACGTATAATTCGACTATAAAATATAAATGGTCAGTATAGCTATTTAAAGTAAAACACAACTCAGTTTTTCTTTCTTAATTGAAACAGTTAATTCTTGCAATAAATCCAGACCTCTTAAGTTAAGGTCTACCTAAAGCATAAGTCGGCAGAACTATTGCTAATTCAGCTGGATTCTAGGCTCTTTATTGCTCAAAAACAGTCGTCTTTATAAGGAAAGACATTTCATATTATTATGGGTAGTTACGTAAGTAATGTAAGTATAAACAAATTCATTCATTTGTAATTCGTATGTCCAATTGGCGCAAACACTTTATCAAATGAATCTCCGCGGACATTGATCCACAGTTGATTACATTACATGCTCTTGCACCTACGTTATTCAAATATCTCTACTCCTTATATAATATGTATCTATAGTATACAAGGAATATCATTCGGCGTCTCGTCGATTCCCATTTGGAGTTACTTCTACACCTTTTATGGTTGAATTTTTACGGCGAAATGTGTCTGTGTTGCTCTTCAGTTTTATAAACAATCCACTCCGTCTTATTGATTCTGATATAACCAAATATATATTTTCAAATAAAGATGTTTTATCTATGTGTGTACGTATATTTAGAACTTGTAACTTTTACTATGTCAACCAGACAACTGATAAACATACTACGGTGGCGTTACGCTTATTGTGGCGAGAGGACCCCTTTAACCACTGCGCCGAACCTGCAAATTGTTTAAAAAGTAGTCACATTTTAAATCCATATTTCTATTCAGGTTCGATCGCTGATGCTACGAAAGAATTTACCATGTCCCCTACCAGCTGTTCCCGCCTCGTTATTGATGCAACTATTTCCGTTCGGAGTGCTTCTCGATAGACGAATGAAGATCCTCAGAGCTGGAGAAAGAGTATGTATAATAACAGCATTTACTAATAACTGTCATTTTTAAATAATAGTCTGCTATACTTGAAGGTGTAGATAGATGTATAAGAAACAGACCCATGTTCCACTGTAAATATCTTTGGTCTCGTGCTGTGCTTGTTGCCGTATACCGGACACGATACCAAAATGAAATAGCCCTTTGCCCGACTTGGGATTTTTAATATGCAGGCAACTTGTGAATAGAAACAGATACTAACCCTCATATTCCACGACCAGGAGATTCACTGCTTTTGTCTTTTATAAATATTTCAAAAAGCGCATATTCATCATGAAAATCATAAAGTTTATGAATGAATATTCCACTAACGGACAAAGACCTCTTAACTCAACATATTTCTAAATCAGCGGTGAGGTCCGGTCAGTTGCCAGTATTTCTAAATGGAGTGCTATCAGGTCAAAACAATAATACATCAACTGATTCAAATATGTGTGCATATTAATAAGAATTTATGTCATACTTGTTCCAAATTGCGGTATTTAATTGTTCATTTACGTTTACAGCTTGTGGCCGCTTGGGGAGGACCTTATAATAAGCTAGAGAAGTCGCCTATTTCAGAAATATTACGGCTCAGGAAACCGAAAGTGTCGTTCACTTGGGATAAGGTATAGTAATAACAAAATAACATGCATTTTAGTATTAAATTGTTCAGAATTTTAGTTCGTGCCATTGATTTACTATACCAATCTTGTCAATATACCATTTATTCATCATCCAAATCTCCATTCAACCGACTTCCAAGCTAAAATAGGGGAGTGTCGCAAAGGTTACCTACATTACAATAAAATCGAAAGCGCGAATATATTACCTTTTCTAAATATCATCTTATCTTAGATATATAGACCTTTAGGTATATAGATCTTAAGGAACCCTTAGTATAAGATAATATTCACCATAAGTGCTGGATGTTTTCAGGTGGTATGTATGCAGACAATGATCTTTGACCTGGAGTTGCTGCGGTACCGAGGAGGCCCAGCAGAGGCTAGACGTGGCTCTCACGGTGCACGTGCCATTCTACTTCGCGGACCCATATACCTGCTGGAAGAAATTGACGCACTCATATTTTTATGCAGTCCAATGTATGTAAACAAGTGTCATTACCTACTGTCATGATGATATGGTGTTTTTACTTACGTGTAAATTCTGTGCCCGCAACCAAATAATCGTCAACGCATTTTTGGGACATACTTGTCACTAAACTAGTACTATAACTACATTAAAGGAAAATAATACTTTTAATATAAAAAGTCATAAAAACCTATAAATTCTGATTTAACTATTCCGATATACCAAGTTAGGACTACTCATTCAGTTATCTATTTACCTTTTAGTTTCAACGACCTCGATGAGCTACGTCAAGCAGGTCTCTACCTCGCTGACATGAACGGTCATGGTCTCTCCAAAGAAATGCTTCTGCAAGGCTGGCAGCACCTCTCCCGTCTCGAACTGCTGTTCGAGAAAGCGGAAAGCAGGAGTCTTTCTCTTGAAAAGTCTTGTAGACTCTTAGACCAGTGGAAGAAGAGAGGGGACCAACTTTTGTACTCCATGATACCGAAAGGCATTGCAGATCATTTGCGGGCTGGGAAGGATCCTATGGCAGCGTGTCAGGTATGTAATTTAGAATTAAGTACTTTATACGCAGTCACGCACGGACCCTTAAAACTTACTATTTGACCAGTCTTTCTGAAATTTATATGAACTAGGCCACTCTATGTTTAACGTCACAAATCACGAGTATGTCCCTATAGTTATCAATCAAAGACTAGTCTAAGCTTTCCAACATTCTTTCAAGTAATATGACATCACAATAACCCTAAGTTACTCGACAATGAATATGCAGTCGCTAAGATGTTAGGTGCTACACGAATGTTCCAGGCGTTCGAGAGTGTTACTATAATATTCTGCGGAGTACAACTGGCGCAGGCAGACACTCGCGCTGACGTCATGCAGACCGTCGCCTACATGAATGATGTTTACTCCAGGATCGACAGGCTCCTGGACACTCATCGAGTATATAAGGTAATGCATATTTTAATGAACGAAACATTAGCTCTTATTAGAACTAAAGCCACCCTAAAAAACCAGTGGAAAGGCAAACCGTCGATGACTATAACTTCTAAACTCAACAGAAGAATACTCTAATAAGACGAACCACCAAGAAACGGTCAAGGAGATCGTGCCATCTTAATGTGAATTTGAGCCTACCCCGTCGTCGCTGACCGACTTTTGACACCCACTTCGTGCCTAGCCTATTTCATCATAGCAGTTATTGCATATCTCTGTCGAAAAAAATATAAAAACTTGTGCCTAAAACTTGCAGGTGGAGACAGTAGGAACAGTGTACATGTTGGTGTCGGGAGCGCCGGAGCGTCGTCGTGCCCACGCCGCCTCTGCCGCTAGCGCCGCGCTAGCCATCTCCAGAGCCATACCTGTCCTCACTATAGGTAACTCACCACATACCTTATTGATAAATAGCTCATAATTTACTAAAAGAAATATTTTTCCTGGTCCTGAGGAGTATAAACCTACTGAAATCAAAATCTGAGATGATTGAAATCCCGGTCCCGATTGCTATTTACGTAGCATATGAGATTGCTTTGGAATTTAAGCATACTGTCTGTAATAGCATACAAATAGCATAGGTACTATGATAGAGCAGGCCACGTCTCCCATTTATTAAAACAGAGCTCTTTTTTGTTTCTCTAGTTTTAATACATTATGTAAGCTTAAGAACTTATTGCTATTAATATTTGTACAGGTATCCACACGGGTCCCGTAGTGGCTGGAGTGTTAGGACTACGGCTTCCTCGCTACTGTCTTGTGGGAGACACTGTCAATACAGCAAGCAGGATGCAGACTACTTCTGAGGTATGTTCTTTGTATCACTCGCAGTTGTTCTTACCGTCACACTCGGAATAATGCCTCAACTTATATAGCCTCTATGATCCTAGCTACAGAAATCGTAAATGACGCCTTGTATTTATTTATTCTTCTATGGATACATATTGTCAAAATGATTATGTACAAGTGTCTCAAATCTTCAATGGATTTCTCGTTCCAGCCTGGACGCATCCAGATAACGGCTTTATCTGCAAACCAACTACCAGCCGGCAGGTTCAGGCTTAGACCTCGAGGCAAAATAGAAGTTAAGGTGAGTACCATTACATAAACATACGAAGGTACATTATGTCAATACTAATTACAAAACACTGTTCAAATGGTCACCCGACGATGTGACCTAGCACGTAACGCACGAAAGTCGAGCCCCCAAATTAGAACCCTCAAATTACGTGCCTTGGATTTAAAATAGTCACTAACAATTTTCAAATTGGCAATCCTATCAGTTCCCAAACTAGTCCCAGTCGACAACTTCGTAGAGATTGGTGTGCATGGTGCCTATCGATCCCCAAACTGCCTTACTATAGTCCGACGACTTACTAGAGAGCTGTGAATCCGTGGTGCGTGAGATGCGCAAGAAAACAAAATGTTGAATTAGGAGTTTTTAATTTTCACCCGCAATCCCGAGGCGCCCATAGCCAGTTGCGCTCACCGATCGATAAACGATCTGTGGGTTAAGCAACCCTTGGTGCGGTTATTCCATAGATGGGTGACCGCATAGTGGTATTTGAACTGGGCGTCTAACCATACGATAAGAAGAAGACTCGCAATCCTATGTAGCGGACGGTTGCCTGTTTTTTTACAGCTACGTATCGTGCGATTATACCTAAATCTCTTTAGGACCCCTAATAAATCGTAAATTCTGAGGCTCTTTATAAAGCTGTTGGACTTTACGTACTAATATGCTTTAGTTTACTTACTACGAGTTTACAGTTAGTAAAATCTCCGAAGACTTATAGTGTTGTTCTATTTTAGGGTAAAGGAAAAATGGAGACTTTCTGGCTAGAAGGCGAGGTGGAAGAAGAGGAACAAAACGAAGCTCTACAGCTATTCTCTGCTATTTGTGGCGATAACTAGCAGACATAGAAGTGTTTAAAATATTTAACTTCGGTTTCACCACTTGTATAAGTGTCAGTTAGCATAACAGGTGTAATTCAGACAGTTGTTCTAAACATTTGCTCTATATTATTGCATATTGCACACTATAAACCTATTTTAGTTAAAAAGCTACTATAATATGTTTTCTCTTTTTCATTTCGCTAGGGAGTGAAAGAAACCAAAAACTTTATAAGCCTTTCATAACTTTATATACATATTTTTATTAATAAGAGGGTATATGTATAACTTGGCAATAAGTCGTAATCTGGCCCTTATACTATGAAAATACCGTGGTTGTCACAATCCTTAAGATCCATTTACCCTGTGTTACGCCAGTAATAAGATTCACACTATGGGATACCTACCTTCTAATATATTTTTGTGTCCTATGAGTATAGAAATACAGTCGGTATAACTACGTTTATTTTAATAAATAAAGTATATCTTTAAGTCCAAGTTTTCAATGACATTATCGTTTAATTTGTCAATTTATTATGATATAACTATATAATTATTTGTGACTATCATAGACTTGAAACCGATTATATTATCAATAGAGATTCTATACTTCAATCGGTATCTTTTTAATACTATGATAAATGATAGCGCATTGTTTCATGTACAAAGTACTAACAAACACCTGTTCCAAGTACTTACTTAGTACAATAGAGAAGTAGGTAAAGTCGGAACATACCTACTTTTGAGACTGTCCCGTACCGTAAATAGTCATCCATTTATTATCTGTAACGATTCGCGAGGGTCGACTATATTCTTGCAGTAAATAATTCTTGATAATTCTCATCTAGGATCCCAAAAAAGATATATTAGAAACTACAAAATAACGTTTTTTAAAATGGTTAGATAATAGTAGGACTTAGGCTCTACGCACACAAGGCTAATACAAAGACTAATATTGTTGACTATCTATCGGAGATTTGAGTAGCCTTGTGTATGAAGGAACTTATTAATTTTACATTTTAAGTATGACGTTATAAGTATTGAACAGGCGAAGGAACTCGGTTGAAAATATTTTTTTCTGCGTTGTAGTCGTACGTAGAAAATTTAACAGATGGCGCTTACAAAACTAAGATTTTTATTGTAGTAATCAGACTTAGGAGTTAGGACTTACGCTGCTCTCTATCAATGATTTTGTTTTGCCAAGATGAAAAAAATCCGAAATTTACCAATTCTTTTCGTAAAGTGGGCGTAGGTATAATGCATTATCTATTTAATTACAGTGCAATATAGGTTTAAGGATAATTACTATGTGTATGTGATAAACAAAAAAAAAACAAAGCACATTCGATAAATATCAATAATTTAATATCAACAGACGAATTAAATTCGTATTATTTTTTTGTATTTTTTCCGTAACTTGATTTAATTAGGTACAATATTGTGTCGTATCACTGTACTACATAATAGTTATATAACTAACAATAATAATATATTAGGTAAGTATAAGTTTTAACAAAACTTTAGGACAAATAAAAACATATTTACAAATTCGGCAAAAGTATTCTTAGAATATAATAATAGCAGCAGAAAATAAAAATAAAAATAAGCCGGTTTTACAACCGCATATAATTAGAGGATGTAGACCATAGTACGGATACAAAGACTTGTCATTTGTAGGGGACACTAACAACCTTTAGATGCCTGTAGGTCTGATTGCACAGTGGTGTAAAACCGGCCGTTCTTTTCGCTATAAGGAGAAGCATTATAATAGTCACGGCCTTTGATTTTTAGATACAAAATAAAAAACATAAATTTGTTACAAATACCTCAATTGAAAGTGAATAAATGATTTTACATTCACACGATGTTTTTCTTACGTTTACATATCTGATTACCGACCATTTAATAACATATTTATATTTTTATAATCTACGCGAATTGCTAGTGAGCTAATTATTGACGTAAAATATGATTTTATATTACAATTTTGAATATATTCTATTAAAGCTAAGAACTAATTTAGGATATAAAAATATTGTGGCAGAGTGGTAGTATTAAGTTTTTTATAAGACAAAATTCTTATGGGAAATCATCAGCCATCGACGATATATAGAAAGCAAGAATCCGATTATTTGATTAATATTTTTAAGTTACTAGTATGCATGTGCTGTGTTTTCTCAATCGAATCCGGATATTTTTAATTTAAAGTGTTGACTTAAGGGCTTCTCTCTGTAGAGCTTACTTTTTTGTGAACTGGTAAAGTATTTTGGTGCTTAGTAGGATTTTATAAAGTAACATAGAGATTATATTATTTATTTTGGGAGGCCGTGACCCTCCAAAAACGCGGCTCTGTGCTTTGAATAAAAAAAACACTATACATAAAAGCGACAGCTGTGTTTTAAAGATTAGCAGCTGATTTCAATAATAATTATATTTAATGAAACACTATAGGTACACTATACAAGTTTCAAGTAGATTTGTTATGAATACTGAATAACTTTGAGCTGGTATTAAAAGTACCCCTTATTAAACACTATGTTGACAACTTAAAAACAATATTTATAGGGACTGATATAACTAAATACGGCCAAGGAAACTTATATCAATATACCTATATACGTTTACGATCGTAGTTAATCTTGTTTTACCAAAAAAGTGAACTTATAAAGTTGCCAACAAAGTGATGTGAAATACGGGGCAATAATGAACAAGTACAAACATACAGTTGGCACTAAGGTACAGCAGGACGGTACTACAAAACAGGCTGAAGGCGACAACATGTCGATTAAACAACCCTTTTGAACTTTATTATTTATATTATATTATTTACTATGAGATATTCTTGAATGTGCGATTAAACAGACATTGAATTATATGTTTTAATTTAGTTTAGGGGCAGTGGACGTTACTGTAGAAAAATGCTCAAGGCCCCCAAGCGTTGCTAGTGAGAAAAAATAAATATTGTTTTGAATATAACACGTCTAGCAACACTGCCACGAGCTTTCGAGGTTGTAGTAACGCCATTTTTTCAAGTCTTCTGATAGAACAAAAGTGTTGCCATCTATCAGGCTTTTTTTAATTGCGATATCAAGGTTTGCAAGTGACCAATAGGGGAAATAGATTTTGTGAATTCACATTATATTATCTATATTTCATATGTAACAGTATAATATATTCTGTCAACCTTTATAAATAGTTCATTACTATTTTAAGAGATTGGCAATTAGACACTGTTATTCTAGTAAGTCCTATCTATCACTACATTATATTAATATAGATAATTGAAAGTGTAAATATTTGTATATGAACGTGCGTAGAATTTACTAACATTTCTATTTAAACTAGGAAATAATCCTTATCTCTGAAATGAACTGGCTTATTACGGTACCTGAAATACTTCCAAATGCAGTTACCAAACAAAAACAAGCTAAGGCACTAGAATAGATAAATAGAAAAAAAAACACTAAAATATAAATAAATAAAATGTGCGTTTATTGTGTTTCGCACCAGAAAAATATAGTAACAACATTATTTAACAATAAACATAACCTTTTGGTCCTCAAACCTTTGGAAATATAACCAATAAGTGACTTTATTTGAATCTCTTTTTACTTTAAACAACTTATGACACTGGCCACGTTGATGTGTAAAAATAATTCTATATTTGAGTTAATAACTTTTTTACTGATTTGTATTTACAAAGATGTCTTGAAATTCTAATAGCATGATTGTTTTATTTACATTTGTAATAAAAATATTATTTTAATTTTATAGAGAATCATTAACTTGTCTAAGTAAAAAAAGATACATATAGTTAAAGTCACTCTGTACAAATGATCTATAAATAAAGTAAAACAAAATGTAGTAAAACGTTGTTCTAATGTGTCGTTAATGAAGGTTCATTATCATACAATAACTACGTAAGTGAATCTTTATAATTGTTTATGTCTACTAAATGATTCCTAAACAGTGGATCGTAAATCGAATAATTAGTCTTCTAAAATACTCATACGTTATAATTTTTATTGTTTAATAAGTACTTTATTTATATTAATATCAAGTATGAAGAATATTAAAACTTCATTTGTTTATAAGTGAGATGTTCAGTCTTTCCTTTTTTATACAAAACTGGTAGAAAGGACATAGTGTTCACTCGCTCAATTCTATTATACTATTAAAACTTGAATTAAATACAGTTTCTATCACATTATGCTGTGTACACTCGTCGCGGTGTCGCGACTGGAAACTCTTATATCTAAGGAATGTTGCCTTAAGTCTACTAGTAGTTACTTCTTAAAGAGAGCTGTCACCTCCTCGATCGTCCTATTCTTAGTTTCTGGTAGTTTGAAGTAAGTGAACGTGAAGAAGAGAATCAAAAGGAATGTGTACGGTAGGAATACGAAGTTACCCAATGCGTTCGACATTGGGATGAACGTTAATCCTACGATGAAGTTGGCCAGCCAGTTGATAAGAGCTCCCACACTGACTGCCGCGCTTCTGGCGCCTTGACCGAACAGCTCCGACAATAACATCCAAGGTATCGAGCTGGGGCCCACGCCGAAGAACGCCACGTATAGGAAAGTGAAGATAACGGCAAATACCTTCATTGTTTCGTTCTCCTGCGTGAAGAAGGCGACAGTCATGAGCACTGAGAATACGGCCATACCGGCGAGACCTCCAAGTTGAAGCGTGCGACGACCCAGTCTGTCCATCAATGGGATTGACACAAGAGCCATCACAAACAGCACGCTACCGACACCAATCGCGGCCAATCTTGCCTTATCGATTTCCAATCCAGCGTTCTGGAATATTGTGGTGGAGTAATACAAGACGGCGTTTATGCCTCCGAGTTGTTGAGACAAATGCATCACGATACCAATGATAAGTGGCTGCCTCAGTGAATCAATCATGAACAGATCGCGAATGCTGAATTTCTCCTCTTGACGAGCGGCGCGGTCTTCAATGTGCATGTCGTTGATCTCGTCGTCTACTTCCATCGTTGCACGAATGTGAGTGAGCACACCTCTCGACCGCTCTTCATCACGAACAACGAGCAACAAGTAACGGGGACTCTCCGGTGCAAAGATCAGCATGACGAACTGAACTGCTGACGGCACGATTGCTAGTCCAAGCAGCCATGGCCAGCCTTCATCGCTCCCCAATAACACGTCAATTCCCAGTATCTGTGCACCGACCATACCGAATGCAACCGCTAATTGGTTGACAGTACCGAACGCACCTCGCAAGCTTAAAGGCGCTACCTCAGATACGTAAGTCGGTGACGCGGTAGTAGCGAATCCACAGTTAATACCGATGAGGAACCTGCCGATAATTATCATCTCTACTGAGTCGGCGAGCTTGCTGAAACCCATCAATAAAGCGCTGAGTACACCGAAGGCCGCGTTGATGATGAGTGAAGTTTTGCGGCCGTACTTCTCCAACATCCAACTGGCGAGAGGACATCCGACCATACCGCCGACAGCGAATATACTGACGATCAAGCTGAATATAATGCTGGGGTCGGCGTCATACTGTTCACTGATGAAGTGCTCGATGAAGTTGCGCGGCGAGTTGATGACGCCGGTGTTGTAGCCGAACTGCAGCATGCCCAGCACCGCCGAGCTCACTGCGTACAGCAGCGGGCCCGTCACCCTGCCTGGTGTCATCTTGGGTTTTGACGCCTCTGAAACGACAATACATATAACGTTAGTCATGTAAATAACTATCTACTTCAAATTACGTGCATTTGCAAAAAATGCTACCATTTTATCAGTGGATAAGATTTAAGAGTATCCGTCAATACCAGCGATGGATTTGAAAATAAGATAAACATAGCACTTGCATCTGTCTAAACACTTATAATCTAGGTCAGTTTAACATTCGTAATCTGTTTCTAGAAACTACAACAAAAACGGGAAAATTTATGTCATCGTAGTCTTTTTATGAATGTACAAAAAGTTGTAAATCCAGATTGTGGAGATCAGAATTTTGACCTTCACGCATCGTTAGTAAATGCCAAATGCATCGATGTTGATACATGACTATATATTACAGTTGAGTAAACAAAACGTGTCGAAGAACATGGTAGAACAATATATAGCATTCATCACGGTGATATACCTGTGGCGAAACGAACTTCATGCTGCATTAGTAAAATGCATTCTTATGAACCTACCTACACAAACATTCATAAGGCAGTTCATACAAAAACTGCTACGAAATTGCTGTTTTGAAGACAAACACATCTGTACCATTATAGACCGTTTTTTAAATCGTTATTTGGACAATATGACGTGTTTTCGTAGTTTAAATATTGAAGGTGAAACATAAATTAGGATCAACTGCTGTATTTTCCTTATTAAATGTATTCTCAAGTATCTTTCTTTACTGTTAGGTATCAATTTCTAGCAGCTTGCAATGCCCCAAGCAATAAAAGAAGCAAATCCCTTATATTTTTGGAGGCAGGTGAGATAGTCTTAGACATACGATAATTTTCTATACTTTACTGAAAAGTGATTATGCGCTAGCAGAACGTTATTTGTACGAATGTAACTTAAATTTAACTTAAGGAAGAAATCTCGGTGAGTCAGTGGTAATTTATTAAAGGATAAATATAAGAAAACCCCATTTGCAGAAATGTGTCATGGTTCACGAGGTAAGACCACAAGGTACAGCAATATTTTTATGTCAATATTATGAAGAATATTGTTTAAATAAAGGTAGGACTTATCTTAGAGCTTCGGCAGAGTAGAGAAAAGAAAAATAAATACAAAATAATATTTATGACGGTTTAGGACAGAAAACGCATTATACTCTGACTGTGATTTCGACTGTACATTTGAAAGTAAAGTCTGATTGACCCAAGATGAGAACTTTAAAATTTAACAAAATGCATTTTCCGAAATTAGTGGTGAAGAATGCATATAAGATTTCATACGTCATTAGGGATTATATTACTTTTCAACCGACTAGCTACTAAGGCTAAACTCGCTTGTGAAAAACTTGTGAACTTTGTACATCGCCTCCCACGTCCCACAATAACAAGACAGCCATGATATCTTGACAAGTAGCCAAGCTAATATTATCAGATCGATATGTAGACAAGTTATCTCAACATCTACAGAATTTGTGTCTTTAGTAAACAATTCACTACAACTTGCAATTTTTATTTTTAGGAAACTATATAACAGCATAATTCATAAAATAATAATAAATTGAATAGCTTTTAACTTTCATAGACGTTCTCGATGAAGCCTACATATCCTAAATATCAAGCAATGAAAAAAAAAATACTTTCCTTGCTTAAGATCTATACTATAACATCATGCTTTTTCTACCAATTTGATGTCTACTGTACAGAAAAGCTGTCAGTATCCGAACTCTAGGCTTCTTATACTTAAAGATTAAATCTAAGTTAATTAAAGCCTAGATGCCTTGTTTAATTATAGGTATTAGCACGTAGGAAGAAAATCCTGATCAAGATATTTCTCGTTATACTCCCACGTACAACAAAAATATTTCTACTCCCACACATATACGTCAATGCGTTTACTATGAACAGCTGAGTATTGAACATAGTGACAGTTCAATTTAAAAAATACTTCGCTAGAGAGTCGATTACACCGGTCCAGTGACTGGAAATTGAGTATATGAAAAACTAGCTTTCTGGTAGGTATATGAAAGCCTGCGACAAACGCACTTCTAAATGTACGAAAGTAAGGCTAAGTAGTCTACTTAGGTAGGTACTGAGAAGAGGAGGTAAGGCTACTTCCCATGGTATAATGAACCTTATTGCCTAAATAAACTAAAACCATTCAATAGTTTAGTTTTTGTTTTTAGTCGCAAAAGGATAACGGGAAGATAAAGTTTCACAGTAAGTATGGATTAATTGCACTCTACAAAAGTAGAGACGGAACCATATAAAGAATTAATCAAAAATACTTAAAAATAGGATCTATTTGTCAACTGAGAACTCATACTTGAGTGTGGTTGACTAGAACACAACTTAAACAGTGTTTAGAATTGAAATAGTAGTTTACTCAAAACAATAATGCAATAAAAACTTACTAGGAGCCTCCATAGCCGTACACGTGAACCCGTAGCCGAGTTTCAAACAGTTGTAAGTAATGATATCTCACTGTCTTTATCAATCCAACTGATAACAAATCTGATCTATGTAGGAGATAAACCAAATAGTTATTACGTATTCAAAACAATCATGTACAACTAGATTAGTTCTGATAACTTTGTATCTAGGGAAATGTAATCTTTGTTTAATAGATTTTAACGAGTAACTATGTATGTTAACGCTTTTTCAGTGTGGAGGACTTAAGGTCTAAAGCCTCTCTTTTTTCAGGAAAAGACCCTTACCCAACAGTGGGACACTTCAACCACTAGTTACTCAAATGAACATTTAATTGAATGAATGGAGTGCCTCCTCCCCATTTTTCTGTATTTTTTTTAACTGTTTCATGAATTATATTTAATTATAATTAAACACGCTGTATATTGTTTAAAGTTTATAAAACATTTTCATCAAGATATGTTATTCCGTGAGTTTTTTCACTCAGTAACTAAGTTACCATACTAAAAAAAGGCACAGTAAACAGTACCAAATAAACATTAAATGAACATTGGCAATCGCAATAATAATAAAGTGGAAACTGAATCGCGAATAAATCGCAACAGGTTCGAACAATGAGTACGTAACTTCACGATACTAAGTTATTACTGACACGCAAATCAAACAATAGGGTAATAAGATTGAAATTATACATCGCTTTAAACCACAATGAGTGAGTCGGCAGTAAACAAAAAAATCCAGCCAGGTACGAGCCGGTGTCGCGCACGATTTTACATACCAATATCCTTTAAAAGGATTTATGCAGCCTTCTTTACAGCGACAATAGAAAAACATTATTACAGAAAATTGCAACTGTCTAGCTATCACTTTTCATGAGATATAGACCTACATAAGAGCCTCAATTGGGTCCCGTTTTTATCCTTTAGGTAAGGAGCCCTAAAACCTAAGCGAGTGTAACACACTAAACTGAACTCCCAAAATTAATACCTCCTCTTACATAACGCTTAAACACTACAATAGACAGCTAATTAACTCACAATTTAGGCGTTAAACGGTACCCATTAAAATCCGACTTTTTCTCAATGTATTTATTTGTAAGGATATAGGTACAATGGCTATTGAAAATCTACACGTGTTGTAACAAATATTTATCTTTTCATACAATATTTCGTTGACCCTGGACAGGCCCTATAATAGAAGTAGTTATGTTTACAAAGCAGTTGTCATCGCGTGTTGAAACTATAAAATCTTACGAAAAAGAAAATTATTCTGCGCTGACGATTTCTGCTTCATTCATTCCACATTCAACAGGTGTTGGCCCTTCAATGGTATTATATTGGACAAGGGGTCTTATCCTACTAGTTGCATGATTTTCCTGCAACCGGACAACTGGGACAAAATAGTAGCAATTGTCCCGTCATGGGACATCTGAACGGGACTCATGGGATAGGCCCCAAATAAGCATCGGCAGAAGATTTCACTAATAGACATAGAGAAAAACGTGCAATGTTTAAACGGGCTTAGGTTCGTATAGTATTCGTTCGTCTTAGTATTTACTTCTGATTTTAAGAATCATGGTTTTTAACCTATTTGATTATGTCAAACAGGTAATTGTTAACACCATGCATTCAAGTTATATCAATTTGTTAATACGGCCTTAAAAAGAAACATGAGTATACACTTATCTTCGTAATAAAACATAACTATCCGAGATATTAGTTTTATTGTTCGTTAAAAAGAAATTAAACGCGACTGAGTTACATTTTGTCATTGAACACAGTTGCAATATTGTCAAAAAAAACTTCAATGTTGCAACTGTAGAGAGCAGATATTGGTCGTTACTACTACAGAAAAACATTAAAAATTAACGGACAAACATTAAGCAAAGACAAGACATTCGTTTCGCCTCAAATTGACTTATAGTAATATGGCATTCCACCCTGCTTTCCTCGGGTTTTAACAACCGACACACTAACACCTTCTCCGAGAATCACTATTGGTGAAAACCGCATGCAAATAAGTACTTATAGTAGATTTTGAGTTTTCCGCAAACAGACAAACAGATGCAAGAGGACTCTATTTTATGATATGTCGGGATGCTGTATAATATATTTATGAATGTCGTTTAATACAACTTGCATACATCTCGCACATGTATCTAATAAATTAATATTCCTTCATCGTAAAATTCACTTTTCATTAACTACACGTCTATGTGGAAAGAAAACAATGGCACACTCGTTATTTATTTCACTGAATTAATGACTTAGTTAATGAATTCTTCTGATAAAACCAGCATGGAGAGCGACTCAAAGGAAAAGGTGAGTATAGGAATTTCTCGACAGGCTAAGAATCGCTAGGCATCACTGTATTTTTTAAAAACCATAGTTACTTGTTAATCAAAATTTGGTCCAGAATATTATGTCGTAATATTGGGCAATTTGTCTACTTAACGGCCTGTTTTATCTTTTGCAGATAAACTGGTTAATGAGACGTATGTTGACTAAACTTGTTGTGTGTTTAATATCCTGCAATGAGTGGTAGATAAAACAAACCCCGAATATTTTTAAGGTATTTTGTGCTACGCGACAAATTGTGACCTTTACCAAAGAAACATTAAGGTAGTTTATCTATCCAATAGCGTTTAAATTCATAAAAAAACGTTATTGAATAGATAAACTACCGCTAAATGTACCTCTGAAACCGGGGATAAATCAGGCGTGATTAGTATCGAGAGAATATAGAGATAGGACTATATAAAAATCGATAAACCTATACAAATTTTTAACTAAAGTTTCACGCAGTTTTTCTTAAGTTTCTAAAAGTCATGTTTACTTAGGATTCTAATTCGAAACTATCTCCGTCAAGTCTTTGAAATGGGTTATCTCAGCTGAATAACTTTGCTTCACAGCCTTCGCTTGAAAGATATCAAGCGGCGTGTCGTTCGAGAATGCCAAAGAAAACATTATAAACAGAGATAAGGTGAAAGTATATTTGACGGCGTCGTTGCTAATGTAACAACAACAACATAACAAAACTAAACCAGACACTTTTCTGTAAATGTAGTAAAAAAACCAACAAGTAACTAACAAGGTGACCATGTCAACAACTTTATTTCGTAAATACAACATTAATTGCTAAAGTAAATAGGTACCTCGCCGGCTGTCGCCATCTAGCAAGAGAACATTATTTAATTACGTGTACATTTTAAACACCTAAAAACGTCCTAAACAGATAATTACAAAGCCAGTAATTATCAAGCCACGTTCTATATTTACAACAAAAAACCGGGCCTTTAGAGACTTAACAAGGACTTTTAAAGTACGCCATACTTTAAGAGTCTTCCGTAACAGGTTGAACGAGTTGTTTTATAAATAACACTCACCGGAGTATCAAATCCAAGGGAAATGTTCACAAATACACAGATATAACACACTTTATGATATGTAATGTTTTGTTTGAATAGTTTATGAGCAGTGATGGTGAAAACTGTGTGTCGAAGTCGACGGAGCGAAACGCACTGAGTGCAGTAACGTCACTGCGGCGCGAGACAGCAAAGGTCGCTCACAATACTACGGGATACCAGTGTTGATGTCGTTAAGCTTAGAACATGACGAACGCAAACTTACGTACAAATATTCTAACAATCCACGTGCCGCTTTACTTAGTCTAAATTATCTATGCGTCACTATTCTTTGCGTTTTAATTAATAAATTAAGCAAATACGACTTGTTTTTTAACTATGAAACATTTCAGTGGAAATTTGGTACGTTTTAATTGTTTCCCGTTTCGCTTAATCGATGAATCGATAGGTAACCTTTTCATTTATCTAATTTGTTACGTAGACTGCGTCTCTGTTTATATTGTTGGAAATGCTCATGATAAAGCTTTGATTAATACTGAATGGAACTATCATTTTACTCACGTATTTGATACCTGCAATAATAATATTGTAGCTGTTTTATAATAATTTTAATTCAATATAGTTATTTATTGTTAATATATTTATCAGTGCGTAAAGATCAATATCTTTTAAATGGCTGTATTTGTCACGTACTTCATACGCAAACAATATATGATATTGGTCGATTAAATCAAATTACAATTATTATAATATCAATTAGACCCACACACAGGGTAGGAACCTACATGATAAATAAAATATATTTCTCTATATACATATGTTGTCTAACAAACGAATTGAATGAAGACATACTAATCTTGACAAATATTTATTTGATGAGCAAGAGTATTTGTTCTGAGCCTGGATGAAAATTTATCTAACTTCGTATTTTAAGGATATAAGTATGTTTCTCAGTTATCTGATTATAGTACCAACTCTTAGTTTTTAATCAGATGCCCAAATATGTTTATCTATTTACAGCAACCTACATGTAATATACAAGTTAAAGATATGAAAAACGACTTGTAACTTCAGCTAGGGATAGCATGCATTACTCATATGAGTGTATTAGGGGCATGTAAACAAACGGCAGAGGGGCGAACACGACACAAACCACTTGCCTTTATGTTATCGAGTCAATATCTTCAATTTCTATATGGAAAATTGATTGCCTTCAATGTATAACAAAAACTGGCATTTAGAATATTTGAAGTAAGGACACGTGTGAATCGAAAATCATTCTTAGAAGGCCTTTTTGAACTAACGAAGAATTTTGAGGCATAAAACCATTTATATAAGTTATTAATATATCAGCATCGACTAATTGTAGCATAATGTTTTTTTGAAAACTGCCCATGAGAAGAGCAGCCAAGAGTTTCTGGCCAGCTCTTCTCATTGGCTCTACCTTCCGAACTGGCTGTAAATTCACCTACTGTATTTGATTAAAATGAATAAATGATTTGATTTTAAACCAAAATCTATATGAAATAATCTTTTGACCGTTGATATCGTAGCAATGACCTCTCTAGAACTATCCACCTATTAATACGAGCGCAAAAAAATCTCGGATAGGTAATTTGGGAAGTACGAATACAAGTTAAAGTAGCAAAAAACTCCAATTATATAACATTATAAACTATGCTTAAGTGTCAGTAACAGGTTTACTTGTTTATCAAAACAGGCTTCTGTTGAAACGGATCTAAGGACAACGCGCACTGAATGGCCGTGACCGATAGCCTTACTAAAGGCAATAGTGACCTTCTTTGGATAAACGAAAGACAATCGCACTGATTAAGGAAACTTCAAAAACAAATTTTCGATACATGTGTAAAAAAGTTATAAAAAATATGTTTGTGTAATGTCATAATTATTTATTGGGTTGCAAAAGTCTAATTTTCGATATAATGACCTAAACTTTCCGCGAAACTGCTGTCCGATAAAGCAAAGAAATGAAAGAAATTGAAGAATGCAAATGGATCAATATGTTATGTTATTATCGTACTTGGAACTGATACACAAAACAAAACAAAACTGATATATTTTTATAACTAGGAAGTAGAATTTACGTTGATTAATATTTTTCCTTCTTAAACTATGACAAATATGGTTCAGCCTATTTAATAATACCAATTATTATTTAAAATTGTGATTAGGACAACGTAAGCCATTAAAATTAATATTGATCGACGATTTTTTTTTTCATTTTTTCGATCGTATTGAAAGCAGCACATAATATTTCGATCAGACATGTCTCTATCCATTGATCTGTCCGATCATACAATAGTGACATACGGACATGTGATTCCGACGTAGCCGAGCAACTACAGCCTTAACCGCCCCCAACTATAACCCAGATTCCTGTACCATAAACAAACCACTAAAGAAATCTCTTCCGCTTTCCAGTTACACCTAGGATTCCCATGGAAGGTTGCCACCAGGCAGATGGTTTTTAAAATCAAGGTTTGTAAAATCAAAACCCAAACCCTCTTAAAGGATGTTTTTGAGCGAAAGCATGCTGCCGACCCACCATAACGTAGGATAAGGACAGGAATATTGTTTATAGATTTGAAATCCTACAGAGCAGACAACGTGCTATCAAGTCCAGTCCTAAGTTACACAAAGTGTTCTCTATTCAGTAGACCCCGTACACATTCCATCTCTTAACAAAATCAGTCATGTGACGGTCGTATGAGCGTGAGTAAGGTAATCAAACGCCCGCGGTTACATCTGGTCTCCTCAAAGTAATCACACACTCAGATAACGTAAACACAGCTGATAACGCGGAAGGCGTCAGTTAAAACCAATGACTTTTTACATGAGATTTTTTGCACGCAATACATTAAGAGATGAAATTGTCTTCGAAATGAGTAAAAAGAACTAATGATTGTGGATTTACAAAAAAACGTATATTGTGACGTTCGGTTCTTCTCATAGATAACTATAAATAACAAGCTTCAACCCGAGACTGCGGCCGCATGAAAACATTTACTGGAGAAAATAGTATCCTACGCGTTAATCCAGGTTACAAACTAATATTAGTAAAATGTCGATAAAAACTGATAAAGCAAGGTTGAAAGGTTTTCTTTCTACTTTAATGTAGAGGTAGGTACTAATCGCTGGAACGAGAAAACCCCAACCGAACCTAACCCAACAAAAAACCGACCCAACCCAGAATGAGAAAAACTGGAATCCAACCCAACTGGAAACTGAAAGCAAACTGGTAGCATTAAACTACTTACTTCTTTCTTAGCTCTATTCCCATTCATACAGCTCTATAGTTGTATTGATTGCTAATTAATTGTATTTTGAAATAAAATGACACTTGAAGAACACTTGACTGTTATTAGAACATGACTCAATCATGACACTCGGCGGTTTAAGTCGGAAAACAAATACATTTTAATTCTTAAAATACGATTTAATTAAAATACTTTGGAAGCTATGGTACAGAATATTTCAAAATAAAACGTGACAAATTAGGTATGTTCTCATAATTAAATAATATGCAATTTCAAAACGACGCTTGTTTAATAAACGTAGGTTAATAATGTTATTTTCGAAATAGCATATTGAATTATAATTAAGCTAAGTACATTCTTCGATATTATTTTAAAAAAATATTATAGGCATAACACTATTTATTACGGCTAAATTGTATTATAACATTTTGCGTTTGTCGTAAACATTTCTATTCTTCGACATAACCTACTAAAGATCTTGAATATTATACTGGAAATATAAAAAAAAACATATTTTTCCTACATATGGTCAGTAATTTACCAGTGTTCTGATATAATTGACATGTATTCAGAGTAATAACAGGCCTTTTCTTTATGTTACTTGTTAGCAGTCGTTACGCAGCTTGTATAAGTGTGATTGGACTATTCAATGAACTCTATTCAGATATGGAAAATTAACACATTTTTTACTAGTTATACTATTATAGAAGAACTATAACTATATTACAGAGGAACCGGTACACATTATTCTACAAGAACTCAGAGCCCAGTAGAAAAATAAAACTTTCTGACATCTACCATAAGCGAAATCCTATTTCAGTCAAATCCCACAACATCTCAATGAATTATGTACTAATTCCTTTAGAATTTCCAGAACCTTCGTTATGAATAACTCTATATCTTATTGAAAAAGACGTGAAAATATGTTTAGTAATTTTGGAGTTTTCCCTTACCTCCTCTGGGTTAAAAGAGCCACCTTAGCAATAATGATAAAGTGAAGTTATGGTTTCTGTGACACCAACATTAAGGGTCATTAATTGGCTAGGTTATCGTCGTTTTGCAGATATCATTGTGATTGGAACTATAAATACTGTAAAATATGACCATAACACTGTAAAGTTGGGCTTATCCTATATTAGTTTCATTTAAAACCTATCTCAAGAGTATAAAAGTAACCTACAAAGATTCATCATAAAATAAAACACCGGTTTATCATAAGAAAAGTATGTAATGATAAGCGTGTTATGTAAATATGGGCCGTGTTTATGTGAATCGAAGCCGCGTGTGTTGCAATGTAACTACATTGTTATTATTTTATTATCTACGTAATTGCTTGCGAGCATGCCTCTTGATGTATACTGAGTTATTCACGCAAAATCTGGGACTAAATAAAGGCTTGTAAAATACTTCGACAAATATTCATTAAAGATATCGGAGAAGCAATTTTTTATGCAATCAAAAGTAATGTAAGAATAAGACATTTTGATTTAAAAACCGCGCCCCTGACTGTGCCCTTAGGAGCAACTTTTTTTAGGTATAAACATTTTAAATGTCAAACTGTCGGTCTTGGATCATTTAACGTGTCCAGCCCGTTAATATTAATAACAATAATAGGTATATGACTTGATGGTCGCTTAAAATCCACCCGAAAGTAGCACTATTGAAAGTACTTAAACTTGTTTCAAATAATGAACTAACTAAGAAACTCATTCCGTCTTCGAACCCAAATATATAAAAATATGTCGTTGAACGTCAAAAATTTAACTCAAACAATACACAAACATGTTTTACGATAATAGTGAGGTGAATGACCTGCAATAGGTGGAAGGAATCGATAACATATAATTTGTATGTACCCTCTGAAACAAGACCTTTCCCCCACTGGAAGTCATGGGGAGCGTGCCTAACCGCAGTAAGAAATAATTAATTGTATTACCACGACAGTATATCAAGTAAATATATTAATTTCTACTTAGTTTGTTTAGTCAATGAATAATATTGTACTGAGTCTTATATACGACTGAAAACATATTTCTGTCTGACTGTAACGCTTTTACGGCGAAAATACTTCACCGGTTGAGATATGGAGAAGATATATTTCAGGACACTTCAAGAAATTTAATTCGTATGAACGAAAATGCCGATGAAATCGAGAATATAAGTTGTTGTTACATTGTATTTAATGTATTCCGAATAAGGAAAACCGCAGCAACACTTATCTTATAACATTGATATATCTAATATTATGATGAATATTAACAAACCATTGCTTGCAGCGGAACTTATTTATATTTTTGCATAGTTATACTTTGTGAGAAATAACGGCTATATTGTTATCATATTTATATGCTTTAACACATAAGCATAAGCATGACAAACAGGCGGAAGTAAATGACTTTCACGATTTTTTTATAGAACTGAAACCATAGTGCTTTGAGGAGTCTATACTAAAACAAACCTAGAAAATAGTAGAGGAACGGCTTTAATAACACAAATTTTAATATGAAAATAATAAGCTAAACTTATAACTACGTTTATAAATAGCAATTGCAATACAAAACCAATTTCAATTCATCAAATACTTTTCTACGAAGCGGCTACCTATTTATTACCTCAAAGAAAACGGAATCAGAATTTTTCGAGTCGATTGGTACAGAAATAGACTTACCTACAACCCTTGGCCTATACAACCTAGTTAAATCTATTATTCTGGGCTAGTTTAAATACTATAGTCTGCTATACTATATTGTATACTATAGTTTAAATACTATATAACATTAGTCCATTGACCTCATTTGGCTTCCCATAAATCTATACTATATATAATATTATAAAGCTGAAGAGTTTGTTTGTTTGTTTGTTTGATTGTTTGTTTGTTTGTTTGAACGCGCTAATCTCAGGAACTACCGGTCCTATTTGAAAAATTCTTTCAGTGTTAGATAGCCCATTTATCGAGGAAGGTTATAGGCTATATATCATCACGCTACGAGCAATAGGAGCAGAGTACCAGTAAAAAATGTTACAAAAACGGGGAAAATTTTGACTCATTCTCTCTTATGTGACGCAAGCGAAGTTGCGCGGGTCAGCTAGTATTGACTAAAGGGTCACGTTACAACTAAAGCCCTTTATACACAAGTCTTCGATACTCAACGATTTGAAGTCTTCAAGCGAATACCGCCATCGAATGTCAGCGACGCACTTTGTGTACGAACCTCAATTAATTTATATGGTAGTAGTCGGTTGACGATTAAAAGCGGTAAGTATCGAAGATTTTCGTAGTCTTGTGTACAAAGGGCCTAACTCTCCAACCCTCGTACAATGATAACGCTATTTTGACGCTTGGTAGACTATGACGTAGAGTTGTCAATGTGATGACGTCAATTTGGGGCTAGCAAATATTATCGAATTGTCTTATCGTCTGTGAGAAAACATTAGCCTAGAATTTGTGCTTATAGAGTGCTGTAACCTTAATTAAAACTCCGATATTCTAACTATAAAAATAAGCGTTCCTTGAGATAGCATAAATATAGGTGTGTAGCATGATACTAAATTGTTAGAACCACGTCATCGGTTACATGGATAACGAAATACTTCAACTTTAACTATTAAATCAACCTTAACAGTAAAGTAGATAAAGGCTAAATCTCGCAAAGGATCATTACCTGAAAAACACCCACACCGTGTCATATAACGCTTGAAATAGAACACAACAATTACTGCATTATTTCTTGACAACAACACAATAGGGCTAAAAGGCACCTGACATGTTGAAATAGCGATAGAATAAATGAGAGTGTAAATATCACTCGGGGAAAGTGATCGTATGGCGCCTTCGTCTCGACGTCATCGAACGTAATCGTCACATTCCGAGACGTGAGGACGTGGACGGAATGAGATCCACGCAGCAGGAGGCTATATCATATGAGATTTTGTATTGCGCTCCACTTAAATTAATACCGCCCTGTGTTTTTATATGGGAACATTAGACCATTAATTAGATTCAAACTTCTGGTAAACAAATAAGTTTCTGAGGTACATTTAGCGGTAGTTTATCTATTGAATAGCGTTCAACTAAAAATAAAAAATCAAATCATTATATACTTTTAGGTCAAAATTGACACTTATGATAGTCATTATAAATTACTGAATCTACCACCAGCTCGAAAAGGGGGTAGAGCCTTATGAGACATGACCGTTTGAACCGATAAACTACCGCTAAATGAGCTTAAGAAACTGGGCGTAAGAGGCGTAACTATAACCAACGAATATTGGTAGAAATTTCGTTTGTTTTTTTCGAAGCTTTCGGTCGAACCATGGTACAAGAATATAAGGCATGGTTATCCGATACTGTCTACAACGTGTCAAAAAAGAATAGAAAAAAGTCACAAACAAACATGTTAAGTATCGAAACCTTTAATTTTTAATCGCACTTAAGACCAGGTGCATTATAATATAATAGATAAGTTTGAAGTACCTTTAGCCAATGCATTCATCAATCATGTTAATCGCTACATTGTCGATATTACCATTAATGAATTGACTTTTTCCCCTACATAAAACGTATAGTTAATGGTCACCCATTGTCAAAGTGGTTTGAACTGCAATTCATTTGGTTTGAGTCGAACATCACAATTGTATTTATTAATTAAGTACCCAGAAGCATCACGTGGATCGGCCACGTTACTCAAGTTATTTTAACTGAACGATTCTATGCAAGAGTTGATGGAAAATTCAATTATGTTTTCCTTAAAAGTCTTGTACGGGAACATAAGTCAGCCTGTGATCACGGTTTGTGTAATTAGATCGAAACTTCGGGTAAACAAATAACCCTTACACCTTATAATGCTTACCCTCGGTTTCTGAGTACATTTAGCGATAGTTTATCTATCCATTAGCGTTTTTTATATGATTTTAAATGCTATTGAATAGATAAACTGCCGCTAAATGTACTCAGAAACCGGGGGTTAATCATTTTAGTACACTTAGAAAATTGACCGTATTATATTTATAAAATTAATGTGAATATGTTATGAGTAACGAAACCTAGTTATTAAATTAAATGGGTCCAAGTCTATAAATACTAAACGGGTCAGGACACCTGAGTCATCGCATCGTGTATTGTGAGGATATCACGATCCGGTGGGAATTTTGAAGTAATTAATTAACTAATTAGGTACATATACCTATCTGCTATTGTTTACTAACACGATCTGAAATTTATTATAAACATACACGAATATTACACTGTTTAATGTTACTTTCATAACTTATTGTTTTTGTTTTATCGTATGTGGTCAACCTATTATCAAAATTACACGTTTTGCACACATGAGATTGCATTTGATCTTAATTGGCCACAACCGGGATCGACTTTTAACGTGCCCTCCGAAGCACGGATACACTCAGTAAAAATACCACTGCAGTCACCCATTTATGGAATGATAGCGCCAAAGGTTGCTTAACCCACAGATCCTTAACCAACCGGTGAGCGCAACTGGCTATGAGCGCTTCGACTTTCATATGAAAGGCAAATATATTGTAGAGTAAACACGACCCGTACTAAGTAGAACCCCACCCTTCAATATTATATAAATGTTTGTCTTGCATCACCATTTCATTTCATATAACCCTTAAGATCCGAGAATAGAGCTTATTCAACGTAAATCACATAGTAACAAGATAACTGATTTAGAAGGCAATTGTATGGTATAGTTAACATAAGAAAAAAAGACGAAGAGTAGAGCAGTGAACAATTAATACATTTATGACCTTTAGTCACTTCTTATAAACGGGAAAAATGAGGATACAGTCATTTGCAATGAGTATTATGAGGTACTAGGTAAGACTGAAACTTTAGAGGCTTCAGGATTTCTTTATAAGGATAATTTCCAAAAACTACCTAGAATAATAATTTTCTAGGCCTACTAGTCACGTCTTTAATTTTCACTCTTATTTTAGAGTAAATCTTTAACAAACATAGAAAATCGAATCCTTTGCAAAGCCTTCAGCAAATTGCATTAAACGCGGTAATCTACCCGTAAACGAGAGGAAAGTGACGTATAACCGTAAAGCACGGAGAAATTCCAATAAATTCCATCGATACCTAAGGTGACCCGCTTCTTTGCGACGGAGAAATATAACGCCTGATTGAATTGACCTAAAAGTTCAGATTAACGGTCAAATCAAATCATTTTATTTCATTCGTATCACTGATATTGCCAGGAATAGATCGGACAGTATTTAAAAAAAATGGTAGAAACTAAATGATTTGAAGACTAGTTACAGGATTGTTCCTATTCGTGTATTTTTAGACCTTACATATTGAACTTACATAAATAAATGTGTGTTTTACAAATTCCACGGGTGTTCCCGAGTGTTTTTCTGGTACGCGTAGGTAGTACAAATAAGACCGTAATAATATAGTTTTGTTTTATTTAATCCACGTGCAGGTTGACCTTTCCCTAATTTCCATTTGTATTACGAAATCATAACACTCTCTTTTGCCCGTGACATTTAAATTTTGTTTAAGAATCTATAGGTGGCTAATCGTTTTTCAATACTTCATTACCCCGGGTTCCGAGAATTCAGACTCTCTGATCGGTAACTGACGGATACGCGTCAGTGACAAACAAATTGGTAATTGCAGAATTATCATCGAATATGAAATACCTGTATAAATGATAAACAGTGTTCGCATAAACTTTTAAGTAGGTCTAAACTATAATTAATATTAAGATGCACAACGTACTTATCTTATGCGCGGTGAAAATATTTAAAGGTACGAGACTTTATTTTATTATGCGACTTTTCGAATGAGTTACACCGATTGTGGTCACGGGAGACATAAGACTGCTAGTTAGTGGGTAATGGGCTAACTATGTAGTAGGTCTAAACTAACTTCTAAAACATGATTACAATGTAATACTGCCTATATTTTTACTGCCAATTTATTTATCAATTGGGTAACATAATAGCGTCATAATATGATATGCATATTATTAAATACGATTGATAAATTATTTTATATTGCCTATAGTCGGGTGATAAACTATTGAATATATCGTTCTAGTGATAAATGTCTTATTTAAATTACTAAGTTTTCCGGGTTTTTAATTTATTCATTTTATTATTAGGCGTGACGTTATAAAATAATTTGAGACCGGTAAGACAAATTATAAATATTGTTTGATCTATAACAATAATATAAAACTGAATAGTTTACTTATTTGTTTGAACGCGCTAATCTCAGAAATTACTGGTTTGAATTGAAAACATATTTTTGTGTCGAAATAGTCAATTTATTTAAGAAGGCTGTATATAATCACGCTATGACTAATAGGGAGTGTAACAGCATTGAAAAATATTCTGAAAACGGAAAAATAAGTCCACGCGGACGATGTCGCGGCCAACTAGGCTTGGCTTAAATTTTGTCTTATGTTTATATGACGTAATAATTTGTAGTGTTCAGTTATTGAATTATTTAAAAACGAGACAGGAGAGCAACGATTCATAATGTTCATTACTTCAACGAACATTAATGACTGCCAATAAAAAGGACAACGACATGCATGACGACGACAACTGCATGTCTCTTCACTTATCATTTAAATTGCAGATAATATACCACTACATTATGTATCGAACTGTTGCTTTTTTTAAATAACGACCACTTGAAATAAGAGATTGGTATAGGTACCTACCTAAATGCTTTTACCAAATGGATAAAATTCGTCAAAAAATAAGGCGATGTACCTACGTATTTTTTTCCTTGAATTTAATTTAAATGGATTGGATAAACATTGACTACAACATTTATAGAATTAATTAACATCAATTTAATTTGAATAAAATATCGTCATAATTACGGCGAAAAAGTGAATTGCTCAAACTCTTTTAAAACTACGAAATTGTACAACCAACCATTATCAATGAGAATAAAACAACATTCGTGATTTGGCCAGTATTAATTAATAGAGTTTTAAAAAAATATAGAACATTAGAGATGATTAAAAAAAGATTTATCACAGGTATAAGAGTCATAGAAAACCTGACATATAATTTGATATGGACACTGTATAATATGGATTTCCTATCATTACGGACTGCACTTAACAACATAATTACATAGCAGCCTTGGAAAACAACAGGTGTTCTTGCAAAGAGGAAATTATAGAGTAATGTTTGTCTGTTGGCATATTCAACATATTCCAATGAGTTTTGTGCTTACTTTTTAAAAATGTATTAAGTAATGAGATCAAATTTTGACACAAATTAAATTATATTTATGAGTCTCATATGTCTGTTATTAAAGAATTGTACCGAAGAAGTACACAACAAAATAATTAAAAGAACTATATCTTTATGACCCCCGGTGACCTGACTGATAATCTGTTTATCAAATTTCAGTTCATATGAAGAAAGTTTTATTTTGATCCCTGGAATTTACTGGGCTTTACCGTCTGAGCAATCTATATACTTATTAATATATTGTATTTATTTAACTGTTACACATTGTAATACATTTACATTTCAGACAATTGTATGACCCAATTGCTTTGAATTTGATTTGAAAGATAAGTTTTAAAGAGTCAACCATTAATTAGCTTATCATTTACAGCTCCTTGTAAAATATTAGCCTTAGCCACACTAATATAAAGGCAAAGAAACTGTACCAAGGTAGAAAATAAAACTAACCATTGTGCCGCAGAAGTCCCAGTGAATTATCACCATCCATTATACAATCCGATTATTTAATTTTAACACGTCTAAGATTGACTCGCGCGGAGTAGCGCGTAAACGGCACCGGTTCGTAAACACTTCTACGATCTAAAGCACATTGCTAAAAATATCATTTTGACTATAATGTCAACAGCCCAAACAAGCCTTGAAATCAATTTATGACTTCTAGGCTTTATTAAATCATTATAATTTTTAATCGTATGGTGCGAAGCGAATTAGTGCATTAAGTGTGAATATTATAAACCGCGTTGTCGCGCTTTTTCATAAACATATTTTACGTAAAATTCCTTAATTAATTTCGAATGCTTTCAGGTACTGCGCTCTCAATAATCAAGATAAAATAATATTATATACATAACTCAGTCATAGAAACGGTCAACATGTTAGTAAAAAATTAAATTAAAATTAAAATGTACATACCTGCGATCTAACAGCTTTATTTTACCGACGTAACGGTGTCATGTTCCAGAAGTATTGAGAAAATATATCATGCGCTGCATATGGTCTGTCCGGATACGTGTATCGTCTTTCTAAATTATTAAATTGGAGAAATAAATAACTTTAAACAATCGTCCGCTACCTTGTACAACATGCCAATTGCCAACTACACCCAGTGTTCCTAACGCCAAAAACCCTCAATCGGTAAGGTCATGCGTATTTCTACTACGAGTACATTTACAACGAAAACGGGAACGGCACTTTTGATGTCTATGTAATAATTGCTATTTATAATTGAATATTATCATTAATGCTGATTATTTTCGTTACTTTTTTTTAAAGTACTTGATTAATCTTTTAAAGTTTCTTTTCGGATTTACCATGAAAAAGTGGACAGATCGGTAGAAATATTGATGAAACCCTACAAAGATTTTTAGTTTGAGTTTTAGAGCCAATTCGGACCCTTGTTCCACCTTTTTTAAGTCAGCACGATGACACAGAAATGATGTTCATTCATCACAATGATGAATCTTTTAGGTTATTGGGCCTCGGAATTTCATAATCAATACATTTTTATTATTATTTTATATCTAAACTGTTGTGACATTTTTGGTTAGAACTATGTGTGTGTCGTTTGAATTTTATTTAAAGTAGGTATCAGAGCAGTCACGATAATTATTAAACAATATCATGTTTATTTAAGTAATCGCCGGTAAGTTCTTTTCCTTTTTTCTAGTACTTTCTTTACGTTTCTGAACGTAAACACATTTGACATTTTATGACCTAGTCGTTCCGTGTTCCAGTTACTAATAATCTACAATTTTTAGCATATTGCTATTCTATTACCATAGCAAACCCTATAATGTTCAAATAGGAACATGCTAAAGATTCTAAAAGCTTTATCGATCGGGGTGCTGGATTGACTGAAGAAAACAGCTGTCGATGAGATTTTTGTTTGTTGCGCAATTATTATAATAATCACATTTCAAAAGCCAAAACAAACACATTAACATCTGGCCATCTTCTAAAAAATTAATCAAGTTCTTTAAATAATGTCTAATCACAATATCATGGACAGTATCCGGTCATTTTTCGGCCTGCAGCCGAATCCGCCCAGAAATGATTTCCGAAATCCAATTTGGAGTTCTGACGATGAAGATGATGGAGACGAATTATACACAAGACAGCAAATAGAAGCTTTCAGTGAAGCCATGGATATACATGAAGACTTCAGGAAACAGATGCATGATATGTTTAAATCTTTCGGCTCTATGTTTGGGGAGTTCAAATCGTTTTTCCAGGACGATCACATTGATGCTTTCACAAGTATGGCCTTACCTGATAATCCAGAATCAGGTAATTTCGCAGATACAGACTCTAACAGAATTAGAGAGTATTACTTGAAACCAGGATACCACAGTCATGGAGAAGATCATCCTAAAGAAGACATTGACTTGGATGGAAAAATTTCATCAAATGAAATATCAGGATTATTAAAACAGAAGAAGGATTCTCACAAACCTGGACCTATCAGTCCATTCAATGGGAATTTAGTTCCTGGCCGGTCATTCTGTCAGACAATCATTACGACGAGTGTCACAAAGCCCGATGGAACTGTAGAAACTAGAAGGATTGTGAAGAATGGCAATGAAGTGATAGAGGAGACCACAACATCAACAGGCCCTGACACTCGGGGACCACACACACCAGGTTTGGATCAGATATCAAGTCCAGGATTTATATATAACAATCTGTCATCATTTTTTAGAAATTATCATTAATACTGAATTGCCATTTTCTGGTTACATTTTGTAGACAATTTGGTGAGAACTTTAGTTTAAGATATTATTGTATTGATGTATTTTCTCTCTCATACATAGGATTAAATTATATTTGATAGATTCATCTACCTTTCCATAAATATTTAACAGCTATGTGTTAGCTGGCTGGTCTCTTCCTTTGGCCCTATTTTGATTAAAGTAGGTGTATAAAAGTAGGAGTGATCAGCGGTTAATATATGACTATACATTTATAATATGTGTTAGCAAGTAATTCATGCATCATTATTTAGATATGTAGTAACAGTAGCCAAAACTTGCAATATGCTCAATGGACACTCATATAATTGTTATTTATACTACTACACATTTACTGAACTATTTATTATAACTAATATTTTATAAATCTGGATGTCATTTTGGGTAATATACGTAGGGTTTCATCTCAATGTTCATAGACTCAGTAATAAGACAACTGGTTTGGACTTTTATCATAATATTTAATAAACCTTTTCAAATTTATATTTGTGTATTTATTTACAATTATTGGCAATGATAGGGCATTAAAATAAATAAACAACTGTTTTATTCCTCATAATTTATTCAATAAATACTATTCTTATAATAAAATAGAGAGCTTAAATGCAAACAAAAGTGATAAGACAAATTGGGTCATAATTTGCATACTTTACATTGGGCAACTAGAATTCATGGTGATTTTAGAATAATATAAACCTTAACACATGGCTTCCACAATAGTATCAGAATAGCCAATCACAAAGAAAAAAAACTGTTAATATTCTTTGAGTGGTCAGTCACTCGAACCACTTCTTTGGTTCATTAAATGCTTTTACTTATCTCAGAAGAAACTCCTACTTCCCCAATATAATGCAAGTACTTCCTTATAGCATTGTCTAGTTATTTGTCATATCACTTTGGTGAATGTATGTAGTTTGTTGAATGTATTCAATCGCAGTAGCAGGCGTCTGGTGTGTTGCTCTTGATCCACGTCAGGTATCGGTTGACGCGGGAATACACGCCGTACTTGTTCGGTTGAGCGCAACCCTCGCCCCATGAGACCACACCTGCAATTATCGTGATCTTTATTTGCTAGACTTACCACAAAGATCTATTCACAGATTTCCATTAAAAAAAGTCAAGTTTATGATGTAGCGTAGGTACCTACTTATATTTTTGCATCTTTAAATTCGTAAAATATGTACTTATCATAGAAGATGTTAACTAGTAGAAAATTGTATCCCAAGCAGAAACATAGTATAAAATTGGGATAATATTGAAATTAACCACTTTCTTAAAGCATTCTTATTCCCGACGGTATCAAATTCGCCATCGATTTAATGAAATTCAAACTAGTTAAACTCCCTGGCAATTGGCAAGATATACTAACCGACTTCCTGATATTTCTGTAGCGTCTCATTGTACACATGGAGCGGGCCGCCAGAGTCACCCTGGCAGGCGTCACGCCCTCCCTCGGGCTCGCCGGCACAGATCATGTTCTCTGTCACTCGTCTGCCGTAAGACCTGTCCCGGCACTCCTTGTTTGATACAATTGGGACTTTCACCTGTAAAATTAAGAGTAGTTTTACAAAACGATTGTTAGCTCCATGACATGAAAGTAATTAATGGATTTTCAATAGAATTATTTTTGGGCGCATGGAATATCTTGCTTTACAAGAGTTACCTACCCACAGGCGGGGCTATCAGCTATTATATCTGAAGTGTAAACCTACTCAAGTTCCCAAATTTGGATGTCATCACGGATGATACATTTCATAGAAGTTCGCAAGGACTATTTTTCCACTTATGGTGTAACTCTTACTATGTGCAGCAAAATGTCTTTTTGTCTTCCTATATCCCATAACAGCTTACCTCCTGTAAAGTATTGGAGACAAAGCCTCCCTGTTCAGTGACCCCCCAGCCTATAACAACGCCACACTCCTTGGTGTAAGACAAGCCCGCGGTAGGCAGGCACACTGGCCGTATCCTGTAGTCTTCCTCCTCTGGCTCGGGTTGCGAGGTAGTCCCCTCAATTTCACCTTCTGTCGTCGTCGGCTCATCGTCAGCGCGAGCGCGTTTCACCACGTTGCTTAGGTCTATCTAGAAATTAGTTTGTTTTATTCTATTAAACGACATTAGGTACGTTGTTTATTGACGAAATATTACAAAGTAGGGTAGAGAGAACTGAGAAGAAGGGTTTAGTTTATTCAATCGCCAAACATGAAATTTCCATAATGGCAGTGCCCAGAACCTACTTCACAGTCGTTAGTAAATGAATGTGTTATCGATACAAGCTATGCCTTGAATTTTATAGTAAACTATCTTTGCAATGATATTGAGAGTGAAAAAATTCGTTAGTGATGATGCTAAAGAATTTTATCGCGAGAAAGTGCTTTCTTTTCTGTCACGCGACTACTTAAAACATTGTCTTCGCTAAGAAAGTAAATTCGAAGCGATATTAGCACTAAATCAATGATCAAGAATCCCATATGTGTGCCGCCTCGGCCAAATAACTGTTGGATTTTTAGTAATAGTTTAACTAAATCAAATAGTTACCCTTTCGTCTAGTCTGAGAAGTGCAATGTCGTTGTCATAAGTCCCCGGGTTGTATCTCTGATGGACTATGACCTTGGACACCTTCCTGTCTATGGTCTTTGTCTCGTTACGGTTGGTGGTGTCGTGTTCTAGAAGACGGACCGTTACGCGCTCTTTGCGGAACCTGTAAAACAGAAAAGAATTCTTTAAAAAGAACAGATGAAAATCTTAGAATTAGATCCTAACTAGTTGCCGTGCAGATTTGCTATTTCACTATATTAATTCTGTGACATCGTGCAAAGCGACAGTTTTAAATTAGCGCCATCGCCCGATTTTCCGCGAAAACAACCCACACCTATGCTTCGAAAGATCTTGTATCGGTCATGAGATAGGATAATCCTAGGTTAGATATCATCCGGACCGCAGCACCATAGTAAAGTATTAGTTAAAAATATAATTTGCTATTGTTTTAAGTATATTGTTATTATTATCTATTTAATTTTGGCTTTTGGCAATCTTGTTTATTTCATACATTGTTATGACCCGTTTTCAGTTTCGTTATAGTCCACACGCTCTTACTCCGGAAATAATTGCGGTATTATTTAGCTGCTAGCAACTATACCTATGTATGTAAGTCCCTACTTAAAGAAGAATCACACGGCTGATTTCAGTAGAAAGTTATAATTTAGGCTGTGATTCCATTCTCAGCGTTAATTTACATAAAGATTCAACATTCAGATGCAAACTGAGTGCATGGCCAGAACGCTCGAATGGCACTGCGCCAAGTGAACGTATCGTTACGATCTCACCGATGCGACACCAGGTAATAAAACAATATATTTATTTATGCAGGTAACTAGCTGGCATAAGACGAATCATAATTAGTAGTCTTTATGATTCTGCACCGCCATTTTCTGCAGCCGGTATTGTTGTGGACCGAGAGTTTGACATTTAAACTGAGATCCCCAGAGGCGCTGATTCGTTTTTCATACAAAATTTGTCGATAGCTTTCTTTCTTCTTTATTTAATCGATATATTATTCGATAGCTAGCCGGTTGTATATCATCGCTAGTACTAAGAAATCGTCCTTCTGAATACTCGTATCAATATGTGGTAAACAATAGGTACACGTGGTTAACAAGAGGACGATGCATGACCGCTTAGTTTCAGTCGACCCAATCGCATTTTCATTCACGGCGATTGCATGTGGTCCCTTGCAACGTGTGTTTCCTCCGTCAGTGAGATGTGCTTTTGTGGTTGAAGCGGTTTACCTTTCATCCTAACTATTTCTCAGCCCAGTTACCTCACTTAGTAGAAGGTGCAAGGGTTCAATTAGCTTTTATAGAAGTGTAGGTAAAAATACCTTTATTACGACCAAATGTGCCTGTTTTAGCCTCTTAGGTTTCAAATTATCAAACCCAAATATGTCATGGAACTTGTTTTAGCTGACTGTCCCCAAAAAACTGTTTAAAGTTGTATAAGCGTTACTACAAACACTTACATCCCGGTTTGCCGGTAGATTATCGACTACTTTTCTAGCAGATTATACTTAGAAACTATACGTACCCTGTGCAGTGAGCAGCGGTCAGGACATAAAGGTCGTTGATAAGTGACGCTCCGCAGTAGGCTCTGCGGTTGTACATCAGAAGTGCCATCCATGGATACTCTCTCTCTTTGGTCTCGTACCCGCCGACTATCCGCCGCTTCGTTCGCGCTATGCCACATTCTAGAAAAAAATAACTTTAATTTACAAATATCTAAAATAAAGAATAATGCGCCATGAAAAGTAATTATATTTTAACACAATTTAACGATTGCAATTAAATAATCCATGCTTTATTTGATGAGAAAGCTCCTTACGCGGAGTGCTTAAAGTACCTACCCAATAACTTTTTTTATTCATTATTTTAATGTTGATGGCAATTGTAATGCGTAGCATTTCATTGTCGTTCTTAAAAATACATTTACATACTATCTTCTGAACATAATATTAGGAAAAGCGTCTCCTTAAGGACTCCGACTACACAGATATGAAAAATGTTTATGTCGTTTTCTTATTTCCATGCTTTACTTACGACAGGCAGAACAATCCTTGGCTGTAGGCTCGGGATCATTGACGGGGGTGTTCGGGGGCTGGGGGTTCTGTCCACCGCCCAGAAGGTTACTAATCCAGTCAATGATAAACCCTTTCTCGCCCTCTTTCGGCTCAGTGACACTCGCAGACTGGCAGCTTGCGATGCACAGGCATACCAACGGTAATGCCCACTTCATTTTTCACTGCACACAAATAAGTAACAAATTTGATAGGCGTGAGTCAATATTTCAGCTTTTACAGGATTTAAGGACATTCAAATTTAAACGCTAGATTGAAAACTTTTGGTATGTTGTGGTAAGGTGGGGGTTGTAACGATACTGGAAGTGTTGACGATAAACGTGCTTGAAATAGATCAGGGTGTGTCATCTTCCGGCAATTAAATGGTTCCGAAGAGGATTTATCCAATCGCAAACTAAAATAAGACTCGAGCAGACCGATAGTAAGTTTAAGGTTTAATATCACAATTTAATTGAAATGTAATCCGCATCAATACTTCCAAATCAGAGCACTACATACTCATACATAAAGCCTTTGTCGCTTACCTGTCCTGATGCCACATTTTGATAAAAGAAAAACGTGTTCGGGGGCAATTCTGACTCTACATCGGAATACCCATGCCATAAAGATGAACCCGCTTACGGTAACAAGTGCATTATGTTCACGTTTTCCTTACCCAAGGATACCACAGTTATATTAATTAAACTCCCGATAATATAATTTATATGACACTTTGTAATGGAACAATTTTTGGTTGCTACCGTAAAAGCATTTGTAATATCGCAATTTACACCGCGACAAAGCCACAAGTACCTGCTGGCGCCGTTTTACATTGAATCTCATTTAACGTATGACAATCAAGTTTTCGACGAGATTGCACTGCTGATAATCTTAACGGAGAATCAAGGACACGACGTAACCGGGTCAAAAAACCCGCTGCTCCCAACGCGAAGTACCGCTAGCTCAAGATCACTAATGTTATCAACACATTAACATTTATTTTGTTTTAGTCTTCACTTTCGAACCTGATCCTAACCTTGAGACCTAATGAGAGATCAATCACAACACTAAATCACGTGTCAATCAACTTAGGAACCTACTGACCGAACTCATTAGCGGCTCTTAGGTCATGGGCTTTATTTTTTGTTTGAAAGAAAGTTTTCTCTTTGATTTGAATAATATATTCGAAGTTGAATGCAAAAAATGTGGTATGTATTTTTTGCTGTTTATACACCTAAGTCGGTCGATAGGTCGCGAACTTTGTACGTAAGTGGGTAACAAGGATATTTTAACTCTTACTTATTTTTTATCATACACTTACGCGATCTTTAACCTTCTTATTTTACCTGTTGTTACAATGTTTCATAGAAATTCACTTGGTACGATACTCAGAACGGCTATAAATTAAATAATCAGTGAATAGTAAGTGTCGGAATAAAATTGAAATTTCCCGGTTAGTATGCGTGGTGCGTCGCACAGTTGTCCCGGCTCTACCAGTAGAGAGCTAGTTCGTTTTCCTGTTACCCAGTGTTTTGTCGGAAATGAAAGTGTGTAAGCACTTAATCATCGCTTAGTATCATTTATTTTACATTTTCCGTTTTAGTTTTACAAATTTTCACGTGATTACTCACAAAATTATCACGTAGGTGTTTCGTTAATAAGTATACAAAAAGACTAATTAGTATGATGGTTGCAATGCTGTTGAACGCGGGAATTATTATAGTTGCAAATGAATATTGTGTCGTTTTATGAAAACATATTGAAAATCAATATCGATCGGAGCCCTTTTCATTACGAGACCTGTGCCCAACAATAGGACGTTATTGAGTTGAATTGGTTTTTCTATTTATTTATCTAAAATTATGCGGTTTTTCACATTAATTTGCCTAATATTAATGCCAGTATGTATTGCACTTAGTTTGTCAACAAACATAAAGAAATTAATGTAATACGCGACAAATACTTAAGACGATTAAAAACAAATCATGGATTATACTAACCGTTTATCAAATCTATGGTAGAGCACACACAACACGACACTGCAGCACCGAATAAAAATCAAGGCTAAAAATGAAATCGGAACTCACGGGGACGGTCTATGTGGAAGGAGGAAGAACAAGTGGCGGCTGACCACTCGCCTGACCGTCAACACACTACGAGATTGAGCCAGAACTCGGCAACACTTTCTCCACAACGCTCTACTTTGCTGCCTTAGTCCTGCCGACTGTATGCAAGTCCTACACCCGCACATCAACTTATAAACAACTCCACAACGTTGTCATAAATTCCATTACGATTTTCTGTAATCTATGTGGAACTATTATCGGTTTAATGGAAACATAATTGGGGTCGGTTTGCGTATCATGTGGGATCCTTTACCTACACGCGATGATTTATGTGATGTAACTCACACTAAACACTTTGTTGTCGCTGTTACGTGCTGGTAATCAGCCGCTTACATTATATTGTTATGATTTATTAGAAGCTCTTTTCTCTAATTGATTGATAGGTTCCAGAATAAATGTAAAATATCGTTGTTTCCGCCAACAAGCTCTGTTAGACTCCCGAAAAAGTTTTTAGCTGTTACAGTTTTCCCAACCTGGAGTAGGCTTTATCAGTTGCAATTTTATGACACGATATGACGTATTGTTTGTTATATCAGATTCGCAGAAGAAAAAACTAGCGGTCTTGCATCTATAGGCAGAACGCTACTTAATAATCTTAAAATTGTGTTTATATCTTATAGGTAACTGTAGGTCAGCTGAGACCACTATGATGGGGCCACATAAAAGAACTAGGTAGATTCTTATCTCTAATTTATATCATAATTGGAAGGATCATCAAAAAAAATAATAATAAAGCGATCTTAACATACTGGCTGATAAAAAGAAAGTCATGAACTTTCAAAAAGTTTTATACGAAACCGTTATATTAATGTCCCAGTAACAACACCTTGTAATTATCAACCTACATCGTCTAATAATAATATTGGAAATGCCTGCACTCCTTTTAATTTTGGTCGTATGGGCGTATTTATTACCGGTCAACGAGAAACAACAGGCGCTTGAATTTTACAATTAAAATGTATTGCAATACGAAAAAAGGTGCGTTGCAATGTCAGTTCAGTAAGGCTCTTTTGATGATTGTTAGTATTGTTACCAATATAATATATAACGTAATGTGATTTCTTAAATTAATATTTCACCCAGAAGAACGAAAAAAGGAACGAAATATTCTCTTTTTCCGACTTTCTTAAAACCGTAACCGTGTAATCCTTGTATTTGTTTCATCTAACCAGTTTAGTAACAACATAGAGCGGCATTTGGCACCTGACACATACTTTGGAGGCCTTACCATTAGTAAGTTAATACAGATTGGATTTTCCAATCCAGCAATTTGAACTAATATATTCATTCACCACTGGTTTCAATAAAATGTCGGTAGTTTATCGTCTGCCTTCATTTTGTATGTCTATCTCTTGCTAGCTGTCTGAACAGTGTCTGCGCACCGTCCATATCAAGCAAAGGCTGGAAAACTAGCCACTGGGAATCTCATCCTCCCAACAGACTCACCTGCTACTGTCAGTCTGCTATATAAACATATTGTATAGTACCTACAAACATAATAGACAATATTATGCACATGAAAGTGCGATTAAGCCGACAAATTCGCAATACGGACATATTCGATTCAAGCCCTCTTTTTCAACACTTGTGCTTAAAATCTTCGTGTTCCAATAACCATATAAAAATATAAAATTAAAACAATAAAAACAATGTCACGTGTGAGTTAACGTGATAATGTTAAATATTATGATGTTTTTATTTACTTATCCTCGAGGTAATGAAATTCATCTGATTACAACATAGTGCTATTGTTTGTGATTCGAGTGACATTCATGCTCTTCACCGTACACCATTGCCATTCTAATCTCTTTATTTGTTGAATAACAGGCAATATACCTACATCCTTCAATTAAATATGAGTAGCTCCTGTCTACACTCGCTACTGTTATTATTAGCATTAGTTATTAGAAAAGAATATCGGACTTCTAAGCCACATGCTCAAATTATGAATTGTCCAAATTATTTTTTAGTCACTAATATAAATTAGGTATTACGACGATTGACGACTGACAGCTGTTACTTCTATCGTTCTATTATTGCTCTGATGACGATTATACCCTTATTAAATTAGTGGCACATTTTTATAATATTCCGAGTTGGGATGTATGGCTCTATATTCATATTTGTAAAGTCTACGGAGCTTTGAACTACGACAGCGAAAACGTTTTAAAAAACGAACTAAGAAAATAATATTGATCTCGAGACGTCAGCGTCAGCTGGTAATTTTTTTACCTTATTTTGCTTTTGTTATGAACCACTACCATTGTTAGCAAAACTTTAATTATTCCTTAAGAATAACACAATGAAAATACGTTCAAGTTTTATTTGATGCAATGATTTTAGTTAGGTACTTCTGTTACTAATTATGTAACTTGAAGCGTAGAATTAACTCCTCAAAGAAAAAAACCAACTGAAAAAGGGAGCCTACGGCATACAAAAGCAACTACCCAAACTTCAAAATCGGGATTGTTCAAGCGTGGAACCCTAAAATGCACACGCCAGGGCAACCGTTATTCATTGTTACAAATAACATTTTGGCAAAGTTATTAAACGTGTGAAATAAAAACGCAAACCACTTTGAATGTAAAACTGGCACGTTTAACTCGTGCATTTTACTGATATTATTTTCGTTATCTCGTGAAGCACAGGGCAAGTTAAAAGCCTTTCTCCCCACTGAGCTTCGATCGTTCGCGACATTGTAACTAGGCCGAACAAGCAATATCCCACAGTATTGCGACGAGAACGCTATAAATTCAGTACTTGTTTATACAAGATTCCGATCTGTATAACCACTATGTTTATCTGACGTTTTGTCTCCTTATTACATTTTATTTCTTTCTTTCTTGTATTTAATCAACCTAGAGTCATGTTGATGCAGCTGAAAGCAGCCCTTTCACTGAGCAGATTTTATTGTACCTACTATGATGTAGATGTTATATTTTTTTATGTGTATTTATCATTTAGATACCTAATATCTAATAACTGCCAAAATTGTAACACCACATATCAGTACACTTGGCTTTCAGTGTCTCATACGTAAGTAGAGAGCGCTAGTCTTAACTTGAATAATTTTCATCCAAGCAATTAAAATTGACTTGATTTCCGTTCCGGCCGTTGAAGGGTTTATAAAATTCATCATCATCGAATTCAAGATCATTTATGAAAATATAGCATCGAAATAAACGTATGCAGATATAATTCGTATTAAGATATGTAGGTACCTAATTGTACCTACTTACATGTGCCCTCATAACATGAACTAGCGCATAAGCGCAACATAGTTGATAACAGTCACATAATATTAGCTAAGTAGGTATCTAGTGCTATCTAGTATCTAGGTATGATATTACTAGTTTTACTCATTGAGTTGTTTTAACGTTGGTTCTACATTCCTATCGCAATTACGATGTGAAGCATATTTGCATATCTAGGTACTATTTAAAACGTTATAGAACTTATAAAAGAAAATAATATAGTAACGAACTTAGACTATAATACTAAAATGTCTATTTTTTGTTTAGGGAAAGTTTGTCAAGGTATAAAATCTATTTTTATTGCTTTATTTCATGTAGTATAGAAAACTACTTATACATTTATAATGCGTTGGCCTCCCTTAGAATAACCTGTTGCCATAAAACGGATATGTGACAAAACTCCAGGGGGTTGCTGAGGATTCCATCAGAAATGCTGCCTCCGTGGCGCAGTGGTTTAGGTCACCACGCCAACACCACTGCGTCGGGAGGTCGTGGGTTCGTTTCCCACACGGAGCAATTATTTGTGCGATCCACAAATAATAGTTTCGGGTCTGGTTGTGCTTTGTGTCCGTTGTTTGTATGGTTGTAAAAGTCACCGCGACACAAGAGCAATTCTTAGTGCGGGAGTTGTCTTTTACAGAAAAGAAAAAAAAAAGAAATAGAAATACCCGCGTTCCCTTGCACGACACGTGTAACGAACCTAAGGCCTTGTAATCGTCACCGTGTTCCGCTACGTAATCAGATCATTTAGTTTGACATAATGCGAATTTAGCTATCACAGTCAAGGAAAACCCAACCTTGAATTGAATGTCCCATGATACTACCTTTATTATCAACAGTGACAATGACATCAAAATCTATAACAAACTAACTGACACGCCTTCTTAATTATACGTAATTCATATACAGAGTGCGTTTTGTATAGAAACTGTTTGAAATAAACCTATACCAAGTCTTTACACAGATTTTGTATGATGTCACTTAAGTTCGTGGTACAAATTGGCAAGCAAAAAGAGTCATGCCTCGAGAGGCATACGGACATTTGAAAATAATATTTGAAGTAATTTTTTTTAAGTTAAGTTTTCGATTCAATATTTTCTACTCATCTGTGATATGGTTTAACACCCGATATTTAACCCGAACGAGCTCTTTTCCATTCACAAATAAACATTTCCATTTCAAAAATTGCATTTATTTTATGCTTTATTCGAGTTAAACATTTCGATCCCAAACTTCTCAAAGATCACAGAATCTAATAATAATCTAAAATGTAAACTACAGCTTTTACCATGAATGCAATTATAGTATTCGAGTTCATATTTGAAAATCATTTCAACAACTACCTATACATTATGCTACACACGTGAAAGATAAGGTTCCGAACTCGCCCTTTGATTATGTTGTAATTCACAGAAGCTTCAATGTAATCAAAAAGTAGAACAGTACATGGTCAAAGTGACATGCAGGCCCAACTCGGGCCACGGCTCCAATATCTGGGTCAACGGTGCATAGGATTTATGTATTCAAATATATAACAATAAATATGATAAAACAAAATAACTACTGTTTCTCATAAACCCGCATCGAGTTTTTGAATCGATTCGAGCAAAGCGTGAGTATTTTCAGGTTAGTTAAGGAAAACGTAGCTCATATTTCGTTTTGCTTTACATAGTCAAGAGTTCGGATCCTGTGAAGTGCAACGGTTCAGGTTTTCAGTCAAAATAACCTAGGGGTACATAGGGTTTCAATAACAGTGTTGAGTATCGGAAAACTTGTAAATTCATTATCCAAGTTGTGAATAAGGCTCTACAAATTAATGAATTAAGGAGTACATAGAGCTGTGAAATTCTTTCATACTCTTAGTCCTATTTTAACGTCACTGCGTCGTCATATATCTCCGTATGTGTCTCCTTAAATTAATTTCGTGTGAGAGTTCTAGATAATTAAGTGTGAGAGTTCTAGATAACTTTAGATCGTATTCCTTACAATTAGTGCGTGAACCACGGTGATACTGTGTTACGTAGACATGCGCTACAATTCCGAGAAGTCATTGAGGCAAAACAGAATACTTTTTGTAACAATTTAGGAAAACAAAATTTAGTTCCTCTACCAGAACCTGAAAAGTGTTACGATAATATTTCGCAAGGTATGTTATCTAACTCAAAATCATGTTTTTTTAAGCTATCCGAACAATATTTACCTCAAATCACAAAACAATTACACTAAGAGGAAATAAAAGTAAAAAATATAGCTGCGGCGCAATAACGAAAAAAGAACGAATAATTTAGGAGAAAGCGAGTAAATAGACTACTAAGAGATTGGAAAATACTGTACAAGATTAGACAACAAAGGCATTTAATAAAAACTTTCTTTTGACTAAAAACAGCTAAATTAAGGTAGCTAAGAAGTGCTTGTTTTTAAACATTCTAATATTTTATTAAAGCCGCCCACGGTTTTGTCTTGAAATATAGATCATTAAGATTTGCAGCCAATTAAACCTTATAAGTATATATGTCTTGCATAGGTTAGACTGATATTAATTTATTAATAGATTATGAATCTGTAGTAAAAGCGGCGCTGTCACAAAATGGGTTCACAAGGCTACGTTTTGCTAAATAAATATTGCGAATGATTTACCAAGACTCACACTGACTATCGTGGATAAAATAAAAAATTATTAAAAATAAATAAGTAAGTACATAATGAACAAAATTCGAATAGTATAACAATAGTAATGTGCATTACAGCGGTAGGCTGCATCGTTATCTGTATACGGGCGGCACCGTCGCCTTGGCACCGTTGCACGGATCTTCTGCCTCCACGCACCTCTTTCCATGAAATTCACCTTCAAAAACAGTAACAAGGTCGCCAATGTTTGTCTAGACAACCTTTGTTACAAAATCATTCTATTATATTTCCGGAAAAACAGGAAACTGATAACACGAGATGTTAAATCTAACTCTACAACTATCAAATTTTGTTTTTGTTTTTCATAAAGACCCCTTGAATGCGGATAAGTTTATGTAGGTCAATAATTCTCACGATTTTTATTTATTGTACTTTTGATATGCTCCAAGGAATTTAATTTTTATGGCACTTGCAACACTTTACGAGAGTGAAACAATAAATAATTATACAACGGTATTTACACATGCTGGTTTTACGCACACAATAAATCATAAAATCAATTACAGTATTATTCCATGGCACAGAACGTAAACAAGAAAGTGGAATGGCGCCGTGAAGATATTTTGACGTGCGCTCCAATGAAGCCGCACCGCTGCATGTTTGTTCCGAAATATCAAAAATTGCAAAACGTTCAAAAGCAGCGTTTTAATCCTTACATTACGTAAAAAAGTTGAGTAAGATTGTCCAAATATAAAAGAATTAAATTGAACCGCAGCTCGGGCCATCCGGCAGCGGGTGAAATTAAATGCATGTTGCGTAACATTCAAGCTCGACTTTCTGCAAGGATATGCGATCCACAAGCAAACCATTCGCCTCCGACATAATCGCAGGTATCCTTTTTACGTACAAAATACATAAAGTCCAATACATTATGTGTGACGAACTCATGTCCTATGTAATTTAAAATGTTGCATTATGAAATAACCGCAAACTTTGAAACCCTTTGTTTTGTCTCATAATGTAATCGGGAACTTAAATCAGATAAAATTCCACACTAAAGATCAAAACTGCCTGGTAATGCACCAGAAAAAGAAAATTTTAAGGTGTAAGTTGGTACTTTCTGTTTGCAAAAAGGCACCATGACAAAAAGTCTTAGCCGATCGGCTACTAACTCAATTTCACCAAAAAATCTCTTGCCGCGCGAACGAAACATTAAGATAATTTGAAACGATCAATTAAACTAATTGAACACGAAAGAGTCTTATTCATTGCCTACCATATCGATTTGCACTTTTTTATGGAATGCAACGGGACGTAGCGTTCTTTTAAGGGCGTGCCCCGATTAAATAATCACAAACATAACTCCACCGAGTATTATATGACGCAACTAATTACCGAACTTGATTTTTCGCTTCTGGCCGCACGAGAATGCTCAGCTTTCTGTCATATTAATGCATTTTTAAAAAGGGGGCTTGGCAGTAAGAGGCGATCGGATGATGAATACAGAAGTCACGCAACTATATATGTTTATAAATAAGCAGTAATTGATGCAAGAATTAAATACATTCGTTAATTGAACAGATTGATTGAACAAGATATAACTTCAAAAGAGACATTCCAATTAAGACTCAATTATTTTTAAAACTCCCTAGATTTTTTTTACAACCCGGTCATAAAGCTAATTCTTCTTCAGCGCACACGCACCACAAACGCACTTGCAATTACTTACTCTGCTGTACAGATGAAGGATAAGAGTGCATCGCTTGCATGTAAATATTTACAAAAGTAGAATACAATAAATATCAATCAGAGGCATTGCATCAACGTATTGACTAAGAAGCTCCACCGCGTCAAGGTCATTATCTAATCCACGCTGATCCTTCCACAATCCCCGAGGCGCGCGCGCAGTGGGGTGACGCGGCGCTCCTACCACCGTCACTCGCTCAGTCGCCGCGTTGCCGTGAACTTGGCCTGATCTGGTGCCGTCACACTGGCCCCGAGGCCTTATCGGAGGCGCCGCCCACGGCCTATAATAGCTGGGCCGGCGTCTCCCCCTGACTATAGAGTGGGTTGTGACACCGCCAGACATGTTTCGCGTCCTCTGCTTCCTCGCGGCTCTCGCCGCAGCCAGCGCCTGCAAACCCTGCAGTGAGTGTCCAAACAATTATTTCTAATAGCTGAAACACTTCAGCGGCATTCAGAATTATCGTGTTCAGTTGTGAAGTGCTCTGAAAATGAAAATCCGCACAACGTTGTTATTTTTGTGAGAGAATCTGTATTCGTGTATTCTTTTAAATATTTTGGTTTGAATATTTGGTAAGTCAAATTCTTCATGATTTTACGTGACTAATGGTTCAGATCCTGAAGTATCCTAAGAACACAAGTTTATTCACAAGGAGGTATTCGTTTTTAAAACAAAGTGAACATTCTCTCACAAATTTTAATTTCTAATCTATTATCCAATAGGCATTACTTCAGTTTTGGTTATGTCATAAAATAAGTGCTAATAGTTTGAAGTGCTTTTAGAGAGTGTGTCCACTTACAGACGATGCTTATTCGCACGTAAGTCCGTTGCAATAAAACCACTGAGATATTTTCACAAGTATGTTAAGTGCCCCGGATGTGTAAAGAACGTCTTCGAAATGTTGAATTTATTGTCTGTAACCCCTGATTAACAATTACACATCCGCGACTCTCTGCTGAGAGCTTCGAAATTCTTACGCGTTCCGTTCAAATGGTGTAAAAGAAAAGGCTTATGTATAGTTATTTATCGGATTATGATCGCGACCCAGTTTGCGATAGTAACATTTATTATATGACTGCGAAGATACCAAAATGCACGTGTTAGTAAACTGCAGACATGGAATGACAAACGTTATTTTCGTTAGACAACTTTCATCCAAGAAATTTTGGCGCCAATGTTTGTTTACTAACATAGGTAGATAGTGATCGCATTTATGTAAATAAGCGTTGTATGATCGCTAGCTGTGAAATATAATACTCTCGCTGTATTTCGATTTCAATTGGAAATTTCACTTATGTAGATTTTTAGAGTTATTGCGTCAGTTTTTGTGACCCAAAAGTAGATTTCTAGCTAGATAAAATACAACGCAGTTTAACAAGTTTTAATAAGATATTCGACATCAATACGTACACTTCTTACCAGTGTTCATACCGTGTATATGCTCGAAATGGCCTATGTTTATTACGTTAGCTTTTTGCATTGTCCAAACACCTTTAAGCATTGTAAGAGCAAAGTAATGTACAATGGAAAAGGAGGAAGATATGCCTTATCACTAAGTGATGGCTTTACATTCCTCCTAACCTTCGAATGGACAGGAACGATATCAGAAATTGTATGTATGTATATGTACTTGATTGATCTTCGCTCGTCCGTTAGTTATCAAGTTAATGTTGAATATGAGTATGCTAAAGCAGGCTTTAATTTGATTTATCGACCACGGCTTTCATGGAAACAGCTGAGAACCAATTTCACCGCTCCTATATTTTCGAAAAAACTCTACTCAAAAGATATCAAGAATCGGATACCCCTTATAATTTATAAGGGGTATCCTCTTCTTCCTCATTCTTCTTCAACGTTTCGCATCCTTGACTTAGAGAAAACGTAAGCGGAGAGCAAACAAGATATTTGACAAATTACGAAATAAAACAGTAAGCAAGTGATTAAAATAATCATCGATTACAGAACAAAAATTACCTGAAATCACCTGACGACTGAGACCTGAGATTAAATTGTCTTATGGAGTTTCGGGTCTGGGCTACCTGATAATGTCACCAGGTCAATATCAGTAGGTTACACTGTAGGTTCACACGTAACACCTGTTCAAGAAATCCGTCATCAACTCAAACAGGACTTGACCTGCTTCATAAGTTACAGGAAAAAACATATAGGAAACTATATTAATACGTACTTATCACGTAATATTTAAAAATCAATAGTCTTGCTATTCATAACAAACTTTCCGTAGTTAGTCGTAAATGCGTATCAACCTAAATAAAAATGGAAATTGATATATCTACTGACCTATGCTGTAAATCATTATTCACTCATAAAAATTCTAATGAATAACTAATCTTTTAATAATCATCACTTCCTTCCGTCATAAAGTATCATTTCTAATTTCGTCCGACGAATTCATTGAGATTTAAAAAACGTTTACCGTTACGGCTCGTCAGTTAAAGGGCAATGGGCATTCTCGTTAAATCTGAATAACTAATGTTCAATTGGAAATGTTTATTTGTATTAATTTGCACCTTAATTAAAAATATTACAGATTTATACCTACCTAACCACAAAATGGATTCGTAACTAATTTCAGTGTTGTTACTGCTGTTCAATTATTGTAAAATACCAGGATATTTTTAAATTTCGCATAGATGACGCATGACTTACATATACTACAGTCCCGGTACCTAGGAAGTTGATGTATAATTGATATTTCGTAAAATTCCAGCCTGTGGGGTGGCTCGCGGTGCTCGGGTTGTTGGAGGAGCAGCTGTCACTCCTGGAGAGTTCCCCTGGCTGGCAGCCCTCAAGCGTGACGGAAAGGTCATCTGCGGAGCCACCGTCGTCGCCCCCGACCACCTCATCACCGCTACACATTGTGTACACGGGTAAGACAACCTTCATTAAAAAGCCAAGGAACTGACACTTCAGAGAAAAACCTCCTTTGTTCATACACGATTCAATGCTTATAAAATTAAATTCTATCGAGTTAAAACATGACTAACACTAAGTTCACTCTTTATTGAAAAGGAAAGCGGTCAATATGATTTATATTAAATTCTCTCTGTATTATTAATACCTACACTTCAAGCCTTGATTTACAACTTGTAAAAATGAATGTATTCTCGCATGTAGGTGATTTAAGTTGAAAATATTTTTATTACAAGATTGGCATTCTCACAAATTTATCAAGACTCAAGTATTGTTTATTTCTTCAGTACCAAAGGGTTTGGAAAATACTTGAGTCCTTTCCGTTTTGACACTTGAGTTTTGCGAGTCACCTTATCAAGTAAGGTCCCATGAGTCCATAACCTTGGACGACAACTATGACTTTGACCTCGTAACAAAATGTGCGGCACACGTGACTTATCATTCAAACCAAAGCTAGTTCGGGGACAACCGTTACGGTGGAAACCATTATCACACGTATAAATTAAATAATTTACGTTCGCCTAAATGCATTGACATCTTTATTTCGCTAAGATTGCTGAAATTAATTTCTTAATATATTTTATGAGAGCGTGTTGGTCAATACAGAAGCTTTTCGATGTTAATCTTGACTCTTAAAGCCATAATTTCGCGCGAGGTCCTACTAATAAAACGCTTTACGGTGTTTATGTTATTATTATCATACGTTTTTGTACATTTTTACGCTTTCCAAATATACTTGAAGATTTGATCAAACATGATACCGTTGTATCACCACCATTTTTGGGTGTGAGAAAGCAATTCCGAATGAAGAAATCGAAAGTTCGAAACTCAAAGGATCACAAGGACATTTTATTGAAGCCATCCACTATTTTCGAACAAGCTTTTCTGTACGTAAACGTCAATTTTTATTCAGAAATTGTGTCACTACCAAATAAAAAAGGAGCCTATAACGATTTTGACTTCAAAGAATAATGATAATCGAAATTCAAAACGTATACAGTATAATTAAAGTAACTGTTTTATAAATTATGGGTCAAAGTTGTACGGTGAGGTCCCTTAACATGATATCACTTTGTGGTTTACACGTGCTCATTTTTTACTTCTTTTGTTTTCATTTCTCTCAGTTAAGACCTCCTACTTAGCAACTAAGGAGGTCACAAGTCAAATGTTACTCATTAAACGGTCTATCTAACCGTAGATTAGTGTTGAGTATCCGATCCGACGGCCGCCAGACACAGAATGAGACAACTCCTCCAAATAAAATATTTACATACCTTTCTATAATATTAATTTACATGTCTAAATCAAACTATTAGTCACACAATCGACATGAATATCTTGTTCGCTAAAATAATGATTTAATGTTCCGTTGCTTTGTACAATCAACAAACAATAGAATATGTAGGTGAGCACTAATTGGTGAAAGTACATTATTGACACTGAGGTGACTTCAGCAAGTCATGTCATCATAGAATTAATAGTCAAAAGAGTTAACACCTGGCGGAAGTCTTTATGAACGCCCCGCGTATCTATTTAATCACCTTATGAGGTCAAGCTTAATAATTTTCCGTTCAATGGCAGGTCAACTCACGCACAATATTGGCATTTGGCAGAAGAGCCTATTGGAATGCTATGTATGATAGATGATTAATTTTATATGAAGGAAAAAACCACTTTCGTTATCCGAATCGATGCCATCATGATAACAAGAATGCAACTCGTCTCACCTCATTTCGAATGTTGACCTCGCGAATTTTACATACCTACTGCAATAGACAGTAAACGAAATTAAAGCTCAGGAATATTCAGTAAGAGCCTGTCGAATTACCTTTCTTTTTTGAAGTTCAAAAGCTTGCGCCGATAAAAGACATTTTTGTAGCGGGACCAGGAAGCTGGCTGATTACACACATTGACTGCATCGGCCTGCTACTAATAAGCAAGACAGCCGACTCCTACTGTTAACAACGGGTGATTTTTGTGAGAACCGGTACTTGGGCGACGGTGTGTCCCGAGGGTTCCGTTACGACCGCCAAGAATCCTGTATTGCAAGTAGCCAAAATTATGCAACAACATTGTTTATGTTAAGCACCATTGATGCATGAAATTGATCGATTATTGTCATTTGCATGAGCGCGCGTGTGTTCGCTGAAATGCTACAGAAAAAGTAATTGCTAGACAGTCCAACAAAAATATAAATTCTAAAATATATTCTAATTTAGGGCATTCCAAGCAACTGTTAGTGAGTTTTTCATGACTTAGTGGAACTACAGACCACAGATTTTTATTATGACCTGTTTGAAGAGGCATTTTTGGTTGTCCCAACGTCCTGAGTCAACAATTAAAAGGATCATTACTAACAGCTTTTCCTAGAAAACGTATCCTAAAACACTACGGTTTTCCTTAAATTTTCCTATATACGGAACTCTGGATGAATTTTATAATTAAAGGTACAGTTACATATCGAAGGTATTTAGTTGAACCTTTTCACGGAGTTTGGTTTTAGTGATGTTTTAATTAATTCCATGCAATCAGATATAACTGTTAAAATCAGATAACTGGATATGCCCATATTGGTGTGTGTATTGTTGTGTTACGCGTGTGTGTGTGTCACTGTACATTGCCTCCTGGGATATGTTTTATAGCTTTGCATTTGACCCTTAATTTGTTCCCTGCCTTCCTTATAATAACAGAGGCGTATAAAATACTGCTGCATACACAAATATTTTTATTTATACCAATTTGTTACTCGCGCCTTTTTATTACAATATTCGCATGTTACTTTCTTTTCTCATACGATGGTGGTATTCGGCATATAAAAACAAAACTCATGCCATTGTCAAGTGGGTGTGTATGTGACAAACAATATTTTATTAAGTAAGTACATTATCTAACGTACATTTATTTGCGTATGTAGCTTTAGTCATAAGGAGAGATTGTAAATATTCTCATACTGTTGATGATAATCTCTTAAGGTCCACGACCGCGGCGTTATTTTCTAATTTCATACTACATCAGATTTCGGAAGCCCATCATTTTAACAAGAGCTTACGTCACAAAGGGTCGTGTGTACTTCGCCGCCGTATGATTTACATAACCGTACAAATATATGCCCTTAGGGTCCCAGAACACAATACGTGTGGCCTTTTATCCACTTCGACACACTTTCTTAGTGGTTACATAAAGACACTTTTATTTAGTCAACTTACAAAATATTTGCGATGCTTTATCCTAAAGAAATAAAACCTTGATCGACTTACGAAAACGATCTTCAATTTATTGAAAGAGATATGTACATATGTCTTAAGATAAACATAATCATCCCAAAACTGGGTGAAGATTTCAGGTGTTTGGCTTTAAGCCGACTGTCAAAAGTTTTAGCGCAAACGCCTTCCATTTCGATCTCGATGGTTGACCAACGTAGTTTCAATCCCGATTGTCTCAATAAATATGGCATATTACACATGGCCCAAGTAATAGGCTTTGTTTATAGTCATAATTCACAGGTTTTTATCAAAACTTAAGACAATTTTCCGAAACCTAATAATTACATTAAAAAGACATCAACGCGTTCATATTCGGTGCGAAAATTCATCACCCATATATAATTTTAAAAGGGATTTTAGAAATAAAAGAAATTACAGTTACATTGTAAAAATATCTAGACTTGACTTGTTTTACTAAATTTAGTAACACTAGAAGTCAATGTCGCATTAACTTTCCAACTCCATAACAAAGTAAAGTAGCGTATCAAAGTGACTCACGATGATACAACAAATAAAAGAACACTCGAGATGATTCAATGCTTTCCAATATTACATAGAAAGTTACTATATTGTTGAGTTCACTTAAAATATTACTGCTTTGCTCTTTTTCTTTTTCTGAAATTTGCTGATCTAAATAAAGCTCTTTAGTGATTTAACAATAAGTGTCTGTATTTGATACTCATAACTAAAAGGTATTGCTATTATTCCACAGCTCCGTAAATGATTGTTTACCAATAACCGTCCATAATAACCATCCCAAAAACCTCCTGAGTATGTGCTTTTCACAAACGATCGAACACGAGCTCAAATTTCACAAAACGACCAGCTTACAGCATGCAAAGAAAATGTCATCTTTCACTTATTTGATTTAGCGAAAGAAATCTTGACTAAATATTGAAAATATAAAAAAGTTGTTATTTTTCTTTTTTAAAAGAAAAAAATGTTCTAGTATAATGATTATATTATTTTCTATATGCTTTAACTGACTCGATCATATTTTCATGTGCTGATAATTAAAACTTATTATTATTTTTTTAAATTATATGAAATATTTTTTCTTATTTTTACCAGAGTCGCTCTCTGGGTTCTACCAACCCCTCTCGGAAAAAACGTGATTTTATATATGCATGTTTATCGGAAAATCAGAAAATCCTGAAAAGTTAAAGATATTTGAGCCGCGGCTGGTCACTATTTACAACAGTTAGTTACAAGTAATATGACACACGCACATAATGTTTCGTAGTAGGCCAATGTTAGGCTGCCACAGTTGCCTTGAGGCCGAATTAGTCATGACCCACAGCAAAACCGACATGTTTAATTAATTATATATTTGTGATTCAAAGCATAGTACGTTAATTTGTCGTATGCACTTGCAAATGCGCAATTTATTCCAATTTTCAAAGTCTGTTAATATCTGCTTTAATGTCATGAAAATCTTTGACTACTTACTGCCGTCAGAAATTTCCTAGTCGCATCTTAGTATAAAATCTCGATAACACCAAAATGGCACTCGTATAAAACAATTCTTATCTAGTTGTTCCTACGTTTTTTTAACATTGATTATTGTATAATTGCACTCCACTGTATTAAAAATGAATGTAGTGAAAACACAACATTTAAAAGCGCGCCATTTTCAGTTTAGTTTTTTTTTCATATGTAGTGTTGGCAAAAGAAAATGAACTACTCAGCCTTGTTACATCACTGCAATGAGGTTAAGGTCGCGTCGGATGCGCCCGATCCTTTTGTCCTCTCAAACCAATAGCCACGTAGTGTAACGCATCGAATCAATTGCTTCGCTTCGTTAAAAGTTGTGTTTTGAATTTTAATCGACACTTTACAAAGATATGAAGATATTTTAAATAAAACATCAAGGCAAAACACAAAGATCGGTTTGTTCGCTCGATGTTTATTTATCGGATATAAATGTCTTACATGTTTTTACGTTAAATAAATATTACCTTTATAATGTTATAATAACTGTATTTGCTCTTGTACTGTTAGTAACAAAACATTTATGGACGTGACCTATAAATTACAAGGTTTATTTTTTAAAAGTTTTCTGCCTTTTTTGGACATAACAGTTGTCATGTCATCTTTAACGACTTTATAAATCTAATTCACAGGATAGAGGCGTCTCGTCTCACCGTTCTCGTCGGCGAATACGATGTGAACTCTTCGAGATCGGATGGATACGAAGTGATACACGTAGTACAGCATCCGGATTTCAACCGATACACTTACGATTATGACATCGCTGTGTTGAGATTGGCAGAGCCGCTTCCGGATAGATTGTACAGGCCTGCTTGTCTACCGGGTAAGACCAATTTCATTGAGTAATTTATTGTTTAAAAGTAGTAATATAGAAGACTATCATTACGATTGGATAAACGGCGGTCTCCAGATTTTAAAAAAATATTATCGTGTTTGTTCATGAAATTGTCAGAATTTAATTAAAGAAAAAACCTTTGGTATTAAACCTTTTTTTGAAAACTGTAGCAACTTTATTACTGCCAATAATCTCCAAAAAACATTGTGGATGACATTAAATAAAGAGAAGAAAATATCTCAATTTTTCTTTTTCTGTTTAATGTCCATGCACGCAGATTTTTCGACAAATATCGGCCAGTATATCCTTCCATAGTAGACAGAAATTATAAAACCTCGTCGAAAAAAATTCAACCTATTCTACACGGGCATTCCACTACTACGGGTTTGCTGATGCCTAAAAAAATAATTAATCTATTTCAGACAACGATGACTACGATGCTCTTGAGGGTGAAAATGCCATTGTGACGGGTTGGGGAGCCACGGTAGAAAAAGGACCTGCTTCTAACATACCAATGAAAGTAAGGAACATTGTTTATCTCGATTTGTTCATTCGCCAAGCGTGACCCATAAATAAGTACTTAATTATCAGCAACTAGGGGAGTAAGTATCGTTATTGTGTAAGATGTTTCATAACGTTTTTAAACATTATTATTAATTGAATTGTTTGTCAAGGCTGATGTGCAAATCTGGGCGCAAGAGGAGTGCTCAGGCGCCGGGTACGGACGCAGGAAGGTGACGCCGAGGATGCTGTGTGCCAACGCTCCTGATCGTGATGCGTGTACTGGAGACTCTGGTGGTCCACTGCTAGTATCACAGCCACATTACACTCTTGTTGGTAAGAAAAACATGTTTTACTTCTTTTAGATTTAACATTCTTTTTTGTCCATTTCTTTTCCTGTGTTTTTTCTTTTCCTTGCCTCTCTTGACTAGAATACTGGTTTATGTAGTATCTAGTATTTTATTTCAATCAGTACCTAATTCTCAAGTAGGTACTCAAATAGTTTCAGCAGTATATTAGCTGACTACCTAATAAATCAATATTCTTTCCAGGTATCGTATCATGGGGTCGAGGCTGTGCAAGGCCAGGTTACCCAGGAGTGTACGCTCGCGTGGACCGCTTCTTGCCCTGGCTTCGTGTGGCTCTACGTCACGCCTGCACGTGCCAACCTCCATCTTTCGGTTAAAAAAAGAAACTCTAATATTACCATATACGTAATTTAATTTTTAAGTGCATGGCCAGTATCGAAAATGTTTGGATTCTTTGAGAATCTAATAGTGTTTTGATAAGGAGCAATATGGTCACAATATTTATGAAGTTGCCACTATATTGCCTGAATTTTTATCTAGTTCTAGATGTATGTAAACTTCTGAATTTAAGGCCGCCTATACCATGTTACAAAATAAGTAAAATACTATACAAGTGAGCCGTCGGCGCACAAATTAACTTCAGTTTGCAAATTTTTAAGGCCTTATAAAAAATAACACGCTAAGGCTAATGCGGATGAGGCCTCAATTAGGATATAGTAATCACATCAAGATATTTTTAACGGATCTACGTACACATCAGTATTAAACATTAATTATAAGATTATTGTTATAATCATTTGGTATTTAGCAGTAAGTTGTAATGGCTGTGATTACTTTAAGACTGTAGTTGTATAAACTGTAGTGCGATTTGAATAACGTACATATTGTTTAAATGTAATTGTTATATTAAATGCTAACGATGATATATCTATTTAATAAATTTTAATGTTCTTGAATCTATTGTTTGTAATCTACGTAACAAGAAGACGAATAAATATAAAATAAAAATGCTTAATACTTTGATTTGTTACTTCTATCCCTAATTCACATTTTATATTACATAGACATTAGTACATAGATCATACACAACTATAAAAACCGAACTACCTTTAATCAATGATAAAAGAAAACTATTGACAACAGCAGTAAATCAAGCAAAACCGCTAATTAGTCATTAAATTGCTTAATTATTAATATTAATCTTAAAATGAAGATTTATATTATATCTGTAATAACAAAAACAAGATTTATCAAAATAGTGTGATATTAAAGATATGAAATCGACTAAAATAATTTTAGTACAATAGCAACATTAAACACTGATGGTCCCGCGAAAATTCGACATTTTGACGTTTATGACGCTCCTGTCAGCTGATAACGAATTCCAAATGAAGAATTTGTTAGTAATTAATGAAATAAATTGTTAGTTTGTATGGAATTAGTGTAATTAAACCCTTTAAAGTTCAAGTTTTAGTTGAAAGTGACTAGTATGAATTTCTCGGACAATGAAAACGTAAGTTTGGGATACTTTTCCTTTTATTTTATGACTCAACAACGTGACTTGGGTTCATAAAATGTTTACTTTGTTCTCTACTATGTATATTATAGTATAGTAAAACAAGAATAAATTGCAGTTTTGAGTTTATAATTTGTGATATTACAGACCTTTCATGAGTAGTTGTTTGAGATAAACCAAGTGTTTATTGCCTTTGTGTGTAGGATGAGACATCGAGCGTTGAAAGCACATCAAATACCGACAATACATCTCGTAGTGAAACTCCGACAAACACTCGTTTCAAGAAACGTCGTCGGGGCAAGAAAAAAGTTGCTAAACAAGTGAAACCTCCATATAAATTCAAGTAAGTTACCATTCTTTAACCTTTTTTTATTAAACCTTTTTACAAAAATACTATTCAGCTCGTAAGTGTTAGCCGGTTGACGAAAAGCTTTGTCTAGTTCCTGTTATTTACTTTGTCTTGTTTACTCATATTGTTTTGTTTATCAGTTGTAGTGCAAAAGAGGACCATGGTCAGCCATTGTTTGGATGTCAGTTCAACCACCACTTGGGTGAAGGGGAGCCACAGGTGTTTGCAGTAGTGGGCAGTAATAGAGTCTCCATATATGAGTGCCCTGAGTCTGGAGGGTTCAAGTTTCTTCAGTGCTATGCTGATCCTGATGTAAGTTATATTTTCAAGCTACTAGATATAGGGAACAGTTAAAGTATGAGAAACTAGTTGACAATCTAAGTGGTGAAGCCTGTTTTAAATCTATAAGTCACCTATGATAACTAAGAAGTAGGTTTATGCATGCAATCAAACATGAACTGTGTTCATTTTTGTTAATGTTTTATATAAACAATATTTCACAGGTGGATGAGACTTTCTACACATGTGCTTGGTCTTATGAAGAAGAAACAGGTCTTCCTTTACTAGCAGTAGCAGGTTCAAGAGGCATTGTGCGCATATTTGCACCGGCCACACAAACCTGCATCAAGCACTACATAGGCCATGGACATGCCATCAATGAAGTTAAGTTTCACCCTAGGGACCCAAACTTACTGCTCTCAGCAAGCAAGGACCATGCACTCAGACTATGGAACATCATGACTGATGTGTGTATTGCTATCTTTGGAGGTGTGGAAGGTCACAGAGATGAAGTTCTCAGTGCTGATTTTGATCTCAAAGGTGAGAGGATCATGTCATGTGGCATGGATCACTCGCTCAAACTGTGGAGGCTAGACAAGCCATCTATGAATGAAGCTATCAAACAAAGCTATAATTTCAACCCTCATAGAGCTTTGAGGCCTTTTAATTCCTTGAAGGAACATTTTCCAGACTTTTCTACTAGAGATATACATAGAAATTATGTTGACTGTGTAAGATGGATGGGTGATCTCATTTTATCCAAAGTAAGTACCCTCTAAAACTATTGTTATTACAAAATTTTTCACAATTTTTCCATTATAATTGGTCCAGCTATTATATGTGTTAATTTTTTCATGTTATGTTTTAGTCATGTGAGAATGCTATAATCTGCTGGAAGCCAGGGCGTCTTGAAGACTCGGAAATCCGTCCAGGCGATAGTTTCGTCACTCTCGTACACAGATTCGACTACAAAGAATGTGAGATATGGTTCATACGATTTGCAGTGGATTACAGCCAGAGAGTAAGTTAAAGTTTTCATTGTGGCATCAGCTAAATAAGGATAGTGGCATTGTTCAGTCTAGAAGTAAAATTACTTGAATAAAAATTATCCTAGGTTTTTCTACTCATTTTTTCAATATGGATTGGTTTTTCGCTAGAACTGTAGACCCTGCGCATAAAATCCGCCATTGACTGCACTAAGCAATACTGAAAATTAGTAATTCTCGTTCTCAATATTATTTTCTCACTCAAATTATCACACTCTTCATCATTCATCGCTTCTCGAAAGTGTGGAAGCTGGCACAATCTCTTAGTTGTACTAAGCAATCTACTGTTGTGATAAATGTTAAGCTATTCTAATTGGTTACAGGTGATAGCATTAGGTAATCAGTGTGGCAAGACGATGGTGTGGGAGCTCGGCAATGTGGCGGGTGGCTCTCGTGTATCTCAGCTTGTGCATCCTCGGTGTGTCGCTGCCGTTAGACAGGTAATTTCTATTGATTTAGTCTCAATTAACCCCGAATTTAGTAGTTATAGTGAAATGGGACTTGTAGAGAAAGGATAAATAAGTGTCTGTGTTGTTGGCTGAAGTTGTTATCTTATAAACTTTAACCACGAATGTTTTAGACGTTTTCCTATTCCTCTCCTTTTTTGCTAGTTTAGATACATTGTTGTATTTTAATAACTGTGTATTGTATTTTCCAGGTGACTTTATCCCGCAACGGCAAGATATTGCTGACGTGTTGCGACGACGGCACCATCTGGCGGTGGGACCGCGTCAACAACGGCAACTTATAAACGTGCTCACTGCTCAGCTCCAATAACTATGTGATTGGCTGAATCTTACACAACTTCTATACACACAATATTGTTTTTTTTATGAATGTTCATGAGCACATTTTAAATGTGTGCGTGAGCAATAATTAAGTTTCTCACAACCACTAAGAATCTAATTCACATAAGGTACAAGTCATGCCTTTTTTTACACTAAATATAAATATAGGCAGCATGAAATCTGATAGGTTTTATTTTGACATTCTGAAACAAACTAGACTAATTAATGTTAAGGAATTGTAATGATTTTTATTTGTATTATAAAATATTTTCATACAGTGTGACAAACACAATAAAACAAGACTGCTCTTAGTCAATGAAATATGTGTATTATTTGATAGGATATAAACGTATGACAAAAACAATGTGTTTTATGACAAATTTATTTCATGACCAACAAATTACGTCTACGTTTAATTAACAAAATGAATCACAGGGGCCAAGGTGTTATCTCGTGTTCGCTACTCGCAGTTAATGTAAGACACACATACAAGGTTGCCGCTACAAGTAACCGGTGAGTCCTAACGTACAAGTTATCAGTTATCGCCTACCACTAGACACCGACATTACGACTCTACGTACGCTACGTACCGAATAAAATGTCATCAGTAAACCCTATTAACTAACTCTAGACTAACATCCACGACTGCATAATTGAATTTTAGTCAACTTCCATTTAATTCAGTCTTTAAAATTTTACTATTAAACGAGCAATAAAGACTGTCGAAACAATAACCAATGTACAAAAACTTTAACGTCAAAATTTGAGATCGCAATTACAAAAGTTACACAGTTTTTATTTCGCTTTACACATATTTATGCTTTAAGAAATTCAATTGAAGTATTTTTATGAGGATTACAAGTATCTAAAAGAAGGGGAGACGATACAAAAATAATATAGGTATCTACAGTACATAATGATCGTACAAAACATCAGTCACAACGGAGACATTGAGCTAAGACGATACGAAATACACACACACGCCGATCAAACTTAAATACATAATAATACCGATCGCATACTTAGATCAAGTCGTAGATTTACACGTAGTAGCGATGACACGCGGCAAACAAACTATTACAAAGATATATAACCGCACAAGATAATAAATACATTCGAAATTGTTGAAATATTATGTCGCAGGAACAACTTTGCCGCGCATGACCGATACACCACAGCTTTACACGATTATAACTTGTTTAGCAGAGTGATAGTAATGAGAAAACTATACTTACTATAAAGAACTTAATACTAAACTTGGAATCTATACAATAATACAGCTACTACATAATACAACACAGTATATAACGATTGAGATAATTTCGTATGAATATAATAAACATAATTACGTTACGTTAACAAATATCAACAACTAACAAAGCTACGACGCGGTCACATTAACTAGGCGCATCTTTAGAATACGAAAGCCTCTATCATTAAGCATCTTTGTTAGCTTTAGGGAAGGTTCATATCTGACGGAACATACGTCGCGTTATCGGTCGCGCAACGCCAGAACAGACAAAATGTATAGAAGAACACTCGACCCTTCACACTCAACCGATGGTGCGTCGGTGCGAAGCCCATACAAATTAAGTTACGCCCGACGCATCTTCTGTCAGATTTCACGCGTTGATAACTTGGCTTGTTTTCTATTGTTCATCATCATCAACGCCAGGCTAATGTGACCAGGTCGCACGTACATATACTTCAACTTCGTAAAGGCACGTAACTATAAACAAACCATTTAAAAACAATGGTTAACATGTTGTGTTATATTATTATTGTTTTAATTTATATGTTATTATTTTATGTACTCATCAAATTCGACATTATCGCAGTCTACATAAACATAAAACAGATACCGTTTACATGTTACGTTTGTGTGTAAAATAACATCAATTTCGCAGTCTGAGACGCATTTAAAGGTCTATGTTTTGCACTAGCATTGCTTTATAAGTTAAGCCTATCATTTCTCAATTTTATAAGGCGATTTCCATTCTAGAATGGTATCGGTAGATTAAAAAATAATTTCGATCACGTTTTTCATCACCAAATGATCCATTGTTATTCATTTAACAGTAAAAAAATGCATGAAAAATTCGACATGTTAAACTATGTCGTATTTTTTACCATTTGTTAGCTTTTTCACTCGCTAAAATTGAGAAACGATAAGTCTGTATATTTTCCAGTTTCGAGCTCCTACCCCTGTTCACATATTACAAAAGCCCATATGCATAAACCATTTCAACGTAAAGACCGTCCAACTAGAGTTTTTTTTAAACTATTGAAATAAGTACGATTTTACTTTACTTTGATTTGATTTAAATGAACCTTTTCATAGTTTATGACATCTTTTATTTCAAATTTAGAGTCAATTCCACAGTTAAACTGCCAGCCAATTTATCTGGCAGATAAAGTGCCAGCAAATGTATGAAAATAACTGATAAGTGATAAGCTATCTCCTACTTATCCAAAAGTGGCAGAAAGAGGTCTTAAACTCTCTTTTTTCCTCTCGCTAGACGGCTTTCGTATTTGAAATACATGGTATTGTCGCATATTTCGAGCAAGCACGCGGCAACATCACAATAGGCATGATCATGTCTTGACAATCATTTCTAAAATATATACTGTAACATGTGAACGACATCACACTCGATATTCCCAACTAATGCAACCTTCGCTGCTCGTGAGTCTACGTAGAAATATGATTCTGTACGTTTCCAATACACTGGTCCAATTTTATTATTAAGAGACTATTATTCATTATTTGGTATTAGTATTTAGGTTGACACAAATTCGCACAAGAAATTCCAGTGTTATGCATCTCCTTTTCACAATGAGAACTAAAATTCTTAAGATTCTGAGATACTTTCGTTTACACGTACCATTGATAGATTGTCTCTGATGGCTATAACCCATGACTATCAAAGGACCGATATTTCTACGTAAACTTACGAACATAATAACAACAAATATAACCGCTGTTCACGCCGTACATTATCAGGTAAGCTCAAACTTGTCCTTACAAAATGTCGCGACGTCTGCTACGAAACATCCGAAAACGGACAACGTGGTACACTAACTACTTTCTACAATAAATTTATAAGACATGATAAATATTCAAGTGCTACAATATAATATGAATTAACACTACATTGGGGCGGTCGTAATACTTACATATTAAAAGGGAATCGTGAGAATATAAAGATATTTAACAAATATTTGAAAAGGTGATTTAAACTGAAATTATATTTGTTATGTTTACTTGATTATGTAATAATTAATCTGCACCATTTGTGTTTATTGTGACTATGTTATAACACCCTAAATAAAGCGGTTGACTACGCTGTATTACATAGCACATACTGTAGTAACGTACACGTCCGTACACGCAGAGTAACGTGCACTTCGCGTTTACTTTTGAAATTGTCTAAATTCATTCGATCGATCTCTGTACCTTATCACACAAATTACCTCGTAAATACGATAGGTATACCCGTTTAACAGTGTTATTATTTACCTATGTCTCAGTTAAATTGGATACCTGATGTGTATTAAATAAGATGTCAATTACTGCGGTACATCTATTCTATAGTAATACAACGTAGTCAAAACGCAATTTGATTCGTAATCATAAACACGCAATAGAAGTATTTCGGCTATGATTAATTTCAGCGCATCCTTCGAACGATTAAAAGGAAAGCGTTTTCAATAACCAAAACCCAACTATTATGAATTTATAGATCACGATAATAGATATTATTTATATATATTTTTATTGCAATGATTTCATTCAACTGTTCACTATTCCCTACGTTAGCAATGCGGTTTACCCTTCCAAAAGCGATTTAGCATCATATCGGCTGTATTTCCACGTGATCGCCTTTGAAGTATTACAAAATTAACATTACCTCTAAATATAATTTACCCTGACTATAATATTTGACTAGATTCTTTGAGATCGATTAATAAATTACGAATTCGGAAGCCATCCATTGGGACCACTAAAGGTATGAACTAAGCTTTAAACATCCAAGTACTTATATATTTATGTCATGCACGATGTCATAAGTATACAGCAATATTAGGTATTGCGCCATACAAATTACTCTGTTTTAATTATTATATTTTATCCACAATTATACTTTTCACTTTTGATATACGTGAATTTCTAGCTTTCTGACTTTTCGTCACTGTTTCCTTCATTAAAATTGTATTTGCTCTTGCACTTTCTGTCTATTTGACAACAGATGACCTAGTAGTCATTCAGTAAATTTCCTGTAGATTTTCGTGTGAGAGGTAAGCATTCATACCTTTACAATGGTCCAATACCTACACTAATGTCTACAGGTGGGTATCACAACACCGAGATAAGTATGCAAGTACCTTTAATAAATATAATATTTAGAAGTGCCGAGTGTTAGGTAAGGATTTAATCTCAACTAAAACTTGCTATGAACTCGAGTGCCGTAACGATTTGCACACACGTTATTGATATAAATATATCTTAATTATTTTTATTACTGGTGTGGACATGTTTGGACAGCATATCAAGGTCCCTGGGTACAATCAATTGGAATGTAAAAAATAATATGTTTGCGCTTCATAATTCGAATAAAAAAGAAATCACTGCCTGTCAAAAAAAGAAAAATAAATAGTTTTTTTTTTCGATAGTAAGTTTGAGAGATCCGAAACTTACCGAGCTATATTTTTTTATACAAAATGGAAACGTCTATGTTACAAAAGTATTATTTAACCGTCAACAATCTAAGCGCAAACGTTTCGATCACATCACTACGTATATAGAATCGAACGAATTTAAATTTCAAACAATCTAACGGACTTTTGGAATGGTCGTAGCGTCGACACAAACGTATTTTATTCAACCACGGCAATCATGTGACGTTTACAGGACAATACTCGATAGAGTGATCATAGATCGAAAGGAAGGTATATTATCGCCCGACTTTGAAAGATATAGATAAATAGACGATTCTTAGTATCCGAAAGTCCGAGTAAACGAAACGTGATGACCGTGACTGGTAAAAGTGTCGTTGTTATCATCTAATAAGAATAAATATCAGTGATCGCTTTTATAATTTACCGTCGCACGGTATGGCACCTTTGATGGTAAACCTTTCTTCTACATTTTATAGGCGGTCGTTCCATACATACATTATATCACGCCTTTATCCTATAGGGGTAGGCAAAGACCAAAGAACACCAATTGGTACGATCTATACAAACTTCCCTTGATTCATTCACTTCCATATATCTTGTCATCTTGTCGTTCAATATAAGGATTTTATCTTGCTGGTAGTCGTGACGGTATCATATTGAAGTGTGGCGGTATAATATAAAAGCGGTCATTTAATACCTCGCGTTCGTCACCCGCATGAGAGAAATCGAAGAAGAAATACAGCGGGGCGACGACGGAGTCTTTTAATAACTACTAGAATTTTACGGAATTTCGATATCCACCACTACCACCGCTAACTACACAATAGGAGCCGTGCGAAATCGTTTGGACTCTCGCTATAGAGACGCGATGTTTAGAGCGTCATGTTACCACATTAAAAATACTTGAGGTATTTGTTAGATCGATCTTTACATGTGGCCATTCTTGTGAACAATGTTAACGTAATTCGTCTGGAAAGGCGTAAAACCGTGCATCGGTATACAATTTTCATCTTTACCAGCATTTCTAGATATACTAACGTACTGTCATTTGGGTAGTGTATGCACGATCATGCTTCACTCGTCGCGACTCTATAACGATGACCTTTATTATCGCTCATCATAACACAGTTCGGACATAAATAATAGCGTTGCATTCATAGTAAGATTTTAAACCAGGTGTATTAAATAGCTTTCTGCATGACGAGTGAACAGTATTACTATTCTATGTAGTCACTACAAAATTTGCTTTAACACATGGGGTATAAAATCGCAACTTGGATGACTAGCTATCAGATAAGTCATAGTTGTCAATAAAGACGAATTACACGGACTTCCTAGTGTGTGTGTGGTGCGCTGGTAGGGGCGGGCGCAGCAGGCGCGGCGCGGGGGAGGAGGGGCAGGCAGGAGAGGCGCAGGGGGAGGAGGGGGACGTAGGGGAGGCGGGCGCGGGCTCGGGCGGTCACCGCACGCGGCCGGACGGCGAGCGCAGGTGCGAGCGTATGTAGCCCGTGCGGTAGTCCATCGCGTCGCGGTTACGGCCCGTGCCGTTGTTGCCGCGCTGACGCCGGCGACTCCATCTATAAAATAATTATTCTTCAATAAAATTTCATGCAACGGGCAGCCAAAGTTCCAAATCTGCTCAAACTGGGACGAGAAACATAAATCACTAGCTGACCCGCGCAACTTCGCTTGCGTCACATAAGAGAATGGGTCAAAATTTTCCCCGTTTTTATAACATTTTTTACTGTGTTCTGCTCCTATTGGTCGTAGCGTGATGATATATAGCCTATAACCTTCCTCGGTAAATGAACTATCTAACACTGAAAGAATTTTCCAAATCGGACCAGTAGTTCCTGAGATTAGCGCGTTCAAACAAACAAACTCTTCAGCTTTATAATATTAGTATAGATACAATCGAGACATTATAATTTAAGATAATACAGTAGCCATATTTCAATAGATAAGTACAAACCTCAAAAGCCTCATGATATAATCAGGCCAGTTATCCGGGAACATGACGAGAAAGAAGCCGACCCCGATTAATATCAGACCCGCCAAGTTCATGCCCTCGAACTGCGCACCATACAACACCACGTCCAGAGCTAAAACAACATGGTTCTCATTAATAAATGGCCATACATTAAGGAAATAAAACGAGACAATACATAAAACATTGACGCACTTAGGAACGTACACTTACACGTACGTATACGTGTTAGGGTTTCCTACGTAACAAGTGACAATAGATACGTGCACGCGATCGTATACGCTCATACTGGGTAAGGACAGTGCTAAAGGTTGCTATATGCTGAAAATATATAAGTATCAAAATTATTATTATACAACAATGATAATGTTGTATTGCCTCACCTCCAGAAACTGGAACGGCTGTGATAAGAGCTAGGGACACGAAGATGTTGTACGTTATGATGTTGCCAAACTGAAATACTAGATGGAAAACTGTAAAGAAAAAAACATATCATTTAATTAGAATAACATCCACTCCCCTTTCGTAAAACATTACTCCTGGTATGCGATTGATTACGATTTTTATTTGGTTACATAATCTTAATAATTCTGAATCTAAACTACAGAACGATAAATAAAGAATAAAAAAATGCACAATGTTAAAATAAGAAATCTATTCTCTAGCTAGGCCACTTATAAAAGCTGGTGTTGTGAAACACTGACTGAGCAATCCAATGCTGGCAATGAGCAGGTATATCCAGGGCATGCGGTGAGAGGGCAGCATCTCGGAGCCGGTGAGGTAGAGCGCGAGGCACAGCGGCCACAGCAGCGACGCGTTCACCACGCCCAGGATAGAGAAGAATAGCGCGCGCTGACCGGAGTTCACCTCACCCATCACTTTGCGAAACAACACCTGGGACCATAAAATGTTAAGGTAAGCTGACTGTGTCCTGTCCTGTGTGCAATGATTAAGTTGACGGTAATTACTGTCAAGGATCGAGGGATAGACACCCAAATAGGATAAAAAAAACAAGACTCAGAAATCACTTATTAGTGCATAAACAAATATCAGGTTTTAATTTTGTTTATACATTATCCTGCAATACGAGATTTTTTCAGAAATGAAGAAAAAATTAATGTTCTAAGATCCAACTGACCTTGAATATAGCGAAGCCGGCAGCGGCACAGGCTGCCAATACCACGCCCCCAAGAGTAGGGCTCCCGGTGATACCGTCCATGTACGCGAGCAACGCTATGCCTGTGTCGCACAGTATCGCTGCTACGATCTACAATATTTTGCAAAAAATAAGTAGTGGTCACACAAATGCCGCCAGTTCACCTCTGCAACACGCAGAGGTGAACTGGCGGCATTTGTGTGACCACTACTTGTGTGATATATTGTGTATATATGTGTGAGATATTGGCGCCGGGAAAGAGGGGAGGCCTCTACCGATGAGTGAGTCACATAGGTGCTATCAAACAAAAGCAATTAATGTGAAATTATTGCACCAGACACAGGCAATCTCCTACATTTTGTTTATTCACAAAAAAACTTCTTGAATTTATCATCGCAATGAGAAATTTAAACCCAAAATAAATTCATTATCCTTACCCGGACTCCAACAAACTGCTCATGAAGTATAACCCAAGAGAGTAGATAGATACAAGACACGTTGGTCGCAAACAACGCGACCACGTCGGTAGAGAGAAGGATCTTCAGTGAGTAAGTGTACATGTAGATTGTCACTACCCACAGCAGACAGAAGAGACCGCAGCGGCTTATGAACCTTGCTGCAAGAAAAGACAGCATTTCGTAATTTTTTTAAGAGATTTACCAATTATTAGTCTCATCTTCAAAACACATTTTGAGAACTCTGATCTTAATGGAAGGAGAGGTGATATATCAATATACATTATTATAATAATACACAGACATAAATGATAAAAAAAAGTTTGAATATTATTTCAAACTTTTTAGGTTTCATTATGGGTCCAATCTTTGCACTTAATGCCTACCTAAAATGGAATAAAGTGGGATATTATCTACTCACGAGAAGTGTTAGCATAGCATATACAAATCAATTATTAATCGTCAAGTTTCAAAAAATATTTTGTACGTTTGAAATAATATCTAAGCAAAATATCCATGTCAAGTGGAGTCAAGAGGTAAAATCAATAATATCAATAAATAATGACGACACTTTTAGAAGTTGATGGATCAATACCTACTACTTGGAAACCATTTACATATTTTATGATTTCCTGCTAGGTTTACCTACTCGAGTCTACATAGTTCTTTTAACAACTGCCAATAAAAATTTGATAGAACATGAATATTGCAGACAGTTTTATTTCTATTATCTTCAGCTTACAAAGGGGCTATATTTTTTGGGGAATACTATAAAATTTAAGAATTAAGAACATTATGTACTTTTAAGGATGTATAAATGTTGTTTCTTGAAAATATATTTACAGGGATCATGGCATAGAACATCCTTGCCTTTGTGCCTTTTGACATATATTGCTTTGGGCATATTCAATGAATTTATTATACTTCAAAGTTTCAGATGAAATAACCTAAGACATTACTTCTCCTATATTCAGAAGCCATATAATTTCTTTACTAGAGTTTTAAGAGATAAAAGTTCTTACCAAAAGTGAAGCCCTTTTCCTTGAAGTCACTGAATGCATCAAAGACAATGTCATTAGCAGACTTGCACTTGTTGTGTATGAGCATTACTATCAAGTAGAGAGGATAGAAGAATATCAGCCAGTTGGTGCAGAACCACGCTGTGAAGAACGGTGCATTGTAGAGGTGCTGTGGAAAATAATAATACTTTAACAAATTATGTTTACAATTTTGAGGAATATAATGTTTTAGTTAATAACTGACTTAAAGAAAAGGAGAAGGCTCTAATTTAAACTATGAATATGATTTATAAATATGAATTTGTTTAATGTCTTTTGAGGCTAAATATACATCCAAATTCTTAACATAATAGTTTTAATGCGGACCACAATCATCTTTTCATAATTTCATTTTCATATTTTTTATATATTCATATCATTTTCTACTTTTATACCTATTGCAGCTTATAAAATATTTTACATTCTTACATGTGTGTGCATTCTTGAGGTGTAGTTATTGACGAGAGAAGAAGCCTCAGTGCTGTAGACTAAACCATTTATATTAGGTGGGTATTCCTCCAGGTACATGTGTTTGATGCAGTGAGTGGACGTCACCCAGCTCACTGTCAGGACCAACATCACACATATGCCATAATAGATCTGAAACAAAACAAAACGAATATTTGAGAAGAACACGAATAAACATTTTTATTATCTAGCTTGTAGAGAAATTACAATAAAGGCAATCTTTACCTTTTTAGCAAATTTTGAGCAACAAGACCGAGGACATTTTTTGTCTCGAAGCTGACGTTCCTCATCCTGGCTGCTGGCGGCTGATTCGCTGTAGGCCTGCTGCAGCGATGGCTGGGTAGTTAACGGAGGCGCCGAACACACCGAAGCCTGCGGCGTAAGCGGAGCCCGAGGACTCAACGGTGTAGGAGGTCCATTCGGCCTATCCCTGTCACCGTCTCCAACATTTCGGTCGCTTTCCACCACTTCTTCACTCGTTATTATCACAGAAGGAGCACGGACTCGCTTCGGATTGAAAATGGTCGGCAAATCACCGTCCCGCGCCATCGTGCTTTTTATTCTTCTAAGTACACATCGTAAGACTCAGCCACGACCATTTTAAATAGGAATTAACTTAATCTCACTGTTATTCTTACGTGAATATGGAAATCATTTTCCCCACCTGTATTAACGATTTATTAGTAATATTTACTTTTTCAAGTAAACATCTCACATACACATGATTCTCTCTATTCAAAACATTGTGGAAAATAATAGAAACTTGCATCTAACTCTACGAGACGAATATTAGTAAAACTAATATTTTCGTACATTTTTCTTGTTTTTAAAGATTTTTGTAAGACTTGTGTACTTGGCAACACTTTAAAAATAGTTCACAGATAATAAATTTTTGAACAATCGAACACGAGGAAAAGGGCACACGGTTCAAAGAACGAAGGGCAACCATAAGCCACCCTTGTTTCTGCTGGCAACATTATACAACTGTCAATATGTAACTTCATGCCATTGGTCAGAGAAATCGATGGCTGAATTTTGATTGGCTCCAATGTACATAGTTGCCATAATTTATATCGCCATAACCAAAAAATAGTACAATAAAATACCTTTTTTCATTCGCGTAATATTAAATTGAATTAAACCTTTTAATTTAAATTTATGTTGCAATAAATTTATAGAAATTACTCATGACTTTATTGATATTTAGAATCAAATCGCGATTAAATGGCCCCTCGGCATTACTCTATGAATTGTCTATGACTAAATAAAATTTTGGAATATTCGTCAATCTTAGCGCTCATTTTAATTTTATGGTGAGTTGCGGTTATATCGACGAGAAAAACACTCAAAAATCTTTTTACCATGCAATTTATTTAAATAACAAATATTGAACTGTTTCATAAGGCAGAAACTTTTATTGCCTTAGACAATAAAAAATCTAAATATTGTCTTTGATTGCAGTTACACATTTTTGAAGTTAGATGGCGTCTCGAGAAGTTCTGAATTTTGTCGCCAGAGGGAGATAATTGGTTAGCCTACTTGAAGCATCCGGGAACCTCGCCATAGTAGTAGACATGGCGGGTATCAACCTGGCTAAATGACGAAATAAATTTTGTTTGCTAATATAAGATCGTGTTAATTTCGTAGAAAAAGTGTTGATACTAAAAGACTAATTAAGTTATATTGGATTAGGACAAAGATGCAGAATGTTGGACAGTCTGAAAACCGAAATATCGATAAGGTGAATGTGCAACTTGATGTGGTAAAATCGTCCACTCCTCAAAGTTCGGCTTCGAGTCCGGCCAAATCTGAAACCGAAACGTACTCAGGAGCGCCTGCCAAATACATGACGGACTCTTCGGAAAGCGAGGATGACTCTGTGTCCGAGGTAAAACGTGTTTTGTTTTCGGCAGAGGCGGTGGCAGTGAGGGAATGTGATTATCTGTACCGCTCTAAATACTGCAAGGGACATCTTGTACATGTCTGCTCTAACCGTACAGTTTCTTCTATTACCGAAACTACTCTTCTACCAGCAATATTTGCTTGAAATCGTGCGTAGCACGCTGAAATGGACTAATCTATTTTACATTCTGAATAGAGTACGTCGCTTGCCAAATATTCCGTAAAACGTCAGAAAGTCATAAGTACATACGTACTACTGAGTAATGCATGAAATTATTTATGCCAGCCGCTCCTAGACAGTATTCAATTGATTCTTTGTAATTGTACGATGTCTAAGGGCTAATCCGCCGTAAGATAGTTTTCATTGTCTATTTGTGTTTTGGATAGGGATTGATGTGCGGTGGCCATGTTTCTCGGATCACATGCATTCAGTCGATGTAAATCTCTGAATAATGGATATCCATGACGTTATTTTACTACGAAAGTGCGAATTATATAATTTTCTATAAGATTGGTCACAAATAATGTCGATGATGGAATGTTTTGTGTCGTCACGAACGGTCAAGCCGTACGCTACGTCTAGTGATATTCGCGCAAAAACTATGGTTACTGGTGAATTGCAAGGACCATTGACAGTAATGTTTAGCTGTAAACTCGTCCTTACGCACCACATTGTCAGTAGATCTCACATGTTTCTCGTTGGTGTTATAGATCTTGCTGGCTTGTTTGTGCCTTAGCAGGCCAGACCTGTTGGTAAGTCGAAGACAACATTACTGAGTGCCCAGAGCTTCACCAACAACAACCGCTGTTGCAGTTTGAGTGACTCTTACCGTTAACCTGCATAATGTGTGTGCTATGGACAGTTACCACTTATATTTGTGTTTTCTTTATGTTGAATGGTCCTTGTGATTCTAACATGCTATTATATCTCAATTTCAACATTCCAATTAAGTTAACATTACTAATATGTAACCTAAATGTGCTTTGAGATGTTCAAACACTTTACAAAATTGACAAAATAGAATGTTCAATATAACACTAACCTCTAATGCTTTTTGGTGTTGTGAAACTAGAATTGTATCATAACAACTGCTTTGTTAACCTTTAAATCAAATGACTAAGCAATGAAATAAACAGAATGATAACAACAACAGTTACCAATGTAAGCATTTTATTTACATTATTTATTTCAAGTTAAAAGCTAATAATTCAACTAGGAAGCCCATAAACAAATAGAAAAATTACAAGTCTATTTAAGAATTTAAGTTGCAATCACATTTAAGAAGCTAATTTCAAAAAGCTTAAAATTGTGTACTTTATTTATTTTATTTGTATGAATATGTTTGATTGTTTCTTTACTTGTATGGCAGGCCGAGATGGACGAAGAAGGCGGCACTGCAGAGCCATCCAAGTTCCTCCTGACCCACGAGGATGGTGAGCGAGCCGTCGACCCTGAGATGCAGGCACGACTTGAAGCACTGCTTGAAGCTGCAGGTCAGTTACTTATATTTTTCTAAAACATAATGCAAACCTTAAATCTAATACACACGTGCTTAATTCACTATTGCAATGTGTTTATAGACAGTTAAAAGTTTCAAGTGTTCAGCAGAATTGTTTACAAATATGTGTGCATGTCTTATTAGAATTTATGGTTTGTATATATAAAGATAAGCTTCTCAAGTCTCTTAAATATCACTGCTCCTCTTTGTAGAAAACCTTTTTTTGTTTCATTTGAATCTACAGACTAATTATTCTGAATAACTCTTTTAAAGTTGTCAAGGTCTAACTAGGCACTCTTTGTTGCCATTTTCCCTGTAGCTCTACATTTTAGTACAGTTGTGCAGCAATAGATTAAAATAATCACTTTGATATTCACACAATATGACATTCAGTGTTATTGATGATTAGCAGAGTATTAAAACCTTATTTGATCATTTTAAAGCTAAAGCAAATAGATAAAAATATTTATATAAACACAAACAAAATACAAATCCCACCTTCTCATGCATAGCTTATTTTTCACAAAGAAAAACACATTTTTATTCTAAAATGAGTATTACAAAGGTCTCATTTCACCTTATTGTCAATAACTAAGCATTTATTCAATATCAATGATATGGGATTCATTCCCCCATATAAATTAGGATTGCATTGTTATCTCATGAAATACAAATGCCATTGATTATATCCATGTCATATATTATTATTATCTTTTGTGTTGTACCATAACACTATAGTTTAAACCATGTATATTGTATTTTAGTAACTCAAATTCTTGAAAGTTCCCAGCTCCCTAGTTGCCACTTAAAATTTAGTCTCACTTGGCCAATGTTTGTAATATACAATTTATACATTTAAAACTAGGTAAATAAGCAAATGATGTCATCACATAAGCTTTTGCCTATAACCAGCATTGTGTGGTCTATTGTAATAAAACAACTATACTTTATATGATTCAATAAAACACAAACTAACACATTTTTGTTATAGGGTCCAAAAAAATCATGTTCTTAAAAAATAACAAATCTTAAGCTTGTTATTTATAATTCTAGTCTACAATGTTTCTCAAAATTATGTACACTTTGTAGTATATTTTGGTTTGATATCCCAATTTATCTGTGAATTAAAAACTTGTTCCAATTGTGAGTTGAATGAACTCTGCTTGTTGGTATAGCCGTATGTAAACAAACAATCTGTCACAAATTAGTATCATCACAATACTTTATGTTTAGGTATATGTTAATTGAACTACTTCTTTGATATTCTATTTATTTTTCTTCTATTTTCGTTGAATAGTTTAATTTTGTGGCAAAATATTGTGTGCATATAAATGAGGCAAAGGAAATTTGATAGGATGATACCAAGTGGAGTACTCTGGCCTCTGTCTACCTCTATGGGAAAAAAGTGTGGTTTTGTATGTATATGTACGTATTTTTGTAGAAAAAAAGCAAAATATTGTACTTCACTTTTAAGTACATAATATTTATGTATGTGGAATATTTTTATCGATTAATTATTCAATGAGTCACCTTGATTTTTGTTAATATTTTGTCCCTCAATATTTACTCTGTCCTAAAGTTTCAATGTTTTATTCAGCTGTAACTATCTATACCTAAAACACTTAATATTGGACTTTGGACTTAATAATAAGCTACAGTACCTTTGCTGTCCTCTTTCAAGGCAGTTAAGCCAAAAGTTTAATATAATTTCGTGCCATTACTTAGGGATATGAAAACATACATACATAGAATCACGCCTTTTTCCCATAGGGTTAGGAAAGTTGTGACTATGGATGTGAATGAAAGCAAGGGAAGGCAAGGACATTACCAAGTGGCATTCTTAGGTCTCTATATACCCATATGAAAACATTAATTATAATTTTAAACAGTTTAGTTAATATTAATGCTAATGTTGTAATTTATATTATTGTTATGTATGTACTAACACTCGCAGTGCTCACTCATCACAGCTAATAACATTTGCATAGTTGATAGAGCATCTACATTTCTATCATAGTTATTGTTACGGCTGAAACTTATTCATACTACAGGTTACATAATATAATAATTAAATTGTTTCTAAAACCAGTTATTACCTATTTAATTTGATCATCTTTCATCATATTACTTATATGCAAAACAAAATATTTTTTTATTTTGGTTAATTTCTTACACTGTATGATTTTATGAAACATTTAGTTAGAAATTACAGGTTTAAAAACTATAGACTTTACTATAAGGGTGCGAATAACTTACCCATTTGTGATAAGTACAAGCTTTGGCTACTGTCACAGATTTAGGACACTGGCACATATTTCAGAAATAGAACAAAAAAGAGTACTCAACCTAGATAGCTTTGACTGGAAGCTCTTATATATTTTTCTTTTACTTATGACGAAACTAGCTCCTCAGACATGTCTGAACACAAGTTGTACTGTAGAAAAACCTTGTCTGTAAATTAATACGTCACGACTTTTAATTTCATCCCGTAAACTAAGATATTATTGAACACTGTAGAGTGTTCAATAATATCTTAATTAAAGGATTGGAGAATCTAAAGAATGTATCGAATTCGTATGCTTGACAAAGTATAAGAGCGAGTAAAAGGAATTTTCCTCATACGACGTGCCTCTTCGTAGGTTAAGGTATGCATATTCGAGTAGTCAGGAAGTTAGTGTTCGGCCATTTAGCACTACCGGTTTAAGTAAATTACGGACGGTACTTAAACTTATCTATGTGCAGCTGTTGTATTGTTGACACACGCGTGACGTTGCTCTTAGTTCAATATACGTCTGCAAATGAGAATCGTACGGTTTTACTCGATTTAAGCGTGTCTCATAGCTGTGATATGCATAATACATTCTATACATACGATGTGACTAACTCTTTGCCTAGATTTACAAGCTTAAGTCCAAAGTTCTATCATCTTAGTTCTCGATTTGGTTCATGTTTTTAAATTCTTTGAAGCGTTCACAACATTAGCCTCGTTACATAAATGTTGCATGCTTTAAAATTAATTACAGCATCATATCGTAGGAAATTTTATAGTAATTGTGTGCACGATTATGATGGATGGCTGGTGTCATTCATCAAAACTTTCTTGTCGTACTTTGCCCTTCGTTTTTCTGCACACACAGTTTCTAATAACAATCATGATGTTGAAGAAATACGAGTTTATTAATAATTTATTTGGTTGTGGTTGAATAGAGCACAATGTATTTCTTTAGTGTGCGCCGCCGTTGGATACCATTAATTATGATAATGTTTTTGAATTTCATTTGTTTGTAACGCGCGCTCTTGGCCCGTCCTACGACGTGCGAATACAGCTGATATTTGCATGTTTCCTATTTGTACACGATTTCCAACGCTACGGCTCGCGTCGTGATGGTAGACTTGACGTCCGAAATGTGCAACGTCACTTCTAAGCAGACGCGCCACTACACGACGCACTGACGCTATGTGTGGACTAAACTAATAGCGACCAGCGACTTAGGCCACACCATAGCAACTTTCCTTCCTATCCATGTGAATATCGTGTTTCAATCTTTCCATCGTGCTCAGTGTTTGAATTTGCGTTGCTTACAAAAAATCGTTTTAACTATACCAAGAGATTTTTTATGGCAAAGTTTTGTATGTTCAATATTCAACACCGGTGTACTTGCTGATTAGAATCGGGGTTAGTACGTAAATGAAAAACGATTGACGTGCAGCGATAAATGCTTGTTTTCTTATTACTGTAATACAAAAATGAAATAAATGGTTTGTATGCGTGTATTATTTATGTTTACGTCATAGTATCGCTCGCTCCGATTACTCATACCACACGCTCAGTGCCCCATAGCAATTGATAAGCTTCGGACGCCCATATAATATTCTCTTTGGAGTTGCGCTACACTCGCTCCGCGGCCGTGGCGGCCACATGGTAGCGTGATCCACGCATTATCTTTATTTTGTAAATCATCTGTTAGCATAAAAATAGTCGTTTTAATTTATTCGTTACGTATTGTGTTTTTATTTATGGGCTTGATTCATGTTTAACAGTATTTTTGGAAAATAAACTACTATTAAATAGTATGCAAGTGTTGAAGTTTATAAATGTTGCATCTTCCATGTATTAATAATGACAATGTTTTTATTGCGACTCAATTAATTCATTTTCAAGGTAGGTGTCGCACGCGTTGTTGTATAATAGATTTTCTAATAAATAGATAGGCACCTACCTACTTATTTTAACAGTATTTTTATTACAATTAGTTAATTTTAGCCTTTGTTGTATGTTGAATATTGCGTTATCCATTGATCAAAGAAGCGATGTAATTTTAACACAAAACATGAGCGAGCAAGGGCGTCAGCGTTAGTAAAATAAAGCATAACCCGCCTTGACCTCTTCGCACACATAGCTGCACTCGCTATTATGTCTAGCTACGTATTATAGAACAAATCGATAACTTTCGTTTGTCTGCAAACTCACACAAACAACACTTTAATACGTTTAACATAAATATTGTTCACCACTTTACTCTCAGAACTTATTCGCGTTATTTATTTATTATCTACGGTAGTCGATAGACGATAAGTAATCTCACAATGCAGCATAGACTATAGTCTAAAATCTACCTGGAAACGACCTTGGACATAGTTGCAAAGAAATAATTTAAAAGTAAAAACGAACACACCCATATTATTAAGCTTCCTACACATTATACTCACTGTCTATGCTGTGTTGTCCATAAATGCTGCTTGCCCATATTGCCTAATATGCGATATCGTGTATCACGTATTTCCAATCTGCAAATTATAGTTTATTGATATACAATTATTATCTAAGTTTTGTCCCTGAGCAATATTATAATAATGAAACATCGCACCCAAGTTATTGTTCATGGTATTAGCATACATAGATAGATGTAGTAAAACAAGTGCTCGGGGGTTGTGTAAGGTCAGCATCGACCTCTACGAGTTAAAATTATTGTCGGTATAGCGTATAGTCGGCATTGCATTGTTGCAAGTACGAAGTCTTGTCATTTGGCATCTCATTACAGTATCTGCACGGCGAGCGATCGCCCGTCGCTAGTACTCGCTAGTTCACCACCCAAGTACTGCGATTCGTGACGTAACTAATGCACGAAGTGCCGCGGAAAGATCTCCCTAACGGCCCGCAAATGTAGGCGCAACACGCGGACGTGGGCGATTCTACCATGACGTTTTATTAGGGAATCACTTGACAGGAAGCCTTCTCTGATCGATCGGTTTTTACGGGTTTCCCTGCGCTTTGTAAGCGTTATTGAAGCTTACACGTTAGCGCGCGTACGGGTCAAAAGCTCGCATGATAATATTGTCAGTGGGACGCAGATGCCATAACAAGAAGCACTGCGCCCACATTATCCATAAAAAGTTAACAGTTTCATTTTTGAACGCTACAAGTTACCCCGGAGATCGTATCTCTAAAGCATTTCTTACTTAAGTTATTTTATGCAGGCTGTATCGCGTACTGCATGATAAGTTAAAAAAGAGCATGATGTTAAATACAGATGAAGAATTCTTATTTCATAAAGGTATTTTAATAATTTAATGGCTCAGATGAGACTGAACAGTACAATGAAGATTTTAACTCACGCTGTTTAACCGCTCTTCAAGGGCTATTGAACTCCTACTTGCATTACTGTATTGTTCTATATTTTATGTTAGAACGAGGTCTGTTCAGACTTCGCTCAGGTGACAATTTATAGCGGCGTTTACAGTAGAGCCGCTATTTTTAAGTCGCCTCTGAAAATACTGTGAATCATGCCACATGATATAATAATGATTTCCTCGGAAAATGGTGTCACCGAAGGGTAAATAAAAGTTCCAACATATTTATTGAAATTTAAAAATATTCACGGCTTAAAGAAAATATACCTATATTGTGTGTATGTTTATTAACATTTGAAATGCATTATTTAAATTATGTTAAACAAGTGTTGGCAAAACTATAAACCACATGCAGAACATTGAATGACCGAGTGTTGCTCTAGAAGCGCTCATCTTCATTTAAAGTTATTCCGACAAAGTAAGAAATCAGTTGGAAATCGGCGAGAAACTTGTGCGATAGATAATGAATGAAATATGTAACATTCCTTTAGCCCCCATGTTGTGATCTTGTCTTCCATTGAATTCCTTTGAAACGATTACGTAAAAACAAGACATCAAGAGTTGATTATATTATGAATCGTAACATAACAAAACTTTGTTCATACATGATTATTAAAAGTTCCTAAATCGCTTTTAGCCACGGTCACTTCCGTTCGTAAGTTAATTCAATATTCATTTCCAGACAAACGGTTTGATTGTTCGGCTCCTAAATTAGGGATTCTATATTGCCGAGTGATAACGGTATGCATAAAAATATTCCGTGATTCGGTAGCCGCGGAGGAACTGAACAATACATTGAACAAATACACTTTGTTTTATTTGTTTGATTCAATTAATTCACAATATGAAGTGAAGCGCGCCACAGTTCATTATAATGAATTAATTGCGTGAACCCGCGCCCTAGAGTTCTGAATCCAGTGACCATACTCTATTGTAATTTGTATTTAAATTGTCCATCACTGTGATTTTCTGTGCATTTATCCACAGACATTCTCGTAAGCAAGTAACACTTCATCTTTGATATTTTCACTTTGTTGTTAGTTGCAGGAAGTAAAAATTTACTCCATATCGTGATAGTAGTTCCATAGAAAGAACCGAAATGTCATTGACCTGTCTACATATAACTAGTTCTTTTCATTATTTTAAATACTTGCATAATAACTTTATGGATACAATATGATCTATTCGCAAATCCATTGCATGTGAACATGATAACAAAAAAGCTCTGTTTGTTTTTTTGTCGTACCACATATGGCATGCAACATCAAAAATTTATCTCATGCATAACGTGTTGTATAATGGAAAACTAAACATGATAAAATATAGTTTTTTGTAGATCAAAGATCGTCAAAAATAATTATAAAGTTAATAAGAACAAGTTAAACCTAAGATTACGTTGAGAAAGGTAGGGGCCTAATGGATAATATAATATGATAAATATCTACATGTATAATATATTTATGGGCTAAAACGAAGCGAGAATCAAAATACAGATTAAAATAAAAGCTTTACGGATTACACAATCAGACGCATAGGAGTTACACATATTCAAAGATCATTATTAGTGACCTTACTTTTACTAGAAACATTTGGCCCCAGTTAAACCATCGCTATGATAACATTAATACGATTAACATATCCGGCGGTCAAGCTTCCAGTTTCATGCTTAAATCTTTGAAGTGTTTTACATTTTTGTGGTTTAGATGTGTGAACGGATCATATTCAATAACCACAGAATACAGTTCTGGCCAATAAACCTTTATCTGAATGGACACGTGCCGCTTTTCCTGGCCGCAGATACGCGATTTGTGTCGTTTAGGCGCCGCTCGCCCTTGTCCGATCATTTGTAACACTCGCCATTAGCTATTATGATAGTGATTGCTAAACTTAGTAGACACCTCGGAGGTCGAATAAAAGTTAATGAACTCGGATCATTCAATTATTGTTTGGCCGGAGTACGTTCCGGTTCGTCACGACTCTATATTTTCACTTTTGTAATAAAGTTACTTTACAAAGTGAACCTATCTTAGTTAACATCTACGGCGGTGGCGTACATTGATTGCATTGCAATCTACGGCTTAATCAGGCTCCTTTAAAGGAAATCGTAGTCGCTTTTAAGTTTCTCTAACGGATTGTCGCCACACTTAACGTTCGATGAAGTGAAGTTTTTCAAATACGATCTAACGATTGTATTGAATAATTGTTTTTTACCTAGCCCGATATCAAATAGATAATCTCGTTAATCTTTGTTCACGCTTCCTCGAAGAACACTTATAGATTGTCATGTAATATAGTTTTTACACTTTTTACTAAAACCTTGTAAGTATTTATTTATTGAGCGTGAATATTGTTGACAGGCATCGGCAAACTATCCGGCGAGGGCAAGCATCTCGCCGACCCAGAGGTGCTCCGGCGGCTGACGTCGTCGGTGTCGTGCGCGCTGGACGAGGCGGCCGCCGCGCTCACGCGCATGCGCAGCGACCAGCCACCGCCGCACCACCGACACCACCACCAGGACAAAAAGTAAGAACTACTCAATATTATCACTAGAACATAGCAACTATCAGGGAACTGCAGGGATTTGATAGAATGTGTCATCATATCTACAATATGATGACACATTTTTATCTACGCTCAAAGAATTTCTTTCATATTCAAATTCTATAGATCAATAACAAACTGTTGACATAGAGTAGCAAATTATCCAGTATCGAATGATTTCCATCAACGCTTATCTGCTACGTTCAGTATCAATGTGGACCGTATCGTAAATCTGTGTAACACAGCGCGTGCTTATTCTACCTCTATCATATTGATCTGGTTATTTTAAAGTCCGTTCATAAATTAAAACTGTAACGGCTATTTCCAAACCAGAACGTCGAACGTCTGTGTAACCTGGAATAACCTTATAGAGACATCGAAAGCATTTTGATTTGTTCCAGTTTTTGTAAGATTTTGTATTAATATGAAGAGTATCTTTGAAGAGTGCCGCATTTTAAACGTTTTTTTTATGAATGTGTAAATTGCAAAAAACTTCCAAGATTAGGGGTAGACAATTTTACCTTTATCGAAATGTATAACAATTCTTGTTCAGATTACTAAGTAATGGTAATTGTCAATAGCCTATAGCATGATTACTCTGTATTCTTATTTGAAGCACGTGCTTCATTTACTCGGCGTTTGTTGATCTTAAAATATCAACGTTACGTCATTACGTCACCTTTCTCTGTTTTCACTTCATTCATAAGAAATAGTTTTCCTGGTCGTTAGCATAATTTTATCATTCGATTTCCCACTCCGTCACTTCGCGGTATTTACTTACTGTTTATTATTATTATTAATCAGCGTAATACTCGTAGTGTTATCACTGTGTTGATTTGTGTTTCTGTTGTTTAAAACAGACTTCTCTGTAAATACTGGTTTGTTATTCTTCTCCTTTAATTTTTAAGAACACCGTCTTATCTCTTACGATAAGTGCCTATTTCACACTTCGTATCTATCAATATCTGTTGATACGCAAATACGACGACGTTGAATTAATGTAAATATAAACAGGGTAGTAAGATTGACGAATTATGTTAAACCACGTGTTAGGAATGTTTTGTTTTTATCTTGCCAATATTGCGCAGTATTTTGGTTTGCAAATCAATTAGACAATTCCACACAAAATGCAGAATTACAACATTTTGTATTTATATTTTTTTATGATGATACTCCGAGATTTGAGTCTACGCATACGGGGGCGGGAAGCCTCTCGGGTCGACGAAGATTAAGTCCCTCGTCGTCTCGATCGAGACCGCCCTCGGGGCTGTGATTTGTCAAGCTTTGATCTTATCTGATTACACCGTCTGCGTCGCTACGCTGCACCGTGTGTTCGAGCATAGTTAATATAATTATCGTTGTGGTGCAGCCAACAATGCGGGTCGAGCGCGACGGGCACGACGCCGACGGCGGCGGCGCCGGTGGGCGCGGACGGCGCGCCGTCGCTGGCCGAGGCGTGCTCGGACGGCGACGTGGGCACGGTGCGCAAGCTGCTGACGGAGGGCCGCTCCGTGCACGAGACCACGGAGGAGGGCGAGTCGCTGCTGTCGCTCGCCTGCTCCGCCGGCTACTACGAGCTGGCGCAGGTGCTGCTCGCCATGCACGCCAGCGTCGAGGACAGAGGCATCAAGGTTACTGTCCATGACACCTTGTTCTTTTTTAAAGTTCAAATCACTAGTAAATCTTTCACGATTAATTTGAGTAAATTTTTTGAAACGTTAATTGAATAATGTGTTATGTGAACTAGGGTAGTGTCTAAATACGACGCATCATGAAAGCCAATAAGAGGCGTTTGACCGATCATCGTTGCGTCGTATTCGGACACTATCGACCGAAAGGCCAGTGTATAGCTAAAGACGGAAGGATGTGCAGGGCGACTGCACGCCGCTGATGGAGGCGGCGAGCGCGGGCCACGTGGACATCGTGCGGCTGCTGATCGCGCACGGCGCGGACGTGAACGCCGTGTCGGGCTCCGGCAACACGCCGCTCATGTACGCGTGCGCCGGCGGCCACGAGGAGTGCGTGCGCGCGCTGCTCGAGAACGGCGCCAACGTCGAGGACCACAACGAGAACGGACACACGCCGCTCATGGAGGTGAGCCCCACTCCCTCACTCTCCCCTACCCCGCACCGCTCGCAGCCGTGCGACCACTTGCACCTTTCCCATGCCACTTGTTACCAAGATAACATTAATTATATACTGTTATTATGTGAACTGATAATTACACCAATTACGTTCGATATTTATCGCATATTTTAAATCTTTGATGAAATGAGTCATTGTTTTATATGCACCTATTATAGATAATAATAATAATATCAACGTTTACCTAAATCGCTATCTAAATTGATACAGGAGTGATAAATCATAACATTTTTTTTTATATACCACCAGGCGGCATCAGCGGGGCACGTGGGAGTAGCCAAGATCCTCCTGGAGCACGGCGCGGGCATCAATACGCACTCGAACGAATTCAAGGAGTCCGCGCTAACGCTCGCGTGCTACAAAGGCCACCTGGACATGGTGCGGTTCCTGCTGGCTGCGGGCGCCGACCGAGAGCACAAGACCGATGAAATGCACACTGCCCTTATGGAAGCCAGCATGGACGGACACGTGGAAGTTGCGAGACTACTGCTAGACTCCGGTGCACAGGTAATTCAACCTTTCACTTACATAAAATACATTAACTATTTACATGTATAAATATCAGGTAAGGTATGACTGTCTTATGTATCCATACTATTGTTTAAAGTTTACTGTTATAAAATAGATTTAGACTAAATGAAATATGTTTGTAGGTGAACATGCCAACGGACAGTTTCGAGTCCCCGCTGACGCTGGCGGCGTGCGGCGGTCACGTGGAGTTGGCGATGTTGCTGCTAGAGCGCGGCGCCAACATCGAGGAGGTCAACGACGAGGGCTACACGCCGCTCATGGAGGCCGCCAGAGAAGGTATTAAATAAACGTTATCTAACTGGATGCACTACGAGTCATAGTATTTTTTAAGACGAGAGTCAGAGTTATATTACCTTACCAGCAGTTGTATAGACGTCTGCGTTAGATCTGTTTCTAGTTAAATATCACTGAACTTTTCAATGCAAACTAACATTACTTGTAATTGGCAGGTCACGAGGAGATGGTGGCGCTGCTGCTCGGGCAGGGCGCGTCCATCAACGCTCAGACGGAGGAGACGCAGGAGACGGCGCTGACGCTGGCGTGCTGCGGCGGCTTCCTCGAGGTGGCCGACTTCCTCATCAAGGCCGGCGCCGACGCCGAGCTCGGCGCCTCCACGCCGCTCATGGAGGCCTCGCAGGAGGGACACCTGGAGCTCGTCCGGTCAGTGCCCGCCACTCAGTAAGCGACACACACCACCACGTGGCCCCACACTAACAGTCTCTCCGCGCAGATACTTGCTGAACGCGGGCGCCGACGTGAACGCGCAGACGCAGACGGGCGACACGGCGCTGACGTACGCGTGCGAGAACGGCCACACCGACGTGGCCGACCTGCTGCTGCGCGCCGGCGCCGAGCTGGAGCACGAGAGCGAGGGCGGCCGCACGCCGCTCATGAAGGCCTGCCGCGCCGGACACGTCTGCACCGTGCAGTTCCTCAGCGGCAAGGTAGCCACTCGTCTCCGACGAGATTCGCGCGTGCCGTCGGTATAGCGATGATTCATTCGTAATTTGTACTTTAGGGCGCGGACGTGAACCGTATGACCGCATTGGGCGACCACACCCCGCTCTCCTTGGCGTGTGCCGGGGGTCACGTGGATGTGGTCAAGTTTCTCCTCGCGTGCGACGCGGACCCGTTTCGGAAGCTCAAGGACAACTCCACCATGCTCATCGAAGCGGCCAAAGGTGGCCACACCGCGGTCGTGCAACTCCTGCTCGACTTCCCCCACTCGGTTATGCTGCCTAGAAGTAAGGGTTTTTTTTGTATATTCGTTAAAGATTCCATACTTATATTAGTCCTAACAAAATGATAGTTAATGGCAATCCTTTGTAGTGTGACATTCGCAATTTTATAAATTATTATTTTCAGCTAACGCGACCACCGAGGACAACTCGGGCTTAAGCGCGGCGCAAGCCGCAGCGCTGGGCCTGAGCCACGCCGCGGCGCCGGGCACGGCGGGCGCGGGCGGCGCGGCGGGCCCGGGAGCGGCCCGGGCGCTGCTGCCGGCGCACCCGCACCCTCACCCCGCGCTGCACCATCCCCCGCACCACCACCCCGCCGCCGACCTGCCCACCAAGTTCTCCAAGGTCTACTTGGACGGTGAGTACTAAAATTTTTGTTTTATTTTCGAAGAGTTCGTATCTGTACGATCGCGCCAATGTTTACTTCACCGATAGGTATTAACCTCAGCATTTGTCCGTCGTCGTGTAGAGCGCGGCGTGGCGGGCCGCAAGAAGGCGGGCGCGGGCCCGGGCGCGGCGCTGGGCGCGGCGGGCGCGGGCTGCGCGGCGCCGGACGCCAAGCACAAGTGCACGCGCAAGCAGCGCGTGGCGCCCCCGCACTCCGACCACCACCTGCCGCCGCCGCCCGACATACTGGACGACAACGTACGTACCGCCCGCGCCGCACGCACACCCACACTGTATCACTCGACCGATATCCGTGGACCTCGAGACTCGCGCGACCGTAGCCCGGTGACCCGTGGTGCATGCTACACTGAGCTTCATCGCCGTTTTGGAATCTAATGCATGCGAGGGGTTTGACTCGATAGTGTCGCACTCTCCCTGGCACGACCGAACGTTGCGAATCCTGTAGCGAAACCGGACGGCGACACTATTCATCGTATTGGCTTACACTTACAGGAAATATCATACCCTCTTATTCAAAATTTCGGACCTCTATCTATCTCGATCTATCCAGAATCTTCCTAAATTAACTTTATGTGACAGGTCCACAGATATTTTCATTGTTTAGTTGTACAATTGCTTATATGAGAGAGATAAAAATAATAGGTCCTTGCAAAATAGCTTTACTGAATATTAGTGCCAGGGATGCCACTTCAATCTTTTAGACTAATGCCAACTTCACAAATATTGCATAAAAAAGTGGCTTTGTATCTTGTTTCGTACTTGTAATACTTTAAACTTGTATTTGTTCCTTAACAGGAATAAATAACGCTTACATCGCTGACACTTAACTAGTAATTTTTATTAAATGGTTCAGGTGGCATCCCTATAATTGCTCAACTTGGAATAAATATGTTGCAATCAAACTCTCATTCGTAATTTGTTAACAAACCAAACTAACGAAATAATTAAGAACTTTACTGGTGTATAGATTTATTTGAGGATATAATCAAACATTTTAATGTCACAGTTTTGTCTGTACGGCAATGATATAACGTTCTACATTGTCATGTAATCACTACACCAGTGTTGTCATAACACAAAATATAAAGTACTTAAAAGGTAACAATAAGCATAAACCAATACAGTAAAGTTCTTAAATATTACTAATATATTGATATTGGTTCACAAAGGAACAATAATAAATGCTTAGCACACATGCTCATCCATATTAACATTTCTGACTAACCATACAACCCTGTCCTGATGTATAATATAAATATACATAATGTATACTGTTGGCTTAATATCACAATACTATCATTTTTCATTTGTCTTTGCTTGCTTCCCTCGGTGTAGATATGCCACCACGCCATGGCTAAGGTATCACTCCCGCCGGGGTTTACGTGGAAGGACGTTAACAAGAAAGTTAAAATTAAATGCCACATTAAAAATAAATGCAACGTGAGTCACACTTCAATAAATTACATTCACTAACCTTTCTTGTCATGGTAACTGTAAGTAGACGGTGTCGCACACGTAGCTCACTAGCTAACTGCTGAGGGAATGACCGATACGCGCGCTGCGGGGTCGACTTCGCTCGCACGGAAACTACCTTGTCCACTGTCATCTCACTACGAGTGTAAACTATCTCACTCACTGTTAGACAGATTATGAAACGAACGCTAATAAAAATCATTTTATTTAATAAGTGCTCTTAATTATTATTTGTTGACTTACACTTTATTCGAGATGTTATTATTCTTGTTTTGTAGTTATATCTTTCACTCATAACAAAAATAATTGTTCATATATCTGTCTAACTAACATTAAGCATTTGTGCTGAAATTCATAAGTTTTTGTGCTGATCAATTTAAGAAAGAGTTATCATGTGGGCATAATTTACACTCTGCTTGTATTTAATTGACAAAGCGTTTCCTTCGTACTTTGAAGGTTGATTTTCATTGCAATGATTTGCGTCGTCGACAAATCCTGGCTTAGATACGAAACACTAGGTTGTCTCATTCCAAATTCATCCAAACACGTCGCCGACTGCAAATCGGAAGTTAATTTCGAAATAAAATATGGTTTTGCGGTCGAAGGGGCCAGATAAATATTCAAATTATTTGTCATCGTAATGAAAATGAACCGGTAAGTCGATTCTGCATCGTGTTATGGGGTGATACGGTGCGGTGGGGTGCAGTAGAGGTCACGTAGAGTTGCGCTAGTGCGTGTGCGACGCCCGAGCCGAGTGTGACCGCGCTGTGCTTGCAGAGGGACCCGCGCGCCGACTGCCTGCCCGAAGCCGACCGCAGCCTGCTCGACTTGCCCGACCCCTCAGGTGAATATCATATCATTAATTATCTTACGTTGTATTTAAAGAAGATCATCTGTTGTTTTATTATATAAGTTTACGGAGTACCTATAAACGGAAATAGTTTTTCTTCTTATTCAAGTTTCAAATTGAATTACATTCCACCCGTAAACATAATATCAGCAGATTATCTTCTAAAGACATTCATATTTTGATTGAAAAGATGAAAAGAATGTATATTTTTGCGTATTGGTTTGTGAGTGTGATATTGTAGTGGAGTGTTGAGTTAAACGGTGACGTTGTTGTGAAGGTCCGCCGACGCTCGCCACGTCGGCGCTGCACGCCTTGGACCTACAGTTCTGCGCTCAAGGCAAGTCCACAAGTTATGACGTAACCTGTGTTCATGTACCCCATTGTTTTTACAATGCGACTCACCAATAAAATGCACTATACTTGTATTACAATGTAATTATCAATGATTTTTGATAGTCTTTACCACTTGTAAGAAGCTTGAAATTCTAACAACCAGTCTTCCTGAGGGATATCCTGTTATAACCCAAGTATCTGTGTCGTGGAGGTCTGATAGGCAATCGCTCCATGTAAAATACTGGTTTTCAGCTGCATTCGGTGAGACTTTGAGTCGCTTCTAACGTAGTTGGAAGAAAAGCTAAGCTGATAAATTGACTTCTATTACAATGTTATACTATAGAGTCAATGCAAATCTCAACAATTTAAAAACATACCATATGTAATATAAATTAAAGGAGACAGGTGTTGTTGGCTGAGTCGCGTTGTATTTATGTTTCCAGCTTCATTTGCTCTCCACTACTTAACATTATCGCATTTTGATTTCCAACAGTGGATGTAACCAAGCCTTTTTTTAGTTTGTGTGTTTTACGTAATTAGCTTTTTTTCCCTGATATTTTCGTCGTTAACAAATTAATCACAGATTTAACCAAAATAATCATATTTAAATCAACCATGTTAACAAACATAATTTGATTATTGTCACTTTTTATTTAACATCTTAAATTTGTTTGTACCGAGCATGTTATTGTTACCCAAAAAAAATAAAGGCCATGGCTTGAATAAGATGCAAGATTCTTTATGTATTATAACTTAACTTGTTTTTTACATATAAATGTTACTAAACTAAGTGTTAATTTGTCAACGATACATATTGCTAGCTGTATAAATATGAGTGTAGTCGCAGGTAGTGTGATATTATCTAGTGCTATAATATGAAGGTAAACTAATACGTGTTATGTGATGTAGGTGTGACGACCGTCCACCAGTCCCCCGCGACGCCACCGTACCCGCCCCCTTCGCAGTTGTTCCCAGTGCAGCCACCCTCTAATATTAACCAGGTGAGTAAATGCACATATACTTTTCACTTGTTACCAAATAGTTGCGTATTTGTTTGATTTATTCGAAATGGCAAAGTTAGTGTGAGGAACTAATAGATAGATTCTGGTGTATGCATCAGTACAATTATTTGAAATCTTTTTGCTTTGTTATTATAGGCTCATATAGGGTTTAAAATATAACACTATAGTCAGGTTTTTGTAATCCTAAAATCCTTCTTTTATTTCAATCCATGGGTCGTTCTAAGTTCTAAACGGTTTTAGAACACTCCAATGCAAGATCGTCCTCGTGCGAAGGTATCACGCAAATGTTCCAAGTTTGGTTGCAAGTTCCTCCTACTGGACGCGTTGCAACGTCTCGGCCAGCACATTAGTGAAGTGGGTGCCGTCGCGGTAATCTTCGCGATACCATCCTTTTACTTTATCATAATTATACGTAGTTTCATGTATATCTACCGTGTAATATTATAGATCGTACTGTTAGTTTAACTTTGTAGTAGGTTAAGTAGGAAATTATTAAATTTCTTATTTAGAAAATCATTTACGTTCAACATGACATAAAAATGACTAAGATGAGGTATAAGATTGACCGTGTATAGTAAATTGGTAATCATTTCACAGCATCAACTGCAAGAATTGCAGCAAGCACAATTCCAGCAGCTAGCAGCGCAGCAACAACAACAAGTACAGCAACAGCAACAAGTGCAACAACAACAGCAGCAGGTGCAACAACAGCAGCAACAGCATAAGAAACAACAACAGCAGCAGCAGCAACTGCAACAGCAGCAGCTGCAGCAGCAACAACAACAACAGCAATATGTTCAGGAGTTGCAGCAGAGGCCTGAAACCTATGTCGCGCAGGTAAACGTTAATAACTTTTTGCTTCAAAGTTATAGGATCACTAAGCCATCTTGTCGTTTAATGTTTGTAAGATTTTATTTAAAATCTGGGTAGACGCGGGACTTTCGTTTCGTATGAAAGATTAAAAGTAGGTCTCGGGTCGTCCCTTGTCTAATCGCCCCTTCGAGAACATGTTCGCTAAGAGCGTTGTCGGTGCTCAGGGCGGCGTGGGGGCGGCGGCGGGCGGCGACGAGGCGGCGCTGGGCGCGGGCGTGGAGGCGCGCGAGCTGGGCGCCGTGCTGGCCTACCTGCAGCGGGAGGTGCCCTCGCTCGTGGCGCTGCCGCCCAACGAACTGCGCTCGCTCGTGCTGCAGGTACGCGCACACACACATGACACACCTTGTCATGCGACACCACGTATTCTACACTATTTTATCATATTCGATGCCATCAAAATTTGTTTTTTGAAAAAGCATTGAAGAAGATGAAAATAAATACGTCATACGTCGATGATCGACACAATGTTAGCTACTTTTAATTTATTGTAAACCATACATGACACAATGTTACCGGCCAACGATGTGATGTCTCGATTGTATCCACTGAATGATGCGTTTACGCTGGCAGGTGATGCAGCAGAAGTCTCACGAGATCCTTTCGTCCAAGTGTGCGGAGGAGACGGAGGCGGAGGGCGAGGGCGAGGGCCACGAGCGCCAGGCGCGCCGCCTGCTCGAGGAGGCGCTCACCGCCGACTGGCCTCGCCCCGACCAGCAGTTCCCCCACCACCATGATTTGCATCACCATCATCATCACCACCACGACTTGGGGGTACGTAGCTTACCCTTACAAGAGAACATTTCTTACTTAGCTAGCTAACCTATCATAATCTCGTTACTAATTGTTGTCTGTGTGCTCAGCAGGCGGGTAACGGTTGCGCGTACCGCGTGCGGCCGTCGTCACCCACCGGGGCGCTGGAGGGCGCGCTGACGCTGCCGCGGCCCGACGACGAGCCCGCCGCGCCCGCGCCCGCCCCGCACCCGCAGCAACCTGATCTCCAACCTCACTTCGCACTGCCACCACCTACCCTACCTTACGAAGACTACAGGTACGTCACATAATCTATCTTAGCTTGTGTAATATTACTGTTCAGGCACTTTTGCTTGATGTGGAAATATCGAAGACTCTACTTAGGCAAAAACTAATAATTTATTTGTCAGCGTATTTCAAACTCTTTGTAACATATAAACGATTGTGCACTTTAGAACGGCGACGTTCGGCGCGGGTCACGCGGGCGCGGCACCGGCGGCGGGCGGCCCGGCGCCTCACGCACCGCAACCCCAAACGCACTCCAAACGCGACCAGCAACACCACCACACCAATGCCGCCAAGAAAAAGGTAAACATCAATTAATAATATACTGATATTGTAGTTAAGTTACTAACATCAAACTGTACGGATTTGTCTTCACGTGTTATTTATATGATCAGGGTCGATTCTCGGGGCCGGGGCGCGGCTGTCGGTCGGGCGAGGCGTACGGCACGGCCACGCCGCCGCAGCCGGCGCCGGCGGCCTACAGCGCCATGGACGTGGACGGCGAGACGGACTCCAACCACGACACCGCGCTCACGCTCGCCTGCGCCGGCGGACACGAGGACCTCGTCGAGCTGCTGCTGTCGCGCGGCGCCGACATCGAACACCGCGACAAGAAGGTAACCTCCAGCTCCCTCCACCACTCTACTGTCTTTCACCGCCAACTAAGATTCGACGTGAGAGTTATAAACGCGTTTCGTGTGCAGGGTTTCACTCCGTTAATCCTTGCGGCGACGGCGGGGCACGAGAAGATCGTGGAGATCCTGCTGAACCACGGCGCGGACATCGAGGCGCAGTCGGAGCGCACCAAGGACACGCCGCTGTCGCTGGCGTGCTCGGGCGGCCGCTACGAGGTGGTGGAGCTCATCCTCAGCCGCGGCGCCAACAAGGAGCACCGCAACGTGTCCGACTACACGCCGCTGTCGCTCGCCGCGTCGGGCGGCTACGTCAACATCATCCGCCTGCTGCTCACGCACCAGGTGAGCAACGCATCTATTGTTTATTTAATGTTTAATGTACCCCAGCGCTTAGATGAACATTCTCCCAAAAAATAGTGCTATAATAATAATCATGTTTCGTTTATTCAACAGGCCGAGATCAACTCCCGCACCGGTTCAAAGCTGGGCATCTCTCCCCTCATGTTAGCAGCTATGAACGGTCACACGGCAGCCGTCAGACTACTCCTCGACTGCGGCTCCGACATCAACGCGCAAATCGAAACCAACCGCAACACCGCCTTAACCCTCGCCTGCTTCCAAGGCAGACACGAAGTCGTCAGTTTGCTGCTGGACCGCAAGGCCAACGTGGAGCACCGCGCCAAGACGGGGCTGACGCCGCTCATGGAGGCGGCCAGCGGCGGCTACGTGGAGGTGGGCCGCGTGCTGCTGGACAAGGGCGCCGACGTCAACGCGCCGCCCGTGCCCTCCTCGCGGGACACCGCGCTCACCATCGCCGCCGACAAGGGACACACCAAGTTCGTCGAACTGCTATTGCAAAGGTACCTACGAAGTTTAACATTATAGTCATAATTGTTTATATTTGCACAAAATATCTCGGTAATTTTGATAATCTTCCTATACTGATCGTGTATTGATGTTTCAGACGAGCCGCGGTGGAAGTAAAGAATAAGAAAGGCAACTCTCCCCTGTGGCTGGCGGCCAACGGCGGCCACCTCGCGGTGGTCGAGATGTTGTACGCTGCCGGCGCCGACATTGACTCACAGGACAATAGAAAAGTACGTACATGTTTTATAATAACTAGGTTATGAAATGATTACTTATCTCAATTTCGTATTTAAATGGTCCGGCGTTAAAATGCACACATAAAATGTACTTGTTATCAAAATTAACCTCCTGTTCTTTTGTAGGTATCGTGTCTGATGGCCGCCTTCCGTAAAGGCCACACTAAAGTGGTCAAATGGATGGTCGGAGTAGTCACGCAGTTTCCGTCGGACCAGGAGATGACAAGGTACGAAACTAATCAAAAAACTTACATCTTTTCTTATTATTTTTATTTGAGACAGTGCTCATACATGGTTATGCGTGGCGCAGGTACATCTGCACGATATCGGACAAGGAGTTGCTGGAGAAGTGCCAGGAGTGCGTGCGCGTGATCCGCGCGGCCAAGGAGACGCAGGCGGCGCGCGCCAACCAGAACGCCACCATCCTGCTGGAGGAGCTGGACGCCGAGCGCAGCCGCGAGGAGAGCCGCCGCCAGGCCGCCGCGCGCCGCCGCGAGCGGAAGAAGAAGAAGAAGCTCGAGAAGAAGGTACACATGATACTTCTTCTTCATCACTAGACCCTATCGGTATAGACTTCGACAATAATATACAATTAACAACGTCGGATAAACAAATAAGAAATCCTAACCTTTCATTTTTAATCGCATTTAAACCTGTTACCTTATAATATTATGTGTACAAGTCGCGAGAGTTTAAAATCGTTATGTAGAATCTAATAATCGTCTTACCTGTAATTAATTAATTCTCTGAATGCGAAAATCTTAACCAATGACTTTAAACGCTAATGCTTTTGTGTCTGCAACAAAGTGATTCTTTGCGGTATTTTGTTCGTTTCTAAAATCGCGTCAATATATTCTCTCTAGGAGGAGAGACGTAAACTGCAGGCTGAGAACGACAAGAACTCGATGTACTGCGAGAAAGCGCTGGGCGAATGCTCCGAGGGCGGTGAGCCTGACGACGAGCCCGTCGCTAAAGAAGAGGGCGACTCAGGGATCGATGCTAACTCGCAGGTATGCACTATTTGATAATACCTACTTTTCGAACATTTTTAAGCTAGGAAAACTGTATCTTTATTACACAGAAGTAATCGTATTTCGATGTTGTTGTAATATTATCAATTTGTGAATTGCGTACAGGGTTCCTGTTCATCGTCCGACGTGAAAGCACCTCCAGTTCAGAGTACCAAGACTAAGAAAAAGAAAAAAGAGGAAAAAGCAGCACCACCTACCCCCGCACCCGCGGCTAAGAAACAACCAGATAAGGTAATTTTATAAACTAGACATATTTCCGCTTAAGTAATCTACGAAAAAAATACATATTTAGTTGATACCTTGTATGAAAAGCTTTTTAACATTTTGAAAACATTTCACAGAGCAAACCTACCAAAATTGAGACAAAACCTGAAAAAGAGAGTACTCCTAAGCCAGACAAGAAGCAGGAGAAAGAGAACGTAGCACCGAGCTCGCCTCCCGCCACGCCCGCCAAGCCACCTGCGCCGCAGCCCGACCGTCGGCCTGCCGACAAGAAAGACAAGTAAGTCCCTCCACATTCCATTACAACTGAGACAATGTGCAGACTGTTGAACATAACATTATGTAGGCCAAGCATATGACATACTTTTTGTTGTAATTGTGCAACTTAGGAAGTAACATTTGCGACTGTAATGAGTGCTGCTAACGAAGAGTATGTAATTCAACGCCTGAGCCATTACAAGTTTTGTTTTAACCCAGTTTGTGCTTTAGAAATCGGTGAATTAGTTGTGTTAGTATTATTTGAGATAACATTGAATTCGACACGTCTGCACATTTAGGTGCATGCTTTTTAATGTTTGATTGAGTAATAATGCTTGATAATTTTTGTTTTATTACTAGTTGTTACTTGACGACAGGTGGCATTAGATGATGAATTTAACAACATATAGGGGGGTTAAAGATAAATATTGTTCTTGCAGAAAACCCGAAGAGGATAACCCTAAGAGCATTACAGTACAGAATGTTAACAAATATGGGAATAACTCTAGAAAGAGTCAAGTATTCGAATCCACTAGGCACAATGTGGATAAAGACGATGTTGACACAAGCGACAAAAATAAAAAGACGCACAACACGCATCAGTAAGTTCGATCATCATGTAAACGTCTCGCGGCATCATTGTATACGTGATCAACATAAATCAGTGTCAAACTTGTTTTATCCTCACAGTCTGGTTATATAGGTTGCGTTTTATGTCGTGTCCTTCCTTTCAAACCATTTGATAAACAACCATTATCAATGTATGTCTATTTCTCCAACAATTTCTGCTAAACATCATTGCAATTTCAATAAAGTACCACAAAATAGTACTTCAGCGCGCAATGAAGACGGTCCTTCAATAAAAATAGTGAAAAGTCAACAGTGAATCATATGGTTTAATGGAGTTGACGACCTTAAAATCACCCTGTAAATACAAGCGTAGTACACGATTGTTGCATGTGTTCAGTGAAGTAGCAATACTGTTCAAACTTTGTGCATGGCCTCACAATGACATTGATTTTCAGATTATTAATTAAATTATTTATCATTTTGTTGGCTTATTGTTGGGTTTAATTGTTGCATCATAATATTGTAATATTGTGTGCATAATAACTGAAGTTTTGAAATGTAGAATATAATTAATATATTTATGTAGTAATTTTGGCTTCTGTGTGTTGTATGTGTTGGTATAACCTTATTGAGAAATAATGAAGTATTGTGTCATTTATAAAAGTTCAAAAGATAGAGATGATGAAATAAATTTCATCTATAATATTTTTCTATTGTTTCTTAGGTAGAGAAGACCTTTTAAAACTTTAAACTACATTTTTAAAAAACGTAAACAAGTACCCTGTCATCTACTTCAGTGAAGTCTTTGATTTATAAATTACAACAGCAGAACTTACTACAATATATTAAGTTTATTTTAAAAGTGCACATTTTTATCTACGTCCATATTTATGTCGACGTCAGTAGTTGATGTATGTGTTGTTAACAATTTACGATGATGTTGTAGATGGGAGACGGAAGGCAAGAGCACGTCTCCTAAGGGAGGTTGCGTGGGTGGAAGACGCGAGGAAGGCTGGAAGGAGGTTGTGCGCAAGTCTAGCGTGCAGGCGCTCTCTACCGTCGAACCTGGGTGAGTTGTTAAAAACATTAATTTTGAGGCCTTGTGCGATGTATTTTTTTTCAATGTGTAACCAATTTTTCCAAAAGTGCGTCTATCTTTTTATATCAAATTAATGTCCTTGATTTTACCTGCTTCTATGAGTAACACCCATTTTAAATATTTTATTATTTCTATAATTATTATGCTCTCTTTTGTGTGTTTCAAATGCATCATTAAAAAATGTGCATTCAATAGCTGATCATGTATTGCAGGTAGTAGATTAGATTTTAACATAGTTTTCAACGAAATTAGAAAAAATATGACACAATCTGCTTTCACGACTCATAGTAAAACATCATACATAATTATCTATTTGTATTGTCAGATGCAAGAAAGTGTCAGTGGCGTCGCACGCGATCTCCCGCGTGATCGGTCGCGCGGGCAGCAACATCAACGCCATCCGCTCCGCCACCGGCGCACATATCGAGGTCGACAAGCAGAGCAAGGGACAGGGCGAGCGCATCATCACCATCAAGTCAGTACAACATTCCTAGCCTTTCTGTATTACCCACTCGCGATACCAATTAGTAGCCAGTGTAATCAATTTTCAATTTAACACCAACCTCAGCGTCGTGAGTTGAGACAAAGCTTTAGAGAACATCAACAATTACACTCGTTTATTTCTGTGCTCATAACTAGTTGGGCACGTTAGTCTGTAAGGTTTGGTAGACATATATTCGGTTTGGCATTAATCGGTCTAGTCGGCAAAACTGACTATCTGAAGATGGACCCGATCGGACCAAACCAAAACAAGTGAGTCTAATCGGTTTTGTTGTTCGGTGATTTTGCCGAACCGAATGTATCTTAACCGTGTGTAGCAAGCCTGGCCAATCTGATGAACAACTTTTACGTTAATATCAACGCACAACTTAGACCTGCGCGTTAAAGTGGTTTCACAGGTATTCGGGCGGATTGTTTGAATATGTCAGTTAATAATAAATACTGTTGTCCACCAGGGGTTCAGCGGAGGCGACGAAGCAGGCGGGCATGTTGATCGCGGCCATGATCCGCGACCCCGAGGCCGACATCGTGCAGCTGCTGCCGCGCGCCGCCGCCAAGCCGCCGCCGCAGCCGCTGCCGCTGCAGCCCAAGACGCCTAAACAACCACCTCCTAAGGTCACTTACAATATTTGATTTATATAAACATGTAAATTTGACAGTCCTCTTAGGACTTGACATCCCCTAAACAGTTTTGAATAAAGTATTAAAATTATAAAAAAAAACAATCTCTATAAACATTCCTGTATATTTACTTCAAATTATAACGCTAACGTGTGTGTTTTGTTGCAGGCGGGTGCAAGCAGCAGTAGCAGCAGTTCAGCGAGCAGCCGCACCACGCCCACAGCGCGGGCACCGGCCAAGCAGCACGTCACCGCCGCCAGGCCCGCCCCGCCGCGCCTACAGACACACAGTCAGTTTTTCTACAATACTAACAAATCAATCATTCGAATTGTTAAAACAGAATTTTCATAAACCGTTATTTTATTTTAGCCTCCACTGCGGAGAAGCGAGTGCCGACGTCGAGCACGATCACCGTGGCGACTACCTCAGCGAGCGGGTCCAAGACGACCGGGGCTCTCACGTACACGGGCGTCATCGTGGGAGCGCGGCCGCACACGTTCGCGGCCAAGCTCGGCGCCTCCTCCGCGCCCGCACCTGCCCCGGCGCCCGCCGACACCAAGCCGCGCACAATGCAGCCGGTATGAAACACTATTCTAAGTTGAAACATACTAACTCTCGTGAAAGATATTCTCAATAAAAAAGTCAAATTTGGACCATATCGGTGTGTTCATGTCTGTAATTTGAATATCGTATCGTGTTGCACAGACGCCTGCGGGCGGCGCCAGCCCCGGGGCGGGCGCGGCGAGCGGCGCGGGCTCGGCGTCCCCACTGAAGGGAGCGCGCGAGCCGTCCCCGCCGCCCACGCCCGCCGCGCCTCCGCAGCAGCAGCCCAAGCCCGACGAGGCCGACTCTAAACCACACCGCGCCCCTGAACGCACTATGCAGGTGAGAATCCGTTCACACTTAGCTTCATTCACGCAGCGAGTGCGGTGAAAAAGACTCGCAGTACGTACTAGTAGGCAGAGTGGAATCGGATTTATATAGCAGGCTCTGCTCCTCACATTCCCACTCATTGTCGCTTGTAGTAATTTTTCCAATGCTTAATTATCATCTTGTATGTCTTAATTTCAGCTGAGCCCAGATAACTCCAGTTCCTGGAGCGCTAATGAGGAACCTGCGCCCAATACATCTGCAGCTCTACACATTAATACTACGCCGCAGGTATGGAGTTCGTTTGATTGGAGAGCTTTTAGGGCTACCTTTTTTCTTGTACGAAAGCTATATTTTGAGAATATCATAAGCTAACGGCAATGGTTTGTGTACAGTCGAGTGCTAGTAGCGGCGGAGCGCAGGAGTACTCGTTGTTCAAGGACCTGTCGGCCGGCGCCGGCTCGGCACCCGTGTGGGGCGCCGCCGGAGACGCGCACCACAACGTCGACCCGCCGCCGCCTCAGGTATACATCTATGCTCAAATCATTACAAACACACAATATTACGCTTCATATCGTTCTTTGTTCGATCATAAATAAATACTTTTCTCTTCAAATGTATTCTCGTGTCCGTGCAAACGTGGACATAATATGTCGGTGTCGGCGTGACATATGTGTAATAATGAGTAGTTGTCGGTGCAGGTGGACGCCAGCAAGGCGCCGGGCTACCGCGGCGGCTGCTCGCCGTGCTCGCGCACGTCGTCGCACGGCTCCACGCCGCCGCCCGCCTACGCGCCGCCGCACCACGCGCCGCACGCCGCCGCGCCGCACCACCAGCCGCACGCCAGCCACGCGCCGCTGCCGCCACATGCCCAGCACGCGCAACACGGTCAGCATGCGCAGCATGGACAGCACGCCCAGCATGCGCAGCACGCGCAACACGCGCAGCAGTCCTACCACCAACCCATGCCCATCGGTGAGTACTTCAATACTTAATTAAGTTGCATTCTATTGTTTATATAAACGCACGTTTAAACGAACGTCCATGTTGCGCTACGTGAACGTTCACTCACTTTGATCATCCTTTACTTTAGGCAACAACGTAAACGCGATGGACATGAGCGGGCTGTCACGAAATGGACCTATCTACCAAGATAACTCCCGGAATGGACACAACATGATGGTAAACACATTTTTACATCTTAATAATTTTACTAGTACTACATTTTTATTTTACTTATTCGATGATAGAAGGCAAAACTAAAAGTATCAATAAATAAAGATAGTGTAGTTTCTCTCAAGTGTTTCTTATGATTGCTCGACCTTGCAAGGCTTATAACTTAAATTACACGAGTCGCTGTATTATTACTCTCTGTACTAAACTAATGTAATTACTTGAACATTGCAGCAGCAGGTATCGATCTCTAGCGGCGTCAATATGAGCGGCGCGACGATGGGCCTAGGCTACGTGGGCGTGGAGACCGTGTCGCGACTCAACCCGCGCGCACCAGACTTCGCGCAGAGACATCCACTCATGCAACAAAAACATAATGCACAGGTAACAAACACTCTCTCCGAGCCCTAATATGATTTATACAGTCTCTTCTAATGTTCTCATTCTTATATTCAATTAATTTTCGTCTCAGGCAGTCAGTGTTTGCACTTGGGTGTATAATAAACTGTGGAATGTAATGTTTTCAGTTGTTCGCTGGCGCAAGCAACGCGGGTAACCTGAGCGCGCTCCTGATGTCATACCAACAGCAACCGATGAACCAATCTCCCAAACCTATGCAGCATACGCCGCAGGGACACCACGCCTATCAGGTTATTATTGTGCTATTTGTTTTTTTATTACCGATGAGACAAAGACATTGTCTAATGATCTATAATTCTAACGTTCTAAAATTCAATTGTTATTGGGTTTCAGTCTCTTTTGGAGCGTGGTGTGGGAGTGGGCGTGGGCTCCGGTGTAGGCGTGGGTGCCGTCGGCAGCAACAGTGGCGGCGGCTGGGGCGAGGAGGAAGAACGCAAGCCTCGACCCATCGGCACCGAGCGCGCCTGGAAGCTCACCGGCGGCGACGACTGGAGCCACGCGCACATGCCCCACCTGCAGCACCTCACCGACCATGACAGATACCAGGTACGCACGGCTACTGACTGTACTCTATATCGGGTGTTTGTAAAAGTTTAGTCGGCGCTAACAGGTGTCTGTTGCACAGGGAGTGAGCGGAATGGGCGGAGTCGGCGGGCACGTGAACGTCGGGCACGGCCTGGAGGGCGGAGGCTACGGCGCGGTGGGCGGCGTGGGTGGCGTGGGAGGCGTGGGCGCGGCGGGCGGCGCCACGGCGGCCGCGCTGTCGCTCATGCACGCGCTGCCGCTGCACTACCTGCCGCCCGTGGCCGCGGCCGCGCCCGCGCCCGACCACCACCAGCACTGGGACCAGCCGCAGCACCACGCCGCCGACAAGCAGGTGCGTGGCGCCGCCCACTGACTCGCTCTTGTCTCTTGTACTGTAGTGTGTAGCTCTGTACCGTGGCTGACGCTGTGTTTGTCGGCAGGCATGGAGCAAGTGGACTCACTAGAGCCCCGGGCGCCGGGCCGGACCGGGCGGGCGCCGCGCGTGTCCCTCGCCGCCCCAGCCGACGAGGATTATATATAATTGTAACCCTTGGAAACGGTGTAGATATTAGTGAGAAAGAATTATATTATACAGATTATCTATATACATAATAGAGAAGATGTCCTATCGAGAAGAGAACTACTTATACTGTACGATCGACTGAAGTGAGCATTAAACGATTCATTATAATGAAACTCGTGAGGGGAGTCGGATGTAGTTTTATTTGTTACTGCCGCTCGCCGATCGCGACGTTACGTTTAGACGAATTATAGTTATGTTATAGTCGGCGTCGCCGTTTTCATCTGATGTAGATATACGCGTAAACGAATGTAATAGTAGGTAGCTTGGAATGTGATTCCGAAGTGCCGCTGAGTGTTTTGAGTTGCCTTGCGCGGGCGATGTGCGCCCGCCGCCGTCTATTATACATATTTTACACTATATTATGGCATAATGCGATATTAATTTTGATGATTGGTACGCTCGCAAACCGAGACGGAATATTAAACATGTATTAATAAATTTGCTTGTACATGAAGATTAAATATCGATATATTGATGCACTGTATCCACTGGTGTTTTTAATAATACCACCTGTTTATCAATAAATTCTTTTTTATTAGGTGAATTTGGGTGATGTGTATATTTATAAGTAAATTATTATTGAGGACTTACTTGTCTCGAATATGATTAAAAGCAGGATATGCGGTAAGTTCTAGGCAAATAAACCGTTGTCAAAATACTTGTCGTGTGTTCTTGAATAGGGCCTGATTAATATGTAGAGGTTTCACAGTTTTGTTATACGTAAAATATAATATGAAACATAAATATAAAAACATTTAATGAGAGTGCACTGTCGTCGCATTCAAAAACTTTAATACAACGTCGATGAGACTCGATGAGATTTAATTAGACACTATATTATGGCCGCGCACTGGTTTGTAAAAAGTGCTATAAAAATTAAGATATTCTATAACCTGCAGTTAGACATGGACTTCTTTAATTTTATTGGCTGGTTACCTATTTGCGCTAAATTCATGTGACACTGAGTGAAACCTCTACATTTATGAAACACATAGTTTCCATTCATCACCTTGAGTAAAAGCAAACAAGAGAATCGGGATGTAAATACATATATTAATTGAAACACAATATTTCTGAGATTCTTCATACATATTTACACTTATACATTACATACACAATTAATTTACTAACACTGACATTCACCATGTTAACATCTATGTAAAAAAAGTATTTGATTTATATAAAAAAATAATCACTATTGGAATTATCTTAAGCTATTCACACCTTAGCTGCCAAAGAACTAAAATATTCACAAAAACTCATATAACTGTACTTCTATGTAAATTTAAAATGCAGTAGAAAATACAACATCTAAACTCTGAAGAGGTTATATTTGGCAAATTATTTGAGCTACAGTTCTGTGTGACGTTCGAGTATCCTGCTCTCGAGGTGGTCGTGCATCTTCTCCACCTTCCTGGAATGTTTCTTGATCATCTGTTCTTGTTCTTCAAAATGATTGATTTTGTCACCAGCGCCCGCGACCTGCAGAACAAAAAAGAATCCTTTTACAACTGAATAAAAGGTTTCTTCTGTTTAAATAACGTTATAACAAAGAAAAAAGTAAGTATAACAATAAATACAAAACAAAGTAAATCAAAATAAAAACAAAAAAATAACCTTAGACTTATGCTTTTCACGATTGCTTACATGATCCGCTTGTAGGTGACGGAGTTTCAGCAGCCGTGACTCGTAATGCTGCAGTTCCACCTAACAATGAGGATGATGATTAAAATATCACACTACAATACTAGTTATTTGGAATTTCATTTATATTATACCTTCAAAGAAGCAAGTTCATCAGTACTGAAATTTCCAGCTACAGCCATTTTCCATAAACCTTGCACTTTAGGCTCTATGAATTCCCTGTTGTTAGGACCTGCACAAAACAAAAACTAGTTTTAATAAATGTAACTTATGGTTCTGAAATTAAAACATTTTTACGACTTCTCAGTGATCTAGGCACGATGCTACGTATAATGAGTCATTTTCTAACAATACAAGTAATAAATAGGTTGGTAATTAATCTAGATTTAAAGATGACAACTTGTCCTAGATTCTTAAATAACTCCCATCAATGTTTCAACAGAAACATCTATAAATTATTTTATTACCTTAGTGCATACTTGTAGCTCAGTTGCTAGCAATATAAAGCAATTTATTATTAAAACAATATTCAACTATAGGAATATCATTTGCTATGGGGCTGCTAAAATAGATGGATTCAGGTAAAATACAATCAATACACAGCAGGTGATACATAGAGACAGAAATAGAAGTCTAAATTGACTCATAGGACTAAAGTCTGCCTGTCACAAACTGTCTAAACAAGGGGACTCTGCAATCTGTCAGCATATCTCAGTTTTGAACAAAGCACATAAGTTTTCTGTTGTCATACCTTTAGAAATAACCCTCTGCAATTTGTCATATCCGTCCCTCAGATCTCGGTGCTTATCTCTGATTAAATTTGCTTTGTCAAGGTAGTCCTTTGTCTTATCATTTGTTTGTTCACTGATTTCATTGAACTTGTCCAATTCCTCTTCATTGATTACATCTGCAATAGTCATTATTATTTTGTTATTGATTATTCATTAAAATCATACAATGTGAAATATGAAAATAATACTTTTAGCAAGATTCATAGTTCCAATATCACATTTATCATATATAATAGATTACATTACACAGGCATTACTGCTCAGACTACCAAGGCAGGTTATTTTTTTAGCATAGCTTAGCACCCCACTAACAATTATAAAGTTAAGTAAATAAAGTATTTCATACTTCTAAAGGCATCAGTGTCAGCATCATTTTTGTTAGCTGCATCATCACCAAACAGATCATAGTACTGGTCAATTTTCTCTTGGTGGTGAGTGAACTCCTCTCTCAAGGCTACCAGCTCCTCATGAGTGAAGCCAGAAGTCTCTGCTTTAGACCATAGATAGTTCAGCTTTTTGTCTTTGAATATGCTTTTGTTTATGTAGTCATCTGTTGCGGAATTGTAGGCCTGAATTCAAAAAATATAAAATACTGTACCATTCCGATTTGTGTAGCTGACCACTATGATTATAAAGAATCTTATAAGAGGTTCTACATATAAAAAGTTACAACATAGTAATAGCACTTGACTACAGGTAACATAACAAACACCTTTAGATGTAAGTATGTTTTAGAATATCATATAAATAAGTCAAATTTAAAAGTATTGGTAACATAATCCCCATATAAATATTATTATTTATTCAGTGTAAGTTATATTTTTCTACATATAAACATAGTAATGACATACACAGTTATCTCTATCCCAACTGTGTCAACAGTCTGTAAAAACAATTAATATTAAACCTTATCTCAATAACTTATCAGTCAGTGTCTGTTTTTAAAGGCATTTAAACATGAACAGAGAATCAGATGTGGTATAAATTAATGTTCTGAATGTTATCTATGAGGAATATTAAGTATATAATTTTAGGTATGATGGTTATTTCCTGTAAGTAACTATACATACTAGTTACTTTATTAAAATCTTGGCTTTATAATCAAACAAAGGACAAACCCTACTGATACTTACAGCATGATCTTTTTGTTTTGCCGCATCAGGTTCAAAATGATGCAAGAGTCCATAAGCTGACATGATGTTAGTCAGCTTACGTCTCAGTTCAGCCTCCCGAAGACCTTCTTTATCCCCCCCTTCACCCTTAACTCTTTTCTGTATTAACTCTTCCTTATCTTGTATCATGAGATCACTGTATAAAGACTTCAGTTTTGGTTCCGTTAGGCGCTGTAACAATGGAAGATAATGTAAAAAATTCAATTAGATTGGTTTCAATAAGATAGTTCATAAAAGATTGGGAATAATTCTCTATCTATTATGGACTACCGCCTACTTTACAGAGAAAAACGATATGCAGCGCCCCCCTTACAATAGTTACACCAATTTATTTTAGTTTTGTTATTTATCATTTGTCTTTGGACCTACCACCGCCCCCATGAAAAGCTCTGGCGCCCATTTGAGGGCGGTACCTCCCCTTTTTGGTGCCTCTGGTTTATAGCTAGGTAGAAAAAAGGTTTACCTGACGAGCTTTAGTCCACAATAAGTTAAGTTTATTCATTCGAAAAGGTTTTTCTAAAGTTCTAAAGTCGATATCGCTTTTCTTCTTTTCATTTGCAGATCGACTATATTTATTTTCACAAAGAACAGTACTAGACACTATAATAATACACAACAAAACTTGTAAATATCGATTCATTTTGGAAATAATTTATAGAACGAATAATAGAATCCAATAAGTGTGCCGATTTGCCGACTCAGCCGACAACAGAAACAGAAACTGCAAAAGTCAAAGCCAAACGTCAAGTCGAGAAGTAACGTCAAATGGACTGAGTCCCTAGTTTATGGTCAAATCGTTTAGTTTTTTGTTATTGCGTCTTTTTTGTTTAACGCTATATTTATTTTATTTTAAAAGAAATACCTTTAGGATGTACAACTTATAAAAGAAAGCAACCATTTTAATAAAATACTTAATTTTTTTGCAAAATAATCATAATTCGATTTTAATTCCATAAACGCAAAAATAATGGGCTGAAAATTAATTCAGTTTTATAAGTAGATTGTTGCATTAATAAATTAGGTAGGTAGGTACTACAAACTATTAACTTGTGGGCTTAAGTAGCCCAACTGTATGCAGCATAGACAATATCTGGTAGCGTGATAAGTAGTACTTCTCGCATGTTTTTATTAGATCGAGAAGCTCGTGAGTTTAGTGTCTACATTTCAACAAATAGTACCGGTCAACTTTGACAGTTTGTGTGTGAATGTATTATTCGCCGTTTCCTTCTTGTAGTCACTTGATTCTGTTCATTTTATTTTTATAAATTGGCATAGTTGGATACGATCTCACTGGTAGTCGTCCGTGACATTTATAAAGAACCATAATACTTTTTGACTATACCTATAGTTTTTGATCTCAGTGTAGTACCGTAACATAGCTCTGTCAGCACAATGGGAACTCAGTAAAAGCGAGTGTTCCCCACCTGAGGCAGCATCTGTAACGCGTCCGCGGGCACGTACGATCCGGCTGGCCATCGGTACTTTCTCTCGCTGATGCGTTGCGAGTCGGTTACTCAATACGCGTTGTGCAAAGACTGGTCCGCGAGTCGATGTCGATATTTCATAACGGTAGTCCATAATCTGTCGCTAATGTCGGTCGTGTGAAGCGGAGACTCGGTGCAGTAAAGACAGTGTTTAGTGTGTAATGTGTATTAGTTTGATGTGATGGTGGAACGGGAGGGAATGAGGCGCGGCAGCGGTGGCGGCTGCGGCTGGGGCGGCGGCGTGCTGGGCCGCTGGTCGCTGCGCCGGCTGCTGCTCGACAGCCCCCTGGTGGGCAGGAGACTCGCACATACAGGTACTTGGACCACCTTCATAACACAGCTTCATGATAACCAAATGGTTTTCTCTAAATCTAAACTTTATTTGAACTTCAAACTTTTTATTGTTTGATTTTATATTTTCCACCCCTATAAGAATTTTAATATTTTATATTATTATAATTTATTGTTTGAGGGTAGAATAGGAACAGGATACAATTTTCCAATAAGCTATTTATCTCTCACACAAAAATATAAACAAATTTTAAAAACTAGCTCACAACCCTGATTTGTTCAATTAACATTTAAATTAATTCTAATAGTATTGTTTTGGATTTCAACCTTGAGAATATTTGAATTGAAGATTGGTAGTGACACACATTGCCATATATTCTGTTCATCTAACAGGAACATCAATATTCTAGGCAAAATGAAGTTAACTTAAAACTGTAGTAAACCTCTAACATATAAAACATTATGACCTTGTTCGTTGATGTTTAACTATCTGCCAAATAGCATACTTTTGGTTAAGTAGGTAGTAAGTAGTATAGATATGTACACTCTTAGTAAAATCCTGAACATTAACTAACAATTCTCATTGGGATCAGTAAAACTGGCAATAAAACTACCTTATAATACCTACTTAATAACGGCAATCACATTATTATTATGATATATTAAGTTATCAATTCTCTTCGATCAGCCTCACCGATACCCCAACATTGTTATTAATACAATGTCAGTAGACAAAACATTAATCACACATAAACACAGTACATTCACCTAATTAATCATTGTATTCATTAATTTTTTATTAGTGTAACCAATTGAGACATTGAGGCATAAAGGTCCCCAATCATATGGGTCAATGTTACATTGTTGTGCGTAGGATTATGACCCCTATTGCATAATAGTTAGTAACAATTTGCACTGATATTACTCTGCAACTGACCTATTATGAGTTTATCTTTTGAACAACTATCTTGCTTGATGTTAGCATGTTTTGTTACTATCACTTTTTCTTTGATTACTCTGAAGTACTTACCTATAGAAAGAAACAAGTCTGACCTAATTGAAAAGTAAGAAATTGGATATATGAATGTTTGTAACTCTTTCACAAAAAAACTACTGTATGAACTTCTATGAAATTTGGTACACTGGCAGTTTATTACCTAGGTTATCACATAGGATACTTTTTACCCCAGGAAGTCTTTCCATATGGACAAAGTCATAAACAAAATTATAATAGAGCATATAGGTAAATAATAACAGTAATGTGTGTATAATATTCTTAATAATTTTATATGTATTATGGTTTAATTAGGAGAGGAAGTTTATATTATTTCTGCATATTTAGGTACATACCTACTTATTGTTTTTGTGTTAGACTAATCATGTATTAAACTAATCAATTGAAAAACTAATGAGTGCTTTAACAATGTACAATAATTGAACAAAACATTTTAATTAATAAAGAATTTCCTTAATATTAAAGGTTTTTTGAAATTCTTTCCTTAATATTCCTAATTGTATATTGGGTGTTATAAATTAATGATATTAATTTAAAAATTATATTTATGTGCCCTTACAGTATACATTGTGAATAAACTTTGCATGTCTAAGTTGGTTAAACACATGTCTTTAGGGCATGCAATGAAGCTCCCAACCTGTACTTGGCCAGAAAGGTACTCAAGGCCTAACCAAATTAAGGAGCCCAGCAGTGGGACAATCATTTTGATTTTATTATCTTATAAAAATAATTAGGTACAATTAATTAAGCATTCATCTAATATTTACAGTGCCATTAAACAATAGTAAGCAGGTAGGTACATATTTACAGTAATTAATTACCTAAGTATTTATAATTATGATTAACTAAAATATAATATATTCTTATAATTTATTTCAGTGGTTTCCCCTTCTCTGGCTTCTAAATTAATTTATTAATAAACACTTGTTTTAAAGGTGAAGGAAAACATAGCCACATAATATACTGCTATGTGCCACAATTTTATATTGTATAAGTTATACTATACTACATTTGCAAGAATCACAGACTTTTGTTAGCTATTAAAATTGACAGATAAGAGTTTTTTCATTAAGCAGGTAAAGACAAAAATTTCTAGTTACAGACTGTGTAGTCTATTTATGGTCGTATTTTTTCCCATTTGTACCATTATTCGAAGCATTACTACTATTGCATTGTTTTTATGTGAATCCACTTCAAAGAAAATTGTTTTGGACCATATGACAATTCGATATTGTGCGAGATATACCTAGTTAACTTAACTGTTATTTCATAGGAGATATCGACGAGACAGCTCACCGCAACGTAAAACTGCAGGAGGATCTATTTCTATCATTGTCGATCAAATCTCTCCCAAAGATGGCTACTCTGTTGCTAGAAAATAGTGTGGTTTGCGGTCAGTCTAGCCGTTCGCAGTCGACCGCACATCTAGGTTTTGGAACTTTTAAAACATTTTCTAATACAGCCTTCTTTGTATCTTCACAACAAGCTTTCCTTACAGTTCATATTTTTAATCCTTGTCTGTTTGACGCACGTCCGAAATAAAATTCGACATCGAGTATCTCTTATTGTTTTACCAAGTTAGTTTGACGCGAACCTACATAACTCGCAATATTTGCATGAATACGATCCCCTTTCTAAAAGACATTACACACGGTTGTCGTTTCAATGAATTTTTCATACAAAACATACAGTTGACATAGAAACAGTTTCAGCGACTCGACAATAGAATAGAAATGAGGTGTCTTTTGTAAGATAACGTTATTTTACAGTGAGCTGGCATTTCACTCACTTATACCAGGTCCCCTGAGTTCAAACCAGTTTTGCTACGCCTACAGAATAGATGCTAGCTGTATATTTTATTCATAATATGCTGCATGGTACCATGACATTAAAGTTAACATTATATCTGTGTTGCTCATAAGCCCTCTTCACCTCTGCTTGTATGTCATGTTCGTATGTCATAATGAATGTTTTCTCAAGGCATACCAGTCGTCTCGCAGCACAATCATATTGATGATATAACAGAAATAACTGGGCTAATCCTAACACCGTGTGTCATCGAGAGCATTGTTATTTGAGCAATTGTTTTATTACCTTTTAATAACAATCACTCATTGTTCCTTATCTAAGAAGCATCATGAGAAAATCCTGCTTGACGTCTGACATTCATAATGATGTGCGCAACAGTTGTTACCCCTACTTCAGAGCTTGAGAGTGGTTTCGCAACATATGCACGTTATAATAGTCGTCGTTGTAATCAGTGTTAAGAGCCGATAATTTTTGTTATTCGGGAAACCCCGCTAACATAATTTGAAACGACGAATGTTGACCTACCTATAACCATCTTTAAATTCGAAATTCATTGTGTTTCTATCGTCACTTTTGAATTAATTTATTAGTTTTACAAAACTGATTCTTGACATTAGCACTTCGTCACTTATAGAGGCAGCTTAATCGCCTATACTGCTAAATAATTTAATAACATGTCTTGTTACACAGTGGCGCACGGTGGTCGCTCTCTAAACATACGTATTGTTTTACATATTCGTTTCGTTCAGTCGCCCGACACTCGGCACATGCAAACTAGCGGAATTGGTGAAATCTGATCAGTAGAGGCTCGCCATGAATGGCAATCTCGCCTCGATAGTGTTCCTATCTTGTTTGATTTGCTTCGTTAAAAGGAGACGTAATGGGCTCGAAACCTTCTAAGACGTAAGTTCGCCTTTCATGGTAGCGAGTCGTTGCTACGTTCTCTTGTATCGACGACATACATTTATAGCCCCTTATTCATAAATGGTTAATAGCCATTCAGCTATTGAATCTTGGACTCCGTGCTAGTTAAATGCTCTTAAATCGACGAGAAAATTCTAAACAAATAAACAAAACCTCAACGAAGAACTTGTGATAACATATTTTTTGTGGAACGCCTACAAAACCAGAAATGAATCCCAGATCTGAATGCTTATTTTTTTTGCGGAAACAATAAACTTTATAGAGGAGGCGTCTTCTTGATATGGATTAACCTTCAACGCGTGACAATGCATAATCTCGGCTCTTCCTCATAGCTCATTACATTCAAACGTTCGCTATCATTGTCCAGAACCTTATTGTTTGTTATATAATGAACATAAATGTATATTGGACTTCTCACAATGCAAACCAGATATTACAGTGTGCTAGACTAGCCGCCTCCTATTCCGTAGTTGTAGGTAGTATAAAATCGTGTTTTTCCTTAAAATATTAAATACCAATTGCTGGCATTGAATTTATGCCGCGTTAATTATACAAAATTTATGAAATTAAACAATGTAGACTTTCATAATTTATTTTTAGATGTCGAGTCAATGGCACGACTGTTTCATTAGATTACTCCGGCCCATTAGGTGGTCACGACGATTGCAATTTGTTGCCTTGTTGAATCATTGGAGCAATTACTTGGGCGTTTAGGGCGCCTCGGTAGCCGGTAGCTGCTGGGTAGTTTAATCTGGAACTAGTCTTAACAAAGCATAGCTTAATCATTTTGTCAGATTGAACGTTTATAGACGACTGAAATAATTTTACTATTGTATAAAAAGTAACGACTAGCTCGTTGGCTGATTAGATTTAAAAAAACTTTTCCATAAAGGGAACTACCTGAAGAAAAATTGTACACGAAATGATAACTATAGCACTTGAACCAATATGTGTAATTTGGCAATTAGTAATTACTCCCTGTTTAATGAGCAAAATTTTACTGTTAATATTGTTTTAAGTACTGTACTACGTACATATAATATAATTAATTGACGGCGAAGTGTTTATATAACATCAACCCAATTACAGGGAGGTATCGTGATTCGTGACTGATACATGGAATAATTGCTAACAGTGATTTATGCAAATAATTGTAGTTATAATTGTAGTTACTATTGCATTGTAATCTTCTGCATAATCATTAAAATTGTTGAATAATAACGTAACAACGGTTATGATTTTTTATTTATCTGTTGAACAGATGTACAATATACATAGATTTTTTTCGATATCGAGGAGTAAATAAGGTACTTATCGTAAACCTTATATTGTCTTCGCATTTAAGACATCGTAATAATGAATACACATGGATACTTAATACAGTCATGTCAGTATATTATGGTCATACTGACATGTAGGTAATGCAATGTTATTACGGTTTAAACGAAGGCTGAAAAAGAGATGGATATAGGAAGAAAACATGTTGTGCCGACTCTCTAGTGTGGGATAAGGTCAAGACTCAAGACTCATGATTACGATAAAATATGATTACAGAACGCAAGCATGCTTCTCCTAAGTACCTGTTATGAGTTCCTATGTAGCGGGTTCAACGCACCTGAGCTTGTTTGAAGGACGTAATTAAATAATTAATGGATTAATTTCCAGGCCTACCCAGTCTAGATTTGAGCTGAGCCCTAGACATAATCTATAGTTTACATTAATTTATCCTCCTATATTAATTTTAGGATTTAAATTATGTTGTCATTAATGCGTCCGACCTTTTGCTCAAACCCGCCCTCGTCAATTATGAATAGTTCATAATTAACAGATGTTCCAGCATGATTCAGTATAGGGATTTAAATTTTGGCATATTATTATGTATGCTGTTTTATTAAAAATCCAATATGCAGAAGAATTAACAAAGCATTGTATGTTAAACTGTGTAATGGTATTGATTGTTTAAGACATTATATTGAGTTAAAGTTGGCCAATCGGCAGGTCAGATGTCACAACTTTCGAGTGACGCACCATGCATTAAAATCATATTGTAATAATTGTCATTGTATATCTAGAACGTGCTGATGTTAAAAACAGTTTAACTGAAACTTTTAAAATGTCTTTCAACGTGACCTTTCAAAAACGCTTTCTGTTGAGTAAGTACATCGTTAAACGTTTACTTTCAAGGATTATGTTTAACAATTCGGAAACCTTCACGCGGTTACCGTTTGCTGAAGTAACAAAAGGAAGCGGACAAGGCTCTCAGTTGTACGTCAATAATTGTACATCACATCCTCCCCAGCGGGAAGTGAACCGAGGCTTTCTTAGATACCGTTTATGTAACAGTACGCGTTGCCAAGTTTACAGAAAATCTTCGCCAGCCTCACATAATAAGAGGGGCGCCGTATATCTCGTGTAAAAGCTTCTCCTCCATTTGGAGGCCCATTTTGATCACGATAAGTGCGATTTAGCCCTTCTTACAAGCCGCCGAGCTTCGTCATTTCAGATGTATGTGTTGTGTGGATCCCAGCTCACGAGAATTGCGTCTGTAGGTCAATTGAATCAGATGGATATGAGATTTCTCGAAACGACGCACCTACCCAATTATTTCGGCCGTTGAAAATGTTATTGCACGATGAATAATAGACTGAGTATTTTGTTGCTTTTCTTCCGTAACATTTGCCGTTATCTCGTCATAGTGTATCTCCGCGGTACATTATCGTTTCCTGGAATTGCCTTTCCCAGTTGCAATACTAGTTGGTTGTGTGTGTAACATCACTAACATCGTCGGCCATTACCCACCTATTCCGGGTAGCACGTTGTGCGGCTCCGTGCTACCGGGAATTGCATAATATTAAAGGTACCGAATAAAAACAAAATGTGTATGTCAGATATATTGTGCACAAACTTTATTCGAAGAAAATGCTGACACCTTAGATGAGTTGAATGATCGCCTGCAGTCGAGTAATGAAACTACAGTTTTTTTGCTATTCAATTAAATTTAAGTAGGACGCTACTTATGTTTAGTACAAACTATACAAAGTCATCTAAAAAATATGTTACTTTCGTTTATATTCACGTTATCTATTTTATACTTAAATAAAATGAAATGCTGTGAGCGGTTGTTAAGGAGTGTCGCGCAGCTACGATATTGATGTTGATGGTACAACGACGCTGTTTCATATTTAATCACTTCTCAGACGTCTCGTCGCTAAGTGGGATGGTGAAAGTGATGTGAACAATTCAAAATAATCATTTTGTACGTACCCTCGCAACTGGGTTACCTCAATTGAGCCACGAGTTATTTGTCATTGCCCGAGACAGACGTTTAATTCTAAAACATTAACTTCGCCCATTGAGTGTCTCAAAGAGAGCATGACAGCTCGTAAAGAGTCTTATAGGTTTAGAACATTAATTGAGCACGTCTAGCCTGATGTTGAGCTCATCTTCAACAGTTTGCAGAGTAGTTTAAGAACAAACGATCCTTGAAAGTTTCATATTTTAAGCTTGAATGTTCTCCACGTTTCTCTTCACTTTAAAATATGTCTGTCGAATTGTTGTTGAGGAATATTTAACATAGTACGATTATGGACGAATACTTTTTGCTTGTAAGCTTTCCAAATAAATGTAGGTCAGCTCAGTAATTTTGGCAGTACGCACCTCTCGTTGCATGCCATATTAGTTTATAAAGTTGCTCTTGCTTTATACTTTATTGTTTATTACTTACTTGATTTCTGAGACTTTTTTCCCAAAAGAAAAGGTAAAGAGAAAATGAAAACGGAAACTACGTGCTCACTTCTTCCGTTGAATGCTTCACTAAATGTTACTTAACATTTTACCGAGCGATGACTAATTGAAATTCGTTTATTTTTTTGTCATAGCGTGTGCACTCTCCACTCAAATTATTAGCAAATTCGCTTCGGTGAATATTATATCGTGTAAAATTGGAGAAACCACTTTTGCTGTTGCGCTTGGTGTTTCAGAGAAAATCCATCACTGTTACAATTACGGACGGTGGATTGATAATTAACGTTTTTAGAAACAAGTGTAAAGACAGGTTGATGCTAAGAACGTTATTAATTAGGTATAATTTAATTGACTGTTTCAAACGTGTTCGTTTTCAAGAGCACTCACGTTTAACATTCACTTAGCCGTAAGATAGATTTATTATTATAACAAGATGTACACAAAGGCAGAAAAGTAAAAGCAATGTAAGTTTTCAAATAATTTCAGTACGAACAAAGCAGTTCAGTACACGTGCCAGGGAAACTGCATAATACTAACTTGAGAGCGCTCTTAGCAGTTATTGAGGTCATTTCACAAGCATCTACTACCTACCGATACCTTACAGAAGACGGTCGAAACTTTATTATTGAGTTTGAGAGTATAATTTATTATTGTTTAATACGTGATCTTATGTAGTAAGGAGTAAGGACAAAGCAACCTTGCATCAATATGCCGAAGTCGTGTTGACATTCAAAACTGATCTAATCAGTTGGAACCTTGCCTGTTAATACTTGAAATGTAATTTTCTTACGAACACAATGTCCATTGTCAACTAATGAGTTTGGTACTGAATTGTCTGTTACGATCAGAATCACGTGTGATGATAAGTGGAGACAACGTTTTCATGTATGTATATGCACTGTTAAAAGGGCATGGATGGAGGTATTTTCTACGTTTAGATAGATGATGCGTTGTTGAGATTGTGCTATTATTGTTAAGCGTCTTCGTGCTTTGCAGGCTCTGCGTGTTCTCAATTAGAGGTTTCCCATGTTGTTAGGAGGCTCTATGTACTGGTACAATTTCATAGGAGTAGAATAAAGTACCTATTTGCGTCTTAATGCCTGTTCCTGGGCATGTATTACTCAACGGGATTTGCCACGTTTTTTCAGCGACAGGTTATAATTATATTATTAATAGGTATTATTCCTTTAGGTTATAATTATAATTATTGTAAATCATCAAGTTTTTGTGGATACTTTACCTATATAGTGGCCTGAGCTATGTTATTGTGAAGACTTGAAAATGTTGCGTTCTTATTCTGATAATTAGCAAAATATACTTTTAACATTATTCGTAGTTTTCGGTGCGACGATTGAGAAAGTAATGTTATGATGACAAGAAAGTAAGAACCACTTCCTTCCTTTTCTATCATAAATATTGACGTAAATAGTTGTTAATATGACGTGTGAAGGTAATCGATTGTTATATTAATGTTATCATCTTCTTGTTGCATTGCTCGAGTGATGCTATAATGATCCAATGTATTATCGCTGCAGATTCTGATATACAAATAAATGATAATATTCTGACTCATAAATTATCACATGATATTTATAGCCCTGATATAGTTTATGCTCTTTCATGTTCTTTTTTTTAAGACGTCAGAGATTAAACAATAGGTTATAAAATATAGATAATTAATTAGCCAACTGATTTGCTCGGCTTGTTTTTCCGAAAGCTGAAAAAGATGAGTTTTAAAAAGAAAGATTTGATGATAGAAGTTTGATTCCGGGTCTTTTCATTTCCACGTTTAATTACATTTAATTTATGCAGTGCGTCTTTAATTTCTAATATCAGTATCGATTCCGCATACATATAAAAACTTAATAAGTAGATAAAAAAAACTAGAAACAAGTATAATTTACAGGGAAAGCCTATTGTTATAAGTAATTCCATTAATACGGTAAATAGCAAATATATTCTTCCTCTACGTAAAACACGTACTGCGCTACTTCTAGAGGATAATAAGACACAAATCATGTACTCTAACTATGTACGCTTTCCTACATTATTAGGTACTACATACTGTGGATATTATTTTCAATATAATTGCAAATAAAAAACATGAAATAGCTCTTTGGTAGAATCCATAAAGTGTCAAGAGCAATTTTTTTACTCATTCATTAAGTGCAGTCTTTAATCGTTAGAAACTTATTTCTCGTTTACAAATATATAAATAAAAAACCCTTTAAAAGCAAGCGCTTCCTACTCAAATATCCATTGCGTATTAATGATTATGAAGAGATAGTTGCACAAACAGATAGACGCGTTAGTTACTATGTAGTAACAACGTAGCAATAGTTTCCAAATCGTTTTACATACGAACTGATCTGTCAATGGCATTAGTATTCAGTAACCGATACTCGCATTAGTACTAGATATAATAGTACAATAGATACATCTTGTGGGCATCTAGTGCAGGTCGCTTGTAACCTGGATAACAACACTGACCTGAATGTGCATCTGTCTGTACAATACCAGTTACATGGAACACAATCGAATGATATCGATATTATGACGATGCACCCAACTGGATAAGTTTAACCATATTCCTTTATCGCGAAGATTTGTTGCTTGTTTAGTCGCTATTTATGCTTCTTTATTTTATCTTATGGTTGGTGGTCAACCTAGTGTCAAAGATGTTCAAGCTGCCCGAAGGCCTTTGACGTGGTTTAGCGACTGTTATATTAATAAACAACCGGGACCGAATTTAACGTGCCCTCCGAAGCACGAAGACGTTCGATCAAATATCACTATGCAGTCACCCATCTATAGAATGTTCGCGCCAAGGATTGCTTAACCCCCAGATCGCTTACTGAGCAGAGAGCACAAATGGATATGGGCACAGCTATTCACATATAATAATGCAAAAATGTTGTTATAAGGTGTAAAAGCTAACAACGCATTTTATATTTTGATTCAGTTGTATAACGCAAGTTATTGAACGACAAGGCTTATTTCCTATCTGATGTACCAATAATGCCAAAATGACTAGGTATTTGAAGATAAAATTTGATATTTACGTATCTTTTTAGTGTTAATACACGATAAGAGTGGGTTCAGCATTAGGGAAAGTATAGGTGCTGTCACATTACTGTTCAAAATTTAAGAAACATTGATCACAATGTTACAAAATGCTTTCATGTTAGTAAACATTTTCTGAATAAAATTGTAGGAGCACCTACAACATTCCTTACAGAATGTAACAATTCCTAATATTTGTTTATGTATTTATTAACACGTTACTTTCCCACTGCTGGGCAAGCGTCTTCTCCCGAACGAGGGAGGGGTTAGGCCTTAAGTCCACCACGCTGGCCAAATGCGGGTTGGGGAATTTGGCCTTAAGAAATGTAACTCATCACGATGTTTTCCTTGACCGTTAGAGCAAGTGATAATTGTTTCTAATACACACATCAATTCGAAGAGTCATTGGTGTGCTGCCTCGGGTTAGAGAATGTATTAGTTTAAAAATATGTTTGTTATATTTTGTTTGTATATGTGACAGCACCTATACTTCTCTTAATGCTGAACTCACACTTATCGTGTATTAACACTAAATAGATATCTGCATATCGAATTTATCTTCAAATGTCTAGTCACTTTGGCATTATTAGTACATTAGATACGAATTAAGCCTTGTCGATCAATAACCGTCCTCTTCTAAAACGGATCCAAAATATAAAATTCTTTGTTACTATTTGTTTAGAGCAAAAAGTGGCTTGCAAATGCAAGCGACGATAACGATAAAAATGTTAGATATCTGTTTCCTGTAATCTTTATACCTAAAAAGATGATTTTGAAACCTGTGTAATACGATTATAAGCAGTGAGGTTTATAGGTACTGGAAATAGTTTGACAATGTATCTGTCCTTGTTACATGTTAATAAATGATAGAGAGGCAGGATACTGCTAGATGTACTATCGAACAAACTGAATCATGACCCACCATGTGCTCATTTTCTAAAATACGTCTATATACACGTAGGTCGAAATTCGCTTGAACCTACGTTTCCTTGGTAATGAATTTGTTATCTGTCATTATTGCGACAAATCTTTGGGCGTCCATTATAGGAAATAATGTTACTATAAAAATTAAAATAATATAGGGTAACCAGTATAGTTATTACCCGTATGCTGTATGCTGGGCAATGACTATAGTGGTTACCCTAATCGAAACGGTTCACAGATTTCTAAATGACGTGCTATTTGACATTTGACACAAATATATTTTTTCGTTGTGAAAAGAGTTTAGACTATTTACATTCTACATTCAAATTAAGAGTGATTTATCGAAAACGTATCTAGTACTGTGCTAACAAAGGTCAAAGTTGTCTGTACTCGTAGATACATCATAACACAGTCGTATTCATGTTTAAAACGTCCTAAGTGCAACTATGACAATAGAGATGATATTCTTACTGTTTTGACGGTTTCAAGCGAATTGTCGGCAAAATGGGTCATGATTCAGTTGGTTCGATAGTACGTTAGAAGGAAAATAAGTAGAAGTATTGACGCCATGCATCATGTTTGCATACGTTTGCCTGGAACTAAAACAGTTAGCTGCCATATACTCGGCTCAAAGCGTTGTTTCTACGATAACGAGCCGATGTTTGCTTTGCTACCGTAATCCACATAATATCGCAGTGTTTACCTCCACGGAACAGCTGCGCACGTTGTTTTCGACTTTTTTATTTCTGAATATTAATGCTAAGACATTGCACAAGGTGTGCACTAGTTCCTCGAAGGTCATACGCATAGCACCTGGCTATTTATTCCACTGGGTTTTCCAGAAACAAGTAATCTGTATTTAAAATTGTGTTTTATTTGTAAAAATCGATAAGATACAACTATCGTGTTCAAGTAATTGATAACCGCCTTATTAATGCAAAAACGTCAATGCGGTCTAGAAAGAAATGTGGGGCATATGTCTATTTAGTACTTGGTGACCTATCTGCCTCAATAGTATAAACTATCTATTACTATCTTTATGGTTTGTTGATAAGTATTACTTTACTTTCACACGTTTATTAAGAGAAATGTTGAGTATGCCGTCAATACTACATCTTTGCATTAAAGATTAACTGGCATACATTTTAACATTAATAATTTCCGGCTTTACCAATTTCCTAGTCATAACTCATCTCCATATTGTGACAATCTTAATACGCGTTATTTTTGCTTGTAAAGACGTGCCACTGTGCTATTTAAACAGTGTGTGAGTGCTACTTTGTGTGCGATGATGACATGGGACTTTGTAGGTCATGCTTTTTATGATACTACTCTCAGACTGCATAAATGTCACTGTATTTTTCATACAAGATCTGTAGCCCAAACATTTTACGCATTCTATCATAAGAAGATTACAGTTTAACAGCAAAGTTAATAACCATTATTAACTTAAATAACAAGTTGACAAGCTAAGTATTAAATCTTAGTTTAAAGTCAAGCAGAGATGGAAATGAATTATTTATGATTTACATAAAGCATCTATGACGCACTGTAGAACATTTATTATGCATCTTTTCTTGAAGAAATCGTAAAGTATCTTATTATTTTACAGTGTTGCTATACTGCATTGCAGTTGCATTTTCTTCTCTTAATATTTGGTCTCAAATCAGAAATGAGAATCGTTTCTGTAGATCCAATCGAAGCAAAGATAGCACAGGAAAAGCTTTGAAATTGCAAATAGAAAGTTTTATCTAAAGACTGGCTTATGCAAAATGATAGGCAATGCAAAAAAAGAGCTATAGAGAAACAGAAAAATGGTTTTAGTTATTTTATATCATGAGAAAATCTTTGTCTTATTAAACTGTAGCATTTTTCTTTCTATGACATACAATTCTAGTACTTATTAAATGCTAAATAACTCTTAACCATCTATCGGAATTTGTACCAAATTCCAATAGATGGTTCCAATTATTTCCAAACCTGCCCCAGATAATTCGCGTTCCTAAAATAAGAATCCGAATATGATTTCGTTTAGCAAACTGTCTAAATGTCTTTGAATATTATTAAACTTACCTTTATAACATTAGAAATATTTGTTTAACAAGATAAAATGTTAAGAGCGGAAATTACACATACCTATAATTTGTGTTTGTGTGTATATCCCGCATGTCTTAATACGAAACTCATTATTATCATCATAAGCGGATATCATGTATTAATCTTGGCGTCGAAACTCGAAATCCTCAAGCTATTTATTAATTAATAGATTTTATGTATTGCGTTGTAACTATACAATTGAATTCTGTTCCTTTTTTCTTTTTCAATTTTAGCATAGGTAGTCGCAGCCAGCTTTTATTTTCCTTTGCTGTCTGTGTCCTCTTAGTAAATCCCTGTTCAAGTAATATTAGATCCACTTAAACTCCCTCAACAATTTCAGCAAGGCAACGTGTCTTGCTAAGTTTTAATTGGTCTAGACATAAACCAATGATCCACGTGGAACGATTGCCTCTCGCAATGATAGAGATGATCTAACAAATCTGTATAATAAAAGTCTAGGAAACAAACCAGTTTATTTAGCTGGTTTGTTATGCTAGCTTATATCCAAATTTACATTTATTGCTCAATTGAAAGATTTCCTGCATATAATTTACATTGCATTTTTCTTACGATTAGGCAGAGGTCCAACTCGTGTTCATAAAACGTTTGCCATTTATGACACTTAAAGCTCTTGAAACAATAACTTATTGGAATTAATTACTGTAATAATGTATACTGTTCTGATTTAATTAAGTATTAAACTGTGGAGTTGTATCGCAATTTATTTTACATCCAGATTAGTTCATGGTCTCTCAGGCCCAAGGCAATCTGTCTGACTCTACCTAATCACGAACAATACAAATAAGTCTGCTTTTGAAGCTTACAAGACTGCCGACAGTCTGAAATAAAAGTCTTGTACAGTATTCGAAACAATATCTTTCTAGGAAAAGAACAAATCGGTTTGTTACCTTCCCGTCAAAGACATTTTAATTTATTTGCTAAAAACTCCGTACACGTTTTGGATTTACCAACTGATATATTTTGGCAATAAATTGTGTAAAGAATTTTACGATATTAGCTTTAACAAGATAGCAGTAACGGTTTTGAATGAAATATCAGTGATTACACGGTTATCCCCCTCGTTATCTGTGTTATCAAAATGATACAGTCCCTTTTCTGGTGGATTATGACGTCACGATGGAATTCTCGATCTGGTTTCTTGGCATCCCAAATATTACCGCTACCTGCCCGATGAGACTCATGACCGGATGAGGTCAATAGCAAAGTCATTAGTTTTTGTTAACATCAACTGTATAGTAATAAAAAAGTTATGGTAACACATCATTCAACATAAAACGCGTTTAGATAAGTGTGGTGGAGTAAGATGTAGGTTTGTATACCGTTTTATCAATTTGTCTTGACTGTTTTTTATAGCTGTATATAAATCTGTTTTCTCTTGTTGATATGCGGTAATTATGACTAAGATTAGAGGGATCTACTTAAAAGACATTCCTTAAGTTGTGATTTTAGAAAAGTGAAGATGTAGTATCAGCTGTTGATGGTTACTTCAATATATGTATGTACTTAGAAGGTTGATAACCATTTCTTCCGAATTATGAAGAACTCTTGATGGTATGGAATTAAAGATAAAAGTCACATGGCAAGGCAAGATTTGAGTCACTACGAAGCGTGCTTGTATATAAACGTGATCGATGCGTCAAATCGTTCTCAACACAAGAGCCGCATAACACCTCAGGTATTATACACTTCACTCACGATTAAACACACGCAAAATAAAGTAAACAATTATTTTAATAACTATGTACTATTAACGATTTTACAGTCTGTTATTTCAATTTATAATATCAGTATTCATTTAGTTTCGCATACGCGGTGAGATGTGAAGTTTGTCATGTTAATTTAGATGTAATTTGAGCTGTCAACTGCACACGCTCACGCTCGTGAACGATATAATTAACTACAGTACAGTTATTGACGCTATAATTTGCTCTGTTTCGGTTAACTATTAGTTGTTTTACTGTAATTACATTGTCTCTCTACATTATGTGTCTTCACAACATAATAACATATGGTTAGGTAACGTTTTCTTGACTTTAAATGTCTACTAGATTCCGAGCGAGTTCGCGTGAAAAGATTTGCCGTAGTAAAATGTCCTATGTGTTAATCTATGTTATAAACTATCTGTGTATCAAATTTCATTATAATCCATTCAGTGGCTTAGTATAGTTATTAATGTTAGTAGGATTGTACGTAACAATTATTATGATTTACTCACATCTCATAATTAAGGGTCTGGTTTTTCTATGAGAATTTTTAGACTGTCTGTAGTAGCGTGTAGTATTGTTAACAAAAACATAATTGTAATAATCTATAGAACTATTCACGTCATTGTATTTTTTGTGCTGTTACTTTTTAGAAAACCAGTCGTCACCATTTTAATAAATTATAATTACCATACTATAAGTGTTTATGAATAAAACTTGACCTATTCAAGGTGAAATATATGAATCGTAATTGATAAACTAAGATATAAATAACGAGTCGTCGAGTTCATAAGTTAATGAACTATGATCGAAATGTTCCGGATTGCAAATCTCTACGTACAATACCGATATTTGTGGGATATCGCGACACAGCGAACTTCACTTACCCCCGGTTTCTGAGTACATTTAGCCATAGTTTATCTATTCAACAGCGTATTTTTTATATGAGTTTTGACACTATTGAATAGATAAACTACCACTAAATGTCCTCAGAAACCGGCGGTTACTTGAACGTATCTACTCACGATATTGACGATACATTTACATTTGTGCATGTTACATTATTATCGATAACTATGATAACGTTAAGTACTCTACTTGAGAACAAAATACATTGTAATGGAGTAACGCTGTCAAGGTTTCAGTTTTGTTGCAGTTATCTCTCCCATCCGTATTTTTAGAAGCATCTGATACTACGTTTCTAGCTTAAAATTTCTGAGAGATCAACAATGTAACATGTTTGAAACCCAAGAATGAAGCTAATCGTGTATTTGTAGAGTTTCTGATTAAGTGTATTATAACATTATAACTTGGTTAGCAACATTACATAATTATACAAATAAATACATTAATGTATGAAATTGCCCAACTATAAATGTGGTCTGAGGAACTGGAAAATCTGGCTCATTAAGGATTCATGTCCAGGCCGTGGGTGGACTACAGTTGATTTACTGTTTGGCGTACAATCAAATGAGAATGAAGTGTTGTTTCTTGGTGCGAATAGTTAATGATCATCGTACGCACGTATCGAGACGAGGAAATTCAATGTATGGAATATTAATGACCTATTTTACTTATTTATAGTTGTAAACATATTAGCTCACCTGCAGTTTAACAGTAGTAAGGATAAATAAGACCTAATTGAGGATTATTTTGCATAAATCGAATTAGAACATTCATATGCGTACTATTTTAGCTTGAAGTTGACCCAATAGCACACGTATATCTAACGCCTTGGTTCTTTGGAAGTTAGAATAATGACAGAATTTCACAGGAACATGCAAGTAAAATATCCCACGCATGGATACTCTGCCTTCATAGACAAAGTCAGTAATTGAATCAGTAAAAAAGTTTACTCACTGAGTGTATTGTGTACATAACTTCATTAAAACATTGAAGTAATTAGTCACTACATCCGTCTTATCGTCGTGCAGCATCGGTTATTTATGAGTGAACACTGACCATGCAGATTTTATAAATACTGCTATTGATTAACCAGATATCAGTTACCTATACTTGTATGCAGAAAAAAACATAAAAGTGATGAACTAAATTGTTTATCTATGAGGAAAAACAGTAACTTTCTTAAGGAAATTCCACTGTTAACGTAAAATACATTAGCGGTACTGATATAGTCGTAACAATTAATGATAATAGTGATTTAAAATGACATATAAAGAGCACGTTGCGACTCACTCGCTCGTACGAAAATAGAAAGAGAAAGTCATATGACGGGCCACGTGTCGGTACAGGAGAACTGGGAAGTTCAATCACGTAACCGAACACGTAAAACTGCTTCGAACGTGGGTGTCCCTTAAGGCCTCATCTACACTAGTTGCTCACTACATGCTCCCAGCCCGATCACTCTGATCTATAGCTCGATTCTTTACCACTATCGACTACCTACAATGGGTAGCTGTCGAGAAATTTCGTACGAAAATCTGATCAACGCCTCTACCGGGCTAGTAGGAACTATTTTGGCACTGCGTTTTATATGTTAAATTCTCGATACTCGACAGTACCAACTGTAGGGATTTGCGCTTCTGATCTAGGTGCTCTTTTACTCAAATCTCTAAGGATTTCCAATTCTTGAACAGAATATACTCAAATTCTTTATCGTTAGTGAATTCCTTGTTTAAATGTAGACGCTTTTATAAGGAAAAAGGGTGCATGGCCTTTAGCGATTTCGGGTGATTCATATTGTAGTAACTGTAGTGTTTCGTCATAACGGGTTTTTGAACTAGCAGACAGTTGGTGCAAAGATTTTAAAATAAAAGGATAATGGCATTGAAAAATCGTTATACAAGGATTTAGTTTAGCCACATCGTCTTGGGATTTTGGTGCAATGATCTTTTCGAAATTTTAAAAACAGTGCCCAAGGAGTTTCTTGCCTACTCTTGTCATTTGCCTTCCAAACTTGCGGTAAATTCACTCTCCGTGTCATTGACTATCATTAATGTCAGATTTTTTCCTTTCTCATTACTGGACCAGATGACATGCGGGACAGTTATAGGTTGAATTTATTATTTAAAAGCTTCTACTAGCATTTTTGCTAACACTATGCAGATTTCGCCTTGTATTAGTTGACAAACAGACGCCTACTCTATCGTGTGACCCAACTCGTGTAGTTGGAAGTAGTTGGAAACAACCGTACGTATTCACAAACATGATTACAACGCGACTGTTACCTGAGTGTCACTATACATTACCTACATATGATTGATGTTACTGTGTCGAAACTTTGCCGATGAAACACGCTCTAATAATTGAAATAGACACGTTTATTGCTTAAACGTATGTATGTCATATAGCCTAATAGCAAGCATCACCGACGACATTTATTTAAGTATTTTACTTTTTTATATTTAAGTGAATCACTATAGCCACAGCAGTTTGTCTTACTACAAATTATCCTTGTTACTTTTAGTAAATCCTGATACCTATGTAGTCAAACCGCTCAGTATCACAACATAGTATAAAACAACGTCGCTTTCCTCTATCTGTTTTATATGCTTTAATTTTGGTGCAGTTTTTTTAATAGATAGACTGATTGAAGAAGACGTTTTACGTGTAAAAATGGTAAAAGTTTTTTGTAGAATAACTTTTTAAACCGGACGAAGCCGGGTGGGCTTCTAGGACATAATCATTTACATCGTAACGTGGCTATTACTTTGTAGTCCTGCCGCACAACGCACGTATTCATAGCAGACAACCAAGCTATGTTCCGTGTGTGGGCGGTTTTGCGACATTCATCTAAAGCTCATACGTTCACAGATTAAATAACTGTTTATTATACAAGCGCATTCCGAGAAATATAATAAACTAAAGCTGCATATACTCTGTACTAGGTTGCTTCGAAGAATACGCCTAAGAGTCATTAAAATTAATCAGATTCAGGTTTGTGTAAAAGAAAGAGATGAATAAAAATGTATTGTTAAGAATATAAGTAATTCGAAAGTCAATGAATATTGTTTTCTGTGATCGTCTTACAAGATCGTTGGACTTTGAAGAGCTTGTCCTCTACTGTGTCCAATGACATTCGTTTTTAGTAACAGTATTAGGCTTAAACAAACACTGAAGGGTATTGACCTACTAGTTAGTCGTTCTAAATCCTACCACGAATGCCATGACCGGTGGAGTGTGAGTTTTTGCTAGATTGTGCAAGGGTAAACATCAAATGTTATTGACACTGTATGAAGAGACTCGTGAAATTCTAAGGCTACATCCAATTCATACTCAAGTACACACTACGCATAATTTGTATGTATAAAATTCATAAAAAGCGCAGTAACTTATATTTATTATTTTGTCTGTTGAAAGATCACGTATTTTTCACAAAATTTTATTACAAACACGATTTTAAGAATACAGAGATGTCTTATCTTTAAATGTATGTTTTTTAAATTAAATTCTTACCCAAAAATAGCGGTATAAATATGAAACTCAATAAAAACTGCATTATAAGGCTACAGTGACCTGCAGTTTGGTGGTTTCGTCGGCCTTTTAATTGTATTTGCATAAATATAGCGTCGAACGTTAAAACAACGATTATGTTGCGAAAATCTGTGTTAAAGTATTGGGAACAATAATGAACGAAAACACAAAAGAAATAGTATTAAACGTACTTGGTTCTTGGAAAAAAAGCGGGATTAAAATGCACTTTATGAAAGGTGGTAAATGACGGGACGTAGGCGGGCTTTTGTCCCATGGAACTAAGAGTCCAGACGAGCTTGCTTTATGAGGTCATGCCCTCCTGAAGGGTAAAGCTGAGATGTTTTACGCCCACGTATTAAGCTTGTTATATAAGTACCTTCAGCGTCTCACTTACATTCTATTAAGCTCGCTTTCGACGTTATTATTGTTGCCAATAAAATCTAACAAAAGAAAAATGAAAGATATTAATTCGATAAGAGTTCGTTTATTTCATTCCAGCTTCGCTCACAACTTCGTTATGCGATCATGAAGTATCGGTGTACCAAATGTCATCAAAATCCATTCGTGACTATCCATTTGTTGCGTAAAACTTACATATATCCTCACAATCTTTCGCGTTTATAATATTAGTAGAATTTTCGATGAAAATATCAATTGAAAGCAGATCATAGTAAATCTTTCTTAACTGACCTATACAATGTTCGTTGCACGTAAGCAGTTGGAAGTAAACATGTGATGTAGCTAGTAAGTACATAATATATGTATATGTATGTGGGTTGCAAACGAATCATTTGTTTATCGATCGTGTTTATCAATGCGTTGGGGTTTAGTAAACTACTAGTTCGACTAAACACGTTCTTGATACGCAGTCTGAGGCGTTTTGACCGTTAACTTTTGAATTCAAATCAAAGCCGTTGGGATTTCGCTGACTTTAGGTGCATTAACAATCGTCTTCTGTTATAGAATAAGTGATGTCAAATTATGTAACATATCAGACAACCTCGCAATGAGTGGTATGTAAATCTTTGTCATAATAAAATATTCCTTAATAAGGTATCAGACAAAAATATTTTTACTTAAGTATTCTGTCTGAAGGCTATTTCCTGATATGATCAAGAATGATTAAAACCTGCAAGAATGCTTTTCGTTCTCGCATTTTGCAAAAAGTGTGTGAACATTTGCTAGACGTTTTTGATAACACGTGAAGCTAGGTTTAATTATAGTTTTGAGTCCAGTACTTTGTAAAATAACATGTAAAGTAAGGTTTATCATAAATGCATAAAATAGTGCTTGCGTGTTCAGCTCGCACAGAGGGCTCACAAGCTAATTAGTAATGCATTCCCAGTCTTAACAAATAAAAACCAACCTCGGCATTCTTTCGCAAGAATTTTAATTAGTAATTTAGGAAAGCGCAATGAATTTCCGACTTCACCTTTGTCTGACATCGTATGAGATAAACTTTTGAATAATATTTTTGCTCAGCTGAAGAATTTTATTTTTGTAAAAATATTCATCTTGTGTTATTTAACCGTGTTTTTCAAAGATCAAATGTCGAGACGAAGTAGGTAAAACAGAAGAGTTACGCAATCATATTGGTATTCGGTCCACTTTTCATCAATAGTTATTCCTTTAAAATAACAAGATATAAAAAATGCTAATGAAATGTTTTAAAAACTTAACTCCAAAAGTCAGATTGATCTAAGCAGCATAATAATTAAATTTACACACGTCTACGTCCCCTACTATTAAGAGGTAGGTAAGCACTGACGCTGGCGACTAGACACGGGGCATGTTAACCGATTTGGACAATTTGAACCGTTTTGCGTCGTTATATTTCTTTTAAAGCTAGCAATAACGAATGTCTTAAAACGCACATATATTTTCTACACAGTCCCTGAGCGGCTTTCCAAGTGAGCTCTCACAGTATGTACTGCGGAACGCTAATTGTGCAAGTTCGTCTTGCACTTGACCGATTTTTTAGACTAGCTGCTTAGTCCGTGACGACTGACGTTTACACTTCTTTTTACATAGTCGCTTAATTTTAGAAACTGTTTGTTCAACTTTATTTACTTAAGGACACGTAAAAAGTTTTTCGTCCCTAAAAATATTACCTATACAGTACAATGGATCTTTTAGAATTTCAAGTTAAGATTTGTTTTAAATACAATAAAAAGTAATAAAATAATGGAAACCGCAACTAATTAATTTTCGTGACATTTTTGCGAGTTCAAAAATCTTGAAAACTAAGCATTGTGTACATGTCAGAAATATCATAAGCTTGATGAACATTGAATAGCCATTTGCATTGTCCTAAAAAGAGGGCTATAATTTATATGTTGTTGGACAAACGGCTGCAAGAATTCCGTCGTATAGTCGTGCACTAGATAGTTAACAAGTAACGTTTGTGCCGTGGGTGTGTCCGTAGAACCGGTCGCGAGTGCCTTCTCACTCCGGTATTCCTGACCGAGGACACGTTGATTTTGATACCAAATATTCGTAGTATGTATCGAGTAGGCGCGTTTTTCGTGTGATTTTAAACTGTTGCGTTGAAATGAAATTGTCTAACCCCTGGTTTCTGAGGTACATTTAGCGGTAGTTTATTTATTGAATAGCATTTTTATACAAGTTTTAACGATATTGAATAGATAAACTACCGCTAAATGTGCCCCAGAAACCGGGCATAAATCCTGTGCTTAATGTTTTTCAGTTTAAAGTTAAGTAGATGCTTACCTATGATTAGCAAGAAAGTCTAGAATTGTTAATAAAAGGAGTCAAGGCTAGTCAGTGACGGATTAAATATTATACAATTTTATTATTTCTACTACTTTTTACGGTTTACTTAGATTTATCAAAAAAATATAGTTTTTATGCCACTCAATTTTATGGATATATTTATCTAAGGTCACATTAAACACGTTAATAAGACTGCTAATTATTATTTGTCAGCGATAAAAAAAATATTAATTAGCGAAATAAATAATAATCTGAAATTACCCTAAAAACCTATTTACGAAACCGTTTTCAAACATTAAATGGTTAACGAACCGACACCATGTCAAATTATACTGGAGATAAATTAATTAGCCCGCTTACGTCATAATTATCTACGCGACTTGGTCTATGAAAAACTCCTAACTTCAGATACCTAATATGAGAGAAGATCTTTATAAATTAAATTAAGATATGAGGCAAAGTGAAGAGAAGGCTCCCAGGCAGCTTTTGGGGACTATCTCGGTCCCCTTAACAACGAAAAAAGTTCCAGGTCCCAGCGGGCTTATCACGTATCTCAGTTGACAACTAGTGTACGTCAATTTAATAGTCACTATTCAGTACTTTGCTGCTTTTACGTAACATGTTTATCGCTATAATCTAAGAAAGAAAACAATGCACAGTCTAGTGGTTTTCAAACAGTTCCGCTATCGACCCCCCACGAAAAACTATAGCGCCTATTAGTGGTTGGTATCGCCCCCTTTAGTAACCTTTGGTGTAAGTTAAATAGATCATGTCATTCACAGCCTTTCTTCTTCCACGGCAGAGTGCAAGTCCTCTCTCGTTTATGTTAATCATTCCTGTTATGCGTCTCACTTGTCAACTCAGCTATGTAATCGACCCGTCTTGCCTCGGGTTAAGGTTTAAGTTATTACTAAAGGCTGCTAATCCTATTAGTTCAACAAACGCCTATTTATATTCTGCAAATAGTTTAGTCATCGACATTTTTATCAATATAACACGTTATGTGCCTATATCTTTATCTAGGTGTATTAAAATAAGTTTTTCGATTAGATTGTCGTATGTAGTTAAATATAGCACAAGATATTTCTGTTGTTTTGCTTATTTTTCTTACATTTCGAGTAATTATATTCAATTTTGTTCATGTTTATGTGCACGTCATAGTGTTATTGTATGGTCAAAACATTGACATTACATACTTGGATCAAAACAATTAAGAAAAAAGGCGAAAAACCCACGTCTTGAATAATACTTTAAATGTCATTTCGAATTGTCATTCTTTGGATACATGGCCATTTAAAAATAATACATATTGGCCATTGTTTTAATACTCATTTCTTAAAATGTGATTTTGCTTGCTATTGCTAGAAAATGCTGACACTAGGCCACCTTCGAGATCTGGAACAAGAATTTACGAAGTCAACTGTTTTAAAGGCGTAGTACAAATCGTTATAGAAACAATAAAAAATGTTTCTACGTTTTAAAAGCTTGGCAACAAATGAAGAGCTATCATGTCCGTATACTAAAGTTTATTATAATGTAATAGAACATTGGCGTGTTCGTAATAGTGTGATTGATTGAAATTTGACCGCATCACGGCCTTCAGGCGTTATTCATACGTTTGATATGAAAGATAACGTGACATTAGTGACTATTTTTGTATCGAATATTAAACTAGAATGGCCATGGAGTGCCATGGATAGACATGGACGCTTGTACTAGATAGGCATCGATACCATGCGATATAACGATGGGAACTTAGGTTATAATTTTATGGAGTTTGGCCATTTATTTAAGCCAAGTATATAAACTTGTATTAGTATATGATGTTATTCTAGAATCTAGAACAATGTTAGGTGCTATTTCGAACATCATAGTTAAAAAGCCGCATGAAAATAAAAGAAATATTTCTTCGAAAAAATACTTATAACAATTGTATTGCTGCTGTAAAAAAAACTAGACGTTTGTAATTATATGCAAATACCGCTATTACTAAAATCGACCTCAAAACAATAAACATTTTAGCCTTGTAGCAGCAACCATATCACCTTTGAAGTAGCACAAAAACTAAGTTATTCAAACACATCACGTGAACAACAAAACAAATACCAAATTTTGTTGCAGTGCATTTAACATTGAATTCGCTGCATTCTGCAATTATTCCCACATCACGTACTTGTCAGCAACTAATGCTCTCTTCTGACTACAAATTCGTTGTCAATACTGAATGAAAATTGTATTCTGTCTGGTACACCCTCTCCTCATTACCATTAGACGTCTTGTCTGCGTCTTCGTAATGTTATTCTCTGCCAACAGTTTGTATAACATAGATCTCGAATGTGAGATCGTTTCGTATGTTTAAAAGACATTATAATAGATGCTCTTTCTTGTTTTGGTTATCTCATTCATATACATGATAGGGCAGAGCAACAAAACCACCATAATGATGTTCTACATTAGCGGTCGTTGGCGCTCCGCAATCGACAAGTAATATATTATTGATTATTTAGCGTCTTGATAGTTAATTGCTTAAAACATTCACAATTTATTAAAAACTAATAACTGTTAAGACTCTCTAGCAAAATCTTTGTATGAAGTGTTTATAATAAACTGTGTGTGCCACTTTTACACGGTATCCATTAATGAATGATGAGATAGACAATATAATAATGGGGTTCGCACAATTTGCATACTATGTGATTGTGTACCGTTGTTTCACATCACGCCACTGAAGCACAGGCCCCACTGGACTGGTTTATGATGTCATATTAACCGCCAGTCGACTGTCGCTTGCGGCGACCACGCGAGACGGCGAGACCATAGGCCTGGTACACTCATTAGGTTTTACCCGAGATTAAATTGCTTTTTTCCTGACAAACATGTGTTATATCCGCAGACAGTTCTTTAGTTGATAAACAAAAACCCAAAATCGGTAATTATACTTTAAAAAACATTGTACAGAGTAATAGGATTTCACCTTTGTATCCTGTAACTACTAATTATAAGACATATTTGTAACCTTATCTTGCTAAGTATAGTACTACCCATCTTTTAGTCAAGTTACTGTGTACTTAGTTTTAATTTCAGTAAATAAAAGTCAGTATCTATGTTCGATGACTACACTGAATCATTTCATAATCTCATATGATCTTTAAAGGTTAGCGCCATCACTCACTAATCAAGGCGCATTATTCAAATTCTAGTTCAATTTGAAACTATTGTTGCAATAACAAGTTTACGCCTGAATCGATTTCACACTCCAATAGTCTTTCAGGACCGATATTGTTACAAGCGGCGCGATGTTGCCTATATTTATTCTCTTTTCTATTTAACTTTCTTTTACATATTCATAGCATAAAATTATACCTTTAGAAAATTACATACAGTTTAATCTATTGAAGTGAAGAAACTATCTCGCTTTCGCTCTTACGTTGTAACAATGACGAGGTCTATTTTCGCGTGACGGGTCTCTGAAACGAGTTCATTACGAAGTCTGGCATTCGCGCTGGTGCCAGTGTGTTCTCGTACACAGCGATGTTTTATTAATTTATGTTATCTCTCGTCGATGTGTCTTTATTGGTTCTAATGGCGATTGGCAGGCGTCTATTACCAATTTGTTTCCAGTTTGCAACGAAGCAGATGCTCCTCGGTCGTAACCGATTCTAGTCGGTATTACTCGGTATTATCGATGTCATTAGTGTAATGATGTATTCGCTCACGAGCCTAACGTGCTAGAGACCACAATAGTGTGTGGAACTGTCCTTGTTCCCTTTAGAGCACGCAAAAGGTCGAAAGAAACCCGCCACCATTCTAGTATAGGTGCTTATAATACATGTGAATTTAGTTATTGTTTGAACGGTATAATCGTGGCTGCATTTACACATAATTGCTTTTAAAGGTTTTATCGAGACATGTACTGCGTCTGGCCACTTTATTAATTAAAATAATTCTACAAATATTACCTACATTATTAACAAGCCTCCCCTTCACTTGACTGCGTAGTTCCTATGTTTCTTGTTCGTGTCCTTTATGTTCGTACTTCGTACAGATCTTCACGATAAATGAAGTTCAATAGCTTGTTGCCCAATAATACCTTATTGATGTTTGTTTAAATAAAATTAAATATTTGTTCATTATGCTGTAGCATTGACCGACATTTATATAATGAAAATGAATGAATAATGCTAAGATATTTCTGCGTTAATTAAATCGGTTCTTAACAAGTATACCTTTGTTAAAATACATCTGCTTTTGCATCATTATCAGAAAACTTGGAATATTCTTCTACTACGTCACGCGTCCGTTACGTATACGGTATCGCCATGTAACTCTACGTAAAACATTTGTAGGTCACCATAAGATAAACATCAAAGCGAACGCTGCCTTCTCTCAAATCCGGCGAACAGTGCCGTTTTTTATATAACCTCATAACATCTTGTGCCTTTTAAGAACAAGCCAAAACTACAATCTAATAAAATGTCACATCAATTTACTATCCTCCCATAGAGAGAACATAGCGTAACTATAAAAGCATGCACAGGCTGCCAAATTTTCTGACCTCAACATCCTATCATCTAAAATATTTTCAGTTTTAAAGTTTAGATGTTTTCCAAAACTATTGCCGGTGGATTTTTATACGCAACATAAATTTTTATTGTACTATAAAGTGTTGTGATATTTTGGTCATGTTTGTTTTGGCCTTGTGGAGGTGGCACTGGCGTCGAAAACGATGGACGCAGGTCTGTTAAATGAATCGATGTGCATGCGTTGACACTGTCGGTGATAATGAGCGGACGTGTGTTTATCTACTAACAAGTTAATTGAAATGCTGTTATCATACAGTTATTATGCGCATACGATATATCCTTTACATATTATATTACCATTGTATGGTAAACATGCCTTCGGTTATTTGCCAAAAATGCCACTTTTGGCAGCGCTGAAGCGTGAATTGTAACCCAAAAACAACTTTTTTCTCATTTGTTTCTGCTTGACCTAGAATTCCGACAGCCTTTTAATACTAGAAACATGTTTTGAATTAAACTCACGTTGCCATCTTTAAGCACTCCTATTCTTCATTGAGGAAGTCAACGATTCTCAATTCTGAGTTCTTCGAAAACTATTCAAGGTAGGAGCTTTGAAATAGGTGATTGTCCGCTTTCATGGTCTAATCTATAATTCGTTTCGGTTTTGGAACTTTGCTGGAGTCAACTGATTGAGTGAAAAAAGTTCTATTACTTACGGCAAAGTACAACTTCGATCGAAATTGATGTTTTTACCACGGCATTCTTCGTTTAGAAACTTTAATTAGTATTTTGATAAATTAGGGTCAACGCCTTTGAATCAGAGATTACTCAACAATTTAAAAGTAAGTGGCTTACAGTGACGACCCTGATGTAGGTAAACACGTCATGCATTTACTTGATATAAACTGGATTTCAATTAATTTTGCACTTTGCAGGTATGTTATCAGACACTGTATGTTACGATGACTAACGATGTAAGTCACAACGCATAAGTGTTGTGGAAGTGCCTACACGTGTCTGTGTTGTATGATATAACTGCCATTCCCTTTTCCAGAGAGTAATTGGCTTTCAATTTGCATAACTATTCCTTTTTGTCATACTTGTTTTCTTTCAACAATTAGTTAGTCGTTCATTTCATAATGTTTTTAAATCTGGAGGCAAGCTTTCCGCTCTTTATCTTGCATATTAATACTCCAACTGGGCATTGCATCTGGAAGTAGATGTGATAAAGTAATGCATTTCAGCAGACAATATTAAAGAACATGCTTATCCAATGTCTAACAATAAACGTGGGATTTATTTTATATTGCGTCACATAAGAGAGAATGAGTCAAAATTTTCCCCGTTTTTGTAACATTTTTCACTGGTACTCTGCTCCTTTTGGTAGTAGCGTGATGATATATAGCCTATAACCTTCCTCGATAAATGGTCTATCTAACACCGAAAGAATTTTTCAAATCGGACCAGTAGATCCTGAGATTAGCGCGTTCAAACAAACAAACAAACAAACAAACTCTTCAGCTTTATAATATTAGTATAGATTAGCGTAGTGAGCTTTCCTTGCAACAACCTCTAAGGCTCTTTCAAGTAACTTTAAAACTAATCTTAAACTAACTCAGATAAAGTTGCTTAATTTAATATTTATACAACATTATGTGAGTATTATAATTAGTTGCTTCAAGGAAAACGCGAGCCATCGCACCGTCTACCAGAGGCGACACCGAAAACATCAAAATAATGCTTGTTATTCGCATATATTGTCAAGGTGACAGATTAAATTAATTCCAGTTATTCTTAGAATAGATTTTTATTTAGAGAAACAATTGAATTATTAGATTAGTATGCAAGAGGTCTGTTATATAACTTGTTTTTTTATGAGGAGCTTATTAACCAGCATACCGCGTAGATCTTACCTTTGTAGATATTATCATCGAGTTGGGGTTTACCAACAATATTAGAGTACGTCTCTACTTCATATTTACATGTAGCGTCAACCCGGATTTGATGTTGATGAACTAAAGTTAACGGTCATAACTTGTTACGCAGAATCTGTCCTTTGAATTTCATGCTAAGTTTCGCTTTACCTAATGAAGGAAACTGTGATTGTATCCCTCAAATGGCCTTTGTGCTACTTCAATCGATGTCTAACCCCCGGTTACTGAGGTACATTTAGCGGTAGTTTATCTATTCAATAGCGTTAAAACTTATATAAAAACGCTATTGAATAGATAAACTACCGCTAAATGTACTCAGAAACCGGGGGTAAGACGAACGCCCTTCCTAAAATGATTATTAACATCAAATCGTTTGCCCTTACATAACTCTTTTCTTCACTTCCAATGTCATATGATGTTAATGTGCATTATACAAGGTAATGCAGCAATTATCGTTTAATGACGTTTTTCAAACATGACCATTATACCTATTGCATAGCGTGTTTATTACTTCGTGCTTTACACGTTTGTTTTAAAAATAGTTAATACGATTAGCATAACAAAAACATTAGCATTAAATTTTGTAAAAATAACGACGTCTCAACTTACAAGCAGTAGTCTAGACTTTCGATTTGAAGACTCTCCTAGACTCGCGTCGAACGATGATTCGTTTTATCTCAGTAGGATCAGGTGGCAAATGTTTTTTTGTTTACACAACTAGATAATTAAATGTTCCTCCGTTCCCCCTTTTCCTTGAAAGGTCTCGGAACGAAACCTCTTGTTAAACTTTGCCCGTCTTGGAGAATAAAAAAGTAATTAATTCCGAGATAACATTTTGTTGAAAGAAGGCCGGAACGTGGGGGATTCCAGTGAAGATTACCACTGAGATTCCCGGTCTTGACTTATTATTAAGCTTTTGAAATATGCTTCTTTTATGAAAGTTTACAGCGGTCCCTTTCGTATCAGTATTCAAGAGCTGTATCTTACTTAACGAGGGATAGAAAATTGTTCCTGACACACAAATCATCATTGTTATGATTGCGTTATAAACATATATCGTTGTGTAGAACAAATAGCTTGTTCTGTTTAAAACCGTGTCACGTTTTTCCTTTTGCTTAGAATTCTTGTTTCATGTGTTTGCGTTTACGTTTGGCACCCGAAGGCACGTAGCCGGTCTGGTGATTAACGAATGTTTCTTTCTACTATCACAATCAGTACTACGCCTTAGGCTGTGAGTCAACTCAATCTGCTTTTTTCAAACGTTTATGCACCTTTAACACGCAAGTTTTAGTAGTTCTAAAACAATTCTACGAATGTCTGTAACATTTTATGGACAAGTGTTAAAATAAATATTTCAGTGGGTTGAGGCAACAGCCTCGGGGATGCAATGAGGCATAACTTTGATGGGAGATATCGATGTTGAGAAATTTATTCTTTACGTGACTCAGAGTTTTCTTTTTTTTTGTTTCAGTATTGGATCAAGGAGACGCGCGGCCGGTGAAACTAAATACGGTGGAACAGTCGCAGAGTAGACAACAAACTACAGTAGAATTTATAGCAGAAGATGAAGAGGTAATTCAACCATTTGCATATTATCGACATGTATCGTATAGTTTACACATCCTCATCCTACGCTTCAACAGACACAGCGTCCAAAAGCAGTTAACATTGTGTAGAAAAAAAGTGAAGGATAGCATTTCAGAATGTTGCTTTTTTTGTACTGTACGAATACACAACGTTAGCAAGAAAAAAGGACTCCTTTGACTTGATTCCAATGAAAAAGGCTACTTAGACGTCGTGCTGAGTGGTCACGACAATGAAAACACGAGCGAGAAAGTAATCGATATGTCTAGCGCGGTGCCGTAAGTTTTATTCTCACTTTAGTGGAATTGGCGATGACGAGGTCTGGTGGGACTTTTGATCCGCCGCCGCTTATAAAAATTTCAGTCCCAGTTGTCGACCGTTTAATTCGTCTCAACGGCTCAAGTTTTTAAACGGTCTCGATTGATGTTCTGCGGTAGATCACTCGGCTCGGACAAAGCGAACATTTCGTTAATCCGTGGCGTCTCACGCGACCTTGATACAGCGTTGCTAATGATCAATACAAAATGAAATTGTGCAAGTGTAGTCGCAAGGCTGGCGTGGGGTTGTGGGTCACGTCTCATGCCTTAATCCGTGCCTTGCATGTACTCAACAAAACACTTTCTACCCGCGTAAGTAGTCGTACAACATTCGCAGCGTTTGAAGTTACGACATAGGATGACTTATTTAAACTTGTCTCGACTGGGCATAATAAACACCTCTGTTTCGGACGTACGTGCAGAAACACACCAAGTTTTTAGTATTCAGGGGCAGGGTTTAGTTGGAAAGCTTAAAGAATAAAGTCGTACGCGGCACACGTTCGGGTACGATAGGCGTTTGTCTGCCTTATTTAATTTGAGGATCACGTTGGCCTTTTTCTCTAACTAATTTTCCTGCTCGGCAATACAGCGCGGGCTTTCCGAAATAAAGCTTTCGATGATAAACGTAGATAAAAATTAGTTTTGGAAATCATTCGTGTCATTGAAGCGCAAAAAATAAGAAAATTGTAACTTTCACCGTAATTATGCGCTGCAATCACTTTCTGTTTACACTGTTCGATTTTATTACGATCAATAATTTGTGAAACGGAAGCTATACTTATTCTCAAGAGAATCGAAACTCGTTACGAAGCACAAATTGAGCTGCATCATCGCTAGACGCGGGATCTTATGTTATCTAGCATCTCCTCCGTGTAGTGGGTCATCATTATCATTCATCTTCATTAGCGAGTGAGAAGAAAATCTTTCAAATCTTGATTGACTTGTAACTTGCCGTTTATTTATTACAACAAAAAATTCGTTGAGTAAACAAAACCGCAATAGTTGGCAACTCTACAGAAAGTAATTTTGTATACATTTCTTGTATACAAATATAAATGTATCTTTTAACTTTACATTATTAGTTTCAATGACCGTAAAGTAGTAATAAAGCGTGCTCAATATTATGACACAGGAAACGATAAAGTAACTGTGTATAGGTACAGTTATTTGCTTTGTAAACATTTCGTATAGGAAAATAGAGATCAGGCGATTTGCCAAATATCCACCGAATTGTTTATGCGAGATAAAAATGTTGTTTTCTTTTACTAGCTTAAGTATTCCATATAAAACTTTATCTTTGATCTTGGTATTAAATATAGAAGTTATTTGATATATAAAATTCATAACTTGGTTTGCCCATGAATAAATGTATGTGTTGTGGTTGCTCTGATATTGAAACGTGACATTCGAAAATCGAGGGACTGAGTGCATTTACATGTACAAAGAAAAATGTCTACCAATCGCTCTGGTTATTTGAGTGGAACAAACAACGGAACATCATAAGAGAACAAATTCTATTTCAACCGAACGAGTATTTGTGAACTATTGTTACGAAAGAAGTTTTTTAATACTTCGTCTTCGCCTTCAGAAGTTCAGACTAACAACTGTCAGTTTTATTTCGACCGGCCATTATATTTTTATTTAAGAAAATATCTTATAAATTCCGTGCATGTCGACACGTTATCCCTCGAACGTGTGGAGAGGTTGTATCATCTGTCAAGTTAGACGACAGCGCGAGCGTTACGGGTCGAGACTTTACGAGGTATTCAACTTAGCACTCAGTACGATCACAGAATATGTAGCTGTAACTCTAGGTATGAAATATCAAGGTGATATCAAAAGGACAGGTGTGTATACTTGCATCCGGCGAGCGTGTATCTATACTAATATTATAAAGCTGAAGAGTTTGTTTGTTTGTTTGTTTGAACGCGCTAATCTCAGGAACTACTGGTGCGACTTGAAAAAGAATTAACTGTTGGATAGCCTATTTATCGAGGAAGGCTATAGGCTATATAACATCACGCTACGACCATTAGGGGCGAACGAAAAATGTTTCAAAAACTTGGAAAATTATTTCCTGAGACGCAAGCGAAGTTGCGCGGGTCAGCTAGTTACTAGATAAGTGTGGACGATGCAAAAAGTATGAAAAGACTCTAGCACTTGCAGTAATACGGCACACGTGGCGCAGTAATTTAATTGCTTACCACACCACGGTTGTACCTGCCGATCCGCTCACCCTGACTTTCGTTCGGGGAATATACAATATACATTATTACTTGTCCCTTTGTATTTATGTATGCTTAGATCTTAGAATTACGCAACGGATTTCAATGCAGTTTTTTTCTCGATAGGACGATTCAGGAGGAAGGTTTAAGTGTAAAAGTTGTAAAGGCTTATTTTTGTAAAATAACTGTTTGTCTGACTGGCTACAAATACCTTATGTTTGTGCAATCCACAGACAGTTACTTATTTTATTAATGGTATATTTTATGGTCTTGATTCGTTTATAGTGCAAAGTAAGTCTATTGAAAAAAAATCTCTACTTTTTTATTTTCTTTTTTCGTAATAAGAATAAAACGTGATATTACTTATGTTGGTCGCGCACTTGCTTTCTCGTATCAATTAAGCATAGTGAATATTCTTGTAGCGGGTGCAAGGTGAAAATGTTTCGATAATCGCTTTCCATACAAGTGTCACGTACTTACACTTACGTAAGTTGATCAATGTTAGGTGTTAACGAGTGCCGTATTAGTTCTCACTGGTTAATAAGTACATGGTCTTTTGTTTTATGTAACTTGATGCTGTGTTATGTAAAGTTTTGTTTAGAAAAATACTGTATAACAGATTTAAGAAGAGTGTTTTCTAAGCGATAATTACCGGCAGTTTCCAATGGGTCTATAGAAAGAAGGATATGCTTTTCAGATTGTTTCGGAGGAATGCAGATTGAAATTCTATATCTCAATATAGTGAACGGAATTAAAACTCTGATATTAAAGATTTCCTTATACTTTTAATTAGAATAATGGCGAATAAAAATATGATTTTATGATAAATGGGTTTTGTTTGATTCTTATTTGAAGAAACGCTTTAAAATTATAAATATGCATTTTTTTCACATAATCAAACACTGGAGGTCATAATGTCGTTTGTATCTCCGTTCTATGATGAAATTTAAAGGCTAAAGAGAATATTATGCAATTATTGCCTTCATATTATGTATGTCGAGAATCAAAGATGTAACCATTATGTCATGAATGAAAAAAGTACTATTAATTTTGAACAGCGAGACTCTATTAGACTGTCGTGGAAGGCTTTTTTTAACAAAATTACCCATTGAACTAATGTCCGCTTGGGCCGATATTCGGCTACGGCGCGGGCGGCCAGTTTCATTGAAACTAGCCAATCGTATAAGGCTCTACACAGTTAAGAGTTAATGTTTTTTATTTATTTTCGATATAGCCATTATTTACCATTATAGAGGGATAATTGCAGTACATGTCGCTTTAATCTTTCGATTGAAACAAAGTAAAAGAAAGCGTCGTTAGTGTAAATCACTCAATACTCCGCCGACCTTTCCTGGAAGCTCAATCAATAGAGATCGTAGTGAATGTTGTACCTCTTGTATGTTGCGATGCGAACTAAGTACTTATACGGTGTCTAAATAAGAGTACATATTTCTGTGTTGAATTTGACCATGATAACAAGTTATTTTATAGTGCATCTGCATATTTATTAATCACAAAAGGCTCATAGAGTCATATTTTCGGAAATGTACTAATTACAACGTACAAACCAACTCCATAGTAACGTTTCTTATGACTTTCATACCTTCAATTTCAGACCGGAAAGTCCTAATAACACCTTTATTTATAACTTGCTGACAACTTCGCTTGCGACACATTAGAGAATGGACGAAAATTTTCCCCGTTTTTGTAACATTTTTTACTGTTACTCTGCTCCTATTGGTCGTAGCGTGATGATATATTAGCCTATAGCCTACCTCGATAAATGGGCTATCTAACACTGAATCAGAATTTTAACAGAATTTTTCAAATCGGACCAGTAGTTCCCGAGATTAGTGCGTTCAAACAAACAAACTCTTCAGCTTTATAATATTAGTATAGATTAGGCTCTTTGTACATAACGCTTGGAAAATCTCCAATACTCATAGATTTTAGTCCTTAAGTGACTGCCGCTATAAGAATCCATTGAGGTTTGTTCACAAGTCCCCGACATTCGTCCTGCGACTTGATTTGTATGGCAGTGGTCGCTTGATGGCTAAATTCGTTGAATATCAGAGATTCACGTAGCCTAGCTTTACAGCTGTGTAATTCTAGAGTAACTACACATTCATACAAAATTACATCAAATTTAAAAAGTGCTCTCTGCACCTTATATTACATGAACATTTACAAATTGAATTGAAGATCTCATTACTAATGTAGAATGAGGCGTGTAAACGTAACCGGAAGCGTGTATGACAATGCTAGTGAACGAAGTCGCGAGAATTTAATTAGTGTAATGTATGTCGCAGCCACCGGAGATGCATCTAACATTAATTACGAACATGCTTCGAAATAATATAGAGGGCCATTAGTTACGTAGATTTGTCACCATGTCGTAATCAATGTGGTTAGTCATAGTGGTCCCGAAAGGTATGGAAATATTAATTTGACGTTTTCTGATGTTTCGACAACTTAGGAGAAAGACTTGGCATGAACCGTTTATCGAGATTATAATTAATCATTCTGTATGATTCCAAAATAAAGTAGCTGTATCAAATATATCTGAGCTGAACCGTCAGCTGCATAGGCCTGCGAGTCACTAATGTTCTTAACTCTGAATTTTCTATACCTCCGCCGCCCGTGAATATTGCGCTGAAAGTTTTGTAACTTATCTCTTAATGAATGTGGTTACTCATAGTGCCGGTCTCGGAAGGTTCACAAATATTAATCTGTCGTTTTCTTAGTCACTGATTGATGTAGTTGATGTTATAATTGATTTCACAATGACCAACATATTTTTGTATAATCTAACAACCATTGCACTCTTGTATACATTTTGTATATCGATAAAGATGCAGACATTTAATAAAATTTCTCCAGTGAATTTCATAATGTAATTAGGTTTATATTACCGTAGGTCAAAAAGATAAATTTATCCATTGCTATGTCAAAATAAACCTTATTGAAACGTATACATTTTGTGAAGATAACAGGCAGTGAATCTTTTATGAGTAATTTATTTCTAACACACACATAGTGAGTCTGAAGTGCGGGTCTTATGTTTTCCTACTATAATATTCTTTGACGCGTTTTTGCCTCGAACAAAATCCCTTTGTTCTCCACTTGATAAATGGGTTTGCGCTCAAAGGTAATAAAGGGAAAAACTGGGCATTTTGCAAGGGCAGAGTTATTTGAGTGTGATTGACTAAGGTGTATTTATTTGCTAGGATTTTGAGTTCCAAATTATGCTCAAGGTTTATTTGTCTGTGTCTTTATGATCTCTACAAAATGAATAATTTTTAAAAGTTGGATAAATTGTCGTGTTTGTGCATGAAAACATTACCGTGTGAACCATCCATATTTACTTAGGATTAAAATGTAAGCAGACCTTTATCTACTTTCGAGAGGGGTAGATAATACGAAGGTTTTTGATTAAAAATACTTGAAGCACGTGGCTTTGATATCCTTTAGATACACGTTGAAGGTTTTTATAAACTACTCCTTTAATAGATTTTCTAAAGCTGTGAGAAATTTGCTGTGCTAGGATGTAACCAAAATCGCCGGATTGTGTTTCTTATATAGATGTCTGCGGAAGTATCATATTTATACTCTTTGTTGTAGTACACAAAAGTCTTAAGACATTTTTAAGTCAAGAAACATTATCCTTTTAGCTAGTAACGTATGCCGTGCTAATATCTGAATATTAATTTCGCGGAAGACGAGTCTCATCCTATTTTGGTTTGTTGTTTCTTTTAAAGACAGCCGACAAATCGACCTTGTTTATCTATATTTAGTCGATAGAATATTTAACCTATGTTCAATATTCAATTGTTTAGCTTAGTGCAGTACACTGCGAGACCGACGATCGATATTATTAACTTATTAACATGGTTGCTACATACAAGTCATACAACATTCTGCTATGTTTAACCTTCATTATACTAGCGAACTATCTATTTATTTTGAAGGAGATTTCTCTAAATCAAAACGTTTTGATATTTGTTTAATATACATAACATTTTGATGTCATCTATTTTATTCAAGATGCGCTACGCGTCACTACATAATAACTATCTCACATAACACTTCCACTAAACATTACATTATGTATTTAAGTTAATTTTATAATTAAATTACAAATATACAATATAAGTAAGTTAATGTATGTATATTCTATAATACATTTATATGATGCTACATAATATTATCGGGTAAAGTGGTCCGCCATGTCGTAACATGCAGACAACGTCGCCTTTCTCTCGCGCCACCTGACCCGGACTGAATTATCCGATTTGTCGACGACCTAGACGTCGTTACAGCTCTACGACTTTTACCAGACGACAAAGGAATATTATTCGCATATATTACAAGTTAATATCTTATTTCCAACAGATTATCTCATAAGGATATGACATAATATGATGACTGAACTTGTTTTTGTTATTGAAAATCATTTTATTGTTAGTCCGGCTTAACGAATTTTGCACGCATCAAACGCCTGATGGAATACTCTCGGAGCGAAGCTCAAGAGAAATAAACAGCATTTTAATATCCGAGCTTTATTTAAATAAGTTTATAATGCTGTTCTAATAACCGATGTGTGCGAAGGCGGATAAAGGCCGGCACGAGGAGCTTTGGCCACGTGGAGTGGATGAATAACGGCGGTTGACAAAAGGAACTTAAAGTGCGGATAAAATGGAATCGTTTGTTAGGGTTCGAAGGACAAAATCGAATCAAATCCTCGATATTCTTTTAAAGGGAAATGGAAATGGTTCTACATATCGGCGAGCATGTTCATCGAGATTAATGTGGAAAAGTTTATAGGATGTTTCGTGTTTGGTAGTTTTTCAATAGATGTAAATCTTGTGGTGAAATATAATACGAGGGATACCCACATGGGTGATTATAGAAGGTGTATATTATGCTTGCAAATATTTACGCAAACTAGAACTCTTGATGAGCATGTATGTTCAATTATAACCTATACCATTACTCTATTTGTGTTTGTCTTTGTAATATAGTGGTGAATGTCGCGTGCAGTTCATATGAACGGTCATTGTGTCGCACAAGGCTACGGGTTAACAACCTGTCAATAAATCACGATCTAAGAACCCGGGACTTTATTGCCGTACGTGGATCGAACGCCCATACACATGCATACATACGATACATACATTGTACCCATATTCAGCGTCTAGACTTTAAATGGGGAAATGCCCGGCATGTGTTGGCAAAGGGAACAATTTGTTCTTGTAAAATCTGTTTAAAGAGTCTGTGGTTGAAGATTTTTCTGTCGCAATTCGTATAATGCCGCCATTCACTTTGTGAAATCTTTATTAGTTGAGGCTTGATCTGATAAACGTATAATATATGTTCCCTGTTTGTACACAGTTAATAGCGACATAAATCATTATAGCAATTCCAAGAAATCTCATTTGCTCTCTCTTATTAAAACCACGCCAATATAATGTGTATGAAAAACACATAGCTGAGATAAAATCATAGCTTCTCTTATGACAGATTCCAATTGCGTGTACTGTCACAAGTCACAACGTCTTTACTTACGACATGGAAAATATAATATCGTGTAGATTTGTGTGGGATATTTCAGAACACAGCTTAAAATGAAAAATATGTTTGTTGCTATAATTTGTTTTGATACTAAATTGACCTTTTAAGTGTGCGACCTCGGCCTATTTCGTGAAGGCTTTAAATAACACAATGAAGGAGTAAATAGCCGCCTACACGGGTAATCTCCAAAGAGATTTGTAGACGTCTGTAGACTCATTTAAGTTTGGGAGATATCTCTTGTTGTCTAGACATCGATCCGGGTGAGGTTCTGGAGCTCGAACAAGTGTTTCAATTCTAGTTACCTTAGCGATATTAAATATAGAGATAGGTACGTTTAATTTGAGAAGTTTTCATCTATCTACAAAATATGCTCTAAACGTTATCTAAGTGTGTCTATCAGTAATGATAACGTTTCGTGCTTTTCGTGATTGGCAGGTGACAGACACACGCTTTGGTACAATGCATTCCAAAATGCGTGATTTTTCTTTTTGTCATGTGAAAGTATAGTTTTTTAGGACTAAATTAAGTGTTCTTCGAGAGTTCCAAAGTACTTCTATATAATTAGTATGGGTCCTATACGTATGGTTATGATACGATGAATTTATTCCTCATGTAACAAGCTCTCGTTCTCGCTCAGTGATTAGGTCGATCGGTCCAAATCCGTTCTAAAATAAACGTTAATTAATAATGCATACTTTGGCCCACGTCACGTTGGGATCACGTGCTAACTCTTTTTGTTCAGACGACCCGGATTTGTTGAGTTGCCTTTTTGCAATTTTCATTAGGGTCTGGAAAACCAATATCGATCGTTACAATAATGTTATTTTTAAATACGTACCTATAACATTTAAATAAGTGTCGTATTTGATTATAAGTTAGGTGTAATTATTATTTTTTTCTTTAGCATTCGTATTACATTTATTATTTATTTTATGTTTGTAAAGTCATTACTTTAATCGCCATCGTCATACTTTCCACTACAAAAACTATACATTTTCACACAAAATATCAACACATTTTCTAGGTATAACGTATTTACCACCACAGACCTATGTATCTAGGGAATTACTAAGAAAAAAGCAATGATTTGTTCCTAGGGATAAACAGGTACTGTCCCTGTCTTAGACAACAAAAATGTCCTATAAGGTTGCCTACAATCCATTCTTCATAAATCAATCACCAGTTGCATCATAACAGGCTTGAAACAATATATTTTATGTACTGAATGAACGTAATTTTACGAGTAAAGGGATTTACATACCTTCGCATATTTATTACCATCCGCTGCCATTCAAAACTATATGTATTAGAATTTTACACACGATAGAAATGAATCACGTTGAAATATTACCTTGTTGATGAGCTGTTCCTAGTTTAGACATTACGAAGCATTAGGACTATTACTATGACTAGATATATGCCTTTAGGCTACCTGATTAAAAATATGAGTATAAAATACTTTTTTACAACCACTAGGATCCATAAACATATTATTATTTTGAGTTTTAAATTGATCCGAAAAGAGCTGTAAAATAATCGTGGATTTCTAATTATTCCACATCAGAAAAAACAAAACTGGAAGTTCTATCTAGGATCAACAGTTTGATTGCCTACAGTTTACCCTCTCAAGAAATTAAGGGGAGTTAATCACATCGATACTGATAAAGTTACAGAAATGATAGTCTCATTTGTATTGGTTCTAGATAGCGATGTGTAATAGTAAATTGGAGTGGTGTTCCCCGAAGCTGGCATCATTAATAATCCGTTAGATCTGTCGGTAGGTTGTACTTGAAATGAATCGCTCGGTAATCTGTCTGCCTGTCGTCATCTGCTATTTTATTATGTAGCCCTTTTGGAAATATATTACTTGTGATGTATCTTCTAAATGTCAGCAAAATCAACAAGTAAAAAATATCTTTACAACAGAAAATGTTTGTGAGGTTGTTGTCGTAGCCGTAGCACTTCAGTATAAACTGGAATCAATTTTAATATTAGGAATTCTTAATAATATACTTTCTGATAGTCGCAAGCCTTTTATTTTCAACTTTTCATGGTTCATTTGACAATACATGAGTGAGGTTTACCTGACGTGTAAATCAATACAGGGAAAATGACGTGTCGAAATAGCCATGCATCACAAAAATGGAAGAAATGCCATAAATTAGCCGTCGCCCGTGGCATGTGATCACCGCCACATAATAATGTCAACACCTACTAGCTTTGACGGCATGATTCATGAACGATAACGAACCTTGCCAACATGCACTGCAGCCCATCATTTCTCCTTTTACGACTATGATAAATGACTTCCAGTGAAGGTGGTCTTGTTGCCGCCATAAACATATTTGTTCTGTAATCAGTACGAAAGACCTTTACCAAGTTTCAATTAGGCTCGCGCAATAAATGCCGCAACTGCATTTTTAGGAAACAATGACAAAAATAGCTAGTTTCCCTGTTTTCTATGATGAGCCAACACGTTACAAATTTAGTAATAAAAATTGCTTTTGAAATTATAAATATACGCAAGAAAACATATTTTTATTGAACTCCGAAACCTTAAAAAGCCTTCGCATTAGCATAATTTTAATTTCATATTTATGCTAACTATGATGTCGCAAAGTTTGCTTAATACTAGTTAATACACGGCGGCACAGTGGTTTTGCGCGTTAATCCTACTTCATACACTTTAATCATGAAGTTCTTACATTTAGTTAGAAGACTTTGTGTCGTATGAACGTCGGTACACAAAGGCAATAACACGTACACGTTATACATACAAATTAGTCCAATGTTTGCTTGTAATTCTACGGTTTAGAACATTCATAGCATTAGCGGTAGAGTAGAGGGCGCTGTTTCATCTTTCACGTCTCGGCGTCCGGGTGACCGACCTCCATTGTTCCAGCCGAAAGAGATGTCAACAGCCCGTAAATTACTAATTAGACAAGATGCTCCGCTCCGTTAAATGTCTTTCACCGTTCCCGAGCGCCTACAAGTTAGACGAGAGCCTGCTTGGAGTCCATTACTCTCAATTTATGTAATAAACTGCTACAACCCGTATGTATTTGTCGCGAATTGAAATAAAACTTTGTATCGTTGAGAATAGAAACACACAAAACGAATGCTTAACAACGTCTTGATTTTGACGTCAGGTGCAGACGTTCATTGTTTAAACGTATCACGTAAATATTTACCTGATTTTGTACCTGTGGATTTTATATTCTTTACGCCAGTTTGGAAATTGGATTTTTGACTACGATTTTCACCTTTATAGTCGCATGTTATATATTTTTCTATGGCTACAATTATAAAGTGAATCGGTTTAACTACAACCAACTGTGTGCTTAAAAAAATACGTACCAAAGAATAAAACGTAAACATTTTCCTGAGGCTAAACTGACAAAAAATAAAAATAGAAGCCGAACGCAGTAAAAAAGCAGTGACACAAATTGTCGGGCGCGCCTGTTTTATCAATCGCTTACAGGAAAGCTTGCTTCGGTTACTACAGGCGATTACTCGCTTTAAAAACCGTGGAGGAAGGACAGAATTCTAAGTACCACATAGGCGATAAAAAGTGCATTGATCGCACTGACCGGGTAACGAACTTGCGTACTAAACACGTTTCATTAATTTATTATTGTTATTACAACAAAGCGTTACAATTGATTCGATCCAATTCCTTGTGTTTCAACCATAAAGTAATTGTATTCGTAGTTCCAATGAACGCGATATTAATCTACGTGCGTACGCGTGAAGTGTTTACTAACTTGCATTCTTTTGGTTACCAAATAACTGGATTGAAAGTTCATTTATACCTCCACACACTTCGTTTAATATTAAATAACACAGCTATATCACACTAACAAGAAGCACGATAAATTCTTATTTTTATACGCATAAGAAAAATAAAGTTACGGATCGCCCACATCGACCAATTTAACTATGAAGTTGGAAGATGTATTCAGTTTCAAAACACTAACCTATCGATTTTACTTATTAGCGCTTACTGTATTTTTTCTTTAAGAAACCATTAACACTATAGAAAAATAACATTCATCGATATTCCTGGAAATCACCAGGCTCTGCCTTAAAGCCAAAGCGGGAGCAATTTTTAAACGTAACAAAGGAGAAAAATGGATGTAAACTTTATCCTTATGAACATTCATAACGCTTCCTGAAGCCTTTGCTAGCACCACCACAAAAGCTCAAAGCAACACACAAAACATTTCACAAACGTGTACAGCCGTTCATTTTAATATGAAAATAGTGAAATAGCGTAGGTCTACAATCCGTTGGAATGAAACAAAATACTCACAATTATTTCTCAGGTGTTCTCAATAATGCAAAGTTAACTGCGTATTTACATAATCTGGATTGCGATACATAATAAATTAAAACATAAATTGTAATTTAATACGCGGGCATTTCGACTATGCGAACGGCCCTTTACATTTTGATTAAGTGCCTTGAATACAGATTGTAGATAAAGGCGATTTGTAGACTTAAGTTGAAAATAAACGCTTTGATTTGATTAGCTTCACTTTCATACCTTTTTAGTAGAATTAAAAGATTAAACTAAATCCAGCTTTGGAGTGAGTAGGCTAATTTAGGTTGAGTTTTATTGATCTTATACTCGGCTGGTGTGTTATTTGGAATTCGTTTGTGAAAACAAGATTAAACACAGTATTAAGTTTTACCTATACTAATTTGCAATGAAGTCTATTCTTAAAAAAATATAAGCCATTGTGGTTTTAACTGGACTAACGACTACGGATATTTAGTTATTGAGTCATTGTGTAAACATTCACATCGACCCACCGCGGCGACGTACAATCATTAGAACATTATAACAGTTTCCACGGTACATAGATTTGGTACATTACTATTCAGTGTTCGTGTTTACAGTGTTAAATAAGCAGTTATTTTCATTTTTACTGTGCATACGTCGAGGCGAATCATACGCACTTTATAATGAGGAAAAGTTTGTTTTGCTCACTTTTACACACGATGGGTATTACCTCCTCTAGTAATATTATAAACAAGGAAAAAATGTTTTACGGGAAAGTTTTAATGCATATTTATAGTTGCTAAATGATATTGTGAAGTTAAACTTCGTACCTAGTCTGTTATTCGATTCGATGTCTGCGTCACGGGCGATTTTCGTCGAATTATTATGACAACATTGGAGATTCGTCACGCAAGAAGGACCTTTAAGAATGAAATGCTCAAACACGGACATGACTTGCGTAATGTGAAATGTTGTATTTTATTCATAAAAGTAAAATATTAACTCAATTGAATTCTTTTACTGCGACCGCAAGCGAAGTGGTCCTTGACTTGTCATCGATGGATCATAATATTTTCCATGTGCCCTAACTTTGAAAACAATTGAGAACCTAGACCTTTGCAAGCAGCTTCCCTATTAGACTCTTGTGACTAACACATGTTTTTAACTTAGACAGACAGTCAATGTAACATGACTATTATATAAATTGTGTACAAGATAAGTGAATCCATGACGCGTATTGTATCGGGGCACTCTGGTGTCATATACAGCTCGTATTAGTACAATAATTGGCGCGTTGTGATGTTGTGACGTCAAGACAACCGGTCACAGCAGCCGGCTCGTTAACGGATTCCACCTCGCACTGGATAAAGGAAAAACAACAAACACAATTTGTTACTTTAGATCAAAACAAAGTTTATTTCGATATATATTTTCCTCGAGTACAACAACAAAACAACAACATTATTGGACTCTGAATAAAAACACAGATTTGTAGGGTAGTTTTTCCTCTCAAATAAAGTGAAAATTGTAAAATTATGAATAGTCATTGAAAATGTTTATTTATTTAAGGAATACAAACAATCATCATTATGCAAATAGGTATGAAGCTCACAACGTTTTCCACATATTAAAGAAATAATGAGTATAGTTCAACAAACTCGGGTGCACTAAGTTAGCCAACTAAAGAAAAATATTATTTGAAATAAAAAATCTTAGCAAAAGAGGTACATACATTATGTTCATTACATTGATTTTAAACAATACATAATTGTACTTTCCATCTAAATGTTGCCAGTACTACTGACCTAACGTCAACACTACTTTGCTATGATAGTCACTGTGCGTAAATCAACTGAATACGGTTAGAGTGGAAACCCCAACATACTTGGATAGAAGCCAGTATGTTTATGAGCACCAAGAAAGCTTAGGATGTGATTGAAATATTGTATAGTTTGCTGTCAATAAACTTAGTCATAAAACTAGCGAGGGAACTGAATTGTTGGTATTGCTAACCGTTAATAGTTATATTTTTTGGTAACCTTGGCTATCTTCAGAAAAATATAAAAATCTGCTGTTCCATGTTTCTTAGTCTACAGTATACTGGGGTCAGCCAAATGAGAATCTTAGAAAAATATTCTGAACTTATGCCTTCAACTTTGCCCCGCAAGATTTCTATTAACGACCTTTCTTGAATAAAAAAAGGTTGTCTAATTATTATTACTCAAGGATGCTGTTATCAGTTATTACGAAGCTTCAGAGATTATCCCTTAATCCCTTGCTACTAAACTTACATTTCTAACCCCCGGTTACTGAGGTACATTTAGCGGTAGTTTATCCATTCAATAGCGTTTAAGCTTATATAAAAATGACAATTTGAATAGATAAACTACTGATAAATGTACCTCAGGAACCGGGCATAAGAACTTCAAATGCTAACAATTTCTTTTCTTTGTTTCCAGGGCGATGTATTGGAGTGCCCGCTATGTCTGTCTATGTTCAGCGCGAGCAGCATGGTGCGGCTGGCGTGGTGCGCGCACCGCTGCTGCGAGCCCTGCCTGCGCCAGTACCTCGCCATCGAGATCTTCGAGGCGAGGGTGCCCGTCAACTGTCCAGTCTGCCACGAGAGCATGCACCCCTCTGGTAAGAAACATAATATTATTCTTCTGAACTTTCACTTGTTAGGTTTTCGTTTCATAATCAGTATCACCTTTAACATTTTATGAGTCCGATTGCAGAACAAAAACTTTTAGTTAGTCGCTACACGTAATTGAGGACTTTAAAAAAACCACGGACTCAATTTTTTTTGTTCTCACTGTTTCGGAATATTTATTTGTAATCATCAGTTTTAAGTAAGCTAAGGAGTTTTTCAATCCATTGCAGAACTTGTCATTAATATCCTTTTTTCTACCTATATGTTGTCCATTCCTACGCTATTCAGCTAAGTGTTGATAAACTTGTTTCATCTCGTTTTAGACCTTATTTTCTTTTAACCTTACGATTCAATGTGTTACTATGCTGATAATATTTGAATGAAATACATAGTAACCGGTTTTAAGAGATTTTTTTACATAAAATAATATGGATTAAAGTTGTTGCTATCTATGTCTACTGAGTTACAATCCAATTGCCGTTTTATATGCATGGTTCTATCATAGGCGACAAGCAAAGGAATTTGTCGCTCCGTCACACCTATTCTTGGATATAACGATAACTTTACATAATATTATTTATATTAAAATTCAACACGTGTCCTGTGAACATGTTGATACAAGCAATAAATACTAGCATCCATTTTTAGAAATTTTACAATGCATTATACAAAAACTTCCTATTTAAAACTGGTCTTTTAATAATTGATATTCGACCGCAATTTAGTGGTTTATGTAACGAATTTATTCGTGACATCAATCTGTCTCGTACGAATTGACCGGGATACTTCCACTGCAAATTGTGTGTCAGTCTTTGTTGCGATTAATATTTACACAAATGTATTGTGACGCGTATGATTTTACAATTTACGAAAGCGTGTTCACATGGCTGTGGCATCGATTTATCGTGTGCTTCATTGTTTCGTAGTTTCGCGGTTGAGTCCCCGCAAATCCCCAATATAGGTGAACCACTAATTCGAATAGTTGTGCAACTACTTGCCGACACCTCTAAACAAACTTTGTAAATCAAATAACCCCTTTTAGTGTAAGAGAGCTGTCGAGTTTCTTAGGTCTATCGCACCGTGCGGTTTCCCTTTGCCGTTGCTCGACTCTCGTGTTTTCAAGAGACGATATATGCAACTAGGGCGGTGTAAATTGAAATTCTAGACTGAAGAACTCCAAGATTAAGTTTTATAACGAGTTTGTTCAGTATTTGCATAGTGTTGGAACTAGCGAGATTTTGAATTATAAAGTTGCTTCTATTTTATGTATTCCTTGCTATTACTGAGGTATAAAGAAAACTGTTCTCAAATTAATTTTTATAAGGCTTTGAGTAGTTTTGTACTTAACTTCATATGAAATGTGCACGTGACAAATGAATTGCATTATCATACAACAGTTCCGCGAAAGGTGATTAATAACGCACAATTATCAAGAAGTGCAACTCAAAAGGCAAAGCTGACAAGTTGTAATAAAAGTATTTGTGTCAAGTGAGTGTTGCAACAACACACGGTTACATTGCTTAATGCTTGATGCTGGCTCAACAACATTTACTGTTATTCATTCACTACACATCCGGATTAATATTAAAAATATTGTAACAGGATTTTCTAGGGGCCATTGATTTCTTTTTGCGGGTTTTTTTTACTAAAATTACTGTTAAGCAGTGAAAGTTCAATGAGGATTAATAGTCAAGTTTATTTTTCTTCTCTCTCTCATCAAAAATGTAGGAGGTCTCAATTCGACAGTTTTTTTGTTACGATTATTTATAGTGTAAGATGTATGATTAAATAGCAATCGTTACATAATTATAATCAATGTGTTAAGCAGCCTTATTGGTGCTTGCAACTAAACGCTTTTTATACAATCTACATATAAATGAGTATAACTTGTATTCGGATGATGAAGCATCTACAAATATAGGCATAGACAATCATAATTTTATTATATTTTATTTTATCATAAATATTTATTATATTCCGCATATAGAAATAACAGGTTTTAAAGTATTTGTAGGTTGCAAATAGAACCAAATTCATTATTATTTCCTAGATTTACCATTTTAATTAATTAGCTTATTTACGGCAGAACAGTTGTCTTACTTTAATCTTAAATTACATATTTTCATAATAAATAATTGTTCTTTCATGGAATATTTATTTTTATAGCACAAATAATAAATACTTTTCAATTATATTAAGTTTTTCTTTTGAGAGGAAACTCCTCGTGTTCAACACCTACACATATTAGGTGGCCCGATTTCAATCTAGGGCACGTTAGATGTTAGTCGTTTTACGTTACAACAACAAACGAAATGAGGAAAAAACTGTATTCAAAAGAAGAAATCCTATTTATTTTTCTAGTACACACTTCTGTTTACTATATTATCTAATCCTTAAGAGTTCTGCCAAGATCTAAATAACATCTCTGTGGTCAGTGTTAAATATGGTTAAATACGTGACCATAGGCGGATTTCATATTTGTACTAAACTTTTCCGCCATTTCCTTTAAGTATATAAAAAACAAATCCCAGCTGATGTAAGATACAAGCTAAAAGAGAGGTAGCCATTTTAGAGTAATATCTACGTATTCTTATGTCTGTTGTGTGTTTGTTGCAGACGTGCGTCGTATCGTAGACAACCCGGTGCTGTACGACAAGTACGAGGAGTTCAGCGTGCGACGCGCGCTCGCCGCGGACCCCGACACGCGGTGGTGTCCCGCGCCTGACTGCAGGTACGTTCACAACATAACCTGCTATTATAGCAGTCTCTTATTTCAAGGTTCAGTCACTACAAGTAACTGATCCAACAATCTTGATATAGTCGACCCTTGACTTTCCCTATTTGGACGGCAATGATGACACAGTTCCAGATCTACGCTTGAAGTCTTCTAGCAGTAATGAGGGTTATTAGCGAACTTAAAAGTATGTTGTTTATGATGACATGTGCAGTTTCGCGGTAGTGGCATCAGGCTGCGCGTCGTGCCCCAAGCTGACGTGCCTGGCGCCGGGCTGCGGCGCGTCGTTCTGCTACCACTGCAAGGCGGCGTGGCACCCCACGCAGACCTGCGACGCCGCGCGCCGCTCGCGCCAGCCGCAGCCGCACGCCGCGCACGCGCCCCGTGCGCAGCAACCCTCCCATCCCGACATCGACCACGGTATGTACCCACTACTATAAGTTTTGCCACGTTCTTGTACATTCTACAAATCAACGCATCTCACTATGAATTTAACCTAATGACATCCACTTTTAGAAAAGAGCAGGGTTCAGATGATTTTTTGCTCCACTAAAACCTTCTTTTGAATGGATATAGATTTATTTTTTAACTTTTTAGGTGAAGTGAAGCCATGTCCACGGTGCTCGGTGCTGATCGTGAAGGTGGAAGACGGCTCGTGTAATCACATGGTGTGCTGCGTGTGCGGCGCCGAGTTCTGTTGGCTCTGTATGAAAGAGGTCTCCGACTTGCACTACTTAAGGTGAATATTTATTTCCTCTGTACTAATATTCTTCACTCAACTTAGCGTTCTGCCGTAAACATATCGTTATTAATACAATTTATTCGCATTACAGTCCAAGCGGGTGTACATTCTGGGGTAAGAAACCGTGGTCGCGGAAAAAGAAGCTCCTGTGGCAGCTGGGCACGCTGGCGGGCGCGCCGCTCGGCATCGCCGTGGTGGCGGGCGTGGCGCTGCCCGCGCTGCTCGTGGGCCTGCCGCTGTGGGCCGGGCGCCGCGCGCACCGCCGCCTGCGCCGCGCGCCTGCACCTCGCCGCCGGGCTGCTGTGGCTGCCGCCGTGGCCGCCGCGCTGCTCGTGTCGCCGCTCGTGGCGGGGCTGGCCGTGGGCATCGGCGTGCCCATCCTGCTGTTCTACGTGTACGGCGTCGTGCCCGTGTCGCTGTGCCGCGCGGGCGGCTGTGCGGGCGGCGCGCCGCCTCCCTCCGCGCCGCACTTCGACGACGAGCGGGATCACGCGCCAGACCAGGACGCCGCCTCCCGCCGACTCGAGCCTAGCATAGGTAAGTGTGTGCACAATTAATATCAAAAAGGTCCTCACGGATGTTTATACGAACTAAATATATCTGTAAGTCAACAAATTATAACAATTAATGCACCTGTTGCAGGGGATGCTTCGCTATCGGCCGGCTCGCACCACGCCGAGGTCCGCGCCCCTTCCCTGGCCGCGCTGGCGGGGTCGCTAGGCGGCCACGAGACCCACTCGCCTGCCGCCACGCGCCTCGAGGTGACGGCTGACGTGGCCGCCTCCGACAACACGAGCGCCGCCAGCTGGCCCGACGAGCTGCCCTCCACGTCCACGTCGCGCTCCGCCAAGCTGCGGAGCCTGTTCCTGTACGGGTCCGCCGTGCCGCCCGCCGACCCCGAGGCCGGCACGTCGGCGACGGGCCCGCCGAGCGCCAGCGCGGGCCCCGCGGAGCTGAGCGCCACGTGCGAGACCCGGACGGGCCCGCGCTCGCCGAGCCCGCCGGGCGCGGGGCCGGGCGCGGGGCCGGGCCCGGGCGCGGGGACGCCGAGCGCGGGCGGGGACGGCTCGTAACGAACGTGCGGGCGCGAGCCGCGGCGCGCCAGCCGCCCGTGACGCAGCACTATTGTACTCTCGACGTCATCGAACGCGTGTTCACTCCCCGGGGCCGACGGGACCGACGCCGCGCCCGCCGACCGATCCGCTTCCGACGAAGTATATCCGAGCGTCGCGCCGACCCTACTGTAATATCTTTTCGATTTGATTTATTCTATGTAACGTACGTCCGGAGCGGAGAGCTCGCGTATTGAGCTCGCCCTCGTCCGTCCCGTCGTAGGGCCTCCGACCTACTTTGATTTAACGATTTGTGCCAATCGCGTGTGATTATCTAGTACTTTGAAGCAACTCTGTGATTTAATTATTTGATAATGTAGCAAGTTTTGTGTGAACGAACGGAGTCCCGAGCCATGACCCTGGGAGGGTGGCAGTCCTAGATATACGATAGATGCTTCGCGCTTTCAGAGCAGTGTTACTCTATCCAATATTTGTGATACTTTGAATAATAATTACTATTAATGATCTAAATTATTTAATTTTTCACGTTTGTAGGCAAAAAGTAAACTTAAGCGATAATAATTATGTTATGTGAATCTATAAAGTGTAAACTATGAATAAAATGTGATTTAAATTTATTTGTTGTTTAAGTTACCCTGCATATGAGTGATGTTCAGATAATAAATATTGTACAACTGTATTTATTCGACATGTACTTTAACATCTTTATCATCCATTGTCATTTAATAATTTCAGACATGTAAAGCAATAAAAGTCATAAATTAATGTAATATTTTATTAACTCATCAATGCTACTGTAACGTAATGTTCACCTACCGTCAACTGTAGGCACTCGCATTATACATCAACATCATAATCTTAAATAATTCTCACAAACTCATACAAAACATTTCAATACAAGAAAATATTCAGAGGACAGAAATAGAACGACTTGACTGCATGTGTCTGTACCATTATATAATAAGTTATGTGCAACACAACTAGTAAAGCGCGATCTCTAATATTATACAAGTGAATTTTTGTTTATCCCTTTCACGTCGAAACGGCTGAACCTTAAGCTTTCAATAACATTTATTATATCTCAGACATATGCAAAAACAACTCTAACAGAGTCGCCGATCACTTATCGATACATTCGTTTTCCTGTTTACAATTTTCTACTTGATTTTCTATGCAAAAGCAAGCAAGATTCAAGAGAGAAGTATAAAATTCTACGCTATAACATAGATCTATAGAAAAATACAGACACATACAGTCAAGTGATATACATTTGTTAACAATCATCACAAAAGTCTAACAATTTAGATATCATGTATAAAACTATAAATAATATTTTACATCGCGTCTAAGACAAAACAAAAACAATTTACACAATATAATATTTCGATCTCGTTTTACTATCATTGAGTAACGTTATTAATAAGAATATATCGTGCAGCATTATTAGAAGCAGAGCCATTTAACTAACCCAATTTAAAATAATAATTGCGGCGCTCACCATAAATATATAAAGACTTATTCACAAGAGGCGAAATTGCCGCGAACTCGAGCGCTGCTTTATGAAAGCTCTTTATACAATATACACCCAGTAAAACGCATATAAGGCTGAGTAAAACTTATCGCGGCAATTTCATCTATTGTAAAGAAGATTTAACTCTTTTAATTCAATGCACAGAACGGTAAGAAAATACTAAAAATAATCCAGTCATTACTAGTCTCTGAAAGTTAGGTAATCGTACAATTCAGTCGGTTACCAAAAGCATTTTTGAAGTTTTAACAAATTTTTAATTCTACACTTTATCACTTCGTAATGAAAATATGAAAGTAGCTACGTTACAATTAGTTCAATATGCAATAATATAACGAGATGTGGAATGTCAATACATTTTAAGGTGAAATGATTTAAGGACGCAATAATAGCTTCGAAATAGTTAAACATTAGATAAATTTATTACATTTCTATAGTTCAGACAAGTTTCATGTTGATTTTGTAAATAGTTGTAAGTCATATGAAATATACACGCAAAAGTTGTCAGCGACTCTTTATTTCAAAAGAATCATGTCGAAAACTTCTATACTGCTTTTGGAAAAAAGCCATCAAGTCACCGTTGCAGACTCCATTACTGTAGCCCGATTCTCTACAATCGGTACTATCGAGTCTTCAGAGTTTGACATTTAACAAGTAGTGCAAAAATAGATCCTACAGCGCCCGCCAGAGGCGCTGATCTGAGTGTCATACAAAAATTCTCAATAGCTATCCGATTATCGATAGTGTTGGAAAATCGCGCTTTTGATGACCTCAAGGCAATGCATATTAATCTTGCATTTTGTAAAAAAATATGCTTAAATCTTTTTTACAAAGATTCTTCATGAAACTTGTCCTTATTATAGCTTAGGTATACATAGCGACGCTGGACGTCCATTCCACCACGAATAGAAGGTAAGAGAATAAGAATGAACGCCTAATCTAGGGACTAAAAGCAAAGAGTCATGTGGTGGAACAGAGAGCGAATAACGTTCATTTATATTACACTTAACTTTATATTGTCACTTCACTTAAACTGACATTTGCACTTTTACATCCACACTATCACACATGTAATAAATATAGAAATATATTTTAGGGTGCAACTTATACTTATAACGTAATGGTTTCGGGCGAACCTCAGGCCCTTTGTACACAAGGCTACGCAAGTTTTTTTTTACTTTACTATACTTCGTCTTCAAGCGACCACCGCCATACAAATCCAGTCGCGGGACGAATGTCACCGACGCGACCCGTGTACTCAATGAATTTGCGGTAGTCACTTGAAAACTAAAATCGTTGAGTATTGAAGAATTGCATAACCTTGTTGTACGAAGGGCCTTACATAAAAGAGGTATTCATTTAAACCAACCGATCTTCCCATGTACCTGAGTACTAGGTATTAGATATTCGATATTATTACATGGTACAATCTTTCACAATGCCTCGTTACAATCTAAACAAAGATTCCAATAAGTCGACAGGAAACAAATTATATTTCAATATGTTATAAAACTTGCAGCATTGTTACCTCTACAGTAAATAACTGGCAGTTTATCCTGATTCTATTGAACAGTTGGTAAATCTTGAATACAATTTTCACAAAGTAATCTTCTCACAAGTACATAGTCTCATACAGAGGTTTTCAAACATTCACACGTATTTTCCGCGGCTTTCGAATTATCACATTACGCTTATAAAATATCTTACAAATTATTGTTATTTACATATTTGTATGGAATATTCAATAGTTTGTCATACATTTACGCTATTTGGCTTATTTAACTTACGCATGTATTAAAAGCATTTTATCTTTGCTAAAAAGCATTATATTTTAGAGAAATTGATGTGCCGATTTTGTGTCAAACTAATGGGTAGTTACCTATATTTTTAGATAAGGACAGATTTTTTAGGACTGCCAAATTAATTATGAAGTTAAAAATCAACCACGCGGGAATTAAGGCTTAAATTTGTTGAACTTGACAAATGCTTGCCATAGTGTGTATACGTACACACGTCAGCATGTGCACGCAGGTATACGCTTAAATACATACAATTAAGTCGATAGGTTTTTCTTTTCCTTTTACCCGTTCACGTTACTGACCAAGCAATATTCATTTAATATCAAAAAGTGTGTTAACTCGAGTCCTTTTCACAAATTGAAGAATAGAAAGAAATGTATAGAATAGCAGAATCGGCACATGATTATAATAAATTTTAAAATAATGATTGTCTTTAAGCTAGCCAACAGAGTTAACTATTCATATATTGGACGACTTAGCAAGTTTTGTCCGCCCAAATAAATACTTATATAAATATCATTCTTACGTGTATCGTGAATAAACAAACACTCTTTATATATCATTCTTAAAAGCAATGTTCTATCTTCCATCCCTTTTCAACTAATTTCGAAAGTCCTAAGAGTGAGCAAAACAAAACACTGCTCTTAAGGTTAATAACAAAAGAGTTAGATTATACATTAACCTTATCATGATTTAACATTTCAATTTTAGTATATTTCATTTAAATATTTATTTACATTTTCCATATATTTTTTTATAAAAAAACAAAATATAATTCGGCGTTACCAATGGTTTACATGTTACATGTACTTACAATATGTACATATTTTAATGAATCCCTATATTTTAGGCCAGAGCAATCTCTTATGTTGTCACCAAGTGACGTCTTCACATAATAATAAACACTATACATAAAACAACAAATATTTACATGTAATACTAAATTGCTGGACGGGTCTGAAACACGATAAGTATTTAAAGGATACCTTATTTGTTTTCCGACTGTTGTGTAAACTGACTTATGGCCAGTATCTTCATGCATCGAAAGCAACCGCTAAAACCATTGCCTTAGACATTTGTGCATAAAGCCTTTTCGCTTTGCTTCTTCATAAAACTATCAGAAAATTCGTGACGAAATAATTTTGACCGTAATTTTTACTTCACCCCTATAATTTTGCTATTACTTGTGATGAATAAACTGGATGGTAAGTCAAACCCTGACCGCTGTCAATTCGATCGAAACGGGCAACAAAATAAGATATCGTGACCTAATTCTCATTGCGTTTAAGATCCCTTCAACAATTTAGTATTATGTGTAAAAACCGCAAGTCTAAAACCTTTCAATATTTACATTGCCTAAATGTTGTAATTAAAAATAGAATTTAGAAGAATTGACAATAAAAATGGAATTTACACTAATCACTTTATTCACAACACTTAAAAATAGTGTTGTCTCTTTTCACCTTATCTCAAATGTGGTAAGTTAGAAAGAGATCCTGCTTTTAAGTATTGCTGAATACATAGTATACATTACTAGCGACGTTATCAGTATATCGATAACATATTATATTTTAGCACATAACGACTGTTACTCACTGAAATTCGATTATCAATCCGCAGTTTGAGGGATAGAAATGAGTGAAAAGGTTAATCTCTGATTCATAAACACTTATTAATGGACAGTTTAAAGACCTTATGAAAAGCGACTTAAAGTTCTTCGAATACGGTATTGATACAAGCTTATTAGTATTTTTATAGGAGTAGATTTTTCTGTTTTATTAGTCAAAATATTTTATTTCTCTCAGCTAAGATTATTTTCTAGTCAGTAAGAGTTTATGAATCAGAGTTTGGGGACATAAGAATTTATATAACAATGCTATGTTACATTAAGAGCACATTTTAGACATGAATAGTTCATTGAACTCATCCACTGAGTTTCACAGTTTTGGAATTCTTTTTCCTTCTATGATCTTAACATCTGACTGACAACTATGTACTCGTAAACAAAGCCAATTTAAAGGCATATGCTTTGTCATTTATAAAGTAATATTATAAAATATCTACATGATTTGCACTTAGTTGAATATTAGTAAAATATAAAAATGGTGTTGATTACCTCTAAATATGTATTTGATTTCCTATTTGCGTAATGTGTTCTAAGTTTTCGTGATGGAAACTACTAGACAAAGCAAATGCCGACCAACAACGAGGTACAACGAAATGTTTCAACAAATCAAAGTATGAATTGCAGTCAGAACTCATTTACCCATACTCTCAAGGTATCAAGAAATAAGCCACAGTTTCACCACTTTTGAATAAGCATCGATGACCTAATCAGGTGAAATTTTGACATTTGTTTTCATTCATTATCTGACACTCTATCTATCCGATAGCTTAGTCAACGCTTACCCATAAACCGAGAAACTCAAAAATTCCAAAACCGTACCTCAAATGCTCACTTAAGACATTTACAAATGTCCTTTCATAAAGGTTGTAGCACACTACGCGGCTAGTACAGTTGAAAGTCATACGTGGTAGATCCATCGCGCCAGGTCGGTTCGTCAGCGACCTTGGCGCGGCACAGCGGACACGTGTGCTCGCGGTCCAGCCACGCCGAGATGCACAGCTCGCAGAAGATGTGGCTGCAGCCGAGCCGCACCGGTGTTGTGTAGTCGTCGTGACAGATTGGACACGAGTCGCCCGCTGATAGCAGCTGCTCGCATGTAGGCTTTGTACCCAGATTCTGATGGACAATGAAAATAATTTTTATTTAAATGTGTGGGGATTCATGAATTTGGCAATGGCAATGAGTAGAGTATTTTCAGTACACATATGTGCTGGTTTTACTACTTTTACGTGTATCTATTAAATCCCAATCTTGCGAAACTTGTATGCACACACCATTACTTAGGTATTCGTTTTTATTGTACAAACACATGCGTATACCGCACCAGTACTAACGTATACGTGCAACAATATATGACAAAAAACCATTAACAGCAACCTGCACGACTAAAAGTGGCCTTCTCCCTTCACATCACATAAAATGTTGTAAAAAATATACTCACCACACTCTGCAGCAATGTCCAGGTAGCGTTCTTGAACAGCCGCAGCCGCACTAGCACCTCAATGACCTTGGCGATCACGTACACGGACGTGAGGAACATGCCCACCATCTTCTCCGAGCCCTCGTACGACTGCATCAGGTAGAAGATCCACGGCTGAATCGTTAGTAATGACCGGTACAGCTGAGATACTGCCTCCGTGAATAAGTATACTTTACCCTGAAAACATAGAATTAATTTATTAATGAAAAATACAAGTTTAACATTTTTACTAGCATTTAAGTAAGAACAGTAATAGGTCTTATGTCTGATCTATGGCAAAAAGCAATGCTGGATAATCCAGCATTGCTTGACTGCATTGATGAAATTGTATATTTTTTGTTTTTCTTAACACAAACAACCCTTAACTCTTAGAACAGAGACTCACAATTTCTCCATGTACTTTTAAGCTGCATGTCTACTGCGTCGGAACCGGAGCGTGCAGAACGTAAGGATTTGTAACTTTGTATTAATTTCCAGTGGACAAAATCAGGTTAAAGTGGATGCAGTACCATAGAAATTAATACAAAGCAACAAATAAAAATAAAAAAAATAAAAAAAAAATCCTTACGGTCTGCTTTACAGCATGTTCATATATCTCATAGATAGATGGACAGGTCATAAAGCTTAATAAAAAGTGCTTACCCGTTTCTGAAAAGGCAATATAAACGCAGGCATCATGGTGACCAACAGCTTGATGTCAACAGTAATAATCTTCACAATCAGGTCAGTTAGTACGACGAGCCACAACAGCTCCCACACGTCGAGGTCCGTGTACCCGGGGAACATGACCACGTTGGGCAACAGCTTCCCGTGGCCGAACAGAAAGTGCACTATCACGATACAACTACTAGTGAACACTAGCTCACTGAATAACGCTAGGATACTGCGATTCATTTGTTTGCCGTGTTCTCTGAAACATGAAAATTATATACTTTGTAGAAAATACATCAAAACATTTGGAATTTCGATATGCGCTGTTTGTTTTATTTTTTTTATGTAATATTTCCTATTTCTGTAATCAAATTTTCAATAATCATAATAGTTGTACAGTGTTCAAATTGAATAAATGTTTGTTTCGTCTCTTATAACGTGAGACCTTAAAGAATGATATTGTTACCTTTGTTTACCAAATGCTAACCTACAGTGACTATTATTGTATCAAAAGTATAAAGTAAAAGGGAAAATAGGCATTTTTTTGCCATTTCAAGACAATATTTATAACATGTGCCAGATAACTTTGTGTGTATGAATATAGCCACAATACACAATGCAAGGGAATAGTACAGATGACGAAAAGATGGATGCTTTCTCCTATGTCAGTATCTTGTTTATAATTATATATTGTCCGTTCTACAATAACTTGCTGCTATATTCAGACACATTTATCATGTACCATATAAATCAATCTATCACATTTCAACTCACCTCCTAACCAGACTGTTACTGTGTGTAAATGTACAGAACAGTATAATGAAAGTGAAGATCCCCTCTCGGCTATCGTACATGAACTTAATGAACAGTATGAAGTAGAATGGTGCGTAGCGTATGAGTAGGTTCAGCGTCGCTCGCACATCCACCACCTGAAACAACTCCTACAATATAATGCTGTGGTTCTTTTAGCTAGTAACTTGTTTTAACTAATTTAACAATATATTAAACTTTCATCACTTCTACAACTGTTTCTGTGGCGTGGTCGGTAGTGTATGCAACTGCCGCGCAACAGGACTCGGGTGGGAATCCCGGATCGGGCCAAAAATGTATTTTATGAGTTTTCTGTTAAAAATTTTTTAGAGATTGCTTGGAGTGCAGAAGTTGAGGTCGCAGAACTGCTTGCCTCGGAGAGCACGGAAAGCCTTCGGTCCTGCGCCTGACATTTCTCTGGTCGTGTCGGCTTAGCCATCCCATCACTATGACTATGAGAATAAAGGAATAGAGAGTGTACCTGTGTAATGTCACACAAAGTCCATTTTACAACTTGGTGTTAGTATTCAAATGAACTATGACTTATTGGCTCTTTGATTAGTCAAGAGCATTATATTAAAAAGGCCCAATCAGAGCATGAAAGACCAAAAACATGTTGATGTGACAGATTTTCTGTTGTACACATTGATACGAATTGCATTAACAGTGTCAATATTATTTTTTTGACGGATTATAATTTGATTTATCCATAATTTGGTCAAGCAATAGAAATTTGCATTTGACCTGATCATTTCTTTTACTATAGTGATGTGGTTACCTTACCTTTAGTGATATGGTGACTAATACATGTTTAAATTACACAATCATTTCTTAGTATTAAATCATTCAGTGAAGAATTTTAATATAGTCATAGATAAAATGATGATTCATCAACCTAAGTACAAATATTTGTTCCTATTTAGATTCTCATTTAATATGATTTAGTGTCAGACAAAATATTTATCTTATATGAAAGTATCCACAACAATTGGGATCGTTGAAATAAATATTTTCCTCTTACAACTTTACCTCAACCTATATTTGAAAACACCCTATACAGGGTTTCTAATACACATATTAGCATTAATGTTATAATTTTTAATTGATTGTATCTTATCATAGATTTAGTAGTATTTGCTATTAACCAGTTGGTTTTAATAAAAAGATCAGCCATTCATTGACAAATAAATAATTAATAGAAATTATTAATTAGACAGTTTGAAACAAACAAACCTGTTGTGTTCCATCATCACTTTGACTATCATTGTCAGCATTATCATGTATATTGTTGTTATTTGCCGGGTTCACCGACACATTGATCTCGGGCTGCTCCTGGCCCTGCTCTGACAAGTTAGAGTCATTTGATGCACTATTACTCATCCCATGACTGGTAGACTGTGACCGCTGCGCCGGGGGAGTCCCCCTCTCAGTCACAATGTAAGTCTGAGCTGTAGGACCTAAGTTCACATGAGCTATAGAACTCTGTGGTCTTTGTAACCCAACTTCCACTATTTGATGTGTAGCTGGCGTGTTTCTAGGCAGCCATGTAGGGAGAGAAAGCCGCGCGTTGTTGCCCTGCAAAGTCCATTTTAATTTCATTGTTTATTCACTTCAAGATGTTTCAATTGTGACTAAACTATGAAATGTAGTGACAATTTTGATGACATTACAATAATGTCCGAAGAATATATCGAAACCTTGGTAATTTGTACAAAAAACACAGCAAGGCTATTGTTTTTTGTTATCAACATTGCATCATAACAATACATGAATTATAATAACTGGAAGTTACATACCATCCGCGCATGTTCGACGAGTGGTCTGATCTCTCTGAACACATTATTAAGGCGGTCTCCGAAGCCTAAGTTATTTCTAGTTGGAGGTGCTGGCCTGGAAACAGAATCGAGTCTGTGCAATGCATTGTGACGCGGCGCCGCTGCCTCCGCCGGCTCTTCATCTTCGATATCAACTGTAACTTGATTTGGCTGAGCCATCACTGTAAACTAAGTAACTATAAAAGTAGGTTTATGTAAAATCCTGGTGCAAAAATTAACATTTCCAAATATTTATGAGCATATCGTACGAAGGTCAACTCTTTTGACATTTAGAGAATGACTGTATTGTTTACGTTTAAAAACCACATCAAATGGCAATATCGTTCAGAAACTTCACAATTTTAATTCGACTCAGTTAAAGTCATCAGAAAATTACGACAAAACATAAACGCGTAAAGCCAATGTATTGAATCCTATTACTATAAAATATATAACTAAATATCTTTTAGTAGACACCTCCCACTCGATCCTACTGATTCCTAATATTTGTCCTGGGTGGGATTCGAACCCACTTTTGTGGCGAGGTGACCTTTACGCCAAACGTGTGGTTTAATGTTTTCAATTGATCTCTCAAATAAAATTAAGTAATTTTCTTACACTTACCGTAAGTGAATGCAACAGCAGACAAAGGTATTACTTACGCTCGAAACCTTGGATGAGCAATAAGTTGGGCATATATTATGTTAAACAGATCTTTTCTAGTACATTTCACCTGTAGAGTATAAAGTCATCGAGACTTCGCCCGAGATATAGTATTAAAATACAGAGTGTTCATTTGATGGATTTCGGAAACAATACTATAACTTCTGTAGGAACATTTTGTGTTAAGATTACAGTAGGTACTGTATAGAATATTCTAGTATGTGGTATAAGATGAGAGAAATGTAGGAATAAAAATACAATTTTACTGACAATAATTTATTCTGTTTTTAAATAATAGTCAATAGACCGCAATGAATTTCTAGCTTTTGATACGATGAGCAATTAACACCTACTGTGGTACGATACAACATGTACATAGACGCACGATGTAGATATACGTAAATTCAGTCTTTGATTAGGCTTTACACCGCCACCAGCACTCAGCTCGGCAGCGGGAGTCTCCGTCGAATCCGATCGTTGTTAACTAAGACGAATAACAATGTCATTACACACGAATAAATTTAAATTTGTGCTTAAATTATTCTGAAATAAGTTTAACACTATGAAATTGGACTGCATTGTTAAATAATGAACGGTTAATTTTAAATATTCAGCACGCTCTTGGCACACGTAATGTTTTTGCAGCACTCACGCTTCGTTATCTGGTCTGAGAGCGAGAACACCTTGCGAATGGAGATCTCGAACCGCCTCCAATAGACGTCTTTCAGCTCTAGGCTCTCCTAGAGCGACGTCAACACTTCCAGCACACAGTAGCAATGCTCTAAGTGCCGCCCTCGGCCAATCTGGCCTCAAAGCTCGTCTCACAGTGGCCCCCGCAGACGCTGCACCTAACCGGGCACATTCAGCCTCAAGACGATCTCCGTACTCTTCTATTAAATTATCCCCTACTGATCTTCTCAATTCTGGAGTCAAAGACGACAAAAGTAACAGCGCTACATCATCCATCGGCCTACCCAACGAAACCATTTGCCAATCTAGTGCTATGCATTCGCAGACTCCCTCTTTTTCGCGGAATAGTAGATTCCCACTCCAAAAGTCAGCATGGGCAAGTGGGGCCGGTTCTGCTGGTCTCAACAAAGTACCAAGTAAGGACGGTGCACGTGCACTCAAAGCAGACACTGCTGCAGCTTCTTCAACACAGTCTGGGCGTCCTCGTAAGAATGCTTCCAATTGAGGTAATCCTCGCCGCACCAGACGAAGATAACCAGCTGCAGCTCTTTCACATGGAAAGAGAAAATCAAATCTCTGATCCAAAGGCCCTTCCCTGTCTCGCAACGCTAGAGAGAGCGCATGAAGTCTCGCTGCGGCGTAAAGAGCAGCTCGAGCGCGCTCCTCCGTCAAGCCCTCAGCGAAGTCAGCGGCTTCATAACCAACAGATGTGACGTCTTCTAAAACCAGCTCACTGTCTCCTCCTATTTCATCTGGAATTCAAATTCGTTCCTTGATTATTCAAGTCTGTGTGGTAAATGTAATATCGGTTAATGTTACAAATACTTAATGATGACGTCTTTGAGTACTCTTGGTATGTTTGTCACGTAAGTACGAGTATAGTGCACTAGGCAACAGAAAAGCCTGACCTAATTTTTCGTATTGTGAAAAAAGAAACCTGAAAACAGGTCATACAAGCGCGAGGGGTGGGGATGAAAGCGGACGGCATCGCGGCAGTGTCATAACGTATATATGTGTGTGTGTCGACTCTCGGCCAAAGGTGAAAAGTCAAGTGGGAGAGCTACTGTACTAGCTCATAAAAAGTGAACCAACCAACTTCTTAAATTGTCTTAATTGGTTAGTCACAAACGTGTTCCAAAACAGAATAGAATAACGGGAATTAACCGTAGTTGGGGTTTACTTTAAAATTTTCCCTCATTCCTTAAAATTTTCAGCTTTCTAGAACTCTACAATTTGCTTAGTAGGTAGGTACTTGCCTTAAATTTCTAAGGGGAAGGTATCGAGTACCTACCTACACTCAAAAATCATCATTGTACAAAGTTCTGTTACAGGTTTGACTTCTATTACATGACTGTGGGAGATATTTTTCTACAATCTTTAGGCACTCTGTATAAGTAGGTTTGTTTTATGATATGGATATTTGAGACACTTCAGTTTACTCAAAGACCTTGAAAAGACAAAAATAAATTTCTTAAGTCAATGACTGAAGATTCGACGCACGTTGCATACAAACGAGCCGAGAATAAACAACATATTCTAGTAGCGGATTAATATTTGATGCGTTGTACGCAGGTCGAATGTCAGTAGTTACTTACCAGGTAATCTGGCTTTTACGCATCTAGGCACAGGTAGTCCCGACCCTGGGCCAAGAGCTTCATCGGCTAGTTTGTTCAGAGCGGGTGCTAGTTCGGTGTAAAATAAGATCTCCCTGGTGTCGAACTGTGCCTCAGCAACAAATAGTCGCCCAAAAGGATCTCTCGGCGGCAGCTTCACCACTAGAGGCAAAGACCTACACTCGCCATTACTTTCATAACAGACCGTCACGGCTAGAACTCGACTCAGCGCCCCGGCTACGCCTGCCCGTGACTCCACATGCACCTATAACAAGAAAAAATATTAAAGAAAGTGACATTTAGACACGTTGCGATACATAAATTAAAAGATTTACTAGTTTTTCTACGAATCTTGACAATAGATTATTATCGAGCAGGTATACAAATATGTAAACAATTTTAATTGATGTATAATGTTTGGATACAAAAAGTTTAACACGCGATTACAGTTCCGCGTTTACCGGCTGTAATCATTTTGTACGTGCGGCTGAATGCTGAAAACAAAATTCTGTAATTGTTTTTTTTTTCTACTACAGGTTTCTGTAATCTGTATAAATTAATGTTCATAAACTTAAGTCCTAAAATTAAAATAATCACATAATTTTATTACTCTAATATCCCATACAGGTGAATATAGCGCCTAATCAGAACTGACTGGAAAAAGAATGCATATGTGCAAACAAGTAATTAAAAAGTGAACCTCGCTAGGTGCGACCACGCCCGCGCCAGTCAACAGCTCCCGTGCCCACTCCTCGGTAAGAGCTGCATCTGCGTCAGCCTCCGGGCCCGGCTCGCAGTCGGACTCCTCGCTGCCGCTGCTGGGTGCCTCTGAGACCGCCGCGCTATCCGGCCCCCCGGCTTGCATCGTACACACTGCGTTCTCTATGCCACACTTTGCGACATCCACTATATTATGTACTTATAATGACGTGACTTTGCACATTGCTATATCTACAGCGCTTCACGTATGAAAAATCGACGAGAAGCATACGAGCGTAGCGGAAAAATGTTTCACTTCATACTGGGGAGCAAGTATCGGTGTACTGAGCTCGAGTAGATGCGCCGCCTGGGGCAACGTCTCGCTTTACTCCGCGTCTCGCGCATGCGTCGAAATGCCTCAATTATTCATCGGGACTTCCATAACGTGTCACCCACCGCTCAATCTCGCATCAACCTATGCATATATTGTCTATTTTTTGCCTAGTAAAGTGAACGATTGAGCAATTTAACATTAGGTACATTATACATAATGTGTAGTCCGTTAAATCGTTAGAATATTTTTATATTCTAAGAATCTAATGTTTTAGAAAGCAAGTTCGCAATTCAATTAAACTATTGTTTGAATAAGAACATACACAGAAGAAGACCAACAAACATAAACAGACATATTCTTATTTTTCTTGGTGTGTTATGCACATTGCACATGTTATATTATACTTACTAACTTAAATAATTAAATATTTTTTGACAGCACTGATATACCTAGTACTTTGGATGCTGTAATTTTGTTCTAGGACCTGCTTGCTATTTGCATAGGTACGTTTGTAATAAGAGATTACCAAGGATGAGGTGGCGCCTATCAGACTGGCCAATCATTATCTACGCAAATCTTCAATGCTTTGCACTACTTTCTCCCATGGGAATAATGGAATAGGCATAGTAACTACATAGTGCATCTACTTATGGCAATGATAATCCTGATTTTTAAAATAAATAAATTTAACCCATTGCTGTCCCACTGCTGGGCAAAGGTCTCCTCCCGTAATGAGGGAGGGGTTAGGCCTTAAGTCCACCACGCTGGCCAAGTGCGGGTTGGGGACTTTGCTTGATTTATACCAGAAAAAATATTTATAATACATCATGCAGTACACTTTTCTTTAGGTCTTATTGACTGCCCTGTACTGAATGGGGATACAAGCGTATTTTTATGAATACGTAAATCTTGCTTTCGTACTAATCGTATTTATGATTCACCTATTATTATTTTTGTAAACCTATAATACAGCTTTGTAAAATATAAAGCTTTCTTTGTCACTTCAGAGCACTAACAGTCCAACTGAGTAGAACGGAAAAACACGTAAATGTCAACATTTAGCTGTCGAAAATATGTAATTTGTCAAATGTCAATAAGCCGGTCGTGTCGCAAAGCACTTTTTGCGGTCCATTGTCAATCGAATGTAAATATTTTATTCATTTGAATTCGAATATGTGAGTTAGTTTTAAATATGGGGAAAGAAAAGTCTAAAAAACGTAGAAAATCAAGTTCTGAGAGCTCGAGCTCAAGTAGCTCCGATTCATCGCGTGAAAAAAAGAAACTTCGTAAGCTAAAGAAAAAACTTAAGAAGGAACAAAAGAAGACTGAGAAAGCATTGAAGAAGAAAATAAAGGAGGATAAGAAAAAGTTAAAGAAAAAGCACAGAAGTAAGAGTACAAGCCAGAGTCGTGATGATAATGCAGCGGCAGAAGAGAATGCGTCGGCGGATATACCCCTAGGTATGTCGCATGTGTGAGAACGCGCATGAACCATATTAAATAAACTTAACATTTCTATCAACGGTTAATTGTGTCAACTTAGATAACGTTCCTTATCTGTTATTAAAGAATATGGTTGCTTCTTTCATATTATTATTTTAAATCATGGAAAGTAGAAAAACGTTTATCTACTTACTTGAATAATATTTACTTATAGTGTAAATCAGATAACATTTTTAGTTTTGTTAGTACCGAGTTAATATTGTGTATGACTGGTAAAACATGTACCTATAATATCTTTTCAGAACTTATGGAGAAGTCAAAGGCCATGGCCCCGATGACTAAAGAGGAATGGGAGAAAAGACAAAGTGTTGTCAGGAAAGTATTGGACGAAGAATCAGGGAGATACAGGTTATCCTATCATTCTAATATCCTTTACAACTTGTCCTTTTTACTAATCAAACTGTTTGTTTCAGAGACAACTGATAATAGTAAAATTACATATTTACATAAATTTAAACATTTGCTATTAACTCATTACCATCCCTCAGTTGTGTACTGTTTTCAGGTTAATAAAAGGTGATGGAGAGGTGTTAGAAGAGATAGTGTCCAGGGATAGACACAAGCAAATCAACAGACAGGCCACCCATGCTGACGGAGCATTCTTCCAGTCCCAAACTGTAGAGAGAAAGCACTTATAATTATTTAAAACATTATGATTATTTATGTGACTCACTTCCTTCACTATGTTCCTGCTCTATGAGCCAATACTTGCACCTCAAAAAATATCAGCTTAGCTAAGACTAAAAGACACTGTTGTAAGATTTAATAAATGTACCATTTCCCAGGAGAGATAACTCCTGCTTAAAATTTCGTTTTAATACCTACAGAAAATAATATCCTGCTAGTTTTTTCTGCCATCAAGCCAGACTGAGACTTTCTTTCATTCTGACGATTCTGACGAGTTCTTATTCATTTATAGAAGAGAAGATACAACATTGCTTTTACACGGTAAATAATTATTAATTATTGCCAATATTTACTTTACTATTACAATTATTATGATTGTCTGATTGTCTTGAGACGACAATAATAATAGTTGATAATAGTGTCTTTATTTGCTAAAAAGAGTGCTAACAGACTATTATTGACAACACAAAAATAAAAACCAATATAGCATATTTAAATTTGTTTATTGATCTACCTATTAACATTTTATAATTCATCTTTGGCTGTCGTCGTATCTTCACTAGTCGTTTGTTCCTGTGACGTATTTGTTTTATCCTGTAGATGTTCGTTCACTAGTGATATCAAGCTCTCTAATGGCCGCCCTCCGTGTTCCACATTCACAATTTTCTTCTGCTTGTACAGAATTAAAGTCGGTAGTCCATTGATCTGAAAGGCAAGTTATGGCTCATAAAATTTTTGATAGATTGGTTTCTACGCGTGCCAAAGCGTTGGTAAGTGATATTGGAAAGTAATAAGTAGGTATGTCTATTTACGGTCAATGACCTTAATATGGTACAGTAGTAAATTGTATTAATTGCTATACAATTTATGTATTTTTAATGGGTTTTTTGTTACCTTTTCTGTTTCACATATTGGTTTCGATTGCACGCAGTCGACGTCGGCAATTAGAACGCGACTCTCATTTTGGAATCGCTCTCCCAACTTCAGCCAGAGTGGACTTAATTGCATGCAATGGGCACACCTGAAAAAAACATTCAGATTATTAAATACGCATTAATAACTGGGCGAAACATAAGAACTTACGAAAACATGTAAGAGGTTAATGACAAAATACAATATTGATTACTGCATCTATGCAAAGGCATTTTGTATGTATTTTTTGTGAAAATGTAATCAATTTACCATGGTGCAAAATAATTGATGAAAACAAATTCTTTCTCCAAAAATGTTTCGAAAGTCTCCTCTGAAATTCTGGCAACAGGGAGAGCTTTCTTTTTCTTCATAAACTTCTCTGGATCATGGTTTTCAGTCAGCAACATCTTTTCAATGTAATTCTTTAATCCTTCTATGTTATCTGCGTCTGCTACGCCCATCTGTGTTTAAGAGAAGTCTAGATAAATATCGAAGAACCAAACCTAACCATTGTTGGGAGGTTCTAGTTCAGACAACTCTAAAGGTAAACTGAAATGTGAATGGTCTAAAATTGGTAGATCACTAGCTAGAAAACACTTGATCTCTGTTTCATATTGTAATATAGGTTCTTTAAAAATAACATAACATTCGTAATTATTTATTTTATCTGCCACAACTAACTTATTTAATTCAATATAGTAAATGAAGTAATAAATAATACTCACAATTCTGCCGTTAACAATCCACATCAAGTAAGGGTATTGTTTGATGTCAAAGTTCTTGCAAGTCATCTCATTGTCCATACAGTTCACCTTGCCTATCTGTATGTACTCATTGTGTGCGTACTGCACAGCCAACTCGGCCCATACTGGAGCTAATTTCTGAAAATATACTATTGTTAATGAACTTGTGGAACAAATGATCTTCGTCTCAGGTTGCATTTCCAGACAAGCTATAATTTTTTTTTAATGCTCCATTGTAACTGGAGTTTCGTTACAAGTTATGGTATCTTGCATTCAGCTTGCTCACTTATTATGTGGCAATTTATTTATTTATGAAGTCTATTTTATGATACCTTAAAATGTTTTCCCATGTTTACTATATTATATACAGGTAAATCAAACAAATACACAATTTACCTTAAAATGCCTAATGTTTCTGCACAGGTTACATTAGCTATGGTTGCAGGCAGACATTCAAATTATATTATTTATATTTGTTGTTTTACTATTTATTTATATACCTGTGATGCTTTACACCATGAAGCATAAAACATGATGAAATGTTGTCCCTTAGACACAAACTTCTCAATGTTATGATCATTCAAGTACGCCATGCCACTGTATATCTTCACTTCCGCTGAGTCTTTCTCTGATTTTGCACCCTAGAATTTTTAATTTTGTAAATTAGAAGTTAAACTAGATATATTGGCTCATATACTCAAATAATTTGGATTCCGAAGCAGATAAAAAATAATTTGAGGTAAACTTACATCAGACTTCATTGTAAATATTCCACTTAAAAATAATGTCAGAGAAGGTAAATCTCTAGTACCCTTATACTCTATGGGAGTAAATGTGTTCTTATGATAGTAGTGCAGGGTTGGATATCCTGAAAAAAAGTATACAAGCACAAATTAAACCTCCTATTTTAATAATGTAGGCATACAGACAATCCGTCTTTCAATTTAATTAGCTCAATGCATGTTAAACAAATCCAATATCTATTTCATTAAACTGTTAAATTATGATTTACCTGTAATGTCATTTTCATTACATAGTTTGTAGTGTATTGTACAGTCAACTTGGGCTATTGCAAACTTAGAATCTTTGGTGTTTACAAGTTCAGCCAGTTCTGCCCATATTGGATGAAATTCTGTGCAGTGTCGGCACCTGCAATCAATAGGATTTTGGTTGGTTATAACAGAAAATGTGAACTAAACATACATGACATACATTATTTTATGAGTCAAATGTTAATACTTACCAAGGTGCATAAAACATAACAAAATTTCCATCCATTTCCTCTATTTGATACTTAAAATTGTTTGCATTGTATTCATAAACCGAGCTTTCCTCGAGAGCCACAAAATAAGGTAAATATAGCAAACAAAATAATCCGACACTTCGTAGCATTTTGAATTTGAAATTCTAGATTTGTTTTGGACGAATTTATTCGTCTTAAATAGGAATTGAGTTATCACTAAAGGAATAAATAATTAGTATACATCATCAATAAGCTATTATTGAATTAAAAATCACCAATGAAAACTTTACACAACAAATTGCATTTTCTTTCATATAATTTTTATACAGATTACATAAATTCCTGAAATCAATAAACTAAACAAAACCATTCATTCGTTCTTTCCATAGATTATACATACTTATTCCACTACTTCATTTCATTTGTGTAACGATGAAAGTGACTAAAATTTTAAAGATATGTAGATATTAAGATGTTAAATGAAAAATAATTATATTAAAATGATTAAATTAAAAAATAGTCGCATGAATAACAAAACTGAACACGATTTTATAGTAACAAAATTAAATATCGAGCATCTGTAAACGTCACTATGCCATAGCTTTTATGAACATACAAAAGAATGTGGTAATTCTTCAAAATGGTCGCTTTGTATGGTTTGCCAACTTGCATGTCTGTGTTTCAGAGTTCTTTGTTTTCGTAATTCATTTGATATTATTATATTTAGGGAAAAGTTTATACAAATCCTGAGTTGTGTCGTTTGAATATGAACATTGCTACTGTAATCCTAATTCGTGGTGTCCAAGAAAGATGTCATCGGTAATGTGAGAGCTCTCCGATAGAATTTTTATTTTACGAGATTATGACGTTTGTGATTCCTATTCGGATTTGCAGAAAGTGAGAAATATACTGGTAAATTGTTGTTTTCACATGTACTAATAGAACAGTGTCTGTAACAAATTAAACCTGAGAAACAAAGCTGACTCTAATTTTGGCATTCCACAGTACTATGTCATGATTGATTCGTGTTGAACATTCTTTTGGCTTGATAATGAACCTAGAGCTTTGACTGGATGTAGTTAGATACAGAATCTCATGAATTTCGCAATTTTATTGATAATAAACATAATTTTTGGTTATGATAGATGTACAAATGATATTGTTGTTATTCATGTTGTTACAACCATGTCCATGTCAAACATAACAATATAACAATCCAGTAAGAGAATTTACTTTTAACATAATAATAGTTAGTGGTACTATGTGAGGCTTGCAAGAGTTTTCTCAGTGAAATGTAAGTAACATTGTTTTTTTCTTGCAGTCTATTACCAAAACATTGAAAGTACTGGACAAACAAACTGTGATACAACTCAAAGAGTGAAAAGGACATAAACAAACAACTTGGAACACATCTGGACTAGAAGTTGCTGTAAAATATTTAAGTGTATATTAAATGAATGGTGAACAGTGAACATGAGTGTGGTTAGAAGGTGGTGTGTGCTTGTGTGATGGGAGGGGTCGGGTGAGAGGTGAGGCGCTCGGGCGCGGGCGCGGGCGCCATGAACCCGCCGGCGCCCCGCCAGGCGGCCGCTCGCTCCGGCTATCACCAGAAGGCGCTAGCCCAGATCCGCAACTCATTGCTCCCGTTTGCTAACAATGGCAACTCGGAGCCCCCTGGCTCATCAGCAGCGAGCACGGTCAGTTCAGGAGTCAGTTCTGGCTTCAGCTCGTCATCAGGCAATGGTCTTGATAAGGATTTGACTGCATTACCACAGTCTTTAAATCAACTGATTGCTTTGGGATATGATGAGGTAAGAATAGTTCATATGTTTTCAAAATTATGTAGAAATATTCATTATTCAATTTAATAATCACCCACATTCTATTTAATATTCTTTGCAATGTGAATGATTAATTTATTGGTTATTCTTCCAAGCACTACCCCTATCATGTTGCTGGCTACTTTTAGGCATTGTTAGAGAGAAACAATATGTTTCATTTATCAACTGATATCAATATTGGTTAGGTTGACCTGAGATTTTCATGTCTATTCTATTTCCTATTGGACTAGTTACTGAACACAATCACATTTATAAAACAGGCTATCATTATCATAATGATCATAGATTTAAAAAATAAATACCTTCTCAAATATTGAAGGTTTACTGATTTACAGTTCTTAGTTTCATTCTTATTTGAATACTGTAAGACAATATTAGGGGAGAGACACCTGAATTAGGAAACTGTTGGTCTGCATAACTCAAAAATGTCACATATTTTACATATGTATTTTGACCATATTAGTGGCTTTTGTCTGAGTTTAATTGTTCAAAACATTGGCTACAGAATGAATGGGTGATAAGTGTTAAATGTTTAAAATTTAGCAATAAAACTAAGATTTGCATGTTGTATGAATACAGAAAATGTGTTTGATTTTACAAAATAAAACTCTTAGGGGCCAGTTTCTTAGCTTATGGATATTACAGATAGTCTATCCAACAGATAAAAAAAAGTAAACACATCTGTCAACAGTCCAACTTTGCAACAAACAACTGTTAAAATTCCACTCAATAAACCAACTAATACCTAACTTCAAAATGGTAAAATTGAGAGTCTTTTCCAGTGGGAAAATGATTCTGGATAGTGATCCTGATGGCTTAGAATATCTCTGATGACACTTTTATGCAGCTGATGTTGGCCTTCTAGGGTTCAGCAACTTCATTCTGCAAAATAGTCAATTATTTATATTTTAAATTAGACAAAATTGCTCATGCCTAGATTACTAAGTTGTCAGACTATGAGAGATTTATAAATCACTAAACTTATTAATTTTGTGTTTAGCCAGGATTTAGCTACAAGGCCTGTAGTAGTAGAATAGTATCTATTTAGAACCACTGTTTTATGTACTTGTACGTTTGACTTAAAAAAAAAGCTTCGTAAAACTGGGATTCCATGTTGATAGTTTGATACCTGTCTATTAATAAGGTCTCTACTCTCTAGTGCACCTAGCTAATAAATTGTGTTGTGGTCATAGAAGGAGGTCATGTCTCTCATAGTAGAAAAAGTATGTTGTGTTATTTAATAGTGCTCCATTTACCCTATTTTATAAAGTTATATAAATAGAGTGATGTACTTTATATGGTTTCCTTAATGCCCTCACAAATTGAATGTCATAATAGTTTTATTATTTCTGCTTTGTAGCCAGGCATATGCTATATTTTTTATGTAAGAATGAATCTATGATATCCCTTTCATTTGTTACATTCAATAAAATAATAATGGTATCAGTTTGTTTCTGGTCTCATAGTTTTGTAACCACTTATAAGAAGATTGGTTCTTCAGTTGTAGTTTTACTGTGATCTTATAATTACTATGATTTTTTTTTCAGGACCTGGCAGTAAGGGCACTGAAATATGCCGGAGGGCGTTTCGACGCGGCCCTCGACTACCTGTCGAAACAACAGGAAACTCACAATGGAGTTCTCAAGTCTAGCAACCTAAACGCCCTGAGCTCTAAGCTAATTAGAAAACCTAGTCTAGAAAGGGAGATCAATCTCCATAGAGGCAGCCCCGCCCTCGACTCCGGCGCGGGCAGCTCCCGGTCCGACAGTCCGCGGCCGTCGGACGCTCCTCCCCACCCTCACGAGAAGCTGAGCAGGCAGTACTCGCCGTCAGGCTTCTCCGAGCCGCCGCCCCCACCTCCCCCGCGATGTCCGTCCACGCCGCCCGTCATGCCGTCCGTGCAGCAGCTCATGAAGCGCATGTCGCCGGCGCCGCCGCTGCCGCCCGCCCGCGGCACGTCGCCCGTGGCGGCGGCGCCCACCCCGCCCGCGCGCACGCCCATGATCGTGCAGAACGGGCCCCAGGTGCAGCAACAGCTCTCGCAGCAGTTCCAGGCGCTCAGCATCTACCAGTCGGGCGCGGGCGGCGCGGAGCTCCCTCCCCCTTACCCCATATCGGGCGTGCCGCCTCCGCCCTCGTACTCGGTCTCGATGCAGAACCGCCAGAGTCCGACGCAGTCGCAGGACTACCGCAAGAGTCCTTCGTCTGGGATCTACTCGGGCGGTACCTCGGCCGGCTCGCCGAGTCCCATCACGGTGACGCAGTCGACCGGCTCGGCGACGGGCATGACTCGCCCCACACCTATCCTGGCGTGGACCGCGAGACAAGCGGTGCAAGCCCCGATCATCATGCAGTCCGTGAAGAGTACGCAGGTGCAGAAGCCGGTGCTGCAGACGGCCATCGCGCCGGTGGCCCCGTCGCCCGTGGCGAGCTCGGGCGCGCAGCCCCCGCCGCCGTCGTACGCGAGCTCCATCCAGCAGAAGCAGCAGGCGCAGACGCCGCCGAGCTACCCGCTGGCGCCCAAGCCGCACGCGCCGTGCCCCACGCCGCCCGTGCTGCCGACGGCCTCCACTCCCACCGTCCCCACCACGGAGCCGCCGAGCTACGCCATCACGATGCAGGCCCTGGCGGTGCAGCGAGGGATGCACCCCGCTCCGCCGCCGCCGTACGGCAACCAGGCCGACAACACGACCACGGTCAATTCCCACCACTCCCCGTTACATAAGAAATTTTCGAATAATGGCGAATCCTCGCAAGTTGAAATTAAGTGCCCTAATCAAAATTGCAGTAATAATCTTTTAAAAGATAGTGTAGCGGCGTCCAGTTCGGATAAAAGTTCGAATGGTTCGTCGGAGCGTCGGCCCAAGGGTTCCGAGAAGATTAGACATCAATCGCCCATACCGGAGAGAAAGAATATTAGTAAAGAGAAAGAGGACGAGAGGCGAGATTGTAAAGTCAGAAACTATTCACCGCAAGCTTTTAAATTCTTTATGGAACAACATGTTGAGAATATTTTAAAATCCTACAAACAGCGAACTTTTAGACGAATGCAGTTGGAAAAAGAAATGACTAAAATAGGTCTGAGTGCCGAGGCGCAATGTCAAATGAGGAAAATGTTATCTCAGAAGGAATCCAATTACATCAGGCTAAAGAGAGCTAAGATGGATAAGTCGATGTTCACAAAGATTAAGCCGATCGGTGTGGGCGCGTTCGGGGAAGTGACGTTAGTGAAAAAGATTGATACTAGTCATCTATATGCCATGAAGACACTGCGGAAAGCTGATGTGCTCAAGCGGAACCAGGTGGCGCACGTGAAAGCTGAGAGAGATATATTGGCGGAGGCCGACAACGAGTGGGTCGTCAAACTCTATTACAGCTTTCAAGATAAAGATAACTTATATTTTGTTATGGACTATATACCTGGTGGTGATCTGATGTCGTTGTTAATTAAGCTGGGAATATTCGAGGAGAGTCTCGCAAGGTTCTACATAGCGGAACTGACGTGTGCGGTGGAGAGCGTCCATAAGATGGGCTTCATCCACAGGGACATCAAGCCTGACAACATCCTCATAGATCGAGATGGTCACATCAAATTGACCGACTTTGGTCTATGTACTGGATTCAGGTGGACTCACAATTCAAAATACTATCAGAGAAATGGTTAGTATTATTTTGTAAAATATTAAATATTATGTTTGAATTTTGTGGATTTATTGAAGGCGCTAAAAACTAAATCTAAATCTAAAGCTAAATCATGTCAAACCGACGTTAAGCAAGTTGCAATGTCTTCCAGATCACGGCAGACAGGACTCGATGGACCCGGTGGACGGCGAGTGGGGCGCCATGGGCGAGTGCCGCTGCCACCAGCTGAAGCCGCTGGAGAGGCGGCGCAAGCGCGAGCACCAGCGCTGCCTGGCGCACTCGCTGGTGGGCACGCCCAACTACATCGCGCCCGAGGTGCTCACGCGCACCGGCTACACGCAGCTGTGCGACTGGTGGTCCGTCGGCGTCATCCTCTACGAGATGCTGGTGGGCTCGCCGCCCTTCCTGGCCGCCACGCCGGCAGAAACGCAGCTTAAGGTACGAAATATATTGTTAATCGTCGAGGTTTATTGACTTGGACGTTAAACTTATACTGCGCGTATATTACATGCCCAAATGGTGAAGTGAACAAACTTGTTATCGTCATCTAAGTTGTGAAATTATTATTGAAGTTGTTAATTCTCTGAATTTCGTCTATAACTCACTTTCAATCTTGTAAGAATAACATGCGGGGCTAAAATGTATTTGGCCTACCGTTAAGACAAATTTTGCCTCACTAACCATTTGATGTTTTGTTTTTCAATGCAGGTTATAAACTGGGAGAGTACTCTTCATATTCCGGACGCTGCGAAGTTGTCGCCGGAGAGCAAGGATTTAATCCTGCAGCTATGCTCTGGACAGGACACGCGGCTCGGCAAGGACGCCAACGAGGTAAAGAACCACCCGTTCCTCAAAGGCATTGACTTTGACAAGGGACTGCGGCGGCAGGTGGCGCCCTACATACCGCGGATCGAGTACGCCACGGACACGTCGAACTTCGACCCCGTGGACCCCGACAAGCTGCGCAACTCGGGCAGTTCCGACTCCAACAAGTCGGACAGCGAGCTGCTCGACAACGGTAAGACGTTCCACGGGTTCTTCGAATTCACCTTCCGAAGATTCTTCGACGACGGTTACACGAACAAAATCAACCTCGACGACAACGACAATCAGGGCCCTGTGTACGTATAACGAGCGACTTCAACAGTGATAAAAGAGACACTGAGACTAACTTGTAGGATTTTTTTTACAAAGTGTGTGCCTTTGACTCTCTCTATTAAAACATTAGTTTTTTGTAAACGTAACGAATAAAACGTATTTAAAATTAATTAAAAGCCGTATTGTTAATAATCCCGGTGATAATGTTGTAATATTGTATCGTTATGTATTTGTAAGAGTAATCTTATTTCAGTGTAATATATGTAACGGATGGATCACAGTTATAGTGCATAGGCTAACTATGGTGCTGTAGTGGCCGCCGCGGCGTCTGCTGCGTCGTGTGCCGCGGCGTCACTCTAATGTTATGTCCATTCAGTGTATACTATTTTTTGTAACTAGAGAAATTATTTATGAGATAAGAACAAGCTTACTGGAATTAGCGAATGATTGTCACTATATTTTCTTATGTATTTATCGAGGTAGGTCGCTTATGTGTGTTTGTTTATATACGTGTAAAACGTTTACTTATGATTCATTAACGTCATACAAACATTGGCATATAATTATATAGTAAATCGTACTGTGCTTCCATTTTGTCTAGAGGACACTAGCTCATAATGTGTGCCTTAGTATTTCAATATTAACCTTTTTACAAAAATAATTGTATGTTGAGAAATTAGTCAATGATGGTAAACTGCAACATGGTAGATCAAGTTTTATACTCGACATTATGTACTGAGTGCAATACATATTTATTAACTAAACTAAAGTCGACGCCTACTTCATTTGCTATTGTTGAAGTTATACTTCGATTTGAAATTGCATTCTCATGTGCTAGGGCACATTTCAAGTCGGTTCTTGGTGTTTAAAATATGCAAGTTTTAGTAACTATCCTTTAACTAACAATATACAAGTATATAGTTGCAAAGTAAATAACATTAAACAGTAAATTATCTGAACAAAAGGCGTTTAGCCGCCATACTATGTTAAATCTGCTTGTTTGTGGTCGTTATAAGCGCGCCAATTTATTTTTACTTGTACAGTAAAATATGAGTCACTTCAACCTTAAATTATGTGTTATTGAATGTAAATTGTTTTATTCTGAAATGAATCATGCTTATAAGTGAATGAAAATAAAATATGGGAATTTTTGACATATTTTTCTTTCACAACCTTTTACAAAATACGTAACAAAAATGCTGAGTATCTAATGCAAGAAACAAAATATTCAAAAAAATAAGCATTTAGTTAGTAAAAGAACAAAATCATTTAAAGCATACCTATTTTAATTTTAAACAATAAGTTTTGTTGGAAATACATTTATCAAAACACCTTAGACTCTTGTAGAGTCAGTGAAAACACAAGCTTTGCTTTGCTGTTAAATCTTAAAAGACATCAGTTAAATATAAATCCCACAACAGTATAAAATTAGCAAGAACTCTTGGAAACAGAATACAGCAAGGCTTAAAAATTGTAATTCTAAAACATGTTTTCTTTCCTTTAATAATGCTTAATAATATACTGCAGTAAAATATATTAACACGACTAGAGACTACCTTGTTATGAGCATAATGGTAATATAATCGTTTATAACAGTATCTAAGCACCATAATATATTCTTAAATTTAGATTTTTATACATTTTTTATTTATGGGAGTAGTAAAAATTCTTGCACCCTCTTGTTGAAATCTTCAGCATAGCGCAAATGGATGTGATGCTTGCCTTCAGGATACAGGTAAATTCTGAAATTAACATACACATTAACATTATGATTATTTTTCCTTTGATGTTTGATGTAGGTATAACTATGTATTAATGATATGGATTATAACCAATAACTGAGATGATCTCAATAATTAGACAAACTAATGTTAGATGATTATCCTGTAAGACAAGATGTATGAATGTGAATGAAGCAAGGAAAGTTAGTAAGGATCATATCAGTACCAAGTGGTTTTGACTGGTTTCTGTTTACCTCTATGGGAAAAAGGCTTTTTTTATGCTTGATGTTTTGCTTAAGTGTATAAAAAGTTAATCATTTACCTGGAACCATCAATGTGTGTGTGCAAATGAGACACATGAGAGCTGTTCACTAGTGGATCTTTTTGCCCATACAAAATGAAAGTAGGACATTTTATATGCTTTAAAAATTCTGAACAAATGTTAGCATTTTTTTCTTTGTATATGGCCTCCATTGCTTCGACCCAGCTGGCCCAATATTTGGCGAAAAGCTTTTCTCCATAAACTTCAATTAGTGGATCTCTCATTCTTTTCGACCATGCACTAATATCTTTGATTTCTGAAAAAATAAACAGAATTTTCAAAATGTCCAGCAAAAATTCCAACAATATACTAAAATGTTTCAATGGAATAAATGTTCAAAAAGGTATTTAAACCACAGTTTTTAGTAACTTACTGTTATACATTTCTAACTCTTGTGGCAATATGAAGGCGTTAGATCCCCACACAACCAACTTGTTAACAGCATCAGGATACTTAGCGGCCTGTATCAGACCAGTTATACCACCATCACTAAATCCCATCAGGGAGTATTTAGTCATCCCCAACTCCTAGCAAACAAATAAAAATTACAGTTTGTATACAAAACAACCAGATTAAGATAACTGTTATCTGAAATCCCTATCACACACTTATTAATAGTGTGTGATAAGGATTTAAGAAAGTTTATACTGATAGTCATATTAGGTAAAATTTAAAAACACACACCTTCATTAGTTCATGAGCCATATCAGCATCTTTCTCATAAAAATCTGTAGTGAATTCCTTCTCTGGTGGCCTGCTCTTTCCATAGCCGGGTGGGTCCCAGGCAACCAGTGTGAACTTCTCCCGATTAAAGCCCTCAACTTGGGGTTTACCTTCTGTCCATATTGTGCCCAAGGCACCAGGCAAGAAGAGTACATTGTGAGCTCCAGTACCAACTTTCACATAATTAATATCATAGTTTCTTACTTTAACTCTTTCTTCCTGAAACATAATCAATATTTTTTTATACAGTATCTCTATTAATTATTCAAATGGTACAAAGTTCATGCCTATTTAAAAAACATTGACTGCTGCTTTTACATTATCATTTAACCCAATAGCCGCCCACTCGTCGAACAGGTTCTCGATTATTTTATTACAATTACTTGAGCAACTTGCGAGCATACATCGTATATTATTAATTATAGTTAGATATCGAAACTCAAAAGGCTCTTAGTAGGATGCTAAATTTAATGTCACTGGATTCATAAAAGAAGAATTCACTTCATGATAAACGTTATTTTAGTTGATTTTATAATACCTTTATTTTTGGAACTGCTGCTGTTGAAAGAGCACGACAAACATTTTTACTGTAGAAGTAAACCGGCGAAATTATACTTTTAATCATATTGTTTAAATGAGCAGATATTATCCCGCTACCATTTATGTATGTGTTATTATGAAAAAAATAAGTAATCCTAATAAATAAAGGTATCGTTATCAGTCTTTATCTTTACAGTGTTTACGACAAATGAAATCTTATCAATTGTGGCTGTCTGACATTGTCATACGGTCCGCTGTTGTTGTGCACTATGGATTTTTCTTCGTGATAACATTTTAATGTTGACAGCAGGATAGCATATTGAGAATTTGATATGATAAACAAGGAAAGAAAAAGATGATTGCTTGAAGTGTTAAAATTATTTTTATTGAAACTTTGCGGTACCTACTACACTTTTTATGTTCAAGTTAAAATTTAATTTTATTTCTGTGAATGTTATTTTGGAGTTATTTAATATGAAAAATAAATAAACCAAGTTACATGTTTACGGAATAACACCAAAACCACTGAAAAACTTGCTTCATAATGGTATGTGAAGCGGAATGCTTGGATTTTTTTAGGTTCACAGGAATCGAACTCGCAACATAGGTACCTACTTACTATTGTCCCATGTCACCTTATAATGTATGCAAAAGGTAGTTTTAATTCTCGAAACCATTATCATTTAAATATAATTTTTATCTATTTTCACATTTGTTGTCTGCAGATAGTGCCACCACATTTCTGGAGGCGAGAATTAGTGACTCCAGCGTCCGTTCTTATTGCTTCGCAAATTCGTCGGGGTAATGTGTGGTCAATGTGCAGATGGGTGGCAAGTAATTGCTGGAGTTTTGATTTTGTTTGTGTAAGGTCCATAAACGTGCCAAGCTTGATGATTTAAAATTTAATGCAAAACGATTTTGCGGCAAGTTGGCGTTAGAATACAGACCAGCAAAATGAAACAACAACATAGTATTAAAATTTTATTATCAGTGTGACGCACGACACGCCCTAGCAAATAAACTAGCATTAAATGTTAAAAGCAATGACGGTCTTAAAATAAATAAATCATCCATTGATGTAACACATTGTGACAGTGTATCGAACCCTGCGATATGTAGATGACATTATTCCTCACCTGTCTTATAATAAACAATCACATCCTGAATACTTTATCAAACCGAGCTTTGGTTGATATAACTGACCTTTTAAACTAAAATGCCTTGACGTAAATTATATATTGTCGAACCAAAAATATCACTCGACAGACAGCAGTGAAGGTATACAAAATTAACAATAATACTATTTTATAGCTTACAAGTAAAATTATTGAATAATAAAGGCATCGCAAATATTGTGTTTATTCAACAAGTTAGTTAAACATAGATGTACAAAGAAAATAGGCAGTACATCGACAAACAGGCACCTCAAGCATTCTGTTATTCAGTAGATCTCAGCACATACTAATATGTATTTATTTGTTGTATAATAAAAATATTTTTATTTGTGATTTAACTGCATGAATACGATATAAATTAGCACCACTATGATTGAACAACACCGTGTTTTGGGTGAAACTTGGTGCTAACATAATACGCGACTGATGGGAATTTTGTTTTTGGTGAAGGTGACTCCACGACATGACACGTCATGTTTGTTCAGTCTAGCGCAGTACTGAGATCGCCCTATGCTACGTGCTTCCGACTAACATAACACAAGAATACAGGAATTGTTGAGTGCATGTTAGGCGCAAGTGTGTGTAGCACTTGTTTCATCACGTTAGTCTAGTTCGCCGGCGTGGCAGGCGTCCTCGTAGCTCTTGCCCTTCTGTTCGGGGTCCAGCTTGATCATGTCGTCGATACGCAGGATGGTGATGGCCGCCTCTGTGGCGAACTTGAGAGACTTGATCTTTGATATGGAAGGTTCGAGGACTCCAGCGGCGAGGTTGTCGCGGAGTGTGCCCTCTGTTAAGTCCAGACCGACCCATTTAAGGTTAGCGTGTTCAACCTGCGAATAGAAGGATTCTGGTAAATTGACATATTAAATTACATTTGTTCTGTGTAAGGAACAGTCAATTAGTGTGATAGCTAAATCAAGATCTTCATAGAACACACCTTAGTCTGTGATGAGTTGTGGTACGCGCGCAGCTTGGCGACGAGGTCGGTAGCGTCTCGCGCGGCGTTCACCGCCAGTGTCTTCGGGATTACCAGCAACGACTGCGCGAATGCAGCGATAGCCAATTGCTCCCTGGAACTCTACAATAGGAAAAGTAATCAGTTATAAGACTTTGAATGGTTGGAAATAAGCTAATTTTCATTCAAGAGAACATACTACTTTGATACGACTGTCATTACTCAGTTTGTTGATTATGTTATGTACATTTCTGAAGTTATAACTACCGCTTAACGTTTTGTGGCATATATCAGTGGGAGTATTTATATTTTATTAAAGTAGTGTCGAAATGCAACCGACCAGCGTGGTGGCGAAGTTCTCGAGGTAGATAGAGAGCGCGGCCTCGACGGCGCCGCCGCCGGGCGCCAGGCGGCCCGACTCCAGCACGCGGCGCACGGCGCACAGCGCGTCGTGCGCCGAGCGCTCCATCTCGTCGCAGTACGCGTCCGTGGGCCCGCGCAGGATGATGGACGCCGCCGACCGCGCCGCCGGACTGCACACAGATGATAACAATAATAAGTAATGGTTCACAAAGACTGTTGGTACTTTTAAAGCGACATAAATAGACTGCATCACGTGATTCAAATGTGGATTAAATTGCGTTATCCAAAGATAACTATCAAGAACATTGTCTCAAATACAAAAGCTATACATCATTTATTAGTAATGGATATGTAAATGTTTACTCACCCCTTGATAAGAATCAGCTGGTCATCACAGATCTGTTCCTGTACGACTTCCGCGGCTTCTCCGATCATGCTGGGCTCGAACACCTCCTCGCCTTCCATGTTGGTGAGGGAAGTGAGGAAAGTAGCGCCCGTGGCTTTAGCGATTCTCTTCAAGTCGGCCTTCTTGCATCTACGCACTCCCATAGCGCCGCACTCAACGAAGTATTTCAGGCAGAGATCGTCAATACCGCCCGTGCACAGAATCACGTTAACACCGGTAGACAAGATCTTTTGAAGACGCTCCTTGGTGATGTCTAATTCTCTGGCGCGAATAGCTTCGAGTTTCTCTGGGTCTGATACAAGCACCTAGGAAAACAGATACATAACTATAACTAGGAATATCAATAATAATAGATGTTATTAATGTATGGGGAACTCTACCTAGGAGCTCTAATTCCTGTAAAGTGTAAAGCATAGGTACCAACTGCTCAGAGTGCTCAGTAGTAAGTACAGAGTGTTGAGAGTGTTCTCAACACTCTCAACACTCTGCACTCTGTACTGTGTTATATAATAAGTATCGACCAGACTATTAGCCAGTGCGATACTCTTACAAGATAAATCTTATTTCTATGACAACATGAAAGTCAAAAATCCCTCTTGCAGGGTACTTCATTATATACTTCACGCGGTAACGAAACCATAGCGCGTTCTAATTTTTCTACTAACGCCATCTATGCAGCTAAGGAGTCAACAAATTGGTGTAGCTTACATTATTCAGCATTCATAAAGGTGATAAGATTTAAAACTTCCATGAAACGAAAGCATTAAAACGTAAAATATTGCATTTGACATCAGAACTATAGTCTTAAACTACTATTTACCTGAACACCCATCTTCATCTTGGTCTTTTGTAGCGAGAAATCGAGACACGCGATCTTAGCGTTCAGGATCTTCTTGGGCATAGCTTGTGACGCAATAGTGCAGTTGAGAGCGTAGCCTTTGACGAGTACACTCTCGCGGGCACTGCGACCGTGCGCTTTGAGAATATTCACTGCTTTAATGGGATAGGACGGATTGCCTTTGTAGTCGGTGATCTTGATCGCCTGAGCAGCATCTACTACCATTTCTGAGAAGAAGTCTGCATCACTGATATATGTGTTAAGGAAGTTTGAATGTGATTGTCATTTTATTATCATCTTTGATATACAAGATAAGGAGGATGACTGTTGCAAAGCTTGACTTTAAAGATGAATTGTGATAAAATTGTTTTAGCAGCATTTATTCTACTTTAAGAGACTGCTTTATACATTGATACTTTTAAAATATTTCTTGTTTTTAATTCTATTTTCACATCATCTTGACTACTTATACTTTTAAAATATCAAAACAAGGAAGCAAAATTAGGAATAATAAAATTTATATATTAAGACAAGTTCCTGTCTTTCTATTCATTAGGTGGTATGAGTTTTTGTATTGTAAAAGGATACGCTCCAATAAGCTTGGAAGACATGGTGGTCTTGGCAGCATTGATGATGGAAGCTCTGCCGAGAGACTCGACAGTCACTGTGAGGTTGTCCTGAATGTATTTGACAGCCTCCTTGCACGCCAGCCGGTAGCCAGAGATAATACTTGTCGGGTGAATCTTGTTCTTTACTAGCTCATCTGCATTCTAAAATAAAAAACAAAAATTATACTATTTTGCTAGTATGACTTTCATTGCATTATTTCTCATGAATAATTTTGTTGAGTCATATAGATAACCAGACTAATAGATGGGTGATAGTTCTATAAAAAAATACCTATAATATTTTTATAATAATAACAAATGGTTTCCTTTTCACAAGCATTTTCAGTTTACTTCAATGCTTCTAAAAAACTAAATAAAGTACATGATGATAGTAATTGAACCCATAGTAATGTAGGTAGTTGAACTCTAATAGGTTGTTTACTTGTTGTCATGGTAACGATAAGCTGTACCTTGAGAAGTTCAGCAGCGATGATGACAACTGATGTGGTGCCGTCTCCAACCTCCTCATCTTGTAGTTGTGCCAGTTCTACCAGCACTTTGGCTGCGGGGTGCTCAACCTCCAACATTCTAAAGAAGAGGGAGACGTTACAGCATTGAATGATGTCTTCATGAAAGTATTTATTTACTCCAGATGCAGTTTTAAAGCAACACATATCCAGACATTTTAGAAATTACTTTTAGCAATGCTTAATAATGTTAATATTTAAAATCTTTAGCATTACATTATATGGCAAATGACAGTAAGTATAACAAGTGGCAATGGTATTAGTCATCTATGCAAATTATATCAAATTCTGATTAACTTTACTTACTAGGCATGTTTAAAATCAGAATACAAGTACTGTCACAGTATCTGTGTAACTTACTGTAGTATTGTTTATGGTGAGAACAGTAGGTACTTACTTGAGGATGGTGGCTCCATCATTTGTGACTGTGACATCTCCAATATCATCCACCAACATTTTGTCCAGACCCACCGGTCCCAGTGAGCTCTTCACTATGTTGGCGATAGCTGCGGCTGCCATAACTGTCAAGCATTTCATATTTCATCAGATTTCATTGTCTACCACCTAATAACGCATAGGTTATTTTCGAAAAATAAAAATATTCATCTCCGAACCCCCGATACCATCAGGGTAACTGTTTACACCATATAGAAGCATATTACATAGACTTTTTACCCCGTTTTTTTCACTTTACAGAGATATTTACAAAAGTGTAACCATAAGTCGCGATGCATGTGATCTACCGGAGCACAAATACCTCGTGTAAATTATCATATAAACATTACCATTTTGCGTTCTAACAGATGCCCCCGATGATCTGGTCCCTGCGACGGATAAAGGTGCTGCGATTGTCGACATTTTTAATAGAAATTTAACACAAAAATCATAAAGTAATCGCCCGTCACACTTTTAATTCTGGAAGGACCACACAATGTTGCCAACCCACAAAACTGAATGACAAATGACAATTCATACTTTGTTGCCAGTATTACACAAAATATTCTATAGTGCCAGAAACATTTTTACGACTGTTTGTTAGCGATCAAAAATAAATGCATTTAATTATGAGAGAATCACAAAATGTAATAAAGGGATTTTATAATAACTCGCAACTCCATTGTCTTTCTTCAAACGTACTAGTTGTTTATCGGCCAAACAAGTACATAACCTACAATTTCATCGTGGGTTGGTATGTTCAGCGCAGTGGTTAAAGTGGGCGCCACGCTACTACGTCGGATATCGTATGACATAATACTTAATTTATTAATATGATGTTTCTTGCATCATCGATATGAATATATAGTTACTAATTGTGATTATATGGATTATTATTACTGATTCTGCTTTCCAATAAATTATATGTTATTTATTGTAAATAAATATTTTTTTGTTTTGATTAAATCGGTTATCGTGTGCTGTAACTCCGATGATTTTGGGATGGGTCATAGGCCTCCTAGAGGTCCTTACCTCGGATTCACTGGTGTATACGGCCATAACAAAATTATATAGGTACCCGCAGTATCTACTGACGTGTGGATAATCTTACTATAAGAGGTATTAAGAGCTACTTTCCATAACATGTTTGCTATTCAATTACGCCATGATGGCGGAAGGATTACATACGCTTTATCCAAGGATAATGTGATAATAGGAATTTGGTTGATTAGTGTTCACTACTGTAAGAATTTAGGTTAAAGAAAAATGATGGTTTAAAACACATTGAGGGTGTCGTGTGGAATTGTTCTGAGATTGATAATTTAGTTTCATTTGTACTGGACGGCCTGGGTTCGATTTCCACTTGTAAAAAGCAGTTACCTAGACATTGACTTCTTACATAAAGTAGGTATTCGAAAAGATAAATTATATTAATCGTGTTTACAAAAAATTGAAACTAAATACTACCGTTACTAGAAACATTATTTCATATACCTACCTATATATACCTAAATCAAAAATAATTATTGTAAGTTGTAACAGCATTTGTTACAGCCATTAATGTTTCAAAAAAAAAAAAACAAAGTTTCACACTACAATCACTTCCTCGAAAACCGGGAACAACAAATTTACATAAAAAGAACAATCGGGCAGAGATTTCCATCAATAAACGATACGTATCAAATGATGAGTATCGTATACTTTTGCTGTATATCTGACATTTCACACGTACATCACGTACGCCTCAGTAAAAGGGTAGGTACATGTTCCCAAACGTGACTGGACTGTAGGGCTGCCAGACACCAGTTTTTTCCGGGACCATACAACCTATACAAGGGACATCTTATGATTTGCGGGATAATTCTAAGTTAACTTTAGTTCTCGCCTGAGTGATGGTAATGACGAGCAAAAATATGTACCTACTGTCGCATTTCCAATCGTACTTTTTTTGCTTCATATTATTGCTTTTGACTGTACATAATAATATGGGCTTTGATAAGAGGTGCTTAACGTATTATGAGCCCGTAACGTATTGAGCGGCAAATAATCGTGATTAACATCCACAAAACTAAAAACACGGCCGCAGAATTCCTTGCATATCCCGTATTTCTTAGTCGTCTAGCAGCCCTATAACATCGTGTGCCGACGGACCGACCTCCGCGGGAATTGGGAAAAGCACTCGTAACGGTACGTGACGGTAAGTTCGCCGTGCCCGAAATAACTTCCCCATATCCCTTGTATGTGTTATAGGATGCGATGCTCCTTGAGAATTATGTGCACGTAAATTAAGATAACTACGCGTTAATCGGTAATTTGGGTATAAAGCTTTACGGCCGGATTCATCGCTACGGGATAACTTCGTATCGGTTAGCTCGTGGATCTTTGATATATTTTTAAAATAATTTTGCTGTCGGTTTTTCTATCAGATACGCTATTAGTCACTTATCCGTAGTTTGTGAAATTAAACCTTAGTGACATCTACTTAATGTAAAATATGCGACGCATGTGTATATCCGAATTCTGTTTGATTAGATAACATTAATAATTTTCTATGCAAAGAATAAGAAAAGACGTTGATAATAACTGAAACTTAACGTCTTTATAAAATGTACAAACAATTAGGTCGAAGCAACTCTATGCGCATCACAAAATGTTGTACTGCGTGAGAATCAAATCTACGTAACTACCCGATGACAAATCACTAATCTGTATTGTGACAAAAACGCTATCAATGTAATTTCGGTGATGTCATATTTTTTTCACTTATAAGGTGCATTAACTTAATCTAACTACAAAATACGGATACAGAATTGCTCAAATTATTTTATTACGCTTTACATATAAACTTAGATTACGTTGCAGACTTTCCTGTTTAAGTTTAAAAGACGATTAACAGAACGGTCGACTACTGTGGCGTACTGTAATAGATAGCAGTCAACAAAGTTACACGCGATAGCTTTTACGCTCTTGTTATTTATTACTGCCAATACTGAAATCTTACGTCTCCATTACAACGTAACATGAAACAAATCCACGCAATTAACTCGGTTGTCCGACAAACGTTTTCCTCGGGATAAAAGGCAAAAAGAACTCATCAAAAATCTAATTTATATTTAACTTATCCCTTTAACTCCAACAAATCCAGTTAAACATTTTTCTCTATTGTCTGCAAAGAGGTTGTTTACGTTTTACCCGGCTTTTAAATCCGCACGATGTCCATTGCAATTCATGTCAAGCGACGTGAATAAAAGCTGACAATATCTCAGAGAACTTTAGCCGACGTTCATTGGAATGCTCCGCAACGCGTACCGTATCTATACGAGAGAATAATCTCGTTTTCTGCGGCTTTTAACGAAAGCCCGATACGGAGTCGCAGAGCAAAACAAATAGGTGGTAGATGTGCACATGCGCCGCAGGACGCACGCACGCGCCGGGGCGCGGCGCGGCAGTCGCGCGCCGCCCGTGTCCGCGCCCGCACCTCCGCGCGACCTGTCCCTCCCGCGCTCACACCACGCGCTAAATGGCGCCCAAACCGGGACCTCGCTCACGCGGGTAAGTCCATTACGTAATCACATTATTATCACAAAACCTGCACCTGCTTCTCCGAGAAGACCGCTGGTCCATGGCGCAGCATCCGCGAGGATCCCTGAGGGCGTGGTGAGCCATCGACTGGGGAGGGGGCACGGAGTCGGCGTGTTGGCGATAGCGCGCTGTCTGATAACGTTGCAGCCCTCCCACTGTCAACAAACCTTTACATTATATAAAACACTGGACACTTATAAATGAGCGTAAAAACGAGTACAAGCAGAGGGACATCTCGAAGACGTGTATCTATTGATTTTCGCTTCGCGTTCCGGAGGCTCTCCCGCTATAGTAGCCTGAGACACAATTAGATATATTGTCGCAGCCTCTTTAACATTCAGCTGCGGTACTTGACGCTCAAAAAGTAAATCAGCGGCGTTTTGTTCACTCGTAAAGAGATATTGGACAATTAGTCTTGTTGACGTGTTGTAATCTTTGCTGTTAGCTCCTCCATGTTTCCGTCATAAGCGAGTTTCCCTTTGATAAAGTACTTGTAAGTTCTTGGCTGTCTGTGTCATGTTATCTTATGTAAATATGAATTAGCATATCTGTTCCAGTCTAATATTTTGTTACTGCAGTACTCAACAGAAATCTATGATTCAAAGTCGAAGTGTGCTTGAGATGAGAATTAAGATGATGAGATACGGAGTATTTGAATTTCTCAAAGTTAACATGTAACTTCTTCATTTTAAAATGGATGCTTCTATTATTTTGCTTAAGTTGAGTACGTCCTTCCATAATTTGCTTTTGGGGGTCGTATTACATAGAAAGGGTACGTAAACTTCTGTAAGTCTACTGCGGTGCGGGACATTTGATCGTCGCAATCTCAATTTTTTCCTATAAGACCTCCATACTCATTTCTTTTTATTTTCTTATCGAGGGTAGTCGTGATAATTCCGCTTATGGAGATTTTCACCTTTAAAATTATAATTCTCATAAAGAAACCGTTGCTTGTAATTAGCAACAACCCTCTTACAATTAATTGCGTTAATTATTATCGATAAACTCAAGTTGAATCTCATTAATTGAACGTATAACGAATTATATTTTTTAATCGTAATTTCTTACGAAACATAATTTAAAAATTGTTATGTTATTAATTTAATGATCATATTATTTTTAAATAATTGTGGTTGTAATTATTTGTAATCAAATTTTATTAGCATTTACAGTTTTTCTATCTATAAATACAGCCCAATAGTTTATTATTACATATTATTATATTTTCCTAAATAGGTGGATATGTAAAACAATACCATCAAATCTTTATACACAGTCAATCACTTTATACACACTGCCGTCGTAAATCTAAACACAGTAACTCCAAAATATGCGTTTTGAGAAAAACGCGGTTGAAGTTTAATGGTTAATTTTTGCTCTCATGAAGATACTAATTATTGTATATTATTTCATGCAACTTTTAATGTTAGTATATAGTTAAATCTTTGATTCTGTATATATATATCTAGTATATTATTATTGTATAAATAATAAAATTAGATAATGTGTTTTAAGCTAGGGTAATAATATAATATTTTTTTCTTTTTTAAGTTACAACACGGTAACTCAACGGTTACTGTGTTGTAACCAAGTTTTACCTATTACTGTGTTGTAACTTTGTAAAGATATTAACATTAGGGGAATTACGACACAGTAAGTATGTACATACTGTGTTATAACTATGTTTCTTAGAAATACGTATAAAATCAGTAATACAGTAAATGAGATACTGTGATTTATTCAAGTATTTGTTGTTTATCTTTGAACAATATTTTATACGCAATCACAGTAACTGAAGAAGCCGTGTTATAATCAAGCAAAATAAAAAAAGTAAATCTATTCACGTTAAAAAAACACAGTTAGTAGTGGAGATACTGTTATTTAATTTAAAATAACACAGATACTGTATTTTTTATTAAAAAAAATGATTTTTTTGTAAAAATACTGTGTTTTTATTTAATGTATTTCGGTAACTATCCATCCTACAAACAAACCGAAAACTTTCTCAAATAGCCCACGGTCTCCTGATTCCAAAGAACTAAACAAACTATAAACACAGTAACTTAAGTTACTGTGTTTACATTTACGACGGCAGCACAAGAGAAACGGTATCTATAATATTATGCTTGTTTTAAAAATTTATCGAAGAAATCGCCCTGAAACAAATTCTTAATATCATTCGTCATCTCATTCATTACTTCAAATATGCATGCAAATTAATTTCTGAAGAGCAATCACGAAAATTTTTCATTTAATTTTACAAGAAGCAAGAATCTTTGTGAAATTAAAACTCATAAAATACTTACAAATTGAACATCACAAGCTACACCTGTTCGTTTAAACCAATTCTGAAATGTTTTGGTTTCATAAAGAAATTCTTTGAATTGTTCACTAGAAGTTATGTTTGATATTCGCGGCGCTACGCTTCGTCTACGAGCCTCTACGGCGGCGCTACGAAGTTGGTCGCTCGTAGCAATGCCGGAGGTATATCACGCGCTAACTAAGGAGCTTGTTCAGGAATTCAGAATGTCTAGTTCAGTGCAATGTTGGAATTATCGTCAAAGGCAGCCGCCGTCGGTATTTTGATTATAATCAGCGACTTCGTGTGTTAGTAGTTTAGTATCTTGAAGCTATTATCGTATAATAATTTAATGACACGTTCTTAGACGATATAGGAGTTGTCTACAATAATCAGGTTTACGATGTTTAAACAATATAACCTGATCAATAGATGAGGTATAACAATTTGTATTTTAGAAGATATTTTCCTCTTTAAATATAGAAAAATATAATCAATAGGTCGAACAATCTATTTACATCTTTGTAAACAAATGGTGGTCTGAAGTAACCACAGCATGTTTTGTTGAATAGAAAATAAAGTGCTTTTAAATATTTGTCGATGAATAGAGAAGCTCCTCATATTTTGAAGTCGGTAAAAGATGTAAGTACTAACACTTTTCCTCTTATCAATTATTTGAATCAAATAACATTCTTCTAATTAAACTCAGACGATGAGCGTCAGGTTCAAACCCAAAATCACCCAAATCACATTATTTTCACTGATTTCCACAGTGACAGAAGTAGTTGGATGTAACAACATACATCGTTAACCAACTAAACTCAATATTATATTATTCGATTTATAATTAACATATTAGGATAAGTAGGATACAGTAGCGCATGACTTCACTATGACCAGAACTAAATAAACCACACCAATACTTTCCACATGGACCTAGTAACGAACACAATTTACTATAAAATAACTCAGCGATCGTATTGTTTAACAGAGTATCAAACAGTTAATCAGTTTTGTGATCGGTGACCGCGTGGCGGCGAGGAGGGCGGTCCCTCAGGGCCTCGGACCAGCGATTCCTTCTCCATTTGTATGATAATTCGCGGCCAACGCCGGGGACCACGACTCGTCTTCCGGATATTAAACGAACTGTGAACCGTGTACAGTCAGCTTCAAAAGTCACTGATCAAATGGGACTTTTCGATATCCTTATACTCGAAAGCAATCGTGTTACAACAGACACCTACAGGAAAACAATTGGGTAGTTGATAGGGTTAACGAAAAATTATCATTAAACTTGTACTTAAATAATGTTAAAATTGTAATTATTATAGACTGAAACATTTTATTAGGCACTCGTTTCATACTTACTAAATTACGAAGCTGTTACGTCATTATGTTGTAATTTTGTACGTAAACGTATTTCATAAAGAGTAGCTGATTTGACTGGTAATCAAATACCCTATTGAAATAGATTGACGCTACTAATTATTACCAATGTTAGCTGGTGTTTTCAGTCTATATTAAAACCACAATGTAAAGCAGTTTCAGAAAAAAAATATTGTCCAACGAGTTCTGTAGTTGACTGTACAAACGACATTGGGATACTCACCACGTATCTATGTGTGTGATTCGTGCTTCATGTTTATGGAACTATTGGAAACTAGCGGTTGAAAAGAGTATTAAATTTCTTGACCTTAGCCGAAATCTACCGCGTCTCTAGATGAAAAACGATTTCTTATTAAATCTTAGTTAGCGTCAAAAATGTGTACACCTTCACATTTGTCATATTTTCAGTAGTATGTTTACCAATAAAAGTAGTGAAATTAGCACTGATCATTAACGTTAAAGTAATTTCACAATCACTAGGTTTTGGTTGTTGATCAACAGTGACAAAAAATGGTCGATTAAAAATGTGACGGTATTTTCTTATTTTAGAAGCAGACTGACAGACTTAAAAACTAAGCTTTTGCCTGGAATTTATCCGCGTAAAAGTAGCAAAGTAATCTTATGTTTTGTGACGTATGTAATTGAATAAAATAAATAATTAAAATCAAAAATTATTATATAATTCACACTTGTTCATCTGATTCAAAACTAAGCAAAGCTTGAAACCAGATTTCTGAATAACATCTTAATTCATCATATACTTCTTAATACATACTTATAAAGATACATTTACTCATTATGTATGTAGATATATTTATCTAAAATTGATATCGGGCAGGTTCACATGTAAAAAAATAAACAGTAACTAGGACTGCTTAAAATACTTAAATCGATAGAAGCAAATGAGATAAAATCTACGTTTCAGACCTCAATTGGCAATTTAAGAATAGAATAAAACTTCAACCCTCTCGTAAATAGGTCAAATGAAACCAATTTCTGTTAGTAAAGCCCAATGGAAGGTGTGAATATTCTCCTTCAGAAATGTCATTAGATTATTTTTATAAGAATGTTCCGAATTGTTTTCTAGTTAACGTCCTCGACACCTGATCGCACGGGATTCTATAGATACGGATTCAATATCAATTTTTCATTAATTCTTCCGTCATGCTCACAGATTAAAAACTCATTTTTCAAAGATCCTTTTTTTTTCGAGAACATTTGAGTAGCATTGGAAATTGGGCTCGATCAGCCTGTCATTTTGATTTTCGATTTCTCGGAGATTAAGGAATGTGCTGTCTTTTCTCATACGATCAAATATTTGTTTTTTAATATGAGGACATTCTTGTTTTATTTTGGTGCTTCGCTTGCTGTTATTAAACATACCAACTATATATCAATCTTTAACTATTTTCGGATTGTTTATTTGTGTTGTAAATAATAATTATAAGTTATTTATATATATTGATTCGAATCCTGTAAAATCATTAACCCTATTCAAAGACGCATTTCATACATCTTGATCTTACCTGATGTGATTTGTGGTCTTATTTCACACATTTTAAATTCTTTGCGAAGTTGTAAGTGTCGTGATTGTAGTAATGAAATCACAATTATAACACTACATGCCTAAGTAACTAAATTTACTATATTCTATGTTTAAAAGCTTGCTAAAAAAGTAAAATCACATGTTCTTATACCAAAAATGTAGTAATACAATTCTCAATCTACAAAATGCGATTAAAATTACGCCGCCATTTGTGAAAAGAAATGGCAAAGACAAATGTAAGGCGAGGAAGTGGCACGTTTATAAAATAGTTTGTAACGTGTGTAATGCCCTGAGAAACGAGATAAGGCTGCTACATATCACGCTACGAACAAGCTACGAACATGCTACGGATTGCTACGACGCCGTAGTTATGTGTTAGTATCGGCGTACTGTCTGTGAAATATTTTACTTGCTTTTGTAGAAATAGAGCTTCGGTATCTATTGCTTGAAAATAGTAATGCGTTTTGAGGAAAATTCGGAAGAAATTGTTTTAATGTGGTCTTTACAGTCCATTTAATCGCTTGTCCAAATCTATTCTATGATTAGAAGATTTTGAATATTAATACATGACTGTAGTCTAGATGGAAAACTTCTACATTAGATAACAGTGTTATTTTTCGTCAGTACCTACTGTACTCGTAACAGTTATCTACTATGATTGACGCATTCAAAACAGATACACGCCGCATTGTAAAAAACATAAATTATATTATTCATGATCACATACGTCTATATGCAAACGGGTTTGTTTACTCGCATAAATTGCAAAGAATTGTTTGAAATTTTAATACGATGGCGTCGGTCGGACATTTGCGAACGTTCAAACGTGAGTGCAAGCTAAAATTTTAAACAACACGAAGATTAGATATTCGGGGGAAATTGCAGCAGTAAATATCGTTTACGGAAGACCTTAAGTTTACAAGGTATAATGATAACGACTACGACAAAGCCGCCATCTTTTTTGACGCAGTCCGTTCGAAATTCGAACTCCGATTGTCTGTGGTGCGCTTTGAGGTTCAGAAAATTGGCTCGCGTTTATTGGTTTATTGATCTATGGTACATCTCTAAAGTTCTAAACGGTATTACAGATGAAATGAGTTTATTGGCACTGGCGAGGAAAATGAACATTTTTGTGTACTTTATTTTACACTTTAACAGCATTATTATGTGTAGTACAGTCAGTAGTGTCAGTATATCAGATTTGAGGCAAAGTTAAAAATAGTTACCTACTGTTCCTTCTTACATTTGGTAAAGAATAATCGATTGTTGATATTGTAAATAAGATGTAAACCTACATCAACAGCAATAATAAATCGGCAATGTTGTTAACGACGTTAAAAACTGGTTGTTTAGAGAAAAACTGTATTAAATAACTATTTATTTTCCGCGAAAATACGTATAACAGAACGCCAAATCATGACTTGCGCCTACAAAAATTTAATTCATTTTTATGCAAGACTGGAATTCATTATCTTCCTCCCTTCCCTCAAGACGATCTTGTTTTACCCCGGGATATAATCTCGCTTATACTTAAGGTTTAAGTAACGAAGAAAAATATTTCCTAAAAACGAAGAAGGAAAAGCCATATTTATTACATTAGGTTTGTGATATACTTAGATATACGACGATTGCGTTTACTAAGCCATGTGCGCAGTTTTCCGAATAAAACTATCCTATAGTATCCCATGAGCGTCGTAAGGGATGAACACAGGTAATCCCTTTCCCGCCTTGGGTTAGGGAGTCGTGAAAGTGTAAAGTAACAAAATACTTACCTATTTACATATACTGATAACTTATTTTAAGCAATTATTGACTCGTTTTTATTTATGGATAGCATTCGTTTAATTGGTGAAATAAGAAATGTATGTATTCGTTATGAATTTAAAATCATTAAATAGATATTGTCCCATTCATTCTACTGAGTAGAATGAATGGGACAATATCTATTTAATGATTTTAAATAACTCTACTCTCTACTCTACATAACTCTACTAATGCTAAATATAAATACGTAAAAATACGCATAAATAATGTTAGATTCATAAGTCACACTGCTAATATAGCGAAACTATCACCTTTTTTACATAAAATCAAGTTTATTGAACTCAAAATGACGGGCGTAATTTATATAGAAGAAAATCTTAAACTTGTAAGATAACCCTTTGAATCCGTGGCGTGAAAGTTTGTAAGTGTTTGTAAGAATATCAGCGCGAATATTTCAATACCTCGGGGACATCAATAGATGCGTAGAACAAAGTTAGAACAACTTTTGATTTATGGTGGCGGTCCATCAGCGTGATGCCAATAATTCACCGAGTGTTTGCGTTCAACACTTTTCTTTAGAGAAACTGTGATGCTTGTTTTGAAGAAAATATTGTGGAGTATTTGTGTGAGCTTGGTAGTTTTAAAAAGCAAATAAAACCTAAAATATCCTCGGAAATATGCTCTATAGTAAAACTTAAGGACTACTTCTCTCATGCATGTCCAGTAGAATGGGTTAATTTTTTGATAAATCCTTCGTAACATGGTAGGAATTAATAATTATGAATAAAAGAAATGAATTAAATAAAAATGTAGTGTAATGTAAATTACGGTTTAACAATTATGTGAAGTTATGCAAAGAAAAGCAATAAATAAAATCTTACATCAAGTGTTCAAAGAATCTAACTTCAGTTACGACCAGCGATCACCATTACGCCACGTAACTTTATACCATTACAATGTACCTACTATGTAGAGCAAGCATTCGTCATTAAATACTTCATTCAATAATAAAATATTTTAATTACAAGCGAGCAAAATCTTTGACATGCAAGATAGTGCAAGAATGCGGGCTAATTCTGGCGTTCCGTTTGTCGCATTGCTGCAGGCAAGCTCCTAAGATGGAGTACAATCCGTACAATGTGGGAATCCATTAGGATTGTGTTCATTCATTACGTGGTAGCACCGTGATAGTATGTGCAGGTCGTGGGTTACTTTGTTACTTGTGGTGTAAGTCAAACGGTCGAGACATTCGGTTTCTTAAAATTTCACTTATTAAAAGAGCTGAAGAACAAATTGGCAGGTTATTAATATTACTTAGCTACTTACGATTTTAAAATAATCTTATCGCCATTATCGCCAACAAACTGGTTGACAGGTTGGCGATTTTTGTATGTATTTTATAATGTGATGTATTATATGTAACAGTAGTACGTTATAAAAAAAAAAAACTATCGCGTCAAAGAATTATACTGCAAATAGGTCTTAAACGCGATTAATTCTAGGGTTATGGTAACTTATTTCTTACTCCACTCTTCGAACGAGTGTGTGGTCACTAAGATCTTCTAATATTTTATCGATATGAAAAATGTACGTCAAATTATTAAAATCTGTAAAACCTACGGTTTTAGTCAAAGATCAAGCAGTGGGAGAGGTATCCAGGTATTCTATTTTTAGTTTTTCAGTTACTTATATTGACATTTTAAAAGCTTTTATAATATGCATTTTCACAGGCAGATTCAGGATAGTTTCCACGAACTTTTAAATGCTATTAGCTTCACCCGCGTATCGCGAAAAGGATGCATTTTAGACGCTTTGAGGAGTTCCAAACACATTTAAGGAAACATTAGCGTAGTCTTAAATCCCAATCAACTCGTAATTATATGTATATAAAACTACCATGTCACAATGTTAGTTACCGTACTCCTCCGAAACGGCTTGGCCGATTCTCATGAAATTTTGTGAGCATATTGAGTAGGTATGAAAATCGGCCAACATCTATTTGTCATACCGCTAAGTGACACTATATATTTTTTAATTTATATGGCAAAACAAGTCGGAAATTTTCCGAGTCAGCTAGTTTTATTACAAAATCGCTGAACAGCGTATATAACGATTGATCATTGAAACATCACAAAACCAGAATCAAACAAAAAATAATCTATAAAACATAGTATTCAATCTTCAATAGAATTCATCCGGGGTCCGTTTAACTGTCGATCAGCGTAAAATCTCTTACATAGGTACATTTGTGCCGTGAGTGATGGGAAAAAGAGGGTCCCAAACAGTGAATGGCTTGAGAATTAATGATAGTTTCACAGCGATTGGTCAAGTGGAAGCGGGCGGAAAATGCGCTCAATGATACCGCTAAATGGTTGCCAATGATTCTTCATTTAAAGGTATTAAAGGGACAAATACATTGTTACTAGCTGACCCGGCAAACGTCGTTTTGCTATGTAAATTATACTAAAATGGCTATTAAAAAAAAAGGGGTCCGTGAAAAAAGGGTAAAAATTTAAGGTCGTTTGTATTTTTTATGTCCGCATACTTATGTGATTTAATTGTACGTCATAGTTACGACTAATTCAAAGTTTTCAGGACTAATATTTATATCAGAAACCAATTTTAGTTCTTGGCATCTTATGCGGAAACTTTCAGATTCTGACTAGTGCTGGTTTCTGTCTCACAGTTTTCTATTTTAAGAAGTTTTTACACAGTAGTAGTAATTAGAAAACATTTGTAAAGAGTTAAGAGTATTTTTTGAGAAACTGATTTAGTTAAATAACAACTCGCGAGTTTGAAGGGATGCAAACAATTTTAATTTTCTAATGCTTACAAAAAGTGATTGAGATCAAGCCGTTCTAAAACCTAACGGCCAACGACTTAAACGTTTCTCAATTTTAAATTTAATTTAAGTCTCATACTTTCACGTCCACTGAATCAGCATCACTGAAATCTGAATGCCGATAGTGTATGCGATCGAAAACCTCTTAATAACTAAAAAGCTGAAAGCATCACTAATTGCCAAAAGGTACAAAACCTATAAGCCTATTAGTTTCCATGCATAAAAAATGAACGATTGACCGCCTCTAGCAACCTTGTCATCATTAGCAGTTTAAATGTACCTTGTATCGAGGCGCCCGTAGCCAGTTGCGCTCACCGGTCGGTAAACGATCTGTGGGTTAAGCAAATCTTGGCGCGGTCATAGATGGGTGCCCGCGTAGTGGTATTTGAACAGGGCGTCTCCGTGCTTCGGAGGGCACGTAAAAAGTCGGTCCCAGTTGTTGTCAATTAAGATAACAGTCGTTAAGCCACGTCAAAGGCCTTTAGGCAGCTGGAGCAACTTTGACACTAGGTTGACCACTAACCATACGACAAGACAAGACATGACCTTGTATCAAGCTTTCTGTTCAGAGCTCAGATGAAAGATCAACGGAACTAAAGTATCGCAACTGTCGTAATTGGCCGAGGGCCGTTTGGAATTCAGTCCAATCGAGTTAATGTTGTGAATCCGCGTCGCGCATAAATATGTTTGCTTTTCATTGAAATGTTTTAGTTTTGTGAATGTTTGTTGGACTGTTGTTTGTAACCTAATATGTAGGTAATGTTTTGCTATCTACTACTGTAAATAGGGAATGAGTGATAAATGTTTTTAGATAAACTTTTATAAATTTAAGGTCTGAGAGTTCTTTAAGAATACCGTAACCTGCGTACTGGTTTTACTAAACTGAGTATTTCTATACTTTTAAGGTTTGCAGCCCTTCGGCACCTTTAGCTTTAAAACTTTGTAAATGGACCATGCGAAAAGGAATACGGAAGTAATAACTATCAACTATTTGAGAAGAAATGTAGACCCATTTAAATCATGAATATGGGACTTACCCTGGTTTCTTAAGTACATTTAGCGGTAGTTTATCTATTCAATAGCGTTTAAACTAATATAAAAAGACGCTATTTCATAGATAAACTACCGCTAAATGTAGTCAGAAACCAGAGGTTAGAGATCTACTCAATATGTTAACCATAATAATTTAAATATTTTCGAGCACAGTTATCCGAAGAAGGTTTAAAATGTAGCCTAGAATAAAGATTGATAGAAAGTTCGAGTGCGTCAAAAGCCAAGATGGCAAACTTTTGTAAATAATGTGTTTATTAATAACTTTGTTGAAGACTGAGCAAAAATACGGAGTAAATATCGCGTGAGTGTGTGGGTCGCATACGTAATAACCCAGCTAACTTTGTGAATGGTTCTTAACGCCTGAGTACCGATTTCAATTATTATTAGAATGCCGAAGTTTCAAGCGTGTGATTAAAATATGCTAATTCAATACTTATGAACGAAATACAATTGATTTTCTCGTTTCGTATGCGTGTGTTTTGTAAGCCGAGATTGTTGTGTGTACGTCTATGTATATTATATTCTTATGTCACATAGGGGGAGACATTATAAGATGCAAATTCATACCACAACTTTCGGTGGTAATTAAATATACTACCTATTATGCGCATGTATAAATTATTTTCATTAGCTGATGGATATTTAGTCATGAGGTTTGTTATCTAGCAATTGGCCTCCTTGGATACAAACGTTCTTCAAAAAAATGGGATGCTGGATGCTGTAAAATGTAAAGCTAATGTTTTGCTCACCGTTAAATAAAAGGAGAGCAGCCAATGATATCGGATTTCTCTCGTTCAAAATCTTACGTACAATTTGTGTACCACCATCGGGAAATAAAACAAAGCCGGTTGAAAGTGTACAGCGACCACAAAGTTAGCAGTCAGTGTGCCAAACCGGACAAATACGTATTGTCTCAAGCGGAACTGGCGGACACGCGCCAAAATAATTACTATTGTTATACGAATTATTGTCCTTTTGTATTGGAAGGTACTAGAGACTATAATATGTAGCGTTTCTTTTTTAGTTAATGTTGATTTACTGTTTACCTTTACATTCTTTTTATGAAAACTAGTTTTTTTCTGATCCGAACATATTTTTTTTCCATTAACGTTAATTGCGATATTATATTATTTTTTCTATTCATAGACACAGTATGGACTACTAAATATAGAATGATACTTAGTCGGCAAAACTCAAAAATTACGTATGAATGTCTATTTCACCTACAAATCTGAACGCCCAAAATTACAAGTGCAGGTGTAAACAGAAACTAATAATGTGCAAAATCAACACGCATAACTACAGAAACACACTAAAGTAACCCGCAAAAGTCTTTACTAATGCAATCAAACTACAAATAAATTCACAAAGTAGCCCACCCTAACACCGGTAAAACTAAACTGCAAGTGGGGCAGTACACGGCACTGGCCGGCTGTAAAGAGGCTGTAAAACAAGCAGTTCACTCACTGTAGCTGTGACCAACTGGCCAGTATCTGTATTATGAATACCACGTGTTTGCGGATGAGCCCGCGCATTGTCTATTATTCAGATTGTCTATAACCCACTCGGGTAAACTCGGCTGTGTTCGGCCAGCTTCGGGGTGTTAATTGAACTTGGACCTTGTTGCATATTTGTTTGGGGATGGACTGAATGGTTTTGATGTTATCTTTTGGAATTAAATAGCTGTTCTAATCGGAAGTCTAATTAATTTAGAGCATGTTACACTTTTCCATGTATTAAGTAAATATAGTTCCTAATAATACATTTTAAAATATTACCCAAACCACGTAATTAAAGATTGTGCTATATATATTTATCTTAGCCTTATGTACTGAATAGAATGAATAACAAAAAAATTCTTATATCATGCCCATAACTCAAAATACCCAAGCATTAATAATATTACATCACTTCAAAGATAACAAAACCCATCATTGATCCTCGAGCTCAATAAACGTTTCACTTTATCTCCCAAGCACGGGAGACTCGGGGAGAGGCAGCCATATACAAAGGTGCTCTCACAATAGATCCAATATGATCATAACCTCACGTTTGTCACCCTGCGGCCTTAAAAAGCGCATAAAAATATATAGCGGAGCCGCCCTTAAAATATTTACTTACTCATCGATGTGTACACTCCACATAAACTTTACATGTTGCAAATAACTTTATGTTCCTCACTATGTCACTAGATGGCGTTGTATAAAATAAACTCGATAAAGCCCGTCGCGGCTTGTTGGGTGACCCAATTTGGAAGGTCAGCTTTTCGTACGCTTTCCGCTTGAAGTTGGTGATTTTCGATTAGGTAGCCTTCAAGGGTTTTCTTTGGTGTCATTATGTATTTGATTTTAATAGGAAATCAATTGGTGTCTTTGATCTGTGAGATTTTGAATATTTTGCATCTTGAACCCGTCCGATAAATTGATACAGCCAACTGATTAATTCTAATTCAAAAAATCCTTTTGATGAAGCAATTTTATTATATCAACTATAGTGACTTAAGCTTATTAAATATTTTTGGTTTTCTATTTAGTTCACCCGCGCTGCGATAGCCATTCCGTTCACAGATAATACTTAACTTAAAGATACACTACAACCAGAATATCCCGCCTATAAACTTAAATAATTTTACATTGCACAGCAAGCGTTTCCAATTGATGTCCACATTAATTATCGGTTGAACGCTGAAACAACTTCCGTCAGCGATAACACTGTCGTTACTGTATAATTGAGCCTCACTGTACTTAATACGATCAATATATTGCAACCGATTTATAATAATTATGGAGATTTTAATCTATACTAATATTATAAAGCTGAAGAGTTTATTTGTTTGTTTGTTTGAACGCGCTAATCTCAGGAACTACTGGTCCGATTAGAAAAAATCTTTCAGTGTTAGATAGCCCATTTATCGAGGAAGATTATAGGCTATATATCATCACGCTACGACCAATAGGAGAAGAGTACCAGTGAAAAATGTAACAAAACCGGGGAAAATTTTGACCCATTCACTAATGTGACGCAAGCGAAGTTGCGCGGGTCAGCTAGTAGTTTATAAATATTATCCATACGTTACAGGATTACCTCCAGAAAATAAGCGAACGAAATAGGAATATATTATACAAAATTTTGAAAATGCGGCATTTTGTTTCCATGTTTCACCTTCTTCGCTTTACGACAAGAAATAGCGAAAGATTTGATATAATTAAGCATGGAAATAATTGAAACTTGACATTAAAGATAAACAAGTGACTTGTCTTAAAGATAGCCATACGTTTAAGTAGTATCGTCGTAAAAGAGTAACTGACATCGGCATTTATAATAATTGAATATGCTATAGAATTAAGGTATGGATATCGGATAATATGGTATGGAGATAGGCTTACAATACATGTTTGCCCAAAAGTACTTATAGTTCGCGGTGCTGCGTTGTTCCAAAATAGCTACAGTCAGATAATATGTGATTTCAGATCTATGACATACACGTGTAAGAAAAAATATTTAAAATAAAGTAGAAGGCTTATCATTTCTTTTTATTCGCTTTAAAATACAACATCTCCACTTAAAGCTGGGTTTGTGTTGTAGGGTCTTTCCAATCATATAAACAACATTATTAGTAAATCACACAAATAAGTAAAAATTACATTTTTGCATTTAGATCGTGTTCTTATGAACGTTTTGTATCCATTAATGTGCGTTCTCTATTATCTTTCCTGTCTATCCCACATCAAAGCCGCAATGTAATTAAAACCGGCTCGGCTCAAAGAAAACTCGCCAACATTTTAATGGAATTCGTGTTATCCTTTACATATAAATATAATTATTATTTCGAACCCGACCTGGGGTTTATAGCAATTTGTTTTTGATCGCTTGTTATAATAAATACACTTAAAAAATATGTAGTCTAGAACAGGCATTTGCCAGGCATTTGGCCAGCATGATGGACCGAAGGCCTAAACCCGCTCTCATGTCTGGAAGAGACTTTTTCAGTATAACAGCAACAAATTCAATTTATTTTTGTTCATATTTATATTTACGATGCTTGAAGTTTCCAGTAGTTTAAGTTTCAATTTTCCACAATATGAGATACGTTCATACAACATACTCTCATACATAAAATCACGCCTTTTTCACATAGGGGCAGGCACAAATCAAAAGAATGAAATCCTATGGAAATTGACTAAAGGACATGTGAAAAGGATCATATTTCACCAAATCCTTCCCAGAATTTAAGGACACATTCGCAAAAAGTGATTTTGCGATCGCATTGATGCTGTATTGCAATTATTATGAAACACACTCTATTTTTATTCAGATACCTCATCTATTAGTATAACAATGAAAACATTAACTATTAACGCATTATTGGTATCGTACAAAAAAAATGCCGTAGCAACTTACTAAAGCTTTCGTAGCACATTGTTCCGTAGCACCATCTACGCTCTACGCCGTAGTACAGCTACCCATTATGTAGCAATAAGTAATCTATAAACTTTTTTCAATTTTTAATGATGAAGTATAATAATGTGCTTTTAAATTGTATATCACAATATTATCTGTATCCACTAATCAATTAATAGTTTGCAAAGCGCAATAACAAAATAATGACTACTATGCAAATGGATGTAGTGATATGCAATGCTGCAAATGACTGAAATGTTCTGTGATCAATTCTAAAGAGAAAGAATTTAAAACCAGCATCGGTTTCCAGCATTTTAAATAACTGGAATAGAATACAAACTGTGGTATTTGTTTCAGGTGAACTGTGGTGGGCGGACGGCCGCGTCGCAATCACACATGCTGACGATATGGTAACTAATAATACTACTAGCTCTTTAATATTAAATCTTAAATGTTTATCTTTCATAAAATCATACCTAGCTGTTTAAAGAATATTTTTAATAATTTTTTCTCTCGACCCAGGGGAAAGTTCGCAATTTTCCGTTACTAGCGCCATCTATCAGTTCACGTCGGCATTACCCACTCACCCCGAAGTCTACTGAAAACAGGCTGTCGGCGCCGCGTCTCACCCTGTAGTACTTCGTTACATTGACTCTCGCTAGATGGCGCTGGTTGACTGAAATTTGTATTTTGTTACAAAAGTCGTTTTGAACTAAAATAATATTTGAATTTCAAGTATTTACCTATTATTGCAAATTATATTTTTGTCAGCTATTACAGCTATGTAAATATTGAAAAAAATTAAAAAAATATGAAAACTTCCGGAATATTCACACTTTCTACGGCCGAGAAAAGGAGGTAGATGTGATGATGCTTTTAAACATTTGTTTACGAAATATAGGTTTATTTGAATATGTGGAGATGCTGCTTTAGATAATACGCTATAGTTAATGGAAATAATGATGTTTAAAATATTGTTGTTCATGTTATCAGGATACAGTATGGCCGCGGCATATTGGCTCAACTCGCTCGGATGCCTGTCGCTGTCGCTGCTATGCCTCTTCGCAACTACTCTTCAAGTCACAAGCGGTAAGTATTTTATATAACAACTAAACTAAATAGCGTGATAATAATATACATGTGGGTATTTATGACTAAGTATTTTTACTTAAGTCTAAACGATTTGTTTATCTTTACACAAGCTAGTGTATTTTTGCGATGATGTTAGCGCATTTTACTCAACAACAAACATTAGCAAAAAAAATATTTAAACCCTTTCGAACAAGCGCCATTAACTTAACTGCATTGTTTCTGATGTTCGTAATGACAAAAACCGGTAGAAGATTTTACGGGAGACCTTTGCCTAACAGCAGTACAGGTTAATAAAAAAAACTCGCATCAAATCTCATCCTGATTAATGCTATTAATTTCTTTGTATGTTTGACGACCAATCTTAACTAGTCCGTTTGATAAAACCGCTCATACCTAGAAGTGGGGTAAATAAGGTCCTGTAGAAGTAGGACATAACTTGAATACAGTATTATTACGTTATTGTTGTAAATAGATGCTCTTAGAACGTAAATGGTTGTTACATCAATAAAGGGACTAAGTATGGTAGGTACAAAGGGAAGGAGTCTGATGTACAGGCAGACTGAGTACATTTCGTATGTACGGACTTTTGTACGTACAAGCTATTTTATTAGTATAATTATTGTATTTGTCTCTACATTTTTGTTTCGAAAGCAATGTGTGTGCCGTATGGTCGTGGTTTGGTTCCTGTATCGGACAAAGTGTTAGTAGGTGATTATATTTTCTTTCAGAATTTAACAGCTGGGCGTTTGATAGCGTGTCTCGTATATGACTAGAGACTTGTTCGTTATAAAATTGAATTAAAGATGTAAAGTAAGTGAAATCCATACATTTCTGTCTCTGTCTACACTTTCGGATAAAGCGAGCGTAAACTTATAAAGAGTAGTACATAAGTAAAAGCTTTCAAAGGACCCTAGAGACCATTAACTTACTTTTTATATACCTATCTGTACTTACAAATGAAAATTAATACTAAGTGCACCATAGAGCTATTAAAATTCTGTATCCCCAAGGCAATTCAAGGATCGAAAATCCTGTTACAACCTCGGGCCATAGATATTCTCTCTGGGGCAAGGCTGTACCAACAGAAATATGTTTATCTCTCTCTAACATATATGGGAAAGTGCGCGCTGTCCTTTTCTCCAGGCGCACGGAGACGATCAATAAGGATTCGGATTCTAAATTCGAATAAGATACTCGAGAGAGGGAAATTTTTGTAATTATGTTCAACCAGTTAGGAAGTTTGTAATTCTGTCTGTATTTAGTTTTATTTAGGAAATTAAAGGCATTTGTCTGTGGAAGTTTAATTATTTGGGTACTTTGTCTTACAGCTTCATTATTTGGGGAATAGCCATCTTTAAATCTACGAGTCAAGTGATGCGAGGAAAAAGCTACTCAAAGATTGTTTCTCTATGTGCTTTATGATTGAAAAGTTTTTGAAAGCGAAAATGATCCCTATTGCAGCAACAATTATTACCTAATGCATTAATATTTCATAAGAATTTTCAAGGGACAAGTCTCTTAACCCCGAAAGGTTTCTTTCAATTCAATTTCATTTTCGAGAGAGGCTCGATGCAAATCTCAAAGTCTATTGTTTTCGCGCACTATTCTTGCATTTTTTCTCGCATTTCTTCATTTTGGCGGGAAAGTCATTAACATAATTACGTCGCCACTCATAAACACGCCTCCGAGCCTCTAAAACATTTCGTTCGTTCTTTGAACGAATGAATTTTTAAAAGGCAAAGGAAAAATGAAGGTATTTTGCCTCATATCTCTTTTGTTTGAGGTAGGACTTTTTTTAATCTCAGAGATTTTAACTCGTCGTCAACCATCTTGGACGGTTAAAGCCCCTTTTGAATATGACAGTTTAGACTTCCATTTTAAAGATTACGAAATATTTTTTCTCAAGACGAAGAATGAAAATTTTACGATTAAAGCTCGTCCCGTTTCATTTAAAATATTTCATCGTGAATGAATTTTGGAAAATATGAAACATTATCCTAATTTGACAATTCGTAACCAAACAAAAAAGCTTTTTAAACAATCTTTGCGATGTTAAACTTGGAGAGTCATCTAAAACAAACATTTACCGATTGCTTGTAGAGTTTTTTCTTGATATAAATAAATCAAAGCTAATCCTGTCACTGCAAAAGACAAAGTGTGTCTGTAATTACGTAAATAAACCGGGAATAAATTAATTTACTTTTGCAATGAAGCAATCGGCGGCCATTTTACTTAATAGAGATGTACCTAATAGTTTGAATCAACATTAACGAGTAAATTAAAACGAATAGTCGATTGGTTCGCTCGACTAAATGAGTATCATTCGTCACTAGCTGCGAAGTTTGCGGTCACTTGCCAAATGGAATTCTCCTGTTTTCTTAACCGAAGCCTTTTTCTACTCGATGCACGATGGCGTACTCTTCCATACAAGTTTAACTATGATGTAGTATGGGTTTGCTAGCTATCTTGCTTTTCTACTGAGATATTTTACGTAAAGACTATCTCACCAGGGAAAAAGTATAAATAGATTTCTCGATAAAATAGTCTTAGGATTCCAAAGTAATTATTATTGGTAAACCGATATATACTCGTATATGAGTTTGGTAAGCACTTAAATATGTATGTTATGACTGTTAACCTCTCAAAACTTGTTATTATAAGGCGTACAATGAGTAATACTATTAATCAATGATTCCACTTCAATATTTATGTAAAAAGCCCAGAAAATGGAAAAGTAGTCGAAATTCCAACATTTTGAGCTTAACTTAATATTAAACAATATGTAGCTAAATAAACATCGCCTAAACTCGTACACTTATTTTAAACGATTCCAATGAACGAAAGCAAATGTTTCGAGCGTCGTTATATGTCGAACATTACGAATTCGACTCGAGTTCATTAAAGGTAACATTCGGTTCTTAGCGACCGCGACGCGCGACCGCGACCCGCGACCGCGACCGGGTCGCGCGACCCACTGCTTAGTATGGATTTATATGGAGTACTAAACAAATCTAGCGACCGCGACGCGCGACCGGTGGGCGTGGCTAGAGAGCAGCGTGGCGACAGCGACTCGGTCGCATCGGAGGCAGTGCCGTCACGCGACGCAGGCGAGAAGCACATCAAAATGGCGGCATTTTCACCGAACGAGGACGAGAAGTTAATGGAATTAGTTATTAAAAACCCACCTTTATATGATGAATTCAAATGTTGTTTTATGAGTGTTTAAAAGCAACCCTCTTCTTCTCGTGATGTGATGATTGAATCAATCCTCATTCTTTTTTCTGGAGGCATAGCTGATTCTTCTTCATCCTCCAATAGCTGCGGAATAATTGTCCGACATATCGTACTGCACTAGAACATAACCGTCACCCGTTAAAACTGCGGCAAGAGTGACGATGTCGCCGTCGCTGAAATCCGAAAGCTAGGGTCGCCTCGCGACAGGCGACCATGGTCGCGGGTGGCGGTCGCGCGTCGCGGTCGCTAAGAACCGAATGCTACCTTAAGATAAATCACATACCGATCATTCATCCCCGCTCTACGATACAGTTTATACGATTTTGGACTTTATACGACTTAGAAGAAGGGAGAAAATGGGTTGAAGGTGTCGGGAGTGCAAATAGATGTTCTGGTCCTAGTATATTATTGAGTTCAGGAATAGATTTAGACTGTCTCTTGCGTGTGTAAGGTTTTCTGTTGCCTGCTTAAGACGTGGAAAGTCAGTAGTGAAATATTTAGAGCGTCTACGAGGATGCCGTAGCTGAATGCTACGGCGTAGTACATGTAGCACTTGCTTAATGAAAATGTTGTAAAACATATTATTCGTTAGATCTACCTAATTTTTAGCAAAACCTTTTTGAATACATATTTTTCTAAGGTCAAGAGTTAACATGTTTTCGTGGATACCATGTAATATATTTTTAAAATATACTCCTAATTTAATAGGTAGGCATATGAAATACACACCCATTAATGATAGTTGTCATTAATAATAAAAAAATATTGACAAACTAATAAACATTGCTATATAAAATCTACTATAACAACTTAAAGTTGTAATACGAAAATATTTGAATATTAAAACGTTTGTAATTAAAAAACTGTAAATTGGAATATGAAATGCTAAAGTTCAATCTATCCCTTTGATGAAAACGTTTAACTCTCTGAATTTATAATTGTAAAGTTGGCAAAAGTACACAACTTTAAAATGTAAAGTTAAAATTAGCTGTAACTGTTTACGAATCAAAATAAAATATTAAATTTAACTTCTCTCATTTAAATTAAATGATGATTTATTACAACTAAAACTGATTGTACTACATATACTCTGAATAGTGTCAAAAATTTGTTTGATACTTCAAAACGTTACTTACATCTTTGTGTCAAGCCTTTTACATTTAATCATGTGACTAAATTAGTTCTTTCAATCTCCCCAAGGGGTACTGACCAATACCCTAGATAAAAAAAATATCCGTGTTTCCTCGTTGGGAAATACTTATATATAACGTCTGTAAAGCTTGGTTTTATATGAGTTTCAGCTTAAAAAATATGTTTTTTTATTATTATAAAGGCTGTGGTGATTAAATAAAATTTAAAATAAAAAATACGTTTTTTTATTTAAAACTTACGTCTATGTCATAAGAATGATGCGGCTCGGCTCGCTATCAAAGTGTCAATCCCTATTTTTACCTCTTATATGATTCATGAAAAAGCTCCAACTGTCTTCATGCTTAAAAATCTGCGTAGTAAAAATCGTAACCAAACATAAATTCATCGCATTTTATTAGTACGATCATCAAAAGCAATATGAAAAATAATATATAGTCTATGTATCAAAACTACACCAGTCTATAATAAAAGAGTATATTATAAAGTGGTCCCTTACTAAGATAACGGTTAGCGATTAAGCGGGTAATAACTCTAAGGGCTTTTTATCGTTTATAATTTATGTAGTAAAGTGGAGGGACATGAGAGCCGCCATTGTGCCTCGAGGAACTGTGCCACGATTTATAGCATTGGGATTACGTGTTTAAGTTTCAGCTTATGGTTAATTTTATTTTATAAGATTTAAAGAATTCCTACTCTTGAAATTATCGTATTGCTTTTGTATCCAGTAATTGATATTGATAATTACTTGATAACATTAATTTTATTTATTATCTCTTTTCGATAGTTAATTGACAATTATATTATATAGATCCTCATCTGTAGCGCGATTCTCCACAGTCGGTACTGACGAGTATCGAGAGTTTGACATTTAAAATGTATTGCCATAATAGTTCCTAGGACGGCCGTAAGAGGCGCAGATTTTCATACAAAATTTCTCGATAGCTAGCCAGTTGTCGATAGTCTATTGTGGTAGTAAATCAAGCTACTGGTTTGTTGAATAATAATATATCTTGAAATGCGATTGTGGCTCTGATGCAAATTTCTTCACCAATTTTTATGGCATTCACGAAATGGCCGTGTAATTACTTACATTAGATATTTGAGCGTAGTACTGATGATGTTTACCATTAAGTATTTATTGAGATCAATAAATCTTAAACAATTTATGCGAACAAAAACACTGGCATAATTCTTCTTGCCTTCGCCCATCGCAAAGGGCGGGTGAATGTAATTAAAAAAGCAACATTTTATATAACGAACGCTTCGGCTGTGTGGGAGTAGACAAGCCGCGCCAGTGCCCCGGTAATTTTGTTACCAAGCTACTAATGTACCGAAATATTCGCAATAAACCTTGTGAACATATTAGGGAATAATTATCAAAAATATTTTGTCGTAACACCAAAAATTATACTGCAATATATGGCATATAAGTCCTCTTTCCTATGATCTAAAGGATGATGAAAGTTTTTAACTCTTTTACATAAAAGAAGTAGCACGCTTTAGGATCTAATTTGTCACGGTGGAGTTTTTTTACCCCTATAGCAAGGAGTACGCATTTTTTTCATTGTAACTATCTATATTCTTCTTTGCGACCTAAGTCAGAAAAAGGTTTGTGTGTATCAGATATAATGATCTCTTGTTTTAACTGTGAACGCAAGGAAGTAACCTTGCATGCCTCAAATTTCAGCGTATTAGACTTAGGGCCTCATCCTTTCCTACTTCGGGATGAGTTCCTTGCCCAGCAGTGAGACAGTCGCAGGTTAAAAATATTTCTATCTTCATCTGTTTATAACTTTACTACATTAACTTAAGTATAGTAGTAGTATAGTTCATTATTCTATACTAAGTCGGACGTGTATTCAACACATTCTAGGTAACTAAGTTGAACACGTCGAGTCGGGTGCGGGACAATTTCCTTTACACACCGTTTGTATACAGTTTGTACGTACATTATGTTGTGGCCTTCCTCAAGTTTCATGTGCATCTCAAGTTATAAGTTCATGTAGAGAGGTATACTATCTAGTATCTCTTGCGTTTAGTAATAGGTAAAATAAAATTGCTTTGCTTCTACTATATTTCATTTATTAATTTATCACAAATTTTAGATACAGTCTATTAAGTAGGAGAGTTTCTATCGCTGTTCAACAAAAGTGAGTTAAATATTTACTAACTCCCTTATATAACTAATGCTAAGTTTTGGAAAATTAAAAACAGCAATTATTAATTAAATAATTTAGGAACAGGAAATTTACAAAAAAGTTAGGAATACATTTTAACTCAAAATTGACAGATCCGTCGCACAAACCAAGCTTCATACAGTCCCCATTCTTATAACACACATTAATACCAGGAAGGCACTTCACACATTTTTATCCGAAGCTAAAAGTATCATAACACGTACATACGAGAGCCGGCACCTATCATTCGACAATCTTTAAAGCTGACACATATTAATGTCGGCTCGCCACAAAAATCCCCACAATTTTTCTGTACAATTCAGCTCTTTCAAAGGACCCGTTTATTTATAACATTTTATACACAATATGTATGGAACAACCACAGCTATGTATCCGAAAATTTAGGTTAAAGCTTGTAAAATTTATGTTGTGGCGTCAAGCTTAAAAAGTAGTTTATTGTTGATGATATTATGCTTGTAAAGCAAAAATGAACAACAGGATGTGAAATTCATTGTGTTATGGATACTTTATAAACAAAACCTATTATTATAGCTACTGTTACACATGCTCAATACTAGAAAAAAATATGTATGTACTAAAATATTGAACAATAAATCAATAAATATTGAGCAATTGCTACTTAGTAGCTCATGATTCGTAACATTGTTCTTAATGGACTGCACATTTAGAGTATATCTTAAAATCGACAGCCGTCCAATTTTAAGACATGCTACCTGCAGCGCGGGGCAAAGAAGGCGTGCTTCGAGCACGCTTATTTAGAACACGGTTTAAAACATCATAGTACACAAAAGCATAAGTGTTAGTTCGAAAAGCACGCTCATTTTAAGCGTGACATTTAATAAGCATGTGAAACTGTAGTTTAAGTTTGCTTGCCTACGAGCAATACATTGAAGGCGCTAAAAGTGACGTACAAGCATGTAATACAACATTTATGACTATTACAGACCTAAAAACAGGTTATCCTTCCAGGTCATTGTCTAGAAACATTCTAAGATCGTTGGCATATGCTGATTTTGTGTTGTTGATTTTGTAGTCATAACCATCAAACCATAAATTTTCCAAAGGTTTCTAAAAGGACCCTATTTTGTTTTTTAAGCTTTGTTAGGGGTGTAATGCCCACGGCATATTATATGTTCATGTACATAACATTTCAAACATAATTCATCTCATGCGAACAGCCAGAATTTTCCCGTTTTATGAAGAATTTATTAGGGGCAGGTTGAGTAAACAATGCGCATGTAATATTGGCTGTGTAGGAAGATGTGTTCGTTGTTTGTGCCTCAACAACTTATAAACAACATGTAGGTTTAAATAAGTAGGTGTATGCCAATGTACGGCCTACGGGAATACCCTCCCTGGGCAGAAAAAGTCCCCTGTAAAGTCATAATTATTCATTGAATATTGTATTTGTTTTACTGTCGTAAAAATATAAATAAGCTCTGTCCTTTCCCACTTTATCTTGGTAAATCGTAGCATTAACCGAGATCATGCTACATCAGATATTAAATTCGTTTGCTACCTCTAAATGTGTATTTTAGGACAAACAAATTAAATGTTAAGTAAACAACGACACCAAAAATAGCAAGTTATTTTTACGAGTGTTAACCGTTATTATTTACACGCAACCCCCAGCAAAATATTTAAAAAGGTTACGCAAACCGCATCCCTAACGAAACCGCATGGAATTTTTTCGCCCGCATTTTTCATCTCTTGCCTCGACCACGCGTTGCTTCGCCAAGGATGTTTGCACTTCGGCTAGCGATGCTCATCACTAATCCCGGCTAAAAGCCCAATACGGAGTCCGCAATTAATAAAACTGCGCTTCGGTCCACACTCTGCACGGATTACCGTGGTTTACACGTTCTCCCACCACTTTTTGTTTTATTAATCCCTCGTTGATGGATTTTTTGATTTTCCACCCTCGTTTCTTTGAAGTTTTGCTTCTCGGTTCGTGGAAAATTCTTTCACCTTTCCACTGAAAGGGATTAGTGAAATTTTGCTATGAAAGTTAAATTTTTGATACCTGGCATTCTTATAACCGGCTTGGGGTAAAATGTTTTAAATTTAAAAGGTCGTCGCATCCATATTCAGGTCGTAATCAAGCTCAAAAAGATATGCTCTACGATAGAGGTATCAGTAACACAGCGCGTCTCTCGTGAAAGGAATCGAGATAATATTTTTATCTATATTTTATATAGGTGGAGTACTCTTGCATTACATTGTGTTATAGCAAATTCATGCTTATTTTTATGTTAGTTACTCATTTTTACTGTTTATTGCAATATGTATAAACAGTAATGAGTAAATTCCAAAGTTCTATCAGCTACATTAGTACAACGAATTGGACATAAGGGCTGATATGTGCTGATATTGGGCACAGATAACACATTGACCCAATTCTCTTATTCGCCCCTCGTACAGGGATGCAATAACAGATACATTGTAATGTTTGTTTTTGTTACTCTCTAATCAGATGTGGTCAAAATTAATTGCTATAGAAAATATTGTATAAATTGGAAGCGTTGTGTAATAATACATTTTATTGTTCTTGTGCTCGCTATTGATAACATAAACGTATCCTTTATAACTTATCTTTTGTTAGACAGGCGTAAAAAAAATTACCATTCTGGTTTGTTACAAAAAAACTGAATCAATTACAATATTTCCGTTTTTGTAATAGTGACACTATACTTGGCTATTTGAACCAAATTGTATAATTTCGTTTCTTAATCACATGAGTAATGGAGACAGCATGACGAATACGCAGACGCGAATATAATATTATGAGAAGTGGCTTCGAATCCTTAAGTTTTCTTCCAACACTTTAAAATATTGGACAAAAATAACTTAGATCCTTTTGTGAAAAAAAATCTAAATATTTTTTATAAATCTCAATAAAACCTGTGGCATCTACCCCTGGCTATTTTGATTGATAGACATGTCAGTTTTTCAATTGTCATCCTATTATCCTAATCCGCAAACCGTCCTCGGCGAGGGGATAGTCGAAATCCGTTTAATAAAAAACCAGGCGCGAATTCGATTTAGGGATGTTAATTCCCCCGATGGCTACGTAATCCCCCGTATCGCTTCCGGGGGTAGAATTCACGAAAAATAGGGGTGACTCGACAGGTCTACGGATGAATTTTATAATTAAGCTGTTTTTCCGATAGATGGCGCTAACTGATAGCTTGACAGTTTTACTCATTAATTTTTACATAATAACTTTGTAATAATATTTTGGTCGCTAAAAGTAAGATCTAGTCTCAGAATACTCCCTCCTATGTCGAAATTGAGTATTCAAAATATCATTACTGCATACAAGTGCGGTTAAAGCGCCAAAACAATTATTGGACTGATTCGAAAAAAAATTGTCACCGCAATTAATAGGTTAATGCTTTTAAAAAAAATACAAAATTGCAAGAAAGTCTATGTTGATTATCGGTTAAAGAAAGGCATGTATTTCTGTACGTTGTTTGTTGTGTACACACGTTTTTCCCTTAATAATGGATTCATTAAGAGACATTTATCAAATAAACGAGTTAAGAACAATATTTGTTGAACTGCTTCAATATAAGACGGAGAATCGAGAAGCCCATTAAACATTTAAACAGAAATTTAAATGATTAAAACTTTTCATTGCTTACATTATTTCCGGTATTATCCTCAGATGAGTTATTAATGACTTTATTATGTTAAGTTTTCGTCATTATTCTAATCGGATATCGTTAAGGGTTCCTCTGTTGGACCAAAAAATGGAAGAACCTATGCGTTGCTTTGCTACGATAACGGTGATAGCTATATTTATGATAATTAATTTATTTTGTTTTTTAAGACTTTTACAAACGCGGGGACTTTTACAAACGTAAAGACAACGTACACAAAGTACAACCAGGCCCGGAGCAATTTTGTGTGAATCGCACAAATAATTGGTTCGTATAGGAATCGAATCCCCGGCCTCCCAGCACAATGGTAGCGGTATGGCGCCACGAACGCTGTCATGTCTTCGCCATAGACGCAAAAGAATGACGAAAGGAAGAATTTTTTTATTACTTATATCCTTAAAGTTTGTAGAGTATACGGTACATTTTCTACGGAGTATTGTTTTTTGATGCCAGACCACAACACAATACTACCGTTAATAATTTAATAACTCGTTAATAATTTCAAAAATATTGAGCCAATAGATCACTAACCACAAAAAACAAATCCGATTAAAACTAAGCCTTAAAAGTGCTATTAAAACTTGTTCATTACGAAACTGAACCACGTGAGCCTTAATCCGGGATCCATTAAGTCTGTTGTGGAAGGTGTTTTTCCTAATCTGTGGGGTGATTGAAGGCAGATGGTCGTATGTGGTTGTATCAGGCCGCGCCGCCCGCCCTCGGCCACAGCCTCCATGCGCCAGTACGCGTCCACACCTCGCCGACGCCACATCTCCGACACACGCGACGCGACACAAAAATACCCGCGATATTTAAAATTTCAAATATATAATAATTATTTACAAGTGATCTTAGTGCTGTTGATTTAGTGATAGAGTTGTTAGATTATATCAAAGTTGTAGTGTTATATACGTATATTCGGTGTTTATATAGCTGTTTTGTAGTGTTCCCGTAAAGTTTTATTGGATATTATTTTTTGGTGATAATATTTTGGAGGTATAAGTCGCCTAATTTTAAGTCCAGATTTATTCTATTAAATATTTAACTATAAGAATATATACGTCAGTAAGTAAAACAATTTTTCGATAAAGGCTGACATCCAATTTTGGTAAAAAAATAAATATTTAAAATGAAAATAATAAATGTAAAATATAATAAAATGATATAAAAGTTTAATTTCCACGAAACGTTGATTGAGTCCATTCATATGGAAAATCTCAGTGGAATGAGAAATGAAAATTAAAACTGAAAAACAATAAAATATTAAATCACAACGAGTAACAATTCGATTCCGTTTCAGTAAATACAGTTAGCGATACGGACCGGACTCCGATACTATGGATATTTGTTATTTGTAGTTCAATTTATTTAGGTTACATACACCAATATTTAATTATTTTATTTAACACGAATAAAAGGGTTATTTTTAGAGTATAACGTACCCATATTTCTTCTCTGTAATAAACAATCTTGAAAGAAATAATTTATCGAGCGTGCGGGAGCACCGACCATAATGATCGTTCACGTATTAAATACCTATACTCTTTTTATTCTAAAAGCTAAGAATAAAAGTCCCGACACAAGATAAAGGAGATTATTTCTTCTTAACCAATTAACAATCCTGCCGACTTTAAATTAGGGAGGTTTCTAATTTTGAAAAACCTCATTAGTCAAGCGTCATTTCAGTATCACGTGCCCAGTCTTCGCTTTTCTTCAATCCTGCCAATATTACGACAAATATATAAAAAAGTTTGTACTACAGAAACTAAGTAACAAGTTATACTTAGCCTGTAATCTCTAGTTAATTATTTCTTCATATGTATTAGTTCGGGGAAAAAGTCTTTTCGCATTATAGTATGTATGAACTTGTAATAAAATCTTTTCTCTACACAAAAAAGCTCGATATTTGAGTACCTCACGAGGTCACTCAAAGAAACCTAATGAACCGTGTACTCATTTGTGATTCTTGAAGCCAAAGATTTTTTTTTATTCTATAATGCGCAAAGACTTTTTCCCCGACCTAATAAGTTGGTGTTTTCGTACTTTTTAACTTTGAAAACCTCGCTCCGTTACCTCGCGGGGTGGATATTTTAATTTTCTGCACCGACGGACTTCGGCGCACATCTTTAATCACAGTGTCAACCCTTCTCAACGTATAGGCGAAACTAGTGAATGAGTGATGCTAGAATATTTACTAAGACCTTTCACCCTTTGGCCGAAGGGACAATTAACTTGAAAGGGTGCTCTTATCTGACACTGGTGTTAGCACAAAGAGAAACAGCCGGTAATGGTCCCGTTTATTTCAATATGTTAGTGATTCGATTAGGACCGTTCGGGTTTGGGATTACAAGTTACTTAGTGTGGACTCTCCAGTTACGAATAGGCACAATATAATGGAATAACATTTGTAACTGTCATGGTGAAATTGCTTAAGAGATCAACTTGGAGGAGATAACTTGATGCCAAGATAAGATCGAGATGTTTGTTAAAGACGTAGAAAAGCTAAAAAAAATGGTTCAAATTTCTAGCTGGCGAAATTTTGTTAGGTAATTAATTTATATGCAGGCGCAGAACGAGATTTTTTGTCAACTTGAACAAAACCGCGTTTGGACCGCGTGTTAGGTATTCCCACTTATTCTTAAAAAAAAGGCTCATTATAATTTTAAATCTTTGTCAATTATGAAATGGGCGAATCAAAGATTGTTTAATAAGGTTGAGGTTGAGAACAATTTCTAGAATACATCTATCAGCATCCCTAACAAAGTAAAGCTGCACTGCAACTCGCCACAAGAAAATTGTTATAAAAATCTGTTGACATTGTATTGTAGTTCGCAGAAACTCGAGCTTTTTCTGATCATTAGTGGAACGTTTCTATGCAATAAAATTCTAATTTGATCGTTAAAAAGGCAAGTTGCTTCGTTTCAACAACAATTTTCAAATATTTCGCTCTAATTGAACAATTTTGTGTCGACTGAGCTTGTTTTTTTTAATTCTTTCGAATTGACAGCTATTATTTCTTAAATGCGTTTCGTTTCTCGCAAAAATCTTTTAAAGAATCGAAATAAGATGTGGTTTAGTCCGTGTCTCTTTCTTAAAATATTAAGTTTGGTTCATAAGCGTAATTATTTATATGCGATAATCTTTTTAACAAAGGTGTCTTTTAGTTATATATTTAATCGTAACCATTATATTCCAATGAAATTGGTTTCTTGGATAGACATGAAACATGCGCAACCATCAGATGAGATGGGAGATAAAAATCAAATCATTTATGTCAAATGTTGAGACTTATAACAGTCGTCCTAATTACTGAATTTACCACTAGCTCGGGAAGGGCTAGAGCTATATGAGCAGAGTTAGAAAAAAACTCACGAGTAACAAATGCCTAATTAAATTCTAGAACATTAGTAGATAAATTACTTTGTGCATTATCAATATCCGTATCAAATTAGATTGTTTACGGCTCTTCTTTACTTATAAAATCAATGTCACATTTCCTTTGTTATCGAAGGACGTTTGAACAATTTGGTAATTTTTCTTCAAACACTACTTCGGTAAACGTAATTATCGTCAATTGTTGAATATTTCCTATATAATAGGCATGAAGTTTAATATTTAATTGTATCGTCATGTGTGGCAGTTCTCATAATGTAGATAAGTAAGTAATATGTGTAATATCGATGATTCGGGCGCGATAAGAGCTGTTATTTGAGTGATGCGTCGTTCAATAAGTTTATTATAATGTACTGTTCTTTATATCTTCTTTACTTAGTCTATTTTTATGAAAATATAGTTCGTGTATGACACCGGGTATGGAAGATTTTAGGCTGTTTTGATGTAAAGCAATACATATCAAACTTTTTTTATTGTGATCGTTGACTAAACTGTTACTAACTGAATGAAATGATCTGTTAACTTAAACGCTACAATAGTTTTACATTTGCTACTAAATTACAACGTTAGCGAGTAATTATATTTTTCAGTCTTACTCCAAATAGTAGGTACAGGAGAAAATTGATTTTGTAATTTATTTAAAGCACTGCTAGCAGTGGACACTTAATGCATATACGCAAATAGTAATGTACTTTGCTTCTTAAGAAAATTGCTAATCACCAAATTTCGATTGAACTTACCAATATTCAATAAGTCAAAACAAAACAATATCAGAGACAATTTGTTCCTGTAAACAATATTACTACACAAAAGCAGAATATCATTGCATATTTAGTATTAAGTGGAGTCAGATCTATTGAATTTATCCGTCAATGAGACGGCGAGACTGTGCAATATTGCAATATCCGATCCTACTCCCAGTTGTCTGTTGTCATGAATGAAACATGAAACAGACAAGCTGCAATACGTTCTTGTATGAAAATGTTGCAGTAGATTTAAAGACTTATATTTAAATAGCTTTGAGTGTTGACTTTCTTTGATATGTTTAGGATGAACTCTTATAGATTATGTCTTCGCGAAGTAAGATTGGGTACCTACAATGCAAGAATACTAGCGATATATAGTAGTTCTCGAAAAGTTAAAGAAGTTGTTTGTAAATAAAATTCATATAATATACGATTACATTTTTTGTAAATACATTGCCTTAAAGTTGTCTAAAAATATTGCATTTCACTTAAACTTAGAAAAATATTTAACACTTAAATTAGACTCATGCTATCTTATTGTGTCTATGGCTCATAACAAAAACAATACTCTGAACAAAGTGCAAACCATAGACTTTTATAGGTCAGTTTTACATAATACCATAGACAATAAAGATAACTTTTTACAATCCTTTCCCGCGTAAATCCGTGTAATGAACGCTCTAAGGAGTGAAGAGTGAGCAAATAAGACGAAGCTTTTACTGTGCCTTTACTCCACGAGATGAACGAGTTGTGCGATTTTAATTACGTCTAAGTATTCCTAGATTTTTCTAATGCTTTAGAATAATAATGAGTTCTCTGTGGTTTTAGATTAATTGCGTTTACAGTGCGGTTTTTTGCTAAGCTTTTTTCATATCGGAATAGTTAAAGACTACAAATTGCCATCTTGTTTACTCATAAATGTAAATTAAGTAAAGAAAACTTAAAGCCTTCAATATAATCAGAGCAAGGGGTGCATCTACTTGAACTATTTAACCATATGAGATATAATGCATAACTTTAAATTTTCATACATATCATTACTTGCGCTATAAGTTGCTGATGTCACCAAACATTGCATTATGTTGCATGTATCCAATACATATTTTTTACAGCTGATTTGATTTAGATTATACGAGCTCTGATCGTTCAAAATTTTCCCAGAAATTTTCAGTGATATGATTATCACTTGTTAAACTGAGAGGGAAAAATCGTATAGAAATTTAAGTGCTCGATAAACCAGTTGTCTTAAGGCGTGCACTATTTTCAATACATCTTGACCATCACGGCGGACTTGAGGCCTACTCTTGCCATTCCGAAAAAAACCTCTTATTTAGCTATGTATGGCATTGCGGCAGTATTGGAACCAAAAATAAGGACGGCTATCAGTTTAGTACTAATATCAAAATAAATATAGATCCTACCGTAGCTTATTCCTAGGTATCAATAATTATGATATCGTTTTTTTATGATCGCTGTAAAGCATAAGGTATATAGGACAATTTACTTGATGTGTGACCACGCCTGTCGTAAAACCTTCCATTATGACAATATCTATTGATTCGACGTGACAGTCACTGTGCTACTATCATTTATCATTCAAAACTTATTTGTAAGGTAGGTATTTATGTCTATATATTCTGTACATTATAACTGTAATGGCTACTGAGCTTGGGCTTCTGCCGGCCGTGTCGAAACATTTCTCAAAAAAGAAACATTCCATGTTAATTCCAAATTTTGATTATCTATCTATCATGGTTTATTGTTGTTAAAAAAGACATCCGAATTTTAAACTTTGAATAAAAAAAATTCTTGAATAAAAAATTGCACATAGATTGTCATTTTTTATTCAAATATGTTAAGCAATTTTTTCTTTAGCGACTACACAACTAAGATATCGTTTCTCTCCCATATTCCATCAAAATCGTTTCACCTGTTTTGTGAGGCATAACTCACACATAAGCCCACATTTCCAAATAGCTTTTATAACATTGTAAAGATAGGATATGTTCAAAAATATGTTTTCTTAACTTGAACATGTTTAACTGAAATATAATGTTCTTTGGTAAAGTTGAGTTTAATTAACGTAGAAAGTAAACACTTAAACAGCTTAATTTATCTCTTTGAACTTTGCCTACCTTTACTTTACCTTCGAGAACTTGATAACGTTTATCAACTCGAATACGTGTTTGTTTTTGTAACTTGTCCGTAATTATATTTGCTGTGATACTTTTATTTTACTATGTATTTTTTGAGATATTGATTTTAGAAAACGAATAGGGCTGATTATCTTCTGGTGGTACTATCAAGTAACGAGTTTGAATTCTAAATGCCAAAAAATGCAATGTAAATTCGTGGATTCCTATTGCCTCCTTTCTTTTTTTTAAAGACAACTCGCGCACTATTTAGCGCTCTTGTGTCGCGGGGACTTTCATAAACATACAAACAACACAATCAGACCCGAAACAATTATTTGTGGATCGCAGTTCGCGGATTTTGGCACTGATATCAGCAACCGACTAGCTATCGAGAAATTTTGTATGAAGATCAGCGCAGCGTCTTAAGCGGACGCCAAGGGAGTTACTTTTGCAGTACATTTTAAATGTCAAACTCTCCATACTCAAAAGTACCATCTGTAAAGAATCGCTGCAGAAGGAAAGACGATGTCACGGTCTTAAGCCAGTTTGAAACACAACCACACTTAAACATCAACCTACATATATAGCAGCTTAAAGAAATGGCCCATTTTCCTTCGCCTTTCCTTTGTAGTGCACATAATAAGTACCTCTACATCATATTTCTTCCAGCAAAAGTGATAATTGCTCTATTAAAATGCTCGCTGGACTGCAAGCCTTACACAGATGGTTGTACAACTATATGTACTCATATTATAAATGTGGAAGTTTGTGTGTTTCTCTGTACGGTTACGGTTTCACGGCTTAGTCAAAGAAATGGTTTTAATATATTTTGCACAAAGATTTTCTCTGCAAGTCTTCTTCAGACTTGTTCGAAAATAGGCATAATCCTACTTATATTATAAAAACGAAAGTTTTTCTTGTAATTCGTTCACGCAAAACCCACTCAACGGATTTTTATGACATTTGGTGTATAGAGATAGTTTATAAATTCGGATCAGCACATAGCTATTTTAATCCTAGAATATATTTTCATGCGGGCAGAGTCGCAAGCAGTTAGTTTTTTTACATATAAATCCTTTAGTGGCTAAAATAAGGGATGAAAATGTGAGTGAAGCCGCGCGAACAGCTAGTAGATTGAGTAAAATGTGGATTCTCTCTTACCGTCTCTTGCTTAGCATAATAATAGGCTTTCAGAAAGCTCTCAAGACTTACTAGAGGTAATTAAATCCACTTTTATGTTTTGTGATTATTAAAACACTGCCTTTTTGTTTCGTCTCATTTTTTTAACATTTGGGTTCATAAATGATTGTCACGTTTGAGAACAACATTTCAATTTTAAGAAACTTTTCTTTTACACAGTTTAAATCGTAATACAGGACTTGCAAACAAAATAATTACGCTTTTATTTTCGTAAGGTTATATCGACGACTTTCATCTGCCAGAATAGCGTTTCGGTTTTGTTACTCTAGCAAAAGCCTTTTTAGCTACGAACGGAGATGTTCACTCTTTATCAATACTCCTAGATCTGCGGCCATCTGAATCACTCTCCCATAGATAAACACATACTTATAATATTCACCATGAATTATCGCCAATATGAGTTTTCGGAATATTCATGTTGAACTCGAGCAAGGAGTATAACACATGCAAACAAACTTCAATTGCATTGAACTAGTTACGCAGAGAACGTTACAGTATCAAATCAGACGCTTAAGATATTCAAAGACATAGTGCTGGGTTTAGGTACCATATAACTATGAATATTCGTCAATTTATTTATTTAAAAATGCAGAATATACAGATTCAGTTCGTTGTACATTCAAAGTGATTAAAACTATTTTATCACTATATATAGTATATAGCAAAGCCGCTTTCCACGTTTATCTCTATGTCTGTATGTATGCTTAAATCTTTAAACTATGTAACAGATTTAGATGCGTTTTTTTAACGATAGGGTGATAAAAGAGGAAAGCTTAAGTGTAAAATTTGCTAACATTTTTTGGAACATAACTGTTTAATCCTGGGTGGACCGCCAGTTAAAATTAAAACGTAGAGGTACAAAATCAAAGAAATACGTAATAAATACCTATAACAACGATGCATTACAATATCAGAAAATTCCGATACTTAAAATGTCATGTAGCTTTAGTCTCTACCAAAACAACGATGCATTTCACCTCTGCCTAGTTTCACGTAAATATTGGTGTGATGTATGTGTTGTAAAACTTTACGACTAGTTTTAGGGTCGTGCTGACGGCTGTGGCACACATTTCTGCGGTCAAATCACATTGGTTGACAAAAGCAAACCCGATGAGATGTAAAGAGAATGTACATCGTTCGAACATACGGATATTGTGTCTCGTGTTCTGCTTTGTTCAAAACATTGTTGTTTATTGAGCGAATCTCTTTGCTAGATATTTGTCATCTTGTTTAATTGCGGGTTTTCGAACTTCATAATGAGGTTCTGTGATCATTTCGGCGTTTTTAGTGCCATGTTCTAGACTCTATACTATTAAACAGCTAGCGTTTGTAAAATTTGTTCTTCGGGAATACACCGGTGGCGCTTATCAGTTTTTGTCTCTTTATTATTTCTCAACAGTCGATAGTTCTATATTTAATTATCTTGAAATTGCGTTATGTACCTCATAATCTTGAGATTTTTAAGCATTTCAAAACCATACTAAAGTTTATAGTCACCGGTGGCTTTTAAACAAATCCTAAGTTATAAACTGAATTGACTTTTAAAGATACAGTCGAATCTATTAACCAAGGTCAGTTCTACCCCGAAATCATATTGCCTGGTCCCATTACCATTAGGCAGGTATTGAAGAGTTTCCTAAACATCAGTGGAGCTTGCATTAGGTGCGGTGCAAATTAGCGTCACCTCAAATTGCGGCGCGTGCCAAAGCTCTCGAATCAAATTGGAAGGCTTTAAGCCACGTTGGGATGAATAGTTCCAGTTTTGGGTTTCGTCTTTTCAATGTACGTTTGTGCTTTCCATTGGTATATTCATATATTGGACTAGGAACCTTTGGGAGTTCGTTAGTTTCGTTACGAATTTTTCAAAAAACAATGTACGCTCAATTTTTTATATCATTTTTTTCTGTATGTTTTGTTCGTTTTGTATTTGTGTTTACAACGTTATTTGTTGGTAGTATGTTTGTTTAAAGTAATTTTTATAGTGTCAAATGGGTGTCTTATCGTAAGACGTGCTTCTTAATGTAAACAGTAACATGTGTTTGGAGATTTTCCTTCAGAGTACTCAGTAGTGTTGATTTATCTGTTACTACTTTAACGCTCGCGTTATTTTGTGTTAAAGTCGAAAATAACATATTATTATGTATATGTCTTCATCAATTGTAAAATCTGTTACATGCTCATATTCTAACCCATTTTTTCGATCTCTTCACTATTTCTGAAATTTGGCCTATTTCGTCGTGGAATTAGGACAAACAAACACACTTACAATATCAGTGTGTATTGAACGCAATATTATTGGCAATAAGCGCCTAGTTTGCGAGAATTTCCTGTCACCAGTGACTCGTACATACATGTAAATGGAGTCACGTACTGTATGTATGTATGTTTGTATGTATGTCACAAATATCACACACAACTAGTAGTTTATGCCGAAGTTGGTGGTTGAAATGTGAAGTTATATTGTGTTTGCTGTATCATTTCCACGTGAATTTCCGAATATATCGGTGGATAGGTGTGTCTGTAAATAAACAGGCGCGTATTTCAGTACATGATAATACATGGTGATACCGTGTGATTATGAATTTGAAAGAAACGAATGTGTGGAAATGATGAATTACGGAGTTATGTTAAAAATAATGTTTAGGCAAGGGTATTGCAGTAGGCCTAAGGACTTTGCGAGACAGTGTGGTGTACAACGGCTCAGCAGTTAGTTTGTAAATTAAACGTTTTAAATATTTTCCCGATTTCGTATACTTTAGATAAACTGTGTTCAACTTAAATCTTGGAATAAAAATGATTAAGAACGGAATTTAGTTTAAAACAGCGCTATTATTGAACAGTTATACAAAGACATATACCACAGGATAGCACCAAAGACACTGTGCTTAAGTGAAGTGCTACTAACATATTATGATGATATACTTAATATATATGTTAGTTTGTAAGGTATATATCTATGAGCTATTGTAGCTTGAACATAAAATGATTTATTATTATGTACGTCTCTTTCATACCTATTAAAGAAAGATGCTGTATACCAAAATAGTATCCCAAACAGTCGTAATGTGAAGGGTACCGTGGTATATTAGTTAGCAAGTAACTCGGTTATTCAATTACGTGTGTGAATTATTTATGAGCATGAGCGATGACGTGCCATTGCTGTTATTCATTGTTATCGAGATAAAGTTGAGAAAACAAGCCTTTTGTTATGTGATTTTTGTTTAAATAATATGGATTAATCATGATTTTGCTCGTGTTGCTAGGTGGGAAATATGTATACTTAGTTATGTAAAGTTGCATTTCTTTGAGGCTATTCTTTAAGGATAGGCTTAAAAAATCAAGAGTAGGTAATTTTTTTTATATTTTTACAATTGTTGCTGAGACTTTATGAGAAAACGAAAAAGTAAGAAAATTGTTTCTAATTTTATAAAAAAAAAACGGTTTAACCGAAAGAACGAGTGTTTTTACTTAACTCTCATACTATTTATTATGTCCAAATGATATCATGTCCAAATGACAAAAAATTTAAAACATTATTCTTTTTGTACATTCCTTCTTGATTTAGGTATTTGTTAATTTACATATTATATCTATTTAGAACATAATTATTTAATACAATATCACGAGCGAAACAATATTAACCACAACTGACAATAAATTTCAAAATTCCAATATGTATGACATGTCATTTGTTACCGAACACGTGCTAATGTAATTACGATATTACCGGCGAGTGAAGAGTGGAAATTAGGCCAATTATCGGCTCGCCATAATCTAGTTATTTCCCAACACTATCCCACACGTTCTAAATAACTAATCGATGCCATTTTTATTTGGGAAGGTGTCAGAATTATTTATTAGTGAAGGTTCGGATGCAGAGTGGGATTTCAGATGAGGTTTCTTATTTTGGGAATAGTAACTGCTAAGTTGTAGTGTCTGTAATGTTATATGAATTATTCATTGTAATGATACCTTTATAGTATTTTCGAAAAAAAAGGATGTTTTTTGAGCCACGAACTACGCAAGTTGATTTAAAGGAGATCATAAGTGTAAGTAAACTTCTACCAATTTTTATGGTCTTTACATGCCGCTAGTATTGCAATTAGCCAGCATTGTTACGACTTCTTTCAAAAATTTTTTGCCAGTTTATACATAAGTAAACGATTTTTTTTAAAGTATTATAACATTAAAGAAACCCCAAAACCGCGGATCATCCAAATATCTTCAAACTTATCACGTAGTAACCATAAAATACGAACAAACATTCCCTCCCTTTACATTTATACTGTACGAGACGACAGCGTGGCGGATCCGTGATGTATCGCGTCTATTATATATTCGTTCAATGAAACTATTGCGAGCCCTCTGTCCCACACTGTCCCTTACTCTCTGTATGCCGAATGATCAATCGCTTTCGGTATGTGGGTCATGTAATATGAGATTGTAAAGGATTATGTATGAAAAGGACGTGTATCTATTCAGTTTTTATTAAACATATTAAGTAGCCGATCTATCATTGTAGAATACAAAATGCTGGATGCGTTAAACTAAACAAAATATATGTTTTAAACGAATCATCTTCGCCATGCGGTCAGACCTATCTAATATATAAAAATGAATCACCAAATGTTGAGCCGTTCTCAAAATTTACGTGTAGCAACAAGCGCAGATCTCGACAACAGCTCAAACAATCCGGGAATTTCACCCTGAAATATTTTCTTAATCACACGGGGAAGGTTTAAAGAAAATATAACGAAAGTTGTTTAAAAAACAAGAAGCCGCGCTGGTCGACTAGTTGATTATAATTTCGATACAAGTAAAAGAAAGGAAGAGAAAGCAGAAGAAATACTTACTTACTTACTTACACATAACAAACTTTGCTGTAAGAAAATGACAAAGCACTACAAAGATGTACTATCTTAGTTACTCTACTGTAAGTAAGCAGGGAGATAACCATATACAAAGTTTCATATTATATACAAATCATTGTATCCAAGTATACCGTATATTTGCTTTCTCACGATACATAATCACTTACGCGACTCGGGTTGTAAGGCGTCATTACATAGTACCATTAAAGCCATGTAATATGCATGTATACTTGTTGAAATATATACGAATATTTATACACAATAAGAATAGATATACAAACATTGACGTGTAAAATAAGTGTGAGCACTAGAGACTCCATAATTTTTTAACACAAAATATATTTAGGGTCTGCGCAAACGGGCCACCGACCACAGCCACTGGGTGGCCAGCGACACCCACTTAACACGTTTTTCCATTTGTTCAGTTAAATCTTTGTGACGGCTTGGTTTATTAGAGGTAAAACTGTATTAGACTTTTACTGAAAGAGCTGAGCTGATCTGAGCTTGTATTTCTACATTTATCTTAGAAACACATTTCACGAAAGCCTTTAAAAATTGCAGGGGTAATCGTCGCAAATGCGAGTGAAACTGAAGGGCACAGCTAGTGAATATCATATAATATACATAAGTATATAAGAGTGTATTCATAGAGATATTACGGAGAATTTAGATGAAGTACGAGGGGCAATATGGCTGATTCATAACGTATTATTGTGTGGCGATGTGGCGTGCTCGCAATAGTTAACATCACATTCTGACTCACTTTATCAATTTATATTTTGTATTGCTGCCGTATTAAGTAGACGAAATCGCTTATACAAAAGAAACCTAGTAAATTGAACCACTCGCATACATACAGACTGCCTCTGTGCGCGTTCGGTAGTGTATGCGATTGCAAAGACGTCTCGAGTTTGAATCCTGGGTCGAGCCATAAAGTATTTTATAAGTTATTCGGTTAGGAATTTCTCTTAGATTTGGACACTAAAACCAGTCCTGCACCGCTGGCCACGGCTTAGTTCGGCGGCCAGATACAGAGAAATAACTATATTTCGTCTAGCAACATTATAAAAGCCATTTTATACATGAAATTTTCGGCATTCCTCTCCTAATTGCAACTAACCACAAATATAATGGGTACAATAATTTTCCCGAGCGTCCACATCAGCTGACCGCAAGTACCTCACAGATCACGTTGTGACGTCACAACGGCAGTCACAAAAACACACTGCTGTCGAACGTACGTTTTTGTGAACAACTCGTTTATCATCCACTATCCACGCTTATAACCATCCATTCTCATACATTTCGTTTATCTCTTTTGTTTTTTTGTATATGGCTGTCGTCTGCCTGCCAGTGCGGTTATTTGTTAATTTGAAGTTATGCAGTAATAGCTTACTAAAAAGGCGTTAGACAAATGAGTGCAAGCTTACTTATGCCCTTTTTGACCTGATGATGTGTATCGATATGATGCAATTTATTAAAAGGAGTACGACAAAGGAGATGTATTCCTTTTTTTTCGGATAACAAGGCGTTGTAAAATTATAATATGCTAGCTTCATTATGATGGGTTGGTTGCATGGAATAATTAGAGAAAACAAAGCATTACACACATTAATTATTTCGTTGAAAAACGTTACCTGATATGTTATAAATTACAAAAAAGAAAGTTTAATGAACCAAAACATGTAAATGAAGGTAACCAAACACCTTTGTAACAAACAAAATCATTAAACCGGCCGGTGGAATCTTTGTAAACTTGTAGCAATACTCATTAAAGCGTCGACTAAAACAAATGAGGGAGAACATTTTCTAAGTCCATTTAACTATCGGATTTCTCTTTCGGCCATGTTCATAGAGATTACGAAGAATCACGGCCCTTGGCTCTTAGTTCTCGGGCCGTGATTCTAGGCCCCTGCTGTCTGCTCCATTTGTCACACGCAGCTGACGATTTATTGATTCCAATCGGCAGCTCGATCAAGGAAAACAAAGAATATGAATCGTTCCTGGACGCTCACAATACGGGCTTTGAAACGAAAGAATGCGTTCTGATTTGCTATGAATCACAGGCTGCCTGAAATGGAGATATTAAGAAAAGTTTTCTACACAGTCTGATGATAAATCTATATGCTTGTGTTGTCATGTTATTAAAGAAAAAGAAACCGGCTCAATGACAGCCGATTTTTGGGATAAGACCGGGTTAAACACGACCAAAACATGTATTTGCGTCTTTTCAGTTTTAATTTAAGAGCACAATAACCAAAAAGTAGCCTCGTAACTCCAACGCAGGTAGAAATTAATAAGCCTAAAATAAAAACGGCAGTTGTCGGCCATTTATGATTGAACTCCGCCAGCCGTGAGTGGAAAGATGGGCCTCGTTGATGACTCCTCACGGCCTCTGTTTTTCATTTCACAAATCATTACGAACTCTCCGCAAAAGCCTTCACAATAAATGTAAGGACGCGAGTCGACCTTGTTGGGAAAAGGTTTGTACGATTGTTATTGTCAGGTCTCTGATTGCAAAGTAATCTTGGCTCGGAGAAATGAATGCTCAAGAACTGTTGCGAGCGAACAGGGCTGGTAACTTTGTTTGTTTATTAGATTACTGGCCAACTTGATAGATCAATGGTAAGTTGGCTTGTTTCTGCCTTCCTATATCTATATTTTTATCTTATTCCAACTTTTCCCATGGGAAATGTATGAAGCTATTTAGACTCTATTATAATAAGACACAAATACAACTTATAAAATTTTGGTTTTTATAGTACCTGTACACATAAACTGCCTTTCGTATCTTTTTATTTCATCGTGAAAGGTTTCTGTTCTTACTAAGTCCGCGAAAGAGGAAAACCGTTGTCGAAAAATAGGGTGAAGACCCTTTTATCCTATTAATGCCAACGATATCTTCCCAAATCGTCGGTAACTTAGTTATAATAACTTTGACCAACGTAGATGTCGATATTTGACCTAAATGAATAATTTGATTTGAGGTTACGACCAGACCAGTTGTTTCACGGGAATGAGAGTTAAATTGAAACTTTGAATAAACTATTCATGAATGAACTGTGAAGGGGTTTAATTACTTTTAACTACAGTTTATTTTAGGGGAATTAGTTTAACGTGTCTATTTAGATATAGTTGTAAGTTATTCTAGTATAAAAGTGTTACATTTAGGTTTTGAAGCATTCGTTTCTTAAGGAAAAATATTGCATAAAATAGTTTCTCTCGTATCGGGACGGCTTGTAAAATATTCATTCTGAATAAGTTCTGTATGAAAGCGGTGGAAGTCTTCGGAGTGAATAAATATGTAATAGATAGAGCAAAGATTAGAACTTATACCTAGGTGTATAACCTTTCACCTTTTTACTGAATAGATGCCTCGATTTTTACTAGAATGAGCGATACGGAGAAAGAATTTAAATAAATTATTAAGTCTACTGAAATTTTCCTACCAAAAATATTACATTTTCATTAAAAAAGAAAACCAAAATATACGTTACTTTCGGTAAAATAACAACAAAAGCTAACATGGCAACTTTTTAAAATTTTAACAAAATTCAATCTCTAAAATTATTTTTTCGTGCGCTGCAGCCCTATTTTGAGAGTTGCGGTATATTTTTCAGCTTTTGCTCTAATTGGAGTTGTGAATACAAAACACAGTCACCGCGGGGTAATGGCACGAGAAATTGAAAGGTGCTCCACGCATTTTAATTTATAACGTCAACGATCTACTTATAAACAACTTGCAGATTCATATTTCACGGAAAGTTAGGCGGCCGTACCTCCCAAATTGAAGTTATACCAAATATAGACATAAATTAGATTTACGTTGATATTTTAGAAGATTTAAAGATATAATTATACAATGTGTTGAGATTTCAAGTGAAGTATACGATATACTGAAGCCGAATTTGTGTCTGATGTGTAACATTTCTTTGAGTAAAAAAGTGCCAAATTGTAACGTGACTTTTGAGCATTCGTCATCGATATAAAGCCAGCATTTCTGCAAAGGATAAGAGACTTTCTGCTCATCGTTGCGTTATTCAAGTTCGATACGCTGCGAATTTTGAATTGAAAGTTGAAAATTGAGTATCGCGAGTTAGGTTAAGTAACATCACGTCGGCCATATTAGTGGTGGGACGTGGTAATCGTTCAGGATAAGCGCGCGCGCGGTCGCGGCGACGCTAACCGCGGCGCGAGCGTGCGCCGCGCAGGGCGCCGCCAAACTGGGCGAGCACGCGGCCATGCTCGCCGTCGCGATCTGCTGCATCCTCGTGCTGCTGCTGGTGTTCATCATCCTGATCATCGTGGTCGGACAGAACATGGAGGTCAAGGGCGGCTCCTAGCGGAAGAGAGGTAAATTATACACTAGGTGCTTTAGTAATTTGGATCCTGATATCTAGTTGTGTCTGATGCAGCTGTATAGGATGGAAACTGATCGTGGTTTGGGCATTAACAATGTGTACACTGTACGGTTATCGACAAAGATATCGTTTTTATAGTAAGGTCTTTTCAGATTTCCCGAACGCACCATTCATTATCGTATGCTGCTTCTGTGCCGTGAGAAAGCTAAGAATCATTTAAGCGTTTCATATCTACATTATTATTGGTGTAGAAACTAAAATTAAGCACTAAACGCCTTTCAAATTAATCAAATATTAAAAAACCGCTTACAACATAATGATAAAAGAGGAACAAAACCAGCAGTTAGTCGCCGTGGGAGCGTCCATCTACAAGCTTGAAATGGACATTAAAGTTTTATACGAGTTCAACCTCAATTCTGTTCTGCACTCGATTGGCTCAATAAAATACTTAACGTATACGTTTTAATTGGAGCAAGCCTTTCTTTTACCGTTGAAAAATACGAATTCAAAAGCGCTTGAAATACTTTAGAGCTTACAGTTAATGCTTTATTCGTACGAACTGTAGAAAGTAATTGAAGTTGGGAACAAGTGCTTAAAACAAAGGTATGTAGTTGGAATAAAAATATAGTTTTTGAATATTTTTTACGCTGACTTTTACGTTTGTTGTTAAAGTCGCTGTGGCAGTCATTGTAAAGTAAAATAAAATAAAATACCCGTAAAGGTTTTCTGTATAAAATTTAATTATATGACCTATTTACTTACATACACTAACTAGAAGGTATGTCGAATTAAATATACCTACGTAATTACGCAAACACAGAGATAATAATCCAAACTATAATGTAGTTACAAGTCACATAAAATATTTTCTTGCACAGCTGTAAATTTAAGGTATAAGGACAAGAAAAAAAGAAGAAACATTACTAATATACCTATATCCATTTACAAAACTAAATATACTCACAGAATGTAATAAAATACAACTTACTATAACTATGGGTCTGTTATCATTTGAACGTCTACGTCTCCGCCTACGTCAGTTGAATGCACCCGTCGGCTCCAGAGGGCGCAGTCGTCACTGAGGCGAACGTAACGAGTGCCTGCACAAAGAGGATTCGACTCAAGCCTCTGATCGTCTCGCCCCTCCCAGGCCCTCTCAGGTACCGAGACTAAGGACTTTTAATCAAAGCTAGGATCTGAATTGTGAATGGCGTGTTTAAAACTATAATCTTAACATTGTAATGCTTTTTCGTATAAAATATTTTGAAATAAATACATAGATCAAATGTTTTTCTTTATTTAATAAGAATATACGAATATCGCATATGTAAGGGCAGTAAAGTCGAATAAGTTCTAGAGCGAGTATTTTATTTTAGCTGTGTTATAATTTTATAGAATAAAAGCAGCAATATTTCACAAAGATTCAATTGCATAAGGTTCATCTGAGAGAGGTAAAAAGTACAATATCATAACCGGAGTTTTTGACTCCGAACCGAACTAAAAACTTGATTGGTAAAGAACATCAAAAGGGCTTAGTTCTGTGTACACAATTACACATACACACAGTAAAATGAGTAAAACAAAGTCAATAAACCAAAACAAATGTAAAAAAGGCAGACAAAAAGACAATACAAACATACTTCCCGCCTCTTGGTTAACTCTTTAAAAGATTCCACCAAGTGTAGAGGTATGCGAGGGCGAGAGTCGGGAGGACTCGGCAAATCCTTCAATATTGGATGCTTTTGTAGGTCACATACTAAACGTATGCGTACGAACGTACCTACGAATATATGCGATAAGCAGGAGCGACGCGACGGCAGGCTACTGGGCGAAATTGAATGTGCGTACTGGGACGTTTCTTTTTTAGGCCCTTTTTGTAGGAAATAGTCGTACGGAAATATAGACTTCGTTCAACAACAGTTCATTCAGAGGGCAGTTACTGTTATGCAGCCGAGTTATGCCAAAATATAGTTAGAAGATAAAGCTTAATTCAGTGGCTTATCGTCATTAGGAGATTGGCATATGTTCTAGTCTGATTACTAGGATCGCACTGTTATTAATAATTTCAAAATTTGATATAGACAACTGTTCTAAATGTTTGATGTGAAGCTAAATTACTAAAAGGAAGAAAAGGTAGGATCATTTCAGCCATATTTATGACGGAGAGTTACCTAAATAAAATATAAAATGTAGGTAAGGAAGTCAACACAATTTCAGAGCCCGCTTTTCACAGAAAGGTAACAAGCGGGGAGCGGTCGAGCTAAAAATAACATTTTACAAGAGTTGGTAGTTTTCTAATAAACGTTAATGTTATAACAAGTTAGATCATTACTCACTAACTTTCCAACAATCTCAATAAACATAAATTTTGAGAATAGATTTAGATAGATGATGATGGCTGTGGAAGTTTGCAAAACTTTTTATTGATTACAAGTTATCGGAGCGAGTGAGTGTACCAGAATGAAATAACGTTGGAATTATTTGTACCTAACAAGTTTATTTGGAAAGTTAGTCGCAGAGACGCTTCTGTGGTTTCGAAATGGAAAAAGAATAAAAAGTGTACTTCGTTTCGTATTATAAAGTTTGTACGAATGTTTAACTTGTGCAAGTTTAAGTCTTAAACCGGTTAAGTACTCAACAGGCTTACGAAAAATGTTTTAATTAAAAACGTATTTAAGGAGGAACTTGGGAACACTTTGTCCTACTTACAAAAAAAGTATCGTACTGGGCCGTAGATGCGTTCATTAATTTGTCTTTAAAATGAGAACTTTTTAAGCTATGCGTGGGTCTTCTTCCGGTCCGAAAAAGAGCTTAGGCCTCCGGTCTCTCTGAGTAGTAAACATATAAAAAATGAAATCCACTATTTTACATTAATTAGAAGTTTAGAATATAATGATAGTAGGAGTTTTTTATTTCGTAATTGGAGTTCTCCCGGATACTAAACTGCGACTAATTACTTGATGCCATGCAACTATGTTAAACATGTGCTTTTATTACTTCAAATGCGTTTAACTATGTTTAATTGCTTCCGTGATAGAGTTCACGTTTAGTTCGTTTCACATTTGTTGAACGAGCTCTATTTGAGATTTATTCTAAACAAAATGTGCAGACGACAGTACTATTTAGATTGTAAAAATGGGCAAAGTAATAGTGTTTTTTTTGTAACTTAACTTTATCTCCATTAACCCCTCTAAGTGTTTTCATACACAATTAAATGGAAAATCACGAGCATGCGGAAATTACAGAAAAGAGCTAATGAAATACTCTAAAGCAGACCGTTAATAAAACAGTGGTGGAATATCCTAATATCATGAAAAAGTATTTGGTACAAGTTAACATCGTCTCGAATACGTCTTGTAAGGTTTTTAATTAAAAGAGGTGGGAAATGTATTCAATTAAGGTTGAACATGTGTTCGTATAAAACAGGCAATTAGGAGCGAAACCTAAGGTTTTACTTATGTTTGTAACATTCGCAGGTAATCCCGAAGTTGCGTGCGTCTAGAGCCGGCTTATTATAATACTTTTGGCTTAAGTACTAAGCCCTGGTTTATACTTAAACACTAGTTTGTGTTACACATCGTATATGAATATTAGTCTGGGTCTTGTCGCGGTTTTGACAGTTTAGGAATTAAACCACATCATTTTATATACCAATTATATTTTCTATTTGATTCCATAATCTGTTCCAATCCTAAGCATTGCATTATCTAGTAATTTTTATGTGCAAATACTTATAAAAGAATGGACCTTAAATGGTCTGCTAACTATCTCAAACTATTTTGGTGGAGCAGCCGTTAAAACGTTTCTTATCTACACATATTTTGCAATGATTTTCCGAAGTAAAAAGTAAACAACAGTATCAAACTTCATCAAAATCATACATTTTATTATAGCCATCTATCCAAACAAACCTTCTCATTTATAGATAAAAGCATATTGCAATAAAAGATTCGCTATATTAGTTTCTACTTCGATAAGATACTGGAATATGTTTTTAATATTTTTTGCAGATAAAGTCCTATCTTTCTGCGCAAAAAGCTACCACAATATGACTCTTTATTAAAAAGATTACCACCTGTTGTAGACTTTATTAATTTCGTTGATGTTTTTCAACACATTTTGTTCAGCGTTATATAAAAACTAGGTAACCTCATATCCATTATGAAAATTATCTTAGATAAAAATGAACGGAAAAAAAATCTCGGAATACGTGCCTAGTGTGGATAAACTCGAGTGAATAAGATAAACTAGTTTGCAAATCTATACTTCTATACTAATATTATAAAGCTGAAGAGTTTGTTTGTTTGAACGCGCTAATCTCAGGAACTACTGGTCCGATTTGAAAAAATATTTCAGTGTTAGATAGTCCTTTTATCGAGGAAGGCTATAGGCTATATGTCATCACGCTACCAATAGGAGCAGAGTAGCAATAAAAAATGTTACAAAAACAGGGAAAATTTTGACCCATTCTCTCTTATGTGACGCAAGCGAAGTTGCACGGCTCAGCTAGTACTGTGATAATTCCTAGTACTTAGATACAAATAAATGATAGAACTGATAATAATAACCCACAATTAGCTGATCCCGATACCATATGGCATAAATAGCCAAAAAAAAGTTTGACTGACATACTTTAGTTAATTTTCAAAAGAAGATAACTTTCAAAATATTTGCCGAGCAATATTTCAATCATTCCATTTCAGCACATTTTTGTATGATATATCTCGATATCGCCATCAAATGATTAAACTTTTATCTATTCACCTGTCAGCCACGTTGATGGTGCAATAAAACTGGTTGAGGAGCCCCCAGTTTTCTCCTCCCTCCTCCTCTCCCCCGGGGAGTCCCCGCGACGCGCACACGGCGAACTACCCTCATTTGTGTTCCGGAAATGGAGCGAGACGTTGTCCCGGATTGCTACATCGCACAGCTTCCTCTGTCCCTTGTCTTATGGACTCATCTTTGTGTTACAAACTTTTTACTGAATTCTTAAAACATTTTTTAAGAGGCTTGAATTTTAGAACGACAAGCTTTCCTCTTTTTTGAGTTGTATATTTGAATACGTGTATTTGTTTTTTTTTCATTAAACGGTTTTAGAAAACGTCTTTATGTTTTGTTGTTAAGTTTAGAAATCTTTTTATGCATTTTCTTAACTCCATAGAAATACATTTTTAAAATGCTTTGAAAAAATGCTCGCACAAGTGTTTAACAAATTCTAAAAGTCTTGCTCGTGTACGTGTATAATAGGTAATAAGACTAATGCAATTTTCTACACACCAACAAATTTATTAAAACACTTTAACAATTTGCGCATTCACTTTAAAATGAACGGAAACAAGGCATTACTAACTAAAGAGAGATTACACTTATTTAAGTCTTGTAAATGTTCAAGAACGCAGATTTAAAACTTGTTTAAACATACAGTAATGTAACCAGCTTGACCATAACAAACGAAATTTAATTATGACATGAATAATAATGCGACCAAGATGAAAAGCGTCACTAATTACTTGAATATTACATTAATGTCCGCAAAGTAGGGGAGAGATTAGTGGACTCCTGAATTTGGCGGGGTTATCGCGGATCTAGGTGGCTTTGCGCATATTTCCCTAGCTCAGTTCTGCGTTAGTGCCTTATCATCACGTTAGCCGGCATCGTTTGTTTTTATGACAGACGCTTTCACTGTAGAATTAGTGTTCTTTAGATAAAGTGGTATTATGTGTTAACAGCAAGATATACTCAAAACTTGACTTAATTCTGGATTGTCCTTCTCTTAAACGCTCGCTATCTTATCGAAAGATTTACTTTTAAAACTTTTTGGAATCGAATTGTGTCGAACTTAATTAATCGGTCCTTCATAACATGCTAGAGGCACTGATCAAATTTTCATACAAAAATTCTACGATGCTACTACGATACTTGAAATTTTGGAGTTCCAAAAGTATTTTATTATGGGTTAACCTTTGATATGCAAAAGGAATCCGAAAAGTTCACAAAAAGTAATTCTTAAATCTTTGGCAAGAAGCCGTTGGTAGTCCTACTGTAAGAAAATCTTATTTTTCTTGACTTGCGATATAAAACGAGTACTACAAACATGCTTGAACTTATATCAGTGTAAACACGAGTATAAAATCGAATCAGTGTATTCGTTTCACGTCGAGTGCACCGGCGCGCCGCGGGATGGCAGTACAAATGTTATCTTTATTACATGAAGACGCTGGCAACTCAACCGAGCACATTTTATTGAGAGCTTAGCTGGATCTATCGTCAAGTCATAACAAAAATATAAGATACATGAAGAATTTTCTATCTCTAAGTATAGACGTAAATTGAGTTGAACTACTTGGGATAGTCAACATTTTTGGTCAATCATTTCAGTCGAGACAATTTTAATATTATATACATTTGTCTCTATTTAGGTGTTTCGGTCTATTTACTTAAATAAACTAATAAATGAAAGAGGTTCATTTGTATGATCGATTAAGTGCTGTGATATTGGCTGCGGTGTCTGTAAATTCTTGTAACTTTAGTAGATGTCGCTTAACGTCTTCGGCACTTCGTAATTTTGTTCAGTATTGACATAGACCGAGATGCTTTGCAGATATGCGTGCGACTATAACTGTCCCTCAATGTATTAAATTAGTAAAGGAAGCTAATTCTCACTCCTCGTTCCATTCATAAACTTCATTTCCAACTTTAGAAAGAGAAATCCGAGGCAAGCTAAGAGATAAAACGAGACAAAGTATCTAAAACTGAAAGCAATTTTCAGCGTAGTTGTATAATAGTTTACAACTACTAACCTGTTGCTACACTAGACTTTTGGCTTGTGCTTTCAGTAGCAGTATCAACAGCTGTACTAAAGCGTTAGTATCTCCTTTACTAATTATGCTCAGTTTAATTGGGGAAGGGTTATAAAAATCTGTTACTCGCAGCGGTCCTTTAGGGACCGGTCCACAGCCTTTGTTCTTAAGGACAATAGCCCTTAATTCCACAGACATTTGGTCAAGTCATTAACGATTAAAACCGTCCATTTGCAAAATCAGAAAAGATCCTTTTGGTCGAATATCAAAAACATTTACTTTGTCATACATATATGTTAAAATAGCAGCGGTTTTGTATAGAGATGGGCATGTAAAATATTCATAAGGTATACTGGTATAAGCCGCTTGGCGCACAAAACCTACACGCCTTCAGTCGCGCGGGAGCTCAATAAGAGAGATTTTATGGGTTTAAAATGTGTGTGTGATGCCGCGTCGTTAGTCACTCAACTCGTATTTACGTGTATTTTATTGACTTCTTCACGTGTTTTAGTAGGTACTGTTTCCTTATTTGTATTTGCATTTATGTGGGTATTGAAAATAAAATGTTTGTAGCAGTACAACGACTTTTTCGTAGAAATTACGCAATTCGTATAAATGGTTATGCAGGAAACAGCTTGATGATATTAAAAATACAATACAAGGTACCGTTTAAAAACATTAGGTCTACGCTTATTTACTTCAACCATTACAATCAATCTTGCTTAAACTCATATTGCCTATAATAACGATTAAATACGCTTCACGAAGCAGGGGTAGTCTTCATGATTAAAAATCATTTCGTATACAAAAAAGTACCCTCATTGTACGAACACCTTTTACGTAATAAGCTCCATAAATTACACCCGCTCTATATTTCATAACGCGGGGAGAACATTTTTGATGTAATATTCCGCGTTGAGGTATAAAAGGTTATAAGGGACACTGGACGTATAAAAGATTGATATGTGTTGCGTTCAGGGAATATGGCGACGAGAAAATATCGACAGGCATTTTGCATTACTGAAAATATCGCACACGGGAGCCTACGCTTTTATTTATACCAATATTTTGATAAGAAATTGTGTTGGGAGAGCCGAGGAACGTTGCAAGGGCAGAGTTGTTTGTATATGCTAGTTTAAATATGCCCTCGGAGTATATTCGGAGTTGGAAGGGCCCGTGGCAACTGCGCGGATCGATTCGTACGTGGACAAATATCCGTCGCCCTATTTTCGTTTTCCGGGAGGCTGTTTATATTAGAAGCCACTTCTTTGCTTCTGAGAATGTTTAACAATCTAGTTCTGCTTCTAATAGTAAGTTTACTCTAGTTTCAATATAGCAGTTTGCGAGTAAGCGAGATCCTACAATAAGAACAAAATGGTAATTTTCTGGGATTAGAACTGTGTCTATTGTTAAATTGAAAAGAAAAGGTATAATGTCTGAATAATATAAGGCATGCTTACAATTCTTAACATCTAAAGGTAAGTTGCTTATAAATTGGTAAAAATAATTCTAATTGAATTAAAGCCATTGATGATACGGTAACCGGTAATAATCAAGTTGACATTCGATCACACACTACAAACAAACTAAACACGAACATTTGCTCGGTGATAATTGTCACGTGCGAGTGAATGCAATTGCCTGTTACCAGTAGAATGCTAATAACAGGGGGAGGGGAGGACAAATTGGCAGTGAAAACAACAGTGCAATCACTGTGCTGCGTGTTCACGCGTCACGTACCAGTGTGTACTGAAATGCTGAATGATATTCGTTGTTTTGATAGGATATTTTTGAAACAAGACACAGGTACTACTGATGGATATGAACACTGCTGTGAAAGCAGTTCTATGGACAACTTTAATCACTAAATTAAAGAGGAATATATACGGTGTAAGGAAGATGGTGGTCCAAACAACACGAGTGTAGCAAACATCTAGCTATCAAGAAATTATGCACGAAAATCTGATCAGCGCCTCTAGCGGGCTCCGTAGGAACTATTTTGACAGTACATTTTAAATGTCAAACTCTCGATACTCGACAGTACTAAACACCTACATTGCAATTATAGTGCTCTCTATACAGTAATTATATTGCCTACTACAAGTCTCATTTCATTACATTCAGTGGAATCAAGACAAGTCACTGAACAGCTATTAAACTTTAGTTAGAAGGCATGAGTAGGGCTTCTACTCGTAATTAATTTTCTGCAGGGAATTCTAGACGGGAAAGTGATTACATTTTTCGAAGTACCTTCTAGTTACGCTGTACTCCGATGTTTTGCAATATTAAATTAGTTTCATATTTAATGATCGACTGCCTATTAGTAGCTGTGATAACCGAGTGGTACAATAGTTTCCCAAGCAGGTGCTTGAGAGTAAAAAACATAAGCAACGGAAAATAAAAGGCAAAGAAAATTCCTTAGGCTATGGTCTGATCACCAAATGGAGTAAGTTTTTTAGTCTTTGAAGCAGAGAGCTATAAATTAAACTCAAGTCACAGTCTAGTCTAGTTTTCTTTAGATGATTGTTGAAGGCTATAGTCGTGCGTGTTTATGCATATCCTGAACTTTCTATTTCTCTTGCACATTTAAAATGATTATTATGTAGGTATTTGCACAAATATCTAACACTAGATGCAGCAATCCAGAATATGTGTACATTTCTGATATATTATGTATGTATGTATTGGACGTAGTGCGAGTTATTTGCACAGTACATAGACGATGCATCAAAGCGTTTATGCATGGATTCAAATACGAAATACTGCAGAATACGATCTCTGGCATCATAAGAATTGAAGTGTAGCATAAATATTTATCACTTACACTCCCTTCCCCTATTTTTAAACGATTGCAACCCTGTTACTAATAATTCAGAAATGTTAATAGTTTTTCCGCAGCAGCAATTTTTCATCAACACACTAATATAAAAGAAATTTAACCTATTAACGTACTAAGCATTACTACTAAGCAGGGATCTCCTCCAGTAAGGAGGTAAGGTTAGGCCATTAGTCATCAAGACACTAATGTAAAATATAAGGTATGCATTTTTTATTTATGAGAGCCAAAAATCTTCATTGCCAACTGCAGTAATTAGGAAACCAAATTACCAAAACACATAAAAAACGCTTATACATTCGTTATTCAGTAAAAAATTGCAACAGAACTATTTGCACCGAACCACAATTATATTCAGACACCTTTACAGCAAACACTGGCCGTAAACAAACATCATAATTTACTATCCAAACTAAAACAAAAGTTCAAACTTAATTAAGCAAATTCCCTCTATTAAGTAGAACATCGAAAGTAATTGGAAATAGCAAACATTTGGCCAATATCAAAGAAACAGAATAAAAAGCAGATGCTCTGTTACGTGGGAGGCTCAATTAAATACGATTGCTTACAAAACTTCACGGAGCGTAAAGTACAGTGTACACAAGGGAGGGTTTGTTGCGCAACATTAATTTGCGCAATTATAGACGTGGCCTAATGCTTTTGGATAAAGTGTGTGGCGTTTTGACTACACTTATGCCAATTTATAAACATTAAATCGCTGAATTGGCAATATTGTAAATTGCTGCTAGAATTGTTTTTCTTTACTGTATTAAAAAAAACATAGTTTTTGCTTTTCAATTAAACGGTTTTTACAAGCTATTATTTAGTTTCACCTGAGCAGTTGTCTGTTTGTATGTGTATGTAATCAAATCCTACAAGTAAAATTAATTCCACTTGTAGGTTTCTGATTGAGCAGTTTTTTTGAAAATATAGGTACTTTTTTTTCCATTGGCTACAAAATGGAATGCTAAATATACTTTGTATTATCATATTAAATGAAAAATACAAAAATCACCAAACTTGTGCAAAAATTTCAACAGCAAAGAATCACGTCAATGTATTCATACCCTCGATTATGAACTACGCAGCAATGTTTGCTCGAACGAAATGAAATTGTTTAGTAAACAACGTAGCAAATGATTTCGAGTTACGTGGCACGCCGCTACGAGTGCTACGGACTGCTACGAATACGCTACGCCAAATATCGTGGGTTCCATTGTTAAATTAGAGATACACGATATTTAATAAACTTGTCGGTTTTTGCATGATATTGGAATATTATCAACGCGTTTGTTAAATAATAATATATTTTTGACTGCAAAAAAATATTAAAATTATATAGTTACCTATTTGATTTTTTTTGACTAACGTCTAAACAACTCTAAACTTTAAAATACCACATACTTAGATACCTATGAACTTTTAGATATTACGCCATCAAAATAATTTTAGTAACATTACCTAATTTAGATTTTGTAGTAGACAAGATTTGGCAAGTTGAACTTCTGGGCAATATATTATATTATCTAAGTTATACAAACTATTCTATAGGAGGCATAGTTAACAAAAATAGGCAGCACAGTAGCTTAAAGCCTATTTACCCAAAACAATCACTCCAATTAAACCTATACAAAATAAATCAAAACTAAATCTGAAGTTGACGTATCTAAACTGGTGAACAGAAATAGAGAAACAAGATGGCGGCCCCACGTGACAGTTCGGGGCCATGTCTACTCCGCCACTGACGCCAGCGCTACTCGACGTCCGACAAATAAAATATTATGTTATTTTTACTTTAAAATCAAATATATAAGCCTTTAGCACAATTTATAATTCTTGTTTACAACACTGATAAGTGATATTTAGGAATTTCAGCACGTAGCAATTAGATTTTAAGCAAAAGAAGAAAGATACCCAGACCTTCTAAATCAAGACCTACAAAAAAGTTTATAACACGTAGTCCTGACATTTTGAAAACATTAGCATAAGCATTAATGTTATTTGATATTGTTGCCGTCATTAATTACAAATATCGTTTGGAAACATTCAAATAAATTCCAAAACACTAAAACCTATAAAAAGGAAATAAATCGCAGAACTGATGATACTCTCACGTCAGCACTAAACTCGAAAATAATGAGAAGAGCTATCGGAAAAGTCATCTGATCTATCATTATACAGACATACCTTACAATGTGTGATACATACTTTGCATTTATTGTACGTATGAAAAATAAACCCAACACCACCTTTTTTAAAAGCATCTACTGAAGCGGTAAAGGAAAATATAGTGATACAACCATGTATGCCTGAGAGTTCTTTAGAACAGTTCTTGAAGGTATGCAAAATCGCCCCACCAAGTGTCCAAGTGTATATGTGGCCAAGTGCCCAGCGTGGTGGATTCACCTCGATTCGTGGCCTTACCTCTCTCTTATTCTGGGAGAAGACCCTTGCTGAGCAGTGGGACATTAATAGGTTACATTTATTTATTTTATCTGTTGAAACTATCTTCTTCGGTATCTATCGGCCTCGTTATAAAAATTAAAGGTGGTTATTTGGTTTTACGTAGTATAAGTAAATCCATGGTTGAATATATTATGAAGGTTATTTTTGTATGGACAACAATTGCAACGGTTACTAAAAATTAGAAGAAAACAATCACTTCATTAACTGACAAGATAAATCGTAGAATAACGTGCTACATCAATTAAGAGCAGTTATTATAGAGACACATTTTTCTTATCGTGGTCCATAGAAAGTATAATTATAAGTCTCTTTGAAAAAACTTCGTTTAACCTAAAACTACGACTCAAATGTATTAGCGACATTATTCAATTTATTTTATCATTTCATAAAACATTTTTATGTGCTGAAGATATAACCATTTAAGTCAAAAGGAGAGCCGTAAAGTTTTATGATGCCGAGACAAAATTATCAGTTATACGCACAGATCGGTTATGCCTACAGACAGTGCCTTTATTTTAGGGAACATAGGGCTTTACTGAACTAAAAATACATATGTTAGTATTATTACATACACACATACTACGTATTGTTGTAATTCAATTATTTTTTAAATATAGACTTTGTCTTAAATCTTTAATCAATGAAGATTTGAAATTATACTGAAATTTAGAAGCTTACTAAGCAAGGTTTTTCCAAACGGTAGTTTAACCGAAATGATAGACATAAATACATACATTGTACCACGCTCTCTTTCCAAGATGCCAAAGAACACCACTAATAATATGATATTAGACTTTTCATTTGATCAGTATATGCTCGCACGAATTTCCAATACTTCTATCACAAAATCTCTAAGTAACGTACTAACGCGACCTCTAAAAGCCACTAAGATATCTAGCAAGCTCTCAACCTTGCTTATATCTGGGTATTAATGCCTAATTTTACACCCATAGTACAGGTCGTTCCTTTGACAGTCGACGAGGGCCCTTCACGCTCAAGTGCTAAACAAAACGAGGGTGTCTGTACAATGCCGCGTGTTCGATACCCCGCTGAAGCTCAAGTTGCTGTGGCCGCGATATCTTTACACTGACCCAGTTTCTTGGGCGATTTTTTTCAGATACGGCTAAAAAGGTTTCGGATATTCTTTCAGGGATATTAAGGTTAATATGAAGGTTGCGTTTGAACGATTGATGATAGGTTGTAAGGACAGTCTGTTGAGCGCTTTTTTTTTGTGTGATTATGAACATGGATTGTTCTATGCCTATGTCTTTTATATAGAACTGAATCACCAAATTGCTACACTCAAGAACGGCTTAATCAATTCGACTTATTGTTTTTGTAGATTTGTCTTTAAGACACGGGAAAGGGTTTTACGGAGAGAAATAAACATAAAATGCGTGGGTCAGCTAGTCTTATATAAATATAGAATAATACTAATATGGGCAATCAATTAATCGTGTTTGTTTTATATTAAATCGAGCCAAAGATAATAATATGGCAGTCATATAATTCGCCAGTCATGGAGAACGCTAACTTGATATAATAGAATATTATATCATACTTTTTCTACATAGTATGTGAATGCTGTAACAGGAAAGCAGAACTTTCAAATATATATCATAGCAAAGCCTCAAACTGCCAGCTGCTTCGGAAATTTTCATCACAGGGAACTTATATTAGCTATTTTGTTCAGCCAAGTTACTTGGAGCAGACACGAAATAAATGAAGTAAATAATTACAGTAGCTGCTTAGCAACCGATCGATTTTAATCAATGCCGACAACAACTTAATAGAAAATGTATTTTCATAAATACGAGGCCTCGAGGTACTTAGCTTCCCGTGGGGTTCAGCGTAATTATTGTGAGTAAACGTACAGAGGCACGTGATCGACAATCTAGCTAAGTGTGTTTTGGTTTTTATGTTTAGTTACCGACATATAGAAAGTTGTTACGTATTTTCTTAGGTTTTTACCATAATAGATGGCCCGTTGATTGATGTAATTTTTTGATTCGATTGACTGACCAATTTGCGTAGTAAATTCTATCGATCATCATTGCTTTATTCTCATTTTGTATATACATAGTCTGAAGTGTTTGTTAATAAAAACTACAAAGTAATATTGTCTCTCGTACTTAACCGTGGTGTTATTAGGTACTAGATAGATACATAAAAATCACGACCTTTTCCCATAGCGGCAAATACCAACGAACGCCACTTGCTGCGATTACTATAAACTTCCCTTGTTTCATTCACATTTACTACTAATTGTGTGGTACTGATTGAATGTATTTAAATAAGACGAAGCTACTTAATCAGAGGCTACAAATAATAGGAAACATGGGTGATGATAATGACTTAATCTCATTGTAACATCATCAGAAATGTCTTACTTATTTTCATGTATGTGAGTGTAACATACTTCACCCTAACTCTTTGAGTGTTATTTTATTATTATATCTCTGTCAATCCTTTCAAAAGCAAGTTCTTGCGAGTATTGTTATGGAAATAGTAAGTCCTTATGATCTCGTAGAACCTTCTCTTTGTAAGGGTTCCGCGGGTTCATACTCTATTACACTTTGATCTTATCGTAAGGGTTATTTTTGGGTGTGTCATTAAACTTTCACTTGTAAAAGAAATATAAGTGGTTTTATTTCGTTTAACAGATTTTTGTTATCACGAAGCCGTCATAATACTAACTTAGGCTAGTATTATAAAACAATTCAAAATATTATAAATTAAAGTTTACCTTTTGCCGAAACATCAAGCAAGTTGCGTCTTTTCCCGAGCAATGAAAATATATTGTGACAATTTAAAAACCTACAATAATACTTACGCTGCTTTCATAACTTTCTCAAACATCTCAAATCCGATGCAAAATTTTGAACCTTCTCCATAGAAATTCCTTCTAAAGCTTCTACTCTATGCTTCAAAATTAACATTCAGTCTCATATTCATTCTCAGTATAAAGCAAACACAAATAACATTACATACAGCCACCTAATATGTGCTCCAGTGCCTGCCCACGTGTGGGTATTAATAACTTCTCCACGCGGCTTTGTGGACTTACACTCGAGCCTTTTTTGGCGGCAAAAGTATTTTATATTTAAATCACGTCGTGAGCTTCTCGCCAGTTAAAACTTTGAGGCAATCCGCTCAGACGGGCTCTCGTGTCACGTGTGTTTGTCATATGATAAACAAACTGAAATTGACAAAAGTTTGCCTTGTGTTTGTGGTTCAACAAACTTTTGATATGTTTTTCTAGTTTTATTATTATCTATGGCTGGCTATGTGGATTTGTTTCCTGGTGAAATAATAGTTTTATTTTTCAAAATAAGGATTTATATCATAGTAGGTACTGTATTCGAGTAATTTATTTGTTTGTTTTAATTTATCGTAATTCAGTTCAAACTATTGACAGTTGTTATCTACTATTGACACAATCTAACAACATTGAAAGATTAGTGTCGTCATACCCTAGGCACGCTTAAAAACGACTGAGCAGTATTTTCCCACGACTCCATCCATACTAGCAAAAAAGTTCTATTATAATCGTCATAAGACTTCATAGTTCCACAATAATTATGAACTTTCAAACATTAAACCTCCACTTGAAACAAAACGGTTTCCATTCATTACAGAAGTGAGTTTGCTCGGCATACAAGCTCAGTTTCCGGGCGTCGCTCGACTTGACCCTGCTGACCAAGGCCAGTCATTGTTGCTTCTCTTTTGTTCAACACACGTGCGATTACACAGACAATGTTTATAGGTCAACCTGCGCTTCTATGTGTGTGTGAGCCGCAAACTCTTCGAGATGACTTCCTTTGACCTTTGACAAAGTATGTGTTTTATGTGTGCGTGTCTCTATAAAGAAGTGCCTATGTGTGCGTTGAAAGGATTGGGTAAAGTATAATGATCCTTCGTTCACGTTTTTAGGGCACTGGAGGATCATATTTAAAGGTCATGTAGAGGCAACTGTCAAAAAAGAGTTTCGCCATAGTTGTGTTCTTTATAAAATAGACGATGGTGGTGTTGATTGTATAATAATTAACGATAGAATCTAGGAGTCTTTAATATCTTCAAATGTGTTTTGTATTAAAGCTCAAAACTAAGCGGATGTTTTCTTTGAACTTTTTTGAAATATAACCGTTGCGAATCCGCAATCGAAACCACTAAATCAAGTATTTAATAAGGAAACATACACACACAAATTTGTTCCGATAGGGAATTAAGTTCACAACCGGTAGCGTCGTGTTGACCACCTCAACCTCTTACCAGAAAACATCGTACTAATTTTAATGCTCGGTCAAAGCGTGATTTATGCTCTGCAAGCCGTCTTTCAAATACCGTCGAACAATTTTGTTCCGGCGGAGTTTATCGAATCATACGCGGTGGCGCACAGGTCGCGCGGGAGGACAAACGAGCCGAGTGTTCGTCGACATACGACGTGTGAACTGACCGCAGTCATACGCATGACAGCTGGTTTACTTCCGCTAGATGAGTACGACGCAAACTTGACGAATCGCATTACGGTTACCTGGGAATTGTGCGTCGAATATTGCAATTTATGTAATTTTGTTATTGTTTTGTATTAATTTAGTCCCCCAGAATTTGCGGTAGAGTTACTAATTGTATTATTGACAGTCACCATGTGTCAGTTGACCTTGATACACGATGACCTAAATTAGTATACGATTTATATTGATTACTACATTAATATGATTTCGGCCCACTTTTAAAATCACTCTGAAGCCCGACAGTAGTGTTAGAACTGACAAGCTAACAAGATTTCATAAGTCTGCAACTCATTTCTCTATATAAAGATTGCTCTACTTTACTGAAACAAGCAATCTTAAAGTTTCAAATCAAAACTGTCGACCGTCCGATAGATTACAATTTTGCTGTAGAAAATATCGGAACGGTGGCACTCGATACATGGAGAGTGCCCTTCTATCGGCGAGTGATTACCGTTCACTCGAGGCTCGGCACTCGCAGCCAGCTCTCGAGAACTCGCCATCTCACCGATACTCGTCACGGCTCTATTACTCGGCCTTACTATAAAAACCTCAATCCCGTCATTTATTTTACCACCGGCTGGAGTCACCGTAAAAAAGTCTTCAATCTCATTTGTGTAGAGCACTTCCAGACTTCCATGACCTTTTAGCCGTAACTGTTGGATGGTATATACAAGAAATCTAGCTTCGAAATGACGGTTTTATTTACAAACTTTCTGTAACAGTTTGAAGTGCATTTTATAGTAGATCAAACTCCTTCAACCGAATTAATAATCATAAAATTCCGCCTCCTAGAAAGTGTCATTTTCTAGGGGGCGTAATTATTAGCTCATATTTCTTTGTTTAGTGATAGCAACGCTTACTAGAACGCAATTAATTATCATTTCAACAGTACTTTTTGTGCATCTTCTTACTATGAGCGACAAAACGATAGTTACTTTTTCATGATATTATTATTATTTGCACTTTAAATACTATTAGTATTCTATAGATAAAGCATATACAAACCTATATCACGAGAAGTGACAAGAAGTTCCACAAGTCTAAATATGAAACCTGGAAAAGAAATCCGTTTTGATGAGCGACGATATAAAACGTCTATTTCAATAATATTCCCCCGAATCCAGCGTTTCAATGACGAATACTGCTTAGAGGCGTATAAAGAAGATTTTAGTATAATAAAAAGTTTCTTATTCGGGTGCGTTGAACTGGATATTGAAAGTAAAGTAATAAATAGTAGCTCCAAGCCCGTACTACGAGTTTCATTTCATTCAATACTTGTTCTCGGTGAATGCCTCATTCAAGACGATTTTTGGGGCGATGGGAGCTATATTATGTTAGATATTGTAACGAGGTCAAAGGGTTGTGTATTGTTGTGATGATAGACGGCCACGGTTTAAAGTTAATATTGAGTTTCGTGTTCTACTCGCTGTTCATTATTCTCAGATAAATTGGTCGATTATATTTTCTAGTTTATGAAGTTTAATTTCAAGCTCTCATAGTAACAGATATCGTGACAGAGCTTCGATTATTATAATTAATAATCGATTTCAATCTTAAACGCAAATTAAACTAACTTGAAATTAAAGGTTACGCCGACAGTGAACCCGTGATCACGGTTAATGCAATTTGATCGAAACATCGTGTAACCAAATAAGGTATTTTAACCTTTAGTTTTCAATCGCGTTTAAGACCCGTTCCATTATAATATTATGTGTACAAGTGTAAGCGAAAGTGTAAGCGCGAGAGTTAAACTCGTCAGAGCTTCAATTGTTAAATATAAACTTTATAGTAAGTTGTTAATGATTATATTTATCCATGTAAATAACCTATGTAAGAAAAAACTGTTTGTCTGTTTAATAGACTTGTAGAGTCACAATTATGCTTCCTCTTTGAACTGTATCTCATACAATCAACCGCATTGTTATGTTAATGTTTTATATTGTGGTTATAGAACGACAATTTATTTATATTTTCTCTTTTTTACAGGTAAGCACGCCATTGACTGCAAAATAAAAGTACGTAAATATTTCATAACGATGTCGACCGAATTTCGAGAGGATTTCAGACGGAAACGATTAACGATATGAATAATGCAAAGTACCGATCGGTTTACAATATTATCGACGGTTTATCAATTCATATTGTAATGCAATAACAGGCAAGAATATTACTGTTACTTAAATTTTATATCAATAAAAAAATAAAGCGTGTAACCTATTGACGAAGATGTCGAAAAACATGCTTCCAATTCTACATTTTTAGATTGTCATTCAAATCTACCTGTTAAACAGAATTCTGTTCTTCAAACAAACTGAATTAAGTAGGTACACAAACCTCCTCAACTTTCAGAGAACTTTTTAAATTAGGCATCTAAAATCTTACATTTCACAAGTGTCTAAGAAACGAATGTGAATGAAACTATGAATGGCGCGAAAAAATTATTTTTACGCTCGAGTTTTGTTGAGTAGCGTTGCAATTAGTGCAACGGCCGCGCTAATGAGAGCCTCGACGCCATCTTAATTCGCACCTCACGTCACAAAATGGCGGCCCTCCCGCACACCATCATTATGCATCCACTCGCGAATTTTGAGAAAATATGACGGTACTTTGTTCACAATCTCATGAATATTCACGGCGCAGTGAAACCCATTTACTCTGGAATGGCACTGGATTTCCTTACTGACTTCGATTGGTTTTTAATTGTTGTATACTGCGGCTGTAATTGTTACTTATTTGTTTTTGTTAGTTTACTTTTAAAGCGCTTGAATTTAATTCAACTTGTTACATGTTGAATCTCCAATATCTTCATCAATTTTAAACACTTCACTTTTCAGACTTCCCATAAATACATAATTGTGTCATCTTTATAATTCTATTCATTTATTTCGTTCCGCAACAGCGCCAAGAGCCTAATTTCATGACAGGAGGAAGGTTCAAGCTTCTATTTGTCACTTATGTACTCATAATCATCTCTACCAATTTTATATTTTTAAGAACAACTCAACTAGACTTGTTTTCTAAAGCTTCAATCCATTTATCATTATAACACATCTGTGTAAACACGAATAAGGTAAAAGATAATGAATTAATACGTAGTAACAATTTGTCGGCGACCCTCTCTCTCGTGGAGGTGCGCGGCTCAGGTGTTACGTACAGATAAGTGCACACAAATCACCGCTTACGTTCAACCGTATTAATGGTCCTTAACATGCCTGAGTGCTGCTTTATCTTTGTTTTAAACAGTTCATTCAGATGTGCTCAGGATTGTGTTAATAATCTACTAAAAATCTTAAACAGTAGACATTTATAGCTTAAGAAAAATCGAAAATACTGACATCTATACAGCTTCTTTTTGATTAAATTAGTGACATGAGTACCTAAATTGTACTATATACAAGGAATTCTGCGAGATGTATTTGGCCTTCTTAATTACCCACCCAGAGGCATGGAAAACTGAAACTTAGATAATTTCGTTATAAAAGGATAATCGGAGCTAATATTCTTATATAGAGGTAGGTATCATAGTGACAGTTAAAGAAGATCCTTAGAACTTATAAAAGGAGTAAGAGTAACTCTCAATTGTGAAGGGTCATTGTTATCACAGTTCCGCGGCGTCGGCCCGAGCCGTGCTCTCCAGTGCTGACAAAATAAAACAAAAGAACGGCCCAAATTAAACTTTCCCTAAATGTAGGGAGCGATCCTTTTGTCGGGGTAATCGAGGGGTGTGATGGGTCGCGATCTCTGCTCCCAACCCTAAATTATCTCGCCTCAACGGTTTCTGATAAAGATTAAACTATTAAACGAGCACTCTGAACCTTTCTTTAGTGTTTTATAACTTCCACGTCCAAACCTGCGGGTTTTCTCTTTAAATTCGAGAACTTTTTTGTAGAGTTGGAAGGTTTTTTATCTGTTCTCGTCAGTTTTTGTTTGAGCGGTGAAAGGAAGATTGATGGTTCGCCACGTTGAGGTAGATAAACTGTTGCCGAGTAAATTCATGGAACCTGGATTTAACATTAATATGAAAGTTTTCGTCGTAATAGATAAAGAAATAAAAAAGTAGTTATATCCAAAATTGTGACAGGTATTGAAATATTTATTCCAGTTGCCAAATGAGTCTTAATATAAATATACCCGTTTTTAATAACACAATTTCCATTAACTCAGAATAGATCTAAATAGTCAGTTTACCAAACTCCCGAATCAAAGGAGCGGCGAACTATTTTGGGACAACCCAATTTTCTTCATTACTGGAGTAATTAAATAAGGGCTGTATATAGTTCATGTTATATAATGTGGTGAGTAAAAGCCGCGTGTTTCGGCGTGGTAACTCGACGCTTTATGTCATTACTGAACCGATACGTTGCATAAAGGATGTACGATAATTTTGTACTTGATTATGCGGTGAAACACTATCGATTTTCTATAGTAGGTTATTGGTGTTAGCTAGGTATTCTTTGGGGGAAAATGTATCTAAACATCACGTCAGAACGTCAGTAACGATTGTAATTTAGAATTTTGTTAGTATTGACAGTTCAAAGATAAATAAAGAAACAGCAAACTTGTCAAATCCAGTCAAAATTATATTTATAATACTAACTAAAACTTACTTTACCTATAGAGTGATGGTTAAACCTACCTAGAAGGAATATTAAATTAAATCCAAAGAAGAAACTAAATGATTTCCATCCCTATTTCAATTACAAACCGTTTTATGCAAAAATACGAAACATTCCATTTGTTGCTCGTTACACCGCAAGCCTGTAACAAATGCGAAGTCTTATTCCAGACAATGAATGCACCTTTCGTCTCGGCTTACGACGGACGAGGGCAATCCTCTGAGCCAATAGAGTTACAGCTTAACCGCAGCTACACCGGAGCTATTCCGCAGTTCCACCGCTACGAGATTGTCCTGAATGGGAAATAACCGTGGTCACTCTAACGCTTATAGAATACTAACGGAAGACCTAGAGAAATTACGAGAGAGCAAGACTTTTAAAAGATTTTAAGTGGTAAAATGTATTGTCTTATGATTTTTCGAATGATATCTGTGTGGTTTATCCAAATCTTTTTTAACCGAATGTTTCACTGTTTAGCAAACACCATTTTTTATTTCCTTATGGTTAGTAACGATAGTTATGCTTAGTAACAATAGTAGGAATGCTTAGTAACGATATTGTAATTGGTTCATTGAGTAAGGAACAAAAAAGCGTGTCTTGCTGTAGCGATTAAAAACTGCACCTTTTATATTTTTTAAAAATATTAATTAACAATTTAAACGCCTACGAAAATCTGCACAAGTGTCGATATAACAGCTTCGAAACAAACATAGTCAAACTGTTTCAAGCAACACCGCCATTATCGGCGCCCACATCGTTGTCCAAAACAACAATCAAGTAGATTGAAATAGATATAAACGTGTAACATCAAAGATAAACAAGTGGCTGCAATATCTGGCCAATTACAGCCAGGCGCCGATCTCCAATATCCGGTGAACAGAATCAAGATGGCGCCGTTTCCGGCGGCCATGTTACCCACGTCGCAACGATACACCAAAATGTTTACACCAAACTAATTAACGTTAGATTATACGGATTTGTTTAGGGTTTCTTTTTAATAAAATTTCGGGTATAGATATTTAAGGTGCCGGTTAGGGGAAGGTTTGATTGAAATTGTTGGGTTATAAGTAATTTTGATAGAAAGCTTATCTCAGTATGAATATTAATAGACTAATTAGGTACAATAATGCGTGTTTGATAAAGTTAGTTCAACGTTGATAAAGCTTTTGCTAGGCATTACCGCCAATCGTCAATTTTGATAATTCTCTTAAAAATCTATAGTTTTTACCAACAGTAATCATTCATCATTAAAGTGCCACTGATTATAATAATTTTAATGTGCAGGCTTTCAGGCTCAGGTAGTTTTAATAATAAATTTTGCTATTTTATCGTCTTTTAAATACATTTCTTCAGACAATCCAACAATATACAGAGTCTAAATTTACCATGCAAAGCTCTTTTGTCTCTCAATTTAGAAGCATTCTCGGCTACTTAGAACTCAGTTGTTTTGTACTATTCTGGCGTTTTGCCAAGAGTAAACCTTTCTATTGTTTCCCTTGCCTTTCTTGTACATTTTTAATTACTGTAAGTTTGAAACTATTTTATACCAAGTCTGTCATTAAAACATCACGAATATCTTATGAATTACTGAAGTTTGTAAAAGTTTTTTACGTTAATGGTTTTCAAAGCTTGTCTTTTAAACTAATGTGAGCATTAAGTAAAGCGTGTTAAAAATCTCGACGTAACCTATATTTAAACTGTCTCTTATAAATACAGTTAGAGGGCGTGTCTTGAGGCCATAACGAGGGTGGTGCTAAAGGCTCTTACGGTAATAGCGACCTTTACGGCAAAGTACGCAATACTCATTCACTCTCCGAGCGTTTCATATCGGCCTCAATATTCTCCAAGGTCTATAGCAATATGATATTCACGTCAAAAGTTTCTCGACCCGCTACGGGTTTGTTGTATTGTTTAAAGGCAAAGTTTGTATCAAACACCTGTTGGCTAACTTATTGGAGTGCGAAATATTACCCCAAGTACGAAATTAAATGAAGCCTCCATCACTTGCAAAAGTTCTTGTTCGTAAATTCTCCGAGAGATAAGTTTCCCAACACACGGACTTCTCCCTGCGCGTTTTTTCCTGAAGTTGGCATATTGATGGATTTATGGGTTATTGCCGTAGAGCCTGCCCCCTAACATTCGAGGAAAAAATATCTTAAGATTTTTTTGAATAACATCGTAATTTATCTTTGGAATAATTTTTCGAAGGCTCTTAAATATGAAGGGAAAATTAAAGTATTAAATAATGTTTTGAAAAAGAATTTTACAGTGTACAGAGTAATAATAGTAAGTAAGTATATCAAGAGCTAATATGTCGTGCTCGAAGCAAGTTCCACGAAAACCTAAGCGTGAAATCTTTTATTAGTTTCTCATAGTTTATTGAATGAGTTTCGAGAAACGCTTAAGTAGCAACAAATTACAGCTATTTGAAATAGTATAACAAATAAATACCGACGTTTACACATTCATATGTACCTTTCTTTTGGGTTCAAATAAAGAGCTTAGTCTAAATATAAGTGGAGGAGCACAAAGGGTTTCAAACCGCGGTCGCAAGCCTTACCTGACGATTCATCTCACATTGACTTCACGTAAGTTTCCTTTACGTGTTATTTCTAGAGCATTGCCCTTTTATTTTTACTTCAAAACTAAGCACGGGGGATGAGAATGTGTTCTTATTGTTCTGGATACTGATGAAGTTTGTATATCTTATACTATAAATCTTAACTCTTAAATTACATAAAAAAAAGCGTGTTAAAAATCTAAAGTAACGTCTTTATTAGCAAAGTCTAACTAAATATTTTAGTTCAAATGTTTTACCCAAGTACAAGTGAAAGCAAAAGAGAGTATTGTCAGATTAATATGCACTAGTTATATTGCAACAAAGAGCAAAAATACCACCATAAATCTTTCCATGCCATCAGAAACTTTAGATATTTGTAATGGGAATTTCCCCTTAATCCCATCCTTACAGCGTTAATACGCTCACATCGCTGATCAGTCTGTAACACAAACTGAAGTGTGTGGCGACCAAATCCTGTGAAAGACTGTAAGCCTCTCAGCGCTAGCGGCTTAAGTCCCACAACTAGTAGCCACAGTGTAGCCACGATGCAGCCGCAGTGTCCCCACGCTGCAACTATCAAACTTCAGTGCACTCTCATTTAACGCTCCTATGGAAACTGTTAAGCCGTTATCTGCAGTTATGTGGCGCTGTGATCTTGACTATTTGCATGCTATGCCTGGGTGAGGGACTGAAATTTTGCATTTCTGAAATTTGCTGATAGATCGTTAAACCTCTGTGTTTCAAATGTAGTAATATTTTTACTTGGGAAGGAAGGTTTTATTTGGATATTGATATTTGAATATTTGATATAATAATGTATTTTTAGATTTAATATTTAAATATGTATGTAAAGTATAATATATGATGTTTCATGTGTATATAGATTTTATTTTAAAAGAAACACAGCTGTTAAGACCTCTCTAAAGTGATTCTCTCTTCAAGTCGTTACTTGTTAAAAGAACTCTAGCATTCAGATACAACTATTCTTAGAAAAAAATCTCAAGATAAAATTCACTATAATCTGCGTCTATTTCGAAAGTAATATGCTTATTGTAATAAGTAAGTCTTGTAAAAGGCTATGGAAGTGTCAGAGGGATTCAAAGAGACGTGATGATTGTGTGCTCTTTTGTGCTGGGAACTAATCTCGCGACGATTGCTCAAGCCGCCGACTACACTCCGACAGTCTGCACTCAGCTCATAACACAGACATGTAATTAAAATGATAAATGGAAATATATGAATGTTTAAGTTCCTTAACTTCTATGTGCTTAGGGCACTTTAACGTTTAACGAACAGTACTACATATATTTTAACAAATGTTTATAGATTGGTATAATATTTTTTAAATATTATTGTTTCCGTAGCCTTATAGGGATTTTTCTGTTTCCAATTTTGAATTGTTGAAGTTTTATGTGTCGAAGAAAGTGGCTTTATAACAGCAGACTGTACGTTAAATAATATTCTATGCCTATGTAAGTAACAAATATGTAACATAAAATGATAGAGAATCACATAACAATATTTTGAAGATAAAACACCCATGCAAACGTAATATTTCAGTGTCGCCATCTATCAGCTACGACGTGGTACTTTATCATGAAAATGCAAAGGATCCTTTGTAGTAAAGCTTTTAATTAAGCGATATTTTAATTATGAAAGTTTGTATTTCACCTAACTATTTTGCATATTCTGAAGTGCCCATAGCCAGTTGCGCTCACTGGTCGGGAAACGAACTGTGAGTTAAGCAATCCTAGGCGCGGTTATTCCATAGATGGGTGGCCGCATAGTGGTATTTGAACTGGGCGTCTCCGGCACGTAAAATGTCGGACCCGGTTGTTATCAGTTAAGATAACAGTCGTTAAGTTACGTCGAAGGCCTTCGGACGGCTTGAACAACATTGACACTAGGTTGACCACTGACCATACGATAAGAAGAATACCTAACTATTTTATTACTACCGGTACCTACACGGCACAGTATTCCGTAAGTAACACTACATCATTATATTCTAACGATTGTTATTTATCGTAAGTCTTGTATGGCTTTAAGCGTTTTATTTTTTCTTCTAGTAAAATGTGTCTCTTTGAGCATTTTCAAATATTTGTTAGGAAGTGCTTTTATTTTTTCGATTTAATGGCAGTGAATCAGTTTCCTTGACATACCAGAGAATAACGATATGTACCATGTACTTCTATTGCATTGTGATAATCAAGTAGTAACACAAATCCAATGAAGTATGATCTAGTTATTGCTTTATTTATTTAAGATGGGGCAAAGAATCCTTTCTCGCCTATGTTTTATTCGATTGCCTTTGTATCAAATAGAAATAAAACCAAATTATCTGGGCATTTGAACATGCGATTCATCCGAGGCTATAATTAAAAAATTTGATCATTATAATCCGCTGGGAATAAAATGTATTTTCCCTATCATTCATAGTACAGGTTGTACCTCCGTTCCTAAACTAACATACCGCATTCTACATTACTATGTATAAAAGTCGTTCTTTGAAGTTATTAATAACTCAAACGTTATTCATTCACGGAGCCTTTGAGAGAATATTCCTAAGCTTCTTGATGTTCCACGTTCAGGGGCTTAGCGATGTGTTCAAATGTTCGCGGACAATCCACGTATTACTGTCTCACTTGGCGGTTTTAACTGCTCTTCGTTATAAATGAATGAATTGGTTCTATATGGAAAGAGAACATAATTCGTTAGTCATTTTAATTGATAAAATATTTGCAACACACTTTTTTTATTTAGGTTAAGCTGTGAGGCAGAGTCTTAAGCTAAATGAAGATAATAGGTAGTTCATTAAATTGTCAAAAAGGTACTTACATTTTATTATTTCTCTTTTGCGCATATGAGACCTTATGATGTGTAGATTAAACGTACTTACTTATTTTAAATAGTTAAGTTAGTTAAGAATATTGCATTGATATTGTTTAAAAAAAATAGAATACAGTACGATCAAAGATGCTTTTTAGCAATAACAATATGGATTTAACTACTTTATCTTCAAGCACAATGAAGACCCGATAAGATTATAGTATACATTGAAGAATACACGTAACGAATAGAACCTCTCAGTATAAAACGGCAATATCTCGGGCGGATCATATGAGCGCTTATCTTGTAAACTAACGCTCATGTGTGACAGGATGTGACGACAATTTGCGCCCGGATACTTCCACTATGTGATACATGATAACAGCATTTATGTACCCACAATTTATTCTTAGTTCTTACGCTGATATTTGAGAATATTGAAGTGTATTCTGGATTATCGGATAAGTGTAGTAACGGCAGCTACAGTAAACAGCTATGTAGTTAATTTTATGTGTCATTGACTGCTGAAAAGTGGAACGTGATCGCTTGGTAGATAAGGTGGAAGAATAAGAATCAAAATTAAGAACTGAGCGATTCTTATTTAAGAGTCTCACTGGATTATAAATTTATTTTTCCTTTTTACCAGCGTCCAAAAGAAGAAGGTTCTAGGTATGATGGCTAAAATTCTGTACACGTAGCAATATTACAAACCTTTCAGTTGTATGAAGAATACAATATAATCTTAATAAAATTCAAATTTTAATCAATTCCGTTGCAGACAGCCACCTAGAACAGCATTACCTTAACAAATGCTGAAATATGCAAGGTTTTTTTCACTTAACTTAAAGAATATCTTAGCTGCGAGAGCTGTGATAGTAGTTTTAAGTAAATATACGAGGACCTGAGCTTTTTCTTTGCCTTTATACTTTAGATTAAGATGGTTGCGAGATAACGGCAAAGAAACATCAGCGCGCAAGGAGGCGAGATTTTTTGTGTTATTTTTTTTATCAGAGTGAAACTTTTTAAATTATTTATAACGCTTTTTAACATCTAGCATCTATGTTAATAATTAACCTTTGTTGACTTTGACAAAGGCTTAGGCTTTGCTTAGTTATATTTAGAAGTGTCCGTTATCCCTAATTTTGTATATTTGTAAAACTTTGTGCGGCATTGTTTTCAACACGGATTTTCAATTGAAAAAATCCTTTTGCCCAAAAATATATTGCAAAATCTATACCACGGCTCATCACCCATTATTCAATTTAGCAATTAAATTCTTTTAATTTTCAAACGATTCAATACTTTATTCGAAAATTATTGTGAGGTAAATGAAAAATAGTAATTCTACCAATATGAGAAATATAGACCGTTTACGAACAAACGTTATAAATTTCAGATTGAACACTTACGGATAGGCATATCGATAAAATAGTGATAGCAAAAACAAATCTTTAAAACGAGCATTAGTAGGAACTTGATTACTTTAATGTGGTGTGAATAATTCTGTTAAAAACTTCATTCATCTTATTCATGATGGATAACTCATTTAGTTGAGATCTCACGTATAATTAATATCCAGTCTTGAGTTCTATCTTGAGCTCTTAAATGTAAAACTTTTATCACTTCACTGTTATAAAGCTTAATGAAAAGTGATTGCACATTACATTAGTTGAATCTCTTAGTAGCATTCTCCATTTTGTTATTATCTGAATTTGTATGAGTATCTCCACAATGTATATGACAATTGAAACTGTACGATCCGTTTGAATTTTATGTTATTTCGGTCAAATAACATTAACTTTAGTCACTAATTTTATAAAGATTCTGAAATAAAGTTCGGATGTGAGTACCATTTTCACTATGTGGTTGTCTATTTTCTGTCAGTTTTGATCTTTATTAGTTAAGGTGTAGTGTTAAATGAAGTTATAATAACAAGCCTACGATGTGATAGATTAATGCAAGTACTCAATAACTTCAGTGGGTTAGCAGATAATTTGAAAAATTATATCACATATACACAATATTTATATTTCAACGTACGAAAACCTTATTTCTTTTGCAAAATTTCATTGATTCTACCAAATTTATTATTAGATTTTCCTTCTCAGATTAGTAAGCATACTTTACAATATTCACCAGAGAATAAAGACAATGGAATTAGAAAAGATAAGATTGGGATTTGAAGACAATTTATATAAGGATCGTGGGCAGCCAGCCGTGCGACGAGTGTCAGGGCTTTCACGGGCTTGCGTGAATTATTGCCAGTTTGTTCATTTGTTACCTTACAATACGCATTTATTATCTGAAAATAAAGGAAGCCTTAGAATATATTACCCACTTTAGGTACTGACTGTTCTTTAAAAAGGTTGGTGGGCTCAGGGCTTTTGAGTTGACCGTATTGGTGAGATGCTGGTCGACTATTTGGACATGGTTTTAAAGACATCAAATTTCGTATTTTTAGATACGTTATTTCATCGCTTTAGATAGCTGTAATTATTTGTTATGGAGGTGCTGCTGAAAGTGCTGTGAAGTTTTCCTATTATTACTGTATATTCTTTAAACAAGCAATTGTCTTTTGAAACGACGTTCTCTCTATAAAATTGTTGATAATCTGTAAAGTGCTTTTTAAAAGCATGCATAAATTGTCGAACAAGATAGGTAGTTAAATTTCATTTCAGTACACAGGTTTTCTAAAAGCAAGGAAACACGTACCTGAAAATACTTCAAAAAAGTCCTCGTGACACAAGAGTAAATCATAATGTAGGAGTTATCTTTAAAAAAAAATGTTTCGGGTCTGATTGTACTTTGTGTCCGTTGTTTGCATGTTTGTAAAAGTCTACGTGACACAAAACCAAATCAAATTGCGGGAGTCGGGAGTCAAACTCTCGATACTACTTAATACTACGACAATTCATAAAAAGTGGGACCCATAATACTACCTTTCCCTACCAATAATCTTCTGACGCAGCAGCTATTCTGCTGATACGGAAATCGCTCAGTATACTCGCCTTCCTAGCAGAATGTTATAATAGTGATGTGAATCTGTCTGATATCTATTACAGATAATATCGTGAGCTAATAGCCTATTACAGATGTGGAACGACTGTGATTAGTGGTACGCGTTACTCATGGATTCTATCAATTGAAACTGTAAAAGCTTATTAGATTCTGGGGTTAAAATGTTAGTTAGTTTGGATTAATATTTTTAAAAAAGCCTGGATGTCAATTTATCTATAAGTATGTATTTAGAAGTATATAAGTATGTTTATCAGTTATTTGGTTACCATAGTACAAGCTCTGCTTAGTTTGGAATCAAATGACCGTGTGTGAGTTGTCCAATGATATTTATTTATTTTATTTATACCTATAGACCTACATTAAATGAAATGACGCAAAAATAACAATTTTTATTATAAGTTTAAGTAAAAAAAATATCATCATTTTCAAATCTTTTAAACCTTCGCAATTTATGCTGAAAACAGTTACTTTTTCAGGTTTTTAAGCTAGCTCTATTGTTAAAAGACCTTAAATACAAACTTTTAAAATAAAAACCAATTTACCGCACCCTTAACAACATCACGTGTATAACAAGTTTATAATACAAAGACGTTGGTAAGCTGGACGACTTAGGAGTCTACTCACATGCTAAGAATCTCACACATGAGTGAGTTAACTACGGACCTTTATTTTCAATGGAAGTTTCACTCGGTGAATGTGTGAGTTTACTACTCATACATTTTAGAGGTGGTTGAATCACCTGATTAATAATAATTAACTTGAACATAACGTTTTATTTCTTATTATCATCAAATATCATTGCGACATATAAAAACATAATTTAACATAATAACAATAAAATAAATTGCACAGTCGGCTGCAAATTTGCTAATTATTTAAGTTTAATTTAATCAAGTACTTAATAAAAATATTGTTAAAAATAAAAGTCTCATTATTATTTATTTACTTAGTAGATAACATGGAAACATCAAGTATACATATAGAAAGTATATACCAAAATTAAATAAGTATAAAAAATAATAACGACATGTTCCTGTAATAAATTACAGTATAGTGGGTAATCCGAGAAATCTTTTTATATTTTGAATGTAGGTGAATCATAAAACTTAAATTATGTTTTTATATGTCGCAATGATATTTGATGATAATAAGAAATAAAACGTTATGTTCAAGTTAATTATTATTAATCAGGTGATTCAACCACCTCTAAAATGTATGAGTAGTAAACTCACACATTCACCGAGTGAAACTTCCATTGAAAATAAAGGTCCGTAGTTAACTCACTCATGTGTGAGATTCTTAGCATGTGAGTAGACTCCTAAGTCAGCTGGACACAATTTCTATAGCGTGCCCATTCCGTGGTCGGAAACGTCGATGCCCGTCGCACAACAAAGTTACCCGCGTGCCCGCGTCCCCACATCCCCACCAGGAAGTGACGTCACACACTGGATACCTCTACTGTGTACCCATTAAACCCGTTTTATATTTTTAAAAGTTTTACGGCGAGCTGAAGGAAAGTTTTTGTCGTGCCAGGTGCTAGAGTAATTCTATGTTGTGTAAGTGTGGGCGTTTATTTAGTAGCTTGATTACCTTTGTGTTTTTAGGGTTACTGCTGTTTATCAGTCTTCATCTAAATCTTTATCATGTATATTATATTTTGATGTACAGTTCTAGAGATTTATAACGTAAATTGTAATCTGAAATATATGTTCAAAAGTCGGGAAAAACTATATCTTCTTTCGGCGATCGTCATAGTTTCGTTCTAAGGTTCATCGGTAATGTTCATTTTTAAAACTTGCCGTGTATCGAATTTCATCTAAGTGCAACTGAAATATCACACACTAATTATATATTATATTATATTATATCCACGTTTATACAACAGACACTTTCTTCAATTAAAACCGCTTCAAAACAAACTATTTATTAACTATCAGCGTGCAGTAAATAACTGTTGAATGTAGGCTGACGCCACGACATCTTCGGCCTACTTGTGTCACATTCGGCACTGCCGACTGACATACAAACTGTCCAGCTGAACTGAAATGGAATGGCAATTGAAAAACATTATTTAAAACTCTATTGTTTTTTTTTTAAGGTCTACAATTCTACATGTTTCTGACGCAAAACATTGGCACGAGTAGTACATAGTACAGTAGCATTGGGTGGCTTATTGAGTGCAAGAGTTAACGATGTATCATGGATTCGAATTCCACCAATCCAAGAGTCAGACCAGCCACTGTTATGATGTTTCTTTATCTAAATATATTTTAAGAATTATTTTGGTTATTAATACCCAATTTGAAAGAAAATAATCGTGCGAGAGACGTCTAAAGATATTTATTATAAGCGTTATAGAGAAAATTATAATGAAACCTCGACTGTTTTTTCTTTTTATTAAGTATTCTAAATCAAAACAAAACTCTTTCCAACATCATAGTAAAGCTCAATGGTATGTATAAACAAAAAATACATCGCGCTAGCAATTAATGAAGCTCGAGGGAATCTGGAGCACTCGTTTGTTACATCCGGCCCTACACGGCTGACGTTTGAAACTAACACTGACGTACACTGAAACACACTGACTACACACTTACTGAATAATTTGGACTGTGGGCCTGTCTGTTTATACTTTAGAGCATTGTGATGTGTTATGAGTTAGAATGGGAGATTAGTTATTAAATGTCTTAATTCTTCAATAGAGAAACGATTGCGAACTACGGCCGAACGATCAAGTTGCTACAAAAGTCGAAATCACCTATACCTTCTAGTTAAACTGAAGATTGGTAATGGCACTGAAGGTTTTAAAAAGGACTAACTACTAATAAAATATTTTTATGTTTTGCGTAAGAAATTAAAAATATAAAAAGAATAAATCTCTTGCATATCTTGTGTCGAATATCGACTTTTTCCAAATCGAGTTTAAAATACACGTAGATTCAAAATGACGTGGGTAATTGGTGACAGCAGATGCAATTAATACACTAATTAGTGATTGGTCTACTTCCAGTGAGTTGTGAAGTAAATTCAAAGCCACTAGTTGAAACAGTTATCTACTAAAGTTCCCACGCGTCGTTATTGCAACTGTTAGTAAAAGGTGTAGTGTTTCACCGTGTTTCTGATTGTACAGAGAGTTTCGAACTATTGGTCGTTAGCTCACACTTCTGACGGTGCGAGACTTTAAACGATAGCGCCGTTGATTGTCTCTATTCGAAACTAAAATCGTAGGATTTGGTAGTGCTAGGCTGAGTTACATATTCGATATTTTACAAAATTAATAAAAACAGATTGTCTCGTAGAAAGAGAAACTAACAGATTACATTGTTATATTTACGGGGCTGTAAAAAAGTGGCAGAATTTTGGAATCGATAAGAAAAATGATTTAATTTTACTATTTTTTTTGTTTTACAAAACATACGCAATTTTCAGACCCTTATTTTCAAGTTGATCACTTATATTAAAACAAGAAGCCGTCGTTCTTAGATAGTAACTTAGTGCTTATAAATTTTCGCCAGATCTAGAATGGACTAAATTTTGTAGGTCTATAAATTATATTGAATTCCGGCCCAAATGGTGTGCGATGATTCTAATTGAATATAGTGAATATTCATTAATTGTTTATATTTTAAATTAATTCAATATGAACCGTTTTTGTTCACTCTTCTGTAAATCGTGCTAGATACTTATATATTGCCTTTCAGAAAAATCTAATAGTTTTCGCTATCAGACTCAGTTAGAATTACAAACTAGAATTACAAAGAAAACTGTTCTTGGTAACGGCTTGTCAGCAGAATCTTACTCGTATTAGTCATTACCAAGAACAATCTTCTATAACATTCAACATATTACTCGTATTTCAAGTGAGAGTAATTAATTCTGTGTAAAGACTTGAAGGGTCTTAGTTGTGAGCTGTCTGGTAACAAAGGGAATACATAGTGCACTTTATAAATGCACATCATATGTTCCTAAAACCTTGTTAGTACTGTAATATAACTGTGGCCATGTTTGAAACAAACATTTTCAATTTTACGTCTAAAAGGGGCAATCCCCTTTTTTACAAAGTTCACGAATGGCGGTCAGGTCGTACATCTGGCGGGTCCGCGAGTAATTAGCGAAGTTCTGACCTCCTCCCCCTCTGCCCCCTCTCGCCCCCTCTCACCGGACACAATGGCTTTAGTTTGTCACTTGCGAGATCTATATTGCCATCTGGGAGAACCACAAACTATTGTCTTTATTTAACTTTGACAGTTCGAAGACAATCTGTCTTACTGCCAACGTTTGTCTCGAATGAATGATTGATTGTTTAAATGAACTGCTCATTTAAAGCCCCGCCTTGTATTTAAATTGACAATTACGTTTGGAAGATTCAATCTGTTTCAAAGGAGACTAAGCGTGGAATTCGTCGAGATTTTCTTGTAAGTTTCAGTGAAGACTAATAAGATACTATAAATTGTTACAATAGTGTTTATCGTACTTCACTTTAGTTGACTGTAAACGATCTCTCGTTACAGACTCTAAACCGCAGAAATACATAGACAGAATAATATATACATACGAATCAACTAATTTATTGCAAGAGTTTCTCTATCCGACATTAAATAAATAGGATTATCGAAAATTCCACCAACTTCTTGCTGTATGGTACATTAACTCCACATGTGCAAATACACTTATTCAAGTGAATGTATTAGCGAAATTTCGTCACCGAGTGCTGCCTTGAGAGCGTACAAGTTTATATACTTATTTGTGAATTCTTCATAACTGGCGCGTCGGCATACTTCATCAAGTTATGTCGGAGACGCCGGCGAGAGGCGGAATATAACGCCGGCATGAATTAATTATACGCCTTCTAAGAGCACTAGTGAGGATAGTTGGCAACTTTTAAACGCCATTTAAGACTATCTTCCTCAGTGATAATAGCCATAAACAATATTGAGTCGTTTACAAAGCTTTGGAAACATAAATCTGTGTAATGCTGCCTTCGATAAAAAATATTTCTTCCCGACCGCTCGACAAGTTTGATAATGTTTTATCAAATCAATGACTTCTCGGTCTGAAGTCGAAATCTTTTGCGAGTTATAAATGTAAACTCTAATGCTGCATTCGGAAGTTATTCCTGGAATGTTCTAGAGACCGAAGTTTTTGTGAAGTAAGTAGGTCCTTACAAATAACTAGATGTTATTTCTGTGCAGTGCTCGCGGCAGAGACCACGGAGCTCTCGAGCCGCGCGACGCTCGCTGAGCCTACGCCTACTAAATTTCCAAGTACGTCTTCTAATAATAATAAATAAACAAAATCGCTACAATAAGATCTCAAAATAGACAACAAAAATACAATAAAAATATAAAAAGAAAACAATAAAACAAAGTAGTAACACGATGTGACACAATGAGCGAATGCTCTAACATAAAAACTCCAACGATTCGGCGAAAAATCAGGCAGCACTACACAATGCAATCAATATCGAGATCTTATTCTAGCGGCACATAGCTAACTCACCGTTGGTATACTGCACGTATATTTGATGTCCAGCACAAACCCTGACACAGAGCCGTCGCTGAAATGGCAGAACGAGGAAAGTCCACACACCTTTCACAAAAAAATAAACAGCAAATTAATGCGAAAGAGCAAATTTCAAACCGATGAAAGTGTGGACGCTCGGCAAATGAAAAAACATTATAACTGGCGTATTTCCAATAGGTGCAACACCCTGGCACAATGTAGATCCTATCGCAGCCATCCCATTTTCGATAAAGTACGTTTCACATTTATTTACCCCCCATTCTGCTGTCAACACCAATCGCGCCGAGATTTGAAAACGGAATGTGTTTCCATTGTTTTAGATGTTTTTTTCGTTTGTTACTTTTACATGAAACCAGCATGTCGGTGTGTGTTGTGTAATTAGTTTGTGTTTATTCGATGTGATCAAACTGTTTCATTGTTTTTCTTTGTATTGGAATGTATTCTATCAGCATCTGTTGTTTCTTCAGGTTGTCATCGTTTCACTCTCCAACAGGCTCCATTTTCTTTTTCTGTCTCTCCTGTTCTCTACAACGTGTCTTCTTCATTATTTTTTCTTCTTCTGTCACCTTTCGAGAGGTTTACGCCAGTAATAAAATACGTAAAAACATAAATCGATCAGAAAATATAGTTAGAAAGCAAGCTAATTATAAAACTACATACAAGTCTGGGAATGACTAAAAAGACTTGGTGTTTTGTTTTAAAAATACGAGAAGAGTATTGTTTCATGGACATCTTATTCGAGTGCTGAGAGAGGGTTGTGATGTGGAGAAGTTTTAATGGACTTACTAATATTCTGTTATGAGAGAAGTAAGATATGAGGCGTGACTCTAACTGAACCACAGAGCGGTATCTGTGGTCTCTGATACAAAATGTTCGTCACCATATATGAAAATGATTCCGAGAAAGTTTGAAACAATCTAGAAATACTTTGGTGTAAAGCAGCGATGCCTGTAGGCCATCTGATGATTGTTTGAAACTAGTCTAATAATGGACACATCCATAAAGAAGATGTAATCAGAACTGTGACAACTTTGTGCCTACTGAAAGACAAAACAGCTACATCAGAAGAAGCATCATTTCTAAGACATTAAACGCTGAGCGCATCTCGAAACAATTCATCACTTGGATGCTTGAAGCATCAGTGTTGTCTGTTGCATCGCCCTTCTGATGTCTCGTCGCTTTACCCAGCCACCCGTGAACGCGGGCTTTTGAATACTCCACCATTTCTGAAGTGAATGCAGTGCTACGTAGTGCCCCGGGCACCTGCGCTAAACACGGCTATTTCGGTGCCTACATAAATCTCTGAAGGCTACCTATTCTTTCAGACTTGATGCGAAAGCTTTCTCACTACGTGTCAAGGTATTCTCCGATACGTTTTAGTATTTATAAACACAACATTTGGGTCATCGCGCTCCAGTCTGGAACATTCTCCTCGCAATAACACAGATGTCATCCTATTTCATCGTTATCTAAACAAATAACTCATCATTTGGAAATTCTACGAAATTTTCAACAAAAAATTATTGTTGAACAATCGTTCATTACTGTCGGGTTTTATCAATGTTATTTCAAATTCATTTGTATAATAAAGCTTGTGACGTCGGTCGCCATGTTATCGCGGTTTTTCAGAAACGGCGGGAATTAAACAAAGGAGACATTTTGGGGACAGGGTCGTTCGTTGTGAATACGCGTACAATTGTGTGTTACTGTTTCTGACGTGTTTATTGCCTGAAGTAAGGGTGGACTGGATATTTTTTGTGTATCTAAGCTTTCCGAATCATGTTTCGTTTTGTCGAGAGCCGCTGTGAAGTTTTGGGGCTACCTTATCCATTGATTTTTTACTTGGGGATCCATTTGATACACAATTTTTTAAACATTATTTTGTGTTTTATGTATGAAAAATACTGAAAGTTGACTTAAATATTCGTTCATACGTGAAATCATAAAACCAGATTTGCCTGCGCGCACCGGTGTGCAATCAGCGCGGCGTGTGCAGGAGAACGATTGCACCTTGTGCGGTTCAACTACAATAGAGCTCTCGCGCCACACTAAAAATATTCGCTGTGATTTTACAGCGACGCTTGTTACGGAAGAAAATATAAAACTTTTTCTTACTTAAGATGTACTTGCAGCTCGTTATTATTTTTGTACCATGGACAGCTAAAGTTTTTCTTTATAAAAGCACTTTGTAACACTCAGGTTAGTTGAGGAGCTCCTCATAAATTCGGTCGTAAGGAATCAGTTCGTTGTATTACAATAGCATATTTGTACAATAAAGTAGGTAGCAGGACGCCGAGGACATTTTGTTAAACCCTTCCAAAACGCTTTTGGAGCTATCCACGAGACAAATGCTGTACCCCACAAAGAATGCGCTTACGCAAATGTTGCAACATCCCCTGCTTTGCAACCCACACCTTGAACAACAGTATATAGTTCAATGTACTATGAATATCGCTTATGTTATGTGCAGAGTGCGACCGCACATTCGTGAGCCGCGGCGGCGCGAGCAACGGCACGTTCCACGCGCCGGAGCTGGTGAACCCCAACAACCGCAGCCGCCAGTGCCTGTACACGTTCCTCGCCGCGCCCGGACAGAGGGTGCTCGTCGAGTTCCGCACCTTCGATCTGCGGGGGAAACCACCAGAGTAAGAACACTTCCTATTAATAAAGTAATGTTTAAAGATTAGACCATGTCAGAAAGTCGTCGCGCATTTTCGTATGAGTATCAGTATGCCAAATAAGGTAATATTTTTGCTTTACGAATGTTAATCTTTGAGGAACTCTGTTGGCGACAACATGAGTCTGAGTGGATAAAAATAATCTAAAACTAAAACTATCATTTCAATTTATTTACTTGACATCTTTGCTGGTGAATAACAAGATTAACAAGACTGATGTTATTACAGACTATTACACAATCTTCTTAGAAAACTAAGAAATGAAAAGAACTGTTGTGAAGGTGTAACTTAGTCGCACTTTTTGATCCATCACATCCATAGTTCTTACAATAGAACTCGCATCGAAGCTGTTCCCAATACAAGTTCTCAACTTTGAAGTGTACACTTTCAATCAAGAAATACAACAAAACAAATCAAATAAACTCTCCGACAGCACACGTGTACGATACGACGTATAAAAGTATAAATATCGCACCCTCCGATCAAAACATACTATTATTTGACTTTATCGCTCATTTATTTGTTTTCTTACAGTGGTGCCGCAGTGGGAGAGCTTCCAGCGTAAGTATCACCATCCTTCTCACTCCTTCCTTATTTTACGAGACATGAATATGTTTTCCACCGATGCTATTATTTATGTGTACTTAGGAAATAGGTCAAACTTTTCCGGGAGCCAACCTTGACTCGGCAGAAGTTCGTGTGATATATTCCGTCGAGTTCGAGACGAAAAATTCGTTTGGAAATGACTTTGTGATCTAATATAAACAGAAGTACGATTGTTCCTGATTACACATGATGGAATACGAAATAGCCTTTGAGTAATTGTGTTAGTGGAATTTAGATACGACTAAAGTTGGACGTAACCTTGTAACTTGGACGATAGAAATGTTGGAACGGACCTAAATTAGTTTTATTGGAATGAAAATGTTTGGTTTTCGTACAACCTTTTCCAGAACCTGTAACTTTGAAACTTTGAATAGTTTGTGGCTGGAACCACTTAAGGGTCGGATCCAATTAATTTCAGTAACTGTCCTGGCTTTGACATTCAAATATATGAGTTATTTGTATCATACAAAGCTGGTGGGTTGCATAGACAGGTGCTGATGATCAGGGGTGGTTTACAGATGCATGCACGAGTACATGGACATATACTCGGAGATGGCGTCGCTGGAGGCGGGCGAGCTGGTCAACTCGGCGTTTGGCGGGCGCTACTGTGGGCCCATCCCGCCGCGCCGCCGCGTCTCTCTGCACCGCGCGGTCGCGCTCTCCTTCTACACAGACAAGATGTACACGCCGCCCACGCTCTTCACAGGAACCTACCGCTTCATCAACGCATGTGAGTATCAGAAGGACAAAGATGAGGGAAAGGACAGCTAACTGGTCGCACCTACCCTTCCCTTCATATCTAAAAAATATCAAACCATTGTCAATCAAAGTTGAGAAAAAATAATACCGCTTTGTGCCGTATTTACCAATTGAATATCGTAAAAAAAATGTTAAATGTAGAATTTGTGAAGATATATTCTTATAGGCCTTTAAGGCTATTTCACTTTTGGCGAGCACGCTGCTTAAGGCTATGCGCACGCCTTGTGGAATCAGCCGAAGACATTGAAGAAATTATTTAACCATTCATTTAAAACTTAATTATTAAGTTGTATTGTAACTACGTCTTGGACGTTTGTAGAGCATCCGAAGTTTCGGAATACCTACACGAATATAATGTTCGAACAATAACAGACAGACGGCCGTCAAAGTTGGACAGTACAAGTTCACATAACTAACGGCGAGCTGAACAACTGTCACAACTTCCAGTCTTACTTCATTTCTCTTTCATATGATTTAAAAATAACTTCGGTAAAGTTATCAAAGTCATATTGCAGTGGAATGGAGATATGTGACTAAAGTACAACTTTTATCTGTAATACAGCGAGCGATTTCACTAATATAATAATGTCCTCCTCCTAGCCGATATACGGCTACGGCGGTCAGTTTCATTGAAACTGGCCATCTGTGCAGGACTTTGTTTATAGTGTCTTAAGGTGAGTATAGACTACAACATTTACTTGTAACAGAACAACGAGCCGCTCTATGATATGTTCTAGTGTATCATCCTCTTACGAACTAAACGTCGAGCACGCAGGCCTCTTGTTACAAACCAACGAGCATATTGGTGTAACATTTCGTCGAGCGTATTGGTGTAACATTTCGTCGAGCCACGAGTGCGGGCGATGCGCGGTTGCGGGGTGACGCGGAGGGAGAGGGAGAGCTTGTAGGTCTGACATTTCAAAAAAGAATGAACGCAAGGTACAACGAAATTTTGGTAAATGCACACACGCTGTGAGCATTTACCCGTAACATAACGCCGAGCATTCGCAGGAACGTTACATTACATGGAAATGCTTTGGAAACTGAGCTTTTGCCTGTATTGTATCATTCGTAAGAACGTTACATTACACAGAAATGCTCCAGAAAATGTTGTAGTCTATACTCACCCCAAGTGTGTGCACAATACACAGGTACACTCTCTATTCCATCACTCTCATAGTTTGGTGGGACGGATAACCGACACGACCAGTGAGAGGTCAGGCGCAGGACCGACGGCTTTACGTGCTCTCCGAGGCACGGAGGTCTTCGACCTCAACTTCCTAACTCCGGGCAATCTCTGAGAAATTCTTAACAGAAAATCTCAGAAAAGACTTTTTGGCCCGACCCAGGATTCGAACCCGAGACCTCTCGCACCGCAGTCGCATATACTACCGACCGCGCCACAGAGGCAGTTATTCACTAATATAATTTCATTAAAAAGCTTGACTTTTTTAACTTAAGTACTTAAAAAACCGCATATTTATATACATGCGTTAAATAATTTTCCCACGGGGGTAGGCAGAGACAAATCGCATCTTTAACAAACAAGTTTACGCTAGTGTACCTGCTGCTCAATGCATTGCACAGTCGGATAAAACAACGAATATTTTGATTAATCGACCAATTATTTTCTCCAGCCGAGTACGAAGTGGGCACCCCAGTACCGAACACATTGTGTTCGTTCGTGATCGAGGCGAACAAGCGCAAGACGGGGCTGCTGCTGTCGCCGACCTACCCGGGCATCTATCCCAAGGACATGACCTGCAACTATCTGTTCAGTGGCCAGCCCGGCCAGCGGATACGTCTCGAGTTCAGAGATTTCGATCTATTTTTCGGCGGTCCTCAGTAAGTTATATTATTATTTTAACTTTTGTTAATATAATTAACTTAAAATACGTTTATCAAACGATTACGCTGCATTGTTGTCTAAAGCAGTACATTTACATGAAGTTTAAAGATTCTTCCTTTCTTCGTTAAGGTTGGTTTTAGGTATAGCCTATCCTTTCTTCCAACTATGTTGGAGTCGGCTTCCAGTCTCACCGGTTGCAGCTGGACAGCAATGTTTTACATGGAGCGACTGCCTATCTGACGTCCACTCGGGCAATTTTACGATACCCTTCAAGAACACTAGCTGTTACACGTTCCAGCTTCTAGCTACCGTTAACGACTGTGCGACTGACAAAGATCTTTGAAATTGATTAATGTGCCTTCCGAAATACGGAAGAACACGATATGTTTAAGATAGTCACCCATCCACAGAACAACCTCGGTCCGCGTAGCTTAAGAGATCGATCCGCTCCTCTTGCTTGTATCTTGTATTAAGTACTCATATATGAATTATCATATCAGTTGTCCATTCGACTGGGTGCGCGTATACGACGGGCCCGACAACACGTCAGCAGTGATCGGCACGTACTGCGGCCAGCAGCGCAACCTGGTGCTGTACTCGAGCGACGAGCGCCTCCTCGTCACCTTCTACACTCTGCCCCGCGCGGCTAGCACGCAGAATCGCGGCTTCAAGGGTATCTTCGAGTTCTCAGAGAGTTTTGTTAAGTTAGGTAAGTTGCGCTTCTGATGCTTTATGATGATTATTTTGTTATAATTCGTTTTTTAATATGTACACATAAGTGAGATGTCAAATTTTGTGTCGACTTTAGAAATATATTAATTTCTTGACTTCCGATGAAAGATGGACGGCGCATGCATTCATTTTAGTAAATCTATATCGCACATTTGTATTAGATACCTAAATTTGGAAGTTATATCATGGTTAATAAACTCTTGAAGAAGTAAAGAGTGCTGTATGTTTGATTTTCAGATTTTATAAGTAAACACGACGCCGAGCACATTAGGGGCTCAGAATGCGACCAGAAGATTCTTAGTAAAAAGGAATCAACAGGTTTCGTGTACCATCCAAATTATCCATTCCCCTATATACAAAAAGTTGTTTGTAGGTAAGTACAAATTACATACATACTTTCCCAACAAATTCTGAAAATTCTGAGAGTTAACATGACCCTTTTTGTTTCAGATATTTTATATACGGTATGCAAGATTCACAAAATTTGGAAAGAGTTCGACTGGAATTTCAGAACTTTTCTATTCCGAAAGGAGATACTCCAAAACCAGAGTGAGTTTAATATCGCAACATTACCATAATCGTTTAAATTACAGACATCTGTAATTCCCATATGGAATGAAAATGTAACGGCAAATAAAAATGTTTTAATGTATTGACTAAGTAGCGTGAAATTGGAACACTGATTTTCATGTCGGAAAATTCTTTCCTCCTTGACTTGATCTTGTTAAAGTTCAATGATATTAGGAATGAATGATAAATCTGTAGACTCACTTTAATCACACGTCGCGTTGGTTATTTGAAATTTCATGTCTCTTTACGCCACTTATACGATCCCGAAATGTATATTTGATCTATTTTTATAAATCAGTCCTGTATTTACCTATGACTGTTTAGAGCTTATTTCACGTTAACTACTTTCGTAACCCAGATCTAAAGCAACTATTTATACATAACTTATATCACGACTTTAGAACACGGTTTAAGTTACCCTAAAATAATGTCTCCTTTTTCCCAGTGGGTCGTGTCCAGACGGCTACTTGAAAGTGTACCTCCGCGGGCAGGAGGCGACAGATTCGTACGACAAGCACGACGCAGAGCTGTGCGGTGAAGGCATGAGCGGCTCCCCGCCGTTCCCTCCACCACTCTTGTCTGATGGACCCAGGCTCGTCATGGTCTTCAGCTCCGGTGAACTGCAGGGTAGGGGCTTCAAGGCGAAATATACCTTCGAGACTGGTGAGTTGATTCATATTGGATTAAAAACCTTTAGGTACTAGTTCTAAGTCTCATTTTTAAGGCCTTTTTAGTACGGTATGAAACGCCGCGTCTTGTAAAATTGGGCTTAATCGAATCAAGGGTTGATGAGATTAGGCAATGTTGTTGAAGTTAAGGATTAACAAATTATTAATAACTAGCTGACCCGCGCAACTTCGCTTGCGTCACATAAGAGAGAATGGTGAAATTTTTCCCCGTTTTTGTAACATTTTTTACTCGTACTCCGCTCCTATTGGTCGTAGCGTGATGATATATAGCCTATAGCCTTCCTCGATATATGGGCTATCTAACACTGAAAGAATTTTTCAAATCGGTCCCGTAGTTCCTGAGATTAGCGCGTTCAAACAAACAAACAAACAAACAAACAATCAAACAAACAAACAAACTCTTCAGCTTTATAATATTAGTATAGATTTCACTGAAGTTACTACTTTTCTTCTAGCCTCCATTTACAGCACAGTTACAAAAAATAATTTAAGAAATGAGGCTCTAATATTCTATCGCGTTATCACGTTACTGACCGCTATTTATTGTATTACATGCCATATCTGTTCAGCAATCACAAGTTGTGTTATTGGTTTAGTAAATAACTGATTTGCAGTTTCAATCAATAACATGAGAGTAGCATTCATACAATACATGAATGCTACTCTCTGGATATCTTATAAGAGCAGAGTACTATTTTAGGTATTTTGTACATACTATGGACACGGAAACAAGAAATTCTCATGACAGAAGATACAAAACGTATTATTATGCATAGTTTTCTCTGTTTTTGACATAGTTATTGTCAACATTTTTCAGAGTATCGAGTGCCAGGGACAGCGGCGCCGGGCGGGGAATGCGCCTTCACATACCGCTCGGAGGCGAAGAAGCGTGGCGAGTTCAACTCCCCGCGCTACCCCTCCAACTACCCGTCGCATACGAACTGCACGTACACGCTGGCCGCCACGCCTAATGAGCAGGTCACCGTCGTGTTCGACCACTTCAAGGTCCGCGCTGATGCGTGGAACGCCACTGCTGGGCTTTACGGGTAAATGGACTCTTTAGCAGAAGGAGTTTAGGCTTTATTTCCAACCACTATCGACTATCAGGAACGAGTAACTAGCAACTTAAAAAAATATGAAAATCTAATCAGCTCTAATCGCGAGAACTACTTTTTTAAATTTTTTATAAACGTCAAACGCTTGCTAGCCAATGTCTGTATGAAAGTCTCGACTTGGTTAAAACTATTATAATATTTGTGGGTAAAAAAATTGCAAGAATATTTCGAAAGTTGTCTTCCACAAATCCGTTAATAAAAAAAATGCAGTTGCTTACATAGTTTTCAATTATCTTCATCTCGTTTCCAGTGGCGCGACATGCAGCGAGGACTGGGTGGAGGCGTGGTGGGTGGGTCGCGAGGGCACGCGCGTGCCGCTCGGCCGCTGGTGCGGGCTCGCCACGCCGGGCCCGCTGCACTCCCCGCGCGGCGCCAGCGGCCTCGTGCTGGCGCTGCACACCGACCCTGAGGCCGTCGCGTCCGGCTTCAAAGCTAGATACATATTTGAGGTAATTGGTATAACTTGTGGAAATTGTTGTTTGATTCTTCAAACATTGATTTGAAGGTTCACGTCGAGATATTCAAAGTAGTAATTGATCCATAAATGATAAGGCACACAATGTATCAACATTGGGTTGATACTATCGTTTAGTTGTTGCTATTCATACAGAGGCCAAAATTGTTTTAGTGCAAAAATTCTCATGAGTGGAAAATCTTCAGAGTTTATATTCTAAGCTTTACATATTCCAGCCGGCAAAGTCGATATTCGGCGACTGCGGCGGCAACATGTCGGGCGCGGAGTGGGGCGTGATCACGTCTCCGCGCTACCCGCTCACGTACGAGGCGCCCACGCGCGGCGCGGCCTCCAGGGTCTGCAACTGGTTCGTCACCGCGAGGCCCGGGAAGAGAATCTTGCTCAATTTCGAATATTTCGCTGTCGAGGGACATCTCACCGGTAAGCGGCCTAAAATTAAATTTTTCATAGATTATATTTTTTCTGATCGTTATAATATACATATGCAATACTGTAGTTCATACTTTTTCGTTATGTCAATAACACATTTTGGTATAAAAATACCGAATACGATATATAATGTACCTAAAGTCACATGTTTGTATTTCTGTTGGCATTAAATAAGTGCCTAATATAATGTTTCATTTTCTTAAAGGCTAAAGAAGAGATAATACTTTTGTGTGACGACGATGATTATTTATTTGACAGAGCGCGGATGTCCGGCGGCAGTGCTACGTTTATGGTACGAGAGTCCAGGCCCGCCGCTGGAGCTGTGCGGCGAGAAGGCGCCCACCGACCGCTGGCAGTACCTCTCCTCATCCAATTCGATAAGACTATCGTAAGTGAGCTGTTACGTTACGAATAAGTGACCCTTACAATAAAGGCTTTTATGCCATCGTTTTAAATATAGATCAAAGATTGTTCATATTTATTAATTTAATTGCTGATAAATATTATTTAGCCTTAGAACCTTCATGGCTCAAGAGTTTTCTCCATTTTTTTAGTTTTACGATTGATGTCACAACTCAGTGTTTATTGTTGTCAACTGAGAGATAAATGATCGTGGCTATAAATTTGTTGTCTATGTGCAGGTTTATAATAGCGGACAAGTCGGTGGGCGCGGGCGGGTGGCGCGCCGTGTGGACGGAGGTGTCGGTGGGCGACGAGGCGTGCGGCGACGCGGGCGCGTGCGGCGGCGCCTGCCTGCCGCCCGCCGCCGCCTGCTCCGGCCTGCAGCACTGCGCCGCCATGCCGCCGCGCAAGCCCGACCACTGTTAGTATACGCTTAGTATAGCGACCACCTCGTCGTATGTGAACTGAACACGACAAGGGAATACGACGTCTCGGTCGATCTGATCGATGACGTCGAATAGAAAACGATTACATTAACAATGAGGATTTCATTTCGATACATTAATACAACGAGTACTGTACGAAGTTGATTGCATTCGCACTTGATCGAAGATGTGTTCAAAAATTCACACAAACTTGCGTTCATTATGTAATCGCTTTCTGTTGGGACACTGCCCTTTCCCGTGTCGTGTTATATATCGATAGCAAAAGTATAAACGTTAAGTGCTTCACATACGACACGACATAGTTTCAAGTGTACCGACTAGTGAGCCGAGGACTGCACGAGGGACTGTCCTTCAACTCGACGCCGGCTGACCGACATCATCGAGCCTCGCTCGGACGATTCTTATCCACATTGGACGACGATTTTAACAAACTATTCTAGTAGCTGTTCTGTATCTACATATCGAGGCGTTAATAACTTTCTCTCTTAGGTATCTAAGGTAGAGCGACGATCCGTTAACTCCTGTTTAAATTTAGATCCCGACTAAGTCTAAATTAAACGATAAGCTGAATTTTTTCCAAATTTTTAATTGATTTGAAGACACTGTATATTACGATTGGCACTTTACCGCACTTTGCATTTCCACTTGGATATAAATGTATCTACACCGTTGCATTTTGTCGTTGCATACTAGGGGTTAAGATTAATAAAGTCTATTAATATAAATTATAACTATAATAATGTAGCTTGTTGAGAATATTCACGGAGTAAGCAGTGGGTGGACTACTGGCTATATCGTGACCTTACTGTCTCTGCTTACACACTTGCTTCACATGCACACAGGGTGTAAATGCCTCACGTACTCCTTAGCCATTGTAAATTATTCTCAAAACATTGATTAAGTGGTTATTACTTCGTAAGATATCTTTCTTTTACTTCAATAACTTCTTAAAAGTATCAAAACTGTTTCACCGTTTCAGTCCAATCTTAGAAACCTGATGTAAATAACAGAACTAATTACAGAAAGAAATAAAGGCTGATCGTGAAATGCCGAATTTTTCACCTAACTCGTTTATATCTTTTGGACGGAGCTACGACATTAACACTGTAGGTAAATGATTACAGACTTAACATTTTTGCATGCATGGCGACTGAAACACGATAATTATCACAGATTATGAGGTAGGTACTCTATACAAAACGTGCACTGACGCGTTTTACACCCTGTATGCTGATCTACGAGGTGCTACGAATACGTACATACGTGCTACGTGCATACAGACGCGCGGCGCGACGTAGCGCTACGGGAGCTTGTCGTACACTACCTGCTTACTCCCGCTTTTATCTTCTAAATTGTTGTAAAATATTGTATTCTAAACACTGTAGCACTGTTAACTAATAACTCTAAACAAATACGAATAATGTTATGTTCACTGTACTTTCTCAGTATACTACTGATGGTTCAATGCAATCTTTGTCTCTAAGGATGTTGTAACATGTACTATAGGACTCTAGGTGATTAGACAAACGTTTCAAAACATAAATCATATTATTGTTGGTGAGATAGCAGAATATATTAATATGTTGCAATGATTACAGACTTTTTCATTTACATACCGAGACTCCCCTTAGCGTAATTTAAATGTTTTTCATGTTAACTCATTCTTGCATCCATAAGTTTTACTCCATTTAAATATTTTATTGTTTTTTGTTCGTTTCAAATACTGTGATGACTCAGGAGAGTTGCACCTCTGATCTGTCCTAAGTCTAAATGTTCGTTATGTATTTTGAATCGTTTGCGCTTAATAACCGTGAAGTTTACAAATCGAACGTCGTAATCACTCCAATAGGACAAAGCTTGCATTGAGTCATCGCACTATGGGGCCCGGGGTACCTTGTCAACTGTTCTAAACTAAACGCTAACTGATGGAATACTACAACTGTACTACGTCGCTTAGTTACTGTTAATGTTGAGTGAGGACCGAGCGAAGGTCCAGTAGTCGCTATGAGCTAGTGAGATAGCACGGGGAGGGTAGTGCGGGCGGGTGTTCCATCAGCGCGCGTGTGTGCGGGTGGTGCGGCGCCGGGCCCCGCGGTCTGACGCGGCGGTGTGCGCAGGCGGCGCGGCGTCGACGCGGGCCGCGGCGCGCGCCGCTCTGGTCGCGCTCTCGCTTGTGCTCGCCGCCCCGCACTGACCGGGCGCTGCGCACGTGAGTCTATACTACCACCAGCCAGACCTTCACCCGAGACCCTCAGCTTCCTCGCACGGTCCGTCTCCTCTGTCTCCCCAGCTTGACATCGTCATTGCTTCGGTCATGCGGACTAATAGACAGTCGAGTGAAACTTAACAATTTAACCCTGAATTAGATTCAGTAATTAAATAACTTTCTCCTATTTTCTACATTTGGCTGTGTCAACCGACTGTCTGTTTCCAACTCTGCTGTGCCGCTTTTGATATACAGTCACAGGAAAAAAACTCGAGTGTAGGAGCTGCAGTGAGACGCAGAGGTTCTGTAGTTTATTATAAAGAGAGGTATAGAGAAGAGCTTGTAGACAATTTTAGTTGGACTGATTCTGTACAAGTTTCGTTGCGTCCTTTGTAAACACAGTTTTATTTGAAGGAAGCCTGAAGAATTACTCAAATATAAGAATGTAGAATATGTTTTTCTGCCTTTGCAACGCTTTGTCATGTGCTGTGTCTGTCTTTGTATAATTGATTGCCTTAATATCTTCAAAATTTGAGACACAATTGGAAATCACTATCAAAATTTTGGTATGTCACTTTAAGGCAATCGGTTATCTAATATCTCTTCGCTTCACCACACATCAATCTCTGCTTCCTTTATCTAAACAAAATCTATAAATCTTAAATGTTGCATGTTGTAAAACTGTCTACCTAAACATAAAACTTAAAATGTTTGCCCTAAAATCAAGATAAAAATTTAATTAAAGCATTACAATATTCAATGATAACACTAAACTAACAATAGTTACAGTTACTTAAATAAAATCCAGCAATCTGTTTTCCTTAAGTACTTAATAATTGAAGGTGCACTTTGAAACCACTAACCTTTACGGAAAATCGTAAATTTTATGTTTAAACACAGATATCATAATGCCTTAGAGTATAACCCATGAATAACTTTACAAGGATTTAAGGGAGGTACTTAAAAAGTAAATTGCTAAATATTTTGCTGTAGGTAGGTAAGATTTAAAATCTTGAAGCGACAAAAGAATTTAGTTTATCTTTGAATATTGTAAAGCTATGAACAAAAGTTATAAGGCCCGGGAGGTCGACTCCATATAGACATTTTCTAAACCTAGCTCGAAACAAGGCTGCCGTCAGTAACTCATTAAAATAAGTACTTACTTCCTAGACTTAGAAGGGACACTATTTGTCTGTAAAGACTGCTTAGGGTGGTTTTGATGCCTGGTTCTCTAGTGGCGTAGGTATCCTCATTTACTGCTCGTGCTGCTTAAAATACTGATCGCCCACTGAAAGTGTCGCAAATATGAAAAAAAAAGGGTTTTCACAGTTTGATACATTTCTTCGAGGGAAGGAAAGTAGACCGTCTACGAATCTACAAACCAGCCATTTTGATTCGAATACAAATCCTTTTAGATATTTTTGATCGAACTGACGGTCGGCTGCCTCGTTTCGGAGCCAGGCTCGCGGAGTCGATCGCGCCGGGTCCGTCGGGAGGCGAGCGGGTTATAGGCGTGACGTATCCATAGGCGGGTCGGTGGCGGTGGGCGGCGGGTCCGGCGGCGCCGCGTGGTGGTGGGCGGTGATGGGCGGGGGCGGCGGCGCGGCGGCGCTGGGCGCGTGGTGGGCGCGGCGCGCGCGGAGGTCGCGCGGGGCTCGGCGCGCGCGCCGCCCGCCGCCGCCGCCGCGCCCGCCGCCGCGAGCCGGCCGCGCGCCCGCCGCGCGCCTGGCCGCGCCGCCGCCCCCGCCCCCCGACACCGTATGACGACGCGCCCCGCGCCGTCGCAGCACCGGCCAGCCAGCACCACCACATACTTGATTACACCACTTTAACGTAACCACTTGTTTCATTTTACGCTCCTTCTTTGTCTGCTTATACCTCCTGATGCCTACTTCCGTTGTCCAGTTGTTAATTGGTGTACCTAATGTACTATCTTCCTAACAGAATTTAAACAATGTAAAGACTACTTCTCTTGTTTGTCACTATAATATTACCCAGAACTAGGGGGATGACATAACCACTTACGCACTAGCCGTAGCCGCACGTTTAATATGCAACCGCCTGTAATGCCGGCGGTTTGCACATTATACAAAAACCCCGCGGCTACCGACCCGTCGGTGAACCGCTAGTGCGTAAGGGGGCTTTACTCTCGTGCGGCTGTCACAGATGCTATGCCCAATTTATCCGGCGTAAAAAGTTAAGTACCCATGGGCTCCTGTGCCCCCTACCTGTACCTACTTATTATGTGTGTGCTAAAGATTGCCACCCTAACAAACAAAACTAGTCCCAGCTTAAATTTAGAAATGGCAACATTGCAAACGCGGTACGTCCAATACTTACAATCTTCTACATATTGCAATTTTCAAAGTATTTTTTTAAATTATCAGTACCTACGGACAAGAAGTCTCATCTGCAACGTTGCCATTTCGTATTTTAGAGAACAATCCGTTCAGGTTAAGAGCGTCTCTGCGTACTGGGGGACTTTTTATCTTACCAGTGAGTGCCGGGCTGAAAGAAATGAGTAAGGAATCTTGACCAGCCGTACCAGGTAAGTGACATGTAGGTATTCAGTGTACTGTACCTTGCATAGTGCTGTTATAAACTGCTAAATCGATTTTGATAAGATTCACTCTGAAATAAGATCGGGCTAGAACTTTCACGACTACTAGGTACAATGGTCGGATAGATATCTGATAGATAAGCTACAAGCTGATGTATCAAAGAGCTTGATAAGTTATATAAACTAATTGATGCAAGGTGGTGAAACTAATTGATTGAACGTGTGGTGTATGTGTGTACTGAGGGCCCATTTTTAATTTTGTAGTCAAGTATACTTTTCCAGATTGACTGTTTAGGTAGATACAGTTTCCAATTTCTAAAGGGATGTGTGGGAGTCGTAACGAAAGGAAACAAAAATATAATAAGGCAAACACAGTTTTGCAAATTTATTCCACATTAAACTGATACAAGATTGATACAAGTCAGAATTCTAACAGTATGGACATGCTATGTGGTCGAATACAAAAAAAAGTTTAGTACAGCAATAATAAACATTACAGAAATCCAGAACTTTACAATACTACTGCCTCACACTAATGTATTTTAAGGGAAATATGTAATAAAAATAAAGCAAAAAAACTAAAGCAGGAACACAGTCGGGAAATGTTCGAGTACAGGGGGTGGTTTTATTTTAGCCGTAATCGCTAGTCGTCGAGAGTTCAATTCATCCGATTAAATTCATTCAAGTATCCTAAGTTGTAAGTATGTCAAAAAACAACAGTCAAACTCCTTACAATATAATAATTACTGCTAAAATACACATCACATCGCAAAATGCGTTCACAGGAATAAAATATATCGAATAACATGTATTAAAAAAAAACAGACAGTCGACGGGTCCGCGACCCGAGCGCACGGTCGCAAACAGGCAACCGCGGCCGCACGCTCCCCTCAAATAAAGTATATATTAAATATATACGGCTAATACGACAGTGAAAAACATAAGCATAACGGGAAACTTACAATCGAAACATTTCATAACGTCCTACTTTAAGATTTTTACGGATCGATGCGATACAAAATCGAAAACTCGAAAATCAAATAAAAAAACACATATATAGAAAAAAGTAGAGCGATCCTCTCGGCACGCAGCGAGGACCGGACGTGAAGGTACCCTCGGGCGCGACCGGTCGCCCCCCCGCGCAGCTTGTAGTGTCTCCGGCGCGGGGGCCGGCCACAGACCCGGCGCCGCGCTAGCTGGCCAGCGGCTGCTGCGCCAGCGCGCCGCCGCCCCAGCCCGCCCCGCCCGTCCCGCCCGCGCCTACCCGCCGCTTGCACTCCCCCCCGACGTTCTGGTGGCCCCCGTCGTGTTTACGTTTACCTGCCACACCAACAACACTCCTCAATATACACAGCTCATGACACAAACACAACTACACAACATGGACTATCATCATCACTAGGGCAAGGACAAGTCGTCTAGCTCATAAACTTCGATCACTACGAGTGTTGGTAGGGCAAACTGCTTACAGGAAGTAGGAACCTAAGGGTCTCCCACAAACTTCAGCTAGTAAAACAATGGACTCGTCACTCGATCGAGCTCTACAATTTCGTAAGTTTGTGGTAGCCCTAAGACTAAGGACCGATAAGGAGTAGGATAGTTACCGATATACAATGCATTAATCCAGATTACACGCAAACCATCAAACACGCTGAAATAAAAGGAAAAGGTTTCAGGATCTCATTTGAAAGGCAACGAGGTCAACCGAGAGAGAGTCCAATGTTATTCCATAGTAATTTTGAATTTTGTACTGAGAATACTTTATTATGTTAGGATAGGAAAGTGAGAAGTGTGGTAGTATTACATAGTGATATAATAATGCGATTCAAGGTGTAAATGTTGTGCGAGTCTCCAGGGAAAGGAAGGATCCAACCAGTTACGGTTAAACACAAAATTAAACATGCTAGATCCTGGTCACTTCCTGGTTACGCCTTAAGACTCCCAAAATAATTAACAGTCCAGGCAGCTATTTCCTTTGCCAATACACAACTATCATTAATTATTGTGCTTTGGCAAATGAAAATAACTTAATATATTAGGATCCTTATTATATCGCAGCTTAGTTTAATGAATTTTTACTAAGAGAAAAATGTATTTGATCAAGCGATATAATTAGGGTCCCGTGTAGTGTGTAAGAATGTGTAGAGGTTAAAGTAATGTTATTCCACTGACCTGGTAAACTTGGCTTGGCGCGGGGATTGCCACGCATGGCGCTGGGCGTGCGGCGGCCACGCGCGACGCGGCGCGCACCACCACGGGCCCCAGCCGCGGACGCCGGCGCCGCCGCCGCGCGCCGCGCCCATCGACCGCCCGTCCCACATGACCCAGCCTAACCGAACCACCACGTACATACGTCATTACAACCCAACCGCGACCGAAACATTACTCTCCGCACGAACGTTAAGACCGACCTGGCTCACTCTCACAAGCCAACTTAAAATGCAAAGTAATACAGTACCGCAGATAAATAAAATAATACATGCGCTCTTCTACACAATTTGATATTCTTTACTAACTAATGATGCTGATAGATGTGGCCAGGCGAGACTTAACCATCCAAACATGATTAGAACTTTAGACGGTGTGACCAAATGTGCAAGTTCCTTACAAAATAATTGATGTGCATCAATCGTCTAAACTGTTCTACTAACATTTGGAAATATTCTATGTGCGGCATTAGTTTTCGGAGAAATAATCCTTCGGTCGAAATTTCGGTTAACAAGAGTAGGCCCCACCCCATTGCACCGCAGGGGTGCAACAGAGAGGGACAGCATATTGCACCCTTAGACACCGTCTCATTCACTTGCCGTTTTATGTGGCTTTTTATATCAACTGGGTACAGTTGCCGAGGAAAGTGTGTGAAGGAGACAGTGCTACAGATTATTTAGTATAACTGACCGATTTCTGCTTATGTAATGTTTACTGCGTTGTGTTAAATATTAGCCAAAATGAAGCTCTAGCGCATCGTAGAAGTAGATTCATATCTCTACTTAAGCAGTAAATATTTGTATGAGACTGGCATGCAACGTGACGATCATTTGGCAATTCAAATCCACGTCTAAAATGCGCTCGGCGTCAACTGTATTCATTCTCAGAACTCGGTCAAAATGTATGTATGTACTGTACAAATAGGTTTACTCATTTCAACAATAACACATTCTATTATGTTGTACTGACGGGTATATGATCAATGAGTTATTGTCCAAATGTTTTTACTATCATGCTGCAAAAATTCGCTATCGCATTACTTTTTTCTTTTAACTATTGTCAACATACCAAATAATAAAATTACACTATGGAATACTACACTTGTTAAACACTGTTTAAACTTATGATTCCTAGCGTTATTTTCTAAACGAGAAATATTAGATGATTACGAAATTTCTTTAGTTGTTGGCGAAATATGTTTTTAAACGAGTATAGATATTGTGCTCTACATGATTGATCAATCATTTAAACAGCGTACAACAAGTGGTATGATATTATCGACATATTGTGGCTTTCGAGATAAAAGTATGTGATGAGCTCACATAAATCATGGTTAGTGCCAACGTCACAAGCATTGTTACGAAAATAAAACACTTTTACCGTGGAACGCCACACATTCACGACTATCAATGTCCAACAGTTTGTAGTTTACAAGAGTAGACAGTGAAACAGTCAGGTACCTACTGAAGCTTTCTAAATAGTGTCTCATCAAACATGTCATAACGCATTCTGGGATATACCAATGTCGCTAGTTCACTAATCAACCTACACGACATTTACTTTCAAATAAAAATAATACTTATTTAAAAAAATGTATACTAGTGTGCTACGATAATCTAAGAATCGAAAGATTGTCTAATCAAATCTAACACCGAAACGACATTCACTAAACATCAATACAAATAATTTGGAATAAAGTGAGCGCCCATCGGCGGTACCTGAATGCCTCCGGTTAGATCGTAGTAAAGCGAGTTGGGCCCGAGACCGAGCTCGTCGTCCTGAGTGAGGCATTTACCAAGCGGGTCAGTAAGTCTTCTCAACATATTCTCTACCTCGTTACAACAACGATAAATTTTACAACATTACTCGGGCGTTCCAAGCGTCGGGGGTCGCTACGTTCTCGCCTACGGGATGTGTGCGGGGTGGCGAAGCGATAGCGTGTTATCTGTTAGTGATCAAGCGAAGCGAAGCGCTACATGGGGTGACAAGCGCGGCGGAATGACTCAAGCGGTGCAAGTGTCAAATGGCAAATGAAAACAACAGGTACAGATGATAGACGGGCATGTTAGTCGGAGTGGCGTCAGTCATATAGACCTGATGGTGAGATCGGCCGACCAGCCACCCCGCGCGCCCACTAACACTTTTCCCGGCAATCAGTGACAAGTCCGAGGCACGCCCGCCGCAGTGCGATCACCACCGTCAGGCCTACACACTACCGTCTTTACCGAGTCACTAACTCCGTTCGAGGATGGGATTAAACAACAAAATAAAAATAAAAAAAAACAATAGATGATAAAAATTTGGCAAATCAAAATCGATAGAACAATAATGAGTACAGCGACTAGTGACTAGTAAATAAGAGTGATACATTAGTGAGTGTGTGTGGGGACCCACCGGTTGCGGTCTGTTGGTAGGCTGGCGGACGGCGGACGGTTGCGGTGGCCCCGCGTAATCAAAATAGAACTCATCGTACCGGTAAAATGGCTCATTGTAGCCACCTCGGTAATCACCGTACCCGTAATAGTCGTAATCATAATCTATAAACACACAACACAGGCCTTTTAGAGGCTAAGCTAAACTAACGCTAACTTACAAGCTACCGATGTCGGCTGGCGGATTGCGAGCCTCCACGACACTCGTACCGGGAAAAGATTACAAGTGAACACATGCTGTTGTCACTTTACACGGGGTACAGTACAGGTATGGTATGGTACAGCACACGGGTTAAATCCAACACCTCTGCTCCTCCTTAGCGATCACACACCTCGGTACGGACCGACGGAAGCATCTTCACAGTATCGACACACGGAAACAACATGCATCAATGTCTAATTGTTCATGTCCATTTGTCTGATGAATAAAATTGTAAATGAGATCTTCAATTTGGATACTATTAGCTAGCGACCCATCACCGGAGCCTACCTAAGCGTCTCGACGTGTCCAGAGGTCTGGTGCGACCTCCCAACAGTCTATCACTTCACATCTGTAGCATGCACTGTCTGTTAATATTGTTATTACAATTTCAATGGACGATGTGTAGTAGTAGCCCTCGACTAATCTTGGATAGATCAAAACTGTTCCGAAACCATGCATCGAACCTATTCCTAGCTGTCATTAATAACTAGCCTAGATAGTAGCGTTAATGAAACATGTATTGAGGCCTTAACTATACACTACGAAAACTCCCACACAGCTAACATTATTTGTACATTGGCAACACTAGTAGACGTTGAGCACTGGCAGAGAAAGTCCGTCGCGGGGAGTGTATAGTAGCGGCCGTCTTGTTAGTAAGGAACAGTAGCGGAATGTGCGAGTGTGCGCGTGGAGACCACACCGTGTTCACATCATCTGTCTGTGTGTGAGGGGTCGGGAGAGAGGCGGAGGGAGAGAGTCGTCTATTGTACAATATACTACTATACATCAAACAAGTGTAATCATTATGTATCAACCGTCCGTCCAATAACGAGTTCCCTTCACCTATCTCTGTGCTGTAAGTTGTACTGTTCTAGAGGTTTGGTAAACGCTCGGCAACTAGCTGCCTATTTACAGGAAACGTATCAATCGAACAAGTTTACTGCTTACTTGGTATCTAAAACGCGTAAGTATAAAAACTACCTAGTAAGTATTGATTTTTTTTTCGGAAAAGCAGAATACATTAGTGACCGAATTGGTAGATCTTCGAGCACAATGTCTGAAAGGTCTAAGTAGTCAATAGAAAGAGTTTATGGGATGATGATCGATGATGATGTTAGCACGTGGCCCGCCGAGCGTCCACCCACCCCGCCGTGTAGTAGTCACGTCCTGCGTGTGTGTGTATGTGTGTGTGTACGCGTGTATGTGTGTGTGGTATACTGACCATAGTCGCCGCGCGCCTGCGGTGGGCGCGGTTGCGGTTGCGGCGTGCGGCCGCGCAGCACCGGAGAGCAGCTGCACCAATCGAATCTGACAGTTAACACCACGTTACAGACATTGTGAACGTGCCTAGCTAGCCCCAAGTAAACGCACAAACTTCGCATACATACATCTCACTAACAAACTTTAACGACCTCAGAAGTCGCACGTCAAGGTTCATTTTATAGCGAAACCGGCTTAAACAGCGAAATTGTTCGCAAATGGATGCAAAACTAGATTTTTCAAAAACATTTCATCAGATTCCACTATAAAATCAGCCTTAATAAAACTCGACTTGTGCATCATATTTGCTTATCGGTACACCGCAAAAGGTTTCTCCAAGGCTACAATGACGTGCATCGTTAAATGCCAACAAGGACATGGCGAGTGGGCGTAGCGACAAACATTCTGTGCGAAATATATGTTGACGACAGATACGGCACGAGTCGAGAGAATAATAAACGTTTATCTTTAAAACTCGTGCGACGAATGAGGTCGAACAAAGACTAGTGTAAAGTAATCTTCGCTTATATTCGGATTGTCAATTGAAATTACTGTCTTATATCGCAAATTTTTAAGATTATATTTTAGCACATCGATTTTTTTTTTAGATGAAAATAAACGAAGACTGTACTACTAAAAACTATTATTACATCCATTTAAACAACTTTCATACATCTCTCAACTTTATATACATCGTCTCAATCGCTTTTAACTATGACCAAATATAGCATTTAAAATTGCAAAATAATAGGTAATTCATGTATAATTGGATGGTTTGGTTATCCAACTAATAACTTTATCATAACAGGTTATAATAGTCTACCAAGGATGCTCAAAGCGATTACATATTTTAGTGATCTATTTTATTACAAGTTTCGAAAAGTCTATAGTAACCTGCAGTTCATTTATTGGCGGTATCAATGACCAATTTTCAGATATGGATAGGGCAACAATTTATTGCAATAGACGACACTTGCTTTCGAAAGAAATATTCAGAGTATTTAAGAGTATCTAAATCATTAATCTGTAAGCTATCGTTTAATATATCCAAACCAAAGATAGGTTATTGAAATCCACCGTTAGTTTATAACATGTTTTAAATAGCAACAAATAATTAAGCATCATTCATCTCTCCATTCTCTCCTTCCATTCTCAGTTAGAGGCGAACCTCCAACAGTCCACATTCACGTTTGATGGTTTACCAGGGCGATATCAACAAGAAATTACTTTAAACTTTAAAAATTCGCAAACAAGTTAAATTATGTAGGTACACGTAAACAATTTAGTATCGTTTCTTAACCAAAACTTATGACTAAATTAAGTAAAAGTTCATTCCACAATGAGTTAACTAACAGTATTGATCAAAATGTATGTTTTTTTTGGATAGTGCTAGTTTTTCATTGTGAACGACATAATACTAACAAAATTTTACTACTTATATAGAATTTGATATGAGGATAGAAGGCACTTAGTAACAGGCTGTTCTAATGTCCACTAATGCGAGTGTAATTTTGAACGAAAGTGGCCAATATCAAAATGATTAATATAGAAGATGAGCCTTAGTGATAAACATTAAAACTGACCAAATGCCTAATATCTTCAGAACTAAAGAACATAAATTTAAAATGTCTAGTGGAAAAGGGTATAATTCCGATTTTGACGAATATGAGTAAAGGAATGAGAGTACACTTGTATCCCACTTTTGCAATACTTTAAGGGTAAGTTATGCAGATAGCTAAGTTTCTCATTTTTTAAGATAGGCAATATCTGTTTTCACCAATCGATAAAGCATTTTTTTCTGAACATTTTGGTAAACTTAACTCATTTTTGACGAAATCGGCCTTGTACCCTTTTTCAGTAGAGGCAGAGTATAAGAGTATGTGTATGTGCTTACCCGCCGCGTCCATGTATCATCTGCATCATGCGACGCTCGCGCGCGCGCAGTATCTCCTCCTTCTTCTTCTTGTCGGAGGGCGGCTTGGCCAGCGACACCTCCAGCCGCGCGCCGCCCATCTCCTTGCCGTCGAGCTCTTGCATTGCCTGCTCATTCCAAACATAATTTAGAACCAGTTTCACAGTTTAATACTAGCCTAACTTCTAGTTAAAATGACAGATGTATAAAAGAGAACGTTCTACCTATCTGATACATGTACGGATATTGGAGAAACGGGGCCATAGTGTACAATTTTGCATAAGTCTCTACTGTTATAAATGTGAAATTAACTGCCGCGTTGCCTCGTTGCCTTCGTTGATTTTAAGTAAAAATAAGGCAACCGTGTCAGTACTTTGTATATTTCTTTTAAGGACAGTTTTCTCGAGTGATCAAGAAAGGTGAGGTAGTACACTTACTTTTACTGCACAGTCCCGGTCCTCGAAGTGTACGAAGGCGTAGTCTTTAATCTTCTTAACTCGCTCCACGGTGCCGTAGCGCTCGAACTCTTCCTTCAGAGCGTCTTCCGTTATCTCTTGCGTCAGGTTGCGCGCGTACAATACCTTCACCTGCACATACAATTTCACGTCACAATTACTGTTCTCTTACTGGGAGTCGATTTAAACAACAATGTCACGCTACTCACTTTGCTCATTGTTTGCTCGTCAGGCTCCTCTTGAGGATCTGCCCAGTCCACTATTATATCACAGCCCCATACCTGAACAAAATACAACGTATTAATCATTTATCGTCTCCAAAGTTGGTATACCAAACTTCAATCAATCGAATTTGCCGACGGTCGTAATCTACGTACCTTTATTCTACCAGTGCCCAGTCTACGTTTAGCTAGTGACGCCGCTTTGTGAGACTCGTATTCCAAAAAACAAAATCCTCTATTTTTCTTCTTATCATCGGGCGAACTATATATTATTACTTCGACGAGCCCAGCTGCAATCATACAACACGGATAAGGAACGGGAAGCGGGGCGCAGACTCGCTAACGGTATGAACAAAGCTTCCCTCGAGCCCGACGCGCTAGTTCAGTCATTCAACGCTACAGAATATGAAGCAAATCAAACGATATTCCAGGAGAACATATACGGTACTGAAGAAGTCTATTCTAGAGAACAACAGCAAGGTTCTCCAGTCATGACCAGTGAGCATTCTCGAGGCAGAGGCCAATAGGTATATCGGTCCGGCGCGCCGCGGAGCACGGCGGGCGGGCCCCTTGCCCCGAGGCGCGCCGCATTTATCAACCGAGTAGCACTTATTATGAATTCGACAAGGACTTACGTGCGTGCCTAGTAAACTCCTCAAACAAATCGTCCCGATCTCGATTCTTAGGGATATTCCCCACGAATAACCGGTGATTGTTAAAGGAAACTGTTACGCCAATCTTTTTCCCCTTTCGAATTTCATAATCATTCAGCTGCAAGAACAATTCGAGGGAGAATAGCCAACGGCCGGGGCCGGGTCGCTTGGCGGCGGCCGCGTCCGGGCCCAATGACTGGAGAGACGCGGCGGGAAGGGACGCAGGGAGCAAGCGGGAGCAAGCGGGGCACCCTCAGCGGTCCACACCAAGCCCCACGCACTCAACCCGACAACTCTATAAACTCCTTAATTCATTCGAGAGTGACACTTTACCTGTTAATTTACCAAACTCTTCCAGTATCTCCTCTTTGCCTTTAGACTTGGGAATGTTGCCGACGAAAAGTCGCAGATTCGGTACGCTAATCTTAATTCTCAGAGTCTTCCCTGCTTTAATTTCATGGTTATCGAGCTGTGGGAAAAATAACAAGGGAAAAATTTTGAAAAAGGGCGTCGAATCGGATCCGGTACGACCGGGCGTCGGGCGTCGGCCGGCGGCGGCACGCGGCCCGCCCCTCGACGCGTGACATGATGACGGTTAGAGCCAATCGTGATGAGTTAACTGAATTTGGATGATAAGCCGACAGTGTTGTACGGAGCAAAGAGGAGAGCCTGAGATATATTTAATTCTCAGTTGGAGAACTTTTCGAAGCCAATTCAAAGTTAACCCTGTAAGTGGACCGTTTGATGAAGTGAAAATAAAAAGAAGCGAGTACGAGTGTGATGGTAACAAAAAATAAAATTAAAGCAACTTAAAATTGAACGAGGTGCAACAGTAGAGAACGGGATGATATCTCAGGACAAGCGAGGCTAGATCAGTTTATAGGTGTTATATTGCACATTTACACAAATTCAGTGATTACATATTAATGGAACGGCGGCTGCTTGCCACGGGACATTCATATCGCGTCCAATACTTTACTGTACATAGCTATTAGTAAATTTAAGGGATTAATTCAGTGTGAATGGGTGCAAATGGCCGCCGTGAGCGGGATATTAATGACATGCTTTTTAAATGATAGAAGAAGCTTAAATCTAAATCTCCCAAGTGTGACTGTGAATATATTCGACAGGCAAATGATTGGGAACTTGCAAAAATACTGGCTGATGAGTACTAGTAGTCTTGCAAGTGGCGCCACCGCGGGGAGACTGGCGCCGAGCGGGCCACCGCCGCCACTGCGCCTGAGTGACGTCGGGACGGGCCGGGACCTGACAGTGGGGCGGGGACCAGCGGGGCGCGAGTCTCCACGCGAGCGGCAGCAAAGTGCTGTGATACTGTTAATCTTTCAAGGGAATATACTTAAACATTCGGCGAGTCACCTGGAAAGTAGACGTCAAATTAGAATAAATTTTGTATCAAATTAATAACACCAATTTTATAATCAATATAAAAACATCCTCAGTAAAGCTTTAGAGTTTTGACACAATTTTGTGTTACCAATCGTGATATGCTGATAATGAACAGTTGCACCATTGTTTTAGTCTTGCGATAACACAGTGTGCTGAAATGTCGGCTATTGGTACAGATGTGCTCGATAACATCCATGTATCGCACAAAGATAGGTGCCGCGATCGGACACATCAAAGCGATCGCCGACTCGAGGCCGCCGGGGACGACGGCCCCGCATGAAGCACCAATCTTTGTAGCAAACGTTTGTTCAACAACTCTACGGCTTATAGTACACTATAGAGAGAGGGAGTGATCATTTTCCTGGGAACGCAGAAGGAGATAGACACTTAAACATTGACTCATTCATAATAAAATAATCGCAAAATAATAAGGAAGCACAGTTAGAAGCGACACAAAGGGCGAATGACCGCTCCCTCTGGCGGGTGTGCGGGCGACTCGGCAGGACTGGGCGAGTCTGCGAGCGCGGGTCAGTCTCACCTCCTGCACGGCGCGCTGCGTGGCCTCGCGGGTCGTGAACGTGACGAAGGCGTAGCCACGGTTGGTGCCGGTCATGGGGTCCATCATGAGGCGCAGGTCCCAGATGGTCCCGCATCGCTCGAACAGCGGGATCAGTTCGTCCTCATACATATCCTTAGGGATTTTGCCGCAGAACACCTCGCAGCCGGCACCCGGCGTGCCGCCCTCCCACCCGGGCGGCGGCCCACCGTACTTACGTTGACCTGCCACAAATACACACCATATTATTAACTGCACGCTATAAACTTGTACAATACTTTAATGAGAATATCGATTCTGCTTATTAGAAGTAGGTTGCCTTTTATTTATTGTAGGAAAATAAGAATCTAGTAAGAATTTGTCAGACGATTGAGACCATAGACACTTAAAGTCCGTTAAAAGATTATTCCTATAAGAGTCCTGTTAGAATCATCGTTTATTTTAAAATATGTTTATATTTTCAAATGGTGCAATTTACTATATTAATAAGCAATATTTTTTAAAACTGAAATGTTCTTGTTTGAAAAATAGATTGCGAAAATATTTATCGCAAATGGCAACAAGCTTGTATCTTTGTAGATAGTAGCGCCATCTATCGTAAAAGTGCAGAATACACCTGTGTGAAACCACTTCAGAGTTAAAATGGCCACACCACATTTATCACTCAAAAGGACATAAAACAATCTGCGAGTATATTCAAAGAGCCGACCTAAAGCAAAACTACAAAAGAATGTTGTACTGTCAAATTAACATAATATTCTTATTACATTCCTAAACAAGTTATGAGTTGTTGTGTCACAGCTTTTTCTCAGAGGGGTCGGTCAGTGGCGCGGACAGGCACTTTCTAAGGGTCCGCAAATATAAAAAAAACTAGTCTAACATTCAAACTTTTGATCTTTTAAGAGGCGGGTAGTAACTACGTCATCTCCTAGACTGTTTTGTTCTTACATTATATTGGTATAAAATAAAAAGTAAAATAAGGTATATTCACCTGTAGTAACATCTAACGTGTACCCAGTCCGGGCCAATATTTGTTTGATCTTCTCTTCGTCGGGGCCCTTCACCTGGACAGTGGAAGCTAGCGCGGGCGCGCCCTGCACACCCGCTCTGCTCTTCTGTCTGAAATACCACACAACAAACGTTAATAATTCACATTATACAACTACTGTTACAAACTCAAGTATATGTACGAAAGAAATCTTTATAACTCTAAACAGTTACGTGAGAATACCGCGGTATTCATAAGGGGAGAAACACGCCCCCGGCTTTACCAGACGCATGAGATAATGCCATGATGACTTGAAACGAAATTTATATAACTTTGACCAATTTTAACTACACTGATCGTGAGAATGTATTGCTTCAACGATTTTCATACTAATAATATCACGAGCGACCTGGCAATGCAGTTTAAGACGTAGACAATCTCATTATATCTATCAGGTAGTAAGCTATTAATATTTTAATTTAAACAATTATGGGTAAACCAGTCGACGTCGATAATCAAAAAGAAGTACAAAAAGTACACTACAAAGACTACCAATTAGCATTTTATTAAATCTTGCAAACAGGTTGTGCATCACGACTGCACTGAGGCTAATGACCATCCGTAATCTAATCTTGCGCCGGCGCAAACACACACGAGGGCAAGCGAAATGATCCGTCAGTCAGTCTGTCACATACGACATTCTACAGCCTTTGTAGCACGTATCAATTGTCGCCTGCGAACTTTCTCGCAATAGCTTTGATCTTGTTTTGCTTCATCTCGCAGAGCTTAGTCTATCATAGATAATGGGGTGTGTCATAAACGGTTAGACCGACGTCTAGCCAAGTCTTTGCAACTGATCGCTTTAATATTTGAATCTCAATCTATACCTGATGATTTACTTATATCATAATCACAAAGATCGCGCGCCATTGTTTAAAGCTAAGTCCCTTTCGCTGTACGTAAGATGTCAAACAATTATACTTGTTAACGGAACAGCTGGAAAGCGCAGTTTTAGAAGCCTTTCCGCCAATCAGAACCACTCGTTAATACAGAACACAATGGTATTGGCTAACTCGTATACATGAGGATGCGGCAGAGATCAGACACTAACTTTACTACAATAGATATAGAAAAAATGTATGGACCATGTCGTCTGGGGTCATTACGAGGGCATTTCAGATGGGGCAATCATTTTTATTGCATTTTAATGATTGATATTGAGCGACCTCTTCTTATAAAGGTCGAGAGTAGATATTTAATTCGCAGACTACCATGTAGGAGCAGTCTTTTGATTGGTCGGAAAGTTCTTAACCGGTGATCGGAATAGTGAAGGCTCACCGCGGTGCAACAAAGGTATTTTTAAATTCTGTGTCCATTTTCGCAGAGCCATTCAGCGGCAAGGTCGTACAGTACATAAAACAGCATCATTTCCTAGTGTCGCTCAAGCAGAGGGCCGTAAGATTTAAATTCAACGGTCGTCCGCAGCGCGGCCGATAATATGTCAAATCAATTTTTCAAGATTGTGACCTAGATATACTGGGTAGTTTGGCAATCATCCAATATTTTGATCGTGTTGCCAAGCGAAATAATACAACTTGGATACTCACCTATAGGTCTTCATGACTCCACATAAATAAGCACTTTTATTAGATACATGCTCGAGATTTGAATCTAAAAATTGTCCAAGAACACTTAAAGCACCGTCGGATGGAAATTCTTTTAAGGCATCTAACGCACGTTCATCCAGTTCAGCGTGCGCTAGCTTTCCAGTCTTATAAATGTCGTCGAGCTTGGCTGCTACCTGGAAACGACACAATAGTTACCATTAAATACTATCTCTACTTGTCTAACTACAATTCCGTGATATTTAACAAGTCTCGAACTGAAATCTTATAAGTTTTACGTCCTAAGATCGATGGAATCGAAGCCAAATCCAATCTTAAGATAGAACTTTGAAATGAACTTCAAGATATGTCATTATGGTATCAGCAGTGGCAAATTTCAACACCTACTCTGCAGACAAGCTCATACTCAACTGCGTTCAGTTAAAGACTACAATTGAGCGTAAATGGCAGCAATTTATTAATAACAATCACTCTTATGCAGCCTCTTATAACCTTTTAGGGAGAGAAAAGCGTGAGATACGACTCACGCACTCAGACTTAATATACAAATAGAGGGACAATGACATTATCATTGCGTTGATGATGAAATGTGCAATGCGAGTGGTATATTATCGTCGAGAACTGTAAAATACAAACTTGTATCATATAAATGATATCGTATCACATGACTATCCTCCGTTTAATACCTACAGTGAATGCACTGACCATCGCAACTCAACGCAAGTAATTATAATGCATAAGATAAGGGGTGGTGTATCTTCATATAGATACATGTGCGTATACATACAAGTACTTGTATATCGAGTCGTTTCTTCACGAATATAAAGGATATTCGTACCTACAGAAACTTGTATGGACAGTGACGAGGAAAATTACTGTGGCCCTGCGCCTCCCCCGCACCCCGCACCCCGCGACGCATACCACTATGCACTGACCTCACGCGTAAAAGGATTTCCGAATGATAAATTTTGTCAACATTATCTTGTACAACAAAACACGAAGTGAGTAGGCACAATTGGCAACCTTATAAGATTCCAATAAGAAGGCATCAGAATACTAATTCAATTCGATGCACTCCCAAACATGCAGTTTCGCATCGAGCCCGCCAATGCGTGCCACTATTATTCAATCGGCTACGTTTTATCGAGATTACGGAATAGTTATAGGCGATAAAATTATATTAGCTTCTAGCTACTGAATAGTTCATTCAATGTGGACTTTGAATGCATATTTATATAAAAAACCAAGTTCTCATAAAATGTTTCATAAAAACCATATTTAATGGAACAAGGTAGTGTGCTAACAGTTCATGTACATAGAATATACCTAAGTACATAAGTAATACTAACTTTTTTCAACATGCAAGTCTTGTATGCAAGCACTGTAGGTGGGCAGATAATAACAGCCAAAGGTCAACATTATCAGAGAGAGAAAGTGCAAATATTGCTACCAACATAATATATTTTTCACAAAGAATTCCAGTTTTCAGGTGTGGCAACATAAGGACCACAGAAAACCCACCTAGACTTCTGAGAAAATTGCCATGTTGTGATAACCTCTCAAGCGCCCGGCCACCGTGTCACGGTTAAATGTGCTACCCCCGTCAAGCGCCCCGCCACCGTGGTACGGCAAAACGATCTTACATTAAAAAAACGTAAAAACGAAATGCTAAAACTATGTTTATCCCTTTCAAACATATTTTACATTGAAGCTGATGAAACGAGACGACGATCGAATGCACACACTTGAATAAGTGGTTGATATAGGCCAGAGAGCACCTTAAACAACATCCGACCCAACGACATGTTCCTTTATGACCAATATTGTAAATACTTTTTTTAACTAATTTTAAAGATTTGAGTATATTTTACAGTTGGATTTTAATGCCATTATTCATTAACTACACCATAAGACCTTCCGCCATATTATTTTTTATGCCTAAAAATATTTTTTAGACTTTTTTCAAACACATGCCTAAAGCACACAATATTCAGATTAAACCGACTATTGTACCACCACTATCAAATATTAATTGTGGTTTATTTTTTTATTATATAGCAAATTTTATGTAGATTTCAAATATATAAGGTATGACTAGGGTGTTAGTATCAAAATATGACGGAATCGGCGCTTAAACGCCAACCGTCAATTCAATTTCGCGCGCCATTTTTGGCCCGGACGCTTAACGGTATATTTGAATTTTGACGTTGGGCGCTCGAGAGGATAAGACTAGTGAATCATAACCATAAAGTATTAAACCTGTTTTATTACTTGATACTGCTAGTTTCAATATTCTAGTCATTAAAGATTTTTTTTATTTTAGTAAAGTTCCTACAATTTCATTTTATTTTGTAGTTTTCTTTACATATTTATTCAATTCATAATGTTTGTAAACTGAGAGAGAGGAGTAGTTACAAACTTTGTTGCAACTCATATTTAATTTTTATTCTCTAGTTAGACCTAAATCTACTACAGTTATAGTTTAGTAGTATCCTGCATACCTATCATTTCCCATACATAAGTTCTAACTAGATTTGGAACAGGATACCAGGTAAACCATAGACAATCCTATTAAGATTCCAACAAGAAAATTAAATTGCATAAATTTACAGCACATGCAGTCTCTATCCAGGCATGTTCCAATAAGACAAAAGTTTTTATAAAACACTGATAATTCTGGGGTTAACAGCAATTGCCCTCTATTACTTCAGATATGGCATAATATGCCTTTGTCTTGTTTTCAAGAATACTTTATAGGTACATTGAGTTTCAAGTGACCGCCCCGTCCCAACAAGATAAAATAGTCCATCAACACCGCTGCAATTTATTGCTACATCAGACCATCTGTAAAACAGCACTGACTACATCTATATAAGCTCTACTGTAAATAGACTCACATCATATGTAGACTTCAGTGAAATTAATTCAAATAATACAAATTTTTGCTCCCGGCTAAAACTTTTTTGGTCGCTTAATATTTTTAACATTGTGAGTGTTCACACAGTAACAAATGAATCTACACAGCTGTATGGCTATACTAATAATTAATTAAATGATATGCTCACCTTAGGATCCAAGCCATAGTCAATGAGTTTGCGGTAATCCGGTGTTCGGCCAACATCGGAGTCCTTCCCAGATACCTCTTCAATGGGGATTTCTCCATTGCCCTCCGCCATTCTGCATCATTTTACACACACTACACTTAATGACTGTAACTATTGAGTGCAAAACAACAGTAGGGAGTGAACTTTATCAAACTTAGAACACTAAAAATTGGGACCTATCTTGGCTTGTCTGAGATGATGTCATATACCAGCGATTCAAGGAAGCCACGCGTGTGAGCAATGGTTACAGATATATTTTGAGTTATTTTAATTATATGTTTATATATTATTGGTAAAATAAATAATATTTACCTTTATTTTGTAATTTTTGTAATTTTGGAAGAAAATGATAACGCTCTAATCGTCCGAAAAACAAAAAAACAAATGATGTTCAAACATATGAAACTGTGAAACAATGGGATTGTGCACTCCTCATTCCATCCGGGTGAAGGTGAAATTTCAAAAAGCGAATGCGCGGGTCATTGCATTCTTCTAGTGAGGTGACACAATTTTGAGCCTAAAAAACGAAAATCTGAATTATGTCAAAAAATCTAACAACAGCACTAATATATAGGAGATGCGAATTCCGGCGGTCAATGACCGAAATAACACAGCAGAGTAAACTGTGACGGCTCTTTAGAAACTGCTACACATATCACTTTTAACGAATAATCACTTTAAAACACATTTACAATCCTCTTGAAGTTATAAATAAGCACTAAAAACTTTCCGCGCATGAAACTTTGGTGAATGCAAAACTGCAATAAGTTGAGACTGCAACTGCATTGCACCCGATAAGAACCGGCCGGCGCGCGCCTCATTTTCCAAAAAGAATCCGATTGGAATCAGCACAAAGGATGCCAGAAGATAGGAAACACTTTATCACACAATCACTGTACGACAAAATCAAACAGAAACACTGTACACGAAAATAATTACCTATTAATTTTGCTAGTTGGTGGCCGAGACAGATATGGCGGCACCGCGCGACGTCAACGTGACCGCCAGTACGGGGTTCTCATAACATAACGACGCGCGCGGGACATGCAACGAGGAGTGCATTCAAAGTTTTAAAAGGCACTTAATTTCTTTGTTAACTTTTAACAACCTCTCTGTTTTAAAACTAATTGTGAACGCATCGAAATATAAAATATTTTTATTGCACAGAGAGTTTTTGCAATGATTGCGAATAATTTTGAATGTGAAAGAGCGCGGCGCGTCGCGCAAGGCTGCCGGCCGCGAGGTGAGACAGGCTAGCGGCAAGACGGCGACGAGCGAGAAGCCGAGAATGAAGGGGGGAGGGTGTTGCAACCGCCGGTGCAGGCGTGCAGCAGCGACGCCGCACCGAGCTCGCCTGCATACTTGCATACATACGCACACTTGCAAACCCTGTGACCTTCGTTACTCGCAATCGATTCACTGCCAGTTTCGCCTTTGTTGTTACAATTAGTTACTTTAGTTCTGTCTTTAGAATGCTATCTCAATAACAAAATACTTACTATCGAATGAGAACCTTAGTAACAAAGGAATATTTAATTATTAATTTATTAGCATTAAATAAATACATTATCATCTAATTAGAATCTTACCTCATTACAGTTCTAAGTAATTTAATACCAATCAATAATTATTGGAAAAGCAAATAGATAAAAACTTATTAGTATTAAATAAACAAATAACAACGTAACACAAACTTATATTTTTATTTCTCGTAATATCACATTAGAACTACTATTGCGACTAACTATTAATAAAAATAATGTACTGCCGCATTTATGCGAAATAAAAATCACACGGTTACTAATCGACGTTGTCCAATAGTAGAACAAGGTTCATTACTCTTTGATATGGAAACGAAGGGATAAAAGAGTTAATCGCAATAACCCCTTGCCTTTAGTTCGCTTACACCTGCTGATCATCGAAGCCGTATGTATTCGCGACACATACACATATTTAAAACTGGCCTTCGTACTTCACGTGTATGTGTAAGTAAGAAACTCGGATCTGTATCCGTCGCATTATGTGGGTAGGTAGGTAGGGCGGCTACTGCGGGTGCCTCGTTCTGTATGGACAAGGTTCCAATGCAGCCCTTTCACTGCCAATATGAATCTTAATGGAAACATGTATCAAGTTGAAAATCGCTCGAACATTGAACGCAGACTCTTCCTTTCTTTACAAAGAAAGAACTCTGGTGTAGTGTGTCTTGTAACAGCAAGACAGACACACTTCCTTTCTCACATTTTCTTATTATCAATAGCGTTAAAAGTACAGCAGCAAAACGAACTCTCACCGAGTTTCCGGCGTTGGCTAAAGTCTTGAGAAAAAGATTTCGCTCACGTGATAACTTTAATTCATATCCCGTGGAAAAATATTCTCAATTATGTTAGAAACGAAGATTGAATAAAACCGATAGTAAATGATAATGTTAATTTTACGGTTCTATTAAAGGACATCACTATTTTCTAATTTTGACAATGATTTTACAAACGCGATCTAATGTCATTGCTTCTTTTCTCTTTCGAATAGTTTTGTTATTCAAATACGAAATCAACCAGTGAGTTCAAGGAAACAAAACTATTTGGATATTAGTTTATTGAGTTGTTTCAAGTAAGGTTTGTTATGTTTTTTTTATTTTATACGGGAATTTAATGACTTTATGTACTTACATCATAAAATTGTTATTACTCACCAATTCGCGGACCTTAGAAATAGCACGAACCATCCGTCACGGACACTCACATCTATAAATAACCATTTTGCAAACACATAGCACAGCAAGCTCGCTCCGCTTGCCGCGCCGCGTACTACATTTCGCGATAAGGTACCTACTTGTGCGTATTTTAAATACGTCAACAGTTCATTGACCTCCGCGCGGTTTCGCATCGTACGTTGCTGAATTTATTGTGTCTGTAGATTTGTGGGTCACTGTACTAGCTGACGTCAAATTGGGGGCCCAGACGACGATGACGTCAGCTTATCAAATTAAACTAGCCGGTGATTCTAGTTCTATTTTATAATAACGTGTTCACCAAACGTGTACTATGAATTATAATGCTCGCCCTAATCTGACCTGACTCGGTTTGAATAATAGTGTAAGTATTCGTGTCTATCACGTGTGCCGAGGTCATTGCTATTTGTTTATTTTTTTGTTAATTCAAGGGCGTCTTCGCGGTTCGTATAGTCATCCACGCGTTGCGTCGCAAATATTTTTTAGTTTGTTTTTATACTCGGTGCGCCCATCTCATTCGACTAATTTCTTAAATTGGTTCTTAATACTTAAGATTTAAAAATTCTTTACCTACATCTATTAAGAGTTATAAAGCGCAATTAAATCGTGGAAGAATCTTGTCCATTGTCGCGGAGGTTTTCGACCTTTGCGAAGTGCGCGGCGCGTCGCATATTCAATAGACCACAAATTGTTTTTTTTTTTTACTATAGACACGTCTGGTTTGGTGTCCACAGATGTGCCTATTATAAAATGCTGTGTATGGCGATTGGCGAATAGCGCGCTTTTTGAAATTCACCGCATGCAGGTACGGTATGTTCTTGTTCTCAGTCTCATGCGCCTGTAATCGTGATACAGCAAGTTAGATGGTGTGAATTTTAGTGATTCCAAGTAATTTACTACATTATGAATTAGTAATTTAGGCAGAAATTGATATGTGTCGCATCTTAAATCTAGATTAGATACTTGAATGCAGCACTGCGTCGGCACGGCAACATGCAGCCAAGTTCACGTTTCTGCCACAGATTTCATAATAACTTACGTAATTCGAATAAGGCGGTAGCACGCACACATAAATTATCGTGAATCAATATAAAGTTCCTCATTTCTAATTCTTGAACGTACACATATTGCGTCGGAGACCGGCCTCTTGAAAAATGTAGATCATACAGTGAAGCGATTAGGCGTTAGTTAGCGAGTTGGATACCAATCAAACGTAATGATGACGTATGTAGCAAGCCCACTATGCTTAGATAGTAGCGTACGAAATTCCTCATGACTATTCATTTGAACCGGCCGGTGTGTTTACATATCTCTCTAATTAATTCAACTCTAAAGCAAAAAATCTACGTATTTTTATGGCTATACGATCATAAACTCACAAAGCATTTTTTGCGTGTTAAAACACGTAATAAAGGATAGTTTTGCTAATTTATAATTCATTACGTAATTAGAATAATATTTGAATTAAAATCTTACACATATTCTTTCATTATCATTATACAACGCTCGCTAGTGTAAGAAAAGTGAGAAAGGTTAGTACCATAGTCCAGCACGCGGACCAAGTGCAGGTTGGCAAACTTCCCACGACTTCAAACAACTTTACTGACTACTCTTAGGTATGTCGGTTTTCTTACAATGTCACGATGTTTTTCTACGCTATTGGTTCAAAAGATAATATCATATCGTTCTCTAAAAATTCAAAACACAAAATTAAACATTTCCTTTTTTTCTGTGTACCTAAAGTGTTGTACCTGTCTATTTTTTAAGAGCAGTGATGAAACTGACTTAATGCAATTAGGTAAAAATGGATGTAAGAATTTACCTAGAAGCCAAGAATTCATTAAGATTTAATTTCGTAATTAAACTGTAAAGAAACTGCATCGAATCAATGTCGTACAGTAAAAACTTATTAAAATCTTACTTCGAATTCACAAGGAAATTCATATTAAGATTGTGGTCACGGCCTGCGTAAATTACACTAGAAATTAAAGTACTATGATGTTATCAATATAGACGCTGCGAACATGAAATTCTATCCGGTAAATGGAATAAATAATTAGTTTTCTAATACTTATTGACATCACAAAGTTAAACTACTATTGTTACTGCAGGTGCATATAAGAATTATGTATTTTAAGAGGTTATTTAAGTAGTCAATTTACAGGCTGGACAATAATTTTCCCAAAATATTCGTGTCATGTAATTAAAACTTTGAAAAACTTCGCTTGTCCAACATTGACACTCATTGAGTCGGACAGAACAATTTGATGAAACGTCCACGTGAACAGGTGCACAGTCCTCGGTGCAATTTGTGAATTCTTTGGCGAAATTACACGAGCATTCTCATGTGACATCAACAGATTTATGCACGATGTAAATTTATTTCCATCCAGATAACGATATTTGTAACGCATTCGATCTAACTTTCGCGTGCAAATGTATGATGCTAATGTTACGAATTTTTTTGATGACATGTCTCACAAACCTATCATGCCAAGGATTGACCAAAGATTTTTGCATCTGTTAATATTATCTCAAAAATAAGTATTACCTAATTTGGTACCTTCTCTCCTACTGCTGAAACGGACACCTAAAAACGTGATTAAAAAATTAAATGTTATGATACCTTATAAGTCGCGAGAGTTTAAAATAGCTAAAAGTGTATTGGAAGGAAAAGATCCAATAGTCGATTTCTCTGTGAAATCACACTTCGCACTGTATCATCCAATGCCATAAAAATACTGTATTCTGAACTAAAAACTATAAACATGTGAATAATCGTAGGAGCGGAATTTACAATAGGAAGGCATGAGCGGGGATTTGGTTCGATTTCACATGTCGAGACACTCACTATTGTAGCTGTGTGTCTTACCTCTCAGGCTGTTGCACAGTATTTACAGCACACGTATGATCTGAATCAGAATAATCAACACAAATTATAAAGTTTTATCACACTATTTGATAGTTTCAAACACACGACCCCTTATTTCGTCACTTTCAAACTATTTAAAATGCTTAGGTGTGAATATGAGCAAGTGATTACGCGAAACATAATTTACATTTCAAAATCGGGATCAGATCACACCGTAGCTCTGACCCTATTTAACCTCAACAATTGGGGCTTCTTAGCGGAAAGTAAAAGAACAAGAATGGTCACTGGTCCTAAAAGATTACTCTCACCTATCACAATTTCTCTCCTATTGTTCGGACATCCATTAATTTTTATTTCTTTATGCCGTGGCAACGGGTTTGTCTGCTTCGAACAAAAGCAGAATGGAAGAAAAGACGGCACGGTTAAATTATACAATTCATAAGACGGGTCTGGACGGATGTATGGAAAGTTCGAAAGGAACCTAGCCAGACTGGAGGCGAAAGGGCCAAACGGTTTAAAATCATTGTGACATCTGACCTCACCTATTCGTCTATTGTATGCCTAGGTCGATCCCCAATATTACAATCTTACGATTGTTCGAAATTCCGGATTTTATTTTTAATATAAAAGATCTCTTATAAAGTAGCTGAAAAGAAATTGTACCCTTTATTCCGCAACACTACTATTATTAAATGCAAACTCTCCTAGAAAGTACATATTGTTGCTATGTCAAGCGTTAATACGGTGGCTATCATTATATTTCACTAAGAGATTGCTTCTATTTCTAAACAACAATTGTGTTCCAATTATTTTTTTATCTTTAATTTCAAGTGTCACCACTTGTATTAGAAAGCCATTCATTAATTTGTGCGATGCACGATAACAACCGCAATGAAGCTCCCATGAAAGCTAGTCTCAGAAATAAAAGCTAATAAGTCCAAACACACGTTTGAAAGGCCTATTCAGTTCTATAAGCGTAGTACCACCCTACCATTAAGAAAAATCCAGTTGGGCCGCAACTTAGCATGGGAATGTTCAGGGGGTCAACGCCATTCGTTTCGCGTACTTGTCCTGGGTAAGCAGTGCGTATTATTATTTCGATAGATGTTTTTATTTTAGGGTCTGAGATCCGGTCTGAGCGCCCCCTCGCCGCCTTGCGGCCGGCTGACGGTGTCGGTCGTCTCGGCTCTGCCTCCATTTGATACATCGTCTGCTCGCCGCGTGAGACATCTTATTATATGGTTCGCACTGTAACTCGTATCTTTGTAAAATATTAACTTGAGAAGTTTATAAACAACAGCTAGTTACATTAATAGGGCATTGAATGTCTAGATAGTTAATGTTTGTAAAAACAACGTTTTTATGCATCCGAAGTTATCAGTCACACGCCGCCAAAATACAATTTTGCACTGTAAACTAAATTATAAATCTGGGTTATGTAGATAGAGGAGTAAAGACCGTTAATCAGACATATAATAAGGTGACATTTATTGATAAGAATATATATTTCAAGATCAGACTGTCAACAGTTGAAAATATGTAATAAAAATCATTCCCTAATAAGAAGTGTCCGAATGTGCAACAGACCTCGACTCGACCGGTTCTCTCGATCAATCTCAACCATTGAAATCGCGAAAGCTATGGCCGGTGCGAATTTCACACCAGTCTAGTCTAGACTTCAATAATGTCGCAATAGGCAGCCTAGGTCTGCTTCAATGCCTAGAACTGTGAGAACAAATAACGGGCGCGCGACGCATGATTGAGCTCGTTCGTTTTGTTATAATCTAGTTTGCCGTACCCGTGTTTGATACGAGAATTTATTTTATAGTATCATATTATAAAATCCGCGTGTTGCGATTTTTTATTACAAAAACTTTATATTTATGTTTTTATTTTATTAATTCGCTACCGGTGTTACTTGTTATGCGATATGATTATGTGTTACAATAATAATAAATGTTTTTGTATTAGAACTATTATAAATGGACTTGTATCGCTTATTTCATATCTAATAGTTTATTAATAGGGCACAATTATTTTTCTTAAAGAACGTTTTGACTGTTTTGGACAGTATAATAGCCGAAATTCGTTTATTTTTGTTTATAGTGGGGAAATTAGACCAGATAATCAAAAAAATTTATTAAGATTTCTCCATTCCTGAAATTGGCTTATTACCAGACACAAAGGAGACAAATAATCAACGCTTTGCAAAAAAATGCTGTTAAGTATTTGTGTTCTGGATGTCATGTAATATAATAAAAATATGATAGTAGACACTGTATGTCTATGAAGAAATAAAAAATGCTATCTATTTCACCGTAGTATTGCAAATAGTCGTCCGATTAAAAGGAACACTGCAATATTTGCTAGGAATTTGTTCAGGATCTCGCTATTTCATATTTTATTGCTCAGTTTGTAATACTCGTACATAGCACAGTCCTCAATCAACTTGTAAAAGGCACTTTAGAATTTAAGAAATTCGTTTCACTTTTTGTATATTGGTGTACAAAAGTGCAAACAGGGATAATTGACATATTATTATGCTTCAGACCAGCAGTGGACGGAGAAAAGCTGTGAAAGATTTACTTTAATTTCCTTGTACATGCAAAATAAATCATAAATGGTCATCATCACCATTGGCCTGTGTCCATCTATTGCAAGAATATTTATAATGAGGGAGCATCTTCGCTCGTGACTTAAAAGGGTCAATAGTGCGATTTTTTATGCATAGAAGATCAGAGATAACATGAATCGATCTTACTAGAAAATTAACATACCTTTCTAATAAGAGATATTGCTATAGTATGTTCTATAGATAAGACATGTTTCCAATAAGATTAAATTATTAAACACATTTCTAATAAGACTAAGCGATTTTTGTAAAATACGTTGAAATTGTAGAAAATATTCCGGGCGTTAGTATGATTGGTGAATGACTGGGGATGTTTGTAACGAGTAAAAGAGGCTTTTGATTAGCAATGGACTGTTTTAAAAAATATAGTAACATACATATATGTGCAAATAATTAGATTTAATTACAGGCGCTACCGTCCGACCAGGCGGTAAATTCGCTTACTTTATTTTTTTCGACTCTATTTTACTTAAATGAAATAAATATTTAATTTAAATGTTTGATTTAACACTCCAGTTCAGTACTGAAAAAGGGCCACTCTCTTCTATCCCATACAGAGTTCATTACACGTGGAGGTAAAAAATGATAACTTTAAGTTTTCAAAAAACTAACCAACGAGGTCTCTCTTGTGGTAAATATAATGATGATGATGTTGTTAAAGGTACCTTTCATTTATTAATATGAACCTTTTGAATAGACACTTGAACTCCTTTAAATTTACAATTAGTATGTTTTAAAGCTTATTTTTATTAGTATCTGCTAAGTATTTTAACTTATTGCTTTGTTTAACAATTTCCTTTCATATTATTTAAAAACTGTCAGCTATAGAAGATTTATTTGCTGCTTGTTTTTGTTGTTTTATCACTTATTTGTATTAAGTCATTTATTTATTTATTTTTGGCACCAAAACTATGTTAATTATTTTGTCACTGGTTACAGAAGCGGGGATTAAAGTCCTGGACTAAAATGACGGTAAGAAATAAGATTTTGTTATCTGTGATATTGATCCGATCCGATGATATCCCTGTCACATATCTGATGGAACAGAGATCGCAATCATTCGCATACATATTACAGTGTATGGCTTCATGGCTATACATCGTTTTTATTTATTAAACGTGTGCAAGGAAAATAAGAATGTATCTTCAACCTGATAACGAGGACATGTTCTGACTAACAAGAAACATCATACTAAAAGTATGCGCAAGAGTGGAAAAACTATAAGCAGAATCATCCCTTTAGCTTTCACTGTCAACATTTGTCAACGCGACATATGAATGTTGAAGTGGTCTCGAACATGTCTTAATCTACGACGGTCGATATAACGAATGCATCGTATAACCGGACTAGTTCAACAATATGTTTGATCACTAGTACTCCATACCACAGCTGTTACTTCCCGTCTCGTTGCTAAGCCTCGACGAGTCATTCCTAGTTATTTTAATGTCTGTATTGTATAAAGAACCTAGTATTTCTTCGTAAGAATGGTATGCAAATCCCAACTGGTTCTAAGTATTCTTCCCAACTGGTCATTTGAATATCACCTGGACTTTGAATAATACAATTTCAGACTCTTGTAATGTGCATGATTGTTTCGTACGGATTTATATTATGACACCGATTTCTAATGAGGTTTGGTGACGCTATACAGGACATGAGTGCCAGATAGTAATTTGGCTAATAATAGCAGTTCTTAAATCGGGATTCCCCGTTACTAAACTCTGTGACTATCAACCTTCCGCTGAACTAAGCTTTAGCATACCATAGACTTCAGATAAACATATTTCCAGGAATTCGCTATAGTCGTTCTGTCACTGTCTTAGATGCTGAGACTGATATCGTCTGTACCGTTCATCTTTGCGGTGTGAGGGTAATTAAAAGGCTTGCTATGTATGAAGCGTCATGCTCTTGTTGCACGTGGGGTGAGTTAAACTGTACGCGGTAAATATCGGTACTGTTACCGTAATGCAGCTATTATGTAACGCTGTAAAATCGTTGAAACTTGCCCACGTTCCGCAGTACTACGCCAAAAAGAAACCTGACAACTAGAATGAACTATTCATTCGGTTTTCACGAAGAATGTTAGTGATAGCTCGATTCATAAATCACCGTATAATTCTTACTACGAGACAATTGCAATTACTTTTACTGATATTGTATGCCGATAATGACTGCCGCTAAATTGAGAATACCTGTTAATTATGGCAGGAAGACATTCATTGACTAATGATATTAGTATTAGTTCCGACATAAAGCATACTGTGTTACAAGAGTATCAGTGGTATAAAACGACACGGAACATTTGAATCCAATGCAAATAATTATTTTAATGTTGGTACCGGTCGCTAACATTACGAAGGAATGCATAGCATGCGCGATCGATTTTCGACCTAGTTGGGATTGCAAATTTACTGTACTGGTTAACTACACGTTAGCGTGCATGATTTAACTTTTAACTGGAAATTAACGATATCTACAAATCATATTACTGTCTAATTAAATACCTTTTCATGCTAAAACGGGTTTCACCCTTAATTTAGGGCTCTTTTACTAATGACAAGCCAAAGTATAATAAGGGTTATGAGTTTAAAAAAACGTTTTAGAAGTATTGTTTGTCGTCGTTAAAAGTGTCATTTTGAAATGTAAAGGTCTCGCCATAATAATAAGGTGTGTGTATTCGTCGCACCACACTACTTATTAAGTAATCCCCCTTTGTTAGCGACGTTTCACCGCGTCCTTTGATAGAACTCCTAAAGATACGAACTAATAATTTATTTATATTTAGTTTAGTCACAGTCAGTCTTATCGTAATGTACTCATTATTCGACCTAATGTATGTACACGTTGATATTTGCATAATTGAATGACTCATTGTTACAGTTTCTATTACTATCGCTAATGACGTTTATCAATTCAATCACATTTGATAAAAAGTAAAAACATTTCACAAAAACTTCGCAGACACTGTTACTAAGTACTAGATACGAAAAGTTACAATTAACATCTACCCTCTAATACGGTTCGTGTAACTAGTGTGAGTGTAGGACAAGTTGATTAGATCAATAAAGACTTCCTGCAGGCGGGCAGTTGTCTACAAAATAGAAGCCTTAAAAGTATGTACCGTCGGTGCAACACATGCGATAATGCATGTGGGACGTCGCCATATGGCTGTGGTTTTGTACGAGCCGTGCGACGTGTTCATGTATTAAAACATCATAACTGGCATCCTATTAACATTAACAATGTGAGGAATATTTGCATCTTCTACAATATAATATAAAATCGCTTTCAACGAGATAAACGTACTGATTTTGGAAGACTATTATTTTTTTAAATGCAGTTTAAACTTTCCCAGACGTTTTGTGATATTGTTCTGCTAAAATCTCGTGTAACTAGTCCTAGCCTCTAACATTTCTACATCGAGATCCCCCGTTGTTCGATCCTCAATATGGTCCGGTTCAGTCAATATAAAGGCATAAATAAATGTATAAATAGGTACCTACATAATACAGGTAAAAGTAGAGATACCACAGATTGAGTCTTGGACTTTGTATTATAAAGAAGTTTTATTCTTATTTATTTAATCGTATTGTTCCTTAGTGACCCCTCCGATAGACCGTACACGTTTTCTTGAAATAATTTCTTTTTAGAACAAGTTTGCATTTAAATGCAGTGTCTGTGAGCTTGCTTGGTAATTGAACCCTACGGTTTATTGTTCAATGGGGTATATTTTAAAATTCTATGCGATTTGATTTCCATAGCGACAGACACGTCTCGACGCCGTTTTAAATCTTGTATCGACCACATGCCGATTAAAGACAGTTTCAGATTACAATTTTATAACATTGAGACTGAAAATAAGTACATTTAGAATACGCGCTCATACCGTGAGACAAACACACTGTTAAAATAAATCCGTGGACCAGTATCACTCAGTTATTTATTTAAGCTTAACTAGTATTAAAAAGAGCACAATTAAAATTCCAGAGCTTGCTAATCTGCCCATAATCATTACTGTACCAAATACCAAAAGTGCTCGCGACGTTCCATGTGTCTTCGATTGTCTGGAGAGATTATAAATCACATTTGTTCATCCCAAGTTAGCTCAGCTCAGGTGCTATCGACCGGAATGCTATCTAAGCTTGGTATTTATAAGCCACATGGAATCTGTCCTACTTCAAAGAATGCTAGGTACTTCTTATGAGCACTTTGTAGTGAACCTGTACAAGGCAGGTGATATCTGATGTGTCAATCTGTCATTGCCTGCGATACTTTAACCGATTCATTGCCACCTTCATTTTCGTGAACATTTCAGCCAGGCCCCATTCATTGGTCGGTGGCTCACCATTTGAGCCATCGGCCTCCCTGAAGGATGACTCAACTGATGAGTCATTGGCTCCTTGTAATGATTTAATGCTTTTCGCCATCATTCGAGCCAGTCTGACAACCAGAAACGTGTTACTGTGTTCTCCTATTCGAATTTGTGGATAATAAAAGTTAATATGGCGTTTCAAGGTAGTATTTGTTGGTTTTAATGAAATATTGCAGAGGTAGTAAACATTTTAGTAGTATTCAATCATTATTTATTATTGTAATATTATTTGTAGATAATCAGGACTACGACGATTTTACTGAATGTAGCCAGGCAATGTTTACTGATTTCCATGATCAACAAATTGAAGATAAAGAAAATCAAGGTTTTCCAAGCTGTAGTCAATCCATTTTACAAAAAAGTGTACCAAAGAAGCGTCCATTCACTCAATCTCGTAATAGTTGCAATGTAGTTTCTAACAACAGTTCAGATACTAGCATTGAAGAAATTTTGGACTCTGATGAAGACGAAGATAATAAAAGAAAAAAAAATAGTTTCCATATGAATGAAAATGCAGTTATACAAAAGGTTTATGACACCTGACTAATAAAAATATTCTCTAAATTGAAGGGCCAGGTCTGATATTCACGGAAATGTTTAATGAGATCTGAAAAATGGTAGTTTAAGTGTTTTTTTTTTTTAATATCCGTTTTTATACAATTTTGGTTTGACTCACCAATTGAGCCATCGGCCTTCCTAAAGGTTTTTTAATGACTCAACTGTTGAGTCATTGGCCATGAATCGGTTAATGCTATTGGGATAATGTATTTTCTAAGATCTTGATATTTATAATACTGTTAAATACAAATCCGACTGTACTGAAGTGGTCAATAAAGGTTTTTTTTGTTCTTGTGATTTATTTTTGTTGCCTATTCAATCTGTAATTTTAATGGAAGATCAATAAAGAGCGAGAGAAAGATAGTAACTTAAAAAGAAAGAAGGGCAAGAAGAAGATAGGGCCGTATTTTAAGTTGGGTGTTGAGTTATTAGATCGTAGGTTCCAGACAGCCTCAGATACTTAGTTCCCTGTAATATAATTCGAACTTTGTACGTGTGCGAGAGCATGGTAGTTATTCCAACCAACAAGTTGTCTGTACGAAAAATCTTCACAGGAAGCAGATTTTGTCTACATTTGCAAAAATTTATAACATCTATAATTGTTACTAGTTACCTACCTTTTTTTTACAGCATAACTGTTAATCTGGAATTGGAGGGTAGTTAGCTAAATGGAAAAAATCCAAATTTAATTAAGAAAAATTCGCATCGATGCACATAGAGTAGGCGTTGCAAGCTTGTAGACAGGCTTGGCTTTGTTGGGGGTGGTCGGGGGCGGTGCAAATCACACGGGCGCCACCGAGCCGCCAAGGGGACCGTCACTACAATTAAACAACTAACTACTGAAGCCACATTCACATAAATTGTTTTAAAAGATCCCCTCGTGTCAACGTGGGTGACCCTAATTAAATGAGTAATCATAATAATTTGCAAAATTCCTGGGCCTTTTTATTTGTTTTTGACGCCTTGAATGTTGAAGTTCCTTTCCAATATAAAGCGTTGTTTCGATAGTTTTAACATACCTACATACCATACTTATAAGTTTAGTCCGTTAAGATTTTTATTAAGCTATATCGAAAGTCCAACTCAACATCACCTACAGCTTTATATCCATTCATTTTCATAGGCTTGCGGATACCGAGTTGTGAACTAACCACTTCAGCATACATCCACCCGGTGCATTGTTTTTATCGCAGCGAGGCTTGCGTTCTGCCGCAACGGTGCGCCGCAATGCGGACTGCCCGTAGTGCGTTTTAGGCCTAATGCTGTTTATTTTACACAGAAAAGGAGAATTGTTGTGGCCATTTATTTTCTTCGGTATGTGGCTGTATTATAACATTATGCTTACGCACGTTATGCCGACGAAAAGCGTGTGTAAACCTATTTGTTAATAGAGGAAAATAAAACATAGTAACTTGTATTTAATACAAAAAACTCGTACTCGTCGTACTTACTCTTCAATTAATATTGTTTCTAACGGTTAATTAAAGTATCAGCTTAGATAGAGTGCACAAAATAGCCTGTTTCACTAAGAACAATAGCTAGGTTTCTATTCAAGCATAATGTTCGATGATATTTCTAAATATGACTCATTAGCCACTACTTGTATTGATAAATGTGCTATAAAAGGAACCTTGAACATGACAGTTTATTGGCACACACAGTAAAATACTACTTATTCAAAAACAACCAATCTATCCGGAAAACATTGTTTTTAAAACAGGAAACCACAAATTAAACTGTTTTAAATGTATTTTTTTATCCTTATTACAAAAGGCAAATGGAGATATTATTTTTTTTAACTTAACTACAGTAACTACAGGCAGAACTACCGCAGTTCGTCGTATCAGTTAAGAGCCCTGATTGCAGAATTCGTGTTTGTTATTTCCTGAAGTAGGCCAAAGAAACCCCCTAACATATTTGTGATAGCTAATATTGTCTAAGGCAAACCCACAGCTTACATGCTACGGTTATATTAACTTCGGCTCGTTTTATTTCGTGTACACATGTACTTACAATCGTGTAGTTTCTCTTTTTAATGACTTACTTTACCAATTACAGGAAATATGAAAAAGATAAACAGTGATAAATCGATGAGTAAAGAAGTAGATATGCAGCATCTACGAGCTACGTATGCATATTGCTTGATGCATATGAATATAAAAAATCCATAGAGAATTAGAGGTATAAATGTTAGAGAGCCATTATATCTAATAATTAATCGAAGAATTATAGAGTCAGTTTAACCTTTGTTAAAAGAGCACACATACATCCTACCTAACGACAATAATGATCTATAAATATTTTTGTGGCCCGCTAGATTAGTGACGGAATTTTGATGTGACAATCCTTTATTATCTTCTTTATATATATAATTCTTCTGTAAGTGTGTATGTCGCTGAACTTCTCTTAAACGACTGGACCGATTTTGATGAAATTTTTTGTGTGTGTTCAAGGGGATCTGAGAATGGTTTAGATTTTTAAAAAAACATTTAAAATTTTCAAATTAAAGACGTATAGACAGGACAACGTCTGTCGGGTCCGCTAGTATTTTTATAAATAAATAAACACTTCAGTCGAAATCAATAATTTTTATTAACACGATGAGTAATTTATTATACAAATCGTCTTTCTGAAGACTATTATTAAACACGTAGCCTAATAAAATATCTAAAGACAGTTGCTATTGCAGGTGCGCTTATAAGGCTTACGAATGTTTTAAAATTTTAATACATACCTGCCGTTCACTGCATCATAAATGCACACCTACCCATAAACACTTTTAAAGCTTTTAAAATAATTAATTGTTACTCATAAACCGAATAGAAATTGTGATATTAATATTTATTGTTAGGTGCTTAGGTACTAGGTACTAAGTTTTTAATACAAAATAGTCTTCTCGTATGTTAGAGCCTAAGTGAGAGAACTGATCCTATGTGAGGAAACTAGTTAGTAACATTAGTTGTTAGAGATTTTTTCATGCATTGCAATTTTTACAAATGGTAGGCAAACTTAGGTTAAAGTTGTTGCCATTAAATGAATCACTTATGCCCTTTGCCTTGAACCGTTGATATGGCTTAACTTCTATTGCTTGATCTAAATCAAATGGGTTTCAGGTCAGACATTTCACATGTCGTTTAAAGACAGTAATTCAGTTCTACAAAAGTTGCTCATCTGCAGACTGACAAAACTAACTTTTTACTAATAGTTATTTACTCTAGTGTGTAAAATTCTTACAGCAATGGAAACTTGAGTTCGATCAAATGCCACGTCCAAAACATTTTCTTCTCGTGCTCAGTTGATGTACACGATATATATTAACATTACATCATTTAGTTTTTAATTAGGGAGGTTAGGTACCAACTAAACAAGGTTATTAGATAATAATTAGATAACATTTTTTTGAGATGAAAATAAATGGTTTTGTTATTATTTTTCAAAATTGCGATAAGTTCACAGCGTAGGTAGTTACTACCTAAAGTTCTTGTATAGTAATCAGGCCATATAAAATATGTCTGACGTAAAATGTACCTACGAACCTAACTGCAGTCTCATTACACAAATGCCAAGTACCTACTAAAGAAAATTCTGAGTTAAAGTAAACCTTTTGCATATGAAACGCGTTTAGTTTTAGTTATAGAGTTCATAATTCTATAGATGCACTCATCGTGGCCCTGTGGCAAGTGCACCTGGGTACTTATGCACGCAAGCAACGGTGAAAGCTGCCCAGTCTAGCGTCTAGCGAACCAGCCCTTGATGCTTTGATTATGACTTGCCTCATTAAGCGACTTTGTATAACTATTCACTGGCTAACCATAACGCAATTTAATATTTCATTACTTTCTATCCTAATACGAGGAACATGTTATCTGTATAATATAATATTATCTTAATTACTTGTTAAATAGTGAAATATTTGTATTTATTTACGATAATAAATAGATGTGTGTGTACTAATGTCCTAGAAAAGTCCTTTAGATGGACAAGGCTTGTTAAATAAATTATTATTAAAAAAACATGTACATTGCAGTTTGCAGCTATGTATACAAGTCCTATCCAAATAATAATTAAATGGTATAAGGCCAAGCGAACAAAGGGTTCAGTGCATGATGTTGAACACTGCTACGGTATTTATTTGTATTTCAAAAATCCTATTCTGAGCATGATAATCGTCGACGCAGTATGAATGAATGCGGAAGTATAATAATGAAACTTGCATTGCACCCAAGCATGTTTGCTTTCACTCCAACGATGGTGATAAATAATTACATTGATCGCATAGTTATATTAAGGCATTTACCGTTTCTTAATTTTATAATATTGGTAATCTCTTAATAATGATTATTAATAATAATTCATTATTTATTATTTGGTATACCTTTTCTTAACGTCGTACTTCGTTTTTCTGCGCGTAAAGAAACGCGTCTAAGTTGTCAATAAAAAAATACTGATTACGTTTTTTAGTTTCATCAATGAACAGAAATACAATTCTTATTGTATAAATTAGTTTAAGCATTAACTAGTGCAAATGCAAATTTTTAAACATTCTTAACTTTTATGAAACTGGTATTACAGTTCTATTATGAAGAGCTCATTAATATATAGCAACATTGAGTTTTCAGTCACTCAGAAATGGGGGTGCTGTCAAATAGTATAAAACCCAATTTTTTGGGTTTATTGAAATGTTTAAACAGTATAAACTGGTTTATTGTATTCTTTAGTTTAATCAATTTATCAGTATGCATTTACGAGGATCAGATAGGCAAATTCGACTGGTAAGTTGATATTATAGGTTATAGTGCTTGTATGTCATTGTAGGCCCTGAGTTGACTGAATTTTTAATGAAATTATAATTTTCAGGCGTCAAACATACGTGGGAAGGATCAAGTTTTCCCAATTTGACACGGTGTCTACCGCTAAGAAGATAATTGTAGCCACGGAAGAGAATGTTTTGGCCGCACTACACTTGAAGACTGGTAAATTGATTTTATTGTCTATATCCGCTATTAATTGACAAGCCGGCGTTACTCTCATGTACATATATAATTTTTCATTAATCGACTAATTTAATTAACCGTGGCTGATTAGAAACTCAATAATTCAGAGACTCTGATTGGAAACAGTTATGTCTTCTTCATGAACAAAAATGCAATTCATGATTTGATAATATTATTACGTACAATGTTTTGAATAATAAGTGAGATTGAACAAGTTTCTAGGCTGAGGGAAGAAAGAAGTCTTAATCAATTCAACTGATGTGTAATTCTATACAACAGGGTGTCAATTAGTCAAACATTATAAGAAAATCATTAACTATTTAATATAATAAGAATCTCAATATTACATGAGCTTTCAGCAGCATTTTTTAACACTAATTACTTATAATTAGCAGTAAAACAATATTGAAAGTGTAACCAAACTGTATTGTTTACTAAATAACATACAATGTATAAGAGACAAATAATCATTTGATCACTATCTTTATCAGGTCAAGTAGTATGGCGTCACGTGTTCGAGAGTGCCTCGACGGGCAACATTCAGCTGCTCCACGTCACAGAGAAAGTGGTGACCGTGTCTGGCTCAAACCCTTACTTGGTGAGAGGATGGGACTCTGCTACAGGTAATATATAGTATACTTTATATTCATTGCTACTTCAACTGCTGCTTTTCTGTTGTTGTATTTATAACTCATATTTAGATATTGTGAAATTAAAGTATCTGTTTGTTATATCCTCTGAAATGATGGTTAAATTGAAACTTCCTGCATCATGATGGGGTCCTCCACCTCTTTACAACAGTGTAAATATAAGATATTATTGTATTGCTTAAAATAATTACATAGTAAACCAACATTTTAGGAATCAAACACAAAAACAAAAATGCTGCTTTGTTTAAATCTGTAGATATTGTTAGTTTTCTGCATTCTGTTGTGTTGCTTGTTTTTCATTAACAGAGGAAGTGTTTCATTGCTCAAGTAAGCAAGACCTTGTTTCATGATAAACAATCCCTCATAAGCAATTGAATCAGCATTTATTTCCATTTCTAGGTGTTCTCCTATGGGAATGGTCACTGACCCTACAGAACGAGGATCATGTGGACTTCTCAGAGTGGTGGGTGCAGAACAACATGCTGGTACACATGGTCCCTGTGTTCGGCTCTCACATTGAAGTTACTATGTACAATCTATTCACGGGACAGAACAAAGGCTCTTCAGCTAAGCTGCCAGCACCATGGTGCAATGATGGGTAAGACCACTTCCTGACTGCTTTTGAAGAAATAAAACTGATTTTTCATTCAATTAAAATTTATATGTGATACAGATACAGTTGATTTACCTCTAGTATGTAAGGTAGAGCCAATAAAAAGAGATGGGACAAAATTATAAGTCTCACTTATTTGCCAAGTAGTTCCTTAAAATATTTCTGTTATATACCATTGGTGTTCCCAGAGCTTCAATTTATGTTTCATTCAAGATATTATTGAAGCCATATAAAAACTTATATCTTTATTTGCTTTTTGATATCAAATAATCTTATTATAGTTCTTATTGACACTGGCCTAGTTTTCAGTATTTACAGTACATATTAACATCTCAAAGTTTTGCATTGTCTCTGTATTAAAATTCGAAACTGGATTTTACAGATCAACCTGACAATAAAATTCATTGGACAACTAAAACACAATCATGGACCAATCTGACACTATACATTTTAATAAATAAATATCATTGGAGAACTCATACACAGTGATTGCAAACAAAGTATAATTGTATACTTCTAAATGCATACTTTAATAGATTTACACAACCAGGTTCAGAACAATACTCATGCTCATCCCACAAATATATTATGCTCTGGGTGTATCTCAAAACTTAGTTATAAATTCCTTTTGTAACTATTCTTCCTTTATCTTTTCAGTTGCATACTCTCAGCACCGTACTACACTTGCGTATCAGGTGAACCGGGCAGCAAACTACTCCTCTCACTAGACGTGACATCAGATGCTGTTCTACTTATAAGTAAACCGTTATCAGACTACACAGCATTGACCATGAGCGATGGAAGCCTGAGCCCTCTTGATGGCAACAGTGTTATACCTGGCTTTACGGTTGATGATAGAAAGATCGTTGTTATAAAGAATAATCAGTTTGAACTGCTGAAGACTGGTGTTGCTGATCCTTCTGCCAGTGTGACCGTGATTGATAGTGCTAGTGGTCCGCTAGTGTTGCAAGCTTGGAGTGATAATGTAAGTATAATGAGTAATTGGCTGGCCTGCAGAGCTTTCTATGGCATCCCTTACTGTGTCTGTGTTTGATCCCAGGCATATTAGTATAATTATATGAAACTTCGACGTAAGTTCAGCTGTTTAAGCTATGAATGTGTAAGTCAGCCCTTCACATTTGCATTGATATCATAACAACTGTACAAGTTATTTCAATTACCAGTTATCACTTGGATAGATAGATGTTGGGGTATAGTTGCGGAAAATATTATAAATAATATTTATCCTTATTGACATACCTTGGCATAGCAAAATATCTTAAAGGATACTGACCTCTATGTTAATATCAAGTCTAAGGATATTGACCTTCATTACATACTTTCAGTTTTATGCCAGTAATATTAAAATAATTTTGAAAGAACACATAATAATATGTAATTATATATAACCTGGATTAAGACATATGATACCTTTTACTCCAGGAAATTTTACACGCCAATAAAGTTGAGGTCGGAAATATTACTAGTACCAAATATAATAACATCCATATTTTGCTCCCATAACATTTTACGGCCATGTAATGCTATTCTATGCTTCTTCAAGGGAGTGAGTTTGAATTAAATGAAGTTCAAACCAAAAATACCAACTTACTTATTTATTTTTTAAATATTGTACTATGCTTGTGGCAGGGGTTCTCGGTATCGGCGCACGTGGTGTCATCGGGCGCGGAGGTGAAGGAGCTGCGCTGGTCGTCGCGCGCGGCGCGCGTGCCGGAGCCCGAGCTGTCGGCCGCGCTGTGCTCGCGCTCGGCACGGGAGCTGCTCGCCTGCAGGATACTCGTCACCGCTGCCGATGACTCCTCGCATCTACTGCAGCAAGATGGTGAGAGAATACTTTTATTTCGGTCTTGTTGGTCTTCTTTCAAGCACTATGAATGTCTTATATTTCTACGTTACTTTCAATTTTAGGATAACGCGATTCGTTTGTTTCTGTCTGACCGTCTTATAGCCTAATTAGTATTTTAGTCGAATATTTTACCTAAAATGCTAGCTGCTAAGCAAAATATACTAACTACTGTTTCGGTTTGCTAGCTACGTAACGTACGTAACCAAACCTGAGCCATTATTTTTCATCGTGTTAGCTTATATACCAAAGAAAATTAAAATAAAGTGCAGAGTAACAATAATGGGATAATTTACAGGTCGCGTCTTATGGTCCCGTGAGGAAGCACTCGCCAACGTAGTGGCAGTGGAGTTCGTTGAACTGCCTGTCTCAGACCTGGACGCTGCTATCGAATCTGAGTTCGACCAGAAAGAAGGTAATAACATCTTATTGTTCTTTCAACGATTGTAGGATTTCTACGTTGATTCGTAAATTGTTGAACATTTTCTTTATTTATTTATTGATTAACAATTCACATATTCTATTCGTACATCTTAGTTTATTTATATTTTATATATCTCTGGTATTAAAATTGGTGATCTTACATTTTTAACTTTATTTATGCCATACATTGACCATATTTATATTTGTGTTATTATATTACAAAAGAACTGACATCCAAATTTCTTGTTTTTAGCTGCCAAGATGTATAGTAAGTATGATATCATGTAGGATTGATTGTGTGGTGTTTGCAAATACAGAGGTCCTTGCCCTGCATTTTGTGCATTTTTTTCTAAATTGTCTAGTTTGACTGTTTGAGTAAATGGAATGCTGTGAAGTTAAATATTCACCTTTTACAAAGACCTGCCTGATATATTATTAGACTGTGTTGGACTAGATTGAATCTTATTTTTGTACCATTTCCGCATCTTAGACATTTATGGATTATTAACTCATTGACTGCTATTCTTACAAGACAGAAAACACATTGATAATGGAAATGTTATACATTCTGGCTTAGAGGGGGTTTACCACCCTTCCAAGCCAGAATGTATAAAGATCAATGCAAGCCACAGTGTGGTTTTAAATTGTAATTTGGTAGTCAATAAGTTAATAAACAAACCCTTGTTTCTCATTGACTTCTAATTCATTATTACATCCTATATATCCATTCATGAGTGCCATGTTTGTAATATTTTTCTATTATTATAATCATGTAATAGACTATTTATCAAAGCTTATCAAAACAAGTATTAGTTAAGTATAGTATTTCCATATAACTTGTTCAATAGTTCTAATACTCTGTTATATTCAGGTTCTATTTGGGCGGCGTTCTCCCGTCGTCTGCACACGCAGTTCCAACAGCTACAGACATTGATACAGACTATACAGAAGGGAGAAGTGTTACAAGAAGATACTACCTCGCCGCTCGTGAGAGACTACTTCGGACTGCATAAGATTATTGTACTTGTTACTGATGTTGGCAAGGTATGTCGTTCAGTATTATTAGAACATCAGTTAATTATTAACATCGCAAATTAAATAAAATCAGTAAAAAGTATCCACTGATCTCATTTAGGTACTGTTTCATGCAAAAAATATTGATTTGATTGTGGTGAGATGCAATTAGATATGAAACATACTCTACTACACCTCAGTGTCATTATATACAAACTAGAAATCTAGCCATGTGTTTCAACTACTTAAGTAGTTAATTATGTGATAATATAGTCTACTTTTGTTAAAGTTATATCAAAATTTTGTACATCATCCATTTACCGTAACAAAAATAAACACATGGATCCATCTCTTAAAAATGTAAGACAGTGAGATAGCATTTTAAACATGAAATGAATGTTCAAAATGTTATCAAAATTTAACTATAGTAATGATTGTGTTTTCTCGTGTAGATCTTCGGCATGGACAATCTATCAGGCGCGCTGTTGTGGCAGTACTACGAGCCCAACCTGGACTCTGAAGGCGCCGTGCTGTTCACGAGACGGTCCGCGAGACATCCTCCACATGATGCTTACCTCACCATCGTGGGGAAACATGAGGTGAGGAATCATACCGAGACACTTTGAAAACTGGTGTCTTATGCATTTTAGTGGTACAAAAAGAGGTGCTAGGACAATCAGTTTTGTAAATGATTTTAGCATTGTACCTATAAATACATTTTGAATAATATCTGGTGAGGAAAGAGTAAAAAAATCGTAGTCATTGTAACTTGTGCGTTTTTAAGACCTTTATCATCCCATTACATTTTCATATTTGCATTTTACAATTGAAAATGATTAGGGTTAAAATCTGTGGTCTTGAATGTAAATCGTTTCTACTTATAATTATTTTTTCTTAAGTAGGTAAGTAAGTAATTTATTTAATAACACAACATAGTAATTTTTATATTTCTACATATATTATATCATGTATATTTTATTTCCCAGGAGACAGGCAACGGTCTGATCATAAGTTTGAACCCCATCACGGGCGCGTTGATCGGCGAGCGCCTGCTGCACCTAGACACACAGTTGCTACAGGTCGCACTGTTACACAAACACGACAATGAGAAGCTACATGCTCTTATTCTACTGGACAAGGATGAAAATGTACAGGTGAGGAACTAAACCACAGTTTAATATGGTGTTCTAGTTTGAAAAACAAAGTAAGCTATTTGTAAAGTCTCGTAACAACACTGTATATTGTATAATGTTGAGTTGTTAAAGCCAGATTTTCCATCTTTACGGAACTCAATTTGAAGAAAATTCGACATATGATATGTACATTATTATTTGCCAAAATGAGCGTCCAGTAGTATTACGTTATGGTACTTTTTTGTAATATTAATTTTGTTCTAATAGTTAATGTTGTGTATATTTATTGTTCTAGATCTTGCCAGGATCAGCGGCGCCGCTAGTCGAGAACATGTTTATTTACGTGGCCGAGAGGAACACGGCTACCGTGCAAGGATACGCTATCATATACGATGGAAAGGTAACGCTAATAATTGCCCTTTATGTTGCTTATATCATAATTACCATTTTGTTTTTGTTTACGACTACCTCGCTTCTGTTTAATATACTTATCATAATTTTAACCCATTAATGTCCCACTCCTGGGCAAGAGTCTCCACCCGTAATGAGGGAGGGGTTAGGCCTGGAGTCCACAATGCTAACCATGTGTGGGTTGGGATCATCATCTCTACCATTTTTTATTTATTTTTGTTTCGAGAACCTCGCTTCTATATAAACTTAATAAATCTCTTGTCCAACAGTCAGTAGTAGCGCAGAAGACGTGGGTGACCCACCTGGGCGGGGGCCCGGGCGCGGGGCACCGCATCGTCAGCACCGCGCGGCGCGGGCGCGGGGAGCGCGTGCACTCGCCGGGCCGCGTGCTGCCGGACCGCTCCGTGCTGTACAAGTACATCAACCCCAACCTCGTGCTCTTCGTCACCGAGGGACCCGACGCGCTGCACAAAGGTACATAATATATAATATCAGGCTTATCATGCCGAAGGATTAATCGATTGTAAGCTGCGATTTCTATGGAAAATACTGTGATCAAAACCGATGTTAATTGGGTCGGAAGGTCATATCGGCCAGTAGATTTCGTTGAAGGGATATAGATTTCGTTGGGAGCCAAGATCTGACTAAAAGATGCATTCAAAATTGGTCTTATTTTGAGGTTAAAACTATAATTAAGGTCACTGGTCAGTGTACTGACAGAGATTGATGATTAACACATTCTATGCGTAAAATGCGGTTAGAAGTGTATATTAAGTGTTTTCAAAATTAATATTGAATTTTTGAAGTTTGTTTTCATTTTTATTATATTAGTATTCAGTACAAAACTGTTCTTATTCCGCTTAAATGTTGTTTATGATTCTCTCACATAGATGTGGTAGTAGCGACATGTCTGGACGCAGCGTCAGGCGCCGTAGTGGCGGCACAGGCGCACCGCCGCGCCCGCGCCCTACCGCTGGCTGTACACACGGAACATTACGTCGCGTACCTGTACTACAATGATAAACATCGACGAACTGAGATCGGTGAGTCGCTTGACGTACTTTATTAAGAAAATTTTGTGTTTAACTTAATATCTAACTTTGTAACTTTCTTTTTTAAATATTTGGAATGTATTAAGTCCCAAAAGACAGACTAAATTGTTATTTTTTTAAAACAATTTTGAAACTCTTGTTTTTCTATTTCAAGTTTGTAGTTCAAGTTCTAGTGAAACACGTTTCCATTGACTGTAAATGTTACGTAATTATTGACGTTATTATGATGTATGTGCAGCGACGATGGAGCTGTACGAGGGCAAGCAACGCTGGCTAGGTGCGGGCGCGGCGTTCAGCTCGCTAGAAGCGTGGCGGGCGCCCAGCGTGTGGCGCCACGCCTACGTGCTGCCCGCGTCGCCCAGCGCCGCCGCCACCACCACCACCGAGCGCTCGCTCACCGACAAGCACGTGCTGCGTACGTAGCTCTCACTACTTGTAGCTGTTACCTTATACCGGGCAGGGCGCTGATGTCTGATGACTGCTGTCGAAGATACGTGCGCGTGGTGTGCGCACAGTGCGGGGCTGTACGTGCGAGTGTTGGGGAGCGACGCGCTGTACGACTTGTGACTTGCTGCTATTCAGATTCACTTGTCTAACATGATGTTTATATGGTTCAGTGGCGCTGACGTCGGGTGCGGTGGTTGAGGTGCCGTGGCTGTACCTGGAGGCGCGGCGCTGGGGTGCGGAGGGCGAAGCCCCGAGCGCCGCCCCCGACGTGCCGCTGCCGCACGACGCCGCGCTCAACTACAACCGCACCGTGGCCCGCGCGCGCCGCATACACACCGCGCCCTCCGGCCTGGAGTCCACCAGCCTCGTGCTCGTCACCGGACTAGGTAACTGTACTACACTACACAACTACACAACTACAACCGCACCGTGGCCCGCGCGCGCCGCATACACACCGCGCCCTCCGGCCTGGAGTCCACCAGCCTCGTGCTCGTCACCGGACTAGGTAACTGTACTACACTACACAACTACACAACTACAACCGCACCGTGGCCCGCGCGCGCCGCATACACACCGCGCCCTCCGGCCTGGAGTCCACCAGCCTCGTGCTCGTCACCGGACTAGGTAACTGTACTACACTACACAACTACACAACTACAACCGCACCGTGGCCCGCGCGCGCCGCATACACACCGCGCCCTCCGGCCTGGAGTCCACCAGCCTCGTGCTCGTCACCGGACTAGGTAACTGTACTACACTACACAACTACACAACTACAACCGCACCGTGGCCCGCGCGCGCCGCATACACACCGCGCCCTCCGGCCTGGAGTCCACCAGCCTCGTGCTCGTCACCGGACTAGGTAACTGTACTACACTACACAACTACACAACTACAACCGCACCGTGGCCCGCGCGCGCCGCATACACACCGCGCCCTCCGGCCTGGAGTCCACCAGCCTCGTGCTCGTCACCGGACTAGGTAACTGTACTACACTACACAACTACACAACTACAACCGCACCGTGGCCCGCGCGCGCCGCATACACACCGCGCCCTCCGGCCTGGAGTCCACCAGCCTCGTGCTCGTCACCGGACTAGGTAACTGTACTACACTACACAACTACACAACTACAACCGCACCGTGGCCCGCGCGCGCCGCATACACACCGCGCCCTCCGGCCTGGAGTCCACCAGCCTCGTGCTCGTCACCGGACTAGGTAACTGTACTACACTACACAACTACACAACTACAACCGCACCGTGGCCCGCGCGCGCCGCATACACACCGCGCCCTCCGGCCTGGAGTCCACCAGCCTCGTGCTCGTCACCGGACTAGGTAACTGTACTACACTACACAACTACACAACTACAACCGCACCGTGGCCCGCGCGCGCCGCATACACACCGCGCCCTCCGGCCTGGAGTCCACCAGCCTCGTGCTCGTCACCGGACTAGGTAACTGTACTACACTACACAACTACACAACTACAACCGCACCGTGGCCCGCGCGCGCCGCATACACACCGCGCCCTCCGGCCTGGAGTCCACCAGCCTCGTGCTCGTCACCGGACTAGGTAACTGTACTACACTACACAACTACACAACTACAACCGCACCGTGGCCTGCGTACAAACTTGTACCAAAACTAAAAAATAATTAAATATTATGTATCAGCATCATCATCTCAGCCGGGAATCGTCCACTGCTGGACAAAGGCCTCCCCCATCGAGCGCCAATAGGACCGGTCCTGGGCCGCCCTCATCCATCGGACTCCGGCAACCCTTACCAGGTCGTCGGTCCATCTTGTGGGGGGCCTGCCAACACTACGTTTCCCGGTTCGTGGTCGCCACTCAAGAACCTTTCTGCCCCAACGGCCGTCGGTTCTGCGAGCTATGTGCCCTGCCCACTGCCACTTGAGGTTCGCAACTCTTAGGGCTATATCGGTTACTTTGGTTCTCCTGCGGATCTCCTCATTTCTGATTCGATCTCGCAGGGAAACTCCGAGCATAGCCCTCTCCATTGCCCTCTGGGTGACTTTGAGCCTTCTGATAAGGCCCATAGTGAGCGACCACGTTTCACCGCCATAGGTCATCACTGGCAACACACACTGGTCAAAGACTTTCGTCTTGAGACACTGCGGTAATTCGGACGAGAAGATGTGTCGGAGCCTCCCGAACGCTGCCCAGCCGAGTTGGATTCGACGAGTGACCTCTTTCTCGAAGTTGGACCTACCTAACTGGACAGTTTGTCCTAGGTAGACGTAATCGTCAACAACTTCGAGTGTAGCGTCGCCGATCTTGACAGGGGTGGGTCTGACATGGTGGTTCGACATGATTTTTGTCTTGTCCATGTTCATTTTGAGACCCACTTGTTGGGATACGCTACTGAGGTCATCGAGCATTGCGCCTAGGTCTTCCATGGTCTCAGCCATGACTACGATATCGTCGGCAAATCGAAGGTGAGTCAAATACTCGCCATTGACGTTGATGCCGAGTCCTCTCCAATCCAGAAGCTTGAAGACGTCTTCCAGTGCAGCGGTGAACAGTTTCGGAGATATTACATCTCCCTGTCTCACGCCACGCCGCAGCTGGATAGGTTTCGAGTTCTGGTCTTGAAGGCGGACTGACATGGTGGCGTTTTCGCATAAGCACTTCAACACTTCGATGTACCGATAGTCAATTTGGCACCTCTGGAGAGACTGTAGCACTGCCCAGGTCTCGATCGAATCGAAGGCTTTCTCATAGTCCACAAACGCTAAACATAGGGGCCGGTTATACTCCTCGGACTTCTGTATAACCTGCCGCAGCGTATGTATGTGGTCTATGGTACTAAAGCCTTTTCGGAAACCGGCTTGTTCGTGAGGCTGGAAGTCATCGAACCTGTTAGCGAGACGATTCGTAATAACTCTCGAGAACAGCTTGTAGACGTGACTCAGGAGCGAGATGGGCCTATAGTTCTTCAAAAGAGCTTTATCGCCCTTTTTAAAGAACAGCACCACCACGCTCCTGTGCCATGCCTTAGGCGTGGTACCCTCGTGGATGACAGAATTAAACAGTTTTCGGAGAGCTTCTAATATCGGCTGTCCGCCCGCTTTTAGAAGCTCTGCTGTTATTCCGTCATCACCTGGAGCCTTGTTGTTCTTGAGCTGTCTGAGAGCCATACTAATCTCGCGCAGGTCGATGTCCGGGATATCTTCGGTATAGTGTCGGGTTAGTGCGGCTCTTGGATCTGTTGCCGCACTGCAAACAGGTGATCGTGTGGACGTGTATAACTGTCCGTAGAACTTCTCTACCTCACCCATGAGCTCAGCTCCGGAAGATATGATCCTGCCGTCCTCGGTCTTCAGTTTGGTCAGCCGGCTTTGCCCAATGGACAGATCCCTGGTAAACACCTTAGAGCCCCTGTTTCGCTCAATAGCCTCTTCAACACATTTGGTGTTGAATTGGCGTATATCGCGTTTCAGGGACTTTGAGATCTGTCGGTTGAGCCGCCGGCAGACTGTCACGTCACCGGAGGACTGCAGAACCATCCTACGTCGTTCTTCCATGAGCTGTAGGGTAGGGTCTGAGAGTTTTTTAGTTCTTTTTGGATGCTGGGTCTTAAAGAACTTGGACCCAGTCATCTGGACAGTTTCCACGAGCCTGTTGCTATAATCATCCACATCTACGCACTCACCTAAGCACTCGAAGCGGTTACGTAGTTCGAAATATTATGTATGCAATAGTCTAATATGAATTACTTTTTCAACAGATCTGTTCTACACGCGCGTAGCTCCATCAAAAACATTCGACTTGTTGAAGGACGACTTCGACTACTATCTGATCACGATCGTGCTGGCCGCGCTCATAGTCGCCACCTACAGCACCAAGTACTTCGCCTCCAGGAAGATGCTCAAACTTGCGTGGAAGTGATGTTGCTAGACAAATACTTACCAACTTTGGACTGTGTTGCGTGCGTATTACGTGTAATCACTTCATGTCTGAGGTAAGTTTGGAATGCCTTAGGAGTTGTAGAATATCAATCTGTATATGATAACGACGTGCTGTCTCGCTCTTTTTAACGTTTTTAGAAAAAGATAGAACAACATTATTCTGAAGTTTTGAAAGTTGATTCCTAACTGTTATGAAATTGAATTTATCGGATTCTCTAACATTGTTGTTCCAAATGCTTATGTATTTCATATCAAACGTTGTCTTGTATTTTCTAAAACCGTGCCATGATCAGTCACAACTCTAGTTAAGTATCGCTAAAATATAACTCTGTTAAAAATCGATTATTCGTCAATATATCTCTAATATATCGATTGGGAATTCAACTGCCACATTCGCCGACACAGTCCAAATTCTATTATTTTAATGGACATTTAAATAAATAAAAATAGAGTCGTGATCGTGCATAGTGAGTGTTCACATATGGATACATACATACACAGTAAATATACATAAAGTAATATATTGTTTTGCATACACTCAATTGTAGAGACCAAAATGACTATGTTATGAGTAAATAATACGAGTGCCCAATACAATGCTATTGAACGGTATTTTGTTCCGCAAGTATATTTGATAATATTTGAAACGGCAATAAAAAATATTAAAGCAATACTAACGCTAAGTTTGGATATTTATGATCAAAATTCTGTTATAAGTATAGTGTATGAAGGTTTTACAATTGAGTGTATAATATCATATCTATAGTAAAATGATATTTCTGGATCAATAATATGATCAAATTTGTTCAAATAAATATGTCATCTATGCAGTTCAATGTGGGCTTCGGATAGTTTAAATAAGATGTTTTTAAATGTCCTTCGAATAACAGTTTTATAACAGGAATGTCCTTCGTATAAAAATATACTGTATGTATATTATACTATTTTTAAGGGCACGGCTTATGGATATATCTATAGCTCAATTCCGGCTACTATCGAAAAATTTTGTGTGAAAATCTGATCAGCGCCTCTAGCGGGCGCCGTAGGAACTAATTGTTCCGTACATTTTAAATGATACTAGAAAGTAACGACTGTAGAGAATCGTGCTACCGATAGTTAAAGAGACAGGAAATGTATAAAACAACTGTCAACTAATCCAAATGTTTAAAAACCAATATGTTTTCTCTAAGGAATGAAGTAAGTAAGTAAAGTTTCACATATAACTGCGTAGATATTTATTGTAAAATTTAGCTAGTGCAATTTAGAAATATTATTTATTTAAGGGTGGTTTGTATTATACGATTCATTTTATTTATATAACAACCATTCCACTTGTCACCTGGTAATAAACTGTTTCGAATCATCTCTTATGTAAGGTGACTGAACAGTTCATATAGCATTTAAATATTTCAACTGAATATATGTAATGCATTTTTTCCATAGTCATTCATAATTTATAAACTCACAATAAAAATATTGTTATCGGTTTGTTTCGGAAAGAACCCTCTGTGAAAAGAAGTATTATTTTATATGAAAAATAATTTATTTATACTTCATTAAAAACAAAAACTTAAATAAGTACTTCAAAGTAATATCATAGAAACAGCTAATGTTATTATTTATCTGTGTGCATGATTATTTGGCAACACTATTTCAATGTTGCTAGATGGAAAATATAGAAAAATGTTTAATGGTAAGCAAGGATTTTTTGTTTTAAAAGTATTTGCTCACACAAAGAGTTGTTAATTAGCAGGTAAGGTTAAAGTTTTACCGTCATTATGTTTATGAAGTTACTTTGTTATTTAATGGTGGTTTTATTCAGTGACAGACGTCTTTGCAACCACACTCGTAGATACACGAAATAATTCAAATTTATAATAATGAGATCAGTGGCGGACATTTTAACATATACCTTTATATTTAGTCACGTGTTTTGAGTTGATAACTACTGATACACAAATCAACCTAACCCTTGAGTCTGATTTGGGAACACGTTTTGAGAAAGAGGTCAGTGACCTGTCGATCCTAACTCCGCTACTGAAATCTCATATTACGTTAAAGCAGTTTCACTTCTCCACTACAATAATAAGTAAGCATTAACTAGCATAAGACCAATTCGCATTAATTCCTCATTGTAAAGGTACTAAAAATTAACAAAATTATAACAAAAAGTAAGTTATTTGAATTGTAATCATGATAATTTAGACCAATTATTTCCTATTTATATCGGATTGTTACCATTTCATTATTTAATTATAGAGGTGTGGATGAATTTATTGTCATTGTGAGGGTAATGTACACATCACGATACACCTTAAAAATCACTGTAGAAAATAATGTGTGCTAGGAAAGAGTCAAGCTGTCTAAAAAGTAAGCAATTACCATGTTTAACAAAGTCACCTTGAGGCGATAAATGTATGGAGAATGTTTAAATTGTAATAAGTCTTTGGAAAATGGCTCTATATAAATCTTGCATCCTTGTTAAACTATGCTAAAACGTAAGGAATTATTGGATTTTTTTTCAATGGAAGAACTTTTCTTTTAATGTCTTTAATGAGAGAATAATTGACAATAGAAATCCGGGGTACGTTATTTTCATTATTTAATTGAAAAAGGTGATTTTTAAGACCAAAATTTGCGATGTTATCGATATCATATAATTGAGCAGTGACTTATTAGACTGAGTTAAATGTGAGAGTGGTTGCAATACATAAGTATAATATATAAATATGTACTGTAATTAAATATGGGTATTTGTTTTCTGTGACCAATGAGTTTTGTAAAAAATAAAGTTGATAATTACTGCCACTTGTTTGTTTTATGAAACGGTTTTATTTAGCTAGTGGCCCTGTTTGTTTGTGGTCTATACTTAGTATTTGGAATTTAACCCCCCCTGCCGTTGACTGATTGCTCCGATATTTGATGATACACCCAATTTTGATGACATACACACATACATGAAATCACGCTTTTCTATATGAATAGGCAGGGACTAAAGAACGCCACTTGGTACGACCCTTACAAACTTCCTTTTAAGTTTTATATAAACCTTAAAATAAAATATATTTAGGTACTAGATAACACTTGAAGGCCTGTTAGCGTTCAATGTTTTATAACCTACTTCTAGCATGTTTGACCCTAGGTACTTAACTACCCGCATCAGTTATGTATTGCTTGTTATTGTTACCTTGTGTAATTCAAAGACAAGCAAAAGTGCGTTTTCATTTTAGACATTTCGTTGGTAATTGTGATTGATTATACCCTACAATCAAATACAATAGCCTTGTGGGCTCGCCTTTAATTTCGAAGTAATTATACAAAACGTGCATTCGATATTAAATTTAAGTCACACTTAACTTGATAAATTGCATGTTTATCATCAATATATTAGTAGCAGGTTAGTATAAATCATTTGAGATATTAATCAATAAACACGTTTAGACTGAGTTATTAGTGCTTAAGTAGATTCAATCATCGTAATTATTAATTTATGTGCGTTGTGATCAAACGGCTAGTTCAATAAACGTATTTTGTATCTCAGTTGACAATGATTAGAAATCAATATTATAGCCGTCGTGCAGTTGTTGCTGTTTGGATGTAACCAACACAATTTTTTTAAAAAATAAAACCAACGCAGTTACAGCATAGGGCGCGTTCCCACTATGTCGTGACGACAGATAGTCGTGACAGTGGGGACGGCTAGCACGACAGTCGTAAAACGATCCAATGGGAATAGTTTATTCGACAAAAACAATCGTTTTAATGGGAACAGCTAGAGACGACAGTCGTCCAATGATAAATTAATCGTTACGACATAGTGGGACCGCGCCCATAGTGGTTATCACATAACGGTCTAACTGCATGATGAAACTGTTATTTGCGACCAACAAACCAGTTGATTGCGACATCTGAGTGCCTTTAAGTTGCTGCAACCCACAGGGTAAGCTCTGAAGGTAGAGAAGACAATGGGAAACCTCCTTTTTTCTGACCTGAACCAGCAGTTTAACTCTAAAGTTAATAAATGAAGACCAAAACTCATTGTACTGCATGGTTATTTATTGATTGATTCAGTTATTATATTTGTCGGCAATCTAAGGTAAGTAGGTATAGTTAGTTGTTTCCTTCAATTTGTGTTACCTATATAAGCGTAGTGAAATCTTGACTTAGTTTCACTGACGATACGCTATGAGGGGCGTTGTTGTGTTCGTTTGTTTGTGTGCTATTGTGGAACATGTGTCGTGCTACCGTTACCACAATGAGACGCTGCCGGACGCCGCGTCGCAACAGTTGACTGAGTTCAGAAATCTGCACCCGGTAAGTCCAATCGAAAGTCAGAAAATATAATAATACGCCAATCTTTGTAGGAATTTAGCAGTAATTATGTATTCTAAATACAAAACGATTTTCAGAATTATATCACCATCCAGTTTAAATAGGTACCTACCATAATTTTTATTGTCTTACTTCCAGAATCCTATTGGTGTGACAACTAAAGTGAGCGGCGAACCTTTAGACATAAGGGACTTTACGACGATGAACACAGACATTTTCATAAGCAGAAACCACTTTCGGCTCACGTCTCATTTCGTCAGGGAAAGAATACCGGAGCGTATCGTGCACGCTAAGGGTATCGGCGCCTTCGGATACTTCGAGGTGACGCACGATGTATCAAAGTATATCAAGTCTGATGTGTTCAACGGAATCGGGAAGAAGACCCCAGTAGTGGCGCGGTATTCCTCGGTCGTGCAGAACCTCGGCGGATCAGACCTTGTACCAGAAACGAAAGCAATGGCTCTTAAATTCTACACCCAAGAAGGAAATCTTGATCTCATTTGCTTGCATTTACCCATTTTCTTGTACAGAGATCCTATCATCTTCCAAAAGTTCACACATGCTTTCAAAAGGAATCCAAGAACTGATTTGATCGATAACACGGCGAGATGGGACCTTCTGACGTTGCATCCTGATCCTCTACATACAGTTTTATGGCTAGCGTCCGACTTTGGGTTACCCGATGGATACAGAAAGATGGACGCATTCGCTGAACACGTCTATGAAGTATACAATAAGCATGGTGATAGATATTACGTGAAATTTAACTTCAGAACGGAACAAGGCTTGTTCAATCTTACCACTGCCCAAGCGCAAGCGATCGGCGTTAACGATCCTGACTACTTTAACAGAGACCTTTACAATGCGATTGCTGCTAAACAATATCCTACTTGGAGATTAGAAATGGATATTCTTACCATGGATGATTTGTTAAAAGTTGATTACGATCCGTTTGATATGACGAGGCTGTGGAAACGAGGAACATATCACACTGTTACAGTCGGCCGGTTAGTTATCAACCAACGCGCTGAGAATAACTTCAGAGACATCGACCAAAGTGCCTTCTGTCCTTCCAACTTGGTTCCCGGCATCAAGGGACCACTTGACCTTGTATTCAGAGCTCGTAAGATCTTTTACCCGGACACTCAGAACTATCGTTTAGGAGTGAATCACGACAACATAAGAGTAAATGCTCCGCTATACGACAAGACTTATAGTCGTGATGGAAAGCCACCTGTTGCTGATAACATGAAAGACGCGCCTAATTACTTCCCTAATTCATTCAATGGTCCCATGCCGTACGTGGACGAGGCTCGCTCTTCAGAAGATATAACTGTTTATCACAGAAATGCGTTTGATTTGCAACCGATGGCAGAATTTTACAATGAAATTGTAGACAGCGATGCACACAGGCAGAGGGTTGCGAATGGGTTGGCGAATTCCTTGAGGACCGTACCTCGGGATCTAGAAAAGAAAGCGATGCGTATTTTGACGTTAATAAGCAGAGATTTGGGAAGACGCGTGAGGGTAACGTTAGCAGCTCTGAGAGCTGAGGACGTCGCTGAAAGACGCAGTAGAATTGCGCAATGTTTGGACGATGTTAACCGAAGGAATGCTGAGAGATTCGACAAGTACATTAAGTCGTACTCAAATATGCACACGTAAAACAAACCTAGTAGAATACATAATTCTCGATTAAAATTAAATAATTAAAACTGTATATTAATAATACTTGACTATTTTTTTAACTTCGTAACACGTGTCTCTCTCTCTTTCGTAAATAATGTACGAGTTGCATGATAAGAACAATAGATACTTAGCACTTAGCAGTATTACATTTCATTGGTCTACTGGCAAAGTAACTTATTTAAGGAACTATGCAATACAGTATGTAAATCATACATACTGAGCAAATACGAGGCAAAGAAACAATTTCTACGAACCTCATTGTATGTTTTGAACACCCAACACCTACTGCCCTGGCCACGCCTGGCCATGATAGTTTACCTAATCGAAGCAGTAATCAAGTTATACATAATTGACACGAAATAACCGACGAAATGTAATTAAAAGTGTATTACACCGTTAAATTACAGCATCCGGTAACAATACTGCATTCGGACGTTGGTTATTTTGTGTTATCTATGCCCTGCCGCGCAGTGCTGCCGGATTGTGTTAATAAACTATAATACTGTAACTATTTTACAATTAGCTATACTGTATTATTGCATTAATTGATAGGCTTACCAGGTAACAACTGCGATTTCTAACGATTACTATTAAATATATAGGATACGGGAATTAACGCGAACACGCATTTTACCTTGAAATGCCTAATATTTCGGCACTGATTTCGCCGTGGTCGCAGGCTGACTGACAGTCGTACAAAAATAAAATGCGCGTTAATTCCTGTATCCTATTAAATACTAAACATGTAACGTGAAAGTTTAAACGCTATGATTACTATTAAATACCATAAGATAGGCTAGTATCGTAATTATAAAGTTTTACATACATTTGTCGATTCTCTTTTTATGCAAGCTTCATCAATCCGCGGTGATGTAATGGCATGGTGACAACGACGAAACAACAACGTCGTCTATCCATTCAGTCGTCTGCACTTCTCCTCTAAACATCTTATTATTATGCAACTTGCTGGTAGTACCTATATTCAAACACAGTTATATATAGTCATTTGGTACATGTACGGCTTGCACCAGTAATCAAACAATTAACGATTTTAAACTCTCGCGACTTGTACACATAATATTACAATGTAACAACACGCGCAGTACCGACTATTCCGAACAATATATTTATACTAAGTGAAAACCAAGTGAGGGTAGGCGTTGAAACACGCGCCACAAGATGACGCTTAGCAGCCACATCAGTCAGCCCGTCACCTTCGTTCGATGTTATTCGATCGAAACGTCGGGTGAACAAATAAGGTATTCTTACCTTTAATTTTTAACCGCGTTTAACGCGGTGTCCTGCATGAGCGACAAACACGACGCGACGCAACGAAAGCGACGAACGCGATTAACTCAACGGCATACCCTACTTGCGGCCTATGTGACACTCTGCGACGGGACGCGACGTAATGCGGACTTGTTTTGACAGCGATCAGACGCGACACGATGGACTCATACAGAATCGTACTGTACCTCTACAAGTTTCGAGAAATAATGACCAAAATCACGTAGGGCACTTGTCGCGTCGCATTACGTCGCGTCGTATTCGTCGCTCACGCAATTAAGTATTCAAACACTTATTTGGAACGTTTGTGGGTTCAATCTTGAAGCAGAACTTTGTTTTTGATTTAAAATTTATCCAGTTTTAGATTAATAAGTCAGTTTTAAAACAACAGATATATTAAAAAGAGATCTTTATTACGACACCATATAGTTGAATATTGACTTGACATTATGATCGTATTCTGCGTGTGCGTGCGAGTACGGCGTGCCGGCGACGGGCGCCAGGTGCGGGCACGCGGCGGGCGGCTGTAACACTTCGTCGTTGTGGCAGAACTGACGCAGGTGGTACCACGCCGCGCCGTAGTCGTAGTCTAGGATCCTTTTGAAGAACTCTATTGCTGATGACTGTTGATGAAAATCAAATAACTTTATAATCAAGAAAAGAATATTTAAGTAATTTAATAGTTTCGGTAAATTGGATATTGTTGAATGCTATAATTGAATCCTTTTTATTTTCAAATATTCTATAGTTTAGGCAGTATGTACCACTGCAAGCGGTTATATAATAGCTAATCTGCTATTATATAAGTGGTAATCTGCAAATCTATTTTGTTTGAAAATAGCAGGAAAATTTATAAAAAAGAGTTTTTAATTTAGATTTTCTTTAATAAGACATATCTCAAAAGAGAATATGCTCGCAAAATAAACTTTGATTTCAGTAGCAATTACAGAGATAGTAACAATTCTGCAATTTATTGGTTAGTAAGGTTACTAAGCTACACATAGACCTTTGACAGACGGATAAAGGCGCCAAATGAGGAACTATAAGTATACCTACAAATAAACATTCTATATTAACATCGTGTGTACCTGCAGCGGTTTCGGTTGTTTGTTAGACAGGTAGGGCAGCACGGCGGCCATGGCGCGGTGCAGCGGCGCGCCGGCCAGCGCCAGGCGCGTCACGAGCTGCGCCAGCGCCGCCAGCGCCGACACCTGCAGCGAGTAGCGCGGCCCGGCGCGGTACACGGACCCCACGTCCTGCAGGTAGCTGGCGGAGGACGAGTCCTGCAGCAGCTTGTATATGTGCGGGAGAACCTCTCTGCGAGGAGAAAATTAATATAAATCTTAAAAAAAGTCTTCCGTTACTGACTGACTGATTGATGGACAGCTCACAACCGAAACTACTGAACGCAGAAAGTTGAAATTTGGTATGAAGATTCCTTAGGAAGTGTAGAGGAGTACTAAGAAAAAATTCTTGACAAAAAATTCTTCATCTGTAGGTAGCAAAAAGGGGAAAGAACTTATTGAAACTAATGTCCACGCGGACGAAGTTGCGGGCGGTTGCTAATATTATGTACAGGATTAAATATATGTTTTTAAATAGTGTGCATGTGGTTCTAGATAAACAATTCTACTACATTTTTCGGCTTAAGGCAAAGCTCTGTTTTAGTAATGGCACTGTTGCTGAGATCAACATAGCCATTTAAAAGACGTAGATTCTATTCTCTCAAAACGAGATGAAGGCATAAAAAATAAATTTGACATCACATTGTTAAATGTATATATTATGTATATTCCGCAAAAATACTGCTTGATCTAAGTCGTTGCGTTATATAATTTAAGCAAGAATTAAATGTTCTACTTAACTAGCCAATTTTGCCATCTTTAGACAACTTTTACAGCAATAAGAACATCCGAAATTGAACCTTCTTCTTTACAAAACTTAAAATTATTTATCCAATCAAATTGATGACAAAATTAGCCGTAAAACTATAAAACAGACACTTACTTAACAGCGCGACTCCTAATAAAATCCCGGGACAACTCCGCCATAGTGACGAGTAGATCAAACGCCCGCCTCACGACCACGGGCTCGCTTTCAAACAGGCTCACAAGAGGCGCCCACGTCAAGTGCACTAGCGGGAGGAGCTCGTCTTCATATTCTCTCAGTATCGGCAGCCCAGTGTTTAGTACTTGTAGACATAGTATTGTGTTGTCTCTCTGAGATGACGCCACGTAGTTCAGACATCGTTTTAGTATTGTGACTGTTACTGATACGTATTGCGGCGGTGGTGGTGTTTCTTCTGTAATAGAAAGGGTATTTTTAATTAAAATATGATTAGAATGTTCTGACAATAATTAATTTCATATTACATAAGTAAATGTGAAGGGAACCCAAATGTATATTTTTTGAGAAATCTACGTAAGTATGCTATTTTGAATAGACTTTTATGAACAAATGAATTTTGTACACAACACGAGACATTTTCGTGTATTGGAGGTTTATATTACGCTGTGTGCAAAGGGCCCTAGTGTTCATACGTTTATTTTTATTTTTCGAAATGAAAAACATAACATGCATTTTATTTTTATTAAATTGGAGTAGTAGTAGATTCTACTGCGTTTTACTTTCAGAATCGATCTGATTTTCATGGATATAACTAAAATAAATTCAATATAATATTCACAATTTAACAAACTTACTAGTAACAGTATCATCATAATCCAATTCCTCTTCGTCCCTCCTTTCCATATCTTCTCTATACATCTCCTCCACAGTCTTCCCAGTCTCTTGTTCAAACTCCCCTCCGTCCAGCAGTCTCTCTCCCTCCTCTACATTGTCTATGTACTCCCGCGTGTCTCTGAGCACGTCTATGTAGTCGTCTTCTTGGCTATGGTGCGGGACTCTCTGAGCGATCATGTACCACTTGCGAATACACTCGACGAATGTAAGGAACACTTGTAAGTACGCGTATAAATCTTTTTCGTAGTATTTATCACAACTTTGGACTAGAACCTGGAATGAAATTGTTTGCTTAAGTTTATAATTTCAAGAATAGTTTTGTTTAAGTTATGATAAAACATCCCTTGAAAGGTTTCAATAATATATCTTTAGATAAGAATAACCTTACAATAGAGGAAAAAAATACGACCAATTTCGGGTGAATCTCACTAATTTTTTAACTCAATATATCGACATAATAATAATTTAACATGATGTCTTTGTAATTTGACCATAAATAAGATTTTTAAAGTGTATGTGTTCAACAAATCAACATACTCACATCTTGCACAATTCCATAGAGATAATTCAATATATTTGAGTCGCTGTATTCCATCACCACTGATAGTATTTGTAGCGCTGACTGACAGTTCCATGCCTGAAACACAAACAAACATGCAATTTAAAAAAAGGATATGTCAATCGTCGTAATATACAAAATAAGACCATATTTATAACTAAAATATTGTGTTATTGGGGCGTAGTAGGTAGGTTGTTACTCCTTTCACGAAAAAAACTACTGAACGGGATTTAAGATAAACTTAGATTAAGACATAAGATATTGTTTACAACAGGAAATCTTTTCGGGGAGAAACTAGTGACATTATAAAGCTTACCTTTTTAAGTCTCACAGTGACTTGATTGGTAAAGTAGTCTGCGTTACATCGTATTAGTTCCGCGACGGTGTCGTGTCCACATGCTCGCGCTATCGCAGTTATCGCCTTCAAACCAGATAAGTGTAGCATCTCGTATTTACTACCTATAACAAACATAACAAAAATCTATTTATTTACTATGGACTGTTTGTATTTGAAATTATTTTCACTTAAAACTGGATTTTCAAAATGCAAGTGTGTTTGGACTGTGAAAGCTTGTACTATTGTAATTATTTACTTGTATAGAAGAACTCTTGGGTTTGGTTGTCAACGATTTAAGTGCTGTAATAAATGTAGTGTGAAGTTTTGATTTAGGGTTTACGTGGACTATACCAATGCTACTGCACAGGTAGTCGTGGGATCGATGGGCATAGTTTTGTTTAGGAAAATTAATGTTTGATCGACCCGTACAGGGATTTTGGGTTGGTTATAAAGAATACTTAGTCGCTTATTTTTCAAAATGCAGATTTTTAAGACAACTACCTTAGGGGGAGAAAGAATGTACAAATATCTCTTTTTCTCAACTTACCAACTCTCTCAAGTACTAAACACAGCGTTTTCAATAAAAATGGTTGGTAATTCTCCTGCAGCGTGGTGGCCATGACACCCAGTCCCTCAGTGAGCAAGCAGGACAGCAACATGTTGCGCTGCGCCTCACTCACGGACGAGCACGTGTTGGGCGCCGCCAGGGCCCGCACCCGCGGCGTGGAGTAGCTTATGTCTGTGTAGCGGGTCTCTACTGCACCTTCGTATAGATCTGACGACATATTGTTTGAATATTATGGTATGTTCACAAGATATTAGAGTGATTTAAGGAGACAGGTACTAAGGCCTAATGCTCCGCCATTATAGGAGGAGAGGGATGACAACAAGTGGTAGAAATGGAATAAACGATTAATTTACCTCACAAACACATGTTGGGGGTTTAAAAATAGGCTCAAAATAAAACGAACTATTAGTGACGCAACTAGATCGCCAAAGAGTAGTGCGAAGTAGTAGCGAAATCATAAGGTCCGGACAGTATTTGCAGGGTTTTCTAAGCTCAAGGGCTCCCATATGACAAAAGGTTTGAGATGTTTTGAAAATTTTCCCTCCTGTAGTCATTAGTCGCATAGAAAATCGCTATAATATAAGACTCACCAGGCACAGTGTCCTTGTGCCAGGAGCGCGGGTTGTAGACGCTGAGGTCCATGGTGTCGGCGTCCGACAGCGGCGGCTCGGCGCTGCTCACCTCCAGCGGCGAGTACCACACGTCCTCCTCGATGTACGTGTTCAGTATGCGACGGATTAGACTCGGCGATGAGTTTGGTGCTGGAAAAAAGAAAAATAATAATGATAATGATAATTTTATGGGTTTATAAGAAAAAAATCGCACTCAAAGAAAAAGTGTGTCATATATCCGTTTATACATAAATGGCTCAGTTAATAATTGATGATACATGATATAATGACAAAGTGAGATTATTTTTCTCTTAAAATGGCAGCATGACACCAGTGGCAACTTTTGTTATTACGTAATCACAAGAACAACGGTCCACTAATAAATTTTGACTAGACGACATTTCTACAATCATTAAATTATAGTAGAAGTGACTGCCACCGAGGTGCACTGGTTCAGGTCGCCACGCTGATACCATTAAATTGCGTCGGGAGGTCGCGGATTCGATCCAAAAATATGTTTTTCGGGTCTGGCTGTACTTTGTGTTTGTATTTGTACGTTTGTAAAAGTCCCCGCGACACAAGAGCAATGCTTAGAATAGTGCGAGAGTTGCCTTTTAAAAAAACGAAACGACAAAGAAGTAGTGTCGCATTACCTGTGCACATCCAGTTCATCATATACACGAGCTCCGCGTCCCGTGTCTGTCGGAACAGGTCGAGCAGGCGGTCCAGCACCAGGTCGGCGCACTCGGCCGCGCCCAGCAGCTGGCAGATGTCCTGGAAGCGGCGCTCGCAGGCCACGCTGTCCAGGTGACGGAGCTTGCACCACGGAGAGTTTAGTGGTGGGGTCGATGTTATATCTGAGAATAATAGGTATATTATTTTTGAGGGAGTTGTCTAAAATATTTGTTTCTGTGAATATTCTTTTATCTCAGTATTAACCGAGAGGTGTAAGCAGAATATAAATAGAAATATGGTCTAATTGAACCATCTGTGTCTATAGTTTCGGGGCTTCTTCGAAGCACTACAAACGTTCTAGATGTTTTGTCGATCTACAGTTATTTCCACAAAATCATCTACAATAATATATAAACTAGCTGACCCGCGCAGCTCCGCTAACACTTTCTTGTTTTTATTTAATACGGCGTATTTTCAAATTTATTCTCCTTTTACACCTTCTCTGGACTTCCACAAATAATTCAAGACCAAAATTAGCCAAATCGGTCCAGCCGTTCTCGAGCTTTAGCGAGACTAACGAACAGCAATTCATTTTTATTTATAAAGATAGATAGAGATAGATAATAGTTTCTGTTGACCTTACGCTAGGATGTGATAGTTAATGAATACATGTGTTTGCGTTTAAGTAATCTAAACTACAGAATGTATATTTTAATAGCAATAAGTAAAAACTCAGATCTCTCACCTCTCACCGCGTGTTGTGTGAGCACGGTGAGGTCGGGCTGCGTGGCGACGGTCTGCGCGAGCGCCGTGCACGCGCCCGTCACGTGCTCGTGCACGCTGAGCGCGCACGTCAGTCGCTGCGGGCGACGGTCCGTGCTCAGCACCTTGATGTAGCCGTGCACTAGGTTCAGCGATGATAACTTGCGGTTTGAGTCTGTAATGATATGTAAACTAAGTTTCGTTTAGCAAAAAAGTACAGGGACCTACTTTGAAATTTGAGTTATATGACGCTGCTGAATTTGCATGCCTCAGCAAGTCTATTAAGGGTCAGTTTACACCAAGACGCAACGCGACGCGACTTGATATCTTGTAGAAAATAAAATTATATTTTGAATCTCTCTCTAAAAGCGTGCACGCTGCGTCTTGTCTTGGCGTGCCGCCAGCCCTGCGTTTTACCTCTATTTTTTATATTCCGAGTTAATTTGAGACTAAATCTTTGAAAAAAAAAAAAAACAATTTGAGAGTAATAATAAGTATATGAACGGTAAAAATCGAATAAAACTACATATTACTAGGCACTACTTACCAATATTATTCATAACTCTAGGCAAAGTATTGAGCGTCGCGAAGAAGTTCTCACACAGCGCGTCTAATGTTTTAGTCCTATTATCTTCCGAGGCCGTGGCGAAGTACGTGTTGATGGCGTTTGTGCAGTACTCCGACACCTCCGGGTAGTCGTCCTTAGCTAAACATATTAGCGCGTCTAACGCTAGGGGGACTGATGTTTGCATTGCACTGGAAAAGTAATATAAATATTGATTATATTATAGATTTAATTTCAATGAAATCAGATTAATTTTCAAATTAAATTCAGATAAAAAACACGCCAATAATCTTTCGCTGATATACGAACAATAAAGAAGACAAAAAGCTTCATTGTTATTTCTGATTCTAGAAAATGCTCGTCAACTTCATCATGTCCCATAAAATTAAATAAATGTATATTTATTACTTTAACGTATAAGTGCACGGTGAACGTGCGTACGCGTGCTAGTATATATACCTACATATGCATGTATGTATGTTGAGTGTAAATTATATGTACTCAAATTACTGTATAATACTTACATATTACATTCAAACAGCAGTCTAGAACAATATACAGCCAGTTCTTTCCTCACTTTAAAATGTTCATGGGTCCTTAGCGACACTAAACTTTTAGTTATCAGCAGTAACTTCTCACCGGCCACTGCAAACCATTCCGGACTTCGAACTGGCAACGATTTGGGATCCACTGGCTCTAAAAAAAGGATATAAATGTTATTTTTTATGTTTTTAATGAGAGTGTAAAGCGTGTATTCAAAAATATAAAATAAAAATGAGAACTTCTGTAAGATAGAGTTTTATACATTTTCAAGCAAATTATTTATTATCTGTACGGATTCTTGAATCTGTATTGAAAGATTTGACAACAGATCATGCAAACTGAAAACAGTTTTAAAGGATTTTACTAATTATATTCTCTAAAATTACTAATTACCCTTACTGCTTACTTCTTTGTTTTCCTTCTCTCTGATCATTTTGGCAAAGTCCTCAGCAGTGAGGTTGGTGTTTGTCTTCATAAATTTATTGTTCATTGCCAGACATAATATTCGATGCATTGCATCTATAGCGGACTAGAACACATAAAAAATGGTTATAATGATGCAATAGAAAACCTTCTTTGTTAGTTTACTCCATTTGATTTAATATTATGAGTATGTTTTCACACCAAAAAGGCCCTTATGACACTGAATTTAACACTATTCGTAACAATGAAAATGTACTTGGAAATAACATTTAGGTATGCTATTTGCTGCAATTACTTCGACAGGCTACTTTTTGATTCCCATTCGCAACCCTGCGTTATTCCTGATAAGTGAGTCTAACGAGTCTGAAAATAAATGGTCAAAAAGTTGCCGAAAGATATAACTTAGTGGAAGTTAAGCGATAGTTTATCTACTAGAAACGAAATCGAAGAGTTTAGTCAGTGACTTCAAACTTACAACAACTAGCGCATGTCCCGGGTTGTCCACACTGGTGGCGACGTCCTGCAAGGCTCCGAGCACTCCGGGCAGTATGAGCGACAACATGTCCACCACCACCTTCTCCAGCGACGCGCTCGCGATGTGGTAGTCGCTTGTTAGCTGCGGGTGCGTGGCTGTGTGCGCTGTTACACAGTTTATTGCTGCTAACCTGCGATATGAAAACAATTTAGAGATATTCTATTGGGTATTTTGTCTTATGAATGTAATGTACAGAAAGTAACTGTTATATACTACCACTGTTTAAATAACTAGTAGTGTAACATATTATTATGATAAAAAATTAGCAATTTGAAACTACATTGTGCTAACTACAGTGCCAGCAAAAATGACTTCATAAAAATGTTATAACTAAGTTTGTTTTTCTACGTATTTTTATTATATTATAGGCAATCCTTTGTTAAGACAAAAGCAATAAGGTGATATCAGAACCAATACACATTTGTGACGTAAGACGTAAAAACGTGTTTTAAATGGGAATTGAACCCACAACTTTGTAGCACAGTGAGAGTAGAGAAGTAGAGTGATAACTATCTCAATAAATCATAAGCAAAATACAAGAAATCATATTAGTTCTTACCTTAAAGACCTAAGTTTCTCCAACTTGGCAATATGTACAGACACATACACAGCTTTTCCTAGCAGGGGTACATGTGCCTTCAACATCACTTCCCTGTACTTAGGGTCAACACTCAACAGCAGTGCTGTCAGGCATCTCATTACGCTAAGTTTTAATTCCTCTGAGATTTCTGAAACTGATATTAAACATGTAAATTAAATACAATTGTAGAACACTATTCAACTTATAATTTGAGGCTATAAGAATCTTATAAGACTATTTATTGGGTAAGAGTGGTCAAGCTATCATCAAGACTGAAGTATAAGTATTTTTTACCTTTTAAAATATTATTAAGGGCAGTTATTTCAGACCGAAACCCCTCTCTTATTTAGAGAAGAGACTCTTTGCAATGGCACAGAAATGGGTTAGTATTATAATTCTAATACAAAATCTAGTTGCTGACTGAAGTATCCCATCCACTTTTAAATTAGCCTTAGCATAGTAATATAATATTTGTTTAACTATGCTGTACTATGCAACCTGCATTCATAATAATATAGTATAGCAAATTATTACATTACAATGTAACAAAAGTAGCAATATGTTGACCTAATCAATAACTAAACATTCTATTGACCTTACTTGACTTTAACACTCTTGCCAAGATAAGTAACACATTGTATGATGTGTTACACTGCACAGCTCTTTGGGGGCGTCTTGATGACAGTTTGGGTGTGGTCAATGTGACAATGGGACATTTCAATGAGTATTATGTTTTGAAGGAGTTTTTACTGTCTTTGTTACCACATTTAGCAGCCTATTATACCTACCTGAACTGGTCTGTTCAACTATTTAAAAATGTCAAATATTTAGAACCAGCAGTGAATTCCAGAATGATTTATATTCTACATAATATGTGTTCCTATGTCCAAGCAAAATCATGAAACTCTAAAAACGTAGATAGTATTTATGTTTGGTCACCATGAATATAGAAGTTGAACCATCAAATGCTGAATGACAAACACTAAATTTATATTTTGTTAAAGGATAGAAGAAATAAAACCAGCTGATTAAAAATAAACCTTATGTAAAACAAGGTAAGGTTGAAACTTACTCATCCCTGGCCTTGTGTGGTCAAATACTAGTTGTAACAGTCCCAGTTCCATCTTCATGCACATTTCAAAGCTGTTCACTGTGACCTTTCCTAGCACTAACTCCATAGCATCCACCAGTCTTCTCTGTAACTCTTCTTTTTGACTGAAATATTATTAAATGAAATTATGTAAAGATATAACCCAGATGTGTAGATAAGAAAAGTTAAATAAGAAATAACAGGGGTTGAAAAACATATTGAAAGACTAAAAAATCTTTTCCCATAGCAAAGTCTTACAGTATTTATAAGGAATAGTGAATGCAATCCCGATCTCGCGGGATCCCGATCTCGCGAGATCCCGTGTATTTTTTCGGGATCAATCCCGAAGCATAATATGACGAGATCCCGTTCGGGATTGTCGGAGAGGGCATTTTCAGCAGTTGGCTACATTGCAATAGACTTAAGATGCCGATTAGAAGCTCGTACTATTGATACACTTTGTATTTTAAGAGGCTACTTTCAAAATGCCATGTGATTACTTTTTATTTTGATCTCCTGGAGCTACACCTACTTTTTTGATTATGTTTATGTTATTACACCTGTTAATTATGTTACGTTGTTAGTAATATTGAAAAATAAAGGCTTTTATTTTCTTTCAAATAATAATTTATTGCATTCACCACACTATCACACACATATTACATTCCGTGCCTCGGAGAGCACGTAAAGCCGTCGGTCCTGCGCCTGACCTCTCACTGGTCGTGTCGGTTATCCGTCCCACCAAACTATGAGAGTGATGGAATAGAGAGTGTACACCTGTGTATTGTGCACACACTTGGACACTATAAACAAAGTCCTGCACAGATGGCCAGTTTCAATGAAACTGACCGCCGTAGACGTATATCGACTAGGAGGACATTAATTACATTAAACAAGCCGTTCGAATTGTATTATTTTTACTAACTAGACGGGATCCCAAAAATCTCGGGATCCCGCGGGATTGATATTTCTGATCGCGAGGGATCTCGAGTTGACGATCTCGAGTCGGGATTGCATTCCCTAATAAGGAAAGAGCAGATTTTAGGAATTGCAGGCTTGCTGTAATTATACAGTGTAATTATACTTGGTATTGATGGTTATTCCATTTGATATCAAGATCTTAGAATATAAATTATGAAGCTTTAATACATTTTTATATTAAAACTTCATAAATGGCAATATTTTTTATTAAATTGTGAGGGTAGAAGTTTGTGATTATCTCATATATTTTTTTAAAAGAATACATAATCAATTGTGTTATTGTTTTTGCCAACTTGTAAGCACTAAGCTATAATTGCAAGCTTGTATGCGAGGTAATATTATTTCTGTCTGCAGCAATTATAACTACTTCTACAAAGTGCTGTTTTTATTGATGAGGGTGGCTTAGAGTACTTTGCGAGTGAAAGGAGCTAAAAAAGTAATGTGAATGCTCATTTTGATCAAAGATACTTCTCTCCTCTGCTTCTATTATTCATCATTCATTTCAGTTCTTTCAACTATAAATTTTACTAATAGCAATTCTAGTACCTAAGGTTTTCAAAAACCTTTGCATGATCCCAATGAACAGCCCCATAATATTATGCTTTTATTCTAGAAAGTTTAACTACGAAATACTGTTGGTACTCTACTTTACAAAAATACTCAACTCAGCATTTTGCATTGACAGATAAGATGACAGGTGGTGTGAAAAGTAATTCTAATTTGACTAATATTATCAGCTAAACAAAGAACATTACATGCCAATAGCCATAAAGTGTAATGTTTATGCTTTTAGAGCACAACATGAGGTCGCAACTGCTATATCATGCAAACTCTTACTCTGTTTCGGAAGACTTTAAGTGCGTGATGAGCGGGAACAATAAGTACTGCTGCAACTCTTGAACCACTTCTTTCTTCAGTTCTGTGACCCTACCGACGAAGGCGCCTATACTTTCAGGCGATGGGCACACCATAAGAACGTCGCAGATGGGTTTTATCCGCGAAAAAGCATCTTTTAAATCGGCATTCATCTTTCCCACTTATACACTTAATACTAATATAAAACACCTATTTACAACTGTATTCTCATTGTACAAATAAAGGAAATAAAAAATATCATATTATTTCATAAAAATTGTCCTAATAATAACTTTCACGTAGATTTTTATAATAACAAACCAACTTGTTAATTTGACATTACTCGCCTCTGATTACAGATTTTGATCTTTCATTTTTTTCATCTGCCTCAGTCGAATATACATGAAATATTATCAGAAAAATAAAAACCATTAAAATTAAATAAAATTTATAGAAGTTAGGAGACATTTATTTTTTTAATTTACTAAATTGACTGTTTTTTAATATTAATTTACTATAAATATTATTTTCATGGGTGGGCAGTGCACGTCCAGAGTGCTATTAAAAAATAGAATAACATACCTACCTCACAACATGTTTAGTAGATAGGTATATCAGCTTTATATTTTTTTGTAAATTTGTACATTTTAATGTTTTTTTAAGAAATTATGAAGGAGCAAAGAAGAAATTTTATGGCTAACTAATAAAATAAATGGGTCGGTCAATCACAGTGCCTATTCCTGTAATGTTCCAATCAAATAACCTGCATAAGAATTTTATTTTCTAACGCATAGTTTTAAGATTAAGAATGATGAGTCTTATGTTTTCAGTGTTATAAAATTATTTTTAAGTACAATCTTATATTAGCAGAATTTACCAATTAGTAATATTCTTTCAGAACGTATCAATTTTAAAAGAGGAATTGTCAAAGTCAGGTGTTAATTGGTTTCTGTCAAAGTGTCAAATCGAATGGAAACGAGAATGCGATTAAATAATTGAATTATCCTAGATTTAATAATGTTTTTATGATTACATAGTGTGGAAAATAATTCAAAATGTTTACCTTACCGGGACAGCGGGTCTTACATAAGTGCCTCAAGATTTTGAGGTTAACTGTTGCAGATTTTAGCAATTGTCCCGATATTAAGAAGTTGAATGCAGTAAGAACGGTTGAAAAGACTATAGAAAATAATACGAGTATCTTCATCGAAAGTCCCATTCATGTTAAGATGGTACCGATCGACGTGAACGACATCAAAGCTCATAACAAGTTGACTATGACATTGTACAGTCAAGGGCAGAAGTCTATTGATTTCCAAGTGAAGCAGACATCTAAATGTCTGGAACTGTTGAACAAGAGCACGGCGTCGGACAGGAACGACGTGTGTGTGATACAGGTGCCGTATCAACTGAAAGTTCAGGTCACAACCACTGACAGTGCATCAGTGAGTCTGTCTAAACTAGAGGGCCAGGAGTTTGTTGTGAAAACACAGAAAGGCGCGGTAAATGTTGCCGATTTAAAGGCTCAGAATATTAAACTGGAAAGTGCAGAGGGAGAACTTAAATCTGAGGGCCGCTTGCAGGCTACCAATATTGATCTAAAAACGGGTTGTCTCTCTGGCATACACTGTCACAATATAATGGCGAATGTATTTAATGTGACGACGCACGCTGGCCCTATTGTTGTTAAGTCTTGTTACAGTGATAAATCTCATTTTACCACATTAATGGGCAACATACAACTTGATCATCTTCATAGATCTGTTTTGATTGATGTTATTCAGCAAGGGAATCTACACATCACTGGCTTCTCTGGCAACTTGCAGGCTTCACTCAAGAGTGGGGATGTGTATATGCATGCATCACAGCTCACAGAAAAAACTAGTATCTTCATACATGAAAAGGGGAAAGTAGAACTCCTTATGCCAGACATAGTCAAAAATCTGCCCGCCACCAACTTGATAGCTGATAAAATAACAGTTGATGATAAAATACTAAAGCTAGGAAGATTTATGGATGATGCACATCCAAAGAGGTTTAGATTTGAGAGGGAACCACATCATGAGTTACATATAGTTTGTAAGAATGGTTCAATTGACATAAAGGAAACAGACTTACCGTTTATGATATAGGTGAATTAGCTCTCTGTACCTGTATTTTAGGCGATATCTGTGCAGCTTCAAGAGTGTTTGTTATAACTTTATGAAGAGAACGTAATTTGTTTTATTAAATGTATTTTTTACTCAGTGATGTCTTGATTATTTTCATGATGCACTATGTAGGTAGTGAATTTGTAAAGTTCTTGCATTTCTCCTGTTAGGATTACTTCTGTATAGGTTGACATTTCAATTCATAATTGTTATATATTAATCCCAGTTGTGAGTATTAAATGTATATGCAATGTTTACTAGCACATTATCATTGTTGTGTCTTCCATGAACCATAAATAAATTACTAATTAGAATGCATCATTAATTCCTAATCATGTTGATCATTAATTAATATTATAATTGTTATTTTAGAAAATATAACTGTATCTGTATTTAGACTTAGGAAACACTACAACTGCCAAAGTAATGTTTGTGAAGCCAATCAGTACATTTAAGAAGTGTTTAACATACATTTATTTCATGCATTTATTGTAACTATTTTCTAGCAAACTCAATTGAAAATTAATGTAATATTTATGTTGCACAGTAAGGTAGAGAGCTCTTGTTATTTTAAAGATTTATTTTTGTAGTTCCTCAATAAGTAACATTAATGTGTATTATATGGATTTGCTTCTATTATAAGTCTTGATATTGCTAGTCTATCCATTTATTCATTATATTCCTGGTTAGGATTTTAAAGTGTTTGTAGATAACCATTATTGTTATTTATTCAAGTAGTCAATTGTTGAAAGTTTCATTAAAACACTATCTCATTTTATATCTATGTATTATTGAACCCTGTCCTGCTGACAAATGTTTATACCAAAGTTTCCCATAAAACCTACAGGAATACTAAGAACGTGGCTAACTAGCTCCCCATCTAACGATGTACTCCGCGGAGTGTTTACTTTTTAACTAGGTAAGCGTTAATTGGGTACAAAGATGATGGGTAATGTGTAGCGGGGCGCCGGCGCAGGGCCGATAACGAGGCAGTTTATATGCGGCGGAGCAGTGCGCGCGCGCCAGTCTTACCGCCGCCAGCATGCCGGCCTGCGCGCCCGAGTACAGCCGCCTCGCGCGCTCCAACACGGAGCTCGTGTTCTCGCCCCGCGTCAAGCGCTGCTCGCATCAGCCACCGCCCTTCACGGCTCTTCGCCGCTCCTTCTCATCTACGTTCTCATTGATACCTGAAGAACGAGCTATCTCACCGGAGCGCCCGCCGCCGCTGCCCCGGTTCATAAGAATAATAACGTGGTTTCCACGGCTCATGCTGCAGCCGCTGTTCGCTTTGCTGAGAGTCATCGCCCATCCCGCCTGGAAGCAAATTCTCGTCGTTCTACCTACGCTATGGATCGCGGCCTCGCTGTTTATATTCTGGAAGTGTGTACAGTGTCCTTTGGGAGTGATCAAAATGATCGGCCGCGCGATCAACTACAAGAACCACAGGAAACCCCGCACCGTACTCATCAGTGGAGGTAGTTCAGTGCAAGCTTTACATTTGGCGAGGAATTTCCATTCGGCGGGCGCAAGAGTAGTTGCATTCGAAATAGAAGGGCAATTTGCACTGTTAAAGTACTCTGCAGCGGTACATAAATTTTATACAGTGCCACGACCTAATCCGGCTGACCCTCTAGCTTATGCTCGAGCTTTGAGAGAAATAGTAGAAAGAGAATCGGCGGTGTTCTACGTCCCGGTGAGCTCTACCACGCCGGCTTACTACGACGCACTGGCTAAGTCACATTTAGAAGTTATCGGATGTCAGTGCTTTGTACCGTGTGCTCGTGATGTTGTCACACTTGACGACCCTCTGGAATTGATGAGAGTATGTCGCGCTGCCGGTTTGGCGACCCCGCAATTTTGGGTTGTTGCGAACGACGAAGATGTTCGTGCGTGGTACGACAGTGGTGCCTCTAAAGAAGCTCGCCACTTCATTGCTAGCGCTGGAGCGCGAGGTGCACGGGATCGATTGCGATTTGTTATGCCTGAAGACAAAAGCCAATTCAGATTTCCCAGAGAAATTAGTGCAGAGAAACCATGGGTGATTGTAAGGGAGCCGAAAGGAGAGAGGATAGTGACTTGTACCACATTGAAAGAGTCCCGTGCTGTTAATAATGTTTCATGCCGCGTGGACTCTGCAAGGAAAGGGCTGGTGCCGCAGAGAGACGAAGAAGCCGATGCTTGGGTACAACGATTCATCTCATTCCTTGCACCAGCGAGACCAATGACTGGACATGTGTCATTCCGACTTGTTCGTGAAGAACAACCAACGAACGGAAAAGACAATAAACTAGTTGCAATTGGAGCTAGAGTGGGCGTGTCTTTGCCTTATTTATGTCAAGGATCGACACGTTGCGGTCACGCAGCAGCAGTTGGGAAGCTGCTGGACACCGTGCTGGATACTCGCGAAGCGCTCTTCACATTCTGGGACCCTCTCCCCTACTGCGCATACTATCAGTCACGTATGCCTGACGAGAGGAGGCCGCCGCCCCCGGAGCCGTGCAAGACGCCACCAAATGTTCCTCTTTGAAGTGTTATGTAGTGTCGTCGTAGGAATTATTTATTAAAGACACTCAAGTACCTGAAGAGTGCGTGAGTGGAAGCTCTCTGTGCGGCGTGTGCCATAGTTAAGTCACGCTCTCTCCGTGTTGTTTGCTCGTCGCGCTTGTCAACCAAGCGTGGGCTCGAGGGGCGATACGATATAATGTAACTACTAAGTAGATATTATAAGTTCTTTTGTACGTACAAATGTTATTGTTAATTATGCCTACATATTGTTAGGTTAAGAAATAAAACGAGGTCGACTATTTTAAATTGTTTTTGTTTTCTTAATTCACACAACCTTATAGGCTTTGTACATACACATGTTTACATTTCAATCTTTGAGGCCTTTTGAACTGTTCTTGTAAAAACAACAAGCATTTATCAGGAGAACGAGTTATAAATAACTTATATTTATCGTCACATAAATTACTAGTTTATGTTTTGACCAAAGCAGTACCTAGTTGGTCGGAACGTCATAGCAACAGCAATTTATATTTTTTATAGTTTAAGCAAGAGGCACGTTGATAAAAGTTATTTTTCCACGAGAGTGGCGGAGAAAAGTGTTGATCTGTGGCCAGCCGCCCCTGGTGACCCGGACGAGATAACAGCTATCACTTCAAGTGCACTACAATTTATAATAAAGTACTTCGCGCTATCAGGTTAAACGGACAAACACAGACACAAGAGGGGGTAGGCAGAGTCCTGTATAGAAGGGTGTTTCTGACTGAAAATTTCAGATTTTCAGTGAGAAATCCAGTTAAAGCTTTGTCGTTCCCCACTCCGTGACGCGAAGTAGATTGGTGGTCGTCTAGTTATGACTGTCAGAAAAGGGTTAAGGCTTGCTTAAACTAACACGGTAAATCATCATCAGCCATACCGTGGTAAATAGTTAAGGAATACATAGCAAGTTTCACTGGGGTAAAAAGCCACCCATTTTTTCGTGACATTTCAACTGGTGTACCTAGATTATGTATTTACTATACTTACTAAATAAGCGTTACTGGTATGTGATAGATATTCTATCATATAAGTAGCTATATACGTATGTAATGTTGTTTGCTAATGCGGAACTACTAGTCTTATTATTGTGAACTTTTGACATTTGTATTAATTTAACAAACAACTAATCTCTGCATCAATTTGTCGGCGTAATTCAACTTAGTAGAATAACATATTACAAAGTAGGTATGTTTTGTAATTATGTTTCAGTGAGCACATGACAAAAGATTCATGTGACTTTTGAGTAGGGACCTTATGTTATTTGTTTTTGAAACGTGATATTTACAAATTGAAGCTTTCTTTAAACATCAGAGATAATAAGAATTTGAATGAAACAAAAGGGTTATATGCAAGTGGTGGTGGTAAGTAGAAACTAAATAAAATAAATTTATTTAGTTTCTGCTTACCACCAAGGAAAGACTCATACTATCCAAGAGGCTGAAGTCAAAGCATGTGAGTCATCACTTTATCTTATTGCTCAAATCAAGCCCCTATGTATTTGACATTAGTTACCCATTCATTTTATAGTATGACAAGATGTATGGATGTGAACAAGGCAAGGGAAGTTTGTAAGGGTAGTACCAAGTGGCGTTTTGGTCTCTGCTTACCCCTTTAGGAAAAATACTTGATATTATGTACGTATGACATCTTATTGTAGGAATTTAGACCCATACACAAGTGTCTAATATAACAAAAATTAGCTTCATCAATGCTTTGTATATTTAAACGAGGGCTGTAAGCAGACATCTTTAAAAATGTCTACGTGATGTAGGTACATGAAAGTACCTACTTATCTAGAAAGAATATTAAATATACTTAAAGTTGTTTACGTGACATGTAATCTTTACTTATAAAGAACTTGTCTTGATAAGAATTTCTTTAAAATATTTATTACTTTCTTTATCTCTACCTACCCAAGATATAAGTACCTACCTGCCTATAAGGTCGCAAGTACCTAAGGGCAGCCAATTTGCAATTTCCTCAAAGGCAAAAAGGATGCGCCATAACACATGAAAGTAGATTCAAATAGTGACCTCATCTTACCCTTAGTCTTACATCGTCCTTTTTACAGTACGTACCTAAAATACTACGTAAAAAATCTTATATCTTATAACAAAAATCGTGTATACTTTTTATAAGCTAGGTACATGTTATGTTTACAGATATGAAAAGTACTCATAGAACATTACATTAGTTACTTAACAAAAATAACGAGTTTAAGCAGGTTACTTGAAGATCATTTATTAAAAAATAACAAGCAGATGTTCCAACTTTCCTGTTCAGTGTTCAGTGTTTACGTTAGGTATGTGGAACATGACAAACGCTTTATACAGTCTAAAGGACAGGTTTAAAGTCCAAAATCTGAATCATAACATTGCAAGTTTAAAAATAAGATAAGTTTGTTTATACGGAAAGTAGAACGCGCTTAGTCATTCCAGGGACGTTAATTTTGGATTTGTCCGAAACAGAGCTGATTTTAACGTGAGTTCGGAAAAAGTTATGAAGAATTGTTTGATAGATTATAACTTTGAAAGATGTGTAATTCAGAAAATAGTAAAGTTTTTAAGGTGCAATGGTTAAATGGACACGATTCAACTGCCGCATCAGTTGTTTTAGGTTTGATTTCCAAGCATGTTATTTTTACCTTTGAATTAACGTGAACACGGATTTACTACAGAATGCTTGACGTTTCGGCGTATTTCTATTACCTATACATTAAACATGTGTTTTGATAGTTTCAGATTAAAAATAAAGGTCAATATTTTTGTAATGTCTTCATTCTTTTATTGATTTAATTCATCATCCTCTCGCGGTAGTTCTTACGGTGAAATATGAGCGCCCTCGCGCGATAATTATACAAACGCAGCCATTACCCTAATCAAGATTAACCTCAGCACAACACAAACAGGATTTAAATAACTAGGCGATATTTACCGACTGACACAAATACATACAAATTACATACATTTGTCACAGATAATAAATACCCGGACGATATTCCATTGCGTGTTGTCATTCGATCACGTGAAGCATATATGTTGAACGTTATTTTCAAAGTTCACGAGTTTCATATCACGTATCGACTGCTCTTATCTTATGGACTACGCTTTTCACAGCAATAGTTCATGTTCTAAGTAGTGCATGTGATGTGGATACTACGCCTTGTCACGTGTGATAAGAGAACATGTATGCTTTTACTTAAGGCATCGCTCGCGTGGGAAGCTCATTTTGTTGTCATCCGTTAATATTGCCAAAATGATTGATGTTGGTTTGGTACTTAAACCGCTTTAGTCGGAGTTACCTACTTTCCTTTAGAAATTTTGAATTGCGAGGATTATTTTTCTTCTGTTAGTTTTACACTGGTCACTCGTGGCCACTGTAGATAATTAAGTACATGTGATTTGGGTACCTACTGCACTCAAAGATACGTAAAAGAGTCCTTTCACACGATTCCATAGCAACTTTGATTTTTGTTTTTGAAGAATAATAATTGAATAGACTGAATATAATGTGTTGACATAAACGATAGACTACACTGACCTACACTGAGTCATTAAAGAACTGCAAAAAATTCGAAACCTCAATACTTAATTCCGTTAGGCAATTTATTGGGTACAAAGGTGGTTTTGAATATAAATTAGTATTAGGCAGTCACCTTTGGACCCTTACGTCATAATCTTAGTTTAGTTTCGAAAGCAGCGATAGCATTTGTGGTTATAGGCAACTAGTTATTTTAAAATGGGTGTATTTTTTCTAATATGATGTGTGTACGTGACTTAAAACAGATAGGTACGCTTCGTAGAGAAATAAGCATGATTAGCCTAATAAACAACAACAATTAGTAACTTTACACGGAATTAGCAGCATTAATGGCATTTTGACGGCATTTAAAATGCATTTGGTAACAATGTAACGTCATTGGTTTTTCCCTAATTAGGTATTATGGAAAAACTGTCTCAACATAAACATTCTACTGTTAAGTGTTGCGAAGCTGAGTATGTTTGCTTATACTTACTTGCTTGATTGAGTACCTACTGTAAAAAACGTCAGATCTCATAAAGTTATAAGCCCTCAATTTTCTCCACAAATCCTTAGTTATTCTGTGAATTTTTCACCTGAACCACTCTTCAGCATCACACAGCTTCATTGTGAGTGCGTCTGCGTGAACTACAAACAAAATATTTTTAATAAATTATTTTTAAAGATGTACGATTGTGTTAGAGCACTGATAGATGAGAGAATATTACGAGGGCACCGAGAATTGATAAAAAATAAACAAATGACACATATTAACCTCGGAGTTCCCTGCTCCCAAAGTCGTAACGGTCCAGTGGTCACGTAGCATTTATCAGGACATTGTATCATTTGCAGACCACAAGGCGACATCGTGTTGGACGTTGGACCAAAGTCTAACCGACTGACTAATAATATTTATTTATCCTTCGTCTGGACAGATAACCGGGTGTGTTTCTCAATCGTTTCTTTGAAAGGATAATTACGTGTAAATATTAAATCACGACTTGTTCCCGTGGTAGTAGACAGAGACTTAAGATCGTCACATGATGCCTGTAGATTTCTTATGCTTTATCGCACAATCCTGTATGCTCATTCTCTTGTCACTGCGCTAAATTAATACTGACTGGAGGTAGTAAGGAGCTTATAAAACCTTTCAAAAATCCACTACTATAGGTATTAACGTGTACGACGACAATTCGCCTTGAGTTCATCGGATTACTGGAAGGATCTGTACCGTATGACGCGGTAGGAAGTATCCAATTGAAGGTACCGCGTTCTGGCCACTTTATGGTGACTGTTGAAGGTACACCGTCAGGTTTTTAGTCGATATGCCCAAATTTAAAAAGCCGGTACGCCTTTTTTTGGGGGACATGCAGTAATGAATTTTCCTGACGAAAAAAATTTGTTAAATATTAAGCCTACTAGCTTTAAGTATTAACCTACCTTTATTTAATTAATGTTACAACTATTCTTTGTAAACCATGCCCTTGTAATAGGGACTTTCCGAATTCTCTATCTCTGTTATTGTAGCAGTGATTTAGTTTGTAATTCAATAGTCACGAGTATCATTATCTGCTCTAATTTGATAACAATATTGAATGATACCCATACAATCATATAATGCATGGTTACTTAAAGACAAGATATATCGCAAAAGTATTCAAGTAAGTTGCTGTTATTATTTTGTGAGTCATCAGGTGATAGCAGCGTTTAGTACCTCTCATTTCATTGGTGGAGATTCGCTTCATGGGAGCCCAGTGTCAATAGATAAAGTCGATTCATATCAGTGTTCTTTTTCTTTCACTCAAAAACTTTGTGAACCACTTATATTCCTTATGTGAGGGAGTTTCCTCTCGATCCAGTTTCGACCGGTATCAATATTTGTCCTCAATGAAAGCTCCGGCACGACGGATAAGCTGTTTACACGAAATATTCCACGTAATCACGCATCGACGAGGAAACATCCGCGTGACGCTGCGTGACATTGTTGGTATTTGATTGTACGAAGTGATTTAATTAGGTGCAGTTATTGGAATTGTTTTTATTTATTACTTTGATTCATAATAGGATCCCTCTTCCTTTAATTAGATAGTTTTTTTTATTTAACTAACCATGAAGATGAGCTCCATAATAGACAGCAAGGCTTTTCTTTCTTCAACATTGATGGATTTTATACGTGGTAATTTACACATTGTTCTATGGAACACAGTGATACTGTACCCCTATTCTCTACTACTATCGAGTATCGATTAACCGGATAGCTATCGAAAAAATTTGTTTGAAAGACAAATTTTGGCAGTACATTTTAAATATCAAACTCTCGATAACAATTGTAAAGAATTGCGCTACTGATTTATGGAACAAATGTGTATGTGTTATATTAGATCAAACGTTAGACCGATGAATGCGTCCGACGTGTGCTTAAGATGAAGGTCTTATTAAAAAGTCTAAATATCTAAGCCGTTTTGCAGCTTAGATATCAAACTACATTCTCATATACCTACATATGTCATCCACCAGTGTTTCAAGGAACGTTAAACGGTACTAAAGCTTAAAAATGCTTATTTAATATTTACTGATGACCGATTATTTGACACTTAAAAAACTAACATCATCGTGACTTGCATTACTCGCATGATGATAATAATATGATTCTGTTTTGGTGCTACTGAATACATACCTACTGTATGCAGTAAATTATGCATAAGTGTTTTTATTTATGTTGTATCGCTGTTATTGAGATACGTCCTTGTGTGATACGACTTTCTTAATCTTATTGCAGTCATTTAGATACGCGACAGGATATATTACAATGATACCTACAAAAATAAGTAACAATAACACATTGGGTAACGACTGTTGTTTCAGTAAATACCATTATTGATGCTTTTGGGCCAAAATAAAACAAAACTACTCTATAAAATACATGCAATTCCGATTCTTGGAAAGCTGTCGTCGAAAAAGGTAAATGTGACCATCTTAACATACGATTTCGAATATGTACTAAGATGAAATTACTGTAAGTAAGGAAGTAAGGCTTCATAAATAAGGGCTATTTCCTTTAAATGACATTATCTGTTCTTCCAGGAACAAAGTAGGAATTATTAATTAATAAATCACTGACATACAAACTGATTAATTACGAATCATAATAAAATTTTCCACCAGGGTCGTATCCAGTTTATCTGTCCCATAGACCTTCAGCGTTCGTTACATTCGGCAGTTATTGTGCAAAACTATTAAGTATAGATAAAAAAAATGTATTTTTTATGAACCTTTTTGTACGACGAACTTATAAATTATTGGATATTTAAATTGTATTGATCGTTATTGTAATGCGAGAAAAGTCCTTCAATCGACTGACTGAAATAATGTTTTTTTATTTTGTTATTTTGACCTGGCAATAGCCATTTTAACATTGAGAATAATGAAGATGTTGGAAGAATAGAAACGTTAGTATTAGGTTTATAAAGAAGCATGTGGTAGACTATACCAATCTATCCAATAAATAGCCGGTTATTCCAACGTTTATAAAATTATACGTAAACCATGCCCCACAACTTGTTCCTTGTTAACGATAAGGTCAATTCGAAGTATACAAAATCTTATGTATCTAATGTGAATCCATAATTAAATATTAAGTAAATTATAAGACATTTGTGCATGTATTATTTGTGTTGTAAACGTCTGTCATACGAGGAACATTCATAAAATGAGCTAGACAATGCACTTTGACGATATCAATGTAAAGTCCATTGCCCTCAGATACATTTATAAGTATTCAAATTATATTCTCGTTATATTTTAGCATACGAATTGAGCATTATGCGTGTCTGCTTTAAAACGATCACGGATAATAGGTACGGGAAAAATTGGAGATATGGTATTTTGAAGCTTATAAAATAAATGAACCTGGCTATGAATAAAACGATTCAATCATATTTAGGGTCAGTTTCACGACTTATGAATAAAATATGTCAGAATACGTATTTGCAAAGTAGCAACAAATGTATCAAAACATCTGTGATAATTCCGTCGGATAAGTTATCTTATACTTATCCAGAAGATTAGGATTGGTACCTGAGACAAAGTATAATTTGATTTCTACTTTCTCGCGTTGTGAATCTTGAAATCGCTCTAGTATAAGAATCGAACCTACGACTTTCACACTTAATGGTAGTTGGGGTGACTGCTTTAACAACTGCGCTGTATTGTCATCATAACTTAACAATTGACTGCTTCCGTGGCGCAGTGGTTAACGTCGCCCTGCCGCTACCGTTGCGTTGAGAGGTCGTCGGTTGGATTTCCTCATGGAACAATTATTTGTGCGATCTACAAATAGTTGTTCAGGGTCTGATTGTGCTTTATGTCCGTTATTTGTATATTTGTAAAAGTCCCCGCGACACAAAAGCAATCTTTAGCTCGGGAGTTGTCTTTAAAAAAAACGACATTATTCGGGACTTTTAATAATGTATCCTTTAAAGTTTTTCCTCAACAGATACGTTGTCAACGTGTTACATCGGTGATAGCATGACGGCGTAGTGGCCATTGTCCAAGGCTGCAGCTCACATGCGCAGACGCAGCGCAGACGACGATTACACGTTATCAGTCTTATAAGTGTGTTATGTTATCAACACTGTTGTGCAAACGCAACACTAATGGATGGTGATGCGACTTTGTTATTTTTTATTGTGTTGTAAAGATGCTACAACTGGTTTCATTCAGATTTGTATACTTTTCACGATGTGGGCCAGGCTTTTCTATACTAATTAGTGACTAAAGGTTTAGAGTTCTCTCTTTTGAAGGTAGATACTCGTGATAGTGATAGGTTTAGATTGTAAAATAGTTAAATAGCATAACAAATATTTTAAGGGTTATTGACCATCTTTGTATAAGATTTGGGCGAAAACTACCAAAAATAATCGATGGACATGTAATTGCTAACTTTAATATTATTATTTTTCTGTTTTTTGTTAGTGGCTGTTTGGTAAAGCACTGTACTAACCTGTTACCTATATATTTCAGACCAACAAAACTATATTAAATCCAAAAGAGTTGTTCCCTTTCATCGTATGCATATACGATACAGATACGTTAGTCAACAAGACATTAAACATTTTATGTCAAGCAATGAAAAGGCCGTTCTTTGTCTTCAAAGAAAGGATGCAAGAGGAAAACATACTATTGACATTGTGCGAGTAAATAAACGTATAAAAATACGCTAAACCCAGAATAAACATCACAAGTGCAGAAAGTTAAACAATATTTTGTTGAGAGTGTGAAAAGAAAAAATACACATAACGCCTCATACGACGCATTTTTTAGACAGTTTTCTCCCTGCATGGAAAGTATCGTTCTGTCTGCGTAACGATACTATAGACCTAAAAATATCTGATAGATAGACCGTAGACCTGAAACCAGGCGAGTCATTAAAAGTAATAAGTTTCGAAGAAGAGCTTGGCTTGGTCTTGTCCGCATGAAAAATATAGTTGTAAACTGCCCTTGGACCCATTAGATAACTAAGTTGCTACTTTAGCATGACATGACTATAGAGTCTGTAATAATAGCTACTTAAAACCAATTTGAAAATATTTTTGTACTGTGCAACTGAATATCCCCACTACACAGTCTTTATTATATCACTTTACTATTTATTTGTATATTTTATATGTTGTTATATAAGGACGGACGTATTCGGTTGTAAATAAACGTATTGACAAAAGATGTGGTAACAGTTTATATTTGGAGATATCTTCAAGGGGCCCTTATTGCTTTGATAACACTTTATTATGATAAACACAACTGCGTCTAATATTGGACTATTATAAAATAGAACACGTGCTCTAATTAGAAGAACGTCAACTATATATTTTCAATTCTGTCAAGTATGCAACTGAAAGCTGATTTATCAAGCAACAATGACTGTTCAGGAAGAAGAATTTATTTTTTTGGTAGTGACACAAAACCGTATTAAAGAGCCAGGAAAGCTATTAATTCCGTAAAGTTATCACAGAAGTTACAGATTTTCCCTAAAGTAAGACAATTTGTAGAGCTCATGCCCTAGTGTCACCTTCTCAATGGACCTGAATCTTATCTGTTTCTTTAACATTTTGTTTATCTACACAGTAGCTGCTGAAAATATAGTTTAAATTTGTTTCACATACTCCAAATGAACTATGATTTTAGAGTAGATATGATTTTAAGTGCCACTTACACAAGGAGCGTATGTTGTCTTACTTAAAGGCAGGTCTTGCAATTGTTGCGTCACTTTGTTGTGACATAAACACGCCCAACCTCGTACACCGTCGCGACGTCCGATAAGATATCACGATTAGCAATCAATAATATAATAATTATAACTCTATATATGTACAATTGCGAAAAGGACAAATGTCTTATGTCTTTTGATGTCAGATGTGCCCTTTTAGAATTGTGTACTTTTTGTCCAATTGTATCGGTAGGTCCAAAGTATTGGTATAGTTGATAAATATGGAAAAAGGAAGTGTAGTAGACAATGCATGTTTGTTTTGTTTTGGTGAGTATTGATAAAAATATCGTATGATTTATGAAAAGTCATTGAGCTGTATGTGGACTAAGCTCATAAAATTAAGAAACGCAGTAAATGAAGAAATAATATTTTTACAAGTGACATAGTCATTTATACTTATTTTTACAGAGATTAGAAAGCCAACAAAAGATGTATAAGAGTAAAGTGTAGGTACAAGGATGATGATGGTGATGTTGCGGCCGATTTTGACCATGGTGACGACTTCTATTCCTCATTTAAGTCGGTGGTGTGGACCCAGCAAAAAAAAACCAAGCTGCTTTATACAGGGTGTCCCAAAACTCAACGATAATCTGAGACAGGATGAAAGGCCAAGTCAAACCGGTTCTAGGAAAAATAAAAAAAACAATCCATGTCACTTAGTTCAGCAACAATAGACATATTTCATAAAAGTTAAAATTCCACACCCTTGCTCGCATTTTCAAGTCCTGTGATCACCAATGTCACAATTTCGCTGTATTTTTTTGAATTTCGTGATCTTCAATAAGTATGCTATTAATCGTAAAAAAAAATTATGCACAAAACATTGTTAATTTCATAAAAAAAGTTAAGTTTTAGTGAGTCATGATTCTCAAAAATATCGTTAGTTGACTTTGACGCTTCATATTGAAAAAAAAATGTACTACACTACCCTTGGCAAGTTATTTCAAAAGTTGGCGCATTTAATTAAGATTTCAAAATGGTGCAACACTTGCCACTTTTCTTTCCATTAAAAATGTTATTTTTATTTGAAGGAAGAGTATCCTCGCAAATGGATCGGACGCAGTGATTTAATTTTATGACCTCGTTCCCCCGATCAAAATCCAGTAGATATTTTTGACTGGGAATGCATAAAAGAAAAAGTCTATTCGAAATCAATACAAAATCTATCAGAACTTCGCTAGAAAATTTACACAGCGTCAGAGGAAATAAATGCAAGGAATTTTGCTTGACTGGTGCAAAGGTCTTTTGTAAGGCGTTGCAGAGCCTGTATTCGTGCCAGAGGAAAACAATTCGGATTATTTTAGCTTAAGGAGAATAATTAAATAAGAATGATGGTTCGTTCATTGTTTTTTTTTAATTATTATTACCTATTATGTTTTTAAGTTAAATATTGGTTATGGAATGACTCAATTACCTCTTTACTAAAAATAATTGCTTTCCTCTGTCACGAATACAGGCTCTGCAACGCCTTACAAAAGACCTTTGCACCAGTCAAGCAAAATTCCTTGCATTTATTTCCTCTGACGCTGTGTCAATTTTCTGGCGAAGTTCTGATAGATTTTGTATTGATTTCGAATAGACTTTTTCTTTTATGCATTCCCAGTCAAAAATATCTACTGGATTTTGATCGGGGGAACGAGGAGGTCATAAAATTGAATCACTGCGTCCGATCCATTTGCGAGGATACTTTTCATTAAAATAAAATTTACATTTTTAATGGAAAGAAAAGTGGCAAGTGTTGCACCATTTTGAAATCTTGATTAAATGCGCCAACTTTTGAAATAACTTGCCAAGGGTAGTGTAGTACTTTTTTTCTTCAATACGAAGCGTCAAAGTTAACTAACGATATTTTTGTAAATTATGACTCACTAAAACTTAACTTTTTTTATGAAATTAACAATGTTTTGTGCATAAATTTGTTTTACGATTAATAGAATATTTAATAAAGATCACGAAATTCAAAAAAACACAGCGAAATCGTGACATTGGTGATCACAGGACTTGAAAATGCGAGCAAGGGTGTGGAATTTTAACTTTTTTGAAAAATGTCTATTGTTGCTGAACTAAGTGACATGGATTTTTTTTTTTATTTTTCCTAGAACCGGTATGACTTGGCCTTTCATCCTGTCTCGGATTATCGTTGAGTTTTGGGACACCCTGTATAGCAAATGTTAGCAGAAAAGACAAACCGAAAAAAGTGGAAATTATAGTTATGCCTCAAATAGAACAATCTCCTTTATAATTAAATACACATTATTTAAATAAGTCATAATCAGCCTCTTATAATTATGCTAAGGTACGACAGACAATAAAAACGAGAGCACATCTACCTACTCGTAATATCTATACTAATATAATAAAGCTGAAGAGTTTGTTTGTTTGATTGTTTGTTTGTTTGTTTGTTTGTTTGAACGCGCTAATCTCAGGAACTACTGGTCCGATTTGAAAATTTTTCGAAAGATTTCTTTCAGTGTTAGATAGCCAATTTATCGAGGAAGGCTATAGGCTATATAACATCACGCTACGGTCACTACGAGCGGAGTAGCAACGAAAAATGTTACAAAAACGGAGAAAATTTTGACCCATTCTCTTAGGTGACGCAAGCGAAGTTGCGCGGGTCAGCTAGTAAAAATATAAATTTCTAGAAAAAGGAACTGTCTGGTACAGTAAGGTTATCCATCGTCGCGGGCGCAGGTCGCCGGTGATTTTCCTGCGTCGGCTGCGCGAGTGCATTGCTACCCATTCTAGCCAGACGTGCAAAGTTCGGCCCGCCCCAGACAACACGACCCACTTGTCGGTTATGTCAACATGTAAAATTGTAAACAATTCAAGGATTTGTTCACGTGATTTCTGACAGGTACTGGAAATAGATTGTAGGGGAGTGTTCTCTTTTAGTTTAGTAATGCGTGAACATTTAATTTGATTTATCTCGATTTTGACGGTCTTCGTGGCGCAGTGGTTAAGGTGGTCGCTACGCCACTACTCGTGCGTCGAGAGGTCGTGGATTTGATTCCCACATGAAACTATTAGTGTAATACACAAATCGTTATTTCGGGTCTGGTTGTACTTTGTGTCCGTTGACCAACGAGCAATTCTTAGTGCGGGAGTTTTAATATATTGACGTTATCTTCAGATAGAAAATCTATTAGCACTTTTTGGACACGACTTCTATGTATCATGCCTTGCACATTATAAGCGACAAAAGAAAGTGACTCCTTGTAGTGATAGATAAATTATGTTTAAATGTAGGTAATTACAATTGCTGTTGCTTGCCTTTACTTCTGTTTGCGATTAGGTAATTTATCAACCATTAACTGTTCCAATAAAATTAACTAAGTAATTGCGAGGAAAATATAAACATCACACGCATTGTAGGCTCAATTACTGTAAAAGTAAAGTTTGTGTATGTCGATCAAGTAATGGCCTTGAACCAGAGTTTAAAATCAAACTTGGCTGTTATGACTTAGCTTTTGAAAAATTTTCTGTATAGCAATCTCCCGTTAAATATCGGTAAGTACTAGACTCTTAAATTACTAAATTAATCATTGAAATTGAAATTATTTCGACATTGATAAAATAAAAAAAAATACCATAGACTTTTGCTACACTATTCACCGTAAACGTAGTAACGTAACCGTACCGTAGCATAGTATCGTAAAAGTTGTAACCGCTACGCCGTAGCTCTCGTAGCACTATTTTCTAAATTACTTTTGTAGCACGTGACATACGCATGTAAAGTTGGAATGCTACAGATTACCTATTGAACTTTAGTTTAATTGGGGAAATACACATTTTTTCTTTTGTAGGTAATCATTGAAACGACAGATTCTTAACATACGAATATTTGAAAAACAAGCAATATAAGTGTCTTATTATTCTTATTAATGAAGTAACCAAAACTAAAGTTTTGTTATCCCTATTTAAATTTATTTAAACCTGCAGTTGGTAACAAAAATTGCAACCAATTTTACATCACCTACAACGAGGAAACGCGCCACTTTTTCGCCACAATCCGGCGACCCATCGGCATACTAACCGCACCAACATAACATACCTTCAAATAACAATTTTAACTAGTTAAAAGCACCTCAATATTAAAGATAACGCCTAATTAGCGAACACAAATACCAACATTACGCAACAAATAGTTCATGTATAATTGCGACGAGTTCACGGGTCAAACGGTATTGAATTAAGATAACGTTTGCCTTGCATCCGGGACGGATAAACTGGACTTCGAGCGATGATAAAGATCATGGGTTATGTTGTTCCAGACTTGTTGATTTGTGATTGCTTTTTGTTAAGTAAGCTGTATTTGTACATGCTTTTGATGATAAGCTATCTAGAGAGGATCTGGAGGCGTGTCAACGCTGGAAATTTATATTTTTTTACAAATTTGATCCATTTTTGACCAACTTTTGCTGGGTCTTCGACTAGAGAGGTTTTATAATCCAGCTGACTTACCCCCGGTTTCTGAGGTACATTTTATTTTAGCGTTTTTTTTTGTATGAGTTTTGTCGCTATTGAATAGATAAACTACCGCTAAATGTACTCAGAACCCAGAATTGGTGAACATCGAAATTTAATCGCAAATTTCGCAGAATCGGAATTGCGATTTACTCTGCAGCTTTTACTTACATCGTAGTAGACGAGTAAAGCGTAAAGTTCAAGGAGGCCTTCGTAAACCAACAATGTAACGATGTTTACAGTACAACATTACATAAGCTATGTAAGTAAGTACCTGCCGATGCGGAAATTCGATTAGGCATCATTAAATACGTTGCGTGTGACCGAGCAAGATACTTATCTTTTTATTGCCGATATAATATCCTTCGTAACATCTTTACCCCTGAAAACACACACTTCGCCAACCGAAATATTCACCACCAGGATATTCCCACAATTTATTCGCAACTACGGAACCCAACCGTGATTTGCAATCAATGCCTCACATACTGACCTACAAACACGAAAATAGACTTTCAATAATAGGGGTAACAAAAGCTATTGTTGATGCTTTACAAACTTGTACCATGCTAAATTACATACGACATGAAACCACAATATTTTTGCTCTATCCCTTTCTTTATCTTGTATTTAGATAGAGATGATGATTGTTAAAAAAAACGTAGCGGTGGGTGTACTAACAATGGTCTGACTTGCAATTTTTGGTCAATTTTGCGTGTAGGCATGTCATGAACAGTAGTCGTTAAGCTTTAGTAGAGGTAGTACGAATCTTTATTCGGTATTTTCTCCTGAAAAATATGAATTTAAGATTAATTCGTTTTAAGTAAAAAAATGAGTGGTTTACCGAAATCGCCTCATTCGGCCAGATCAAGAGCACCTATCAACGAGGCTGCAGTAAAATGGTGGGAGACGTACGGTCATGAAGAAACAACACAAACCGAGTACTATGCACAACCCATAGATTCTCCAACAGAAAATAATACTGAAAGAACTGTTGACGACAAATCAAACAATACTAATTCTTTAAAACTACAAAGAGCATTAACTTCAAAACTGTACGGAAACTTTATTGGTAGAACTATGAAAAATGTTGATCCTAAAGGTAAAGTACTCAAAAAATGGAGGGAAGACCAAGCGAAAGCAAGGTACGAACATGCCAGGAAAGCCGTTATTAATTCACTGAAAGAAAAATTTGGTGTCACACGACAGTATAGCAATATACCTTCTGTAGCTGATACTAGTAAGGCCGATATTACTGGAGCAATACCAACGATTATAATAACTGGAGACAATGTCGAAGAAACATCAAATTCGAATGTAAATCGTGACGATGAGGAGCGAGGGGAATTTGAATCTAAACGTTTGGAAGGTAAGGTTGAAGTTGGTGAAGCCGGTGTTGAGGATGTCAGTCACGCGAGGAGGCTTCAGATGGGGCAAGGTGGTGAGCTGGCACAGTGGAGGCTTGCTCCTCGTGGCAGTAGGGCGGCGGGCGCGGAGGGCGGACTACGCGGGCTTACGAGGATCGACATGCCGGTACGTACACTACACTTTTTATAACACTAATTACCTCTAAGCTAGACTCAATTACGTCTTTTAGTGGCGGTACTTTACGACCCAGCTGTTGATATGATCTTGTCTACTCATACTATAGAAACGACACATGCTTTTAACACTTATCAATCATATTATAATCAGAATCTGATTGTAAATACTAAATCGACTGGACTTTAATCTTCCGAATTTATTTAAAGTACAATCGAAATTGGTTGAATGAAACGTGTAAGGATATTATCGGCCCGCGATTGAAGGCAGTAAACATTTGCCGAGTTTGTGTGCGATGTAGGGAATATCCAATAGTCATGCCATCACGAAGCTATCGGGAACCGGGATCTACCCTGACTTTTATAAACATCGACTTGTATAGATTTATTGCGATAGGTTTATCGTATAAGAAACGTTTTATAGATTTGAGTAACGTGACTTGAATATTTGGATGACATAAATAGTGATAGTAAAGTTGAAGGAAATACATAAATATGAATAAAGTAGTGATAGCCAGTACAAAGTGCTCATATTTGCATTTTTTCTTAAAATTTTGGTAATGCTTACGTAGTGGTTATTTTTTAGATAAGTAGACATATTACATATTATTAAAAACTATATTTTCTACGCATTTAATTAAGTTTAAATTCGATTCTAGGTTTTTGTATGTAACCGCAAATCACTTTGCAGTGCATCTTCCTATCAATCGAGGTCCTATGTTCAGTAAAAATATGAGCGCGAAAATGCTGCGTTGTCCGTGTTGAAAAGCGCATATAACGGCCAACTGTCCGACTAAGTGCCGATTCACTGACCTCTACTATTGCTTCTACGATACTACTAAAGTGCCAGCAAACGTATCACACTTTTACAATGACCCTTCTTGCTAAGCTAATCGGTACTGTGGACCTACATGATGACATGCATGAGTCGTTTAAAGTTAAGTGCTATTTGGCGGCATCTTTTCTCAAACATTGTCACTACATTGTGAGAGCAAGGGTATGTTTAACACTTTCATACCTTGATTTAAATACTTTTTTTTGAGAGGACGAAGTCGCGAACAGATTCTAATACACCATTTATTACACCAATATTTATTTATGCTCTTGTACTTAGTCGTAATTTATTAAGTCCATGGCTTTTTTAACCCGATGCTTCCCTACTGCTTTCCTCCCAAAAGAGGGATGGGCCTTGAGTCTACCACGCTGGCCAAGTGCTTATTTATTGACATAAATAATCGACGATAGGCACCGGATATTACAGCACATGCTTTTCATGAGCACATGTGTGTATTATCCGATGGCCTCAATGTGTAATCAGTAATTATCATGGTTTAGATGAACCTTATCCACTTATCTGTCGGTCGTGTTGTGTGGAACGTGAGCAGACGGTGTAGGAGACGTGCTGTAAGGATAACTTGTGCGTTAGGCTTGCTACACACTTTTTCGGTTCGGCATTAATCGGCCAAGACGGGTGCCAAAACCCAATGAAGATGATCCCGATCGGCACAAGCCGAACAAGTGAGTCAAATCGATAAAAATTGCCGAACTGGACATGGCGATCCAAATATGTGTGTAGCTAGCCTTATTGATCACTTTGATTGTGGATTTGTTGATATGTTTTTGGCGGTTAGATAATAATTAGGTCACTCGTTAGCTCTGCTCATTGCCTTTACCTTTAAAATAAAAAAATGTATCCAAGAATTAATACAATTTATAAAGCATCTGCGTGCCTAATTTCATCTAAACTCGTTCAATCGTTTTCGCATGAATGAGTAGCAAATATCCTAGCAAGTATGATTACGAATCAGAAATTATTACAAACATTCTCTGCGCAATCCCAATTTTTTGTTATAATTATTGTTTGGTGTACATTCTGCAAAAATCAGCCATGCTCTAAAACCTTCAATAAACCAATTTCTTTTACAAAAAATGTGTGATTATTTCTCGTAGCTGGATAGGGGGTGGAGTGGGGTGAAATGGCTTCATATCAACGTTTCGCAATGTCTAATGTTCCGCTAACACGTAACGGCCTGTGAAACGCGCAACCTATGTGCGGTAGAGCTTTACGAACTACTCTGCGATCTACGCATGTTGTGTGTGATGTAAAGGTAGAGAGTTGTAAATGAGATGATCATTGAATAAGTAAGTTACTTGTAAAAGTTTTATTTTTGTAAACCGTAATTAGAATCACTACATACCTACTAGTCAAAGGTATTCGGGCGGCTTGAACAACTTTGACACTCTTGTTTTTGGCTGTATTAATAAAACCTAAGATTAAAAACCTGAATTTCTCAAAAATCGAAAATTTCATCTTAGGTAGATGAAATTTTAGATTTTTGATGTGGTTTTATATCATTAATTTGGTACACTGCATTATCTTCGGCAGAATGCGCTTGCCGGTTATTTTCTTAACAATGCTAGTAAGGAAAAATTTGTGCGGACTTTGGGTGGCTGCTTGGTATAAAGATTATTTGCCAACATTAGGTACTTATATCATATTATGTAACTCAATTTTTTTTTATTCCTATAAGTTTCATTAAATTAAACCAATTTCATAACATTATTCTTATTCATATAACATTATTCATATTTCTCAATAATTAAATGCTTCATTAATTAGTAAATCGATACAAGTTTTGGCATAACAGTTAAATGGTGGTACAAAGGGCACATCTAACGACGCACTGATTACGAATATCTCATTACGAGCAAACGGAAGAATTGTGAACCAATTAATTAAATTATTACCTAATAGACAAACGGCCGTGAACATTGACTACGTGACTAAATCGTTACCCTATAGATTGTGTAACACGTGAATTGGGCAGTGCTATGTTTATTTATTTAATTTGTTGTCTTGACAAATTTAGTATTGGACAATGTATAGTTGTAAGTTTATGTATTTAAAGTTTATAAAAAGAAGGATTGCAGAAGGAAACCTAAACAATTATTAAACTTATTTTAAACTAATACTTATTTAGAAAACTTTTCATGCTAAACCAGAGTAACAGATCTGCATACTTGGCGCTCCGATTTATGTTAAAAAAGGACAAGAACATATTCCCCCGCCGGAACTGAGCTTAGCTAATTTGATTCTAGTCTCTAGTCTACTACTCGATTTTATTATAGTAAAAAAACTAAAGCTTGAAATACTAGTCATACTAAGTCCGCCTTCGTCCTGCCGCCGCCAAGGACTAAAGCCCTTCTCCCATTACGATACGCCCGCGCGACTCTAGTCTCGGAGACTAGTCGCCACGAAGTATCTCACATACATTTGTATGGAGACTCTCACATTACGACACTGGTAGTCTCCATACAAATGTATGTGAGATACTTCGTGGCGACTAGTCTCCGAGACTAGAGTCGCGCGGGCGTATCGTAATGGAAGAAGGGCTTTACCCATCTCTCGTTCTGTGTCGACTGTGAAGTGTCTTCTTCTCGAGACACTTGCTTTGAAAAAATAACCGTCCGTCCAGAGGAATATTATAGGCCCTTACACTACTTACAGGAATTGTATATAAATTAATAAAATATCATGAATAAACGTGTAACGTATGGCCGGATAGTGAATACGAATCAATTCATATTAAGGACAGGTGTGTAAGTAATCTATGACTATGATAATAGTAATTCTATCTTTGTGTTAAATATAAAGTTTAAAATAGATTAGGTGTTACGTGATTCTATTTCATTGATGGAGCTAATACATTGTGTGAAATACACGATATTTTTAAGTGCTATAATATATATTTTATTACACCTGTGAAGTCTACGAACTTCCTAAATCGTATTTGAAGTGGAGCAAAAGTGGCAAACATGGTGATCGAAAACCCTTGTCAAAATATTTCAGGAAGCTAAGCTTCTTTTTTACAAATAGCGACTTAGCAATAATTATTTGGGACTAGCTGACCCGCGCAACTTCGCTTGCGTCACATAAGAGAGAATGCATGCGTCATATACTGCTATCTAACAATGAAAGAATTTTTCAAATCGGATCCGTTGTTCCTGAGATTAGCGCGTTCAAACAAACAAACAAACTCTTCAGCTTTATAATATTAGTATAGATAGTATAGATTCCCTATTCATTTGGTTCCCCGAAATATGCACGTGTTTCAAAGCTGTAAGAAAAATACTAAAATTCTGACTAGAAACAAAAACGCTTATCAAAATTAGAAAATAAAAAACAAAACAGAGTCACTTGGTAATTCAGTTACTATGTCAACTGAGATTTCACAATTGTTACGTAATTATTACGGTTATAACCACGGCAAATGAATATAATAAATATTCGTGTGAAGCAAGATAAGAAAACAATAACATACTTACTTTTATTTTTGTTAAGAAAGTTCGCGTAAGTTTTCGCTGTTACATATAAAATATTGCACAATGGTTTGTAAATGTTAATAGATAATTACCTAATAATACCTAATAATCATTACTATTACTTTATTTGTACGAGAGAGTGAAGAAGAGTATGAAAGTAGTGAAATAAAGAGATTGAGCATTAAATCTTAAATAATATTTTACGTTATTTATCTTCTAATTACAAACCTTCACACCTCTACTTTCAGTCATTACTTTCATTATTAACAATAGAGTATTTTTTAATGCTATTCTTAAGTTCTATACCTTTAATATTTATAAATTAAGAGTAATTAAAAGTATTGCGAATCGTAAACATTCAATTATTCATCAAATGTAAATATACATATAGTATCATAAAAATATTCCTTTAAATATTCCACAATTTAAATAATGTATGCAAACTTATAAATAAATAACATAACATCTTTTTATCGATGTAAACCACTGCCTTATTTTACTTCATATTAAAATACTCAAAACAGACTGAAACTTTGAAGTCCCGATAGCCGGCGGACTTTGTTCACTCGTGGTGATTTCATGATAGATATAACAAGTTACATTGAAATACAATTTGTTTGTTTGTAAGATATCTTTTCAATGATAAAATTGAAGATAATTCACATAATTAGCTTGCGACGTCAGTCACGGATTAGACAGGCGACGAAAATAGAATTTTTTGCACATGTTCAGCCGTTTCCGATGCGGAACTCACGAAGTGAATAATCGGGATTGTAAAGACACGTCTCACCTTTCACAATCTAGGTTGTGAAGGTGGTACTGAATACTCTGTCAACATTATTTTGAGTCTATTAGAAAAGTAGGTAGGTAGTTATAGTATGTTCAAGCATAAGCAGAAAACAGAAATAAATTGCACATGTTTCCGATTCGAGACTCGCGAAATGAAAAAACGGAAGCTTTAAGACTCGTGCAAAATAAAAATAGAAATCTAGAATGCTGAACCGCGACACTGAACGTTGCCGGCATTCTATTCAATCTTGTAGATAAACATATTTTTCGTTTTTATGAATCTAATAACTTTCAAAAGATATTACGAAAATAGTACCAACACAAGACACCCACATTTCCCTTATACGCATAAAACAAGGTTCATTGCCCCAATAATGGAATATTCTTTTACAACCTAAATGTTACACACATGTCTGTACATCGTAAAATAACTGACAAACGGTTTTAACATCCCAGCAATAAAGATCAAGCGCACAGCAAATAAAAACATGCACAAAAGATGCAATGAACTGAATTTCCTCTACATCACATTATCAGAGGATGCAGTACAATATTTTTAGATGGCTCTGAGTTGCCCTAAAATAACAACATATTTGTTTCACGAGGTCATTGCATTGCAGAATTAAAAGTTTGTTTACATGTGACTTTCTCGTCCCAATTTGTAATCCGACTTTAAGAAAGGTAAAGGTTCTTATTTCGACTGATTGTAATTATTTGGTGTCTTTTCATAGTGTAAACCATTTTTGTTATACGTTATTTAAAAGTTAGTATTTCTTAGGTAATCCCATTTAAAAATTCAAGCGTTTTTAAGATACATATAAAGTGCGCAAGTTCTTAGATCTATTAAGGTGACAAACTTTTGCCAAGAATAATTGGTATCGACTTACAAATTCTCAAAAAAGTTAAAACGATCTTTTTCGAAGTATATATTTGCTAAAATTTGAATAATTCAGTTATAATTATTGTAAAAAATTTGTTTAGTAATAAACAAGAAGTTGATAAGTCGTAGACATGATAGGTAAACTGTAGTAAAGACTTAATTAGACGGTTAATTAAGTGCAGTGGTCATGAGATAGTCACACGCGGGTACATCGTGATGGGGCCGAGGCGCCGATCACCTACTGATTGCAATAAACATAATGTCACTGATGTTTTTGATGCGATATTCGCTAGGTTAGTTGTTTATAGTGTTCCGGTAAGTTAGTTAGATATAGGTAGTTTGTTTTCATTTGATTATACGGAAGGGTTATTGTAGCGGGAGTTCTTGCAGACGGTACTACCAAGTAATTAAGTTTGACATTTTAAAAGCATTTCAAAAATAGTTCCCGTGGCGCTCGCTAGAGGTGCTGATCAGGTTTAGATGCAAAATTTTGTGGATAGCTACCGCGCTGGTCGTTGAGTCAAAGTAAAATGTTTACACAGTGGTGTTGTGTGCGGAAAATCCGTTATTAAATTATTTTAGTCATGAGTTAAGTTATCTAAAACATGTGATTCATAGTTCTTTCAAGATGATGTAATCATCATCATTTATCAAAGTAAAAGCCGTCTCATCATAGTGATGCAAATTCCTTTTAATCTATGACGTTATTAATTTCACTAGATCTAGCTTTCAACTCAAAATAATCTGGGTAATGGTAAAACAATAGGTATTGGTAAAACACACATCGATAGTTCAATGTTGATATTTTCTATCGGTAGCCAAAGACGATAAAGTCTACAGGGAATATGAAGCGATGTGAATACATACTGAAAGTCTTACTAATACCATTAAGTTGACTAGACAAGTTCTTATCTCGCATTCTGGTACCTAATTAAATGTTTATGAAGTTTATGTTTATCCACCAACGTACCGCAACCACCTCATCTTCCTCTGGCACTTTTATCTGTTGTAAATGTGGTCGTGGTTGCCACTCCCGCATAGGCTTTTTCAGCCACGAACGAAAGTGCAGTAATTCTACCTGACGCCACCTTAATCTTCTGCAATAGATGTATTCAGACCAATGATGATGATGATGAAGTTCCGCATCAAGCCAGGTTGTCATTAAAATTGACACAGTGTCACCATGTGTCGTTTAAGTTGACAAAAGTCTTGCTCTTCCCTCTTCCCGAAAGGAGTCTATCTATGGGGCAGCAATTGATTTTCTTCTCTAAAACAACGTATTTATTCATCAATAGTCTAGACACAAATACAACTACCAAATAGAAAAGCTTATCACTAACGGATAAGAAACGCCTCCAAAAGTCGTTACGTTACATAAGTAAATATCTTCCCACGCCGGCTTCACGCGCCCCCGACAGGCGGAACACACCTCACGCGCAAAAATCATGTGTCGAGAGTAATCGAGCTATCTGCCGACCTCCCCACCTCCCGCTGACCTGAGATAAGACGATCAGCTACATAGCATTGGACTCGTTAACTACCCGGATTTCACTAGGTGAAGTATGGGTCAATTGATACGGATGGGTGTTAAAATATACGGAAATAAATGCTCTTTGATCACTTGTGATGGCAGCGGTTATATTGCGACTGGTTTTTCTCGGGCGGGAACTTGATGAAATTATTTAAATACGAACCGTAGTATTTTACAAAAAAATAAATTACTAACCTTTGTGCTATTTACTTTTAACTGGTAATCTTGAAAATTGCCTTACTCCTTTGGTGTTAGAAGTCGGGCTAAGCCGGATTTTTAACAACTTGAACCCCTCCCGAGAACAAACAAGAGAAACTTTCTTTAGAGAAACTCTAGTACCGCCTTTTGCTGTCCAGGGCTGAATAATACAAGGTGATTGCCTAATGTGGTCTAATTAAACGATTGATTTGTTGATAGTAAGATAACTTTTATAACAAGTGATATTATACCGTACATTATTTTAGCAATAGTGTTCTATTAATATCAAAGTTTTTAGATCAAGGGGATATACATCGTAATCCACAATGTTAATAATGATACAGTCCTTTAGTATAACCACTGTAATCATATTAACTAATGTTAAAACTGTTTTATCTACGGTTAAATTTAAGTAAATGAAGTCATCGACGGTCGAATAACACATAAAGATAGGCTTTGTTATCTTCAACTATGAAAATGTGAGACTAAGAAGAGTAATCGGTACTACTACCTTATTTACAACCCGGTGACATTTTAAATTACTTACTTACATATTTTTGTTTTTCAAAATTTATTTCTGTCTACAGTAGGGTTATTTCATGCATCTTAACACTTAACTAAGTAAAGACTTCTTCAATTAGTTATTCCTTGAAGAGAATTTAATCACACCATAACAAGGTCATAGGAGGTCTAAAATGTCATAAAAATCTGAAGATGTCAGCGAATGACGTCACAATATACGATCAATCTTCACTTAACCGATTTTATGGAAAGCCTCGAGGATTAACCAGAATTTGAACAGACAGCCGAAAAGTAACATGATTAGACCATTTCCAATCAATTGGTCGTGACGAGGTTTGTTTACGAATAAGTGCTTATGACTGTGCTGATAAATAATATTCGGTAATTAGATAATACTTTGTGTGGCAACCGGTCGCTACCGGATGTCTGAGTAGCATCATATCTATGTCTGATATAATACCTTGTTTTTTTTAAGAATTGTTTGTAAGTGAAAATTTTCCTAAAGGCCTGACTGCTATAACCTTTTCTAGATCGCTGCTTGTACAACGATACTTTACTTGGATTGTTTAATGTTTAGATTATATACATTATCTTTAGTAAAACATTTGCATAGTCTACTTAGTTAGTAGTAGATATTCTTATAGGAAAACGACAGACTTTTTTTTATGACCTGTTTAGATTAATCATTTTGAGATACTTCTCGATAATATTTACGATTATAACAGCTTTTTACAAAGAAAGAAATTTGGCCCCGCTCGTATTTAATTCGATAAAAGCAAGAACTATAATGCTTACTTTAACAAGTCCTACTATTTAAAGCAGAGGAGTTGGTTTAAATCAAAATTGACAACTTTCCCACAATTTATGGGGTGGTCGAAGGCTAAACTCATAAATTGTGGAATATTAATGACAGTAGCATGTCATAAATTGATCGTTATAGACCAACTGACAGCGCGTTATAATATGAATAATTATAATATTAAATTTTGCGTCTTCCAGTGATTTTACGAGGGCGATAACGAGTTATGGGTTCATGGTACAAGGTACGTTGTCTTATGATTTTACTACACAATCTACGAGTGAGGCAGTAAAACTATTTTCATCTAATTTACAATTATTTAATTACCATTAAACATTTAGCCGCTACGCCTACTGGCGTAGCTCCATCCTGCGTTTGAGCAACAAGGTGGAATCAAGGCTTTAAAGATTATTTCATTCCGGCACAAGGAATTAGGTTTCATAGATGTACCTGCTAGGGTAGAGTAGTCTCATGTGTCGTTAAAATTGAGTTTTGTTTATAAAGCTGTGTCTTTTAGGTTAATTTATTTCATTAAAGGAAAAACATACAGTTCTCCGTAGGTCATAATATGATAGTTACTAGTATGGTGCAGTTTATTGGAAAGAAAAATCCGCTCTACGTAATTCAATAAAACGTGTAGGCTACGCTACGCTAGACTGGCTGCAATATGGGTCATTTATCAAACGTCAAACACATTTTCAACTTCTTATAAAGGCAGCTAAAGTTCTTTAGAAACTTAAAGAGTCAAGTTTTGTTTCTCAAGAAATTTCTAAACATACGCAAAAGTTTTATTTTAGGCGCTTAGTTATCAAAACATAACAAAAACAAAATGTTATTGTAACGATACATACAGTACGTAATAAGCAGTATCTAGAAACTTTCCGAACTATCTTCGTTAAGCGAAAGTTGGTTAATAAAGGTAAAAGAACAATTTTTAGTACAGTTGCTACGCTGTAGTACTATCGTGCGTGCAAACCAAAATCAAATTTGGCCAGAATGTTCGTAAACGCAAATAAATTTACATAAGCATTTCGTATCTGAAACTGTACGGAGTATTTTGGTAATTTAGTGGAATTGGCACAAGATAATTCAGTCTGTTTTGTTACTGTACCATGACTTAAGACGTACAATAGGCATTGAAACTATTTAAAGTTTAATAAAATTGTTCAGAACGCAGAGTAAACGTCAAGTTATCAATTCCCTCTCTTCTAGAATATAAACCTTCCTGAAATTATTTAGTCTTGCAAACATTACCTATTATATACCTGGGATAAAATTCAGTGCGGCCATGTAGAGCTAAATACAGAATTGTTGTTTTTTGGCTTGTATGGATATTGTTTAACTTCATATCACTATTCACTATCAGAATGTAATTTTGATCATAGTAAATGAGCATTGTTGTACTGTAATTTATTTCACTTCATGACATGACATCTAGTAATAGTTCGTAGCCAGCGCAGCCATTTGCAAGTCGCAAATGACGCCCGTAATTACCGGCAAAATTGCAAAAATATTACCCTCGTTTATTTCGAGCAAAACGAACTTACCGGGTGCCCGAATTTACACCTCTCGTAGCATCACTAGAGGCTACAATCCGAGTAATCTACTCGATTGCCCGCCGATTGCCGACGAATCGAGATCGGCGGTAAGCACCAGTTGGCACAATCGATAGGAAGACGAGCACTCCCATTTTTATAAACAACGGCAAAAATTTAGTAACGTAAAAAATAGGCCTCTCCAAATTTTGGACTCTATGTCAAGGGCATAACGCACACTAATTTACAATTCTAAGTGTGCTAACGGCAAACTTATGTTTGTTGAATTTTACCGGTTTACCAAGATGGCGGCTTTGACACATGACATAAAACGATATTTATGAGCGGGAAGTTCGCAAGTCGGGATGCGACATGCGAGACCGTCACGAACCGCGGATATACGGATTTAATAAACGATTTCTATTCATGACGGTTTTATGGGAAGCAGGACGGTTGACAGGGGACATGTTGAAACCTGAGGAATGTTCCTTATACGATAAGTACTCACTACGGTTTGTAAGATATGCTAATGTACCAGCAGTTGTTTGAAGTTAACTTCATGTCAACGTCGATTCACGAGTTGTTACAGTAATTTGCATGGAGCTACAATAACAAGACATTCAACCTGGAAAATGATACTAAAGTTTACTACTTTGGTAGTTTCAGCAGCTTAAACAAATGTTTCCTTCAAAATTAAACGGTAATCAGAATGTTAAACAGGATTATTCTGTCTTGAAAATGTCTAGTTTTGAATTACCCAGTTATGAAACTTACAAACTAGGTCTGACCTGTTTTGTTGATGTGAACACGAAGATAAAAGAGAACAATGCGATAACGAATAATGAAAATAAATAGACCGAGACAAAATTGATGATAAATATCCAAAGTGCTTCTGAAACGGTTAATAATCATAACAGTGGTGTAAGCCAACTGGACCGAACACCAAACACGTTGTTTTGTCTTCTCTTCATTGACTATTAAAGCGTTTATTAAATAAAGCAATCGCAAATTGATACCTGAATAGAGCTGTTTAGTGTTTCTATTATCCCTCTTCTAATTTAATACCAATTATAGTACCTAGTCTGAAGCTAACTGGTGTCTAGCTCATGTTTTTAAACTAAAATAGCAAGCGAAAAGGCAGTTAACAGAATCTACGGTTTCATTCGCGGCTCAAGCGGCGAATTAGACATTATAAAGGATAAATTTAAAGTTAAAGAGCTAGACTACGCCAGTTAGCTATAATATCAGTTGCTTCTATTGTTAATAACCGGTTAGCTGTTCGCTATCGAAAAGTTTGACACTAATGAGCTAAAGTTTTGGCCACGCGAAAAAAGGGGAGCGAACGACGATTATCGACGAAAAAATGCGGATTTTTGCATTGTGGAGTCGTAAATATTGTGTAAACACTGCAAAAGGTAATAAAGACGAGTATTTGTTATTTTTTATGCCTTTGTCGCAGGCTACAGATTTATACCTTGACGGGTTGAGAATAGTTTTTGTCAACTTAACAACTGCTGCCACTATTCACTGTTCGTTTTAAAACAGACACACGAACACTTCGCGTATTATAAATGTTAGTTGCATTGCCTTCAGTTTTAATTGAAGGGGAAAGGGTAAGAAATGTGCAAGGGATGTCGATAAACACGTGATTATTGCTGAGAAATGACAGCTTTGGTAGCGTCGCTACGCGTTCATTGATCGAACCCTTTAAGTCTATTCCTACTAGGGAGAACTGATCGATTGAGGCAGACGTAATTAAAGTGTCATGAATTATACATTTTCTAGGGATATCTTATTCTGTGACACGTAGATATTTATTCCAACCAGTATCTATCTATCAATAATTTTCGGAAATCCCCGATCAGGTCAACGCTATGTATCGCTTGAGTTCAATATTCATTTAAACCATATCCATATCTATGTAGGTACTTAAATACCAAAAATATCACATGTCGCAAAGTCTGCAAAACATTTCTCATAGATATTTATTATCTGCACGGTTATAACGCCGTCAAATATAAGTAGGTACATCCACACTGATACATAATAACTATTACTTATTACAAAATTAACTGTACCTTTCACAGCCTTTGGTGTGCAAAAAGACTGGCAGGTAAACGAATTATAGAAAAAAATATATCGACAAAATAATGTAGTTAACAATGACAACTGAAGAACGACTGCCGAACACAGATTTGCAAAGTGGGACAAATTTTTGGTTAGCAACAAAATACGTTGCTTACATATCCTTTGAAAGGCAGTCGTCTGGTCCCATCGCCGTTTGATTATTTACCAAGATTATCATTTTGGTCGTAAACGTTTATTGTGACCCAGTTAGCAGGCGAGCCGACACGCACGGGGATACAAATAAACAGGTTGTTCCTGTATACCACAATATAACTTTGACTAATTCAGTCTTCAAGTTTTGCATGGCTTGCGTAAATGCGTATCTGTTGTTTGATCACCGTTTTGTAGACATTCGTTCTGATTTGTTTTGGCGAAGTGTCTGTATATTAAGTTTTTATGTTTTTCTTTTGATTGGACGTTTCGATAATAATGTTAATTCTACAGATTACTTTATTGAAGGCTTTAGGTTAAACTCTTACTTGTTGTACAATAAATGAGTAGTAGATTATAAACAAAAAATAAAATACATGCTAGAGGGGAAGAGTTTCAATACCGTGTGGTATTAAACGGGAATGTAGAGTCTTATTATAGGTCCTTACCTGTACGTCTACAAGGCATAATGCACCTTTCAAATGTCTGTCTCAAGATCGCTCGAAACTGCAATGGTTGATATAAAGCATTATCAAGTCTCATTCAAAGCTGACCAAGTGCGTGTACAAAGATCTCGTATTATTCGCAAATATTCTGGACGTTTCGTGATTTGTGTTTCTACAAGTCGTCTTGTTTGTATTGTCATTTGTAGTTTCAAATTGATAAAATTAAAGCGTTTGTTGATATCACAACAAGAACATTGTTTACGTTATTTTAGGCGAGTTTAACATAAAATCGCAAGTCTGTTATAATAATTTTGAGCTCCTCGAACTCAAAAGTATCACAACACAATAAAAAATATATCATTACTATCACAGTTTGTGCACTTAAACTAATAACATAAATATCGTGCGCAAATTTTATTTTTAGAAAGTTCTACTTTGAACTTGGTACTCTTAAAACAAAAAAAGAATCACTGCCAGCCAGACATTTAACATTTTTTATAAAAGCATATATTCGAAGGAATCATTGCCAGCCAGACATATTTTTTTATAAAGGCACACATTTAATTTGAGTCATAATATTTTGAGTTAGAAATCAATAACAAAGGGTGTTCGATAAGATAGGCGTGAGTCAACGGCCGAATGATTGCTCTCCGACGCTGGACCACGGTCCACTTGCGTCATATTCTTTTTAACTACAAGATAACAGTGATAATGATAATTTTATTGTCGTTTTATTTGCAATTATGGTAATCTTTTATACCTAGTAGTAATATTGTACCTATTGAATTCATACAGCTCACAATTTTCTTTTCTGAAAGTAAAACGACCACACGATCAGGATCGTTCTTTGGTCTCTGCCTACCGCTATGGGAAGAAGGCGCAATTTCATGGAATGGATGAAAAATCTATTATAATATTTCTAAACTTTACGGCAGATTTTATTCTAATGTCTACTAACTATATCTTGGTTCTGTGCATGACAAATCCTGTGAGTTTTGTCAGTAAAGGCGTTTATAAAATGAGCTGTAAATAAAAATGATGCAAACTCTATGTAGGTACCTACTTGATTATACATTCGCTTGCCCTATTATTAAGTACAATACAAAATACAAGACGTTCATAACCAGTTGAACAACATTAACCGGTTGTCTACTGCCCTAGCTGCATTAAATATGATGAACGGGTAACTGGGAATTTTGCAGATCCTAGACGACTCTCATTATCATCATAACGTTTGCTAAAAAGGCTTGATGGTGTTGGTTTACGGCCAGTTTCTTCATCAAAAGTAACAGTCATAGTATAGGGTTACAGTAAAAATTACAGTCAAAGATTCTTCACGAATTTATTTCATAGTTTTATGAAGAACCAGTTTTGCCTCTACTTAATAAATGTCAAGTAAAAGTCAATGGCTTTAGCGGTTACTTAAGATATGTATGAAGAAACTTATCGGTTTTAAACTAAAAGCTTTTAGAACAACTACCTCTTATTGATAGCTATCAAAACTCAATACGGCTTGATCAAGTCTACTGTTTAGTTGATGCCATGCAGCACGAAATCCATTTACTCCTAGGCCACGTTTATAAAGGCATCGCAATTGAATCATGTGGGTTATCTTTAGCTGCATAAAATTGAGATAGAAATACCTACCTAAAATTTAAGGAAACTATGCAAAATGACGAAAGAACGTAATTATTAGGAGTACTGAGTTATGCTTTTTTTAAATGTAAGCTGTAGTGCTTAATTGCACATTATTTTTTGAGACGTGAAACAAATAAGTCCTATTTTCACTGCTTCCTCTTCCTGTATACCAAAACCCCAAATCCGACAAGTACCTGCAATCCAACAATTTAATACAAAGCCTTGTATGTAAGGTTCGCGGCTTTTAGCAATTTAGATCCTCTGTGATCCGCCTGCCTACATAAATTGAGCAGATCTAGGCTCTCTACTAAATAAAGCTTAAAAAAACTATGGGACGTCGCACACGATTTAGTCCCTTTTCGGCAGCGAGTTGCAGGGACTAGTTGTACTCTTGAAAACGCCGTACGCGTTTATTTAGTCTGCCACTTAAAAGCTAGTCGTAACTAATAAATGTCGTAATTTGTGTAATCCAAACAAGCCGATCTATTTAATATCTATTCTAATTCTATCTACTGTAAATGTGTTTTGCTGTTAGACCCCACACGACACGAGTAAGTCGACGACGTGACTAATCTAGCCTTGCCAACAGACAGAAAAACAATATGCCAAGCACATAATCTCTTAATTTCTATGATAACGGAAATCGTTCGGTGTTTATTTTCACTTTATCTAACATATTTGTCCGTCTATATCGTGAATGATATCGAAGGAAAGCGATTATGATTAGCTTGTTTGGACTATAACCGCAGGTCGGTTTTTACCGCTATTTCATTTCAGAATTTCCTAATTTTGTTGTTTCATTTTTTTTAAAGCGTGTTATAAATTTGAACTAAGAAGAAGTCTGTCCGTGTGTCTGTCTGTCGCACCGTAACACCTAAGTGAAACCGATTTGGGTGCGGTTTTTAGTGTTCTTTTAGGCAGTTTTAGGACCCTAGGATTTAAAGGATTAATTAAAACCAGATAAATACTTGCAAGTGTAAAACGTATCTTTTTATTGCGAAGTCTGTCCTAGGCAAGTACACGGCGTAGCGTTCCATTAACATAATATAAAATGTTCTTAAAGATTTCATCACACGTACTATAATGGAAGGAAATTTGGAACAAGCATTCTTATTACCTTTTATTTTTATTACACAAGCTAAGCTGAGTGGCGACATAGAGTAATATCTAATAGAAACCCTAAATAGTTAGTTACTAGCATAGAGTTATTGTCTTCCCGTCTCACGTAAATACATAATATATACCGCTCATATAGCACTTAGAAACTGCAGATACAGTAAAACAAACATGTCAATAACTTTATCAATATTAATGCATTTTGAATTCGAGGTCAACAGTTATCAGAAAAAATCCTACAATACACGTACTGTTATACAACGATTGTTATTGAAGTGCAGTTCTTATAAAAACATTCGGATAAGATAACATTATGCAGTCTCGACTGTTATTTTATTTATATTACTACTTATCGGAGCGTTAAGGGTGCTTTTTCGGTAGCAGAATTAATTTATTGAGGTAAAAGGAAGCCATCAAAAACATTCTGTAAAAACCTCAAGTCTCGCCGTAAAAAGTTGTGAGATCTAAATAATACCAAGTCGATTTATCTATTTAGTCTCTACTTAAAGGACCTTCTGTCTTGAGTTATTACGTATGTTATTATCATGCCAATTTAAAAACAATACCTTTAAAACAAATAGACCGACCTGGCCATCGCATGATTTGATTATTAGTATGTATCACACTACACAGCACGACGAGAAGTTAATGCTCCTGAAATGTTAATGGCGAATTTGTGTTTTCTTGCGATGACCAAGTCGATCTATTTGTTTTAAAGGTATTGTTTTTAAATTGGCATGATAATAACATACGTAATAACTCAAGACAGAAGGTCCTTTAAGTAGAGACTAAATAGATAAATCGACTTGGTATTATTTAGATCTCACAACTTTTTACGGCGAGACTTGAGGTTTTTACAGAATGTTTTTGATGGCATCTCACTTCTTTTTGTAGAGCGAACATAAGTCCGATTTGTATGGAAAGACGTTTTTTTTTCATAATTCCACATATTTTCCTATGGGAATGTTGTTCAGTTTCATGGGCTAAACACCCTTATCCACCCTATACCCCCTCCCGTTATGCCTCATATAGTAGGTACTTATTTACACCTATTTATTTTATTTTCTACAGTAATAATCATTCATTAACTGCAAATGTAACCTTGTAATCTTATACATTTATATGGGATTACAAAGCTATTGTTGCAGTTGGTGTATTTAGAAAACTGGACTGAAATTACGAAATATTACATTTTTCCTATGATTAAAACACTAAACCCTATTTGTATTCTAAATTTTAAGCTTCTAAGTCTGCTAGAAGTACCTTAGACTTTTGATGATCGGTGAGTCAGTGAGTCAGTGAGTCAGTGAATCAGTGAGTGACAAAATTAAAATTTTTAACAAGTTGTCATTCTTAAACTACTGGTTCAAATTAACTGAAATTTTAAATATACCGTGTTTATACAATGACTGATTAATTGCTGAAAATCCAGGCTTCTTGTTTTATCCACAACGAAATTATAGGGGTGTCAAAAATAGGCCGAATTGCTTCGAGAAAAGGATGTTACGGCCGTGCCGCTTTTTTTTTGCTCGACTTGCGGGGGCACTTCCGTGCCCCCAGATATTAGTGTGTTATTGATTGATAAGTTGGTAGGCAGACTATTACAGTATTGTAAATATTTTAAAGACATCTGTGTAAACCTTTTAAGCAGCCGGAATACTTTTTGAAGTGACTGCGTCCTGCCCCGGCACTGACTATCTGCTGAGCAAGGCTCTCCTCCCGAACGAGAGAGGGCTAGGTCTTGAGATGGGTTACAGAAAGCCAAAATAATCTCAAGGGCTTGTGAAATGTTATTCGCGTACCTAGGTATTTGGTGTTAGATATTTAGTGCGTTTTTATATAAGGATTATAGGTACAAAATCTATATACAACTATTCTTCTTCTTCGTTCATTGATAATGGTCGGATTCGTATTGGTAAGCCTTAGTAGAGGAATTGCCTAATATTGTCCTGTCATACGTATACCCACAATCGCTCTTGCACCAAGCGAGCTGTATCGAAAGTCCAAAAAGAAACCAATAAAACGCCGAGACTTATATTAGATTATATGAAGATTATTACCGTAATTTAGTGTTAATCTAACATTTCTTTAGATAAAGCCCCCCCAGACAGGTCGCCTTGGTAACTCATACTAGTTACGCATAATCATGTGACGTAATACTATCTACAAAAAATAAGTAGGTAACTAAGCCAAAATTATCTTTAAAACTTACAACATTCGATTTGTGTGACGATTTTGATGGTGCTGAGTTTGAAAACAGTGCAAAATTAATACGCTCCTGCTTCCCAGTGGACCGAAGCTTTGCCACTGGTACTTCTAGGCATGCGTAGCGCCTTGAAGTAGGGCCAGGCGCTACGCACGCCTAGAAGTACCAGTGGCAGTTCTTGACATTTCCATGCTAGTGGAGCAAGGGAACTCATCTCGCTTTTCTTCGACACAGTCTACTTCTTATAACTATTGTATCACTGTTCAAATGAATCACTGTCTCTCAAGATACAGGTTACCTAGTTTGAGAGGCAGGGTTTTCCTTTTTGTGTACAGATTTGAGTTCCTAAAAAAAAAAAAAAAAACGTGTTAACGCCAACCCACTATTCACTCATAAAATATCAAAAATGTCATTGTGGTGGCATTATAAGCGACTGGTGATTACGATGTTTGTTTTCTAATCGAGCAAATACTTATTGGATTTTCCACTCGGAAAATACTACTTGTTATTGTGAAAATTGCAGGGATTTTCGTGTCACGAAAAGGTCTTTAGTAAAGCTTAGCTAATCTTTTATTGACAACGGCCGGCACTTACTACTAACGGGAACACGACTACAAATAAGGAGTCACTCTTCATCATCTTAGTAGGTAAGTAATCATAGTCTGTCCGCGCTGAAGGTTGCACAACTCACTGATCGTTTACAGACCAGTGAACACGACTAGGTTCATAAACGTCTGGATACCTATTCATACCTTTACCTAAAGAACCTAGAGACTTCAATGAACTGAAATGGAATTCAATTCATATAAAGTACTCTACATACCACAAATCAAAAGTGCTGCTGGCCAAAACTGGTGGCATATAGCACAAAAAAGGATGAAATGGGCGTCTTTGTAAGAGACCTTTACCCAGATTAAGGAAACCGCTTAGCGTATTTTTAAACAAAAAGAAAGTTAGAAAGTATGATTTGTAGTACAGTCCAATAAAGGCTTTTTTTTATTACTCTACATTCTACAATATATCATATCAGTGCCCACTACTGTATAAAGACTGGGAACTATTAGGTGGCCTTCTCTCGACCGGTAAATCAATGGCCCCACATTAAGAATAAAACATACACTATAGAAATTAGGTGAATAAATGTAGTAAATTAGCAGTGGTTATCTTGAAGAAATTACAAGTAACTGTAAGAGCTTATCAGGGATTGTGATATCGGTCATCGAACTCAGCGCAGCCGTGACGCACGTCGTGTCTTAGGATTTGTGTATCATGTTTGTGATATTTTGTAGGCCTATTTATTGTACGATGATTTGTGAAAATATAATACAGGCCGATGAAGAATTTCTTTCGTGAAAATAGACATGTAGTCCTAAAAAATAAAGTTAAGGTTTCACAAAAGATTTTTATTAGGAATAAGATGTAATTTTGAAGTTAACGTATTAGCTTAGTTGCTTTCTAAGCAAGTACAATTCTGCTAAACATAAAGCCCGACTCAAATCTAAATTATTTGTTAAATTCAATCTTAAGAGTTGGGTTTGTATTTTGCAAATATTTTGTTAAATATTATACGTTAGGATTTTACACACTTTTAAGAACTGTAAAAATAATTAGAAGACAGCTTTTCAAGAGTCGAATTAAACCGAATCTTTTAAAATTATGAAAAAGCTCTTTTCATCAAATAACGCAATTTGCTGTGAACGAACCTTTACACCAAACAATTTCTTAATTATTATCTTGTTTTTAATAATTGGCATCTGTAATAATTCATTACATCAAATCCCTTCCTTTAGCCTAAAGTCCAATGGCCGATTGGCTAGTTAATAATTTGAATTACGTGTATTACGTGTCCACCCACTTCTTATTTTGTAAACAAACAAGACATTGACTTTAGATTACCACGCTGAATTAGTTACACAGCATTTTTCAATACTAAGAAAAATATTAGAGTAATAAGAAAAATATTACACAAATCACTATTTCGTCAGACCCTATCAGCTATTGCTATAACATTCTTGTACCATGTTCTTTTAATAATCTTGCAGAAATAGTAAAATAAATTGGAGACCCTTTCTTATTTGTCATTCTGCTGTGTAGGTACCTATACTTTTTCTTGTCCTAAAGGATAAGATATATTGATTTCTTAGTCGTTCATTTATTCTTTTAGCAAACATAAGCTTCCTCCCATTTATGCAAATCATCCGCTTTCTGCCACTAGCATCCAGGTCTTTTAGACCCGGATATCAAACCGTGAGAGAGCTGTGTTTATTCTTTGCTGCCAACTAATTCAGCTACCGAGTCCTCGTAAAATAAAATCTAGTTAAATATACATTTGTGTAGACATTACACACCCTCAATCAGTCCCTCGGAGTCCCTCCGTTAATTTATAAATGACATTCAGATTTTGACGAAAAAGTTTGGCAATCAATAGTAAGTAGAGGACAGTTGTGAACATCACTGTTGTTTGCTATGTTCCGTATACCAAACTCATAAAATAATTTCCGAAAAAACACAATATTAATTAAATAATATACTGGTTATGCATTGATTGTTTTACTTTTAAACGACTTCAGCAATTATTGATGACAATGTTTATCTCGTTTCAACTCCTTATTCAAAGACACTAATTATTATTTATGTAAATTACAAGTAATATGTATTACTAATTCTATTCATGTAGTGCTTAGCTACCAGGGGATTTGGCGTTTCGGATTGGAGACGAAAACGAACGTTCCTAGAACTATACAATATTGTATTTAATCCGTTACTACATACACTGTTATCAGATAAGGTTTTAACAATATGGAACCCAAATAAAAAAAGTGTTATCATTATCATAACATTGAGGTAGGTACACCTGAACTCGTGGGGGTGATCAGTCAAGCGAAACGATCGCCCCTCAGTTAATAATATTCGTAAATTTTTAAACAGTACACCCCATAAGTTTTTGCTGAACGCACGTGTAAAAAATAGTACTAAAAACTATGGCAGTCTTTATTTAAACCGATTAAAACCTGTTTACTTGTGTTCGTATTTATTTATAACTGGTTGCTAAATTATCGCAGCAGGTGTTCTGAAAAGAAAAAAATGGAACACACTTCAAATCACATAAAATAAAACAAAAACGAAATGAATTTATTTGAATGCGTGTTTTAATTAAAAGTGTTTAACAAATCATGTAGGCTAGAAAATAGGGTAAAAATCAAATAACATTAATTTAATTAAATGGTGGTTATGATAAATTAATAATTGATGTAGCGTAGGCGTTGATTGCGTTGCTAGGATACGTGCGTATTGTCAATTTTATTCGTAAATTCTAATCGAAAATCACCTGTGAAACATGGACGTCGACACATTTTTATACAAATAGGTAAGTCATTTAAACAAATTGTAAATTATTATGCAGGAAAAGATAGTGTTTACCTTCGAGTGTGGTTTGTTTACATGCTTTGTTCGGCAAGGTTAAGTTAAGGTACCAACTCGTGAATGCCATACGATAATGCTAAGGTAATTGACCTATTGCCTGACCTACATAGTAGGTAACTACTAGTTTATTATTACGAACATTGTCTCTCATTGCATGTGTACTAAAAGAACGTCGTATTTTTTTCTAGTTATTGTTGTCATTGAAGCTATAATTTAGTACTTACTTCATAAGTACTTTTCATTCAACGATTGATTATTATTTCCATAGAATAAAAGTAATCACAAGTGTGTTGTCTTGTTTAGATTACCTACCTGTATGTTTACTGCACCAAAGTTTTACAACTAGCTTGCGAGTTTTCCATACATTGAGCTGCCTTTGATTAAGTTGTGGACACATTGAGACACTAATAATCATTAAAAAGAAAATATGCAATACCTACCTACTTCATAAATGGAAAATTTGATTTACTAATAATAATACTAGAATAAGGTTGCTTTATTAATCTGTGTAAAGTCTGTCTTACACAGTCTTCATGTTTCGTAGCCCTGCTACGAATTGTAGCGTTAGGCGTAGCGGAGCCTCTTGGCTCCTGAAAACAAATAAAATAGTTATATTGATTCAACGTTGAACCATTATCTCACAATGACTCGGCAAATCATTAGGGTTGATTACCGAGGTACAATACGGTTCTTTGTACTTAATAATAATTTATTTAGTGCTAAAAGGGGGACAGGTTTATTCACCTTAACAAGGGGTCTTGGTGAGTAACTGCATTGTAGGCGGTAGTAATTAGATGCCTAGCCCGATAGCCAGCATTCTTCCCGCCCTATGGAAAGCTCGCCCGACTTATTTCTGCAGTACAAACCGCATTTTGCTTGTTGCCACACCTCAGAATGTGGTCTTTTATTTTTCAATTCCAACTCTTTCGTTTTTCCTCGCGTTTCGACGTTGGTTTTATTTTATTTTTGTGAAAATTTTACTGATAGTGAATGAGTTAAGCGGTGGTGCAAAATGTCTTTCGAATTTAAGTCTGCTCGTCATTTTTATTTGGAAATGAAACAAAAGAAGGTCAAGAAGAAAGTTACTTTTCAGGTCGTAGTCGCTTATAATGTTTTTGTTAATTACTCAACCATTTTACCTTTTTTAGCCAGAAATGGAAACGATCAAATTTAATGCATATTTTTGTTTGTTCTAGTTGCCTACGAGGGAAGGTCTAACTACGCCGAGGAGCGCTCGGGCGCCAATCGGTAGGCGGCCGAGCACTCTCCCACATCAACGTTTGAAGAAGGAGGTATGATCATTGTATAATTTAACCTTGTTTAATAAAGTACCTACCTACTGTTAATAAAAGATATACCTGAATCATCAGCAAAAGAAGGATGCACGAGTCACGAGTCGACTTCCACCGCGTTATTGCTATAAATTAAGAGCATTTTAAATTTGCATCTAGAAGTCGTTGGACAGTCCACCGGAGATGGATTCTCCGGTGGGTAGCGTGAGCAGCGACCTGCGACGGCAGAATGAAGAACTCCGCGCTCGTCTTGCGGGCGAAGCTGCCGACCATAAGCGTCGACTTGACGCTTATCGTAGGGCGCAGCAAGGACAGGCCCAGCTGGTGTCTCGACTTCAGGCAAAGGTACTAATTAATACCACGTGTTTAAAATGATTGAGTAACATAGATCTATGTGTTTGATGCCGGTAATTTATTTTTAATGAGGTTTATCTATTATGTCTAGGCGCTACCATATTAAAAAAACAATAACAGGACATAAAAACAACATATTTTACATTGTAAAATAATGAATTCTAATTTCTATTGCATTTTTTGTTCTGGTCTACATTTTCATCAACACTTTATGACAATTTTTATGTTTCCGAACGTGATCTAAATGTCAAATCTCCATCAAAACAAACAAATGTCACTTTTCGATCAATATCGTAGCGGCTTATTATTGGTTTTTTGTTGTATATTTCATAAAATAGTCGTTGGAAATGTCTGAAATGAGGTAAATTTTAGTACCCACAAATGATTCCAGCATACATTTTTTCAAGTAATTCAAGTTTTCCTAATCAATAATTGATAAACAATACCTAACAACATGAGTTTGATTGATCGATATTCTCAATAAATATTTAATAAACACGTATATTCTTAGGTGCTTCAATACAAGCAGCGATGTTCGGAGCTGGAGACTCACATGCTGGAGTCGACTCCACGCAGCGAGCCTTCTACGTACCGGTCGCCGGGCGCTAAGTCGAGCATTGCGCTCCCACCGCCGCCCGTGTCCTGTGCGTCCGCCGCCGTGGCCGCTGCCGATGCCAGGATCAACGACCTCGAGACCGCGTTGAGGAGGCTTGATGAAGAAAAACGCAAGTAAGTTAGCATCTGAAAGTTGTTTGATCAATATCTGTTAGGTAGGGACATAAATACTGTCTGTATCTCTGGCTGTGCAAATTTCCATGTAATACATAGTACAAAGTAATAGTATAGACAATAATATCATAGCACCTCACCAATCTGGGGCCATGTTTGTTGTAGGCTAATTTTATTATAATACAAATAAAAAGGAATATTTATTTTATACAGTCTTTAGTAAGTAACGCAGTACCTTTATAAAATCAGAAATACCTACAAATTATTACTAAATCTATGGTAATGATTTATAGATTTCACAACATTTCAAATGTCTTAATCCACACTGATCATTGTGCTACTCACTCAAGCAACAAATTCATAAGCAAAATTGCATTGTTAAATAATCTACATTTTCTTGGTACCAAGGTGTGAGAAACTGGTGCAGCAGAACACCTTGCTGAGAGACCAGCTGGAGGAGTCCCATCATCTGAACGAGGCTCTGACGGCTGATCTGCAGAAACTCACCAATGACTGGGAGGCACTGCGGGATGAGATGGCCATCAAAGAAGACGAGTGGAAGGATGAGGAACAGGTTTGTTGTACAGATTAACATTCTGAATGCATATGACATCAGTAAATTTAATATTGATTACCACTTCTTTAAAGGTATCCAGATAAGTAATACCTCAAATAAACACATTAAAAAAAAATTAAAGACTAAAGTAAAACTTTCACACTTTGTTGAAAGGTAATTTAAACAATCTCTACCATAAATATATGAACAAAGAATCATAAAAATCATCCAATCCATTTGGTTTTGTACTTTAATCTAAAGCACAAAGAAATGTCTTACTCCACTACAAGTATATAGAGTTTGGTACAAGAACTATTAAATCGTAATAAAATCGCACCATAATGTAACTCTAGAATAATACACACATCATATCATAAGCATGAGCAATGACATTGATCTTCAGGCGTTCAACGACTACTACTCCAGCGAGCACAATCGCCTGCTCAGCCTGTGGCGCGAGGTGGTTTCCGTCAAGCGCCACTTCTCCGAGCTGCAGACCAACACTGAGCGTGACCTGTACCGAGTCAAGAACGACTTTGACTCTAACGCCAGGGAACTGATCGGCATGCTCAGTGGATATTCTATCAATGCGTTTGCTGCTCAAAGTGGAGTTGGTGGTGGGTTTGGTGGGCAAGGAGGCAAGGTAAGAGAGTCGAGTTAGCTTACTTACTAATAATATCTTATTATTGTAATATTTATGTTAAAAAAGAAAGATATGTATGAACTAAGTAGACAAAAAAGGTTTGCTTATCGTTAAACGGTGCTATTATTGGCTATCTACATAGGAAGTTTAGTTCGTAATCTGTGAAGACTATTATCCCACAAATATAAACTAAAGATCTTGAAATTATCTTTAATTTACTTCTGCACTGATTTTGCAAGATTTCAGTTTTAAAATTGACCACATAAAATTTTGAAGGCATAATCATTTAATAATAATAATATTGTTATCCAACAGCAGCAAGGTGACTACCACTCTGCTGGTCAATTCCAAACCGGCAGCCAATTCCAACCTGGCGGCCAGTTCCAACCTGGTGGCCAATTCCAATCTGGTGGCCAGTTCCAACCTGGTGGACAATTCCAGCCTGGTGGTCAATTCCAGTCCGGTCACAATCAACCCTGCGTCTGTCCTCCCGGCCAATCTTCCTGCATCACTGGCATGACAACAACGCCATCTGGTAACATCAGTGTGGAGAGCATGCGCATTGATCTGCGTGATATGACCGCGCAGAGAGACACCGCGCTGTCTGAGCTGAGGGAACGAGACGCCAGGATACAACGACTGCTTGGGGAACTGCAGGGACTTGTTAGTATTCATTCGTATTTTACAGAAATGAACATAATTCATGTGCTGTTCGTATTATCGTGAAAACCTTTTCTTATAAGCCTTTTTTTATGAACTAAAATCGGAATTAGTTCCGAGTCGCTAGATGTCCTTACTGATCTTACTTGGATTTTCACGCCACCTGAAGGCCTGTATTATTAGAATTCTTATTGTTAACGCTAGATGGCATTACTGTCCTTTCCTGTGGATTTGTAATAGTCACTATTTGTGATTAAGTAAATTATCTTATGTGTGTTGACAGGAGGAACGTTGTGAGATGGCCGAAGTAGCATGCAACGAGGCCAACGTGATGCGCGGTGCATTGGAGGAAGTAGCGCGCGCGCTCATACACGACTCGGACACCGACCCTGCGCCTGCACACACGCCACACACACCGCACTCCACGCACATACATCTGCACGACCGGTCAGTATACATGAACATAAAAAATATATAATATGGTAAATTTTATTATCTCAATGTTGATTCTCTGATCCTGATTTTATATAGAGTGTTAAAAATCATCTAAAATCTGAAATTCTTTCAAATAATAAATACAAATAAAAAATATGATTTCAGTCTATGACAATGCTTGGTACATATCATAAGGTACAATCAAAATAAGTAAATGAAAAACTTAAAACCTTACTCTTGTCAGTTTGGTAAGGTACATAGACAGTCATGCCATTAATTTAATTTATTTTATCGTGGTTTTATTCGTACAGATCACCGAAGCGCGTATCATCGTCCGCCAACGCGACGGCGTTCGCGGAGAGCACCATATCAGCCGTACAAGCCGCACTACACAAGTATCAGATACAAATACACGAGCTACAGGTAAGAACAATACAAACAAAAGCAAAAAGCTATTTCATTTGCTCCTATCGTCCCGTGATGTGAACGCCAATGTGACTATTGGCACCAATACAATGACAACCGCCACGGAAAAGTTGAGAAATAATTTGTAATTTTTTATCACAAAATAGCTCAATGGGTGTTGAACCGTACCTGTCCATATCACAAGACCAGTAGTTAAAATATGATCTCATTTTGAGCCGAAATATTTCTCACTTTCTTTGTTTACTAAACTGTTAAATGTTTTAGGTGAAACTACAAAACAGTAGAGAGCAGCTTATAACATGTAGAAAGCACGGCGAGACGGCTGACTTGGCTGTTGCTTCGTTGGAGAACAAAGTTCAAGATCTTCAAGGTAAACAATACCTAGATTTGCGGTAAAATTTTTATAATAACTACCCTTATTTTAGAAGCGCTTCTAATCAGTAGTTCCCAATATTCTTTCCAATTGTACATGTAAAAATGTTTTGTTTTATTTTCCTAATAATTATGGTAAATATCAGGTAAGCTGGATCAAGCCAACGCTGATCTTCACCAACTCTTGCAAGAGAAAGAGTCCATGCAGAAGACACTGGAGGCGCTCAGGATCGACAAGAACAATCTAGAACGTAACAGAGTTGAGATTAATGCTATGGTAAGTTGAGTAATATCTACTGAACCTATCTAAGTTGAACAATCACAATAATGTTGGCGTACTTAGTTTTACGGGTACTTATACCTATCGTCGCCTATCGATAATACACATGGGCCGAAAAACACTCAAAATGTTTTGTAAACTTAGGTGGAATCATTAACATCAGACTACGAGAAGCTTCAAAAGATAAACTCTCGACTCGAGAAGACGATAGAAGCTTTGGAGACCGAGAAGAGGAATCTGAACTCTGAAGTGGATCAGTTACATCGTGAGGCGTCCAGCAGGGAGGCTGTGTTGAGGTACCACTTTGAACTTTATTATAACAATATTAAGTTTAAAATACCCATATTGTATAATCCCTGACTTATTTTAAGGCCAAGCAGTACTAGTCTTAAAAATTCATCGTTAAATAGTCGGTCCAACCCGCGACTTTGCGGTGATTATGTCAGTCTTCCTTCATTCATTCATTCATGGCCCATAGCCAGTTGCGCTCACCGGTCGGTAAACGATCTGTGGGTTAAGCAAACCTTGGCGCGGTCATTCCATAGATGGGTGACCGCATAAGTCGTATTTGAGCTGGGCGTCTCCGTGCTTCGGAGGGCACGTAAAAAGTCGGTCCTGGTTGTAGTCTATTAAGATAACAGTCGTTAAGCCATGTCAAAGGCCTTGCGGGCGGCTTGATCAACTTTGACACTAGGTTGACCACTAACCATACGATATGAATGAATGAATGAAGTCTTCCTTTCGGTTTTACCTGTATAATAAGCACATAATATTAATGAAGGAAAATGAAAATGAAAAACCTCTTTATTGTACTGAATAAATAATAAAGAAAAAAGAAAAAAAAAATAGACTTGAATAAAAATAAAAACAAAATAAAAAATGGTAGTAATATACTAAACAAATAACAAATTTTTGGCTTGTTTCAATTGAACCGAACACTGAAACATAATGTGACATTTTATATGTGCAGGGCCGAAGAAGAACGTTCTTCGCGCCTACGCTCGGAGCTGGTGACAACTCGAGAGGAGCTCAACAAGACCCTCTTAGCCAGGGACCTGCTCGACCAGCAGAAGTTGGAGGCTGACACCATACTCTCGCAGATGGAGAAACATAGAAGTAAGATATAAAACCCTGATATAAAATATTATATAATATCGATGTTTAAATCATTGGATCCTTTGGAATAATATGTTTTATTTTGAAATATCGTATTGGTTTGAATTGCAATATTTTGGTATAACTTTTTGTATTCAATACTATCTGTCATGCCCATACTCGATACGACTGTATATCGTTCCCCTACGTGCACTCACGTGCGTCGAAAAGCTTCGTATGATCGAGTGGAATACGTGCGTTAACATTTATTTTTCTTAATAGGTGATCTGGAAATAGAACTGGAAAGAACTCTTCTAGAAAGAGGCGACTTACAAGATCTAGTTGAGAAGCTAGAGGCCGCTGTTAGGAACCTCGAGTGTGACAAGAAGAAACTGCAAGATGATGTCAAACATGTAAGTAAACACACACTTACAGCCATTTTGTAGAACAGGTTTCTTGTTTACGTAGAATAATATTGTAACACTAAATACTTGCCTAGACGGTATTAAAACTTCAATTAAAACATTGAAGAAATAATTACTTGCATTATTGGTTATACGATGTTTTCACTCATACAAAAACGTCTTGATGGCCAATTTCACTAACAACCCATCAGTTTAAGGGGCCAGATAGAGAACGGTTTCTTTAATATCAATGTTTTTTTAGTAGCAAGGTAAGTGTTGGTTTAGTTGCAGGAAGAAAATAGTGAAGACGTTTTGTTGGATAAATATAGACGTTTAACATTTTGAATTGTTTGTCGCAAAGTTAACATAAAAAAAACACTAATATTATTTCTAACATCAGCTGGAAGACGAAAAATCAAGTCTTTCCAACCAATCATCAGAGCAGTTAGGCGACCTGAACTCGTTACGTAAAGAACTCCTGGCTGCTGAACAAACTCGCATGGAGCTCGAAGCAGACAAGGCGTCACTCTATGAGAAGATCAAGTTCTTGGAGGGAGACAGAGAGAAGGTCGAGTTGGAACTCAGACAAGTTGTTAGGTAAGAATATTGATTGTATACTGTATTTTGAATATATTGGAAAATGGTTTAATAGTTAAGTATAAGTATGTAAAGCGGTTGGCAAAAAAATAAACATTTTACTGTGTTTTCAGAAATATATCATACGTATTATATGAGAAAATTAGGAAGTTTTAGATTCTAACCGCTCTGATATGTAAAATGGTTTCAAAATCAAAATAAGTTCAAACTACAATTTTTTTTTGATTTACTTGAAATAAGTAAAATTTTAGTAACGCTTTTTTGTATTTTTCTTTGTCTAGGGAGCGTGGTGAGCTAAGCTCTCAGCTAACTGCAATGGTTCGCAAGAAAGACACTTTGAACGAAGAAATCATACGTCTACAACAACGTCTTGAACAAGCTAACGAAACCATCGGCAGGATCAACAGAGCTCTTGAAGATCATGTCAAAGATAGTGAAGAGAAACAGGTAAGGATTTCCTTAATATATTACTTTTGAGCAGTTGTCTAACGCCAAAAGGTGTGTTTTATTTATTGTTGTCTCCTGTTATACTCGATGATATTGGAGAAACTGGTTTGTACCGACTATCGCCGTTTTCAATTTCGGCCCCAATATAATAGGGAACCGAGTATATTGCCAAATACCGAAAAAGTAACCAAAACTCCACACTTCTTTCCGATTCTAAATAACTTTCTCAAATGTTTACAGTTTTATAATTATATTCTGCCATAGTGATAATCACGCACCGTTCTGCTTTACCAGTCATAATATCGGAAACCATTAAATAAACATACGTTTACAGATTCTAATAGACAGCCTGGAGAAAGACAAGCACCACTTACAAGAGCAGCTAGCGGGCGTACGTTCCGAGAAGGATGCGCTAGAAGCCGTGCTGTTCGACACCGCCAACATGTTGGAAGACGCCGACAACAAGCGCGCCAAACTCGAACAGGAGCTGCAGGACACTTTGGTACAACAGGAGAACTACAAGGGTAAGTAAATAATATGTTTTAGATCTTTTAAGGCATACACCTCCTCCCCAAACATCCCTCATTTGAGAAGAGATGCTTGCCCAGCAGTGAGACAATAATGGGTTAAAAAAATACTACACTATACCTATATTGAACGTTTTATTTATTTAAAAATTGTTTCAAATGACGTCGTGCAATATATACTTTTTGAATTAAACGACAAAGTGATTTTAAACTTTATATAGATGCTAATTTATTTATGTTTAACACTGCACGTACTTTGGGTACGTGTACGTATACGGGTGTGTATGCTCATATAGTACTCATTTCACGTCGAAAATATTTAATATTTTTGTGCTCAGATATTTTGTGATTTACACTTTTAGGGCATTCTACTTACATAGCTTTTAAAATAAATGGTTGTTCGTACAGGTCAAGTCGCTCGCCTAACTAAAGACTTAGAGAACAGCGAACGCAAACTCCGTGACACACGCAACTCCATGCAACAACAGTCTGGCAAGAAAGAGGCGGAGTATCAGCAGATCATTACGAACATCAACCGCACAACTACACAGAATATCACTAAGCTTAAGGAGGAAAAGGTAAATCATTGTCTTTACATGCGAAGCTCATCGCTCTTTGCATTAATATTTCGATTTAGTAAAATGTGAACGTAAACTAAGTTTTGGTTTTCACAGTCAGCAACAATATACTATAATACAAATAACGCTACAATACAGAAAAAAACTATCTCACTTAGGAAAACGAGTTCAACTGATAACAGCAACGAATGGAATAAAATTGAATGTTTAAAATAATTCATTTCACAGGAACAACTCCGCCAAGCTCTAGAACACAAGCTCAACCAAACAATAGCAACACTAACGAGCGAGAAGGAATGCTCAGAGGCGGCGGCGAGAGAGAGGGAGAAGAAGCTACTGGCGGCGCGCGACCAACTCATACTGCAGCACGACGAGGCCATGCTCAGAGCTGAGAATGATAAACAACAGGCCTTACTTATGGGTAAACTATCGCTTTTTGTTGGATAGCTTATTGAAACGGAGTGAAAGTATTTTCAATAATCTGTATTTTGATATCTAACCTTTATTATTATTTTTAAGCAAATAATAAGGTCATCTCGGCTTCAAAATGTTTAAGCGATTTTATATTAAACAAAGTGAAAGAATAATATAGATCTAGATTTGTACTGTTTCAGGCAAATAATTAAATGAAATAGATATTACTCGTAGATTTTTTATATTCAAATATAATTGATATTAAAAAACTTCAGTTACAATTTACAGAATAATAACAAAAGTTTTGAAAGTTCAGTATGAATATGTGTTCCAAAATTAGAAGAGCATAGGCACTTGATCTTCTGTCTTACCTACAGCTCACCAAGAACAGCAAGCGCTTCTCGAACGACTGGAAGAAGCGAAGCGCGCGTTAGACTGTGAACAGAACAAGTTGGAGCGATGTCGTCGCGACGGACACGCGCGCGCTGAACAAGACAGGACGTATGTCAACCAGCTGAAGGATGAAATAGCCGCACTCAAGACACGACTCGAAGAAGCTAAGTAAGGAAATTATTTTATACTCTTTTGTGCTTACTGATATATTAAATAGGAATGATTTTTTTTCGCAAATATACATAACGATTAGATTCACAAAAAATATTTTTTAATTTGGTAGTTAGCTTGTGTTATACTCCTTTCCTAGAATTTTAATTTGACTTAATTTTATATTGGGTTAAGTTTGAAAGCATTGAAAGCCGAAAGGTAAATTCTGGAAGGTACATGCCGTGACGAATAATAGACTTTCTGCATTCTCACATCATACGCAGTTCATATGAAAATGCCTGATTAGTTATAGTAATATTCCTTTAATCTATTTTATTTCCTAGGGCGACAGCAGAAGACGAATGCGCTCGCTTCGAGAACCGCATCAAAGAGCTGCACTTAGAGAAGGAGTCCGTCATCAGAGAGTGCACTGAGATCCGCGCTCAACTCTCTCTCGCTGAAGACAAGTATGACAATGCGTATGCACAGCTGCAGGAGACCATGAGGAAACTGAAGGAGTGTAAGTGCTAAAGACCTTTTCATAAAGTCAACTCTCGCAACAAGAATTTGCCGCGTCTCACAAGTCACAACGTTTGCAAAGTGTTTCAATTACTTTTGAGTCATAAATAACAGTCAGATCCAAAACTACTTTTTCTAAACCACACATAGCTCACGAAAAAATATTTTTTAGAGACCATCTTATCAATTCAAGAAAGTCAGGTTTGTGGTGGGTTTGTATGTAACTTGCTATGTAGGTTTGTCTACTTGACTTTTTAATGTTGTAAGGTCAAAATTGGTTTGCCATCACCCCTCTTTTGTCAACGCAATGCAACTAATTCAGTTATCGACAATATTTGCTTTTGAAACACACTTTTTTCTTTTAGTGGAGAACGAATCAGACAGTCTCCGCAAAGAGCTGACGGACGTTCGTCGGCAACTGACCAACTGTACCGCGGAGCGTGACAAGTACAACAGCAGTTGTCGGGAACTGCGCGACCACGTGAAGCGAGTGGAGCAGGAGAGACGAGAGGCTGCCAGGGCTCGAGACGAGGCTTATCATAAGATCGCCGGTAAGATGAACTTTAAAACAAATTAGTTTTAGAAAAGATAGAACCTGTTATTCATGAAGCTAGTGATTTCTGTTATCAGCCTATCGTAATGTATTTTGTGAATGTATTTTTGTCAAAAAGCTGTTCGCAGCGTTGAACAATTTCTACCTCCAATAAAAGGGTGTTTTATTTATTTTTACATTTCCTGTTTGCTTAATAAATAAGAAGATAAATGATCACCTTGTTTATTATAAGTAGAAGTATAATAATATTGTCCATGAAGTTATTCCATTTTACGAAGTAGATAGCGTAATTTAACATACAACATTATTGTATCACATTATACTCTTATTCATAGGTCTGGAAGAAAACCGCACATCTCTAGAATTAGAGTTGTCTCGCGTACAAACGTTGTTGAAGGAGAGTGAGACGGGTGGTGAACATGTGAACCGTGAACTGAAGGCAGCTGAGGGTCAGCTCAAGAGAGAGCGCGCCGCTTTGGAACAGGCGCACCATGATATTAAGGAGTTGCAGTCTAGGTAAGGCCACTTAATAATTAAAAGCTTAAAGTGTCTGTCCTAGAGAATCTTTTAAAGCTGGATGTATTTTTCGTGTGTTTTTTGTAATTTCACAGGTGTTAGTTTGTGTTTTTAAAAAATGGGATAATATCAATTATTTACTAATGTACGCGTTCTAGAAGTGCCTTTAGTTGTTTGAGCCATGTCTATATCTTTCAATTCCTGTTTAGGCTTTAACTAAGTCTTAACATATTTTGGGTTATATTTGAAAAACTAAAATTTACGTTGCAAATACTAAAGTTAGAGCAATCTGGTTAAGACACGAAAAGCAATGTTAACATGTTACGCCGTTAAGACTTACATGATATACGATCGCGTGCAGGCTCCAGAACGAGGGCGAGGAGCGCGAGCGCGCGGCGGGCGAGGCGGCGGCGGCGCGGCGCCACGGCGCCGAGCTGGAGGCCATGCTGGCGCAGGCAAGACAGGACCTCAACGCCACGCGCCAGCGCGCCGCCGAGCTGGAGGAGGCCTGCCGCGCCAGGGACCAGGTGCCACCACCTCCACTTGTTACTTTACAGATTTTGTTATATCCATATTATAGCATATTTTGTAAAAATAAGCCTTAAATTAAATGTTATTAACAAGTAGCACCCTCTTTTTACAATGTAATCTGCAAAAGTATCAAAAGTAAAGTTAACACATGTAAATGTGAAAAAAAGATGTTAATTTTTTATTCTTTGAGTTAAGTACGAGTGCATAAAGGGCATTCGTAATATTTTGTTTCAGGAATTGGTACTTCGTTTGGAAGATTGTCGATCAAAGGAACGTCGTTTAGAAGAGCTGAAACACAACTTAGAAGTATGTCTCGCCGATGCCACGCAACAAATACAAGAACTCAAGGTACGAAATAATTTTTAAATATACATATTATTGAAACGACACCAAGTGATATTATTATTTGATATTTTTTTTTGTACATTTTGACGTCTCCATGTTATTAACGTTTTTTCAAATTCTGTAAGAAATAGCCTAAAATATCGCGATTAACAAAAATTAAAAAAACTGTAATTCTAACTACAACACAATGTACCTCACGTCCATTGCAGGCTCGTCTGGGCGGCAGCGAGGGTCGTTGCCGCGCGCTGGAGGCGTCCCTGTCGCAGTGCGAGGGCGGCAAGCGCGAGGCGGAGGCCAAGCTGTCCAGCATCGCGCACGCGCTGCGCCGCGTGTGCGGCGTGCAGCCCGACGGCTCCGTGCACGCCGCCGCGCGCCGCCGCCTGGCCTCCCCCGCGCGGCGGTACAGCCCGCACAGAGGTAGACGAAGTACAGGGTATCGTTGCACATCTCATACACAACTTTCATTATATAAGCTTGCTTTTCAGGTTCTTTAAGTACAGATACTACGTGTTTTAATATGACGCTTTGTTATCTACCTATAAAAAATATGGCGCAGGTTTCACGCGCTCTTGAGGCTTGTTCAGACATAAAGCTTTACCTGCTACTGACTGGAATAGCAAAAATCGCAAAGTACCGCGGTATTTCTACTGTTTTGGAACTGCATTTAGGTAAGCGGTGTTGAACGAATTTCGTTAGACAACACCGCTTACCTACCTCACGAAACTTTATGCCCAAAAGATCCCGCTACCAACAGCGGTAGTGAGCTCAAGTCTGAATCATCCTCCTAACAAACGTCCATAATGCGTCCAGATCCGGGAGTCATTTGAAGCAACATTCATGTATTACATCATACATGGTTCAATGCAAATCATATTAACATCATCGCCAGCCAAGTATAGACTAGCCATTGTTCACTTGAGTACTTCGTATTAAAATAAGCAATTGAAATCCTAATTCAAATCGTTAACCATATACAGACAATAGATTGTATTCCAACTAAAAGCCTTTATACAACAGGCCTTACCAATCTGATCTATCATTCGCATTTCCACTCTCATTGTGAATGCTTTATGTGTTAATATGTACGTTAGGCCGCTATCCCACTAGCGCTTGGCGTCTCTAACGTCGGCGTAGCATGAGCGTCGCGTGGCAAGCACAGCGTTGACATCGTGTTTGTTGGCAACAGGTACTATCACGCCGTCTTGCTCTGTTGCGTGCCTCAAATAGTACCGACAAATAGCATGTATTATGCGCGATGTTAACGACATAGTAAGCGGACATTAACGCTTGCTACGCGACGCTAACGCTGCGCAAAGGTTTGAGGAACGTCAACGCTCTTATAACGCCAGTGGGATAGCAGCTTTACTGTCACTAACAAGCATTTAATAAAAATTTACTCAAGCCATACTGTCCTACATATTCCAGGTCGCGATCACTCGGAGGATCGCAACGAGATAATCGACGTAGATCCAGAACTTATTAAGAAGGGTGTCCGCAACTTGATGCATGAAGTGTGCCAGATTGAGCGAGAAAAGGTACGCACTTGTTCGCTTGAAAAAAGATGTTACTGATCCGTTGAGGGTGCATGATTTACATAATACAGTTATCAGAAAAACAATAACAAAATAGTTTTTATATGAATGTCGTGTTCTGTTATATGGCCTATTGTTTATGTTAAACCCCAAAAAAAATATTTTTTCTTTTGAAAATAAAAATAATAGAAAATAATACAAATTGTCACTAAAACATTATAAGGGTGTAAGGAAATCTTCGAAAACAAATTTTCTGATTGTTTATTTATTGAAAGAGACATGCTTTAAAACTATTTTAAAGTTACAATCTTTTGTATTGTTGTGCAGGACGACTACAAGTCCCAAGTGAACATAATGAAGAAGCAGCTGAAGGAGGCGAGCGAGCAGGCCGGCAAGGGCGACAACAAGCTGCAGTCCGTCAGCACCAACCTGCGCGCCGTGCAGGAGGAGAAGGCGCGCCTGCAGACCGCCTGCTCGCAGAAGGAGGCCCAGCTCAATGCACTGGTAACAACCACATTATACCCTCATTGTTATTTACCGACTAGATAACAGCGCAGAGAAGATCGTGGCTTAGTTAACAACAGCCGCGCGAATCCATCTCTGAGGTTAAGCCACGCTTGCCGAGGTGGTTCTGTGGAGGTGACCATCTTGTACATATCGGGTTCCTCCGTGTTTCGGAAGGCACCTTAGGCTTCCATTTCCAGAACCCGATCGACAAAACACCGATTTACGGCCAAGTTCTTCATCAAAAGTAGCAGCCATAGTATTCGGGTAAAGTACAAGTGGCAGTCGAATTTGTTTCTTCAATTTACTGATAGTTTAATGAAGAAACAAATTTGCCTTTAACTAACACGTGTTTTTATTACGTTTTCAGAACGAATCGGTACAAACGAAGACAGTAGAAATTAGCAACTTGAGAGATAAGATCACCAGTTTAGAGGCAGCGTTCAGTTCCGTTTCAGAAGAAAAGTCACAAAATGAAGTAAGTAGTGGTAACTTAATATTATTATATTGTACATACAATGTATTGTAATATAATGACATTATCATTATTGTAATCTGCAGAACAAAGCGGAGAATCTTCGAGTGCAGTTAGCAGAACGAGTTCAAGAGGTTGGACAGTTACGTGAAGCACTCGCTGCAGCCGAAGGTATCGTTATTGACAAGTTTACCATTGACATAAACCAGCATACTTCCGATTTAAAAATGACGTTACATTAAATTTGTTTAACAAAATTTTACATTTTTTTTACTTTTATAGATTAAATCGAAAATTATATCAAATTCTTTTAACAAAATATTTATGCGAAATGATTGCGTGATGTGTAATGCGACGTATGAATGCTCCGCGCTCAGGTCGCGCGGCGCGGCTGGACGTGCGGCGCGCGCAGCTGGAGGGAGACGTGCAGCGAGCCGCCGTGGCCGCCAGGGACCGCGACCAGGCGCTCAAGGTACTGCGCTATGACTTACCTATACATCGTCTGGTTTATTGCTGAGTATCGTAAACTTGGGGAAAAGTAATGACAATGCGAAAGTCTTAATTGAAGAACACAATTTTTTTAAATATTTTTATTATTATTCACATAATGTGCAAAAATACGTAAGTATAAAATTAAATGGCAGTAACACTTAAAAAATCTTGTCTCTATTCCATGCTACGAATCTTATTTGGTAGTGGGGTCAGCCTTCCTAATCTTAGTCCTCAACTTCGCTCTATCATGGACATAGCCTTTGGAAACCTCACATTCACTTCTGTCTTTTTGCACTACAGTTTCCCATTTTGTTCTGGGTCGTCCTCTAGATCTTCGACCGGGTATAGAAAGGTGTAGTGCTGACTAGTGCCTTGTTTTCTACTTAGTTTGCTGGCCTCCTCTTGACGCGGCCATACTACCTTAACCTACTCTCCTGCTTTTAAAACATTAATAAATAAAAAACCAATCACCTATAAACGATATTTCAGAAACTACAAGAGCGTTGCGAAGGCTACACGCGTACTATCGCTCAGCTAGAAGACAGATGTACATCGCTCAAAGGCACGGTGGAGCAGTTGTCCACGTCGCTGCAGAAGGCCGCCACGGCCGAGAGCGAGCTGAGGGCCGAGCTCGGCAAGGTCACCCGCCAGCTGAACGAAGCCAAGAACAACGAACATAATGCTGTTGATAAACTTAGACAGTTGCAGAAGAGCGTTGGTAAGTCTATTGTTATTTAATTATAGGTATCTATTTGTCAGCGTGTTTTTTGTAGCAAGTAAAGAAAATGTTTCTTCAAAACTTTTGCGTTGAATGTTTATTGTAACCTGTGCCGAATCGTCAGACATTATAAGTTAAAATGCGCGTTAGCGTAAATTTCTGTAATCTATTTTATAATGCTTTTTTTACATTTTGTAAATCTGTCTTATATCCTGTGTGCTGAATTGCATCCGAATACGTTCTGCCTTATAAGCGAATTGATCGTTGTTACAAAGGTTACTTAATGCATGAGGCTCTCTTAAAAGAAACATTTTACAATTCGAGTTTAATAAAACTTGTCGTAATGAAAAATAGCAGAACGAAAATAAGCTTTTTCAGATGTTAAAATACATGTTCCATCCGATTTGTTATTGCAGGTAGTTGTGAGAATGAGAAGCGGGTGTTGGCTGAAAAGTTGGAGAGTGCCAAGTCTGCTCTCGGTGAACTGAAGAGGTTGAACTCTACGCTTGAGGACCAGGTGCACAGACTCACTAACCAACTCGCCAATGTCGAAGTACAGAGGTAAGATGTGGTAACCTGTAAGAAATTAGTCGTACTTTTTGCTCTTACTATGTGCTCATAAATATTATTATATTTAGTGCAAATGTTGTGTTTATAAAATATAAAATAGGGTATTTTACTCGGTCAACAGAAAATTATTAATTTTACTCAACAGGTGCATCCAAATTGCTCGTGTTGAATTGTAATTTTTTATCAAATGTATGCTTAGTTCAAACATTAAACTAAGCACACATTTGATGTCAACGAAAATGCGACAATGTGACGTCACTATGTCGCATTTCTATACAAAAATGTGTTTTTGACGTTTCATAAAGAGTAGCTGGTTTGACTGGTAGTAAAATGCCGTATAGCAGCTTACATCGCTAATGTATCAGCTATTGGTCCTCGCAGGTCAGGCTTAGAGTCCCAGCTGCGCATGACGACATGGGACGGCAAGGAGAGCAGCGACAGCGAGCTGGAGCGCGAGCTGCACCAGCTGCAGCGCGAGCGTTCCGAGCTCAAGGCCAAGTGCGACGCCCTGACCGACACCGTGCGCAAGCTCGAGGCCGACCGCCGCATGACCGCCGCCCGGCCCGCGCTCCGGAGCAAGAGCCACGACAGGACCGAGAAGAGCGTGTACTACTCCGATCTTGATTCTGGTATGTAGCATTGTACTCTTAGATTGAAGATCAATCAATCAATTTTTAACAGTTGCAACCATTAATATATAAGTAATGATGGCAGAGAAATATTCATTCATAATTTATAAATGGGGTATGTTTGTCAGTTAATTACTTTGCAGTGCCGATTTTATGACACAATTTAAACCTCCTTAAACATAACAAAGTAATTTTAATGTTTATAGTTACCATTTCTATACACATTTCTAAATTGTAAAGACGAAATATTTTATCACTTACAAGGTCCAGACTCGACTAAAGATTCATCGATCCGCGGCTACAAGGAGCCGGTGAAGGAGTGCAAGTGTAGTACTATCCCGTCCAAGGACAGAGGCTTCGCCACCGACCTCAGCTTCCTGGAGCTCGAGAACAGGGAGCTCAGGATGAAGATCAGGCGACTCGAGAAAGAACTCGCTGATAAAGTAAGTTTCGAAATATATTACAATTTTATTAATATTTTATACCAGTAGTGGGGTGAAAATTGAAATGAACCCTAGGTGACGAACTTAGGGTTCATTTAAGATTCCTTTTTGTGTTAATGTGAGTAACCTGATTTTTAGATATTTTATGGAAATAGTGTACATATGTGCTACTTGATTTGATTAAGGTAGAATAGATTATTCCGTATCTGATTGTTAAAAAATGATTGGTATTGTACGATAAAAGAAAAATACTGGACAAAATACTTTCCACATATATGTAAATTGAACCGTGTGTGGTGGCAGGAGGCGGAGCTGGCGCTGTGCCGCACGCGGTTCCTGTCGGAGGTGTCGAGCGCGTCCCCGTCGCGGCGCGACGACGTGGAGCGCTACCGCCAGGCCGCGCTGCACGCCGAGCGACTGCTGGAGTCCAGAGACGCGTCCTACCGACAGCAGATCATGCGCCTCGAGGCACAGGTGCGAGATATACCGTCTTTTATTACTCCTATTATGTTTCTTCGGGTTGACGTGCAAATTGCTTAATTTCGTGCTATATATTGAAAAAAATCCTTAGCGGCCGAGGTACGGGTGCACGTTCTCAAGTTGCGTATACTTCAAACGACTAAACATACAGTACACTGCATCTATTGAGAAAGTTTTAAAATCCACTGAAATATTGATACAAATGTTGGTTCAGTCGAGACAAAGAATTTCGTGAATTCCCTCAAGCGATTCAGTCTTGCAATTTTTGTAATAAAGTAAACTTTTGAAAATCTATTTTGTTGCACGCAGGCGAGTCAGCTCCGCACGCAGCTGTCGGCGGAGATCCGTCGGCGCCAGGCCTACGTGGCGCGCAGCGGCCGCGCGGCGCGGGACGTGCAGCGCCTGCGCTCTGCGCTCGGAGACTCGCTCAGGACCGTGTCGCAGGTCACTACATACTCTTAACATACCTACATGCTACTCCCACAATTTTTCTCCGTGATATTATTACTTTTTTTAAAAAAAAAGACCAAGAATTTGGTTTTGAAAACAATGCAATTCGTAATTTTACTATACAGTATAAATATATAATATACTCTAATACTCAAGCAAAATTAAATATTTCTTTATTTTAGGAAGGTTTTTAAAATGTTATCTGACGTTTATGTTCGTTAAAAAAGAAGGAATGTTTGTAATCTGCTGATACAAACCTTTTAGTACAAAAATAACACAAAAAGATTAGTGTATAGAGAAAAAGTGACATAGGAATCTAAAAATAACAATATCGGAGGAATTCCTCAATGTTTACGAATATAAACGGGTCTGTATGTCTGTCAGAGACGATAAAGATAAGATAGTATTCTTGATTAAAAGCCTGATATGAAGTAACGTAGAAAGTTATGATTTATTAGAAATAGCCATAACACCGCGCGAATTGTATGAATCATTACACGCTATCTACCTGAGATATAAAAGAGGATCGTGCTATTTTCCTGTTAACTGGTTCATTGGCTTTATAATAAAATATTGAAAAAAAAAATCTTTTTGCGGTCTTACTACTGACAATGGGAGTCCCATGAGACTACAATTGCTACTGCAATTTCTCTTAAAATCGGAGAGGGTGATGTAAATTGTAATGTTCTTTCGGTCTTTGTGGTATTTTAATTCGACTCTATGTAGTTAGTAGGATAAAATTAGTTATTATTTTTTTTATATTGATTTGGCTCAGTATTATATTTTTTTAGGCGTGCAAGATTTCATCACGATATTTTCCTTTACCATTGGAGCAATTTAAATATGTAATTCAGCCAGGAAAACATAAAATTCAGTCGATATTGATAAAATATTGGCCGAATTTTCTATTCTCAATCATATTTTTTACCTTGTGGTCTAACTGTTTGAAAATCATATAGTAAAGGTATCGTTAGACTAAGTAACAAAAAAATTGTAGAACACATTTTCAAGTGAAATAGAATACGCAGATGGGCAATTGTTTACTCATGAATGGGGTAAAACCTAATTCGTTAGGTGATCCACTTTTCCTGTTAAAGGTCATTACGTCAACGTTAACGGTTTTATTACTCGAAACAGAACAGTAACTAAGGTAGCTCCTATCGCGACATTTGCGTATTTAAGTTTCCATTTCTTACTGTTGTTAGTCCGTAATCCATCTTTCGTTTAACTACAAACTTGTATGGTTCGCAATTCGCAAAAGTAAATCAAATTCAGTATTTAGAACATTAAATCCTAATGTGTTTTACACAGCTACTTTATTTTGGAAATGCATTGCATTTTAATTTAATTAATTATTATATTATAATCCATATACATCGTGCATGCAAAGGGTCTCTACTAAGTTGTTCGACTATATCACTATTTTGAATAGGAATTAACTAATTGAATAGGTACTCATCACATATACACTGCAATATACAATGCTTGCATAGCAGTTTTTAAAGCCAATCTTAAAATCCATAGAAGATTAAAAACGGAGGTTAAGCTGCAAGTACGATATTACTCGGATAAACAAGTGTATGGAAACTGGTTTTCCTCCATTTGTGTCCTCTCTAATCAAACCATTAGAGCTAGATAACCTGTTTTAATTGCGACATGTTTAATTACAATTATTTAAAGTTTGTTTTCAGAATATGCATTATCTACTTATAGGTATATTAAATTCATGTAGGTACATGTATCAAATTCTGGTTACTGCGTTGTTATGTCAAATGTAATAAATTGAGTTTCCATTTACTAACTAGGGCATGCCGAAAATGGAGCAAGTACGGGTAAAATAGTATCGAGTCCCACAAATACCATTTAAAACGTATTATATTCATGTATTATTATTGAACAGAATATAATATTAACCACAGATACACATGCATATATTACAGGAAAAATAACTATATTCTGATTAATGTAAATGACGTCTGTAAAATTACGCATATTGTTAGTATTTTATTATTATTTACGCGGTACAACATGTAGTAGCGTTAGATGAATTCTTTGAATTGTATGAGATGACTTGGACTTTAAGTTCATGACAATACCTCTGAGTCAACAAGTGCTTGTTTTTGCAATGAAGCTCTACAATTTAATAGTATAATATATCACTTGCCGGCTTCACAAATAGAAGTAGTTCCACAAGCGGTTCCAGAAGCAGCCTATTTTCGATCCTAAGTCATCAACAATCTCCTAAAATTATATAAACGCAATATTAAGAGTAGGTTCGTTGGTTTGAGCTGTGAAATGGAACAGGCAGACCGACAGACTTAGGATTTTTGCTTGTCAAATTTCAGTCTGTTCAGGTGTTTTTTGTGTTTCGCTAGAAGCACGACTATAGCAAGAAGCGTTAAAAATATGGTTAAATTGCGGTTCACTTATTACTCGTATAACGATACAGGAAAAATATGCAATATGTCCAAATATAAACATAACTCGTCTTTTCCTCTCTCGGGCTTGGTCGTTCCCATGGATCAAATATTGCAGAGGACTGTTGTTTGGTTATGTTGTTTGGGTAGGTACTTAGCCTACTTACTTAGGTATGTCCCTACATTTTAAAACTACGCAATACTATAATTGCATATTATGTGTAAGACGTTGGGCCTTGATCTATTTTCTTTCATTCTTAAAGCTTGAATTGAACCTCACTCGGGTGCAGTGTAAACGAATAAACCCAACTTTTACCAAGGTCCTAAGAGTATCTAAAAAAGGTAAATTATTTCAGGATTTGATTTGACGACATCTATTGTTCTATGAGTTGAAACTTTGTTTTTGTACGCATTTTGTCTTTTTTTGATCCGTTACTGTCCCACTGCTAGGCAAGGGTCGCCTCTCAAAATAGCCCGAAAGAGGAGATGTTATTAGGCCCTGACAATAATAAGTGATAAATAAATTCGCACATGCAAATTTTATTCGGTAGGTACACTAAACTGTTGTATTTTTTAGAATTAAGTAGGTACATACTTCCTTTTATATTTTTTGTTTCTAGGAAACACGAATACAATCGTGTTGATATAACACACATTTATAGAATGACCTTATCTGTATTCGTTATAGATAAACGAGTGTCGTTGTACGATACAATCTATGCAAGACATGTGTGATTGTGGATGCATTATGCAATCAATTGCATTATGTATTCGGGTTCTAGTTTCCGGTGCTATGTCTATGTGTTTTATAAATCTGTACCATTTTTATAAATTCAGAGGTCCTGAGGCCTACTACAGTTCGTGAAAACGATGGTTTTACAAAAATGTAAGGTGTCCGTTTATGACCTATCTCTATCTATTCCATCTTTATACGTAGAAGGCAGTAACGTATAAGCATGCCTTATGTTATTTATTGGTAGGTCGACCGGCATTTTTTAACGGATAGAAATGTGATAAGTAGGTAGCAAACGAAATTTCAACGAATATTCGTTTTTGTTGATTCAAGTTAGTCCTCTGGTATCTTCAGTAAAATAATACACGCAGTTTAAATTACATGAGCGTTATTTTTGATGCGACTTTTCCGGTAATGGGTGGCCACAATTTGGTATTTGTCTCAACATCATCATGTCATGTTTTAGGGAGATGTGAGAATTTCGTACCGGTTTCTATCTATATCAATCGTCTTGAAAAGTAATATCACTAGATTAGTTACGTAATTCGTAATGAAACCATTACATTGGGTGAATTCGCAATAAAAAATACACGTAAATCGACTAGGGTAAAGTACCTACTCATTACAAATTAAACTCATTAAATCTTACAGAACTCAGCAACTCAGCAGTGATTCATTGAGTGGGGTACACAATACAATCACACGTACGCTACTACACTTTTTACTATTCTGCCAACCCATTCATAACATGCCAATAACTTTACACACATATTTCTGGAATTACGTGTTTGGTAAAACCTTTGAGACTTTGTCATGTTCAACTTACCATGAGACTACAACACTATGAGATCATCGAAGTCACGTTTAAGGAAATCTATTGATGATGATTTATTTATTTAGATTTTCACTTCTACTTTCCTTTGATGGCAAGTGTCAAACATAACAATATTGGTCGTTCAATCTGCTCCCTTAGCTCAGCGACTTGTAGTCTTGTAATAACACTGTCTAACCAAGGAACGTTTTACCTGCATCTGTGGCTGGTCGCGCTATTAGGCTTGTCAAACCTTTGCATTATACTTAAAACTTGTTATCACTAAGCTCAAACAGGAAAGCTGCCACAATGATAACACAAAAATAATGAACAGAATTTATCTATCCTGTGTTCATTTAAATATAAGGAGGTCCTCTAACGCCCGTTAGTAATTTGTAATACTATTTTGTTCGCAGGATCCAGCGCTGGACTGTTACACACTGGAGAGCGAGGCTCGGAAGCTGGACAGTACGCTGACCCACAGTCTACCTCCGCTCAACGACAGCTACGACTCGTCGAAATAAAACAAACGTTGCCACAAACGGCGATATGTACTAATAACGAGCTGACAACGCTCCACAATCAACTAAAAAGGCACACAATGACATTACAGATGGTGTAATTTATAATCGGCCGTGTAGTTCCAAGTTTCCATTACAGGTAAATTGTGGCTGCGGTGTGCAAATTAGTTAACACAATAGATAACAACCAATGTTATTTCCTACTCGATTTGTTTATCACCGAGTTTCCCAGTTACAATGCTATCTATATTTAGCATTGTTCGAATATTATTCCAAAATGTTAATGAGGTAGCAATGCCAGTACAAATATGGTACGGCCTCTTTTTGCGAGGGCGACTATTTATGAAGTTTTGAATTTAAAAATGTAGCCTTCGCAAAAGCGAGCTTCAGTCCGTGATGGACTAAAATGTTGAAAGTTATTACGAAACCGTTTATCTTTAAAAAGAATTGCCGAATACCATTGTACTTATCGGTACATGTGTATGACGTCATCACTGCCTGCGTACAACAGACGTATGTTTACTTGAAAAGTTAAGCTAATTGTACTATTAGACATGTGTTTGTGTCTTAAAATAAACATTGGGCCTCCGGGCCGAGATGAATCTATAATACTTATGATATAATAATATCTTTATCTAAACAAATTATTGAACTTCCAATGGTCGAATTGTTTAGATTCTTCGTTCTAGGTAAGAATGATAATGCACGATTCACGAATAGTTTAAGAGTCAGTTTGTCGTTTAGCAATGATTAGTTTGATAACAGCTGTGAGTCAATGCGTCTTGACTGCGCGATGATTCACGCAGTGTCGCTGAGGTCAGTCCGAAGACCGGAAATACGGAGGAAACGATTTTTTTAATGCCAATGACTCAGTTACAGTCTAGTGTATGTAGTATTGTGATTATGCGTAATTTGTGTGTCCAGAATGTTTTTATAGTGTATTGATTGTTTGAAACTTAATCTCTGTTAGGAAATATTATATTTTGAACGATAAGATCGACCAATTTTGCGTAGTCTGCATGATTGTGATTGTTCTATATTTTAATTTGAATAAATGATTTAATATATTGATGAGAAACAATAAGACAGCCCGTAATTAAGAAATTGGTTTGTATTAATCAAGGTATTTTTGTCAGAAATTCTGTTTTTCTTTTATGTTAGTTGATAGGTCGCCTAGTCATTATTTATAAGAATATCTACTTTATGAAACGAATGTACCTTCAGCTACAACACAATACCCGTTTTATAACATCGTATTATTGACATCATTGTTTTATTTAATTACATTACGTCATTCAGGATCATTCTGTACATGTGTTTGAAGCGATTATAAAAAATAATTATATTGTGAAGATTTCTCAGTTGATATAATAAATCTATTGTGTGATTATGCAAATTTTATACTAAATATAAGAACTGTAGTCACCTGTTCTAGTCATGATAGTATTAATTAAGAATAACGGCAAACAGTTCCGTCCACGAGTCTTTGTTTTAATTAAAATATTTGTGTAACAAACGTATCGGCACTTAGGTACTTAATTATCACGTTTTCCGCCTCAATGACTTATGAACATTGTTTTTAAATAGTTTAAATAACATTATTTTAATGTACCCACATTTTATTATCACAATGGAATAACATAAATATTACGGGTTTCCCGAATTCCCATGTAAATGTACTAGTACAAAACATGTAATTGTGCATTGTATTATAACATGCTCTATACTTATGTACTTAGTCGTAAGTGTAAGTTTCACTTCACGCTTTTATCTCAAAGGGGGCGAGGCAGTGTAGCTATCACTATTTTTATTAAACATGAAACCGCGGATATCGCTTATCAAAGTAATTTCATGAGTATTTATCATAAAGCAAATTGTTGCTGATAAATGTACGAGCACCTCGTATTGGGTTATTATTACATTAGTTGGTAAAAAGGAACAACAATGCTCCTGCTAACATTTGACCCCCGCTGCAGTCTCGCTAGATAACGTAGTGGACAGGCTCGGGGCGCTAAGATAAAAATGGCTTTACCACCATTTCATTATATTATCTATTTGGCCGACAATCGGCGTGACACTGTAGACAACCCTATTGTATGTAGATTCACACCCACTCGCTTTCAATTTACTATTTTTCAATTAAGACGTTATTTTCTGTGACACGCGCCCCAGAGTGTGCTGGATCTATGTATTAGACCCTGTTACACATCATGGGGTGTGTCAACACGTCATGACAAAAACTCAATGTAACCCAACACTTGTTTTGCATCATAGATTAGATTGCTTAGTTATCGAGTTTATACATAGTATTAAGTTAGGCGTATTGTGTTCATTTCCACTGGACTGTGTCAATTCTTATGTTACTAGAATATCGACATACGCCCGCCACGTCACACTGCCATACATTATTTTTTATCGAGTTTATAATTACAGTCAATATTGTAATAAGTATAGACACATTTATGTAACTTTTTTACACCCAACGAGTCAATAAAATAGTTGTAGATGGTATATGGTTGTTTCAATTAATTAAATTCCATTAAAATTCCGACCCAATTGACGTTTATTTGATAGGCGGTGGGGGTAGAGCGTGCGGCCGCGCGGGCCTGGGATGTGACTCATCACTGCTCGACCTCGATTGACATCACGGGAGCGCCGCTCCACGCCGCGCCGCACGCTCCACCAGGGGGGGAGACAAAACATACCCCAGTGCAATAATATTTAAAATTGGTTTTATTGATGCAAAAAAAATGAAATTAATAGATTATTGTACATGTCCATTATTGATTGAAAAGATAAAAATATACAAGTTCTTAATTTTCACAATATATATAAAAAATATAATTCAACTCAGATCAAAGTCATATCCAATATCCTTGTGCAGTTAAATCTTACATGTTAACAGAAATGAGAATGAGGAAACATCTAATTCCGTAACAATATTTGAACACCTATATAATTATTACGTTTAACAAAGTTCTAGCAGCAAAACATAGGTTGATAATTTATATTTAAATGAGCCAGTAATCATAAAACTTTAATCCATTTACAATAACGATAAATTTCTTATTCTTCAATTTGGTAAGTTAGGGGTTTATAGTGGTGGCAGCCAGTGGTGTACATTCATAACACAAGGCATCACGGCACCACTGCACCACAGGGCGACACTGGAGACTAAGGGTGCAATCACCTAAGGCTCTCTAATATTTGTTCAAAAGTTACCGAGTCCTAAATGGTGTTGCATTATCAACTTCTCACTTGATACATTTGAATTATATAACAAGACAATATATCTGAAAAAATTTAATGTATCCTTAATTCACATATTTAAACATTACATACTGGTTCAGGCCTGCTGGCACATTATCCAGGTCTCTACGGAGCCTGCTTCAACTTTCACACAGCTGTTCAGAAGTTTCAGCCTCTCCCATTATCAGTATGATTAGATAATAACTACTAAATGGTACACTATACCTATATTAGGTCCAGACAGCAATATATAAATATATAACTATAAATGCAGTCACTTCAACATGTTAACTATTTGATGAACAATATTATATTATATATAGTGGTGACACTACAATGGGACCTTGAAAGATAATTTCATGGCAAATAGGTGCAAGCACTCAATTTTCCTGTTCAATTACATTTCAGAGGGCTGCCTGTACCTAACATTGTTAATAATATTATTATTAAAACAAAAATATTTTTAGTTGTTTTCATATATTTGAAAATCATAATTAACTAGGAGTCAATGAGAAGTACATGCATAGAACTAAGTTCAACATTAAGCAGTGCCATCAAGATTAATAACTGGAATGAACAAAATGGATAGTCGGTATTGTCTCAGGACATTCTAGAACATACTCCTCATAGCCTCTAAATAAATGAATATGGTTTATACTTACATCAAGTAGTATTTAAATTTATAACCATTTACAACTTCTGAACCTAACAGCATCCACACATGACAATTGGAATTTCTAGAGTGAAACACACACAGAATCGTTGAATCTATCCTTGAATATTCTAACTATCAAAATATAGAGCAAAAAGTATGAGAGACTACACATTTGCATGGATAGGTGTCTGGATATAATCCAAAACGCTCTGTGGATTTTCCACTCGTGCTACGGCACTTCATCACAATAACTCAACAAATGCACATTCTCGAAATGCTACAGGTATAATTACCAAGCAACGATGCTCAACACCTGACCTAGTTAACTTTGGGAACAGTCGAGAGCCAAATCCGGGTACGAGAAGTCTTTCAAATTATTAAATATTTTATACCTAGACGCGTCGGAGGCTGAGGCGGCACTCTTACAGAATTGCACATTTCGGTCCTTTTCTTGCTTTGATCTCAACATTTTTAGGTGATTTCCTGTTGATCTGTCGCACTAGGTCATAGAACACATCGTTCACGTGGATTTTAGCCTTCGCCGAGGTCTCCATAAAGGAGCAGTTGAAGTGTCGCGCGAGATTACTGCCCTGCTCCTTGCCCACCACGCGCTCTGCCTCCAGATCCGTTTTGTTGCCCACCAGCACCATCGGTACGTCGTCCTTGTCCTTCACTCGCAGGATTTGCTCCCGCAGGTCTTGTAGATCGTTAAACGTCGATTGTGCGGTAATGGAGTATACTAAGACGAATCCCTGGCCATTCTTCATATACAAATCTCTCATCGCTGTAAATTGCTCCGTGCCAGCCGTGTCCAGAATTTCTAGCATGCATTGTTGTCCGTCAACTTCCACCTGTTTCCGATAGCTGTCCTCGATGGTGGGGTCGTATTTCTCGACAAAGATGCCTTGTACGAACTGTACTGTCAGGGCGGACTTTCCCACGCCTCCGCTACCTAACACGACTATTTTGTATTCACGCATTATTAACTACTTTGTATCACTTGATATTATCAACAGAAATCAAAGATGAAATTGCTAAAAAGCACATTAACTAGTAAGTTATTGCAAAAAAAACCCTTAACAAGTCAAACCGCCATGACACCGTTAGCAGGGCGATGGCTCACTGTGTCGGTATTGCCATAAATTAATTTATATTTTAAACTAAATAGCTCTATGACGTTTGAATTTTTTTCATTTTACGCTATTGAAATTCTATTTATTTTTATAAATGTAACAAATATTAATTTGAAAGATGCAGTCTGTGTTGCTTTAAATCAAGCTATAGACTGAAAAACCATTTGGGATGCGTGCATTTACAGCCCAATGAAATTTAATTGAAAGGATGCATCAAATTATTTCATTAGTTTAGTTTATTTTGCTGAACTGCAGTCATAACAGCTGACTAGAAATTATATTAATTCCATAATAACCTAGTAAACATTTATTAACTGTTATAATAAGTAAGTCCAGTACCAGTATCTAATTTAATATTATTTTATTTTGTAGAGCTACTATCAAGTTACTCTTTTATTTTAGTTATTGTATATCCGCAAAATTTTGAATTTATGTAATATTTGATTGCTCTATTATTTTATAAAATAACTATAATATATCGAATTCAGAATCAGCTATCCTTGAATAAAATAACATTTTTAATAAAATACAAATGATTGTATTCGCTTGCCATACTACAAAAAACCTTCTCACTCTCAAACCAGTTGTTAAGTTGTCAGTTTCCGTGTGCAGATGGCAGTAATAGCAAGTTTTTGTAACTGAAGGATTTAAATAACAAACATGAACTACGCGTATCGTGCATGTAATTTAGTTCTTTCTTTATGCTGAAGATGGCATAATACGTTAATAGATTGAGCTAATTTTTTAAAGAATTAACTCCAAAAATGTTACATACCTACTACGATTGTTAGTTAAATTGTGCCTAATATAAAACATAACGAAAATTGTTTTCCTCATAAACTTTCCGTTAATTTAAATAGAACAAGAGACGGTTATTTGCTTAATAAAACTAGTTTATTTATGGCACACCATTTCGCACCAATGATGCGACATAAAATAGAGAATACAAGTAAGTAGTGCTACTGTAGTTATTATATTTACTTTAAAAAAATTACCTTTGCGTGCGTAGTCAACGCACCCGATAATTATTTTGGAAATGGGGACGAGCAGCGATGATAGAGTCGAACGTGGTAATTTAATTACCAAAAAAGTAAGTACTTGTACATTTTCGCGAGTCATGTGCCACTCCTTGAAAATTCAATTTATTTGAACGGCGCCTATTGTACTTTATTGTTGTTCCGGAAAGAACAAAGAAAAAAGAAGTTTATATTGTTTAAAAAACACTTGACAATATTATATTCTGTGTGTCACGTGTGGCATAGGTACATTAGGTACACATGTGGCATTTTAAGAAAATTATAAAGGCCCATTGCAATAAAAATAATTAGTACCTACCTGAGTAGTTTCAGAATCTTTAACACACGATTTTAATCCGCGGATCTTTGAACTACGTTAATCAAGTAGCAGGCAAAACTAGTATCTGAATAAGTACCTATAATATGTCATTATAGATAACGTAATATTATAGAGAGAAAAATCAATCGAAACGTACCAGTATCGATTCCTACAAAAAGTCTCGGGAAGGAACAGAGTATCCAAAGCAATTAGTACATTCTCCAATTGGGAATATTTTAAGCCTCTTAGGAAGTAAGTAATTGATGTTTATGAATTTCAAGTCTTATTAGCGACTCTACTTATAGAGAAGTATTGACAAATTACGGAGACGAAATGTTTAAATTATCAATATAACATTTTATAATAACATGCAAATGTTATGGATAGTCATTGCAGACCTAAACGTAAAAAAGCGGAATGACTAAGACACATGTAAAAAGAGGTATGGGCTTGTCGCCGATAGGGTGATTTCGTCGGAAAATGGGGAGACCATTGTCTAGCAGTGGGACACTCAAACAGGCATTAGAAAAATAACTTTGCCTTGATAACCTATATAAATAAATAAATAAATTTAACCCATTCCTGTCCCACTGCTGGGCAAGAGTCTCCTCCCGTAATGAGGGAGGGTTTAGGCCTTGAGTCCACCACGCTGGCCAAGTACGGGTTGGGGACTTTGCATGCCCTCAATAAATGTATTAAACAAATTTTAGGCATGCAAGGTTTCCTCACGATGTTTTCCTTCACCGTTGGAGCATGTGATAATTATTTCTAATACACACATAACTTCGAAAAGTCATTGGTGTGTTGCCTCGGGTTCGAACCTGCGACCACTTGCGTGGGAGGTGTCAACTTATACCACTCGGCTATCACTTGATAACCTATCATTTATTTTATACAACGTTCAATATTGTAAAATTCTTACAAATGAATGTCAGTGACGTAATGTGTTTTCAAAATTCAATATAAGTACCAGTTAGATCGAGGAATTTATTCAGGACGAAGTACATATTGCCTATTGACGTTTTCTGTCATTGTTGAAAATTATCATGTACCCGGATACCGACTCTGAAGTTTCATATAACATCGTTCCATACCCAGTAAATATTGTTATTTGTTATTGCCATTTTATAACACGGTATGGACATTCACATAAAAAGTAAATAAACGTGATAGCCGGACGACTGCGTGATTAAATAGATATAAAAGGCATTATAGACCGTTTATTTTCCAAGTATTTGTAATAGACCATAAAAATCTTTGAGATATTTATATTTAAGGGGAATGGTCTATATATTTTACGATGCAAAAGCAGTAAATAATTTTAGGAGGCTATGAAACGAGAATACAATAAACTTTTCATGGTAGTAGATTAAGTGGATTCAAAATATTAGGAATTTAAAGTTAATAAGCGCTCTGTCATGCGGCTCTGATGAATAATTACTGTTGTGTTGTGTTGTAGGTTTCATAATAATTACGTTATAATATAACAATATTGCAAAGATACTGTAAGAGCAGTATGTGAGCAATGTGTAACTTATCCCAATATTTACCTAACTTGAAATGTCGTTCTGGCCAATTTCGGCTACTGCGACCAGTTTCATTAAAAGTGTGCAGGACTTTGTTCATAGTGGCCAAGTGTGTGCACTATATGTATACAAAGAAGTGAACGAACAGAGAACTCTCTGTTCCTTTATTCGCATAGTCTGGTGGGCCGGCTAACGTCACGACCAGAGGTCAGGCACAGGACCTACGTCTTTACGCGGACTCCGAGGCACGGAGGTCTACGACCTCAACTTCCTGACTCCAGGTAGCCTCTGAGAATTATTTAACCGTTAATTCAGAAAATACTTTTTGTACGATTCGAACCCGAGACCTTGTGTGCGACAGTCGCGTACACTACTGACTGCACCAGCGAGGCAGTTAGAGAATAGTAAATGGTGTAAACATGTTAGGTATGTAAGTCGATCTTAGCCGCGAGTGCACTAGATCGTGCTAGGACAGGAGATCCACAAAGGGGCTCGTTTTACTAAGTGTCGCTTTAAAACACACTTCTGTATTTATCCGACGTGCTTATATTCTTACGATGAAGAGAAAAGTTGACATTTGGTATTGTTTTAGTGGCCTGAGGTAGGTCTATTTCATTTTCATTAGATTTATTGTAGATTTCCTTTTTTTCTCTAGTCTAGATTATATTATTGCATTTTTGTTTAGTGTCGATTGATGTTATCCGCATACGGTTCCACGGAATCACGAGCTTGATTTTAAACATGGTTAATAGTTTAAGGTCAGGTTTTACTTTGTTTGTAATTATAATAATTAGCCCTAATTTTACACATAAGTCGCGGCGAAGTAATTGATGCACTCTAAATAAGGTTTAGAATTTGTAAACTTGTGTACGTGCAGTGTGCACACATTACATCAATAATTTCATTGATAAGTATAGATTCCCCAGATTTAATCTGTGGCACAACACTTTTAGTGTAAGTAGTTTCTAAATCCTTATAAATGATCAAAAGGTTTCGCACCTTTGAATACCTACTTAATTTTTTGCGTAAAGAAAAAGTTACTTATTTAAAGTCATTATTAGTTAGTTCTAGCAAATAAAAAATCAACGACGCAGTCTACTAAATGAACTTCATAATAAGTAAATAATTGTTCTAATTATGCTAATTTTCAAATGACTGTTGCAAAGATTTATAATTTAATTACTTAATTTTGTTCGAGGACAAAGTTTTGTTTACGTTTTATACAAAATTATCATAAGCAGCTAATAATAAATTAATGTTTAAAAATGATTGAAATTTCAATTTATTAGTTGACGAGCTGTGACAGTGTCGAGCGCCACCCGAGTGTCGCCGGCTAATGAGATAACTTTGTAAGAACGTCGCGAATATTAAATAAGCCCGATAAGACGTTGCTACAAAGTTGTGTTGTGCAGAAATTATTTATTTTCAAAATTATTTACGTATCTAATGTTTTTTGTCATCTCTGTACATAAAATTTAATGTCGAATACATTTTTTGTTAATTTTCTATTTCATTTATATTCATAAAATAACATAGTAAATTATATAATAATAATTATATTGAAACTTATGATTTGATTGATTGTTATAATTTATTTTCTTTAATTTGGAAACAACCTAACTAGCCTAACTAGAGGTTAGGTTAGATATAGGTACCTACCTTTATCTAATAATACAAGTAAATAACGCGTCGGAATATTTTCACCTTTTGTAGATAAACAGCAAACATAATATTATAAGTTGTGGAAGTTGCAAAAGTAAACCAAAACTTGAATGTTCAAAGTTTCCTGATATACATATTAATAAAGTTTACAAGTTGTTTCGTTCGCATTCTCAGATAAAAACACAGGTACGTAGTTAATACAGTCTTGTTTTTAGTTCCAAACAATTTGCACACCACGTTAAAACAAAGTTTGAAACTGAAATAAGAAACACTGGCTCTCACAGTCTAGATTTTAAGACACTCTTTAGTTCTTTCGGCTGCATACTTTATGATACAGTCCAACAGCTTAGTAAGCTAAGGCTTGTATGCAAGGTTTGCGGTTGGCGAAGGTATATAAAATTTAGTATTTATAACTTTAGTGACCCGGAGGCTTATGCAGCTGACGGTGGCCTGTTTTAAACAGCTACTTAAGATGATTATCAGTGTATTTTTTTGCTGGGCAAAGGCAAAGTTCTCTTCCCCGACGAGTGAGGGGCAAGGCCTTGTATTATTTTATTTAAAATCTTGATTTGTCCTTAGATATATTCGCAACTCCAACATAGGAGTTCTGAACTACAACCATCTCCATTCATAATCTCATGGAAATCGAATCATCAGTTTATCCGTAAAAGTGTAACGGATAAACAAACTTCCACATTTATCACATTAATACAAACATAGTGTGAAAGTAGGGATTATTATGAAAATAGATACAAGATTAACCCATATTGCTAATCTCGGGGTGTCATGACCCTTACCGTATCATAGTATCATGCGAAGCTCGCGTGACGTAAAATAATTAACATATTAATTGTTACACATGCCGTGATTCACGCTAGCCAAGCCCACTCATTACGTTTATATGAAAAATACTCAGAATATATCTCGCTAATGTTGTTTTTTAGGAAATAATGTAATAATACTGTCATGTTTTAGTAGGAAGGTTTTGCGAAATATGGCTACGCGTTGATTGCGACGGAAGTGTACGGATTTGTTGCTTTGCATTTATTTCTATGACGCCAATATCCTTTTCACCATAGATGTTTTTTTTTAAACTTGCTTACGCTGTGATTTAGAGATAACTTTTGTTAAAACTAAAGTGTACTGAGTATCTGTGTCTCACAGTAGATTGGTCATAAACAATGCTATACTTAAATATTTTGCTTTCCTATTTTTTTTTGTTCTGGTCTAGGAAGATATTTCGAAGCATCAATTAGCTAATTAGTCGTCAAACGATCTTCGAAACAACTTTACCTAATTAAATGTAGTGATAGTTGACGCTACGTAGACCTATAACTCCTTTTTGTCAGGCACGACAGGCAACTCCAATATGAATATAACCTATCACACATAGACATTACAAAAGTGTAAGACATTGTAGAATAAAGCAGAAACAATGTACTTAATCAAGCTACTCTGCATCTTTTACAAAACAACATCGCTTGACACAATCCTTGCTTCTTTTTCAACATTTCGTCTGAAAGGATAAGCGAACTCATCCCAGTCTCTATTGTACAAACTACGTAATAAGCAGACATTTTAAAACAAACTCCCAGCTATTGTTTGCAAACAAATAAAATTGTATATTTCTTTTCTTATTCCGTTGAGTCGACATGTTGGCTAAAATGTTTTATTGAAATTCACGTCTTGCACATCCCCAAATAGGAACATCTGTGAATGTACTGTGTTAGAATACTAAGCTTAGAATTGCACTTTGTAGAACTCGATTGGTTTCAGCCAATATCGACGGAGAAAAAACTTCTAATAAAACGTAGAGACTCTCTGTAATGAGGTATTCAGTTATAGTTCAAAGGACATTGTACTTGAGTATGCGTCGAGACGGCTTCTGTGAATAAAGTCTGCTGTTGTCAGTTTCTAGGCACTTACAATCAAAATTTTACGAAAAATATTCATGGGTTCTATAAGAAATTTGTTGCGGAAAATGATGGAATTATTTTAGCTATTCCTGAGTCTAATAAAATTTGAGAACACGTTTATACTGTAACACAGCTAGTTAAACTGGCAGTGAGTCTCTACGGAACTCACAGAAAAATATCTATCAACTTACATAAAATAACTATTAACCATTCTTTTTGTACATTTATCTATACAACGAAGGCCCAAAGATATTCTTTTACCACAGCCAAAATTATGTTGTTTTTCACTAAAAACAAGTACCTAGCAGTAAAGGAACAAGTCCTTATTTGTAACAACACAGTCCACTCAACACAGGTAACCCTTCTCGTACAGTTTTACGATAAGTAGGCCAATAATTTCTATGTTTTCCTTTGCAAGGTGGTCAGGAACATCTTTATGTGTTCAGCTATAATAGGCTGTAAAGTTTACAGCACAGGTTTCTGCTTTTTATTAAGGTAGTGGACAAAAGAGGAAATTTATTTGAGCATTCTGCTATGTATAGCTTTGGGCACATCTGTGGTAACGTCTATGATATTTTATAATAGTTATGAAGAGGTAGCTTTAGAGCCGATTCTGAATATACTCGTATATCCGTATTATCCATAGTCTTTTAGATCGACAGAGGGAGATAATTAATTGATAATAATTATTTATAATACACACTTAAGTTAGAAAAGTCATAAAAGTATCGCTTCGGATTCGTCGACAACAAGCATCGGATATCACTGTCTTCAGAATATTATTATCAGTATTTAAAAACACTTTTAAGATAGAAAAGTCTAATCATCAAATGAGGTTACTTATAAAAGCATAATTTTGAGCCTTTATAGCTCAAAATTTATTTGTCTCTGATCAAGATAGATTTGATTAAGAAAAGTAAACATATCATAAATATCGTCACGGAGTAATATAAGATTTTAATTTGATTTAGAACTGCTGTATTTCGTCACGCGTTTCAGTTCGCATGTAACAGAGTAATATAGGGTAAGTTTATAAATAAGTAAGGGACATTAAATCCAGCGCCGTATGACAATCCTATGCCGTGCACAGCGGGTCATTTAGTTCATAAATCTTTTGACAACACACAACATTCGTGATTGTCACGCGTAGATTACATGTACCAACCCATTTTATAAATAACTTAATTGTATTATCCTATCCTACTAATATTATAAATGCGAAAAAAACTACTGAAAGGATTTTGAGTCTATAACGTGGATTAACATGCACTTTTTACTACTAACAATTCTTTTATCCGGAAAATCTCTTCATGCAGACCTAGTGGCGGGTAGAAGCTAGTCCCGTATAATTCGGAAACGTGACCGCTCATCAATTAAAATAAGTTATTAATATTAGAAGCAGCCAACCATCTAATAATACGTGAATTAAACAAAAAGAAAACATCGGGTTAATCTACACATATTTGGTTTTGTTCCCCGGGGGGCTATCATATATCTCGGTTGACAACTATTGGAAAGCCACTATTCTATTCATTGTTTTCTCCCTTAAATTGTTGTGATACACACGTTACGTTACGTCATATCAGCAATGTACTGAATAGCGACCAACAATTTGACGTACACTAGCTGCTGCTGTCAACTGAGATACGTGATACACTGGCCGATTAATGCTGAACCGAATATGTGTGTAACAACCCTAACTCTTAAAGTAATCGGAATTCCCCATTATTTGTAGAAAATAAAACGTGTTAGCGTTAAAATGACTTAAGTGCGAAGTTCTTTATTCATTTATTGAGTGGAATCAATTGAAACTTTCCGAAGCTGAAGAACAACTAATTTCGTTGGGAATTTCCGCGTCTTTCTGCTTTGGGTGCAAACTTATTGACTTCTTTGCTAAGGTGAGGAGTTTGTAAAGAATAAGTCCATGAATAACTAGATGCATGGTTAATTAATTACGAAACATAAAAATAAAATACAATCTGTTTTAATCATAATTCGTAGAGTACATATTATGTTTATAGTTTGAAAGCATTATTGAACAATTTCGACAATATTTTGTAATTTATAACTGGTACCCGGGTAACGTAATTCCTACGTCCATAATCCTGTTAATAAAAAAAACCCCGAATCATGTGAGTATGTAATTATTGATTCTGTAACCATTTCTCCTATTATACCTATACGCATTTTCTGTACTCAGTATTACTTAGAATGGACCAGAATTCTGTCTAATCAATTTTCCACATTAAAATTACCGAAAGCTGCTCAATAGTGGTGGAAAAATTACCTTTTAATCCATTAGGCAACCGGTATCAAAGCTAATAACAATATTTCAACCCCAATCTCCACTTATACACCCACTAACAACCAAAATCCCCCAATCAGATTACCTCTGGCAACATTCAAAAAGTCTCAACACCTCAGTGACCTCGGCTAACTTTTTAATTGGCAAGTTTGATTGAATTTAAGAGAGCATATCTTATGGTACAATACGGAGGGAGCATGAATGAGTTCGTTAGTACTCAGCGAGTGACGGCGGCGAGGGATGAAGTTGGGAACAAGTGCGCTCAAGGGATGTGGTAGTTTAACAAAGTAGGCTTGTGTGAGTGAGTTGGGATTGTTAGTGTTTTGGAAGCTTAGAGGTTATAGCATATCCATACTTATGTTGTTTTTGTAATATCGTATAGTATGAAGCATTTTGGAATTTTTTGCCCAAATTACTTGTTATTTATAAGATTGGCTTATTGCGTTTTCTATCGTGCCTGATGCCTCATTACCAGGCTCACCAGGATAAACTATATTTGTCACATTATACCTATTATAAAGCAACGTGCCGTGACCACAGTTGAGCAATTCAATCAAGACGTCGGGTAAAGAAATAGGGTATGCTAACATTTAATTTTCCATCGCGTTTACGACCTAAAGCTCGTGTTTAAGATACATTTATGACGTTTGATTAGAAAGTTGAAACAGCGCGATGCAGTACACCATGTTCGTTCAATTCTATAAGGCACATTTTTCATAATACGAATTTTATATTTTGTTAACTTAAAATCTTTTTATGTCAGTACATAGTGTCAAATGCATTCTATACTATTTTTTTATTACCTTTACATTATTCATAATTTATTCTACAATACATTTTCAAAGACTCGTAATAAACATAATATAAAATGATTGTAAGTAGAAGAAAACTTGTGCTGAAATAGTATGTAAGTTATAATGAGCACACTTTGCCCCAATCAAATCACGCTTCTACGCTTATTCTCAGAGGAAAATACTCTATATAGGTCACCGTATGAAGGAAAATATTCTCTGTACTAACTACTGTTTTCTTTGCAAGTTTATTGATGTACATGACAATCTCTTGAGAGTATAGAAACGAAGCTGTTATGTGTAAAAATGAGGAATCATCGAAGCGAAAGATCTATTTAATAAATTATCTTAATTTACATTAGCTCGTTCTATTGGTAGTAGGGAATGCAATCCCGACTCGAGATCGTCAACTCGAGATCCCTCGCGATCAGAAATATCAATCCCGCGGGATCCCGAGATTTTCGGGATCCCGTCTAGTTAGTAAAAATAATACAATTCGAACGGCTTGTTTAATGTAATATGTGTGTGATAGTGTGGTGAATGCAATAAATTATTATTTGAAAGAAAATAAAAGCCTTTATTTTTCAATATTACTAACAACGTAACATAATTAACAGGTGTAATAACATGAACATAATCAAAAAAGTAAGTGTAGCTCCAGGAGATCAAAATAAAAAGTAATCACATGGCATTTTGAAAGTAGCCTCTTAAAATACAAAGTGTATCAATAGAACGAGCTTCTAATCGGCATCTTAAGTCTATTGCAATGTAGCCAACTGCTGAAAATGCCCTCTCCGACATAGGGATTGCAATCCGGTCCGGGGGATCCGGCGTGTTTCTAAACCTACCGGATCCGGCACTAACGCAACGGATCCGGTGCCGGATCCGATAAACCTCAAAATCGCGAAAAAATAATCCCATAATATCATATTTTAAGGCAGAAAGAGCCTTCTCAGCCACGGGTTATATTTGTAGTTCCATCAGAAGCATATTAGGGGATAGAACTATCAATATTATTTTACCTTAGATCTTTTTTTCAGACACAAAAATGATTGTTTTACTGATTCAAGTACTTGAACTTTACACTGCACTGCAGCAAATAAATGCTTTTTCTATGAATGACTAAAGTTGATTTTATAAGCACATACCTATAAGAAATGTTTGATTGTTAAGTCTGTTAAACTAATTATCATGTTGTTGATTGTTGTCAATAATTAAACTGATTGTTCTGTTATTCAATATAGTTTCATATTTTCGTTAAATAAAATCCAAAAAATATAAAGTTATTATTGCTCTAGTCTAGTAGGTAGTAAGTACTTACAGATAATTACATTAATAACTAAGACTGATAATTTAATTATATATAATATGTAGTTTAATCTCAATTTCATTCGGTGAAAACAAAATAGTAATGAATACTAAAATGTTATAATTAAAAATGATATTATTCTTCATGATAAAATGTTTTATACCTATTATTTTTTTTAAATCAAAGTAAATTTACCCTCAAATTCATTTGCCCATACCTCCCATTCATCAAAAATGGCGAACTATGTATAAGCATTAAGCAGTCTCTAATCCGGCCGGATCCGGTCGGATCCGACCGGATTGGCGTCAATCCGGTAAAATCCGGCCGGATTGAAGATTATACCGGATTGCAATCCCGACAATCCCGAACGGGATCTCGTCATATTATGCTTCGGGATTGATCCCGAAAAAATACAAGGATCTCGCGAGATCGGGATCCCGCGAGATCGGGATTGCATTCACTAATTGGTAGTAACATCTAATTTTATGTGTTATACTATTTTTAGCAAAGATTTACCCGCTTATTCATAAAAATATATGAAGTTATGAAAGGCTTATAAAGTGTTTTGTTTCTTTCACTGCTTAAAAACGGAAAACATATTATAGTAGCTTTTTAACTAAAATAGGTTTATAGTGTGTTTATGAATAAGAGGGTTAAACTCTCTTATTTGTCGAAGAAGTGCCCAGCAGTGGGACCGTGATGAGTGACTTCGTGGTACAGTGGTTCAGGTTGCCACTACCATAACGTTGGACAACTTATTAGTGCGATCCACAAATAGTTGTTTCGAGTCTAGTTGTACTTTGTGTCCAATGTCTGTTTGTTTGTAAAAGTCCCCGCGACCCGCGAAAAAATTATAATAAAATGAATATATGATGTCTTGTTCTAAGCCTTCATTCAGTTACCGAGATGATTTGATGAGATTACAAAAAAGACGATTTCTAATGTGATTATTTATAAAAATGTTTGTAAATAATGATTAAATTTTACGTTGCTTAGTTACCGTATCATATTTTTACTTTCTCCACAAACTTTTCAGCGGGTGAAGTTAAATTGATCATTCAAAACTCGTATAATAGGCACTAGGAACGTTTCCAGCGTTGCTTGGACCTTGAGGGGGGCCCAATAAGATCGGGAATTCTTCCATTCCACTACTTCGACTTACAGTTTGCCTTTGTAAGACCGATTGTGTGAACTTTTTATTATCACAGTTGAAAGTCTTTGTTTTAAAGTGTTTTTTCCCGATGTTGCTAGGTTTTTTCTTCGTTATATATTGTTTCTGTAGTAGAGATAAGTGCCTTTTGAGATAGCTTTAAGATGTATGAATAAGTTATGTAGAAAGAAATGTTATTATATCGTAGAAGTCACATGTTTGTACTATAATAATAATATGTCGGCTACAGATACAATATATCTAACGATTTTTCCTTAAAATAAATTTTAATTATAAAGCCTATGGGCTGTCGTCCCAATTAATCGTGAATTGAAGTTGAAGATTCAAGATAACAATTGCATTATTTTTGGAAATCAATCAGTTTTGCAGGGGATTTAGAGTATTTCTTGGTATTAAAGTCTTTACACGATGAGAGCCGCAAATTTCAGTTAGTTTATCATACGTTTTTACTACAAAAATATGATATTGTTTACACGATAAAACATGTGTCGACATGCTAAATGCTCGCATCATAAGTCCTGCTCAAATATTCAATAGATAGAAGACGGAGGGTGTTGAAATACGAATTTTAATGAGACCGCATTTTGCCAAGTAACGCTTCCAACGTTTGTTTAGGACGGGGCCAATTTTTTGCTGAGCACTGATCCCTCGCAACTGAAAATAGTTGGGTTGATTGGATTTCGACGTCCAATGTATGAAATCTGGGGATTTGTTCGCCGATATGATACTCGGGTTTATTGCTACGCGTTTGATGCTGAGATATCGGGCTTTAGTTACGAGGCGCACTTTGAGTGCTAGAGCTTGAGCTAACTGCAGCTTATATTGAATGAAGCTTTTGTATGAAGAAGGAGCAGGGAATATGGAGTAGATACTAAAATCTTTAGAATATTTCTGTAAACTTTTGTAACTTATAAGACTTTGTGTTACAGTGATTGTTATTTTTTATACAGAGATGGTTATGTTTTTTTACTAGTAGTTTCAGTAAGTTTGTATGCTCATAAATTAAATGAGTCTAACTTTAAGATTGTCGGAATGGTATACAATAATATTTTCTACTGTATTTGAAATGGCGGCAGTCAAAAGTTTAACCTAATTTGGATATTCTTCGAAAACGTTTCGTTTCATAACAAACAATACTATATTATGATTTAAACTTCTTCGTTTCTCTGTAAATTTAGCTTATTTGGTAAAACACCATTTTGTTTTTCTATTAGAATAATGAACCAAAAGAGGTCTTAACTGAAAATATTTGGTTCGTTTTTTAATCAGTTCTCAGGTAAAATAAACGAGTATTTTGTTGAAATATACCTAAATATTTGATTTCATACACTCTTTACTTCAATTTTAATTCGTTTGAAATGCTCTGATAATGAATTCTACTCGTACTTGGTTGTATTATTGCCATGTATGAAAGCTGTTATGAAATGAGGTCATGTCTGTATTTAGTGGGTAATGGGTCTTCGTGTTGAAGGCTTAGGACGTTACTGTAGGACCTAAATTCTTGAGATTCTAAGTGCCCTAAGCGTTGTACCTATATTATAATTATGAGAGCTTGGCAAAGATTGTTCTAAGATTAGCTTATTAAAAGTATAATTTGCTATACAAAGTGTTGTGAAGGAAACGACCTGAAAGAATGCATTAAAATTTGAAGTATAGACTACGTGCCTAACTTGCCTTTTGTGTCGGAAGTAACTTAAGAGTATATGCCAGAAGGATCCGTGCCTCGTGACATGATTTCTTTAATTCAGTATGATTATACCGCCTATGTGTAGAGTATTTACAAAAAGAAGTTATATTGACATGCATAGAAGGCTTTGATAAATTTCCTCCACAATTTTGAAAATTATTCGGTAGCTGGCTCGATTGTGAAAACAAATCAGTCCTCTATATCGGAACAGAAACACGAATTGTTTAGAAAGCTCACTACATAATCGCTCTTGTTAGATAAAATCAGATTCGCCATTAATGTGAAAATCCTTCATGAATACTAATATAGTTGGCATCGATTACTTTGACAATACAACGAGTGTGTGTGTAACACGACGGACGATTTGCATAGGTTATTAATCCCTTGTACGGATACAATAGGAATGGTTCGAAAACGAAGTTTTGTTGTAATATATTTCTATTTGTTTTGCTCTTGATTGTTTTAGGTTTTTCAACGTTTTCATGATGTTTATTGTATTCTGACAGACGGATTTATGAATTGGTTTAGTTGAAATTAGTTTAGTTCTTGTGTTGAGTTTTGATTGATAAAATGTTCAATGTCCATTTGCCAAATGTCTTTGAAACGGCATTTATTGATTAACAAAAAGTACAATAAAAACAGAAAGCAGATTATTAGAATAAAAGACAAATCATATCTTAACCCATTTACATACCTCGTTCTATTACTTGAAGTACATAATATTATAATGTAATAGGTATTTAACGCGATCGAAAATTAAAGTTTATGATACTTTTTTTGTTTACGCTTCTCTCTCTCTTAGTCGACCAAAACGAGCTGCTAAGCTTCGTCTCCTTGTTGCACCAGAGGTATTGATATTTAAATTTTTTATCGCATTTAAGACATTATAACCCGATTATTGTCCTTAACAGCAGTTTCAGGAATTATACCATATTTTTTCTTAAAGGAATATCCAAAAAGTCAAAACCACAAATGAAAACATTTCCAACTTTCAGATCTTAAAATAGAAATGCATTTGAAACGGTCAATAAAAACAAGATGACAATATTAAACCTAAAAATTCATAAATCTACCGAAATTGAACTATAAACGGAATTGAGACGTTATAATAAAAAGTACTGAAACTTTTGCAGGCTTTATGTTAATACAGACCTTGAAAGTTTAGTGATACTGAACTCGTAAAGAGCTGGCGACATAAGGGTCCTGGACTCCTACGTCCGGTGACAACTTATGTGGGAAACGCTATTCTTTCAATTGCTTTTGCTTGTACTTGTTTTTACCCGACTGTGCGACGCTAAGGGGGGTTATGTGTTTATGAGTCTATGTGTGTATGTTCCTATTTTGTGTCTAGTATTATACTGACAAAGAAACTTTATATTAAGTAAAATACGAATAATAATATGGGAACATTATTAGAACGTAAGTGCTACTTGAAAATAATTTGTGTTACTAAACAAAAGTTGCAAATAAATGATTATTATTTTAGGTCGTGCTTGTTTTGCTTTCCTTAAATTACGATTCTTAAAAATTTAAATAATTGCCTACACTTACAAATATTCTCGAACACTTGAAAAACATAAAATAAGGCAGGTAATTATATTGTTAAGTAAAGCTTAAGCATTTCTATAATTAAATTACATCCATAAGGGGTAAATTGTTTAAAATTCATTAACTGTATACAAATGAATACACATCTATTGTTGAATATTCTAGGATAGTTAAGCGTGGAAGCCATAACAAGGGCATCACTAACACTAGCGTATTTACCTCATAAAGCCAGGATCTGCCACAGTTATAAAACTATACAACAAACAGAAATATGACTGTTATTATAAAGGGGATCTCAGTCTAATCCGTGGTTAAGTAAGTTTCGAGACCAAGCTCAAAATTTACACATTAATAGCGAAAATTTTGCAACTCTCGTCGCAATCCGGTCGGCCGGAGTTCGAAATAGTGATGCGGCTTCCCGTATCCGCGCCGGGGTGATACCGCTGCGGATATCCGACGCCGCGGATACTGATGGATCATTTCTAATGGCTTGAGTTGTGCCTCAAATTAGAAGTGATGGTGTGTGCGGTTTTGGATTTTCGTATATCTTGTTCGTTGGGCTTGTTTAGTTAGGATGATGTTATGATTGTAAAGGGTTTTAGTTGTCCGTATCTTGGTGTGCGCGATAAAGATATCCCAAAAATCGTTAGAAAACTTTATATTTAGACAAATTCAATGTAATAGTTTTGTTCAATTAGTATATTGAATATTGCTCTATATAAGCAGACCGACATTGCATAGTTATAAACCGACTAAAATTTGAGACGAAATTAATTGTGCTAAAGATATTTCTATCAATTTAACAATAGTCGAGCCGTTTTACCTAATATAAAAAATATTTTCTAACAAAACTAAGTCGTCGCCACGAATATCCGTGGCGCGGATATCCGGCCCTTGGCTTCTCCCATCACTTGGAAGTCCTACGAAAGGTCACCATGGGTTTATTCCAGTCGAATACGGCTCACAGTTAATTTCAACGAGAACCCCTCGATTGAGACTTGAAACTTTTATGAAAAAAATACCATTAAAAATCTACACAAACTTGTTTCATAAAGTTTCGAACCGATAATGAAAGACGGTTTTTATTTGTTAGCGTTATTGTAGGGATTATGCTTGAAGGTTTTACGATCCAAGTATAGCTATTGTTCAGGTCCTAATTTCAGTAGGTGTTAGTTTTGTTTCAAGATCCTGTAATAAAGTCTTGCTTTACACAATATTCTTTCGTGCATTGGGAATAGTTGTCACCACTACACTACCCACTTCGATTCTAATACCCAACATAACGATTTTCATATAATTGAATTATCTTTTTGTCAACTGGATGTATGAATGTGAACAAAGCTGGTTTCGAAACTTAAGGGAAGTTTGTATGGATGGTGCTAAGACGCGTTCTTGCGACTCACCCTACCCCTATGAAAAAAAGGCGTGACATAATTTATGCACTTTATTTTGCAAGCTATCCGCTAGATAAGGCTAGCCGTTAGTGATTGTTTTCCTAAAATATAATGTACAAAACCGTCATAGAAATATGCAGCAAGATTAATGAGACGTTTTTATTGAATAATCTTAGTAGTTATTCCAAGTCAGCAATTCCACTAACTGAAAAATCATTTACAAATGCCGTACAACATAACTACTCGTATATGTCATTGCTAGTCTAAACCAGTTTAACAAAGTAATGCATCAGCTGAAGCCTATATCGCGGTGACAGGCCGCAGATGTGTATAGTTTCGCGCGTCACTGTTTTTTATCGCCTCGTATAGTTATCACTTTGCCAGTCATTGTGGGTAGATGAGACAGGCATTTGAAATACTTTATATGAGCCGACTTTTGTTTTACCAGTGTCTTTTGGTGTGTCAAGCTACAGAAACAAACTCTTTATACGATCGACAATCAAATAGCAATGAAAATTCGCGTGGAAAAGTGGCAACGTTTCTTTGTTTATTCCACGTGAAGTATTTTTTAAGATATTTATTTACATGTGCTCGCTATTTGATTATATCTTGTGAAGACTAGAGGTAGAGTGTGGGAAATTGTGGTACAGGTGAATGGGAAATTTTGACACAAAAATATCTACCTTTTTAAAGGGTTTAAACGAATAGGCCTTTAGAACTTATTGTCGAGTTACGTTACAAAATTGAAGGTAATTATTTTAAATTCGAGGAAGTTGTTAGAAAACCAAATTATAGAATATATTCCAAGCTCTCGTGATCCTTGAATTTAATTCTGAGATTATCCTCATTATTTTAATCTAATGTTTATCTATACTATCTATACTAATATTATAAAGCTGAAGAGTTTGTTTGTTTGTTTGTTTGAACGCGCTAATCTCAGGAACTACGGGTACGATTTGAAAAATTCTTTCACTGTTAGATAGCCCATTTATCGAGGAAGGCTATAGGCTATATATCATCACGCCACGACCAATAGGAGCAGAGTACCAGTAAAAAATGTTACAAAAACGGGGAAAAAATTCGCCCATTCACTAATGTGACGCAAGCGAAGTTGCGCGGGTCAGCTAGTTTAAAATAATTCCTGTAAAATTAACCGTAGAATTCTCTTTTTATGTATACTTGCGTGACTTGAATATATCCTAGATGCTTTTTCTTTTCTTTCTTTTAAAGACAACTCTATGAATTTCTCTTATGTCGCGGGGACTTTTAATCATACCATCATACAAACAACGGACACAAAGTGCAACCAGACTCGGAACAATTATTTCAGGTTCGCACAGATAATTGTTCCATGTGGGAATCAAACCTACGACCTCCCAACGCAACGGTTGCGACCACCTTAACCACGGCACCACGGAGGCCGTCAATTCACGTATCGGTGTCGTGTCGTTGGTTATAAAACGCTCTATTCCGGCTCCAAACATCTGTTTTGTTTGTCATCTGCTATGTGGAAATGGTGTTTCATTTTCCTTTATGCAAATGCACGGCAAATATTGCTTGGTAAACTATTTCGGGGAAATACGGAAGAAAAATTATGATTTTAGTTGTTTACGTTTGTGCGGAAAACCACTTCATAACTGTTTGATAGAGCGGCCATTTTGTGTTATTTGAAACAAGATGGCGTCGTGTTTGTTGTGATATTTGTTGTTGTTAGGGAAAACGATTAAATTATATGTTTACTAGTTCGCTACTTCGTTCGTGTAAAAACATTTATCAGGGTAAAATGTATTCAATGTCTTAATATAGGGTATAAACTATCTCTGCACTAAATTTCATCCTAATCCTTCACAAAGTTTATTCGTTAAATGATAACAAACAAACATCCTCTCAAACACCAATTTAATAACATTACTAGAATAATATAATGGTGGCTACAATTTTAACATTTTTGTATGAAGTTATAGTATGGATTGATAGCTTGTATTTCAGAAAATGCTCATACACTTGCATTTGTTTAAACATAATAACGAAATTATATTCTGAAATAAATATTGTGTACCAATCAATCGACTTGTAAAATAACTTTTTCTATATTAATAATATTATTGTATTTTCTTCTCAATGCCAGTTGTTTATTGAATCTAATAATACATTTTATTTGCTCTCCAATTGTGTAATCATCTGTAATAATACAAATAATGAAGAAAAGTATGTAAACAATATAATTTGAGCATATAATATATTGTAAGAATATATACAAGGTCGCCAATCAAATAAATCACAATCAGATAATAAACTCGAGAAAAATAAGCAGCAACGTAATTCTCTACAGTCGGTACTGTCGAGTATCGAGAGTTTAGCATTTAAAATGTGCTGTTAAAATAGTTCCCACGGGGGCCGCTAGGGGCGCTGATCGATTTTTCATGCAATATTTATCGATAGTTAGTCGGTTGTCGGTAGGCGATAGTGGTAGAGAATCGAATGTCTGTAGCTCGATGCTTTGTCAGTACTATCGAGCATCGAAGTTTTAAAAAGGCTTAAAAATAGTTCTACGGCACCCGCTATAGGTGCTGATCAGATTTTCATACAAGATTTATCGAAGGCTTGCCGGTTGTCGGTAGTAGTAGAGAATTGCACTACTGATACGGTGTTGTAATCGCAGTTGTTACAGAGACGGAGCCGCGGTGAAGACCTGACGACACCGTCACATTCGCATCGACGAAATTGCTGTTCGCGGCCATATTTTTTAGGAACACTATAGGAGGGCTAAAAGATTATTTTAATTAATTTACTCCCTTTTATCGTAACATAATCTCATGCCAAAAAAGCTATTCACAGCACAAAACCCCAACATACGACATCCGTACGAGCAGTCAGACACCAAACATGTAGTTCTAAACTACAGTTTAAATACTCATAACTTGGTACATTATAAAACAGAGTTTACCGACGCATCGTTTTCACGTTAATATGAAACTTGGTGTTTGTATGTACTAGGAAACCAACACGCTTCCGTAATGAATTTGTCGTTTTAGACTTACCCTTGTGTTACATTATAGTCTGCATTGTATAAGCAGTTTAAGTAGTAGCATTCTTCACCTAAGGTTTCTATTATTATGTTTATATTATATCAGCTTAGCCTTTCTTACAAGCTATGCTGGAGTCGGATTATTATGTTTATAAGTAACGCGAATTTATGCGCTTGGTACTTAAGGAGAGAACATTGTAAATAAAGTAAAATATTTTTTGCTGTTTCGAAAATAGTCCTTGAAAGATACTGGGTCGGTATCTAGGCCGATTGTCTGCTACTCTTGACTATCGACAAACGGTTGGCTATGGACAAATTTTGTGGAACTAATTTTGAGGCTGATTTTAAATGTCAAATTCTCGCTACTCACAAAAATCTGGCTGTAGAAAATCGCGCTACATTTTGATAGCTACTCGGTTGTCGATTGTGGTAGAGGTCCTCTATGAACAGTGAACACTTCGATTTTGTAAACCCAATTTTATTGTTCTCATTTTCAAGTAGAGAACAGATCTTAATCCAGATTTATATTAAAAAACATGGTACAAATTTCACAACAAAATGCACCACAAACATCTTGCATTTAAATTAACTAGATGTAAACAGAAGCGGAACATTTTTATGTCCGCCAGTTAATATCGTGCTCCGTTGGACGCCGTTACGCAAAACAAAATTGTACACAAATTGTCTGCAATTAGTCCCACTGCCTCAGACTTAATTGCAACAGGAAAATATGCTAAATTTAGACAAGTCGCCTCACCGTAAACATTGTTAAGGCAATCTTGTATTATGAGGAACGAGAATGTAACGATAAAACGTAGATTTTCATGTATTGATTGATTGATTGATTGATTTATTTTATTTCAGGCACAAACCCATATTACAAAATCCCATGAGTTACAATATAATAAATTACAATTACAATACATTCATACATACATTCATTCATAGATAACATTACGAAAATAATATTACTCAACCAAACTAGTAGATAAAATAAACCACCGTTTCAACACTTCTAAGTGAGTATTGGTTAGTTTGTAGATGGTATTTCGACAGTTGTCTATGTGCTATCACTTAATCTATCAAATAGGTTAGCCGACACTTGCCTACAAGTCGCCTTAAGTTCGTGAAACTGGCCCTTAGATTTACAATGTTGTATTACGAACCAATGATAAAATTGTTCTCGTGAAACGCCTTTTAAAACTTATCAACGCCTTATAAAATGTATCAAACAATCATAATAATACACGTTGCACAATTTAGACAGGTGTTCAAAAGTATTTCTGACGTTAAAATACTAATTGAAAGTCTTCCTCTATTATTTGTTCATTCAACTTCTTGTAGTGTGTGTACACGCCTACACTCTATAAATGTAAGGTTAGGTTAGCATGTAAGATCAGGCCTTATTATAACTACACGACTCAAAGATTGTTTCATTGAAGTGTCTTCCGCGTTCAACATTACATTCTTCTTCTCTCAGCTTTCAGTGTTCAAGTTATCTTACGTTTCAACAGTAACTATCGTTGTAATATCGTTACCATATCTTTTTCACATCGTTCCTCATCTCTACCCAGTACAATTACACAAGATTAACCTGACCAGATATAAGGATTACTTGGTACTTTCCACTAAGGGCTTGCAAAGACTGCTGTTAATGTTCCACTAGTTTGTACTAAGCTTTGTATGTAATGACGTCACACTGGCTATCTTAATCTCTTGGCTTAGATGAAGTTTTTACGTTACTCTCGCTATAGTTAAAATGATTATGAGAGCTTTTTTAGAAGGTGGTATTTTTTGCGTAGTGTTAGTGTAGTTTGAAGATTAAGGTGTAGTCGTTTAGGTGAATAATCATTTATTTATATTAAGTTTCTTTAGTTGTATAATATGTAGAAAATGCTTGCTTTTATATTTGTTTTTAAAAGTGGACACTAATATTTAAGGATGTGGGATAGCATAACTTTCTTTGCGGTAAGAATCATTGTTAAAAAGGCGTTATATTTGACTTCATAATAAATAATCTGAAATCGTAGGTTTGGAAAATACGGTTAATGGTTCACAATGTGCACTCTAAAGTAGAATTAATTAATCAAATTGTCGATTTTTATTTGTCCAACAGTCAGACAGGAATGGGTTAAAAATACATTTAATCCTTTGTTACAAACTTTTACATTTAGAAATACTAAGTAAAACTCATAAACGCGATATTTTAGTCTGGAATATTTAATATGTATAATATTTATTACACGAAATAATATTCGTATATTTCGGGAGATGTAGCTAAAGTTTTAGAAGTAACTAATTAATGTCGTGTTCCAGCCTTCGCTGAGATGTGAAAAGGGTAATTAATTCAAGTCCAAATATACTGTAAATGTTTTAAATGGCTGCCTGGTGTATATTCATATATATTTTCTATTTTTGAAGTGAAAATTCAAGTGCTTTGAAAAGGTGTGAACTTTATAATTAGATAGCTAGGAGCAACGTTATTGTCTCTGAAAATTTTAAATTAATTTTGGTTTGTGACCGAAGACTGCGGGCTTTATTTTGCCGCCGAATATAATTAGCAAATAAAATAAGTCTATTCAATAATAGGCCACTACTTGTAAGTAAGTTATTGAAAAAGTACTTAGTTTATGGTCAGGCGCTTAAAATATTTTTGTCACATCCAAACACGTTAATTGAAAGAGACAGCATGAGATTGCAACCTTATATATTATGATCAAAAAGCATTTCAGCAAAGCAAGAAGGACTGCGTGTATGTAATAATATGTATGTTATATTTATTTTAAATTTTATGTACAAATATTTTATCTTTTTAGCTCATCATTTTCTTTCTATTGGTTACAACTACTGCTTTTTATCTCTACACTAGGTCAAAATATGCCTAGGACATTGAGTCAATTAATAGGATAAAGATAAAAAACATAATTATTAAAAATAAGAAAAACAGTCATGAAAATGTAATAACTTTAAACAAATAATATTATTATGTAACTGAGTATTGTTGTGTAAACTATGATAAGTTACACTGCAATCGTTAAAACAAGATGCTTGAACGTCTTCAGTACACGTAATAGGGTATCGTTCTGTCTAAGGGTGGAACAAAGGTACGTTATTTCTCTGGTAAGAGCGAAGTGTCGAGTTGCCGATACTTTATTGTTTACAAACATACACACACTCGCCTTACTGTACGTAGAATAATTTAGCACTGCGTTTTATAAGATTGGCTTCACATTGTAGTTTTGTAGTAAGATTTTCTTTAATAAAAATTTAGGATAAATAGCTTATCTCTATACGAAGTCATCGAAAACATTGTTCAATCTTCTCTTACAAACATACATAATACCTTTTTCCCATAGGGGTAGGCAGTGACCAAAGAACGCCACTTTAAACTTACTTTGCTTCATTCACATCCATAGATCTTGCCAAACATGACCGGTGGTTACGAGCGTTAAGCAAAATCGTGGTTCCATAAAAGTCGTAGCAGACGTTTCCTTTAGAAAATATCAGATCCTGATAATTAGGATGATACAATACAAAATGGATGTCCTTATTACGTGAGCCACTAGCGAATGAGTGGGTTAAGGTGGGGGTGAAGCACCCCTGCAGATTTCGAAGACTTTGTCAGCAATTTATATGCGCCGACGGGATGTAGGTGCATCTCATACAAAACATATTTATTTTTTACATTAAATTTTTTCGCTCAGTTTTAGCTCAGTTAACTTGATGTTTTGGCACTCGTTACGCTGGCATTAGTCGCAACCTGACCGCGTTTAAGCATTCAACTATTTGTATTACAACATGCTTATTTTTGCGTTAGTCTTGGCACGAAACAACAAAGAATGTCGAATAAAACGTTTTTTATAAAGATTTTTATCTGAACGTGTATTGTTGGATTGTGCGGTCAAATTAAAGGAGTCTACAGACCAGTCTATGAATGATACAAAAATCATGGGAGAGACTTATACTTAAGTAGACAAAACTATATTATTTCAATCGGCCGGTTAGTTTTGTGTGAATGTGTACACTTCTTTAGAGAGAAAGAAGCTCGTATAAATTTAAAAGGCGACAGGTTAATGGAGACCGAATCAGTTCCGACGCGACAGGGGAACTGTTGTGTCAAGCTGAGGTTACGAATATTTTACTAGCTCTACCTATAAACTGAAATAACTGGTAGAAATTTTCGACTATTTTTTTTAGAATATGCCGAATTGAGAAACTTTAATTATTGTGTCACATTTTTTTTTAAATTAAATGAGGAACTACTTACTAATTACGGTTGCACTCGCCGTGGTCCCAGCCTGGGACCACGGCGAGTGCAACCTGCGCCGAAACGTTAGGCATTTTAAGGTAAAATGCGTGTTCGCGTTAATTCCCGTATTCTATTATACATTAAACATGCAACGCGAGAGTTTAAAAGTTATACTTACTAATGAACTTAATAAATACGAAAGTTTGTGTCTGCTACGTATTTCGTGGGGCCTTCTAGTGCAGGTATTCTTATACTTAAAAAAAGGAGACCTCTTCACTTATATCATTTGAACAATTTTTGTGGAAATGAATAAAAGTTTTTTTAACGCTGAATTTCATGATAAGCTAGGTAGTCGATAACCCGAACTCATGTAACTTCGCTTCATAGTAATGAAACATTGACTGTGTATGAAGCCACACGGGTCAAAAATACTAAAAATACAAAACTATTCCCTCATAAAAACAAAACAACACAACATTTTAAAACATTAACTTTTAAGTAATAGCCACGTACTTGCCAAATACGGATTATATTCTCAAAACACATTAGAGTAATATTGCATAGTGTACTCAACTTTTTTCCTTTATGAAATGTTGCCAAATGGTCTAGCGATGTACAGATACGCTTAATTCTTTCATTTGGCCTTTTAAATGTACATAGAGGATAATAAAAAGATAGTATAACGTATAACTGAAATTGTTTCGGGATATAAAAGTTATTTGTGTCTTTTTATAGGCAAAAAAATGCTTCGTTTAATTGCGTATACGACTTTAGGATCTCTACTTTTATATTTTCTATCTTTGCATATAATAGTAATATTTTAGCTTATGGAATAGCGTATCGAAGAAACTGGGCGTTTGTTAATAATAAAATGCGACAAATTAAAATTAAAATACGAAATTGAACCAAATATTAAAATATAATTATAGGTACATAAGTATATATTTTTTTACTGAGACAGAAGTGAAGAACAATGGGGTGATTTTTAGTAAAACCTACTTTACTCTATATCGAAAACGCACCAGCATCTCTAGCATAATAATATTATTTATCATTTTTACAATATAGTTTTTGATTTATTGATATTTTATTATTACAATATCCTTTAAATAATAAACGCTCGCTATTCAATAGAAACAATTGTAGAATAAAAATTCAAAATACTTCTTTTCTGCACATAAAAGTACATTTTTTCCGTAAGTATATAGAAGTACTAACAAAGATACCTTAAAATGACGTCACAACTTAAGAATTAGCATAAATAAGCACCTCCAGACAATAGCAGGAACAGGTTCATAGCAAAACTTGGTGACAGGGAGCGTTTGCGCCAACTTGTGAGACTTGAGAGAACTCTTGAAAGAAATCAAACCAAGTCCGAGGATGCACTAACTATTTGCAAACTACGACTTCAAAGTTTGTGATCCACTTTATTTTATACTGTTTGACGTTATGAGAATATGAATGTTGCTTTTAGAAGATAGAAAAGTTATTTTTGTATCGTCTGTTTTGTTTATCAAAATAAAATGACTATTACATTATTTGCATTTCGGTCAAATTTTGTCACTTACGGTAGTAGTAACAATAGCGTCAATCTGACTAGGAGTAGGAGTGGTCGCCATGGCTAAAATCGGTCGGATAGATTATCATCATCATCATCACACGTCGTTGCAAATTCTAAATTTACTACAAGCATGAAAAGGGTGCAGAGCCTCTTTAATTGTCAAAAGTTATGCTTTCCAAATTAATATCCATGATGCAAAAAATTGTATTACTAAACCTGAATGGCGCTGCTTTGGCATTTGGCATCATAGAGGCAGTATATTATAATGCACTTGTAATAAAATATATCACAATATACTGATAAGTATTTCTAAACGAAGTTTTGAATGTCACACGATTCATAAAGCGTTCCATTTTGAAAATGCGTCAGACTCGTGTCGCGGGTTGGCGCGATGGCGGGAACGAATGAATCTAATAGAAACTTTTATGAAGCACCTGCTTTGTAGTTCTGTCTAAAAACTGCCTCGACCTCCTTTGTTCTGTAAAATAAAATGAGTTATTTTATGAGCGTTAGATCTATAAAACTTCATTAAGAATTGTAATAATTATGAACATTTATAGTAGGTATCCATACTAACATTACATAATTATAATGTGAAAGGGTTTTTCTTTGAGTTAAATTCGCGTCAAAAAGACTGATTTTGGATAGAACCGTCAGTCGCTGAGTGACGTTCGATTTAAAAACTATATGATGATAGAAATCCGCCGCTAAAAGTAATTTTTCAGCATTTGCGCGTTCGCACTAAAATTTGTTATAAAATAAAGTACTGTTGTTATGTCATTTCGTATGGTCGCGTTTCGTTCACCATTCTTAACGGCCATGATAATAAAGCTCTCTCAATTAATTTTTACGAGACATCATTATAACCAGCTGACGTATTGTTCGTGTGTTGTATTTCATAAATATTTCAGTTTTTAGAATGTTTATGACAATTAATGGATTGAGGACGAGACGGGATAATCGCCTCCTTAATGTGTTTGGGACCAGTGTCTTGATAATTTGTATAATGCGTTGTTGACCCAAAAAATAGCTATAATTAACTGATTTAGGGGTCTTTATGTACAAAAAATTTACACTTTGTTGAATTTCAAACTATTTCACCTACATCGGCCTAAAGTTGACACGCAAATTGTGGCAAAACGGACTTATCCAATAATATGAATGGCCAATTAAGAAGTTGAAGATAATAGATACAGCATGAAAAAGGAACTCAAGATTTCATAGCCCTTTTTTATCAACGTGCAAAAACAGAAGGCACGTATGGTATAAACAAAAAGTCAAACATCTTTAAAAAATTCCATACCAGAAGGTATCCTCACAATATTTCTATTTACCGTTCAAAATATGCGAAACAAAAACACATCGTCGGAACACATACGGAAAATTTTCTCTCATTCTTCCTCTGTCTTTCAATTAATCGTGAAACGCAATTCTCTTCGTCGTTGATAAAACAAATTGTTTTTTATAATACAATGGAATGAAACAAGGAGTTGCGTTTTGTCGTTCATTTTGTTCAACGGTCAATTGGTCCCTTTGTCGGCGGGTGAATTTTCCAAGCGATCGACGGCTTTATTCTTTGATAGTAATGGTAAAACTCGTTTGTATTCTGAATCCGTTTAAGAGAGGTTGTATTAATGAATGAAGAAATAAAAATTGTTTTATTGCCGTTTATACGTAAGTTAATCTCATATTTATTGAGCAATTTTAAAGTATATATTGAACACTTTTAACGTTTATCGTTTAGTGATTTTACGAACTGCATGAGTTTTATCGCATAACAATTTTTATCAATAAACCCAGTTTAAGTGATATATATTTAATAAAATTGTGATATTAACTCGATGTATAAAATATTTTTGTTATGTTATCGTTAGGTTGTTACAAAAAATGTTTTCGTTATCAGTCTCAAGGTTGGTAACAGGTAATCTTACACCTTATATAAAACACATAGGTATTATACGTGTAAAAAATAATTATATGCCCGTGGAAAACGTAGAATACAAATTTACGGCTAATTATTTCATAATTTCCTCTTAAGTAGGTTTAATTATTTTGTTATAATACAACGTAGCTTTAAAACCCGCGATTCTATGAAATTTTCTTTCGTTCAGTTTTAGCGGGATATTTTATAAGCAGCTTGTTTTTTTGTTAGCATACATACAATTGTTATAACATGGTATTGTTACAGTTGTAAGCGTTTTTCCTTGATAACGTATTGTAAGAAAATATATTAGATATCTAAATTATTAGTAGTATGTAAGAGCACTAAACAGAAACACTATTGTAAAAGTATTTGTTTTGATATAATGTACCGCAACGCTGTAAGCAACCCGAACAGATTTTTTTAAATCCGTTTTTGTCCCATTGCTGGGCAAAGATCTCCTTCCGTACGAGGGAGGGGTTAGACTTTGAGCCTACCCACTAGGTTTTCCAAGTGCGAAATGGGGACTTTGTATGTCCTCAAGGAATGCATTAGACAGACAAATTTTACGCATACAAACTTACATAGCGTCGGTGCACTAATTAATAAGCTTAAATTTTGTCAATCTCACACTCTACCATACTCCATAATAGTAGTGTTATTGAAAAGAAATACAAAAACCTTTCTTTACATATTAATGAAGCTAGTATCTTCTGTTCACGGCTTGGTTCGCGTAGAAGAATTTCCAGTTGGAGAAAATATGTGTTAATCTAGATAAAAAAAAACTGAAATATACCTTCCATCAGTTTTTCAGGCACCATCAAGAAACGTCCACATATCCGTATAAACTTTGACATTTTTATCATGAGTAAGCTTATTTAAGTACATACATAGAGTAAATACACAGAACTAACGTACATAAACCCACGCCTTATCTTGAAGGGTTATCTATACTAATCTATACTAATATTATAAAGCTGAAGAGTTTGTTTGTTTGATTGTTTGTTTGTTTGTTTGAACGCGCTAATCTCAGGAACTACTGGTCCGATTTGAAAAATTCTTTCAGTGTTGGATAGTCCATTTATCGAGAAAGGCTTTAGGCTATATATCATCACGCTACGACCAATAGGAGCAGAGTACCAGTGAAAATGTTACAAAAACGGGTAAAATTTTGACCCATTCTCTCTTATGTGACGCAAGCGAAGTTGCGCGGGTCAGCTAGTAAGAGAATAACTTGATTATTTGCGTTAAGGATCAGCTCGTCCGGTAAGCGGTTTACGTGTACTTGTTTAAAGTCTTACCAGAGATAACTAAACTTAGCTAGGTTATCTCCCGGAACTTTTACGTCAACATTGTTACTTGGTTAAGATAAAAATAATTATATTTTAAACACAGTTTTATAGGTAAAGCTGTGGAGACGTATATTAGTATTTAGTGGAGTTTATTATTTAGTAATTTTAGAAATTTGTTACATTAATTTCATCGTTGTTCTTGAGTCGCTCTTGTGTCGCGGGGACTTTTTACAAATATACAAACATTGGACACAAAGTACAACCAGACCCTAAACAAATATCCGTGGGTCGTACAAATATTTGTTTCGTGTGGGAACCAAACCCACGACCTGTCGTAGGACTGGTAGTGGCGTGGTGACCACCTTAACCACTGCGCTACGGCAGCAAATTTAACTCTAGTCTTATCAAATGTTGTGCTCTTCAGTACCTATTACCTTCATAGTAATTGTTATCAAAACGTATACAGGTTTGCAGACAACAGGAACAATGTCATATTAATTGAATATTGCAGATACACGTGGAACTGAGAATGCTGTGTGAATACTAAGGAGATGGGAGGCGAGACGAGTGAATTGCATTCATCAGTACATGTTATTAATGCATTCTGTATCTAGTTTCAAATATCAACTAGTACAGACAGTGAAACAAATGTTACCTGGGGGCTATCACGTACCACGATAACTATTTGAAAGACACTATGCTGTACATTGTTTTCTCCCTTAGAATATACTGACTAACACGTTAATTCAAAGCAGCAATGTACTGAATAGTGACCATCAATTTGACGTACACTAGCTGTCAACTGAGATACGTGATAAGCCCGCAGCGGGCTAAATTGATGATCTATAAGAAATAATTATTTATTAAGGGTAAGACCGTGATGTTTTAAAGAATATCTCAGGCAAGCTAATTCTTCTGAAACGTGTTTGGTCAACGTTGTAAAGGGCTTATCCTAACCTCGTTCTGTAAGGAACAAAAAGACAAAAGCTTCTTCCTTCTTACGCAGTTTGTTGTCACTATACAAAAATGTTGTTATTATTGGATAGAATACGGGAGTGAGAAACGTGGATACATTTTTTTACATAGATTAGGGAGTGAAAAGCGTGTCTATATTTAATTGGTTTATGAATATTACTTGTATTATATACATTATGCATGTGTACATAAATGATATCCATACTATCAATGTAAAATGTGTTTGTTCTTCTTTAACGACAAAACGGCTAAACTAATTCGATTTAAACTTGGTAAGATAGGATAGGATAGGGTTTTGGTTTGGTAGTTATTTAATGCAACATTTATATTCCGGGGAAGGCAGTTTTTTAAAGCAACGCAAACAGAGCCGCTAGCTTGAGCTAGTAATAACCTTAAGCTCTTATTTTATACGGAACCTTCATTATATCTCTTTTGCTGGAGAAAACACAGCCATCACGTATAGACAACGTCTGCTCAACATCACCATGTACTCTTGTTACGTTATTAAACAGGAGCAAAACAGTGTCTAGACTACTTTAACATTATAGAACACCTTCTATTGAGGCTAATAGTTCAAGAACAATAATGTATTGTTCTGTGCATAGGCTTCTTGTGGCTGTGTTTGGTTATGAAATAAGCATGTTTAGCAGTAGCGCAATACTCTAACCACTACCGACAACTGGCTAGCTATCGAGAAATTTTGTATGAAAATCCGATCAGCGCCTCTAGCGGGTGCCGTGGACACTATATCTGCAGTAAATTTTTCCTAAGTCTACATAAAATCGCGTTATAGATTGGCTGTGCCCGATACCAATAGTGAAGAGCGATGTTGGTGTCAATTCATACTAATATAATCAGTGTAGGGCTATACGATTATCTCTTACGCTTTCTCGGCTAAACTAAAACATTCTCCTCTCGACCTATGTAATGCATTTAGTATTAATCCTACTTATTGCCCAGGCCTAGAAAATTCGTCAAATCTCGGGCACAGAGCTTCACATCCCGCTTTTGGTCAGTTTGGTGGTTTCAAGAACTAACTCTTTTCTCGTTAGGGAACCCCTTGCAAGACCATTACCCAGCAGGACAGTCGAAATTTAGCAATAGTGCGAATAATATCCTTTCACGTATAGAGAATTACAATTACTTTAATATGATATAAACTATGTTAAACAAAATACTTAGTGTAACATAAACGAAATTCTCTACACTGCAACAACAATAGAATAACAAAAGCCGCATTATTTGGAAACTTTCGTAAAATCACTTCTATTCACAAGTGTACGTACGTAGTGCTCGTACTAATTACTGTTAATACCTTCTGTAACTGTGTACGTAATGGAATCTAATGGGCAAACACTGAAGCTTGTACTAGGACTCTTTGCGGTTTCTGCTAGCCTAGTACCTTGAAGAGGTTTGTTTGATTTCTCATTTGTAGAATGTGCGTGTGTGTGTGTGAGTGTGTATGGGTGTGTGATTCTGACCTAATTAGTAGATAAATTGATTCTGATCAAAAAAATTATGCTGATCAAATGTCACTATTATTATTATAAATTGTAATAGTTTTTAGTAATTGATTCATTAACGTTTTAAGTTTTTTGATCAACATGATTGCGCTATGTGTAAGTGGGGTTTGATTCCCCACAACAGAAAATGAAGCATTTCCAAATTTGATAGGATATTGTAAGTAGCCTATCATTTATTAATTTGGAAAATTGAAGGTCATCACGACATTTTTAAGGAAATACTCGATGTGATATCAGAAACCCTTAATGTTAAAATTATTGCTCACGATAGCTTAATTCCGCTTTGTCAGTACATGCATATATTGACAAAAAATACATATTTCTTTTATAAAACCGATGATATTTCACTAGTACAAAATGCGGTGGAGTGTACAATAGCTCTCAAGTTTCCATGCACTGCAACAATGTAATTTAAAATGTTTGAAGTGCTCTCACGGAGAGGATTAGATCATAGTGCTGGAAGTATTTTGTGTGAGACAAAGGGATTACAAATTAGTGTGCTGCTGCTGTCTTTAAGATATTAAGTTCGTGTATTAATTTTTAAGTTTTATGGCTTCTTTTTGAAGTTGAGATTATCCTTTCTTCAGAATCTTCTTTTTAGATTTTTTATAGTTTATTTCCTCCCTTTTCTCTAAAGTAGATGTCGATAGAGGTTTATTAGACTCGGAACCGGAGCGTGAGACCGTCTTGAGACTTCCTGGCACCATTTTTTTGTTGTTTATACTTAAAATCATATACAGCCTTGCTCATAAGTATTAGGCACCCTATAATTTTGAGTCTTATGAATAATTAGGTTGAAAAATGAAACGAATTTGGTAATAAATATTCATTTATTAATAAATCATTATAAATTATACTAATATTTTGTGTGTCTGCCCTTCGCTTTGATCACTGCAGCAATCCTGCTAGGCAGGCTTCGTACAAGCTTCTTGCATTCATCTGCAGTGATGGCATCCCACTCTTCCATTAAAGCGTTTTTTAACGCCGATTTTGATGTTATGGTGTGCTCACGTATCTTGCGCTTTAATATACCCCAAAGTTGCTCAATGGGGTTGAGATCTGGAGACTGTGCCGGCCAATCTAGCAAGTCAATGTTGTTCTCTCGGAACCAACGCATTGTGACTGCCGATTTGTGACAGGGAGCATTATCCTGCTGGAATTTGACACCATCTAAGTTTGTGTCGCCAAAAATGCGGGTCATAGAAGGCATCAACGCGCTTTCCAGTACATTTATGTACTTTTGGCTGTTCATGCGACCTTCGCAAACGAACATTTCGCCCACTCCATCGGCAGACATGCAGTCCCAGATCATAATGCTCCCGCCTCCGTGTTTGACGGTAGGTACCACACAACTTGGGTGGTATTCTTCACCGACACGCCGTCTCACAAAAACTACACCAGGCGTTCCAAAAATCTGAAAAATTACCGAAATAAACTTGACTTAAAATTTGACATATTTTTTCTAAAATTAAACTGTTGAAAGCGAAATGCGTGTTGATATTTAACATTAATGATATAAAACTTACCTCAAAGTTAGATTCATCGGACCACACAACATTGGACCAATCTTCTTCAGTTAAATGTTGGTGTCTCAGAGCCCATTCTAAGCGGCTCTTTATGTTGCTGGCGGAGAGCAATGGCTTCTTCCTCGCTTTGCAGCCTTTTAAACCAGCTTTCGCAAGTCTTCTTCTTACTGTTGGAGCACTGATTGATCTTCCAATAGTCTCTGAAAGATCTGCAGCGAGCTCAGAAGAAGTTTTTTTGCGATTTCTGAGGGAATTACGAATGAGTAATCGGTCTTGTCGCGCTGTTGTCTTACAGTTTCTACCTGTTCTCGGTTTGTCCGCGTGAGAACCAGTCTCGGCAAACCTTTTGATAGCAGTTTGCACTGCACAGCGAGAACACTTCACCATTCTGGAAATCTCTATCTGAGCCTTGCCTTGTTCATGTAGAGTTTGAATTTTTATCCGATTTTCCACACTCACTTGAGTTAATTTAGGCATTTCGTAAAATAGACTGTATCTAATTTACAAATAAGTCGCAAATAATAGCCTCTTGGTACTACGAGTAATGAAAGAAGACTGATGCAAAAAATAAAATTATTTGAAAAATAACATAATTGACAAAATGTCGACCAGATGTTTTATGACACCTTAGAATTCGCAATCCTTTGTTTAAAATTTCCTATTGATAACGCCGCCTAGCATATTGATAAAAGGATTCGTCAATTTTTAAATACTGAATGAGTTGCACGTGTTTTATGGGGGTGCCTAATACTTATGAGCAAGGCTGTAGGTGTCTTTTTAGCATAATTTTTAAATGTAATTTCATATCTTATATTTTGATACGCCGCCCAAGCTTTATTTGTATACTTTTAGAGCCTTATTTCTATCCATATGTGCTTAACAAACTAAATAAACTAAAGCTGACCACATGACCTTGCGCACTACCTTCCGTCATTACATTTAAAACAATCTCAACAAGAAAACCAGTAACAAACCAAGCGTAAAAACTGCAAAAGAACATTCTAACGAATCTTTGTAACAAGGAACTATAATCAGTAGAAAATACTGGCTCATAACATGCCCTGTGACAGAAAACCGATGCGCACTTAGTACTAAGAGACAGGGAGGAATAAACTCCACGAGATATTGGGAGCCTTGGAAGATAGCGAACGTAGGGACTTTTGTATGACGGTACTAGTTTTATGAATAGTTTTTTTTTGTTGTTGAAAAAATCTTTGTGTTTTACTACCAATATGATGTTTATAGGACCGAATGACTATAAAAAGATATGTTGCCCCCAACCCGCACTTGGCCAGCGTGGTGGACTCAAGGCCTAGCCCCTCCCTCATGTCGGGAGGGGACCCTTGCCCAGCAGTGGGACATGAATGGGTTAAATTTATTTATTTTTTATTTATTATGTTGCCTGACCAGAAGGTTGATTTCGACTTATTTTGTATGTATGTACTCGTATTACGCCCCGAGCGTAATTCGTTGGACTTATTTTCTTCAGGTAATGTCAAAAGTCATGTCATCCTCTTGTTTTGAAAATAAATTGATTTAAATATGTATTATTGTATAAATAAAGTTTTTTTATATTATGTCATACGCGTACGATGAAGCTAGGCATTGAAAATTGCTAACTTCTTTAACATATATTTCAAAATATGTTTAAAAGTTGTATATATATAATTATATATGAGACAAGGCTAAACAGTTGAAAAAAAAACTTTTTTCAATGCATAACTTCATCCCACATATGCATACTTAATTTATATAAATTTGACGCGTATCAAAATTACCGCCATAACAAAGCCCTTAATTCGAGGACTGTATAAAAAAACCTATTAAAAGAGCCAACGACACTACATAGGTCGTCAAACTCGAACTTCTCTAGTTAAGTACATAGGCCTCTGCGGTTTTGATCGCTTATTGGCCGGGCAAGGGCTTCATTTCACGTCCCTCGAGGGTGTCATTAGTATATAATGTCAATTCAATCACTGCCAAGTTTCTGCCTTGGGAAACAGAAATATGATTATGTCATAAGGCCATTGGCTGCCTTTATATTTGACGGTACGATACGTAAATGTCCAATAAGAAAATTGACAAGCATATACCATAATTAGATTTTTATGTTGATATATTATTATATGTAGATTATAAAAGATCGAACATAAATTAGGGTGAGAAGTACCTACTACTAATAGCCAGCCTGTAAAACATTTTAGTGTTTAGTGTAATATATTTTAGTGTTTATACTCGTATTATTCCCGTGAACCGCTATTTTTCTTGGGTTATTTGGAATATAATGCGGAATTGTGTCCTCCTTAATCACTGCCAATAAATAGTTCTTACGACGACTATCAGAGGCGCTGGTTAGATTTTATTACAAAATTTCTAGGTGACAAGCCGGTTGTCGGTAGTCGATAGTAGTAGAAAATCGAGCTGCTATGCGTTTATCACCAATTTTTGTTTTAATAATAATATTATGTTACATTTTTAGTACTGACGTCATTTCGTTGTCGTATCGTATGGAATAAAGACGCTCGTTATATAAGCGGCCGAAGAAAATTAACTACGTGTACATATATCACAATATATCATAACTATAAAATCGAATAGGAATAATAGGAATAACTTAGGTGTTGGAGGCAAAGTTAGTAGGTATAACTTTAAGCGCTGATTCTAAGAAATGGTTACCTGTTAAGTTCTCCCATTAACTTAGGTAGCCATTAATGTAGAGTGTTATTACACCAATCAATTGATCGCCAATCGGCACTATTGATATTGTACGATAGACGATCAATGTGGTCTTTAGTAGCGCAGTTCTCTACCGTCAGTACTATCCAGTATCGAGAGTTTGTCATTTAAAATGTACTGCAAGAATAGTTCGTACGGCGCCCGCTAGAGGCGCTGATTAGATAGCCATACAGAGTTACTCGATAACTACCCAGTCGATAGTAGTACAGAATTGCGCTTCCGGTGGTCTTCTCGACCGATGATCGACACTTACCATTCTAAGAACCTAACGAGAAAACAAAGGCGAAAAATTACAAGTAGCAAGTATAATATTTCGTTGCGAAATTACGTCATGTCTTCCGTAAGCAATATAACATCTTACATGTGTTAAAATACGAAGTTCTATCGTGTGTCATTGATATAAGAACTGTCACTACAGAACACAACTTTATAAGGTAGGGTTTTTGATTTCAGCGAGCTCTTCGCGTCTGAAGCTTCGTCTCAAGTCGTGTAGCGTTCGCCGCTCACGTGAGACAAAGCCCTAAAGCCGGCAAGCGGCGGCAGTTATTACGTTGCTAAGGAAGAGGTATTCTTTATTATTAACCTTTGACCTTTCAGCATATCACATTCTATCACCCTCCCTCCCACTACTTTCTCCATAAGATAGAAAGAGATAAACATATTCATAACTTACTCCAACATTTGTCAAACAAAATGAAATCTTTATACTAGAGAATTAATTATTAACGTTATTAAACTAAAGATCCGAACATTTCATTGTAATAATAAGGGATTTTAATTCAAAGATTTATCAAAACGCCTTTAATTTCGCAACTAGAACAAAGGGACTAACACAAAGTTGTCTAATATTAAAGCAATTTGTCAGTGAAGAAGAAAGAGGATACTTTTTCTACGAATAATATTAAAATCCTCGCTGAACTAATTCCTAGTGAGGGAGTGGAATATACGGGCGAATATAAGCCTACACAAATATCCGGATTGACAACTATTGTATGTACTTACATCAAATTGATGGTCACTATTCAGTAGATTGCTACTTTGAAACAACGTGTTAATTACTATAATTTTAGTGAGAGAGCATGTGCAGCATAGTGATTTGTCGTTATTAATCGAACGACAAGACCGACTCGAAGAAATTACTGCACAAGTCAAATGCTTGTGCCGATCAGGCAGTTCCATCTAGTCCAATCGTCACAATTCGGTTTAAACATTCAGGCGCGGTGATGTCGAGAGGCATTTTTCCCGAACATCATCAACACAAAGTGCACGATTTTACCGCCCGGCTTCGCCGGTTAATACCGACCCAAATATATGTGTAGCCAACATTTAAACTATTTACAATTGTATGGGGAAGTTTGTGTAAATTATAAGCTACAACCGTTTTCAAAGTTTACGCTCATACTTAAATATACCTATTTAAATTAATCACTAATAATATGGGTACGACTACTACGATAATTTTCCGCACGGGTCTTGAAATAGAGCGAAACTTTTCGTACTTTTAAAACACGGCAACTCTAGAAACTATATATTTTTACTAGTTGACCCGCGCAACTTCGCTTGCATCACATAAGAGAGAATGGGTCATAATTTTCCCCGTTTTTGGTTTTAACTATTTATAACAGGAATAACTACAGTTTCTCCCGTTCTAAAGCTTGTCACAATACTACTCCGTATATTCTCAACACTCGTATCTAAAAAGTTTTCAGATCCATCGGAATTTGGCGCGAACAAGCCGGCAGCTATCAAACTCTGTTTAGAGCGAGACTTCGAGACAGGTGGCATTACAAGCTACAACTTTGTAGAGATAGCAAATTGAAAACGTTCTTACTAATCGCCTGTCCTACTTATCATATGGGCTTTCTAGAAAATACTTTTGTATGGATGTTTGTAGTTGAAAAAGGCTTCAGTTGCGGCTATTCTTAGTTGAACAGTAGAGCTGTGCTCGCTTATTATTTAACAAAAGAAAAACTATTTTTGTTTCATTCCGTGTCTCCAATTATCTTTATGCAAAATTTCATAAAATCACGCCTTTTTCCTAAAAGGATAGGCACAGACCGAAGAACGACACTTGGTACGATCCTTACAACCTTCCCGTGCCTCATTCACCTCCATACTTATCGTGTCAGACAGAGTCATAAAATCAGTTTCGCATTAGGCATAAATTGTCTTTCAAAAATCTTATACATATTACGCATATAAAGACATGAAAAGTAACTTTTATATTCGCAGCATTATTTATCAATAATTTCGTATATAAGCTCTATTTACGTTTCAACAGAAACATCTCAACTTCCCGCATCACAAATCTTATTGTAACGTGCAACCCTACGTATTTACCGAAAGCAAAGCAGATATCGTATGAAACATAGCACTTACAACGACAGTTGCAATGTATCATTTCAGAGCTAGGGTTGTGCTAACAAATAGTTCAAGACTTCGGACGCACGGACATAGAGCACTCGAACATTAGTCAGAGACTTGCTGTTTTGGTTAACGACGGAAATGCTTTTACTGTAAGCAATCGTGTTTGAGATTTTCGGGACAGTCTTGCTATGACAATAACTAAACGGTTTGAGGTGGTGAGATGTACTGTCATAATCGTTATATATAATACGAAAAGATAATGTCATAATAATATATTAAACATCAACGATATGAGAAATATCTTTAGTGTATGCCGCGAGATTTTATTGCTTTAAGTATTTTTCATGAAAATCGGCATATAGCCTTTCGTATCAATAGTACTAGCTCACTGGTGGCATATTTTTTGAACATAAAATTTTGTTTGATAAATTTCATCCATTTCCTTACCCTGTTGAGAGAAGGCGGGTCTTCGACGTAACTCATACTATAAAAAAAAATTACCCAAACGAAGTTGCGGTCATCAGCTAGATTGTCGTGCAAATAGTTAAAATTGTCGTTAGCGTGATTTTATAAATAAATACGATGTAATATATTAAGATCATTTGAAACATGGCGATTTAAAAGAAAATGGCCTACTAGAGCTTTACGTGTAAAAAATATTACATATTATAATATGCATAGGACCTTATGTCTATGAATATGGAATGACGGGTGTATAAAATATGTAGGCAAGGGTAATTTTTTCTAGAGCCTTATTTATATTTATGTGAAACTTAGGTTGTTACTAACCTTATATAAAAATCCTGTTGCTAACACTTTATTTTGAAAATTACAAACCTAAGCTTTTATACCAAGAACTAAAGATACCATTGACTACATTTGGTTCTGTACAGTTTTTGGTCTTAGAAAAGTGCTTTGTCAAAATTCCGATTGGTGATAATATATAAAAGTTATAAATTAGACACCTAAGTGCGTCTGTTTGTCTGTCTGTGTGCCAGTGGCACAACAACGACTAAACCGCTGAAACGTAATAGATGCGATTTTTTTTGCGTTAGAATAGATTATCCGGCGGTTGTATTGAGGATAGTATACAGGTTTTTTTGAACGACATGCATAGTTCTTAATGGGTTCTCAATGGGTACTATTGCTCCACAGAAGTTGATAACGGAAGTTTTAGTTTATTCATTCATTCGGCGGATAGTCATCGTCCTGCAGTGCCGTAGAAGAAAGTGTAACATCCTTAAAATTCAATACAGATAATCCATTCCAATAGTATTGCAGTACTTACTATCTTATTACTTCAATAGAACGCTGCCTCATTGAACTGAGTACTGAGTCGATCGATCAACTTAGAATACTCGTCACGATTACAATAATAGTACTAGTTGGTATTTTATCTACATTTCCCTGTTTTCCAAGGTATTGGCATTGTACGATGAAATTATTATTCATCCCTTTCTCCTTTGTTGTAGATAATTTATTGAGAGGTAATTCCGTATTAGATTAATTTATTGGACAGATCTTTGACGCGATTTTTTACAGAGTACCGAGCGTATGACATTTGAATCAGTTGAGGAATATAGTTCTTGTGAAATCCGCTAGGGACGCTGATCAGTATTTGTAAAATGATATTTCAATAGTGTCAGTAGTGATACTGTAATCATTACTTCATAATTTCTCGTAGTGTCGTAGATGGCTGGCTCATCTTATGTATCTGTCTGTCTTTTCTTGTGTTCATAACCACAACAGCGATAATGATGACATTTTTTTTTAACCAATTTTTTGTTGGGGTTGGGGTTGGGGACTTAAATTACTTATTTATAAAAAAGTTCTAACTTACGTTCCGTTTTAAAGTAATTTCCATTACATTCAAATAACAAAGCGTATAAAACGCACTGAATTTCTAACTTTTATTTAGGAGGTAGATATTTTAAGAGCTTAATTGCCCGTGAACGGTGTATTAGCACACTACATTTACCTACATGACCAAACATGCATCCCCACTGAATACTAACTGAGTAGTCATGTTCTAAGAACCCATTGAATGCGTCTTAAGTTGTATTCTTGGAATACACTGGCAGTGTAAACTAATATTGTAGTATAAAGCGTACATGTAGAGCGATTTCGGGATGACTGCGACTCGAAACGGGAGAACAGCGGGTATTTTCTTTGGTCCAATGACTTGTTACAGCCTTGTACTCAAAATCCACAGGTATATAATTTAGAATATTTCTTCTTTTTTTTTCTTTTTAAAAGCCAAACAAGAATTGCTCTTGTGTCGCGGGGACTTTTACAAACATACAAACAACAAACACAAAGTATGATCAGACCCGAAGAAATTTTTGTGAATCGCAATGAATCGTCTGGAGCTCATATGTCGTGTGGTCGTGTGTCTGAAACAAGTACTTTATTTTGGAAATACAATAAAAAATAGCAAAAAAAATAAATATAGCAGTCACTTTGCAGGTTCCTGTCCAAGCTCCATCACCGTATCTCAGATACTTATTAACACAAGCCACAAACAGCATCACGTATTCGTAGAAAATGCTGCAGCTCTCAAAGAGCCTCTGTATCCGACCCGCGCCCGTGTTGTGTGTGAAGGCGTTGAACAGTTGAAAACGACTAGACACGCTCTTTGCGTATCTTGACGGTATGAGGAATGATGGTTGGCGATACGTTTGAAACCTAAAACCTAACGTGTATTATCTATACTATCTATACTAATACTAATAATATTATAAAGCTGAAGAGTTTGTTTGTTTGTTAGTTTGTTTGTTTGAACGCGCTAATCTCAGGAACTTCTGGTCCGATTTAGAAAATTCTTTCAGTGTTAGATAGCTCATTTACCGAGGAAGGTTATAGGCTATATATCATCACGCTACGACCAATAGGAGCAGAGCAGCAATAAAAAATGTTACAAAAACGGGGAAAATTTTGATTCATTTTCTCTTATGTGACGCAAGCGAAGTTGCGCGGGTCAGCTAGTCAAAGATAAAGGAAAAAACCTCCCTCGTGTCATATATGTGAAGTAAGTGACCCTTTTATTTGGTATGCTTTAGAACAAGGTATTTTCTTGAGTAAACTATTTTGTTTGTTGCTGAAAGGATATTTTTTAAGTCTTTGATATTATGATACGTTTCATATCAAAGCTAACAAAAGGATCAGTCCCTGCTTCACCCTATTTAGGGTAATTGGTGGACATAGCCTAGCCATTGCCGTTAGCCTACGTCTATCTGATAAATGTACCTTATGAATGGCGAAATATGTAGTCTTTCAAATACGCTTAGCTGTTCCGAAGATTACAGCAGTCATCAAAATATCGCTATATCTACATAACACACAACTACTATCGGCTATCGATAACCGGCTAGCTATCGACAAGTTTTGTATGAAATACTGATCAGCGCCCCTAGCGTATTTGGCAAGAACTACTTCAAGAAATTTTAAATATCAAACGACGACTAGACGATAATTCCAAGAAAAGAAAATCGCGCTACGATCTTAACAAAATAAGTCAGCGGTCAGGAATAATAAAAAATTAAAAGTAAAGAACACAGTCAAAGTGAATCCCCATAGAATAACTTTTAAAAGTATAAAATGAAAGAAGCCGCAGTTAATATTCTTGGGTTAATAAAAAAGTTACTTTTACTTTGTCGGAAGTTTTAATATGTTCAATGAATGAGAAATTCCTCTCTAACACGAGAGATCTTTCGCTGCTAATAGCTGGATTGCTGAGTTTAATACGTTGTGTGGTTTAAAATAACACTTCTTTTCACTTATATTTCGTTATGTTGCGTAATAATATAACTAGTTTTGTACCAGTTTGCTTGACGTTTCGGCCTTGTATGGGTCGTGGTTGCAAATTGGTACTGAAAACTATCCACTATTTTTTTTAGGACTACCTATCTGCTCTTGTCATGAGACTGATCAATTAAATGTATTTAACATTGCTATGTCTCAAGGCTTAATAGTTTTATTTATTCTATACAAACTTTTGATGTAACACCATCAATCACGTAAACCAAATCGTCGTTTAAGTTCTATCACTACGTAAGTCATTTTTAGCAACTTTTAAGGAGAGACCACTTTCAATTTCGTCTTTTGATTCTTTAACCAATGACATAAAAATGACAAAACTGCCAAAAAAAATATTTACGTGGTTATAAAACTTCAACGACAAAATGATGTTCACTGCTGTTACATATAAAGGAAATAAGGGGATTTTTTTCAATGTGTCAAATCCATGTTATTGACCCAATTGTGAATAATATAAACTAAGTTTCCTCCCAAATCTTGAAGCTGCATATTTGCAAGCTCCTTTATACAAATAGGTTGTACAAGTAATAAATAGTATTCACAAGACGGAGTGACCTCGGCCGCCGCATCGCTGCACCGACCATTACTCAGTGTGTCTCGTTCCTTTACTTGACTCCTAGTAAATTCAAGCTGAACTGATGTATACCTGCTGGAAATTATTTGGGCTTCGAACCTTGAAAGTGACCTTGATAGATATTGTAAGATGAGACTGATGCTTAATCTTAACGTTTTTAGACTCTCGCGACTAGTACACATAATATTATAATGCAACAGGCGATTGACAATTACAGGTTAGGATACCTCATTTGATCACCCGACGTTTCGATCGAATTACATCGACCGTGGTCACGAGCTGACTGCTCAGCTCGTTGCGATAATATTATGTGATACTTAATCTGGTTCGAAAAAAAAGTCACCATTATCCCATTGCTGGGCAAGAGAGGTAGAGATCTTGATCCAACATTTTAAAGTGCGGGTTGGAGACTTTTCGTACCTTCAAGAATTGCTTTAAGGAAGTTTGTGTTAACGGAAACTGTATCCTATAAGTTGCCTTTTGACTTTCTCTGTCTGCCTTTACCATTTCAAGTGGGTCGCATTTTTTTATGTGGGAAAATGCGAGTGCCTATTAACTCCGCGTGTTTGATGTGTGACCGGCATAACGCTTGCGCTTGTAGCTGTAATGACTAGAGGAGCCGCCCTAAAAATAAAAATATTATATCACCAACAAAATTCAAATAGCCAGTCTACATCATGCAATAAAACCTAAGAAGAACTATGTAAACGTCCACAAACAAGGGTCAGACCGTTATACGAGAAATATCGACAGTTAGCTATCAGATTTATTGTACTTCGGCTATCATCGGAGACGATCGTGCTTCGTATAAAACAAACATCGGTCCAGACGAAAGATATAAAATTTCGAATCATAACAAAAGTAACAACGCCCCGAGGTACATTATATTTGGCGCAGTTATTTTATTGTCCACCATGTTTTATTGTGTAGTTTCTTCAGTTCATTTTGGCTTTTTATTGACCGCTTCTATAATTTTAATGGGACGTCACGTTTTAACCGGTAGAGCTGTAGAGATCTAGGTAGAGATTATTTAAGAAGAAGGGGCGGAGCACACTTTGAGGGCGTTGCAGCATAGTTTCTGAAGGATCTTTTTCATTGCCTACGTCGATATTTGGGCGCAGGGTGTACATAGCCACTTGGTAGTGTTTTTTTAGCAAGTCCTTAACGTAATCTCAATGTACGTAATCTTAACTGATAAATATTGCCAATATTACACTCGATATATACTATCGAGACGAGTAGCGAGTGTTCGACTTTAAGGATATCTTTAAAAAAGTTCTTGTGGTCTACTCTAGGGACGCTTTCTCTTTTTCATATAAAAAATCGATTAATACTCGGATCTCGATAGTGGAGAGTGGTAGCAAATCCCCGTCTGAACTAGCGTGGTATGGTGTTCCATTTACGGGACATAACAAAAGGTAAATAGTGTCACGCTTAGAAAATTAACATTTATGTAGATATTATAGTATGAGGCCATCGACGGTTAATGGCATCTCATTCTCTATAACAATAATATTCTTATGTGCTATTACCGTTTCCTTTGTCATAAAAGTACTTATACAAATAAATATTACTTACGAGTCTGCTTTTTCGGGAATATAACTATAGAATATCACAGACACACAGATAGTGTCCTTCGCATTGAAATGTTTGCAACCTTCAATTTATAAGATTTAAAGAAAATGTTCTCAAGGGTTGAATATATTAATAAATGCAGTTAATACAGAATAAGATCGCGGCCTTTGTAAAATGCTTGAGAGTGAAAATATAAAAATTGGAATAATATAAGACTGCTCACGAGATGTCGCGTTCGATTCCTGGGTCATAAAAAGTGCTATTTGACTTTTCTAATTTATATTAGACTATATCTCAACTGAGGGCTTATGGCAATAGGCTCGCCCCCTATTACATGGGACTAAAATTGCAGGTGGCAAAACGTGGGTGTATTTCGTATAGGTAAGTCTGCTTATACCTCCGGTTATAACAGTCGTGATGTTATGTATGTAAAGTTTCTTAACTCACCGTAATTTTCAAGATAATTCATACAATTTTATGAATTGTAATAACCCAGAATACCATCAACCGTTATTTCTTGCGACGTCAAACAATAAAAGCGGCAATTGGGGTGCAAGTTTCTCCCTACAGTTTCCTTTATACGTGAATTGCACTCTATAAAACGATGTACTATCTTAGTAATAAAAATACTTTAGTTTGATTGTAATGATAGAGGTGATAGAGACATTTTATTTGAAAACACAGGCACCCTGTCGCACTGTTCTGAGACATTGCTGAAAGAAGTGCTTTATTTTATTTTAGTTGTTTATTACACTGTGGAAACTGTTATTTTAATGTTTTTCGTTTCTTTGTTTATAAGTTTGCTATTGTGTCTGATGTGTTATGATTGAGTGCGCTGTCATTTATTTTGTCTGTTTGTCTTGAATTAGTTTTGACATTGGTTAGTATTTTTAAAAATATGATTAAGTAGCTGCGTGTTTATACGTAGATTTCACAAAAATACATTCATAACTTTTAAACTTTTTAAAATTTTAAAACGTCATATCAATATCTAGTAATTCTATCAACAGTAAAACATTCCAGACTAAAATACTATACGACATTCGTAAAAATTCTTCATCGTTAATATGAGCGCAGTATGCAAATAACACTGATTTTATGTGGTGCATTAAAACTTTCGAATATTAGAGCGTACATGTATGTACATAATATTATATATTATGCTCATATCTAACGACATTTGATCCTGAAAAAACCATGATGCCATGAACCATGAAGCCTGAAATTTAATTTATATATAAAAAATAAAAATAAAAGGTTAATACCTTTTATATACCTATTACAAACTGTAATTCGTGTTAAACTTAAGGCCTCTGTCAATTCAGGTAGGAGAACTTACTTTCAATTCTAAGCAGTGAATCATTCGCAAAATCTCCTCTGATTTAGTTGGTTTTGACCTGTAACAAAATTTAGTTTATGCGCTTACTAAAAACCGGTACTGAAAAAAGATAACGACAGCATAGGGAATATTTTCTCATACTTTATAATTCTTATTATGAAACCAGATAATAATAATTTTCTATTGTATTAATAATTTCGTAAGCTAATTAGTGGTGTCAAGTTGCAGCCGAGCGATTAAGCTGTAAACGCTTAAGCGGTTTAGTTTCATTGCAAATAGTTTCAGTTTCAATTAACTAACAACTTTAACGATTACTGCTAAACAACTTTCACAAGTTTGGGCTACTCTTGTTATTTTAGCTTTGACTGCAACGGTTCGTGCAGGTTACAGGTCATTACTATTATTGTAGCTGTTTTTAGGTTTTCGTATTATAATAGGAATACTAGCCTATCTTAAGCCCGTGGTTTTGTTCGCTTGGTGGATTTTCATTCAAAAAGCTATAATTTTAGAGTTATGATTAGCCAACCTGCAAAACCATATAGGTTTAGCTGTTTTTAATTATGATTTTTTCTGATGGTATTTTTCTTACAATCAGATATTTTTTAGGGAATCTTATTGATGTTATATCAAACGTCCAAATTTTTATCAATTTATTTTAGAGGAATTTGACAAGAATGGAGATTGATTCTACAGAATCTGGCCGATAATTTTCTATTAATTAGTGATTCTGGATGTGTAGTGTATATTCGTACCCATTTTGTTTATTGCATTTTGCTAACGAAATTTGGTTGACTATATTTTCTCAACACTTTAGTTAACAATCCAACCGAAATGTATAATAAAAAAATAAAGAAGATTTACCCTCCATGTGTTTATGGGATGCTTATTTATTTAATGTCTGCTTATGCCGCAGATATTAATGTGTATTATACAAAAAGCAATGAATCGGATAAGCGTATTATGTTCATAAACTTTTATTATTTAAGCCGGAAGCCGAGTGCGTTATTTTTACTCTTAATATAGTAATCGTGTGGTTTGTGCTACGCAGTTTTAAGTTTAAATCTCGGGTTGGACATTTGGGCAAATTTTATTGAAATTGGTTTAGTCGGTTAGATGTTAAAATTCAACATATTGACACACATTTATAATTTAAACTTTCGCTTTTATTGTACTTACGGTTTGTCGTATAGATAATATTTACATGAATTTTAAGCTAGATGTCGTTTTAAAAGACTCAGTAGAGAGAGATGTTTATTTTTATTATCATCACATGTCATGGTCTGGTGGGTTAAGGGTATATTTACGTACTATCCTAACGTAGGGTAACGACGGTACGGTATAATTAAATATAATTTGTCAATAGGTTACTCATTGATACGAATGACTTCTCGCAACTAACAGTACGTATAGTGTTACTAGCTGACCCGTGCGGCTCCGCTCGCGTGAATGATTTTTTTTACTAATACAAAGCTTAATTATTTCTTAACAACAAAGTATGCTTTTTTTCACGAAAAATATTCTCAAAATTATTTATATCTCATATAACTCGCGCTAAAGCATATCCGCCATTAAAACGGTTGCCATGACAACGGAATTTTGTTAATTCAATGTCATTATAATATTGATTATTCGCGACTTCGGTGGCGAAACCTGAATTTTCCCGGGAAATGCGTCATTTTCCCGGGGAAAAAAGTAGCCTATGTCCTTTCTCGGGTATCGAACTATCTCCATACCAAATTTCATGCAAATTGGTTCAGTAGTTTAGGCGTGATTGAGTAGCAGACAGACAGACAGACAGACAGACAGACAGACAGAGTTACTTTCGCATTTATAATATTAGTATGGATCATAAATACGCATTTTTGTTTTGTTCAAATCTGTTGGCTACAAATTATATCCTTGCTAATGTATAATGCTGCTGTTTATGGGTTCCTCTCGAATTATATCATCTTACTCTTATTAAGACACGCTATACATTATAAACAATATTATATCGCAAGACAATAAAGGTAATGACTAAAGTCACACGTTCGGGTCAAACGTGTCGCCATTCACGGATAACATTTACAAACTCCGTCGCTAACTATTGTAAACTTAGCAATTCTGTCGTGTACGCCAAATACTGAATTAGACTTTTAGTTGTATATTTTAATACCAAAAGTTGAGGATACGAGCCAAATTATAGCAATGAAACTTCGTGTAGCGTTTTTAAATACATAGATTTGATTATTTAATATTTTACGCCCACGCAAGTGGTCGCAGGGTCGAACCCGAGGCAACACACCAATGACTTTTCGAAGTTATATGTGTATTAGAAATAATTATCACAAGCTCCAACGGTGAAGGAAAACATCGTGAGGAAACCTTACTTGCCTAACTTTTGTTTAATACAGAATCAGATATTGAGGGCATGCAAAGTCCCCAACCCGCACTTGACCAGTGTGGTGGACTCAAGGCCTAACCCCAGCAGTGGGACATTAATGGGTTAAATTTATTATTATTTATAATATTTTACTTTGATTAAAATTTTTATACGGTTTGATAACAATAGAAGTTTAAATAACATTTACCCCAAAATTTTATAAAAAAAACACCATCCTTTTACAGAAGATTGAAGAAGACAATACCATTCATTATTAGCCGTCTGCAACGAATAATTAAAACATTGAAAGGGAAGGATTTCTTATTCAGTATTCACATCATTACTCAAGACGGCATGCATCGGCTGATATGTTCGGCAAATCTTTCCCAACTAACAGATGAGAAGGTTTTGCAAGATTTGAGTAATTTCTAATCAAAATAATCAGTGAAACGTGAATACACAGAATTCAGCAAATTGACATTAGGACCATTTAATAGTCATATTTCGGACAACTTTCTTAAAAGCCTTAACCAGATCTGCATCTAAAATCTTATAGAAATAAATCATAATCAAGATCAATTAATTATGTACAGTTATTATATTACAAATATTTGATATAGCACTTTAATTTTCAGATCTGATAGACTTAACGCATCAGATTTGATCAAAACAAAATCAGCTCAATATAAAATAACTGAGACTTTCCAGCAATTGCTTTCTATCACAAATTAAATTAACTTAAGCCCTAAATAATCTTCAATCACAATTTCATTTTGATGTGAAAACTTAAAACATTTTAATACAAGTTTCACCGCGAATTTTCATGAAATTATATACTACGATGTTACTTTTTAACAATATAGATTTTCAAGAACCCGATAATATTATTTTGAGATAACCTAAGTTTAGTATAGTCCGTATATAGCCTTACAAAATTGGTAAGGCTATATTCGGACTATACTAAACTACAAAATTTATCTAATAGTGAAAGTCCCATTCAAATCGGTAAAGCCTTTACCCCTGGAACATCACCTAGGTAGACATATAGACAAACAAACAGACAAGGATTTTGAAAAGGTGGGTACTCCGTATCTCGTAAATCAAATGACGCAGTTGACAATAGTTTTTGTGAAGTCGCAGACAGACATTTTAATTTTATTTATGTGTATGTGGAGATTAGAAAATAACTTTTATTTTTAGAAATAAAATACAATTTGAAGTCTAATGTTTGCTGTGAAGCTTAAAATACAAATTCAAACCCTGAATTGTGATTGCGTAGATTTTAGATTACTTAAAATGTATTGTCTAAATCAAATAAAACGATTTAAAATTTATTTGGAAACTAGCCCATGGCTGCGGTTCTAAACACGATTTGATTTGTTACTTTAAATGGAATCCACCCTTCTTCTGATGTTGCCTAATAACATACATACATAATAATATATTATCACGTTATACCCGAAGATGTATGAAATTCACCGGCGTTTCGTCCTTAACAATGTCCGACCCTTGTAAATGTAGTGGCATTGAAATCTAATATATATAAGAAAAACCAATAACACATTGCTCGACCCGGGAATCGAACCTGATACTTCATGATCGGCAGTCAGTCTACTAACTGAGCTATTATCTGCTTATCTTCTTAAAGGATTTTTTTTCATTATGTCATTTTATTGATTGAGAACCAACTAACAAGTATGTATGAAAACAAACATTAAAGGAAGTTCTACTACTGTGTATTTTATACTTAGATTTTCTTGACGTTTCGGCACTAGTTACACTGGCATTAGTCAGTCCAGACAACTGGCATAATATAAGGCAATAATCACCCCACGTTAAAACAAAAGCTAAGATCTACAGAAAAAAGATTTATAACAGCAATAGATTAAAATAAAACGTTATATTGCAATGAAAAACTGTTAATAAACTAATATATTTTTTGCTAAGTCGGCCATTGTGATCGTTATTTGTTTCGACGAGGCTTGTCAAACGAGATGATCTATGGATTTAAATCTACTATGATTAACAACCCTCCGAGTAAAACAAATATACCTATATTTTTTGTTCAAAATGGTTATTTTCATAGCAGTATTTGCATGAGAGATGCCGTGAAAAATTGTTTTAAACGTTTATTTTGGGTTTTGTGATGTCATGGAAGGATTTTGTTTATGCCTCTGTTGGTTTTAGGGATAAGTGAAATGCTATATTATTTTGTTACATTCTGGTCTGTATTGATATATTCATTAAACATTATAGTCATTAAACGCTTGAAATGATCGTCAAAAATATTGTTAAGAACCATGTCGATCATGTTAACTTTGATTTTAAATCAAATTGAAAAAGATTTATTTGTTTTGATGAGATGATTGCAATTATACAGACATACAACTTACTCATATTGTAGCATTCCTCTTATAACGGCGGAGTTAAACGAAAGGATGCACAAAGAAAACATGCTTTGGCTTATCTTTCATGATGAATATGATATTATTATGCTCTACGTCGGTAGGGAATATCAAACTTGGTTCCCGGGTTTGACAAAGTGCTGTTTTACAGTTCTTTTCTTTTTTTTAAAATACTTTTCTAATTTAAATTGCATTATTCCTAAAAGTAGTCCGTAAGATGCCCAGTATATAGCAATAGGCCTTATATTTCGTGGGATTAACATTGTAAATGGCGAAACGTGAATGTATTTCATACACTTTCTATCACCTTCTTGTAAAACAGGCATGATATTATTTAAGATAAGATTCATACATAGTGTTTACTAAGATGTTAATTTCGAAAAGTGCACATGTCTTAACTCTTCGCGATGGCATTTGTGTCCTTTTAAATTAAACTAAAAGTGCAAGCGACACGTAATTACATTACTGTTAGCCTACATTCCTCGTCGTAGGAAAGATTTCCACACCTCGCCGTATAGAAATCGTTGTGCAATCCGATAATTGCATTAGGGAGTAAACATGCAATTCGTAGTACCTCTACAAAGACTTTCTATTGAAATTTTAAAGATTTTTTCAAACTAAATAGTTCTGATAACTACTAGCTGATGTTAAACACACTATAAACCTATTTTAGTTAAAATGCTATAATATGTTTTCTCTTTTTCATTTCGCTAAAGAATGGATGAAACAAAACACTTTATAAGCCTTTCATAACTTCATATATTTTTACTAGCTGACCCACGCAACTTCGCTTGCGTTACATAAGCGTTAAAAATTTTCGCCGTTTTTGTAACATTTTTCACTGGTACTCTGCTCCTATTGGTAGTATCGTGATGATATATAGCCTATAACCTTCCTTGATAAATGGACTATCTAACACTGAAAGAATTTTTTAAATCGGGCCAGTAGCTCCTGAGATTAGCGCGTTCAAACAAACAAACAAACAAACTCTTCAGCTTTATAATATTAGTATAGATAAATAAGACGGTTGTTTTATAATTAGCTAGATAACCCTCTGCCTCTGCTCAGATGCTTTCTCTTAATTCTGTCTCAAAGTGAAGATTGTTTAAGAAAATGATTGTTTATTAAATCTTTACACTTGGTTTTCAACTATATTTACGTAGAATTAGCTTAACTGACAGACTTTTGTACTACAATTTTCGTTATCTAATTTCGTCCATAAGTGTGGTTTATAGTTATTTTTTATTGTGAGTAAAGAAGTTTATTTATTTCATATAGTTAACCTAGTTAAAAAGTTAAGCACCGTAAAACTTCTGACTTGGTTTGACGACTGCTATCTTAAAATCAATTAAAACTAACTTTAATGTTCTGGAAGTGTGAAAGCAATTAGATCCATTACTATCCGTAAGAACTATATTTTTCTAGCAATTTTAAAAGATAACGCTCGCCAGTCAATGGAAATTTTGCTACAGTATCGAGATTCTCAATTTTTTTTAAAATTCTGGTCATTTATTGCTTACTAAGTTATATATACAAAAGGATCTTAGATTCTCCGCAGTTACTACTAGGACTATCCAGTATCGAGAGGTTGGCATCATAATTTATACCGTCTATATGCACCTATGTATATAAAATAAATAAATAATGTACTCGCAAAATAGTTCCCACGGTTCCCGTTAAGGGTGTTCATCGAATTTTCGTTAAAAAAGTGTCGATATCTAGTTTGTAGTCGATAGTAGTAATTAATCGCTACTCAGTTAAGATATACCACCATATTATCACATTGTTCGGTGGTAAGTGGTCTACCCAGTGCCAAAAATCAGTGCAAAAGACACTTGACATAGCCCAATAATTTTCAAAAGAATCGGGATCGACTTTTTGTATTCTAAAACGCTCACTCACAGATACAAATAAACGGCCATCCATCTATGAAATGCCCGCGCCAATAGTTGATTAACCTGCCGATCGTTTGCTTACGCAACTGACTGTTAAATTTATTTTACTTGATAAGTAAAAGAGGCCTTATATTTATAACATACCTGAGATATTATTACCATTTAGTATTCCAAAGTAGTGTATCAGCAAAAAGTAAAATTGGTTCAGGAAAGACCCATCAAGAATGATTGTACGTACCTTCTGAGGGCGAATGAAATTTATCACAAGCCCCACTTCCCTTTATTTGGGGAGTGGAACGATTTCTGTGTTTTTTTCTTACTTCGCTTACGTAGCAATACATTTTTCCTTAGAAGGAAATTTGCTAAGATGTCATCGTGTTGACGGCGAGGCGGAAAGTCGATATTTTCTGAGTTATAAAGCCGATTTTGAATCAACCACCCAAAAGGTGATGGAACTTTTTAAATAAACGAGATGAATTTTCCTGTTACGCTTTGATTTTGTTGTCAATGCAGGTGGCCTTTTCTGGGTGAAATTAGTAATTGGTTCTAAACTAGCATTTACACTTATGCAATTTAATAAAAATATGATATTTGTAGTCTAGTTGCAGAGATGGTAACTACGTCATAACCTCTGCTAATTTTGATTCCAACATACGTATTTCTTTTGTGGCATCAAAAAAATACTTATGAATGCTTAGAGTTCTGTTCTAGTTTATGTTTATACCTAAGTTATCCTTTACAATGAGTAATTATTTTGATAAATAATATGTTTTCAATGCAAATCCTCGAAAAATGATTTTCAGTTGAGTCTATACTGTTAAAGTAAATGAATAGTCGTGTTTCCTGCTACTTAGAAAAGACAGTTCATTAGTCCTAAAAGACGCTGAATGATCGCCTAGACTAAAATATTTTTGTCTAAAAATATTCATATTTAAATGTCCATTTGTATCAAATATCCTTTTCAGTCGCCAGCAGTTTTATGATGAAAAGGTTTTTAGTTTTTTGCTTTGAAATATTGTAAATGATAGCCTTGAGTGACACTTAGAATAATGGAAAGATTCTTGACACTTTTTTTTTACTATTTTTGTATTTCGACTGAATACTAAAAATAAAACAAGTCTAAAAATGCTTCAGTAGAGACTTATAGTCCAATGAATTTCCAACTGTAAATTAGTTAGTATGTAAAATTTCTTAAATCAAACTGAATTTACTGTGAATGGCGTAACGCGGGTGTATTTCATACTCCCCTGCCTACACTTTCGAGTATAACAGGCGTGATATTAGGTAGTATGAGCATATTATTGCCTATTATTATAGAGTAATGTAAGTACAGCACGATAAAATGGTTTGCAATAAAAATATTCGTTAATGTAGTTCCAATCAAATACTATAAACAACAAACAAAACGAGACAGTAAAGCTCAAACGTATTTAATTCTAACTCGATTAGCCCATCTCAAATGCCTCCAACCAATATTTGAGTAAGTTAACTTGTACCAGTCAAGATAGCAGTTAACACAATATTATTCTTTCAACTAAGACTGCAGATTAACTTGTTAGTAATACAACTACAAAACTGAATGTTATCACAACGTAATAAGGGTTATTATTGATGAGCAAAACTAGACAGATCCGACGTAAGTTTCGCTACAAGTTAGACGGGAACGTAAAGTGGAAATCGTTTTTCATTTTAACAAATGGAGCGTTTTTTATTAGAAAAGTTTTCGTCGCCTTTCAATATTTTAATGTCCGCGCTCGCTTATTGGATTCCTCGGGCTGCGCGCTTTTTCCGATGTCATTGATAGTCTGTATCGAATCTAGAGGTAGAATCGGAATTGACAGGGTTATGAGATTATTGAGTTCTGCGGTGATCTTGTTTGATGTGGCGGAAGGAGTAAGTGTTTCGTATTTAATCAAGAAAATTTAAAGAATTCCGAAAATTTTTGGGTTTAGTTTCAACTTCCTTGGTTCAACTTCCTTGTGCTTGATGCTTCCCGTGATAAAATCTCTGCCAACAGCTACAAATTATTTCATCGCATATATTAGAATTGGTTTTATTACATATTGGTTTAAATGCACGTAAGATTTTACTAAAATCTATTTGATGTTCTTTTTAAATAGTTAAACATGCCCAATATAAATCCTAGCTTTCACTTTTATTCAGACTGGTAGATAGATACGTATGATAGACGCTTTCCGAAGTAATTTGGTACTTATTTTATTCTTGTCTTATCCTCGAAAGTTTAAAGCATAGTAACACAACCCACATTTTATTATACATAAATATTTACCATAACCATGTGGTAAGGGATGGAAGTGGGGCGGTATGGTGGTTGATACATAAACAAAGCAACGAGATGTTTATTTGACACAATTACTAAACAATCGAAGCAATTACTTGGCTTGTTTGTTAACAGTCATGCTCAAATGTTGTGGCTTCGTAACTAGTACTTGAGTAGCTGAAATTATGGATTGAAATCCCGTGTTATTTGCATTTTTGTATGCATGCATTTAATTCCATTTATTATAATATCTTGAAAAAAACCTCTCAAACTTGTCTCGCAGATAAAAACAAGCTTTAATAAGCACATAACAAAGGATCAAACCTAAGGAAACATTCAAATCCGAAAAAATACATGAGTATCTCAGTTGGCAATTGTTTGACAGATACTTAGTAGTACATCGTTTTTTTCTTAAAATTATGGTGTATTATACTACACGCCAAAGCAGCAATGGCAATCACACTAGTTGTCAAGTAAGATACACAATACGGATGCAGATAAAATATATCTTCTTTCAGAAATCAAACCGTTGATATCACTCCTCTTTCGCATTTATTTTGACAAATATCAGTCTTAACAAGTAATACCTCCTATATCGATACTCGTTATTAAAAACTATAACTACCAAACGTATCGATATACATTCAAAAGTGCCGAGCCACACCTGCGAAATCGATTTCTAGAAACTGTCCGCATTTCCACATGTTTTTCTGAAACGTTCTCGAACGACACACTTGAGGAAATTCACGCGAAACGCAACATTTTTATATTTGAACTAGATTAAAACATGACTCCGTTTGCGTCGTATCCTATATTAAAAATGTGTATTTGTTTATATTTCCATGTCAAAATGCCTCCACCTATTTGCATACAATTTTACAGGATACAGAAGTGTAGCTTGAAGAGTTTAGGTTGCAGCATTAATCGTTGCTTTTAACTTATTCTTTTACATCAAAATAACTGCACCGTTCGCGTTTTAGATAAAATTTGGCAAGATGAAATTTGAATGATTTAGGGTATTGTTTTAACCATTGCTTGAAATAGATTCTGAATCTTCAACTATTTCTATGTTAAATTTCATCAAATTGGGTTTAGCCGTGAAAGAACCAAAGATAAAATTATGCAATACAGTGCTTTGGTCGTTTAAAAATATACAGTTGGACTTTCTAAAAGGGTGTTAACCCTTCCAAAGTTTAAAATCACTATTAAATATATTAGTTAGCTGTTAGCACTTTGATCACAAAGCTTGCCGCGTACAATAACATCGAACAAAAACACTGTGCAAATATAATTACACATCGGTTTTAAGAAAAATACCAGTTGGGTGGATCAAAGAGTTCGTTCATTAAACTTGCGTTATTGATTTAGTGTTAATTGAAAGTTTTTAGAACTTTTTTAACCTTTGAGAGTGGTTTTAGTTTAATTTTATTTTAGTTTAAATTGCAAACAAGGTTTGCAAGAATTAACGCGACAAAATATAATGAGTTTTCATAGCATTCAACCCATTTTGATTGTGTGTTCCTCACTACCACTGTGAGAAAAGTTCAGAGGCTCGAATTCTTCTAGGTATAGATATTTGTGTGGTCCACAGGTATCTGTTTGATGTCTGGTACAAAATAAAACGTATATTCAAACCTGGGTCTTTTACTAGTTCTGTTTATCGTAAACAATGCAGTCGAACCACTAAAAGTAGAAAAATAAATGTATGCATTCGAAAAATCTGATTCAAAGATTTTGAAGCAAGTCACATGTAGTAAGTAGTTAGTATCTTTTACAATATTAGTTCAGAGTCAAACTTTAACAATATCCATTCTACTTTCTACTATCAGTGGGAGGAAACCGTGCAGAAGCTGAAATTTCAGCTGAAATTGAAATGGGAGTTCCTTGGTTTAACCTGTAAACGTCAATAGAAAAGTAAACTCATTAGTGAAGTTGTAGAACTGTGATTATGCCGAATACCGTATTTTTATTGGCTAAGAAAATGTATGGGGAAGTGGCAATAGGCTACAAATTTTTTAATAAGCATGCAAACCATTTAACTGCTCGTTTGGCGCAGTGGTTAAAGTGGTCCTTTCCGCAATAACCTCCGCACTCAGGACTAATATTTGTGTGATGAGCACGAATATCTGTTCATAGCCTGGTTGTTAATTTATTTATATAAGTACTTATTTAGAAGTATATGAGTATGTTTGTTAGTTATTTAGTGACCATAGTACAAGCTTTGCTTAATTTGGAACCAAATGACGATGTGTTAGTTGTCCAATGAAAAAAAAAACAACAGACACAAAATACAACCAGATCCGAAACAATTATTTGTGGATCGCAATAATTGTTCCTTGTGGGAAGCGATCCCACGACCTTTCGACGCATTAGTAGCGGCGTGGCGACATAAACCACTGCGCCGCGGAGGCTGCAGCCATATTATAGCCTAACCATGGCTATTTTATGGGACTAAAATTGTCGGATGTGCAACGCAGGTGGGTTTACTCTAGACACATTTGTCTACCCCTTTGGGAGAAACAGGCGTAATATTTAGTGACTTCATAATTCTCTAAGAATAAAATAGTACGCAAAATCGGATTACAACATTTTATAAAAGTGGCCTACTATATTATGAGATGTGAGTTTATAAATTACGAGTCATATTTCAGCCTAGATAATGTTCTAAAAGCAGCCATCTGCTTTACTAACAGTTAAGGCAAATATTAAATTATATTAATCATAATTCTTCGTAGTGGTAATGGCTATTGGAACGAAGTAGGTTGATTTATTATAATAAAATAATATTTTGTGTTAGTCTGGGTTAAAATTATGTTTCTGAAAGATATTTTCAGTTTCTTATTGCACTCCTTCAAGGGGCAACAAATATTATGTAGCTACACACCACGAACAAATAATATTACGATTGTGCAGTTAACGTATTAAAGGTAAAGTTAATTATTTTCATTTCTATATCGCTGTTGGGCTAGGCGCTGAGACCTTTGCCCAGCAGTGGGACAGGAATGGTTTTTCATTTCGTCTTTAATTCCAGACGATCGGGTTTCAAGGACTGTTTAACGAATTCTGGTGCACGAAAGGTTTCCTTACGATGATTTCCCTTTACCGATAATTTGGAATAGAACAGTTGATTGTGATAAACACAATATATCTACTAAAGATGATACAGCCTGATCAAGGTCTTAACTAAACTATAAAACGGAACTATAAATAAAATGCACGTCCACTCAATCCTTCTCCTTTCCAGTAATTAATTTCAATTAAAACGAAAATATTTCGTATAGAAATTCGAGTAATTTATGAAAGAGAAAATCCACATTCTGTTGATTAAACTCAGTCGGCCATAAGGCAAGTGGCAGGGAACTTCACTAAAATTACTCACTTTGTAATTGCCAAGTTCAGTGAGTAGAAGTATTATCAAGTGAGTTGAAAAGCCAGTTCGAGAGCTAGTGACCGTGTACACTGGACACTATATGACCCGGATATCCGGATATGAAAAATAAATTATAGGTGCGATAATTTTGTATTGTTCGTTTGCGTGTGGATGTTGTGTTACAAATTGCTTATAAATTTGGCAATTTTTCCGGGTAATTTTGTTTAATGTTCCCTTATTTAAGTTTTTAATTGATTTGCATTTCTTGTGATGTTTTTCGAAACTTATAGATTACTCTTTAAGAATGTAGAGAATAACATCTTGTAATAATCTTTTTTCGGTTTTATATAAAAATAAATAGCTATAATACCAATAAAATATGACGTAATATCAGCTCGGGTCACAAATCTGCACTTGCCCTCAAAAAACTAGGCACCAACATTCAGTCCAAATGCTAAAATATTCTAAAACATGTGCTAAAAATATTCGCAATGTTACAATCGAATTTTTTGGTCGCGTTGTTTCGGATTCGGAGCATGACAAAATGTAGCCTATATCCGGGTATATCCGGATCAAAATATATTTTACAATAAATATTCTAGCTGAAACACGATTTTTAACGATAGTCGAATTTTATATGAAAATTATTATTGGAAATTTTTGTTTTAACCGGGTACCCGGTTGTGTGGTGTGTGCTCACCCGGGTTATTATTAAGCAAAGTTGGTGGAATTGAAAAGGCAGAGTTATACGCAACCGCATTATAGTGTAGTGATTGAAAAGTTCCGAGTTAGTGCAAATGTTTCGAGGTACAGGTGAATTGAATTAGCCGTTTTCTTGCTTTGCATAATATTGAAAAGTTTGTGCTTAAAGTTGGAAGTTTGAGTGGTAATTGAATACTGTTGACAAGTTTTAAGAGTGTTTGAGATATTGATATTTAATTAAATTGATAATGGTTCAAGCTGCAATGGTAATTGCCGGTTTTCTGAAATCTCAAACGGAAATTATGCGAAATTGAAATAAGTAGAACTAGTGAGCAATCGAGAAGACTATAATTTTACGGCAATTACTCTAGCACAGCAGTGAAACATGAAAACCAAAAAAAAATAAGATTATGCATATTAATATCTATCAAAAGTCCTTATTTTTTGGATATATATTTGCATTATTACAGTAATGGATTTACCATTACTGTAATAATGCAAATTAATAATTACTGGTTTTCATGCCTAAAAATAAATTATTTAGTTATCGACTAGGAATACAATGTTCAAAGGTTATTAAATTAGCTTGGAACGCGTTCATGTGTGCAACACAAAGATTAAATTTTATTTGAAAATATTGGACTAGATTCTAAAATATATAGTCCAATTTTACAATAGTAGCTGTATAAATATGAGCCATAAAAATATCTTATTATTAGCAAAGTAATCTATTCGTCGCCAGACAAGTCAAGACAAATCGAGAATAATGTCTAAAGCAGCTTTGATTTACGTAGCATTTCGTATTCGTAGCTGTGCTACGCAGCGCTCGTAGCCGTAGATGTGCTACGCTTGAAGCTTTCGACGTTTTCGTGGTTTTGAAAATGGATATAAATAAAAATGTTTTAATTGTTATGTCATACCTACACTTATGCCTACACTTTTGCATAAAACCAGCGTAATATGTATGTATGATATTATTATTATTTAGCGATACAAAAGTAAAAGATTATTTTTTAGTAATCGAATTTGGTAAAGATTCCAACAATTTTTATATCCCACTAAAAGTCATGAATAAGACTCGAACCCGTCACCCTTAATAGTTCAGCAGTTCACTATTGCACTACAGCTATCGTTACATAAAATAGAAAAATAAAATGTCATTAGTCGGGTCCTTTGTGTGGTAGTCATTGTACCGCGCGGCACGTTGCTCACGCTCACTGGACAACGCAAATCGCATCAACTGTACAATGTACGGAGTAGAAAAATGATTTATATTTGCATTTGTGTTCCGTGTTTTTTTATATGAGATTGTAATTGTTGATATTGAAATTATACTTTTATTTGCTAAAGTTGTATTCTAATCATTCATCTTGCAGGGTTTTGAAGGCTTATACTCAAAGCTCAAGGCTTTTACACACCAATTACTTTTCGAAGTTATGTGTATTTTGGAACTTAGTATCAGTAGTCTTTTGCTGGAATTGTTGTACGTCTGAGAGTTTCATTCAGTTCTTTGAGGAATGTAAAGTCCTTAATCCGCACTTAGCATGTGGCAAAGCAAAGCGCAATTTCTTTCTCATTCCGGAGGAAACTTTTATCCAACAGTAGGATAGTCATGTGATCTAACAGTGCAGCCATTAACATTAAAGTTGATTTAAAAGACAAGCTTTAATAAAACTGTTTAATCGTAAAAGGTAGTAAATAACTCAAAACGATGTAAAAAGAAATTTGTATGGCACTTGCGATACAAGCCACGAACATAGTGCTAGGCCGCTGTTAACACTGTTTTTTATGTTATGTAGAACTATTAAAATAAATTTAGTATCAACAAACATTCACAGGATGGAATGAAGATAAAGCTCAATGACATTACACGAAATTTAATTAACACGTTGTTCGTTTTGTAGAAAATTATAAAGAATATCAAAGCGATCCCCAGACGGTAAAGTATCTCATTAAAATGATAGAATGGCCTTTCTTATTCGCGCTAACCGAGTTTTTATTTAAATTGACGATGAGTTGTCGTTTGGTGTTAGTTTTCTGTTGTAATTGTGTTTATCTTTCTTTAGCAGTTCTTGTATGTATGCAAAGTCAATTAAATTAGCAAAATTTATTAATTACCAATTTAATTTAATTAATTTACCCAAAACTAGCCAACTTGGTGGACTCAATCTCTAGCCCCCTATCTCATTGCAGAGACCCAGCAGTGGGAGAGTATCGTTAAAATTTATCTATCTTGAGGTTTTCCTGTAGTATGAAGTTCCAACATTTGAAAATCAGCAGATTTCGTTATGATTAAGTAGTCCAACCCACTACCGAAGTATAGATTTCTATGTACTTGCATAATAATACAGTATAGATTTTTTTGTAGCATCAAGATTAGAATAATAGAATATAATACCATTAGAAAAATAGAATATAATTATGTAGGTTATGCTTTTTATCATTATTAAATAATTATTGTTGTTAAAAATGTCGCTTAAAATTAATTTCCGCGACATAATACCTTTTAACCCTAATGATTCTATCTCAATCTAAATACAAGAAAAACATTTCCCAATTACAAAAAACCTGAATCAATATAACAAATGTCGAAATAAAAAATTAGTTTTTATCTGACACGGTTAGCATTCAATTTGTTCAGTAATAGACTCGTTGGTGCCAAGGCAGTGTTCAACCCTCATCATCTAGACCCCGAGGGCTATCTACGTCTAGAATAGCAATTGATTTATAAATTGACTAACTGACCGCTTTTTTTGCTTTTCGTACTAAAACTCGATTGGACAGTTTGGTATGAGATAATCAAGGATTTTTGGGTTTGTGTTGTAAATGTGATATTTTTTATTTAAGTGTGCTATGAAAAGAAGAGTAATGTGTTTATTAGCTAATAATTTTTAACTTTTGTGTTGCATAGTTATCAATTAGGTATATTTTTATTAGTTAGGAATTATAGCTATTTTTAACGCGGAAGGAAAAGGCCCCATGCCAAAATCGTGCATTAAAAATGCGATGGTTTGGATGTCAAGATGTTTGGATGGATGTTTGTTATTCATTCACACCAAAAACTTCCGAACAGAAATTAATGTTTTTTTTCATATATGTAGCTTTTAACCTGGATTATTATATTTGGAATTTTTATCACTGGAAATCTTTGAACGCGGACAAAGCCACGCTCCGAAGACAATGTTTTATACATTAGGATACGACATTTTTGTTTACAAAATTAATAACAATATTTTGAATTCAACATTGTTTGAAAGTATTTGAATTTGAGACATTTGAATAGATTTGAAACAATACTAAAACCTTGACACGAATATCTCATACCTTCAACGTGTCTTTATTACAGTTTGAAATGAACGAAGTTATTTCACAACTTGTCTAATAAAACAAAATGTTTGTGAAAGAGTCGTGACTTCAATATCTTTGTATATGTATTCATGTAAACTTTGTTTAAATAAGTTTTTTACAATGAAAGTTGTAATAAAGTTGTCGTTCGTTGTTTTGAATTGAAGGAAATTCATTATAAAAGTACGTTCCTTTACTGGCTAGCCATGTCCTGTAGCCCGATTCTGTACGGGTGTCGAGTATCGATAACTTGGTAGTAATCCACAATTTTTGTATGAAAATGTAACAAGCGCCTCTAGTGGACGTCGTAGAAACTGATTTTGCAGTACATTTTTTCTGGCACAAGTATCATAGTTTGTGAAATTTCGGCCATTTTGTGTGTTTTTTAAGAAAGCGATTTACGCTCTTACTTTTTGATGCTGTGATCACTAATGAAGGCATTTTTTAATCTGTTTTTTGCAAACAAATCTTGAATAGATGTGCTATTGAATCACCACACCCTGTATATATTAATCCAGGTTCTAAACGACGTGTGTATGTTTCATCATAATATTCATGACAAAAATGCCAAATCACACCCGCAGAGGGTTAGGTTAGGGTAGTTCTTGTTTTTCTTAGTCAATCACTATGGTTTGTTAAATATTAAAATTATTATTGAAAATAAAACAACAATGTCAGACGCAAGTACTTATATATTATGATCAATAAAAGCCATGGAGACGTCAGAAGCGATGCCGCACGCGTTGCGCCCGCGCACCAAGAAGTAGTACCCATTATTACCCCAATCGGTACCCCATGAGTTCTTTATTACCCAGTAAGGGACTCTCGAGCCGTTTTCATATTCTAAAAAGAAAAGAGAATATAAGCAACTAGCAGCCGCCCGCGACTGCGTCCGCGTGGACTTTAGTATAGTTTTTCTTTTCATTTTTTTTAAACAACTCCCGCACTAAGAATCTTGCTCTTGTGGCGCGGGGACTTTAACAAACATACAAACAACGGACACAAAGAGCAACCAGACACGAAACAATTATTTGTGGATCGCACAAATAAATGTCCCGTGTGGGAATCGAATCCACGACCTTCCGACGCAATGGTATCGGCGTGGTGATCTAAACCACTGCGCCACGGAGGCAGTCAATATAGTGGCAGTAGCTCCTCTGATAGGAACCTAAACCTTTTTTGTCAACTTATAAACTGAACGAATCAACGTTTTTGTTGTTTCATACATCACATATATTGGGGTATCTAATTTGAATAAGGACTAGTAAGGCCAACCAAACGAGATAAAAAACGTAAACAAGTGGACCGTTACTAGGTTACATTGCGAAAACGAGCGATTATTATTTCTGTCCTTATTACTCGTACGCGCAGTAATGACGACGGCAGATATCGTTGTGTGTTTCGTGGTTCACGAAAGCAGCCAGTACCGTAGTTGTCAACATTTTGGTCCGCCATTTTGCGAACAAGTCCATTCCCTGTTTGGATTGCGTTCGAAGTGACACATATTGTTCCGTCTTCGTATTTACTTGGTTTTTCGGTTAAAATTCAAACTTTATAATAAATTATTCGAATAAAAATGTTTTGAACACCTGAATCTTTGTTTACATTCTTTATCTCGTCTGGTTGGCCTTACTTTAGTTGAATAGTAGATTGGAGTCGAGCCCAGTTTGACATTGGGCTCAAAGCCGCCGTCCCACCGGTTATAAGAGTAAGGGAATAGAGAGAGTTCCTGTGTATTGTGTACACACACACTTGGACACTATAAATAAAGTCCTGCGGGCTTATCACGTATCTCATTTGACAACTGACAACGTTTGACAACTCATTTGACAACGTCAAATTGATGGTCACTTTCCAGTACATTGCTGCTTAGACGTAACGTGTTAATCACTATAATGTAAGAGAAAAAACAATGTACATCATAGTGGCTTTCAAACAGTTGTCAAGTGAAATACGTGATAGCCCCTCTGATCTGTACCTCGATTCTCTGCCACTATCGACTACCGACAACCGGCTCGCTATCGACATTTTGACATTAAGAATGTACTGCCAAAATATTTCCTACGACGCCCGTCAGAGGCGCTGATCAGATTTTCATACAAAATTTCTCGATTACAGGTCGGTTGACGGTAGTCGATAGTGGTAGAGAATCGAGGTACAGTTGGCTGCTTGCAATGAAACTGGCTGCCGTAGTCGAAGAAGACATTACTAGAGGCGTGATAATAATATACGTACGATAGGCATTATATCCGACTATTAATACAGCGTGGTTCAGTCGTGTAGGATCACATGTCTCGTGAGTTGGTTCGTCGATGACATTACCTTTGTATCTCTCCATAGCTGCAGAGTTTATCGCTGAAACGAAAGAAATATTTGTCATACCTCCTCCCAGTATTATACCTCTAAATGCGAAAGTGAGAATGGATGTCTGTAGTTATGTGTGTTACCCTGTTACAAGGACTTCTCAAAGGATTTTATTAAAGTTTGGTACTCTGATAGCTGGTGACTTAGTTAACAACAGCCACACGGATCGATCTCTGAGGTTAAGCCACGCTTGCCGAGGTTGTTCTGTGGATGGGTGACCATCTTATACATATCGAGTTCCTGCGTGTTTCGGAAGGCACGTTAAATTGTGGGTCCAGGCTGTAATTTTTAAAGACTCTTTGACAATCGTTAACAGTAGTCAGAAGCTTGAAAGTCTGACAACCAGTTTTACCGAAAGGTATCGTGTTATAACCAAGGTTACTGGGTTGTGGTGGTCAGATAAGCTGTGGCTCCATGTAAAACACTGATATTCAGCTGCATCCGGTGAGACTGGAAGTCGACTCCGACAAAGTTTGGAACAAAGATTAAGTTTATATAATAAATACCAGCAAATATTTTACCGTTTTTGTAACATTTTTTATTGCTTCTGTGCTCCTATTGGCCGTAGCCTGATGATATATTACCAATAGCCGTCCTCGATAAATGGATTATCTAACACTGAAATAATTTTACAAATCGGACCAGTAGTTTTTGAGATTAGTGCGTTCAAACAAACTCTTCAGCTTTACAATATTAGTATAGATCGAAGTGATAGTCTAGTCGTATAAGTTGATAACTTCCACGCAAGTGGTTGCAGGTTTAAACCCAAGGCAACACACCAATGACTTTTCGAAGTTATGTGTGTATTTGAAGTAATATCACTACTTCCATGGTGAAGGAAAACATACCTAGTGATGCGCAACCTTGCATGTCTGACAGTTCTTGAAGGTAGGCAGAGTCCCGCACTTGGCCAGCGTGGTGGATTCAAGGCCTAATCCCTCCCTCATTTTGGGATACTCTTGCCCAGCAGTGGGACATTAATGAGTTTTTATTTATTACTAGCTGACCCGGCGAACTTCGTACCGCCTTAGTAACCACGTTTCCAAACAAACGATTCTTTTTCAATATGGTCTATGGCTGTTAATGACATTGACATTCGTTACGCGTGTTTTTTAAAATATGCAAAATTAAATGACTATTTTTCATTATTTCTGAGAGATTTCCTTGGCATGATTTTCTCTAAGAACCTTCTCCTCATAATAACAAATGCAACACAAAAATAATTAGTGAAATCGATCCAGCCATTCACGCGTGATGCCGTGACCAAGGAAAACGGGTTTCATTTTAATATTATATAGATAGATTATTACGCGATCTCATTTATGATAGAAGATAAACAATAAATACTTACCAACTGACAATGGTCCACATCTAAAAACGTATTCAGCCATGATGTTTTCATCACCTGGGATTCTTTGGAAACCAATCACGGGTACCGGATTCTTAGGTGGTAAAGGCACTTGACATTGCCGCTGAAAACCTACGTAAGGATACTGTTGCTCCAAAAGAACACCGCCGAAATCACTTACAATGTTCCTGTAACATAATAACTATAAATTAAAAAAAGCCCCCGATTTTATACTTTTTTTTTCATAATTTTTATATATTGGCTAGTTAAGTTAAGCCGTTCTAATATTCCCACCACCAACTTTCTCATCATACGAACCTATTTGAGACCCATCCATACCCGCCTTTAAATAATATAATATAATCCATACTATCTATACTAATATTATAAGTGCGAAAGTAACTCTGTCTGTCTGTTTGTAACTCAAACACGCCTAAACTACTGAACCAATTTGCATGAAATTTGGTATGGAGATATTTTGATACCCGAGAAAGGACATAGGCTACTTTTTATCGGCAAAAAACGAAGTCGCGGACAGAAGCTAGTACTATATACTTACGCAAAAGTTTTCAGTATAGACCCAGCCTGGCACCCAGTCCTAGCTCTATCACAGTCTATAAGGAACTGCTCTGATAGAATCAATGTTTTCTTCAATCGTATGCTTATTTGACTTTCGATGTTTGCTAAAAAGAAAAGAAAATACTTTAGTTCATTGTACTATTGAGAAGCACAAAAATGTTTTGGTTTTTACACGCAGTGCAAAATTTCATGAATTTTGCAGTTAATTTTGCGAAATAAAGTAAGTAATGTAGTAAGAAAACGGTGAAGGAATGGTGCAAGTGGCGTTTTTGGTTTTTGCTCACCCCTATGGGAAAAAGGCGTAGGTGTTTGTATGACACAAATGTTCTTAGTTTGATTTATATTTCTATCAGTTGCAATTTAAAATGCAACTAAAAACTCGGTCACGGTGCCTCAATTCTCCACTATTATCGACTACCGACAACCGAACTGTCATTGAGAAATATTGTATGAAAATCTGATAAGCGCCTCTGACGGGTGTCGTAGGAAACATTTTGGCAGTACATTCTAAATGTCAAAATATCGATAGCTAGCCGGTTGTCGGTAGTCGATAGTGATAAAGAATCGAGGTACGGTTGTTGTCAATTAAGATGGCAGTCGTTAAGCCTCGTCAAAGGCCTTCGAGCGACAATTTTGACACTAGGTTGACTAACCATACGGTAAGAAGAATAAGTTACCTATTACAGTAAAAGCCCAGCAAGCTTGACATCGCCCTTGATTTTTGACGGGCGTTATTTTATAAGGATCACTCCAATCGTAAAAGTCTGGAACTGGGCCGCTATTCATCGGCCTACATTGAGCCCACCTTGTATCAGTCACATTACTTATTACGAAGCAACTACAGTGCTTTAACAACAGTACTAATAAGACAACCTTCAACATGTTTCAAGTAAAAAATGATTGTTATTTCAAAATGTTTGTTGTTAAATACTGTTTTGCAAGAATTTGTAAGTAATGTTTCACTTTTTTATCGCTGGTGTATTTGACATTGCATATTTGTTGTAAAGAATTTTTTGATGTTCTTACTGTTATTCTAAGTAGGTGTCCGTTTGTTTGTCTGTCTATTGAACATTTGATGCAAACGATTAATTCTCCTTAGCCATCCGTTTTTGCAAATTTTTAATTCGATCGTTATTGTATATAAGAATTAACTTACTTTTTTTCGTTAGTCCGTGCTTTTATCACTTTATATCTTTATATATTATCTTATACACTAGCTGACCCGCGCAGCTTCGCTTGCGTCACCGAAGAGAGAAATATAAATGGGTCATAATTTTCCCCGTTTTTGTAACATTTTTCGTTGCTACTCCGCTCCTAATGGCTGTAGCGTGATGTTATATAACCTATAGCCTTCCTCGATAAATGAATTATCTAACACTGAAAGAACCTTCCAAATCGGACCAGTAGCTCCTGGGATTGGCGCGTTCAAACAAACAAACAAACAATCAAACAAACAAACTCTTCAGCTTTATAATATTAGTATTAGTATAGGTTAATGGGTGTACGATGATAATGTCATCTGCCGGCCGCCCTTACTCGGAATTTGTCACCTGACCATTCTAAGAAGCTTTTAGCTAAGGCAAAAATAGATTTAAATTGCAGAAACATATCATTCCCACTTCGCTCACAGCCAACTCTACACGTGGCGCCAAAACGTGCCTTCATTATAGGTTTTAAAATATTTCTCTTAAATCTATAACCGATTGAGTAATGGCTCAATATTCTCGCATTTACCCTGTTTACTCAAGGATTGTGAAGAAAATCACTTTCGTGAGAATTTTTCTCAATACGGATTATCTTTAGTTTAAAGTTCACCAGTTTCATGAGAGGCATTCAATTTGTGCCGTTTGAGTTGCTTTTGAAATATTTAAAAATAGGTTTTGGCATTTAGACTGCCTTTGTGGTGAGGTCGGTAGTGTATGCGACTCCCATTCAAAGGTTTCGGGTTCGAGTCCCAAGAGGGACTAAATATATATTTCTGAGTCTTTATTGTAAAGAAATGCTTCGTGATTTGCCCGAAATTAGAAAGTGGAGGTCACAGTGAGGAGCACGTTAACCGTCGGTCCTGTGCTTAATCTCTCTGTTCATTTCGGATTAGTCATCCCACTGGGCTATAAGAATAAGGTAAGTAATAGACAGTGTGAATTGTGCACACACTTGGACTCTATAAACATAGTCCTACACAATTGGCTAGTTTCAATTAATCTGACTGCCGTGCCGAAAGCAAAAAATAGAAGCCTATCTAATCGCAAGGAAGCGATCAAATTTATCATCCAACCATATGTCGTCAAAAAAATTTAAAATTACACAAAATAATTTAATGTTAATATTATGTTCGTTGCGTTTGAAAAATAAATTGTAGTTCTTGGATTCAAATCTTAAAATCACTTTCAAAGAAGTATATTTTAAAATAAAAAAGTATTTGAATAAATGTATTTTCTATACTCTATTACATTTTCTATCGTGAAGGGTTCGCGGAAACAAAAAATGGTTTCGTTTTCCATTTCTTAGTAGTATAACATTTTCCAGAAATTATTTTTACAGTAAACTTAATACGTTTCCTAGAAGTAGGGTTCGTTTTATATAAGAATGAATAAAGAAAATTTGACTTTAGATTCATAATATTTTTCTTAATTATTTTGTAAATGTTATGTTTTTATATACCCTTAAAAAATGTAAATTAGTTTTAGGAAGGAATTAGGCCTTAATATCACCACCCTGGCGAAAGTCAGCTGAGGTCTTTGCATCCTCTAAAGACCTGTTCAAATAACTCAGGTATATAATGTTCTCCACAACAATATAATTTTATATACTTACTCACTTTTCCTACTTGGAAATATCATTGTTGAATTGCTTAAGATTTCAGTCCTCAACTGGTTTCGGAGGCGAATACTTGTACGAACATCACAGTTCTAAATCAAAAAATCAAAATCAAATCATTTATTCATTTAGGTCAAATATTGACACTTATGATAGTCGTTACAATTACTGAATCTACCACTAGCTCGGAAAGGGGGTAGAGCCTTATGAGAAGAGCTAGCGAGAAACTCACGGCCACTCTTTTCAATCGCCAAAAAGTTTTACAATGTGGTTGATACAATAATTGATCATGCGAGGAGCTGCCAACAATCAGCGATATAGACTAAACGTCAATTAAGTTAAATGAACATAGCTAGGTTATTTATTAGTCTCTGATCATACCGTATGTTCTGAAAACTAATTACTAGAATAAAATATTTTTCAGAGCCTCCAGACTAAAGAAACGTCACGTTTTTCAGGACAAACAAACTCGAACTTAGAAAACTACTATCGGTCAACCCCGATTTCACCGCGTTAAAAAGCTATTTTACACAAAACCTTTGCAAATAATACACTAAAATCTATTCCTCAGTAATATTTCTATCTATATTTTATAATATTTAGTGATTAGACAGACATCATATCGGCGCAGTCTCGCAGAAAGGTCAGGTGCGTAGTACGCGTAACTGGCGGGTCCTGAATAGCATGATGTATGAAAGTGAACGAGACAAGAGAATTTTGTGAGAATAGTAGCAAGTGGCGTTATTTGGACTCTGCCAATCGCAATGGAAAAAAGGCGTGATCTTATTATGATTGATGATAAGTATATGTATGGACGTGTTTAAAGGAACTGGGAATACTTATATATTTTTCTCTAGTCTACTTCAGGGACCAAATTGCCTATCTTTATGGGAAGATAGCGTGATTTTATATATGTATGTGATTAGAAAAGACTTAAGTCTTAGTTTTAAGTTTGATAGGGTTGCTGCATAATCATTTAAATGAGGTAAAAAAGCCAAGACAGTAAGTGAGACTATTCGAAGTGCTTTCAAAGCTATCTTTGAGACGTTTCGCACAAGTTTTAATTGATCAATTTAACTTCAACTACCAGCGTTTGACCTGAGATTAGGGTTGTACGGATTAAGAAGCGTTTGTTTATATAATTACTAGTTTTTGACTTTGCATGCGTTTATTTGTTTCATTTAGTGGTAGCATGCTTTCGGCGTATAACCGTTGACCGTCTAAAACAGCTTAGCCGCTTTCGTATGATTGATGGATGGACAGACATACAATTTTATATTCACACTCACAAATTTATATTCTTATGTTTATTCCTGTATAGGAATCAAATCCACCACAGCCACGAAATATGGTAGAAGCTGCTGATGGTCCACTATGCAAAGGACGACACCAAATATTTGCTTTCTCGGTATCCAAGTTATTTAGGCACATACCTACATACTGCAATGTTTTTTTATCTATGATATTTTTCAAGCATGTGAAAGAATGAGGTTATGTTAAATATTTATTTTTATAGTTTTAGACGTTTGATAATAAATACGCAAGGTACTCGTAAATATTAAGTACATTGTAAAGGTAATTTGTTAACTCATACTTATTTCCACTTTAATTGCTGGTAGTCCCAATTGGCGACGCCTGTTTGTCTATTTACAATATAATAAATAATATAATTTGAATTTTCATGCGGTTTTCATCTATAGATAGAATGATTCTCGGGGAATTATTTATTTTATTTCTTTATTTAGACAACTCCATGTATGTATTTTGATTTCGTCGGATTTTGTGTATATTTTTCTAAGGTTAATCCGCTTTAGTAGTTTATTATAGTTACTACGATTACTATAAATAATATTATAATGTAACGGATTTTAAACGCGATTAAAATTAAAGGTACCTTATTTGATTACTCGACGTTTCGATCGAATTACATCGACCGTGGTCACGGGCTGACTCACTAATTATTTATTACTGAATTACTACCTACCTACTGAATTAATGTACCTACACTATTGTATTGGGGTAAACCTGTAAAAATAGTTGTAAGGATGAATAAATAAACTATTAATTACTACGTGTTATAAAGAATATTCTCAACCCTGCAACGGCTATCGTAACCGTTCAATCGGCTCCTCGGAGACTGTACCTGTTATTGCTAATCTGAGCGCTAAGCGACCGCAACTTTGTACAGAGGGTTAAGTAACGACCAATTATTGTCTCCGTCCCTTGGGCCGAGGTACGAATCTTGATTCAGATTGTATTGGCTGTTACAGGTGACGCTAGTTCGTGTAATTTGAAATTGGTTGCTTAGAGTTAGGAAATTAAGGAAATTCACCAATATAGTCATCTCGCCGCGATGAGTTCGAAACCCAGCCGCGACAAAAAATTGAGGAGTATATAAGCATGTTTAGCAGTTATTTGGTTATCATAGTAGAGGTACAAGCTCTTTTTAGTCTGGAATCAATAGACCGCGGGTAAGTCCAGTAATATTTATATCTACGTGAAATTGAATTTAGAAAATCTAATAAACAAGATGATTAATCTAAATAGTTAGAATTTACTCAAAAAAGATTAATGCACATTTATAATCAGTAGACCTAAAATATTATCGTCATTGCGCTCAATCTTTTAGCAAGAGTTATGCATTAAAATATATTTTATAAACGTCAAGTCGCGTCAGAGCAGACGTTATCTGTGTGTAGCAGAACTAAAAGTATTTGATACTATTACAAGTGACACCTTATCTTGCAAAGAGCTGAGGCAGTCTATCTTACGTTTGAGTTTTAAATAATACTATTTGAGTTACAGAATGACTATGTATTTTTGGCTGAAGGTTAGTTGATTATAAATGTTATAGTCTGTCCGATTAAGTTGAAATTAAGAGTTATTAAGGATTTGAGATTGATACTGAAATAGAGTATTCATGCGACCAGAGTTAGAGCGCGGGCCAACGAGTATTGAATGTTTATTCTGAAGAAGTATCATAATTTTATTTATTACTAGCTTAACTTCGGCAAACGTTGTTGAGCCATATAATAAAAAAAAATATTCTCATTTAGGTATGAAAAACAAATGATGGCCGATTCTCATAGATACCGGATAAGCACACAAAAAATCATCAAAATCGGTCAAGCCGTTTCGGAGGAGTATGGCAACGAAAACTGTGACGCGAGAATTTTATATATTAGATTAACGTTTTAAAATAAGATTGCGTTTTATTGTGAACCAATTGTGTAGGGATAGTTAAAAATCTTTTTTTTAAATCTTTACGTAAGGAGAAATGGGCGGGCTATATATTTAAATATAACTACAAATCCTGCAAATAAACTAAACATAATCATGGTCAAGTATGTTGTAGTTGTATGATGATAACAGCATTTTCACTATATTTTCATAGTTTTAGTTTTTCAAAGCAAAGATCAGACAGCAATACTATTAAAACGAAGAAGGTATTTTTTCATTGTAACCTATAAAACTCAATCTAATTCGCTTCGATAGTTGGTACGTGATGGGAATTCTAAGGTTCCCTGTTTCTAACTGACCTTAGAAGTTAATTAAGTAACTTAATGTACTTTCTCTTTCTCATTGGAGTGAGGATTTTAATACCTAAGTATAGTTTTCAGTTATTTTTTGGTTCAAAGTGTATAGCACAGGTGTACATTCTAAACTTTAAGATCATTTCTCAATCAAGTTAATTGGCTAGTCATTTAGTCAACAAAGGGCTATGTGGGCTCATAGGGAAAGTCAACCATATATGTGATTCGTTATCAGTTTTCAAAAAATGTGAATCATTCTAATGTGTGTCATTTCTTAACTAAACAACAAAAATAAAACATACCTTAGCATATTTTACCTTAATAGATTTACGACATAACCCAAGATCTAACCCCTCCCTCGTTCAGTAGGAGACCCTTGTCCAGCCGTGGGACAGTCACGGGTTAAAAAAAAGATTTATAATGGGTAAACGAATAAGGGAGTAAAAAATAAATATTTTCATAAACGGAATAATTTTACTCTGAGAATTATATTTAGACTTCAGAATTACGCTGCCGACTGTTTCCACAACAAACAGTAAGAAACTAAAACAGTTAAAAAAGCATTATAAAAACGTAGAATTGTACAGTAAATTACAAGTTATAGTACAGTAACTGTGGCGGTAAGTACAAAGGACATTGTGCTAAAGTGTTAACAATCTGTTTCGCCCTGAGCGAGTTCATAATTAATTTTAAAATATTTCACAGAGTAACGCGCAGTAAACTGTACTTTGTATCGTTGGTAGGGACACCATGAACAAGGAAATGGGTAATTAAAGCATTAAATTGATACCATTTCAGATAAGTAAACTTTATTATTATAATATATAATAATATTATATAATAATATTAATAAAAGCAGTATAACAAGAGAACCCAAGTTCCTAACTGCACTTGGCCCGCACGGTGAACTACCTTAACGCTGCCCTCCCCGGGAGGAAAAGAAAGCAGAAGAGCAGTAATAACGGAGATGGTTAGATTTCGGTTCTCACGTGAGTAGTCGATGGTTCAAATGATGACTTTAAGGAGTTATTTGTGTATAGGAAAATCTTTTTTAGGTATGCAAAGTCCTTACTAGAATGGTGTTGTGAACTCAAAGCTTATCCCCTCCCTCATTCCCGGAGAGGATCCTTTCCTAATAGTGCGTCAGTAATGCTTTAACTTTTTAATATTTATAATTAAAAGCAGGTCGTCGTTTTGCGACAGTTGGTACCAATTGGCAAATACGGTGCCTGCCAGAGGCGCTGATCAGATTTTCATACAAAATTTGACGATAGGTAGTAGTGGTCGTTAGTTGATAGTAGTAGGAAATCGCCCTTGAACCCCTCTACTAGAAATTTCTTTCGCTAGTCAGGATATTCATGAGCCTCATAATATCTCGGCTGCACTAAATCCTACCCAACATTCAAGGTAAATAAAACCTCTAAAACCACAACGTAATATCATGTTCGTATAACCAAAGCTTTAATAAATGTTCTTCGGACCCTAGCCTAATATCCCGACCCTAATCCACATAGTGTACACAATTCTTATCAAACGAAGGACTAAGCTTTATGATGTACCCTACACTAAATCCCTGAACACATTAATTTTCCACTACAGTTGCACATTTCATACATCATGGTCACCCTAATCCGGTTTTAAATGAACTACAGGCGGGTAGGAAAATAAAATAGGTCTGGCTATTGTCTCAGTTAATGTGGTGTTTACATACTGTATAGTGTTGAAAGAAAACATCCTTTGTTGGTTTAATAAGCGGAAAATTTATTTAGTGTCCAGTAAATTTAATAATAGCTGCCGAATATGATGCGTTGTTGGCGAGTAGAGTTTAAGAGTACGTTGTTTTGGGTATGTTCTTTAGACCTGTTTAAAGTTCATAAATTTCCTGTAAAATATATAATATCCCGCCTGTTATACCTTAAGGTGTAGAGGTGTATGAAGTACAGTAGTACTTTGCTCGAAAATCGAACCCGAGACCTAGTGATCAGCAGTCCTATACACTACCACAGCGAAAGTTCAGTAAAGTATTCCAACATTAATATTATTATTAATACAAAATTGCTAACGGATTTTAAGGTTTACGATACATTATTGTATCGATGCAATTTAATCAAAACGTCGGGCAGCAAATAAAGTCCCGTTAGCAATTTTGTATTAAGTGTACAAACCGCGATAGTTTAAAAACTTTAATTACCTATATTATTATTTGAAGAAACGCCCCATATTGGTTGCTACTAACAATGCACGTTACTGAAACAAGCGCTAATTTGAAATGCCTCTGTATCATTAGCTTAGTCTTGCTCCGCTACTCAAAGCAGATCGACTCAGATAGGTAAGATTAGATGACTCCCGAGTCTTAGCTTACGATACGCTCATAATTTTAACGTCATTTTGAATATGCGACGAGCAATGAAATTAGTCGCAAGATAGCAATGTGATAGAGACTATGTAAAATAGATAATACATATAATATATGCACACAGTCATGGTGTAATTCAGATCTATTTCTCACAACATTTCTCTCTTTTTGCTATGATCCCTCATAAGTTCCCTTGCTTTATTCACATCCACACATCTTGTTATAAAGGGCGGTTAAGAGAATTATTCGCAAGACATCACCGATATGGTTCAAATAGTATTTCATATAAAAGGTACGTAAAGCAAACCCTAAAGCGAAATAATTAAGAAAAAAAATTCTTGATCAAAAGAAAAAATACAACAATACAAAACCGAAGTGTATAATAACAAAAAGGGGTAATTATACCTTTTCCTTCATCAACACCCGCGTTTTAATTTTTCAGAGAATGCAACTTTGTAACAATAGTTGTGGAGATCTTCGGTATAGAATAATTAGCCGACCGGAGGTTACTCGTGATGAAAAAGAAACTTCATTGCAACGGAAATTGCAAGAGTTTCGAGTGCCATTGTGGTGTATTTTTAATAAAAGCCTGAAAGTATTTTAATCAAAGTCTAGGCTATTTTATTCTGGAGTTTCTGAAACCGCGAGCTGCCTTTATTCTGAGAGGATTTATAAAGTTTTTGTGCTTGTGATGAATACAGTCGGCTTGGTGCTCAGTGATTGTCATTGTGTTTGTGTACTGGTCGCGGGATCCCGACAATTCAAGGTTAGGTTTTTCTGTTACGTTTTTGAATATCAAAATGGGTGCTTTCTTAAATAAAGTTTAAGTTTTTCTACACAATTAGGCACTAAGAGACAATCATGCGTTGCTAGGTCTTTTATAAAAATACTTTCAAATTAAAATAAACAAAGATAATTAGCATCTTGATGAAATTGAGAACCTCTTCCTTTTTTAAAGTTTGTAAAAAATAGCGCAGACGAAAAAACAGAGTAAGCACTCAAATCCCTTGACAAAGGCATTAATCATCTTCATTATTTGGCAGTTTTTGATGCAAGGTATAAGCCTCCGTCCGATTTCGCCAGTCACCCAAACTTAACTGCAAAGCTAGAGGGTGCTTTTCTTAAATGTTAGTCAGCATTGGTTCTGTATTCGTACACCTATTTTTTGTAATGGCTGTTATATTTAATTGTTATATTCTTATGAAAGACCAAGTAAGTAAAAAGGCAATAAAAGCAGACAGTTTCTAATACACACACAACTTAAAAAATTGGGTTATATCATACCACACATTTAAATCCTTGCGTGGGAGGTGAATATTTGTACCACTCGCACGGCTATGAAAAAATAACACAAAACAATAACCAATTTCCAATAAACAAAACGGACTCATAATTCAAAACGACGCTTAATCCAATTGAAAAACAAATGAACGAGAGCACAAAGCAGGTGCTTAACACGTCATCGTACAAATGCTTATTAAAAAAAACGTGAAAAGGCATCGGTCCATCGGAGTACAATATAGGGCGAGCTATTCACCAGGTCGGTCAGACAACATGGCTTTAAGCGCAAATCCTTTTATCAGAGAGACCAGTCGCGTCGGTCATGCGTGGCATTGCTCTATGTTGTGGGTTCAAGATCAGCGGGAATTGAGATTCGGTAGTTTGGTACTTATTGTTGATTGTGGAGCTTCGAAATTTATTTTTGTTAGTCTGATTTCCTACCGCTATTGAATATCGATTTGCGATACATTTTGTATGAACTATAACTGACCAGTAGCACGATTCTTTACAACTAGAACCATCGAGTATCGAGAGTTTGACATTTAAAATATACTGCCAAATTAGTTTCTTCGACGCCCGCTAGAGGCACTGACCTGTTTGTTATACAACATTTTTCGATAGCTAGCCGGTTGTCTGAAGTCGATAGTGGTATAGTCAACTTGACTTAAACAAACTGTAGCGATATTATCTACAATTAGTAATAACGACTAGTAAGCGTTGGACTTAATGATTAATGAAAATTTGTTGTTGCATACGTTAGGGGCACAGTACCGCAATCGCGGTACTAGTTCAAGTTGTATTGACTAAAGTCACTATATTACCTTACTTTATTTAATCTCGAATCTTTATCTATGTTTATTGTGAATTATTATTGCATTTGTTATTTGTGAAATCATATAAGTAAGTATATAAAGTATAGTATAGATATCCTGGTTATTACTTTCCTTTTTACATACCTTTCTTCCTATTGCTCAAGCTTCTAAAAAGGAAATCCATAAAACCAATTATCACAAACAGTCTCGCAGTTTTAATGTCCCCAACGTAGGGGTGTATTAACTTACACCAAGCCACGAGGTGGGGCTAACAACATTTTGGTATAAAAGTCTTTGGCATTATCCTCAGAAATTCGGCCATACGGCTATTGTGGCCTACTTTATACAGAGTCGTTGCAGACCCATTGTGAATAAACTATGTAATGTACTCACAGTTTTTTGCTGTTAAGTATTTTTAGAGGTTATTGCGATCATACAGGTCACTCGAGGATAATTTATGATTTTATTTTGAAAGCCTTTGACCGTTAGAAACATTTTTGTCTTAGTCATTGCAATGAAAGCAGCGATTGATGAGTGCAGCATTCGCTACATACTGATATGACTGACAGTTCTAATCAAGTTACGTTATCGTAAAAAGTAATGAATAGTTAGCATTTTTATTACTTCATAATTAAAATCAGGAAACCGCTTTAGATTTTTTGACAAATTGTCTCTTATGTGCACTTACACAAAGTGGTCTTTTTTATTCCTTTTTCCGAGAGCAGACCTTGGCCAGCTGTGGAACTGTAGGGTAATTACTAAAAAAAGGATTAAAAATACACAATTGACCACAGATTTCTTTAGCACATTACTGTCCTACTACTGGGCAAGGGTCTCGTCCGAAGTGACCACAGATTATTCAAACAAATCAGAGTTTGTTTGCACCATGGTAAGTCAGACAACTGATATAAACAAACTTATGTATATATTGAACACTGTATGCGGTCCTAATAACAACTATTTTCAAATTGGTTGTTCTTGCGTGTGAAAGTTGCAGTGTGTTATGGACCTTAGTTCTTAGTGGAGCTGACCCAAACAGCATAATGCCATTAGAAGGGACGGCTTCACTATAACTTTAACTACAGTTAAGTACCTCTAACTAATGATTGTGGAATTGGCTACCGTGAGTTAGGATGTGGGCAGCATGCACGATTTTGTTTTAAGTTAAAGAGACTAGGGGACAAATTGGAGAAAGATCCCATGGGATCACTCAATACATTGGGCACACATGCTAGGCTTCAGGGTGCATTTCTCTAACCTTTGACCTAATGTATGTAGGAGAAATAGTCTTGTACAGAATTTGTAGAAAAAATAACCAGATGAAATCAAGCAGGTCGCCCATCCACAAAATAACCTCGGCAAGCGTAGCTTACCGATCTGCGCGGCTGTTGGTAACTAAGCTAAGCTGCTCTTGTAGCAAATAATAATATGTATATTCAATCAAATAAGAACTTTCTTTCTACTAAGACGGTTTTCCTGGCCTACCAAAATCCTGAATTAAAATTCAGATTTAAATAATTTTCCTTCTCCTTGAACTCGCCTTTACCCAGTTAGTGTTAATGTCATAAGCCAAGAGGCCACTCATTACTTAGGCTTATTAGTAAACCGGGCCTAGCTTACAGCTTAATCGTCGACCTCGTTTACTGCCTACTAAGAGAATCATTATAATGTTAAAAGGCTTATAGGATCAAAAAATTAACAGATTGGCTGTTTTAGAGACTTTTCAATGACAATTGACAGCAGAAGTGAGTGAAGGAATTTGGTTTAAAGGAGTTTTGACCTGTCATTTCAAATGGTTGAGTGTAAGTTGATCTGAGCACCCAGCTGGTTGGATTCATAAATGATATTGTAAAGCGAAAGTAGCTCTGTCTGTCTATCCGTCTTTTCTTCTTGCCTATTCCCCATTGAATTGATCTGTAAAAAAAAGCGTATAAAGATAGTTTAAGACTTGAGATAGCGCAAATTAAAGATTTGGTTCTAGAAATGCGGGTAATAAACTATATAACTATAGTCTCCAAGAGCAGAGTCACGAACAAGAGCTATTGTAAAGATAAAAATAAAACCTCATTACAAAATAGAATTACCCCGAAGGCCCCTAAATCAGGGATCCAATTTTATTAATTAAATTAGAACGAAGAACGCAATAACCTATTAAAATTTTGCGTTTGATAAATCGTAAGAAATGAAATTAGTCCCATCGGTAGTGCAATATTTCAGGAACAATTTTGTGAAGGAACAGAACCTCGATTAATGATTGCTTTAAGTGGTTGCTGTTTACTGCTGTGCGCTTCGGTTGTTATTAATGGACTTGCAGGCTAAAACGCTGGCTAGTTTAGACTAACAACTTAGTAGAGAGTCTTGTACGAAAGGTGGGTAGGTAGTAGGTAGCAGTAGGTGTATGGTATAATAATAATAATGTCCTCCTAACCGATATACGGCTACGGCGTTCAGTTTCATTGAAACTGGCCATCTGTGCAGGCCTTTGTGTGTGCACAATACACAGGTACACTCTCTATTCCATCACTCTCATAGTTTGGTGGGACGGATAACCGACACGACCAGTGAGAGGTCAGGCGCAGGACCGACGGCTTTACGTGCTCTCCGAGGCACGGAGGTCTTCGACCTCAACTTCCTAACTCCGGGCAATCTTTAAGAAATTCTTAACAGAAAATCTCAGAAAAGACTTTTTTTTTGGCCCGACCCAGGATTCGAACCCGAGACCTCTCGCACCGCAGTCGCATATACTACCGACCGCGCCACAGAGGCAGTATATGTAGGTAAGAAGGTGAGACCACAACCTTGCGATGTGTCAACGCAAAACGTCACACAGCAGCACAAGATTTATAGTAAAGTGTCGTAGAATAAAATTAAGCAGTGCGCCGAACACGTTGGTGTGTTGTAGCTTGGCCCTAAGGTTCGTGGCTGGTGGAAATAATCAAAAAATAGAATTCGGAATCGGTTATCTATAGGCTTATGTTGTGTGTTTGATACAGCTACTTTTTTTAAGAAGTATACAGATATTACTTATAATCAATATAAATCGTGCATGCAACGACTCTTTACAGGGTTATCGAACTATATTTGCTTCTTGCTTTCCAAATACTTAAACAGTTCGTTTAGTGCTTAAGGCAGGGTTTTGGCAGGTAGTATGAAGAATAGTGGTGTTGGAATCCCAAAAATTATATAACTTGCGTCTAGGTAAATGTTAGGGCGCGTTCCCTATGTCGTGACGACAGAATATAATCGTGTTGTTTTAAGTGTCGTGGCTTATATGTTTAAAAGGAGGTGTTCACATACAGAACGACACGACTTACTGTCGTCTACGACATTTTTTGCAGTGACGACAGATTATCGTGACAGTGGGGACGGCTAGGTACAACAGTCACTAACGATAAAAATTTTGACGACAAACAATCGTTATGATGGGAACAGCTAGAGATGACAGCCGTCCAACGATAAATTAATCGTTACGACATAGTGGGAACGCGCCCTTAGCCAATAAACGGTACATTTTTAATTTATTTAAAACTTAAACTTATATTCTGTCTTATGGTAAATATTTAAGTCACCTGAAAGGCGACAACTACTAAATTGTACTATATATACCGTCACTTGAATGACAAATGAAAATGCATGCATTGCATTGAAATGTGTGATTTTTATAAATATTTTGTGTTGGTTTGTTTATCCTTCTATAGCGCCGTAACGGCTGAACTTATTTAAAAATGCAAAGAGAGAGTTAAATACAGACTCAGTTTCTTATCTTAACAGCTGTTTGCAAGTATTTTAGCACTTAAATTATTATTGTTTCCTATAGCTCAGATGTTAAAACCATGGGTACACAAAGAGGAGTACTTCATTGATTATACCGATCAGTATTACCACAGCTTACGATCGTCCATTACAATACGCAAACAAAAAACCAATTAATAAAAAAGTTAATTAGAACAGATTATAAAGACAGTCACGCTCCTAATCCCCTATCACACAATGAATAATGACTGGACTCGTAATACGCATAATGATGTAAAAGTGATACTTTTTTCCTTAAAAGATAATTAATAATTCGTTATGACAAGTACCTCTGGTCAAAATGTCGTGGGAAATATCTATTCATCATCGTATTAAGATTCATTGTGTTCCAGATAATTCTACTAACGATATCTTTCCCCGACGGGAAAATTATTTTTCCGACGTCTACTAATAACTGAAGCGTTTAGTTTCGTTTTATTTATTGAACTAGTTGCCCGACCCGTCTTTGCACGGGTGGACAAACATTATTGTATTTTCAGTAGGGAACTCTATTTTTAGCTCTTTAGAGATCTTTAAAATGGTCGATACTAATCAGTGATAATGTAGCATTGAAATGAAGAAAGAATTTTTAAATTCAGTCCTTTGGTCTATCATGCATTTCAGTTGTTGTTTCAGCTTGCTTGTCAATGTGTGCAATTCATGAAAAAGAAATTCCTATTTATAATATTAATACTATTTGTATTAGTATAGATATAGACTAGGTAGCAACCACCCGTGTGTTGTCCGCGTAGACTTCAGTTTTCCAAGTTTCGAGACATTTTTATGGCTGCTCCATTCCTTTAAATCTTAGCATGAGGTTAGTCTAAAGCCTTTCTCAATCAATAGACTACTCATCATAAAAAATATATTTTAAATTCGAACCAGCAGTTACTGAGAAAACCGCGTTCTAACAAACAAACCTTTCAGCTTTATATTATAAGCAAAGATAATGTTTATGTTATTTGATGTTGATGGTATATATAATAATTATCGGATGTGTATCTCGTGGGTGAATTGACTGCCAAGATAAATGGTATCAGATTCGATCGCTAACGTTTGTTGATTATAATTTCCGATGAGTTTGTATGGCGTGGGGTCGAACCGTATCCCTTTCAATATGTCTTTAAATGTGTACATAAATAAAATTTATATTTATCGTAGTAATGGCATATAATACGCATTATCAGTTATATAATTTTCACAACGTATCATCCTACTAATATTTTTTTTGTTTGTTTGTTTGTATCGTTGGATGTATGACATGTATGTACATAATATGATTGTTACTTTTTCACTAGAAATACTGAACAGATTTTTATGAGATTTGTTATACACAGATAGTATAATAACGTAGATTATGGTAACTTTGGTTATTTATGGTTTTTGTAACATTAATTACTGGTACTCTGCTCCTTTTGGTCGTAGCGTGATGGTATATAGCCTTTGTCTTTTCTCGGGTATTAAACTATCTCCATACCAAATTTCATGCAAATTGGTTCAGTAGTTTAGACGTGATTGAGTAGCAGACAGACAGACAGACAGAGTTACTTTCGCATTTAAATTATTAGTATGGATTAATCGTCAAAAGTGCGAGTAAAACTGCGCGGCACGAATATTTGACAATAAATCAGTCATCAGAGAGATCCGTATAATCTTCCTATAAATATCAGCAATAAAAATGTGCTGAATACAAAAACGATGACAATATCAATCTTCGTCAAGTTTCAACTGAATCAGTTATCGTAATAAATAAAAACATTCAATTCATCAAAACAAAAGGATCAAAATAAATTTATTGAGATCATAAAACTGTTTATCTCGGTTAATAAAAGTTTGGCTGTAATTTGAATTATACGCAGGGATTTAAAAGAAAAGTAATTTCGTAAAATCTCCTACTAATAATATTAATGCGATACTTTGTGAGGATAGATGTATGTATATTTGTTACTCTTTCAAGTAATAACGACTGGATGGATTTAAATGAAATTTGATACACAGTTTATTTTATAACCTAGATTGAAACCAAAACGGGAAATCTTTCCACGCAGACAAAGTCGCGGGTGGGAGCTAGTATTATTATAGAGTTATTAGCTTACGTGAAAGAGGGTTTAAAACTTAAACAATACACCAAAGACAAAGTTATGGATGTATTATAAATAAACATCACTTGCTTTATCGGTTAAAGAAAATATCGTGATGGAACCGTGCATGCCTGAGAGTACTTTAAAATAGTTTTTTTTTATGTTGAACTGGAGTGTGAAAGACCCAGGTTTTATTTTTCTCACTTTACAAGAGAAGATCTTTGCTCAGCAGGGACTTACATAGTAACATGTTATAATTTTGACTAACTTATGCCTCGGCCTGCTTTGTTTTTTGTGCATAATCAGGTTTGTGTCGAAGGAGGCTTGAAAGATAAATGTTCACATAGATTACCCCGGGCATACAAAAAGACACTCAGACAAGCAAATTAAAATCTTGTATGTTATAATGGGGCGTCAGGGATCCAATAGTATTAGGATCTCATGCCAAGCTCACTGTTCACGGTGCTCTCTGTTGACTAACGTACAAGGCACTGGGTCCCCGCCAACCCGCATTGGACCAGCGTGTTGGTTTATGGTCCAAGCCCCCCAAAAAAAATAGACCAGATTTTGGGGGAGACCTATGCCCAACAATGCTGCCCCATTGTACAGGTTAATAAAAAATATATATATATTGTTATATCACATTCACATCAAGGACTTTTCAAAGCTATGTGTCTATTAGAAATAAATATCATGAACCTAATCTAACTCCCTCCTCATTACGGGAGTGACCCTTGCCCAGCAGTGGGACATTAATGGGTTAAATTTATTTTATTTTTGTATCTTCTTCTTGTACGAACGATAACATACAAAACAAATACATATAATATGTAAACAACATAACTACAGATAAAAACGAACTACAGTTATAAACATATACCAATTCAAACTAACGCCTATAAAATAATTTCAAAACTAGAAGAAACAGTTCCCAAACTGCATGCCAATAAACTGTTTAACGGCAAGCATCAATTGTGTAAGTAGATAGGGTATTATGAGTCAGTGTACGGTGCCAAAACCACAAGCGATTTGTGACCGCACATGGCCACATATATGGCAAACGCCAAACATTGCACCGCACAAACAAGCACTAGAGTGCTTCGGAATTTATTTCGCGCTTAATATTTCGTGTAGTAATAGATTTTGAGGCGACATCTATTAGAGTTTGGTTTAAGGGATGAGTGAAGGCGAGAGCGTGGGACAGTGAGGCCTTTTTAGTAGGTATTCTATTATGTAGAGCAGGGTTAGCCAAGTGGTTAAAGTTGCGCCTCTCACGCAAGCAGTCGAGGGTTCGTACCCGAGGCAACACACCTATGTCGTTTCCAATATAATTTGATGTTTTATGTATATTATAAGTCACTTGTTCCAACGGTTAAGGAAAACATCATGAATTCATGATGCAACCTTGCATGCTTGAGACTTCTTTAGAACAGTAAAACTTAACTTAACTTTTAACTTTTTTTTTTCTTAACTTTTAAGTAAAACAGCTCTAAGCTAACATTGTGAAACATGTTTGTAAACTTTTTACTAGTGTATGTTTTGTAAGTTGTCCTTAATAAATAAATAAATAAATAAATAAACAGTTCCTGAAGGTCTGCAAAGTCCCCAACATGCACTTGGCTAGCGTGGTGAACTCAAGGTCTAACCCCTCCTCAACCTGTCCAACAGTGGGACATTTACGGGTTAAATTTATTATCTGCTTATTCTAGATCTCCTAATAATATTGACAACAATATTGGCAAATTATGTATGAAAAACTGATTAGCGCCTCTAGCGTCATTTACAAGAACTATTTTGTTCAATGTCAAACGCTCGCGATTCGATCGTACCGTCTGCAGAAAATCGCACTTGTCTTTTTAAAAGAAGACAGATGTACAAAGAGTAAAATGAACTACATTTTCTCTTTGAAACATTTCCTTCGGTGTCGTTTTGTTTGAGATGCTGATGAAACTATTTATGCACGCATTACCATCTTTGTTAGATGCTGCCGTGCTCATGTGAGTGGCCGTCGTAGCGATGTGCCTTGAGTTTTATACTTAACTAGCCGACGCATTCTGTTTCACTTGCGTTGAATTTTGATACGGAAATAAAGTTTATAACGCTCGTGAATATTGTAAACTACATTTTAATGACATAACTGATCAAACCAGTATCTAGTCTTATAAAATGTCTAGGTATTATCGATTTGGCTGAATCGATCATTCGATAAGGTAATTTATGAAAAACTTTTACTTTATAACAGGAGTGTTTGGTTATAATCTCTGGACATTGATAGAATATTTGTTTGGGATTCGAGAAATTCCTAGAAGGAATGTTTCGACAGAGATGCTTGAAAAGAACCGTCATGGTTCTACATACAATTTTGACACTAACGAAGGTGTCAAAGATGTCAATTGACAATTGAATTGTAACTTTGATTTGGTTGTGAGCTCCGTCGCTTTGTGTCAGAGCGTTGTGGATTATTTAGATACCTTTGCATAGCAGGGAGAAGTTTAGTAGCACGGTACACTACACTGTACGAACATTGTTGATGAAGTCCTTTGAAGTAGCGCAGGCTTATCCACAATGCATCCACGGTTCGGTTTAGTTTCTACCTTAGTTTGGAAAGACGTTATTCTTTACAAGCGGACCGGGTGGTCATATTTTTGTTATCTCTAACAATCATCAACATAATTCAGATAATTTACATAAAATTTTAACTACCTCGTGAAACACTCTTCCTATGTGTATGTAAAACCCGTATTTATAATTAGACACAAACAGACAGACAGTCAAACGCAACGAGTTTATTTGACATTATGAAGATACGTATAATGTGACAGTGATAAGTTACAATAATCATTAGATCATCAATAGTAGTATAATTCGCTTGCAACAAGTGCAGTGAAAGGTTAAAACTCATACGGGGAAACCCCGAATAGAGAGTAACGACTAATAAAAGTACGCGATTGATGGCAGTCGATAGGACGCATGCGGGGTTTTCCCGAACATGACCAAAGAACTGACTAGCTTAAAATTAAATCTCCCGAACTCAGGCTCCCTGAATTTGGGCTAAATGAAAATGGTTTCCGCATGCAATCCCTATAGCATGCGTGACATAACTCTTGCACATAGAATTTGGGCTCTGTGACTTTTAACATGTATAAGATATAATTACACCAGCTGGCTTACTCACGACACTCGAAAACGAAGACCATTGTGTCGATACAGTTAATGGAAAAATCGTGTTATAATTTAAAATAGAGTATGATCAAGGAATAAATCTATCGAATTATAATTCGATTCGATCGGTCTTCATTTTTGTTGAAGGAAAATATCGTAATAAAACATTGCATTCAAAAGTTATTTTAAATAATTGTTGAGTGATGATGCAACGTCACAATCTTTTTATTTTTGGTAAAAGCCCATTTAAATGTTTTCAATCGTTTTAAAAATTATCGCAGACTAGTGGATTTATTTTTAGGGTTCCGTACCCAAAGGGTAAAACGGAACTCTTTTACTGTGCTATTACTAAGCCTCCGCTGTCTGCCTGTCTGTCTGTCTCCAGGCTGTATCTCATAAAACGTGATACTTAGAAAGCTGAAAATTTCAACAATGATGTATTTCCGATGCCGCTATAACAACAAATACTAAAAATAAAACATATATTTAGGGGTCCCCATACAATAAACGAATTTTTTTTCGTATTTTTTGGTACGGAACCCTTCGTGCGAAAATCTGACTCTTGACCGGTTTATTATTTACTTAGTAATGTCACAGTGATGTCAGCTTGGGTATTTCTCTGCTGATTATAAGGCTAAAGGTCTATTGATATGATTGATAATTTTCTTATATATTATGTACATAAACATACTGCCGGGAATTATTTTACTGTTAAGATTCCTAGGCGTTACGTCGTGTGTAAAATGTTTGAAAAAGTAATTTGTGTCTTTCTTATAGCGATTAGCACAAGTAAGTAATTTTTACCTTAATAATTTAAACTAGCAGACAGACATTCTACCTAAACATTGGCATAATACGAAGAATTATCGCACCATAATATTTTTATCGTCATTCAATCAGCCTAGCCTTCCTTCCAAGTATATTGGAGTTGGCTTCCAGTCTCATGGATTGACCGCCTATTCGACCTTCACAGCCCAGTTACCTGGGTTATAACACGATACGATTGTAAATTAAGCAAAAGAACTATGAAGAAGTTCTCTGATTTCTGTTTACCCCAATGAAAAAACGGCCTGATATTATGTATGTGTACAATTAAACACTTGTAATATTTATTTGCTTATAACTCTCATTTGTTTCTAGGCTGCGTGCAAAGCAAGTATGAATACAATCCATTAATCAACGGTTGGCTGGCAGTTTATAAGTACGCCGCCACGTGGACCGAAGCATATGAGCGCTGTTACAATGACGGTAAATATACTCATTACTGTGCGGTAAAAGTTGGCTCCACCCATGTGAGTGGTCGATGGTCCGAACTCGAGGCAGTACACCAATGACCTTTAGAAGTTACGTGTGTATCAGAAATAATTAATTACCACTTGCTCGTGATGAAACCTTGCATGTCTAAAATATGTTTAATACATTTATGAGGGCATGCAAAGTCGTCAACTCCAATAGTGTGGTGGACTCAAGGCTTAACCCCTTCCTCATTCAGGAGGAGACCCTTGCAAAGTAGTGGGACACGGGGTAATTTTTTTTTGAACCCTTTACTGTCCCATTGCAGGGCATGGGTCTCCTCACAAACGAGGGGGGAGAGGTTAGGTCTTGAGTCCACCACGCTGGCCAAGTGCGGGTTGAGGACTTTGCATGCCCTCAATAAATGTATTATACAAATTTTAGGCATGCAAGGTCTAAAAAATTAAAGAAGCCGAGACAATATATAAATGTATATTCCCATTTATAATCTTACTTTGTTATTGGACAAAGGCGGATGTATTTCATACCCTGTTTATACTGATAATGTGATAGTATATGTTAATGTATAATTTATCGTAGGTGCGATGCTGGCGTCCCCTACGACCTTAGATCTACGGTTTGCGATGCTTGCAGAGATAATTGATAGCAATATCACCTTCTACTACACCGGAACTAGTGCTATGTTTTATCCAGGACCTCAATATAAGTCTATAGATAGTAAGTATCATTTAAATATAATGCAGTTGATTCTGTTTTACAGATAGTAGCGCGTTTCCGGTAGGTACTTTTGAGTATCGAGAGTTTGACATTTAAAATGTACTGCTACAATAGTACCTACTATGCCCGTTAGAGGCGCTGAACACATTTTCGAACGATAGCTAGCCGGTTGTCGGTAGTCGATAGTGGTACTTCTTGTATAAATACATATATCCTAAACGAATAAATGAATTACATTTTGTGCGAAAATAGAATCAAATAAATTTCGAAAAGTTGTACTAAGAACAAACGTTGTAGATCAAGATTTTAGCTATCTAGTCCTGCGAGGTTTTCGGTGTTTTACAAGTATCTTTTAACACAGTTGGAAAAAAATAAAATATATATTTCTTTTTCAGATATTCCGATTGAAGACATGCCTTTGTCTGGAATGACTAGAAACTTAGATGTCAATAACGGTCGGTGTGCAGTTATGACCAAAGACAGCATAGTTGAAGCACAATGTGACAACAAAGCGCCTTTTATGTGTTACAAGAAATATGAAGATATCAAGTATACAGTTTGTGGAACCACTGATACAGGTATAAACGTACATACATTCACACTTAGAACTTAGAAGAGAAACTAGTACATATTATTATGGTTACGGCTAGAGTAGATACATGATATTTAGAATTAAGAACGTTAATCTGGTTCTAATACAGGTTCTTTATTTTTCAAATATTAGGTCAGGGAAAAAGTCTTTTCGCATTATAGTATGTATGAACTTGTAATAAAATCTCTTTAGCATCAAGAATCACAAACGAGTACACGGTTCATTAGGTTTCTTTCAGGGAGCTCGTGAGGTACCCAAATATCGAGCTGTTTTGTGTGGAGAAAAGATTTTATTACAAGTTCATACATACTATAACGCGAAAAAACTTTTTCCCCGACCTACATTGAACTATTCATAATTTAGATAAATAGTGCTAGCCAGGGCTCTCTACTGTACTAAGTTCTTTCTTTCTCGCTCTTCCATGCCTTGAATCCCATATGGTAGTGGGCTTAGCCTTCCTTATTTTCTTCTCCACTTTGCTCTATCCTCACATCGTCTTCGGAAACCTTCCTTCGGGAATAACAGCTGATATAATTAAATGTCTCTACTTTTGCATACACTACCTACCAGATGCAGTCAATATAAAAATATGTAACGTATTTATGCAATTTTTTTTTCCAGAATACAAGTTCATAAATGCGACAGGCAGTTGTTATAAAATGCATCAAGAGCTCAAGAGTTGGAACGATGCGTTTGAGACCTGTGCTTCAGAAGACGCGTATCTCTTAGTGCTAAATAACGAAGAAGAATTGAACAGTATAGAACCTTTGTTTAATATTAGTGAAAACAGAACTTGGATACAGGTCGGCTTGAGACAGTTTAGTAAGAAGAAGGACTGGTTGAGCGTTCGTGGTAAGTAAAGCTATTAAATTATTCGATAAAACGCCAAGTTTTAACAGTATTAAAAAAGAATCGGACCATGACTACGTGACTTTATACCTATAACCTACAGCTGGCTTTCGAGTACCTAGATATAATTGACCGTGGTGCAGTGGTTAAGGTGGTCGCCACGCCACTACCAGCGCATCGGGAGGACGTGGGTTTGTCCCGCACCGGACAATTATTTGTGCAATTTACAAATAATTGTTTCGGGTCTGGTTGTACTTTATTGTATCCGTTGTTTTTTAAAGTCCGACGAGTCGACACAAAAGCAATTCGGGAGTTGTATTTTTACCAAAAAATTAAAAATAACCATAAATAAATTATTTTTGTTTAATTTTCAGGTGAGCGTATGGAACAGATTTTCGACAAGTGGTACTCAAATAATAACAGCAAAACATTGAGAATCCGTCAAAATTATAACTGTGGGAATTTACGTATTAAAAATGGCATGAAAATATTAAGTGATTCGGTTTGTGAAGACAAAGAATATTTCATCTGCGAAAAGGACCCTTCAAATATCAGATTTGTTATTGAAGACTTTAAAGAACTTAAAAATTCACCATCTGTTAGCGTCGAATAGTTCTAGAGCCATAATTTATACCGAATATTACTAGGTATAGGCCGAAAACTTTGCCAGGTTCCGGAGAGGTACCATATGTTTCTCTATCAGTTCATTTAATTAGATTTGACTAATTTTAATTTTGTAATGATAGTCAAAATATGGTCTAGGAAATCTGAATGTTAATAAATATAAATGAGTATTCGACAAAAAAGTTTTTCATTTTGTTATCATACTTTACACTTTCATAATGGACTCGAGGCCTCAACCCTCCCATGTTCGTGAAGAGTCACTTTCCCAGCAGTGGAAAAGTAACGGGTAAATAAAAACTCTGCATATATCTATGTATCTCCTACGGTTTTAATGAAACAGCAGTAGTTAAAAAAGCGGCTGGGATAACATTGTTTTTTCACATAAAATAGACTGACGACTGACACCGGAATTACTGATTGACTGACTGTTAATAATAATATAATCATCGCACAGCCTAAACTATAGAAATAACAAACATTAAATTTAGACTAGGGGACCTAGGGGTCCTTTTAATGATGTAGACACCACCTAAGAAAGGATTTTGTATTAATCCACCCCTTAGAGGGTAAAAAGCAGTGATGCCGGTTGGTATAAGTTGACACTTCCCACGCAGGTGGTCGCAGGTTCGAACCCGAGGCAACACACCAATAACTTTTCGAAGTTATGTGTGTATTAGAATCAATTATGTGATAATTGTTTCCAACGGTGAAGAAAACATCGTGAGGAAACCTTGCATGCCTAAATATTGTTTAATACATTTATTGAGGGCATGCAAAATATGCAAAAAATCGCGACATTTATATACTCAGCGACAGTCAAGCAGCTATTAAAGCTCTTTGCTGTTTTAAGGTCAATTCGGGACTTGTACTGAATTGCATAAAGAACCTGAACAAGATAGGTCGTACAAACAACGTTAGGCTAGTTTGGGTACCAGGCCATGCGGGCATAGATGGGAATGAGAAAGCTGATGAACTTGCACGGAAAGGATCAGAATCACTCCCAATAGGTCCAGAACCAATAAATGGACTACCTGATGCGACAGTCAAACTGGCAATAACCAACTTCACCAGGGACCAGCATCTGAAAGAATGGAAAGCCATATCTGGACTAACCCATTCGAAACTGTTCATAAATAACGTCAAAAAAAGCTGGAGTAATAACCTAATAAACCTCAGCAAAGACAGCATCAAGAAAATACTTGGTGCTTTCACAGGACACTACGGCACGAACTACATGTTTAATAAAATAGGTGCCATAGATGACCCTAAATGCAGGCACTGCAATGAAGAAGCAGAAACCATGAAACACATACTGTGCGAGTGTGATGCTTTAGGAAGGAAAATAATGGATCTTCTAGGATGCGGTTAACCTAAACCAGAAGACTAAAGGCTGCTTCCGGTGGGGTGCATAGCAAAACTGATAAGTTTTGCCCTGCCCCCCAATTTCTAGAGTAGCAAAGGAGGGGGTGACACAAAGGATTAGGAATGGTCGAAGTGTCAGCCAGGCATTAACAGGCACCCCCACCCCTAAGATAAGATAAGATTGAGGGCATGCAAAGTCCCCACCCCGCACTTGGCCAGCGTGGTGGACTCAAGGCCTAACCCCTCCCTCATTCCAGGAGGAGACCTTTACCCAGCAGTGGGACATTAATGGGTTAAATTTATTTATTTTTATTTATATAAGAGTGTAAAATATGGAATGAAAGTCAACCTGAATTCTTCCTAACACGGTCCGCTAGTAGTTTTACAAAACAGTGGTATAATAAACCAATAGAAATGAAAACTGGGCGTATAGGCGTATATCACGATATAGAACAATTATGTAGGTATTTCACGAGGTGCAGCCCGTCCATGCATATGCAAGTGTTATGGTAATCCTCGGAAACGTTCAGCTGTGAACAACTATTGTAAGAGAAACCTTTTGTTCAACGCATACAATATTTTTTTCCATTTGTAACATCGATCTGCTGTGAATACAATTTTTTCTCGTTTATCTTCGATTGTTTTTATTGAAATGAATGTAGAGATATACTTTTCGTGACAAGTATTTTGTTTATTTTTACACCTGCAATCGAGTATTAAGGTTAAGACGTAAGTAACTATTTTTAAGTATGGAATGGAATCAACGGGATAAATACATATACAATTGAGCCTGCCTCTGTGACGCGGCCGGTAGTATCTGACTGCTGATCATGAGGATCAAAGGGCAAAGTATTGTAGGACTTTTTTTACTGACATTACAATGGTTCTGAATAAAAACTCGTATTTGATCAATAGGATTTCTTAAAAAAAAATACAGTTTTCTCCCGACTAAGACGCCGTAAGCACCACGAATAAATCTATACAAATATTATATAGCTGAAGAGTTTGTTTGTTTGTTTGATTGTTTGTTTGTTTGAACGCGCTAATCTCAGAAACTACTGGGCCGATTTCAAAAAATATTTCAGTGTTAGATAGCCCATTTATTGAGGAAGGTTATAGGCTATATATCATCACGCTAAGAATTGACTCATTCTCTCTTATGTGACGCAAGCGAAGTTGCGCGGGTCAGCTAGTAAAAAATGTAATTAATGTGTATTGTATTAAAAGTGAATTCCATAAAAAAGTTTTCAACTTTTCGCTGTACAATAAATGTATACATTATTTTATGTAAATTACAGCAATACGGCAGTTTAAATATTAATGTTCAATATTTTGTGTATCGGGCAATTAAAAACTGAAAACGATGTATTTATTGATAGTAGGTTTACAATAACAAGCCTAGTGACATGTTTGTGTGGTTTTTAATTAGTGTTTTAATCCTTATTCCATAGATCGTTGTTACTGATTGAAACATTTTGTATGTACTTTTTAGTTATTTTGCGGCAAAACTAGCTTTAGCCCGCGACTTCATCCGTGTTTTAGTGACTCAGGACAGAATTTTCATAAAAATTTACACAATTTTTTAAACCCTAATTTCTAACTAAACAGGAGTACAAACCCCCCTTTTCGAAATAAAAAGCCTGTTCGTTTTCAAGGTCAGCTCTATCTCTACACCAAATTTTATTAAACTGCTAAACCGGTAGCAGTTTAGATGTGATAACGTAACAGACAAGCATACAGACAGAGTATCTTTTGTAATTATAATATTAGTAGGAACTACATCAAGACCTATTTTTTTGTTTAAATTGTACCTAACCGTATGTGAACAAGGCGTGCCTTATAGATGGATGTGTGTGTTATGTTTTACATATTACAGCAATATAATAAGACCCAAATGAGATAAATGCCATGTACTTATATTCTTCCATTTAATTAATAATTAACTAAATATTATGGTCGGAAGACTTGCATTCATTTCAGAAAAGCCTCCGAATAAAAAAAAATCATTCGAGCAAACGACAGCGAAACAGCCATCTTTTACAGTTCGTATTTTGAACGAGTGTTGATTTAAAAATAATTCATTTGAATGTGGAATGTCAGGAATGCGTTTCATTTGTTTCTGTTGAATGTCGTGTTCGTATTGTGAACGAATGAATGAACAGTTCATTGAACTTTAGTGTTATTAATTAGTGAAAAAGTGTAAGTTTAATATGATTTAACTTTATTTTAATCCGTTACTGTCCTACTGCTGGGTTAATGTTTTGATTGATCGATGAATCCTTTATGAGGAAAATACTATGAATGACAAAAATACCTTAAATTGAGGGAGGGGTTATGTCTTGAGTCCACCCCGCTGGACAAGAGCGGCTTGCGGACCATGATGCTCTCAAGAAATGTGTCAAACAATTTTTTTGGTATGCTTGGTTTGATCACGATGTTTTTTTTCACTGCTGGAACTAATGATAATTATTTTTTATACCGTCTTAATTGCACTGCTAATATACAGATATTATGAATGTCAAAGATTTTGGTGTTTTAATCATGGAGAAAGTTGTAGACCCGGAATCAAACGTAGGCTAATTTTTCAAAAGACACAATAGACCACCTATTCTCGTTCTTTCTATTATTTTTTTATTTAAATTTAGTGAAACCTAGTAGAGATAGAAAGTACCCTCTTATGTTGATCCAGGTTATAAACTGTATCAAATTTTATAAAAATCCCCTTTGTAGTTTTGCCGTAGCAAACATCTGTCTTAGCATCCAAACTATTCCATTTATAACATTAGTATAAAATAAGATGGTAAATCAAGGATATTCTCGTCCGTTCTCTTCAACGCTCCAGGAGATGTTGTACCTAATCGTTGCTTTACAATACAGATTGCCTATTAACCGTCCTCTGAGAGCTAAGACTAGAAGCAACAATTGACACTACGTACTACGTGTTTTGTTCACGTAACTATAGTAATAGTCGTACTATAGTAGTCGTCGCTAAAATAAAAACAGCCGCTTGGATCAATCTTTCTGGTTTAGCTACGTTTGTCGAAAATGGTCAGTGGATGGGTGACCATATTATGCTTATCGAGTTTCTCCGTGTTTCAGAAAGCACGTTGAAGTGTGGGTCTCGGCTGTCATTTTCAAAGATCTTTGATGGTCGTTACTAGTAGTCAGAAGCATTATAAGCTAGGTAACTGGGTTGTGGAGGTCCGATAGGCAGTACCATGTAAAATACTGGTATTCAGCTGGATCCGGTGAGACTGGAAGCCGATGTTTCGTGTTCGTTGACGCAAAGTATATATTTTACTCTATAACAACAATTAGTAGTAGTAAGCGCTAGTCTTCTGGGATCTAAGAGCTCAAACAGGTGGAAAATCCGAAGCGTAACTGAACAAACATTGTTATTGACTCTAGTTATTGCATTTGACTTGCTAATTACTAGTTATAATAAGTTATATTATACCTACTATCTATACATACATAGAGTTAAGCACTCTCCCCCAGGGACATCTAATATATAAAATTCTCGCGTCACAGTTTTCGATGCCCTACTCCTCTGAAACGGCTTGACCGATTCTCATGAAATATTGAGTAGGACTGAGAATCGGTCAGAATCTATTTTTCATGCCCCTAAGTGACACATTTTTTTTATATTAATAGGACGTTTGCCGGGTCAGCTAGTAGATACATATATTATAATATAACGCCTTTTTCCACATTGGTACTCAGAGACCAAAGAACGTCTCTTAGTACGATCCTTACAAACTTCCCTTGCATAATTCCCCTTGCATAATACTCGGAGATAAAATAAACTTCCTATACTGAGGTCCAGTTTCACTACTTCTGTATCAGTCTGACTCACAAAATGGAATTGTGAGATTTGCGGTTTTTTTTTTTTTTTTTTTATGAGGATCCGTATTTCCGGATTCGGAGCTTCTAGCTGTAATTTTTTTTTAAACTGGTGTAATAATATAATATGCAAATTTAACAAAAAAATAAGTATTTAAAGTAATTAGGCTTTGTAGAATTAGTTTAAAAAAGGATTTGGTGATGGTGACTCTACCAACTGAAACTTTATATCGGCAACTAACAGAGGGTACAGAGTTTCATAACAACTCTAGTTTACATAGGCACTACTAAAACTAACTCAAATAATACCAATATGTTAGTACCCAATTTATATTAATTTAAAATTATATATCATATTAGCAACAATCATGTTTATTTCAACGAACCGGGTAACCTTTTATGCTAATTTGAAAACAACCTCAAAAATATTTAACAGCTATTCCATAAACAACGTCTGATCCCAATAAGAGACCATAGACCAGCGTTACTTGATCTCCAATGAATTTTAAAAACATTTTCTTGAAGCACTCCGAGTAAATCCATCATAGCCATAATCGATTGTTCGTTCAAAGATGAATAATAGAGAAATATCGAGTTGGTGTTTAGTATCGATACCTGCTAAAGTTGTTTGTAGTTGTTATTTTAAGGCGCTTGGAAAGTTGAACAAAAGGGTACTTTAGATATGTTCTAGGCATTGTTATGTGTAGATGTTTCGTCGTATTTTTATATTACAATGTAAGTTTAGCGAAGTATTAAGCATGTTTTTGAACTACGCCTACGGGTTATCTGTTGATATATGTATACTTCTTGAGTTCGGTGAATTAAAAATTATCTTTTTCATATCATGAATAATGTTAAATTTGAAACTGTCTAGACGATACGCCTTTAGATTTAAAGTTATTTTGTAAAATAAATTGAAGTTTCTTGTAGCACGAAGGAAAACTTTTGGTTACTATTAACGTCTGTCAAAAATCTTTGATAATGACAGCCGGGACCCATTATTTAACGTGCCTTTCGAAACACGGAGGAACTCGATATATATAAGATGGTCACCCATCCACAGAACAACCTCGAGAAGCGTAGCTTAACCTTAAAAATCGATCCGCGCGACTGCTGTCAACTCAGCCACGGGCTCTTTTACGTACAACTAAGTAAACATAACCTAAAAATCAACGTGTCTGATCTCAACAAGAACAAACTTGAACACACGAAGAATTTACATTTATCTCTGAAACACTCTTATTTAACTCGCCTTCACTATCTAAGCTATTGTGCCGTGGAAGACCCGACTGAATTCGTCAAACTTGGTTTAACACGCAAAGTTAGGCACGGAAAATGGCTGCGGCGATGACGTCACGGCCAAGTGTCATGTTATGCAATGGAGGTGATTTTGTAATCCGGATTTTCGGTGAATAGTACATAATTAAAAGAAATTAATTGTTTCGAATATGTCTTCGAAAAAAACATAATATTAGGTACATTATTATAAAGAGAGTGTGTAACAAAAAAATTGCTTTACAACAGAAAACTATCATTCACACAGATATAAAATAGCTAATAACAAGTGCATTGTTATTTCCTTCCTGGAGTATAATGTATCATTCAACAAAATTTTATGCAAATTGCTTTATCCGTTTTCACTTGAAATAAAGATAAGGCTACGAACCCACTTTCACACACTTACACCTATTTACGTTACAACTGTGAAAGAGTAGTCTATTGAATTTATTTTTCCATTAGAAGAAAGACAGAAACACAAACAAACGCTCTCTACAATATCAGCATGAATACATCTTTAGAAGTAACCCAGAAAGCGTGCACTAAAATTATTTGCAGCACATTGAACCGTTCATGTACGACGGCAAACTTATCTGAACTAACATTTGTCAAAAGTTCTTCACATAAAAATCATAGGACGGAGTACTTTCGAGCACTCTCGATATTTCTGAATATATATCGCGTAATCAGTACTCTTATATCATTGCGATGCTCATGTTTTATTCCTTTTATGCTTTCATGGTTTTGTATGGAATAATGTATTGGGAGTAAAAGAATCCTTGCTTCATCTTCGGGTTTTCATTGAGCTCGGAGATTAGGTATGTTGTATATTTTTATTTATGGTTGTATACGATACTTTATTTTGCGTCTTGTGTACATGATTTCATAGTGGATTTGATATTGAAGATGTTCATATTGTAGCGGATAACACACGCTGTTTTAAGTTTAATTTATGTCTACGATAAAGTTCGTGGCGTAAGAGTGGGCGCACGGAGCAATTTCTTTATGTAATACAAACAACGGAGCACTCCATCGACTGATTCAGAAGGGAGAAAGGAAGCCTTGGGTCAGCTCCTAATTTTTAATCTTTTTCTAGTGTCCCAATGCTGTTCTTACTATTTCCCACCAAAGTTGCTCTAAAGGTCTTGAACGGTGCATTTCCATGCTAGGAAGGTGGCGAGTTGTTATTTGCGTCATAGTTGTTTAAAATTACCGTGTGTACCCGATTCCTAAAATAATTACTAAAATTCGTCTTGCCATGCTTTTAAACATAAAATGTTTGATAATAAAATAAGAGCACAAATGCGCTACAGTTTCATCATCCGAAGTTTTATCAAACAAACAGACCAGAGATTAATCAATCAACATTACAATAACACGCATTCATAATTCCATCCCTTAATCAGCAGAAATAAATCAAGCCAAGGCGAAATAAACAAACATTTATTTATTCATAGTGTAGCCACTAGCCAGTATTGCGGGATAACGGGCTGATGCCAACCATCTTGTTCGGAAAAGTTATATTGTGTCGGAACACCAACGAATTTAATTAGACGCAGTGCGATAGGGAAATAGCAGAATGCTGTTACCAACTCAATCTGGTCGGTTAGTAATTGGTTTACTTTGCACAAGTTTTTTCATCAGCTTCCTTTGGTATTGCTTTGTGTGGAAGTTGCTTTTGAATTGCACTAGTCTGTGCTATTGGCCTGTTGCTGAACTATCTTCTACTGTGCCTAACCACTTAGACAGTGAGAAATCAATGGTGTTTGTTTTAGGTCAATAACCTCGTGATGAAGGTTTCAACTGTTTTTTGTTTTCAAGTTATTGGCTAGGGGTATAATTCCGAAGTGGGGTGAAAATTATGATTTTGGACTCGTCCAATGTTCAAAATTTTTGGAGCAAGAGCATGTATAAACATTTTACACCGATTTTGAAGGATTTTTTTTAGACAAATTTAAAGTATAGAATATGTCCAGACAAAGTCTGGGCGTTTCGCTAATGTCTTATTATATCTTAGATATATGAAGGAATCAAATGTTATATAACAATATAATTCTATACCGCGTCGGTGTCAAGTCACATATCCCAAAAAATATACCTTTAAAAATGAGTTTAAGATAAAATATCAGTTTTCTCGGATATTAATATGTGGCCATGAAAATGGCGAGCTAGTAAATCTATAATACTGTTAAGTTTGTTATAACTGTTGTGTTTTTCTTGTTTCATCAAAAAAGTTGAAACAATTCTTATTGGATTTGACGGAGCTATACATAATAATAAAAAATACCGTTTTTTTAAATATCAGCCAGTGTCGAGGACAAAACTTAGCCCATACTAATATTATTAATGTGTTTGTTTTTTTTCCTGGGGTGCTATCACGTATCAGTTGACAACTATTTGAAAGCCACTATACTGTTCATTGTTTTTTTCCTTAGATTATAGTAACTGACACGTTACATCAAATCAGCAATGTACTGAACAGTGGCTATCAATTTGATGTACACTAGTTGTTTACTGTGATACGTGATACGCATACTGGTTGGGGGCTTTGCATACCTTTAAAAACTGTTTTAAAGAACTCTCAGGCGTGAAAGGTTGCATCATGATGTTTTCTCTCACCATTGGGACAAGCGATAATTATTTCAATTCACACATCGCATCGAAATGTCATTGGTATATTTGCTTTAGGTTCTAACCGTCAACCACTTGCGTGGGAGATACTAAATTAAAACACTTGGCTAGACTATATACCATTCGATTCCGTTCATATTTTAACACAGTCAAAGGCTTAAAATAAATACATAGAATATTTTTGTATGAGCCCTTTGTAAGTTGTGAATACAAAGGGAGATTCTGTGAAATAGTTGGTTTTTGTTTTTAGAATTTAATAAAAATATAACTTTGAATATTAATCTTTTTCCAGAAAGTTTTAATACACCAATTTATTGATACAGCCTCCGAACTGTAAAGTGAGTAGGCTCAGAATCTTTATTATTAATTATATACAAATTATACACTTATTCTCAACCCATTTATACAGTTTGTTTGTTTATCATCATTGTTTATCTTTGTATATATTTTTTTATGTTTATCTCTATCTAAATCAGTGATTCCGAACCAGTGGTCCGCAACCAAAATATGGTCCGCGAAAGATTTTTTTTAATTTTAAGGATGATTGTGACACTTATTTTTAATATACGTACATAGTGGTCCCTGCCAACAAGAATAATATAAAAGTGGTCCCAAACTAAGAAAAGGTTGGGAACCCCTGATCTAGATTGATATACGCATAACAATAAAATCTTATCTATACTAATATTATAAAGCTGAAGAGTTTGTTTGTTTGTTTGTTTGTTTGTTTGAACGCGCTAATATCAGGAACTACTGGTCCGATTTGAAAAATTCTTTCAGTTTTAGATAGCCTATTTATCGAGGAAGGTTATAGGCTATATAACATCACGCTACGGTCAGCGGAGGAGCGGAGTAGCAACGAAAAATGTTACGAAAACGGGGAAAATTTTGACCCATTCTCTTCAGTGACGCAAGCGAAGTTGCGCGGTTCAGCTAGTTAAAAAGAAAATTCTAGCTGTTTCATCTCGCGGTTTTCATAGCCCCACTTTGACCTCAAACTAGAGCAAGTGGTAACATTATACATCGAGAAAATAGGCAGGCATGTCTGCATTAATTCTCTATACACCCTTCCCCACATACCTGTAGCCATACTACGTATTAGAGGTACAGTCGACAACATATAACTATGAACATATATTTCTATTCTATTATATATTTATATTTTCCATTTGTTTTAAATTTAATGGCTTAAACTAAAAACGTATTACTAAATTTCTGGACCTAAGGTTTTATCACAAAAGAAGTATATAAAATAGTATGTAGTTACAGGCAGCAACAACTACGAATAAATTATCATAAAAATATTTTACTTAAAAAATTACTAGTTCTTATGTCACGCGCTGATAATTTTTCGTTGTTGTCAATATAATTTTACTAGTGGAAAGGTTAAATTTGTGTTCAGGAACAGGGATTTAATTGAAGCATCAAAGTTTTCAGGGATCGAAACAAGTGGCGTTATTTGGCGTCAGCCTTTTCTTGTGGAAAGCGTGTTTATACATTTATTTTGCCGACTGTACCCCCTTCATAAATCCCCCTTTCTGACAAAGGGGTCCTGATCAAATACAGTAGGCAAACGTTTGAATGGGATTAATATATTTGAATCGATGTTCCTTTGACTGACTGCCAGACTATTTGGGTAAAGAATAACTGTTTAGTAACCTGTTAGAGGGACTATTGTTGTCTATTTTGGGATCCAAGGCTTTAAGGGTGTGAGGGTGGAGGACAGATTATGTTAGTTACTTATCTCTGTACGTATTTCACCTTATGTTACCTTAATATTATTTCTAATTCCTCTAGTTTATGTCGTGAGTTTTTCCCCACATGCAAAGATTTAAGACAAAAAGTCTTTAAGTGCAAATAAAGATTGGTTTTTCCAAAATTTGCTAGGTAATTGTGGTGTGGTTGAGTAGAAACTAGAAACCATTCATGTATCCAAACATCCAAATTTTCTCATTTATAGTATTAGATTAGATACCATCATAAGAAATACTAAAGTGTTTATTACGCTTTCACGGCAATCCCACTGAACTAATTGTCCTGAAATTCAGCAGTTTAGTAGTTCAAGAACTGTGATCAAACATAGCTTAAAATTGGTTAACATACGAACAGAATTTCGCGGGTCAGCTTGAATATAAATAGCTTATATAATACTAGATCGTTTTGTTACTCTGGTGTACATGATATTAGTTTCGCTATCACCGTTTTTAAATATTTATCATTTAGGTTACCCGATACTTATCTTAGGGATGGGGGTGCCGGTAAATGGCCGTCTGACACTTTGACCACTCTTGATCCTTTGTGTCACCCCCTCCTTTGCTACTCTCAACTTGGGGGGCAGAGCAAAACCATACCTGATACTTAAATATTAGGTCGGGGAAAAAGTCTTTTTGCGTTATATTATGTATGAACTTGTAATAAAATTTCTATGGCTTCAAGAATCACAAATCGGTACACGGTTCATTAGGTTTCTTTCAGTGAGCTCATGCCCAAATATCGTGCTTTTTTGTGTAGAGAAAAGATTTTATTACAAGTTCGTACATACTATAACGTGAAAAGACTTTTTCCCCGACCTAATATAAACGCTGCGTAAAAAGTTGATCTGTTTCATATAAACGAATCTCCCTTGTACCACACTAGTCAAAATAAATCAGGCCTCATTCAAAGCCTTAACATCTTATGTATGTCTTCACTAAAATTCCAGATACAGAATATTCTAGGAATAGTTCATTAGAGCGGCTCGTCAACTAAACCTCTTGTTAAAGAGAATCGTTTAATTTTAATATGATAAAAGCCCTTTGTAGTGAGATAACTGGGTGACTTAGTTCTTAGAAAAGCTGCGACAGAAGAAATTAGTTCCAGCTTTGGTATAAGTCTTTGGACTGGCAAGTAATAGTTGATTTGACGGCTTATGTGGTAACGAGGTCCCGGAACTTACTGGGTGAAGCAAAATGTCAGTTTTATGTATTAAAAATGTTCTCAAGAGCAGTTAGGAGTATATGCTCATTTATGATTTATTAGGTCAACATTTCAAATGGCAATTTGGCTACACCGTTGGAGTATATGCGTGAAGAGAAACTAAGTTTTTAATGGGTTTTAATTGGTCTCGTAGATTTTACTTGTAAAATCGACGTTGCCGTAAACAGACGGTTACTTAAGTGCTAATCGATAATGTAACCTCTCATAGCTGGCTCTTGACTCCCTAATGGTATGTTAATTACTCAATCAAGACGTTACAGCTAATTCCGTGTGGTCCTCTATGATCTGAATTTGCATAAACTCTCTTGATGCTTCAAATTATATATATAGGATTGAGATTATGGAGCTAAAGTAAAATAAATTTGGTTGATAATGTTTCAATGCTGGGGAAGCATTTCTTCCCTGAATGATGAATAGATTAAGCCTCACGTCTACTGTCCACTACGCTGACTAATTGCGGATCTTTGCATACTTTCAAGAACTGTTTTAAAGAACTCACTAGCTCACAAGGTTGCATTGTAATATTTTGTTTTACCATTATAATTTCAGTAAATGAAAAAGAAAACTATTTTTGGGTACCATAACTTTGAGCTCTGACTCTCCTTAGTAAAATTATAAATGCGTATGAGTATGTTTGTATAATATCTTTTATAATTTAACGCATGATAGATAACATAGTTTATAATTTTCAACATAAAATAACAACGCTGGCCGCGTAAATACACTATTCTTTTTACAATTATTTGCTGAGAATAATGACAAACAGTCAGTCGTACTTCCCACATATGTACCCGTGTTCTTTTTCCACTCTAAACTTAATTAGGACAGAGGTTAATTCTGTTGGATACGTTTTTTAATGTTGAAACAGACCTGAACGTTGAATTAATGAGCGCAACTCGCGTTACACGTTGTACCTTTACTGAAAATTATATCTGCCGTTTAAAATTGTATGTCGTATGGCTTGGGTGATATATTGAGTGTATGTGTACTTAAGTTACCTTTTGTTCTTTGATCTCTGTCTACCACCAGGGGAAAATGGCGTTATTTTATGTATGTAGGTTGAACTTTGGTTGATATAGATTACTTCGAGATCACTTAGAAAAATCGTGAGAGAAGAGGAAAGGAAATACAAACAGCGACGTACTTCACGATTACTGTTTATATCTCAACAGTTGAGTAGTGGTTTAAAACCGAGTCTTAACTTTTAAAACAAACAAATCTTTCCTTATAGCGAAAAATCTTTGTGCATCTGAATTTAGCGACAGACTACTGTTGTATCCGCGCTCCTTGCTTATATCAGTTAAGTACTTTTATTTATCGCATTCTGCTCTGCCATAGCTTGTAGCTGTTTTCAGACTCGGATTCCATTCACATCAAAGGCGTTGAACGTCCATTTTGAAAACTTGCGTTAACATATGAGTATAAGTTAAGAGAGTTTAAAATAGCTGGGTAAATAGTTGTCAGTTTCATCAAAAATTACAACAACAATCCATTTTATATTGATCAGCTTATCTACATCAAAAAGCATATCGGTAAGACGTAAAACGGAAAAACAGTTATAAGCACGCCTGAATCTTCAACTTTATATAAGTAATCTTTTGAATCTAAGCACATTTTCTTACTTCCCAGGTAACTAAGTCTTACTTAACACGCTTTTATAGATTCTGTAGTCGATAAAGGAGGCTACCCCAAGGCTCTACAATATTGGGACAATAGGGATGTTACTGGGGTAACAAAAAAGTATTTCTAATTAATCCGTCAGTTACGGAATAGAAACATGTTACATAAGTATTTTCTTTTGCGAATAATAAAGGGTGATTTAACTACATAGCGTAGAAGTTGGGAGTAGAGTGCTACTTAGACTTACTTGGTTTTAAAATGAGCCACGCTGTGACGTCATAAGAATTTGTGACTATACATAATAATATGTGTGACAAAAAAAAAGTCATGGGCGTCAGCTTGAATGATTTATAAAAATTCCTTTCAGTCAATCTTTTCTCCAGACAATTTTTCCCATAATTTTTGATTAGCGGCCGCGTCTTCACTTCATTACGTGGACTTTAGTTTCTCCGTTTTCACAACATTTGTATTTTGCTCCTAAACTCCTGTATAAGCTTATATATGTTATGAGATATAGTGCTAAAGCCAGAATGTTAAATAGCCTTGCTACATGAAGAAATAAATTGACACTACATTTTTTTTTCAATTCAAACCTATCTGGGATTAACACGACCAAACAAACAAACTCTTAAGCTTTATATTATTAATATAAATTTACCAGGAAGCCTGAAAATGAAACCACTATACATCCCTATTAACAGAATATTACAAAATCCAGTCGGATAGTGAACGTCGAACGTTTCCAATTGCCTGTAAAATATAGCACTAAAATTTTATACAATTTTAACCGTCGTATTGGCACTTTCAACGCAATTAAATAGATTTATCGGGTCAAATGTACGTTAGAGGTGTGTAAATGTTGTATTTTGTTCACGATTTATTTAATTAATGGTTACACCTTTGTTTTTGGAATGTTTTGGTTCGATTATATTAACTAGGGGGTGATAAAACATCATTTTATGACCGGTTTCTGAGTATATTTAGCGGTAGTTTATCTATTCAATAACGTTTTTTTTGTATGAGTTTTAACGCTATCGAATAGATAAACTACTGCTAAATGTACCTCAGAAACCGGGGGTTAATGAAGTTATAAGTACATAATTGGGGCAGTCGTTGCTAGTTCGCAAAATAAGAGTAGTTTTTTCGTACCTATATAGCACAGCTCCTACAAAAGGAACTTATCTTGTTTCACTTTTACAAACATACAAAAATACATATCAATATCACTTCTGCTATACTCGATCCCGTAGGTAAAGCAGGCAGGTATAAAATACACCCACTTTTCCCCATTGACATACAAAAATAAGCACAAAGTACATATATTATACACAATAAGACCAAAACCAATAATCTGAAATCCAAAAGTACTATTTATAAAGCACGTAACTTTATTTTTCGTGTGGGAAACGAGCCCACGACTTCGGAACACAGTAGGCAACATAGTGCTTTTAGTTTCTACGTAACAGATATTTTTAGAAGCCAACCTCAATATATAAATCTTTTATGTACTATATTATACCAATATTTAAAAAGCGTTACATTAACATGGTCTTAAATTCTTAGTTCACTAACGTCTTATAAATAAATAAATAAATTTAACCCATTAATTTCCCACTGCTGGGCAAGAGTCTCTTCCCGTAATGAGGGAGGGGTTAGGCCTTGAGTCCACCACGCTGGCCAAGTGCGGGTTGGGGACTTTGCATGCCCTCAATAAATGTATTAAACAAATTTTAGGCTGCATGCCTAAAATTTGTTTAATACATTTATTGAGGATAAACATCGTGAGGTTTCCTCACGATGTTTTCCTTCACCGTTGGAGCATGTGATAATTATTTCTAATCACTAACGTCTTAACATTTCACAAAATTACTACGTAGTCTTATTATACAATGAATTTGGGAGTTCAACTTAATTGTAAGACGATATCACCACTTCATATAAATTTACAGTTAGTCATTTAATATGCTAACTAGTATTAGAAATCCTATGTTACGACTTGACTTAATATTATAGGCTTCGGTACTTGGCGTTGTACGAGAAATTTGCTGAAGGCTAGACTGTATTACTGGCTGGTAAAGTGCTCTAGAAAGACATACATAGATTATTATCGGTGAAGTACTTTATAAAAGTCAGGTGCGTAGTACGTTTGACGATCTTTGTGGCGCTGTGGCTAAGGTGGTCGTTAAAACACTATCATTGCGTCACGAGGTCGTGGGTTCGATTCCCACACGTAACAATTATTTGTGCGATCGACCAATAATTGTTTCGGGCCTGTTTGTACTTTGTGTCCGTTTTTGTATATTTGTAAAAGTCCCCGCGACACAAGAGCAATTCTTAGTGCGGGAGTTGTCTTTGTCTAATAGCTATAGGCTAGGCTGTTTTATTCAAGAAACTGGCAGAAGGCTGGCTATTACTGGCCGGGAACACGCCCTAGAAAGACATACATAGATTCTTATCTGTGAAGTTCTTTATAAAGGTCAGGTGCGTAGTAACCGGCGGTCCTGTATGACAAGATGTATGGATGTGAGTAAAGCAAAAGTTTGTAGGGAGTGTACCAAGTGGTGCTCTTCAGTATATGCTCATGTAAACTAGGTATCATTTTGTGCAATCATAAATTTAAAACTTTTGCTTGTTTAAGGTTTGTAGATGGTGACATAAAAAAACAGATTTTTTAGAACATCAGTGACATGGTTAATGGTTATGCAGATAACAATAGCCCATTTGATACACCTACTTTATTTTGTAAATACACAGAATTGATAATTATAATCTAAAACAAATCGTGGATGCCACGACTCTCTACTAAATTGTCGGACTATAGTCCTTCATAAAGGCATTAAAATATACAAAACCTCGCATTAAATACAAGCAACAGGCTTCATCCAAATTAATCCACCATAACAATAAATTTTACAACTTTGTATGAGTTCGTCTCATGTATTTGAAACTCGATGAGTCGGGATACACTGATTAGGGGAGTTTCACCCCGTTATGTGTATAGTTAAGTCATTAAGATACGCCTCTCATAAATGAAACTTGAACCATTGGAAGTTACCATCGATTCTCGAAACCACTTTCATCGGGTGAGTTATATTGACGGTGTTATACATGGTCGTAATAATTTATGGCTTAATGTAAACTTAACCTATTATCGTCCTAGTACAAAGTACTACCTCTAGTTCAGACCGACGTATACGACTATTGATCAAGAATTGATTTCCAGGTCGGACATGTGCTACAAAAGGTTTCTTTTTATTCTTCTTTTCGCATGGTTAGTGGTCAACCTAGTGTCAAAGTTGTTTAAGCCGCTCGGCGCTTGAAGGCCTTTGACGTGGCGTCATGACTGTTATCTGAACCGACAACAACCGGGACCGACTTTAAATCCGAAGTATGGAGACGTCCAGCTCAAATACCACTGTGTCACCCATCTAAGGAATAACCGCGCCAAGGATTGCTTAACCCACAGATCGTTTTGCCGTCCGGTGAGTGCAACTGGCTATGGGCGCCTCAATTCATATTAAACTATTCTCAATAGGAGTCAGTCAAGTTTGGTAACGTGTCTGGTATATGGCAATAGGCTCGCCCCTTATTACACGGGACTGATTTGTAAAAGGCTAAGCAGTAAGTGTATTTCGCACAACTCTGCCTATACCTAAGGGTATAAAATCAAGAAAGTTATATGCACATATTGCGCTAAGTGTACTGCAACCTTCCAAACAAAAACCAAAGACATTCTACTCCATAAACCAGATTCATTAAAAAGTAATTCTAGACCTCACTTGTAAGGGTCCATTTTTTGTCACTGGCAACCCCATTACCAAAAATGTTGGCAACAAATAACGAGAGTTTCAAACTTGAAATCTTAAGATGTTTGAGCAATAAAAATATTACAGCGCTTCGTATAAAGTTAGGAATAAAAACGTATGTATATTTTACAGGCGATCGAAATGACTGAAAATAAATCGAAAATTTGATTTTCTTATATCGTTCTAGTTTTAATATTATTGTGTTATTTAAGGGTAAAATAAAATAGAAACGGCTTTTCTTTTATCACGGGTAAGGCCTTTACTTTGGAATGAGGTACTGTTAGTTTACAGCAAAAATGGCAATAATCTTAATATAAATATGAAACATTTTCAGGCAAAAACTACTGAATACATTTCGATAAAAATAACCATACAGATAGTCTACAGACTACAGCCTGATTTAACACACAATATCATTTTAATCAGGAAAATCGTCGCGTCGAAGTCACATGCACAACCTGGGTCAAAAATAATAAATTTTACGTCCAAACGTGGAAACTCTACATTCACGTAGAGTTCCAGTATGACACGTCTCTATCTGCAATATATCTAAAGCGTCAACGTATTCATTGTTAGAGCCATTACCCGTGAGGGTTGTGCAGGAGCCGAGCTTTATTGCGCCGATGTTTTATACCTCTCCTGAGTAGAGGACTCTATGTAGAGCTGTTGTGTTTGTCTGTTTGCTTGTTTGATGTATTTTATACAAAATTTTAGTGTAATTAAGTGCAACTACAAATCCTAATTGAATAAGAGTTTTTTTAAAGCTGAATTGTCTTGATGTTCGCGTTAAATACGCAAAAATGAACACTGGTACTGATTTCAAAAGGCTATTGCCTTTTATATAGAATAATGGTCGTTAAATTCTAGCGTTATGTCTTCTATGCATTTATCACCAAATTCAAATTAAAAAAAAAATAAATATGTTAGATACAAAAGATGGTTCACAAAATGAATTGCCAATACAGCAAAGTTTTATTCCGTCAATAAATTAGTCAAACAAATAACCTATTCAATTCAAACAAATTTATAACTACCCACCTTTCGTATCAGCATAGAAAACTAGTTATTCTTATACCGACGGAGCCGTAAACAAAAGGTAGTATTACATAAAACATGCTACCAACCAAATCCCTGAAGGTAGATAAACCGAAGCATTTTGTTATTGAGCAAACGTATCGGATAATTTTCTTTTGAGAAATACCAAAATTCGTTGAACATTTTTCTTGGAAGATCGATGAAATTCCGCTTTGAAATTATAAGCTTACTTAATATTGATGTTGTAAATGCGGAAGCTAGTGTGAGTGTATGGATATTTGTTACTTTTTTTACGAAAGAACTACTGAATAGATTTTGATATATACTCATTTGAGATATACTTTGGATACACATCACATGGGTAAACAGAGAATATGCTTTATTCCCTAGGACATCCCCGCGACACAAATCTGTTAGAGCGAGAGCTGTCTTTCAAACCAATAAAAGTAAAGGTCTCCGTGGCGCAATAGTTCGGGTGGTTGTCATACCACTACTTCTACGGTAAAAGGTGTGGGTACAAATTCCACTCGGAACAAGTATTGCGATCCACACATAGGAAGTTTAAGCTTTTGGTTTTTGATTGAGTCCGTTAACGGTATATTTAATTTTGTAAAAAATCATGTAACCCTTGAGCAATCCCTAGTTCAGAAATAAAATTATCTCTAAAAAAATCTATGAAAAAATATTTATTTACCTCGAGGATAACGAAACACATTTTATTTACGTTCCACTGCGTACTACGTACCGCGAATTAAGTACAGTCGAGGACGACAGCCAGTAATTTATATACTACAAGCGTTAGTGTACTGTTAATCAAGTCCAAGTACTGCACTCAATAAATCTACATTAACTTGTACGAGACAGGTAGTGTTGCTTTGCTACATAATATTACAATTTGGTCCCTGAAGTAGACTAGGGAAAAGTGTACATGTATTCCCGGTCCCTGTAAATATTTATCAAAAATATTTGAATGCAGCTTTTTGCATTTTTTAAATATGAGCACGTTTGCTGTCAGTGAATTCGGGGATCTTTAATATTTAAAGTAGTTCACTTTTTTCCACTCTTTACTCTATTCGTCAACAAACTTATAAAATAGTTTTTCGAATCATATGAAACTACAAACATTAAACTACAGCCGAGATATCTCGGGTGCGTAGGCAGAAGTATATGAAATACACCCACGTTTCGCCACTAACAATGTAAATTCCATATAATAAGGGTTAAGTATGTTGCTACGTTAAATTAAAATAATAAATAGAATGCTATGTATTCATAGCATTCTATTAGCAGTTGCTTTAGTTTCCCGACCTGGAAATCGAACCAGAGGCCGTGATTACAAAGCGTAGCGTAGGCCGTGATCACATAGAACTGTTGAATCAGTTGATGATTTAATCTGCTTACCTAGTACTTCTTTTAGAATTATCCAGACTCTATTAGCCTCGAAAAAACGGCTTACATAATAATATTTTCATCTTCATCCATTTTGTTTCTGATTAAATTATTTATGAGCCCCAAAATATCGGCTTTCATGGATCCCAGGGGCTTCCCTACTTTGAATATAGAGATGTAGGGAAAATTCCATGTTCCTTACTCAATTTATTATTTAGTATGACGATTAGCGGCTTAGAAGAATTATAACAATGTTATTTTTAAGACAGGTCTACGACTGTATTTCAATAGCAATTTTTGTAATGCTGACAGTGTGCTTTATGAGGTGTCCGTACGCTATGTAACTGAAAAAAAAAAATCACACCGATTCACTTAAAATAATCTTTGATAATTATATCCTTTACATTTTCGACAGCATCAGTTCTTTGTACTGATCAATATTTAGTATCCAGCATTACATTGCATATCAAGGGGTTGCAGGTTCATATTCTTATTTTCATACTATTTTTGGCTTTTATAACTGATAGCAACAGCCTTCGCGTGCATCCAACAATTAGTAAAGTAATGTATCTTTTAAACTAAACTAGTATCAAACGCTTCATAATTATAAGCTGCGATCTCTATTTTATTCTAGCTAGGCACTATAATAATCTAGAGCCCTATTTAACCCATTTCCTCTGAGTTTTGAAAGCTCCTTTTAGCAGCCAGGTTATTAATGGTTTCTGCGTCAAAGATAAAGAGCAATATCATAAGTATTACTTTGTTAATAGTGACATTATCTTGACCATATTTCGAGAACGACGGCCCGTTTCTTTGAAACTACCAATCTGCGTAAGACTTTGCTTAAACGCAGAGTTTATGCACAATTTTGGGTAGGACTTTTTAAACCAATTTAAAAATAGCACAATACGCTCTTTCATAGAAAACTGACATAACCAATAGCTAGGCAATTGGCGGCTTAACTTGTTCTCCGAAGCACAGAGACTTTTACCCGGCTTCCATTCACTAAGCAGTCACTGACAAATTTGTATCTACAGAAATCCAGCAATACATTTTAGCTCTAACCGAAATTTGATCGTGAGATTCGCTACTGCAACTTTCAGGCCGTTTAAGACTCATGCCAAGAAATAATTTAGTATCTAGAAATCTAGACAGTTGCTTTAGTGATGAATGGCTTCGAAGTTATCTAGGACTTATTTTAGTTTACCTGTCTCCGTAGCGCGGTGCTTAGTGTATGGGACGTCAAATACGAGGTCTCAGGTTCTATCCCCAAGTCAGGCAAAGCTTTATTGGTCTTTTTCTTATGTATATTGGATGATTCTTAATAAAAATACATAGTTAGGCCAAGTGCCCGGTATATGGCAATAGGCTCACCTCCTACTACATTTAACTAACATTGTTAATGGCAAAGCGCGGGTTTATGATTGTATATCATAATTGTAATTGTATATAATTGTATACCTCTACCTACACCTTCAGATAGAAGAGATGAGATATTATCTATTTACGTATGTATTGATTTTAGTTATTGTGTCATCTGTCACATAGCCGTCTGTTTGTGACATTGTTCATAAATATACAAATATTGTTAGGTACACCGAAATTAATGTAACACAGACAGGAGCCCTTGTGTTAAATAAGGGTACTTTTAAGTAATTTGTTACCCTAAATTGTTTGAAAACTTTTGTGGTACGGTTTAGACTAGGTATGTGGAGTTTAATTCTTGTTTTTAAATTGTGGCAAGCCTTGTCATTGTTTGAAATACAAGTGATGTCAAGCATTTTGTTTGTAACTTTTATTCTAAGTAAAGTTATCCATACTTTGATGTATACGAAAGTAACTCTTTTAGTTATGTTGTCACGGTTTGATTACTGTACCAATTTTAATTAAATGTAGAATGAAGATAGATTTTAGTAAACTAACTACACTTTTTTTTTTAGATTTTACCAAATCATAAAAAACCCTTATTCTTGCTCTGATTTTTTTATAATTATTTTAACTGTAGGTTTTAAGTTCAATCCAGTCCAATGTAGAATACAAAGTAATTATGTTAACAAAAATGACTTTAAAATACAATGACAAACACAATAACACTTCAAAATAAAAAAAATAACGAAGTCATAAAAAAAATACTAAAAACTACAATTTAAAGCCGTGAGACTTTAAATTGAAATGCCTATTGAAATTTAGCACAAAGTTGCCGAGCGGAATATAATAATGAACAGCTAAAAGTGGTGGCCGTTTTAACGTCGAGCTAAGAATTTGAAGCTGAAAGAATAATTGGGTCAGAATATTATTTTTTGAAGAAAATAGCACAGTTTATTATGACAATAGTCGCGATTTTTAACTACAAAAGCATTTATCTTCTTAGTAGATGGAAAACAGTAGTAAGTTTTCATTTGGTATTGTTGAGCGACAAGCGTAAGCGTTTGACATTTTAAAAAAGAAACAAAAAAAGAAATTAATCCATTAATGTCCCACAGCTGGGCAAAAGTCTCCTCCCGTAATAAGGTTTAGGCCTTGAGTTGAGACAAGTTGAGAAAATATAGTTCTTGTGGAACACGTTAGGGGTGCTGATCAATATTTTTATACCAAATTTCTCGATACGTACTAGGTTGACAATAGTCTATATTGGTAAAAATGCTTTCTCAAAAAGTCTACTTTTGTTCTTCGAAATAAAACTTACGTCTAGTTAAACGGCTATTTGTATTCCGTATGACAGAGGTTTAAAAGGAGACGCTTGTCGTATGAAACAAGTAGGTACAGTTACAAAGTTATCTCAGCAAAAAATCCTTAGCACAGAATCTTTACGAATACCTACCAATCTATTCCATCAGTTGCCCCATGAAAGGAAGTATACAGTATTAATTTCTACTTCAGAAAATTTGCAATTGGGTCAAACAAATATATTTGTATTATAAATTGTATTACACAAAATATAATTGCTAAATTCCTAGAAGTTTATTGTCAGTGACAGTACTGTAAAATAAGATGATTATTGGCTCAAATATTGGCGGCAAATATTTCGATTTCAATTAAGTTCTGAAGAGGGTTTGAGATCCTCCAATATAAATATAGATGGAGTGCCTTACTTTACGAACTTGAGGAAATTTTCAAAATTTACTATGTTGTAAAGAACATTCTGGATCATATTCCAACTAAGGAGACCTTATTTCAGTTAGGGAATTCGTATATTTTATTTAAGTAGTGTAGAAGTCGACCGATCGACTTTGAAGAATCATTTAATTTAGGTACGCATTTCAATTACTGTATATGTTATTATTAAACATTTGAAAGATGTAAATATAAGTAATATAGTTAGTTTTAAGCATAAAATAAATACGAAAATATAAAATGGAGTGACATCAAGATAAGAAATAAAAATGTTAAAAAAACCAAGATTAGATTTTGCTTAGTTCGTAGTCCTAGGAAATAAGATTGTGGATAAGATAAAGGTTAAATCTGGAGGAACGGAGAAAAAAGTGCATTTCGTCGTTTTATTCTTACGATTATTTAAAGACTTTTGAAAACTTTTCTTGTAAATCGCAGGTTTTTCGTTTTTTATTAGATTAAGTTCAGATAAGACCATTTGAATGGATTTTGTATAGTAAAGTATAGTTCTTTTAACATTTTCATCACCAAATGTGTTCAAAAAGCCATTTGCGTACCACTGTTAGCTTCTATATCTATAGAAAAAAGCTAATCGATGATACAGAATAGGAGAAATCGTGCTATTTCTTGTCTGTATCTGAAATCCATACAAAGATCTATCACGTAATGAATAATGTATTCCTTGTATTTACTCGAATGACTTAAATAGCTTGATTGAGATTACAGTCTGATTGTCACAACTATTTCCATTTTGTAACACCAAGTACTTTGTTTTCCACATCTTACGTAATGTGGTAAAGGTTATTGACCCGTTGCGTAAGAACTTTCTCGAACTCTCATTGAATTGGAAATCGAAGGTTAATTCAGGACGGTAATGAATTTGAATGTATTATTTTGAAGGTAACGCTTAGTTTGCTTGTTTTGGGGTCCCGTAATCCACTTTATTACGTATGGGTATGACTTGTAAATTTTGTTACAACCGTAACGTTTGGAAAGACTTTTGCCAGACAGTAACATAATACGTATTAATAATGTACAGTCACTCAATAGTTAGATTAAGAAACATTAGTTTCATTATGCCTCTTACCTGTAGCTCAATTCTCTACTACTATCGACTCCCGACAACCGACCTGTCATTGAGAAATGTATGAAAATCTGATCAGCGCCTCTGACGGGCATAGTAGGAAATGTTTTGGCAGTACATTCTAAATGTCAAAATTTCGATAGCTAGTCGGTTGTCGGTAGTCGATAGTGTTAGAGAATTGAGGTACAGAACTGCAAATATAGGCAGAGCTGTTACTGTAGCAAATATCGCATACATTTCGCCGTTTTTAATAATGTTGGCATGTAATTCTGGGCGTCTAAAGAGCTTACACAAAAACAATGGTAAATAAACATCATACCCAGCAATAGTGATGAGGAACATAATATAACCCGTCTTCTAAACAAAAAGATTCACACGAAAAATCCGATAGAAATTTCACGTCAACAAATGAAATAAAAAACTGTTACTGTTTCTAGCTTCGTATCGGAATCCACGAGTATTTTTAAATTAAATCTGTGCAACACTAAAAAGTACTCGTAACAAATATTATAATACTTAGTTATTTCGATACAAAATTATTGAAATATATGGTTAAACTAGTAACTAGCTATTGTGTTGTTATATTTTCGTTCAGAATGCTTGCGGTCACTCAGTATTGAAAACAGTTTTGCCTGCGAATATTATTTTGTTGAAATTTTCAGCTGTAAGTTACGTTCCAGGCTTTTGTGATTGCTTGTATCTGCTTGTATACTAAATAATTTGAGTAAAAATGAGTTAGGTTACCTGTAAAATTGGTGTTACTTACATACTTAGATAATATCACAACTTTCATACCCGAACGTGCAGGCTGCCGTTTGGTCGATTAACAAGTTTTCGTTGAGGACTTTGCCTACCTTTAAACAGCTGTCCTAAAGAACGTTCAGTCATGCAGGGTTTGCAACACAATATCTAATACAAACAACTTTGAAAAGTCATTGGTGTGCTGCGTCGGGTTCAAACCGCGTAGGAGGTAAGGACTTACTAATACCACTCGGCTATCACTTTTCTTAGACAAATATACCAGACACTAAATAATTATTACGTCTAGCATTTTTATAGGACAAAGTTCTCGAACCTAGTAAGTTTAATGTACTGCAAGATTTACTTAGGTTAAGTCTATGGATTTTTCTAAACATATATCATTTCAGATTTACATACGAATGCGTGGCAAAAATCCTAGTTAGATTTATGTAGTTCGGACGATTTATTATGAAATACGGAGTTTCATTGATGTGCTCCTGTGATGTAATAGAATATGTTTAGGGTTAGTTTTACATATCACTGTTGTTTAACTGAAGTTCTAAATTATATGAGGTTGGGTTATTTTTTTAGTAATATAATAATCTAGCAAATGTGGTAGTATCCTGTGCTCTGCCTGCACCTTTGGGTATACCAGGCATGAAGATATATAATAAAAGAAAATCTTTCGGTGTTTCTATTAAACCAACAAATATTTATGTTTATAATGTGTCACGTGAAATCGGCGGAACTAATTTTGATAAGCTTGAAAAAGCTTTAAGTTACATACGGAGGAAAAAAATAATTTCTCTTTGACAGCCGATGCTCTACAACAGAATACGAGTTATTGTATACATACAAACACTGCCTAATTTGGTAAAGTAGCCAAGAAGGCATCAAAACAATTACTTTTGTCTATAATATACGTGTAAATATGAACAGCTAGATAGAGCATTGAGCTATCGTCCAATCAAAAGTCTCCTCTAAAGCGAACTGAAGTTGTACTCATATGAGTATGTGCTGAGATGTTCACAATAAAGTTTGATTGCATGCTTCGATCGCCGCCACGCTTCCGTGTCGAGCCTTGAGATAGTTAATCACGTATGTATGGAGTATATGTGTTGAGAGGTGCTGTGTGAAATGATTTAAAATGGCTTTGTATTTTGTGTTAAATTTTTTGTAACTTTAGCTATATTATATGCGAAAATTTGGGAGATGGTATGTAATGTTTGTTACTCTTTCACGAAAAACTTCTGAACGGATTGTCACTAAATTTGGTCAGTATAATATCTACTTTCCGCGTGGATCTTGCGTTAATGGGTGGCTAGAAGTGAGTGTATCTGTGCTTCGAAGGGCACGTGAGAAATCTGTTTCGGTTGTTGTTTGACACAGTAGGTATACCCACTCTCTATTCAGTAAATGACTTATACTCGTAGAATCGCTGGAAATATTGCCACTGGACAAAGGCAACGTTTTCTCTAAAAAATTTAACAATGATTTCAAACAGTAAGTATGCATTATTTTGGAAGCCAAGTACAAATATTGTTTAGGTGTCGACATTCACAAGAAAGTTGCATCTAAACGAGATTACGTGCAGAATCTTTTCAGCTGAAAATCACAACATACGTACATATATATAGGAGGCAGGTACCTGCGAGTGATACGAGCGCGATATATTGCTACAACTAACTTTATATTGCTCGAATTGGATCTTATTATAAGTTCAAACATGAAGTGAGACATCTGTCGATATTATTTTAAAGGTCTTATATATTTGAGTTTTAGAAATGTCTGTACTAAAATATTTTATTTAGAGTTTTTTCTCTGTTTGATTATTAAACATATTTATAATTACTAATTCAAGCAAAAAGCTACGAAATAAATTCTAATCAAATTTCGCATAGATAGTTGACGACTCGGGATCACATCATATACAAATTTTGCATAGCTTACATGTATATTTATTCATTTCATGTACAATTTAGTTTCCGAAACAAAAGTTATATTACGTTTTACCATATAGTATATACAGTCAGCTAGCTAGCAACAGTTTTCAACTTTTATTTGTCAAAAACTATTATCAAAAACTGTATTTACCAAACTTCAGATTTGCAAACAAAAATCAAAATGCACATTTTTGGAAACACTCGAAATATTGAAATTGATTTGTGACGGGAATATTGAAATAAAACATAAACATACAGTGGCGATATTTTGTCGTATATTGAATTTCGCAGTCGACCAACTCGACGACTCGTTGCAATTTTTCTCGGTATTATAAACTTGAATGTAACATAGAAGGACTATGACATACAGTTATACATTATTTGTAGGCCGGAGATTCTTTTATAGTGTAAAATAGTGTTCCCTTTTCCAAAAGCAATAGGTGTTTTGAAAGTTTGCGTTTGCAATATTTGTTTGTAATTTGGTAAAGTATTATCAACGTATAATAGAGTTATTGTTGTAAAAATATTACAACAAAAATCTAAAATAAAATATAATTGAGGTATTGAATTCGTTTATACTATATAAACGAATTCAATACCTCAATAATATTATGTACTACTTAAATATACGTATTGGCTTTGTTTATACTGCTAAAGTCATCCAAAAAAATATTATTACTAAAAAATTCATCATGATTGAACCAAAGTACTTTTGTACAAAATCTTATGTAACGCATCAAGCTGATTTTCCTACATAAATAATCAATCGAATTGCATTCGTCTTTGTTCACAAATTCAACTTCTATTTCTCTTTATTTAGATAACAATAAGATAACAATAGACATCCATTCATTTGTAGCGACTAACTCTTTGTCACACAACTTATATTCTCGGTACACTTGATCTTCCAAACACAATTCGCATTGCGTATGAGTGTTCGTAAAATCAAGATGAGTTTACAGTCCGTTGAGTGTTGAGCTCAACGTTCCTTACTATACCGAGTGTATGAAGTTTATGGTATCGCGCAATTTCGCTAGCTTAGATATAAGTTTGTTTATTCAGATTTGTGGGGTTGTTATACTTAAATGCTGATTTATAATATTGCTAGCTTTATGTAGTGCGATTATAAGACTGTTGTAGACAGTTCGTTCAATGTCCTCTCTCTTTGGGTATACGCTATCTTTTTTTTGACTGATAGTAATGTTAAATTTTGTCTAGGAAACTCCTGTTTTTATTTGTATCTTGTGACACAAAATATAATTACAAACGTTACCTTAATTTACTACAAGGTCCAAAAAAACAACTTACAATCACATTGTATTTCAACACACACGTAATTTCAAAGCAGTATTTCATCTCTATAAATCAAATACTCTAGCATTGTAGAAGGAGCATGACCATCACTTTGACCACACTTTACGACCTAAATATTTCCATTTAAGAACGTATTTACAGTTAAAATAAAAATTGTTTTGCTTTTTACGAATTGATCAATATATGAATATTAACGTGAAAATCAATATTACAGAGATTTGTAATTATTATGTACTGTTGAAAATAATCATTTTGAGTGTTAACTCGGAAAAACCAATATGTAGTTCCCTGATCAGCTCACGCGAAATATACAGCCAATTTACGAACGTTCATTATCATATATACAGGTAATAATAATCTTTTAATATTTTGAGAATTAATTACATTTATTGGGTCTCCTCTCACGTGGAAAGTGTCAATATAATTAATTAAAGGGCACACACTCGAGTGTTAATACACTTTAATTATGAAAATGAGAGTGCTACTTTCATAGTCTGGTGGTAGCAGCGAATTTCAGATATTGGTTTTTGTCTTGAATTGATCGAGGAAAGATATTATGAGATGTGTCAGTTTGTTATCTGGAAATACTGATATTTGGAGATTAGAACCACTAACAAAAGAAGCTGCCTCCGTGGCGCAGCGGTTTACGTCGCCACGCCACTAACATTACATTGGGAGGTCGTGGGCTAGGTTCCCACTCGGAACAATGATTTAATTTAAAAGTCCCCGCGACACAAGAGCATGTTTGAAATATTGAAAGGTTAAAAAACGATCTAAAGATAAACTATTACACGAGTACTTCTTATATTCATATTAATAGTAGGTCACTGAGTTTAAAATCACTCTTATTATTGATTAAGGCTAACTATTTTACGCAGTACGTTACTACGAAAATTGACATGTTGCGACTTCATGTGACTTATGAGTTACGCTTAAATTTTTCCGATACTGTATGAAAGAAACCATCATCGGACTAATAGAATCTGGTAACGTCCCTACCAAAATATCGGTACTGAAATGAATTCTATAATAAAATACATTTAAAGTTCTATAATAAAATACTCCCGGCATCAAAACCCTTTCGTGTTTCGGAGAAGTTGATTCAATCTCTATGTTACGTCACTTTTGACATCACTGAACTTTTTGAAATGGCTGCAGTGTCCTGACATTTCGTTACCGGTATTATTTGCTTTTGACATAACAACTACAGTTGTTGAGTTTTTGACAGGTTGACAGACGATTTGCATCTGTACTTCAAAGTTTAAAAATATATGAAAACTTTTTGTTGTGCAGTGTTGTTTTACTGGAAATGTTGAGGATGGTTTTAATTTTGGCTCTCCGATTGACCAGTTTGTATTTTTGGAAAGGTCTCACGTCATTAGATAGCCTACTTTTCGGTTTTAAAGCGAGAACTATCATTTTTTTTATTTACACACTGCCCCCTCTATGCCGCGGGTAGCGTGGAAAGTTATCATGAACAGTGAACACTGCAAATGTTTTCCAGCAGCGAGAAAATATGCTCTCCCGCGCTACGCTGTGTGATGTGGAGCTTTGGGTAGGTTACCTAAATGACTAATATCATGATAATAATTTTATGTTAAATACATTAAAATATATTGCTGCAAAACTGTCTATTCTTTATATAATAAAAACTAAATTAAAACTAGATAAACTAGTATTCTCTTGTACTCGTATAAAGTTGAACATTTTTGTCAGACACTAAATAAGATCTCCGCTAAATTAAACTTTAGCTTTCCAAATTGAAATTGGTTTCGTTTGAACATTCTTGACTATAGTTTGTACAAAATACCCAGACTGCCTTCTGCTAAAAAGATTTTAAGCTTGATTATTTCATGTAAAGAACTTTTTACGGATAATTAATTTATTTTTTCTTTACTACAACTTACAAATAAATTTTATTTGAAACTAGGTTTTACGCTCCGCTCTCATCGAATTTTTTTCAATGAAAAATGTAGCCTTTGGCTTTCCAGTGATATAACTATCGCGCTGCCAAAATTCCATATAAATCACGTATCGGCTGGTATAGCAGTTTTGTAAAAAGAGAGTAAAAATCGAAGGAACATTTTTTAACATTTAGCATACTTGTATTGAATTTAAATTAGTGTTTGCCTTCAAAATATTATGTTAGTAAGTAGGTATATGAAAAGATTATCATTTACCATCAAGTAGTCACCCATTCTCGCTGAACTCACTGATTGCTTACTGATGAAGAGTCAAGCTACTGACCGGGATATTTTTCCCATTGGCACTTTCAATTTACTTTTAAAGTCATATTTTGGAAGCAACCAACATACCTAATGCAAATATTTAAGTTCAAAATGAAAAGTTAAAGCGTTGACATATACCACAGATTAAATATGACGGGTAAGTTTGGCGGGAAGTTGTGAGAAGTGGCAACACATCAGTCCGCTGTCAGTTGCGCGGGAAATTGTCGCGCCTGGGGTGATGTGACGTCACGTTATTCGGGAAACCGTGACGTTTACTATGTATTTTTAATCCTTGTAAAAAGGACGGATTTGGTTTTCCACTCTAGTATTTTTTGCTGCTGTAATCGAGACGGATAGTAGGTTTAGTATCGTTAGTTCAATGTTTTGTGAATCTGCTAACGGCTCTCATCTCTCTTTATGGGAAAAAAATGGAAATCTAGATGTATCGACATAGTATGAATACTGCAAGGAGGATCGTATAAAACGCACGAATATTTTGTAATTGAGAATGAGGAAATTTTGGTCAAAATCTGTCGCTTATATAAAAGAAAGGTCAAGAAAAAATAGTTAAAAATACGCTTCAGAGAGATTGTTGTAGACTCGTTGAGTGATATGAATAAAGAATTAAAAAAAATAGTCTCCAAATATTTATAGTGAGTAAGTTCTTCTCAAAAACCGTTCTCTGGTCCATTTTTGTAATAGGCAATAAAATTTCTCGCAAATTTTTGCTATATTTATTCAGTCAGGCGCTTATAATTGTATTCTTTCATCAATATTTAAGCTTTCTCTGCAAATTGTCTCGGTGTGAGAGCACCGCTCGCAGTTTGCTTAGCGTTTAAATATTTCAGCGGATTTCAGCTTCGTTAGTTTTATGAAATACGTGTTTGTTGCAAGTTTGTATGATATATGAGTTGTGTGTGACGTAAGCGCTGATCGTTTAAACTTGCTGCTGCAACTTTTGTGCTTGAACGTTGCGAATTATTTTGGAAGCAAAATTTCTGTTCGGGGGAATGTAGTCGGTAGATATTTTAAGTTAAATAATTAAGAACTTTATTTTGCATAGAATAATAATAATATAGAATTTTATTTAGTCACAGGTTAAGTCAATGTCGAAAAATAACGTTGAGATTTATGTAGATTGGTATAACTACCTTAAAAATAAATTATTAAAACAACATACGCAAGGTTGCCTATGCAAATGTTTATATAGTTCCAGCTTTTAGAAGTAATAAATGAGTTTCCGTTAAAACACTACATTTTGCAAAAAGCACCTAAGCACTACTACATTATTTTTACACAAAATCAGAGCTTAAAAACATTCCCACCGTAAAAATATCACCACATTTAACCCAGAAACCTAATAAATATGTAAAAAGTATCATTACATATATTACCATTATAACACAGTAAAAACAAAACGTCATAACAAGCTTTAATAACCAAATGCGTTTAGTTCGTGCGTCACGCGGCACCAGGCATTATGGCGGGAAACATGTCATGCATTAAATTAATTTTTGACAATCAACCCAGATTTGAAGCGAGCTTTTAACTCTAAGGGGTTGGGTTATTCGTGGCTTTTAATAGGTCATAAGGGTAAGTGGCAGTTTGGGAATTAGATGGGAAAGGCATGGTTTTCTGTGAACAACTTGTCATAAGTGTTTGAGTTTCCGGAACTATATAGCAGTAATTTAAGATAATAATATAATTATTTAATAATTGTTTGTATTTAAATCTGCTATTACAAGAGTTGTAATAAGACTAGCATATAATCCGTGTAAAACTAGTTCTATATTTTTATATTTATTTCTATACTAGTAGGAAAAATGTATTCGAATAACAATCGGGGGAATAGGTATATTTTAGAACAGTTATTTCAGTACAAAGTTCTAAACCTACACTTACTTATCAAAACGTAGTGGACTTATTCTTAATTCTTATTCATATTGGAAGCAGACATTTTTCTGCAAAGAGATAGTAAAAACTCGAGGAAAGAAAAATCGATCATCACATCATATCAGCACATCGTATCATCAGCATTCCCCTAACACCATGACAAAAACAGAACAAAACTTTTTTACACAATACCATGCTATTTTTACAACAGCTTTATTTCGACAATACACAAATAAACATCCACAAAGGGTCAAACATACGCATACAATTATTCTTCCATACATTTATACTCATACACCCTTCAGTCAGGCACTCAAGGCTCAGCTCCCGACAAGGCAATTCTCTTCGATTTTTCCCAATGAATAAGAAGGCTCTTAACGTCATTTACAGAGATGACGTCAGCCACATAACCCTACAAAGGATGGAGGGTATTTTCTACCCAGAGTTTTAATTACGAGATTATTTTGCTACAGGTATAAGTGAAAGTTGCTTGTATATTTATTGTTTTGCTTTTCTATAATGTAAAATTTCATAGTGATTCTTAGAAAGCCTTTAAGGTTGATTATTTGGTGGTAATTTGTGCTCATTATCTCTTATAAATGTAAAATGTTTACCTTAAGTGTTGTTTTTGTTTGAAATATCACGTGATGCCCTTATTTTTGTCTATTCATAAGGATTCATGTTCTTTATTTATGACTTTAAACACCATTAATGTATTCATGTCAAAGGGCATTCTCTTCTAGTCAACCTCTGCCTGATGTAGAGTCAAAAAGAGCGTATATCCTTAAAGCCTGTTAAAAGATATGTAAAAAAACAAAGTATATGATCCGAAACAATTTTTTTGATTCACATTTGCATCGCTTGAATAGTCCAACCAAGGGCAGACCTAAAAAACAAACCAAACGTTCCATAACAATAATAGTTCAATATCTTAAAATCGTTTACTTGTAAACAGGACACGTATAGACAAGTATAACGATCATTGAAGCATATGGTACGATGTATCGCCAAACAGCCCTAAAAGGCGGTCCCTACATACAATAACATTGAACAATAAGATTGCAATACATTTTGAATTTAAACGATCGGTTATTTGACTGGTTGTTTGGCGCAGTGGATTGGACCTAGGATGAATTTAAATATTTGTGCGATGATTGATAGGGTATGTCTTTCGATTAGTAATCATAGTACAAGCTCTGCTTAGTTTGGTATCAAATGACCGATTGTCCCGGCGAAACGCGGGCTAACAGTATAAGGGAAAACTGCACTAATCAGAGAATCACGACGGCCAAGTACAGGCTGGGGACATTGCACCTTTTCAATAATTGTTTTGAAGAACTCTCGGGCAAGGTACCTTCGTCATGTTTTTTTTTTTCAACGCTATAACAAGTTAATTATTTCTAATACGCAATATATTCGATAAATCATTGGCGTAACATACCACATAACAATATGTGGTATACAAATTAAATCACTCAGTCATTGCATAATCTTCACCAAAAAACGCGAAATAATATTATTTAAAACAATTTTTGGCTTAAAACCCGCCTAAAGGACATTACCATTAGTATACTAAGCGGTCGCAGGGTTAGGTCGTATGAATGACCTCGCCCATGTTTTAGAATAAAATATTTTGTTGATATAGCTGCCATTGGCAGTATTTGAATTCTCTATCCCTTTTTTAAGTTGTTTTGAAATATAAAATATATTGTAGATTCGTGCCTCATGTGTGTTTACTTCGTATTTGTTCATAAAACAGCTAAAACCGGGCAGGATGATTCGTTTTTTTTGTAATTTGTGTACTAACAGGGTGTATTGAACGCAATATTCAGTTTTAGCACAAATCGAATCATCACAGTTTGGTATAATTCTCTACGTTTAGGAGTACCAAAGTCTTAGACCATACTAGCGATCCGCCCCTATTCTACCCGGGTTTATTTTATATGAAACTTTAACGTTAACCGTAACGTAAATTCGTACAATTTTATCGTAAGAAAACAGACAGAAAGAAGCGACAGGAGACTTTATTTTATAATAAGCAGTGATTTTAAATAATAGTTTTCTCAGAATGTCTATATTTTAACTCAAGAATCAACTTAAATCAATAGCTATAAATTCAAATCAAACTAGATTTATTTTAACGAAATCCTTGAACCGACCTTGAAGTATATCCAAAGGCATTATTCTTATTTAAAGATTACTCACGCTTAAAACTTTCAGAAACTATTTTATTATAGTTAAATCCTTTTTGGGGCTAAAGGCTAACTTTGTACGTTTACTTGACCGTGAAAAAGTTTAAATTTGTTTTATTGCTCACTGCTTTTAGCCTGATTTCAAATGTAATCTTATTTTGGTTAAAAATTCGAGACTGGTTATAGACGTTTAAGATTTTTTTAAATATTCTTACGAACACATATACAGACATACATTCATACATAAAATCTAGCCATCTTCACATAGGGGTAGGCAGAGACCAGAGAACGTCACTGGGTACGATCCTTACAAACTTTTTTTGCTTCATTCACATTCATACATCTTGTCATACTGGACTGCGTTTTATATTCATAATTTGTAAAACCTCACTTACTCACACACCATCATTGGTTACAAGGTTTTTTTTTAAGTAGTCTTTATTGAAAACATTTTAAATGAACATCATTTTAATTCGAATTCTAACCAACCAGTACTAAAAAAGTAATTTGAAATGAGACTAACATTGGTCAACAATCAGACCAATGAAAATTCTTCGCACATTGGAGCTAGCACAAAGAGAATTCCTATTGTTTTGTCGATTTGGCGCGAAACTATGCGCTTCGTTCCCGAATGAAATTATTTTCGAACGACGAGTAAAATGTCAGACATGAACAACGGTTGCAGTTGTGGTGTTTAGAAATGTAGTGATACAGTCTACAATCATATTGATTAAACTCTAAACTGGCCCCTATGATACTTTTTTTTCGTATAAAAAAGTAAGTAGCCTTTCGCTACGACAAAATCTTAAATGGATCTAGGAAGAAGTAGCCATTTCTTGCTAAAATTTTGCCTGTATTTGATATTTAAAGTCTCTTTCTCTTTTTGAAAGACAACCCCCGCACTAAGTATTGGTATTGTGTCACGGGGACTTTTACAAACAACGGATGCAAAGTACACCCAGACCCAAAACAATTGCTTATCGTTCGCACAAATAATTGTTCCGTGTGGGAATCAAACCCACGACGCAATGGTAGTGGCGTGGCGACTTAAACCACTGTGCAGTGTGCAAGAGAGGCAGTCAGAGCAACTGTTCCCATATAAATGATTTACTGACATTTTAATAAATAGTTTCCAACATGAAAGTGCATGCGGTGGTCTGTGGTCGTTTGATGTCTCAAGCCACTGGTTCTTATTGTTGAGTTATAACATTGCTCGCGTAGTAAGCGTTTTACCAGTCTCTCTTTGATTGCAATATTGATCGGGTTTGTAGGAAAATGTTATTCAATAACTATTTCCATTTATATATACTTAGTTGACATTGAGGTCTTTTGAAAATATGAATTATATATTGCAGCAGTTAGTTTTAATTTAAATTGTATTTTCATAGAAAATGAAATAACTTATGTTTGTACAAAATCATTGAATGTGTTATCAGCGTTATTTATTCTGATAGGAAACATGTCAAACTGAATTATTATACAGTTTTGATAAGTAAGATTACGTAACTCACTGCTGTGCACTGAATATACGCTTTGAGAGGCATATAATAATATACTGAAATGTGATTAGTAGTAAGATGATAGTTGATTTTCATCGTATCTTACTTAATATGTAACTGAAACACTATGAAAGTAGTGTGGCCTTCATAGCACTTGAATCATTTTCTACGCCTACTGATAATATTATATTATTATTATGAATCACTACGCAGTCACGCGAGTGATTCTTTCGAAAAATACACACAAATATTTGTTCCGTGTTTCGGAAATCTAACTTGAGCTATCAAACCGTGGCCTTATATACTCGCGCGCGTAACGAAACCATAGCGCGATTCAGGATAAATGCACAACGCCATCTATCGAGCGTAGGTGTAGAATTTTACCGTGCGCTTGGTATTTTTTCTTAGACAAAGAACGAATATAAACCATTATTTGCGCTAAAAAATTTTGAAATAAGGTTTTTCAGGACTGAAGTGATTTATTTTTACCAATATAGGCCAGTAAATATATGTACGTCATTGAAGGTCATTAAGCTACTATAGGATAACTAGAAACCATTAAACAAAAAATTGTCAGAAAATAAAAAAATATAAATACCGAGGTTAAATAGAATAACTATTTTAGAATAAACAAAAAAAAATATGATCATCAAAAGTCTGTTGTAGATTTCTTTGTATCTTGTTGAAGCCAACAAATCGGAATGTTTTTGTGATAACCTAGTTCAATCAGTCAAGTCAATAACTCCTACAACAACTATTTTTCCCATAGATAAGTAACTATATTTTTTCAAAAGTATTTAATTGATAGTTTCATACTCTATCCGTCACTTTACTTATCAGTTAGGCTAAACAGCACTTATTTGTATATATTTTTTCCTTATATGGCGCCTTTATTTTCCTCATAGCAACAAACAGCATGAACATGTGCGTGAATAATAATGTCATTTAAAGTGTACATAACTTATTTTATTATTATAACCTAACCCTGATGAACTCAAGGACTAACCAATCCCTCGTTCGAGAGGAGACTCTTGCCGATATCTATAATTAATCCTCGCAGTACAGCCGTACTGCTGGAAATGCAGCTGTATTTCACATCTCAGGTGTAAAAGCACCCTAAGATATTACATTTTAACCCCTGTATAGTGTCTCCCTTGCAAGTAAAAGACTTTTTTCCAAAATTGAACTACACTTAATGCTTGCTCGCCTTGTTCTCTGTGTATTGTATACTAGCTGACCCGCGCAACTTCGCTTGCAACATAAGAGAGAATGCGTCAAAATTTTCCCCGTTTTTGTAACATTTTTTACTCGTACTCTGCTCCTATTGGTCGTAACGTGATGATATATAGACTATAGCCTTCCTCGATAAATGGGCTATCTAACACTGAAAGAATTTTTCAAATCGGACTAGTAGTTCCTGAGATTAGCGCGTTCAAACAAACAAACAAACAAACAAACAAACTCTTCAGCTTTATAATATTAGTATAGATTTTTTAAGTCTTCAGTGCAAAAGACTAATTCAAAGAATGAAAGTTGTCAAAATTCTAAGCCTAGAAGTTGACTATCTTTGTCGTTGATCTTTGCATCTACTGATCACGAGGTCGATTCTCGATTGGGCAATGTACTAATTACAGACCTACTTATTTCGAATGAAACTCATATTCTGCTTACACCTATATAAATATAGTATAAGAATACTTATGTAGAGAAAATAGCAAAAATGCAATTTAAACGAATATTCTAGGTGAAAAACCTCTAAACTATTGCTCATACCAGTCCTTTATAAATCGGTATGCTTATCTCAAAGGAAAGCGTGTGAGTCAGGCAACGGAAACGTTATCGATGTTAAAGATCGCTATACAAGAAAATCTATTAAATTCGCTTCGATAGTTCTTAGCGGAGTTAAAAGAGATTCTTGAAAGAATGAGATTTAATTTGGATGGATTTTTTAAAAGTATTCTTAGACAGAGAAAACGTTGGCGTGACGAGTTGGTCACTTATCTGGAAGGGTGGCAGGAAACGGCTTAGGATAGACACCAGTGCAGGTCTTTGGAGGAGACCTTTGCCCGACAATGGGGCAATATAAGTAAAAATTTAACAGCAATGCTTATTTAGCATGCGCCTTACACGTAATTGTATAAGAGCCAGATCTACGGCAATACACCAATTTATAAACCCATAATAAAATTGTATCATGTGTATAAGAATTTGAGAACAAATGGGGAACATAAAGTTGGTAAAGGTTTGGTAGTCTCATTTCCATGCCTAGAATCTGGGTGCAAAGAGGACAGTAAAAAATAAAATAATCGGTAAAAGTTATCGGTGTAATTGGTTTCAAGTCTCATTTAAAGGTAAGCAACAAACCATTCTTGTCGCCAGGTGATTTTATAGACTTTTTAGCTGTTCATGTTACGGTGTTTATACTAGCAATATAATGTGATGGTGAATGTAGGACACAGAACGTTCTGACGTCGTTTATAATGCTCTTTATGAACATCGTATCGTAAGCCAGGGTTTATAGTTGCACGTACAAACATTTATGTATAGTTTGCAGGAGATTATTGTAAAGAAATTAGTTTATTAATAAATTGGTTCAATGTTACAAAAACCGAAATTAAATTAAAACGTACAAACATAAAGTCTGTTGCAGGTTTTAGTAGAGGTGTATGGAATGCACCCGTCATCTACATTGCTGTTTACCAAACTCCAAACCACTATTGAAAAATATTCTCATATAAATTAGAAAACACCGGTTGCATTTTGCCTGATCCGAAAATCGAACCCGAGACCCCATGATCAGCAGTTGGGTACACTACCGGAGGCAGTTAGAGTCCCAGAGAGGGTATTGGTTCAAGTTATAAATGTACCATGAGCGTTACAAATAAACTAAATAAATAAAATAAAATATCACAATAATAAAATACTCCATTTTAACATGACATGTCTTTCATTGATACAATAAAATAATTTTAGTAAAAGTCAATGAATTGTATGAAAAGTTAATTACGATTCTGTTATTTTTGTCAGTAAAGTGTATTTAGCTAATGGAAATAGTTTTAGAAACGTATGCTATGTTTTCCACACCCCGTTCGCGTGTTTATATTGTTTTTGGTGCAAGTTATACGCTTGTTAGGTTCATTTTTTTTATTAATTCCTTTAAAACACTAGTTACTTAAAAATACGATGACGTCCCCAAGAGTGGAAAATAATATAACAAAACATTAAAACTAAGAAATTATTTTTAGTTTCTTTACTTTGAAATGATTGCAATAAATATATTGATAAAAATATATTTTATGACTGCCTTATCATAATCGACACAAATAAAATAATTATTGCCGACTGAAATCTTCATGTCTTGCAATTTGGTTAGGAGCGTAGTAATTGTAACTGAAGGTCCTGTATATAACGAAGGTGTATTCATGTGAATGAAGGAAGGGAGAGTCATTTTCCGGTTCCTACCTACAATTAATACCAATATATGAAAAGGATATAATTAAATCGCTCTACAGGTCAAGTCCTACACATAATATTTGTGAAATTACCCAAGGATTTTTTGTCATATAGCTTATGACTTAGACCACGTTATTTAATACTAGCTATATATTATCAACATTTCTCATTACTAGTGGCCATATTTACGAAAAAAATATACAATTTTTGTAACGTTTCGGCGGTTTGGCACCAATGTTCGCGTAGGGTCTTAACATAAATAAATAATAAGAGAATATTGTCCTTGATAATGGTATATTTATGCTTATAATACTTGCAAAATAATGTTTAAGAACATGACTTTTTTGGAAGATGACAATGATAAGGCCTTTTCGCGTTTAAGAACCGTGTTATTTGGCTTCATTTCTGCATTATGACTGCATGTTAGCTGTGGTTAATGTGGTACTCGAGTTAAATCGACTCGTGTAGTGGCTTATAGCGAAAATACACATTGAGCCAATGATGACGAGTGAAGGCCAACACGAGTTTGTGTCCCAATAATATAATCCAACCCAGGAACAAGCACGTCTGCAAGTAAATCTCTTTGTACAAAAATACATACATAAAATCACGCCTTTTTCCCATAGGGCTAAAGATCAAAGATTATTTGGGAATTTTTCCATTTTTTTTTCTGCTACAATCATAAGTTACTCAAATGACGGTTTGTCATCATCATAGTAGTTCTATCGTAACGTGATGTTTGTTAACAGATAAATAAAGTGTCGTCTAAATATCAAACTTAAAAATGCAATTTTTAAGTCTCTAAACTATATATTTATTTACTTTGAAGAATAAATTAATGATATAGTAGATAGTACTATAAAATGACCTATAAATTAAACTAAGGCCTCATTCTGGTTAGAAGGCGGTCTCTAAAAGTGCTCTATTACTAGTTTTATTTGCGATTAGGCTTCTAGCTTGAGTGCCTATACAAAAGGCAACCGCTTTAAATCAACACGTCTTATCTCTCAGTCTTGGCCTATTTGATATAATACTTAGTTAAAAATTAGATACTTTTTTACGCGCTTGATGGAAAGTGACGATATAGACAAGAGATGTTACATACCTATTCTAAGTAACAGCCTTTTATAAAATCTTGGGCTACCAGACCCAGATTCAGTCATCAGACGAAACTCAGAATTTTGTAAACGCACTTAAGACGTCGCCGTACAAAACGATCGGCCGTCAATAGACCGGGTTAATAATATGTACAATAGTCGTTGGTTTTTACTGCACGTCCGTCAATCCTTGATGTTGCCTATGACTTCTAACCTTTAATGGATCAGTCGATTGGTTAGTTTGAAATCACATCTTCCGATAATGTTACCGTGGGCTACCACAGGCTCTACTATGCTAAGGGCTTTAGATTATGGTTTACTAGTCGGATATAGGTAGAATCGAAGCTAAGTGTGTGTAAGTACATGTTGCTTTGGCAAAAATGACATTTAGCTGTGGTAGGTAAATATTTTGTATAAGAGCCTGTACAGAAAATGTATGTCTAGTCTAGTATAAATACTTTTTATGGATCTAGAATTCGTGATTAGGTTATTTACTCAAAAATTTATAAAGCATTATTTTATTTCTATTTGTCCACCATTGTAATAAAATTTGTGTGAGTACGTACTGGGACATAGGGAATACACGATAGCCAATTATCCACGCGCTCGTTAATTTATTCATTAAACTACGTTTATCGACATTGCGGGCTTAGCTGGCGAAGAAACTGGACAGTGTAGCTGAAACACAGGTGAGTGGTTTATATTATTTTTATACATTTTTACGCTATATTCATGCATTCATAATGTATGATACATTGATTGCTTCCGTAACGCAGTGGTAAAGATGGTTGCCAGGCCATTACCAGTGCGTCGATACCGTCGTCGATGTGTTTGATACCCACATGGAACAAATATTTGTGTGATCCACAGATGGCTGTGTTGGTTCGTTGTGCGTTCCATAAATTATTGTTTCGGGTCTGGTTGTACTTTGTGTCCGATCTTTGTAAAAGTGGTGGCCGAAATCGGTCGGATAGATCATCGCTTGTAAAAATTCCCGCGACACAAGAAGAATGATTAACGTGGGAGTTGTCTTAAAAAACAACAAAAGACTCATATATAAAGTCAAGCCTTTTTAGGGTTAGACCAAGCTTATGAATAGCAAGCAATTGATAATTACCAAAAGTACCTTTGGCAGCCACTAGAGGCGCTGATCTTATATAAAAATCTCGATCGAATATAGGTCAGTGGAATATTATACAGTCTGAAATAATTTCCATAATTCTGTATAAATGATAGAAATCAAAATAATATTCCGTCATTCAAGCGTTCAACAGTTCTCGGAACTTACTTTATTGAATGTTTGTTGCTAACGAACATAGAGGTATATTACAGCGAAAATTATTTACTAATCATGTTTTCCTTTACCTGTGTAATTTCATTATTATTACGGTTTAATTGGAGCAGAAAGATGTTAAATGTTATTGTATCCAATAGAAATCCGGTAAGTACAAAAAATATCACAATATTGTATTTTTTCAAATAGTTAATTTGGGTCCAAATTATATTGTCAAACGTAAGCGTAGTCTAAGCATACCACATTATGGTATTTAGTAAAATGTTAAATTGAGGCCCATTTTTTGTAAAATCTGGTTTCAGGAGGAATTATACAAGCATGGTCATGAAAGGACAACCGAAGTAGTTACTTGTAGATATCACGAATAGTTGCTCATTCCAGAACTCAAACTTGCGACAACCATGTGCATCTTAGCCACTACCCACGCACGTCTTCTTAAAAACTCGGCCAGTCATTCATGGTTATCACAACACGCAATTTAGACGATCATGCATTTTTCCCATGGACGTTTTCTGAATAAATAATATTTAGTCATATTTAGTATCACAAGAAATCTACGAGATAAAACATTTTCATAATTTAAAATAATCTCCAAAACATTTTATACGACCAGGAAATTACACTGCGCTTACAACTACATAATGCGTAAACCTAAATCAAAGCAAATACTGTACAGCAAGTATTTTCCATGCACATCTCCTTAAGCTTTCGGGATAAGTGTAATACCGTCTTTTCATCAGCACAATTTCAATGTTTCAAGTTTGGCAACATACATTAAGCATCCTTTGTACAGAGTAGTTTAAGGAAACGTTTCAGAGGCATAAATCTTGTATTGTGTGTGCATCTCGTTGTGCAGTATCTGTTACTGCAGACTACTCTATGATTGATCGCGTATAAACAGGTACGATTTATGCGGTCCGTTTTGGTAAATATGGCTGAATTACCATACAAATTATGAAGATTTATGGCTAATTTACTCAATAATATAAATAAACTACAATATGTAACTAATAAGCTTGTACCAACAACAACAATTTTGTCTTCCTATGTTACAATAAAAATTATTATTTGTTCTGGTCGATTATTGCCAAAATTTCTAATCTATTTCCTGTTAATTGAAGAAAAATATATTTAGCAAACATTCTCTCAATTTTATTCTCATTGAGATTTATTTATCAGTAAAAATTTTACGATTGATTGTTGCTACAAAAGGTATGCATAAAATAATATACCCCGTTAATATATTATGCATAAACAGCCTAGCGAATATCAATTGAAGATAGAATGGGTTAGTGATCGCGCTTGATAGTTTTACTACACGAATTATCGTCAAAACGCAATTGATCAACGGCATCAATCGATGATTGATAGATGATCTTTTAACACCCTTAGTGTTATAAGTTCCATCATTTGCTTAGTTACTATAGCTAACTTCCGAATCTTATAACAATTAAACGTTTCCTTTAGTGTTTCAGTACTTTGGTCTAGTTTTGAAACTGTACTTTAAGTTTGCTACTGTGTGAAGATTGTTATAGGCTATTTTTGAGTAGGTACTATGTTCCAACAGCTTAGTATAGAGACTTGTATGTAGGTTGCCCGAGTGATGGCGGTATGCAATGTTTAGAATTAAGAAGATCAATGACTCCTAGATGTATGCAGCAAACGGCCTATTTTCTACAGCTGTTTTATCTTATTTCAATAAAAATAATCACCGAAATGTATGTAGGTGTAACTTCTGAACCACTACACTAAATTTTTTTTTTTTATACGTTTATAACTGCCGGGACTAGGTTTGTATAGGATCGATGGGATCAAAATTCCCACAGGAATGGAATCAGCTGGTTAAAATTGTCTATATTCGGACGAAGTCGGGTCACTCCGCTCGTTTTAGATAAATTGTTTAAGCTAAGGCTCTGTGCTAAGTTGTTGGACTATAAATAATAATCATGAATGAAGCAAGAGAAGCATGTAGAAGTATGTATTTACTCTATACCTTTTAATTCAAGCATTGATTAAAGTTTTCCTGTTTACGTGACCGTCGTTCAAATTTTGGTGTTGTTTTAATCACCACGCAAAATGTCATTAAGTTTTTCATCAAAAATTGTCACTAGCAGCTTGGGGAATTTAAATTTGGGAATTTAAGTCCACTCTTACGCCTTTTAGTTTAAATTTAAAAATATACGCATCAATAGATATGTTTAATAAAATTTTAGGAACATTTATAATTACGTGTGAAAACTTTTGCTAGCCTTAAAACAAGTGATTATTACATATTTCTAATACACACAAGGTGACTTAGGTTCAAATTTTTGATTTGCGTAAGAGGTGATGCTTATTACGAATCGGCTATTACTTTGGAAGATAATATTTTATCAATTAAATTCTACACAATATTATGAACGCGTATTTGTGTATGTATGAATAGACGTTTATTATTTACTAGCTGACCCGCGCAACTTCGCTTGCGTTACATAAGCGTTAAAAATTTTCCCCGTTTTTGTAACATTTTTCACTGGTACTCTGCTCCTATTGGTAGTAGCGTGATGATATATAGCCTATAACCTTCCTCGATAAATGGACTATCTAACACTGAAAGAATTTTTCAAATCGGACCAGTAGTTCCTGAGATTAGCGCGTTCAAACAAACAAACAAACAAACAAACAAACAAACTCTTCAGCTTTGTAATTATAATATTATATATTTTTCAAACCGGACCAGTAGTTCCTGAGATTAGCGCGTTCAAACAAACAAACAAACAAACAAACTCTTCAGCTTTATAATATTAAGTATAGATAGTATAGATTTCAGCAGCTACTATTTGATGGATTTTGAGGAAATTTGGCACATATACATATAAGTTATATGCTATGGACTTACGGGATACTTTTATGGGATACTTTTTAAACCGCGAAATAATTGCTACTAGACGAAATTGCCTTCAGAAGCTAGTTGAATTATAAATTCAATTCAATAGTTAATATCCGCTCAGAAAACCACGTTCCGGTACTTGTTATATCAAAATTAGTTACATGAGAAATGGTATCTTCCTGTTGAATTTCTAAGAAAACGTTTCAACGCCACAATTGATTAAAGCAAGGAATTATAAGGAGCTTACGGATCGCGCGGTAATTCGTTGAATATCTCAATATAATTGAGGGCTCTTAAGAGTTGAATTATTGTTACGAACTCTGCCGACTTTTGAATGGGTTATTATGTTCGGTAGATTGAAATTAGAGTAATGAATTGTAGAATTTATAGAGATTCAGGTCATGTTGAGGAGCTCGAAGATCAAATTCAGTTGCACTAACCGGGTCGGTAACCGTCGGTACCGGTCGGTAAACGATTTTAAGCACACTTGGCGCGATCATTCTAAAGATGGGTGATCGTATAGTGGGTGCTTGGGCTGAGCGATTCCGTGTTTCGGATGGCGCTTTTAAAGTTGGTCCCTGTTGTTGTCAATTAACACAGCATATTCCATAAGAAAACTTGTTACTATGTTGCTTAAACTACCAAGTAATTAGTCTCCAGTCAAAACGAACTTGAAGGCTTCACTTTGATTCCAATGTCAATGACCCCGACTTTTTTCGTGAGGAAACAACATTAATTTATTCACTGACCGTTATTTCTAAGAAAAAAGAGCTACAAAACATTTGGCTTGGTGACGAACGCTTAAAATAAATTGTATAAGGATACTTTTCACGATAAGATTAAGGTCAAAAGTCAAAAGTAGATACAAGCAACGAAAACTGGGCAATAGAAAAATATAAGTCACCTCCCACGCCTCTTGGGTCCCTCACCCAATCTAAAATCTTGAGGCTATGTAGGAATTATATTTCAAAGTGATTGTGTATTTGCATTAAAAATTAAAAAAACGTCTTGTTTTACGGCAAAAGAAAGCATCATACCTTGGATTTCATATACACTTCTTGAAGGAACAAATATTCCACAAGCCGCACGTACCCCTGGTTTCTGAGGTACATTTTGCAGTAGTTTATCTATTATATAGCGTTAAAACTCATACAAAAAAATCTATTGAATAGATTAACTAAATGTACCTACTCAGAAACCGGGGTTAATCGTGGTGGACGAAACAAGTTGTTCTTAGAAGAATAGGAAATCTATAAGCCGCACTTGGTCAGTGTGGTGGACTCAGACTTAACCCCTCTTTCATTACGCGAGGGCATCAGCCGCATCAACAACTTTGCAATAATAACTAATAATTCAAACTGTAATCTCAAACTCATTTAGCACGTAAAACATACTCCACCCAAGTTATCAGTCCCTATAAATAACTAAAACAAACAAATAAATATTTTTTGTTCCCAAAAGTTGATATTTATAAGGGATTGAATAACTTTCATATCAGCTGGGAATTATTTATAGAATTATAACGGTATAATTTTATGTATAAATTTAACATAATTCGTGCAAAGTTACCGCAACTGGGAATTGAATATCACTGAATTTGTAGTTAGTTAAAACAGAAATGTAATATTAAAAGATATTATAATACAACGACGCAGTTTGGATTAACTTTGTGAACTTCTTAAGACTTGATCAGGAGACGTTTGTGTGCGTGACTGTAGGTGAGAAGTTGAGAGTGAGTGGGCGTGAATTTGAACTCAATGGAGAAGATTTCGGCGTAATATCAGTTAACATAATAGGATGCCTATAGAAAAATCCTTTCCTTTCTCATCTGATAGTATTTAATGTAGGTTAGGTAACTAAGCATTACTTGTTCAAGACGACTTGTAATAAGTGATTTAAATTAAATACGGAAGGTTCCGCACAGGCGTCAACCTAGATTCCGTATCCATATCCTTATATTATTACCTATATCCAAAGGATTATAATTCAAACAGATAGCAAAATGGTTCAAAATTAAACATGAAATCGCACTGGGCACTATTCCCACTAACTCATTGTCTCTTAATTGTGTTCATAGGCACTAACTATCCTAAAATAAGAACAAACATATACATACACTTGTATGTGTTAAGTTCGAACTTAAAAAATGAGAAGCATATCTATACTAATATTATAAAGCTGAAGAGTTTGTTTGTTTGTTTGTTTCAACGCGCTAATCTCAGGAACTACTAGTCCGATTTGAAAAATTATTTCAGTGTTAGATAGCCCATTTATCGAGGAAGGCTATAAGTTATATATCATCACGCTACGACCAATAGGAGCAGAGTACCAGTAAAAAATGTTACAAAAACGGGGAAAATTATGATTCTCTTATGTGACGCAAGCAAAGTTGCGCGGGTCAGCTAGTTTCACATAAAATCATATCAAAGGAAATACGATTATTAAAATTGCACATTTACGATAAGAATTTAAATCATCAGTCGTTCAATAATATGCAATATTTTTACATGAAAGTTGTACTCGTTTCGACAGAAAGTGTCGAAAAATATTCAATCCAGGAAACGTATCAAAAGAATGTCAAATAAAAGTCGATTTATTACTGAATATGATATATCATTGCATGTTTTAAAAAATATATTTTATATGAGTTCATTTTGTGAATCATTTTATAAGCCTTGCAGAAGGCGTGTGAAGAGGATATGTTTCATTCTGAAAATAATTGAGAAAATTACTTTGTACGATCTTAATAATAATTATAGTGATTATAATCTGTTAAAATATATGTTTTTTAAATCTCAGTGACTGGCAGATTGATTTAACCACATTGCCAAAGTGTGTCTTTGTATCCTTTTAACAACAATTCAAATAGATTATAGGTAACATATTAGTTTTTAATCATCGCATCATAAGAAAAGCTAAGAGTATCAACGTAGAATTTTTAAAAATAAAGAGAACAAGCGCCATAACAACAGCGCATACCACCATTATACTAATTTATTAACACTTAAATCTCATTTTTATCGACAAAAAAGATACTACTCCAGTTAAACTATAAAATAACCTCTCGAGCGCCCAACGTCAAAATTCAAATATACCGTTAAGCGTCCAGGTCAAAAATGGCGCGCGAAATTGAATTGGCGGTTGGCGTTTAAGCGCCGATTCCGTCATATTTTAATACTAACACCCTAGTCATACCTTATATATTTGAAATCTACATAAAATTTGCTATTTATTAAAAAATAAACCACAAATAATATTTGACAGTGGTGGTACAATAGTCGGTTTAATCTGAATATTGTGTGCTTTAGGCATGTGTTTGAAGAAAGTCTAAAAAATATTTTTAGGCATAAAAAATAATATGACGGAAGGTCTTATCGTGTAGTTAATGAATAATGACATTAAAATCCAACTGTAAAATATACTCAAATCTTTAAAATTAGTTAAAAAAAGTATTTACAATATTGGTCATAAAGGAACATGTCGTTGGGTCAGATGTTGTTTAAGGTGCTCTCTGGCCTATATCAACCACTTATTCAAGTGTGTGTATTAGATCGTCGTATCGTTTCATCAGCTTCAATGTCAAATATGTTTGAAAGGGATAAACATAGTTTTAGCATTTAATTTCTACGTTTTTTTAATGTAAGATCGTTTTGCCGTACCACGGTGGCGGGACGCTTGACGGGGGTAGCACATTCAACCGTGACACGGTGGCCGGGCGCTTGAGAGGATAAGAATGCTCCGTGTAATTGGCCGTTATTATGATATTCAATACAATTTGTATTCATCTCAGTACATTTCGAGTCATATTTTTGCAGTAATACACGAACCGACGTCAAACAACGCAAGCGTACCGAGAATACTAGATTTCATCGCCGAAAGGAGAAAAAAGGTTTAACAAATTGTACTTGAAATGCCAACTTGAAACATACCTTACGATTTATACTATAAAGTTCAAATTTCTCTATGTGGGGCTATTAAAATGGATCGTCCTACAACAATTCTGTTTGCTCGCTATGACAATGATGTGTCGCTTAGATTTTATCACAAATGCTTTGCAGTCATTAGAGAGTGCATGGTACGTTCTTTTTAATTCCTCTGGCCTCTTTGTTCCTCCTCCAGAATAATGGGGTATTCGTCATTACGCCTAGGTAAATTTGAAAAAAGGACCGCTCAGCCAAAAGCGGTAATCTGTTGAAGCATTTTAAAACATATTTTTGTAACAAACGGGTTTAAATACGTTTGTATGTGATTGTACTTCGCTTTCACGGATTTGTTTTTGAACAAATTCGTTTGATCACTTGTTTGTTCGCTTGTACCTCCTTTATTCCCGAAAATATGTCCGGAAATTGGTCGTCCGATCTGCTCTTATTTTTGAAAATTGTATATTTTTTCATTAACATCTAACTATGAATCTTTTATCCAACACTAACTGACCTCTCGTGAACTGACATTATTCAACACATCAAGTGATAAAAATAATTAGTCTATGTAGAATTTCTGATCTTCAAAGACGTTAAATTTTATCACAATCGGTGTAGCGATTTCCTGAAAATGTAAAGAACAGACACCACAGTGACTATGCTGACTTTGTTATCATAATTAAATGCGTTTATTGAAAAACTATCTTTATAAAACTTTACCTAATAGGAAATAGTCTCAATATTATATTAAACAAGTGGGCGTTTCCTTGTATAATCTGTTACGATAACAAATCAAAGTGGGATTGTTTACGCGAAGAATTTCATAACCTTTTACGTAATTTGTTGTTTCCGATTGAAAACTGATTCTATTGTGAGACTGTAACGTAACTTGTTATTTATATTATAGAGAAAATACAGGTATACGTCAGTAGTTTGGTAACGTGGTCGATAAATGGCAATAGGCTTGCTCTCTAAAACATGGAACCAATAATATGATTGACGATGTAAGTGTTCAATTCGGCCGATAAAAATTGCTCTTGTGTCGCGGGGATTTTTACAAACATACAAACAACGGACACTGCGCCACGTGTGGTGGGTTTGAATCCCACCAGGGAAAAATCTTTGTGTGATGAGTACGAGTATTTATTCTGAGCCTGGATGTCCAGTTTTCTATATAAGTATGTATTTAGAAGTATATAAGTACTAGCTGACCCGGCAAACGTTGTTTGGCCATTAAAAAAAAAAGTGTCACTTAGGGGCATGAAAAATAGATGTTGGCCGATTCTCAGTCCTACTCAATATGCTCACAAAATTTCATGACAATCGGTCAAGCCGTTTCGGAGGAGTACGGTAACGAAAACTGTGACGCGAGAATGTTATATATTAGATGTTATCAGTTATTTGGTTACCATAGTACAAGCTCTGCTTAGATTGGAATGAAATAACCGTGTGTAAGTTGTCCAATTATATCACATAGCTGACCCGCGCAACTTCGCTTGCGTCACTTAAGATAATCATAATTTTCCCCGTTTTTGTAACATTTTTCACTGTTACTCTGCTCCTATTAGTCGTAGCGTGATGATATATAGCCTATAGCCTTCCTCGATAAATGGGCTATCTAACACTGAAAGAATTTTTCAAATCGGACCAGTAGTTCCCGAGATTAGCGCGTTCAAACAAACAAACAAACAATCAAACAAACAAACAAACTCTTCAGCTTTATAATATTATATATATATATAGTATAGATTATATTAATTATATTGTTTTTGAAGCCACTATTTACCAAAAGCTTCAAATCGTAACATATAAGCACATGCAACCCGTCTTACATAACGTCCCAAGTTACCAGCACAATCTCGTCCGTTAATTGAGTCGGACTTATGTGGACACTGCGGACCTCTAGTGCCTTAATTATTTCCCGGATAAGGCTCTTACTTAACTAGTTATTAATTGTTATTATCATTCCTTTCATAGTTTTGGGACAGTTTGACGTAATCTTATAGAGAGTAGACAAAAAAATGTATATACAAACATAACACTTGTTTCTTTTAAAGGTGTAGGCAGAGGTGTATAAGTTATATCTGTGTCTCGCCATTTACGATGTTCAAAGTGCTTTGCATAAAAATCAATAGACTGGCCCGCTAAAGAGCGTTTTTATTTAAAAAAAAACGACTTCTCTAATGGGTCCGAATATTTTGATACAGTCTTGTAGTAAAACCGTTATTGACAATTTTTTTTAGGAAAGTAATGGTTTGATATTCTCAGAAATGGGGAAGCTGCATAAAAAAATAAACTAATGAATATTAAAGTAGTAAAGTTCGATGTTTCATTACGTCTATTATATTTGTTAAACTGAAAGTATTGGGGTGTTTAAAAACATTATTTCTATTACATGGTGTAGGTAAATCAAAAGTAAGTGAGTAAGTGACAAAGATCACTCAGCTACAGCTTATATGGCAAAGACGAGACACGTGTAAGCGTGTATTCTCAAATTGTTACTAAGACTATTCCTTCTCTTGACTCAAGGCAGTTTTTAGATTTTTTTTGTTCTTGGAAAATTGGCCCCCCAAACACATAGGCGTATTTCATACACATCTGACTCGGCATAACAGGTATGATATTATGAATGTATGTATTAGTCATAACTTATTAATTTTCGCGTAACGTGTTTATTATCTAAGGAGGGTAACCCAAATAAGGCAAATGTCCTAATAAGATCTATTTCTTAAATTTCCCGCTTTTCATTACGGATAGCCGCCAATGTATGAAAAAATGCGTGCGTTAGTTAGTGTACATTATATGCAATGGTGGCCATTCGAAACCGAAAGCGGGATATTTAAGAATATAATAAGGGAAATAACGTGAACACGCATTTTACTTCAGAATGACGACGTTTCAGCGCAGGTTACACTGGCCGGTAGCAAGAATGCGTATGTTAAAAGAAAATAAAAAACAAAACTCAAAGTAACATAAAGGAAACCGTTAATAAAAACGTAAATCACGAATTTGTAAAGTAAAGCAACGTTGTTGTTATAAAGAGGCTAGTTTATTGTATCAAATTATAATTCAATCAGCGCGAGATGACAGAGTAAACTCACGAAATAACAATGTTTATTTAGGACCTGGAACAATACGCTCGGCTTGCGCGCTTTACGCGACATTTTTTGTGTACAGTCGTTCGCAACAGTTTGACGACTGTTTGTACGATGGTCAAAACTTAAAAGGAAGGTATTTATGACTTGAATATAATTTGGTTCTGGTCGTCGAAAACAGTTCGAGGACGTGTTATACGATGTTTTAATATAGAGGTCTAAAATTTAGAAGGATTTATTTAAACCTTATGTGATATTTTTTTTGGAGAAAAGTTTTATTTAAGCTGTTTTGATTTGAGAGCAATGTGGCGGGACGTTCGTTAAAAAAAAAAAATTAAATAAAAATACTCGTTGAGTTTTAAAATAGATTATGGGGCAACGAAGTATTTATTGCTGGGTTATTAAAATTGAGTTTGCTCACACTCAAAATAACATAAGCTTACTACAGAGCTTAAATATCGGTCACTAGGATTTCATTCTCAGTAGCGTAATAGCAATTTATTAAGAATTCAATGTCAAAAACTCACAATCCATACTTCATTATTACTATTTCTTAAATTAAACTTAGCAAAAAAATTTTGTTAATTGAATCTCCCAATAGGTCAGACAATTTTTGTAGACGACTGTACATACTTTCAATATCAGTCAATCTTAATTAATATTTTCTTTGATTGATTGAAAGCAATTTTAATATAAAAATATTGAAGAAATAAATTAAAGAAGTAATTTAGATTTTTATAGAGATTCTGAGATTGATCGTTCGTTCCAGGTAAAAATGTAATGAAGTGTAAAAAAATGTATTAGTATTTCTCTGATTAAAAATTAATAGCTTACATTTTCAAATACCTGTTAACGTTATTCATTATTATTTAGTCCCGTCTGCTGGAGAAAATGTTAGAAAATTTACAAAAACAACTGTTATAATTCTACATAAAAAGCTATCTGGTAGTTTTACGTAAGTAACTTATCGTTTTTTCCCCCTTCAAATCTTTGAGTCAGATATCTCTGAATTTAAATCAATTGTTTATGTAGATTAAGTATTGACACTTAAGATAGTCGTTACAATTACTGAATCTACTAGCTCGGATAGAGGTAGAGCCGTATGAAAAGAGCTAGCAAAAAACTGACCGCCACGGCCTTTTGTAATGCTTATACAATTTTTTATGAAATTGACAATACTGAATTGAAAATAAAGCCCGACTTAAGACCCACAATTATTGGTTCGAATCTGCTCTGCTCATTTCTGTTATACAAAATGTTTGTGCAAGTCCTCTATACACAAAATCAGTAGCGAGATTCTCTACAGTCGGTATACCGACTCGAGAATCGAAAGTTTGACATTTAAAATGTACTGCTAAAATAGTTCCTACGACGCCCGTTAGAGGCGCCTATCAGATTTTCATATAAAATTTCTCAATGGCTAATCGAGATTGTTGGTAGTCGAAAGTGGTAAAGAATCGTGAGACAGGTTTTATAGCAATATAGCAATTGTCTATAAATAGCCGGTTGTCGATAGAGTTTTGCGCTATGTTGTTGGGAGGGAAAATATATTATGTTTGAAAAAGCATTGTTTTACTCTAATGATACCTTTCAATTAGGAATCATGGTTTCTACGAAGCTTACACGTGTAGTATATCGTATTACGTAAGTCATTGTGAGAATTTAATACCGCAAAATTTAATGGAAATGCCTGGCTGATAAAACTGTCTTACTACTTCGAAGGCAGGAGTTTTAACATGGGCATATCTTTAAAGTACTCTACGATTTCTTAAAAACTGCCTTTATGGTTGAGGTTGTAGTGTACATGATGGTTAATCACGAGGTTCGATTCTCGTGTCAGGCAAAGTGCTTTCTGCTGCTAATGCAAAGATTTATGAAACTTGTTTGAGATTTTATTAATAGCAGTCCGGAGGTCGGTTTCGTGACCGGTATATGGCAATAGGATCGCCTCCTAATAATATACATGGGAATAACATTTTAAACGTCGAAATGCCGCTTTTTTTTCATACAATTTACTAAAACTTTACGGAAAAGCAGGCGTTATAAGATATATAAAGAAATAAAAAGCTTTTGTGGCTATGCTAATGATTTATAACAAAATGTTAGATATGTGGATGCAAATAATAGAGATAATTAGTCCCACATGATTTTTAAACACTGAACTGATTGCTCTATCTTTTACCAGTGCTTTCATTCAGACAGAATTGTCAACTAGTTACAAATAAATGTGAATGTAATTTCGTCCGCCACGTTTTGCGATTAAATGTGTTTATATAAAGGATTCCGGCAGATTTCGTACAGCTTAAAGTTTGTGTTGTTTCGTTACAGAATTTGTACCACTTATTAAGGGGACTAAGTCACTTATTTTTATTTGGGAGTATAATTTTTAGAAGTCCGGATTAATTAGAAAGTATTTGTTTATTTAAATAATAATTTTTGGTCTATGGCTTATATTTGTTGACAACTAAAGAAAAAGAAAATCTCATGAGACGTCACTTTTCGTCTGACGTCTACGCATCCGCTAATTTGCTATTGTTTTGGATTGTGGTTTTGACAGCATCTGAGCAATTTAGCGAACTATCGGGGCTTCTAAAAATGGACATAACTTTTACCTCCCAACTTTTAAAAATATAAGAATTTTAAAATAAGCTTGTCTATCATATTAGCTACCAATTAAAACAAAAAGTAAACCTAAACATGACATTTTATAAGCTGTACGAATTCTTCATATAAACCTGCCGTTCACCTTTGACAGCAAGTAAATTGTAGCCTGTATAACAAATTATTATATGTAGATTCGATAGTAGCTCTGTTTGTCTGACTGTCTGTGTGTTTGTTTATGTCTTCTTCGTGTCTAAATCACTGAACCGATTTGGATAATATTTTGTACTATGATAGTTTGACACCCGATAAAGGACATAGGATAGACCTGATAACATACAAATGTGTCTCAAAAGTATTAAACTATGACAGAGTTATATTACGTAAATAAACATAGACTAGAAAAAGTCATGTGGATGAAGCCCCGGGTTTTAACTAATACTTATACTTTTAAAATACTACAGCAAAAAGATCTAATGTTAAATAAATTTAACCCATTACTGTCCCAATGCTGGGCAAGGGTCTCCTCCCGTAATGAGGGAGGGGTTAGGCCTTAAGTCCACCACGCTGGCCAAGTGCGGGTTGGGGACTGTGCATGCCCTTAATAAATGTATTAAACAAATTTTAGGCATGCAAGGTTTCCTCACGATGTTTTCCTTCACCGTTGGAGCATGTGATAATTATTTCTAATACACACATAACTTCGAAAAGTCATTGGTGTGTTGCCTCGGGTTCGAACCTGCGACCACTTGCGTGGGAGGTGCCAACTTATACCACTCGGCTGTTAAATAATGAAAAACTCCGAATTGCTAAAACATACAAACAATGTACAATTTTGGCGTAACACAATAGAAGGCTGGTTGTATAGGTACCTAAATCTTAACGCCTACGCATCTCAAGAACTGATCTCAATAATTGCTTATTGTTTCTTTGTATTAAAAATCTGGAAAAATCTTCTCGAATACGGTTTTTAGACTGCTTGTTTTTTTAGTAACGTAATTCGATTTTAGGTTCTAAATGAACACCTACTTAAAGCCTTGTGTATAAGGTTTTTGAACTATGAACTCCTCAGGTGGGTTCGGCACAACACTTTTTTCTCTCAAAAACATATTGTAAAGATTTGGTTGATGTTTTTCACAAGCAGTCGCTTGTCTGACGTCAACTCACCTTGGGAATCTTACGTTAATTATGGCTGCAGCAGCTCGGGTAAGGCACATGGTTACATGACCGTATAGTCTCTATCTTATAAATGGACAGATCCATAAATAAATACATCCTCAACCAAACTCTTAATTGATGGATAAATGCTCAGTAGTATGAATGCTGTGGCTCAATTCCCTATTACTATCGACTACCGACAACCGACTTGTCATCAGAAATTTTTACTGAAAATCTGTATCTCGATTCTGTGCTACTATCGAATACCGGCAACCGGCTAGTTATCGACATTTTGACATTTAGAATGTACTGCCAAAATGTTTCCTACGACACCCGTCAGAGGCACTGATCAGATTTCCATACAAAATTTCTCGATGACAGTTCGGTTGTCGGTAGTCGATAGTAGTCATCATCAGATCAGACATCAAGCTACTGATCAGCGCCTCTAACGGGCGTTGTAGACATTTTTTTGGCAGTACATGCTGAATGTCAAAATTCGCTAGCTAGCCGGTTGTCGGTAGTCAATAGTGGTACAGAATCGAGGTACAGCTCATTGCACACAAGTTCAATTGGAATATCTCTGGTTCTAAGACAACCTGCAATAACCCAAATAAAATAACGTTTATTTATCTATCTCCCGTACGTCATGTAACAAATGGGTAACGCAAACCATGTTGTTCTAACTCCAAAAAGTTAGCAATAAAATTATTATCTCAGAGTTTCATCAATTGTATTAAAATTACACACAAACACGTTATTCAAAATTCAAGAGAGGTATCAACATTCCGCTCCAAATAATTCGAAGCATTCATTGGAATATTTTGACGTTTACCTTCCGGACGATACGAAGGTACGAAGTTACCATTTCATCCTTTTAACGTCTGTTAAAAGCTCGCTATGGTGTTTCGTGGGCAATTGTTATTTTGCACGTAATAGTCCGAAACCTTGGTTTTGTACGTGAAATAGAGCTTTGGTTTTATACCATGGGTATAGTAGTGTGCGACTCCTATTCAATATTTAGATTAATAACTCAAAAATGCACTCACAAACGTTTCAATTCACCAAAACCAGTGATGACTAATACAGATTGTGCTGGATTTATAGATCTTCTTTGTCAAGAAGCACTTGTCAGTAGCCCGGAGGTGATCTCTGCTAATGTTTATGATCATATTACATTACTACTACACCAGTAGCGTGATTCTCTACAGTCGGTACTATAGAGAATCGGGAATAGAAATTGAAAATGTACTGCAAAAATAATTTCAACTACGCCCGCTAGAGGCGCTGATCAGGTTTTCATACAAAACTTCTCGATAGCTAGCCGGTTGTCAGTAATCGATTCTGGTAAAGAATCACGCGAAAATTATGAATAGCGATAGGTCATGTACATATATATATGGGCTTAACTCTGCTTGTATAATTTAAAACAAAACCCCATATATCTTTCATGACTCGTATTATACCGACAATTTAAATAGACAAATATAACCCAGCACTATAAAGGCTAAAGATGGTCTCCTAATGCCGAATGTGTGTTCGGCTTAACCCTTTTATAAAGAGTATTTTCAACAGTTCCATTAGCTCGTGTGTGGTTAACTAGTTTATTGAACCGATGAATGTTTTAGTTTGTGAAATTGTATGTAAATTTTGATACGGATTAGTTTCTCATTGTGAATACGTTTGGTTCTGTTTGATGTATTTGTACAAATGCTCATCTATACTAATCTATACTAATATTATAAAGCTGAAGAGTTTGTTTGTTTGTTTGTTTGAACGCGCTAATCTCAGGAACTACTGGTCCGATTTGAAATTGTTTCAGTGTTAGATAGCCTATTTATCGAGGAAGGCTATAGGCTATATATTATCACGCTATGACCAACAGGAGCAGAGTACCAGTCAAAAATGTTACAAAAACGGGGAAAAATTTACCCATTTTCTATTATGTGACGCAAGCGAAGTTGCGCGGGGCAGCTATTGTTTTATAGTTGGTCAAGTGCCTATCAGTATATATCTACATATATTCAGTGTAGTGCAGCATTCATGCGGTGATTGGCAAGATACAAATCATTTTTGAAGGTACTTTGCTTAAGGCTTAAGTAAAACTGCAGGTTTTTTAAACAGTAGCCCGATTTTATAACACTTTTGACCGTCGACAATTTAACTAGCCATTGGCAATTTTTGTATGAAAACCTGATTAGCGGTCCTAGTGATTGCCGTAGGAAAAATATTTGTACCACACATATACTGTACTAGCTGACCCGCGCAACTTCGCTTGCCTCACATAAGAGAGAATAGGTCATAATTTTCCCTGTTTTTGTAACACTTTTTACTGGTACTCTGCTTTTATTGGTCGTAGCGTGATGATATATAGCCTATAGCCTTCCTCGATAAATGGGCGATCTAATATTGATATAATTTTTCAAATCGGATCAGTAGTTCCTGAGATTAGCGCGTTCAAACAAACAAACAAACTCTTCAGCTTTATAATATTAGTATAGATTAAGTACAGCACATATTTTTAAACATTTGCTATCATATTTTCATTTATCAGAAAACATCTCCCATAAAAAATCCCAGTAATTTTCTCCTCAAACTGACTTCTAAAGGTACTATGTATATATATATACAGTTGGGAGTATTACTGGCGTTGCGTATCCAGCGCTTTAAGCTCGAAATGGACTTCCGCTCCATTCCCTAAGTGTTTACCCGTCCTTTTAGTGCATAAACTCACAATATTCTGACAAGAAAAAGCCTTTTATTTTTTACCAATATATTTGAAATACAGATTACAATTTAATGCATCATCACTGATGATAGGTTTAAGTAATTTATAAAAATTTTGAAAGTACCTAAGTAGCACATAATTATAATCTCAAAAAAGTGCGTAGATTCACTAGAATTTTATTGTAATTATTGTATTTAATCATACCTAATTTAAGAGGTAAGCTAACTTGCTAGAGATCCGTATGAGTCGCTACATATACGTAAAAACCATCGAGAAAAATTTCTAGCATTTTCTATAGAGTTGTAAGAGAAATAATATTATTATCTATAAAACTGTAAGGGTATCAGATTATACGGGGCGTATATCAAGTATTTGCCATTTCGAATGTTCTGTAAAGATAGTTCTCTGTTCGTATCAATTTTTTTACACAAAATATCTTGAAAGTATAGAAGCAGAGAATTGCGCTACCAGTCACTACCAAAAGTACTAAATTCCCTTTTGCTCCTAAAGTCATATCAATAAGTTACACACTTTTTATCTCATAAGACAAAAAAGGCGTAAACGATACAAATATATTATATTTAATACGTCGTTTATCAATTTTATGGGTAAGGGACTACTATCGGAACCCGCAAAAAGGTTATTTTGGAACCCCGCGGCTATATGCGTTGGAGAAACCACATTAGAGAGGCCACGTGACATGATTGTGGTCGCAAATTATTTACCTACTGTTTGTATATGAAAGCTTGGTACTAGTTGATTGAACTTTGCATAGGAAAATAGGAAGATGGGGCAATGAACTCGATATATATGAAGGGTATTTGACCGTGATTTTGCTTATAAAAACAGAAATGATATGAACATTCCGTATGTTTTTTGATAAACATTTAGATTGGGTGGTTTTCTGTTTTTGAGTATCAAAATTTATTCAAACTATTTTTTTTTAGTAAATATTATAATTTAAGCCATTGTCCTTTTTTACTCTTTTCAAAATTAATATGTTTTTATGACCAAAAATTATTTAAAGAACACTTGTAATAGTCCTTAAATTACTACATTTTCTGAACGACACTTCGCTCATGTATATATGTTACTAAAAAAACCAACCACTCACACACTAAAACATGCAAATTATTTCAATAATATCCCGGAGTTTGGTCCTTCAATACCTCGCAATTGGGTCAACGTATATAGAGGAATCCTTGCAAAATAACACATTATACATGCAAAGCGGTATATTGCTATCTCGTTATTTGCCGTTCTAATTCAGTGTGCGATACTCGGACCGTTTCACTAAAAGTCCGGCTTCTTTTAATTTTGCACTAAATTGCGCCACTAGTGCCACTACGATGAAATGTATGACTCACTTCACTGACTTGCTGCAGAAACTGGGAAATGATGAATATTGTACTTTTTATGTGCAGGTTTTAAGTGACTGTCGTGCAGAATTCACGGGTTTGATTCACTAGTCGGGTCAAGTGTTGTTGGTTTTATTTAATTAACTAGCTGACCCGCGCAACTTCGCTTGCGTCACATAAGAGAGAATTTTTTTCAAAATTTTTCCCGTTTTTGTAACATTTTTTATTGCTAATCTGCTCCTATTCGTTATAGCGTGATGATATATAGCCTATAGCCTTTCTCGATAAATGGACTATCTAACACTGAAAGATTTTTTCAAATCGGACAAGTAGTTCGTAAGATTAGCGCGTTCGAACAAACAAACAAACAAACAAACAAACAAACTCTTCAGCTTTATAATATTAGTATAGATAATAAGCGAAATCGGTTCAGCTGTTCTCGAGATTTGTGCTTAACAACACATTTAGCAGTGAATTATAATATTCTGATATGGTTATATTTGCTGGTTTATAATAGTCTAGACTTTCTTCCAACTGTGCTGGAGTCGGCTTTCAGTCTTACTGGATGCAGCTGAATACTATTAGTTTATATGGAACGACTATTTATCAGACCTACAAAACCCAGTTACCCGTTACCGGTACCATAAGACGATTGTCAGACTGTATAGCTTCTATGTATAATATATTATACCCATCCATTGACAAACCTCGGCAAGCGTAGCTTAATCTCAAAAATTAATCCGCGCGGCTGTTGCTATTTTAGTCACGAGCTAGCTTCTTATCGGGATATTACTGATTAATAACAAAATCCACTTAAACAAGATTTCTCATTGCACTGGTCTTGTTCGCTACAAAGTTTCATAGAAAACGATTACTTCCAAGTAAAGCTGAGTCCTAATCTATACTTAATATTATAAAGCTGAAGAGTTTGTTTGTTTGTTAGTTTGAACGCGCTAATCGCAGGAAGTACTGGTCCGATTTAAATATTTCAGTGTTACATAGTCCATTTATCGAGGAAGGCTATAGGTTATATAATATCATAACGATACGACCAATAGGAGCAGAGTAGCAATAAAAAAATGTAACACAAGCGGGGAAAATTTTGACACATTCCCTTTTATGTAACGCAAGCGAAGTTGCGCGGGTCAGCTAGTAAATTATAATGAAATTCCTTTTGAGAAATCAATGAAACGTCTACGTCTATTAGACCGTCCGTTTTATATTTAGAACGGCAAAATCAAAATCATTTATTTTAAAGTGGACGCGTTTTCATAGAAACTGTACTTTGATTTTTGGCCAGCTTTTTGTTACAAGAACAGCTATTTTTCTTTGTAATTAATATGTATGTGCTTTCATTTCTCGGTTTTTATACGAAACCTATGAATAAAAATTAAAAATTTTCGTGAACTAAAGCTTATTTTAATTATTTGTATAAAAACGTAAGATAAAGACTTTTGCAATTTAATGATTTAACCCAATTGAAGCAGATAAGACAATGTTTGTAAACACTGGTATTAAAACATAAAACTTTATTCGATTGTTAGATTATTGGATTATTTTGGTCTTTATTTATATAACTACTTGTTTTAAAACAAGCCTTGATTTTAGAGTCTGTTCGCCTAAGATACTACTCTGAAAAGACTATAAATACAGTAAACTTAAGAAAGATTAATCTTAGTGGCCTAGCTGGTTCACAAACTTCATAAAGGTTCCTTCTATGAATTCCAAACCTCTCGAATGTTTGTTGTTTCTGATGAAGTCACTAGGAACGCCTCCAAAGCTTGCTTTATACGTCATATTCGGTTCGTAATTAATCGGCAAAACCGAATAAGTGTAGATAAACCAGATTAACACAAGCCGAGAAAGTGAGTCGAGTCAGTTTTGTTGTTCGATAAATGTTGCCGAATTGAACGTGCCGAACCGAATATTTGTATAGAACTCGCAAAACATTTTTGTTTACACTTATTAAATAACTTACAAATTCAAAATATTTTAAATATATATAAGATAACAACATACAATTAGCGAAGTTAGACATAACATCGTCTCTTTCTCACAGCAGGAGTCAGGATATGTACAATGTACATTGCAGATACTCCCCAAGCGTCAAGTAACCCACTTACAACTTCTTCACTATACTGTATACACTAGGGTTGCCAGATGTCCGGGATTTCCAGGATTATCCCGGAATTAGCGTGTTGTTCCGGGTCCAGTAATTTTACTTAGCTATCCCGGAATGAAAAAAATACTAGTTTTTTACAAAGTTACGATATTACGTCTTTTTTTTTGGTCGTTCCTGCTTATTGTAGTCTCGGACCGGAGACAAAAACTCTGATTTCGTGGCTCCAGAAATGTCCAGAAAATGATCCGCCTGTGGCAACCCTAGTATACACTGATAAGCATACATACAATGTTTGTAGCCCACGTACATTATGTGCGATGTATTTTAGAAATTATTTCCCTGCAGATAAGCCAGGTATGTACAAAATTATGTACACAGTATCACTGTTCATTGGTACAAGAATATTATGTTTAGCCGCTAATAATGAATTTGATTTGATATTTTGCTATCAATATTTATAAATCGTCAATCAATACGGGTTCGGCGATCGAATGATCGAATTTGGGTAACAAAATCTGCATACTAATGTCGATTATACCGTAATGTAGCTATGCACAATTTTTCTCGTTACGTTCTATCAAAATCAAAATTTTTATTTATTTGGATCGGACTGACCTTTATGATGGATTTTAAATAAAGTAAGTGAATTTACCGCCAGAAGTGTAAGGCAAGAAACCCCAGGCCACTCTTTTTAATCGTCAATATTTTTTCAATTTTCCTACTACAATGCACTGATTTTGTAAGGAGCTACCATCAATATTACTTAACACAACATGAAGATGCGTGCGACATTCTTTTCATAGTAACTTCGGTGCAAGATGAACATAATCAGCATACCTCTCACCCGAAGGTTGTTTTATGGAACAAAAGTTTAAATTGATTAACAAATAATTATAATCATTCTAAGCCATGATTATATACCACGTCCCTGTTTTTTTTTGTCGTAAGGTTCTTTACGAAAATACACGAATGTATCAGTTAAATACAAAAAGCTATATTGACAATATACCCAAATATGTATGGCATTTATTAGCTAATGTTATCATTGTTTGTTTGTGCAAATATACTGATAAATGACGCAGGAAAAAACACGTGTCGAACATCGTATCAATAGTCGTGATTTATGTTCATTTCGCCGCCTCTGGGCGTGTCGGTAACAGAGATTGACTGTAACGCCTCAGCGAAAGAAAAATAAAAACATGATGTTTACACATTATAGTAGCAGTCTCGTATATTTATTTATTTAAACTTCTTATACAATTTGTATAAAGGCGGACTTAATGCCTAAGGCATTTTCTGCCCGTCTACCTTGGGGTGATGCAGAGATTAAATGAAGTAGGTGTTTAAATTATAGAGTCATTCGGGGTAACTGTTCGCAGTGGGTAAGTGAGCGCAGGGCCTATATCTCTGATCGGGGTGAGGGGGCGGGGGTTAGTGTTTTGGTCAATCGTAGCTGCAAGCGACTCGAACTAGTCGCGACATGTCAGTGCGCCGCACCACTCTTTGTTGTTTATTTATTCGCAAAAAACTGTTTTAGGCCATTTGATTGTGTCTTTCTTATTGTTTGGAAAACATTCTGACACGCAAGATTGTAAAGCAAGACCAGGAAAGTCATGTTTTTTTAATTAAATGGTTATTGTTGTTGAAATTTGTAAGCGTGATATAAAGTTATATTCATTACTTTGGACTCAGCGGTTCTTATATTCAATTTTGGGGCCTGCGGGAAAGTGTGCGCGGGTAAGTGGGCGCACGCGCACACTTGCCCGGATTCTTATAGATAATAATAAATTTATATAATTTTAGTACCAAATAAACTCTTATTTACTTATTTGTTTTAGTGTAGCGCCATGCTTCGAAATTATATTAGAAAAAAACCTGAACTTGCGACTGTTAAAACAAATCGCTAAAGCAAAAGCTCTAATTGAACAGGGTAAAAGTAAAGCAATTGGTATAAGCAAGTCATGTCTTCGCAAAAGACTTAAATTAAACGTAGCTGCATCTTCAATAGGTCGGCTTAAGCCAGAAACAGTACAAATTATTTAATTTGATTATTTATTTTTTTATATTTATACCTAGAATGTTCAAGTAGTTTTGTTGGTTTTGTGTTTGGATTTTCTGAGAAGAAGATGTTTGGTTCTGGTTAATTTTCATTAAATTTACTTCAAAGGCTAGATAATTTTGGTGAAATAATTTAATTAATATCATTTAATTTCGGTCAAATTAACCAATGCGTTCACTTGTCCCAAGTGCGTCTATTTACCCCATAGCTGTGCGCACACTTACCCACAACACGGGTCAAGTGTTCGCATTCCGACTTTCAGTTGTTTTTGTCTGTTTGAATGAAAACTAATATACTTACAGATTTAGTTTGTCTTCCAAATTGTAGTCTAATAAATGTTTATTTTGATATGTTACTTTTATTTTACTGATTACACTGTTCTAATTCACAATGTGGTCCCAAAGGTGAAAGTGCGCACACTTGACCCGAATGACTCTAAAGGAGGAAAATTTAGCTGAGAAAAAGGTTTACAAATAAATAACAATGTGGTCATGTGACTATACATAAATATAGATGAGTATATACATACATAATTATTAACATTTATAAAAATATTAAATACGAATAATTCAATATATTATATAAATAGATGATATTAAAGACATACAATAAACTAAATATAATACTTATAATATATATATATATATATATATATATATATATATATATATATATATAATATATATATATATATATACAATACTTCATAAATACAAACTAAGATAAGTGTGACGATTCTGCAACTTGTTTTAGCAGGAGATCCCGAACTTTGCTCTTAAACGTAAGACGGTTAGTGGACATCCTGATTTCAAGAGGGAGCGCGTTCCATAGTAAGACAGATTGGACAGGAAAAGAAGAGTTGACAAACCCAGAAGTGTGTGATGGACAGGGAAGAAGAAGATTATTAGAGGAAGTAACCTATTACGTCAAGAGAACGCATTTTGCATGGAAAGGACTAAAAGTAAAATATAGTTTCTATGTCAAAAATATTATGTGGTACGTTGGCTTAATACTAATCGCAGTTTTGATGATTAGCAGCTGGTTTAATTAGCTTATCAAAATTCTTGCGACTTGTACTCTTATATTGCAACGGGTACCTCTATATTGCAACGGGTCTTGCGCGATTAAAAATTAAAGCGATATCATAATTGTTTTCTCGATGTTTCGATCGAGTTACATCGATCGTGGTCCCGGCCTAACTTTAATTTTCAGTTGTGTTTGGGTGCATACTATTTTATTGTATCTAAGAGTCCAATTGTCAATTTCGTAGCAGTCCCATTTGTATTTGTAGTTACTCACTTGTATAAATTTTAAATACGCGATTGTTTATAATTCACCTTCGTTTACGTTAGCTTTTCGGATTCCTATGACTAGTATTACATAATATTAAAATATTTGTTTGCATTTCGATACTATTATTACATTTCTGTAGCCCAATGTTCTACAGTCAGTAAGGATCAGTTCGATATGTAAGAACTTGACATGTACAATAGACTAAAAAAATAGTTCCCATGGCGCCCGCTAGAGGTGCTGATCAGATTTTTATATGACACTAGCTGACCCGCACAGCTTCGCTCACGTTATTTGTTTCTCTCCAAAAAATCGTTCCGGTTTTTTATATACACTATTACACAAACAATTATGGTCTGGTCAGGTCTATTCTTCCACCAGGTACAAACGCGCGCGTATGGGATAAAAAGTCTTAATCTTATGTCCGTCTCCTGGTTCTAGGCTGCCTTTCTGCCAATTTTCAGCCAAGTCGGTTCAGCTGTTCTTGAGTTATTAATAGTGTAACTAACACGACTTTCTTTTCTATACATAGATATCTCGATATCGATAGTCTCGAGAGATAGTCGATAGTGATAAAAAATCATGCTACTGTTTTCTTAAACAACCCGGTAGATAAGACTAGCTTTCATTGTAAGGATATCGAATATTGTTATAGGTAATTGATATTTGTGGGGGTAGCATAATGGCTTTAATGTGTATCGTGTTTTTGGCCAAGGGACGGTTTTCCGGGTACATTTTTGCGAGAAATACTTTATCATTTTATTCTGTTATTGGAATCAGATGACTGCAAATGGTGTTGCGGTCGTAATATTATTTTATTGTTATATGAGCCGTGTGATGCATTTGATTTTGAATTATCGCTTGCTAAAACAATTATTGTAAATAATGATTAGAGCTAATTGGTTTTGGAGTAATATTATTAATTTGATTTTATTATATTACGCCGCAGTAAAATTATGTTTTTGTATTAAATCACGATTATTTCTATTATGAATAGCATATTAGTGATTGTTAGTTTAATTTGATTAACAGATATAGAGAAAGGATTTTGATCAATTCTCTCCCCAAAGGAATAAACGAGGGGATGAAACTTTGCATGAAAATTCTGTCCAAGACACAATCCATGCGGACGAAGTCGTAAACAAAAGTTAGTTTTAAATAAACATTTTAATGTTATTCATACTTTATGATTTTGAAAGAAGAGACATTTATTATAGTAGAATAGTTTAGTAGTTTTAGATAATATACGGAATTCGAACCCGGCTAGTGAACACATATTAAATAAAAATCTAAAATCATAATATACTCGTGATCGACGGCAATTGAATTCACAACTGATACGCCGTAGAGGCAGTCCCAAATCAAATTAAGCCCTAAGAAATATAAATATCACATTTATACAAGCATTATTTCTCCTACTTCCACTTGAAGTACTAAAGATCTAGAACATTCCGCCCAAGTCATAACACATTTGAAAATATGTCATTGCACTTAGATATTCGAAGTTAGCAACTTTCCGCCCCAATACTCGCTCGGACAGTTTTGACAAACATTTGTTTACTGTTAGCATCGATTTTAAAGCTTGGATGCTCAATGCTACGTCTAAACGAGGCATTCATGCTTCGTTTACATGTAGACATACCGTAACATACATACATAATATCACGCCTGTTATGTCCGAAGGTGAAGGCAGAGGAGTATGCAATTCACCCGAGTTTTGTATGTACAGTGTTACTCCCATGTAATAGGGGCCAGCAGGGGCAGGGGCCTATATCATTGCCATATTGCCACATTGCCTAATGCCATATACCGGACACGTTACCAAACTCAAGGCTACTATTGTGATTTTTGATTGAATTATTGAATATAACTAAGCTCTTCTTAATTATATAACTTTTTAAATAGTACTTTAGCCCGAACCGGGAATCGAGCCGGAGTCTCGTGCTCCGCAGACACACATACATATATTGCATACAGCAACATTACAAACAGCCATCAAATTCCTATAAATGTTTCATACTTCCTTGTGGCTATTTTAACACTCCGTAGCGGGCTTAGCATTACTTGTCTTTAGAGAGCATTTATAGGCAAGAAACATACGCAAAAAGCAGCTAGATTGTGCAATCTCGAAGTGTCAATTATTGACCTATTATACTTAAATCATGTTCTTAATAACGGTAAATAACACTTGTATTTGACTGACCTCAGATAACCTACTATCACCAATTTGTATCGTTACTTAAAAATAAGATATAAAAAACGCGATCAGTAGCGCGATTCTGTACAGTCAGTACTGTCTGTGTAATGTACTGCCAAAATAGTAACTATGACGCCCATCAGAGGCGCTGATCAGATTTTCATACAAAATTTCTCGATGACAAGCCGGTTGCCGGTAGTCGATAATGTAGTCGATCTGTGTCTAATGTGGTCGGTCACTCATTAACACCGACTTCCATAGATTGCTTAACCTTAAATTACTGTTCTTAGTTGAGTAGATTCCACGCTCATTCAAAGTCTTCTACTTTTTCTTATCGTATGGTTAGTGGTCAACATAGTTCAATCCACCCGAAGGCCCTTGACGTGGCTTAACGGTTGTTATCTTGACAACAACTGTAGCTCGATTCTCTACTACTATCGACTACCGGCAATCGACCGGTCATCGAGAAATTTTGTATAAAAATCAGATCAGCGCCTCTGACGGGCGTCGTAGAAATTTTTTGGTAACACATTCTAAATGTAAAAATTTCGATAGCTTGCCGGTTGTCGGTAGTCGATAGTGGTAGATAAACGAGGTACTGGGATCGATTTTTTACGTGTAAGCACGTTTTAAAATGAAGTAACTCAATTAAATATTCAGAGATTTAAATAAAGGAAAAATAACTGTTACATCTTTCGTTTCTCGTAAACACACCCTTTATTGTTATTTGTTTAATCAGTCGTTTGTTATTCAACATCCATAAAGCCCGTGCCTAATTAGCCGTCATAGAATTATTCGGGCCAAAGAGTACTAAAATGTCGAAGTGATAATTTATTGCGATTGACCCAACAAACATTGAAATCGAACTGAAACTGACGATACGTACAAACAAAGCGAAATGGGGAATCGTGATACGTAAAGCATAACTGGCGTTTGGATAGACAATTGTCATTTAAATCCACCCAAATGAATCGTTTCGGGTACTATTCTCTGTGGAGGTCTCGTCATAAAACCACAGAGTAAATAAACACTCAGCAAATTAGTAGAGACACTCGTAGTACACCAAGTTTTTTGTTGGTAATTTTCTCACTCTGTGGCGCTCTGAAATCTGACGTCCTAGTCAGGTATCTGCTACAACTTTCAGTGTCCGTAGAGGCTCCATTGAGAGTAGACGTCGCGTTACACCGCCACAAAATCGGAACACACGATAATAATCCTTGTATAATGTTAATACTACGTTATTTATGTTGAAAACTTAATACAAATATTTTTTAATAGTGAAGTGATTTTTTGTAAAAGTGTTCAAATATGTTGGGCCAAGGAGTTTTCAAGTTTTTATGTTTATTAGTGACATTATTCGGAGGTGAGTTATTTAAGTGATATTTAAAAGTTATTTTTCAAGTATGGCGTATTTTTTTGTGTACAGGAAATCGAATTACTGCCGGCATTGTTCTTAATGAACGTTCGTCAAAGCTAATGAAATGAAATGCCGATAAATAGCGTAATTATATTTCTGTTTTTGATAAGAGAGTGACAGGAGAACAAAACATTTTACGGAGTGATTTTATTTTTAAATTGACGGTCGGAAAATATGCTTTTGTTTTTCTTAGCGGCCAGTGATTAGGTGTTTATGGTAATAAGGATGAATTCGATTTTAAAGCCGGCTAAGATTTTCGTTTATTCTATGTTTACGATTATTTCAAAATATCTGTGTCCTGTGCATAATTAATTTTAATTAAGAGATTTTTGATGTGTTCTTTCGACATACATTCTAAATAATTAGTGGGACTTATACTTATACAGATATTATGAATACTTTAATTGTATTTTACCGCACATTATAAAGAGTAGAGACACATAAATGAAAACTAATTTTCTTTGTGATTGTATTCGCGATTTAGAATATGCATAATTAGTTTCCCTCTATAATGATGAAATATAATTACTAAAGAATAAAAAGAAAATTCTTGTTAGGGTGTTTATTTATATTATTAATTTAGTAGTTTACATTCTTTTAACAGAGTCTGTCCTACCTATTTAGTACCTATGTCTTTTCTCTTACTCATGCTTACAAACATTTAACATATTAGTAGTTTACAAAGTTGTTGCAGAATTAAACTTAAACGTAGGTGTCTAATGGATTAATTGTAATCACAAAAAAATATGACTTAAAATATTTTAAACAGTTTTTTATACATGATGTGTCACATTTTCCAACTCTCTATAGAGATAGGCAGAAACCAAGGAGCCATATTTGCTACTATTCCTGTAAACGTATTTGCTTCTTTCACATTCACATTCAATATAGTATACATATACATACATAGGTATTTATGTTCACAGTTATGTAAAAGTATACTATACACATATCTTTTTCGAAGCGCCGTATTTCCCATTACTTTCGGCTCCCATTTAACTAATTGCTGTAACTTTTGTAGATTATTTTGCAATTTGTTCGATATCTGACGACCCAATATCGTTTTTGTTTTACCAACTCTATATTTTACAGATGTCACGCTGATAACTTGTAGAAATATTTGGAATATAATTTACTTAGTAGAATTAAAGACTTTTTGGAAAATTTGATTCTTGGATTATGAAATAGTTATATACATAGTATCACGCCTTTTTCCCATAAGAGTGGGCAGAGACTAAAGGACGCCACATCTGATAGATACATATTTAGAATTCTTGAAACCAGGACTCAGACTGATTTAGTACTTATTTAGCAATAGTTTAATAGAAATTATTTCTCGGATAAAGGAAGCTCCGGATAGAAAAATTATTTATAGAACCTACTGAATGGTCTGTTCCATCAAAAACATAAATTTTGAAAAAGAGCCAAAGTTGGTTTATGTCTTCACAGACAAAAGAACTGATATCTAAATGGTTGCCAACTTCAGAGGATATTTCTGAATATATTTACTCGATGTTTTTTTTTATCGTAGACCCGGTTCATCGTACATACATAATAATGCTTATTTCGTTGGAGTCAATTAAAATAATAGTCATTAAATCAAAAAGATTTTGGGCGGCTTAAACAACATGGACACTAGGGCGACTACTAACCCGTTTCTGATTCATCTCTATGTGAATTAAAATTAACCTTAAAGTTTGTGTACGCACATAATTTTTCTACTATTAGAAATTTATTCAGTACACATAAAAGCCATATAGAAGTTAAAGAACATAAGCCACAGAATAAAAAAAATGTTATATTCTTACACATTTCTAGCATTCTTTCATTCGTCCCCATTCATCCATCTAAGCCAAAATTCAACTGAAAGTTCTTAGACTGTGCTATTTTGAATTGACTTTCACAACAGCATTGACTTGTGCCATAGATCGATCAATTGGTTGAAAGTGTGTCAGTATCAACGCTAAGGGAAGTATCCCCTCGACGGTGGAACTATTGAACGAACTTTGACTTGAAGAAAATTCCACAGAGTGCTTTCTATCAAAGTTTATAGGTGGAAATGTTGGATTGTTTAGAGGTATTGTCTAGGTATATATAGATTTACTGTAGTTAGATTTTCTATTGTTAATACTATCGAGTATCGAGTGTTTAACAATTGGGTACTTGAGAACAGTCAAATCAGCTACTCTTTATAAAATGTCAAATACATATTTTAGTACGTCACTACACTATATTTCTAATAGTGGGGGGATGCCACGATACCGTATTTGCGTTGGAATCAAATTAGTGCCTAATAAAATATTTCAGTCTATATTAATTACAATTTCAACATTATTAATAAGACATTGTAGCCTTAGTATTTTAAATGAACTTTTTACGAGTATAGGTTTAAGTTTTTCGCTACCCCAGTCAAAAACTCAATTATAACGTACTTCAAAAATTAGTTTACACGGCACTCGCTAAGGGCGCTAGTCAAGATTTCATACTAATGTTAATATTTTAGCCTCAGGATTACTCTAGTGTCTAGGTGTTCAAGCTATAAGGTTCTAGCTCCCCAAAAGTACTTTAAGTAATTTAAACACGAATTGAGTCAGATAATGGTTAACATTAAAAGTTTAATCAGGCCGTTCATACACCTTAACGAAAGTCATTTTAATCAAAAACTAACTTAAAATGTTTCTCATGTGGTCACCCATCTTTATAACGTCGGAAGCAAAGGTTGCCTCCTCCGCCTCGATATACACACCTAGAACTCTTGCTAAACAATAAACAAACAAACAAATATTTATATAGAGGGTGATCTAAGATCAAACGAGCTTTATTGACATTGCTGAATCAGACATGCTAATGAATAGGCGATGAATATAATAGTCATGAATTTTAATTAACTGAATACGTTTATAAGATAGAACACTGGTACAGCGACATCTATTGAAACGAAATAGTAATTGTGAAATGAAATATTGAAGGTCTAAAGTATTGCTTTAGTTTGTAATAATTTTTGAGCATTTAGAGAAATTATTTTTTTTATGTTTGAGGTTTCTTTCGGGCTTTGTTGTCCTTCTGTTAAAGATAGACAATGATATCAAGTTATTATATGAACTATGTATATTTGACGCTAAATCTGTATGATTAATTAGTAGTAGTAGTAGTACAATTTATCCCGTGTTATACTTAAATTACAGGTAGAAAGAGAGTGAGAAACTAAGCTTTTGTTTATAGGGGCTGAATTTGTTACTACTGTTATGCTATAAAGAAAAGGCTTCCACTATTTGTTCTGAGCCTGGTTATATTACTATGTTTATGAGTGACTAGCTGACCCGCGCAACTTCGCTTGCGTCACTTAAGATAATCATAATTTTCCCTGTTTTTGTAACATTTTTCACTGTTACTCTGCTCCTACTGGTCGTAGCGTGATGATATATAACCTATAGCCTTCCTCGATAAATGGGCTATCTCGATAATCGGACTTGTAGTTCCCGAGATTAGCGCGTTCAAACAAACAAACAAACAAACAAACAAACAAACTCTTCAGCTTTATAATATTAGTATAGATTTGATTACCATAGTACAAGCTCTGCTTAGTTTGGAATCAAATAACCGTGTGTGAGTTGTACAAAGATATTTATTTATTTAAAATGCACCTCAATATTCTATCAGAGATTATACTAGATTAACTTTGGATATTTTTAAATAAGTAAGTCGCGATCAACCGACTGTTAAAACAGATTAGACAGCTTGATAGCAGTTGTCTGGGACTAAAATCTGAATAAGTAGAGTCCAACAACTTAGTATCTTGGCATACATCATTTATCTATATAAAAATTAATAAGGTGCGTAGTACTCGTATCCGGCGGTCCTGTATGGCAAGATGTGTGAATGCGAATGAAGCAAAAGTAGTTTGTAAGGATCGTAACAAGTGACGTTCTTTGGTTTCTATCTACCCCTATGGGAGAAAGCGTGATTTTATGTATGTATGTAATTACTAAACTTGACCAATATTAAAGTACATGTATCAATAAATTAGGCCACCGTCATTAGCCTGTGACTCAATTACTTACTAATTTAAGATTTTGTGAACTTCCTCTAGCCGCAAACCTTGCACACTGGACTGTCTACTAAATTGATGTACTACATTCGTTTTACGCTTCTTCTAGCTAAAACATCACTAGGGTGCCAAATATCTGAACGAAAAATGGCCTAACTCATTGATCGTCCATCAATCGGTGTTAGTTTCGTTAACAAGTCTCGAGTTTTATAGTCGAGCCGAAAAAAGTGTTGGCGTTTCCTTTGTTGTAGTATATCGTAGGAAACGTTCAGAAGTTTGGAACTATGCCAAACTGATGGCTCCAGGCTTACTCGTCATTAACCTGAAACCTGACTAACTACCATTCTAGTATAGCAGTAGTTATATGACTATGTTTTAGAGAAATTAGTTGTATGCGTAAGTTTCGTTGTGGAGATGATAGTTTTCTTTGGCACAAGAAAAAATCCTCCGGCAGAAATCGAAAATTGACATATATATGTATACTTTTATGTTTATATGTATATACAAACATACAAGTATACATGCACAAAATCACGCCGTTTTTCCATAGGGGTAAACAAATTAAAATTAATTATGAAAATTACATTTGGCAACGAAATCATGAATTTTGGCATAAAATTTGCGTTCGATCTTTGAAATTATTTGAAACTAATTGTTTTGATGTCTAGAGATGCGGATTTTTGTCACTATTGACAAATATTATAAAAAATTTAAAAAAAAGATCAATTTATCCATTTGATATATACTTAACAACAAGATCATAACTTAACTTGACGTCACTTAAAAGTGACGGAGTGATAAGTCGGCAAGCTTTCCCAGATCATTTTATTATTCTTCTAGTTATAATATTTGTCTTTGAATCTAAGTCAGTTACATTTAATTTCAACTACATTCTGATAATTTATATTCTATGTATATTTGTCCTTCTCGGACCCGTGTCTCGGAGCGTAAGCGTCAGTCACAGTTGTCAGTCAAACATGTCATTCAAGCTGGTGTTAACCTGAAAAACCGGTTTGAAGCGGAAAGACGCGTTCCTGGAAACACAATAGGCTGGTTTCACAGTATTGTGCTTGCCTTTTTTTGTCTTTTACACGCGTTCAATAGAGGAATTTCTTTCTTTTCTTTGGTTTTTGACCTAGAATGTAGCTTTGGTTGGGAACAAAAGTCATTGGATAAGTTACTCTAATGTACTAACATTACTCGCCTATGACTTAACCATTTTGATATTATTTAAAATCGTATCTTAGGATAGTGTTAGAATAATATATTTTTTCATACTTTTGTTACCCTGTATCATTTTATTTAATTATCTCAGGGCAATAAATAGAGATTTCTTCTTCCTTTCTATAGTGTGTTTATTTAGTATAAACTCTCTTAATATTTTTTCAACACAAACCGGTCAAATCAAACAACACACTGCATGATTAGTAAACACAATCGGCGATCATATTATCATAACTCGCATACGGTCACGTGGACACAGTTACCTGTAATAATGATTATAAAACCTAAAAGGATCTTTTTAATATAAATTTGTTCAGTCTTTTGTTCACGTTAAAATTTAGTCTAAAACTGCAGTTTAGAGAATTACGCTATGGCTTCAGGCAGAGTAGAAAAGCTCGCGGAAGGAAGGAGATTATAGTCGGAAATTGCGGCAAAACTTCGTGGAAAAGTGTTTTAATGTTACTTTTATACAAATAAGGTGCATTGTGTTCTTGCTTATTTGTTCCAATGATCATTACGTGTGTGTTTTCTAGTAAGAGGATTACGAAAGAAAGCAGAAATAAATATGTGATTCCTGTTTCGAAAACTTTATAAAAAAGTGAATTATTTTTTCTATAATTTTATATTATTCTGGTTAGTCTGCTAGGTTAAGTAAAAAATAAAACTATAATATATATAATGACATGTGTGATTGCAATATTAAACATAATCTTACTAATACTAAAAATGCGAAAGTTTGCCAATACTGACGATGACTGCAAACAGGTGAAACGTTTGGATTTGAACTCAACTTGCCAGTGCCAACAAATAATCTGACAGCGTATCCAAGATTTGCCATCACATAATTAATTTTTAAGCAATATTCATCAGTAGAGCGATTCGCTACTGCTTTTGACAACCGGCTAGCTATCGAATAATGTTGTATAAAAATCGGATCAGCGCCTCTAGTGGGGCCGTAGGAACTGCTTTTGTAGCAACTGCTTTCATTTCGAATGTCAAACTATCGTAACTCGATAGTACCGACTGTGGAGAAACGCGGTACAGAACAGCCACGAATCTTTTTACTATTCCACTGATCGTTCAGTCCCATCCGTATTGTACTTTAAACCTGTTAAAAAGGCTTAGTGTACAAATGAATATTTATGAGAATTATATAGGGTAGCCGTTATTTTTACACGCCTGTCTACACCTCAAATGCTGGCTATAAAAATGTCCGTTTCTCTGTAATTATTAGGTTTTATTTTATTTTTAAGGTGGTAGTAAAACAGTTGGTGGGTTGCGGCTTTTAATTTTAAATTGTTTACTTCCTTCTTGGAAAATGGACGGACATTTTGGAATTTATATCAGGTGTACACTAGGCGTATGTTTAGCGTGGATAGTGCCTGAACGCTTGTATAAACGTGTGAGATATTACCGTTGATGCGTATTTATTAATTATTCATAATCTTCTATGATATTTAGCGTGTTTGGGTTATGCATAAACCACTATCATGTAACTATTAATAGCAAAAAAGGATTTTCATTCAGACATAATAAAGTTAAAATAGACATTTTTTTTATTTATTTTTTACTAGCTGACCCGCGCAACTTCGCTTGCGTCACATAAAAGAAAATGGGTCAAAATTTTCCCCGTTTCCGAAACAGTTTTTACTGGTACTCTGCTACGCCTATTGGTAGTAGCGTGATGATATATAACCTATAACCTTCCTCAATAAATGGATATATAACCTATATAACACTGAAATAATTTTTCAAATCGGACCAGTAGTTCCTGAGATTAGTGCGTTCAAACAAACAAACAACTCTTCAGCTTTATAATATTAGTATAGATAAGACAAATTTTAATCAATTTAAATAAAATTGACACACAATTATACGCGTTATCGCTCCAACTCAACTCGAAGGTTTGTGTTACGAGTTGATTCATCTGAAAAGTTTGATAAGATCTATTGCGATAGGTAACAGGTTCCTATCCATCAGATATTTTACGAATTACCAGTATATCATTATACTTAAACAAATAAATAATTTTATAATTTAATCTCTATAAAGGAAAGACGTAACCTGGTATATTATCGAGTTACGAGGTTTCAACTAGCTCTCCTAAAACTGGATAATACCCACTAAAGTCCAGCTAATCTACAGTAACAAACATTTGCTGCTACAAAAACTGTAATAAAAGACTAACTGAACAAAAGAACAGAAGTAAAAAAATCTAACTAATTAGGAACATGTGCCTCGGAGCTATCTTGAGTCCAATAATAGCCTATTGTCATCCGGTACCCTGGCGGCTTCCACTGAATATTTGAGATTATACCTCTGTGTATAGTCGGGTAATGAAGACACGTATGTCTGTTGGTTGTTTATACCGTTCTTAAAGAGGGACTTGACTGCCTTTGCAGTTGGGCTGGGTAAGGTTTTGGGTTTGAATCCTGGATCAAGCTCAAAGGTAGTTGTTACCTAACTTAGTTTTTAAAAAGAAAAGTTATAAGTGAAGTTTTTAATCTAACATTTTTTTCCAAATTTTCTGTCTAAAAATAAATGCCTATTTGCTTAATGTTTGTTTTTAATTGAAAACGTATTAGCAAAATGACATTAATCTCAATTGTGATTTACCCAACCTGGGAATCCACGCGAGACTTGTGACCAGTAGTTAGATACACTACCGATCTGACTACCTACAAAGACAGTTAAAATGCTTTTATTAGTTAATGAAAATGTCGTAAACAAAAGCTTTTGTTTAATCAACTGAAACAAAATGTCTTCCCTAGCGGTCTGCGGGCAAAGTTCAAACTCGAGCGGAAAGGGGTCGGCAGGGTCGACAAAAACACGTAAAAATAACACTCAAAAAACTTTCGCTTCCGCATTTTTTGCCAACCGTACTAATTAGAATAAAAAATACGTATTTCCAAAAAGTTTCGTTTTTCGCTTTCCCCGACAGTTCAGGTGAATCTGGGTGAATTATATTTTTTTGTTTATCTTACTGTTCTAAATTTTAAATTCGTGGATTTATAACATCGCTATTCTTTTTAATGGAATTAGCATAAAGTGTATTCAATGTCTTTAAAGTTATGTGGAGCTCTAAGCAACAAAAATATTTTGTTGTAAATGCTTTTTATCCCACTGCTGGGCAAGCGTCTCCTCCCAAATTGAGGGGTTAAGCTTTAGGTCAACCACGCTGGCCAATTGCGGCTTAGGGGCTATGCATACCTTCAAGAATAATGCGTTTAACAATTTTAGACTTGCAAGGTTTCATTACAATGTTATTCAATTGCAAGCAATTAATAATTATTTAATTAAAAGGTGTTTCATTCCAAACTCAGTCCGTACCCTTTCTAGCAGATAACTTCTGTAACACTTTAAATACAGCTCTGGCTATACCCAATTAAATTACTATCGAGTTTGTATCAGCCATAAAGCCGAGATCGCAACATTTGATAATGCGTAACTACTAGTAGCGCGATTATCTACTAGTATTGACGATCAACAACCGACTTGCTATAAACAAATTTTGTATGAAAATCTGAGGAATGATTACAACAATTTAATGGCAAACTTTGGTTTATCTATTGTACCGATTGTGGAGCAATGCGTAGGACGGTAAATCAGGAATGGGGCATGACTAACAGTATACATGAGAAAAGTCGCGAAGTAGACACTACGGTCTATGACACTGGTCATGGAGTGACTACTTGAAGACCTTTGTGAATTTGTTCAGTAAGGCCATTGTTATCTAACAATCGCCTTAAAATACTTAGACGCGTGACGCAACCTTCTTGTTAGGTATATATTGTGAATATTAAATTATTGTAATTTAACTTTAGATATAATTTAGAATTGAGTTTAGAAATAATTTATGAAATTGTCAAGTAATTTCATTATAGACAATTCTATTCAAAATTAAACATCGTTTTAAATCGGGATCCAAAGAGACGCTTGATATTATATAGCGGGTTCTTCGAACGTAAGGTTTCTGGGTTAAATGTACCCGGATATTGCGTTTGAAACAAACAAACATATGAGTATTTGTTACGCAGAAAGCTTTGAGTACTTAAATTATAATTTATTTCTACTTTCAAATACATTAAGATGGGTCTATACTAGATGAGCCGAATACGGGCCGAGCACTTTCTTTTAAAAGCGCTAATTCAAGGCATGTAAGGTTTGTTACACATATTCGGATCGGCACGTTCTTTCGGGAGTATTTCTGAAACAAAAAAACTGACACAAGCCGAACAAGAGAGTTAAGTTGGTTTTGCTGTTCGATAAATATATCTGAACCAAACGTGCCGAACCGAATATGTGTGTAGCAAGCTCATGGCTATCAAAAGTGATGGAAAAAAATATTCCTTATACGTAAAATTTTATCCTAATCAAGATTTCTGTAGATCTTTGTAGATCACCTGCTACTAACATATTAACCCCCGATTTCTGAGGTGCATTTAGCGGTAGTTTTTTGTATTCCATAGCATTTAAACTCATATAAAAAAAAATCAGTTTCAATAGATCAACTATCGGTAAATGTGCCTCAGAAACCGGGCATTAGGCGTACTAAGAGTAGCTAATTACATTATTTCATTTCAACAAAAGGCCATATTGTCTATCAAAATTATTCACCTATGACCTAAATAATTGGATTCAAATCATTCGTGATTTAAACAAGCATACATGTAAACAATACGTCACCATATTGATATAGTTCTAATTAGTATATCGGATTATGTCATAATATCTTGTTAATTAACTAAACGGATAATTAACGTTGTGGTTTCCGGTGAAGAATATTAGCGTTTGTAAATAGAGGCTGTGAGGTAATTAATCTTTAATCGTGATATAATTATGGAAGACATTTTGTTTGTTTAGCTATTATGCGAAACAATTGACTTTGACTAATTTAGTTAGGGTTTGAGTGGGTGATATATTAACTACCTAGTAAAAAATTACGACATTTTAGATAAATGTGCAATCGGTGCGAAAAATCAGTAAGCGTTTGTTACTTTTTATGATTAGACTGTTGAAATAATTTTATTGAAATTTGACAGAATGATGGATACTAATATGTAAATAAGTATGAAAAGAAAGAAAAATGTTCTAAAAATTATTTTAAAAGAAAATTATAAGGTTTACAAATTTTTTAGGTTAACAAATTAGAAAATATTTAAAAATAACTTTGGTTGTACTTATTAAGAAAATTTGGTTTATTGGAGAAAAAAAAGCCAGGACTAGACTTGATAATATTTTTTTTATAACATTAAACATAAAAAGGCTTTTATAACAAAAAAAAACTTGTAGCTTATAATTGGTACATATAATTATCATCTAAACCAAGTTTAATTTAACAAATTCATAGCTGTTGTCATAAATTAGATATTCCGATTAATATGGCAGACGCATAAATACATAAACCATTTTAGCTCTCTATTCTCTGTATAATTACTCATTTCTAATATTAATAGGCATTTAAATTGCAGTCATGAGCAAAATACACCATGTCGCATTTGCATACCTACTTAATATTATAGCGCATGGAAATCGGACCTTCGATTCGACTATCAACTATCGACAATCGGCTAGCTATCAAGAAATTTCGTATCAGAATCAGCGCCTCTATCGGACGCCGTAAAAACTATTTTTGCAAAATATTTTAAATGTCTAACTCTCAATATTCGATATGTTAAGTCTGGTTTGTATCGAGTTTAGAAAAAAGTGCTTCTGCTCCTTAGCGTCTATTGCAAGAAAAAATCATTAACTTGGCTTGTTGCTATTTTTAGACACAAAATAAAATGGCTCGTATTATAATTGAATTAAAGTGATCGGAGAGATTTGAAATCGAATCACTCAATAATTTTTATTATTTCTTTAAAAAGAATTAAACAAATTTGTCTCACAAAAATAGGAATAAATCAATAATGTATGTTTGTAGGTCAAAAAAAAAATACGTGCACAATGAACAACATGGACGGTCCTTGCGTTTTAAAAATCCTTTAAACCTTCTTTAAACCCTAATAAACATCGTTTAACAAGACAAAATAGATTATCTACTAAGCGTTACATAAAGAAAACAGGAAGTCCACTTAATTACCCAGGGTTAAACCCTTCAGGATTTATTTCAAACCTATTTTGGGTTCAAAAAATGTTTCCGTGTATTGCGTGATACTAATACAAAACGGAAATTTAGATAATAACACGCACAATGTGATTATTATAGTACGACACCTTGGTAGAGAACCTTAGCATGGACGAATTATCTAGATTGTAATAAATACTGCTAGTACTTTTCAAAAACATAGAGTATCGAGAGGATGACATTTGAAATGTACTGACAAAATAGTTCCTACGGAGCCCGGTAGAGGTGCTAAACAGATTTTTGTGTAAAATCTCTCGATAACTAGCCGAATGATAGTAGTAGAGAATCGAGGTATAGATCACCGTAAGCTGCATTGGTATGTGTGTCACTGATGTTTTAAAATCAGATTTTTGGATACTTCCAACACCCGCGGTCCGTGGGTGCGGGGCTCTCTACTAACTTGTAGGACTATAATTATAGTTTGACCGGGAACGTAGCACGAATGTTTTTTATAAGGTGAAAACGATGTAATCAGTACTACTACTACTTATGATGTTTTTTTTAAGTCAACCTTTCATTGTCACAAGCAAATTAAACTCGTGGCTAAATTACATCAGCCGCGTGAATATTTCAGGTTAAGGTATCCTTGCCCTGTTTGGGTTGTAGATGGGTGACCGTATTATACATACTGAGTTTCTCCTTGTCTCGGAAGGCAAGTTACATTACACGTTTCCGAAGATCTTTGACCAGCGTTACCAGTAGTCAGAAGCTTGAAAGTCCGAGAAACCATCTTACCGATGGATATCGTCTATAACACAGGTGGAGGTCCGATAGGCAGTCACTCTATGTGGAATACTGGAATTCAGCTGAATTCGATGGGAAATCAAAAGCTAACGAGTTTTTCTACAGAATATAGGTTCTCTAAAAATATCATTTCGACCAAACCTATATTTTGTGTTTCTAGGGAGTATGTTTTTGATGGCTAAAAAAATATTAACTTCCTAAAATATTTATTCCGAGAACTAAATATTATAACAGGCATTCGTTCGTTTAGAAATCAAAAAAGAAATAAATTATTTGCTTCGGAACCGTTTAACTAAATATTTCGGTAGTAGAAAAGTAATATAAGCGAAAAAACACGAAGTATATAAACAGGTTTGTATGAAACTTAATAAATTCTACTGTTTGTTTCCATTGAACAATTATATCAGACATCATTCATCTATACTAATATTATAAAACTGAAGAGTTTGTTTGTTTGATTGAACGCGCTAATCTCAGGAACTGCTGGTCCGATTTGAAAAATTATTTCAGTGTTAGATAGTCCATTTATCGAGGAAGGCTATAGGCTATATATCATCACGCTATGACCAATAGGAGCAGAGTACCAGTGAAAAATGTTACAAAAACGGGGAAAATTATGATTCTCTTATGTGACGCAAGCGAAGTTGCGCGGGTCAGCTAGTCATTCATATACGATAGTACGAGTATATTTGATTTCTATATTAGTATCATGGCATTGTATTTGACCCGAGCTGTTGTACATATGTATTTACATTTCAGTCTCATGTTTTACTTAGCAGAGAAACAATCACAAATAACAGGCTGTAAATGTTCCCTATGAAGTACTGAGTTGCTCAATTATTAGTAAGTGGCCACCCATCTTTGGGCTGTCCGCGTCAAGGGTAACTTAATGCACGGATCGCTTAGCTCTCACTGTGAGCACAGCTCGCTAAAAGCAAGCTTAATAATATATCGTAAAAGTAACAAAATTACGAATATTAATTCCACGTAAGATACTATAAATACGAGTCTATAATAAACACAAAAAGCACCAATCAAAAGCTTCGAAATGCCATCAACATAAATAAGAAGATTGTACCAACCTAACAGCAATCGACGAGCAAAATGCTATAAATATCACAGTACATTACATTCAATATTCACTCTCGCTGGCGGAAAAAAAATCCTTTAAAATATGTGTAAAAATCGCAAGAAAACCTGTGTCGACATTTCCTTTAATGAAACGGAAACGCGCCCTCGCAAAGTAGGAGGTCCAATTCAATTTGCTTAGGTTACAGAGGGTTTTAAGCATTAAAAGGGACTTTTGATGTACCTATTCATTAATTTTACGTTACGTTCCCGTAGGACAAAAGGTAGCTCTGATACGGGACCGAAAATTGGGAATTAAGTACCTGTGTGATGTTCAAGTGTTTTTATGTCTACGGTTTTCTGTTTTTTTGGAACAATGCTATAGCGAATGAACGATCAGCATAGTCTAATTGTTATTTGTATTCGTAAATTACTACTGAGTTACTATTTCTGAACTATGCAGCTGTAGAGTATTCCGTTAGAACTATATATCTTTAGAAAATATTTTTTACTGACAAAGAAGTTTTAGTTAGCTAGTTTTTTAACTTAGTAGTAGTAGTATTGAGAGTTTGACATTTCAAATGTACCACAAAATAGTTTCTGCGGCTCCCGCTAGAGGCGCTGATAAGATTTTCATAAGAATATTAAATTATTGATAGTTAGCCGGTTGTCGATAGTCAATATGGGTATAAAATTGCGCTACTGAAAACACATTCAACTGCCGGTATAAAAATCTGTTGTTTCCTGCAATACTGAATCATTTATATATACGTAAGTAAGGGTCTTATTTAATTTAAAATGTATCCATGCCGGGCAGGTCTTAAGGTGAATAGATTATCCTGGTCCGGGGCTCATTGTTTGCTTTGTATTATCGCATTTTTCCATGTATACCGTACATTGTACCCTGTCTTGTATTTCGTGAAAGGACGAAAGTAAAGCTACGACAATATTGTGCATGTATTAGCTTGTACGAGTAATGCTGGAATTCTGGGATGAAGTTGAAGGAGCCTCAATGGAAGAAAGGCATATGATTATATTGAAATAAGGTTACTTATGACTTTTATCAATCTTTTGTAGAAGAGCATTATTTCAAATGATAGTTTAATCAATTTGAGAAGTTATACCTCGAGCTTATACTGGTAGGATTTAATCGTGTATGTTGAAAATGGTGGTCTTTATCCATTCCCTAGGATATAATCGATCACTCTACCAAATGTTATCAAATTCAGTGATTGAAAGATAAACAACAATTTATAATATTAGGTATAAATAAAATAGAGTATTTCAATCTACAATTTCAACATCAGACGCAAACTTTGCTAAATTGTAAAATATTTCTTGATTCAACAACCCGAGAACGGCACAAATAAAAATTCTTGTCAACAACAATTCGTAGAGCAAATAAATTTCAATTTTATTATAATTCCATGTAGTATAATGTCATTCGTTTAAGTATTTTCCAATAATTTGAAACTCGTTCACAAGTAGCATTTATGACGTCGGTGTCGTTCGCTTCGAAATATTTTATGCTAGCTTTTAACCGCGACTTGGTCCGCGTGGTTTCTGACTTAGGACATAATTTTAATACAAATTCTATTATAATATTCTATCCCGTCGTGGTTCGATTCCCACGTGGAACAACTTATTTTTGCGATCGACAATTAGTCGTTTCAGGTCTGGTTGCACTTTGTGTCCGTTGTTTGTATGTTTGTAAAAGTCTGATGACATCGCGAAATGTGTAGGACTGCAATGGATGAGACAAGCGCCGGATCGTAAAAAAGGCGTAATGAAAGGGAGGTCTATACTCTATAAAAATAGGTAGAAATGAGCAGAATATAGCTGATATAGAAATATATTATATAAGTCCCCGCAACATAAGGTTTATTCTTAGTGTGGGAGTTGTCAACAACAACAGAAACGTGTTTAATTTTGATAAAAAGTCGAAAATAAGTCTTAGAATTTTGTACTGTAACTCACGATTGAATGTGAGGGATTAGGGCTGCCGGCGCTAATCTTGATTTCTTAAATACTTAAGTCGTCTGTAGATCTCGATTTTTACGAGGTAAATCGAGTCCCTGCTAAAATTATTTTATGAAGCATAAAATGTCATGTATATGTATGTATTTATAAACTCATATTGAATACCTACATTAAAAAAATCGTCAATTTGAAAAAAATTGGTTATGTACTTGTTTGACACAATTATGTATATTATATTTTACTCATTACTGTTCCATTGCTCTGCTGAAAAGGAACTCACTCTGGAATATAATGAATGTAAAAAAACGGAATACATTTATGGGAGTATATCTTTATAGGAGTATGAGTTCCGCCATGCTGACTAATTTCATTTTGTGGACGTTGCATCTCTACAAAAATGCTTTAAAGAAAATTCAATTGTTAAAACTAAAGTCTGAAACCAGTACTTAATTCTCAACGGTCAACTTGCAGCAAAGACATTTCGGCAGATAAGACTGCAAACCCCAATTCAGTTAACATTATCTCTCTATTCTATCAAAAAACGTTTTTTGGCAGCCCTAGGTCCTGTACATTAATGGTATTGTTTGACGTTGTTGAAACGCTGCCAAAATGTACTCCCATGCCATTACTGGTATTGCCTATCTTGTAATAAAAGTGTGAACCCTAGAGGCATAATGTCACAATATGTATAGGACAAGAAAATGAATGATGTTCCTTTTTTCTCCTTTAGTTAGTCTCGTGATCGCGAGAATGTAGCTTTCTTTTCGTTGGACTGTATCTTATTCAAAATAGATGTTAATATTTTTCATGTATTGTTTCTGTTTAAATGACGTTTTTGATTGGTCTCTCCGCCAATGATGTGATTACGGAAATAAAGCCTTTACCTAGCAATCGGCACACAGTCCAAGAAAAGATATCAGAGCTTATTTTATTGTTTGCCCAGGGAAGACAGCATCGGATGGTCATTAATTATTTGTTACAGTTTTGCAACTGTTTTAGGGAAATGGAACAAATAGTTTTGAAGAAATAAGACACGGCAAGCATACATAAAATCACATCTTTTTTCCCGTAGGAGTAGGCTCGTCACTTGGTGCTATCCTCACAAACTTCCTTTGTTTCATTCACGTCTATAGTTATCTCGTCTTAGAAGTTAAGACTGAAATTGAAATTTTATAGCATATTCGCTTAATTAGTGTAAACTCTCAAAAGTCTTCTAAAATATCAATTGTTTCAGCTTGTCTATCACTATCGCTATCGAAACATTTTGTATGAAAATCGGAACAGCGCTTCTAGCGGGCGTCGTAGGAAGTATTTTTCCAGCATATTTAAAATGTCAAACTCTTGACACTCGATGGTAACAATCAAAGAGAATCACGCTACTGTTCTTTGTAATAATATATAATTTAGAACACCAGCAGTGGCATACGCAGTCCTAGAGTCCCCAAAAGCAGTCCTAATTCCTAACATGACTTAAAACCTATATATTACCTCCACTATTTACTTCACTAAGTTAGTAACGGTACTAGGTGCTTTGTAAGCCTGTTTCGGCCCGACCTAAGCTCTTCAACCAACAAACGATACGTCTTGCCTTATATAATATATCACATGTGCAAAGGAATTCTCATTTTGAAAGGAGCAAAGGAGCTCTATGAAGAATGTGTATTTTGTTTGCGTAATATTAAGTTATGTATGTTATTATGAATTTAGGCCCTTCTTGGCTTTGTATCCTTTGATAAAAATGAGTAATTATTGTAAATATACTGGTTGTATCTTTCTGCTGCTTAAGTTAAGTGATTCCTTTTGTTGGATTAGAATGGTGTAGTTTTGTTATTACTAAGTGCGTATATTTTCTTGGATTAGATGTTCTTTGTCTTTTAGTGCTTGTCTTGATAAAACGAGTGATTTACAAAAATACTAATTTAAATATCCATGAGGTTAAAGCCAGCTTAGCCATGCTTTCCATGAATGTAAATCGATTATTGCACAGTTAGAGCATTTATTTACTGCTCCATCATCCTGAAGTCCAAATTTTAGCATTTTGTGAGTTCTTTTTAGGCACACCGCAGATTGCCCTTTTTAACGTTTGCGAAAGGTGAAATTAAATTATAATTACTCATTCTTAAGAATTTAGTAATACTTCGTCATGAAACCCCAGGAATGTAAAATAACCTAAGTTCTTTCTACTCAGAGAATTATGCACTCAGCTATAATATTGATTACTCTATATTAAAAACATGACAAGAACCGAGAAACAGTCATCAAAACTAATGTTCAACAGAATCGTTTGATCCTTTCATTTTTACTAGCCATTATTACCACAACCCACTTCACTACGGAGATCACACTTGACCGATATTAACCAAACAAATATGGATTCACTGGATTTACGACATTCGGCAATTAAATCTGAGTAACTGACCCTAAGTTTACGAGTTCTCGGCTAGTGATGTTACTGAGTTTCGATTCCGATTCCGAATATTAGACCTTTGGATTGGATATTTTTTTAATCTCCTATTTAGTGAAAATCGGTAAGCGGTTCATCTTAGTAAATGATCTGTGGGTTGAACAGCCCTTGGTGCGGTTATTCCATAGATGGGTGACCGCATAGTGTTATTTGAACTAGGTGTCTCCGTGCTTTGAATGGCATGTAAAAAGTCAAGTCAAGTCAGTTTAAATTCAATATAAAAATGAATATCTCACTACTGTACCGAAATTTTGTTCAAATAATAGTACAAGGCACTGAAGATATGCTCATTATATTTGCCCGCACTTTGACCGTGTACGATACTGAAATAACATAAGGTCACACCAGCGTTTACTAAATATTAGTTAAAAGAAAGGGAGTAGATTTGAGGGCACAATAAAGATAAAGATGAGGCATTGCTATCAAACTGACAAAATGCGTATTTACTTAAGAATAGTTTATGCTCTCGGTTTATCAACTAACTAGTATTTATCGTTTATTTTTACTTGAAGATAATATTTATTGCCGAATACACGAACTAAACAGTTTTTCATACATGATAATAATCGATTGTTGTTTATAATCGTCTAACTCGTTTTAGATTAATTTTGAATCCCTTTTAACATTACAATCCAACTGGCCTCTCATTTGATTGATTTTACATCCCACTTTATATCAAACTTTAACTCCGGATCCGCAACCGCCGCATCACTATTCTCTACATAAGCAATTTGTTTGAGATTAGTTGCGAATACTTGGATGAAAGGAATTCCAGGGTTGATTTGAGTGTCAAAAGTCTTCTGCGTTTATGAGGAGAGCTGGAATTTTAGTGCTTTGACTTGCAGTTTAGGGTTAAGGGTTGCTGTTGTTTCATTTCCTGTGTTTACTTAGTACGGGTTGTTTGGAACTTTGTTTAAGACCTGTCTATTCAGTACTAAAAGTTTGGGAGTTAAAGCGAATTGAAATCTGGATTGGTGTGGGTGTGAGATTGATATCAAGTCGTCAGCAATTTAGTGCTTGCGTAAAAGCAGAAGAGTCGTTTCTCTTAAAGTTAAATAGCAAAGATCTTTTTCCGAACCATCATTAGGATTTTGATAGGCAAGGCTCAAAAAAATATTCTACAAATTTTTTTTGGCTCCTTTCACAGTGTCATCAGTAGCTCGATTCTCAACTACTATCGATTACCGACAACCGACTAGCCATTAAGAAATTTTATACAAAAAGTTTATATCAGTTTAGCGCTTCTACTGGGCTCCGTAAGAACTAATTTAGCAGTACATTTGAAATGTCAAACTCTCGATCTCGTCAGTACCGACTGTAGAGATTTGCGCTACTGAATACGACAAAATTACCCCCACCAGACCAATCTTTAAATGGGGTACCTTTGCAAAAAGTTATTACCAAAACTATAATTTTTTGTATCATATTTGCCGGTAAAACATGGCCTCTCTTACATGTAGATGTTGGTGTTCCTGATAGACCCTTCAATCGTCTAAAGCGACACCCACGGGACGCTACTTCTATTTGCAGCCGGAAGGCTATACAATCAATATACATAAATATTTTGGAGGTACAAAATATTTTGTGTGTGTTCTAGTTTGCAACTGTGAAATACAGCTGTGCTTTATATTTGTCAACTAGCTTTTATAAGACATAGTGCTTCTTATAACCTCAATTTATTTTTAATAGAGATACTGTAAAGACCATTCGGTAATTTAAAAGATTGGTCAGGAGTTTCTTACCAACTCTTCTGGTTGGCCATTTTCCTTCAGTAAATTCTCCTACCGTATTTTTAATAATCATAATTTTCAGCATTTGGCCTTTATGACTGAACGATTCGATTTTTAATGTCAATATACGGTGGACTCAGTGTATACTAAGTTTGTCGTTGCTATCGTATGTCTTTTTAGGACTAACGTAAAGAACCTTATAACATTGGACAGCATGTATTGCATTTGTAACGCTATGATACGAAATCAACTGAAAGCGAAAATACAAACATTGATTTCTGATATTTGTGTCGCTTTTTCTACCATAATATATATTGCCTCATATTTGAATTAATTATTAACAATGAAAAACCAAAAACACCAATTTCAGATATCTCAGTCACTGAAACATGTCATAAAAATTACATGAATCCCTCCCTGATACTAAATAACAATCATCGCAACGCATGATTACCGCAATTAAAAAAGCTGTTAAAATTACAGTAAATTATTTTATAATGGAAAGTAATGGCCGTAATGCGTATTTTAATTTGAAATAATAGACTTTTAGAAATTAATTTAAGCAGAAATTTTGTACATTTGCGTTTTTTTTCTATTTACTTTTTGAGTTTGTTCAAAGAAACATGTAAAAACTTCATGTTATTTCCGAAATATATTACTATAGTTACCAAACTAAATATCTAAATTTATATCACACACAAAGTAGCTTAAATAAATAAAATACAGCCAATTCTTTGTTAAAGACTAAACAATATCGGAACGAAGAGTCTTTGAAAAGAACATATTTTTCCTTTGATTATAATTCCATTAATCTACTTTCATTCATCTTCTCCCCATACAATAGAGACACGGGGTCACTTTACATTTTGACGTCATTCCTTCGTTCCATTGTTCTGAGTGGTATTCCCACAAACAAACATGTATATTCACTTATACAAGGTGTTTTAACACAGAATTGAGAAGTACAGAAGATCTGTAACTAACGCATACCCACGCATGCACAAAAATCGTATGAACTTTCTGATAAATACACGCGACCGTATACAAGAATTTTTTTTTTTTCGAATGCTTAATTTTTCCTCGTTCTTCTACCTAGATTCTGCCTATCTATGGGGCAGGAGTGGGTTAAATAAATATATTTATAGCCATTGTATTCAATTGTTTTTGATACTAAATTATCTCCTCATGCTTGCAATGATGGTCTCATACAATAATAATGTCCTCCTTCTAGCCGATATACGGCTACGGCGGTCAGTTTCAATGAAACTGGCCACTCATAAAATAAGGAGTACCAAACTGCCATGTCCAGGTTACTATAAATTTACAATATTTTAATAACAGAGTTTTAGTAGTAGTTTAATAGTAGAAAGAAAATAAAAATGTTTACTCAAATAAATGCCTAGAATCTCCAACAGTACCATAAACTCTGACCACAGAAGCAGTCATATTTGACCATGGTCAAACGAAATACCGCGCGATTCTTTCCTTCTGCTACATTCCATTCTATGGTACAACATTGTAATGGAGGTTTCGGCCGTACTTACAGGCTTTTGTGCTCTCGCCGAGGTCCAGTCGAATTTGAGTCACGTTTGACTTCAATCTCGTACAAAAGATATGAGACGTGCCTCTTTGAGTGTTGAGTTCCACTTAATTTGTTACCGGTCCGGCTACTTTTTGCTGAAGGTATTTTTGGTGCAGCATAATTGTATTTATAGCTGTTGGAAAATTGTGACGTCATTATTAAGGACCGTATGTTATTGAGTTAAACATTACAGATATCACAGTATATTTGTTGTCTATGCGTATAAAATTTGTATTGTTACCATGTGTAGACCAAAACTAGACTCTAATCATAAGGATTCAGACATAAAGTTGCTTTTTGGAAGAGTGAAACGAAAATACTATTACTACTTTTCAATGCTAGGCAAAAATCTCTACCTTGAGTAAAGGAAAGGATTAGGCTTCTAGTCCACTTTTCTGGGCAAGTGCAGCGTGTTGGATCAAATTTCAACTTTTAACAACTTTCGTAGGAAACAAATGCTTACCTGCAAAACGAGAACCCCGTCTTATTACCCTAATTATGTACATTTTATTACACAATTATAACTCGTTTCCCGTAATTCTCTAAATAACTCACTCAGTATCTAAAAACAAATAAACAAAGTAAAGAAAAGGTTAATAATATGCACTGAAACAATGGCTCCTAACCTCCAAACGGGAGAGTAAAACATTTGTTACCTTCCCGTAGATTTGTGGGCATCGTAAATTTGAATAAACTACGGACCTCCGGCTGTATTTGCATCTAATTCTCGTAGGTTTTACGAGTTTTTCCCAAACACTACGGTACGAGTATAACAGGGTTCTTGAACCGTCAAATTGCCCTCCTCGAAGCATTGATTGCTGCTTCCACTAGCTGAAATTTGAGTATGTTGTAGGTGAGTTGTGCAATAAATAAATATTTATACGTGGTGTTCAGTGCTTTGGTAACGCGGATTTAACAGATATCTCGACTCCAAAAGTGTTATATTTTGGTGGAAGTTAGATTCACATTCTCAAATATGCACTTAGGTATGACTCAGATATGTTGTTTTTTAATCACGAAATTGTACTAAGTACTTTCACGATTCGCTGTCCCTATAGTTGTTCCCTTGTGATCAAGAGTAAGCGTATATAGCCTATGCCATGATATGTTAGACTCGCTTTCAATTTATAATAAATATATTTATTTTAATAATTTTTTAACATAAAGCATAATACCCGGCATTTAAAATAAACCAGAGGCTTTAGCTAACGCTATACCTATACGCAATGCATACACTCGTACAAAACAATAAAGGCATTCAATCGTATCGATTTATAAATCTTTAAAATCCCTGCAACCATTTTTCAACTATACAAAGCAAAAAAGTCAACAAATCATTCGAAAAATACGTTCCAGATTATATCAAAAAGATATAAATCAACTATATTTCATACATATACGATGTTTTCTACGCACTAGATCGTGTGAATACATAGAATCAGCGTTTTATTGTACACAAAACGTGACGGCCAATCTACGGTGGGATTCACGCTTTCAGAAGGACTTAGAAAATGTATCATGGATACCACAATGTAATCAGAGGACGAAGGTCTGTTATGAGATGACAATAGATAACTATCTCTTTCTAATGGGGTATTTAAAATTAGGTGGAAAGCGGCAAAAGATCCTTTGCAACTGTTATTTACCGATGTAAAAAAAAATGTTTTTTTAAGTGAAATCTTGTAGGTAAATCCTAAAGCCGAATATTTAAGGTTTTATTAATGTCTCAAAAGACTTTTAAATAATACAAACTACTTTAGCAAAGCAGGAGTTAGATCTAATATTCAGATAAGGTTCTGTACTACAAATTAGTCATTACAAACATAATTTCTCATCATGTACAATCATTACTATTTTTTTACTAAAGTCCGTCTTTGCTACAAAGGCCGTAGACATGAGAGCCATCTTATTAAACTAGTTCTAGCCAGTTGTGTACACTCAATACCTCTCGCCCAACAATCTAACGTTCAGTAGTTTGTCACAAAGGCACCAACGGCTATCGATTCCTAACTTCTACTTCTGCATCAAACTATAGGACATAGATACAGTTCTCAAATGTGCTATCTTTGTTTTTAAAAAGAAAAATTTGGATAAAGCCTCTAAAGCAATCTTGTCACTATCGACTATTGGCCATTGGTATAATAAGCAGATCAGCGCCCCTGTCGTATTTTGCAAGAACTATTCATCAAGTGTCAAACGCTCGATAGTCGAAAGTACCGGCTGCAGAAAACGCGCCGCTAGTTTTGTCTAGCATAGACCTATACAAACCCACAAACAATAGATACAAAGTAAAACCAGTCTACAATCATATAACTGTTAAAAGGGATCACGCACTTGTTTATTATTTACTTAACACAAATTTTACTGAAATTAGTATGATCATGCATTTTACCATAGTTTGCTTGGTCTGCGCAGCTTAAACTAGCTTACACTTTCGATAGTATTTGTCGGCCAAATATTTAATCTGTGTAGGAAATGAACCCAAGAACTTTAACTGCGACGGTATTGGTGAGATCGCTTAAATATTTTGGTACGGGTGGTCATAGCCTTTGACAGAAAAAAGTCTTCAGGAGGGAATCGATCTCAAGCACTTTACGTGCAATGTCGCCACTGTGCCAGAGCAAAGTTGTCGCTTTAAAAGAAAGATCACTTTAACTCTAAGTTCATAATTTATGCAACTTTTTTTATCCTCTCGAGGGAGTGGCCATTGGCATTCTGTTGTTTTTTTCTCTCTTAACTTTCTTGCTACTGCATTGTTGGAATGAACTTCTACTATTTATAGGCAAAGGAAATTCAATCAGCCAACTACACTACAGTATATTGAAGACTTCGGAAGACTTTTACTTACGCTCGATTGAGCATTTAAAAATATTGGTTGGTGAACAAATTTTTCGTACGAACAATAAATTTTAAGTTTTTGCGTTGAGTGACTATTATCTAATACTTGCTTTTACTCGCGACTTCTTTCGTTTGAAATGGTTTACTGGGGTTAAAAGTAACCTTTGTGTTTATTAAGGTAATACTTCTCTGTGTTCAAAATTTCATCGAAATCCGTTCAGTAGTTTTTCTATGAAAGAGTAAGTCGAGCAGAAACTAGTTACTTTCTATCGTTCCTTGTGTTAAAAAAGGTTTCAGTCATATTATGGATCATCTATTTAAATAAAAAAACTAAAATTAAGGTCTGGTTCTCTTAATAAAAGCGTGCTTTTGACGTTTTTATACATTTTTCAAAATTAATTTTCTTTTCAGAAGACTATATTTTAAAAATACTTGTTCATATTACATAAATCTTGGAAGTTTCTTTAGAAATTGAAATACCTATCGGTAAAAAATTCCTAGTAGAAATTAAACAAGAGCGGCGGAAAAAAGTTAGAAATTATAATTAAAAACATAACAAGTTGGAACTAGGTCGAGAACTAAGACTAGAACAAAAACCAATACTTTGTGAAAACATTGAAATTAAATTTTGAATAGATTATTTATTTTAGTTTTTAAATCAAATTTTTCATAGTTACTAAGACTGGAATGCTACGGCGAGTTTAATATTTAATTTTCTACTTCAATATATTAAAAAAAGTTTTACGCTATCCGATTCAATTTGAAAGCATTCGAAAACGCTTGTTTTCGGTTAATGGTTAAACAATACTTAAAAACCTTAAACTGAAAGTTTCCTAAGCCTCCTGCAATAATCTACTGACGCTATTAAATATTTTTTTTACTTTAAAGCATCATATTCTCTTGTCAGTCTGTTCAGTAGTATTAAAGTTTTTTGCGAACGGACAGACTTACGGTGGCGGCCGACATTCGTTTAGATTACGTTGAATACGTAATAATTAGTATTTATTTTTGTATTAGAAAAAAAACAGAGTTACAATAGCAGTAAATCAGATTTGATCCTTTCATTTCTCCTACAAAACAAAGTGGCTATCCACGTTGCAGCCAATAACCCTCTTAACCTACTTCACGCATAATCCTTTTAGTTCAAAACTTGTTAACATTGTTTCTTGTTTACTTGCGACCTGCTACTAGGTATTATATGAAATATTTACTAAATTTACTATACGACAAAATATGTATACAGTTAGAAATATATTGACTTACTAGATTTTGTATCCAACTTTAACGGTGTGAAAACAATTATCGGAATAAAAGTATAGTGTGATTCATGTCAAAAACTATCTATGTACAGAATTTCATAAAAAATAGTTTATTAGTGTAGACATCAAAAGTATAAACACAAACCATAAACCATTTTAAGCTTAGGGATTTATAATATAAGTACAATTTACGACACACCCTTTTTATATCGATAAAGGATTAATTTAAACAAAAGCCAATGCTTGACCGAGTCTCCAACTACATCCATGCAATTTCATCTAATTCGGATCAACGGTTTAATAAAAGCGTAACAGACATACAGACAGACAGACGGACAAACACACTTTCGTTTATACAATAATATTAAATACAGTAGGAACGAACAATAAGTAATATAGCATGGAAACATGAACTGGTTAGTAATAGTGAATAATAATAATAATATCATCAATGTTTAACATGTCGAACACAACATTTGTATAATAACTTGTATTTATTCCCAATCACGTACTAGAATGTTTGCGTGTAGTTATATTGTTTCCTGCTTGTGTGGTCTTGCCATCATGGAGACATTTTATATTATCATCGTAGTGTGAAAGGTGATTATGTCTTAAAATATTATGTGACAGTATTAAATCCATACCGACACTCAAACGATATAATAGGTTGTCTAACAATTTGACGTTTTTGAAAAGAAAGATATGCAGTTCTACGTCTAAGAATTTTGAAAAGGTGACCTATCTAGATGCTAATTTTATGGCTACTTAGGTTTTTAACTGATCCAATAGAAATTACAGACATTTGATTTCAAACTAAGCTGAGCTTGTACTAAGACAACCAAGTAAACTGATAAACACACTTATATACTTCTAAATACATACCTATATAGATACATTAACAACCAGGCTTAGAACAAATACTTGTGCTCACCACACAAAGATTGTCCAGGGTGGGATTCGAACCCACCCACGCTACGGTTATTGCGGCGAGGTTGTTGGCGACCACGTTTACCACTACGCCAGACGTGCAGTTGGCGACCAAAGTTTCAATCACTTGCTTCTTATTACTTCTTTTTAGGTCGACCCATGACAAGACACATGGATAAATGATAGAGCAGTCGAATTTCCTTTTTATCCATACAAATATACCAGTAAGATATAAATATCAGGAACTACGTTGTCTGACTTCTAAAATAGGGTGCGAAAAACACCCTGTGCCATATGGACTCTATAAAATATTATTAAAATTTCCTTCCCTCTATAAAGTTGTCGCAAGTTCTCACAAAAAACTTTCTTAATATCATTTGGGTAGAATCGGTCAAAAGAATAACATTCTCGACTTTTTTGCATGTTACGAGTTTTTCTCTTTGTGCAAGTTTGGGGTCGCTATTGTTCAGAAAATAAATAATTCATGTACAAACTACGTAGGGTAATAGTTTTTCTGTCAATCATACTGATGCGTGTTTCGGAAAAAATGAGTAAAGTTCGCCGGATGAAAACTGAAATTTTTCGCCGGGGAATTTCATTTGCAGGAGCAACAGTCTACGCTTAAAAATAGTTGGGAAATTTTTCTACGAATATATAGCAAGAACAACTATTTGTTTTCGCACACATTGTTATATAACGCGTCGTCTATTAAGGATTTAAAATGATTTTGGGCCTAATCATTGTACTAATGCAGTACGGACGTAGATTAGTGAGAGCGGATACACTATTAAATGGATTCTGAGCATATCTAGCACAAATATAATTGATACCACTCGTCATAGGAACCTTTTTTCCCGAGAAACTACGCGTCACATGACGGCCTGAGTGTAATAAGAAATTATTCTTGCTAAATACTCATATTTATACTGAAACCACTTGTTTTCAAAAGCAATAAATAACACACTTGAGACTGTAGAAGCAACGACTTTAATTTACGGCACAAAGTATGTACATACTTCATCAAGTAAATGTGTGTCAAAGCTAAACTAGAATTCCTAGGACGCGTTAAGTCGTCCGAAAATCTAAGCGGATTTGCATCGCATGCATCCCTAACAACGTCGGAACACAGCTTTTAGTGTTTAAGTTCTAAAACTGGAACAAAACTACGATATTTTCTTTTAATTCATTTCTTTCTTTTCATTCGTTTGTGGTTAGTCAAGGATTTAGCGATAAACAAACGATGCTGTTTTTAACTTGCATCTAACTGTAGAGATACGATTGCAACGGGTCCGAGTTGAAACTAATTAATGATTATATTTAAAGTCTGCAATATGAATAACTTAAGAAGAATTCAAAGTTTTTACCTTGACTTCCTACGAGCGAAAGTCGCGGGTTCCAGTCCTACATGGTGCTGTATGAAATACACCCACTTTCGTCGTTAACGATGCTTCTGTAATGTGGGCATGTTGAGTAAGCTTATTGCCATTTACCAGGCACTTTATCAAATTCCGGGATAATATTGTGAATTTTCTAATATAAATTAGCAACAGCACTTTTTGCCATACCCAGGAATCGAATCCGAAACCTCATGTTCAGCAGTCGTATACACTACGCCACAGAGTAACAAATAATATGTCAGAAAAACAGATTGAACGCAACATCAAAATAATTTTGAGGTTGCATCTCACAATAATACTGTGTGAAACCGTCAGTAAAACATTTCAACGGCCGTCAGTTGCGGCGACAGTGTTATTAATTGTCAGTGACATGACTGGGCATTTGTGTCTATCTTTTGTTCAATGCTAGATTATTTGAAACGTGTTTGAAACATTATTTGTTTTTTTGTTTGTTGATGGATGTTTTTCAAAATGACAGAGGCTTAAAAATGCTGAATAGTTCTTTTATATTACATGTGTTGATGTTATGATTTTCTCTAGTGATTAGGTAACGTTGACTTTGTCTAAAGCAGTTTGCAATATAAACATGAGTTTTACATTTTTTCGTTACGAGAAGTTAAAAACTGTTGTTAGTATTGAAACATTTTAGTACCTATAAAAATAACTAGTTTAGTTTTTGACGATTTTTTTAGTCAGAACGTTTTTATTTGTCACTGACATAACTGGGCATTTGTGTGTATCTTTTGTTCAATGCTAGATTATTTGAAACGTGTTTGAAACATTATTTGTTTTGTTATTTGTTTTTTTGTTTATTGATTGATGTTTTTCGAAGTGACAGATGGTCAAAGATTATGAGGTCGAAAGTGCTGTGTACGTAGTTCTTTTAAATAACTATTGTAATATGCTTCTCGTGGTATATTAGTGCCAGGAGATGTTTTAGATGAGTGTATGAAGTTTCATGCGTTGAGTAGTGTATTTTTAAAGATAAAAATTGATATTTAATATCATCTTCTTTTTACCTTCCTTTCTATCATTCCTTCTTCTATCTTTCTTTATTCTATCTTTCCTTCTTTTTATTATTATTGAAATGAACTGATAGAAAACTCAGTTTATTGTTTGACCTTTTGCATCAAGAATTTTACGTTCTACTTCTTCTAATACGGATTTTGCTTACAAAAAGCAAATAGAAGTGCCAATTGGCAGGCAATATACTCCTAAGGTCTATTTTATGAACAAGAAAGGTTCTCAAGTGGCAACCGCGGATCAGAGAACGGTCAGGGGGACCTTTAGATAGACAGGCTGGCTCGTTGAAGTGACATGGGGTGATGCAATTGACATTACATCAAATATATTGGACTGATCTATGTGTTATTGAATCTGTAGGGCAGTGAAGACGTTTTTCGTGATTTTATTTGATTGTTTTATTTGAAGAAAATGCTCCCCATATTTTGGAGCATAGTATTTGTAGTAGTAAAAAATCGTAGTGGAATTTTCGTACGATTTTAATGGTCTAAATCAATTAAGACTTTAGAAACGCAATTTAATGCAGTCGGTATAGTAGCGACTACATATCATTCAACTATCGAGAATCCGACATTTAAAATGTACTGCACAAATAGTTTCTGCGGCATCCGCTAGAGGCGTTGATCAGATTTTCTCGTTTCATTTCTCGATAGTTAGCCGGTTGTCGATAGTCGTAAAGAATCGCTCTACTGAAAGGAGTTTCCAAAAGAAATATGTTTAAATAATATACGGCAACATCCACATAAAATCTTTTAACAGTCGTTTTTTTACCTTACAATCCGCAGCTACCCAGCGTGGTAAATTCAAGGTCTATGCCTTATTTGCTCCCCCGCTTGATCCTACTAGTAATGTAGGGGTTAAATTTAGCATCTCAATACAATAAGTCAATGGTCTCACAAAGTCATTCCGTCTCATTCTAATAACCCTAATTAAAGCAAGACGCAGCTCCAACACAAACAAAAGAACAGCTTTGTTGACGCTTTTCTCTTTCATAGCAGTTTAAACATACTTAGTGTTTACTATTAGCTTGTATTCGTTAGTTGATCCTAAACATTATATTAGGTTAGACAAAGGCTTGCAAAGTGAATATTTGGAACAATAGCAGTGGTAAGTAAAGCTTAAAACTAACTGTTAGGATTAACACTACACCTGCACAGTAAATGTACCGCACAATTTAAAGAGGTTTTAGACTAAGGCTTGGTAAAAACTGATGAAATAACTGGATCTTTTGGCCCATATTATTTTTTCTTAGTAATAAGGAAGCAGTGATTGCCGAGTGGTTCAAATTGGAACCTCAAGTGCTCGCTCAAGTGGTTGCAGGTTCAAACCCGAGGCAACATACGAATGGCTTTTCGAAGTTATATGTCTAAAAAAAATGTAAAATGCCTGGCATTTTAAGGTAAAATGCGTGTTCGCGTTAATTCCCGTATTCTATTATACACTAGCTGACCCGCGCAACTTCGCTTGCGTCACGTAAGAGAGAATGGGTCATAATTTTCCCCGTTTTTGTAACATTTTTCGTTACTACCCCGCTCTTAATGGCTGTAGCGTGATGATATATACTCTATAACTTTCCTCGATAAATGGGCTATCTAATAGTGAAAGAATTTTTCAAATCGGACCAGTAGTTTCTAAGATTAGCGCGTTCAAACAAACAAACAAACAAACAAACTCTTCAGCTTTATAATATTAGTATAGATTAAAAATGCAACGCGAGAGTTTAAAAGTTATGAAAGTTGTTCAAGCCGCCCAAAGGCTTTTGACGTGGCTTAACGACTGTTATCTTAACTGACAACAACCGGGACCGACTTTTTACGTGCCCTCTGAAGCACGGAGACGCCCAGTTCAAATACCACTATGCGGTCACCCATCTATGGAATGACCGCGCTAAGGTTTGCTTTACCCACAGATCGTTTATCGACCGGTGAGCGCAACTGGCTACGGGCGTCTCAAACCGAAAACTTACATAAGTAAAGTACACAAACATATCATTATAAAGGGTTAAACACGTGCATGTTAGAAATTCACGTATGCTATTAACATTATAACGATTGTTTCTGAACATAACAGGTATCTAATTTCCCATATTCCTGGATATAAGCTTACGTTCGAAGTTCTCAACAAACTCCGAACTCCACTTAGGAAACTCCATTGGATGCAAGTTTAAGAAGAGCAATAAAACTGTTTATAAAAATAAAATATAGGTGCTCTCAGAATTGTGACGGGACTTTTGCTCGAAAATTTGTTTAACAAAAGACTGACTTCTTTCTTCCTTTTTCCTTTTTACATGATACTAATCATAATCCATATAGTATAGAGCAATCCCATCCAATCCATTTAGTATACAGCATTAACATGTGCAAGATCTCGGTTATCATTAATCATTTAGCGAAATGCAGTAGCTTTATAAAACAAGCCACCAACAGCTGCATAAACTGGCGGGTCACTGATGTTTTCAATTTTAAATTACGCGCATTATAATTGTAGGTACTTATTAGACTATAGTAACCGGTAAGTCTTTTGTTTAACGTAGAAATGTTCAAAAGTAATGTTGGTATACCCATTTTTACGTTAAAATAGGGAAGTTAAGGACTATCAATGATAATGGTCAATAAATTCTATTTTGAAAATGAGCCTAAAGAGATATAATATGTTACTCATCGACGTCCCTAAATAAATTATTCTTAAAAAATACGTTCATTTAAGCAGTCAAACTGTCAATACAATAGAACCGGGTAGAAAATCGCGCAACAATACTTCGAAACTCAGTTAGTCGGTCAATTAACTCTTAAGCAATTTTAACTCTGAAACAATTAGAACTCTTTAAACAAGTAAGAATAACATAATTAACAAAGCCTTTAGTTCCTTATTATAATTACATCTGTGTAAAATTGTTAAACAATAACGCCCGAAGCAAGGCGCCAGACCTCTATTTACACATCGAGTGGGGATAACACAAAGCCGGGATGCCGGAAAATTAATTAGTATAAAATAAAATATACGCCTTTAATATATTTTATGTGGAGCGAAGTTTTGTGAGCTCGTTCGTTATAAGACTATAGCAATACTGATGTAATATGCCGTAACATTATTGATTGGATTAATATTTGACTCCTACGCAATCGGTTGGGACTAGTCGAGAATACAGTATGATAGTAGTCTTGAGTTTGATTTCCGGATCGCACAAAGTGGTATTTTCTAATCATATAAGCTTATTTCTTAATAGTAACCTAGCATGCCCGATAATGAAGCAATAGGCTCGCCCACTATTACAAAGGACTGGCATTGTTAATGTAATTAAATTAAATGAATTTAATCATTCCAAAATCCATTTACTTTCATTTCATTTCATTTCAGTAGATAAATGTGGGTGTGTTTCACCCCTGCTTACACGTTTTGGTAAAACAGGCGTGATATTATGTATATATGAATATAATAAAGTCTCTGTTCCCAATTAGTTGCAGTGGAAAAATCAATGCCTAGCTTTTTTCTTATTCCAAGACCAGACCCATAGTGGATAGTAGACGTTTTAACATTTTTTATTTCCCAATTGCTATCGTTACACGCGATCGATCCCGTTTTTCGCCGTAATCCTAAACTGTTAGTAAAACGCACGTCACTTTAAGCTCTTTGATTCAACGACATACAGTTTTAGTCGATGTTTTAAGTTTATAGCGATTCGATACCCTGTTTTTTTCTAAATTTTGCTCTTTGTTGCGGGCGGCGGCGGAGATAGTATTTTATTATTATGTATTGAAAGATCTATTTATAATAGTTGAATTTGTTTATAAGTTAAATCTTTGAACCGCTTTATAAGCACTTGAAGCGAACAAAAGAGGTTCAAATTTACAATCATTAATGTTCATATAGAAAAGGCGTGTAGAAAGATAATACAAAAAATATCGAGTTACCGCCTAATTTTGAGCTTTGGTGGGACGATTTCGCATAAATTATTTGTTACTGGTCACACTAAAAATACTCAACTAATATTGATAAAAATTTGGTACCTTCATAGCAATAAGTGTATCACATGGATTCATCCATTTTACGCGGATGGAGTCGCGAGTAAAAGCCAGCTTTATCTAAGAATATGATCTGAAACAAACTGTCTGACCCAAAAAAAATCCGATTATTATTAGCCAAAGGCTTCCCTAAAATCTCAAAACCTACCTAGATTCATATTAGGAGCTCAAGGCAATTTGCGTAGAAGTCGTAAACATTCATTCTTTATCCAACAGGAAATTACAGTTCGTTTATTTAAATGTCAACGTCAATATTGACGTGCCTTGTTACCGACAGATTATTATTTTGGTCGAGTTATTTTGAGTAGATTTAGAAAACATTCTTGTTATGAATTATAACTTTTAAACTTGCCAGGTTATTTAAAATGTTAACTTTCTAGCTACTCTGTGTTTGAGGTTAAGCTTGAATGTTTTGTGTTCGATTTTCGAGTCGTGAAATATATGAATACATTTTTTATCTTTTAATTTTGGTTTATATAGTCCCAGAAAGAGTCCGTTAACATGTTTTTCGAAAAACACGGAGGTGTACGTATAATATGGTCATCCATCCACTGACCAACCTCGGCAAGCCTAACTTAACTTGAGCGTTTAATCCACGCGGCCTTTGTTACTTAGCAACAAGCTCCACACACTACTAAAATATACAATTAATGCATGAAATAATTTTCACTGAAACATCAAAGTTGCATGAAGCATCCGAAATCCACTCGTTCTACCAATATGTACTTAAAACCTCTCAAAACACACTGAACATTTACCTAACTATGAAATGAACAGGATTCTGGATAGTCAGTTTAACGTAATAATCAGAATTCAATGTTCAGTTGAAATTCGGATTTGTTTCGGTGAGTAGTTAATGCCTAGATAAGTGGGCATCTTTATAAAAAGCCATATTGGTAAAATTATTGCTGTCGATACTTTTTATTTACGGACACTAAGTACAACACGACCCGAAACAAATATTTGTGGATCGCACACATAAAATAATTGTTCCGTGTGCGAATCGAACCCACGATCTCCCTACGCAACAGTCGCGGCGTGGCAACCTTAAAACGGATTTCTGTCATCAAGTATCGAGAGTTTGACATTCAAAATGTACTTCAATATAAGGTCCTACGTCATCCGCTAGGAGCGGTGATCATGTATTCATACAACATTAAATTTGTCCAGAGCCTGTGGTCGAAAAGCAAAAGCTATAGAAGGAAATCTTTACTCTTCGTTTCCGGCAGTAAGGCTTTAGTTCCGTGTTAAATGGAATAAAAGCAATTGCGCTATCGACGTAAAAGAATAGTTTATCATCTGCAGATCACACTAAATCATATCTAACGTTTAAATTAAATCCATTCCCACAAAACTACGTGTGTGCCATTGATTTTAAGGGTTATTTCAGACGTACCACAACCACGCGTCAACCACAACCACACCACATCGACAACACGTGGTTGGGTGAAATGAAATACAATTTACACATACCACATTTTGCCCGTTATGGACCACGTGTTTCATACTACCAAATCGGGACCACACCGCAATCAAATTTTGTCGCTGCGTCGGTACACGTAAAACAAGTCTAATATAACCAGTGTCGTTTCAATTTTGTACAGAAAAGATAGCTGCAGTTTTCGTATTCCAAAAGCTGAAAAAAGATCTACCAAAACTAAACTGTCGAAGTTCCCCTTTCCATTTCGCAGTCCGTTGAATATATCAGAAGGAACTTGCGACTGATCGTTCCGAAGCGAAAAAATCAACTCAACTTTTGTTTTGACTGAAATTGTCATAGGTACAACAGTTTCACTGAATTGAGCTAGTAGCGCAGTCGCTGTTTCTTTGGCTTTAATCTTACGTTAGCTCGTTCCGTTTCAACTTCTAGTGTCTAGTAGCAGAGTCAAAATCTCATATGAAGAGATTTGTACACGACTATGTAGAACAATATACTATGTTTTTAAAATTCTTGTTTGTGTTTGATACATTTTTTTTCGACTATATAATTTGAATTTTATTATAATAAAAATTTTAAAGATATAAAATTTATTTTTCTTTTCCATGAAAATAAATCGTAAGTAGTTTATCAAATAGTGAAATTAATCTTTTTAAGATCTACATCTTCAGGTAGTGATAAGGTAATGTTAGTGCATTGATTGTTTGTTGGCACTCAAGTTTTAATATTAATCATACAGCCTAATCATAATATTTCTGATCGATAAATATCTAGAACGTACTTTTTTCACATAGATGTTTTTTTAGTCTAGTCTTAAGAAGCTTTAGGCCATATCACAGCTGCTAATGTACCAAAAAAATCAATTAGATAGAAAACTCTCTATCTATTCCTAAATTCAAACATTAGTACAAAAAGTTTACCTTTACTGAACCAAAATCCAAACAAAGATTCGTTGTTCACCCTACTTTCACCTTTCAGCTTCAAAGGTTAAACCTACCTTTTACATTAATCCTTAAAACTAAAGCTAACAGAACGGATATTATAATATAAACAAATTTTATAAAAAAAAATGTACATGAAATATTTTTTTAAAGTTAGTTGTGAAATTTCAAGCATAATTAAGGATAGCTTGGTAATTAGTCGGTGAACTTAGAGTTAATTTATTCTACACGTGACGGAAGCGAGCCGTGCCCGATACATCAAAATTTTACACTGCCTAGTGCGATTATTGGCAGTCGGTTAATACCGACTGTCAATAATCGCATCCTACTGAGTATTAAGAGTTTGAAATTTAATATGTACCGCAAATATAGTTCCTACGGCGCCCGATATAGGAGGGCTTATCAGATTTTTGACACAAAATTACCTGTAGCTCGATTCTCTACTACTATCGACTACCGTCAACCAACCTGTCATCGAGAAATTTTGTATGAAAATCTGATCAGCGCCTCTGACGGGTGTCGTAGGAAATATTTTGGCAGTACATTCTAAATGTCAAAAGGAGATCATCCATTTTGGGCCTTTTTTCAAAGTGCCGGCCAACAAAAAAAAGTGGCATGTATCGATAGAGCTAGCCAATTGAAGCAATAGTTAGTATGGCACGAAACCGGTAGGATCGCTTTGAACCGAGTTATACAGGTTTGAAGATTCATAATATTCAAACATTTATTCATTTCTGAAAGTGTTGTGAAACATAAATAATGATTGATTTTGCTAGAATTAACTATCTAAAGCAATTTTGATTGTGAAGCGACCACTCTGAAGTTGATTTAAGGTCGTAAGCACACGTATCAACTCAGAAACGGGTCGTCACCGTATCAACTCGAGCTCATCAGTATTATTTGTATGTAATTCCCTACTGTAACACACTTATCGGAATCGTTATGTGATCACCCCGGCTCACGACGATGGGAGTGGTGCGTATGCGCATTATGCATACACCAGCACCCATGGTGGAGTGCGGGGCTATGTGCAAATTCCGATAGAAGGGCGGGCATACCCTCTAAACCGCAACATGTGTCCTCATAACAAGGGCCCTCATCACAAATCGTGCCCGAAGCACAAAATATTGTTCCACATGCCGATGAGTCGGACATAACAACCCAACGGCAACACTCTAGGTGACCTCTTACCTAGACGATGGTTTGTTAGTTGCACACAATCGAGGGGGCGGCCTCTTGGGTTCGCTAAGGGGGGATGCGCTGACATTGCGCTAGCCGCCAGTGACCAGTCCAGTGGCGACGCATTGAGGCGCCGGGGGAATCAAACTCGCACCTAAGGGGCCGCACCCTCGATTGTGTGCAACTAACAAACCATCGTCTAGGTAAGAGGTCATCTAGAGTGTTGCCGTTGGGTTGTTATGTCTGACTCATCGGCATGTGGAACATGATATGAGAATGAAGGAATAGAGTCTACGTGTGAATATACTCAGAATTGGACACCATAAGCAAAGTCCTGCACCGTTGGACGGTTTCAATGTAATTGACCGCCGAAAGCGGATATTGGCTACGAGGACATTGTTTTTGTTCCTTAATCTCCTAAATTCAATTCTACAGAATATTTATATTATAGCCTTATTTCCAGTACCTACTTATTTAACTTTCCCATACCTCAGACATGTTCAAAAATTTACGGCTCGGAATCGCACGCCATATTATTATAAAACCCTCTTGTATCTACTTTACAACTCTCAAAATTATGAGATATCAAATAAATGGGTGTATAATTAATTCCTGAATTTTCATTTCCAAGAATGAAGATTTAATTTTCGGTTCAAATATTAGAGAGGTTTTCTATTACACGAAATGTTGAAGCTTTCAAAGAACAAATCAACGTCATCAGTCAATCATGTAGAAGAGAGACAGATATACTATTTAACTTGAAGATAGAGTAGGATGGAAGATGATGGGTTTTGTTTGCATTGTTATAAGTTGAGATTTGTAGTTATTATAGACATTGTATGATTGTATTTGTTCAAGTAATGCAAAGTACTATGTGTACTTAAAGAGTTTGAGGTCATACAAATCTTTTTTACACTAGACTAATGAAATATTCACATAAATGTTCCGTGAGGGAATCGAATCCACTGCGACCTTAACCACTGCGCTACGGAGGCAGTCGTTAAACTTAGTCATTGGTGCGATCAGGCACATAAGATGTATTAGATTATAATTCGTAAGTCAACAAATAAACGCACAGTATAATCATAATAATATATGTATATGTAATCTAAACATAGAGAATCAAAACAAATACCTGTATACTATACATATAGGTAGGTTTGTACAAAGGACGTTTACACATTAATTTGAACGCAGGAAGAAGGGGCACAGTTTTACATAGCTTTTAATATAATAACGAGGATTGTACGTTGTAGGAATAAATAATATAATCGACGTGTGATTGTAGAAGGTGTGGGTTTAGTTATCTTTCTTTGCTATCATTAGGCAGTGATAACCTAGTAATGTGTTTGCCCATAGCCAGTTGCGCTCACCGGTCGGTAAACGATCTGTGGGTTAAGCAACCCTTGGCGCGGTCACTCTATAGATGGGTGACCGCATAGTGGTATTTGAACTGGGCGTCTCTGTGCTTCGAAGGTTACGTTAAACGACGCTCCCGGTGGTTATTTACTACGATAACAGTCGTTAAGCCATGTCAAAGGCCTTCGGGCGGCTTGAACAACTTTAATACTAGGTTGACCACTAACCATACGATAAGAAGAAGAAGAAGACCTAGTAATGTAGTACTCATTCCTATCGTGGTAGAAAGATTAAAATCAAAATATTCAAATGATTTTGAAATGATGTGTGTATTATGAATAAATATTACGTGCTCTTACGGTACCTGTACATTTGCCCCTTAGACCTTTTTCTCATACTGCCTACCAAGTATACAAAAATATGGTCTAAAACCACCAATATATACATACATACAAACCTAGCTGAATAAGCGATAATCCTTCTAGCAAAAAAGTAGTCACGTTTATGCTTACTCGCTATTACAAAGTTAATAGTAAACCACCAAGTTATTTGCTTATACATGACTTAACATAACTGAAATGTTCAGTTAAGTAGTTATGTAAAAGCCCTAGAGCAATGGTGTGTTCTTGAACGGGCTCTGTGAAGTGAAATGAAGCGTTATTACTGCTTATTGGTCGACGTACTTACTGCTAGTATTAAAGTTCGGTTAAAATATATTTAAAATTTTGAATTTTCATTCATATTTTGAGAGAAAATAGTTTATTTTTTAGTTACTACTGAGCAACAGTATATGAAAACGCAAGCAGCGTATTCTAAAGAGGCCATTTTTTAAAAGAAATTCTACACCAAACCATCGAGTATGAGAAATTGCGTTACTTAGAGGCGATTTTCTATCGACTATCAAAAAGCTATGCTGTCTTTGAGAAATTTTGTATGAAATCTGATCAGCGTCCCTATCGTATTGGACAAGAACTATTTATTAAAGTCGTTCTAAATGTCACACCCTTGTTTGACATCCGATACTAAGTGAAAAAACTTAATACCTCAGTAGCGCAATTCTCTACAATAGGTACTGTCGAGTACTAAAAGTTTGACACTTAAAAAGTACTGCCAAAATAGTTCCTACGACGCCTGTTTGAGGCGCTGATCAGATTTTCATACAACATTTCTCGATAGTTACTCGGTGGTCAGTAGTCGATAATTATACAGAATCATGAACAATACCGAGTGTTTCAAAGTGTGTTTATAACTACAAATTTTGACACACGTTGAATCACTACAAATCTATGTATACATACAATCGATTACATACCGGGTAGACAGATTCTATCGTAACGGTGCCAATTACGGTCATAATTACCGAACATACGGTCTTCCTATCAGCTGATTTTGTCATTAGTATGATAATGGTACCGTATGAACGCCTATGATGCTAAATGGCTCATTATAAAGGTCAGTATTATCATAGAATTTAGAGTATGGTAATTATACTAGAATGTGACCGATTTGAACAAAGAATGTGGAGTATGTTTTCAAAATCACAATTTTTTTTCATGACTTAAGCAGGATTATTTTGTGTATTGCCAGAGATTGCAAATACAGGTACCTACTATTACAGAATTTACGAACAAAAAAGCATAATTAAATACAAAGTAAGCCTATATTACAGTCTCCTCCTTAATAAGCCATACACATACTCAGTAACTAAATTTATGGACACAAAATCAGCGTCGATATAAATAACTAGCTGACCCGCGCAACTTCGCTTGCGTCACATAAGAGAGAATGGGTCAAAATTTTCCCCGTTTTTGTAACATTTTTTACTGGTACTCTGCTCCTATTGGTCGTAGCGTGATGATATATAGCCTTTAACCTTCCTCGATAAATGGGCTATCTAACACTGAAAGAATTTTTCAAATCGGACCAGTAGTTCCTGAGATTAGCGCGTTCAAACAAACAAACAAACAATCAAACAAACAAACAAACTCTTCAGCTTTATAATATTAGTATAGATTTTTCGATCACAAATTATATTTTGTTCTGTGTAGGAATCAAATTTGGTGCACTGCGGTAGCGGCGTAGCACCTATTATACATTTTCGCCAGTGTCATTTCGCAAATATCTTTCATAAAATAATTTACAAAAATAAAACATCAACAGACACAAATCTGACCCTCTTAAAACATTGTCATTACCAATAACTCAACAAAAAACCTAATTACAAACATGTCCACAACACGGTCAAGCATAATTTAAATCTCGCATATAAAAGTACGAAAACATTAAGTTCAAATGTCCCATCATTTGGCAACCGTCGAGTATCCAATTATATTTCGATATACCGACATAATCTGTGCTTTTACCGAAGCCCGCGGCCACGTTACATAAGTCTTCCTGAAAGAAAATTGGCTGTACCAAAATTTCGTTACAAGCGCCAAAGATTTGTTTTTTTAAGTAAATTTTTAATGAATTTCGATAAGATAGAATATGTTTTTGTTGACTTTACGTTTACTTTTTAAAGTTTTGTGTGTATAAGAAATTAGTATTTCTTTTTTAACATAATATTGCTACTGAAAAACAAAAATATTTTGGTTTTACATTACCGAAAGCGCGGATGGCTCAGAAATACGTGACGAGCTGAATTGGACTCTCATACTAGTAATTGGCCTGAAAATTTTTAAACAGAGTTAGTTGGAAAGAACGAAGGGAGGTGGTTTGGCCGTCAGAACAACACAGTCTGAAGCAAAAACACTGTCATAGACATAGAACCTTATTTTTTTGCTAGTATAATAATTGTGCTACATAAAAATTTTGTTCAACCTAGCCATCAGATCTTAAAAACTTGTATGCTATGGCTATTTTACGAGTAAAAATAAGCACCGTAACTAAATAAAACTTACCTAATAGATTGAAAGAATCCTAGTAAAGTATAAAGATTACACATACACGTTTTTTAACATTCGAAAGCACATAAAACCTTTCAGCAAGGGAAATAAAACTGAAAACTTTACAACCTAGGTTTACGTTTAAAACACTTTTCTATTACTTTCAAACAGCGGTTTAAAACAACCGTTTAGTTATTTTCAATTATCTTAAACGGTTTAAAATACGTACATAAAAATTCTATAGCTTGGAAAAGGGAGTTAAAATCCTGGAACATTTTTTACAAAGGACCGGAAGGAGCCATTAAATTATTTACGTGAATTCACTTATAATGAAAGTACTAAATCCAGTTGGAGCAACCAGAATACTAAATATTGCACAGAGCTAAATAAAGAAGAATGAATTTAATTTCTTTATGGATTAAAAACAGCTTGCTTTCGGGGTTCAATACATGCCGCATAACTTTATGTGCCTGAATGTAGCAACAAGCCAATGCGCAGAACGTGAAAAACTAATTCGATAAATAGATTAGTAGGCTAAGTCTAACAACCTATTAAAAAGCCTAGTATGCAATGTTCGGGGCTTGTAGAGTTATATATGTACATTTTATAACATTCACAATTAAAAAGGTCAGTGACCCGTAAGCCTGTGCAACTAGCGGTGGGCTGTCTGATACAGTTTCTTTATCTTGAAAGGCACATCATTATTTATTATAGTCTCGTTAAATCGTGCATACAAAGGCCCTCTACCAAGCTGTCGGACTATAAAAATGCGGATGATAGAACAGACGTTGTCTTAGTTCTCCTCTATTGTCAATATATGGTTTGAATTTCGAGCTGTGCGGCTTGTAGCTATATTCAGACTCCCAAACTTAAATGGCGTGTATCAACTGCTGTATTCATTGAGTGGGTGTGCTTTGCATCAAATATAGTGGGTTCAATTACCACGCGGTGCAAATGTTTGTGCAATCTGCGCTATATGGCTAGATAGCTATTGCAGTGTTGGTTTTGATACGAGTTAGTCATAATCGAAAGGTCGTTGGTACGATTCCCACGCATAGTAATTTTATTATTTGTGTGGTCCAAAATTTAATTTCTAAATAGAGGGCGTTTTTGCGAATAATATTATGTTTTTAAGTCCACAGATAAATCCTTAGTGCTAGAGTAATTAGCAAAAAAAGATTTATATAAAAAAACAGGGTGGCCCGAGTAGTCTAAGCATGCGCCTCCCACAGAAGCAAGTGGTTGAGTGTAAATGTTGGTATCCGAGACAACACACCAATGACTTTTAGACGTTATGTGTGTATTAGAAATATTTACTATTCGTTCCAACGGTGAAGGAAAACATTGTAATGCAACCTTGTGTACCTGTGGGTTCTATAGAACAGTTTTTGAGCCGAATCCCTATTCCGCACTTGGCCAGCGTGGTGGATTCAAGGTCTGCCTCCCTCATTCCGAGAGAAGACCTTTGCCCAAGAGAGGAGTATTATTGGCTTCAATTTATTAATTTTCTAATAATTAATCTACCATAACTTACTATAAAGGCTTCAACTATCATCATTTTTAGAACATACCAAAAACTAGATAACTTCTATCCTTAGCTACTTAGGCATAAACTTTTTACTAGATATGCTTTATAACTGAAACTACGTAGTTGAAATTCCCAGTTGTTCGGTTTAGCTAGAGCGTAAAGATAACTAAGTTTTGAGCCTGAGATAGACTGGCGTAGTATAATTATACTGTATATTATTATTATATACTTGTATGTGTCATGTTAGGTCAGAAGGATTTTGAATGTGTCTAATGTTCATCTGAATAATTTTAGTAGACTTTGTTATGTTTCGGATGTATAGGATGTTGTTGATGAGTTTTTTTTTTAAAGACATCTCCCGCATTAAGTATTCATCTGCTTCTTCTTCTTAGCGTGTAGATGGAAAACAAATTATAGTATTATTACTTAAAATAGTGTATGACACTTTCTGTCTTGCTATACAATAGAATTGCTCTTGTGTTGCGGGAACTTTTACTACATACACCCAACGTACACAAAATACAACCAATCCGGAAACGATTATTTGTAGAACGCGCAAATAATTGTTCTGTGTGGGAATCTAACCTACGACCTCTCGACGCACTGGTAGTGGCGTGGTGACCACTTTATCCACTGCGCCAAGGTGGCAAGATAGTTGATCTGAATAATAGCGTATACGACTACTCATTGATTTACCCTATCATTGTATATAGCTAAACACGGTGTATACTTTCGCGTCTGCGTGTGTGATTTATATATGAAATATTTTATTCATAGCTTTGAAGTTTATAACTGTACATAATTCTTAGTACTCAACTTCCTAAGCACGTCATGTCACTCCACGCTAAGTACGTAAACGCTAACGTACGTTTAATACAGGCACGGGGAAAAATAAATAACTTACTACATACATATTTCATAAACTTACACTAATGTACCAAAAACTGAAATAATTAATTAAATCTATACTAATATTATAAAGCTGAAGAGTTTGTTTGTTTGAACGCGCTAATCTCAGGAACTACTGGTCCGATTTGAAAAATTCTTTCAGTGTTAGATAGCCCATTTATCGCGGAAGGCTATAGGCTATACATCATCACGCTACGACCAATAGAAGCAGAGCAGTAGTAAAAAATGTTACAATAACGGGGAAAATTATGACCCATTCTCTCTTATGAGACGCAAGCGAAGTTGCGCGGGTCAGCTAGTATTTCATAAACTGACACAAATGTACCAAAACTGGAATAAATAATTAAATAATTAATATCATTGAACAACTCACACACGGTCATTTGATTCCAAACTAAGCAGAGCTTGTACTATGGGAAGCAAATAACTGATATACAATGCAGCGAGGTGACCACTTTAACCACTGCGCCATACGTGCATTTGGAATTGTTTGTTAGAATAAAACCATTATTTTTACTTAACCGTCGTACCACTCCTTTTTTCCATAGGACTAGGCAGAGTCCAAAGCACGCAATTGCTACGGTCATTACAAACTTCTCTTGCTTCATTCACATCCATACATCTTGGCATGCAGGACCGCCGGTTACGAGTACTATACTCGTAATGATGACTATGAAATCCGAAACCAACATGAAACACAACATACACGTTTTCGAACCGCTGCTATATTTATCACAGTTAAATAATAGCTATTATATTTTAATTTTTAAACTTTGAAATAAGCCTGAAGGGGTATAATTACACAGTCCCACATATATTTGCTCCAGACTGTACAGGGTGTTTTGTACATACATATGTACAGGGTGGTCCCGCAAACGACTCGGAACATGTACTTGTGCGCTATATATAGACGTATTGAACTTCTAAGCGTGCCTTGACAAGAACTTATTTACTTAAGTACATTCATGCTTCACTTCCCTCACGAAATGGACTGAAATTCACTTGAATTTTTCACTTGAACAGAAATAAAATATTCTGGTTTAAAATTGTACTGGTCGTAAAGTATGCGCTAGAATTTGTAAAACAGTTCGTGTATTAAAAATCTTTTATATGGGACACGATATTTAACACAATCTAAATTTAGACCATAATATCCGAAGCCATTATCGCCATTATCATCATTGATAGACTTCGCTACGGGTATAAACTTATTTGGATCCCACAAAATGTTGCGTTTGGGAGATTAACATTGCAATGAATGTCAGAACTTAAATTGTTAGCTTAAGCGATTACTTTAGATATGTATGAAGAAATTGACCGTACTTGAGTTATAAATATCTGGGTAATATCACAGAATTTCGTAAAAATTACAACTAACAATCTATTACAATCTGACTCAATGCTAACACAGTACTTGTTACGTTGCAATTATATAAATCTGTCCACGTATTTCTTAGATAAGTGTGTAGTCGAGATAAAACTATAAATAAAATTTTCCTTTTCCTCTATAAATAATATCTAAAAATATTGAATCCTGGTACTGGAGTTCAAATTATTTTTGTTCGAGTGGGCTACAGGATGTATTATAGAACTTCCTTTCAACAGAAGTGTAATACAATACTTATTTGGTCCTCGTAAGTTGATATTGAATTAAAATTAAACTCGTCCTGTTTTATACGAGTTCTCTTAAAGGTGCTATTTATATTTTTAAAACATTTTAGCAAAGGATATAAGCATTTTTTTATATTTTACAACTTCTGCACTAGGTATTGCGTTCGGGACTAACATACAAACAACGGACACAAAGTACAACCAGACCCGAAATAGTTATAAGTGGATCACACACATATTGTTCCGCATGGGAATAGAACCCACGACTCAATAGTAGCGGCGTGGCGACCTAAACCACTGAGTCACGGAGGCAGCCAAATTTTGATATTTGACCTTTTAAGGTCCTCCTAGTTACGGGTTTGCTCTCGAAATTAATTCGCCACTTTGGCTAAGAGCTTAGCTGAAGAATATAAGGGCTATAAGGGAATATAAAGACTTTGCTGCAGATTTGGCTCGTCAATTGCTTCAAAAACTGTTTAAAAATCTCTTCATAGCAAAAAGTTTGTCTCAAGTTATTATGATATATGACTATAAATTTTATAGCACCAAAACCTATATTTAAATGACAAGAAGCGTGTGGCGTGTGTTTTATAAATAGAACTCTCGACATATTGCGTGGGACTTGAATTATATTACTCGTATGTCGTTAAGACTCTTATAATATAAAGATGGGTATATGTTATATAATATGAACACAAGTGGAGTACGAGCAAATCACGCGCCGAGAACCTTTTTGAGAAATGCGCTTGTATCTCTCTTTTCTTTTTTAATAAAACTGCTGCGTTAATAATTACTCTAATGTCGCGGGGATTTTTACAAACATGCAAGAAACAAATTACAAAAATATTGTACCGTGTAGGAATCGAACTCACGATTCTTATTCTTCTCGTCGCAATAGACTACTTTGGCAAACGACCTTAACCATTGCTCCACGGAGGCCATTAGTTCACATTACACGAATTTTTGCTTGTCTTGTGCACCACTCATCGGCTACTTTAAAGTAGACCCACCTTAATTATACTCATAAGAATCATAGTATTTTTGTCCAAACTGGTTCAAATGTCAAAATTTGAATACTACCTTGCCTTGAACGAGACACTATAGTATTTGTCGTCGTCGCGTCGTCGTCGTTGCGGGTTATATGATTGATAATAATATGATATGACGGAGGGGTGTGGGTTCTCTGGGTTGTCTTCCTCCATCATCATAGGTACTCATTGTGATAAACCTTATTCATCGACTGTGGGCGTCGTGGGGTAGTGTCAGATAGATAATAAGTCACACTCGTACATTTAAACACTTTATATTTACAAGTAAGTACAGTAAACAACAGTTATAACGTAATTATTCGTAATACAGAATGCGCGATGGTTCAGTGTCGTCCACGCGCCATTCCCGCCAAAACAGAAGAGAATCACATCTGTCAAATTCGAACAACGCGCGCCACTAACTCCATCGAACGCCACTAGATGGCGTTGGCTTCCTGTATACGACCTCATTCCGACCAAAGAGTCTTTATACTCTTTTCATATTCCGACACGGCCATCCTGCTTGCACACGTCCTCGTGTGATGGTCACTCTGTGAACAAAATATCTCACGACAGAACAATGTCACACTCGGCCACTCCTGACCAAAATTTACAGTTACTGGGTCCATCTCGATAGCTCTACTGAGACCTTTACTTAGATTATAAATTAAATCTCATTCTAGAGAACAACCATTGAGAAACAGTATTCGAAATAGTTTCACTAACAACAATCAGCCTGAGTCATGTACCAAAGCCGTCCCAATCCACCTTTACAACTACTGTACAAATACTTAGTTGACAGTTATCCCCGAGTAAAGTTTCTAACACCACGGCTCTCCAGCCGACGAGCAATCACATTGCTCACACGTGCATCCCTCTTGGACTACACTACGGACTCCACAGACCACGACTTTCTCCAAAGTCGAACCACTTAATACGGTCTCCACAGACCACGACTTTCTCCAAAGTCGAACCACTCAATACGGTCTCCACAGACCACGACTTTCTCCAAAGTCGAACCACTCAATACGGTCTCCACAGACCACGACTTTCTCCAAAGTCGAACCACTCAATACGGTCTCTCAAGACCACGACTTTCTCCAAAGTCGAACCACTCAATACGGTCTCTCAAGACCACGACCTCCGTCAGTGTTAAACGCTAACCGCGCACCCACGGACTACTTGAGTTGCCTCAAGAGATACCGATTTCCACCGGGCTACGAATACGTATTAACAACTGATACGGTCGAACACAATACGGCCGAAAGAAACCTTCACTCGTTTGAATACCTTCACCACAAACTCATCAATCTCATTATCATCAAAATCTATATCGACTGGTACATGACCTTTGACCAACATCTATCCACAATCTCAATAATTTCAAAAGGCTCTTTGAACTTGTCATCTAATACTTTTCTAATACAACCGTGCTATGCTCAACTTAATCAACTTAATCCTTAACTTATCTGTAGTCAATCCTGTAAACCCATCATGAAAAACTCTTAATTCATTCAACATTGAAGTGAATTACTACCATCATTATTACTGACCAAATTAACACGTTAGACTCTCGTTTAATAAAATTCACTGGCAGTCATTACCAAAACATAGACTACACAATTATTTTGTAAGTAATTATCGTTCAAAACAGGGGATAAATTTCAAAAGGATCGACCTCTTAATAACCACACAACATAAAATATGTTCTGTACTGAACACTCGTCTAACATCTTTGACCAATACCAGTCATTACAACAACATTATTAGAACATTTACCAGTAAACGTAAGAAAACTTTATATTACCAACAAGCGTTCAGTCACGGAACCATAAGTAAAACGTAACGATTCACCTTTACGCTCGTAAGTTCTCGATGGTGGTTGTACGACTCGTACATCAATGCATCGCCGCTCGTTCCGCTTCCCGTCGTCACCCGGCTGCCGTCTTCGCCGTCGCCGCCGCTACCACCGATAGCGTTGCTACCGCCGTCACCGTGGCCTTTGCCACAGCCGCCATTGCAGCCGCCAGCGCAGCCGCCAGCGCAGCCGCCACCACGGCCGCCAACGCAGCCGCCACTGCAGCCGCCAGCGCAGCCACCGCCGACGCCACAGCCGCCACCGACGCCGCCGCCGTCGCCGACGCCGCCGCCGTCGCTGCAGCCGCCGCGCCGCGCCGCTCGTTCACCGGACGGCTATGTGGCGAGGCTTGCCACATTTGTAGTACATCACAGCTGCTGGCTGTTGCGGTTTTTGATCCGACGATGACGTAGATGTTCTTGCTCGCTGTTAGTTCATTGGTTCACTCGATCTTGCGTCTGTTTCTTACTTCTCCGAGTCAATCGTAGGCAGATCTTCATTTGTTTTTGAGGTTATCGTTGTTTTTCTTCTTACATTGCAGCTCGAGCATAGCTCACCAGACGTCCGTTTCTTTCCTTTTACTATCTGACACTGATCCCACTTCTGATGTCGTCGTCGCGTCGTCGTCGTTGCGGGTTATATGATTGATAATAATATGATATGACGGAGGGGTGTGGGTTCTCTGGGTTGTCTTCCTCCATCATCATAGGTACTCATTGTGATAAACCTTATTCATCGACTGTGGGCGTCGTGGGGTAGTGTCAGATAGATAATAAGTCACACTCGTACATTTAAACACTTTATATTTACAAGTAGGTACAGTAAACAACAGTTATAACGTAATTATTCGTAATACAGAATGCGCGATGGTTCAGTGTCGTCCACGCGCCATTCCCGCCAAAACAGAAGAGAATCACATCTGTCAAATTCGAACAACGCGCGCCACTAACTCCATCGAACGCCACTAGATGGCGTTGGCTTCCTGTATACGACCTCATTCCGACCAAAGAGTCTTTATACTCTTTTCATATTCCGACATATTTAATATTCGCGACTTATACACGAACCTACTTATCAAGCGATATTATTGCCTAGATCGGTGTAAAATATTTGCCAATAACATAGAAGTATTTACAACTCCACTGGCACGTATTGCTTGACGGCACGATTTCTAGTACAGTCAGGTGTGTATGCATAAAAAGATAAAAGATATTTATTTCACATAAATTAAGGAACATTGGTCTTATTTGCTAAATTAAAGTGCAGCCTACTTTGCCTAGGGTAGGTTATAAATATTTTTACGAGTATTGGTATTCAAATTCTTAATATTTTGTTTGACTTAAGCTTTGTAGCAAGTGTTTTAAATCTATAGTAGATTGTAAATATGTCGATATTTTGGAAACACAGAAAGGTTATAAGAAGAAACAACATTGCGGATGACAAATATAATTATGTATAGTTTCTTTTTTTTTCTAAACGAGAATAAATTAAAAGCTAATTTAAGCCTGTAAAAAAATACGACAGGTCAACACACTCACCATGCATTATAGAATTACAAACTTAGAGATACATTTATACATATTTCTGCTCGACACTGTACACGTTCGACCTACGTGTTTGAAGTTGAACTCATACATACATACATACATACATACATACATACATACATATATACATACATAATTTCAAGCTCACGTTCAACGAAAACGATCGTTATGATTACATCTGAACCTAATTTTGAGGCTTAAGGGTCTTTGCGAGAGAATTCGTACAACCAACTCGACTAACCTTAAAATTCTCGTGATTGTTATTAGGGAATCTTTTTCGGATTTTTAATGTTGTAAATGTGTTTTTGTTTGGGCTTTCATGATAATTCGGACGATGTTGACTTATTTATATTTCAATAGAGCAGAAAATTTCCGAACTATTTTTGATCTGAAATTGTACGTTAAATACAAAAATTCATGAGTGTTTAGCCAACACTCATGAATTTTTGTATTTAATGTACTCTGTGTAATCAATGACAATAGATTTTCAAAAAAAAAATCCACATCTGTCATTTTACTTAGAATCCCTAAAGAATAGGTAAAGGTAACACATGTCACAAATACGTAGCAAACACGAAACGCATAAGTTTAAAAGCTATTAATATTTCACTAAAAATAGCACTCGACAAAACCTCTTTTAAGTAAACTTTAAAGCGTTCAAACGTAAAATAAATCGATTTTCTAAGTTACAGCACTAATTCGTATTTACTGGAAGGTGTAATTATTCAAAGAGTTGGCAACAAAAACTTAAGTTGCCAGTTCTAAATTTCCGTCGACAGGCAGCCTGTCGGTTCTAGTCATTAGGAGGGTACTTGTCGTTTTGTTGCCTAAAAATAACCGTTCAAACTGTAAATGTACAGTCGCGAGCAAAAATATGTATACATCGGCACGTTTGTTTCTTTTGTACGAAAAAAAATGTTATTGGTACTAACTAAAATTGGAAAGCATGGATAAATGTTTGTTTGCTTGTTACTCTGTCACGTAACAACTACTACATGGATTTAGATAAAATTTAGTACCTACGCAGTAAACCTACAGTTCATACACAGGATACTTTTTACCCCTGCTTTTTTCACGTGGACGATGTTTTGGGCAAAAATTTGATAATAATGAACAGACATTGATTGTTAAATTACCTTAAAGTTAACAAATTGTAGTTATTTCACTAATTTTATTGATAAAAGCACTGTTAAAATATATGTGTTTACAAATTTTTGCTTACGACTGTAGACTAAAAGGCGTCTCGAAACTAAAGGAACGGGTTTCTTCGTTCCGCTGAGAGCTCAAAGTATTTTCAAGTAAAAATCTTAATACAACGGTATCTCACGGAATAAGGAAATTGGGGTGCTTTTTCTCGAACTTTTTCTTAAGGTAACCGTGATGTCTTGTCTGATTACGTTTGGTATTTAATGGAATGAAAATATAATTATTTTCAGGGTTTCCTGTTGAAATATTTGTTGAAAAATGTGTAGGTAATAAAAGTGTTTGTAAAGATGATGACAAAAGACGTTGAAGAACAATTAATGTAATGGACGACTGACATAACCAAAATAGGGACATTCTTGTATTACAGAGGTTCTGAGTAATATCAATTGCGCAATTCTCTACAGTCAGAACTCTCGATTATTTTTGAATAAAATTTCTTAATGATTAGCCGATTACCGGTAGTCGCTACTAGTAGCGAATCCAGGTACTGATTAACATTTTTATTTACAGCTAAATTTTAAAAAAATAAGCTTAATAGATGAATATTGTGAATAATAACGACTGCTGCCATACAAATCGAGTCGCAGGATGTTTTATTAGTTATTAATTATTATCGCAGATTAGTTATTTTTTCTGTTTTAAATGACAACTCCTACACTTATAATATAATTGCTCTTGTGTTGTTGGCAGTTAGTTTGGTGGCAGTTGCTTGTAGATTGGCTTGATATTTCAAGCACAGCTTCCATGACCACGGTCGCAAGCTTAACGTAAATGCGTTTACTTACAACCAATTATCTTTCTAGAACGCCTGCCTTTCTGAATACACCAACTGAAATAAAACAGTAGTCTTAGCAATACAAGTACAATCATATTTGAACAAAAGACTTGCTTACTTAATAAAAGCGGCCAAGTGCGAGTTGGACTACCGCACAAAGGGGTTCCGCACCTTTATTTATAAAAATGGTCTAAAATCACGGTTGTCATATATTATGTGAGCTCGTTCATTTTATTTAGTTTTTTAATGTTGCTATAGCACCAACAGACTCCTTAATTATAATTGTTTATAAAATTCCGTTTTTTAATATTGTGGTTATAGTTGCAATAGAAATGCATAATTAGAGATAATTTAAACTGTCTAACAATCTCGCACAGACAGACAGCAAAGTCACAATAAGAGGATCCTGTTTTTACAATTTGGCTAAGGAATCCTAATAAAATACAGCAATTCATTGTACAAAGTTGTCTGTCAGCAAAACAAGAGAATCGACCGGGACAATGTAGAAAAACTTCTTTATACTATTACTGAATTGTTGCATCTCGTAATTGAATATGGAAATTAAATTTCAACTTGTCTCTTTTATTTTATGAAAGAAGTTGTTGTTGAATGTGACAGATTATTTTTTGTTATAACTATAATTTGTTTGAGGGGTTCAATAACCTTTTCCTGAACTTTGTGTAAGCGTTGTTTCTTTTGGTGTCAGTCAATATGGAAAATAGATTGTTTTTTTATTTGTGATAAGTATTTTCATCACAGATTTGTAAATATGTATCTTGTTTGCACGCTACCACACTACAGGCAACTTATGAAAAATCTATACTAATATTATAAAGCTGAAGAGTTTGTTTGTTTGAACGCGCTAATCTCAGGAACTACTGGTCCGATTTGAAAAATTATTTCACTGTTAGATAGACCATTTATGAGAAATGCTTAAGGCTATATAACATTACGCTACGGCCATTAGGAGCGGAGTAGCAACGAAAAATCTCTCTCTTATGTGACGCAAGCGAAGTTGCACGGGTCAGCTAGTAATCTAATATAAAAGAGCAAAAGAACTTTACTCAACCAGCGAATCGCACCCTAAACTTCATTATCAGCTGTTGGTTACAACCAAAAAATTTATACACTAGTGAACATTCCCACGAAACATCTAGTGTTCATGTTAGTACAAACATTCACGTTAGCTTCAAAATAGCATCGTTCCAGTATATTAAGGATATAATCATTGTCACGGGTTGTTTGGTTCTTACGTTGCGATCTTACCAAGCATTTGTTGTACGATATAGCCACTTTGTTTCCTCTTATGTGTTCAACTAGGTGATTTAAGTTAGTGCTTGGATAAATTGTGTCATTGCGTAATAAGCTGCGATAACAAACAAAAACACATATTTTTGGATTAATTCACTGTGAATTACCAGTTATAAGGATTATAGAAGTATAGCACACCTAAAAAGTAATAATTTGATATTATTAATACGAAAGCCTACCAGTATATCCATCTATTTCCCGTAGTGTAACATAGGCTACGCTTATTTTTCAAAATTAATTTTTCTTTTGACCTACACGCGTAATAAGTTTATTTCGCTGGTTGTAAATGTAAAAATAATTCTTCAAAAATAATCTGTATTTAGTAAGGATCATCGTTTTAGCATATAATAGATCACCGTTTACTATTCCTTTCTAAGTGAATTTTGTGTATTATTGCCAACAAACGAGCTATTGATAAAGGAATCTTAATCGAGAAGATCACCATAGATCTAATAACACGAAAACCAAGTGACGTTTCCGTAATGCCGTTATGACTGCAAGCAATATAAAGCCCAGTATATCTCTCAAAACGGTATTTGCGATTGATCAGCTGATGTCCAATGCTCCCTCGTAGCGTGTCCAGTCTGTCCGAAATTCTAGCTACGAGTAGCAGTATGCGAGTTTGTGGTTCGTGTAAATGAACCTACGTAGTCGACTGTAGTGTTTTGTATCGGATTAATTGGTAAGTCAGTTTCTGTTAAGCGATGTTGATTTTCTTGCTGCTCATTTAATTAGGCTGATATTAGTTCAAACGATCTCCTGTCTGGGGTCAATCCCTCTCGGGAATGTTTCTTAACTATTAAAATCAAAATTAATTCTTCGATTTTTTTGATAAATTATAAAGCATAATATTATTGAATCAAATTAAACGCTAAATTAAAGAAATGCATTGCTAAGCTATTCAACAACCCGTTATGAAACAATCACCTAACTATACACTAAAGTATTTAAATGACCAATTTAAATTTAAAGTACCAACATAAACTATTTCTAAAAACTATTCAAAACCACAACTAAACCCCACAATACTCTAAATCATTAAAAAAGCCTCAACACTATCTGATAGAACAATAGGATATCCAAACCTAAAAAAGGCGGTATTGCACGAACTATCAAATTTCAACGCAAACAAAGCTCACACGAGCATTGTGTGTTCAACAACAGAACGTACGTAGATCATACTGCACATTACAACAATAGATGGAACTCGATACTTGGTTCAACGACACTACGTTGCAGTTACGACGTTATGTTACTGATATATTGTTTTTGTATGCTTCATGTGGTTGCCATTGATAAAGATAATCTGTTTTCGTTGATAACTTAAACAAGCACTTATAAAAAAAAACTGCTTTATTTTCAGGTTGGTTGTATTAAAAAAAGAATTGCGATACATAAATAATTTTTCAACGTCGGTACAGTCGAGTATCGAGAAAGTATGATATTTAAAAATGTAATGCTAAAATACTTCCCACGGAGCTCGACAGAGGTTGAAATTTTTTTACACAAAATTTTTCGCAAGCCAGTTTGTCGATAGTCGACAGTAGTAGAGAATCGAGCAACTGTTGCATTTACGACGTTATGTTACTGAGACTGTTTGATATTCTTTTTGTATGGTTCCTGTGGTTGACGTTGATGAACCTTTTTGTATGATGATTTGAACTTAATTTTAAGATAAAAAGCGACTCCCTTTTCAGTTAAAAACTATTTTTTTCCAATACAAAAATTACTATCAAATCAAACTATCATAAGTGTCAATATTTGTCCTAAATGAATAAATGATTTGATTTTGATTTTAATATAACTTTTTTAGACAATTACAAAAATTTGCCACTTAAATCTTTATTCATCCTTGATGGATCCTCGATTTATTGATAGTTGAAGCGTTTTTTCATTGGAACATTACTTTAGTGCTTAGGCTATGCATTTAACTAGGCTTTTACTAGGCACTACACAATTGATGCAACTCGATCCTCAGTTCAACGACACTCGTGTTGCACTTACGACGTTATGGTACTGAGAGATCCTTTTTCACTTCAGACAATGTCAACCGCAGAATACTGTCTAACGTAGTTCTGCTTAGTTTAATTCAAAACTTTCATATGTTTATTTTACATAATGTGTAAAAGAAATGGTAGAAATTAATTTATTGTCATTCCAAACATCGTTTATTTCATTGTTTCGATATTATTTGTATTTTGAAATGAACAATGAAATTGGTTTCGTTCTATAGATTATTCAGTCAATATAGAAGTAATACGATCTATTTTCCCAAAATTTCTGAGAAAACTAAACATAGAACCGTTTATTTCCAAACTTCCATAGAAATCTATGATCCAATATAAAAGTCGTCTCAAGTACTAACGTAAGTAATATCTAAACGTCCAACTCCATCTATCGGGCACATTTCAAAACTCTATACATATTTTATACTTCTCCAAATCAATCATTGTACTCCCTCAGGCCGTTTCATGTAAACACATACATACTTAACTATTATTTCCCTTGTATTATACCGGAGAACCGACGGCAATGAGTCTCAAGAGAAAAGTATATATTTTCCAAGAAAAATACAGTTTGGAAACTTGGTTCTTAGGCAAAATTTTATTGACATTTTACTCCAAGAGAAAATATAAAATGTTATGTTGCAAAGAAGCTTCGGAAATAGTGGTTTGGTGCTCTTATGAGTGTGTATAAGTTTGTGTGTGATATGTGTGTATGTGTGTGTGAAAGATTCACTGGACTGGATCTGGGGAGATAATTTAATAAGTGTCTACTGGTGTGAAGTGTTTGGTTCAAAATGTTTTTCTCTACAGTTTGGGTACTACAAGAAAAAAATTCTTTTTGGGATACAAATAAACTTATAGAAGCTTTTAGTTTTGCATACCTAATAATTTTTTGTATCGACTCTTATTTTTTTAACGTTTCTTGGTTTGAGCTTTAGACCTAGGTCTGAAACAAATTGAGAGAGAGAGAGCTATTTACATATAAATGAATGTATATTTTTTTATTTGTTGCAGGTAAATTCTAGCACATCACTACTACTTATTTCGCCAGCATCTCGTACAGGCTAAGTTTTGTTCAATCATTTCGCTAAAAAAATAATTCACTGATATCAACAAAAAAGTTTTCTTAGTTTATTTCGCCCAAAAAAAACCAACTGATTCCAACCAGATCTGAATGAGTCATCCAAAGGCTTATATACTGATTTTAACGTGCCTTAAAACCTTACTCAGTTAAATATCACTTAGTGTCTGACTCTGACTTAGTTTTTTTTTATCCATGCTTATACCGATATCATAAATTTGAGTCTATTTGTTTTTCTGTTAAGCTTTCCTTGCCGATTTTAATGGCAAAAATTATAGATAAAAAAATATTTAAATTATCAAATCGATAAATCGTTTTCATGAAAATTGATCGAACGGCGCCGACCGGATCTGAAGTGCAAAATATTTGTTAGTCACTTGACTACTATATTATATATAGTAGTCAAGTGTAAATGAAATGACGCACGTAAGTAAATACAATACTTGAACATCTCACACCAAAAATAGAGCATAATTTCACATAACATTGCAAATACAAACCAAATATTTTAATTTCGTACACTTTTGTAATCACAAAGTTGTTGTAGTACTTACCGCTAGGTCTAACTAGAGAGTTTAATATCCGCAAAGAACAAACGTTTGTACAGTACGTATTAATTGTTGAACACAATGTTTGTGAACAAACGGCATTCGTAATAGTCTTTTGAAGCCTGGAAATGCCTGACAGCTATTCTAGTTCTCAGTACAACTTGATGGCAGTTAATAAATTAGTCTTTGAGTAATTACTGATTAGTTATTACTGTAGAGTACTTGAAATATGAATGAAACTTAGATTTTTTATTGTAATACGGGCTAAGATAGCCGAAAGGTGTAAACATTTGCCTCTCACGCTTTTGGTTAAGCTAAAACCTACATCGACATTCTGAAGTTATGAGTGGATTAGTTATTACTTGCTTTAAGGGTAAATATTAATTGAAATATGTCATTTTACCTGCGTTTTCGCCTTTTAGGAATACAAAATACTGCTATTTTGCTTTAGCTTTGCTAAATGGTGAGCAATCCCTATATCATTCTGGAAGGAGATTCTTGAGGCATCCTGTAATTCCTCTCCTTTGATAATAATTTTCCCGCTAAGGCTCGCCCCCTGTTTTTAATTGTATCGAAATAACACGCAAGCAAAGCTCTACATATAGCAGACTATATTCGTAGCAGTGTTTAAAATGAGTACTATGTAAAATCACACGTTGTATGTCAGTCTAAAATCAACACAAGACATGCTCCAGTTAGTCCGTTACCGATGTTCTAGGTCAGCCTCCAATCTAAGCTAATGTATCTAGTTAGGAATATTTACTTTGACTGGACGCCGTCTATGCATATTAGATGTTCAACATACATAACATGGACATTAATTTTGTATGGGGAAAGGTCAGTAGTAAATTTGTGTAAGCGATAACTAGATTTTGGGTGAGACAACAAACGAATCTATTTTTATCTTGAGCAGTCTTGACAATATACTTATAAAAACGTGTGGTTCTTCCTTTGCTGCTTGTGACGGCCTAATCGGTTTCGAGAAAAATTGGCCGAGTAATAGATTATATCTCAGGAATCCACTTTATACATTAAGATGTATAAAGTTACATTCATAAAATCAAGAATTTTCGCATAGGAGTACGTATACAGCGCAACAAGCCACTAGGTACGGTCTTTAGAAACTTCTCTTGATTTATTCACATCCATATATCTCGTCATATATTAATGCCATACACGAAATCAGGAGTAAATTACAACACCGTCAAAATCCAGTCTTGTTTAAAAAAAAAATCTTAGTTAGAAAATATTCACATTACATTTGAAACCATTTTAAGATTGTGCCAGAAAAGACAGTTAAACAGCAAAAAAGTATCCAAATTTGATATAGACCTACACAAAACGACTACTACAGTTAACCGATATTGTAAACTCAGCTTAGAATGTAAATTGTCGACGTAAGCTTAGACGTCCAAACTGAAATGGGTGTAGGTGGTCACGTTAGCGACACTGTACTACTGAATATATGGCGCTTAACTATTATGCTATAGCACTACCTACATCGATTTGAGACTTTATTATTAGGTACATTGAGTTGATTTTAATGTGGTGCTGTCAGTATTGAGTGTTTGGTAATGGGGTGAATATTATTCAAGAAGCCATTTTTTTACTGTAGACCATCTTTATATCATACGTGTTTTATAAAAAATGCACACACTACAAGTAATTAGCACTATCGTAATTATACGATTTTTTGAAGTTATTTGTAGCGAGATTCTCTAAAGCCGGGACTCTCGAGTACCGAGAGTTTGAAATTTAAAATTCGATAACAAAATGTATTTATACCATGAATGAAAACAATGTAACGAAATATTAAATCTTGAGTACTTAAGTTATAATTTTGCCTAAATCTTTTCACGATTGTATAAACAGAGACTGTAATTTAGAGTAATATAAAAGCAGTAACAGGCCTCATAATTTCATACTAATGTTATAAGTAGCAAATAATGATCTAGGTTAAGTGAATATATTTTATTCATTGTGTTGGCAACACTGAACAAGTAATACCAACATTAGTACCACCTGTTTACAGTGTAATGTAATTACTGCTCTTATTTTACAAGCAATGTTTGAATAGGAAGGATTTTGTATTAAATATGTGTGAACTCGGTGATAAAGGTAAGCCACTTGTTTTAAGACAAACAAACATTTTTAAACCTAATAAATCCAGCCAGTTTATAAAACCTTTAGGTCTGAAATAAAATTTCATGTTAAAGGTTATTTATAAAATCTATTTTTTGTGCTGCGTACAGTATAAAGTAAGATAGGATTTTTATTTACAAAATCCATTACTGTACTGTCTTACTGCTGGACAAGGGTCTCTTCCCATATTTAGGGAGTGGTGAGCTCTTGAGTCTTCCACGCTTGCTAAATGCAAATTGGTGACTATGCATTCCTTCAAAAACTGTTTCGAAGGACTCTTAGATATGCAATATTTCGTCACGGTTATTTTCTTCAGCGTCACGACGATTAATTGTATCTAAGAAAACGCATTATGAAGAATCAAATATATTTTTATTTATTTGCTCAGTCATGCAAAATTTAATAAAAGGATATGGGTAGTCTCTTAGAATCAAACTCGATGAATGAACGTAATTTCATCACCAGGAATAATATCAAAGTATTATTTTAAAGTATGTTATCGAGAAGACCCTGGCCAATCTAAAAATATAATACATTCAAAGTAATGTTAAGATAAAAGAAGGAAAAGAAGAACGTAATATACTTGTTTCCCATTACGAAGAAAATGTAAACAAAACAGAAATCGACATAAGAACACATCAAAGAACCTTTCAAGTTTTAAACGATACGTTGAGAATGTAATCAGTCAAATAATCCCAGTATTTTGTGAAGAAAATTACGTTCATATATTATAATCACATGGGAAAAAATCTCTCATAAATTCATGCTCTTTGAAAATTCTTCTCTCTTCTGTCCGCGTCGACTACATAATTATATATTATTATGATAATAAAATTCTGGTAGCAAACTATCTGTTGTTACTCAACAAGCAAGCCTAGCCTTTCTTCCTACTATGTTGGACTCAGCTTCCAGTTTCACTGGAAGTAGCTGAATACCAGTATTTGGACATGGAGCGACTGCCTATCGGACCTACACATCTCAGTTACTTAGGTCATGATAAGATGTCCTTCGGTGAGACTGGTTGTCAAACATTTAAGGTTCTGACTTCTGTTAACGTTTGATAATGACAGCCGGACCCACAATTTAACGTGCCTTCTGAAACACGGAGGAACTCAATGTGTATAAGAGGGTCACCTATCCTCAAAATAACCTTGGCGAGCGTATCTTAACGTCAGAGATAGATCTGCACGGCTGTTGATAACTAAGCCACGAGGTCCTAGCTAAGATTCATCTAAATCCATTCAGTAGTTTCGGCGTGAATGAGTAACAAACAACCAAGCACTCACTCTCTAACTTTAACTCATCTACAGGTTATCACCAGAGCGACGATTGCTAAGCAACTAAAATGAACGTTCTCTCCAATATTGCTAGCTTAGGAACAATAATCCAACAGTCCTCTTTGAAATTGGACGTTACTAAACTACCTGAGAAAGAAAGAAGAAAATTACCTTTACGAATAGTAGTTGAAATATGCCTATGTTCCAATAAATAATTAGTTAGAGCTATGACCGGAGACGCTATTTTCCTAACTATTATAGGCTACATATTGACAAATTTTGTATGAAAATCTGTTCAGCGCCCCTAGCGGGTGCAGCAGACATCAATTTAAAGTTTAGAACACTCCATACTCGATAGTAAGACATTTATTAATAAGACAATTTTATTATTGGTAAGATAAATCTTATCAATTAATATTTTATTTACTCGAGCAGTTCACAAACTGCTCGAGTAATTGAATCGACAGTCTTATGTCTTCCACATTGCTTATAAAGTTCAAACAAAGATTTATTCAAACTGGCTTACAATAGACTCTATACGCAAAAGAATCAACAAAATCACTTACATTAGCATTTACTGGAAAAGATTTATACCCAAACCTTCAAGTGAGGGCAAAGTTGACCGAACTATCCTCATGTAAAAATAGAGTACTCGAGTGCGGTAAAACAAGGGTCAATAACCTTTCAAGTTATATTTTATTTCTGAATACAAATTATTATCGCGAATTGAATATAAAGGTTCCAAGATACACTTGGTATAGAATTTGTTACTAAGTTCCATAAAGAATTCTAGTAGTACCAAAATATTTTTTGGGTACAATGCTCGGTAGATTCTCAATAGCTTGATAGTTACCTAGTTGTAGAAAAACCGGTGCGATTTTTATCAGTTATATCCTAGAAATGTTGATCAATCATCCAAATTTATTACTCATCTTAAAAAATTGCTTAACTTTTATGCATTTTAATCAATATCAAAATTTATTTAGGTGGAATTGCAGCTTCAGAAATAAGATTGAATATATTCAACGACTTTCAGAGCTGTCTATACAAGTCGCAATAGTTAAACGTGGTAAAAAATAACCCAAATGTATTAAAATAACCCTATATAAAAAAATAAAGCGTTTTAAAACAAGTCTTCCTGCATTTAATTTTATTCATCCATGTTAATAAAACTGATGAAGCATGTTTAAAATAAAACTGTATAAAATGTTATTAAAAGCTTCTCTTGCTGTGAAAAATACGTATTTTTTATTATTAATGGCTCGTTCATGCTCTAAAAGGAATATATTTTCGTCATCAGGAGGCTTTCATTATTGCTTTTCGTAGTTTACTTTAAAATTTAAGTTCCAATTTTATATTTTAATGAGTAAAGCACGATTATGTTGACATAACATTTACTTGGATACTGTTAATATTTTTAAAAAAATTTAAAACTGGCAAGACATTTTGAGAAAATAGTCCAAGTACTTATTTAAAAAGGGACGATTGTTTGCCAAACTAGGGATAGGTAGAAACGCTTCTCAAGTACATTCTTAAAGATTCTGATCTTGTTACTATTTATTACAAAAGCTAGAATTAGCTGTTATATATTTTAGGTTTCAAAATTATCAGGAAACCGAGGTTTCGGAGAGGCAGCTAAGGACTTATTGTGAAAATGATAATTTTGTTTTCATTGAATATGGGCGAATTTCATTGGTCGTTAGCCTGCATGAGGGAAGCTTCGGACTAATGACGAACTTATCGACCAATGAAAATGCGTCCATATAATGCCGTGAGAAGATGTCACAAAAATAAACAAAATATTAGTCAACCAAAATCAAACATTATAAATTAAGCTTATTTAAAACAATCTTTTTTCCTTCCAATAGCGTATTTCCCATTTTCCTGCAACAAAAAGGAGGAAATCTTTGCAAAAAATCATACGCCACAAGATCCCTTCTGCGTCACCAGCCGTATTTCATTCCAAAGTTTTATTCTTTTACACAAAAAGGTTTTCCCGATTGAAACCTTCGGTAGCGATAAGTGATAGCAGGCAGTTCGTCAGCTATGTTTCTTATAGACAAAGTGCCTGCTATAAGTTATCTTCATTGACAAATTTGCCTTCTCTATTACGCTTGGGGAGAGGAACTTTGTATGAGGTTGGCTAATATAGGATTTTTGGTACATGGATTAGGCTGTGACTACAATATTGTGAAGCAAACGCTGTTCGGGTCAATTTTCCGATTAGTTGTCGATCTTAAAGATTTTTATGTTCATTAGATACACTTAATTATAATACAGATTCATTTTAATTGCAGTCAAGTTATCTTTTAAAATTATCCCTTCGTTTTTTTGTTTTGGTTACTTGACGTTTCGGCCAAGTTGCTATTTGCAGCATCCTAATCTTTTTTAAAGTGAGCAACAGTTGGAATCAAAAAGACTCCAAATCTAGATGTATAATTTGTTTTTTATTCTCTTCAATAACAAAAATGTTCTACGACAAAAAAACAAATGCAGAAAGAATGCTTTAACAATAATAGCTTACACGTTTCATCTCTTTAAAAAAACCTACTCTAATATGTCCTAGGAATTTCTCATACAGGATTCTCATGAAACTGTAAGCGCAGTCTTTTCAGAGGCTGAAAGAATTTCAGTTTATATTGTGTAGGACTATGGGACGAGAATTTCATAGAGCGTGCATATTCAAGTATGTAACTAGGAGCTTGGGTTCAAAGAAGCGAAGCGTTGAGTATAATCCTACTAGCATTGTGTGTGTAAAAGTATGTAGGGATGTATGGATGCTTGCTACTCCTGCCTCAAAAATATATAGTAAATCTTGATGAATTGTGTGATGTAGTCTATAATCTGGATTAAAAGTAATGATATTTTTAGTCGCGGAAAATCCGTACACTGGCGAAAGCACGAGTACGTGATAAATTTTATGATACGGATTTATACGATTCTACACTGTTGTATTAATGCTACTAAATTTCGTCTAAAAGTTCAATTCTTTTATTTTTGTAAAACGTGTTGTTTCTCCCATTGAGTTATAGCCTTTCATTCCCTGGAAGTAGTTTATTATCAAGTTAAAATTTCATCTAAATTTGTTTAGACGTTGCATCCTTAATGCGTGACAAAAGACAGTATTTTAAAATTTTGTAGAGGCCGCCCGCGAAAATTAGCCTATGTGTTATACTGGGTCTTCAGCTACGTACAAACCAAATTTAATCGTCATCAGTCCAGTAGTATTTGCTTGAAAGACCAACAAACATCCGTACATACTCACAAACTTTCGCATTTATAATATTCGTAGGATAATATTACCTTTTTTATTGAAAGTACTGCTCAATATCATAATAATATCTTCTAATGTTCCACGAACGGTGATGATGAGAACTGTCTATGACTAGTCATATTCAATTTATCAGATAACATTATTCTCGTGATTCGAAGAACCGGTACAAAATATTCATACATTCTATGAAGGCTTCACTTTACTTAACCGTGTTGTATTACAAGCTTCTATCGGGAATTTTACTAATAATATGAAATACGAACATTTTGGCCGAACAGGAAATTGAATTCGACCACTAGTTTAGGAGATGCATATGTTGTAATTAATATCCAACGGACGGTATACGATCAGTGGGACAATTCTGACTACTTGTGCTATTTGGTGAAGGTTGTGAGTTGGGTTTTGGGGCCTAAATTATCTCTGGAAGAAATAATTACTTCGGGTCAGCAATTTTTGTATCGCTTATCAAACATTTTTAGATATCTAGCTTTAGTCGTAGAAGTTTGTCCTTATCATGGCAACTAAAGGCAAACGATATGAAAACTATGAATCTAAGTACTTAGAAAGATCTATGAGGCGATTAACCATCAGAATCAATTAAACAAATGCAGTATGAAAATCTGATCACTGTTACTGTTGGGTATCGGGAGTTTGACATTTTAAATTTACTGCCAAAATAGTTCTTACAGAGCCCGGTAGGGGCGCTAAAGAGATATTTGTGTAAAATCTCTTAATAGCTAGCCGGTTGTCAGTAATCGACAGTAGTAGAGAATCATGCTGCTCGTAATTCTTGTTCAAGTAATTTTAAATGTCAAGCGACCGCTAGTCCGTTGTGGAACAATTTCCTATTACTATCGATTGCCAACAACCTTGTATGATAAAACAGCAGAAACTGGAGTATTTTGCAAAAATATTTTCTTGTGGTAATAATGTCAAAGCGGCATTACCGACCATAGAAAGTTGATCCAGGTTAGTTATTTTAATGATCATAACTCAATTTACAAACGTGTTTGAGGTTGTTCGAGAACATTTTATTCAGGAACTCCATTTATGTTCAAAACATGTAGGCAATCAGCATTCCGGGCGGTAGTGGTAGATTTTAATTGCTTTTGAATAGTGTAAATATTTCTGGAACCACCCTTATCGTGGAAAACATTGCTATTATTTGTTTTATTTTGTGTGTTTTACGCTTAACGATTTATGCGAGCCTGGTACTGTTGTTTTGGTGTTAACAAAAGTTTTTGTGAAAAACTATTATTGCAAGCTTGACGGTCATTTAATTTAACTATTTTTTTAAACTTCACACCTGCTATACCAGAATGTATGGGTATTTTAAATGCCCACAGTTTTTACAGTCTATTATGTGGAGCCCACATAATATAAATATAAATACGTAATATAATTCTTAACTGCTTACTGCGGGCAGCTATTAAAACCATTCTGACCACAGAAATCAAAGTTATTCGGACAAACATTTGGTTGGCTTACTACTATTTGCACGTCACAGGAATCAAACCTGAAGCCGCAACAGCTTCACTATATATACTATTATTATAAAGCTGAAGAGTTTGTTTGTTGGTTTGTTTGAACGCGTTAATCTCAGGAACTACTGGTCCAATTTGAAAAATTATTTCAGTGTTAGATAGCCCATTTATCGAGGAAGGCTATAGGCTATATAACATCACGCTACGACCAATAGAAGCAGAGTAAAATTATGATTCTCTTATGTGACGCAAGCGAAGTTGCGCGGGTCAGCTAGTCTAAAATAAAATGTTATTTATCTTATCTTCGGACACTACTTTGAAAGACATGCTATTAATTATTTTCGAGTGCACCTTACAGACTACCGAATTGCTACAGTACTGTAAATAATGAACTCTTAAACCGCTTTATGTCCCGTCATTCTAAATCTACATTCCTTATAGAAACATACTCTCAACTTTGTAAAATTTTGTCCTTTATACTCTGCAACAAAGCAGTGATGGTACATTTATAGTGAACTCTATCAATTTACATTTTAGAAACGGCTTTCTACATATCTGGGATACTACACTGTTTTAAATTGCATATGATTTTATTTAGATTCAAAAAATTTCAGAAGGTATATTTAGTTTCTGTTAAAAGACGATTTTCCTTCCTAGATTTAAAGAAACGATCTTTAGAATTTACAAAGTTTGATCTAGTTTTTAAAAGACGTTGCGCGATTTTTTTACAGTCGATAGTATCGAGTATCGAGAGTTGATTGTCACTTAAAATGTACTTACTTTAAAATTAGTTCCTACGACGCCCGCTAGAGGCACTGATCAGATTTTCGTACAAAGTTTCTCGATAGCTAGCCGGTTTCATACTCGATTGAAGTAGAGAATATCATAAATTACTGATTAAAATCTAAAAGTCTTCTACCAATACATTCAATCTAGTTTTTTTATATACACAAAAGGCTCAGTTTCTTTATTTATCTTTATAAAGCCGCTAGGGGTTACATAGGGTTGTTTGAGAGCCTGTGAACTAATTAGGGTGCTGCGTATTACATTACCTTTTCGCAGAACAGAGATACCTATGAGCAGAATGAAAACGGGGTAATGGATGTAAATTTAAATTTAAAATCATTGTTACTTTTTGTAATTTAATATTTTAGAATAATATTTTGATAATGTTATATAGAATATTTATGTTGGTTTTAACGTTGAATAGATTTTTCGGGCTATTCAGGTTGTTATTTGTTACTTAATTTAATAGTAATTAAAGTAATTATGGTAAATTATACGTATATAAAATGATGTACATTAAATATCTGCGCATTATACTAGTATTAAGGCGAATTCATATTTCGCATTGGCTTACTGGACAGTTACACAAATAGACAATAATTGTTTGAAGTCAAATCATAACTAAGGCCAGTATTACCTGTACAGGAACGTCAAGAAATCTAATTTAAAATGTTTGATCACGTTAATTCTAGCATAAAATTAAAATAATACATTTTATTTTTTTATCAAAGTTCCATGAAAAAACATTTACTTACAAAGGTACTAAGAAGACAAATTAACTACGGGCAGTTATATGTTTTCAATCGATATTCTCAATAGAAAGATTGTATTCAATATAACGACGAAATAATGTCAACGACCTTAAGAAAATATGGATAAACAGTGACTAAGCTCAAAAGAGAACACATTATATCTAATAGAAATAAATGAAGGATGCATATGTAATGTGAAAAAATGGAACACATATAACCATGACACAGGGCGCCATTTTCTATACCGCTATGTAAAAGTAAATAAATTTAACCCATCCAAGTCCCACTGCTAGACAAGGGTCTCCTGCCATAATGAGGGAGGGGTTAGGCCATGAGTCCACCACGCTGGCCAATTGCGGGTATATCTCAACAACTATTCTAAAGAACTCTCAGGCACGCAACGTTGCGTCACGATGTTTTCCTTCACCGATGAAACAAGTGATAATTATTTATTTATCATATACACGTCGAAAAGACATTGGTGTGTTGCTTTGGGTTTGAACCTGCAATCACTAGCGTGAGAGGTACCAACTTATACCACTCGGCTATCACTGATGTCACGTAAAAGTAAAATCATATTATTTGATATGAAAAGCTTTTGCACGTTTGCATTCGCTTAATATAAAGTACGTGTACGAATCTGTTGAATATTGCAACGTTATTTCTGAAAGATTTTTTGATGTAAAAAATATTTGGAATAAGGATTTTAATACTATATATTTGATAAAAAAGATGTAAAGACGACCTTAAGTCCTACAACCCAGATTGGATACAGACCGCCTGATATCGTTTGCAGTGGAGAGCTATGGGGCCTTTGCCTAGCAGTGGGACGATACAGGCTCATAATAATAAAAATAATATTTGATAAACTTAATCCATTAGTATGCCACTGCTGAGTTTTATCCTTTCTGAATTTTTATTGTTTACTCGTAAAATATCCTTGTCATATTAATATGATAAAATAAGGTCATCAGCTTCGTTCAAATCTCTATCTTTTTAAAAACTACGAATTATGAGTTTCCTCATTTCACACAAACATAAAAAAATACATATACATAGATTATACATTTTAAGAACTAATATTTGTGTATAAAAAACGACCAGTAAAAATAATGCAACGAAGTAGGTTTAAACAACTACAGACTCGAAATTTTCTCTCCAGTTCAATTAATCCACTGCTTTGCTGAACTCTATATTGCAACAAATGCACAAAAAACTGTAGTTTTTAAGTAAAACCCTGTATTTTCTAGAGTTTGCGATGCATACACTGCGTCGGCAAACGTATCGCAAGGCTTTAATTAACAGTAGTTATTCGGTGGATAATTTATGTAATTGCCTCTCAGTCTTGTCTCTTGTATATTCGACTTTATGTATATTTATGTCCCTCTTATTTACCTGTAGACCGTGGAACTATTATTATTATATAGTGTTTATTTATTTCACTGTCTCTGTGATTAGGGGGGCTATCACGTATTTCAGTTGACAACTATTTGAAAGCCACTATGCCGTATATTATTTTCTCCCGTAGATTATAGTCATTAACATCTTTCGTCAAAGCAGCAATGTACTAAACAGTGACCATCAATTTGACGTACACTAGTTGTCAATAATAATAATAATTGAGATACGTAATAAGCCCGCTGGGGGGCTATTGTGTACTCAATAGTGTACTATCTCAGTTGACAGTTTTTTCCAGAATTATAGTGGTTGATATATTATTATGTCAAAATTATAATGTACTACGAAGTGGTAATCAAGAAGATGAACACTAGTTGTCAACTGAGGTACACAGTATACATACCGAACAGTAGTATACGACTTTGTGTACAAAATCGGTCGGGACGGGAAGGTTCTTAGTATTTCCTAATTTTAATAAGAATAGTTGTAATAGCAAACTAGAGTTTGGTAACTCCGGTTAATAGCAATGCCGAATCGTAAAGGGCAAAAATTTAGTGTATTTCATACACCTCTGTCTTTATCTTCTGGTAAATCAGGCTTGATGTTTTGTATACATGACTTACGGAAGCTCGATTCTCTACTACTATCGACTACCGACAACCGGCTTGTCATCGAGAAATATTGTATGAAAATCTGAACAGCGCCTCTGACGGGTGTCGTAGGAACTATTTTGGCAGTACATTCTAAATGTCAAACTTTCGATAGTCGACAGCAGTAGTTATACTTGTACAGAATCGCGCTACGGTATAGTGGGTTAGTAATAGGTAACGTGACGCGTGTATGTCACTGTCAATTTGTATGTCAATCTAAAATGTAGATTGCACTCACAAAAATGAAATATGACGCAGCACTTTTTATAAATCTTTGCTGTACTAAACTATGAATATGGACCTTTTTATTCGATTGCACTTATTTCAAAAGGTACGTTATACACTATTTTATGCAAATAACATAGCGTCAGTTTCAGTTAAGTTCTTTTTTTTATAAAAAAGGACAGCAAGCTTTTGTTTAAAGCTGGAAGAAACAGGTAAGTATAATAATGAAAAAAAAATCTTACTACTATCCTTTCCAAGTATTGCGCGATCCAAAAATATTACGCGATTTCTTTTCATTTCTGCCTATCTCTATTTTATGAAAGAAAAATAAAATTTACTGAAAAATAATCACGATACACATAAATTATTATTTTTCTCCAAAATTTTGACAGCCTTGGATTTTCTATTTAATAAAACAACGTAGACAAACTAAATCAAGTTTATTTCACAAGTTAGTAAAGAAAACAGGTATTAAATATTTTAACTAAAATATCAGCACGTTATATTATATTTATACTAAGTAGAAACACGATGTGTATGTTAAACAGTTAGTTATTTTTAGTTCTAGTATAAAGTATTAAAGCAAAGTGCTTTCTACGCAAACAGGAAAACAAATATACCACATATTTGTTTAAGTAGTTTATGAAAAGACGTAACTTTGTAGTGTTATGAAGAGACTTAAGACTTTTCAAAGCCATATAAATATGTCCTAGTGTAAAATTTTGTTGGTTTGATATAATGTACTTATGTTGATTTCTTTGCTTGGGCATCAAGACAGTCGATGGCAACGAGTTATCGTATCTGGTAGTGTTAATTTATTAAAAGTGTTCTATGGTACGTTGACCATGCACTGCCGAGGCGCGATACCATACTTGCATCGACTGCCGATAATCGGCCAGCTATCGAAAAATATTGCATGAAATTCTGATCAGCGCCCCTAGCGGACGTCGTAGGAACTATTTTGCAGTACATTTTGAATGTCAAATTCTCGTTACTTGACAGTGCCTACAATAGAGAATTGCGCTACAGGTCTTACTACGTATCTCGTTGACTGCTAGTGTACATAACAAATTGAAAACCACTATGCAATACATTGCTGCTTTGATGCATTGATCTAAACCACTATAATCTAAGGAAGAAAACAATGTAAAACATAGTCCCTTTTAAATGGTTGCTAAGATAAGTGACAGCCCCCCAGGTGTGAGACCGACAACTTTATGAGTTTTTCGAGGCAGTGTGCCTATTAAGCACGTGTTCGGTTATAAGTGCCAGATAACTTTGTGTGTGAACATATAGGAAGAATTGAGTCGAAACAGACAGTCGTCCAAATCGAAATCAAATCATTTATTAATTTAGGTTAAATACTGACACTTATGATAGTAGTTACAATGACTGAATCTACCACCAGCTTAGAAAGGGGGTAGAGCCTTAAGAGAAGAGCTAGCAAGAAACTCACGGCCACTCTTTTCAATTGCTAAAAGCTACTCTTTTCATTTGCTCATTACGTCATCAAATTTTTATATTACGATTTGTATGAATACGACTTGTTGCTATATTTAAAGACAAAGCACATTCTATTCACTAATTGTTATAGCAGCAAGAAAAGTGTACTGCAACCGTTGGTATACAGTAGGGTAGAAAGTAGAACAAAGTTATTGTTGAAATGTAAATATTTCAAAGGAAAATTTTATTCTTGCATCTGTCTTTCACAAATAAGCTTGTTAGTCATAAAACATACTGCAATTTTTATTCATTATAAATTTATAGAAAGAGTTTTCTTTTAAAAATATTCTAACTAGGTAAGGTCTTGAGGCACTTTGATAAGACTGTATTAGGTAAAGTTAAGGAACCTTCAAGGCAACTATCTCAAAGATGGGTCAGTAATATTACGTTATTTCTTCGGAAATACCTTTTGAAACACAAAACTAAAGGCAAGTATTAAAAAACCTTTGCAATAGAAAGAGTAGACGACGTGTTCCAATTTACTTGTCACCTTTCTAAATTATTTCTAAGAATTCCCTAATAGTCGTAATTTTCCTGTTATAAAATATTCTGTAAGGAAACCCATTTTTCGTAAGCAGAATCAGTTCTGTACAATTTTAACCATACCTAATGACTACGTCATCAACGACTATATACACATTTGAAAATATTCGTATGAAAGCCCACTAAAATCCAATTTACCGAGGCATTTGCAAAAACAATAAAGCATTCCTGTTTATTATTTCCCTAAGTCCGGAAGAAATAAAGCATTTTCTACATGTCATCTTCAGACATCGACGGTATCCCATTGTCCCTTTCCATAAGCCCGTAAATAAAAGGGACAACACCATTATTGTGATGCTCATTTGTTTGTTGGAGGTTTTTATTTTTCCTAGTCGTCCTTGCGGAACCCTCTTTGAAAGCAAATTTTCGGGGAAATGATTGTTGGAACATCGATCGGTTGTCATTTAAGCTGAGTTATTTTAGGGAAGTTCACTATTTTACATACGGTTCTGAAGTATTTTATATTTAAGGAATATTAGAGCTACGTTGAAGTACTGCAAAATGGCCAGGGGCGTAGTACAACCAGTAGCTCAATTCTCTATTACTATCGACTAACGACAACCTACCTGTCATCGAGAAATTTTGTATGAAAATCTGATCAGCGCCTCTGACGGGCGTCGCAGAAACGTTTTGGCGGTACATGGTAATTGTCAAAATTTCGATAGCTAGCCGGTTGTCGGTAGTCGATAGTGGTAGAGAATCGGGGAACAGCATTCATGTTTTACAAGATGTATAGAAATGAATGAAACAAGGGAAGTTTTTAAGGTGTATTTTGGTCTCTTCCTACATCTATTGGAAAAGGCTATAAAGTTTGCTTTTCCCCGAGTATCTTAGTCATGTTTTATGCACTATTTCTCCTAACTGTGTCTTGCAGTTTCACAGAGAGTAGAACCATTATAACGCTTCCGTAGGTCGTACTATGATATGCTATTGCTAATGTTTGATGATAGACATCACGGAACAAATAAAAATATATTATTCTAACTTCTACTGGTTGTTGGTGTTCCAAGGAAAAAGGATAAAATATTACTTTCCAGCTTTATTATCTCAGGTTTCATTAAAGTAACCTATTGCGAGTTCTTTATTTTTGGAAAATATTAGCTGAAGGTGTTGAGATTTATTACTAAGTAGTATTATTAATTCAATGCCTCCGTGGCGCAGTGGTTTAGGTCACCACGCTGCTACCATTTCGTCGGGAGGCCGATTCCCACACGGAACAATTATTTGCGCGATCCACAAATTATTGTTTCGAGTCTGGTTGTACTTTGTGTCCGTTTGTATGTTTGTAAAAGCCCCGCAACACAGGAGCAATTCTTAATGCGGGAGTTGTCTTTTTTAAAGAGAATAGAGAGAATTTCTGCAGGTTACTTAAGAGAATTTGAACATGTAAAAGTTGAGGAAAATCTCACTTTTATTTAACTGATAACTGCTTGATGTATTTAATATATACACGTGGATTGGAAATATAACTTAATAAAACATCAAGGAAAAAGTCCTAACAAACAAAAATTACAATAATATAACACACAAAATAGAAATAATATCTTTTCAGAAGCAGGAAAAACAGCAGCCAACCCAACGAACCCACCAACCTATATTACTCTAATAACTATTCAATTTTCTCTAAGAAAGGACACATTGGTACGCAGTGGTACAATAAAAATAAATAGTACAGACCACTTACGTTACCGGCCGACGATGCGAAAGGTACGGCGAAGCGGACAACCAAATGAAACGTGAAATAATCTGAATAGAAACTGTTCTTAGTAAAATGGTCTTGTTTTATGGATTTTTTGTTGTAAAGTCACCGAATAAAAACGTGCTTTAGTGTGCTCCTGCACTTGGTACTATAGTTTTAATTTTAGTTTTGTAATGACAGCATTGACTATTATAAAATAATGGTTCCATCGAATGACGCTAAGGGCGTTGATATTATATAATACTACTGCCAAATACAAATACATAGTTTGTCTATCTGTTTATAGCACATTCGATAGTAGAAGATTAGCTAATTGCTCCTCTGATCGTCAGATGTCAGGAAGGCTAATACAGTATTATGTGGCTTGAAAAACGCGTTGGCTAGTGCATTTGTCCTCTCAGTAGTCTTATTCAAAAATGTTCCTTTTTAATAACACTTATGATTTTTTATACCTATTATATCCATTTTTTGTACTGGTGTATGGATGTGTATGTGAGATATGGTTTTCTTTCTTTCTTTCTCTTCTAAAAACCGATAAAATAGAGAGTTTACAGTGATTTAATCCTGCAAGCCTCTAAGCTATCATAATATCCTGAAAAACTCGGCAAAAGAAATGCACCTGGGTACATAGATCACAGTTTAGTTATTCGTAAAAGCTAGCTTCATTCAGAAATGAGGAATAAATACCCAATGAATGGTGTACTGATGAGTTAGGTTCGTGGAAAATGGAATAGTACGGGTTGCCGTATACAGCGTGTATTAATGGATAGGTCTAGGGCTTCGGCGCGTGTCCCGCGTGTGTACGCTAATACTATAACTATGAGCAATGTAAATTCGTTGCACTATTGTAATATCATTATGGGCATTAAGATTTAAATATCGATATTAATATTATTGTAATAATAATTCCGAAACGTATGTGTATTTAGCCTAACTCTACCTTCGGGTATAACAGTCGTGAATTTCGTAATGTAATAACGATTTGAAGGCAACATTTTGTTACTAAAATGGGTATTCTAATCAAAGAGACATGCAATGATATTTCACATTTTTTAGTTTTTGAATTGAAATAATAATTATTTCAATATAGAATTGGATATCTGATTGAATTTTGCTTAAGGAAAAAAATGTGTTTCAAACTACTCACCTATATTTTAGTTATCACCCACATTAATGACTAATGTTGGATCACTACTGCAGACCTATTGAAATAATCAATCATTAAGAAAAATCTATAAATAGCCATAAAGACACCAAAAACGAACTCTCTTCAAACTGAACAGAACTCATAAATTTAGTTCAATTAACTCGTATAATAACTCACGGAGTCAGCAATGTACTAATGAGGCTCGTTTACTATGATATCGTGCGACAACGGAAAAGAGCATCGATCCGAACATCGTTACTGCCGAAGCAAATTATCACGCTTTTCAAACAGATGTTGAAATATTTCCTACATAAATCTGTTTCCAGGAACGCTTGATCACAGCCTACGAATATTTACGTGTGGAATCAAAAGTATTGGTGAATTTTGTGACTTAATGTTTCAATATACTTTACAGTCCCTTTTTTAGACACGAGTTAAGTATGTTCTTGTAGTTTATTACAATTTTCATACTGTTACTTTGTCCCGAGCATGCCTTTTTGAAGGTATGCAAAATATTTGACCTGGCCAGCGTGTTCAAGGCCTAATCGCCCTCGCTCAATTTGGGAGGAGAACAATGTACAGCAAAGGGACTGTAAAGAGTTAAAAAACCTCTCGCGATGCATGATGACTTTTTTATTTATCTTGGTTTTCTTGACGTTTCGGCGGAGTTTACAGCAACCACAGGCTGATTAATTCCTTTTACCTTTTACTATGATAACTAGCCAGCATTCATTTACACATTATTTCACTTTACTGCATAAACTTATTAATTGTTGAAGTAAAATATCTGCTCATTTTGAGTGCTCAATTTCAAACTGAATTATATCAAACCACATAGGTCTTGAATATAATTCATACAAGTCCCAATGAACTAATTTCATTTGCAGTATGAACCTAACCACTATTCAGTACATGTTCCTTAATACGGACAGAAACACATACAGTCCCGGGGGAGATGTGCACGAAATACCAAAAAGCCATGAGCGAGATATATTTCAGAATTACTACGAACGCTAGAGAAACACCTGAAATGGTTCTTAATGAATTTACTGGGAAATTATTTTACTGTCTTACTAATAAACATCGTGTTGGCTCCAATTATTAATAGTGTTTTGTCTTTTTCGCTCATGTGCAGTTTCAATATTGATGGAAAGTGACAAAACACGGTACAGCTAATCAGAGCTTAAACGACGTTTATTAGTATTTAAGGAAGTTACTGTTAGTTACTGTTAGTTAGTGTTAGTGTGTAATTAGTCGTTGATTGTAGTTCAGAATTGCGAATCTCTAATATAATTTTTTGTATGACAAACTGATTAGTGCCTCTAGTGAGCGTCGTATGAACTATATTTGCAGTACATTTTAAACGTCAAGCTGTCGCTACTACATAGTATCGTCGGTTAGTAGAGAATTAATGAATCGCCACTCTGTTCCAAAAAGCGGCTTGATCTCAAATATTGTCAACATAATTATTAACGTTTGTTCATCCGACTGAGTGTAAAAATAAGTGCAGCTAGCTTTTCGCTACGTCACATTCACGTTATTAAATAATATGATATTAATTCTGTCCAAGAACTCATATAAATGCAGTGCATTTATGTAATGTTTATTCATTTGCATAGAAATAATGAGATATGAATGGCGTTTCAAAGGAACGGTTTCAGAAAGGAAGTCGAATGGAAAATGCAGTAATATTCGGATTAAAATATTTATGAAATGAAGTGAAAATTTAAGGTTTCGACACACGCCTGAATGAACGGTGACGCAGCGCCCACGTGCGATTGTCGGCAAAATATAGTGTGAGTTATTACGCCAATAAAAGAATCGCATTTTAAAATAACATAAGGTATTATAACTTTTACACTTTCTCGTTGTGTGTTTATTATTTTATAGAATACAGGAATTATAGAATGCCTGAAGATGCGACGCAGGATACTGGTAGTGGTTGTAGGCTTACAAAAAAATGCATCTCGCGTTAATTTTCCTATACTTTAGATTGCATAATATAAGGTAGTATAAGGGTATATTAACCTAAAAAAAACATAAGTATTGTTTTAGTTTTGTTTGCAGTTTATGATAAGTTTCGGGCCAGTCGAGTATCTTAGCCAGCAAAATATCCATATCGACAAAAAATTCTGCAACAGCCGTGCATGGTATATCGCTAGGGCAAAGCCAAGCGATACATTTTTAAACGCAAATATTGTCACGTCTACCGACAGTCGTGCGACGTTATCAGTCAGTCTGTTGTAGCTCTTACACTGCACAAAAATATACTGTTATTTAACACTAGCTGACCCGCGCAACTTCGCTTGCGTCACATAAAAGAGAATGGGTCATAATATTCTCCGTTTTTGTACCATTTTTTACTGATACTCTGCTGCTATTGGTCAAAGCATGATGTAAAATAGCCTTCCTTAATAAATAGGCTATCTAACACTAAACAATTTTAGAAATTCTTAAAATCTTTCAGTGTTAGATAGCCTATTTATCGAGGAAGGCTACAGGCTATATATCATCACGCTACGACCAATAGGAGCAGAGTACCAGTGAAAAATGTTACAAAAGCGGGGAAAATTATGATTCTCTTATGTGACGCAAGCGAAGTTGCGCGGGTCACCTAGTTTTATAATATTAGTATATATCAACTCATTTTACGAGATATTCTTTTAAAAGCATAAACATAAATATCTGTACACCTCCTTTCGGGAAGGAGGATGCGTAATTTCTTGTTACACAATTCCGCAAAGAAATTTATTTTCCTCTTCATTTTTTCCTTACAATACAGTTTCTGCGAGAATTGTTATGGAATTCAAATCATAGTTGATTTGTGTCCAATCATAATTAATGATCCTTGGTACGTAGAATCTCGTTAATTTACTGCCTGTATTGTAACGGAAATGAGAACAATGTACGCTTTTATCATTCTACCGTGTAACTAAACGATTTCGTATTTAGATGAGAACGTAATTAATTGTAATGGCCGTCGATAGAAATCGTTATTATCGATTACGCCATCAAAAATTAATCATAAGCTTTCGGTTATATAACATTGAAGTTAATTGATGCTCATAGCCAGTTGCTCTCACCGGTCCGTAAACGATCTGTGGGTTAAGCTACTCTTGGCGCGGTCGTTCCTTAGATTGCATAGTGGTGTTTGTACTGAGCGTCTCCGTGCTTCGGAGTCCGCGTTAAAAGTTGGTCCTGGTTAATCGGGAAAACGGCCTTTCGAGCGGCTTGAGCCACTTTTACAGGAGATATTGACGCTGAAGAATTGAATTGAATTGAATTGAATTGAAAGAAGAGAACATTGACCATATAGACTTAAATTCTTGTTTAAAATAATATTGTAGACCACTACAATATTATTTTGTATCAAGGCTCAAATTGCGCTTCATCTTAATTGGTATTAATTAATTAATTGGTATTAAGATGAAGCGCAATTTGAGCCTTGATACAAAATTTTCCAATAATCTCCAAATGCCAAAATAACCAAAACATTCCTAACATCCAAACCATGAATGCGACCCTAATACACGAAATATTTTTAAAAGAACGCCTCCGTATATGGAAGGCCATACAAAAATAATAAAGGAATACATTGAAGAGTATAAAGGAGATCTGAGGATATCGCATAATACGCCAGATATTTGACGAGCATCGGTATTATGTTCCCTTCAAAGATATCATTATATTATCGGGAAAAGATACCTTGTGCTTAAGTAGAATGGGAACGTTATTAGAATCGCTCACTCCTAACCAGGTACGGAATTTATTTAAAGAATAAAGAACTAATAAGCGTTGAATCTTTTGAGATGAATAGTACGACCGAGAATCGGGAGTTTGACATTTATATTGAACTGGAATTAGTTTCTACGGTATCCGCCAGGGGTGCTGATTACGTTTTTCTACAAAATTTATCGATACTAGTCAGTTGGCGATAGTCAATAGCGGTAGAAAAAAAACGCTACTTATGTTTATTATATCTTTTAAACAACATCGCTGAGTCATTCAGCTTCCCACTGTGGCCGTGGTAGGTAATCTGTACCGAATCGTCTGAACTTCGAAGTAATGTGTATGTTCGCGTTAATTCCCATATGCTATTTTTTACTATAGTATGTGACGTTTTGGTCCATGTTTTTAAGTTTTTACTACCCTATAGCTAATGCAGCAACGAGCGCGATTCTGCAAAAACTATACTAAAAAAATAGTTCTTGCGAAATACACAAGGGGCACTTATTACTTCTTTAGACAACTTTTCTTGATAGCTTCTTGGCTGTCGATAATTAAAAGAAGCAGGAAATTGCTACAGTTACAGGAAGTGATACAGTTTTTACTAGTTCGCGTTTCACACAGAATTAATAAAGACATCATAATAGGAGGTAATAAAGTAAATTTCATAAAAAATAGAGAATTTTACTGTACATTTGAGTCGGAATAAATTTTAAAATAAAGTGCATTTTCACGATCTGCACTACAGACCACAGCTCTTCATTAATATTTTTCTTTGATATATTTTACTTTGTGATTCCAGCAATAGAGTATGCGACTGCGGACCAAAAAAATCTCGAGTATTCTGGGATTTCTCGATTTCTTTTGGAACTCATTCAAAGACCAGAGTTTGATAACGTACCCGATAAATATTATACTGGTTTTAGATAATCATTGATCATACAGATTGGATAATTATTTTATTTTGAAACTACTTAAAAATAGTTCTTGCCAGAGGCATGAAGGCCAGAGGAACTGACTCGAATTTTTTCGACCATTGACAAAAGTCAATAGTGAAAAGTAGTTGCACCTCTGCTGTGACGCGACTTTCCATATTCGGTATTATCGAGTATCGAAATGTTAATCATTTAAAACGTACTGCCAAAATAGTTCTCTCGGAGCCCAGTGGAGACAGAATTCGTATGAAATTTCTCGATAGCTGGCCGGTTGTCGGTAGTCGATAGTAGTAGGGAATCGAGCAACTGATGTCTTAAAAACGGAATGGATGTGGGTATATAATCTCTTCTTACAACATCCGTCGAGGTGTTTTATAAAAACCTCTTTCAAATTAATCCTAAACTGTAAAAAACGTTACAAAACTTTTCCTTGTACGACTTGATTATGTAAAAACGCCGGAATAAGGTCAACTGGGTTTAATTCAAAATCGTTTTTTCCAGGAAAACCCAATTATCCCTTTTCTATTTAAATTTGATTTTTCGTTGTATCATAACTAAAAATATAATCTGGTTACAAAGGAGCTAAGGTTAGGTAATATTGATTAAAGAGAAACTTTCTAAAATTAAATAATTTTTGGTTTTAAAAGCTGGGTTACTCATGATTTAGTGCTTATTAAACATTGAAAGAACGTTTTCGAAGAGTTCAATATTTGACTTGGGAGGTTATAATATATCGTAATGGGTGTACTTGGTCCTCACAAATCTCCATTGCTGCATTCACATCCATACATCTTGTCATACAGGACCGCCGGTTACGAGTACTACGCTACTGACCTTTTTGCAAGATATCACCTATATGATCTGTGTATGTCTTTCTAGGGAGTCCCCTTCTGCCATTTCTATTAACGTACGCGCAGTAAATTTTAATTGCTATTCATTTATTCTCTCTACGCGACCAAACCATCTATGCTTAACATGAGATTCTATACAATCTCTTCGTCATATACTATCTGCCTCCGTGGCGCAGTGGTTTAAGTTGCCACACCACTACCATCGTGTCGGGAAGTCGTGGCGTCGATTCCCACACGGAACAATTATTTTAGCGGCCCACAAATAGTCTTTTTGGGTCTTGTTGTACTTTATGCCCGCTGTAAATGTCCCTGCGACACAAGAGCAATTATTAGTGCGGGAGTTGTCTTTAAAAAAAGAAAAGATTCTTACCCAAATATTTCTAATATCGTTTACTTAATGTTAATATCTATATAGGGTAATTTAAACCAATTTCAATGTAATTACAAACAATCTGTTTCGCATTCATTTTGAAATAACATTTGCATCTCGTAGGTAATACGGAAATGCAGGCATAAGCATGAACAATATCAAAATTATTTCAATTACATTTACCATGAAATTCTAACACACAAATTGGTATTGACGTCATTGATGAATTAATAATTTAATTATAGTTTTGTATATTTATGAATAAATAGATACAAAATAATACAGATTATAATATTTGTTAATTTTATATTACGAGTTATTACAAATTAATATTTTTAAAATATGAATGGTTCGAAATATTAACCAAACTGAGTCACGACAGCTTGACAAAAACCTTTTCTTTTCATGTTAGTAATAAAATAATTTAACATATTATTATAATGTTCATTCCATTTAAAAGGATAATACGGCCGTGCCGTTTTGTTTTCTCGATATGGCGGCACTATTGTGCTACTAACTACTAAGTATGATAGCCATTCTTTTAGTCTTCTGTGTTTCTGGGGTTCAGAAAGCTTCAAAAGACGGTTTTATTCGGTAATCGGTATCTAACCAGATTCTCAACCTGAAGACAATCAAGTAATTTCAAATATTTTCCCCTCGAAACAAAGTATTACAGTCATTACATTTAAATATGTAAACAAGCAAACAGTCTAGACTGAAAGATTATTATTGGCTGTAGAAATAGATACCAATCAGGATAATCCGTCTGACCAGATAGACGTGCCTTCAGATAACGTTAGGTGTTACACGATTATCCAGGGTATAATTACAAAACCCATTCATGCAGCTAAGACCCAAACAGATTACACATCTAGGTGTAGAACAAATCTAGACAGCTATCAACATTCATTCATAACCGAAATTGGCTTTTTGATTGGATCCAACCATTCAGAGGTCAAACTTTTAAATACAATGTGGTTCGAATACGAATAGTGATTATTTTTCTCTTTTAATAGAGTTTAGTTTTTTGCCTCTCCGGATTGGAAATGAAAATTTCGCGGTAGCTGGTTTTTGGTTTATTTTTTATCCGGGTACTGGTATGTAATCTAAAAACTTTCGGGTTTTGCTAATCTGATTTTTGCGATGTATAAATGATTTAACGGACATTGCAGCTCGATATAATGTCTAGGGGTTTTTAATTTTATATATCAAAAATACTGACATGAATGTATGTGGGTATTTTTTTGATTTTTCAGATTTACTGAAACATAATTATGCACCACTGAATCTGCAAAATCGCCTTTAATATTTGTACCGAAAATATATTTCTTTAGTATAGACATGGTTTATCAGAAGATACAAGCAAACGTTCATGTAATACGCCCACTTTTTGCCATTTACGATGTCAGTCCCATGTATCAGCGGGCCAGATTATCTTCTAGTATATAACGTGTAAAATTACTTTTAGTGGGCAACTAGATATTCAAAATTTCCAATAGCCAGCGTAAAACCGAACATTCATTGTCAAACATGTTGGAGCTAGTTGGAAGAAAGGAACATTTAGTAGAATGTGCTTTTACTGCAGTGGCCATTGTCGGTCAGTGGATGGCCGCTTTAATTAGTAAATTCTGAACGGCTCTCCAATGTTCGACCTATTATTCCTAGACGTACGGGCTTTTAACCTATCGGATTTTCTACGGAGCCAATGTTATCTGATCTTTGTGAAAGACTACGATATACTTTGTGTAGAACCTGTTTGAAATCAGGGCATCCGATCTTTCATATTTATTTTCTGACTAGCTGTTGCTAGCGGCCCTACGTCTACGGATTTTGGATTAATATTAATAGCCTGGTTTTATTGCTACGACAAATAGATTGCTACGGCAAATAGATTAACTGTATTTTGATTGAGATCGGCTTTGTGCAAAGACAAGCAGATACTTTGACACTTTGAACCATTAAAATATGGGGAACAACCAAGTTGTTTCATTTGTATTTGATTTAGAAGTAAGTTTCAATTAAATATTAACCATAGTTTGTATCAAACGTCCTTAACTTTATAGCAAAAGTAATGGTGAAGTGTAATTATAATGCGTTACCGTAAGCTTGAATCTAGAGGCATTTTATTACATTCCTCATAGACTGAATAGTTCTGCCGTAATATTTTTGTATTAAATGCATCCCCGAAAATGAAGAACGTTTCAAATGACGATATTGTAATTTCGTTTCTCTCTGTCTGTGAAGGCGTAAATTAACTTTATATTGTGCTAAACAAATAAAATTAACATTCACTTAAAAATACATTTGTCATTATAATATAAACAACGGTCTAAAAGAAGCGGGAAATTCAGCCACAGACTGCATAATATTCATGCGATGCACCAGCCATTTTAGCGCTGGCAACTCTATTGTCTCTGGTTTTTAATTAAGAATCTTCAGATGAAGCGTCGTGGCTTCAGACTTTATGGAATTGAAAAAAAAAGTTTACAAGAGCTTATTTGTCTTTGTTAGAGGTTTTCGTGTCGTTTTTTTTTTTGTGTGTTTAATAAACAATGTGCATTCGTGTTTTCTAATTATTATTTATTTATAGCCTGTTAGTGCAATTCATTTTATTTTCCCAAACGCTTCTGTCAAGAGCGTCTGTCTTTACGGAGCGAGTTTATTTTGTCTCGCCATATTTGCGTTGGTCTGTCGCGACCAATTTTTGTAGGAGTGGCTCTTTAATCTGCTCAAAAAAATAGAGTGTGTTATTCGCTGATCTAGCGATCAATATCCAGACTTATGACAAAACTTTAAGCAAACTGTTACAGGTTTCGGTTATTTTAAGTAATATTGAATCATTATCTGCCTCAAAAACACCGGTGATCTTTTATGACAAGATGTATGGATGTGAATGAGGCAAAGAAAGTTTGTAAGGATCGGATCAGGTGGCGTTCTTTGGTCTCAGCCTTTCCCCATAGGAAAAGAGCGTATTATTATGTATGTATGCATCTGCATAAAAAAGAGGTCGTGGTTTTCATTTCATAACTTTTTAGCTGTGGACAAAACTGTATGTCAAATTCGACTACCAGTCTATTTAGCATCGATCCATGTATGTTATGTTCGAGCATGTAATAATTATGGGAGTAAATAATTCAACTATAATAAAAGCTTTTTAATCCAATTGTACAATGTACCGTGTTATGCTAATGTTATTTGAGTATTTCCATTAAACCAACACGAGAGATAATTATAATAAAATGATTGAATTAATTTTATTGCGATACAATTTTATACGCATTTTATGCGTTAAATGTATTTTAATTCTCTGTTGAGCAGATTTAAAGATCAAAACGGTTGCAAATTAAAATATTTGAGTTCGCTTCATTGGTTTTCTGTTAAAAAATCTCAGAAGCTCTGAGTGTTATTCGTTGAAAAAGCGTCTTGCACTTATTCTTTTTAAAAATCAATTCATTGTAAGTGTAGTGGTAAACCTAGTGTTAAAGTTGTTCAAACCGCTTGAAGGCAAATACCACACGTCTACTGTACCTCGATTCTCTACCACTATCGACTACCGACAACCGGCTAGCTATCGAATTTTGACATTTAGCATGTACTGCCAAAAAAGTTTCTACGACGCCCGTTAGAGGCGCTGATCAGATTTTCATACAAAATTTCTTGATGACAGTTCGGTTGTCGGTAGTCGATAGTAATAGAGAATTGAGCTACAGATCTATGGAATATCCATGTTAAGGTTTCTTAACGCACCGTTCGTTTACCGGTGAGCAGAACCAGGTGTAAGCGCGATTGAAGTCGTTGATTCATATCAAGTCGGTTTTCCATGAGTTTAATCATACAGATTATTATTTAAGAACACTGCTTCAACAGATTTGATATAAAAACGTAACACACATACATAGTTACTTTTACTTGGTAATACTACCTTTATGTATAGTACATACTTATTATGAAAAAATTGTACTTGTAAACCCTCAGCCAACGAATAAGCCATTACTATAATTTAAAATTCAAGCCGTTAAGGTGTTGAATAGCTGCATTCAACTAGTGGAAATTATTCAGAGTGCCGCTTAAGAAACTCGTAGAGTACCTTGTTACGTTGGTTCTTTATATGGAAAAGGCATTATTATTAAATAAGTTATAAACTTCAAAGCATAAGCTCAAATAAGTTTTTTCGGCTACCTTATATTGTATTGCATATGATCTGTTTCGATTCGACTGCACATCATGGATAATAATTTCTTATAGTTTAGTTCAGTTATCTACACTTAAATATGATTTTTGATAGTCAACGGAAAGATAGGCAATATAAAGTCCGAGTGACCTGAGTAAGTGATTAAAAAGCGGCGTTGTTTGAGTTTTCAGCTTCAAATCTTTGAAATTGATCTGAAAAGTACATACATCTGCATTGCAAGTTTACTTTGTTGTGGGAGGAGTTAGACATTAACTTCACCACACTGGCCAAGTGCAGGTGTGGGAAAAAATATAATTAAGTTAATTTCTTCTTCAAGTCATATTTCGCAAATGGTAATACTAATAAGATTATAGCATTTCGTGTTGAAAGTCTGCAGAAATTCCAATGTAATTTTCATTGTACATTCTCGTAAAAAACCGTCCTAATATAATGCAGCCACAATATGCTAATAATCGTGTTCAGTTATGACCCGAAATGCGTACATATTAGAGCATTTCCATGTAATGCTCGCACAAATAGTATATTACACGGAATGTTCACATTAATAAAGCTTTGTAATGCAATGTTCACGTACATGTATGACAATGCGCCCGTTTACATATCAAGTAGAATTGAGGAGGAATTTTTGTTAGCACTGTTTTGTTTCTTGAAATTCTTTCACAGCCATAGAGGCGTAATTAGGTAAGGAAAGTTCGTAAGGATCGTACCAAGTGGCGTTCTTTTATGTTTGCATTTCATTGAGATGATTTCCTACCACTACAGGCTATTAAAAATATTATAAAGACCGATCAGCGCCGGTAGCGAAGTTGACAAGGACAGCTTCGAGTAATTTTAAATGTCAAACGCTAGTTATCCGTACTTACCAATTAGACAATAATTACGCTTTATTATATGTATTAATATTGACATAGAAACAGGCTAAATAAAAAAAATAAAAAAAATATGTATTAAGAATGACAACAGAAATTGGCTAAATCCTATAGCCCCATGCCTGACCCGAGACTTGAACCCGGCACCTTATGATCAGCAGTCGGAAACACTAACATTCAGACAGTAGGTAAAAATATTTCAGAAAGAAAATCTTGCCAGTTTTTTAAAAGTTACTACAGCGTAATATTTTATCAACCTAGGTGATTTTTTACAAGAACGGCCCTAGAATAAATGTTCGTTCCTTGAATTGATAGCCTTTGTTAAGGATTGACACTAAGATAAATTCCTTTCCCGGAAATATATAGCTATAGCCGTCGAGAATAGCAACCTGAATCCTAATCTAAATACGAATATGTGGTTAAATTTTTGTATACTGATAGTAAATATTGTTAAATAGCATAAAGGAGAGCATATTTAACATTCGATTTTATTGTAAATTATCTGTTGTTTTAGGAATCAAGATGTTGATATTTTAGTCCTAAACAAGGTATCAAAGCCATACATCATGAGTAGTGAGGAAGATACCACACTGAACTAATATTAGGTATGCGAAAAAAGAAACAGTTGTATTGAGTATAGCAATAATTTCGGACAGTTTGGTTGTAGAAGTCCTCTAAAAAAAGACTCATTACCTATTCTTATTAAAAATGAATGTCAGATACATAATACACGAAATGTGTCTAATACCTGGCTTAAAATAATATCTGAGCGCCGAATTTCAACCGAAGCACAAAACAGCCGTCATAATTTGCCGTTTACGCCAAATTTTGTCGCTAAACTTTACATGAGTAAAAGTTTGGAGTACGCCAAAAGAAAATATAGTGCACCAATTAAACCGCTTGTAACGTCACCAGACTGAATTCACTTGCAAACGTGGAGGACACTGGTAATAGGGCTGGCAGAGAGCTTGTGTAGTTTTGGTTTTCGATCTGTTTACTTTTGATATGGAGGATAGAAAAAAATATTGTGACTGGATTCTGTTATTACAAAAAATATCAGAAATTGATCTTATGTTGACTAAATAACATGAGAAAATTGAAATGGACAAACCTCAAAGCACATTATGTCGACAGCTGTGTTATTTTCAAGACATTATTTTTCCAGGTAAGAAAATTCATCCTAATATTTATTAGTAAAAAACCTATTTTCAACTATCGATTACCGACAACCGGCTAGCTATCGAGAAATTTGACTAGAAAATCTGTTTAGCGCCTCTAGCCGACTTCGTAAGAACTATTTTGGCAGTACATTTTAAATGTCAAACTCTCGATACTCGACAGTACCGACTGTAGGGAATTGCGTTACTGCATATGGCATTAATAAGACAAGGCTAAAAAGGCGAAGTTCAATTAGTTTTTTGTTTATGTGACATAATTTGTGTATCGCATAAACAAAAAACTAAATCTTGTAATCTATTAAGTCGTCCCTTTAGACTCGGTTTTACTCCACCTAATATCCGATCTATAGCTATTCTCCTCAATATTGGGCGTATGTATCCACTCCCGAAGACGTAATAAAGCGGTATATTCTTATACAGTAAAATATCAAGTATATTAGCTGTTTATTGGCCTGTAAGGGCTATAAAAGTAAAGGAAATGCGTTTATTGCCCTATTAATTGCCGATCCGGCAATAAATTTCTTGTGTGGTTATTGTTCTGGGTAGAAATTCTCAATTATATCATTATTGTGATTAGGTTTTTGGTGTGTAGTGTTTTGGACAAAATAAATAATAACTACATACTAAATATCATGTTTGTTATACCCGAAAATTTAGACACAGGTTTATGAAATTGGGTGTGTTAAATAGAGAATGCTTTTTGTTTCAAAACATTGCTTGGTTTTTTAAAAAATATTTTCCTATTGTATAAATTTGTTTGTAATTTGTAAATAACAGTTAGCTTCGCTTTTAATAACATTTCAGTTGCAAATTGAAGTCTTGTGCCGTCGTACCCAGTAAAAGACAATAGGTCCTTCGCCTATATTCGTTTCCAAATATATAATGCACTTTACAGTAAACCAGGCATGGCAATTTGGCAACAATATGACAATGTAATAATCTCACCTTAAAAACCATGGTGATATTGTAAGACCATAAGAAGGCCTCTAGGCCCCATCAATATTGCTTTATTTGCTTTTACTTCATCCAAATTCCTACACCTTGTCATTCATTTAACAAAACTATAACTACGAAAACGTATCTCGGCAACCCTACAAGTTGTAGTCAGAGAGTCAGTACTGAACTTGTTTCTGCTTATTCAGATTTGCGTTGAGTTGCAAAGCGGCAGATTTCGTTAGTCCTGCGGCGCCTACAACAAACTTTATTCATTCGAGTTGCGAACACGTTGGATTCAAGTATGGCTTGACATTTTTTCCTGACTTTTTGTTCGTAATACCGTAGTTTTATTTTTTGGGTGTAACTTGTAGTAGAGTTGACAGTTGACATTGTTATATTTGCGTGTGCGAGATAAAATATGAATACACAGAGGTTTCTTTTTTAAATGTTGGACTGCCTCCGTAGTGAGGTTGGTGTATCCGAATGCTGGTCATGAGGCTTAGAGTTAGATTTTTGTATTGGGTAAAGTACTATTAGAATTTTATAATTTATTTTTGAATATATCTCAATAGTGACCCGGAGTTTTACAGAACGCCCGGTAAATGAACAATAACCTAATACATGGGACTTTCTTAGTGGCGAAACGTGGGTGTATTTTGCTTGCCTCCTATTACACGAGACATACATTGTTAGTAGCGAGAGAGGGTGTTTTTCATACACTTCTACCACCTTCGGATATAAAAAGCATAATGTTATATGTATTATTTACGTGTTTATTGACTACTAATGGACCGGTTGTAAGTCTCAAAGCGAATAAATATTTGAGTAATCCACTACCAGTCTCAGATTCTGATCTGGTCTTATTTTGCATTCATTGATTGTGTATTTGTAAAGACGCTAACGAAGTCCTTGGATTATTTCTTTGTGCAGGAGCAGTGCCAACTATAATCATAGTTTGACAGTTCCTATGAATTCGAAGTCCCGCACTTAGAATTGCTCTTGTGTCGTGGGGAGTTTTACAAACATACAAACAACGGACACAAAGTACAACCTGACCCGAAACAATTATTTGTGGATCGCAAAAATAATTGTCCCGTGTGGGAATCGAAACCACGACCTCCCGACGCAACACGTCGCTACCATTGCGTCGGGAGGTCGTGGTGCCTTCGTGGCGCAGTGCCTGCGCCACGAAGGCAGTCATTCGTATATTTACATAAACATACGAATGACTAAATGATATACTAATGTGTATGGCCTAAAAACAGTCGTTTTAATTATTGAGATAACCAATACCTATTTCTGGGTGACGAAACGGACAATTAACTTATATTACTCGTATCTGAAACGGTTCCTATTAAAATTGGCTCTATATTGAACAAAACAGCTCTTGTTTTACTTACACGAACACATGTCTTACTAATGCAGCGGTGGCCTTAATTCAAGCTCCGCATAAGATGCCTTTATCAGATGTGAATGTCACCTCGCCCGGTAGCATCGTGTGTGTGATACTTCCGACGTTTGCGATCTTAAGTCGTATGCATATTATAATATGAGATGCTGTAGAAAATGAATGTAGGCAGTAGGGATAAAAGTCTATTATTAGCACAAACTCTGTGGCCTGATTGGTAGAGTAATCGACTGCTGATTGTGAGATCCCGGGCCGGGAAAAGTAGCCCAGAGAGTAAGTAGAGTAAGTAGCACCGATAATGCTTCGGCCACACCTGCGCGTCAAGAACGCGGGACGCGGGACGCGAAACGGGAGCGTCTACAACTAGTACTACGTCGCGGTCGCGTAGGTGTACAAGGTGCCATAGGTAAACAATGGCAGCGTCCGCCGCGCGTCTGACGCTCCCGCTTCACAGTCGCTTTTTTGGTCGCCCAGGTTTGGCCGAAGCTTTAATGGCAGTAGGCTCGCCACCTTTTACATGAGCAGTTTTAAAGACAAAAGGGCGTATTTCACACCTTCGTATAAGCCTTCGGGTATAACAGGCGTAATATTAAGTATGTATACATGTACTTCGGTCACGGTTGTTATCAATTAAGATAGCAGTGCAAAGTCATGCTTCGGGCGGCTTGAACAACTTTGACACTAGTTTGACCAGTAACCATACGATAAAAATGAAATTGATAGGCGTATTTTTATGATGCTCTGAGGTGTACATTATTATATGAGCGGACAAAGTCACAGGTAACATCTAGTAAGCACTCAATATATTGGCGGTTAGTCAAATGATTCACATAATTGAACCGTTTAATGGCTGAGTGACTGATTGAATGTCGGTTAACACAATGCTTATGAACGTAATATGCTGCTGTGATAGTGTTATTTGATGTTTACCAATTAACCTTTTTATGTTCATTTCCAAATACAATAAGGCAGTAAAGTTTTGCATTTTGTTACTTATAAACCTAATATTCGCTGTCGTTGTCAAATATTGACTAGTTATACATTAGTTTAACACTTTTAATCAATTTTAAAATAGTACTATTGGTCAAAAGAACAAAACACTGTAGAGATTATCTAAGCTTCTACTACATTTATTATAGGCCGGTAATTTAGTAGAGAATATAAGCATGTACTATTTATCTACATTATAACTGATAGTTCTGTGTATTACCAAAGTAAAGTAGCTGTATCAAACAGTAGTTCGATTTTCTAATACCATCGAATATCAACAACCGGTTAGCTATCGAACAATTTTGTATGAAAATCTGATCAGCGCCTCTAGGGGCCGTTGTAGAAATTATTCAATACAGTATATTTTAACCCTCTTATACATAAACACATTACAAAGCTATTTTAGTTAAAAACTCCTACAATATGTTTTCTCTTTTTCATTTCGCTAAGGAGTGAAAGAAACAAAGTGCGTTATAAGCCTTTCATAATTTCGTATATTTTTATGAATAAGAGGGACAATGTCAAACTCTCATAACTCGATGGTCCTGATTGACAGAATCGTGCTACAGGTCACCGTCAGCTGCATAAGCTTGCAAGTCACTCATGTTATAAATTCTGAGTATCTTATACCTTGCATACAAGATTCTCTACTAAGTTGTTGGACAGTAAGATAGCTAAACTCCTTCATTTACTATGCAATTAGCAATAAGTCACGTAACTATAGTACAACAGTCGTACGGCACTATCAAGTTAAGTTCCAGTGTACAGGTAACAGATTGCCTGTCCGTTCCTTTAGGCAATATAGGATTGGCGCCCACTGGGGACTAGGTGACAAGGAATTTTAGGATTCGGCAATTAAATATGTTTGTAGTATGTAGATTAAGGAAATGTTTGATGTAATCTTGATATGAAAAATCGTAGAAGAATAAAAATTAGTCAGTATGTTAAGATTGTTGAGAGTGGTGTTCCTTAATCTTTACAAATCTTCAAAAAAATACAGCCCGTTATAAATACTAGATATGAAGTGTAACGTATTTTAATTAATATTCTTGTAAAGTCAAAAAGAAACCCGGTAAGCTTTAGTATAACCATCAGTAACAGTGAATGTCTAAAAAAACCTGCATGATATCTTCTTCTTGCGTTAGGCGCTCGTGTGTTGTACTCATCGTGCGACAAAGATGTTTTGATACATGTCTAATATCGTCTAAGAAGAGTGAATAGAGTTTATTTTAAGGACTACGAATTATTGGTCTTGTGTCACCAGGACTTTTGCAAACATATAAACTACAATTCCCACGGGAATAAATATGCCTACACGGAATATTTATATGTTATCCAAAGATAGTTTTTTCGCGTCTGGTTATACTGTATCATACCACGTGATGGAACGACGATCTCTCGACACACTCACTGGTAAGACGTAGACACCTTAACTACTGCGCCATAGATACAGTCAAAGTTAGCGCAGCTTGTCGAATTAGGTCCTACCGTTCCGTGTCAGTGTACGATAAACCTAAGTAACCCAATTTCATCGATCGACTTTACATACGTATATACTACCGAAATCTTTATTCGTTTGGTAACTAGACGCTTTTGTCCAGTTATACGGGCAGTGGATCTAGAATCATGTAATCTTGGAAAAGGTACGCTGTTGAATTTTGATTCTAAATTTTCTTTTTCAGCTTTGAATTTGGCTTGTATTCATGTTAGTCTTTCAATTGAGCATGGTTTGTTGAGTTTAATCATGTAGAATACAGGTGAACGAACGTATTGCGCTTTTTGGAAGTTTTGAAATATTGAGTTTAATGTTTAAATATCTTTGGATACCGTTATAAGATAGCCTTTATAATGCGTAGAATAATTTAAATCATAATGTCTAACCAATACTGCAAACTCCAATCCAAAAGGTCTCTATCATCCAATCACATTTTTTTCATTAAAAACAGTAATTAAATTCAAAGCAAAACATGACGTAACAAGCTCGTTATTAAAATTACATTTACACCATTAGCTCTTAAAGAAACCACGAGAAAAGTGGTTTTATTATTAGTTAGAAAACCACGCGAGAAGCCGTCACCTTTCAAAGTAGCGTACTTAAGATAAAACGACCTCCAAGCACTTTTGCAACCAACATTTTCCACAAAATATGTTTTTAGCGGGAAATTAATTTATTCTCCGATCAGAGGTAAAACCGCTGTATAAATGTTCTATTAATGGTCTGACTGACTCTGAAAAGGTACTACAAATCGACAACCCCATCGGCAAGCCATGAAATGCACAAGAGGAGAGAAAAACTTGTTCATAAAAAAACGCGCCCAGTGCGAGCTGGACTAGAGCAGGAAGGGTTCCGTTGCAAAAAAAATACGAAAACAAACACGTTTATTATTGTACAGAGATCTCCCTAGTACTTTTTTAAAATTGTCTGTATTTGTTGTTACAGCGGCAACGGAAATACATAATTTTTGAAAATTTCAGATACAGACTGGTGACAGACGGACGGACGAACAAACGGCTTAGTAATAATAGGGTTCAGTTTTTACCTTTTGTGTACGGAACTCTAATAAACAACCCGCCATAAAAGTGGTACTAAATAAAAAACGGTTGTTCTCATAAATTTCAATTAAATATTGCAGTTTGTTCCGACATATTGTGGAATTAGATTTTTTCTTTTACTTTTTACAGTGGCGTTGGTTTACTGGCTTTTAGATTACGCTTTTGATCTAACTTTAATACTTTAGCGTTTTGGATAATAACGCTTTAGGGAGTTACTTTTGTTGCAAGTTGAATTTGTGTTAGATGTTTTGATTATTTCGAGTATAAAATGGTAATAGTTAATTGAATTATTAAAGGAGTTATCTTGGTACCCTTTGTCCCGACGTTTAGGCCAAATCACATGAATCTTTTTATTCGTACCCGTGTGAGATAAATTTCTTATTTTTTTTCTTCTTTGTTATAAGTATTTTTTAACTACTGAAGTTCTGGGAGGAACTAGGATGGCTGGAATGAGGGTGAATCAATGTAAGAGGGTAGCTACACGCACAAAGGCCCAATTAGGAGGCTAAGTGCGGAAAAAGCCCAGACAACCTAACCCAACCTAAGTATTTTTTAAATAGAACATTGACGTTTCCATGTTTTTATAAAAGTAATATACATATTACATCAACATTAATATAAGAAAGAATAGACATAATATAACACATAAGACGGGTTTACGGTATTTCATAATACCAGGAAGGCTTACTCCCGCAATTAATTCTGTTTTTGCAAATCCATTGCACCGCCAGTGTGTGCAAGCGCTCATCTGACAAGATATAAGCGGATTATGTAACGCGAAGTAACGCGATTAAACGCATTGTATGTTAAAATCAGAATCACGTGGTACTTGCACGATGCTTTAAAACGGATTTAGCGATATGATTTTCTTGGAATTCGTGAGACTGTAGCAAGAAGACGATATCTACTTCGTTAGGAAATTGTTTGTTTTTGTTGTGCTGAAACAGTGAGAAATGGCTTTGATTTATTCAATGGTAGAACAACGGTCATCTTATTTTTTTACGAGACTATGAATAGTGAAAGCTTTGGTAGCGCCTATGCAGCTTTCTCAGCCGCAAACATCCAATATTACACGCCAGTCTTCTTGTAATTCTTTTATATGGTGATTAATTTGATAATGATATATTAATAATATAGCTCATATATATTTAGCTCATAAACAAAATAATTTCTGTATTCCTTAAAAAACGAGTGGCAGTATTTTTCCTTAGCTCGACGCACCCCGTGTTATCAGAAATAATTTTTAAAGAAGTACAACCAATAACAACATAAATAACTTGTACTATCTACCACAAATATGCACACGTCACCCCAATTCGGCATACGAGTAAACTCCTTCACACATTCCACGCAGGAAATTGAAACACGAACAGTACAACAGCATTAACTTGGCGCGAACGCGAGAAACTAAATTTTCTTATAGTTAAGCGACTGGAAATTTCAACGTAATGAACAAAAGATCGGAGTAAGTTAGTACACGCATCGCAACACTGAACAGACTTGAGCCACGACCGAAATTGCTGAAATTACAGTTAAAAGCATCATCAACTGCCTAATATAGCGGCTTGAGATGTGAGCTTTGAGCGGAAGCTTGGTAATAACCATGTCGGGTTTTTGGGGCGAGTAAATTTTGGGGTAACTTGGTGCAGTGATAGCTTAAAGGTGCAAATATAGACCTGCCACGTAAAAGGACAGAAAAAACACCTGATACTTTTCGAAATTATAATGTTTTGCATATTTCCAACTGCACATTTGATGCAGTGGTTAACGGAGTCACCTCGCTGCAATAACTGTAGCAAAGTAAGTGTAGGTTTGAAACTCAACCAGGACAAATATTTGTATGATAAGCACGAGCAGGATGTAAATTTAAGTACTGGTTAAGTGCTTACCACAGTACAAGCTCTGTTTAGCCTGGGCTATAACACGATACCCTTCGGTGAGACTGTTAGTCCGACTTCCAAGCTTCTAACTACTGGTAAACACTTAGAAAAAGATGGTAAAAGATCTTAGAAAATGAACCAAAAAAATACCAAAATTAACAACGCATGTATATTAAAGTAAAGTAAAACAAAGGCTCAGTTTTATTTAAACCACGCGGCAACATCGTGAAACTGAGAGGCGTAACGTGTAATCAAACATAATTGTGTAAGAACGTCGAGATGAAAACCTTATCAAAGATTAATTCGCGTCACGTGATATTTAACATACTTACATATTTATTCATGGACTTTTAATATACTTTGATATACGTAATTGAAACCATTTATATTTCCTCTTTATGCGTTCAACGCTAATTAATTGTTTTATACGTTTTACTGTGATATATTTTTTATACTTACGAAACTTAAACTAGTGATACTATAGTGCCTATAATTAACTTAGTGCATTGTAAAAATAAATTCACTATTATGAGAGCAACAATTAATTTTGTATTAATTAAATCAATTACCAATTACAAAATTATTTTAATTGTAGATTGAATATAAACTACGAATGAGAAATGTACAAACTTCGCGAAACATGTAGCAATTTTGTATCTTTTCATACTGTCTTAGGTTCGTATTAAAATCTGGCATCAACCTGGAACCACGGTTTAAAGAACCTATTTGAAATTGCATTAAATTGCAATTGAAATATGCTATTAAACTAAACAAATTAATTAAATTTTTGTATGTTAAATATGTTCTTGAACCGTATTTCTAATTTTTTATTATCTAAATCAGTCTTTTAATACGAGCCTAATTAACTGGGTCCAACGTTTTCGGACCGATATTGTTTCGTCAGAAAACTTGTCTGTTGTATTTGACTGACACTGACGTCATCAAATCATCAAAGAAATTCCTCAAATGAAGCTCTAACGCAATAAATGCATAATTATCCCTTATATTTAAACATCCTACGTAATGTTTTAGGACCGATTTTGTTTCGTCGGAAAACTTGTCTGCTATTTTTGACTGACACTGACGTTATCAAATCTTCATAGTAATTTCTCAAATTAAGTCCTAACGCAATACATATTAATAACCTTATATAAACATACTAGCTGACCCGGCAAACGTTGTTTTGCTATAAAAATTAAATTAAAAACCATTGTCCAGCGGACAAAATCTAAACTATTCTCAGATCCCCTTGAACACACACAAAAAAATTCATCAAAATCGGTCCAGTCGTTTAAGAGAAGTTCAGTGACATACACACTTACAGAAGAATTATATATTTAAACATATGATTAAGTTAACATATTAACGCTTCCACTCATGCCTAAAGCCGAATATAAAACATGAAGCCTCTAGGGCCTCGCAACTAGCGTTTAACTAGTGCTAACTTCAGGATAGTTTTGAAAACTTAAATTGCTAAGTTACGTGGATTGGAGCCCGAGTTATTTTCAGCTTATGCTTTATACCTGCGTTAATCAACTCGATATTATGTGTGAACTAGAAGCTGCCCGCGATTTCGTCCGAGAAAAAGTGTAAAATCGAATCATTTGATGCTTACTAAGTTTGAAAGAAAAGTAGGTGATTAGGGTGGTAACTAACGCAGAAACAGTAGGTATTGTAATTTTGCATTAATTTAACAGTAAAAAGTATCCAGGTTATATAAGCAATCTGTATTCTAAATTCCATCAAAATCTGTCCATTAGTTTTGGTGCAATTAATAACAGTCATTTCAGCTTACACAGTACATATATGTACATAAATAATAACAGTATAGATTTAATATTATATTGTAGGTATATTCGAAAATCTTTATAAAGCTATTAACTGATATTGAAACTTATTCAGCTTAGAAAGGATCGTATAATTAATTCGCACTTGAAAATCGGTTGATTGACTGATTAAATTTTAAGCTCCGAGCTTAACATGTCTATCACTGCTTGGTATAAGACAGGCTTCGTTTTATTACGAAATGATTTTGAAATTATCTACAAGATAATTATTTTTATACAGATTCAGATTCTACCATCTGTGTTTTTTTAGGAATGGAGATTCTGTGTGACAATTCATTCCAGTTCATGACGACATTAGATTACAGATCGTGATAACTCTTATATTCTCTCTTTCTATACAATATAGCCATTTTCTGATGAAGCCTGTATTAATATTAATAACTGCACGTTTGGCGCAGTGGTATAAGCGGTCACCTCGCCGCTACAACCGTAGCGCCGCGTGTGGTGGGTTCGAATCCCACCCGGGACAAATCTTTGTGTGATGAGCACGAGTATTTGTTCTGAGCCTGGATGTTAATGTATCTATATAAGTATGTATTTAGAAGTATATAAGTATGTTTATCAGTTATTTGGTTACCATAGTACAAGCTCTGCTTAGTTTGGAATCAAATGACCGTGTGTGAGTTGTCCAATAATATTTATTTATTTATTTTTATTAACCTTAGTATTAGTCGAATCAATTAAGAGATTTTACAAATCCTAAAAAAATAAGAAGTATTTTAAAAAACTATTTTCGACCGCTTTTAATAAGTCTGCCTGATAAATAAACCAATTACCTACTTACGAAAATATTTACTAAAAACAAAATTCAATTTTGGTCCAACTTATAATTTTTAGGACCATATTTTCTGCGACGCTACAGCCTTCGGTCTCGAGAGATTAAAAGTTAATAAAACCTTAGTACATGATTTATTAAGAAAATAAATTACATGATTACATACAAGTAACATCTGTAGGTCTAATTGAAACCTTTTAAGAGTTGCGAAAGGTACCAAGATTATGTGGAAAAAAGGCTAAGGATCGTAGCATACATACACATACGTAAAAACATAGCAACATAACCTATATTGACGACATCTGTGACTTAGACGGCCAAATGCGTTCAATATGGGCATTGAGCGCCATTGCGTTTTGGAGTGCATGGGAATGGGCGGTTTAAAAACTTGCTACAGTAACTTTTAAACTCTCGCGTTGCATGTTAAATGTGTAATAGAATTAAGGGAATAGAAAAACGGGAATTAACGCGAACATGCATTTTACCTTAAAATGCATAACGTTTTGGCGTATCGTTTATTTCCGTATTATATATTTAAACTTGTTGCTGTTCTGTAGCATAATTTACTATGATAATGTCGCTATGTGTTCCTCAAAACAATTATTAAGTTTTAATTCCAGCGCGGATGTAAAGGGCATGCCCTTAGCTATTCTTCCAATCAGATTATATACTGCATCACACACTAATTGGTTCTGTCAGACCGCAATCACCTTACCTCTGCTACTTTCAACGTCTAGTAAAAGTCGCAAAAAGGCGACACGGTAGCCATCCATTTACGCGTTAATATGTATGCGACGACCTTAAAGACCGTCGCATTATTGAATCGACCGTAGAGTACGTAATTCCTTACCATTTTGGCGATAACACACGCAAATTCCATTTTCTGGTACATTACACAGGTCAATCTGCTACCCTCGATTTAGGCACAGAACGTGATTGTTACAGAAAAATCTTTAGAAAGAGCCTTTACAGACGAAATGTAATTTGAAGCACGTAAACTTTGTGATTTATGTACAGGGATTTGAACGCGTGTGTACCGGCAAGTGTGGGCAAGTGAGTTATATGAATTGCCAATTATTTTACGTTAGAACTCAATTTCGATTGTTCCTTGAAATTAAAGGCGCTGGTTATTATAGTGGCCAGTCCGGCGATTGTTTCTTTGTCAATATTAATGGGACTTTGTAAGATATGTAAGTGAACTGCCACTTAAGTGAAGTTATGCTTAAATTGCTAGCTTAGGATTTCTCTGACTAGTAATTTCGTACATTTGAGCAATGTGTTAGTGATACTACATAAGGAAATATTTTGGTTAATTTTGGTTCTTCATTGCTTAGAATCTACATAACTTAGACTTTCGTATTCATTAACTAGATTAAACGCATTTATAATAGAATCGACAACCGGCTAGCTATCCATGAATTCTGTATAAAAATCCGCACAGCGCTTCTAGCGGACGAAGAAAAAACTAATTTTGCAGTACATTTTAAATGTCTAACTCTCGATACTCGATAGACTGTAGAGAATCTTGCCTCTGAAGTACGCACGTCGTTACGGCATCAGTAAAGTGATTTATACGCCGTTTCTAAATCCTGTGTGTAAACCCTCTAAAGAAAGTGTTTAAATGGGTTCGATTTCTTTTGATACAACGTAAAGGTCAAATTCGTATTTTTCGATAATAAGGACTGCGTAAAAATCCTTTTGTTGTGTAACACGATCGGCAAGTAAAATGTAAAATTGAGATTTTATTAATATTTTGTGTTGGAATAAAAACATTTTTAGTACAAAAGAATGAGGAAAAGTTCAAAGGTTATTAAGATAAGCTAATTCTGAATTGGTTTGGACCTTTTTGGAACAGTTTTTCTGCGTATTGATATTTTTGTAGAAGTCTGGTTTTGAATAGTTTTGTAGAATTGCTTGCTTTACGTTATTTTATATTCAATATTTTTCGTTTGACCTTTTACGAGATGATGGATATAAACACACAAGGCAGCCTTCTTATGCACCCATTAAAAATTGTACTACAATCATAAATGTAAAAGTCTGTATGTTAAGCTTCAGAACGTTGCGTTGGACTGATTTCCCTGAAATTAATTTTAATGATTGTTGAAGACTCCTTTGGATAGAGGATGTTCATTTTCAACACATGAAAACTTGCGCGATTTACCTAGTATTTCATAATTCCGTCATTAGCAGTTTTAAAGTAGATAAAATGTTTTCACAGAACTTAGAGCGAGTTAGCTTCTACGAACAAGTCATGAAGTAGGTTAAGTAGTTGAAACTTGCTTTAAAACTTATAATGCTTTAGTAAAAACAAGATAACATTAAAAAGTAATAAAATATTTATGAGATAAACAGCTGGGTGAAGTTGAAGGAAGAAAAAGTGAAATTTAGTAGAGTTAATAAATATTATAATAACATTGGACAACTCACACACGGTCATTTGATTCCAAACTAAGCGGAGCATGTACTGGGATAGAATCTGCATTGCTATTCTATGGTTTTGCTTTTCCCGATTTTGGTGAACTACTATATTAAAAGCCCTGGTTGGTCTAATTGATATTGGATAGCACATGTTGCAAAAGTTAACATTTTTCCCTGATAGCCTGAAGTTTTCCTGGAAAATTTTCATTTCACATCAAACTATAAAATATGTGGTATCAATATTTCGAGAAAAACGGTGTTTAAAAACAGACTAAATTCAAAAGTCGAAATATTTGAAGTTGGAAATGGGATTGATTTACTATTTTTTACTCAGTGGAAGAAAAGTGGCTGAACAAGATTGAAATGGAACTGTATTTTGGTACTCAGACAGTTTATAACGTATTTTTTTAAGAACAAATTCATGGGTCCTTTAATAAACTTTAAGTAACTATAATATATAAATGCAATGGGTTTCATCCGCCATTGAAAATGAAAAGTTACGATACCTCAGTAATTATAACTCGGTCACTTAAATCGCGAACGTTGGGTAACAAATAAGATATCCTTCCTTTTAATCGATAATTTCGCTTCAGACCCGTTGCATTATAATATTATTGTTATGCAGCATTTTTTTTTTCACTTTTAATTACTACTCTATTTTAAGTAAACAGAACAATTTAGTACAGTACAGTATTTAAAACTTTATAAGTAACCATTTTACATAGGAAAATCTTACCAACTTGCAAACCAAGCCATCCATTTTTAGCAGGAAAACTTTGTATTATATACCTACATCTCCTTACATTATCACGACGTACAATATATCATTCTGTTCCTCTGAGACGTGTAGCCCGATTGGTTCCTTCATTATCAAGTAATGAGTTTTCACGATACCATCTACATACTTTAATATTAATACAAAATTTTCTCAGTAACTCAGTAAATACTGTTCAGTAATTAGCCCGGTTCAATCCCTGGTGACTTGAAATAGAATTATAAATAGTACCCTAATTGGTATTGAGATATTTAGGCAGTTTTCGAGAGATAATTAATATATTTTGAACGAATTATTTTTGGTGAATGTTTTAATTTTGAGACTATATTTTACTTTAAAAATAAAATTTTGCTTAACTACGTTTTTCATGATCTTCGATGCAAATTTTTCCCCCGATTTTCATTTGTTTTGAATTTATATTTTTTTTATTATGTCATATTTTTTTTATTTCTAGAAACCCATTCGAATAATGTGTATAATTTTTGAAAAACGGTTGTAATTAATATTTGGCAACATCAATAGAGTGATTTTCTATTGTTATCGACTTTCAACTGGCCAAATGTCGACAAATTTTGTATGAATACCTGTATCACGATTCTCTACAGTTGGAACCATCGAGTATCGAGAGTTTGGCGTTCAAAATGTACTGCTAAAACAGTTTGTACAACGCCCGCTAGAGGCGCTGAACGGATTGTCATTAAATTTTTTTGATAACTGGCCGGTTGCCGGTACTCGATAGTGGTAGAGAATCGCGGTACAGTGACTCGATTCTCTACTACTATCGACTACCGACAACCGAACTGTCATCGAGAAATTTTGTATGAAAATCTGATCAGCGCCTCTGACGGGTGTCGTAGGAAACATTTTGGCAGTACATTCTAAATGTCAAAATTTCGATAGCTAGCCGGTTGTCGGTAGTCGATAGTGGTTGAGAATCGAGGTACTGATCAACGCCCGTAACGGAACCGAAGAAACGATTTTTTCAGTACATTTTAAATATCAAACTCTTGATGCTCGATAGTTCCGACTGTAGACTCTACATATCATCACATAATAGTGCTACAAAGGGCCTGTAGAACTTTTTATAGTTTATCATTTTTATTAATATAAGACGTTTCAAATAACTTATGTTTGCGTTACTCCTATTAATTTACAGCCAGTTACATAGAGGTAACACGTGCCAACTGCCAATAACTAACAAACCGCGCACGTGTTGCGTGTAATAACTTCCGACATTCTTGGAAACACCAATATTATGTGATAATAATGGAATTAATACAATAACGTTATTTAATACTAATATACTCAGTTACTTAGTTAACTCCATTTTAGTGATCTTGGTTGAATACTTTTTAAAGTGTTACTGATTAAACATTGTTATCAAAATCAAATCATTTATTAATTTAGGTCAAATGCTATCACTTATGATAGTCAATGATACAGAGAGTGAATTTACCGCCAGTTCGGAAGGTAGGGTCAATGAGAAGAGCTGGCAAGAAACTCCTGCCAACTCTTTTTAATTCACAAGACCATGACATAGTAAAGTACCCGAATGATAATTGAAGACATTTTTAATAATGATTGAAAACTTTATCGGTAAGTATGTGTTTATAGTATTTCTTATTAACCGATTTTAAAAAAACATTAGATGTTCTCAATTCATCATCAACGTTATTTTGCTGTATATTTTCGTTTAAAAGTTCTACAATAATAAATTTACGAGAAGAAAGAAATGTTTAAGCCACTATATTTTTACACATACAGTATCAATATTTATGAATATTTCCATTATTAGTTTATAAATTGCGTTTTAATTACATTAAATTTGCAAAGGAGAGTATATAAAAATGTCCATACTAAACAAAATTATCAAAACAAAAACTTTATCTTACTGAGAAACTCGAATTAAACCCGTTTATCGAACCAGAGTGAACACGAGTAGAAAAATGTATTACACGGTACATTTAAAAGGACCCTTGGGTCGCTGCAGCTTCTTAAATTTATAGGTTTATCTTACAACTAGTTTATTGTCAACGACCAATAAATGTACACTGGTTTATTGGTGAAGCAAATGGTTCTTTAGGGTATAGTACGAGATTTACACAAAAAGTAAACAAAAGCAAGTGCGAGTCGAGCTAGCGCAGGATGGGTTCTAAATAAAATTTACAAAAAACGAGTAAATGATTAAGTTTGTTATACGGGACCACTTAAATAATTATTATATTTCGACTTTTAGTACTTTTTGTTATAGAGGCAACATAAATACATCAGGTTGTCGGTAGTGGATAGTAATGTACCTGGATCGAATATGGCCAGCCGAAAAATATTATACCTCAGAAGAGAATCAAGCTACAGTTAAATATGGTCACCCGAAAGAAATGGCCACCTACCATTATTCCCAACCTCATGCATATTTCACAATTTTCACATTAACCGGCACTGACTGACTAGCCGGTCGCTGGAAGCGTTGACAAGTACGACGTTCGGATACATGCAACACAAGCGATGTTGAGCGAATTTATGGTCGTTTTTTGGGATCATTTTCGGAAAATAGGGCCACATACCATGTACCACGTATGTGGCCCTATTTTTCGGCTGGCCATTTTTGACCCAGATACTTTAGTAGAGAATCAAGCTACAGTTACACAGAAAATTACTCGATGGAACGCATTTGCTGATCGCTCGTCCGTGTAATACTTTATACGAAAGGTGCATTCGAATCGTGAGTCCACACATTGATTTGTGCTCGAAAAGCATCGGGAAATACTTTTACAAACATAAAAGTAACGAAGGGGAATATTATTCTGAAAGAAAGAGTCTCTGTATCCTAAATAACTGTCTATGGATGTCAGAATATTTTCGTTTGATATGGAATCAATATAGATGTTGAGCATTATTTTAGTTCGTCTTGTAAATTACTAAAATATAAAAGGAAAGTATCATTTGTTTTGTACTGTAATTAAAAAAGTACTGCCTTTAAACGAAGCCACTTTTCATTGTTATTGATTAAAAAAATGGAAACAACCCTATAGCGCAAAACACATGCCGAGAATAAAATTAAAATATTTTTTTTTTGATAACATGGTCGTTTCATTTACAACAACAGTGTACCATTTGCTACGGTGTAAAAGCTATTTCAATAACTAAAACAATCACTCTACCCAACTGTAACACTTTAACACAAAAACAAATCGTAAAACAAAGGCATTATCATAAAACTACACAACTTACTCTCATCTCACGCCTTATCCCCCATTCGTTAAGAGAAACATACCTTACTACTTGACACACGCAAAGTTGCATCAACTCAGAGTATCTAATGGATTATACAGAGTAAACGACGCCCAAGGGAAGCCCGTAGAAGCCTATTTACTGATAGCATCACAAAGTTGTAAGTGACACATATTTTGAAGGTTTTGCGGACCTTTCGGAAGTGTTATTGAGTTTTTCTATTACGTATCTTTGGTAAATATATAGCAGCGTAGTTTGGTAGGTTTAGTTTTGTTTATTTATAGCGACCTATATACTTGAAGCTGATAAGAAAACCAAACTAAAAATAAATAAATAACATTGGACAACTCACACACTAGCAGAACTTATAGTATGGGAACCAAATAACTGATAAACATACTTAAAAACTTCTTAATACATACTTATATAGATAAATTGACAACCAGATTTAGAACAAATACTCGTGCTCATCACACACTTTAACCACTGCCCAAAACATGCAGTTAAAATAGAGTGATTTTAACTTGCTGTATACAGCTTCCGTACCCTCCGAAGCCATTTTTTGGAAAAGTAATATTATATATCTTCACAGATAAACCAAGCAATACTTGTTGCCTATAAGGCAATTCATGAGTGCATAGGTTTTAAACGCTTAATCAAATTCAAATTTAAATTATTCCGCTACTGCTACTCTTTCATAAAAACATTTTATTACATAATATTTTATGCGTTATTCTTCGCAAAAATACATTCAAGAGGCTGTATTTTCCTTACACAATACAAAATATTGTACCTTAAGATTTGAGAGGACGCGGTCGTGCATTCATGTGAACAGTTGCTTACGTGTGCGATCAGAATGAATGCTGTATGAGCATGTTTGAAGCAGTACAGCTTACAGAATACTGAGCACCAACGTGAGAATATACTGCCTTGTTATGGCTACAATAATCACCAGAAATTGTGATTTTGGAAAACGGTGTGATTTCTTCTACAGGGCTAAACAGAGGGCCTATCAATGATGGATTTTTACTACGCTTTCATCAATTCCCAAGCTTCGTTTTTATGGAATTTAAATCTTCTAAGCCTACTTATAATTCGCGAAAGTACGAAATAATGTAACTTAATCAATGAAACCAAATAGGTCTTAAGAGAGTTAATGGAGATATTTTTTATTAAATTAACTATACTTTCCCATAGTCGGACAAACTACTCTCCCAAAATCTTCCACCTTTCTCTATCATTACTTGTCTTACGCCAACCCTTGATATAGGTTTCTTAAAAGAGGGTGCATAAAAATAAATCTAGTATAAACCATACCATACCATACCATAGGAATGAGTAAAGGTTAAAAACACTCGACTTATTACGGTTTCCACAAACTTCTTTTACTTCATTCACGTTCATACATCTTGTGATACATGCCCGCTGGTTATGAGTACTACGCTCTTGACCTTTCCAAGAACATTACCTTTTATTCAAATACAATTTATGCCTGCGGCTCTACCCACGTTCTTTTATTTATTGTAGAAGTTAGCTTTAACCTTTCCCGGTATTTCCCTCCCAAATGTTGTACAAATCGGATCACTAGTTTTGATTTGAAAAAACGGATGCAATACACATAATTACGTAAATAACTAGCTGACCCGGCAAACGTTGTTTTGCCATGAAGAACAAAAAAGTGTCTCTTAGGGGCATGAAAAATAGATGTTGGCAGATTCTCAGTCCTACACAATATGCTTACAAAATTTCGTGAGAATCGGTCAAGCCGTTTCGGAAGAGTATGGTAACGAAAACTGTGACGCGAGAATTTATAAATATATATTAGATAGTACAAAATATAATTTATTTTAATAAAACATGTTGTATGTTGTATTTAGCCTGTTTCCGTGTCGCAGAGCTGAGCAAATGCCTCTGGATTTCCTGTCCTATCGGTCAAATGTTGCGTCTGACTATTCATCTAGGAACACGAGCGAGGGGCTATCACATATATTATTATTGACAACTATTAGAAAGCCACTTAGCTGTAGATTGGTTTCTCTTAGATTAACAAGTTACGTAAAAGCAGCAATGTAGGTACTGAATACTGGCAATCAATTTGAGGTAGACTAGTTGTCAACTGAGATACGTAATACGCATCCGTAATACGGAACCATCGAGAGTTTGACTTTTGCAATATACTGCTAAAATAGTTACCACGACGCCCCCTAGAGGCGCTGATCAGATTTTCATAAAAAAATAGCCGGTCGTCGGTACTCAATACTAGTACAGCATCTGGCTATTGATCATCATGCCATCTCTGTTTGTCCACGTTTGGTTTGGTCTACGTTAAACAATAGAAATTAAAATTATCTTTAATAACAAAACAAAATTAAAACAATCCCTATTTTTTCTTTGTTTCATTCTAACTTCCTACAAGAGAACCTCAATTCTTCAACATTCTAATTATATTTTTGCCTAAACCGAAGATCAAACGCAGGTCTTGAAAGGCACTTCGTAACCACATCGTTACTCTAATAAGGATCTTAATTCGTAAGATGTCAAGTAGACAAGTACGTAGGAAACGTTGGAACTACTTCAAATGATGTTTGAGTTCAAAGGAATTAAGACATCATGTGTTATGGTAGCTCTTGTTATGTAGTTTGTAGTGGGAATCTGATTTGTTTTGTAAAGGTGAGGTTTTTTTGTGGTTTGTAGTCTTGGTTAATCATTTTGAGGTTATGAACCTATGTTTTCTTCTTGTTATTAATTCGTCTTTTTGAATAAATGAAACTACGTAATCGCAATAAAGTCAAGATTGTATATCAGTTTCATATGGCACCAAAATGGTGTAGTAGAGCGTTTTTACTACTAATGAGCTTATTTTCGAAAACTATTGTATTAAACAATCGAATTCAAGAACTGCAGAAAAAATTAACCGCGCTTCTGGCGTATTCCGCAAGAACTATATTTTTTTCAAATGGTTTTACATGCAACAGATGATATATCGAATCAAAACTACTAAGATCGATGAAACTAGTTTTATATTTTACAGAACAAAATATCCAAAATATATATAACATGTAATAGTAAAATATGAGGTGGTTTTGAACGTTTACAAAGTTGCTTCAAAAATTGGCAGATAGCCAGACCAGCCCCGATTAGCGTGCATGAAGTAAATCTTGTACTAAGCGATATCTATGAGCTCACGTCGTGGTATAAAGACTTTTATTATGTTTGACGTCAAGGGTTAGAGTCTGTTTACACTACGGACGATTTAAAGTTATGTGTGGTTTATTTGAACACACCAAAAACTTTAACAATTACTATAAATAGCTGGTAGCTTGATTTTCTACTACCTCTACTATCGACTACCAACAACCGGCTATCGAGAATTTATACTCGAAAATGTGTTTAGCAACCTCTACCGGGCTCGGTAAGAACTATTTTGGTAGTACAGATTTAATATTAAACTCTCGATACTTGAAAGTATTAGCTGTAGAAAATTTTGCTACAGGCCTACTTAACTTTTCAAATCTATAGCACATAATAATATTCTTAACTCAATAATAAAATTCTGCCTGACGGCGATCTATGTCACCTGCGCCGTAAAGCCAGACATTCATACGTAAAATACATGTTCGCGATAATTCCCATAGCCTCTTATGTAATAAACATGCAATGCATAAGTTTAAAAGTTATAATTATAAAATATAATGGGTCTCAAATTTACTTTCCAAGAATCAGATTATAGAATAGAGAAGCAGCTTTATATAGCAGTTGGAAATATGTATTCAATTTTATTTTCTCATTAAAAATGATAGCCATACATACACCCGTTCTTCAAAAAATCTTCTTCTACCTACCTCTTTATTTATTCTGATACACGAAACAGACTTTCAGCTATTAGTACTCCCAAACCGGGCTATTATCTAAACATATAACTTCGTTTCCTGTAACGACCGCACATCAGTATAATATGACTCTGGGGTCCAACTGAATATAAACAAAAACAAACCATCTTAAGGTGAGATTAGACTTCAAGGGGTATTTTGAAGCTATTTAGGGAAATACGACTAAGCCTACTTAACTACTTCGAAAGTGATGGCTGGGTTATCAGAATTTTAACAGGCTTTTTCATTATTTTAATATATTGAATTATTTATGTGACCCTTTTCTGTAAATTGTGAGCCATATTATTTGCATTTTACATGATAAATTCAAATATTATTGTAATTTTTCCATGCTCAAGAAATTAACTGGACGTCCCAGCTGTCTATGCTACTAATATGTTTAATTTTTACAGCAAGCGACGCTAGATTTCCTAGCTTTTCCTAGTAAAGCACAAAAGGTAGGCCTCGGTCTTCTAGGATGAGGGTGGTATGGACTTTTGACAAGAAAACATTCTGACTTTTTCTACAAATATAGGACTAAAATAGTCTTAGTCAAAAATAAATGTATAATTAATTTTATATTGGATTGTTTCCTGACGACAGTAATTTAAAAAAATGTGTAATCAGTAAATTATTTATTTAATCAGTAAATTCTTAACGGAGTATTTTCTTATAATTGTGCTATAAAACATTACTTAAACACGTTTAATTTGGTTCTCAAAGTCTCCATTTTCGTAAAACCACACCATAAGCTTCTACTTTGAATATAAATCACCCACTCAAATATTTCGATCAGCCTGTATCACGATTCAATTTGAATGTTTTATTTCATGCGTTGGCTTTTATACATCCTGTATGTCTCTGAGGTGCGGAATTATGAGGAAAATTATATGCAAAATGGTCTTGAATTTATTTTGTCAGCACTGACGTCAACATAGAAATTATCTTTATATTTAATGTATCTAATATATTCAGTTGATAATATAGCTTAAATAAATTGCTTACCATTATTTTTATAACCGAGTGTCTTTATATATTAACTAGCTGACCCGCGCAACTTCGCTTGCGTCACATAAGAGAGAATGGATCAAAATTTTCCCCGTTTTTGTAACATTTTTTATTGCTACTCTGCTTCTATTGACTGCAGCGTGCTGATATATAGCCTATAGCCTTCCCCAATAAATGGACTATCTAAAACTGAAAGAATTTTTCAAATCGGACCCGTAGTTCCTGAGATTAGCGCGTTCAAACAAACAAACAAAGAAACAAACTCTTCAGCTTTATAATATTAGTATAGATTAACCTTTGGCATTTGAAAAACTGTAACTGCTCCGTTCCAACACTGAGTTGCGACGGCATCGCAACAACTGTTTCTGCGATCGCGTCACAGCAATACAAGATTCAAAGGCAAGTCGTACGTTTTAGCGTCATCAACGCAGTGTCGTTGACTGCCCCTAAGAGGAGACCCCCAGATAGTAAACATGGTAGAACAAACATGCACATGTCACAGACATACAAGTTACACAGAAACTGAATATCATTGTACCATGTAGACTAACTTAATGCACTAACTGTATTCATTGTAATACATTGTTCGGGACAGCCGTCTGCGTAACGCTTTTGGGCCTATATTTATTTAGCAGTAGTGTCCTACTGGTGACCAGAGTCTTCTCCCGTAAAATTCAAGACTCAAAGACCCAACTCTCGATTGCCATCTATAGCTAATCTTACTTTCCGAATTCTTAATGATCTTACCATTTGAGGGAAAAGAGTACCAAAATACAAATGACAATGCTTAAATACGCGTAAACACCGCGATCCTTACAAACTTCCTTTGCCTTATTCACATACATACATTTTGTCATACAGTCTTACGCACCTGACCTTTTTGAAAATATCACCGATAATAATAATGATCTATGTAGGTCTTTCTAGGGCGTCCTTTCCTAGCGTTTCCATAAACGTCCTTGTCTATCAGTAGGACATTAATTTATTATACATCGAATTGTAAGTACAGTGTACATCTGAAGACAAAATTATGGAAGTATCTTAGAATTAGATCCTGTATCCATTACTCTCAGAGGAAAAATGAAATAAATATACCTAGTTATGAAGGGGAAGGTATAAATTCTAATAAATTGCTCTCGGTCTGTTTTTACATAATCAGTTTTCCTTGACGAGACTCAAATAGGAAATTCTCTTTCCTTATTTCATGAAACGGAATGAAAATTTGAGGTAAAATTATTTGGAATAAGAATAATAATTCAAACTACCTGGTAAAACTAACGATAATAAGTTTATGTGATTATTAGTTTGATTAACAGTAATTAACGTAACGATCATGTATTTTTTTTCTTCGATTTTATGAGAAAATATTAAATAAAGAATATGACAAATTGGTAGCCGTTCTTCTATCCACTAAAATAGACTTTGCGTCTATCTCTTGTCTCTATTCTTACCAACCTTTGTGCTTTCTAGGCAAATGAAAGTTCAATTCTAGTTGTGCTTGTAGCCGCAGGTTCCAGATAAAGTCTAGACCGTCTAATAGCCTAAACGACATAGCCCTAAGCTTGATAAGCCAGATAAAAAGAAAGATAGACCTCCAGAATCCTAGCTCAATATAAAAGCTAACATTTATTTTTGCCTAGAATAGCGCGAATTTACTGCCAATTTCGAGATTATAAATGTTCTATTACCGAAGATGTCGACACGGATGTCGAACCTTTATTAGATCCCGAAAACACTTTTTGATGCCAAAATAGATTAGGACACCATCTCAAGATAGAGATCGGGTTGTTTTCCGAAGAGAAAATTTAAATAACGACGCAATTCCACTTGAGAAGCGGAGAACTTACATTAAAATTATGTAGATTGAAGTATATTTCTTTCTGTAACGACCTATTAATGTGTCGTTTTAAGTCCCCGATTCTTTGAAAGTACCGAGTGGGATTAACGCAGATTTTCTGTTATACTGCTTTGCTTTTAAAGCCCGTGATGATACCTGGGTATTTTATTTTATATAGCCTTTTAGCGCCTTTATAATGCAATGTATTAAAATATCTTTGAATAGTATTAGTTTGTAAATATTCAATATAAAAGGTGGAGCAAATTCGAGTCATTTGAAAATCTTCAAGTATGTGGGCTTTCGACTTTTGATAAAATAGTTTCTTTTATGATAGTGTTTGATATAAGAAGATTGTATTGAATGCTTCTTTTCAGTTAAGACATAATATATAATTTTTTATTAAAAAATATCTTGTTATTTAGTAAATATTTGATGTAAGCTGATAATTACCTATAATTAAGTTGTTTTTTACGATATTATACTTACTTTTTTTCATAAGTCAGATATAACGCCTCCAGATTGGCCCACTTGTACTCATCAAAATATTTGTCGAGATACTTACCGAGGACTTTTGCGACTTCTTTTCTTTAATTTATATTAAAATAAACTTTAAAATCTTGAAAGCATCCTACAGGTTTTCATATAAGTATAGCCTTGCATAGAAAGTTCGCGGCTAAAGAACATCAATGACTTGCAGACTTAGGTACGATTCAGACCAACCGGCTCGCGTCGGGCCGGGCCGGGCGGCATTTTACAATGCGGTAAAGAACATTGAAATGTATCAACAGTAAATACAGTTCATATTTGCAAGCAACTTACGCATAGCTATCTCCGTCAGCATCCCGCGACGCGTCGCGACCTGTCGCGACCTGACGCAGAATGCATTCGGCTGTCGCGACGGCCGACCGGCCCCGACCGGTTCCGAACGGCGCCGTCGGCATCCAATCGGCTGCCGTCGGGTCCGTTCGGAGCCGGTCAGCTGTGCGTCGTGAAATACGAACGGAGATTACGGTGCAGCAACTAGCGAATCATTGAAGTTGTGTTCTTCAAGCGACAGTTAACATATTAAAATCAAAAATGGATACGGAAGAAAAACTAATTTCTTTAGTCCAGACATATGATTGGATTCCAGCGGACGCTGTCGGCTGCCGCGGCACCCGTGCGGCTACCGCGGCAGCCGTACGCATACCGCAGTAGCGGTACAGCTCCGACGGACGCGTTCGGCTGCCGCGGCACACGTTCGGCTGCCGCGGCACGCGTACGGCTCCGTTCCGAGGCGGCGCGACGCTAGCCGGTTGGTCTGAATCGTACCTTATGAAGCTGACGGTGGCCTGTTTGATACAGTTACTTTATTTTGGAAATATCCAGGCTTATTAACTTCATCTAATCGTGCATGCGGGCTCTCTACTAAGTTGTCCGGCTTTTATAACTGAAAGTAGATCCGGATGACGGCAAATATTTCCTCATGTAACAGTTTAGCTTTGAAGACTTTTTTTCTATCATTTTGTCAGTATCTCTAAAACTGAAGCCCAAATTTTGACTTCTAACTTGTAACCAAGAACGAAAATAGTTTCGCTCGTCATTGACATCTCTACTTTGAAGTCTAAACACGAATGCTACCTCAAGTAAATACAAGAAGGCTTTATTTGCCGCTACCTTGATGACGTAGTCCCCGTACTGAATGTAAAACATGTCGGTTTATGGCAACTGTTAAGTGATGCAAGAGTGAAGTGGAGGTTTATAATAATGGTTGAGGCTTTCAGGGAAGGATGAAATTAAAATGTTTGGATAATATCTCATGTTGGTTTCATAGCAGAGTTTAGTACCTACAGATTTTATTTTAATTATATCGTACGGTTAGTAGTGAGACTTGAGTGAGTATGAGATTTCCGAAGTGAAGAGACGCTCAGTTCAAATACCACTATGCGGTCATCCATCCATAGAATGTCCGCGCCAAGGGTTTTTTAACCCACTGATCGTTTACCGATCGGTAAGAGTAGCTGTCTATGAGCACATACCTACAAATAATAGAATAAACAAAATGTAAGTATTATTTACCATACTATATTAATAATTAATTACGTTTATACTATTTACAACTATTAAAAAAACATACTATATGATACACGAATAAAATTATAACAAATTAATATTTAATAAAACAGTTTGGATATCTGGGGGCACGGAAGTGCCCCCGCAAGTCGAGCAAAAAAAAGCGGCACGGCCGTACCATCCTTTTCTCGAAGCAATTCGGGCTATTTTTGACACCCCTATAATTTCGTTGTGGATAAAACAAGAAGCCTGAATTTGCAGCAACTAATCAGTCATTGTATAAACACGGTATATTTAAAATTTCAGTCAATTTGAACCAGTAGTTTAAGAATAACAACTTGTTAAAGTTTCTGAATTTTGTCACTCACTGATTCACTGACTCACTGACTCACTGACTCACCGATCATCAAAAGTATAAGGTACTTCTAGCAGACATAGAAGCTTCAAATTTAGAATACAAATAGGGTTTAGTGTCTTAATCATGGGAAAATTCAAATATTTTCTAATTTCGGTCCAGTTTTCTAAATACATTAACTGCATAAATAACTTTGTAATCCGATATAAATGTATAGGATTACAAGGTTACATTTGCAGTTAGTAAATCATTATCACTGTAGTAATAGAAAATAATAATAATAATAGGTCTAGATGGGTACCTACTATATGAGGCATAACTTAAGGGTGTTTAGCCCATGAAACTGAACAACATTCATAGGAAAAGATGTTGAATTATGGAAAAAAACGTGTTTCCATACAAATTGGACTTATGTTCCTAGAGAAAGGTTGTTCAGTTGCCTGGGTTGAACAGACCCTTCTCGTGTCCCTTGTATGTATTATGTAAAGATTACGAAAATCACATGATTGGACATCTCTTTAAGTACCAAAATCTAAAAAATAAATATACCAAATTGGTCGAAAATACCACGATGAAAGAAAGAACACTAATAATAAGTATATTACTATATTCCACCCGCGACTTTGTCGGAGTCAAAAGGTTTTGCCGTAGTTAAAAGTATCCTATGTGGGGATCTAGATTAATTTCAGTTCAATCAGTCGAAAATCCTAAAAGATTTCTACAACTTTCACACCTATTTTATCCCCTTAAAGGTGAAATTTGTTAAAATCCTTTCTTTGCGGACACCTACGTCATAGTAGCTTTATGCATGCGAGACTCAGTCCAATCGGTTCAAAATTTACAAAGTTCTATACAAATTTTCATTCCCTATTTTATCCCTTGAGGGATGAAATCTATTAAAATCCTTTCTTAGGGGATACTAACGTCATTGTAGCTCTTTGCATGCAAAGTCTCAGCCCGATCGGTCTAAAATCTAGGTCAGTCAAAGACCTTTGAGTTTTATATATTTATAGATAAATTTATTAATTTAAAAACAAGTTTGATTAATTTAAAAAAGATTGAGTATCTATTGTCGAGTCTAGCTTGAAATATTTACTCGAGATTAAAAATTCGATTCTATTTTCGGTTTAGTTTTTTAAATACACTAACTGCAACAATAACTTTCTAATCTCTTATAAATGTATAAGATTATACAAAGTTACATTTGCAGTTAATGAATCATTATTACTGTAGAAAATAATAAATAATAGGTGTAGATAGGTACCTACTATATGAGGCATAACGGGACGGGATATAGGGTGGCTAAGGGTGTTTAGCCCATGAAACTAAACGACATTCCCATAGGAAAATATGTTGAATTATAAGAAAAAACGTATTTCCATACAAATTGGACTTATGTTCGTTCTACAAAAAGAAGTGAGATGCCACCAAAAACATTCTGTAAAAACCTCAAGTCTCACAGCTCAGTCTTTCTGGCGTAAAAAGTGGTGAGATCTATATAATACCAAGTCGATTAATCTATTTCGTCTCTACTTAAAGGACCTGCTGTCTTAAGTTATAACATATGTTATTATCACGCCAGTATTAAAAATATTTTACGTTTAAAACAAATAGATCGACTTGGTCATCGCATGAAAACACAAATTCGCCATTAAAATTTCGGGAGCATTTAACTTCTCGTCGTGCTGTGTAGTGTAATACATACAAATCATGCGATGGCCAGGTCGATCTATTTGTTTTAAACGTAAAATATTTTTAATACTGGCGTGATAATAACATATGTTATAACTTAAGACAGCAGGTCCTTTAAGTAGAGACGAAATAGATTAATCGACTTGGTATTATATAGATCTCACCACTTTTTACGCCAGAAAGACTGAGCTGTGAGACTTGAGGTTTTTACAGAATGTTTTTGGTGGCATTTGATTGATTTGTACATAATCCTAAACTTTAACAAAATATTAATGTTATAAAATTATTGAACCGAATGCCAATTGAAATTATTCATTGGCATTCGGTAGTTTAATTAAATTAGTTTGTTAGTTTTATATTATTAAAGCTTGTTAGAATTTAATTGAAAAAGAGTAATACAAAATAATAAATTTAACCCATTCGTGTCTCCCTGCTGGGGAAGGGTCTCCTCCCATAATTAGGGAGGGGTTAGATTGGGTTACATGTCTACAACCATTGTTAATTTAAAAAAAAACGTATCTTCAGCTATTTTGTACTCACAAAATTCGGTCAAAAACAAAATTCTTTAGAAAAGTATCAAGTAACATCAAGGCTATGAATTTCATTCCAATTTGACACAGATTTCAGAAAGAGACAAGTTTAGAAGGAAAATCGAAGGAATCCTTGACAGTATCATAGAGACAAACTTGAAGGTCTTAGGTTATATCATTTCGTCTATAACAAACGAACTACGAATAAGTTACTTGATACTTCAAACCAGCGGCTCTTAAACTTTTTTCAGTCCGCGGACCCCAAGAACATAAAATACGATTTGAAGGACCCCCTTTATAAAAAATATGAGAATGGACACACAATTTACCTAATAATTAACGAGAAAATGAGCTTGGCGTGTAAAAATAATAACGCAAAAGTCTATTTTTATTTATTGAAGCGTAGGAAAAAAAAGAGAGTAAAAAGAAAAAAAAAATTTGAAGGTCGGTTAAGTATAACGACAACGAGACGTGTTGGTTTGATTATTTATTTAAATTGCTATAGATGGCGAATTCACATACTCATATTGGCGGACTCCCCCTATTCCGCGAACTACAGATTGAGATACAGTGCTTTAAACGTTATAGTTCTAAGAAATAGTATTGCTTCACTTGATAGTTTCGTGATTTACTTTCTTTATTGGATACCTATGAATAAAAAGACTCGAGTATCTATCATAGGAACTCGTATGAAATATTGAGTAGGAATCCTAGCGCTTATGAAAGGTTAATTTATATAGACATCAAAATGGATAACTCTACTAAAAGTTTGATATTGCGAATAGACTAACTCGATATTAGATCTTGTATCAATACATACATATTTATACTTGTATAGGTATCGACAAACGACGAAAACGCTAGTAAGTATTTTAAAAAGATAATGGAACGTAGGCCCAAGACAGATTCTCAGTTGACTGCTCTACCAATTGAGCGATTGAACAGCAATGATCCTCTCTGTCCTTTCCTGATATTCTTTTCAAGCAGACCTAAAAATCGATTATTTTGATGTAGCAAAATAAAGCGTTCGGGTCATTTCTGGTACAGCTTTTGTCTTTGTTTGTTTTTGTGCCTTCAACCCTCTCTATGCAATATTCCTTCAAAACTGATCCAGTGGTTTGGTCCCAAATGTATAATTAGTCAGACAGACATTTTCGTTTACTATAAAAGTTAAATATAAATATTTTTCTACCATAGTGAGGTTATGATTTCTTTCTGTTTTTTATCAGTCGACCTTGGTAAAAAAATAAGTTTCGACCTTAGGGTAGCTGCCTAGCCATACATACAAAATATCACTTATTTTATTATTCTCCCGGGGAAGGCAGTGACCGCGAAATCCACATGGGATTAAAAATTTAGAGATACATTTTTTAAGCTTTTTCGTCGAGTTATAAAAAAGTTACTAGTATCAAAATAAAAAACTTTCGCTGCTCTATATAGCCTTCATTAAGAAATGATGACTAGATTTTTCTAGGAAATAATAGTTTCTTTAAAATTACGCTAATAAAAAATAATGGAGCTGCGAAAAAGTTTTTTTAATAGTCGGTACGGGATCGGAACAAAATTATAGCCCCAATCTATACACTTAGCTTGCTACTGAAACCTGTAACTGAACTTATATTTTGGTGAATTTTTGATAGACAGTACTTTGTATTAATTTCTTTAAGACCTCCATACTGGTTCGAGTGATTGACACATTGTCATGTCTAACATTGCATACGGAAGTCGTGGGTTCAATTCCCTCGCAAAAGGAATAAATCTGGTCTATAAATAGCTATTTCCTGCTATTTACTGCTGTTTGTAAAATTAAAAACTAGTCCTTAGTGCGAAAGCCTTTACTACAAAAAAAATTAAGTACACTTCTTTCAAAAACAGATAAACTTTCTTCAAAGTTCTACATACCATCACCAAACCTAATTCATAAAGTCCTTAGCATCTATTCATGCACATGGTTCCGATCGTGTTTTATTTAAACGCAACCTATATTCGGAGTATGATACAGTGGGAGTGGACCCGCACATTATTAATTAATATCGGCACGGCGAGGCGACAGCCAGCGCCACCTGTCGGCCAAACCGGGAATTACTGGTGCAAATGTATTCGATACATCCGTTTGTGCATAGTTTCTTAGAATTTCATTAATAACTGATATTTGCCCAGTGGGATAAACAAACTGGCTTGAAAATACTGCTAGAATGTGAATTTATTGTCCTCTTTATCATACCTGTTTTAAAAATGATTGAATTGAATAATGTCAGAAACTAAAAAGAATTACTTACTATATTTTACTATTATTTTTTAATTTTATGTTTGCAGTGTTTAGCTACTAGTCAAAAGTGAAATTAAGAAGAACTTGAGTTTACCACGCTGACCAATAACGGGCTTAGGACATTTCTTTATTATTTCATAGTTTAATTTTTTACAGTTATAAAATAAACTTCCAGACATTGCTACTTACATAACAGGTTCCTTAAGTTATTATAGTACAAACATTTTGTAAGAATCGTACCAAGTGGTGTTCATTGGTGTCTGCCTATTCTAATGGGAAAAAGGCGCAATTTTATGTTTGTATAATAATATTTTTATAATAACAGTTTTGTGACGTAATTTAGATTTAAAGCTGCAGAAGCTAAACAATTATATTTGCTGTCTTGTGACTCAATTTCCTATGAATCAGAACAGTCGAATCAAAGCAGCACATCATCTAAAATTAGTATTTCTCATTAACTGCTTTAATGAACAATCCGATTAGAATGTTGACGCGATTGCTTGCATTTGTCGTTTTCTGAGTATAAGTAGCTTTGCCTGTATGTCTCGGCGAGCTATAATTGATACTTTTAACAGTAATTGCACCTTTGGCGCAAAAGTTAACGTGGTTACCTTGCTGTGATAATGGTAGTGTCGCATGAGTTAGGTTCGATTCCCACTCGGGCTAAATATTTGTGTAATGAGCACGAGTATCCGCCTGCTGTAGTATAAAGTTCTGCTTAGTATTGAATCAGATGACCGTGTGTGAATTGTCTATTTGATGATCATTTTTTTTTTACTTTGAAGCAATCGATCACTACATCGAATTGTACGGGAGTAGCCAAAATAAAAATACATAGACCGTTTAATTTTTCTTGCATGGATTTGATTGGAAGTTGTTGTTCTTTACTCATAAACCACCAAATTCGATAATTCGGTTTGACTAAAGCACAAATCCGTTTATTTCATTAATGGTACAGTAAGACTATAGTTCCTAGCTATATAACAAACAGCCTACGTCTAAAACCACATGTCAAACAAACTCTATTTGTGTATAGCCTAGGCCTCGTGTATTTTCTATGCAAATATACTAAAGCTTATCATTTGAGTCAATTCTTGATTTGATTTTCTGTTTAATTGTATTTCTAGACCAGGGGTTCCCAACCTTTTCTTAGTCCGGGACCACTTTTATAAAAATAAAGTGTAATAATCATCCTGAAAATGTTTAATTTTAAAATAATTCGCGGACCATATTTTGAATGTCATGGACCACTAGCGGTCCGCGGTGCACTGGTTGGGAACCACTGCTCTAGACAAAGTTGTCTTTAAAATTAAAGCGTAACTGGTCGTAGGTTTGAACCCTAGGCAACAATGTCTTTTCGTTTATTCTGAGGCTGAACGGGAGGAGATCCTCGCCTAGCAGTAGAAGTCAAGGGTTAAAAAAGGTTTATGAGGCATTTTTTTCGATACTTGTAAGTTCGTAAAAATTAATAAAATCGCGTCAAAAAAATCAAAATTCGGGCGTTGGGTGTCAATTTAGCTGAGCAAAGATCACTCAAATACACTATTTTCAGTAAGGTACAAGTTAGGGATAAATAACTGTATTGCCTAGCTCTAAACAAACAGCCTACGTCTAAAACCACACATCAAACAATCCTATTTGTGTACAAGTCTAGCAACGTGTACACTGTACACTTCCATGCAAATATACTTGAAGCTTATCACAAAGTGTATCAAACATCTGCGGCACATAACTTCATTTGTTCAATAAGATATTAATAAACTTGACACGTGCTCGTTTTGTACCAGGCGGATTTATATTGATCTTGTTATTGGCGTCAAATGTAGAGCTTGGAGGCAATTTTTAGTTGGTCCCTGTAGTTTTGGATATTTGGTAGACTCTGTGGCGCGGTCGGTAGTGTGTCTGACTGTAGATTCTGAGGTCTCGAGTTCATTTCCCGGGTCGGGTAATGTGCTATTGGTTTAGAGCTTTGTTAATAGTAGTCTGGAGTTTGGTAGTGCATCAGGTAAATGGTAGTACGCTAAAATTGTTAGTGACAAAACGCAGGTATTTCATATAACTTCGGGTTATAGTACTGTAACTTATCACAAAGTGTATCAAACATCTGTGGTAAGTTCATTTGTTCAATAAGATATTAATAAACTTGACACGTGCTCGTTTTGTACCAGTCGGGTTTATTTGATCTTGTTATTGGCGTCAAATGTAGAGCTTGGAGGCAATTTTTAGTTGGTCCCTGTAGATATGGATATTTGGTAGACTCTGTGGCGCGGTCGGTAGTGTATCTGACTTCAGATTCTTAGGTCTTGGGTTCGTTTCCCGGGTCGGGTAAAGTGCTATTGGTTTAGAGTATTGTCAAAAGTAGTCTGGAGTTTGGTAGTGCACCAGATAAATGGCAATAGACTAACATTGTTAGCGTCAATCGCGGGTGTATTTCATATAACTTCGGGTTATAGTACTGTAACTTATCACAAAGTGTATCAAACATCTGCGGTACATAACTTCATTTGTTCAATAAGATATTAACAAACTTGACACGTGTGCGTTTTGTACCAGTTGGGGTTATTTGATCTTACTATTGGAGTCAATGTTGTGTTTGAGTTGATTTCTATAGATAGTCATATAAAACCGAAAATGACTTGTGACTGTGCCTGTTCAAGACACCTCCCGCACTAAGATTTGCTCTTGTGTCATAGGGACTACAACAAACATACAAACAACGGACACAGAGTACAACCAGACTCGAAACAATTATATCTAGATCTCAGAAATAATTGTTAGTGTTGTTGTTCGATTGTGAATCGAACCCACGATCTTTCAACGCAATGGCATCACAAATAGCAGCGTGGCGACCTGAACCACTGCGCCACGGCGACAGTCATAACTTTAAGGCACTGTATTAATTAAACAAAAACTATATCAAGAATTGTAGTACACCTAATTTTTAGACGGCATACCAACAGTAACAAAACATAAGTACATGCAAATAAAAAACACATACTCACGCCACAGCCCATTAGCAACCTGGTGAAGAGAGAAAATTCGATTTTGTTACACAACCCTAAAAGCTTATATCCTTGATACCACAGAGATCCAGTTTCAGGGATGACACGAGGTTGATTTATCCGTTTTCTACGTGGCGACTGTTGTATGACCTCCGTGACCTATACAATATATACTGCCTATATTTTTGTACTGAAATTCTAGCTTGTTTTTCTTTTATCTTCGCCTGTGTTTAAAGGATTAGCTAACTGAGCGATGAGAATGAATTGGGAGTGTATGTTATTTTTGTTGTTTTTTGCTAACAGTTCGTGATAAAGGATTTAAATCTATTATTTGACTTGGCGGGTGCCAAATAATTTGGCTATGTATGTAATAGATTACACATATGATTATAAGGGAGAACACAGCCGGAGGTGTTTAGGGTTATATTTTTTCAAATTTCGGCATCTACAATATTAGTCGTATCGTTATGTATAATAGGAGTCGAACCTATTTTAATATATTATACCTAGGCTCACATTTTTAATGAAAACACGCACTTATAAACTATCACACATAAGAAAAACTTTTAAAGTAACGAACATGGTCATATAACTTAATACAATACTATGATGATGACGTATTTGATTAAAACATTCCTTCGAAACAGTTCCAAACATAATTAAACGTAATTGATTCATTTGCAAATGTGATATCTTAATTAAATAACACAAGCCTCAGACTTCTATCACTTCATCTCCAACTCAAAGATACATAAAGACACGCCCACACTCACCCCACATAACCTCGAAAATTAATTTCCTAATAAGAGCACCGCAATTATTGAAGTGAAACACATCTAATTTGCGAATGTATTTCAAGAACTCAACATTTTGTTTCACCACAAACATTCGGAGCACAAAGTGTGGTAACGCCCTTAACTTTAGTTAGTTGTTCAGCTTTGATATATCAAACTCAGAAAGAGAATCTCTTTGATATCAGTGAACAATTTGATATACCAATTATTACTATAGATGGCTTGTGTTCGAGTTTTTAATGATGTTCAATGTTTTGAAGGACAAAAAGTGAAATTTAAGGGCGCTGAAATTTTTGGTAAAGTTTTGTGGCGATGAAGGAAACATTGTGATCTTTAAGATTTAACAGTTCATTTATTTCAACCAACAGTATGTTTGTGTCTTTTGTTTGTTTGTAAAAGCCACAAAGATACATGACCATTAACAGTTGTAAGTGCGAGAGTTGTCATAAGTAAAAGAACTCCAGAAGTGATGAAACCGGGGCGAAATAGTTTCAAACTATTTTTCTCACAGTAAAGAAATTAGTCATAAAATAAAACATACCTTATTTCGTATAAAAAAGAAACAAACCTTTATTTTTCCCAAAAACTATTTAGATAAATAATAAGATAGTGAGGAAACCACTTTGTACTAAACGTTAAAAAATAAATCTTTCTGATAGTACCTCTATAATACTCTTTTTCTTTTTTTTCTGGATACAGCTCCCGCACTAAGAATTGCTCTTGTGTCGCCGAAACAAATATTTGTGGATAACACAAATATTTGTTTCGTATGGGAATCGAACCCACGACCTCCCAACGCAAAAGTAGCAACGTGGCGACCCAAACTACTGTGCCATAGAGGCAGTCAAAGTAAGAATACCTATTTCTATGGAAACAAAGCAAACACGTGTTATATCTAATCAATTCAAAGATTGAATTTCTAAGAAAATCTAACAAAAAGAATTTTTATTGAATTAGGCTTCAACTATTACAAGGTTGAAAACAAGACAGGGATTCAGACGGTAAAGTCGGAAAAGTACTTAGTTTTATTTGTTTGTTGTAGAAGAAAACTATTTGTGAATAGGTCAACTTTTGATAATGTATTTATATTCTACGCGTGTTCTATTTTTCAAAAAACCAATGAATGTTACTATTATGTGTAGTGCAGCAGTGCACTGTAGTCTAGTCAGATGTACATAACACAGGTTTAAACCTCAATGGGTTTTTGTTGCTAGTATTATTGTTGTTATTCTTTGTTGAAATGATAAATAATTAAAAAACAGAAATGTTCATACACAATGTTGCGCCTATTATGCCCAAGGTGTAGTCAGAAGTTTATAAAATACACCTATGTTTCGCCATTAACAATTTTAATCGCGTATAATAGGGAGCAAGTCTATTACCAGCTTATAACCAAAACAAGAAGAAGCTTACCACATCATTTTTAATGTCAAAAATTACGGAAATTGACCCAAACCTAGATTTTGAAAAGTTACACGAACACTTTGTTAAAAAATAGTTTATGTTTCTACGTTTGTAGAGTCTCCCGTCACTTACTATAAATAACTTAATATTCTACAAAAAAATATAACGTAAAAATATGCCCTGAAAAATATCTACTAACCCTAAACTCAGCGGCAAATATTTTATATTTTATTGTTCTCGGTCAGACAATATGCGTCATGTCTCATAAGAGTAATACGACAATCCATCTAAGTTTCCTTATAGGCCTCTATTAGATATCCAAGAAATGCGATCATACTTTGTCATTCGATTTTAGGGTTCCTCACTCAGAGCGTAAAAACGAGACCGTATGACTGAGGCCACTGTCAGTTTGCTTTTACCACCAGGCTATTAGGTATCACAGGAGCAGTCGAAAGCCTATTTAATTGTAGCTTTATTAAGAACGAACGACTTAATAATATAATAAAAAATATTTAAGGAGTGGTCTCATACAACAACTGATTGTTTCTTTTTACTGTTTATAGCTAGTTTCCGCCATTTCGTTCAAGTGAATAGAATTCTCGGGAAAAAAATATCTTATATATTAATCTAAGTTGTAAACCATCTATGTACAAACTTTCATCCGCTCATTAACTTTATCGTAATTGTGTCACAATATTTAAACTATCACATTCCCAGCTTAAGTTCGATGCTACGGACCCTTACGCACACAAATCCTTCTCGCACTTATTCTTTTTTTCGTTCTATTGTAAGTTGAAAGAGCAACGTGATATCTTATGACGTCAAATGGCAGTATTTGACGATTTATTGAGCCGATTCAAGTGGCTTTGTTTAAGGATACGTATGTGGGATCTTGCTAGCTTATATTGAACTTGAAGATTCCTTCTTTGATTTACAATTGAGGCTCTTTTCAGGTTATTTGATTTGAAAGTACTTGTGATTTCGTACTTGGAAGTTCGGAAGTAAATCTTTGTTTTATTTGTAGAAGATAAAATCTCAGTCTTTAATAAGTCTAGATAGTAGTTGAATATTAGAATGAAACGGTAGTTAAGTCATTTGTTGGTTTTCTCAATAATATGTACTTAAAAGTCTTACAACTTAATATACAGTCTTGGCACGCAATATTTATCTAGATTATAAATAATTATTCTGTGTATTTTCAAACAAAACCACCGTCAGCTGCATAGGACTACGGGCCACAGAAGAACTAAATTCTAAATGTTGTATTTCTCCGGCACCCGTAACCTAGTAATCGATATTTACTTAGCAAATTAATTCATTGTCTGGTTTATCAAGTTAAAGTACCCATATTATGTTTCCAAAGCATTTTCCATACAAAAGAATTTCCAAAACTTAAAACTAATATAAACATCACGACATTGCAGGTGAAAACTAGTATATTTTAAAATGAAATCTCAGTTGAAGTGAAGTCTCGTAACGCGTCGACATTTAAGAAATATCATTTAAAGTTCTGCCATGAAAGGAAACTCTTTCCTGCAATGCATATGAAATGCTCACGTTTGCATTAATGCTGGGAATCAGCGAGTCGATTATGATAACACTAGCGCAGATACCAAAGAGAATGGTACATAAATCATGTTTGTAACACACTAGTTTTTACCCGCGAATATGTCCACATTTTCCAGGACAAAATAGAATTGTATACGTTAATTCAAATAACAAACTATCTATGTGTCAAATTTCATCAAAATCTGTTCAGTAGTTCTGAGGTATTTGATTAACAACCGTATAATTCAAACTTTAGTTTCTACGTTTAGCTGAGTAGCCCGATTACTACTATCAACTATCAACAACAAATTAGCTATAAAGATAAATATTTATTTACTGCGTATGTACATACATAGGATGTTACGATTAGTGTTAGATTAACAGTATATAAAGAGCAGTACCTCAATTCTGTACAACTATCGAGTACCGACAACCGGCTAGCTATCGAAATTTTGACATTTAGAATGTACTGCCAAAATGTTTCCTACGACACCCGCCAGAGGCGCTGATCAGATTTTCATACAAAATTTCTCGATGACAGTTCGGTTGTCGGTAGTCGATAGTAGTAGAGAATCGAGGCACAGATGTGCAATTTTTAAATCGACTTTGAAAAAGGAAGCGGTTCTCAATTCGACTTTTTTTTAAATTTAAAGACAAGCTACCGTAGTTATTGTTTTTTTTTATGTTCATTTTAAATGTCAAGTTCTCGATACTCTGTAGTATCGACTAGAAAATCGGCCCACATGTTCCCAAAGAGCAAATTCAATAAATCATGTTTATGACACGTGATATTTGTTTGAAATACTTGAAAGGTTCAATTTCGAATACCGAGAGAAATGTATGAGAATAGAAAATGAAATTCTATGACTAATGTTTATAATTTATACCTTTTGACATTTCAGGTCATTGAACCCTCTGTAAGTTCGTCTCAATGTTATTTGTATTCATTAATCATGACTTTTCAATAGATTAGTATTTTGTTAGAGGATTCGAGTTCATTAGAATATTACTATTATGATTTAATATTTTAGGCCTCACTCTAAGGCCTTAACTGATGGTATATGTTACTTAGACTCGTAGTTGGGATAAAAGCTATAAAGAGCCGATTTCGCGTAATTTTATTGGTTCTGGCAAATTAGTTGATTAACTTAAATGAGAAAAAAATGGTGATGAAGCCTTGTATGCTAAAATTTTACATATAATTCATATCTTGAGGACATGAAAATTAACCAACCCGCATTTGGCCAGCGTGGCAGACTCAAGGCCTAAACCATCCCTTTTTCGGGAGGATACCCTTGACCAGTAGTGGGACATCCACGGGTTATAAAGAGCTTCAATGTGGAAGCTTTAAAAAATAGAGCCAGCGTCGGTATCACAAGTTAAACAACATTAGGATTGTCTCTAATGTTATGGGTAAAGCTTATCCGTTACATATTTCAAAAATGTAGTTTGAGTACAAAAATGACACCGAACACCCAGTTTAGGAATCATTTCTTAAACTAAGATGAAAATGAAAAAGATCTTGTTAGTAACCTTCCAAAAGATTCATAACAATAGTTTCGAAGATAAATAAATATCGTTACAAGAATAAAACAACAACTAATCAATCAAATCTAGTCGTTCAACGAAATAACAAAAGAAAACCTACAATACTTGTAAAACAAAACCAATCATGAACTATTAGGGAAGGTTCATATCTGACGGAAGATGCGTCGGGCGTAACTTAACTAGCTTCGCACCGACGCATCATTGGTTGAGTGTGAACGGTCGAGTGTTTTTCTTTACTTTTGTCTGTTCTAGCGTTGCGCGACCGATAATACGCGACGTATGTTCCGTTAGATATGAGCCTTCACTTACAATAATTTTCCCCGTTTTTGTAACATTTTTTACTGATACTCTGCTCCTATTGGTCGTAACGTGATAATATATAGCCTTTAGCCTTCCTCAATAAATAGGCTATCTAACACTGAAAGAACGTTTCAAATCGGACCAGTAGTTCCTGAGATTAGCGCGTTCAAACAAACAAACAAACAAACAAACTCTTCAGCTTTATAATATTAGTATAGATTAGTATAGATCTTTTTATTTAAAAGAGCTCTTTCTCTTTCAGGTGTCACAAGCCTCCGAGACGTAGTCCTACTAGTAGAGCCATCTATCGTCATCCGTGGTGGAACAGCTGCCCTCATCTGCTCCAGAGACATGCAAGGCGCGCCGTTGTACTCCGTCAAGTGGTATAGAGGCAACCACGAGTTCTATAGGTATACACCTATGGAGGAACCAGATACGAGAGTCTTTGGTCTACCAGGGATCTATGTTGATGTAAGTATCTATATTATCTTTACTTCTATTATTTTGATAGCTTCCGTGGCGCAGTGGTTAAAGTGGTTTCCATGCCTCTACCAGTGCGTCGGGAGGTTTTGGGATCAATACCCACTAGGAACAAATTTTTGTGCGATTCACAAATAGTTGTTTCGGGTCTCTCATTCGGGTTCCCGTGCTAAGCTGGGACAGACCTAGTATTTTATATTTTTGCAATGATATGACTTTACTTCTCAAAAACCATATTAAAACATACTTATACAAACCTTGGCCGTAAGAAGTTTGTATTAAAATTTGAAAGTAAGGATACAGCAGTCGTTGTTGTTCCAGAATTTTATCAACCGTCTAAAAACGATTCTGTCTGTGTGGAAAAACTTTTTTTGTTAGTAATGTCGTTTCGCCCCTTTTGTAACTGCTAACTGTTTTTTTATTCATTTGTTGTCACTTCTTTAGTCAGTTAAGCTGTCTAACATTTATTCGTATGTTGTGAAACTGGCCCTTAGTCTGGCTTTTAACTTGTAGTAGCTAGTGGCTAGACACCCATAGCCAGGTGCGCTCACTGGTCAATAATCTGTGGGTTAAGCAAACCTTGGCGCATTCATTCGCATGAAGATCTTTGTCCTGGGCGTCTCCGTGCTTCGGAGGGTACGTTAAAATTCGTTCGTCAATTAGAATAGTAGTCATTAACCCACGTCAGAGGCCATTGGGCGGCTGGAGCAACTTGGACACTAGGTTGACCACTAACCATACGATAAGAAGAAGAAGCTAATAATAACGACAAAACTGAGATCATAAAATCTCATCATCAAAAACCTACAAAACTAAATTCTAAACCTAATTTCACATTCGAAACTAAATCCAACTGAACTCACTGAGCCATTAAAGTTTATAAATTATTCCAATTGTCCAATACTGGAATACGTACCATTCGAACTTACATAACAGGTAAAATTTCTCGTTTTATCGCGAAAGTTAAATGTTGCCACATAATCCCCTTGAATTTGGATCCACCCTGGAGTTACATAAAGATAATTAGGGTATTTACCTCCGAATATGCTCCTCTCTTCGGCAATAGCCTGGTATCCGTCTCGGCCCCTCTCTGGTAGATTAAAGATGCTATTACACGGATGGATAGCCCTCGATTGGTGCGATCTAATTCTTTGGAGTCACCTTCTACACAAACGATCTTTGTTCAATTATTGAGTCGGATTAGGGTAGTGCATAATGGCGTGCGGTTTTTCGATCTTTCCTTTGTTTGTAACAGTTTTCTTAGGTGCTATTTGTATTCATGTTGGCGTAATTGGATTAGCAGAGGGTCAATCACCAATCACTTGCGGTTCGGTTATAGAGATGGTATCGTCGATTCTTGTATGGGAAATTAAACATAGTTTGTATCCGGAGATGGAAAATGTGTTGCCTCGCCTTGGATATAAACTGATTGTTTCATTAAAGTTCAGTTTCAGCAAATTGTGATGAAGCACTGTAATTCCACACTGCTGCTAAAGATTAAAGGAAAAATGCGAATCAGAATCTCAAATAAAATGCGACGTACATTTTCAATTTACTGTTTCTCTTTGTTGAGATTCAAGGTGTTACACACAAACAGTGACAATTTAAAACAAAGACCCTAACAATGCTCAAATTGAAAAACCAACTCAAAAAAGTTTCATTAGCCATTTAGCGCAATTTGGACGCGAAAGTGTGAATTTTAAAACAAAATCCACCACGTTTGAATATGGTCAGCGGAAAAAGGAGCACGTAAAAAGTTGCAAAAACGACAAAATCTACTACACATTGTGTACATGTTTGAAAAATATTCTGATACTCGCACTGACGTCACTGCTATATTCTCACTTTGCTAGATTGAATCGATAAAGACTGGATCGAGATTGAAAACGATTTTCGAGGGGCGATCCAGAGCGAGTGTACAGAACTATGTCTTCCTTTCATTACTACGAAATGAGGTTTTTCAGATCTCTTTTAGTATTATTCTCGTGGTGTTTAAAGGGGTGTCTGTTGATGCTTTTAAATCCATTCCGGAAATTTACTGCATCGGTTGCATTATGTTGAGTACTATTTGTTTTTTTATCTCAAACTGCGTTCGTGGATGAGAGGGTTTGCTAAATGGAGCGACGACATTTTCGGGAATTGTTGGGACGTTCAATGCAGCCTTGGGACCCCTCTTAGAGATGTTTATATGGGATGTGTTCAACGGTAATGTTCCTCGAATGAGAAGAGCGGTGATTTAATTCTGTACATTTGTTTACGATTTTTGGGTTTCTGAAAAACATTGCTTTGCATAAAGCTGACTCGGAATATTCAAACATAGCAAGAGTTTTTATAATGTTAGAGTTTTATACTTCTAAAAATGTATCTTTGAATATTATTCCTGACGATGAAAAAGTTCTCTGCCATTTTAAATTCAATGTGCAAGTGAAAGTTATGATTTCATTTTTAAACGTCAATAGATTTAGTTTACCATTTTGCTTTGCGAAGTTCAAACAATGCTTTATTGATAGATTGTTGATTACTTGTGCAACTGTGCTAGACACGTTTATTAAAACATATTACGAATGATTTATTTTGCTCAAGTGCTAGTCACACTCGTGTAACATCTGAAGTTATGATTTATCTTCATTTAAACAGAAAATATTTAAAAACTAAAATAGAAAGATGAAAACTCAGTCTGTCTTAAATACAAACTTATATATCACGCCTGTTTCCCCATAGAGGTAGGCAGAGATCAAAAAACACCACTTGGTACAATCTTTGCAAAACGTCTCCTGCTTTGTACAAAACAATATAAATAAACAATGCACTCAAAAATATATTCTTCTAAATGTATAAATACATATGTCTTTTAATCGAAAAATAACACAAAAAACGTATCAAAAAGTGAAGGCAAATATTTTTAACATAAAATGAAATCTCAAACTTAGATACTCACATTCGCATACTTTAAACCACAACATTTAAAGTGTCCTCAGAAAATTCTTCAAGAATTCAAAATTTTTATACTATCTTCCAGTCTCGTTTCAAGACTCGTAACCAAAATCCGTGTGTTTAAGATTTTGTACGGTAAATTTCAGATGAACAGGTCGAATGGCACTCAAGTCCTGTTAAGAAGATTGGACCTCAGCTTAGCGGGGAACTTCAGTTGTGAAGTGACTGCAGATTCGCCTTCCTTCGCCACGCAGATCGCCACCAAGTTCATTGATGTTATTGGTAAGAGAATTTTACTACATTTATTTTGGTGCTATCTTAGCGATACGTGTCTGGTTAATTTAAAAACAGAATTTAGAAAAATTATACTTATATAGAGACCTTTTGCGCGGAAGTCGCGTATACCACAACTACTGAAGATACATACTGCTGAACATAGCTACTGAAAATAGAGGCAACAGTCCTGAAATGTGTAAGGCGGTTTTCACCACTTACGAATAGGAAATAAATACCTTAAAATTATTCTTCTAAGAAAATAACAGAAGAACCGATTTTAATTTGTTACTTTGAAGATAAAAGACGGTGCTAAAATGGAACTAAAACTTGCGTCTGCTCAAACAAATATAATATTCTTTTCATTTAATAACAAAACTAAATCGAGCAGCGCAAAAATATCTTTAAACAAAATAGTAACACCACCTCTATCTTCAATAAACACAACTCGATCCACTTTATCTTTACTCCCAGAAAATATAGAACAAACAGCAGCAAATTACCATCAGCGCCCGATAACTGAGTGCTGCACTAAATGTGTCTACGGTCTATAAGCGATTTAGTTCCACCACTAGTTTATGACTATCGTAACAGGTGGTGAAATTTGTCGCTATTTGAAAGCACCAGTAGCTCGATTCTCTACTAATATCGACTACTAACAACCGGCTTGTCATCGAGATATTTTGTATGAAAATCTGATCAGCGCCTCTGACGGGCATCGTAGAAACTATTTTGGCAGTACATTCTTAATGTCAAACTCTCGATACTCGACAGTACAGATAATACAGAATTGCGCTATAGCAGTTATTATTTGGTAGCAGTATAGAAATACATACTATTATTTTAATTTACCACCCTGAAGATTAATATGACTTTCATAAAATAGAACTAAAATTTGCATTTGCTTAAACAAAATTATTCTTTTGATTTCATAACAAAACTAAATCAAAAGTATCTATACAATAGCACGTCTATCTTCAATAAACACTACTCGATCCACTTTATCTTTACTCGCAGAAAATATAGAACAAACAGCAGCAAATTACCATCAGCGCCCGATAACTGAGACTAGTTTATGACTATCGTAACAGGTGGTGAAATTTGTCGCTATTTGAAAGCACCAACAGTTATTATTTGGGAGCAGTAAAAAATAAATACCTATAATTTTAGGTTACCACTCTGAAGTGACATGATGTTCATAAAATAGAACAAAAAATTGCGTTTGCTTAAAGAAAGTGCTCACGACGCTTTCGTCGGTAAAATTATAGCGTCGTAAGCAGGTTTTGATTTGTCGAGTATAGCCGACCACGGCGGTCAAAGGGTTAGACAAAATTATTCTTTTGATTTTATTACAAAACTAAATCAAAAGTATCTATACCACATAGCACGTCTATCTTCAATAAACACAACTCGATCCGCTTTATCTTTACTCCCAAAAAATATTGAACAAACAGCAGCAAATTACCATCAGCGCCCGATAACTGAGTGCTGCACTAAATGTGTCTGCGTTGTATAAGCGATTTAGTTCCACCACTAGTTTATGACTATCGTAACAGGTGGCGAAATTTGTCGCTATTTGAAAGCACCAGCAGTTATTATTTAGGAGCAGTATCCATTTTACGAGCTACATATTTTATGCAGCTATTTTGTTCGGGATAGTGTTAAAATTCTTTGGCATTAAACTATATGGTGTGTTTTATTAGATTGTAAATCATGGCCAGTTTGTTCAGTCGGTGGTGAAATTAGAAATTATGGTAATGTGGTGTTATTTGCTGATGAAAATTTAAATTATTATTTTAACAAATTATTCTGCCAATATGCTTTTAATGGCGCAGCGCAGTGGTTGAGGTGGTGGCCTCGCTGTTACCAGTGTGTTCCAGACACACTGATAACAGCGAGGCCGTGACCCCGAGGTCGTGGGTTCGATTCCCATTTCCCCGGAACAGGTATTTGTATTGTACTTTGTATCCGCTGTTTGTATATTAGTTTATGTTTCGCGGCACAAGAGCAATTCTTAGTGCGGGAGTTGTCTTTTAAGAAAAAAAAGTAAACATTTTGTGGTCTCCATTAGTCTCAAAAATCTTTTCCGGGTTTCTTTCGATTTAAGAACATGAACAATAATTTAAATCGAATCAAATTTTAAGAAGATAAGTCTTAATATAATGGCGTACACCCAAACGCATAGCAACAGCCATTCCTATATTGCCTGCTTCATAATGATGTTCCTATAGATTCTAGCTAGGCATTTAGATCCCTAGTAAGTATTGAATGAATTTTAATAAGGTCACATATGATTGATAGCCCATTATACCGAATTATTAATGTCAGCTTAGATTGATAGCTTTACGCGTTTTTATAGGATACGGAACTACCGATATGACATTTTGAAATGTCACATTTATCTATATTCCCTTTGTTAGTGAAGGCGCTCATAGCCAGTTGCACTCACCGGTCCGTAAACGATCTGTAGGTTAAACAACCCTTGACGAGATCATTTCATAGATGGGTGACCGCATAGTGGTATTTAAGCTAGGAGTCTCTGTGCTTGGAGGGCACGTTAAAAGTCAGTGCCGTTTGTTTTCAATGAAGATAACAGTGATTAAGCTATATCAAAGTCTTTTCGGATGGCTTGAACAACTTTGACACTAGGTTGACTACTAACCATACGATAAAATAAAATAAAAAACGTGTTCTAGTTTTCACTCTTTCCAAGTCTATTTTATTTATATTTTTGCTTGTAAAATATTCATACTGTTTTATGCTTAGCTATGTGTTTTGTCACTTTCTATCAAGTTTGAAATTATCTCAGAGTGAACAGGATAAAACATGGTACAGAGAATCCAACCTTATTTATAGCAGATTGTGTTTGTCCTGCAAAAAATATATTTTTACATGAAAAAGGGGAAAATATATAGGAAATAACTAAAATAAAATTCCGAAGTGTAATCTCAGATCATACAACAATGATGGATGTGTGTTTGCTGGCCTATGTCCAGCGGACAAACGCGATAGGTTGAAGGTTGGAATATATGTATGTTTGTTAGTTATATTATCCGATCGATGCAATATATAGAATACTAGCTGACCCGCGCAACTTCGCTTGCGTCACATAAGAAAGAATTAAAGAAAAATTCCCCGTTTTTGTAACATTTTTCGTTACTACTCCGCTCCTAATAGCCGTGATGTTATATAGCCTAAAGCCTTCTTCGATAAATGGTCTATCTAACACTGAAAGAATTTTTCAAATCGGAAAAGTAGTTCCTGAGATTAGCGCGTTCAAACAAACAAACAAACTCTTCAGCTTTATAATATTAAGTATAGATTTATCCAACAACACAGATTGGGTAAAAAACAAAACAAGCCTCTTAGGGATATTTTGTCCATCACGTAGTATCGAAATAAAATGTATAGACTGGTAAATTCTGTGTGTATGTCAAACTAGAGGCCGCCCGCGTCTTCGTCCACGTGGAAACTCTTCCCATGTAATTCCCGATCCATCGGGAACTTTGGGATAAACCTATGTGTTATTCAGGACTTCCGCTACCTATATAGCAAATTTCATCGTAATCGGTTCAGTAGTATTTGGGCGAAAGAGTACAAACATACATTCTTACAAACTTTACAATAGGATTTAGATGATCAAAAATGAAAGTGATGGCAAGGAATTAATGAAATACTACGAAAATATTTTCTTGAAATCTTCGTAACTGAACGATTCATTTTCTATTTTCATTTTAAATATGAATAAGTGAAAATCTTGTAAATACAAGTTATCCTCTAATATTATTTAATATTCTCGAGCTCAATTTTAACTTTAACCTAGTTTGAAATTAAACATCATTCAAATAAAGATGTTTCCTAACTTAGGTACTACATAAGATTGGGCACAGTTTAATTGATTCCGATTCTAATTAATTATACTGGTTTTAATTTTCTTTTGTACAGTATAAAGGAAAATTAAAACTAGTCTATCTTACTTTTGTTCAACATTTATTTTACTAATTTCTCCTCGTCTTCTTCTGTAGATGTGACAAATTTAATAAAAACTTATTCAAGGCTACAGAGCTATTCACCATTATTAACCATCGATAATCGAGAAATGTTGAATGTAAAATTGATCAACGCCCCTAGTGGCTGACGTGGGAACTAATTTTAAAGTACATTACAAATGTATACTCTCGATACTCGAAAATTCTGTCTGAGTATCACGCTACGGAAAAGCTTAGACTATCGACAAATTTTGAATGCAATACTGATCTGCACCCATAGCGTAGTTTGCAAAAACTCATATTTTGAAATAATTTTAAGTGTTAAAATTCGCCGGCAGATACTAAGAATGGCGCTACAGTAGCGCGATTCTGTACAGACGGCACTGTCGAGTATCGAAATTTTGACATTTAGAATGTACTGTCAAAATATTTCGTACGACATTCGTTAGAGACGCTGGTCAGATTTACAAAATTTTTGATGATAGATCGGTTGTCGGTAGTCGACAGTAGAAAAGAATCGAGCTACAGTATAGTCTGAGCTAGACTTCTAAAAATATTTCTATATTATGTTAAAATTTCAAATCGAGTGTTTTAGCAGATTTTTTTAACAGAGCAGTTAAAAAAATAAAAAATCAAAACGCCTTCAGATATTCTCTGACCTAATTGTGAAATCAACAAGAATAATTCACAGATGTAACTGTCTTCAACAAAATGACGACTTGGAGTACTTAATTACTATCTGTCGTTCAGAAATTTTAATTATCACATTTATAATTTTATAGTCCACGTCTTAAAACAAGCCTTAGTTATCTCGACTTAATTTAGTAGGAGTTTGTTCTTACGAATATTACATCTGAATGATAAAATAAAACTTTTAATTAACTAAGGAAAGCAAAGCGGTGCGACTGAGATTTAAATCAAGAAATTGGTGGAGATAGTTTTGAACAATAATTTAAATACGAAATTATCTTTCTGGGAATGAAGAACAAGCTTTCGACCACGTATTCGCCTGTATTTTATAAACATAATAATATATCGCCGATGGTTTTTTGAGAATCGCGGGTCACTAATGCTCTTACTTCTGAATTATGTCTAACCTCAGGCAGCCGCGAAACTTGCACAAGTCTCTCTACTAAGTCTTTGGGCTATAGAAATCATCTACATAGTTTTGGTCTTTAATCTGAGAACGTTGCTAACAAATATAGTTACTTATTTATCTATAATATTTGTGAAATTTTCGAAGTTCTTTGATCTAATTCTCGTGTATTGGCTTTCCAAAGCATTTTTGTGTTGTAAAATTTTATTAACCAGTGTGATCAATTCCTATTGCGGAAGTTGTCTAATGTGTTCTGTAAATGTCAATTTTATGTTTAAAAAACTTATCTGACTTAAAAATATTAACTTTTTTCTATAGTAAAATTTTACGTTATACCTACAATTTCCTCACTGATTCGCTTGTAAGGGACCGAAGTTGTCCTATTTACCGTAAAATGGTACTTTAGATTCAACGATTTTGCATAATTAAGCTCAAGTTTTATCTGCTCGTAACAACTTTATTGACCAATTTAATAAATGATAGGTACGATTTCGCTCCTCTTTAGACTCGTCATATTAAACCCAATGGTCATTTTGAAATTTCTGTCCCTTTCTTTCCCACATGCTCTCTTTCTATATTTCTCATCTAGATTCACGGTATGCGTCAAAACTTCAGATTAATAATAATCAAAAGTGCAAAATGAGCACCCTCATTTTACTAACTGGAGTTGGCAAGATACTGGGTGCTTACTGTCCACGCAGTCATTCTATAACTTCGTGGTGAGTCCATCCTGTTCTCGACTATGCTATGACTGAAAATTACTATTTAGTAGCAACGTTGATAGAATTTATTACTGCTATCTTGATCAGAAGGCTTGGAATTTTATAGCAGTTTCGATAGTGAGTTTGAAAATTAGCTTACTTTACTAAACTTTTCACTAAAAAAGTGGCTAAACTTAGTACAAGCAGCAATATTTTCTTCAAACTCAATAGTGCAGTAAGTCTTTGTAAAAACATCATTTCTACTCCGAGTCAGATTTAGTTGGCACATAAGCTTAGATTCGTATTTCTATCACATATTGCCGTTACGTTTCAAGAGCAAATACCGAACAAAAAACCATTGAACCAGCGTTTACTCAAAACTATATTAGAATCGTCGCTCTCTTCGTTCAGAGAAAACCAATTTCCGTATTTCTTCTTAGCAATTAAAGGTAAAATTTGAACGATATTTTACTTCACAATCAACGCTTCGTAAGGCCATTCACTGAGCAAATTAGATTTCAATTATCTCAAATTAAGGTACCTGGGTCAAATATGGCCGGGTAAAAAATATGGCCACATACTATTCGGCCTCATTATTCTGAACCTCAACAGCATGTTTTCATCACTTTAACCAATACTAGGACTAACAGGGCGCTAGACTGGTTGACAGGTACGCTACATTAGCGACCATTTCTGCCACATTATTTCTGTCTCCGAGGCGCAGTGGTTTAGGTCCCCACGCCACGACCATTGCATCGAGAAATCGTGGGTTTGATTCCCACACGGGACAATTATTTGTGCGGTCCACAAATATTTTTTTCGGGTCTGGTTGTACTTCTATTGCTTGTATGTTTGTAAAAGTCTCGCGACACACAGCAATTCCTAGTGAGGGAGTTGTCTTTAAAAAAAGATTGTGCATGAAATAATGACATGTGGCCATATTTGACCCAGGTACCTTATATTACGTTTCTATGTTTCTTGAGAATGTAATTATCTACATCCAGAAACAACCGTATATTTAAATTACCTCGACATACTTAATCCCGATTTCCGTAACGTTTTATGCGTACATAAAATCCCTTGTATCAGCAGTTATTTGTTCCCAAATTTGTATTTATTGACTATCGGGTAGGCTAACTTTAGGCATATTATTCTGGAGTTTATGGCCTGTTGTTGGAACTCTATTTGTGGTCGGTTTTAATACAGTTTTAACGTCTTGTTGTCAAACTTTGATCGTGATTTTGTATTGTAAAAAGTTTGCTAGTGTCATAAAGAATGGTTTAGAGTATAACATTTAGTTGAAGTTATGATCTTGGCTTGTTACTTATATTTAAGTGTGCCTTTGAGCTGCGTTTTGTGTATGAGTTCATTAAGTTCCTCAAATTTATTTTATGGTTTTTTAATAGTTTTTTGTGTCAATCAAAGAATCCGATTCTTACACATTCGACTTTATTTTGAAATCTTGTTAACTAGTTTCATTTATTTAGTCATGGTGTAATATATAGTTTGCCTAGTTAAGAAGTAGACTAATTCAAAAACTAATAATCTCATCAATCATTTCTAATAAGATTTGCTTCAACTCAATTTTACAAAGGCATGTTTCAGATTGTACGAAAGCTATGTTAATTTGACTTTTACATTCTAATCCTGGATTAAAATGTTCCTAAAAATGTTCTCCCTTATTCCAATCCCTTGATCGAGGTTGTCGTTGACCTAGAAATTTAGTACTTTTAGATATTGTTGCGAATATTCCGAAGTAACGAATTCCCTACCAGTAAATATTTCGAACTAGAAGCCGCCCGCGACTTCGTCCGCATAGAAACCCTTCCCGTGTAAATCTCGATCCCCCGGGAACTCCGGAATAAAAGTAGCCTATGTGTTATTTTGGGTCTTCAGCTACCTATATAGCAAATTTCATCGTAATCGATTCAATAGTATTTGCGTGAAAAAGTAACAAACATACATACATACTCACAAACATTCACATTTATAATATTAGTAGAATAAAACCTACACGATGTTCTTGATACTTTTTTGGATAGAAATTCGTTGCAATATTTTTTCGCCGACATTTCTGGTGGATATTTTATACCGTACTAGCTGACCCGCGCAGCTCCGCTCACGCTTTCTTCTATAGCCGACCCGGCAGACTTCGTACTGCCTCATCGATAAATAAAATACCTAATCTTTTGTATAAAATGATTTTAAAACAAACAAATCGAATCTGTATTTAATAAAAAGTATTTATTGAATAAAGCATGAAGTTTTATTATTATTTTCAATACATCATGTTGCTTACTTAGAAAACAAAGTTTTCCTGAAATACTGGCTATTTATGTATGACTGTCCTTGCGATTTATTTATGGTCATCGCAAAGGCCAGACGTACTGGAAATTGTAAGAGTTTAAAATCGAATGGTAAGTCCGTTGGAATCATCGGTATCCGCGGGATCAAGACATCCTCTCCTTTGTATTTTCCTTTTATGATTGTCGCCTCAATGACGTTATTCAGCAGTCTTTTCACAGCCAGTCTTGTTCTATTGCATAGTCGAGGTTGATTATTGTAACGCAGCATGATGACAACTGATCCTACTTTTAACTGCAAATTGTGAGGTGGTAATCCAGGCAATTCTAGTAAATTTAAGAACTCAGTGGGATAGTTGATTACGTCATCCTGGTTCATTACGGTGTCGACTGATTTGAAGGAAACCAACTGTCCTGGAAGAAAATTCTGAATGGTTGCATTAAGATCCTCGACATCATTATTTTTCGCTGCTAATATTGCTGCTAAACCCACCCAATTATGGTTATTGAACTTTTGCGCTATATCTGGGAAAACTCGCTGAAAAAGCTCCACTTTTGAGTCTGTGATGTGACAGAAATCTGTAGGTAATGTGATAAATCCGGTCGAGGTGTCCACTGCAACTTTATTATTTCCAATGTCTAACAACTGCTTCGCGAACACATTTTCAGTTTCATCTTGTTGCAAAAATTTTCGCATGTTAGTTGTTAAGTGGAGTGTCTTTACGTACTGCCACAAATTTGATGATTTTAGGCATGCATTTAGTTCATCAGCAACAGTTGATCGGGGAATAACTGGAAGAGTCTGACGGCCCCACCGAAAATATTTTGGTTGTCACGAAGATCTTTCAACGTTCTGTCCAGTGCCTCCAGTGACCTCTTATGGGCCATTGTTCATTCATCCCATACTCGATTCGAATCGATTTGCATACCTGTAGGATCTTGGCCATTGCGCTATTTTTGGCGATGTTGCAAATTGGTGTTTCGGTGATTTGCATGTTTAGTGGTAATTTCAAGGCAGAATGTGCAGTTCGCCCGCCTCCTAGCAGACTTGCAGCTATTCCAGATGAAGCCAACGCTAGAGCAACATCATTTCGCGATGTGATCCTCGCCAAAAACAATGAAATTAAAAACGTTTTTCCGGTTCCTCCGGGAGCATCAAGGAAATAAATTCCACCAGATCCACTGTTCACAGCTTCTATCAAAGTGTCGTACGCAATTCTTTGTTGTTGATTTAATTGTGTAACATTTGTACGAACTGTTTCGGCCAATGCTTCAATGTCGTACTGATGTTCTCTTTGCAACTCGTGGTTTAATGCATCGTGCATATGACGATTGGGTGCTGTCATTCCGAAACACGACAATACTTTATTTGCCATCAATAAACACATATCTTCTATCATGATCAATGTGTCATTGTAAATTTCTTCATTCATTTGTGTTGTAGGATTCATTATAGGATTGTTTGACGGCGCACACGATGCAAAACATCCTCAGACATGTCATCTCTATACTTAACCCACAAATCTTTTGGATTCGAGGGGAAACATGTCGATATGATAATCGCAAACGACGTACGAATTTGATGCGGCGACGAAGATATTACGGAATCCTTGAGCGTATCATCCCAGTGCGAATCGTTCTCAAGTAAATGTAATAGTTGACATGCCTCACGGTAAGTCGCACACAGCTGTCCATCAACTGTTCTCAGTTGTTTAAACGATGTCGGACCACGAACATTCACCAACAACAACCGCAAATAATAACATTCATCGATATTTGGATGTACTGTGTAGATGCGACCCAGAGCATCTGAAGCAAATACATTTGGATGTCCTTCAACTGGTGTTCCTTGTTTTCGACGCTGAAATGATTTCGATGATGCGTTCCATGTGTAATAGCGTGGCATGTCAGCATACAGCAAAGTGCGAGCAAAATCATCAGTTTGACAGACTGTGAAGAAACTTGTTAATGTTGTCGACGGTGGATGTGCCGCTCTGTCTGCCGCGTTAGATTCATTAAAATAAACTCGTTGACCATTTTCTAAATGGACTGCCAAATGGACTACTGTAGGTTGTCTTTCATGGATCGCAAATGGATGACCTAAGTCAGGTCGTCTTCTCCTCGGCATCGTAAATTGTAATTAATCAAATTGAGAAAATTTCCTGCTCATTTAGCAGTAAAGTGTCTCACTCACTATCACAAAGGATCACCAAAGTGAAGAAAGTTCTAGCGCACATAGCCACAAAGATAGAAATAATATTGTAATAATTCTTAAAACTTCATGCTTTATTCAATAAATGTATTTTTATTAAATATAGATTGGATTTGACATATTAGTTGGTTGTTCTATTTTAAAAATATATATATATATTTGTTTTTTTTTTCGTTTTTTATGTACTATGTATTTTGTGACTGAGTTTTAGCGAGACTAACGAACAGCAATTCATTTTTATATATATAGATAACGAAGTCGCGTTATGGCATATCCATTAAAACAGTTGCCGTGACAACGGAATTTTGTTAATTCAATGTCATTATAAAATTGATTATTCGCGACTTCGTTCGCCACCTGATTTTTTTCGGGAAATGCGTCATTTTCCCGGAGTAAAAAGTAGCCTATGTCCATCTCCTGGCTTTAAGATACCTCCCTACCAATTTTCAGCCAAATCTGTTCTGCCGTTCTTGAGTTATAAGTGGTGTAACTAACACGACTTTCTTTTATATATATAGATTTATGACTGAGCCTCGTATCTCTATTTTCAAATTATAGGGGAAATATTTATCTTCGATCTCGTTTTATTAGTAGATGAAATGATGCTGAGCCAGGAAAACGACATCAGAGTTTTATTTGCTTTCATTGTATTCTTTTGTGTGGGATTCGCGTTTATTTTATGCAGAACATTTAAATAAAAGAGAATCTTTAAATGAAGTATTGTTGGCGAATGACACATGACGTATATTGTTGTATATTTTCAAGTTATTGTTTTGACTTCACATGTGGTTATAAAGATTGTTGCTACTATTGGCCCATTGCAAGTTGCCAAAGCCGTAGGTATGTTTTTGGCACAAATTATAATTACTTGTCAGGATTTTCTAAGGGCTCTTACACACAGTACCAGCAGGTTACGCGGCTTGCTAGCATCATTTGTTCCTAGCATTCGTGTGATAATATTGGGTATTGATAAATCTGCGTTGCTTGTGCTGACAGCAGTGCCGTCGGCATGGGTGTAGCCATAACACGGTTTGTATGTATGTTTGCTAACTCAAAAATCTATTTGTTTATAATTTTTTTGTCTCCTGTCCCATTAAATAATAGCGAACTGTTTTCATACCTGATAATTAAGGCCGGTTAGCTGCCAAACACCCGTTAAAATAATCACAGATATTGAAAACTTTATAATTCAATAGAAATTCGCGTTCAGTTCATTAAAATCCATTAACAAAGATTCAGTTGCAGTGCCTAACACAGCTGGATTACTAACTAAATAGGAAGATTATAGCTGAATCCAATTACGTTGTTTAATTAAAGGTTATGCTTTTACTAATGAAGCTTTGTTTACTGATGATGCTAATATCATTACATTTGTTATTGCTGTTTGTTTTACATACTTACATACAAACATACGAATGTAATATAATATATAGTATATATGTATAAAATACTATATAATAATATATATGTAATATAATATATACAGGGTGTCCCAAAACTCAACGATAATCCGAAACAGGATGAAAGGCCAAGTCATACCGGTTCTAGGAAAAATAAAAAAAAATTCTATGTCACTTAGTTCAGCAATAATAGATATTTTTCAAAAAAGTTGAAATTCCACACCCTTGCTCGCATTTTCAAGTCCTGTAATCACGAATGTCACAATTTCGAAGTGTTTTTTTGTATTTCGTAATCCTCATAAAATATGCTATTAATCGTAAAACAGATTAATGCACAAAACATTGTTAATTTAATAAAAAAAGTTAAGTTTTAGTGGGTCATAGTTCACAAAAATATATTTAGTTAACTTTGACGCTTCATATTGAAAAAAAAATGTACTACACTACCCTTGGCAAGTTATTTCAAAAGTTGGCGCATTTAATCAAAATTTCAAAATGGTGCAACACTTGCAACATTCCTTGCCATTAAAAATGTTATTTTTATTTGAACGAAGAGTATCCCCGCAGATGGATCGGATGCAGTGGTACAATTTTATGACCTCCTCGTTCCCCCTATCTAAATCCAGTAGATATTTTTTACTGGGAATACATAAAAGAAAAAGTCTATTCGAAATCAATACAAAATCTATCAGAACTTCGCCAGAAAATTGACACAACGTCAGAGGAAATAAATGCAAGGAATTTTGCTTGACTGGTGAAAAGGTCATTTGTAAGGCGTTGCAGAGCCTGTGTTCGTGCCAGAGGAAAGCAGTTCGGAACTACTCTAGTTTAAGGAGAATAATTAAATGCCACCAAAAACATTCTGTAAAACCTCAAGTCTCGCAGCTCAGTCTTTCTGGCGTAAAAAGTGGTGAGATCTATATAATACCAAGTCGATTAATCTATTTCGTCTCTACTTAAAGGACCTTCTGTCTTAAGTAATTACATAAGTTATTATCATGCCAATATTAAAAATATTTTACGTTTAAAACAAATAGACCGACCTGGCCATCGCATGATTTGTATGTATTACACTACACAGCACGACGAGAAGTTAATGCTCCTGAAATTTTAATGGCGAATTTGTGTTTTCATGCGATGACCAAGTCGATCTTTTTGTTTTAAACGTAAAATATTTTTAATATTGGCATGATAATAACTTATGTAATTACTTAAGACAGAAGGTCCTTTAAGTAGAGACGAAATAGATTAATCGACTTGGTATTATATAGATCTCACCACTTTTTACGCCAGAAAGACTGAGCTGCGAGACTTGAGGTTTTACAGAATGTTTTTGGTGGCATCTCACTTCTTTTTGTAGAACGAACATAAGTCCAATTTGTATGAAAAGACGTTTTTTCTTATAATTCAACATATTTTCCTATGGGAATGTTTTTCAGTTTCATGGGCTAAGCACCCTTACCCACCTTATATCCCCTCCCGTTATGCCTCATATAGTATGTACCTATCTTCACCTATTATTTGTTATTTTCTACAGTAATAATGATTCTTAACTGCAAATGTAATCTTGTAATCTTATACATTTATATGGGATTACAAAGTTAATGTTGCAGTTAGTGTATTTAGAAAACTGGACCGAAATTAGAAAATATTGAATTTTTCCCATGATTAAGACACTTAACCCTATTTGTATTCTAAATTTTAAGCTTCTAAGTCTGCTAGAAGTACCTTATACTTTTGATGATCGGTGAGTCAGTGAGTCAGTGAGTCAGTGAATCAGTGAGTGACAAAATTCAAAATTTTAACAAGTTGTCATTTTTAAACTACTGGTTCAAATGGACTGAAATTTTAAATATACCGTGTTTATACAATGAATAATTAGTAGCTGAAAATTCAGGCTTCTTGTTTTATCCACAACGACATTATAGGGGGGTCGAAAATAGCCCGAATTGCTTCGAGAAAAGGATGGTACGGCCGTGCCGCTTTTTTTTGCTCGACTTGCGGGGGCACTTCCGTGCCCCCAGATAAGAACGATGGTTCGTTCATTTTTTTTTTAATTATTATTACTTATTATGTTTATTACATTAAATATTGGTTATGGACTGACTCAATTACCTCTTTACTAAAAAGAATTGCTTTCCTCTGGCACGAATACAGGCTCTTCAACGGCGTACAAAAGATCTTTTCACCAGTCAAGCAAAATTCCTTGCATTTATTTCCTCTGACGTTGTGTCAATTTTCTGGCGAAGTTCTGATGGATTTTGTATTGATTTCGAATAGACTTTTTCTTTTATGTATTCCCAGTAAAAAATATCTACTGGATTTAGATAGGGGGAACGAGGAGGCCATAAAATTGTACCACTGCGTCCGATCCATCTGCGGGGATACTCTTCGTTCAAATAAAAATAACATTTTTGATGGCAAGGAATGTTGCAAGTGTTGCACTATTTTGAAATTTTGATTAAATGCGCCAACTTTTGAAATAACTTGCCAAAGGTTGTGTAGTACATTTTTTTTTCAATATGAAGCGTCAAAGTTAACTAAATATATTTTTGTGAACTATGACTCACTAAAACTTAACTTTTTTTATTAAATTAACAATGTTTTGTGCACTAATTTGTTTTACGATTAATAGCATATTTAATGAGGATCACGAAATTTAAAAAAAAACACAGCGAAATTGTGACATTCGTGATTACAGGACTTGAAAATGCGAGCAAGGGTGTGGAATTTCAACTTTTTTGAAAAATGTCTATTATTGCTGAACTAAGTGAAATGAAATGTTTATTATATTTTTCCTAGAACCGGTATGACTTGGCCTTTCATCCTGTCTCGGATTATCGTTGAGTTTTGGGACACCCTGTATACATAAAATCACGCCATTTTCCCATATGGGTAGGCAGAGACTAGAGAACGCCACTTGATACGATCCTACAAACTTGCTTCATTCACATCCATACATCTTGTCATACAGGACCGCCGTTAACGAGTTCTTTGTACCCTGATTTCTTTTTAAGAAATTAAAGTTACAATATTGCTTGATTTATACCATTAAATATTGTAGCTGAAACTATTTTTATTTCAATCGAAGTTTTGTGTTACGATTTACAGATAAGATTACAAAATATACATTTAAGATAAAAGAGCAGAATTTCTTCATGAAATAGTTTTTATTTTTGTAACATTGCAAATTGGAACAGGTTATCAGCAAACCAAATACGACCGAATATCGAAAACATAACTAAAAATTGACTTCCAATAAAAGCCTAACAAAAAGCTATGTTACTAAAAAAACAAATTAAACAAATAGTAAAAGCTTCGTTTTTTATTTATTCATCAAATGCTCTGTTCCGAATTTGTTATATAAAAACAAAAATAAATATAAACAAGTTTGTTATCAACAAATTTTATTCTCTGAGGGTAGAACAGTATTCTGAAGAGTTCTTAAGGAATACAGAATTTATATTCTGGTCAAGGAACAAACATTGAAATCAGATACGTCCCAGTGAGAACGTAAGTGCGTAATATTCATAGAAGTGGTGCTAGTATCATGCCCTGTAGGATACCCTTCGTGATGTGATTTTTATTTTGTAAGGATTCAATTTGGTACCTACTTTTTGTTCGGAGCTCCCAAAAGATTTAGAATCGGAGTAACTTGGTCTTCATCTTTTTGTTCGGCTGTGGGATAAGCGATATTTTATTACATAATGGTTAATCAATATCACGTGTTTGGTTTCTAGAATATTCTACGGCTTGTTCGTTCCGTTTGTCAGATATATATTATTCTAGTATTCTCGTGAAATTTAAGTGTTACGATCCTTATAAGATTGTTCGGAGAATTTTGAAGCGCAATAACTACTAATTAGCGAACATTTTCCAAGACATGAATGGATTTTATATCGTTTTCTCAAAATCCGTAATTTAATAAAGTCACGTTGAAATTATGTCTCGGAAAATATCAATAGCGAAGCTATCAATGTATTTCTTGATAGTCTGAATCAAAAAACTGTTAATAAGTAGAATAATTTCTTTAAACAAACCTAATACCACGCCTGTTGTAAGAAGGTTTAGGCAGAGGTGTAAGAAATACACATAGTTTTCGCCAATAACAATGAGACTACACTGAGTTACTATGATAGAAAAACATTATTATAAAAATTAGAAAATACCAATAGCACTTTGCTCGACCTAAAGCTCGAATCTCGAAACCGAGACTCCACACACACTACCGACGCGCCACAAAGGCAGTGCCATATTTTCTTAATCATTATCAATAAAATAATAATATAAGGTCTAGATAATAGCTAATTCCTTTTTTTTAACACTATTTCAGCACTGCCACCCATCGGTCCTGTATTGAAGGCAGACAAAGATCGTTACCAGCCCGGTGAGGTGCTCCAAGCCAACTGCACGTCTTCACCAGCGAGACCTGCTGCAAACCTCACCATTTATATTAATGAGGAGCCTGTGAGTATAGTATTATTACGTTCGTTTTAATTTAATGATAACCGAATTGAAAAAGATAAAGATTTTTAAGTAGACCTCTAATTTTTTTATATTTCATGGAGCGTCTTTAATTTTTTTGAAATCTGGAATAGCTTTCTTGAATTCGTATCTGTAGTTTTTAGTCATAATTGCGTTTTTTGGCAAATAAAATCTTTACTGTTTTGGTTCATTCATATCCACAAAACTTATTCCTCCTTCAATTAACTTAAGCGGCTGAACTACGCAGTTGGATTGTTTTTTTTAATTCCAGAATTCATATTAAATATAAATTCTAAGCTTATCATTAACTTGTGCTTTTAGTTTGTATACGCACTCAGCATTTCAAGTTATATTTTCAAGACCTAATACATAAATAATTCTTTAAAATAAAAGTGTTTTGTATTTATTTAGAACGCTTCATGAGATATATTTTATTTGCTTTTCCTACATTTTTGTATCCACTTAAGATAAAACTTGCAACTCTTTTAATCCGTTGAGAATTTTCTTTTACATTATCGTTCCGCCATTAAGATTTAATCGGGGATTTGAAAAAGCTTTCAATTCACTCGGATTTATTTTACCAAAATTTTGCCGGGTCTAGGATTAAGATTGGAAAGTTTTCGATCAGCAATCAGCTTTGGCTAAGAACTGCTAAGTCAGTAAAGACTAGCTCAAAGGACTTGAAGTTCAAGGGTCGTTACGGAAAAACTGATGACAAAGTATGAAATAATATTTTTATAGACTTTGTGGTCTAGACGATATAATTGCTGTTTTAAGTGACCATAATAATACTATTGAACATACCAGACCTTAGAATAGTACCTATCAAACGATACTTAGTTTTCCCAAATCTAGACATCACATATCATGAATACGTATTTCGATGCGTGGTAATTTTTTTAAAATTGTGGGTAAATTTCAAATTAGAGGAAATTTTAAATTTCTTACATCTATACTAAGTTTGCTTGATTGTTTGTTTGAACGCGCTAATCTCAGGAACTACTGGTCCGATTTGAAAAATTCTTTCACTGTTAGATAGCCCATTTATCGAGGAAGGCTATAAAATCATTACGCAATGACCAATAGGAGCAGAGTACCAATAAAAAATGTTACAAAATCGGGGAAAATTTTGACCCATTCTCTCTTATGTGACGCAAGCGAAGTTGCGCGGGTCAGCTAGTAAAATATACAATGAAATTGTTAATGATAACGGCAGCTTATAAGGGGATTTATAACATCAAACCTTTCTTATACCAAATACTGAGGTATGCTAACGGGACAAGTCATTTTATTATAATAGGTATACCTACCTGTAAGAATATTGCATAGTAAAATAGCAAACCAACCAAGCCGGAAAGTTGAATACAGATTTTTTATACGATTACTAGACGTTATTGTACAAAAAATACTTTAAAAGAAATAACAAGATACTTATTTCTTTTATTCGTACGGTACAGTTGTTTTGACTAAACCTTAAATAATGACCCAATTTGCAGGTATAAAGTTTTCAAATTGGTTTTCTCGTGTCCACCTGGGGCTTGCTAACTTGTTTCAACAAGACCTATAAAAGCAGACGGTCTGAGAGTTTTTACATCTGAAAATACTCATCAATCATAATTAAAATAATATCTGCATTTAATTTGAGCGTTTAGGACACTAATGTTTTATTATTCATGAGACCGTATTTGCATTTTTAAAAGTAAAATTACAATGTATTTTTTTAATTATTTAACAGTCCAGTGGATTGATTAATTACGTTTATTAGAGTGGAAGCTTTTTTGTTTTAATATATTTTGTCGTTTGTTAACTACGTTTTACTTCGGGCTCCAGTCGCGTGTTTTTTTTGGTATAACCATTTTGCCAAAGTGCGAAGGCTTTCTTTCCTGCAGTCACTCGTAATGCGATTTTCCGCAGTCGTATCAAGTATCAATAGTTTAACTTGTGGTATCTGAGGCGCTAATAAGGTTTTACGTACAAAATTTGTCGATAGCTAGCTGGTTGTCCATGTTAAATGTATTAGAAAATTTTAATCTGGCTAGCTATCAAGATTTTTTTTTAAATTCGAATTTCTGCCCCCTTTGAGGGCTGTGTGAACTATTTTTGCAATACATTTTAGATGTCAAACTTACGACACTCGATAGTACCGACTGTAGATAATTAATTTACGAATATTAAAGTTTTTGGTCTCTTGTTTTATATTTCGGCGTTTAAAATTAAATGACGTGTATTTTACTTTAAATAGTTTTATTTTTCAATATTTATTCACCGCGGTTGTTTTCTGTTGATCATGTTATTATTTAGTTTGGAACTCGATGTTATTTGTTTTTCATTAAATGGAGTCAATATTTTTATTACTAGTGTAGTTATTTGATATTTTATTTTGATAAAATAGAGTAGGATTAAACTTTTAAATTAATTGAGCAAATAACACGTTATGTTAATCATAAAACAAATATTTTTGTATTTAAAACAGTTATAGTACTTTTTTGACATTATATAAAGCATTTTTTATATATTTTGTCTTTCGCATCCTGATTTACTTTGCCATGCCATTCCTTAGTCCTGATACCCAGAACTAGTTACACTTAAATAGTTAGGAAACCCATATCATCGTTTAGACTGGCCAATTTATTATTTATTCATCTTACTCTTAGACTCTGTGAATGAAAAAATAACAACCACTCCCTCATTACGAGAGGAGACCCTTGCCTTACTCTTAGACTCAGTGAATGAAACAAAACCAACCACTCCCTCATTACGGTAGGAGACCCATGACCAGCAGTGGGACAGTAAAAGGTTAAATTTATTTTATTTACACGATATTTGCAAATGTAAATTAATTTCTATCTTCATCATTTCAGCTCCTTTCATCAGAGACGAGTCTCCACCCGTCTGAGAGCGGTCTTCTCTGGACCAGCGTGAAGACTGACATCAAGGTGACTTCGGAGTTGTTCGTGAGTGGACGCCTGAGGGTCGCCTGCTTCGCTACCGTCTATGATGTGTATAAGAGCTCAGCTAATCTTGACTTCTTCACGCCTGAGACTGATCCTAGGCCGGAAAGGAGTAAGTTGAATTATTAAGTTATTTAGTGAAGAATTATATTATTTAGAATTAATATTCAGTGGTTTTGTATTGAATATTGTGATTTTGTTTAATATGTAGCAGCATTGAACATACAATAATGATTTTAATAAATATCCTGTCGTAGAATATCAAATTCTTAAATTTTGGAAAAAAACCCATTTTGATAAAGTTTAATCGTTTAAGAAAAAGCCTAACTGATTTGCATACAATTGTCCTTTTTGTACATTTAGTGCTTTATAAATTTTAATATTATAATATAAGAGCCAAATGTTGGATAATAAAGTAAACCAAGAACTGAAGCTAAACTGAAAATATTTTTGAAATTGATAACTGCAGTATCAGTCATCTTATTTTTTTTTTTTCTTAACCTGTTTGAGTTTCCCACTGGGCAAAGTTACCCCTTCCTTCAGGATCAAATCAGACTTTTTAACATCCCGACATTTTTGCTTGGGTTTCCCGCGTCTGCGATGACCATCTTACATTAATTAATTAACTGAAATTTATTTTTCTTTCAATTCCAGTCACTCTCAACGGCGCAACATCAGCAAAATGCTTCCAAAGCTGGATTCTTCTTCTCTTCCTCTTCCTCCTACCGATGGTGATGGGCCAAGACTACGGACCTCTAGCCATAGAGTACGATGACTACGACGAAGTCACTATGACTCATTCACTCGCCTCCCTCGTCGGTGGTTGAAGATAAATGTTTGATTAGTTTTAAGGATACGAATTTAGTCTGATATTAGAACCACGATATTTAATAAGCACAGATTTTTTATTTTGCTGTTTTTTTGTAATTGTAATTTACTTTAGTTATTTAACTGTCCGTGTTTGGAAAAATCTTTTTTAGTTGTATTTAGTTGTCTTAAATGTTCAAAGTTATAAAATAGGAGTTTCGTTTTAAAATTCTGTATGGGTGATTGTGCCCTAAATTTCAGCAAAATTACAAAAAAGTAAAAAGATTGTATTTTTTTGTTTATCTGAAGTGATTTTTTTGTATGTTTGTATTCTAAATGAATACAAACATACAAAAAAACTTTTTAAACGATATTTTAGATTGACATGCTTTTCTATATTACCAAAGAAACAGTTTTTAATACCTACATGGTATCAATAGTACTAAAATAGATTTATCTATAGACAGAAGATTATATATAAAAGAAGTTTAATTGTTTAAATATTGTTGTTTCAGTAGCCTATTCGCTTTTATTTTACTGTTTGTTCGTGCATTTATATCTTTTATATTATTTTGGTAAAGGTCTAATATTATTTCTACGTTAATTTTATTAGCTTTATACAAAAAAGATTCAGTTTGGAAGATGTATAAATACTATCCAATAAATGCCAGTAACGGTACGTGTAGGTTTTTCAGTGGTTAGGTTTCTACATGAAATACCAATAAAACATCTAAAAACAGCCATATTTTAAGCGAAAAAAATGGTTTAAATACTATACTTTGTTTGAAAACTATTAGTTTTTTGGTTCAAAAGTTTAGATATTATTTGTTTTGCTTATTTTAAATTTAACTTACACCTCTGTACATTCCATTTTCTAAACACTATTACACAATTATTATAATAAGATTGTAAATAATAATTCTCTTTATTGTAAGAATATAAAATATTGTGATAAATAATAAAGGCATCCACGCCTTGTAATTATAAGCATAGCAGAGAAAATTAAATTTTCAGAGTATCCAGTTTCAAGGGTTTGTCCAAAAATAAGCGTGGCAAGTGAATGGTATCATACAGCAGATTTATCTCTCGTTTATTCGGCTGGTAACGTTTTCCTGTGGCTGTGAGAAATGCTAGTTGACGCAACAGTAACAAGCTTTCAACATAATGTACACTGGTGCCACTAATAGCTATATGGCTGGGCTTGCTAAACACAAATTCGGTTCGCCAATAATCGGCCTAGCCGGGCGCCAAGACCGAAAATGTGTAGATGAACCCGATCGGCATAAGTCGAACCAGTGAGACAATAGTGCCGAACCGAATATGAGTATAGCTAACGTCACTACGAAATATAATCAGCCTGAAATTTTAAATGAAATTGAAAAAAATGCGCGTAGATGATATGAGAAGAACGACGGTTTCTCATTATATTTGAGCCTTGAGGCAAATTGAATTCATATCGCGTTGAAATCATTACTTACAAAAAAGCTCATGGATTCATAGAAAAACATATTGTGATGTCCACATAACCGAAAAATAGAACGTCCTACTATTACGAGTATGTTTGGATAAACCATACTATATTGTTTCTTATTATTTATCCACGTAAGCTATACTATCTTAACAAAATACATTTGAAATTAAAACGGCGATGGCCTAATGTAAATATAATAGTGAACTCTACAAAATATTATTTATTATATACCAGTTTTCTTTTTATCCCCTGATATAGAACAACGTTTTGTCTGTTCATTAATACACTTTAATATAATGTACCCTGTAGTTCCATGTTGTTTAAATCATGTCCCCCTTTTTTCCAACGCGTACTGCTAATTTTTAAATCAATAACATCCTAGAATCCCTATTTCATTTATAACCCAGAATTGTACGTACCAAAGACTTTTCAACCTACATTTATGTTGATAGCTTTACTTTAGTAAATATTGTTTAAATAAATATAAAGAGGACAGACAAACAGGCAGAAATGAAACTTAAAAAAGACCAACAAAAATGTACATACATTTTGAAGCGATTTTTGTAATGATATGAGTACCGCCATCTAGCGTAGCGAACAAAAAATATTGTTAAGGATTAAAAAGGTCATTTAAAAATAATCTTGTATGGGATTCTTTATATACTTACTACACGGATTAAATCATGTACTTATTCAAAAAATCTGCCAGTCGTGTGATACTATCGTATAACAAGCATTTGACACCTAAAAATGTAAAATAAGGTTTTTGTTGAACACATTAGGGGCGCTGATTGAATTTTCATACATTTTTCTGGATAGGTACTCAATTGTCGATAGTCGATAGTAGTAGAAGATTGCCTCCCAGATGTAACACTGACTGAAAACTCAGCTAGTCTCAACACGAATGAAATCTTTTTAAAAGCATTAAAATACACGCTTAGTTCACCAATTTCTTGATTCCTTTCAATATGTTACTCTTTAAGTACGTGAATTCAAAATTTTTCTCCATGTTTTTCACCCTTGTACTAATTATATAAACTTTAAAATTACTGTTATGTACATGTTACGCAAAGCACTATAAGTTAATATATTTGATATTGTTGAATAATTTGTCCAAATATTTTTATTACTTCGACAACGTGTAAATAAAAATAAAGTTTGAAATACGTCACCTTTTGTTTTATTTATTCACTGCAAAGCCATATTTATGGAGTACTCTTCTGTCAGCACTCAAGCTATAGGAAATAATGCATAGTTGAGGTGTTATAGCGCGTCTCTACAGTCGGCATTAAGACTTTGACATAATATAAAATGCACCATATGATAATTTCTACGTCACTAACCTATTGTCGACACATGATAATAGTATTTAGAATTGCCTTTAAAAAAATCAAAGGCGCTATAAAACTCGGTGCTGAAAGAGGAATAGTTAACCTTTAATCAAAAGTAATAGTCGACCAGTGCTGTTGACAGTACCTAATTCAAATTTTGGTTTCTGTTTTTTGTATTCTAATTGAATTTCAAATCAAAACTCACATTAGCCCGCGTGTCGCATAAAAACCACACAACATCTTAATATAAAACACTTTTACGGCATGCAGTTAATTTTTGATAGCGATCTTTAATACCTATTCGATACATAGACTTAAACATAATACTGAAAAAATGAGTCAAGATTTCAGTCGAATAAGTAACTGATACATATTACAAAAAAAATGTGAATTCAGCCAAATACCATAACAATACATTATTATTGTCTGTCTGATCTGAAATAGCCTGATCTCAAAAGTGACAACTCTATTTCATTCCATAAGCAGACCCTATTCAGCAGTGGTCAGCAAAAGATTAAAATTAATACCTTTAAGTAGTAGTATAATAGAAGAGCTCAAAGTTGAAAAAATACATAAAACTAAGTAAACGGTAAGAAAGGAGCTTCTAGTGTTCTCTCCCTAGAGAGGCATGAGCCTAAACGGAATTGTAGTTCTATGATATTTCGTTAGATGGCGCTGAACAGAAACATATGTTTTCTTTTATTTTATCTATTATTTTGTTAAGTTATAGTCAATTTATATTGCGATAAGTAGAATATTAGTTTCATAATGCTGTTTATTTTTAATAATATAGTCACATCTGGAACAATATTAGAACTGCTAAATAGATTAAGCAATTTTATGAAATAATACTTATAGAACGGATTTGCTAATTTTTCAAACAACACCCAAGTTTGAAATGTCTCCAGTTATATTGGTATTAATTTCGAGTTTAGTTTGTCAGATTTTTCAGCTTAAAATCTACTTATATGACTCAATGTAAAAAAAAAATACAAATTAGTACAAATAATTTCATTTCAATCATTGTATTTATCTAGAAATACTAAATACAATGACGTAAAACATTTATATAGATAAGGATGACAACAAAATAGGATGCAAGGTATACTTTCATCTTGTTCATTACATCATAGTTCTGAGACAAAGAATAATAAAAAAAATTGTAGAGAATAAGTTGATTCACACTGGCAACTGAATGCAAATCTACATCAACAATACACAAAATTATTTCTCAAAAACAAAACACGAAACAAAAACACACACATACCGTATATAGATAAACAGAACCTAATTGTGCGTCATCCATGAAGACTATGAATGAGTAGAGCATTATAAGCGCACTGTTTCATGCGAGATACAATCGACACACATTATTAGGTAGTGGGTGCATTTCTTACAATTCTGTCCTTACTGTACTTTACTTGTGCTTTTGTTGTCACAAAAAGTTGAGATTCAATTAGTATAAAATTGCATTTCAATAATTACACTGTTTGTAAAAAAATCTGATTACAAAAAGCAACGCAAAAAGCAAAACATTGGAATGAATTGTAGAAAAGGAAACTTAACACGGACATCACATATCAACAATACACAAACAAGCTACACAAAAAACAAAAACACGAAACACAAAAACATATACACAACGTATTTATATAAACAGAACCTAATTGTGCGTCATCCATGAACACTATGAATGAGTAGAGCATTATAAGCGCACTGTTTCATGCGACTTACAATCGACATAATATGAAGTAGTGGCTGTATTTCTTACAATTTTTTACTTTACCTTAGATTACAACAGTCCCGATGTTGTCACTAAAAGATGAGATTCAATTAGTATAAAATTGCATTTCAATAATTATACCGTTCATAAAAAAGATCTGATTACAAAAAGCAACGCGAAAAGGAAAACATTGGAATTAATTGTAGAAAAGGAAACTTAACACGGACATCACATATCAACAATACACAAACCAGCTACACAAAAAACAAAAACACGAAACAAAAAACATACACACGACGTATATAAATAAACAGAACCTAATTGTGCGTCATCCATGAACACTATGAATGAGTAGAGCATTTATAAGCGCACTGTTTCATGCGACTTACAATCGACACACATTATTAGGTAGTGGGTGCATTTCTTACAATTCTGTCCTTACTGTACCTTACTTGTGCTTTTGTTGTCACAAAAAGTTGAGATTCAATTAGTATAAAATTGCATTTCAATAATTATACCGTTCATAAAAAAGATCTTATTACAAAAAGCAACGCGAAAAGCAAAACATTGGAATGAATTGTAGAAAAGGAAACTTATAAAAAGCGGCAACACGGACATCACATATCAACAATACACAAACAAGCTACACAAAAAACAAAAAACACGAAACACAAAAACATATACACAACGTATTTATATAAACAGAACCTAATTGTGCGTCATCCATGAACACTATGAATGAGTAGAGCATTATAAGCGCACTGCAATTAGAACGCGCTAGAAAAATCAAATTAAAACCTCTAATGAACAAACATCGTGCGCGAGGCTGTGCCGGTTGTTGGCACAGAGAACCTGCTGGCATAGATAATACAGGGAAATATGAAAATTAATATGAGAATATAATATATTTTTTGTATGAAAATAATTGTAATAAGTTTTAGGGTTATGGGTGTTTGGCTTGCATGGCTCATTAAATATTGTATAGTGTGATGAAATGAAGGTTTACTATAGAAAACATTGTGTAGTATATTGAGATCATTAATACTTAAAATTACTTTGGCTAATTACTAAGAATCGCAGGTAATTAAAACAACGTCCTGCTCAGACTTATTTTGTTTCTTTGTAAAAGTCTCCATGACATAAGACACCGCATATTGGGCAGAAGATGACGTTCTTTAAAAATGCTCAAACATAAACATTTATTACATAACCGAACCGTAAACAAAAAAAAAAATTAAAGGTTTTGTTAAGTAATGATCTACGACAAAATACTTCGCACAGGTTTAATACAATAAACACTATAAAAACTGCAACAAATAAAAACGAATTATACATTCCTCTCATTAAGAAAGCCACAAAGAAATACTAAAAATATTACGATGCACTCAACAGCTAACTAACCTGTGTAACTTATTCAGACCGTCTTCCCGTTCGCATAGTTTGTCTCCGCGGCTTCCGCCAGGGGGCGCCCCGAGCCACACGCCACAAAGCTTTAGCTAAGAATTTTATTCTGCCTTAACTCCACCTCAATTATTTACTATGCGCTGATGTGAATTGATTCTTCTTTGTTTGCTATGCTAATGAACCAGCTTATTTAGTTTTCTAGTGGCTTTCTGTTTTGTTCTGTGTACAGATTATTAGAAGTAAAAATGTTTTTCGTTCTTATTGCAATTAGTTTTGTAGTTGCTGTTTTTATATGAGTTGTTATGTATTTAACATATTGTTTGAACATTAACGTGTCATATAAGTAAAGTGTCTAACAGTTGCTAGCATACTTGCATAGATAAAATAGAAACGCATATAATAGATGAGAAGACCTTACAAGATTTGACGAAAAGAGGGAAAATTTGACACTTTTAAGCCGAGAAGCTTGAAGTATAACTTAGGTACACAAGTCACAATTCAACACCTAGTATAACCGTTTACTTACATCCCAACAGTAAACAACAAACTCAGAATCAACACCATCGAACACAAACCGTCACCACAAAACGATTACCAAACACAAAAACCAGAAATGGAATACAAATAACTCTCACAAAGCAAGCAATCGAACAAGATTCAGATAAATATTTCGCGCGAATCCCCCAGCACTATAGCGCAAATCGTTTGCTTGTATACCTAAGGATCCCGTTTTTCCCGTGATTGAGGACTCACGGATTGAGTCCGGATTGAGCCGGGATTTACTGCGGGAATCAACTCGCCAAGAAAATGCTCGTTCTGCATACTGCAGGTTCCCAGGTATTCGCTTCGTCGGATTTAGATTTGACAGCATTGAAATTGTTATTATTATCCCTTTTGTACATAATATGTCTCGTTGTTATTCATGAATTTTTAGTTTTTCTCTGGCTTCGAAGATAACCGATTCTGTTTGTTTCGAAATTTAGTATACACCAAGCTTTGCATTTTTATTGAATGATGTTCATAAGTGTCAGAAATATAATTTCAATTCCATCACGAATAGAATTATCATACCATCAAATCTTTTTTTTCAGTTACTGTTAGATTTCATCGTTTAATCATGAATACGTAAATGAAAATTACGATATACATGAAAATTATAATTCAAAGATGAAAGAAAACTAATAACTAAGACGTTCTAGTATCTATTTTAATAACAGAAATACACAACTGTTGTTAAACGATAAATCATAAACTTACAGCCTTGATTAATTGGATCTTAATGTCACCCGTTAAGAAAACCTTGGCGTGGAGAAGGGTGGTTTAGATCCTCAAACAATATTGCTATAGTCCTATTATAAGCTAACACCTGTACTTACCCAAATTTAATGTTAGTTGTTGCTAATAATTTTTGAGATGACGTTCATAATTCCAACGAAAAAAAATCTTAGTGTGGAGTGAGAAATGTTATAAGGAGGGCTTATTGTTTTTGAAATCAGTAACAATCAAAGTAATTATAAAATCATTTTATTCATTATCTTCATATTCTGTGATTTTACCTGTGGTATTATTCTGTGGTTTTTTAGACAACACATAATATCATACTGAAAAGTTGTTGTATTCTTAAAGTGAATCAGAAACCTATATACTCCATAACTGCCATGAAAGTTCGTAAAAACGTTTCAAGTTGACGTAATTTCCCAATATTGCAGCACTACCTTACATTGAACGGAGGCTTACGAGTATTTAGGTACCCATATCCACAATCACAACTTTATAGATAGCGATCGTCTGAATAGAGTTCTACTGTTATTCCAACATCAATTTGCTTTTGGCAACCAGGTACAAGGTTCCACGACGGGAGCAAATACCGCAAATCCCCCAGGCTTAGATAAAAGTAACCTTTCGGTATTGCAGTTCAGGCAATATGAGATGCTTATCTTTTTGCTATTAGAAAAGCCAGAAGGTGAATCATTGTGTATTGGTGCCGATAGATTCCGAACAGATTTTGGCAAGATTTTCGGTTTGAAATAGATATACTAAAATGTCATGGTTTCACATTATTTTTTAAGTTACTTGAAAAATATCCTCATATCATGCATTCTAATAAGGCGCTCATAGCCAGTTGTGCTCACCGGTCGGGAAACGATCTGGGTTAAGCAACTGTTGGCGCGGTCATTTCATAGATGGGTGACCGCATATTGGTATTTTGACTGAACGTCTCTGTGCTACGGAGATGCTAAGATAACAGTCGCTAAGCCATATCAAAGACCCTTGACTTGAACAACTTTGACACTAGGTTGACCACTAACCATACGATGGAATGGAATTGAATTTCAATAAAATAATGTTTAACTTTCCTGCTGCTATATTAAACATGCAAAACACAAGGAATAAAAATCTCTCAATATTGTAGACGAACTTGAGTCTTGTACACGCACGTAGTTTAAAAGTCAATTTACACCAGCTGTCGCACCATGGTTCATGTTTCCAAATACGTCTTCATGTCTAGTGAATATTGTTAGAATGTAGTATTAAAGTTTCAGGGTTACTTGTCGTTATATTAATCTAACGTATGACAAAATGTAGTAGCTCGATTCCCTACCACTATCGACTGCCGACAACTGAGCTATCGAGAAATTTGTTTGAACGTCTGATAAGCGCCTCCAACGCGCGTCGTAGGAACTATTTAACAATAAATTTTCAATGTCTACCCTTCGGTACTCGATGATTTCGACTGTTGAGAATCGCGCTAATTACGAATATGACTTAGTTTCAGGTTATCCCTATAACTAATGATGTCATAATGAATAATGTCAACTAGTGACTGTATCAACTGTAATTTTAGTCTGGCACAATTTAAAATTTTCCTTACTCATACAGTTCTTACATTTACTTCAAAACATAACCAGCGTTGATATCTCGAAGGAGCTACACAAATAGCAAAACTACCCGAAACAAGCAAGATAAACGTAGGCAACGAAATTTTAAGATGCACCGACAGTGACATTAACATACCCACACCAAGCCGGAACTTGTACAACGGCAACGCTGGAAGCCACAATTAACAATGCAAATTTACCAAGTGCGAAAGCTGTGCTGAATTTCATACCAGGAATACATATGGTAATTGAGTTTGGAGAAAAACGCTATACTATAGAATCTGAGGCTCGTTAAGATCTTCAACGCAAGATGTTTCGAGTACGTCTGTCTCATTTGAACTAAGTTTCAACTTCGTTAGTTGGACCGGGTTATTTTGAGTGTAAACTGACGGTTTGCAGTAAACTGCAATCGAAACTTCGGTTTGGGATTTGGATGCTGTTAATCAAGGTGGAAAGGAGATCATCCACGCTCCATACATTTTTGGGCCTTTTTTCAAAGTGCCGGCCAACAAAAAAAAGTGGCATGTATCGATAGAGCTAGCCATTTGAAGCAATAGTTAGTATGGCACAAAACCGGTAGGATCGCTTTAAACCGAGTTATACAGGTTTGAAGATTCATAATATTCAAACATTAATTCATTTCTGAAAGTTCTGTTAAACATAAAATAATGATTGATTTTGCTAGAATTAAGTATCTAAAGCAAACGACCACTCTTAAGTTGATTTAAGGTCGTAAGCCCACGTATCAACTCGGAAACGGGTCGTCACCGTATCAACTCGAGCTCATCGGTATTATTTGTATGTAATTCCCTACTGTACCACACTTATCGGAATCGTTATGTGATCGCCCCGGCTCACGACGATGGGAGTGGTGCGTATGCGCATTATGCATACACCAGCACCCAGGGTGAAGTGCGGGACTATGTGCAAATTCTGATAGAAGGGCGGGTATACCTTCTAAACCGCAACATGTGTCCTCATAACAAGGGCCCTCATCACAAATGGTGCCCGAAGCACAAAATATTGTTCCACGTGCCGATGAGTCGGACATAACAACCCAACGGCAACACTCTAGATGACCTCTTATCTAGACGATGGTTTGTTAGTTGCACACAATCGAGGGTGCGGCCCCTTGGGTTCGCTAAGGGAGGATGCGCTGACCTTGCGCTAGTCGCCAGTGACCAGTCCAGTGGCGAAGCATTGAGGCGCCGGGGGAATCAAACTCGCACCTAAGGGGCCGCACCCTCGGTTGTGTGCAACTAACAAACCATCGTCTAGGTAAGAGGTCATCTAGAGTGTTGCAGTTGGGTTGTTATGTCCGACTCATCGGCACGTGGAACAATATTTTGTGCTTCGGGCACGATTTGTGATGAGGGCCCTTGTTATGAGGACACATGTTGCGGTTTAGAAGGTATGCCCACAATTCTATCGGAATTTGCACATAGCCCCGCACTCCACCCTGGGTGCTGGTGTATGCATAATGTGCATACGAACCACTCCCATGGTCGTGAGCCGGGGCGATCACATAACGATTCCGATAAGTGTGTTACAATAGGGAATTACATACAAATAATACTGATGATCTCGAGCTGATACGGTGACGACCCGTTTCCGAGTTGATACGTGGGCTTACGACCTTAAATCAACTTCAGAGTGGTCATTTGCTTTAGATAGTTAATTCTAGCAAAATCAATCATTATATTATGCTTCACAGCACTTTCAGAAATGAATTAATGTTTGAATATTATGAATCTTCAAACCTGTATAACTCGGTTCAAAGCGATCCTACCGGTTTCGTGCCATACTAACTATTGCTTCAAATGGCTAGCTCTATTGATACATGCCACTTTTTTTTGTTGGCCGGCACTTTGAAAAAAGGCCCAAAATGGATGATCTCCTTTTTGCTGCAGGAGTTTTGCTTACGTTTGAGTTTTATGTGTAAAATCTACTTACATATTATTCTTTTATTCTATATATTTTTTTGTATATGGATGTACAAAATTCAAACATATACTAATTTAGACGACTAACTTGGGATTCGATACGCAGTTTTGGATGGCAAGGTAAAGAGGCATTGCTGATAAAATAGTAACCCATTCATGAGATTATTAAATAACATTTTCTGTTCATTAATTAAGCGATTGCTCGCCAGTTGAATTGAAAACTTTAATATTAATAAAATATAATTAACAACCAAATTATTTATATTGACATTCAATAAAATATTATACTAGCCAATCAAATGTTTTAATTAATTACATTCACGTGGATATAAAAAGTATATCAATACGAACATACGCGAAATCAACCGAACAATAAAACACGAAAGGCGAAATAAATTCAAAAGCCCACAATATTTTTTTCAATAAAATTCAACAATAAATTGTTTTTTTACGTTCAATATTTATTACAATTGCCGTTTGGCGATCGCAAATGTATACGGTTGCTTAAAATATGATAACGGTAACACCATGGTTTTTACAATTTTATATTTTATATCTACAAATTGTGATTGGTGTAAGGATTTTTGAGAATACTCTGGATATACCAGCCCCGACGAGGAATCCTTATTTCGAACCGAAGGGTGTGTAGTAAAATTATTCAGAAATACCTCTTTTTGAGTTCGTAGTAGGTTTTTGTTTCGTTGCAGAACCAGTTGATGTATTGTAATAGATTGCCAAGCATGACAGAATATTCAACAATTTAGACTTATTCGACCTTTATGCTGCAAAGTATTGGATAATAGACAAACAATGAGAAATATTGAAGTCAGGATAAGCTGGCTTCCAAGGCTGCTTAAATCTATTCGTAAGCCGCGGTAGAACATATAAGTTTGTACAAGAGCGACATAGATCAACTAGTTAGTAATGAAAAATAATGGGGCCTAAAAGATAACCTCCCGTTTTTTAAGTCGGTTAATAAAACATTTTGTCGCCAGTGATATCAAAAACATGCCTACTAAAGCCAAAGAGAGGTCCGTGCCGCGCTGGCATCGAGATGTATTACTATAATGCAGACACCAAGAATTGTTCTACGTTCTTATGGGGAGGCTGTCAGGGCAACGGTAACAGATTCGATAGCAAGGCATTGTGTGAGGAAGGGTGCTTGAGTAAGCGAGGGGATAAAAGTAAGTACTTATTTGATGACGTACTAGAATTAGTGAAAAAAAGCGTGATAGCAATTTTTAATGTTCATTTCTACAGAGGTTGAACTCAAAGTCGACGCTTTCCAACCAATATTGACAAGCTAGCTATTTTTTATGAAAAACTGATCGGCGCCCCTAGTGGGAGTCGTAGGAACTAATATTAAAGTGCATTTTAAGTGACAATCTCTTTATACTTGATAGTATTGACTATAGAAAATGGGACTACAGTAAAAGTCGTCGGGAATAATGAGAAGAGCTATTAGAGAGGATTATTAGTAAATGAGAGTGACTAAAATTTCAGCAACAATATTCTAGCTGATACAAATATTATTAATGTTTGTTGTAGTTCATAAATCGCACTCAATTTGTCTCGCGAGGCTAATGGGGTTATTATCGTACGTTTGCCCGCTTTAGGCCGTATTAGCTAGTCATTGCTTTCATTAATTGTAAACTGTGCGGGGAATTTTGAAATTTAATCTGACAAAAATTTATAGTACTTTGACTGCTTTCGTGGCGCAGTAGGCTCAGGTTGCTACGTCGTCACTATAAGTTTTTGGACTATAATAGTTACTCGGGTAAAAGATACTCCACAAACTTGGCAATCGTAGCATATGTTTAGGTGCAGCGCAGACGGCACACTTTTTGTGCGATCGAGTGTGTGTACTAATGTGGTAAAGTCTATTAAAAACTTAAACTTACCGTATTTTGTTTTTTCTTTAGACTCATACATGTCCAAACAGGAGCGGAATAAACAAGACAGCACACTTCATCCCACATTTTTCTTTTTAAGTGTCTATCATGATATTCTGCAGACTCGATCGCACACAAAAAGTGTGCCGTCTGCGCTGCACCTTATAATTACTTATTATAACTTATCTCTTATTATTAGAGCTACAGATTCACGTAATTTTAGTGTTTTCTATGCTTTAACAATTATTTTACAATGATTTGGTTTCCATTAGAATAATGTATTATGTGGTGATGATCCTCTGTAACGAAAGAAGACTTAGAAATGACTTAGAAAGTCTTTATAATGTGACCTGTCATTTGACCATATCACAATTCTATTAAAATGTTTTCAGGAACTCGCCCAAAATGGTGTACTTTAGCATTTGACTATGGGTTCTGCTTCGGTGCTGTAAAGAGGTACTACTTTGACCGCGTGTGGAAGGTTTGCAAGAAAACTATTTATTCTGGTTGCGGGGGCAATCGTAACAACTTTTATGAGAAGGCTCAAGTAAGTATAAATAATAAACTAATTACGGTTTGAACCATTAGAAAAAAAGTGTACGTCTTCTTCACCTCCACAAGACAGAACCGATTTGGACAAAACCTGACCGGATGATATACTATAATAGTGTAGTGAAGAGCTGGTTTGAACCAAATTAAGCAGGACGAGCGGAGACACTAGTATGAGCTCGTAGATTTACAAATACTTATATCATAGTAACCACTTCTTTGTGTTTAGTTGAAGGGGAAAATAGATTATTGTGTCTCATTCCCAGTATTTTTTTTATTATAGCATACAGTGACTGCTGAACAAAGGCATCCCACAATTATTTCCATTACTAATACCCGTCAGATTTGGATGTACAATTCTTACCAAAGACATCTAGTAAATCACGCCAGCGTTTCTTGGACCTGTCTCGACAGCAAAGTGTCTATGTCTATACTCCCCTCGGTGCAAACCCGTATTTATAGAATAAAGATACTGACGCAGCACGAACAGTAAGTTCGATAATGTTCTTAATCTTTCCAGTGTGAATCAATGTGCCTATACTCCAACGGATCTTTATCATTTGGCAAGAAGGAGAGGACTGGACCGAGGAAGGTGATCATCATCAATCCTGGACCAACAGCTGAAAGGACTAATGCCACTGAACCGACGACCTTGGACTGCAACAATAGAACTACTACCAAAAAGTCATAAAATAGAAGGAATAAAAATAAGAAAAAAAATGAGTGGTTTTTTCTTATGTATTGGTCTGAACCTTACAAGTAATATATAAATATGCTTAGAAATACTGAATAGAAAAATACATATTTAATAGCTAATTAACGTAAATAATTATCTTTTAAGAATAAGTATATTTGACAGCGTCTGTGGAGCATTTGGTAGTGAATGAGACTGCCATTCATAGGTCTCGGTTGCGAATCCATGGTCGGGCCAATAAGTCTTTTCTAAAATTTTCCGTTACGAATTTGTCATAGCGATTGTAGACCCCCGTGCCTTAGAGAGCACGCAAAGCAATATTTTTGTAAGGAATAAAAAAAACATGTACCATAAAAATATTTATTAATAATTAAAACGTTTAATTTAAAACAAACACCTAAGAAACCAATCAATTGTTTACATAATATATTTACATATTTATATGGCGATGGAATTTCCCTTCCCTTAGCCAACAGACACTTAAAGTCACTTTAAGGACCTAAACACTTCTAACATCTGCGACCGCAGACTGCATTTCAAAGCTCACGGGTAAGTGCCGGGTAGGTTATCCCATCTGTGTTTGCAGCTACGCACCGCGTCGCATACCCATCGCCCGTTTGACGTATCTTCATAATATAAATTTAACTCATAACTGTCTCACTGCTGAGCAGGGTCTCCTCCCGTGATAAAGGAGGGGTTAGGCCTTGAGTCCACCACGCTGGCCAAGTGCGGGTTGGAGAGTTCGCGTTCCTTCAAGAACTGTGTTAAAGAACTCTCAGGTGTGCAAGGTTGTATCGCGATGTTTTCCTTCACCGATGTTTTCATTAGATATTATTATAATATATTCACATAACATATGACGCAAAACAAAGTAAGTAATTAAATAACAAAATTATCATATAATAGGTAAGATTACAATCAGTTCTTTTTCCAAAACATTCACATCTATAATTAGCTAGATAAGTATTTCAAGACAATTTCACCCGTATTGCAAAGAACTTAAATATTATATTTGGTCCACCCTTTTTTATTTTGATCAATCAAATAAAAGTATTAAATAATTTTCCTATTATTATCACGTTGCTTTTGTCATCACGTCATTAAATCCTTTTGCTACTAAGTCGATTCTGAAACAAAACAATTAATCATTGTTTTAAATATTCATGAATACATACATATATTGTTACAAAATCACGCCTTCTCCCATACTAAATTTCAAATATAAACTGATTAGCCAATTACCAAAATATGGGTTCTGCTTAGACTTTTCATTGCATTGAATGTAACAAATATCCGAATTTATAAAATAACCTTCTTTTGCTGCATCATTGAACGTTAAACAATCTTTTCTTATAAACGCTATGATCGAGACCAAATTTTATATTTAACCTTTAAATCTCTAGGGGTCACCCTTTATTTTAGCAATAATACCTAAAGCTTATAAAAAATTTGCGACTAAAATAGTAAAAATATCCACTAAGCTTTTTCAAAGATAAATTGCAGAAGACATTCCAAGTAACGATTTGACCGTAGCATTAAGAATATGATGTATAAATTAAAATAATCAGTCATTGTCTGGAAGGCTGTCGTCATAAATCATAGTTTGTGCCTTTATTTATTCACTATAAATCTATGTATAGTGTAATTAACTTTGAGAGGGTTCGTAAGATTTGGTCTGAATCAATTAGGAATGTATTAAATTGAGTCGCATGCCGTTTTCATTTCGATGAAATATGACACTTTTTATTATTATATTCTCAGCTCTTTACTCCAAAGAGGTAGGTATTTAGGTAATAGTACATGTGCAAATATACAAAAAACCAGTATGTTGCTATTTACTTATATACGTACTAAGCACGTTGGTACACGGCTGTTACTATAAAAACGTGTACAAGTGAAAATGTCTGTAGCCCGACTTGAGGATAGAACTTTGATATTCACAGTAAAATTCACAGAAACAGGAAGGCTTAATGCCTTAATATGTATAAAGTAAAATTGTCAAATTATTACAAAAAATCATTACTAACAAATCGAACTATTTTCGATTAAAGAGTATGTTAATTCCAAAATTATAATATTGATTCAAAATCCAAGTAAACTTACTTCCCATTGCTCACACTCTTCATGAGATTGAACACATAGCCGGGGCATACATCAGGATCGATCACTCGAGCGCTGAACAGAGCACCCTGGCACACACAATACAGCAGCTCTGGTAGCGGAATATTTGATGGTAGGATCTTTTTCTCGTATAATATTGTTGAATACAGCTGAAAGAAAATAAAGAAAGCTGTGTAAAAATACTGAGAAATAAAAAAAAAGCATGATTGATGATGATGAGGAGAAGGATGAGAAGAGTGGTACTTAGCAGAAGAATAAGGCAGTGAATAAAGCAGGGGATTGCGATCTAAAAGCAGTAAACCTTAAGGATCGTTTTAATATTCTGCCATATATTTCAGACACACAGAATGGTGAAAAAGACACGTTAACAATAATAGGTGAATATTAGGTATATTGTCATAGTCATAGAATTAAGTCATAGAAATCATAAAAACTCACTCAAGACCCAAACGAGATCACAAAAAGGCTAGTTTACAATACTTAATTGCTTAACTACGCTCAGAACATACTGCCTGGCCTAGTGCGCAAGTGTTACTTACCTTAAAAGCGGCAGTCAAAGAAGCTATAGACAGTCCTATACTGGGATTGAACAATGACGACAATCCAGCAAGGTATCCAGCAGGCAAGGCGTATAACGCTGAATCAAATCCTTTTCTACGGCACAAGTAGCATATCACAGCCTAGAATCAAAATATTACTTTATCAAACCAACTCATTAATAAAATCTGTATTTTCTTTGCATTGTAGTTGAATTGGTAGTGTTTCAATTTCAAGCGTAATGTACGCTTAATGGGTATGGGTTATATAATAATGGGTTAATAAACAGAACAATAATGATATTGGAATAATTATAATATCAATTCTATAGCTCCTAGAGTTTCCTAACCTAGGTTTCACGGACCCCTGCGGACGTGGTTTTTATGTTGTCTGAGGAGACTTGTTTCAGGGGGTCCGCAGATAACATAAGAGTTACGTCGCGCGGTTCAGCGATTGATAGATACATGTAACAACACAAAACCGCGTGGCAGAATCAACCATTGCATTAAATTTAAAAGAATTTATGTAAGTAAAATACCAGTATCCATATATCAACTTTTTTGCAAATAAAAGTAAGTAAGCAATTTATAGGGGTCCGCTAATCATAATAAAGTGGCGCTAGAAAAATGTTTGGGAAACCCTGCTATAGCTCAAGTTCAATAATAACTTATGGTGTATATAGTTAGTAACTAAAAATACACAGACTTAAATTAGTCGTACTCTGTAAATACCGATATAACTGCCAAAGAACAACGCCAGTTTGAAATGCTTCCCTCTTATTGATGATATCGCTTTGATTGGTCTACTGATTTTAGGCAGGATCAATCTGGCCAGAGATATACCAAGACCGACTCCGAAGTACGCCGAAAAGCCCTGAAAAGAAAAACATACAAAATATTTTTTTCTGTTGCCAAGGACTAATCTGTGGGCTTGAATTCAATTGCAATTTCCTCTATTACTTTAAGACATTTGTACTTTTGATCTTTAACATTTTATTATTCTTTACATTTCCAAAAATATGACTGGCGAAAAACGAGTCTATAATTTAGCGAGGCTTTGGTCAACTCATCCCGCTTGATCTCATCCCGCGGGATGAGTTGTCCTAGTACAATTTTTGAATCGGACAACTCATCCCACTGATATATTTTACGATTTGTACAGACTTGAAAAAAAGTGGTTCACGCGTATTATGGCTAATTCTCTGTGTGGCAACCGACTCGCTAATGGACTATTACTCATTATGGACACTGCCCCTTATGGCTACTTCTTAAAATTCGGAATTGATTACGGAAGTAAGTACCTACTACTACTAAGTCTAGTCAACAAGTTAAAAAAAAATTACGTTTTATTTATTAATAAGTGTCCCAACATATGTAATAGTCCCCGCGACACAAGAGCAATTCTTAGAGCGGGAGTTGTCCTTTCGAATCCCACCCGGGACAAATCTTTGTGTGATGAGCACGAGTATTTGTTCTGAGCCTTGATGTCAATGTATCTATTTAAATATGTATTTAGAAGTATATAAGTATGTTTATCAGTCATTTGGTTACCATAGTACAAGCTCTGCTTAGTTTGGAATCAAATGACCGTTTGTGAGTCCAATGATATTTATTTATTTAAAAAGAAAGGAAATATATCGATAAATAAGTGAGTAATAATACCTATTCATCAGACATTTTTGAATGTTCAGCTTATAACACAAAAAGAATATTTATTTAACCTCATCTCCTACTGTAATAAACTTAACACCACATTTATAGCAACACTTTTGTTCACGAATGTACAAATATTTCAAATAATACAGTACATTTTTACCTTTTCTTTAAAGCGGGATGAGTTGACTAAAGAAAAATAATAAAAATATTAATGTGGACAACTTATCCCGCGGGATAAGTTTTAAGTGGGATGAAATGACCAAAGCCTCAATTTAGCTTGCCTTTATACAAGTCAAAGTCATTTAAAGCAAATGCGTCAACAGATTTACAAATAAGGTATTTACTAGAACACTTACATCGACCTTTTAGAAAGGCAATGTTAAAAGACATTTAAATAAAAATATTATCGGCACTAAAGCAACGGTCAAAACCAAACAAGCCAACTGACATTTCCATTGCACACATACATTCAAAATCAAGATAATAGCTACTTCATAATACTGTAACAACATTGCATTGATTTAATTATCATGAGTAATGAATGCTTATTGAAGCAAATCACTAATTACAATAGGACGTTTCGTAAGACCCTTTGAAAGTCGTTTATTTATAATCACATACCTTAAATACATATTTACTACAATCGCCTTCGTGTGGACATACATTTTTCGAGTTGTTGGAAGGTTTTCTCACTTTCTCTGGCGTGTACAACCTGGAACAAAATCAATGTTTATTTTGAGTTACGATGATTATATACAGACACCTAATGAATCTCTGATAGCTGTATTAAACTACGCAATATTGTACCTTAACGCAAACAAGCTTTTGCTTACAAAATGACTTCAAATGATATTAATATCGTTGACTAGTTATTCTATTTAAATTAACACTTTTGTGGTCCAGAAACAAATTGTTCCTAACATAATAAAGGCAGATGTAAAATATATTACATCTGTATACAGTTCATATTTCGTTAAATTCTAAATGGGATAAACTAACAAACATACGTAATGCCATTAAAATAAGCTTTCTATAATATTCTCTTCTCTTCTATTAAAGTTACCTACCACAGATATTTAAGTGCATGTATAACACAAAACACAAAAAAGACCAAAAAAACTTTAATCAGTGATGTAAAATATAAAACTGCAACTAAAGTATTGAATCAGAAATTGACAATTACCAATCACGTTTGTACTATTTTGTAACTACAAAAATCAAGCAAGTGTTTTTAAAATACCGAATCGTTTAATACAACTAAATTGGCAAATACAGCATCGAATATTTTGCAAATAAAATCTTTTTATTCATAATAAAAGCGGTGAAATATTAATGCCCCTTTGTTAGTCAATGATAAAAACGATAAAATATTTTATTTGTAAATAAAATTTGACTGCGATACTTGTTAGTTATTTCAAATAAATAAAACGGTTTCATAGGGTTGATTTATAAGGATTTTACTATTATTACAGGGTTTTTGAATAGTAATTTGTATACCACTGGGTGTAAAATATTAATTTTGTGTATTTATTTGTTCAATGCAAGATCTTATAGTTGGTTCACTGATTAGGTTAGTCTTCTTAGATTGGATAAGGTTTTAAATAAATACGGTGTAAATTTTTGCTACTTAAAAAAATATTAAAAGGGAATTGCTAAGAGATCTTACACTGTAGTTTCATAACAAAATGTTACCCATACAAAATATTTCTTAATAAATGTAGTGCGACTACTAATCGTTGAATATTCGATCTATTTATAGCCTTTAAAGTACAAGGAAACGAACACAACTAATTCCTATCATAGATTAGTGAAGAAATCGGTCAAGCTCAAGATAAGGTCGGTGTCCAAACATTTTAGTCGGGGCTATCATCAAATCATCCATGTAAACACGGTCCACTCACTAAGTCAACGAACGACGATTACTTGAAAACACTAAGCCAACAGATTAAGGACCTTTTAGATTACACTATTGTGGAACTTTAGTAAAACATGTTGTCTGCGTTACGGCAACTTTAATTGCCTCTGTGTATATTTTTAGATGAATTCTAATATTGTTGAAGATGTGTATAAATCCAAATGTGTTATAAATTGCTTGCAATTTTTTTTTATTACGGAATACATACATTAAATTACATTTCGTTCCCATTGGGGTAGCTAGAGACCAAAGTACGTCGTACTAAATGTCGTATAGAAATATTAGGTAAATGTTTAAAAAAAAATACTAATAGGTAAATTGACTCCTAAGCAAAATCACTGGCAAAATATTGTGAACCACTCATGTCTATTGTCATTTTTGTAGGAGTTATGATCCTTTAAAGAATGCCTCGTGTTTTGCGAAAACGTTATGGAAAATTTTACATAAACATAATTGACTTGTACCAAATTCAACACACGCTTATTTTTCCGAGTGGGAGTTGATCCCACGGTACTCTGAACAATGATAATGACATTGCAAACACCTTACGTGTTTAAGAGTATTTGGGTAAGTTATTAATTATTTAAAACTAGAGGCCGCCCGCGACGTCGTCCGCGTGGAAACCCTTCCCATTTAAATCCCGATCCCTCTGGAATACCGGGATTGAAAGTAGCCTATGTGTTATTCTGGGTCTTCAGCAACCTACATATCAAATTTCATCTTAATCGATACAGTAGTATTTGCGTGAAAGAGTAACAAACATCCATTCATACATAAATACTCACAAACTTTCGCATTTATAATATTAGTAGGATACCTACATAAATTAAAGGTATGGTATTGGTGCATAGCCACCCATAAAATGTTGGTACAATTTAGAAAACTTTAACTCTTTTTTATAATATTAAGATTCTGCCTGCGACTCCGTCCACGTAGGATATGGCTAATTACCCGCCTTAGGCATTCTACCAACTCCCGATTACTATTCAGAAAAATCTCATACAAATTAGAGGAAAAACAACCACCCGGGAAATGAAACCAGGACCCCGTGGTCAGCAGTCGAAGACTCTACCGACCGTGCCCCTGAGGCAATCTAAATCTAAATATCTAGTTACAGTATGAAATAGCATAGTCTAAAGGTCTCCTAACATGGATCAGTCGACTCTAGATAAAGGGGAACTTAACTCATGACGTTACTCCGGTACATCTGCACCCATTCGACCTACTTAGAACATAATGCGAGGACTTAGATAGGCGTGTGTCTATTACTTAATTATCTGACGTTTTGCGGGTTCGAGAAATTGGAGTTGTATTTGCTATGGATTGTCCTTTCGTATTGTTAAATGTCGTTTATTTGGTATATAAATATTGATTGTTGTAAACAATTAGAAATCGAAAAAAGAGATACATTTAAAAATAAATTTTAGTAAAAAATTAATACGGACTTTTTTATTTTCGCTTTTTATATAGTTACAACAAAGTACAGTAAAAAAGTTAAGTAATGAGGTTATTCTTATTTTATAGTTAGGTACTCTGGGTAATTTTGTAATTGTGTAATTTCTGGCTAATTGCGTAATATTGTGCCACCATGTCACTATAATGTGTTACTTTCTTTAAAAAAATATTTAGACGTAATCAAATCATTTTAACCGAATTTATTAGGTTTCAAGTCAGTAGATAATTCTTAACTTTGAACACTCACGTTGATGATATTATTATATGGTCATGTTTGTTTCGGAGTGTCAATAACGTGACATTTTGTTTTGAAGGCAGTGTTTTTCAAAAATTCACTTACCAGAATAAAGGAGTCCTTTCCTTCTTCTCTCCTTCTAACCTCATTAAATAGAACAGCAGAGAACTGCCTATCATGAACATCAGAACCTGTTTCGACTTCGTTATTGATAGATATCCTGCTCTCTGGAAAACCCTTAGGTAGTACTCGATGAACTACAAAAACAAAATTTAATTGTCATTATTTTTTAACCATAAGTGAAAGAGACGGCTTAGTAGTGGTTTCGCCCTAATTCTGTTCGCCCGGATCGGGCGAATGAACTACTTCCGATTTTTAATATATTTTGGGGCCAGTTTCGCCCGAAACAAATTTAATAGCGGGCAAATCGGGTCAAGTAAAATTTAGTAATGGATTATTCGCCCAAATACTATTATGCCTCTGACAAAATACGTAGTACAGTCGAGCGCACTGTGTATAAATATTTTTAAAGAAAATATTTTACTTACCGCATAAACTTTTTTTTTTATACCACGACGGTGGCAAGCAGGCATGCGGCCCGCCTGGTGGTAAGTGACTTCAACTTTGACTTTGACTTTGATTGTCTGACATAGTAGTTATATATGTTACTGTAAAAGCCCGAACAGTGGCAAATCCTAAGATTTTCCGGTATAACCTAAGATTTACCAACTCGCAATGGTAAAAGTCCGAACAATTCTTTTATTTCTAACTTTTACCTATATTCACTTGATAATATCGAGATGTCGCCGGAGCCCCGCTTCGCGGGGCTCCTCCTTCTGGGTGGTTAAAAAAAAATAACCACGAAGGCTAAGGTGGGAGCTTCGCTTCGCTCGCTCCCACCTTAGCCTTCTAACCTAACCTACCCATGTCGCTATGCCCAAAACTCCTTCTTTATAACTATGTCACAGTATATAATTATACCGTGAAATAGTTATAAACATAATTATGAAGGAGGATTTTTTTATATATCGTAACATAGTTTTTAAACTCTGGCTTTTTCGGACTTTTACCATTGAGAGTTGGTAAATCTTAGGTTTTACCGGAAAATCTTAGGATTTACCACAATTCGGGCTTTTACAGTAACATATACATATCATTATACATTGGGAGCAGCGATAGCCCCGTGGCGAGACCAATAGAGGCACGCACCATGTCTTCGATTGATGTGAAAACATCTTTTCGAAATATGTGTGCGTATTTAATAACAAAATATCGCTTCTCCCGTGTTTCGGAAGGCACGTAAATCAGTGGGTCCCGGTTGTCATGAACATTTTTGACAATCGTTACGGGGAGTCAATACCCTCAAATAAACTGACACTAGACTAACCATAGAATATCGCTAGCCCTTTGGGTTGCGGAAGTCAGATGGCAGTCGCTCCGTGGAAAAGTAGATATTCCGCCAAATTTGGTTAGATTAGATAGCGGACCCTAAGTTCCAAAGCGAAAGCTGAGGATGGAACCGGGAAAAACGCTAGGATGATGAGTAGTTATATACATTCAATTTTAATCAATAGCTGATTTGTTGAGCACATAATATTAGACATACAGATAAAACCAGATTCACCAAACAAAATTTAATGTACCTAAGTAACAATTGTGTACGCAACTGTACTTTTTTGTATAAAATTTAATATTTTATTATTAAATAATGACTTATTTTTTGAGGCATAGGTATTTGGGCGAATAGTACATTACTGAATTTTGTTTGACCTGATTCGCCCGCCATAAAATTTGTTTCGGGCGAAACTGGCCCCAAAATATATTAAAAATCGGAAGTAGTTCATTCGCCCGATCCGGGCGAACAGAATTAGGGCGAAACCACTACTAAGCCAAAGAGACGTTACTGAAAACCTTTGATCTATAAATAATCTTCAATGATTCATATGTGCTTTGGTCGAGCTTGCTTTACATCATTACATATTAGAGGCATGAGCATTTGATTTTTAAGAGGTAAACTTAATTATACTTTAATAGTCTAATGCCCGGTTTCTGAGTACATTTAGCGGTAGTTTATTAATTAAATTGCATATTTTTGTATGAGTTTCAACGCTATTGAATAGATAAACTACCGCTAAATGTACCTTAAAATCCGGAGGTCAGGGTTTTGCTTAATTTGTTGCATTTTGGAAGACATGATTATACTCACCAGATTACAAAACAAGTTGATAACCAATCCTCTTCTGCTTGGAGGTTCTAAATATATAAATAGTCCAGTCAACCCAAAGGGTATTGTCAAGTAAGAGTTGTATGTGAATTTTCCTAATATTCTCCTGAAAAGAGATAGAATGAGATAAGATATAAAATTTTCAATAATTGTGTTTACGGCAATTAAATATTGCTGACAATTACGTGGAAACTAAGATCTATTTCTTTTTATTTGAATTCCATTTAAATCAACAGCACGTATAATACAAGTAAGTTCTATAGGTAGCTTTGCATGCCAAACGTCTGCCTACATTTTAAACAGACTTTCATTAGTTCCTTCAACCTAACTCCAGTAGGTTTTCCTTATTTGTTGGTAAGTAAGTGGTTCAATTACCTCAATTTAGCCTTTAAGTTAATAGATTTTAAAGTAAGAAATCAACATCCGTATTTCACGTACCTTACCTAAACAAACATATGAGTTGGTTTCCTCCAGCTGATACTAGGAATCCTAAAGCAGTGGATCTTATGTAATATTCTCCCATTTTGATCCATTGCTCTTTTTTAGCCATCTTTTTACCTCGCATCAAGATTTGTACCTAAAATACAAGGTTTTAGATCATTTTATCTGTCTTTACAATCATACTCACGCAAAAAAAAATGTTATATTGTATTTTAATAAGTACCGAGAATTTTTGAGTTCAGGTAGTCGTGAAAGTAACAGTTATTTCTCAGCTCGTGCATACGTTGATGATTAGTGTTCAACCTAGTGTCAAAGTTGTTCGAGCAACCGAAGGCTTTGAACGTGGCTTAACGACTATTATCTTAATGACAACAACCGGGACCGGCCACCCACCGAATATCCGCGACAAGGTTGCTTCACCTACTGATCGATTCCAGCTTAACTGAAGGGGTTGACAGGATATCTTATAGATGTAATCCAGTAGCCCGATTCTATACTACTATTGAGTATCGTCAACCAATCGAAAAACTTTGTATGAAAATCTGATCAGCGCCTCTAGCGGACGTCGTAGAAATTATTTTGGCAGTGCATTTTAAATGTCAAACTCTCGATACTCGATGATTTGAGTTTTTGAGAATTGCGCTACAGAATACTTGAAAAATCCTTACCAAATATACTATAGCATAAAACTTTGCACTGCCTATAACGGAGTTGGTGAACACCGTGACAGCAGCCTTCGAGCAGCTGTCGGTCCATGGATGTACTATCGCTTGACATGGTACGTTTTGATAGAGCTCTTCGAATAGATGCTTGCTCACTGCCACCATTGTGAGGTCTTTATTTCTAGTACATTAGTTCTGCAACAATTAAATTGTATGTTGTTATTATTTATGCCTAAGTGATATTTTCTAGAATATTTCTTAATAGTAGCCCGCAGTTTGACAGTAGTCGATACAAGGCAAGAGGCTCGCCCTTTATTACATGGGACTAGCATTTTTAATGACGAAACTTGGGTTTATTGTCAATTGTCATACACCTCTAACTACTCCTTCCGCTACAATAGCTAAGATGTCATTTATTTTAATACTTATGCATTCAAACCTACATCTTCTTCGACCTTTAGGTCGTGAAGGATGTTTTTCCACAAAATATTATACTTTCTGTACCAAAAATACAGATTTGAATTTAGCGGTTAATGCACTTGTACAAGCTAATCAAAAAATTCAAAACTCCATACCTCTTAAATTTTGTAACGCATTTAAATCACATTCTTTAAACCTTGCACATACATATTTTGTATGTAATCCTAACATTATATATATCAGCTTAGCCTTTCTTCCAAGCTATGTTGGAGTCGGCTTCCAGTCTCACCGGATGCAGCTGAATATCAGTGTTTTACATGGAGCGACTGCCTATCTGACCTCCGCAACCCAGTTACCTGGGATAACACGATACCCTTCGGTAAGACTGGTTGTCAGACTTTCAAGCTTCTGACTACTGTTAACGACTGTCAAAGATCTTCGAAAATGACAGCCGGGACCCACAATTTAACGTGCCTTCCGAAACACGGAGGAACTCGATATGTATAAGATGGTCACCCATCCACAAATCAACCTCGGCAAGCATGACTTAACCTCAGAGATCGATCCGTGCGGCTGTTGTTAACTAAGCCACGAGCTCCTCAATGATGTATGTAATCCTAACAATATTCACTGAATGTCATCCAGCGTCATAACCAGACCGATACAATTTCATAAAACTCCCCGTCGGGAATCAAATCTGTGACCTTCACACGTTATGAGAAACTTAACCTTAAGCCCTTGCGGTCAAGACCGTTAACATGTGAAGGGTGAGTTTGTATCAAGCGTAAAGTTGTGAGCTGTTTATGAATGTTTAAATTGAGATATGATACGTTGAAAGGGCGAACTAGGACTAGATTCTCTTTTTGTGTTTTATAGATTTTGAAAGTGTGTGAAGTTTTATGGTGAAATGGCCGCATTAATGAATAGCTAGCAATTCATTCAAAATACCTAAAATCTGTTAATTCACTCAATTGTAGCAGTTGTCATAGCTTTCAAACTCTCGCGATGCATGTTTAATGTATAATAGAATACGGGAATTAACGCGAACACGCATTTTACCTTAAAATGCCTAAGCAACCTGCGCCGAAACGTTAGGCATTTAAATGCATTTAGGCATTTAAAATTTAAAATGCGTGTTCGCGTTAATTCTATTACACATGAAGCAGTTGTGTTGAATAAAAATTATGCAAGTGGTGAGTAGAAAGTTCATATTTTGCTTTGATAAAGCCTTATTGAAGGTGCCAAGCTTTTGTCTTGCTGCGTAGATAACTAATTAATAAAGATAGCAGGATTTTTAAAGTAAGGTCATAAATTAAAAGAAAAATACAGGCTCTTAGCATATTAATGTGCCCAGTTTGATGAAACCCTTATTTAGCGGTTTAGTGGTGGATCAAATAAAACGTTGCGAGCATAAACAATATTGTGTTGTTAATGTGATGCGAACATGTGATAGTACAACGCCATATTTATACAGCCTTAGGGAACAAAGGTAGAATTTGCCTAAAGAGTTAGCTATGCTTTTTTTGCTTCATCTGAAGAATTTGTTTATTTTCCGGTCAATGACCTGACTTAAAGCATACATATTAGGTAGATTCACACATATAGTAACGCCTCTATCAATTATAGAGAAATAGTGGTTTTTAAATGTATGTTATCGTAATTTTCAACGTTTGAGATTGATTGTCAATACGCCGCAGCATGAAGACTTTATAGCTAACTAGCGTTCAGTGACCACCCATCTAAGGGCTGTACGAGTATGTTCATACTAGATATAGCTCCAACACATGATATTAACTGACAAGTGAGCGCATCTTCTAAAAAAAGATTAAACTTGCGTTCTGCCTTTATGAAGATCAAATTAATAAACTAATATTTTTAGAAAGATAATTGTTACCATTTTGACGCCACTCTTCCTAATTTTTATACCACGTTAACTAAAAGTATGGAAACTAATTATTAAACACAACAACAAAAAACTGTTTTGATATCCTTCATTATAAAAAAACAATACAATTCTATTTACCCAAATTACCAATGTCAAACAAAGTCAAGTAAAAAAATATAGTTACACATGTACTTTATATGGACCATTGTTCTGAAGTAGAAATCATGTTTATGACATAATTAATAAGAATTCAAAAACAAAATAAGACGTAAAACAATAGTTGTACACTAAAATATTTTTTTTTAACTGGTAATTAGTGAATGACATAATATCTAATTAAATTTTATTCTTCTTCGTGAACAGCGTAGTGGTTGAGACAGAGGTGTAAGAAAAACACCCATATTATGCCTTTGGACACAAAAGTATAGCGATATTATCAAAATTACAAATTGAGATTTAAATGCTCTACAACTAGACAATTTCATTGAACATCCGCACAAAACTGAATTAAATTTCACGCAATCGGAAACTGTAAGATAATTATAACAATATTATTCAACCGGCAATGACTATCGAAAAACCATTCAAATGGTGCTCGATATAACAATGGAGTGGTCACAATAGTACGTTTATTTATGTACTACAATACAATGTTTTTATACAATAAAACAAGCAAGGGATATGACGCGGTTGGCCTAAGAACATAATGTCATTCAGAGTGTAATGTATGACGAATGAAGGGTGTCTTGTAATAATAATGAGGCTAATTTTCTTCGAGTTCGTAGGTCATGTTAGGTTATTTTAAAAAGGGTAGGAATTTTTGTGTTCAGCACTAATAATACAATAGTGTTGCAACTCAAATATAACTTGATACAACTACAACTTGACTTAACACTTTAACTATTCCATTATCTTGTAATAAAAACAAAATAATAAATATCTTGAACTTAATTTTTAGAACACATATGGTGTTTCATTCTTTGTATCTATAATAGAAAGTGTTAAACAAGGTTTTCGTTGATTCTGAAAAAAAACTCTTTAAGCGTTGTTCAATTTTCCAATTCATTTATCTTACAGTATACGTACATTACTTTTTAAAATTAGTTTGTTTTAGATCTTATTAAAAATTTCACTCATTATACTATTATAAGGTTACCCAACTTACTTACAATCTTTCATGAATATAAATATGACATTGTGTGCACAATGCACTGTGGACTGCGACATACATATTTAATTACACATTCAAATTAAATAATATAATAAAATTTAAATTTTTAATTGACCTTCACTTTCATTAGCAATTAAAACATAGAGCTAAAAAACTTTGTAATTGTCTCAAATGTAGTCAGACCACTGTTTATTATAAAACAGCATTTTTTTTGGAATACGTAAGCTAACGATATTGTTTCAACTATCTATCTATCGTATGGTTAGTGGTCAACCTGGTGTCAAAGTTGTTCAAGCCGCCCGAAAGGTCTTTGACATGGCTTTACGACTGTTCTTTTTATTGACAACAACTGGGACCGACTTTTTACGTGCCATCCGAAGCACGGAGACGCTCAGACGACTATTACACAGGTATAGGAAGTTTGAGTCAGAGTTGAAGGAAATACATGCCGTCTCGTCATTGACAATGTTAGTCTTATTTACCGGGCACGTTACCAATCTTATGACACCATTTCTTTTTCTCGAGGGGTAAATTCTTTTCGGATACCCGAATGTTCTCGGGGGAAAACCCGGGTTATGTGGTGCTGACACTAAAAAACCAGCCACCATCAACCACCAGTAAGAATCTTAGGTCCCCTATGGAATAATCTAATATAAATTTTAAAAATATCAAAAGCAGTTTTGTCCAACCTGGGAATCAATACCAGTATCGCGTATTTAGCAGTCGGATATCAACTGCGCTACAGAGGTATTAAAATTTTGGTTATAAATATTTTAGAAAATTTTAACCCCGCACAGTGACCACTTAAGTTTCATAAGTATTTTTATAAACCCATTAACCTGATTAATGGCTAGCTATCAACAATTTTATGGGCATCCATATTGTGCTCGCCGGTTAATTGCATACATCAAACGAGATAAGATTATATACGAGTATTTCACCCTTAAATATGAAACAACCCTTTTAGAAAATTTTATATTTATTTTTGGATTTTAGAAACATATTTTTGGGGCTTTATTTTTGCGTCGAATAAGAATTATGTTGGTGATGCATGTCATATGATACATCATACCATTAGATAGGTTTTTTAGTATGGTTTATCGCGCAGAATTTTTTTATAACATAGGTTAGTTTAAAAGCTGTGGTTTTAGGAATACAGAAATTGCATTGTTTTTTGGTGAACATATTGGGGCATAGATTTAAAAATATATAATAGTGGCATCGGTCGCTTAAATGCTAAAAAATCATTTATGATCAATTAAACATCGTACGTGACATCCTATACTTTTGATTTCGCGATTTGTTGTAATATGAATGACCAGTGCGTTACGGATAATTTAACCCAAGGATTTATTTTACAATTGAAAGGTCAAACTTCCCTAAATTATTCTTAACTCTAAAATTCACTTTTTTTTCAATCTACTTTAGATACATAATTTAATATTATTTAACAAAAATACTACTAGTATAGACCTTATATATTACAAGACAAAATAAACTACTGTAGTATATTGCAATATACAATTGCATAGTGTAATGAAACTGGGTGCTAATTTCCTGTTGCAGTCTTTCTATACAAGGTTAACTAAACACTTTGTTTCATAAACTGTTACATGAATGCATTTTAAATTATTTCTGAGAATATATTTGTTATAAAACTACATTTTGCCCTCGACTTTACTCGCGTATTTTTTTGTTTTAGTGATTAGAATTTGACGATTATTTTTGCGATGAGCAAGAAAGTGCGTTGTGATTATATCGATGTTTAATTTAAAATATGTTTGTCAGTTTTTAGGGACCATACTACAAGCTTCCCTTAGTTTGGATTGAGTATCGTTCTATTTGCTTAAAATTGTTGAACTCCTGATTCCAGTAACAAGTACTACGGGTTTTTAAAGAAAATCAAAATCAAATCATTTATTAATTTAGGTCAAATGCTAACACTTATTATAGTTAATAATACAGAGAGTGAATTTACCGCCAGTTCGGAAGGTGGGGCCAATGAGAAGAGCTGACAAGGAAGTTGTGGCCACTCTTTATAATCGCCAAATGGTTTTAACAAAATTTCTGTTAGGTATAAATTTCAATAGAAGTTTGAACAATATCTGAAGGTATGCAACTTCAAACTACGCTAACCCAGTATAGTGGACTCAAAACCCTTTGCAAAAAATCTCATGCTCTTTTGTCGACATCCATACCCAGCTGTGAGACATTAATGAGTTTACATGTTATTTATAGTTTATTTACTTTTATTACCCAAGTCTAATGCCTAAAATCACTTTGAAAATGTTAATATTGACCACATGTGACTGTAATAACGTGTAAAGCTTCAATCCGTTTTTATTAGGCCGTTCACATACTAACTGACTTTGATTCGACCCTCACTTTCATATTCTCATTTAGTTTTATCGTCAAATATATGCGGCGTATAGTCCAGTCATTATAATAAGTTCACCTCGGAATTCGAGATACCCAGCTGTAAGTCTGTAAATACTTGTATATTGACACCCTAAAAGTTGTCTCCAAACCTACATATGGTAGGGTGTACGCAACTATAAAATTTCAAGGTCCAAAGTCCCAAAAACCGGTTTTTTGAGCTTTTTTTGTAAATATCTCATTTCCTATGGAATTTTTGCATTCGTATTCATTACCAATATTGTACAGTATAAAATTCTCTACAAATTTTGTTTGAATTTTTTTTTTACCGTGAACCGTTTTCGAGATAGAGGGCGGAGAGCGCGCGGTCACAGGATCATTTCAAGTCAACCGGTGCCTCCGGTCGAAGATGCGCCATATATAGTTGATGAACTATCGATAAATCAATGATTAATAAATATTTGTCAATTTCTATTAACTATTACATTATTTTTTATTATTAGCTTAATTGACTGCACTAGTATGTCGTGTGGAGACAGAGTGGTGAATGCTGTTTTATTTTTAAAGTTTATTCATATTTTAGTCTGTAATTGTCTGTGAATAGCAGATTTTTTAGAGCGAAACTACCAAGGAACTTTAATCCAGATTACTTGGCATTTGGTAGAAGTGCATTTTATCGACAGTTTGTTTAATTCTACAACCTCGATTAGTGAGACTTTTAGCTGTATAAGTACAGTAGTAGTTTATAGAGCAACAAAATTAAAACCTAGAACTAAGAAATTCTTGATAAGAAAAATATTAAGGCTATCGCTATCAAGCTCCACAACCATTAACTCCTTTTAAAATTACATTACATAGCTGAACAAAAATCTCCTTCTGGAATGATAGAACGGTTAAGTTTTGAGTCCAGCACAATGGTAAAGTGAGCATTTCATCGACTATTACAGCGAAAAATGTTTTTTTACTTTAAAATGTAACAATTTAGTTCACACAATGTAAATGGACGAGTGCTGTGCTATCATGTACATAATAATATAGCGCCTACGTATCAATCAGACTCCATTACGTTTGTAGATACGACTGGTGCTCTCAATTTCTTACTTATGTAGGTGGAATTGCTCTGGAATTCAAGGTGTTTTGTTCAGAAGAGTTATTTTATTGTAAGTATTGGACATAGCAAAAATACTTAGGTGTTAATATTAACTTTTTTTTTAATAGTGTATACGTGGACTTATTCTAATAAGTCATTAATACCATTCAATCTCTGGGTTGAATTGACTAACTATCGTAGATTTACGTAGGTAAATAATATATAAAATATTATAATATTAACTTATTAACATAATTATAAAGATGCGACACTCTTGCTTCTCACATTTTATTTTCTCAATCTTCTCTCCAAAATTTAAAAATGTATACACGATTTGACAAGGACATTCATTAATATAACATAACAATATAAATAAAAAATACAGGATACAATATCGAAAAACCCTCAACAAAACGCAGCGTAAAAATGTGCGGTTCATAGTAGGTGCCAATTAGTTTCGAAAGCTAACAATAGGTCGATTCATTAGCTATTTGGCGCAAATGTTGCTGCAATGTTAACCGCGCTGCACATTCAACTGTAATGTGTATTTCCTTTGTCATGTTTTATGTAAATACTAGCAGTGATAGCCGAGTGGTTAAGTCGGCATTTCACACGCAAGTGGTTGCGGGTTCGAACCCGAAGCAATACACCCATGACTTTTCGAAGTTATGAGAAATTAAAATAATTTTCGCTTGCTCTAACGGTGAAAGAAAACATCGTGAGGGAACCTTGCATGCCTAAAATTTATTAACACATTTATTGAGGGCATGCAAAGTCCCCAACACATCAAAAGTCATTTAGTAGTTGTTAAGCAAATGATTTCTCAAGTATGAAGGTAATAGATTTGATTGTTACTTGTTAAAACGCTGAAAGGAAACATCGAGAGCTAACCTTAAATGCCTAAGAAATCTCAAAACTTTTGTTTTACTTGAAGGATTGCAAAGTCATCTTAAACCAATTTTTTTTCATTCCGTATCATTATAATGGGAGAATTTGTACGTCATTTCCCCTTATGAAACTATGTACTCAAATGTGATTTCTTCATGCATTCAATATTTTAGTTGATAACCAAAACCCTACATGCGCTTCTCGTCTGCTGTCTCAGTTGACAACTAGTGTACGTCAAGTTGATGGTCACTACTCAGTACATTACTGCTTCCACGTAACGTGTCAATCACTTTAACCTAAGAGAAACGGCAATGTATAGTATAGTGTCTTTGACATTATTGTTAACTGTGATATATTACAGCCCCCCCGATACAAAGTAAATAACAAACAATCAGATAACATCTTACAACAATGTAACATATTTCCTATAATCTTATATCTCATTAAATTAATCTCACACAAACACAATATCATCATTCTCTTATCTTAACAACTCCGTCATTAGGCGGTCTTAATACGAATTTGCACTAAGCCACAGATAACCCAGGCATTACGTTCCGATGTTCAATAACCCTAAGATTTAATAAGAACTCTATGTCGCTAATTATAAGGTCGATTATTACTTGTAAGAAATGGACCGAGGCTGAATAGGTCACGATTTTTGTGACGTCATTCTTACACATCACATTTTTGGTAGAAAAGCTATGTTTTATGTGTATAAATCAAATGTGGGTAAATGGTATGATTAGAGAGAATAAAAAGTACAGACAAATTCAGAACCTAATCTTATTCGAAGTTGGTTAGAAATCCTTAAACTAAACATTCAGTCAAAAGTAATCACGATTTTTTACTAGTGGTTATTTATACGACAAGAAGTCCTGTAAAATTTTACTTTAAATTGAGTCAAATCTAAATATTTCAAATAGCACTGACATAATGAACCGGTAACATTACAATCAAAACTTTCCTTTTAATGAAACTAATCAATCAAACTCAAGGCTGTCAATTTAATTGAATAATTGACGAACTGACACCGTCTTTGTTTATTTATAACTTTATATTTAAATCAGTAAACACAGATTCGATGCTCGAACACAATACACACATATACTTAAACTTTGAAAACAAACATGAGAAGGTGTAAGTTGCATATCGTTGAGATTACATCATATGGCCATTTCATTTCAGTCGATTAAAAAAATGCAGTTATATTGAATATGCATACATACATAATATTATTATCACGCCTTTTTCCCCACAGGGGTAGGGAGACGTCAAAGATTCCTTTCATTTTATTCTTTTCTTTATAAAAGAAAAACAAAAGCCTAAAATATGAGTCTATGCAAGACAAGTAGACATAGGAGCTAACGTTTTCGAATATCTAAATAATTTGATGAAGAACTTCTACAACCACATTATTACGTATTATCCCTACATCATATTTTGACTAACGTTAATATAAAAATAGATATCGATTAATGCATCCTATTGATAATAACAATCACGCACTTGATATTAGTCATCAAAGTATAATCCAAATTCCTAACATATTCATAAAAATCTATTTATAAACAAATCAATATTATCTTCTTATCAAATTATTTTTACATGATGTATGAGGAAAATGCCTTTAGTAAATATATTAGAATAGCAATCTATTTTCTAACATCCGGGATTTGGTTTATACCACAGCTGATTCTGATAACTTGGGTTAGAATTCCAAGTCTATGTGTTTTTTTTTATAATTGTTAGGTTAACAAAGAAATCAAGATTGGTTTTTTGAATCTACTCATGATTTAAGTGCGTTTATATTTTCGAATGGATCATTATGAATATTTTTTTATCTTTCATGAAAAACGACTGAAGTTGATTTCGATGAAAATTTGCGTACAGATTATTATTTACTCTAGGACTATATATTACGTGAAAAAGTTCGTTCTTTCATGAGAAGTCGTCTAAATGACAATGTTTACAACCTGGTTAATCCAGGTTGTAAACATCGCAAAGAATCCTACATACGATAGGAATTATGACACAAACAAACACAAAGATAATCAATTAATATTAAAGACCTAAGTTTTTCAAATTAATAATTCCGATTTCTGAAAAAAAAGTGTTCAAGAAACCGTTTAGCCGCTCATTTATAAGAAAAATGGGTTAACCTTCATAATATTACAAAACTGCAATTACCTGTTTAATGAGTGTGTTAATTACTGGATATAATTACATTATCACTAGTAGGATATTTATAACGTAGGATAATTAATTATTTTCATCACATGTCGTTATTGTTTATCGAATTATAAATATATAGAGTTTAATACATAATAAGTAGAACACCAATCTAAATATAAATATTTTTAGTGTTCTGATTTATATGTATAGATTTGACCCATTAGGGTCCATCCACATAACTTTTTTGTTATTGAATTTTGAACGTGAAAGTGATCGGCAATACGCCCTTTTACATGGAACTAACATTGTCCATGGCAAAGCGCGAATATCATATACCTCTGCCTACACTTTCGAGTATAACAGGCGTGATATTATGTATGTAAGTAAATTATTAAAAAGTGACTTTTAAAAAGAACATTAATTTTGTTCAATCGCTTTCCTGTACTTTTTATAAGAGTTATAAAATTCCCACTAATATCTTCTTATCAGACCAATTGCTATCACTAAGCGGGTAATGTAACAAATCACACACTCATTAGTTTTACTTAAAGATTAAGTTATCACTGTCATTTATATCGTATGGGTCATCAACTGATTATATAATAGATAGTTTTGATAATCATAGTTCAGTACGGATTCCGGGTTTGAAATGGTTTTGGGAGTTAATCAGGAATTCCTTAAAGAAATCTTCCACTATTAAAGAAAGAAAATATTTTATTATTTTAATTGCACATTTTGCGCCGTGGTTATTACAGTCACTTCACCGCAATAATCGTAGCTCTGCGTGTGATAGGTTCGAATCCCGACCGGGAAAAATATTTGTGTGATGACCTCTTTTGTCTGTTCTGACCCTGGTTATTGATTTATCTATATAAATATGTATTTAGTAGTATATAAGCATATTTATCAGTTATTTGTTTAACATAGTACAAGCTCTGTTTAGTTTGAAAATTAAATCGAAGACCGCGAGGAAAATAAAAACTTCTCCAAATCAAGAAAAAGAAATCTTCAACAAAAACCTTTTTTTTGTTTTCGTATCAGGGTTTTGGGGACTTATAAACAGATTGTACCCAAAGAACAAACGCACTATAAAAATATCCGTGTGAAAATAAAAAGACTTCGTAATAAAAAAAACACGGGAGGTGCGGCCTAATCACACAAAATATGTATTTATCACATATTTAACCCATTAACATTATATTAGTAACATAATAATCAAAATTGTATGTAGGTACTTAAAAAAATTTTTTTTTGTTATTATTAAGCATTCATTGTCATTTTGACATCTTATTGTAATAGGCGTTGACAAGGAGAAAAATTATTTTAATGACCTTCAAACTAATCAAATACGTAAAATAATAAATAATTTTATTCAGGTAAGATATTATAGTCGTCATAATAATTTATTATTATTATAATTTCACTGCATTTTAAACACTGACTTAAGCACAATAAAATTATTGTTTATAATATTTATAAACAAATATTTATAGGGGAGAGTAACCTATATTGTACCGGCTCCTAAATTGTACCACGTCTGTATTTCCTAGTAATTATTAATATTATTTTGCAATGTCAACATAAAATCACTCGACTAAAGCGCCACCAACACTCCTTCATTTTGTTAGCACGCCGGACAGATACAACGTCTTAGACAAAATAAAACCTTTTTTGGACTGAGTGCATGTTATTTTTTCGTGTTTTGCCTAAAGAGTTTTCCATTAAATAAGGTGTATAATAATATAATGAAATCTGAAAAAAATTACGTCGATATGTATTATTTTTGATCAATAGCTAATAGATACTTCATGTGCAGAGGTTATTTTTTATTTTTAAAATTATTGTAAAATTATACTGTTCCCTATATTGTACCATGTCGAGTTACTTAAATTGTACCGGTCCAGTTTATGTAACCGATTGAAAATTTTGAATAATTTTTTAATTGATGGTGTATATATATTTTACAGATGGTGTCATAAGAATTGCACCTCTAATCCGGATATGTGACCATGTTCCAATTAAATAAGGCATAAAGATAATTGTTCCTATTCAGTTAGAAGTTCCTAATGTTTAGTTTATATTATATGATTTTCGATAGCTGTTTTATGAGGCAAAAAGATAATTATGTTCCTACTCAGTTAGAAGTTCCTAATTTTTAGTTTATATTATATGATTTTTGATAACTATTTTTGTTAACTTTGAATTAATATGTTGAGAAGCTTTAAATTGTTTATTTTAACATAAGTTGCTAATTTTCTTAAATATTGTGATTCCAAAAGGCTGGTTAATTAGAACAGTACTTTTTTAAGGCTGATTGTACTGAAGAATACAAATAAATCAATATTCTTATTAAATAGCTTTGCTTTTTCTTGAACAGGTTTTCTTTGGTACGATTTAAGTACCTAGTGGTCCAAATAAGGGTACCAGTTACGTTATTTGGACCGAAGGACAGCCTCCACAAAATCCTTTTTTTTCACTAGTTGGAACTGAGGTGCAATATTGATACCTTGATATCGTGTAGCTGTTTAACCATGTTATCTTATGAATTAGTTTATATTTTTGTAACTTAAAGGGATTCGATGTTATTTCATCTAATGTCAAAAGTGGTCCAATATAGGTTACTCTCCTATATGTCTTTGCTAAAATTTTATTTAAAATTGTGTAAGTAGGTATATTATTGACCCTTTGACTAGTGTTCATTTTCAAATGAACAATTAATATTACAAAATAACACTCCGCATTACTAAAAAAATATTTACCTACCTACTCTCTACACCCGAAAAAAATACACTCTACATAAAAAAAAAACTTACCCATAAAATAATCCAAAAAGAAAAAACAAAACACTGCAATAAAATTAGCAAACACTGTTTCACATGAATTATTTTTTTAATACCGAACGATTTAAAAAGAAAACATTTGTGATTAAATATCGCGTACTTTGACCAGTATGAACGTAGAATCGTCTCGTGCGCACGTACGCTGCCCGCTTTGTATACTTGCCAACTAAAAGTCACTGTGCATTAGTAGCATTGGTAGACATACAATTGCGTTGTGCATCTCGCTGATAAGTACGTACAAAAGGGAACTTCGATAACTGCTAACAACAAGCTAGTAGAGATCCTGGCATAATATATATGTTTTTTCTAGATTATTATTAATCTATACATATTTTATAATGAATAGTCAATTTATGTACATCTATACTAATATTATCTATACTAATCTATACTAATATTATAAAGCTGAAGAGTTTGTTTGTTTGTTTGTTTGTTTGAACGCGCTAATCTCGGGAACTACTGGTCCGATTTGAAAAATTCTTTCAGTGTTAGATAGCCCATTTATCGAGGAAGGCTATAGGCTATATATCATCACGCTACGACCAATGGGAGCCGAGTACCATTGAAAAATGTTACAAAATCGGGTAAAATTATGACTTATTCTCTGTTATGTGACGCAAGCGAAGTTGCGCGGGTCAGCTAGTATATCATAATAGAACTCTTTCGTTTTGAGTGACTGACTAATGGAAAAAGTACAGCCGAAACTACTGAGTGTAAGATATTTAATTTGGTATGAAAATTCTTTAGAAAGTGTATAGGAGCAGTTAGATAGGATATCTGTAAATTACCTCCCGAAGAAGGTAGAACGCGGGAAAATCTTTTATATTAAAACTCAGCAATAAAATGATGTCGTAGCAGCGGGAAAACTAAAGTCACTAGTTAAAGTAAATAAAAAAATCTTTGTTTTTCCCAATAAAATTAAAGTAGCCATATCAAACAGGTCATTGTCAGCTGCACTATACATTAGTAGCATTAGTAGACATACAATTGCGTTGTGCATCTTGCTGATAAGTAGGTACAAAAGGGAACTTTGATAGCTGTATGACCATAGTTCAACAAAATTAGTAGAAACTCCCAGTACTACTATGGTACTACGACGCGTAATTATTTTTAAATTTCTTTGTTTTTCTTTTCCATCTGTATGTACAGTGTGAATGCAAGTTAAAGGACTTTCGGTCCCTTCATAAACTGAGTTAATTTTTACAATTCTGTGTACAAGGACCTTGCATACTCTCTAATAAGTTGTTTGTTTATAGGTGCAAAAGGGAACTTTGATATTTGTTTGTCTAGTGTTTTAAAGCTGCCCGATAAGCAGCTCATATGCATACAATAATGTATTAGGTAGTATCCTACGGTCAAGAGCAAAAATATGTAGATAAATTGGCTCATTTCATCAGCATTTAAAAAAGTTGTAAATATGCTATTATTTATTCATTTAAAAAAAAATCACTGTGTATTTAAGTAAAAATATAAATATAGATATTATCTAATTTAAATAAAACCATTCGAATTATCTATTAATTCAAATGGTTAAAAGAAACTGTGCTTTCCGATCACTACCGACGATTAATTTAAAACAAAAACAGTCCCAAAAAATATGTACTTAACTTTTTAAAATTTAAAGCTATCAACAATGAATTTTAGGTATTCGAGGTCATTAACCCTACAAAGGAGAACAATATGCAACAAATATCGCTATTTAATAAAGTCTTCTCAACGCATAAGTTGAAATATGTTCTCAGAATAGAGTAAAACTCAGTCAGCGATTATTATCAAAAGCTAGCACAATACGTATTGGGGATTCCCCGAAATAAATAGCGTGCAGAACTTTATCAAATTCTTAGAAGCATGATATAGAATATATAGATTGCGCGAATGGCGCAGTGGTGAAAGTAGCTACGTAGGTACTGTTCGATTACCTGATAGCAAATTAAAATATTTGTATAAGCCGGTAAAATGTTTGTTTGTATGTTTGTAAATAAAGTAGCATTGCATAATTATGTTCTGGACATAAATTATTAGTATTAATGGAACCTTTTCACTATTATCAACACTATATTGTATAAGAAAAAAAAACAGCACGTTTTTTTCATCATTCGTCAAGATTCAAAGGTTTGTTTATAATTGGTAAATAAGGTTTTCTTTAAGAAGGCAAATATTTTGAGGACGAATTGCGATTGTTGATTTTCGATATTATTAATTCGAAAGTAGCTTTATCTGTCTTCTTTAACCGCTAAACCGATTTTGATTAAACTTTGAGACCCGAAAAACCCACCGGCACTGTGAGTGTAATAAGCCATATTATTATGACTATAGTTTACGCAGACGGAATCGCGGGCAGGAGTATGTAGTATGGTTGAGTTATTCGAAGATTAATATTTTCCTAAATAACAACTTAACGATATAATAAATTGCCACTTCGCAACCGCATCCATTTTGATAATATCAAACAAGATAAATGAGTGATGCTTAACAAGATTAATGAATTTATTTGTTTGCTGTTTATTTTTAGATAGGACGATTACGATTAGTATTTTTTTGTGTGAAATATACGGTTTCTTACTTTAAGCATTGGTATTTTTCAGTAAAGGCCACATTCATGACGTCATCATGCATTTTTTCAGCATAGACTTGTTGTTGAGTTTGAGTAGTTTGATGCCAACATTAGAAATTTTAGTACCACGATAACCAAAATTCAGGGTAAGTAACAATTTTTACATTTGCTAATGTCAAGATAGGCAATACTCTAGATAAATAAAGAATGTAACAATTTTAACCTTTGCAAGCCTTTTTCTCTCAAGGTTATCTTATATTTATCATATCGAAATTATAATAAATTAACATCTGCTATGGTTCCCATGTCTGTAAACTTAACTTTGTAACAACTACGAGTAAGTTGAATATGTTATGAAATTATAATACTCAGCTGTTACACCGATTAGAATTTGGATTATATTATGTAAATATGTACTAGTTATCGTTTAACATATTTGAATTTACTAACAAAGATTTAATGTAAATAAATTAATTACAAATTCCACAGTTTGTGGAAACCAAGATTTTGAAGAGTACTTTGTGCTAGGTCGTTACATTGATTTGCAATAGGCGATTTGCGGTCAAAACTGTTAAAGAAGGAATTCACTACTAAAATAGGATAGCTGCTAATTAATGGGGTAATTTACTGGGTAAAAGGTCCTTCCAAAACGATCGAGAAATGTCATCTTTCGTTAACAATGCTAAAATTAAAGTTACTAACAACTGAAACATTATAGCACTTATTTGATCTCAACAACAAAAACATGCTTATGACGTATAAATTAGTATGGATGTTACGTTAGACTGCTCTACAGTTCAAAATATTGTTTCTACTAATAATTCTAATGACAAATGATTGTACTAACTGCACGTAATTAACAGTAAGTATTTTTAACTAACCTCAAAATTTTCCAAATAGAACACGAAGAAAACGTGACTATGAAACATATATGACAACTCGTTAAAAATCTGTTTTGCCGCTATCGTGAAAAGAAGATTTTTTACACGTTTAAAGTATGTAAATAATAACTATACAGGTGTATGGTACTTGGTAAGATATTCAAAGACAATTTTTGTAGTCTATTGGTTTTTTTTATCTTAGGCTGTTCCGAAAATTATCTATCACTTGACTTTTGATTGACTCCGGTTAGCGATTGACTTTTGTTGTAAAAACTATTGCATAGAAGCCGATTATTATAACCATTTAATCATCAACCAATTGTTGTGGTGTAACGCTTACTTTAAGTAATAAATAAACTGAGAGTAGAGTACATACCTTTGTCAATTACAGCAGCTGTATTCCATAGAAATATAACCTTGGTCCAAACACCACATCCAAAAACAAATCTTTCCACGGGGATATTCTTGATTTTCCGTTTTTTTTACTAAATATATCAAATATTCATATAAGAGTATATTCTCTACCTCCAAGATTGTAACACTAAATCGTTATGGATTACGAAAACACTTTTCTATATAATATAAAGTTTTGTTAACCTTATTTGTTCGTGGAGTAAAGCTACAGAGTTACAAAAAATCCATAAATTTGGGTAAAGCACTCAAAATTATACCAACAATATTTTCTTCTAATATTTGTGACAAAATGTTTATCGTAACATAGATAACTGAAGACTGACGGTAGCTGATAGATAATGTGAAATCAATATACCGGTTGCCTAGCAACCATGTAAACAACTGCAACAGGAATTCAGTTAGGCATTGATTATGACAAGTGTAGGTATTACAATAGACTCTATATTATTAAATGGTTTTAGGCAAAAAACTTTTTTTTTGAGAAGTCCTATTGCTTATAACATATTGTTATTGTTTACAGCTCAGAAAATTTCAAGGAAAATACAAATAAATAATATAATAATATAAGAAATAAAAACCATTTAAATTTCTTGAGCATTTATTAGTCATATTGTGTTTATCCTATTTGTTTATAAAAACCTCTTTTGATAAACCCATTTAATACAAACATGTTTTATAAAATTACAACACAATTACGTGATTATAAAAATGCATTCGAAACAATGGCAAGTGCGTATTTCAAAAAAAAATATATAAAAAAATAAATATCATATTATTAATTATTATTTTTAGAGTACAAAGCCCGCCATATAACCTTTTAATAAAGCCTACGTGGTCAGTGGTCTGTATCCTTTGTAAGAAGTAGGTGTCAAACTCTTCTCTCTATTTCTTAGTAACAAGGAGTAAGAGGGTAACAGCTTTTTACCTATTAAATGTTTGTGCTTATAACTACAATTTTATTCTTTTCGAAATTTCTCTTGAATATTTCGAAAACTTTCTTCTAAATCTCTAAGATTATTTTCGAAATGTCACTGCTGTCATTTTCAAAAATCTTTCATAGTTGTTTCCAGCACTCAGAAACTTGAAAGTCTGACAACCAGTCTTACCGAGGGTATTGTGTTATAAACCTGTAACTGTACCTGGGTTGTTGAGGTGCAGTCGCTCTATGTAGTAGTAAGTATTCAGGTGCATCTGGTATGACTGGGAGCTAACTCAATGTAAAATATTGGTATTCAGATGCATCAGGTAAGGCTGGAAGCCGATTCCAACATAGTTGGAAGAAAGGCTAAACTAATGGTGATTCCAAAACTCAAAAATCACTTACAACATAACTCATCACTTTGTAACTTGGCTAAAACACACTCGCTATCTCTCACTACAAATATTTGGACATAAGCGGTGCAATAAAAATTATATACGTAGCCATTTAGAGATGAAACTGTACTACGCTGGCTTACAGCCAATACAATTATATCAGTAAGTAGAATAGCTAAATATTGTTGTTTTCTCACCCTATATTACATGGATAGAGCACTTATTTAAGGACTAGTTGAAATTAAGGTGAAATGTAATGATATAACGCCATCTCTTGAAATTTGAGTGAAATATTTATACTCGAAAGACTTGGTGTTATGAAAAATTTTTCATAGAATATTATATATTATTGATTGGATTATTAAAGATAGTTTTGTTATATGGTGAATATTAGAGACCCTTTCTTCGGTATGTAGAGGAGTAAATAAATAGCGGAAAAGGGGTGGTTTTCTACGAATAATGAAAACATTATGATAAATGTAAATGAATAGCCATTTAGAATTTTGTACGCAATAATGATAAGCACTCTAAGCATATTTTGTGTTAACTAATTATAAACTGTACTGAAAAACAAAGAAGAATAATTTGATTTTAAAATCGTGCTCAAATTCAAAATCCTTATACAATATCCTTTAACAATGTAAAAAGTCACCTAAAGCGTCAAAAATATTCGTATCAGTACGAGCTTAGCTTCCATTTCTGATTTTCATAATGCCTCGTCCTGCCCTATCCAAAGCGATAAATACAGCCCACAGTAAGATTATATTGGCCCCAAGCCAATTTTAATTTCGTATAGAGTGTAGCACGTATATTTGGTAAAGATATGGCCATGTTCACTTGTAAATATTCACGTTTCAGTTCAATTTTGCTCTTTATACCCGAGATTATACGACCAAATTGAGAACGCGAAGGAATTCGCTCTGTTTTAGGAAGCGAATGTGTTTTTTATTCGGCCGGGTTATGGAGATCAGGATATAAATTGTGACTGCATTCAAAATGGCCGGGCTTTTGCGATGAGAGAACTGTTCTAATTTTGATGTTGTGTTGAATGTAGCATCACGGCTTTTTGAAATCAACATTCAGAGTTTAGACATATCTATATAGAGTATAAACTTTTACATTTTGACAACTCAAACTTTGCGTACTCATATCTTTTAAAAATTTCTCTTTGTGAGCTTGGGTAATGGAATTTGAGGTAACAGGCGCCTGTACTTTAGAGGCCAAGAGGTGTTGCGGGTTATATTCCAGTATATTATATTATAAATTTTTATGTAATTCAGGTACTTGCATATACCCTTTGCCTAGGCTCAGATGTATTTTTTTTGTTTGGACACTTAGAAAGTTTCTAACGATATACGATTGACCCCCGGTGTCCGAATTCGGTATTAAGGTTGCTTTTGTCCGCTTTTTCGTTTGCCTGCACTATAGTTGTGATGGAAGAAAACTATTATTTTCTAAGGCGTATGTATTTTTCCGATACGGCTACATTCGTGAAAACCTGTAGAGTAGGTACCTTTAGTGCTTTTAAGTAATAAACATCCAAACTATCACGTAATACAATATAGATACTACCCTAAGGTATTTAGGTATTTTACTACCACGAAAGTAAAATATAATATTCGCACATTTACGTTGATATAAGCAGAGAATATTTCCGTATTTTCCGAGATAAAACCTCCCATTAGGCCTATAAACACTACCTACACAACAAACCCATAAATCTTGTATCCGTGACTTTTAGTATATTTGCACGTTTACCGCAAGTTTTGGAACTACCGATCTTTAGGTATATTACTAGTAAACAAATATTTTTATAGGAATAAACAGTTTGCCGATATAAAAATTCAGCTATAGTTTGCTTAAACTTCTGATAGTCAATATCAGAAAACTTACATTTTAATAACTTTCTAAGTATACCTATATGGCTCTTTCGATTGGTTCTGGCTTTTTCATTTATGAGTACGTCACAGCTTGGTAAAATAATACTTCACTACATAGTATAAAACATAGTCGCTGACCGCTGTATGCGTAGAATTTTAAATCTTAACAACGGAATTTGATGAGGTTTTTTTTATGGATAAAGTGATCCAAGAGGCAGGCAGAAGTTGTAAAGGTTATTTGACAAATAACATTTTAATCTAGTAAAATACATATATTATGGTCCCATTGTAACGCATAAGTACGTGTACTTTTATTTATCCTATAAGTCTTCAGTTCGTATATTAAGCCATCAATATGGTATTGAAATGTAGGGTAACAAAAGTATCCATACAACAGCATCAAGAATTACATATTATTTGTAGAACTGTTCTATTACTTATTTACATTAAGCTAGATTTTTGTGAATAGCTTTTAGCCCTCTATTTAATTTTCGTCTCTGCCCCTACGACTAGAAAAACAGAAATAAATTAGTTATCTTGCCTCGAACTATAAAAAAATTGTTGTCCAGACATCCTGACGTCAGATTTTCTCACCATTTTGTACTTTTTTACGTTACCAATGTACCTAATAAAGTAAGGCATCAAATGAAAAGATAAAATGTAGTGCATTTTATATTTTTTTACATCTTCATCTAATTGTCATTGGCCGCCTCTGCGATCGTCGCGGTAGTGTATGCAACTGCTGATTACGAGGTCTCAGGATCTAATCCCGGGTAGGATAGTGCTATCTCGTCTCCAATTTATATAAGAATTTGGTAATTTTCATTAGTAGTCCAGTGAGGTTCTCGGTATAAGACAATATAAACGTGGGAGTTTTTCATACCTTTTCATTGAGGCGCCCACAGCCAGTTGCGCTCACTGGTCGGTAAATGATCTGCGAGTTAAGCAACCGTTGGCGCGGTCAATCCATAGATGGGTGACCGCATAGTGGTATTTGAGCTGGGCGTCTCCGTGCTTCGGAGGGCACGTAAAAAGTCGGTCCCGGCTGCTATCTACTAAGATAACAGTCGTTAAGCCATGTCAAAGGCCTTCGGGCGGCTTGAACAACTTTGACACTAGGTTGACCACTAACCATACGATAAGAAGAAGATACACTTTTGCTTACATCTTAGATACATTTTATTAACAGCCGTGGTGTAATCCATGCATAAAAGCATTCCTATTGGACCAAGGGTCTGATGTCCACTAATAGCTGTTGGAAGGCCGCTTCACGTCAAACAATTGAACATCAACTTGTCAAGTCCATAAATTCACTCTTATGAATTACTTCTACGCATCTTCAATCTGTGCTGGCACTTCATATTGTTATTAATTGACAATCTTTATAACAAACTAGGTCAAATTCATACAGCTCGTTGTAATGAATAGACGTGCGTGATTGTGCGTGCTTCAAGGAACTGGTCCAGAAATGGCAAAAAGTAGATGTAGCATAAATATCATAACTTTTAAACTCTCGCGTTGCATGTGTAATCTATACTAATATTATAAAGCTTAAGAGTTTGTTTGTTTGTTTGTTAACGAACTCGAACTACCCGTTCGATTTGAAAACATATTTCAGTGTTAGATAGCCCATTTATCGAGGAAGGCTATAGACTATATGTATATCATCACGCTACAACCAGGATAGGAGCAGAGTGCGAGTAAAAACTTTTACAAAAACGGGGAAAATTTTGACCCATTCTCTCTTATAGCTGACCCGCGCAAACGAAGTTGCGCGGGTCAGCACTAGCTGTATTCTATTATACACTAGTATAATATAATACGGGAATTCACGCGAACACGCATTTTACCTTAAAATGCCTAACGTTTCGGCGCATGTTGCACTCGCCGTAGTCGCAGGCTGATTGACTGATAGATGTAGCTGTAGTATAACTGCTTCAATGACTCGAGCGTGTCAAGAGACTTTTGGAAACAATTAAAACCAGAGCTAATTAAAAACATATTTGAATAAAAAAACTGAAGATTCTTTTATGATTAGCAGTTATTTCTTACAGAACGGTAAGGACCTTTCGTGTACAAAAGTTCACACCCTATTTTTAACGGCTTTCGGTCGATTTAGGAAACCGTAAACTAGTTTTAATTTGTGTCTTTGACTAACTGAACACTTGTTAAAATTTAGTTGAGCGGTTTAGCCAATCTACCAAAACATAAGTTATCTTTAAGGACAAGAACACTTTCTATCCGATTATTTTAGGCTAAAAGTGTGACTAGATGGCAAAGGTTGTTATATAGAGTAAACCAAAGCTTTATTGCCGGAAAAGTAAAAACTCACTTAAATATTTCATTAAACGTTTAAAAAACTAAGGCCTCTCGAATACATGCAACGGGTCTTATGCGTGACAATTTCAAAGGTAACGATGCTTTGTATTACCCGACGTTTCAAACAAGCTACACCGACCGTGGTTACAGTCAGGCAACGTTATTTTTTATAAACTACGAATTTAAAAGCAAAACTTTTGCATGGAATTCTTATTTCAAAAGCGATGACGTAACTTCAGACTACATTGAGACGTCATAAAACTCAATCAATACACCCATTAATATATTTGTCGACTCGGCAATCTATTTTATTGCTTACATACCATTAAATTTTTAACCGTAATGCTAGCGTGTTAGGGTCTGAATTCGACTGTAGTAGTAAAGTAATAAGATTGATTGTTCTTGAGTAAGTTCAATAAAATTAAGTAAAATAGACGGTTTTAGTTTTGTTTCCTTGATGTCAATGTACGGATAGAAATGTTTTGTAGTTTTTTCAGCGTTTGACTTTTTTTGATTTGCTTTAAAAAGGATACTTATCCTTTTTACCGGAGAAGCCTATAAATATACCTATTCGACTTGTGTGATTTGGATAAGCATTGCTTCGAAATCTTACAAATAAACGATAGTTTTTAAATTGTTCTTAAAAGGTTTTAAGGGATACGCTACGCTTTCATGAATCGCTTACTAATTACTACCGCTGAACTAATTTTAATAAAATAGAGTTCAGAGAAAAGAGGGGGATCTAATATAGGATATATCATAAGATAAGAAACACGTAAGCCTAGACAACGTTCTAGATTAGAAAAATAACTTACCATCGTGGCACAGTGGTTTATGTCGCCACGCCGCTACCATTGCGTCTGGAGATCGTGAGTTCTATTCCCACACGGAACAATTATATTATTTTACGATCCACAAACATTCTGGTTGTACTTTGTGTCTGTTGCTTGTATGTTTGTAAAGTTCCCGCGACACAAGAGCAATTCTTAGTGCGAGGGTTGTCTTTTTAAATATAGTATAAAATATATCCAGTATTTTTTGTCATTTGACATTTACAAGCGACTGACTATTTAAAAACACACAACTTAAATGAAAACAAGCTTCATAAATGTGCGCAGATCATCCTCAAACTTGAACGTGAAAGTTAACGTCATGACTCGTAAGAAATATAAAACGTTCCGAAGGTTATTATTTCCCGTATTATAATAATAAGGAAAGTTTCATACTTCGTTACAAGGATATTTGAGTCGTGTAATTGACATGGATATTCGGCTACTTCCTGCTTTGTTATTTGTCAATTTTTTTACAATTATTTTCTTTCGCTTTTTTAACATGTTCTGTGCAGTAAGGTAAGCTAAGCTTTGATATGGTATTTTTGTTTGAAAATGTGTATCTGACTATTTTAGGTTTTTATTCTTTTAAGACATCGTAATTTAAATAACGACATTATGACCACTAAGCTCCCCAAAAAGATGATTTTAATACGGTTCTTACTTGAATTTTGAAGTGACCTGAAACTCTACATCTCAATACATCTTAGTATTCGATATAATTTACCTTACAACCTAGTACGTACATAAAAGAAAATTTAATGATTATTTTAAAACCTAAACTTTCGCATAAAATGTCAGAAACTACCTAACCACTAAAACGTCAAAAAAATCATAATCGCAACTCAAACATCGGACCGCGCAGCTTCATAACAGCTCACAATTTCACAACGCCCGGTCCGATTTACACTCTGGTAGCTAGCATAAACCCTGTGTTTACGAGATTGCACGTACAGTGGCTAAATATCGGTCAGTACTTCACAGCTGGCCGGGTTAGTCATATGTTAGGTTTGTACACTAAAGGATACCTGTAATTTCTTACTGTAGAACCTATTAAGTTATTCTCTCGGGTTCCGTTTATCATTGTGAGATGTAGAAGTGGATAGGGTAAACTGCTGTTATATTATTGAAAGCCTTAGGTGTTGTTTATGTGTATTGTTAGGTTTGACAGTAAACTGTAGTTTAGAAGGGAACTTTAATAAAGTTTTCAAAGTTTTGAAAACCCATTTGAATAGCAAATGTTTTTGCTTTGTTTACTTTTGTTTTGGATATCATAGAAAGCGCCTACAGCATGTACAAAAAGCTGTGTTACAAAAATAACACTTTCCTGCCTTCCGAAAAAAAAAACGAGCCAGTGTATATTTTTAACATGGCTTAAAAAACATAGAATGAACAGATAGACAATAATACATAAATCGACGTTATTTCACCCAAAAAATAAATATCATTAGACAACTCACACTCGGTTATTTGATTCTAAACTAAGCAGAGCTATCACATACCTCATATTTTCATGATTCTAAACCGAAAACAGTTACCATTGCAATTCTACTCCACTTATCAAGACACTTCACTGTAGTTTTAAAAGAATAATCAAGCACCGCAACATATTTATATATTATCAACCTTTGTATAAGTGAAATTGCCAGTTTAATATAGAAGGATTTTCCAGAGTTGTGAATTTTTGCGACGACGTAAACCGCGGGACAAACGTCGCGATCATTCCGACCCAGTGCGTAAGTACCTCGGTTTCAGGTTAGTTTTCACTAGACTTGTAAAGCTTATACGGTTTGTTAGAAATGTAGCGTTCACCTGCTCAAATACATAAAATTGTAAGCAAGAGTTAGAGTCAAGTACACGCGGCAAAGTTAAAATCAAGCCTCGGGACAGATAGATTTGAAAAGAAAAATGAAAGCCTTTTGCCCATCAGTGGAAAGTCCCACTGGACCAACTGTCCCACTTTATATTATGTAGATAAAAAAGTTTAAACCATTCTTCGTTTAATTTGAGTAGCTCTAAATCAATCTGTAGTACATTCGTTTTGTAAATTTAACTTTAATTCAGTGACAAAAATAGAGACAACAGTTTTGAAAGCGTTCATTGATTTTACATTTCGTTACCAACTACTTTATTGATATAGCAGCTACTATCTAGCAAGTGTTATTCGTTCTAGTAGTACTGATTTCATAAAGTATCTAAGTAACACTACTGATAAAAGTCATGAAAATTAGAAATCAAAATCATATCTATAATACAATCTATACCGAAGCAGGGCTGTGTTTCACTCGAACAAAGACTTTAATCATTCTTTCCCCCTCAAAAAACAGTCATAAAATTACAAAACCATCAACAGAACAACACACAAACGAGATCTTATTTATCTCAAACCAACTCAATGAGTCCCCCGCTTTACTTGAGAACGTTATGACGCACGCAAAACCGCATACTCTCATGAAATATGCGTTTGAAATACGCACGGCCTTCAGTTACAACTGAATATATAATGTTCAAGTTTTACCAGTATATATTTGGCAATAAAACCTTATGGTTTATGTGTTAATGATCCTCTCTGTTGTGGTCTTAAGATTTATTCGCGTTTGGGATTAGGGCTTTGTTAATATTTGAAGATAACTTTAAATAATAGTTGAAATTGTGTTGTTTTATTACTGAAGAATGCGTCAATCTAAAGATCTTAGGCCTAATCTCTCTTGCACCAAGAGAAGTGTAAAAAATATATTTTCTGACGAGGCTGTTAAAGTTTGAAATAGCGGATCAATGTTTAGGAAAATGCTCGACAATCTCATTCTCTTCATAATCTTGTCTACACTACCATTGCGTCGGGAGGCCGTGGGTTCGATTTCCACACAGGACAGATATTTGTGCGATCCACAAATAGTTGTATCGGGTCTGGTTTTACTTTGTGTCTATCGTTTTTCTGTTTGTAAGTTTGTGTCCCCCCGAGAGTAGTAGTTGTCTTTTAAAAGAAGATAAAAGGATAAGCTGGTACACCCGTAATATTTTACTCAAAACTAAACAATAATAACCAAAATTATCACCCTGCATATATCTAACACAACACAATTATCCACTTAGCTTCACCTGATACAATACACCAATATCCACATTGCAATCCAATCGACAAAAATTCCAATTCCATTTTTTCAATTCTTCAGCAAAATTTTGTTCTTAACAAAACGTTTTACAGGCACTCTCTTACCGAAAATAGGTACGGGATTGAGAAAAGGCTGAGCATATGTCGCGGGCCATTGGCATGCTTCCACCGGTTTTGCTAGTCCGCTACCCTGAGCGATGCTACCTTCACGGATCCGTGGCAATACGACCGTGTTCCCTTGGATGATGTACATTGATGGTTGAATCTGGAGAGAAAAGATTTTTTAGTACTTGTACTGAACAAATTCATTTACATGTAAATGTTGCTGAAAATGTAGTATCATCTTATTTTAAATAGTTTTATTGCGTTGAGTTTTTAGCCCGCGCTACGAATGTGTTCTTAACTTAAACTTATAATATTCATGTTGTGATTATAAAAAATACGTAACTAAGTAGGCACTGTCTCAAGATATATTTCTTTTTGCTTTTACCGACAAAAAGGCAAAATCCTTGCTGTAGGTATAATTTAAAATTTAACTCTTGAGCAATGTGCTCCATCCAGTTGACAAAAAATGCATCAAGACGACCTACGAAATTATAAATTTACGTTACTTCCAAATTAATGACCGAAAACCTCCCATCCAAAACCAGCAATGTACATCGTTCACCCTAAAACCGTCGTCCCTTACACGTCGCTCCCTCTTAGTAGCAGTCAGGTCAAGCAGTAGCCAAATCGATTTGAAGTGGAAGCCCCCTGGCTAGATTCATGCGGCTATTGTGCCAATGCTGTTTAGCTTAGCTAAGAATTGTTTGAGCTACTTTAAAAATAAACTCGAGCATCCTTTGTGGATACACAATTCGGTTTAGTTGAAAGCCTTTGTTTGCCTTTTTCGGTTTTGGATTTTATTCTCTTTAGAGTTATTACTTTGTTTTTAATCTTACATGTTTTCTGGGTTGTTTGAAATAACGTTGTTTTGGTGTATTCCTATGTTTTTTTTCACAGAAAGGTCGACCTTGTTTTTAACTATTAATACAACTGTTTAAGCTTTGCATTGCATTGAAATGTCCACAGATTAACTAAACGTAAAATGCTGGTACTCGCTGAAATAAGAAGCCGACTCTAATATAGTTGGAAGAAAGGCTAGGCTGACTATAGCCTAAAGCCGTACAAATACGATAAAAATCTTGCAACGCGAAAGTTTTATCAAATATTCTTACTCTAAACAGAAAGTACGTCATCGCTGTTCAAAAACCACACTTCAAACATTCAAGGTCAAACGGAAACCTCACATTCACAAAACACAATTTCAAACGAATAAAGATACCATATCAGGGAGCAGATCTTTAGAAAAAATAACCGTAGTCCCATGTGTCCGTATGATAAAAATATCACTTCTTCAAATATGTTACTATATTCGCAATATGGTACCGAAGTATATTGCTTTTCACTGGCCTCTATTCGCGCTCATTGTATGAAACTGTCGGTTAGATTCGTAAAAGATTCTATTTAAACCACGTTTGCCGATTCCGTAAGTGTTTTTTATTGTTCGTTCACAAAGTATTTTTTTATTTGATGTTTTGTTTTGGTGATTGGGTATTGGATTATTGTGTTATTGGGAATAAATAGATGTTTTGTTAAATAGCTTTAAATATTGTAAGCCGGATTATCTTTGTGTATACCTCCTTTCACACCTAGATTATATACTATTAATTATCTCTCGAACTAATATAACATTAGAGCAATATGCCATGCCGGAATCCGTGGTGTAGTTATTAAGATGGGCATTATGCTGCTTCTACTGCGAACCAGTGTGGTGGGTTTGATTCCCATACAAATCAATTACATCACAGCAAGTTGTAATGTTGTAAAATTTCCCGCAAGATGAGGTTTTTGTGCGAGAGAAGAGTACTTAATTGGATGAAAAATTACGTTTAAATGTGCATACAATGTAAATTGTATGAAATAAAAAATATCTCTACTGGCTACTTCAAAAATTATATCGTTAAGTTGTTTAATTTTGATTGACACTTAATTTGCTTGCAGATATGAACAATCCTATATTCAATGATTTACTTATTTTTCAATCGAAAATGATTCCTCTATCTATCTTTTTTTTTTTTTTTTTTCTTTTTTTAAGACAACTCCCGCACTAAGAATTGCTCTTGTGTCGCGGGGACTTTTACAAACATACAAACAACGGACACAAAGCACAACCAGACCCGAAACAATTATTTGTGGATCGCACAAATAATTGCTCCGTGTGGGAATCGAACCCACGACCTCCCGTTGCAGTGGTATCGGCGTGGCGACCTAAACCACTGCGCCACGGAGGCAGTCAATGATTTACTTATTTTTCATTCGAAAATGATTCCTCTATCAATCTTTTTGAATGTTAGCTACTCGTTTCATCACTATACTCTCAAAGTGAGAACCTAGGTTTTTAGACACCGGATCATTTTAAAAGTATGCTATTGTTCCTACAAGGACACGTTTTAAAAAATACTTTTCACTTACCGCCTACAGTGAAAAAGGAACTTCATTGCCTAAAAGCTTAGGCTTCAACGTAAAAAGTTTGAAAAATGCTTTTACATACTGAAATATAAAAATGTAGAGAAAAAATATTTTGTAAGTATCGCGAGCTTGTTGTTTTTCAAGGTAATTTTATTTATTTATTTTTAAGTTATGATTAAAGTACAAAATAATACGATTTAAAAAATTTTAAGTTGGTACTTTTAGAATTGTTTTATACAGATAAATCAAGGTTGACTTATGTTCAATAAAAATAGATTTTTAGAGAATCTTTGCATATTTTTTCTTGTTGATTTCGGTTTAACGGTTCAGTCATAGAATCGTATTTGACTCACATTAGAGTTACGCATTTATAAAATAAGTATGAATAAGATTAGCAAAAAGCATAATGACTCTTTATAAAAATCGGACCCAGCTGCATTGCAAATGATGCAAAAAGAATCTTTATAAGTGTATTCAGTCGCATATATAACCAATTTATCAAACCTTATATTTAAAACTAAATTTTAAGTAAAGAGCAACATTGACCGAACTGACCATTTGTCATCTCTTTCTCTCTCTCATTACCGACGTTAACGAGTGACAAGGATAGAAGAGTATTATGGATAAAAATTCATTCAGTTCAGCGATTTTGAACATATTTTTCTAATACTCTGACGTCCCACACCATTAGGTAACGCGTTAATACCAACCTTTTTCCATTGTGTAACGAAGACGTAAATGTAACGTTAAGGTATTTTAGTGACATTATTATGCTATATTTTTGTTGATATGGAAATAAAATACGTACGTTTAAAGCGTTTTCAGGTGCTCCGAGAAATTTATTTAGGTTGTACATTGAGTGCCTATTGTGTTTTTTTGAATACAGTGCCTAGTCGGGAATAAATTTTGCTTACGTCAAAAACCAAATTACAGAAATTATCATATTCCAATTATATTTATTTGCAGGTTTTTAAGTGTAATATAGCAAACACATCAAAAGGCCGCGACTATTTCTTGTTAATAGAAAATGGCATCGCACTAAGGATTTTTTTCTATCATACGAATTTTCGTAATTGTTAATGATGAAATGTCAAACTCAAGGATTGGTTTTTTGAAGTATCTTGTCTATGTTTGATTTTGGGTTTCAACTGTCTATAACGTGATGCATTTTATCAAACTACTTTTAGTGATTAGACCGTAAAAGTGAAGTGGAAAAACCGACGTATTTTCTTATTTATAATTTATTATTGCAGAGCATGAATTAGTCAAATTAGCGCTTATAAAATTATTTAAAAATCACTCGCCACCGGTTTCTGAGGTACATTTAGCGGTAGTTTATCTATTTAAACTGTTTTTTTTTATTCATTTAAGTGCTATTGAATAGAAAAACTACCGCTAAATGTACCCCAGAAACCAGGGTTCAGAGATTTATGTAGACTAGTCCATAATATAACAGGTATAGTTTTCTTCTATAACATATCACAAAACCCAGTTACTCCATCTAAACGGCCAGCAGCATCAGTCTAGATAATTTCCTTTAATCCAGAACAATGGAAGTAATTTATGATCGTTCGGTGATCAATCATTATTAACAGCGGTCTGTGTTTACGAGTGTATGTGACAGATATTGATATAGAATGCTATGTGTTTGGTGTTTTTGTTGGTTACGTTTCTAGAGTGTTTATTAACCTTTGATCTTTTTATACGATATTCGGGATATTAGTATTACTTTTGTTCTTCTTAATAAGTTATTTTTTTTTTTAGAAAAGACCAATCCCTAACTAAGAATATCTCTTTTGTCAAGGGGACTTTTATAGCCATACAAACAACATACATAAAGTACAGCTATAGCCGAAATAGTTACATGGATCCCACAAATATTTTTTTACGTGTGGGAATTAAACCCACGACCTTCTGATGTCCTGGTATCGGCAAGGCGACAACCTTTATTACGACGCCACGAAGACCGTCGGAGTTTAAGAAAGAGAAACATATTGAAACTAGTATCTAATATACTTAATTATTTACTGACTAATATTATAAAATCGAAAGTGTGCCTACCGATTTGCACGAAATTGGGCTCTAAGACATTGTAATCATTTTCAAAAATCATAGGGGCAATGATGTCCTCCTTGCCGATATACGGCTACGGCGGTCAGTTTCATTGAAACTGGCCATCTGTGCAGGACTTTGTTTATAGTGTCCAAGTGTGTGCACAATACACAGGTACACTCTCTATTCCATCACTCTCATAGTTTGATGGGACGGATAACCGACACGACCAGTGACCAGGACCGACGGCTTTACGGGCTCTCCGAGGCACGGAGGTCTTCGACCTCAACTTCCCAACTCCGGGCAATCTCTAAGGAATTCTTAACAGAAAATCTCAGAAAAGACTTTTTGGCCCGACCCAGGATTCGAACCCGAGACCTCTCGCACGGCAGCCGCATATACTACCGACCGCGCCACAGAGGCAGTTAAAGGAGCAATATAAGTACAAGAAATCACCTATATAAAGCATCAACAAAAAATACAACAAAGTTCACAAACCCGTTTTGCAAACTAAGTATAGCCAATTTAAATTTATAATCAGCTTTGTACACCGAAGGTAAAACATCGTGAGGAAATGCGTTAATAATTACAACATGCTTTCATACCCTTAGGGAGGTTTGTGTCGTGAATATAGCTTATTAATTTCGATAGATGGCAGTGCTCCTCTTTGTATCCGATCGTAGGTTGCTTGTGTAAAGAACATGCAGTATGCGTTGTTTGTTGAAAGGATAAAGGAAAAATAAGGCCTTAAAGATTAATGTGACTTATAGTCTTATGTACTTACAATAGTAAGCCAACACGCACTTGGTCAGGCATGGTAGTCTAAAAGCTAACAGTGAAGCGTTAAGTATACCGAGCACGCAGGCAAATGCTACTTTGCCGATCCAAAGACAGTACCAGAGAATTCATGATTGGCAATCGCTTTTAAGATCTCGGATATAATATCCTGTTCATAATTTTTCATACAAATTTGAAAGTAGCAGTTATAGTGGTCCATAAAATTTTTTAAAATTTTAAAGCAATAACAAAAAAATAATGTATATCGATCTACTGCGATTAGTTTCAAGTACTTTTAGCCAATACAAGGTTCCAGAAACCAGGTTCACTGCAACCAGCTGTCGCAGCTGTAGTAAACAGTAACATATATGATACCTGTCCGTTCCCAAAGAACATCGAAGAAGGCCAGTCGAACCCCTATAATGCCGAAGACGGTGTATTTGCCTTGCCACGCGAACAACTCCGGTGTAGGTCGCCATTAGAAGGGTGGGAAAATTTTCTTATTTACCCAGCTATTTGGTGCACTCGCGTTTAGGTTGATTTTTGAAGACTATAGGGCTACATAACTGGTTTTTATAAAGTTTCTTTTTGAAGCCGGTTGAACGATTTCTATCACTATCAATTTTTGATGGAGCTACTTTCTGTTCTCTAGTTTTTGATTAATTTTAAAGAAAACCTCGCCCCTAGCGACTGTAGATGGAACTTCTTTTGACGCAAATTTTAAATGTCAAAGTTATGATAATCGATATAACCGAATGTAGAAATTTTCGCTACTCTACTTATTTGAAGCATTCTGTAATATATTGAGTGTTAATAATCGACGTTTATTTATGAACTAGCTGACCTGCGGCATTTTCGCTTGCATCATTTAAGAAAGAATAAGTCATAATTTTCCCCGTTTTTATAACATTTTCCGTTGCTACTGCGCTCCCTATGGCCGTGGCGTGATGTTATATAGCCAAAAGCCTTCCTCGATAAATGGTCTATACAAAACAAAAATAAAATTAAATCCGAACGAGTAGTTCCTACGATTAGCGCAGTCAAACAAACAAACTCTTCAGCTTTAGAATATTAGTATCCACATTGTTTGAACTACACATGCAGTCAAGAGATGGCTGTTTTTTTTAGCATAATCATTCTTTTAATTTCACAATATTATTAATTGCATTTATTGTTTCGTGGTAAATGCTAACCGCAATGACATTTGTTCTGGGTTTCTCCAAGGAATATATCTAAGTTCATGATACTTCTTTGTTTTCTACATTAGTCATGTTGTTAGAGAGAATGATCATCATTGTTTATAACTATAATTTGAAAAACACTAACAATGTCTTAAAAGCACTTTGTTTTAAAAATTAATTGATTCAGGTAACAACAGTTTCCATTACCAATACTGCGCGAAAGGTTAAAAAAAAATATCTACTATTGCCTGCAGTCCTGATTACGTCTGCGTTAAAAGATTCCTAGTGGTAAAAATTATCCTTTACGTTATTCCAGATTATAAACTGCTTACATTTATATAATTGTTTAGCATTGTCCCACGCTAGGTGGGGTCGGCAGTTTTAACCCGAATAAGTAACAAAAATCCACCCAAACCTCTCAACCTAATATTATATCAGTACGCTAAGTATCAAACTCATCGACAGTACCGGACCGCTCTCAACACCGGCCTGTAACCGAAGAATCACCCGTTAAGTGCTCACTTAAGTTGAGGCGTGTAAAATTACTGACGAGAAAAAAACCCCTAACTCCTCAATTGCAATCTAAGTGTTCTACATACCTTTTTTACTGCAAAGTAATTGCTTTAAGGACTATCTGAAACTACTGACTTACATTAATGTACGTCTTTGCCTTAGTAATAGTTATTTTTACCTAATAATAAATATGCTTAGTTGAAAAGTAGCTGTTGGAGCAATAATGTATCGTTCTACATTCATTGAAAAAGTGCAGGGGGCTGTCACGTATCTTAGTTGACAACCATTTGAAAGCCACTGTGCTGTTCATTGTTTTCTTCCTTAGATTATAGTGAATAATACGTTATGTCAAAGCGGCAATAGTGACCATAGATTTGACGTATACTAGCTGTCGACTGAGATACGTGATAAGCCCGCAGGTTAGTATTGTAAATCGTAAGCGACTGTTGGAAAAGAGTCACTGACTGAAGAATTGCTAATACTATTTTTCCAGGCGTTGCCTCATTCAATCTTAATTACGTTACGAATATTTGTTTTTAAAATCTACATTAATTAAAATTTATCTTGTCACACTATGTATATTAAACTATTATTTCATTAATTACTGAACTCAGTACACCACAAACTCATATCCCTTGTAAATATTCATATTCATCTGAAAATAATCACAAAAACTAAAGTTCCCTGTATTTACATTTAAAAACAACATCGTCCTTACACATAAAGCGCCAAAAAAACCCACCAAGTTAGCAGCATGTGAAATCTGTAGTGCAAAGTGTTACAGTTTGCAGTTAGACGATATTAAACGCGCTCCCATTATCCACTGCGAATATTCATGAGAGACTACGCACACTTAACTATATAACTATGTGAGTGAAACGTTTATGGTATCGGGCTTAAAGGTACTGCTGTAGTTGTGTATGGTACATGATTTGGTTTGGTATACCATTGAAACACAAGCAAGTAAAAGGAAATACTTACTTAATAAATAAGGCGAGCAAAGAAATAATACCTACCTAAAAGATAAAACTCGAAATTAAAATCAAAAAATTAAGCAACTGTCACATTGATTCTGGTAAACTTAGTGCACATGGTCAACAAAAATGGGTCTGGACTATTTAGTCTATATAGACGAAAATTGGTTCAAAGATCAAGATAAATATTTAGAAATAAATATATTATATTCATAGGCTAAATACGTATTTTTCGGAACACGTAAAAAGTTATTTTTTCCTTGACTCAGTCTATATCACACATTTTAATATTAATCACAACATATCTTTGCCTTATCCTTGACAATTTTATCGTTTTACTTCAACAGCCAACTAGACCGTAAAGTAATCTATAAAGAAAATATCACTTTGATAAATATCTAGAAACCAGACAAGATATATGACCACATAAATATATAGCAATCGAAAACGATTCATAAAATTACTCTTACTCTACTTTCTATTCAATAAATATGAACACAGTTTGTAGAAGCAGTATCAAAACTCTGAAGAAACATTAAAAGCACTTACGCGCCGAATAACTCTGTATGTATGAATATAGCGACCAGCCCATAAAAATAAAAAAAAATATACCTTAACACAGGATTTCGGGTGATAAAGACATAACAAAAACGACAGCGACCATGCAGTTCGTAACATGATTGATTTCCTCAAAGCTTTGCTGATTGGCTTGTTGCTATATTCAGACAAGTAGAGTTATTTGACACGTTTCATACATAGATGGTTACTTTATGTTCAGAAGCGTGGTTACACTCGATAACTATCGTATAAACAGTAAATTCTCTTTTTTATAAAGTAACGATAAGGTATCAGATATGTCTTCAATACCTTTCGTTAAAGGACTTTTCGTCTCATAATAAAGTCAATAAACTAAAGTGAAAACGTCTAAACGAGCAGAGGGAATCAACAAAACCTTTGGACGTCATAGTGCCCTCATAAAAATATAGGAACTGTAATACCAACCCACACTTACAGCTGCAAAAATAATTGTCAAACAAAAATGATCTTTAAGTCTTTGAAGTTAAGGTTCTTGGTGGCTTTTTGAATGTGTGTTTGTATGTTTGTGTTATGTCTTGTGATAAATAAGAGGTCTGACTTTGAGTGATAGTGGGTACATTTACACGGCCTCAGGACCCACTCAGATTCGTGTTTGTCTCTCAGAAAATGTACTGTGCTCTAATAAATTAAGATGGCGAATTATTGTGATGTTTTTGGGTAATTAATGTTGGTGACTGTTATATTTTGGTTATGTTTGTGATTGCTGATTGTGTTATTTTGGGAAAGTTGGACGTTGTGAGATAATGGTATTGTTGTTGCTAACAAACCGACTAAGTTGCTATAGATACATTTTGTTTCGAGGATTGAGTTGTTTATAAAACGACGAGTTTCAAACTAGAATATGTAACGAGTATATTATATTTAGTTACATTCGGAAAAAATATAGATTATGTTTATCAAGAGTTAAAATTTATTTTTCTCTTATTCAATAAAACTTATGTGTATTTAAAACATGTATCATAACTTTTAAATTTCGTGTTGCAGGTTTATCGACACAGGTGACAGTGTAGCCTTATCAAGAAAACCGTGATGACACCACGGCCAACGAAAATGCTGAAACACCAGGCATTCAAGGGAAAATGCGTGTTCGCGTTAATTCCCCTATTATATTTCATATTTAATAAATTTATGTTTAAGAATAATTTAGCTTTCGATATGAAAAAACTATTATGTTCCAAAACTTAAACCAAAAAAAAGGGAAAAGCGGGACTTTTCATTAATACTCTACCCTACTAGCCCCCGTTTTCTGAGGTATATTAAGCGGTAGTTTATCTATTCAATAGCAATATTTTTATATGAGTTTAAACGCTATTGGACAAATAAACTACAACGAAATGTACTCAGATACCGGGCGAAAATAGTTCGGGCATACACGTATCTATAGTCTCTGTGATCTTCTTCATAAAAGTCTATAAACGACATCTCTATAAAACTAAGCATCTTATCTCTATCTTACTACCAACACCACCACTTTAAACACCTCCCTACATAATATACTGAAGAAATTCAAAGTAATTGGCAACATCATTCGTCATGATCCATCTTCCACACGAAGTGGTTCCGTTTAGCTAAATGCGATCCGTAGTGACGGTGTTTTTAACGTTACTTAGTAACTTAAGTGGTTCTCGATGTAGCTCAAGTGTTTATTTTAGACTAAACTGTGGTATTTATTTTGAGAGACAGTTTTAAGGGAAGTCTGTATTAAGTTTTGTAGAAACGTAGGCTAATTTCTTTCTTCAAAAAGACATTTTCCGCACTAAGAATTGCTCTTGTGTCGCGGGGACTTTTACAAAAATACAAATAATGGACACAAAGTACAACCAAACCCGAAGCAACTGTCTGTGGATCAAAAAAATATATCTTCTGAGTGGGAATTGAACCCACTGGTAGTGGCGTGGCGACCACGAGTATTTAAACTACCAATATAATTTTACCAACCAAAAGACATTTTAAACTGTCCTATTTTACCCAAACTCTACAAACATAAAAATACTCCCAGCATAAAAGTGCGCAATATTTACAAAAACATTGCATTTCATAAACACGGTAATGGAACTGAAGAATTCTCTCGTAACTGTCGGCTATTTATTTAGCCCTTGCGTTGTATCGTAGTTGCAATTTTCCCGCGGAGTTAACCAGCGAAGTTGCCAGGTGATACCGGGGGAACACTTAGTGGAGCTATCAATCTTAAACTCGGGCACAGTGGGCTGAAGATATAATATGTGGACCTAATTTTGTGGAAAATGTTGTGATTTGTTTTGATATAAGACTCTAAGCTAGAAATGTTATCGGAGTTTGTTTTGGTTTTTTAAGTGAATATGTTTATCATTAGAGATTTTTCTGTAAGGCTTTATATTATGGCAGGTAGTTGATGTACAAAATGTTGTACGCAGCAAAAACTTTAACCAAAAGGTAATAATTAATAAAAACTAGTTTTCTATCTTCTTTCTATTTCTATCTGTCTACTTTATTATATCGCTACTTAGAATTAATTTCCCACTAAAATGACTTAAATAAAATATTAAAAACTTCTGTATGTTTTACGTCTTAGTTAACGTCAAGTAACTTCCTTAATACATTGGCAAAAGACTCAGCTCATTGATACAATACAAAAACTCAAAAATAAACTTTTATTTCCTCCCATTTATTACCAAAATCTTGTCCAAAATCTAAACAACAAGCCCACTGTGCAACGACAAGAGGTGGTTGCTAACTCCCAAAGAGCGACTGCCGTGTTATTGCACCTCGCATGTTTGTATGTTCTTCGCTAAAGTAATAACAATTAAATAGTTCCTTTGTACACAAGTTTTAATTGAAACTGTCGATTACATTATTATAGTTTGCTGAAACTTGTTAAGCTTTACTTTGTGTAAGATGTTAAGCTTCCAAGTGTTATTCGATAAAACTGGGTTTAATCTTGATTTTAAATGGGGTTTTCGTTGTGTAGGTTAAGAATTATCAAATAAATAGGAAACTTAGCAGCTTAGTGGCAAAAGGAGCTTTGATTTTATTTTTTTATAATGAGAAATATATGATTTGATCTATTTAGCAAAAGAACGCTGTATTTTTAAGGGATATAAACGATTTTTTACGTGAACAATTTTACCTAGATTTTATTTTTAACATTACTCTATGTTTATCCTGATAACGTGGAAGAAAAACTTTTAAAATGCAATCTTTTCTTTAGGTACCGATAATAATTTGAATAGGTTTAATTAATTTGCAGTTGTCAAATTTATGTTTACTTTGGCCGAATTCGTCCCTCTTGCCAATCAGAGTGTACAAATTTCTGGCTTATTTAAGTATAGGTACTATGCCTGAAAAGGGAAGTTCAAACAAAAAACGTGAGATGATAGATCGTCATAGTTTTATTTCCCTGTACATTCAGAACCAATAAACCTTGTATTTACTATAACAGTCGTGTTCATAAGCTTCTAGTCCAATATTTACTGTTCCCTGCTGCTGACAACTTTACGATCTACCTCCAAGCTTTCCCTTTTGTGTCAAACACAATCCCAGAGGTTAGTTGTTAGGACATTTTCTTTATTTTATTGTGTATTGCCGTTATATGTAGTGAATGGGTTCCTGAGCAATATCCGATTGAGTTTGGCTCGTTTGAATTCTGTTTGTGACAGACACGTTTTATTGTTTGCTAGGTTTTTTTTGTGGGGATTTTTCTGGAATGGTTTGCATGATTTGTTTTGAGGAGTGCGTTATTGGTAATCTATAATATAAAAATAAGTCGGGTTTTCCTTCCTGACGCTATAACTCCAGAACGCACGAACCGATTGCCACGGTTTTGCATTCGTTGGAAAGGTCTCGGGCTCCGTGAGGTTTGTAGCAAACAAAATTCAGGAAAAATTTCACCGACCTCCACGCGGGCGGAGCCGCGGGCGACCGCTAGTATTATATGTAATGTAATATGTATACATAAATCTCAAAGAAAAGGAAAATTTAAGAAATTTACTGCGATCTGTGATCCTAAGCACAGTAGTTAAGACAGTCGCCTTTAATACTTATTGAAGCATCAATTTGATTGGCACTTGCCAATGATAGACATTTCGTTAAAAATATTTATAATGCACAGTTCCCACTAACGTCCGAATCAAAAAAATCATTTTAACATAATATCACCATAAAAAATCCTATAAATCTCTCTTTCTAACTTTTTCAAATACTAAAGTAAAAAGTGCGATCATTATAAATAAATCTGGTTTCCAGAATCCCTCTTTACCAACTAAGACATATAATTTAAACGCGCAGTGTGTACAAAACACCCGTAATTACTTTTCCCGCGAACACTTTTACACTCCCGTGCTTGTGAAAAGGTTGAGCATCCCTGCGAGTGGGAGGGAGAGGGGTAGATACCCCTGTAGATACGTTATCTCTTTTAATCTGACTGTTGAGCTTTAAGTCCCATGTCATCCGCGTTGGAGGGTTTGATAATATTTTTATGACAGAATCGCGATTTTAAAATTTTGTTATGTTTTTGTTCAGGTATTTAAGTGTGGAAAGGGTTAAAGATGTGAATTGTTGTTGAATTTTGTTCGTTTTAAGGTAGATTTTTAGACCAAAGTGGAGTTTGTTTCTGCTAAGTGTCTCACTACCTATGAAGTCGTTATGACTTCTATTTGATAAGCATTGCGCTATTTATTGACAGTTTTCTATACTAGTCTATATAATCGATCTTGGTAGTGTGATGTTTATTTTCTTTATTCATAACAGCACATAATATGCCCTTATTAGGAGAATCAGAATGATGGAACCTCTAATAAAAAACAAGCTCAAATTTAACGACAATAATATTGTAATTACATAAAAAATGAATTATAGATAAACATTAGTCATCTTTCAGAATGTTGATAGAGAAGCGCCTAATTCAATGAATACAATGAAATTAACATTAAAAAAATCTGTACTCGTATAAAACCCAAAATATTACATAGACCAAAAATAATCCAATACTTTAAACCCAATTTTTATTTCCAGCCAAATGTTTCAGCCATTCACACTCTACTTACAATCGTCGGTACAAAAACGTGCAGTTCCCGAGTTATTCTAGCACGAAGCCAATGGACATAAAGGCTCAATTGAGAACATATCGAGCGTCTAAGCTCATTCGAAGCCTTCCACGAAACTGTAGGTTAAAGCCTTTATACGATATAAACAGTTTAAGGTTTGAAATGTATTTATTACGTTTGACCTGTTAGAAATAATAATGTGTAATGTTTATGCGATTTCTAGAAACGAAATACGGTTTTCTGATTTAAACTAATTGTATGTATATTATTATTCGTTCTACTGAGGTCTCAGATTTGATTTTCAATAGTAGCCCTGAGTTTAGAAAGTTTTAAGTTAATAAAAAGTAAGCTCATAAATATTGTTTTTTGTTTTAATAATGCTTGACTGAGCGTATACCTACGTATTTTAATTTCAAAATTATATGAAAAAATAATTATTATAATGATGAAGTTACACTTAATATGAGTTTGTATTAAAATTTGTAAAACCCAACTAAAATAGTGGTCAAAAACAAATAAAGTCATCATTCATATTTTTTTATCTAAAATCCAGATTAATTATTAAAAAAGGGCTATTTAAAAACAACCAAAAAACAAAGAAACTCTACAATGGTCACACACAAACGATTACTAATAGCCGTTTTAATAACACATACATATTTCCATATCATTTGAACAACTGTGAACACTCCAAAAACCACTATTTGCATTTAATATTACATTCAAACAAAACTTTCTGTAATATGTTGGGAATGCAAATTTTTGGCCTCTCAGACCTCCCGGATCCCCTCCAGACCCCCTCTCTAGAAATCTAATAACTGAATTATTGTTTAACCAGGGTTTGGCCTAAACATGCCTCTACGTAGACTGTTTACTTAGGCATTTCGAAATAACATAACTCACCTCTGCTGTTACTATGGGCTCTCGATTGTGATGCTGTTTCTCGAACGGTATTCACGTAAATAAATGCAAATTCAATTGATGGTACCACTTCAATTAATTTGATTTGTTAATAATAAAAAAATGTAATCATCGTATTGGAATAAAAATGGGACGATAGTGTTTTTTTTTGTTTTTGACCAAAACGTTTAAGAGACCTGGACTTTGAATTACCTGTCAAGTAACGCAACAGTTATCTGCTACCTTTGTCTTAACGAAATATTTTTCGGTGAAATCAAAATTATTTTAAGTATAATATTTATGCTTTCAAAGTAATTTTGATCGAATCATTTATATTCAAGAATTACAAGCCATCAAATGTAAGCTCACTTCATCAAAACCTACCACACCGCAATTTTTCAACCACGTCTAATTTCCATCCAAAAGTCTCATAGAGAATGATAAATCCTAAATGCATTTCACCGAGATATGGGTCAGGGAACCTAAGCGCTACATTTCAAACAGGTTTATGTTGTTAGTTTACAACTGGATTTACATTGTAGTTTAGCGTTACGGCGATACAGATCATCAGATTAGTACGTACGCTAAAAAGGTATTAGCGAGCAATTTAATTGCAAATTTGTAGCGTATTGGAGTTGGTTTGCGTGTTTGTGTGTGTCTGTTTGTATGTTGCTATAGTATATGTGTGTTTTCATTCTATGTTATTTTGATGTTTTAATCCTTTTTGAGTAGGTACATTATTGGTTAAATGGTATAGTATTACTGTTTATAATTTAATATTTAAATCAATGATTAAATCTGAAGTATATTTAAAGTATGGCTAAAACAAATTGCGTTGTATTATTTATGGTAATGGTTTGTCCTGGAGGTAATGTCAGGTAAGGTACGGTAAGATAATCACGCCACAGCGTATTCAATATTACAGCCAAATATATGAGAACATATTTTTTACGATTCAAATTCGAAAGAAAAATGTATTTTTTGTGACTCATACCAATAGTAGGGGCTAACATTATTTTATATGAGTTAAATCATATTTGTGTTACACGTACATACATGTTTGAGATAAAACAATATCAGTGAGACAACAATATTGTATGAAATATGAAAGTTCATACAAACAGTACATTGTTCAAAATGTTTATTTTTAAAATGTATTAGCTTCCTGGATTTCAAAGTAAATTTTCTTGTAGAAGAGCTATGCAAGTATCATGCCGATAGCCGCCGAGTTGCTTGTTATGCTTTTGTATAAAAAATCTACACGCAACATTTATCAACCCACCAATTTATGCGAATCACATTAGTATAATGACGGTGATTTTATCTGCTAGTGGAAGACTTGAGTATTTTGAAATTAAGAGTTTAAGACACCTAGTTTAAGTCGTTGACACGACACAACTATGACAAACTTACGGTTAACCATAAAATAAAAAAAATAATAATATGTCTCACTGCTGGGCAAGGGTCTCCTTACGTAATGAGGGAGGGCTTAGGCCTTGAGTCCACCACGCTGGCCAAGTGCGGGTTGGGGACTTTGCACACCTGCAAAAACACTTACAACCTTACAAAAAGGTACCCGGTTTGTAACGCAGTTTAAAATTAAATATAAAATTAAAACTAGGTCTTTAAAATAAATAAAACACGTAACTGTTCTATTTTTATTCAAATTTAACTTTAGTATGTTTCTTTTTTTTAAGTTTTTGCTTATTATTTATAATTTTTAACTTATAATCAACTTTGTATCCGTTTATTTGTGCGTCTTTGGACAGTTTCATCGTGATAAGCTTGATTTTCTTAATAACTTCAGATAATGTGAGGTTTTCCATGTACTTAGACTCTTGGCGTGAAGGAGGTCGGTATTGGTCTTTCTGGTGAAGTGCCTTCTTGATGTACTCGGGAATAGCTGTAACAACATTGATTGAATATCGATTAATAAGTTTCTATCACATTTTAACACTGACCAAGTTTGAAATATTCAATAAAAACATATAAGAATCAGGTTTGTTGTATTTTGATTTCGGGTCACTACAAATTTGCGCACTAACTTTCGTTCGCACTCAAACGTTGTCACATTCTTATAGTTATTTTGTTTATGATGTAGTTTGCACATTCGTAATGGCCCGAGTACACTAACGGGCCCTTTATAATAAATATACAAAACAATAATTAAAAAAAAACACTTTGTCAGAGAATCAAACCCACAACCAACTACCGCAGATACTGTTAAATAACATCCACTTAAACCACTAAAGTATTATAAACAAAATCATATTATTTTCGCCAATAAACCATTTTGTAATCTAATGAAGGCTAATTGACAAAAATAACAAAATACCACCTAAATGAACGTCAAAGCGACCACAAACCAATTTAAAGGGTTAAAACCAAAATTATTACAATTTGATAAAACAACTAATTAGTTAATCTATCAATTGAGCTGCATAAAGCTTTGCGATTAATGATAATTAAATTTATTGAAATAATTCGCTTTAATTTGTGCTTGAATTAATTAATTTATTCTATACGCAATATGCAGATAAAATGTGAAATGGTGATTAGTGTGATTTTTTGCACAGATTATTATTATAAACAGATTAAAACTAAAATAGATTTCAAATTGAAATTAATTTGTTGATATTTAGATTATACAGTAGCCAGTGTAGAATCATGGTTCAAGCATATTTCACGCAATTTACAATTCACACACACAAAGTATTCGAAGTATTCCAATACAAAAATAGAAATTTATTGTTTCTGCTAAAATACGAGTATTGTAATTATTGTTATAATATAAAAGTTATTGAAAAATTGACTTGTCAAAGAAGTCTTATTTTAATAAAAGTGTATTTAATTAACATAAAGCTATCGATAATAAAATAATTATGTAAGTTTCGCAATCGTGTTATCGTTTCGTTTCTCTTAAATTATTTTCAAATAATTTAAAAATGCGCTAATATTTATAAACATAGTTCATCATGAGTAGCGTAAATTCCAGCACTCAAAATATGTTTATGCGTATGCAACGGGCACCAAATAAATTTTTAAATTCACGATTGCTACTCTATAGTAGACTAGAGTTATCGGCTAGTATTCTTCCACATAAATATTTCAGTACTTATCGTAAAAGTCAATGACCTAACGAATATACTACACTATATTTTGTAAAGAAAAAAATATCATAAAGTATTTTAAAACGGATATATAAATACAACTTACCACCGTGGACGTCATAGCTGGGGTATATCGCGATAACAGTTAACACCAGACAAATATAAACTAGCATTGTTCTGTACAGTTCGAGTCACACTTGAAATTTTATAAACGGTCTGCGATAACTGTTGTTGTAGGTAGGTATTGTTTAGATGAAAGTAGTAGTAAACTTTGATAATGTAGTTTAAAAGAAGATATTAACCTCTCACTAATAATGGTAAATAAAAAAAATAATATTGAAGTACTAATTAATATGTTGTTTTGTGAAAAATGTGTGGATGTGAATTAATCAAGGGATATTTGTGTTGATAGCAAGCCTCATTCTTGATGTCAAAACCAATAGGAAAAAGGCATGATTTAATGTGTGTATGTACTATATTTTTCACAAAATGTTTTTCATTTCAGTTTTTATTTCCGAGATTTTGACTGGTTTTTACATAAGAATAAAGCACGAATGTGTTACATTTGGAAACTATGTATGCGCTTTGAGCATTACTTATTTTAAATACATCTACGTTTGCGTTTCAACTATACTTTAAGTCGGAGTTCAAAATCAAATTAAGGATAAATAATAGGTGACCGTGTGAAATATTAGCTTAATGCGAAAAATTGTTCTCAGTAAGTCCTCAACTTAACTATGTTTGTGATCAACTCCTTTTGTTTTTCAAAACGTACTTTGTTTTTGAAACTGGTGTTGTGCTGAAACATGTGAGTGAGTCCCGGAAACGGGATCGCAATATATGGAGTGGTCTTTGTTTATTGTGCCAGTTGAAATGTTACCTTTTTTATTCACTTTGGCAATACGTTTGTTGCGTTGAAAACTTGCAATCGGCTTTGAAATGTTTGGAAAATTATGTGAAAATTCGTTCGTGTTTTCTTTTGCGCTGTCTGTGTTAACTGGCGGAAAAGTGTTATAGGGTGTGTGAATCGCTTTTGCGGACAGTGGAACTAATTCTATTCAGCCTGACCAGTTCATTGAATTTCGTGTTTTAGTTTTTAGCTTGCTATTGTTTTTTTTTATGAAAAAATGATGAAAGAAATTAATTCATTGTCAGTCTGTTGTTCAGCATAAGTAAAATTTACAGCTATTTTATATAAAACACATTTTACGATAAAATGTGCTGTTGTTATTTTATAAAATAAAGACATTTTTAATACAACATATTACTTTGTACAACGACAACAAAGCGAATTATATTAAAAATATCTTTGCGCTGAACTTGCACAAAAACGCTTGAAACGTCACAAAGAAAAAAGCATTTTATAAAGATCGATTACCGTGCACTTCGTTCGGAGAAGCGTTCAATATATCCCGGGATGTCCCGTGTCCGGGACAGCGTAATCCGAGACACAGGACAGCACTACAGCACTAACTTCTTCAACGCTTGCCGAAGGTTTGTTTTCAGCTGTTTTGTGAAATCCGATCTGTATTTCGAAACTCTTTCTTTGTGATTGTGCACACAAAATAAATGTTTGTTTTTTTATTCTTATTAGAAAAAATATATGAGTATTTTTTAATTGCATTTCGGGGTTTTGTGTAGAATGTCAGTGTGTTTGTGTAAATCAGAAGCTGTCGACTACCGAAAACTGGTTTGCTATCGAGAAATTTTACACCATAATCTGTTTAGCGCTTCTACTGGGCTCCGTTAGAACTATTTTGGCAGTACATTTTAAATCTCAAACTCTCGATACTTGACATTGCCGACTGTACAAAATTGCGCTAGTGACAACCAAATTATTGTTTCAGACAGAGTTTAACAATGTCAAATTTTATAAAGAGGGATCAAAGTAGTACATCGATAATCTAAGTTTTCTAATAGTATAAACCTTACTTCATAGAAAATATTTTCTTTATAAGTGCACTTTATCAATTTAACCAGAACCTATAGCAACTAAGTGCTTCAATAAAGTAACTAATGGAAGGAACTACGTTCCGAGGCGTGAATTTACAAGAAAACCGGTTTAACAGGAATCTTTCAACTGAACAAACCCTTCAACACTATTTCTACTTTGAAATCGAATCTAGGGCTTCGTTATCTGTTGTTGCACATAGGAACTGATAAGAAGTAAGTAGTCGTTGTTTAAAGTCGCGTCTAGTATGTCGCAAAGTCTTGTTTGACTGCGAAAAGCAGATTTGCATGGAATAAATGTTACAATATTATATTAGTCTCATGTAATGGGCAGGTGAACTGCAACATGTTAACATCATGGGGGGCATGTTACCACGCTTCAGAATACTCACAAGAAAAGAAACTCGCAATTTAACCCGAATAGAAAGTTTTGAAGTCGAAGATATTTCGAAGATTATGACTAGGAGTGTATACAAAAAACAGTGTAACTATCTATGAAAATTAACAACACTCATTACAATTGACACTATTATTATACGGTCAAATATCAATAACGTAAAACACTGTGAGATTTTCAAAAAACATTTTTAAAGAAGAAAATAGTGAAATTTCTATTGCTTTAGAATAATTCAAAAATTACGTATTGCTTATTGAGCAATAAAATAATTTAACAATCATCGCATATTGTTTGTTGACCAAAAGTTATAATAAAATTCATATTTTCATTCAAAAAAAGTACGATTGAAAATGCGCCAAAGCATACCTACATATTTCTGCTCGAGACTTTACCTAAAGTAACTAGTCTAACCATTGACACAATTAATATACACCCAGTTTATATTCTAAAGGAAACAGCCACGATATGAAACTGTAACACAATACATTATCGTGAAGCTATCACACGAGAAGCTGACGTAAGAACTCTCAATCATTTGCTTTGCGACACAGAATCGATAAGTGTAGCAGTAAATCATAGTTTATCCGGTGTAATGTTTCTTAGTGATATGAAGTGTAGGTGTTTGTGTCTTAATGTAGGTAGTGTAAGGCTTGAGAGAATAGGATGCAAATATAATGACGATAAGTTTCAGTAGTGTAGCAATTGAAGCTGTATTTTTTTTTATTGAAATAAAAAATATAAGAACTATTGACAGTAAATGTTTCTAGATTTGGGTCATATTGTCGAGATAGCAAGGCGCCCGAAGCCAGTTGCGCTCACCGGTCGGTAAACGATCTGTCGGTTAAACAAACCTTGGCGCGGTCACTCCATAGATGGGTGACCACATAGTGGTATTTAAACTGGGCGTCTTCGTGCTTCGGAGGGCACGTAAAAAGTCGGTGCCGGTTGTTGTCAATTAAGATAACAGTCGTTAAACCACCTCAATGGCCTTCGGGCGGCTTGAACAACTTTGACACTACGTTGACCACTAACCATATGATAAGAAGAAGAAGATAGCGAATAAGCGTTCATTTTAATTTAAATATCCAGTTAAATTAAGCTGACAAATGTGCAGAACTAATTGAAAAAGCCCTACTGTATTTATACGCAGTAAATGAAAAGAAACACATAAAAACTATATGTTGCGTAATTATCATTTACTTTTACGTGAATCAATACAACGAGCACTGCCTTGTACAAGCTAACATCAAGCAAAAATGAAAGTAAACCCACGATAATAAATGTATTGATTATAAGAGGCAAAATAAAAAAGACGTGCAGGAACAGCACCACTCACTAGACTCACTAGGTACCGAAATCAGAAGCGCGATTCTCCTCCGCTGTTGACAACCGGCCAGCTACCAAGATATTTTGTATAAAAATCTGATCAGCGCCGCATGCGGGCGCCGTTGGAACTATTTTTGAATTACATTTTTACGTCTATCTCTCGATACTCAATAGTACCGACTGTATACGCTACAGTAATCATCAAACAGAATTACTCTCAAGACAAACCAAGAACATTAACTATAGCATAACGTACCTTGTATGTAATGAATCATTAGTACGTCATTGGTCGGCTCGATTTCCTATGATTAATGTGCTTAGCAATTATTTACCCCCCTGAGGTGATGTTGCCGGAGTAGGCCCATATATTGCGTATACAGCCTTGAGAGGTTGGTACGGTTTAGTTTTAGAAATTGTAGCAGTAATTCGTTAGACTTTTTATGTGCGTAATTTTGTGCTATTTTTAGGACTTGGCTGTTGTTGTTTAAAATAGTAATTTGCTATTTTTCGAGACTTTGCCAGTAGAAAATTTAATTATAATTATGTCGGTTAGAATTTAGTAAAAATAAAGCAATAATGTTCATATTGATGTAGTTTTAGAATTAATTGGTAAAAATTGCCTCAAACAAAATACGAGATAGATTAATTGGTCTATTTTGGTTTATTTTGTTTATTTGATACAATATTTGAAATGGTTGTAACTACTCAAATTATTATGAACAAATAACCGGATTTCGAGGCTTTGGTCATTTCATCCCGCTAAAAACTTATCCCGCGGGATAAGATGTCCACGTTAATATTTTTATTATTTTTCTTTAGTCAACTCATCCCGCTTTAAAAAAAAGGTAAAATGTACTGTATTATTTGAAATATTTGTACATTCGTGAACAAAAGTGTTTGTTTGTTTGTTATAGTTACTATAAAATGTGGTCTTAAGTTTATTACAGTGGGAGATGAGGTTAAATAAATATTATTTTTGTGTTATAAGCTGTATATTAAAAAATGTCTAATGAATATTATTACTCACTTATTTATCTATATTTTTTTTCTTTCTTTTTTAAGAGGACGACTCCCGCTCTAAGAATTGCTCTTGTGTCGCGGGGACTTTTACAATCATACGAACAAGGGACACAAAGTACAACCAGACCCGAAACAATTATTAACGCGCTAATCTCAGGATCTACTGGTTCGATTTGAAAAATTCTTTCAATGTTAGGTAGTCCATTTATCGAGGAAGGTTATATTTCATCACGCTACAACTAATAGGAGCAGAGTACCAGTAAAAAATGTTACAAAAACGGGGAAAATTATAACCCATTCTATTTGTGACGCAAGCGAAGTTGCGTGGGTCAGCTAGTTAAGAAATAAAACGTCAAATGTTTTTTAACTTTTTAATTACAAACTGTTTTTAGAACGTATAAACATGTTGACTAGACTTAGTAGTAGTGCTTATTTCCGTAGTCAATTCCGAATTTTAAGAAGTAAGGGCAATGGCCATAATGAGGAATAGTCCATTAGCGAGTCGGTTGCCACACTAAGAATTAGCCCTAATACGCGTGAACCACTTTTTTACAAGTCTGTACAAATCGTAAAATATATCAGTGGGATGAGTTGTCCGATTCAAAAATTGTACTAGGACAACTCATCCCGCGGGATGAGATCAAGCGGGATGAGTTGACCAAAGCCTCCGGATTTCAAACATATTACGTCTATAAAAGCATTTAGCAGTTTTGGTTTGCAAAAATACAAATAGAGAATTCATGAAAAAATAAATTGCCAGCCCAGTGTTTCCTATCAAACGAAATCAAACGAAAAGGGCAACTAAACTCTTCCCCGAAACGCACAAACATCCGCAACCCAATACTCTTTAACCATTTATCACATAACCCCAGTTAACAAAATAGTCAGAGAGCCAGCAAAAAGTTAACCGACAATCTTGACTTATTTAACAAAACATGGGTACAGACGATCTGTCAAAGTCTCCCGGCCTATTCAACCTAAGATAAATACTCTACGAACGTGATAAGAGTGACTGTAAACATTGTGCCAGAAATGCCACTATGCTCGGTTCGACGATTTTTTCTCTCCCTCTTTGATTAATGTTTTGATACGTCAAAAACATTTATGTAGTCAGTTTTATGGGATGACAAATGGGTAGGTTTGTGATTTAGTGGCGCTATGAATTGATGGGGATATGTTTGCAGAAGTTTGATTGGTATTGTAATTGTTGTCGATCGTTTGTGTGTAGGGTTGTTTTTATGCTGGTTTCTGATTGTCTATTATGTTAGCTCAGTTCATTACTCATTTTGCTTTAACTTTTGATTATATTCGGATTGTATTAAAAGCTGTCTTCAAGTATTTTATTTCAGATATAAAGAAAATGTACACATTTTTTTAAATAAGCGTAACGTAATTTATTTAAAGATATTTTTTTTAATTGATAATTGTCTCAAAAAGCTTATATAGCTAGGCGCAACCGTAAAGTGCAGTCGGGCAAACGGACGAACCAAGTTGATTTTATTGATACCAATATTCTAAGAACAATGTTAAGGTGAAATTTGATTTCACTAGCTGGAAGAAAAAATATGCCTTTGAGCAAATAAAACAAACGAAACTTGTTGCCACGAATTCTTAGTAAAATCGAAAATAAATTTATACAAGCCATTATTTGAGGTAAAATCTTTTGAACCTGGATATTGGCTATTGAAGACCTCAATTCTGAGAAGACACACACACACAGGTTAATAGGAATTTTCTTTAAGTTAATACGTATTTTTATGGTCAAAGGTTTTGATATAATCTGAAAAGTTTTAGTAGTTGGCTTGAAATAACTGTAGATATATTATTTTTTTCTTTTTTTTTGGCATTACAACTTGGACACCTTTTTGGATGGTTGGTAGCACATGGTCGAAGATTAAGGCTGATGTAGGAATTTTTGGAAACCTTTGCGTAACAATGGGACTGTAAAGGCTGGCAAAAGAGTAAAAAAAAATATTATTAACGAGAGAGTAAAATATACATATTTTTTATATTGTTTATTTAAAATAAAGATGGATTCGTGAAACAAGTTTTAGTGCACGCGTTTCCATGTAACTGAATTTTGATATTTGTTTTTATTTTTTAACGTACTACGCGTTCTTTCTACTTAAAAGGTGTTTTTAACTTACGTTAATACATACATAATTTCACGCCATCTTCTCATAGAGATAGGCAGACACCAAATAACGTATTAGTTTTCTTTTACTGTATTATTATAATTTAAATTTCTTTTTAAATATTAAATAGGACGAATAGCAGTTCGGGTTTGCAGTGCTCAAACATCATCTCCTAAAGTGCAAAAATGAAACAAAAAACTGTCAAAACATGATAATCGCTCAAACATCTCAATCCCAATGAATCGTTATTCTAAGTATAAGTCGAAGTAACTCGGCGTTTCTTTCCCTTGTGCTCTACCGATTTGTCAATGTCACGGCTCATATTTTATCAACTTGGGGACAATGGTAACTACATTTTGATATCGGCAACCTCCCCGTCTAGTTTTCAAACCTTTGATGGATTGTTTGGGGTCGTATCCATTTTGTCTCAACTCACCCACATAAAGTTTTTTGCACATTAGAGCGTTCTTACAGACTTAACCTCAAACGTTTTACAATATCTTTGACAAAGTATGCATTAACACGCTGGGTTATATAGTTGCTTGTACAAACAAGAGTCAGACGACTTGATGATACCCGTGAAAAAAATATGTAATAAAAAAAAATTGTACTACTTGGTTCAGTTGGCAGTTTTGAAATATTATATGTTATATTGTAAAAAATCCTGTATATTATGAAAAAGCTTTACAGTTATTTTGCAGCAATTTTGTTTTTTGTTTATGCTTGTATTTATTTGACCATGTTTACAATTATTTTTTTAAATGCCAATTTACAGTGATTAATGAGTATGTTCTTCGTCTTCTTTAAAAATAAATTAGCATTAAACGCAGATATAAGCTTTCCCAAGAATGTTACATTACAAACGTCCCATAGTGATGTGTAAATCCCCTAAAAAGAGGGGGTTCCCTGACATATTGTAGTTGTAACCGGAGGTGATGTTTTATCTGAATTTATTTCAGGTGCGATGGGGTGCATGGAAGTGTATTGATTAAATATGTACGCTTTTTTATGGTTAAGAATACTGTTGTTTGATAAAAACCGGTATGTTAGTTTTGTTTGGTAATATGACGTTTCGGGTGTATGGATAAATTCACATTCGTGTATTAAGTTGCTATAAAAAAGTGTGTGTGACAACGCTTTGTTTCGTCAGTGGCACGGTTACTCAAGCTTGATTTTTGTGTGGAAAAATGTGTTATTGGCTACGTCCTTTTTTTTAAGAAAGTCTTAATGCCAGTTTCAACTTAACCGGAAACAAGTTGACGGAAAATATTTCAAGGGAACAATAACTAACTACAACTTTTAGTTAAAATTAGTTAGTTGATCTGCAAATACATTAACTAGTGTTTCGCCCGCGGCTTTGCCCGCGTTGAATTTCATCCTAAATTCATTCAAATTCTTAGTCAAATTTCAACTTTCTACGTTCTGTAGTTTTGGCTGTACGTTGTCCACCAGTCAGTCAGTTAGTAACGGAAGAGTTTTATACATATGGATATTTAAAAATCCTGTACTCTCAAACTAAGATCAGTTAATGGTTTCCCATTCAATATAAACTCATAAACATTTATTAGAGCCAGTATTATGAATATCCAATTCACTAGCAACCTGCCCAATTATACGGGAGTGATAATTTCTTGTACCACTTCCCTGTGCGTAGTTTAAACTCCCTAAGCCATTGAACAACTTGTAGGCTAGTTTCAAGGGTTCGCGCTTTGAGTACAAAGTTAAGGTAACGCATAGAGTAAAACATGGAGAAGTGCCTCTAAAATGAACTTAATTTTATGCCTACAGACTTGCAGCCTATTGGACAATTTCATAATGAAGGCAAGACAATGAGGGTAAAGAATTCTTACGACATTAGTCGTAGAATCACTTTATGCCCATAGGTATGCTGCCTCTTGGATGCTTTGGTAATGAGGACTGGCGGCGATATTAAAAAATTGAGTTCTTATCACTCTAGCCGTAGAATTTCGGAATGGAAGATACAATTTATCATTGTTTTGTGTGACAGATTTATTCTTGTAGTAAGTTTCCGGCATTGCACTGCGTGTGTCTATACACGTAAGACACACGCAGTTACCCAAAAACATGGAGTTTTTTATGTCTGTTTTTTAGGATAATTCTCAATATCAAAGGCTTAACTGTCTCCTTCATACACTTCTAGTGTTAAGCATTATTTTTTGTCAGTTTCAAAGAAGTGACGCTTCTACATAAATATTTTGATCACACGGTTTTGGGCCTTTCATAGTTATTATGAAGGCAATTATAATAATGTCTAGGCCGAAGTTCTAAATAGATATTGTACCTTAAGTCAGTTCAAAATAGGGATACTTTATGTAACTTTATTGAGGTCGTACTATGAAGTGTGTGTTTTAAAGTCGTTTGTTATAATTTTGTGCATAAATGTTCTTGTGTGTGTGCTTTGTGGCAAAGTTTGAAAAATAGACAATAGTAACGTTCTTTCATAGAATAATTGTAATTCTTTCAATCATATTTATAGAATATAGAAACGATTTCATTATAAAATAAAGGAGACCAAAATTTTCGTGAATTAAGATGGTAGCTGGTTGGTTTAGCAAAATGAACACAATTTTTAATTGAAATATAAAAATCATAGCATTAATTTTATAAATACCTAAAACAGTCTTGATAGTTTTGCCAAAGCATTGCAATTTGCGAACTCAAGTCATACCACTAAAAAGAAATCCTTCTTAAAAAAAACATTCATCGTAGTTTTACACCTAAGCAACAACAAACATGAACATAGAACAGTCCACAAATAATTAGCAATTTAAACTCAACTAAAACAATAACTCGCAACACCTGCATAGAACAAGTAAAAAAAAAACAAAACGAATTTAAATTATCACCTTCAACTAAAAGAAGTCTTTCTTTAATTCAGTTTCACTAATCAATGTAATAACTGCGGCACACATTACCGTTGCGTTAGGCCAGCAAATTGGTTTGTAACCGCGCTGAGTCGGGAATGGATGTCGCGAATTATGGTAATGTATTATGATAATGCCGTCGGGGATGGCCTTTGGGATGTGACACACAGATGGAAAAGATCGCAAATAATATAATAGTATTTTCTTTTTTGATGGTTGGTAATTTATGAGATGGTTGGTAACCAAACATCTACACAAGAAATACCGAGCACAAATTTAGAGAGTAGACTGACTTTCAAGCCTGTAATAAGGGTGTTTCTAAAATAACTTTGTGTTTAACTCCTGCTACATCTCTCTAAGCGAAAGTCTACGGTCTACATACGCTCGGCTCGTCTAGCGTAGGCCTTAGCGTAATCGTAAGGATTACTCAATTAAATATGTAAGTATACTAGTTATTCATTGATTTGTTACCAGAGATCTTATTTTTTTCTGCTTCTTTTTATGTCCACAAGTTTAAGTACTTTGTCATTTAGGCCACTATAAGCTTTTTCTTATGATTGATTTGCAATCCCATGCCATTTACTTAGAACATAATAACATCATAATTTCTGGTGGATATACCATTCCATTCTTGGTAAAGAAACATGTATCTTACAATTTATTTTGACACTAAATATTAATACATTGCATAGGGTCGTTCTTAATAAATATTGATGTTGACTAACAATATCGCCCCTATGTCTCAGTTGTTAAGAAGGCAGCTGGTGACAATCGTGCGCTACACACCGCTCAGCTAATCCACTTTTCCGTCTAATTAATTCCATTATTAAAGTAATACAGATTAAAATATAAGGTGTCTGCTTCTTCACTTTTTTGGATTAGGTTCCAAACCATTATCGATATTAGGTTTGAACTTTTATGAGCCATGAGAATTAGGTAATTGTGACCGTAATTTTGCCTTTATTAGCCTCATAATGTAGGCAAATTAATATGGACTTCTCATTAATATTTTAATCTATGGATCTTTTTGTGATATTTTAATATTAAAGTGACGGTGCTACTAAGTGTTATAATAATACGAGTATTTCTTGGTAAAGTTAGTTTAACGCTTAATTCTAAGTCAATAATAGAGTGTTATGGACAAAGAATAATAAAAGGTTTATTGTAACAATAAGCTAGTAAAATAAAAACCGTTTTTAACACGATGAATTTTTGACGGAATTATTAAATGTCACATAAACGTATAACATAATATTCAACTAATCTGTTCAAGCGTGCGTAAATGTATCAAAAATCTCAAAACTTCTATCCGAATACCAATGTTTAAAGAGTATCCAATAAATTTAAAAGGATAGCTCAATAAAAATGCATGTACACTTTTTCCAAGTATCAGCGTAGCATTCGTAGCAGCTACGTAATGACGTCTGTGCTACGACGGCTACGAGTCGTAGCCATTTATGCGAGTACAACAAAGCTTTGTGGAGTTTTTTATTCGTATTTTGAAGCGAGGATGTGCGTTGAAAATATTTATACTCCTTATAGTGTATGTTTATGTGTGGGTGTTATTCACATTACAGTAGACATTTCCTGTTCCGCTACTCGAGAACAAAAAAGAATGTTGTTTCGAGTCTGTACTGCGTATTAATATTTTCTTAAAATTACACGCAGACTTGTACCCGCTATGAGTTCTTTTTCTGTGGAAATCTAACACATGATCTTTATAAACACAATCATTAAGAAGTAAAGTACTCAGATATCCAAAATAAAGGCACAATCCATCGTTTTGACAAACAAAAATGTGTGATCTATAAACACACGAGGAAAAAAAGACGAGAGCTACATGTTAAAAGGTATTCAAAATTACTCAACACTTTTACAAAACGTACCTTTGTTCAGCCTAAGGGTCTTCACACACGCCTTTAAAAGCATTAACAAAAATATATGAGGGTAGAATCCGATTAATTACTCTAACAGCTAATTGAGATCTGTTGTAGGAAGCCTTTGAGCATTAAGTGGTGAGTGGTTTCAAATTGAGAGGTTCTATTGCAGGTATGTTTTGCTATATTACTGTTATATGTAACTAATTTGATATTCTGTTAGTAATATGACCAATGACTATTGAAGGAGCTTGAGGATAAGTAACACTGATGTGAATCTGAGCAGGTCGATCTATCAGATTAGGCAACGGTTGCCGAGGTTGATTCGTCGGTGCAAAATACTGTATATATATTATTTAATTGATTCACTGTCGGTAAGTTCTATTCGATTCTCGATAGTTGATAATGTCAAGCACACCATCTCCTGTTTGTAATAAGAAAAAGATAAAAAAAAAATAAAAGACTAATAAATAATATGTTATTAAGTGTTGTGCTCATGTACTATATGAACAAAGGAACTTAAATCGTACAAATACAGCAGAACAACACTCATATTTTTTGGATTACAATCTGACAACCTCTTCAATAAAAATCTAATTGTCTCATATAGGGTAATCGTTAAGCCAAAAGCTTTTAACGGTTTGAACAACTATTTCGCTAGGTTGATCCCTTTCTACACACAAAAATCCTAAAATAAAGTACCGTAATTTCATATAAATTATAAAATGTTTTTTTTTCTCAAACAAGGTAGCAAGTAAACTCAAGAAAATAAAATAGTTAAAACGACTCTCCAATATATCTGATACTACATTTAATATAAATGTCAGGGCCAGTGAGATTAGAGGATATTGAATATTCTTTACAATTTTAAATCCACAAGCGAGTTTCGTTTTATAAAGCTTTGTATTACCTAGAATTCAGGTAACATGAATATAAATACAGGATTTTCTCTCGATCTGATAAACCATTTTTCTATGAATTCAAAAGGTAATCATTAATATATTTTTGAAGTATTTGAAGCTTGTATTGACTTTTAAAAAACTGCGTATAAAATAAGTCTACCACTCTTAGTTAAAATAACTTACATTTTGACACATTTATAACAGAATAATTATAATCAAATAATTTATGTTCAAATATCAAGTGTGAGGAAAATAGGTCTTATGATTAATACATTTTTTAATGTTCTAAGTTTAGAACTGTGACGCAAAGTGTTTAAATGCTATGCTAGTTTTGTATCGACTTATAACTATAATATGAAAATGAAAGATTGACCCCATCAATAATAATCGAATTGTCTGATATAGGGCAATCGTTAGGCCAAAAGCCTTAAACGGCTTGAGCAACTATTTCGCTAAGTTGATCCCTTTCTTAACACACAAAAATCCTAAAATAAAGTACCATAGTTTCATACAAATTATAAAACGTTTTTTTTTTCTCAAACAAGGTAGCAAGTAAACTTAAGAAAATAAAATAGTTAAAACGACTCTCCAATATATCTGATACTACATTTAATATAAATGTCAGGGCCAGTGAGATTAGAGGATATTGAATATTCTTTACAATTTTAAATCCACAAGCGAGTTTCGTTTTATAAAGCTTTGTATTACCTAGAATTCAGGTAACATGAATATAAATACAGGATTTTCTCTCGATCTGATAAACCATTTTTCTATGAATTCAAAAGGTAATCATTTTTATATTTTTGAAGTATTTGAAGCTTATATTAACTTTAAAAAACTCCGTATAAAATAAGGCCACTCTTAGTTAAAATAACTTACATTTTGACATATAATATAAGGTTGAGTGAAAATGAGTGGTCAGGAGTTTCTTGCCAGCTTTTCTCATTGGCCCTTCCTTCTTTATTCACTCTCTGTATCATTGACTATCAAGTGCCAGCATTTGACCAAAATGAATAAATGATTTGATGACTAAAAGTTTAGAACTGTGACACAAAGTGGTAAATATTATGATAGATTTTGTATCAACTTATACTATAAAATGAAGAAAGAAGATTGACCCAAAAAGTAACGGAACGGTGTGGAACTAGCAAAGGGCGCAAGGTAGGCCCCCAGGTAGAACAGCAAATGATGAGAGAAGCATCAGACCGTATACTTAACGGTAGGAAAGGGAATAAATCTATACTAATATTATAAAGCTGAAGAATTTGTTTGTTTGTTTGAACGCGCTAATCTCAGGAACTACGGGTCCGATTTAAAAATTATTTCAGTGTTAGATAGCCCATTTATCGAGGGAGGCTATAGGCTATATATCATCACGCTACGACCAATAGGCGCAGAGCACCAGTGAAAAATGTTACAAAAAAGGGAAAAATCATGGCTCTCTTATGTGACGCAAGCGAAGTTGCACGGGTCAGCTAGTACATAGATAAATAGACAGTCAGCCTTCAATCCTTTACTTCTACTTTTAACACAAAAAAGGAAACATTTTTGACAACAAACTCGCGTAAATTAATGGGCAAAAGTCTCAGTCCTCAAACGTAGCGTTCCTAAACATTTCAAGTGAACCAATGTCGGAATGCCGTACGTTTCAAGCGAGACATTGACGTGGGTCGCCGTGGTTGTGCCTCTACTAAATCCGATTTTGCTTTATATTTCATGGCTCGTTCTTTTGTCGTTAAATGTTCGAGTTTTTAAGTCGACGGTTTCACGTATCGGATGATTAATATTTAGTTAATTCTACTGTTGGCTAAATTTCTATTGGAATTATTAATGATCTTTGGTTATTTTTTCCGATTTTTTTCGCTTTTTCTCTAAACAAGCTACTTTCTCGTCAATAACTTGAAAAAATCATGAAGTAAGATAAACTATGATGGATTAATGAACATTATTTTACCAAAATCATACAGATTTTTGTTACAATTCTAATCGCTCACTGTTGCAGCATGATTTTCCACAGTCGATACTATCAAGTATAGTGATTTGACATTTAAAATGAACTTTAAATTTATCTTTTACAGATTCCGCTAGCATGGCTAAACGGAATTTCATGTAAAATTTATGAAAACCTAGTTAGTTCTCGATAGTGGTTGAAACCGCGCTATAGAAGTTTGCTTCATCGGGCTATATTCATTAAAAGTCTCCAATAGAAGCTCTATCAGACCAGTTAGATTACCTCTAACTGGTCTGATAGAGCTTCTTTTCGAGACTTCCAAAGGCAAAAAACATAAAACAAGTATAAAGAACAAGCCCAAACGAAAACAACAGTTCAACAGCAGAAAATTATCACCCGTACATTCACCTCACCAAAAATATATTCAATGCGAACAAACATGAACAATCATACCGCGAATTCAAAACAGTACTCAATAAGTAAACTAAATCAACTCACTTCGCACCTCTAAAGCAATTACTTCTATTTAAGCCTACCTTCACCTTCCTAACAAGATTATTTACAACCACATTGATTGAAAGTAAGGTGACGCCAAACAATACACAGAAATTGAGTTAATATATACTAAATTTTCTACTATTTATGTTCAAATGACTCAACGACCAAAACTGTAGCAATTAAAAATACACTCTATATCAATCAACATAGGGTTGAGAATTGTCTAGCTGTGTGGTGTTACGGTGACAGTATGTGTATTAAGGAATTCGAGTCAGTCGACATAGTTGATAAGGGTCGTAGTTCCTGAGGCGACGGTATTCTATCGAGCTTTACTCCTATTTAAGATATTTAGCTAAGTCACAAGAGACAGCGGGTAATTGATTTAGTAATGAGTTCATTACGAAAAGTGTCGATAAGTATAACAGTAAAAAACTTGAAAGGTTATCAATTGTTGGTTAAGTTAAAATGTACTTTTATGGACATCGATGCGGATGAGTGCCACAACACGAAGCGCACTTTCGAAGCTCTTTTTTAATGACTTTTTTGTGCTTCACTTTCAGTTTAGCGTTCATGTTATGTTTTTCATTAATATCACTAGTGGATATACTTGTATAAAGAAAGGATAAAGATTTCAAGAATGAAATTTAAAGGTGAGTAGGTGACATTGTCATGTCAAGTTAATTGATAATGATTTTCTAGACATTTTAGGATGATGTCTGCAATTTTTTTATTCGTCATGTAATGGGAAGCTATCATAAAATTCGTAACTAGAGCTCTAACATTATTGTGTCAAAAATCGTAATCCGCTAAAGCTTATGACTTGTTACTCAAACATAATTGTAACTCCCGGTAACAAATTGAGTTTACAAGATTGTATTAGGAACCAAATTAGATCATATTTCTCAAGCCAGTTTATGTTACAATTACACGATTTTATACAAAATGACTTACAATCTATATAGTTAACATACGTACCTATATAAAATTCAAAAGAATATGTTGATTGCAAGAAGACAATAAAATTAAACGTCAGTAAAAACCTAACATTACGTAAATGTTACGAAAGATTTCATGCATCAAACCAGAGTGCAATAATCTAAATTATATTACTGCACACAAAAAATCGAACCTACGACTTTTTCAACTACATTAAAAACAAGCATTATAGTTCAGTTCACCAAAAATGATCCCTCATTTTATCCTCACGAAAATATTTTATAACACTTATGACGCTATAATATTGTAGTTGTATTTTACATACTAAAAAAAGGTTATGAGTACATTCTGTACATTGTTTCTGCACTAAAATAATGATGATTTTTTACGCCATATTACGGCAGCGATGTATTGCATAGAGCCTATCAAACTAACGCCCACTAGCTGTCAACTGAAATACACAATACGCTGACTATTGTGTCAAATCTTAAATTCAGCCAAAATACAATTGAAATGTACGCCTAATTGTTCTCGATGTTTTCGTAAACTGTTTAAACAGGATCATCTTACACTGCATTAATTAGAAGATTTGTTTACTAATTATTTAAAAAGCCCTGTTGTGTTATGTTTGTCATATAACCCTCGGGGGTAAAGTAAACTCGACAACCCTTTTAATGTTCTGCTGAAGCAATATTTAAAAATGATTCTGTTCGTAAGCAATGTTTTGATATTTTCGCTTAAAAGCTGCTTTTTGTTTTGCGCTTTTTTGTTTATTTGCTTTTAATTTGATTTGTAAAGTCTTTTATGGTGTTTTGACGAATTTATAAACATTTTATATTTTAAATAAGAAGAATCGTTTTATGTTTGTGATGCCGAAGAAACACTTTTCACATGATATAAATAGCTTTATTGATGATAATTTTTATTCCACTGCGTAATGCGAAGGAAGTAATAGGTATTCAACCTATTGTATATTTGGAAGAACGTATTATTTTGTAATATATAATACATAACATAAAACTAGTGTACGTTCCGTGTGGTGGAATAAATAATTCGTCTTTTAGACTGTCTCACAAATTGAGAAGATTTTATGCATTTCCATCCTAATAAAACTCATTGTCATAATAATATACCTACTTCCCAACCTCCCTACTATCGCTGGTATTAAATATTATAGATGCGAAAGTAACTCTGTCTGCCTGGTACTTTTTCAAGTGTAAACCACTGAACCGTTCATAATTATAATTAAATTTGGGACAAAGATAGAGTTGACCTTGAGAAAGAATACAGGCAGGAATTTATGTCACGACTAACCCCCCATTTCTGAGGTACATTTAGCAGTTTATAGGTTCAATACCGTTTAAACTCAAATAAAAAACCGCAATTGAATAGATAAACTACCGCTAAATGTACTCAGAAACCGGGGGTAAACCACCGCTAAATGTACTCAGAAACCGGGGGTAAACCACGTGGCCGAAGTCGCGGGGAGAAACTAGTATGTAATAGTCCCAAATAAAATCATGATTTACAGTCTCAACAACCTCCAAAAACATCGAACAACCAGATCGAAAAAAATTCAAACTGCACTCAACGCCACTTGTATTTCCGATAAAAAGTGACGTCATTCGAAACAGTCCTCATTCATTTTAAACTACACCGTACAAATTCTATTGAGAAGCGGCAACGTTTAGTTAAAACGTTCCGAACGCTTGAATAAAATGCTAGAAAAACAGATACGGTGCCTTTTACGGTATTTGGCAGATGATTTGCAGTAGTTCAAGTACGTTGAAATTAGTACATAATGGTGTTTTCAAGGTATTAGGTAAGTAGATAAAATGGGCTCCTGATTTTTGTATTTCGTTGGTATCAGTTAAAAGCTGTTAATATAAATTTAATTTTACTTAGATTGACTTTACGATATACTAGCTATAAAGTAGCAAAAATACGTTTCTGTTTCTTGCAAAAACTTATAAATTTTTGGTCATAATATAAGCGCGAATTTATTAATTCAAAATGTTTTAATATCATTGCAAAAACCTTACTCATACCATATGCCTTTATCAACGTATAAATATCGAGAGAATAACAGCAAACACACACATGCTCTTAAAAAACATTTAAGTCTCCACATTTTTGTGCATTATTTGCTATGTACAATCCCCTAAATGTACTGCAACTTTTCTGTGCAGTACCGGTGACAATCGACGCACAGATCCACCGATAAGACATTGATGTATAGCGGCAATTGCTTTTTGCAAATTGCTCACCCACACATCGTGGGCCTTTATTTATGCGCTACAATTATTTTTACACCGAATATAAATGAGATTAAACGACATTAAGCTATGATAAAGCTTTGTGGTTGTTTTGTTGGCGATTTTAGCTGTTTGGTTTGTTCACTTGTTTTGATGGACACTAGTTGTCGATATTATTAATTAATACGATTTTGAATGTCTGTCTCTTTGCGTGTAACGCTTTTGCAACTAGACAGTTGAACTTCTTCTTCTTATCGTATGGTTAGTGGTCAATCTAGTGTCAAAGTTGTTCACGCCGCCCGAAGGCCTTTGACGTGGCTTGACAGTTGAACTAATTAACACAAATTCGACAAAGATTTAGTTAACGATTCGAGGCCAAATAAAGTTACATTTACAACGAAATGCACGCTGACACAGCCGCAGGCGGTACATACAAATATATCTTCAAACATTTTATACAGCACTAAATAAAAATAATGTTCACAGTAGACCCGAAAGAACGTTGTTTAGAGCCATTACCTAAAATATATACAATCAAGAAAAAAATACATACAGACAGACCCGCAGACAAGCTCTAGCTGATACAATTTCGTGGCGGAAGCAGCGTCGCGACGGAGCTAAGAGGTGAATCCTCAGATAAACATCGATGTACGGCGGCAATTTCCTTTGAAGGGCAGGGAGCGAAGTCCCGCCCAACTCGTTCCTTTTTATGCGAGAGAAATACTTTTTAAGGAACTATTTGGTGCAAGTCTGTTTCGAATCCGGTTGGTAAATATCTGTCGTTTGTTTTGCGGAATTTAGGATGGTATGTGAATTGAATCAGGTTGAATGATGACGTATGTAAAAGTATTTGTATATAAACGTATGAGTACGTTGATTACAGCTCTTAAATGATTTTGCTTGATGAATGCTGAGTTGAATTTTTTTGGCTAATGGTGATTAGGGCTATCAGTGACTAACTAGTATTTAAATCGTAATATTATTACAAAGTTTATATAAATAATTGTTACATGTAAAGTTCTGTGTTTATGGACAACGGTGAGTTGCTACTGAAAGTCAAATCATTTGACAGGGAAGGAATCAACACTAAGTTCTGGTTTGAAACTAAGATAGAAGGATTGCCCGGATTATTTTTTTTGTTTAAAATCACTATCAAAAGCTGAACAAATTACGGTAGATGAGCATACAATGGTATCAAATGTCCACAATCGTAATACAACAATTTATTTAAACAAAACAGTCAATACAGAATATAAAAATTCAATTCTTACTCAATTTTGTACAAAATAGCCAACATTATCTTTCTAACAATGTCTTTTAATACAATTAACAGTATCTCAATGAAGTTCGGAAACACGTTTAGTGAACGTCGACAGTATAAGGTGTAAACATTATGAAAATTTTAATTAGCTATCATCATAATTGGATTTCATGGCACACGGTTAATTTTAAATTAATTTCGACGCTTGTAAACAGGTGATTAAAATGTAAATAGTGGACGAAGGGAAAACGATAACGGGGAAAGCGATTTCTGGATGCGGTTGTTGTTGGTCAGTTTTGGATTTTTTCCCAACATGGGAGAATTCCCAGTGCTGGTAATTTTCCCACTGCTGGGAAAAATGCAAAATAGTTCCGGTCCCCAAATATTATGAGCGATTAGGATCTTGATTTGTAGCAGAGAAGATAATATATTTTTTTATGAATTAGTAATTTTAGAAATGATTATCAGTCTTCATGGCTACACAGAACTTATTATTACTGAGAGTAGTCAAGTAAGATAGACAAGTATATTGTATCGGAAGAAATCTGAAAAAGTAATTTTCTTATAGATCTCATACTTAAATTTAGTATCTATAGCGTCAGGATTTGCTTTTGTTAAAAACTGAGCAAGCACATCGGTATTTTTTTAATTCTTAACATTTTTGATCTCTTTCACATCTAAGTATCACCGCAAATTCTTTCTCTAGCTTATTTTCTATCCAATACTCGTCCAAATTTTTTATTAAACAAAAATAATATCTAAACAACTACCGTATCCCCAACACTTCACACTTCCAATTTGTAACCACGAAACGTTCTTACTAAACCAAATATGCGACTAAAGCAAAAAGCAATCTAGCCGTTACAGAGAGATGAGCGCGGACCACTCGCGTCTACAGATCTATGGTTAGATAAACAACACTTTACATTTGGTCGGTTAACCGCTGTAATGAGATAGCTGATTAAATTTGAATGGATTGGGGGTTATGTGTTCCGTTTTTGGGACTTAGTGACTTTTCTTTTTTGAATTTTGGCTATTGACTGGTTGTGAGACACTCAAAAGAGGTATTAAAAAATATTTCTTGTTTTAGACGTTTCATGGTGCGTTAGGTCAAGATAAAGAATGTTGATCCTAAAGTTTCGCGTTATTTTTTTATATCGGGTTTTTTTAAATTTGTTCAGGTCAATTATAAACAAACCCACAAATATAAAGCGAACTGTTATATACAACAAGCATGATTTAAAACTTTGCGATTGTTACATAATCCTGGGATTTTAAATCATGTATAATAGATTGATAGCTCCTAAAGATAGGAAGGAAAGCGATGTTTGATTCAGTATAGCTCTATCTATAGCGAGAAGAAAAGCGTACGTATTCTTGAACCTAAAAAATTATCTATAAAGATTCACAAGCAACAAATAGTACTAAATTCCCAAAACAAGCCCTATTTGCCCTTTTATTTCTTCCTCATTCCTTCAAGATAAAGATCTTTGACAAGCATCATTGCACATGATGGTAAGTGTCGATTTAGGCTCAAGAATCACGAGATTACAAGATTATCTTGTGTAAGGGAGTTTTGATGTCCCTTAGTACATGACAATACATAATAATATGCATTGTATATGTTACTGTAAAAGCCCGAACGGTGGTAAATCCTAAGATTTTCCGGTATAACCTAAGATTTACCAACTCGCAATGGTAAAAGTCCGAATAATTCTTTTATTTCGAACTTTTACCTATATTCACTTGATGATATCGAGATGTCGCCGGAGCCCCGCTTCGCGGGGCTCCTCCTTCTGGGTGGTTAAAAAAAAATAACCACGAAGGCTAAGGTGGGAGCTTCGCTTCGCTCGCTCCCACCTTAGCCTTCTAACCTAACCTACCCATGTCGCTATGCCCACAACTCCTTCTTTATAACTATGTCACAGTATATAATTATACCGTGAAATAGTTATAAATATAGTTATGAAGGAGGATTTTTTTGTATATCGTAACATAGTTTTTAAACTCTGACTTGTTCGGACTTTTACCATTGAGAGTTGGTAAATCTTAGGTTTTACCGGAAAATCTTAGGATTTACCACAGTTCGGGCTTTTACAGTAACATATACATTTTAATAATTGTTTTAGAATATAATATAATAATATTTGCTATAGGCTTATTAAGTGCACGTTAGGCACATTTATAATTGATTGAGGTTCACAACTTTTGGTGTTGACAACCAAAATTAGGTTAAACTGAGTAACTAGTTACCAATGCCTATCAATAAATTGCCGATCAAATTCAGTATGTATTGTCAATCTTGTTATCATGTTATCTTCAAATAAGGTTAAAGTTATGTTATTTCAATTTCTGGTTACAAAAGTATTTTAAGACAATAAGGAAATTTCGGCTACCAAAATAACATAAGTTGGTTGATTTCCTTCATCCTGGCATATATATATATATATTGTAGTTAAAACTAGAACTAACTGTATAACAGCAGTGAACAAATAAAATTACGACTACCTTCGTTTAACGTTTACCACACGAAGTAGTAAATCAAATAATTCTCAATATTTTTTTCTGTCTTTACATTTCTTTTCATTTCATACAACTATCAAGTATACTTACTAACATTGCGTTGCAGATTGAAAAGGACCAAAGCGTCCCTTTTTTAAGGTTACAACAGAAATCTTGGTAATGTTCATCCATTATGTCAAAGATTTATGATAAAACGAATTTATGAATGAACGAATCAATCAATGTTTCCTTCTCATTGGACTCCTATCATTTTTTATCCTTATCGTTTTTAAGGGATGATGTAATAAGTAAAACGTGTTGTAAATTTGTGGATAGTAAAGAATTTTATGTTTAGGAAACTTTAATATATTCCTTAGAGCGACGTGAATAAAAAAAAATACAACTATGAATAGAACCGAAAAAAACATAATCCATTTGTTTAAGCTTATAAAATGTTTTTACCAAGACATAATCTGCCACAATTAATAATATCTTAAAAAAGAACTACACTCTCAGTAGGTTATACTGTTATAATTTTGCTTTCCTATTAATAAACATCGTGTTACCTCTGATTAGTAAAACAATGTTTTGACTTTTTCACTAATACACAGGTTCAAAATTGATTAAAAGTGACAAAACACTGTGTAATTAGTGATTACACGACGTTTAACAATAAACCAGTGTGAGTTTGAGATTGAGTACATAATAAATAAAAATATTATTTTTCTATTATTTTAAGTACACGTTTAGTAAATCCATGAAAAATACTGGGATTCAGCTGCATCTGATAATACTGGACTCCGTCTCCAACATAGTTGGCAGAAAGGCTGAGAGAGTTTAGTAATTCCAAAGGGACATAGACTCAGTTTTTAAAACCAAACTTTAGTTTGTAGTAAAATAAAACTGTAAATAAAAGCCCAATAACAGCATCACCACAAAACCTGGGCAGTTGTAAAACGACCACTAAAGTTAATACGGACATGTTGTGGTCACATCGTAGCGCCACCACGAAACGATTGCACGATTAAAAAGTTATTTAACCAATTATTTTGAATGATTTACTGTTGGCATTTCTTGGTATTTAACCGATGTAAACAGTCTGGTAATTCAATTATGGGAAGTTTTCGGAATCTGGTTTGTAAACATTTTCACGTAATTGTAGTTCGTTGTATACTATATTGATTTTTTGAGATGATTAATTTTGAATTGTGTTATAAAGTAGGCCCAAAGTATGCCCAAGCGAAGATATGGACTAGAGTGCTGTACTGTAAAAAAATGCTATTTATAAAGCGTAGCAAACATAATAGACAATCTGCTCGGTTTAAAAATTAATTTGAGTGAGATTACATTCCTTGTGAAATTATGAAACTTCCCCCTCTTGATGCGAAAGCTGTGCCATCACTATCACTCTCGTTCGAGACCGTGTCTTATAAGTATTGAGCAGCTGACCTTTTAAAGTATAATAATAATATATGTAGTAATATTTAAAAAGTGTATATTAAACTGTAGCTACTTGGTAATGTAACAGACGAGTCTCTTGAGAGTCGTTCAGTAGTTGCGTCGACGTTGAAAACTGGTTGCACTGTACTAGCAACCATTTATTCAGGGGCCAACGTTTTTGTGGTTGTAGTGTAGAGCATTTTATTACCCACATACGCATATACATAAGATTAAGTCTTTTTTCCACATCTATACTAATATTATAAAGCTGAAGAGTTTGTTTGTTTGTTTGTTTGAACGCGCTAATCTCAGGAACTACTAGTCCGATTTGAAAAATTCTTTCAGTGTTAGATAGCCCATTTATCGAGGAAGGCTATAGGCTATATATCATTACGCTACGACCAATAGGAGCAGAGTACCAGTGAAAAATGTTACAAAAACGGGGAAAATTATGTTTCTCTTATGTGACGCAAGCGAAGTTGCGCGGGTCAGCTAGTGTTGTATAATTTCAGAGTATCCGAACTTACAAGAAAAAATATACAAGCAAATGTTAAAAAGAAGTAGTAGTCTTATTGATACACTATAAAAAAATATTGAAGGGTCTCTTCGTTTGGAGACTCTTGCTTAGCAGTGGGTAGCAGTGCCAGCAGCGATAGACGCTAGCTATCTTTGACGCGGCTAATTGTTTGCTTATTCGTCATTTCATTCTATTAGTCATACTCTCATGATGAATTATGGAGATAGAAAAATAAAGTTTACCAAATACGAACGCATAAATAACTAAATGAGGTTTTTACATTATGGTTTGAGTATCCAAATGTGTATCAGCAGATTTATTTATAGCAATACGTCACAGTCTAAATAAATGTGCGTTAGTCTTTAAAAGCCTAAACTACTTGGCATCAAAACCACTTAATGCGTAACATTTTTTATTCAACAAAATACATCACAGATCAGATAGCCGCTATTTATTTAACCGTAAAGCCAATGTTCGTACCTACAACGAAAACACGAGAAGATTAGCTATCTTGAACATTTCCAAAAGATACATAAAATAGTTTTATAGCCGTTCAGATAGGCGGTGGGCGTTGGCCTGTAAGGTACACTCGCCTAAATATATTGCGTATAGAGACGCCCGGTTAAACCCAATATAAAACGAACATAGAGTATACATTGAATGTAGAAGGGACATTACATCGTTGGAATTGTTTTTTACCTATTTTGGTGATGGTTTATTTTGATTTTGAACATGTTCAACTTTGAAAATATCATGTCATGGATTTTTGCTTCTTTATTTAATTTTTAAGTAATTTTTGACTTTTCTTCCATCCAAAGCAAACCATTGTGTTTTTGCTAGACCTAATCAAAAAATGTAAAAACAAAAATGTATATTTTTTTCTATTCTCCGAAAGCTCGGAAACATACCGATACCTTGAAGTGTGTCTGCAAAGACGATCAAATTGACGTAGTTTCAAAACAAAAAGTCTTGTGCCCTCATCATTATTCTTGACAAGTTATGAGGAAAAAATGAGATTTTATTAAAATTAAATCGTTAGCAAAAGTAATAAATTACAGGAATTTAAGAAACATTACCGAACTATGTTTTTGTTTGATTAATTAGTTCTGAAAGTTTCCTTTCAGAAAAGTTTTACAAAGGTAGATTTATCTTGTTATATTGAAGGCATAATTAGTTCCTTTAGAATTACGTTTTGTTTATAGGTCTTTCACATCATTTAACTTCTTTTATTTATGCATTCTTTTTTATATTAAAATAAAAAAATAAAGGCTTGAAAACTACTGTTATCAAGCCAATGTTTTCACGTGATCGATTATTATTACTTCATCTTATAAAGTTTTGGTTCCATGAGTATTAGGTACCATATATAACTATCTTCATAGCAATTTCTTGTTTACCTCAGAGAGGTTGTTAAACAACTGTCTTTTCTGCGAATACAATCTTTGTTGTAGTATGTTTCCACAGCGCAGTGGCTAGCTTGTAGCTCCACCGATCTGTGCCATGTACAAACTTTTAGTTAGTGTATCTTCGTTTTTATATGTTGCCTCCGTGAGGCTGTCAAAGATCTGCCTCTTCTGTAGGCATATTCATTGATAGTAGTATGTTTACACAGTGCAGTGTATAGCTTGTAGCACCACCGATCTGTGCCAATACTTTTTGTTACCCTATATCCATTATATTATTCTTTGCCACTGCCAGGCTGTCAATCTGTCCTTTCTGCGAACATATTCGTTGTTGTAGTATGTTTACACAGCGCAGCGTATAGCTTGTAGGGTCACCGTTCTGTGGCAAGTACAAACCTTTTGTCAATCTAAATCCATTTTTATTCCTTACGGAGTCTATGTGAGGCTCTAAAAGAATTTTCTGTGAGTATATTCATTGCTATAGTATCTATGTATATCCATTTTTATTCATTAAGGAGCCTACGTGAGGCTGTCAAAGAACTGTCCTTTCTGCGAATATAATCTTTGCAGTAGTATGTTTACACAGCGCAGTGGATAACCTGTAACACCACCGTTTTGAACTAAATCCAAGCTTTTTGTTACTCTGTATCCATTTTTATTAACATAATTACTGAAAAGTATATGTTACACAGCGCAGCGAAAAAGTTTCTAATCCATTGATTAATTATTTTTATTTTTTGATTATTATACAAATACATCTTACCATATTTATGCTACTTATATAGTCTGTGCCTCTGTGCGATTATCAAAGAATTGTCCCTTCTACGAACATACTCGTTGTTGTAGTATGTTTACACAGCGCAGTGGATAGCTTGTAGCGCCACCGATCCATGCCAAGTACAAACCTTCTTGTTAGTCTATCTTCGTTTATATTATTTGCCACTGTGAGGCTGTACATAATCGTAGTTGTAGTAAGTTTTTACAGCGCAGTGGATGGCTCGAAAAGTATCTTATTATTTATTACTATTCGATTATTATCCAAATATCAAAAGTCTTACCACATTAATCTATGCCTCTGTGAGGCTGTCATACAACTGTCCCTTCTGCAAACATAATCGTTGTTGTAGTATGTTTACACAGCGCAGTGGATAGCTTGTAGCGCCACCGATCCATGCCAAGTGCTACCCCTTTGTTACTGTATCTCTTACTGCGTGTGTTTATTGTTACTACTAGATAAATATGTATGGAGAATAAATAGCTTTGTTTTATTAGCTGTCTGATAGACGTGGTTTTCTATACAAATAGAGTTGCAGCCTTTTAATGGTAGTGTTTGAAGAGAATAGAGTAACTTGAATATGTTTTAGGTCTTCAATGTATTTATATCAGATGTTTTAATCTCATAAAACAATTTTTCTATCTACTTTTGCTCTGGTGGCAGCAGTACAAATTCCAGATAAAAACACATTGCAAAAAATATATATTTGCTTGACAAGGCCATTGTATGGATTTTGTCGTTACATATAATGTTATTTATTTGATTTATAAATTAATCTTTTCATACTACGAACGGTTGTTACAACTTTTTCATTTTGTCTGTGATAGGATTTTCAAGCATTACTTTCAAATATCATTTAGAAAAATAATAAAACAAACGTTTTAATTAACAATAACAAACTTAGTTTAACAACATATACTTACTATTGTTTAAACTGCTCTCAGCGTTCAATAGCCTATATTGCCTAGTATTCATATTATTATGTTTATTGTTAGAAACGTAAACTATGTATACAGAATTAATAAGTTTGTTTGTGTTATTTTATTGACTCTATAAAATAGTGAACATATTGTTGAAAGGTGATTGAACTCATGACACAACGATATAAGTCGTTATAGTATTGACTACTGATGTTGTTTTAAGTAACAATTTATTAACAACAAGTAAGTAATAAAATCGCTTTGTTATAACACTATATACGATATTGGTAAGGTATATATAGCAAGTTATTAAGACTGGTAGCATTCTGCTTATTGCAGATCACAGCATGGCTTTTAACATTCAAATATAAATAAAGAGAGAGCCATTCTAATACAACACGATACCAGAACTTTTAGTTATGACTGACTTTCAAAAACAACAACTTACATTAACCAAGCTTAGTTAGTATTCACAAAAAAATCGACATTAAAATCCAAAACTCCAAAGGAATTTTTTATTTATATGCCTTATTGACAAAATATGACATCAGGCTATCTGTTTGATAAGTAGTCACAAAAACTATTTTTAATCATTTTCCAAACTATGAACCGCAAAATAAGTCTTAAACCAAAAACGAGTTAAATAACTTATATGGAGATGAAAACAGCTAAAAGTACAAAAACTGTTTTCAAAACCATTTTCCAAGCTCTATCAACACCCTAACCACAAAATAAGCCTTTACGTTACATAAGCTGTTAACAATCCCACAGTCCATTGAATCGTGCTACACTATATCATGCATGCGCCAAAGATTATTGTCAAAAGGCTTTGCTATCAACAACCAGGTTCATCTCAAATGCATAACGTAGAACTACTTGCGACTTTGTTGAATCGCTCTCGACTTGCACCTTTGGTATGTCTTTTGACTCTCGGTTAAGCGTTGAAATAGAAATAAATATAAATATATACAACAAACACACGAATTAATAAACTGTAAGTAGCGCTCAAAAATATTTATGCCATATTGTATCTTTTTTTAGAGACCACTCTTACTCTTACAATTGCTCTTGTGTCACAGAGAGTTTTACAAATATACATACATACAATGGACACAAAATACAACCAGACACTAATCCACGACCCCTCGATACGCTGCTGTTAATATCGTGGCGACTTTCTAAACCACACTGCGCTACGGCAATATGAGATTATTACGTAATTGCTTTTAAAAATAAACAGTCGTTTTGAGAATGTTAGTTATTTCTGCAGATTTTCTATTTAAAATGTAGGTAGGAAACCACAAGTTAATCATCATCATATTCGTGTTGAGCTATTTAGTACATCAATTAGAACGAGATTACGCTCATTTTGTGGGGTAAAAATCCGTTTAATCACTTAATACGCCTAAACGTAAGAATATATTTCAGACTGACAATTTTCCTTATGTATTAAATAACGCGGAATTTCTTTACAAAATAAAAACTCGAGTGTGGGTGGACAGAATCGAAGAGTGCCTTAGGCTTAAAAGCTACTTAAGGTCACGACTAAAAATAAGCAGTGCATTAAGTGTAGTGAGAAACATGACACTTGAGGAAGGAAATGTTTTGAGTTTACTTTGTAAGGTCTGAGTTTCATTTAAGTGCTCCTAAGGACCTATGTGGGAAAGTGTCTAGGGATAAATAAGAAACAGCCAGAACTTTGCCAGTAATCAGTTTTAATAATTGAGTCTATAGTTTTTTTACATGGTTTGTGAACAGTTCGGCTTTTGGTCGCTAGATTTCGCTAGGTGTTTATAGTTTGTGTGAATTTACACCAATATGTGTTTTGTTTTATGTATAAAGAGAATAAAAAAGAGTTTAAGTTTCTATTGCTAACGAATAGTTTCATCCCTTCTGTACATGTAATATTTTAGGCGTTTTGTTTTAAAGATAAAGGGACAGGAAAACCATTTCTTCTACTAATGAAGAACAACAAAATGACGTTTCAACTGTTTTTGATATGTTTGTCGGTTATAGTAAATTATTTGATACAACCAGCTCTCTCTCGCAATAAGATTATCTTGCTATTATTAAAAGCCTGTCCACTAACTAAATCTCAAGTACGAGTTCAGAGAATCCATTTATGTTCCTAAATAAGGAAACTGGCATTGTCCTGATTAAGTTGGCGCCACCTTAACCTAGTTGTCCTTGAGGGACAATGACAAATTGACAACTAAAGGTCGTGACCTTGACAAGGAAAGATAAGAACGTCGGCTTCTGATGTCTTACTATCACTTTGAAGTTATGAGTCTATGGAAGCTGAAGTATTGAAGAAACCTTTGTCGAAATTTGGTCGGAAAATTGTGTAACAACTGTTAAGATGAAGCTATTTTTACATAGGAGATTTTTTTGAGATTCGTCGTGAACCAAAATTGTTGTTGATGTTTAGAAGCAAAAAATGTGTTTAGATGATAAAAAAATATACTGCAAGATTGTGAGGATTGTGAGAAGGTATGCAAGATTGTATATGTAAATTTCTGCTGCTAATTATGAACGATTGGTGGGAGACAAAACCGTCTCCATATGCCGAGTTTTGATTTAAATGTTAGACGTCTGGCAACTCTTTGTAAAACCGATATCTACCGTTGTATTTCTGTCCGGATTGATAATAAATTATCTTTATGATCCAACAGGACACAGATAAATGGTAATACCATACTTAAAAAGCAACATATAACACGCTTAAATTGTCCAAAATACATCTTTATTTCCTAAACACTGCTAGATTTATTCATGTCACGTAAAAACTTTTCCCCGCAAAACCTAAATGCCATCTGCTCCCGAAAAAAGGAGAAACAGAAAACATTGGCCATTTTTATATATATTCAATTTCTGTCATCGACTGCCCGACACAAATACTGGTTGAGACCATAAATCTAATAAATGGATATTGAAATGAGGAGGGTATGTCCCTTACAGGTCCTTTCTGACTTATTCTATTGGACACGTAAAATATGCCCCTTTTCCATGTTTACAATATTATTTTTCGAGTTTTACATGTTAATAAACAGAAGTGACTGGGGAAATTTATTTCGTGCATTGTGCCTTATGCACGTTACGGCATTGTATTCGGAATATTATTATGAAATTTCTACGGCACTGTTTTTTGCCTTCAGGTGCTTAATATTATCAATTAAAAGATAATATTGTCAAGTATTAATTAAGAATTCAATGTTGCGGTAAGTTGTACGCAAAAAGGGATAGCTTTATCTGTTTTTGAGCAATTAGTTATTGTATAACATGATACGGTTTATACTGTACATTAATTCTTATAACTAATACACAATCACATTCCCACCAAATAATAAGGAAGTATGTGAAAAATATACACGAAGCATACACAGCCAGAATTCCAAGTACCATAGAAAAATAAAACATATTGTTACGAACACCGCATTACTGATTACATCAAGCAAATATAAGATTCACGGCAACGTTATTTGCCCAAAGAAAAAGGAAATAAATCAATCGATTTTTCGCGGTTCAGAAAATAGCGGTGATCAAAACAATCGGGCCAAGGCCACACTTGGCGCAGGACGTTACATGTGTGAAAAATAACATAAGAACCGAACTTCCGAAATTCGTGGATTATGTTTACACATTTTTTCCTCAGTTCATACGATGTGTGTGCAATATTGATTCTGCCCTAACATTCTCAAAGTATCGTTGGTGGTGTCTGTATTGTAAAGTTTTTATTTGTTCCCTTTTACTGGTGTAAACTTTTTGGACAGGTGAAAAGGATCTGTAGAGCCCTTGGCATCCTTCGTATAAAATAACCTAGATATGGAATAAAAAACACCATCAATTTTTTATTGGTACTTAATGTCAAATTATATCAGATCTTTAGTAACTTTTGAGGATGGTAGGGACGATGGTGGACGGGGAACTATCATTGGGAACTACAGATCTATTTTTCAAACGTGAAAATGTGTGAAGAAAATATAATTTTCAAAAAGACTCTTCTTTAAGCATATTTGCGCGGTTATGGTCAATCTTCGGTTCAAGAAGTGATACTCAATCATTTAAATTTCAGTTTTGAAATTGTCAACCATGCTATGCATGTGTGGGAACGTAAGATACTGTGAAATAAATAGCACTTGTATCTCAATTGCTCATCACGAGACAAAAAGTCAATTAAAAATGCAGAGAATCTTACTGACTGAAGTGAAACAAAGATATAGTGGGTCGTGATAAAACACGAAATATGTAGGAACGTACCGGGTATCGGGAGCACAAATAATAAACTCTGCTACCAAATCGAGTGGCTTGAGTTATGTGAAAAGTTGTCCGACCCCTGCGAGCGTACATTTTGGAACAAGCAACTATGGATAATGGAAGGGATATACATAACTATGAAATTCGATAAAAGCTTCTGGGTTAAGTGATGTTATGTGGGGTCGGGATTTTGATAGGTAACCTTTATAACTGTTTTAAGCCTCGTAGAGTTAGTTCCTTTACATTTATAGACTATAAAAAAGTGAATAGATTGACTGAGATGAGATTTTTGTCGGATTATTCGAACCATCACACATGCTATACCCGCAAGTGTAGGCAGAGTTATTGTTGCTTCAACATTAACAATACTACTATGACAGTATTTCATTAGAAGTTAGACAAATCAAACCTAAGGCTTTTCGACCATAACGTACACATTTGAGGTCCACCGAATGTGTTTTGAAAACTAGAAAACCTTTTTGAAAAATAATTCATAGATCCCTAATACCTAAACAAACGAATTATTTTTGAAGCGAGGATTAACGCTAAAGTTCTGAGTAGTTCATTGTCTGTGACATTAGAAAGTAGGTCATTATACTTAAAGAGTATTAGAGGTCATTTCCCATTGTTTATGGTCATCTATGGGGGCACTTCCGTTTCCTCTATACTGTCTATTATTTTTCTTTATGGTTGAGTCGTAATAAAGTTATGTTTTTCTTACATGTGCTCTTCAGTCATAATGAATGATTTATTAGGGATTGGTCAAGTTTTGTTGCTGATGATCCATTTGTACGATTTGAGTAAATTAATGATGAAGTTTTTGAAAGTGGATATTATTATGACAACGTGGGTTTGATTCCTACAAAAATTGAATTCTATTATATTTTTTGCCGCATTGTTAAATTGACTCGGTTTTTTTAGATGTTTGTATGTAGCCTCTCGAAACGCACAAGTAACTTTATCCACCCATCTGATGCCTTGATGACTAAACTGCTGATGAGATAAAGATTAAATTTAGTAGTGTGGTAATTGTTGACAAATTATATTATTATATTATGAGAAAACTAGGTTTCCTAAAAAACTGCTATTTTAAAGGCGTCGTTAATTACGAAATTCATTTTGTATATTGCACACACATTATACTGAGTAACAATAACGAAATTCCTGTGTAAAATATTATTATTTTATTCCCATTAACCGCTTTGTTAATCCCAAGATCGGCCTTTAAAAGGGATAAACAGTTTATCGTATAATTTGTAATGAATACGGAATAATACGATAAGTTTAATTCTCCTCTCAAAATTCGCTTCTTTAAAATCTAAAAGCTGAACATTGTTAACCTTTTTCGGGTCAAAGGTAAAATATCAGAGCACTAATTAATAATTTTCGTTGTTATTTCATACTTTGAATTGGAAAAGATCTTGTTGACTAATTGTAATTCTCGTTTATGAAATGGGTCAAAAGGTTTCGTAATACGTAATTAACCCGTAGTTTTGAGTATTATTGTGTTTTTTGACTCGAAGTTATGAGTAGGAAGATCTATGATTATTTGTTATATAATAACATCTGAAAGCTAATTGTATAATGATCCTGGATCTATGAGTTTTGTGCCGTTAATTCTAGAAAGTAGATGAACTATTTGTGTTACAGTCTCTTATTTGGGTAAAAATATATTTTAAAGGAATTTCGGACTTCCATGATGTACTCCTGATCCTTTAATAATCAGGTATTATTATTGTTATTATGTAAGGTTAACTGTGAAAGCTGTACAAGTTGCTGCAATTAATCTTTTATTTACCTAATCAGTTTTATTGTCGTCATCATTACTTCCATGAGTATACGCATAATTTTAAAAGTCACTGGTCTATTCCTGTATATCTATAGCACCTTGGGATGCAATAGTTTATAATACAGAACTTTCTCTTTTACCAATAAACAAGCCACAAAACAATTTCCAATCCACAAATAACTTAAACATTCAAATATCTAAATTCTATCGCTTTATTACACACTTCCAGTACAAATACATCACAATTCTCGGTACATTCGCCGCCATAAATAATAAGTGAGAGACCGGAGGCGCCGCGGATACGTAACAAAAAGTAACAAACAGATCTCTTAAATAAAGAAAACACGGGCATATGTTAACATCTGTCGGTACTGGCGAGTACAGTCAACAGTTTTGAAAACGCGCGTGCCCTACGCCCCGAGCGAAGACTGGACTGCCTTTTTTTATTAAAATGTTGAGTTGGTAGTAAATTTAGGTATTCTTAATAACTTTTCATATGGAAATAATAAACGCATAGTGTAATTGTTGGCATTTTGAGTTAGATGGTAGTAATTTTGGCGACACTTTAGTAAGTAATAATAATTATAAGTTTAGAAGTAGGCGTAAATTGCAGATTGGTATTTTTTTCGTTGCGTGTTTTTATTGTTTTATTGCATTTATTCGGGCATATGTTAACATCTGTCGGTACTGGCGAGTACAGTCAACAGTTTTGAATACGCGTGTGCCCTACGCCCGAAGCGAAGACTGGGCTATCTTTTTTTTACTTTTGTTCTGTGTCTTTTTTTGTTTAATTTGCGTTGAGAGTAATTTTGGTGACTCTTAATCTATGTATATGATCTTAATTACGTTTAAAGTTTACGCCTCGAAGGAAGACTAAACTGTCTTTTGTTCATTCAATGTTGAGTTGGTAATTATTTCACTGACTCTTCATAACTATTTCATGTTTAAAATTAAAGTGTAAACAAAATAAATATATAGTAATTTATTGTTAGAGCATATTTAGATCGTAGGGAGTGATTTTGGTGAAGAATTCTTAACATTATTTTTCCTTCACGAAAGTGTGTAAATTAACGTTTTTAGGACAGTCAGCCAATGACCATGGTCGATGTAATTCGATCGAAACGTCGGGTGATCAAATCAGGTATCCTAACCTTTAATTTTGAATCGCGTTTAAAACCTGATGCATTATAATATTAAGTGTGTAAATTGCAGAATGCTCTGTGTTAAGATTGTTTCTGTCGCATTTTTTACGATGTAATTATTCCGGCATATGTTAACAGCTGTCGGTACTAGTGAGTACAGTTTTGATTACGCGCGTGCCCTACGCCCGGAAAGAACACTCGACTGTCTTTTTAACTTGTGTTCTGTGTCCTTTTTGTTCTTATTTCGTTCGCATATTGAGTTGAAGGTAATTTTGGTGACATTTAATTTCTTATATACATATGTTTGAGTTTGCTTTTCAGCAGGGATTATTAAAATACGGAAATTAAAAAAATATAAGCACATGATTAAAATAAAGAAAATAAATATTTAAATCAAACCTTACCGTCTTATCCATAAACACACTATAAACATATTTTAGTTAAAAAGCTACTATAATATGTTTTCTCTCTTTCATTTCGCTAAGGAGCGAAAGAAACAAAAGCTTTTCATAACTTCATATATTTTTATGAATAAGAGAGTAAGTCTTTACCTTTTTTATTTCCATTTAAAATCAAAACCTAACTCCTCCTTTAATTCAGAAGGAGACCCCCATCCAGCAGTGGGACATAAAAGGTAAAAAAAAACAAGACAATAAGTTGGTATATTTTTTCTCAAAACGGTTTTCTTACCATCCTTTCTTGGGTATAATATAAAAATCTCTCAATTTATCTCCAATCATTAATTACAGATATAAACATATCAGGCGTTACTTTACAGCGTATCCCTTAAGTACAGTCGCGCACACTCGGTGCTATAAATATCCACGGCCATCTTACTTTGTGGCTTTTGTTAATCGTGTTTATCGAGTATTGGAGTATTTTAGTCTTGAACTTAGAACGGTATGTTACTTATTATGGTTATTACTACTTATGCGTATGTGTTTTAATAGCGTGCAAGTTTATTGCCATATTATCTGGGGGCACGGCAGTGCACGGCAGTGCAGTAAACGTAAAATATTTTTATTATTGGTACGATAATAACTTATGTAAAAACTTAAGAGAGAAGGTCCTTTGAGTAGAGACTAAATAGATTAATCGACTTGATATTACATAGATCTCACCACTTTTTACGGCAGAGAGACTGAGCTGCGAGACTTGAGGTTTTTTACAGAATGTTTTTGATGGCTAATTTTTGCTTGTACTCGTAACTTTCGTCTGATTACTTATGCGTTGTGTTTAGTAATGGGCAAGTTTATTGCTATATTATAATTTTTGTTTAATTTTGGATATAGTATTTTTGGGATATTTTGTAATGTTTATCAATGATTTTTAAATTGATTTAGTGAAGAACAGTTTATTAAATGTTTATTGGAGCTAGTTGGCTATTAACACAATACTAATTATAGAACTGCATATAAATTTGTAAAACGTAACTCAGGTTCATATATGAAATTAATTTACCAATCTCAGTTCGGTGATAGACCTTAAAAAGGCAATTTCTTAATATTCAATCCCGAGCCTTTAATTATCCTGATGAAAAAGGTTTTCGATATCAGTTGTATGATTTGTAAGAAAGTATAACAAATTATTAAACAACCCATTCTGGAACACGTAGTTCAATCTCCATCATACATTCTAAAGCTTCTAAACTGTAAAAAAAACCATTTCAGATACATTTTTTTTAAATAAATATTTATTCAAAAACAAAATAAATTAAATGAATAACAAAATAGAAAATATTAATAAGCCACCATTAGTGTGAGTTACTGTCACAACACATTCATATCGTGTTACGAACACGCGTTCATTTGTATAAACAAAATTGAGAAGCTATTTTAATAATGTTTTAGACTTGTTAGATTTATTTTATTATATTTGTTTGGTTTGAAATTTAATTTAGTCTGTTTGTAAAACAATATTTTGTATCATATGAATGACCTGTTTAAACTTTATAATCCTAATGTTAGGATAAGATTTAGGTCTACATAGATTTGAAAATACATACTTTTTTCATAATTGCGCTCATTTACTGTTCCAATAATATAATTATTCTATATAGAAACTGAAAAAAGATTATTTGTGCAGTAAATCAATATATTAGAGTAACATAATGCTAGACTATTTTTGAATTTATATTATTAAAGCTCTATGCATACAAGCGTCTATGTTTCTATAGTGAGCAAGAGATAATACTATGGTTTACCAGACACTTCTGCCAACAACAAAATATTTAGTAACAATCTATGCAGAGTTTTTATTTTATTTTTTTAAAGACCTTTTTCTAAATGAGATCATACAAACCGAGCGACAAAACATTATCTTTGTACATCATTCCTATTCAAACTCTACCCAACTTAGGTCCACTATTAACCTAGATTTAACCGTCCAAAACACGCTTTATTTCCTCAACACAGCAAAAACCTTCATTTAAACAATGTACAACCTTCACTAAGTATATAATTAGCAACATTGAAACTTAAGCAAAAAATAACAGGTCTCTTACCAAAACGGTTTGGAGCGACACATTTTCATAATAACGTACCTGGGTCAAATATAAGCCGAAAAATATGGCCACATACCATTATTCCAAACCTCATGCAGGGTGCTGGAAGGGTTGACAGGTAAGGTTCGGATATATGCGACACTAGTGACAATTTATAACGCATTACAATATTTCGTGTGTGGAAGTTAACAACAACTTAACAAAGTTAAGTAAACTTAAGTTAACATCATCGATTTCTGAGGTTAAGCAACGCTTGCCGAGGTTGTTCTGTGGATGGGTGACCATCTTATACATATCGAGTTCTTCTGTGTTTTCGGAAGGCATGTTAAATTGTGGGTTCCGGCTGTAATTTTCGACAGACGTTAACAGTAGTCAGAAGCTTGAAAGTCTGACAACCAGTCTTACAGGTATCGTGTTATAACCAAGGTTGTGGAGGTCAGACAGGCAGTCGCTCCATGTAAAATACTGGTATTCAGCTGCATCCGGTGAGACTGGAAGCCGACTCCAACATAGTTTGGAACAAAGGCTAAGCTAATAAATATATACCTTATATATGTAATTAGCAACCCTGAAACTTTAGCAAAAAATAACAGGTCTAACCAAAACGGTTTGAAGCGACACATTTACATAATATAAATAGTGGGATGTTCAAACGAATGCCTCTTTTGAACGCCCAGAGGGTGTACTGAGGTCTTCCGGACCCACACCTAAAGATACGTACAGGCTAATGTATTAACTTTTGACGGGACATTGAGTAGATTTGATGAGTTGTACTACTTTTGGGCTTATGTTGAGAATAAACTGCTGGATGTTTTGATACGTTTACATTAGGATAAGTTTCGTGAATATTGTTTAAAGAAAGATACGACGGGTTGTTATACATTACATTTACATTTTTACGTATGTTGTAGTAGCCGGAATGCTCACATTCTCTATCTTCTGTACAATATCTTGTTTAATCCTTTGTCTCCCTTCTATCTCAAACAACGTTTTGTTTTCTTACATGACACACATTCAAGGTTTTTACGATCATCAGAGAATTTAAGACTTAAGATGCCTGTGCATTCCACTAAATTCGCAGACAAATCATTTACTGTGCAGGCTGTGCGGTTGTGGAATGCGCTACCGTCATCCATTAGGCGAGCACAGAGCTTGCCAATTTTTAAAAATCGGGTGAGGGAGCACTACTTATCACTGCAAAACGATTTAACTTGAATACTTCTCACTCTTTGCTTTCACTAACCTAAGTTCTTTACTTTCCCATGACTGTCTAAACTCCTCTTGCTATCTCTGTATTAATATAATTACATGTATATTTAAAAATATATATATTTATATATATATATATATATATATATATATATATATATATATATATATATATATATATATAAATATATATATATATATTTTTTTATATGTATACGATTTGTATTTATTCTTTATTTTATATAACTCATACATTTAGGTTAACGTGACTTGTACGCAGTACTACCTCTTTTCTGGTAAACATCTCTTTCCATCCCATGGTTGCCTGTAAGAGATTGCCTTGTGCGATAAGGCCGCCGATTGTGCATAGGAATTGTATCCAGCCTTAGATTATAGTTTTTATCTACTCCTATATTTTACTGATACATTGTGTACAATAAAGAGTTTTATTATTATTATTATGTATGTCTGTTTAACATCTCGGGACTATAGAGTCCCGGACTTTTAGGAGGCGTGCGTGGGGCCGAAGCCAACACGTAGAGGCCCATTTAGACAGCTTTAATATGCAAAAAATATGTAAGGTGTCACAATCCGGTGATTATCCCTGTGAACACTATGAAATGCTCCCAAGGACAATCACCGGGCTGCGGGGAACTATGATATAACTACGGGAATAAACTACTAGGGCTATTGGATGGGGTGCTGATGGATTGAAAATATGGGAACTACGGGTGCTATGGCGCCTGCCGACGACAATGTTGAAAACACGTGAAAATGGCAGGCGGAGACTTATCTAATCATCATAATACGAATGCATTTCACAGTGCTTTGTTTGATATGACTTGTAAATTTTAATTTAAAAAATTGTAAATTCAGCCTTTGACTTACCGATTCAAAGTAGGTTAAATTTCAATATCGAAGCGGTAATTTCTTGCAACTAACTATCAACTATCAACAACGGGTTAGCTATCAGAAATTTTGTGAAAAATTTGATTAGTTCCTCTAGAGGGCGCCGCAGGTACCTATTTTGCAGACCGACGGTCGATAGTTATGACTGTGTAGAGTATCGTTACAGGTTTTTCTTGACAGCGAATGGCCAGACAGTTTAAATATCATCCGTCCTTTCACAAAAATTCTGAGTTCATTGACCCTTCGTCAAAACTTAGTAAGCGCTGATGTGTCCTAAGCTTACTAAGAATCTTCACTTTTATATTTTTAGGTATGTATTTAGGACGCTCCGTAGCAACAGTAAACAGCGGTGTTTATGATATAATACCACGAAATCCGACACCGAAACCAGATTTTTGTGGTTATCATAGTTGAAGCATTTTACTAGAATGTAGTGTTACATAAGTTTGTATCCCTAGATTTATTTTATTTTCTTCTGTAGTGCTGATTAGTATCTTGCTAATGAATAAATTCTAGATTCGTGTCCCGAGTCACTTAAAATGGTCCAAATACTGCAAAAGAGCAGATTGTATTTAAACATCGTTAAAGTGTTTTAGTACTAGTATTTTGTCTGTAAAATCCTGTAATTAAAAATTACCAGATTTGTACAACGGTCTAATAAAACTAAAATCATTCAGTTTAACGATTTAAAACATTGATTACTTTCTAACAATCACGACCATCAGAATCTGTTCCCTCTAAACATCGTTTATAAGTCAAACTAATTGTATTGTAGCTAATTATAAAATTCTCCCTTCGGAAACCACACACGAGGCAAAACCAACTTTAGTTTTACGTCCATAAGGTTGATATTCCTATATCTTGTTTTAAAGATATCTCATTGTTTACTTAAAACACAAATCAAATGGTACTAAAAGTGCATTTTATATGTTCTATTTAGGATTGTTTCCTTCAATAAACGTTTTAAGACCGTTAAGTGTAATGTTGAATACATTAGAACGATTTGAGTTCTTTTGTACGGTGTTTACGTTGATTTGTTAGTGTTAGAAAAGGTAAATAGTGATGCTACTCCGACCTATATAGCACAGGAAATGATTGATGGACAGAAAGGTAAATGATTGAGAATTGGGTATGGAGTTTTGAACCGATAGTTTTGTGTTTTAACCACCATAACTGATGGCGGTTCGTATCGACAGTGTGTGATGCAAATCTCCAAAAATCCATTAAATTTGAACTTTGTCTTTAAGATAAGTAACTCCGCAGTTGTACCTACTGAATATAGTGTTTTTTTTTAAATTATGGTTTCTGATTAGTAAATAATTTTTAGATCTATTGAAACCGTTGAAAAGGGTCACAGTTCAATGGAGAAGATCAAAATTATGTGAACTGTAGTTTGATAAAATAATAAAGGCCAATATTTCATCCAACTAAACAAGACCTCAGTAAAGTTCTTCTTCAAAGCTTCGATCTATGCCATTAACCACAATATCAAACAAATTCATTTAAAACTATTCACGCGGCAGCAAACAGAAAAGCAATCAGAGGGAATCAGCTGACGCATTTCCATCCAAATCAGCAGGAAATAATAGAAATAAACAAAAAAGGAAAAAAGGAAAACAAAAGTCACCCCTCAGGAAACGAATAAAAAGAGGCGAGTCGTAAAAATACTGTAATTACCTATAAAGTCAGGTGCAGCTGAGACACGAATGACGTACTTTTAGATAACTTTCTTTAATATACTTTACTTATTTCGATGAGTGTGTATAAAGCCTTAATTTTGTCTGATTGTGTGTTTGTTGTGATGCTTTTTTGTTTTTATAAGAGTAGAATGGAGCAGAATACAGTGGAAATGTTTGGAGGACTCTCTAGAAACAACTTAGACTAGTATTAACAATAAAGAAAATATATGTAGAGTTGTGCCACAATAAAACAAGTGAAGTTCCGCATTAAGAATTGGTAGTGGTGATCATTTTAATAAAGAACTACATAATGCATTGCTCAATGCACACACGCGTGCAATGCATGCATGCTGGTTTAAATTAAACTAATATTACAACGAATTACTATTAAATTTTTCATCGTTGTCTGACCTAAAAAGGGTCCTGAATCGAAAAAAGTTCTGTATAAAAACAAAAGTGACAAACAATAAAAAATAAATAGTTTAATAATTTATTTAGAAAACAGTGGTACTCATATTTCGACATTAAACTCTCAATCTACTTTTGACTAAACGAAATGTTTAATGTTACAATAATACGGTCATAGCTTTATTTTATTCTTACTACAATATACCACTATTGTTATAATTTTATATTATTGAAATTACGGTTCTTAGAATCGACGTAATAGTATTATTTAAATGAGATCAAAATTAGCACCTATTTGGCTTTTAAAATACTAGGAAATCGAAATAATTGTTGCATTTAAAACTAATTCTACTAACAACATTAAATAATAAAAGCTTAATCTATAATATTGTTTGCAAATTGTTTCTGTGGTTTTCATATATTAAAGAAATAAGTTTTAGCGAATATTTTTGGAAAGGTTTAAGTCTCGGTTGTCTTTAAAATTATTTTACAGAAAAAAAAAATTTCTAGCTACAATCAGTCTTACTTCGAAAAATGCGTAGAAAAACAGCTAGCTTAACAGATGTACTATATCTTTTCGGTAAAAAAAGAAACAATTTTCACTACTTACAATTAAGATTTATTACCTAAGTTATTATAGATACCAAACATTTAACTAACATTTCCCTCAAAAAGTCGTAAACCTAATGCAAATTATTTTAACACACACACGTCCCCAAAAACGGTGACTCACAAAGACAAATTGTTACTTAAATTTGAACCAAACGAGAGCTCTCAAATAATGTTCATGTCGTATGAGATGAAGTCATTTTTAAAACTCCCCCTCTCACTGATTTTAGTCATGTTTGATGTCAAACATTTGTCAATGTATATCGTCTTATTCTATAAATAACACGGATTTCTACCCTTGTTATTGTAGAGGGGAATGTATTGCTTGGAATTGAGTAGTTGTTATTGAATTATTTTGTATTGATATGTGGGTTTGTACGTAATTTCAAGTCAAATGGTTTTTTGATTAGTCATAAGGATAAATGTTTCTGTATCAAATTCAAGGATTTTCTATTTGTTCTAAGAAAATATTTGTTTGAAATTAATTCCTCGTGTTATAAAAGCGCTTTTAAAAATAATGAAGCTGTGCAGTAATGATATTTAATTTAAACTACTACTTTAAACTTCTCCAATTTAAAAATAATACCAGTATATTCAAACAGTTTCATTTTGAAAAATGAATCCGTTCTTTATTTAACTCATTAAACTTTATATTTTTTCATTTAAGTGATTTCTAGATTATTTGGTGTTCTATAAATATTAACAAAATTCACTGTTGAAAAATACATCGATAATGATAAAAAAAAAACACAAAAATAAAAATCCCAAACTTCGCAAACTAACAACCGTATTAACAAACTCCCGAACTGAGCCGGTTAATTTCTAACGACATAAATAAAAACAGAACGGGGAAGACATTCTTCGAGTGGAAATAACAAACATATCTCTCGAACTGAGAAAACAAACAACGCGTGTTAACATCTGTCGAGGGGCACGAGTAACGTACATTTGATGAATTATTGCTTCTCATTTCCAGTTTTAGTTGTTTCGGCAAGTTTAAATAGTTGTATTGTAGAAGAATGGAAGTAATGGAATAAAGTTATTTTTTTAAATGTAACTTAGCGGGTATGACACATCTTATACGTATCTTATACATAATATATAAAATTCTCGTGTCAATATGCTCGTTCACGTACTCCTACGAAACAGCTTGACCGATTCTCATGAAATTTTGTGAGCATTTTGAGTATGTCTGAGATTCGGCCAACATCTTTTTTTCATACCCCTTAGTGATAAGAGTTTTCCACCCGTAGGATTTTTTTTTTTTTTTTTAATCGTCGCATTCAAAAATACAGACTTATAGCCATTTTAGTATAATCTATACGGCAAAGAAACGTTTGCCGGGTCAGCTAGTTTGTAAATATAAATAAAAAAACAGACAAATTAAATAGATAAAATGATAAAAGGGCTCACCCTTTATTACATACATGGGACTAACATTAGTAATTTTATGACAAAGCGAAATTTTTTGTCTCATCAAAAAAGTGCCACGACATTATTCTTTTCTAAAAAAAATAAGTGCAGATTTTAACATCAGTCAAATTCCAAAGTGTTATGACTTATTTTCTTAAGCATAAAGCTTAAAAAAATAAGTCCTGAAATATTTTTGCATTTAAACATAAAAATAATAACTTGTCTGTTTAATGTTTTCTTTATAAATTGAAGTTTGTTCGTCATTCTTATTTGTGTACTTTTAAGATTTATTCCAGCTGCTCTTTTAGCTAAGTATTGTATTGTTATGCAAATATTTTGAACGAAAATATTTTGCTGAGAAATTATTCTGTGCTTTCATTGTGACAGACAGAAAACCAATATACGTATTACAGTTGTAATAAAACGTTATTGGAAAGTGATAGTCGCTATTAAATATTTATTCCGCCAGACTTATTTTGTTATAGGAAGAATTGTATTGTTTTTTATCAATTAAAATACTTTTTAAGCAAATAAACTCTTTTGTACAAGTTGTATGAAATGGCTTCTTACATTTCAAATATCATTACAATTTATGTTCTTTTTATTTCTATTACTCCTCTAATTATTGTCAGTCATAGAAATATTCAGAAACCTTTACTATTTCCCGGAATATAACGAAGGCCTAACTAGGTTTTGTCAACATCGGGTTAGCCGTTTTGGGACCAAAACCGGCACCTTCAAACTACTAGTTATCTTTTAAACTCATAAAATTAGTGACAATGGAGTTTAGAAATGTCCAATTCATAAAAAGTACATCAAATTAGTCAATCGCATTAATAAAAATACTTTCAGAACATTTTGTTTGTCATTCAAATAATTTATATGACTGTCTTCAAATTAAGAAACTGTGTCATCACATTCTTGTACAATCGCGTCCAAAAACCGACTTTTATGACGCAATAGAATGTCAATATTTACAAAATTACTTCGAACTACTAATTTTATATTCTCAAATTCACATGTGTCAGCGATTGTACAAATACTTGTAATTCTATACGTCAGTGTTGATTGCAGTTAATTATAAAATCGTCCCCTCACATTGTCAAGTCTATTTTTGTCCATACTTACTTTCTCATCTTCAACCAAATTTCGACCTTATTCTTCGCAAGTAAAGTTATTTTTAGTTTGATCGTGTTTAGTACATTTAAGTTCTTTAAAGTATAGTGATCTTAAATCAAATCTAAATCAGTGTACAGAGCTTTAAGGATATTACTTCCGCCATTAAAACGTTTTCTTTGTCGTGTTAAAGTTGAGCGCCGTTGCACGTTATAACAGAAAAATCTTTCAAAATCCCCTTACTACTTATTCTTATTTTATCTTCTATATCTTTTTATACAATTTCGCCTTTAAATGTATCTATGCTGTGGTCCTAATAGTACCTAGTTTCCGTGACTGCAAATCACGGGTTTGCGACACACGTAACTTTTAGGTGTATCGAGAGAACAGGGTTACTTTTGAATACCAGGGTTACTTTAAAATGGAAAGAAATAGGCATCTTTAAGGTCACTTACACTATTTGGAATGCTACAATTTTATTCATAGCGATATTAAGTATCAAGAACTAGAAAACTGAACTCGTCGCTAGCTTTTACGTTAGCTATTTAGGTACTCGTACTTATTTCTATAATCAAATTAACCCCAAATTTTCTTATTTAGCGCCAGTCTTTGATATTAAATTTCTCTCCTTATAGCTTTTCGAAGTTAAGTTATGAGGTTTTGTGTATGGCAATAGTATGAGACATAACTATAGTTCATGGTAATACTATTTTAAACCGTAATACATGTTGTCCTGCTTTCACCTATCGGAGACATAAGGCGTGGCTTTACCAAATAAAAATCTTTATACTATTGGTAACCATTGTTTTTGACGCAGCAAAACGTAATACGTATGAAACTTCATAACCTCTTCTTTGAATTTAAAGCCATACACGCACCGCGCATACGAACTTTATTCCAACGTTCTCGATTCTAGGTACTAATATTTATAGCCTTCGTTTAATCGCATAGAACTTATTAAAGTGAATGTTTGCGTAACCCAGATATAGCTAAATTAATTTAATTTATGATGTAGAGTATAAGCTCGAAGAAATGCTCATTGTACATCCACTACAATTCTACATCAAAGTTTGTTCCGTGTGAAATTTATCCGGTAAAATTTTACGCATTTTTTGAACAAGTCAGTCGTCTTCGGTGACCATATTGGTCATATTGATTTTGAAATTATTTACTATTTTAAAAATAAAATGATCATCCAAACTGGTCATTTAGTGATAAATAATCTATCTGTCTTTTACCAAATCATGGTATTATCGTTTTCTCGAAAAGTATCATAAAGTGACGCTCTACAGCGTGCAATTATCACGATATAACTACTTTATTATGACGTCAGCTCAGACGAACAAACATACACACCTACACATTTTTAATATCATATTACGTAAGCTATAATGTTCTCAGCCTTCACAGGTTTCTAAGTTGTTTATAATTCGATTTATCATTCTGTAATTTACCTTCGGAACTTGTGTTTAAAGTGCGAGCTTGGTTTACAATCGTTTGATTAGTTTCCTATCGGTCTTACACGAAGGATTAAATTTGAGTTGGGCGAGAGGGAATGCATGGTTAATGACTTATTAACTTAACTAAGTTTTGCCCTTTTGGGTTTACAGTTTGTCGTGTTACTTTGCTTATTGGGTTGTTTCTTCTTGACAGATGTGAGGTTAGAATTTGTTATATTAGTTAAGATCATCTATACTAATATTATAAAATTGTAGAGTTTGTTTATTTGTTTGAACACGCTAATCTCGGGAACTACTGGTGCAAATTCATTTTTTTTTTCATTTTAATAATTTTACTGTTGGATATTTTATTTATTGAGGAAGACTATAAGCTATATAACATTACGGCACAACCATTAGGAGCGGAGTGTGTGAAACGAAAAATGTTTCAAAAACGGGGAAATTATGACCCATCGTCTCTCATGTGTCCGCGCAAGCGAAGTTGCGCGGGTCAGCTAGTTATCAAATATAATTAGTATTTCATTATGGGACATCTCAATAAGTAACCTATTTTATATTTGTAAGGATTAATAGAAATGCCTCATTTACAGAAATGAGGGCAATTATACATACATTACTAATTAACTTAGGAGATGCCACATTGAAGAGAAAAAAAAAACTTTAATTATTAGGTATCGTCCGCTATTTACCTTTTTCTTGATATACCTATTCCACTCGGTTATGCTAAATAAGTTAGCAAAACATTTCTGTAAGACCTAATTTAAAAACTTTTAGGCGTTGAAACTTCCGTGGTAAGCTTACTAATTGCTATACTCACATAACTTTACTCGAGACCTAAGGTGTAATGTAATGTAAATATAAATTACATTTTAACAACAAATTCAATCCTAAACGGGAAACTGGAAAATCTAAATAAATGTTATTGTGTAATAAATATAAATGTAATAGATTATTTTTTTTTGTCTTGTTCCCGTGGCAGTAGGAACAGACCAAAGAAAAACATAAAAAAAATTGAGCAATTTACATTCATACAACTTTTCGTACATGGTCACTGTACCACCATTTTCTGCAGTTGGTATAAACGAGTATTGAGATTTGACAATTAAAATGTACTGAACTATTCATTCCTACGGTACTAGCTAGAATCGCTCATCAGATTATCCCAAAAAAATTGTAAATAGATATCTCGCCTCTGGTTCCGATTCGAATATTAGCACAAGTCTATTTATTGATAAAGGTATTACAGTAAAAAATTTAAATAAAGTTTGTTTTTAATAAAGACAGTCTCTTAAATCAGTGTTGCAATCATCATAATCTTAGCTTCCAGGAAAACTGTCGACAATAATGTTAATGAAGGTAATTACAAAAAAGAAAGATTTTTCTTATGGTAATTCTAAACAAAAGATTTAAAAATTAACATAAAAAAAGAAATTTAGAAAGGGTGACATTGTACTGTTTCATTGTGGGCTGTGACAAGACAATCGGTGACAAATTGTATAATGATATGAAAGACAGGTCTAATTTGAATTTAATTTCTATGTTCAATATTTCCTTTCGGTTGAAATGTAAAACAGAATCGAACGTGGTAGTATTATTAATTAGGTATTTGTTAAGTTTTTTTTTATTGTTCGTAACACAAGTAAAATCGAATGTTTTGAAATCAAAATCTTGCCGTATTTTATTTACCCTTCTAGCACCAACCCCTTTTCTAACAACCATTTTAGTATAATATATATGGCAAAAAAACATTTGCCGTGTCAGCTAGTATTTCTAATAAATCTGTACAATAATTATGACCTTTGGTAACATCATTGTATAAGTGCCAATTAACCTTATTTTCTAGCACTTCATAATACATGTTAGTAACAGTCTAAAACAACGAACTATAATTAAGAAAACTTTCACATAAAGCCATCTTTACATCAAAAAGAAATAAGTCACTAAGTAACATCATTAAGTTCAGAAAGCTCTCATAACTCTTTCGCTTTTAAAACTTATTGGAGCTGATGAAACTAAGTCTGGCGTTATTTTTACATCAAATTCTTGTGAGAAATTAATCAAAGCCTTTTTTGTCTCGCTTTTGACATACCTTTGCAAATTATTGATAAAATTTTGTTCATAAGATACGAAATGCTTATGAAATAGAAGGAGCACAATAAACGCATACTTATTTGTATTTCTATTAAAAATGCTACATTGTCCTAGGTAGCCTCTTCGGGCATAATTTGTAAAACAAATATCAGTTATACCTATATAACGGAAATTATTTAGAATTTTAAAGGAAATCTTGATGATCGCAATAAATATAAAATTATAGGCGCGTAAATAAATTTTCGCTTTAAAGTCTCTCAGTAAAATTGTATCGTTTAAGCACGAATTTCTTTCCCAATATTTCAACACGTAATAAACCCGATATCAAAGTAATAGTGGATAATTATCCCTCGTTAGGATTCATACAAGTAGATAAGCTATTAACTGCCAGATTAAATACTTATTAACTTCGACGTGTTACTCGTGAAACGTATCTCTTTCAGATTTATGTACATTTTAATTGCGTCTTCACACAAGATTTCAACGTTACGTTTCAACGGACCATGGCCTGAATGCGAAAATCTCTTCTGTCCCTTTCGTTTCGCACCGCAAGCGACCTGCAACCCTTACGAAAATCGTTTGCCATCCCTCTCCGACAGGCGCTCGGTTGGCACCGGGCTATTCCCTTATGTAAGTCAGTGCTTTCGCGGCTGCCTCCCAAAACGGACGCGCGCGCTCACACAGAAAAAAACACCACCGACGATGCCGATATACAACTTGTTCTTCAAGCCAAATAATATCAGTGAATTTTCATGTGATGCGAAACTTTTATGAACACGAGTGTGAACAGTGCGCGAAGTGACCGTAAAATTTGCGCCGAAAATGTTGTATAAAAGCGAAAATTTCTTTTAAACTTGCGCGCAGGGATTAAATAAGATTTATCATCAAAAACAACGGAGATTTTCAAGTTAATTTTAGATGCTCCTTACTCATTATGTTCTGTAAAGTAATCCAAGCACGCGTTAGTAAAGTCTCTAGTGCTGTACAATTTATGCGTCAAACATCGGTTAAGGATAAAATAAAAATAGACGAACATTAAGTAGGAACTTTAATATATGAACCGACGTTCGTTTTAACTAAGTGTCATAAAACTATTTGTCAGCGCGTTAATTACCACGTAGAATAAATGTTGACGTATTTAGTGAAACCCAGTAGAGTAGAAGCGAATAAGTTGTGACAACATGTTTAGCTATTTGGTAATTAGGAGATAGATGTAAATGGTAGGATAAGGAACAAATTAAGTGTTAAGTGACGATGAAAAGAAGAAGAGTGTCAAATTAAATATTAAAAATAATGTTTATCAAAATGGGTGGAGATTTGAAAAGAATAAAGCGGCATTCATACGTACTGAATGCGATACTGCTATTCATCTCGATGATTTACGGTGAGTGATTGTATTTTACAAATGTAGCGTCGACTTAATTAGAATACGCTTGATCTTTTAATTAAAGCGTTGATTGATATTGAAATGGTGGATATCTGCAATATTGGAAATGTTGCATAACACAAAATGCTTTATTTTATATGTGTAATATAACGTTAAGCTTTTAGTAGATGATTTAGATATAACCTTTTTTGTGGTGGTGTGGATTTTACTACTAAAATGTAAATGTGAATTGAATATTTTGAATGAATAAATGCTATACAATATTAAACAGAATCCTGAAAGACAACCTATATTGGAAGATACAAATATATTGTGCGATAATGTCATCAAAAATTCCTATTTTGTTAAGGAATTATAAAATTGCAGTTAATCTAAGTCAATCGCGATTAATACTGAAAAGGCTCTATCCGATAACAAATACCCGCATTATAAATGAGAAATACCAATCATTTGTATGAAAGGGGAATACAAAGATATCTGTGCAATCAGACCAAAATCCATCCGAGCAGATTGAAAACTTATGTACGCCGACAATATTTCAACGGGAGCGAGGAAAGACCGTGGCTGGATTAATTGCTTCTGTCAGTAATTACTTCGAGTAATGTAGTACTCTTTCAACATTAATCTCTAAAGGATAAGCTTTTACGCTCACCCACTCATTTAAATGAAGTTACAGTTAGCCCGTATGAGTAATTATTGTGATGGACCTAGAATGCACCCTTGCGGCACTCCAGTTTTATTGCATTATTAGACTCTAATCCGGAACGTTTAAGTTCGACAAATTAATGCAGTGAATGTGTAAGTTTTCTTATTATGAGTTCAAGTGGTGACCGAGTTTGAGAAGTTCATTAAATCGGTTCAATTGACTTTACAACTCGGTAGATTGCATCTAATGAAAAAGTTGAAAAATAATTAAGACACGCTTTATTCTTGAATGAGAAAATATTTATTGGATTTTATCTGACTTGTTTATAAAATATTAGCTTACAGAGATAAACTGTTTCAACAATATCAAAAGAGATAACACTGTTAAGAACAATTTTGACTGTCTAAACACATTTTATGTTAGTTCCAAGTACCGAAACCATAAACTTAGATAAGCAATGATGTTCGTCGAAAAACGAATGTTTATCTTTTTCCTACTTAATCGTTCTTCAAACCTCGTACTAATTAATAAAACTCTTTAAAAGCGTTTCCCACTTGAAGCTCTCGTAACGTGGAGTACTCTTGAAACCTCTCATCATGACCTTCTAAAGACTTTATATTGATGGCCGCGTCTCACAACTTATTGCATTTACGTAATTTAATTTTTCCGCTCTACATTCTATAAGAAAAACACGAGGCATCTTCACGAGTTAATTGGGAATACGCTACTTTATTGAAAACACTTTTGCAAACTAAATATAGGTGGGTTTGAATCAAACCTGAAGCGCTACGATTCTATTGAATTCTATATACATTGACAGGTGACTGCCCTATCTCGACAGGCCCTCGCTTACAAGTACCATAGCAACCTACTTTCCCCTGACTTAATACCAAGATAAACGGCTAATAGAACAACCGCTCTTTCGAATGAATTAACAACCAGAAAATATAATAAAACTCAAAGAATAACTTTGACTCCTGCCACTGAAGCATATTCTGTTCATGTAAAATTAATAAATCCATATTGTCGTAAACCATTATAAAACTTAGTCACTTCCACGAGAGTTTTGAGCTAAATTTAATTATTTTGCTCGCTGGCAATCCGAAAACTTTTCAATTGAACAAGTAATTTTCGGAATCTTGTAACTTTTATTGAAGTGAGGAGCAGGGAACGAATTAAGATGGACTCTTTCGGTGGGTCATGAATGAATTGGAATTAAATCACTTTTGTGAGTTTGGCGTCGCGGTAAAAGGTTTCCGAGCTCTAAACTTTACTCCGAATTTAAGAGTTTTCTATTGTATTCGGGGTCTCTTTTGATTTTTTTCGTATTGACTATTTTTTATGAAAGTGGCAGTTTTAGTCCATTTAACAAGGATCGTGTCGTGCCTAATAGAATGTTGCCGTAGGTATAGGTAGGTATTATATTTTCGGTGCGCTTAAACCTCTCGTATATTTTTATTCTTATATTCTCACGTTGGTTTAAGCTGACTGTGAGAAATTGTTTGCTCCGGTGCTCTTGTACTACGAGCGAACAATTCTTTAGAGCACACTACACTACGACGATCATTAAAACAAAGTCTTTTTTTTCGCTAGACATGTTTTGAGAGATGCTTTGATGTTGAATGAAACTCCGCTTACCTTTGCTCGAATAAAATAAAAATCTACGTGAAAATTATGAACAAAATCTCTTTGGCATGTTACAAAGGTTAAAAAAATATGTAAGTATACAAACTTTGACAGAACTTGAGTTTTTTGAACTTATTTTACTGTCTGAAAAAAAAGGTACAATAAATTGGATAGATTGTCAAAGACATAATTTAGATGTTTTATAAAGTAATAAAATAACTAAATTAAAAAAAATACGACATCGATTATCCTACGCCAATATGAAGAATTTCATCTGAACTAAGAACTCAGCTAAACAAACTTTTAAAGAGAGAGGAAATTTATAGCTACCCGATATAGATATACAACAAACACATATATTTTCCTATACGCTGGAAGATAACGCTTTAATCGTCGTTAATGTAATTCATATGACCGGGATATGTAGAACCGGCAGATCGGAATAAAGTGTAATGGCTCATAAACAATGCTATTTTGTTGCCAACCACACAAAGATGATCCATTTTCCTCGACAAAGTCATACAAATTGTAACCAAAGATAAACAGCTCGTGAACATGTTTTGTTTCATTATTCTTATTTATAAGCAATGGATATTAAACATCTTATCTCAAAGCTTCCATTGAAACACTCTCATTCAACGAGAACACATTAAAGTCTCGCGAACTGAACAATTGAACAAGGGTCTTGATCTTCAATTTGAATACAAGGAATAATGACGTTATTTATCCAAGTAATATAATGTTATCAAAAGAAGAAAAAAACTATGAAAAAGCCAATTTCAAAGCAAAAGCTTATTGAAACTCTCTGTAAAATGTTAATGGAGGGAAACGTCGAAACGGCGCCCAAAGTTGTTCCGTTTGCTTCAATGTGTTTTAAACTTTATCGTTTGTACTTAAGGTTGAGATTGGTTCGATGTTATATAATGTAGTGCGTACGGTTAGTGCTCCGATATTATTAACGGTATTTTTCAAATGGAGGTTTACAAAGTTGAAGTACCTATCTTTGGATGTTTGGCAACGCATTCGCCGGAGTATGTAGGTTTTAGATGAGTTTATGTCGCGGCCAAGTGAACAATGCTCTCTACTGTTTTGACTGCAGAAAATATTTCGTGAAATTGATTTTACGATTGTTTGACTACAATTTTGTGGGTGAAATTTATTTTATGATATTGTTTGGACACGTTTTTGTAGGATTTGTTACTGAATGATATTTTATTTGGATATGTGTTGAGTTGTATGAACTTACTAATTAGTTTCTACAGTTTATAGTCTGTTTTTTCGGTCATTTTGCCATATTTTTGCCTATTTATAAAACAAAATACCCACAACTATTTGTTTTACAATGAATGGTAATGATATTTTTCGAAATTAAAACACAACCATCAAAATTCTTTTGAGTAAGACTATAGAAAAAATGGCTTTTTGTGGCATACACAACTGTATGTAGATTATATAACTTCTGACTTTAAATCGAGCCAAAATATGTTTAACCAAAATATACCTACAAAATGTAACAGAATCTCTACTGTAGTATGATGTAGACTAGTAATTCAAATCCATTTAATCCTCGATGCACATGATAAACAAACAACAGCATCCTTAGATAGAGATAATGCCTACAATATCCTGTGCTCTAGCGAATTCATTACTATAATTAACGGAGTAAGATTAGAACTGGAGGGAGCGTCGTCAATCAATCTTGCAAGTAATAATGTTAGTACCGATATTATTACGATACATGTTTTGTGTGAATATATTATAATAGTTCAAATTATTCGATACGGCCCGTTTTACCGAGTATTGAGAATTTAATATTGAGCATATACCTATTTCAGAAATAGTTCTTACGGCGCCCGCTAGATGCGCTAATTAATATAATATATAATTTTCATACAAATTATGTCATGTTAAGATAATCATAATAAGATACTGAGGAGCAATTTTCTGATAGTATTATCAGAAAATTGCTCCTCCGTGTGATACATGTTGCATAAAATTCAAAGTTGTAGTCTCAATACAATCACAGGTTCACGAAAGAAGTCTTACCTCCGGTTTCTGAGGCACATTTAGCGGTAGTTTATCTATTCAATAGCGTTTAAACTCATATAAAAACGCCTTTGGATAGATAAACTACCGCTATATGTAGGTACTCAGAAATCGGGCATTAATATCAGTTCTGAAACACGAACATAGTATAATTGAACATAGCTACTTGATAAAGCGTTTGATCCAAAAAATCATTTCTCAAAAAAGAAACCACCTAAAACATGAAATGAAATTCTCAATACTCTAACCAAAAATGAGATTACATAAAAATGTGTAGTATAAGTTCTACAACTAAACACTTAAAAGTCTTTCATAGAGACTCCAACCTCGTTATCTCCTACCGCGTAAGCAAATAAAAAATGGCTGAATTATAAACTGATCATGTTATTTAATACCTATTAAAATTAACGACGAGCTCCGTGAAAAGACGTATTGAAACCGTGTCAGTGCATTAAATATTGCAACATTTCCCTTTTCAACAATAGTTTATTCGGGTCACTGGTTTTTTGACGGTACCTTACAATTTCATTTTGATATTGGGCTTGTTATTATGGCGATCGATTGACTGTGACGAGATGGTTATATAATTGAACATAATTGAAGATTTTTTATTAGTAATGATTAGTTTAATGAATGTAGTTAGATTGTTTTGTAGTACATAGTTCTATGATTCATTGACAAAGTTCCAACAAGAATTCTTTTTATTTTTCTAATGAAATATGTGTACTGTGTCATTAGAATTGTTAGAAGGAAGTCTTAAAAATATGCAAAGAATAAATATAGAAACGTATAATAAGGAAAACAATGTACAACTTGAAAATGCAAGAGACATCACGGTATCGATAAATCGTAGAATATCGATACTTACTTAAATAAATACAAATATGTATTGAAATTCAGATAATAACCAAACCACAAATAAACACAAGCAATAAAACCAAATACCAAAATACCAAATAAGAAAATACACGGACCAAAACAAAACAACTTGATAAGCCAAAGACAAACGATGCAATAACAAAACAAGAAGACAACGAAATAGCCAATATCTGGCAAACGATCTGATAAATACTCAACAAGAGAAAGTTATTCAATCACACACGGCTGTAACGGAATGCACAAGTTTTGAGGCAAGTGCCTATGGATTGAACACTTCGAACCGTATAAAGGAATCTATTGAGCAAATTCTAGGTATCGATATTGCTTTCAAATTGTGTTTAGGGCATGAACAATTAAGTACTGTAGCACGATTCTGTACAACTATAGAGTCAACAACCGGCTAGCTATCCAGAAATATTATATGAACATCTGATCAGCGCCTCTAGCGGATGGCGTAGGAATTATTTTTGCATTACATTTTAAATGTTAAAATCTCGATACTTAATGGTATAGACTATTCAGAATTGCGGTACCGTAATCGTTGTCTGATACAGTGCTTGGAGCATTGTTTTATTCTTTATATTTGTTAGAATCAATAGAACTTTTTGTTATAGTAAATATAAAATATTGTTATATAATCCTTCGTATCTTGCACCATAACGATTTCCAGGAACCTTTCAAAATGAAAAAGTCAAATTAGACAGAAATTGTTTTTAAGTGCTTTTTCATATTTATGTACAATTCCCAAGAATATGGCAAATAAATTAACCTTTACATGACCTTATTTTTGTCTTTTGACTGTCATTAAATTTTCAAACGACTTTCTGTTTATTAATGTTGTTGCTAGAAGGTATATAATATCTTTTGGATAGAAATTGTCGTTGTGTATGAGAATAAATTGGCATTGTCTTTCAAATGCAACCATTAAACTATAAAGTTCAGACAGCATAACATCACAATGTAGTATCTCAACCTGCTTTGCAGTTATTGCTCCATCATTCATTGCAACAAAGATGGAAGCGTGCACAACAACATCCATTTATGTACCTATATGAATTCTATCTAGCTGACATACTTTACGTTTTCCTTTGAAACTTCATGGAAAAGTTTATTGCAGACAATATCGTGGTAATATCTGTACGTTCGTCTACGTCGTTCTCGGTTAGAATTTTCCTAGAACATCTTGTTCAAAAAATCTTGGCAAGGCTCATTGAATTGTCGACCTAAAAACCTACGGCGTCGTCTGAGCTAGTTACAATAAAATTTAATACAATTAAGAAGACTGCGACTGGTGCACTTATTTCTGCGGTTTGCTATTGTGAGCTCAACAAGATTTGGGAAAGTAAAACTTCAATTAGTGCTTACTTTGTGTGTACTTTATAGGTCACAAATATATTTTTAAGTCCAATAAGCTGGAAATTTTTGACGAGATCTATTTCATTTTGAACATTAATTCTATACTAGACAGAGATCTGGTATAATTTGACTGCAAACAAACGTGTTTGGCGTCAAATTACTTAACTTAGGCACAGCCGTACTATTATTCGATCACTCGACTTTACTTATTTTCAAAACTTTTCTATCAATAAATGTTGTATATCTACCAAAAAGAGTCAACAAAAAGTAATCTTACAATTACGAAAATAATGCCTATTTCTTCAGAACTAAAATATGACAATAATAGGCCACTAGTTTGCTATTATGTAATAGGGCTACTTAAGGGATAAAGAACAAAACAAATTGGATTTAGTTGACATTGACGTTATTAATTAAGACTCGGACCCTGATATCCTTAATCCTTACCACTGTTTTGTATTTTTCTTCAACTCTATAGGGGTTTTCATTATTATGTTTCTTCGTGTTTTGTGCTTGTTCTTCCCAAATTATTTCATATTTTGTACTGACTTACTGACCTGATATTTTTTGCATATTTATGCAAAGATCTTGTCTTCTTGTAATGCATTATTATTAAGTGCAGTGATGTTTTTTGCTAATTTGCGTTCGTGTGATCCGAATCATATAAAATATCGCTATTTGGTTATAGGTTGATGATAGTGTTTTCTTATGCACTGAAATATAAAAAATCTGCTTCTATATTTACTAATTATTACTTTTTACAAAACCTGCACACAAAGTTTAAAAAATGGTCCATTCCAAGTAATAATTCAGATTTTTTCTAAATGTTAAACAAGAAAATCTCAGAAACTAAAACTACAATTAATTTAACAGAACTTGTACACATTTTTATTCATAAACGCCACTGATTAAAGAACGAATTACAAACTTGCAAGACCTAGAATGTTCCGGAAAGTTCTTTAGTAGCACTCTGCACTTGTCGACTTAAACTTCCTTCTTAAGAACTTGTCTAGGGAGTTAATATGTAAAACGTCAGCGAAGCCAGATTAGCAACGTTATTTGACACAATGAAATTCACTGGCAACTTTCTACCTTGATATAGTGATAAGAGTTCCAACTTTTGAAGATTTAATTTGCCAAATATGTTGGTAATGGGTTTTCGAGAAACTAGTGTAGGCATTTCGTGGATAGTTATATGAATGAAGACTCCGAAATTTGTGGTTTTGTTCGTGTTTTTGAATAGGATATTACTTCCTTGCTTTCAGTTTCTTATATATTTTCACACATCAGTTGTTAGATATATTATGCGAGGTTTGAAGGTAAACTTTAGCCTCTTTAACCTAAAATACATATATAATGTATATTTACAACTCGGTGATGTTTCGGGTTCTGATAGGAATATGTTTCCTCAAATTTTGTTTTGGAGCAAAAAATGTGTGTCTTGAATCAATTAAGAATTATTTAACAAAGTATCTTTTGTGATACTTCCTCTCGACCAATTAAAATAACTTTTTTGAACATCCTTGTGCCGGATTCTTTTTAATTATTTATACAAAAATATTGTTGTGTAAGTAGGTCGTCAATTCAAAGCCTTGTTCCTAACAATGTAGTAGGATTTGTCACGTACTAGGAAAATTCCGTTGCTATAAATTTTCCTTATTTCATTTGCTTCATTCACACTTATACATGCGTAAGTGTCACCGGATTCAAGCACCACCCACTTTTACAATATGTATTTCCATTTTATACACCTTTATAAACCTGAATGGAATATTTCATTCTATTTTTACTCAGTGCCTACCTCCGTGATCTGTATTCAACTGCTGATCACGAGATCGTTTCACCTTGCTACATTAAGCTAAGCTAAGCTTTTCTAATTTGTATAAGAATATTTTTGAACAGTAGCCCAGAGTCTGTAATCGTGCTTGGTATATGGCAAAAGACTCGGCCCCTATTACATGAGACTCACATTGATAATGGCGAGACTATTATACATTCAATCCTGCTTGCCTTCAAGTAAAAGAGGCAAGATGTTATATATCTATTTTTAACCAGTATCATTGAAATACAACCTTCACATTCAAGAATGGATCCGAGGGATAAATAGCTGTCGCCCATTGTTACCGCTTGGAAGATCCGAACTGACATAAACACTGTATTGTAACTTATTAGTATAAATAGCCGTATTATTTCCATGTATTGTCTTCTCTTGGGTATAATTACGGCCGTTTCTTACAACGTGGGTGGCTCAGATGACGGCGATACAAATGTTATCTTGGAAGTGACAGAGTTGGATAATACTGTTTGTTTTGTATATGTTAAGTAATATTAAGGCTTATACGGTTAGTTAGAACCTATCATTTTGATTCTAACTGACATCAAGGATAGATAATTAGCGGAAACCGGATAGCGATAAATAAAATAATGATCATAATTAAAACTACAACGGATTCTCGACTCATAGCGAGTTTAAAAATAAAATATCATTCGCCAAATCTAATTATATTTATATTTGACGTCAATTCCAATTAAGTGAGAGTAATAAAAATAAATAAGTTGAATCGAAAACACGACAACTTTTTTCAAAAAACTGTCCAATTGTATCGGAAAGAAATGTATAAATATTTGAAGTTACAAACAACATAACCAAAAACAAAAAGCCTTTTCTTATTTTAAATGACACTAAAATTGCTTAATAAACAAAATATTAGCAGGAATAATAATATATCTGTTAATATTCAAGCTTTGAATGGCAAAATATCTGTAATAAACTACACCAGTAGATTAAGTAGCCAATTCTGACGAAGCAGTAACTAGACATCTGTACTAAGACGGTATCCGGTCACTTCTCATCTGCATGTGGTTTGGAGCAGTCAATTCAATTACGAATAGTACCGAATTGAATTCTACTTACCTGCAAGGTATAGCTGCTCTGTGGTTAAATGACGGAGGGCTTACGACAGTTCCCGATATTGGCTTAGAGAAATGAGGGATATCAAATTCACGAAAGCTTATTACAGACTGAAATATAAATTGGTATAATATAAATGATTTGAATTAAGAGAATACGGGTAGAACTAAATTTTAACGAGGTAATTTTGAAGATGTTTTTGCAAGAGATGATAAATATCACACCTCAAGAAATCAGATAATGATCTTCGAGATTTATGAAAATGTTTTTTTCGTTCATCATTATTCAGATATATCAGATACATTTGTTATTCAAGGTGAAGCCCTATATCTCAGAGTCCAGGGAACATTTACATATGACGTTACCAGTACTTGATAAATATTTCATGTATTATTCAAATTTTTCGGCAACTCCCAATTCCGAGAGTCGACTTTCGTATACATACATCAAAGTGTTTTATTTGCTTGTTTGTTTCTTCTTGGAGTTATTAATAGAAATATTAATATTTGATTTATTATGTTTAATTATTTTTGAATGTTCCATTTATCAAGCATTATCGAAATTTTAATACTTAGGTTTTATATTCGAATCTCTAACGGCGTGTTCAATTAGTCATGCAAAACTAGGGCTTGTAAAGTTACTCTCCCCAATTTCAATTTTTCACCTCAAGTCCCTGTTGGGGCGCCAAAAAGTTATATAAGACAAAAAATGAAAATTCCCTCTCACCTGTATTTAAAGACAAAAATACCGAAAAGTCCATTGTTTCAGGAAGAAATCTCATTAGAACGCCATCAATCTTCCATACAAAGTCATTTTCAACTGTTGGGTGCTGTGATTGCATATTTTTGAAGCTATTTTTCTTTGAAGGATAGAGTTACGGTGTAATCGACGGAAAGTGTCTAGAATGTAGGTCAGGATTCAATGCTGCAGTTTGTTTTTTATCGAGGATTGTGTTTTGAATCGTAAAAACCCTATTTTGCAGTGATACATCCGAAGTTGGTATTCAAATAAATGATAAATGTTTCTACAGATTTGTCATCATGAATTCAATTTAAGCGTGTGATCTCATTAAATATGTACGTAAAAACAAAATTGAAAAGTAAAAAACATATTTTATTAAATAAATGCCAATTCTTTATAAAGAAAAACCAATTCACATTTGGTTTTTTATTTTCCTCATACGAGTACTTTTTGTATTCTCTATATTCATTAGCAATCATTTTTTCTTCAATTTTGTGATGTCAAAACAGCTCTTGATTTATTTATTTACAAAATAAAACTTGACATATAAATTACAATGTTTTTCTTTTTTGTTTAAGAAGACAACTCCCGCATTAAAAATGGCTCTTGTATAGCAGGGACTTTTAGAAACATACAAACAACGAACACAAAGTACCCTTAAAACTTTTCGTAAATTACACGTATGTTTTTTTCTTATGGGAATCGAGCCCACAACCTCCCGCCGCAATGGTAGTGGCGTTAACCACTACGCCGCCACCTTAGCAGTTAATATGATAACTATCCCCTATTTACTATAGAAACGGCTACAAATAATAACTCACTGAATCTAATCCAAAACTGAAAATGATGCTAAATCAAGACGAAACGGAAAAACATATAACTACCTTAATGCAACCTTATACATAAGCAAGACATCAAGAAAATCCCTAACCAACATCACACAAGGTCCCCAAATGTCTTTACACAAAAGACGAATACGAGAGGGGATCACTAATTGCACAAATTCTGTATTGCTGTGTATGAATGGTACTCATTTGTATACATCTAAAGCAGACTGAATTTCTATAGCCTCTTTATCAAATAGTTTGACGTGATACGAGAATTTAAGACAATATTATAGTACGTTTTATGTATAAATTAAATGGTATTTGAGTTTTTTAAAAGTACATGCCGTCTTATAATAATGTCAGTCTTGTAGCTCGATTCTTTATATCGACTACCAACAACCGGCTAGTTATCGAGAAACTTCGAGAATTTCATACCCTGGATATTGGATGGTTTCGATTGTAGCAAAACACGCTGCTGAGAAAAAGCATTATAATTAAAAATATCTTATAACGTAATAGAAAGCAATGCCATAGCCTCAATCGAACATAGCCACAACGAAACAAAACGGCGTGGAGAAACCATTACAACCGCGTCCAAGATATTCCGCAAACAGCACAAATAAAGGCATAAAATAAGCAATTTCTTAATAAATCACAGTAAAAATTCTCCGACACAATTAGCAAGGAATGGAAATTGTCCCATCACAGTCGTGTGGCTCGGACTAATTGCCGACGTCTCTAATGAAACTGCATGGTTTGTTTCCGCCCAACTTCCCCTTCTATTGTTGTTGGCTCTTTCACTCGAACGGTTTCTGTGTATTTCTGTCTCTTTTGCAGTATCTGTTTTAAATGTTTTCATTGAATTTTGATATACTTTTAGTAGCTATATTTTTTGTTTTTTTTTTTTGTGTTTCTTTTCGTGGTTGCAACGAACTGAACTGTTATGACTGAAACGATCAGTGCTAGAAATGAGTGCCTACTTAAACTAATTTCGTTGATGAACATTGTAAATTAAGCTCAATTTTATTGTATATTTAGACAATAGATAGCAGACGTTTTCTCTAGTTCGTTGACCCAATATAAGGACCAAAGCTTTTTAAAAGAAATGTAAGGTATTTCTTTTAAGTACTAGAACAATCACTTAGCGTTGCTATAATCTTGACCTTTTAACTTCTAGGAAAGAAGAAACATCTCCCAATCTTCTTTTAACACAATAAAATCCCAAATTATAAAAATAACTGACAATTTAGCTACAATTTGATTAAAAACGGACGTAGAATTCTTTTGGCTCACAAAGGACTTTTAGCAAGACAAATAAAAGCGTCTTTTGAAGCGAATAAAGAGATGTTATCTGTTCCTTGCCTCATTAGGACGCAAAAAAACTACAAAGAAAATAATATATTTGTGTGAGTGCACGTATTGTATAAATTATGTATTATCTTTACAGTTACGGATATAAAATACATACCTTCTTGTTAATCTATTTCTTTTTTTGCTATAATAAGGCAATTTGAACGTATTCTTAAATATAACATCTTTTCTGATTATTCGAATCATTTATCGTATGGTTAGCGGTCAACCTAGTGTCATATGTTTAAGTCACTTAAAGACCTGTGACATGGACTGCTATCTTAACAACCAGGGTCAATATTTTACTAGACCTACGAAACATAGACGTTAGACTAGACTTATAGTTCGAATACCACGATTCGGCCACCCATCTATGGAATGTCCGCGCTGTGCATAAATCACAAATCGTTTACCGATTATCTTTCTATAATATAATTGTGGCACAGCACAATAATCTTTATACTAGAGGCCGACTTCTTCCGCGTGGAAACCCTTCCCGTGTAAATCCCGATCTCTCGGGAACTCCGGGATAAAAAGCCTATGTGTTATTCTGGGTCTTTAGCTACCTATATACCAAATTTCATCGTAATCGATTCATTAGTATTTGCGTGAAAGAGTAACAAACATCCATACATACTCATAAACTTTCGCATTTGTAATATTAGTAGGAATGCATAAAATATGCAATATAAAGATATTGCGTACTCTGAAATCATACCCGGGCGAAGTCGGGTCTGCTAGTTTATAATTAGACGCTTAAAAATTTCTTAACGTGTTATCTTTCAATTACAATTTCATTATATCATAATGTTCCAAATTACCTTTAGTTTGCACAGTTAATAGTTAGAGACTTTTGATATTTTCGTGCCGCCTACCTAATTCCAAAGCACTTATTCAATTTGAATTTTCTTAGACTACAAAGTTTTTTTAAGTTATTTTATTTATATTAAGGTTCTTTAATAGGCTTGTAAGCAAATTACATTAGGCTTCAGCTTTGGTGCAAATAAATTATTACACGAACAATGTATTTTATATAATAAAAGTTTGAGAAAGCAAGAAGCTTTATTATAAAGGCACTTAAACATCAATTTAAGACAAAATAAAACTGCATACTGTCTCTGCCTATCACTCTGGGAAAAGGCGAGATATTATGTATGTATTTATAATACATAGGAGCTTTTACCCGCGACTTCGTCCACCACCTTAATTTTCCCATTATGCATCATTTTCAGTAAAAGTTTTTTTCGGTAAAAAGTAGCCTATGTCCTTTCTCGGGTATCAAAATATCTCCATACCAAATTTGATGCTAATTATTTCCGTAGTTTAGGCGTGATTGAGTAACAGACAGACAGACAGACAGAGTTACTTTGGCATTTATAATATTAGTTATTATTATTATGGATGCAGTTAAAGGCGAGATTTTATGTATTTACATACACTCATAATATCTCGCCTTTAACTGCGGTTTAGCCTTTAACTATCCAATTATTTGCTTAATTTACTTGATGCTTTAGCAGGTACAGCATACAAAAAACAAGTTAACAGGAACAGTAAATTTTGTTTGTAACTTAAAGACGTTCCAAGAAATGTATTATTTTTAAAATAAACCCGGTAAGCATATTTCAGTAGAAATGCAAGATTTACTTATAACGTAACCTAATACAATATTCTGTGTACGTGTAATCTGCTCGAGATGTTTTCAGAATTGTTCTGAATACACTTCTGACTTACGTTTAGAAGAAATGCGAATAATCCGAAATTAAAGGGAAATGCGGATTGTTATTTCGATGGAAATAGCACTTAAATTATTTAAAAATAGGACGTACAAATATACGCGTACGTTTTTCAGTGTGTGCACAAATATACAGGTACATTCTCTGGTGTCTCTTGTGGGACTGATAATCGACATGACCAGAGAGAGTTCAGGCGTAGGACCGGCTTTACTTGCTTTCTGAGGCTCGGTGGTACCCTCAATTTCCTAACTCTGGTTAATCTCTGAGAAATTCTTAACAGGAAGATTCAGGAAAGACTTTTGGCGAATCGAAATCGAGACCTCTACGCAGCAGTCGCATATCGATCACGTAACATGGGCAGTTGTCAAAATTAATAGTACTAGCAACTACTGGCTATGATGTTGAGGGATTTGCGTTCCTTCTTTAACTTAGTGGTTAAGTCACCACGCCATACTACCATTGCGTCGGGAGGTCGTGAGTTCGATTCCCACACGTATCAATTATTTGTGCGATCCACAAATAATTGTTTCGGGTCTGGTTGTAATTTGTGTCCGTTGTTTGTATGTTTGTAAAAGTCCCCGCGACACAAGAGCAATTCTTAGTGCGGGAGTTGTCTTTTTTAAAGAAGAAGAAGAAATATTTTTTAGAAATATATAAGTATTCTAGTAACGCAGGTTTATAAAAGTAAATAAACTCAATTCCAAAAAGTAAATCTCTTTCTAAAATCTAATATTTTCGACGTACAAAGTAAGCGTAATGCTGAAAGACTTCTAGGAAACACTTCCACCTACATTTCATAACACTACGCTAAAGGAAAATATTCTACGTACAAATTCTATGGAGGTTTATCCGTGACAAAGAGTCATTACGGTACAAGACTAGAGAAATAACCGGCACTGAGATAAAGCTTGAGCCATTTAAACAGTTGCAAAACAACTGGGCAATTAATAACTAGGTTTTTTTCTTTTTAGGGCACGGATTGTTTTGTTGTGGCATACAAAAGTATAGTTGGATTTAAAATTGTAGAATATTTATATGATGTGTTTATATGTACATAGAAACTCATGAAGTAAATAAATTCTGACTTATATTTTGACCCAAGTTCTGTTATGAAGTATTCGGTGAAATAAATGAAAATTATTTTAGGAAGGACATGAACTTAATGGCCAGTCAAGAAAATAATTGTATACGGGTCAATGTACAAAGCAAATTGTAATGGGCGGCCTAATTAAAATTCTGTTTTATTGTTTGTAGAAGTAAATCAATGGAAGCAATTTTGTGATAGTATTCTATTCCACTAAAAAAAATGATTGAGCTAAATTATGTTTCCAAGTTAAATTTACGAAGACAGCAAATGAGTTCTAAGAAAATGATACAAACGCAGAAGCGAATAACAAATATACATAATTTTAATACTAGCAGAATTTGATACGATTCACATTAATTCAGGAACAAAGAAAAGCAATTATAAAAATTAAATTTTCTTCTAGAATTTTCTCGTAACATGTCAGCACAGTTTTAATACCTACAGAAACACTGACGTCGTAAAACCGCTCTAAAGTTTTAAGGCTGAAAAATCTCGAGGAACGTAATCCTGAAAAATATGACAGAGTTTACATCGAATACTTTATACTACGTCCTTTATTTTATGCTTTTGTATGAAACATACAAAGTTGTAGACGAATAGACGGTCAACATTTTACACAAATTTTATGGTAAACCACAAATTGTGATCGTTAAAACTGTAAGTATAATTGCGAAATATCGTTTTTTATTTTATCATGATGGACCGTAGTGTAGGTAGAAGAAAAATTACAGTATTAACGAACCTAAATAATCTAATTTCAAGCTTAGAGTAGTAAAAACGGTCTAAAAATATTCTATCCCGAGATAGTAAAGAAAATACATAATTCAGTTTATCAAAAAATAAATTGCTTACTTGTATTTTAGTACTTAAATGCGAGAAGTTTGTGCGATAAAATGTCTTCCAAAGATATTCCGCCAACCTAAATCTACTTAAGCACTACTAAGTAATGGCATACTTCAGCACTCAGCGCGACTTGCAAAAAGAACATCCTCGCAGCTCAGACTTCCTACGAAACTGCTTACCGTTCAAAAGCATGGAAGATAAAAACTTTCTACCGTGACTCAAATATCCCGACAAACTTTCCTCCCAAAATTTCCAAACGTCGAACATTTATTTTTCTTGGAAAAAAAGGCACGTTTCTTAATCTCGGGTAATTAGCGAGAAAATTTTTCATCCAACTTTCTGCTCCGTTGAAAAGTATTAATCAAAATGCCGAACGATCTGAAACGTAGTAAATCAACATAAGCGAGAAATCTTTAATGAGAAGCAAGGGAGGCAAAATTATCGGGACCTCGCAACGCGGCCGGAATATCTAAACCTTAATTATGCCTTTTTTTAACACAGATTCATTAAATCACCTTTTAGAAGTTGACACGTGTTCTGAGACAGAAAAAGTTGTTTTTTTTTTCTTTTTCGACGTCGGTCGTTTGCCTGAATTAGGATGGCGCACAATGGACGTTTTTAAGGTTTTCAACAAATGTAATGTAGCGTGAAAATCGCGGAATATGTTCGCTATAGAATTGTGTGGAAACACATTTTTGGCGCACAGCATGTATGAATTCTATTTCCATGTAAATTTCGCAAGCGCTACCAGAGAAAATAAATGTTTTATAAAATGGAATCGTAGCAACGTAAATGACTTATGAGTCGGAGCTTAAATTAACTGAACTCGAATTGAACGATAAAGTAATAACAGATATAAACACAACCTCAAATGAACTATAAATTACAGAAATGTCTGGCTAATATCTTGGCTAGACCGGAGAGGGGAACGTCCTGCATTTCGCCTAATTGCTTCTACATCAGCACGAGTATCACCCAACCCTATCTATTTATACTTGCGTTATTAAGACACATATTAATTAGACATTCTAGCCTCCAAAATTGCCTTCGCCATCATTAAAGGGACCGTTACCTATGTTTATGGGCGCTTTTGACATCAAAGCTTTGTTATTATGTTAACAGGAGGTCAATGCTAGTGTAAATGTTTGTAGTGTCCCCTCTCTAAGGACATATTGAGGTTGCTAATGAACGGTGAGTGAGATGTTGAGATGTGTTGATATTGGTATCGGTTTACTTGTTGATATAACGTATAATAGAGTATATTGTTTATACATTGGGGTACTGGAGAAGTTATTTGCCAGTATATTGTATTCATAGGTGCAGAGATGAAACGTTCTGAATTTACTCACGGTTTGTGTTTATTTGCAAGTGTCCAACGTCCAACGAAGTCAAATGTATTTAGTAGCTCGATTCTCTACTACTATCGACTACCGACAACCGACCTGTCATCGAGAAATTTTGTATGAAAATCCGATCAGCGCCTCTGACGGGTGTCGTAGGAAACATTTTGGCAGTACATTCTAAATGTCAAAATTTCGATAGCTAGCCAGTTGTCGGTAGTCGATAGTAGTAGATAATCGAGGTACAGGTAGTTTCGACTTTGACAAGTAACTGCAAAGTTATGATTTGGGATGAAAACATCTGTCAAATAATAATGATAAACATAATAGATGAAAAAGATAAAATTCCGAAATGCCAAAACAAAATTAATACAGCTTCTATGTTCGAAGAATCAGATCAAAGCGCGGGCAACATCTAACACATTTTCTAAACACACAATTTAGAAATCAACGTCAAAATTAGTCATCAACCAAAAAATAATGGCTCCTGTACCCCGCCATGTTTTCACAACACGTTAATCCAAGTTCATTAAAAAAATTTAACGGCCCGAAAATAATCTCCCTCAGAATTAGTTGTCAACACTAATTTGTAGCAACATTATGGCCACAAAGAGCGAGTTAAAATAACCCACTAATAAAGCAGCCATTTTCTACCCGAAATAGGTGGTTAATTTTATAGAAAATTTGGCTTTATAAAGCGAAGCTAGATCAGAACTTATGAACAACTTATTATAAACTATGAACTGTTGTGTAGTTTTTGATGGTGCTGCCTCTGACGGTGAAGTTTTCGCTGCGTTAGAAAGTTCTGATTTAAGTTTTAATTTTGGTGTTTTGAATAATAAAGTTTATTTTGACTGAGATCTAATTAGTATTTCGAAAATCAGTGTTCAAGTACATGATTGTATTACATTTTGTTATGCTGAAAATTACACAAGTTCTGTTTTTATAATTGTATTTAAAGGGGTGAATTATTAATGCGAATGCTTAACTAGTTCATCATCTTTATATATATAATTCTTCTGTAAGTGTGTATGTCACTGAACTTCTCTTAAACGACTGGACCGATTTGGATGATTTTTTTTGTGTGTGTTCAAGGGGATCTGAGAATGGTTTAGATTCACAATTTTGTCTGCAGCTGCTAGACTATGTTTTTTAATTTAATTTTTATGGCAAAGCAACGTCTGTCGGGACAGCTAGTACAGTATAATTTAGCAAAGAAAGATATTTTATTTTTTTGTTAGAAATAAAATATTTCAAAGTTACACACCAATACTGATGACTGATTTTATAGTATTTTCGTTGTAAAAATATTTTCTCTTCAATAACAAACGTGGAACATAATACACGCTAAATACTTAAGACAATAAGAAGAAAAACACGTATCGATTTCATCAAAGATATTGGTTTCTAACTTCACATATAGAAACCTAATAAAAAGATATTTATAGGAAGATTCATCAATCAAGTTGGAGACTACGAAATTGATTCTTGACGCATGCGCCTTTACTTTAGACTTTAAGAACTGCGTACAAAAACGAGAAAATGAGATTCTTTTACAGTCTTCAACGTATAACCTGAATTTTAGAAAGGAGTATAAGTATAGAGAGTTTTAAAATATTGGCCCTGGAGGGAAACTACTTCGAATTTTGAAAATATATTATCTTAATTCACTGTAAACAATCATAAAAATTAACACATATTTTCGGAAACTCACATTTAAAATGAATATAAACAGGTTAATATATTATTCAGATAATAAAATATTCTTAAATAATTTAAATGTATTCTTATAATGCTGACGTGAGTTCGGATTGAACTTATCTTTTTTTGGTGAGTTTTTTGCCCAACGCTGGGACCTCTCAGGATAATTGAAAAAAAAAACGATATCGGTACGTGTGATCTTTATTGATTTTGTATAATTCAATACATCGAAATTTTTCTAACGTTATCCAATACGAAACACAGAAATTTTCATACATCCAAAAGCACACACACGATATGCTCGTAGGAAAATCAGGGACGAATGCAAATACATCTTTAGTGTTTGAAAAAAAGTGAACGAATATTTCGCTTCGCGTGCCAAACCTTTTATATGAAATGTCATATTTTCTAACAAAATAATATTGAAATTCTATCTAACAATTTTTTGGTTGTGTATCTTTGAATATTTTTTTAACTACGACTGTCGAATTGCTCCCGGATTTTTTAGCTCGAATATTATGAATATGCCGCGAAGTATTTTTTGTTATTTTGCTTCTATATTGAATGAAATAAAATTCATATCTACTTAAGTACACTAAAGTTAACAACTGATTTAGAAGTGATTAAACAGAAGATAGATTGAGAGATAAGAAATTTAATTGAAAGCTAATTTTTACTTATAAAATTTCGTTTGCCTCAATAAAAACGGAAAAAAATCCAACACTTAAGTCTAATCTAAGCTAAAAATATAATCGAAGCAACTACTGCTTTAATATATAATATTTTAAAGATGTGCTCAAAATCCTATTCAGTTTTAAAACAGTAACGCGATTGAAGTAGCTTTACTATTGCAAATCGACAACTGGCTAACTATCGCCCATATTTTGCTTGAAAATCTAATCAGCGCCCTAGCGGTTGCCTTAGGAACTAATTTCAAAGCGCATTTTAAATGTTGAGTCGCGACAGGCGATAGTACCTACCGGCTGTAAAGAACATCAAAGTGATACACAAAGTCAAGAGAATATGCATCAGTAAGGTTGTTCAATTTTAGGCAGAACGAGTTGATTCGTCTGCAAGCCGTCGATCAATGTCAGTCGGGAGTATTTTAAACTAAAACTGTGTCGCCAAAGCACTTGTTGTTTTGTATGTTCAGATGTTTTTCGGTATATTCGATCCTTTGTGGGGAGAGATGAAACGGTTGGAATGGAGTAGATTTTTTTTACTCCAGTCACATGTTTTTTTTTTTCCTTTATACTTTGCAATTTTTTTTAACTCTCTATAGAAAGTTGTCTATAAAAAATTGTCGGATTGCGCCTAGGAACAAATTTAGCGATTTTTTATTTCATTATTTTTCTATTTCTGATGTTTCTAATGCAGTTAAATGCGTAGTACTCGTAACCGGCTGTCATGTACTACAAGGTGTATTAATATGATTGATGTAAAGTTTATAGGTATAGTAGCATATGGAGTTTTTGTTTTCCTCCATGGTAAAAAATATTTGTGTATGGTTTTGTGTATTTTATGAAATATTAAAATGACAGGGCATCATTTTACCCGCATAGCTTTAGTAAAATATTCCGATGTGGTTATTATGTGGTTCATTGGACGGAGAATAATAAATAAATAAAGGTAATTGTAATGATCGGTGAAAACCACAATATTTATGATGGAATTAATTTTATATTTCAAGAATTTGATGTAATGTAACACGTGACACACATATTTGCTAAAAAGCGTATATTATATAATATTGTTTAAAATCGCTGATAGTATCACTTAAAACTTAGCAGCAGCCTTAAATACCGTATGCATCTTAGCATAGTACGATGGCAATTCATTTTATTAACATGACTTTCTTTAATTGTACCAGCCTAGTCTGAGTATCAAAATTTACGATTGCGATACAAAATATGATGCTATAATACAAACCAAATGTAGTAAGTTTACGATATTTTTGTGACTTAGGATAGTATTTAACATTTATCGCGTAATACCGTATGCATGATAAAATATGATTCGATAATACACACGTAATGTGCAAGTTTACAATATTTTTGTGTCTCAGGATTGATAAAAGCATTGCCTACAGCACCATCCACAAACTAGCTTAACTTATTAAACTACCTCAAAAACAAAATAACGAACAAAATCAACTCAGAATAATAAAACACATCTAATCCCTTTTCTAATATTTACATCTCAGACTCGAGACTGCGTCGCTATGGGGATAAATCTCTTGTATCTAATATACATAATCGTTTGTTCTCATTTCCGTCCATCCGAAGAGGATTAGACTAATAGACGTTATGCTTGATGATTGTGATATATGGAATATGCTAACGGCTTCTGCAGACGCACGCCATCTTGATTCTGTTGGGTTTTAAACATGTTACATCGCTGGAAGAATTTTGCTTTATTTTTGTACGATTTTTGGAGAAATGTTGCAGTTTTCCATGTTTCGTTTGGGAAATAGGTATTGCGTTCCATTTAAAACTTATTTTAGTTACGTATACTTTCTTATTTTGTCTTCTTAAACGGTATTTAAACCAATTCTATGAATATCTGCGGTTAAAACATTAAAAAAACAATTATACTCTATCAAATGGCTATAAAGCTAAAATGAAAAAGAGCGTATATAGATCAGAGAAAGCAACGCAAACATATTCAAAAAACTTATTCATAAATGACATATTGAATACAAACGCGTATAAATATCACCAGCTTTTCTTTGTTCCAACTTATGCACAGTGACATAAGCCTCAACCCCAAACCCGAAGAAATATTTATATACCAATAATTTCGTCATACACAATATCGAAAAACTATAAAAAAGATATATTCTCCCTAGGCAATATCTTATACAATACCTAGCAATTTTATTTTCAATATTCTATATGAGATTATTTCCCGGCAGATAGGAAGGTACTCTTTTGAAACCTTTTATTGACTGCACATAAAAAAATCACTTTCATAAATAACGTCAACCGCAACACATCAGGGTATGTCCATTATTTTTATTCGAAAACTTCGATGAACAAAAACCATTTTTCGATAAATTGAATTTCGTTGTCTCTTGTAAATTCATTCATCGTGTGGTCGTCCCATTTCGTTCGTGTAGTTGCCCGTGTCTGCCGTGACAACTGGCCACTTTTATGCATAAAATAATGATGTGTATGGATTCAATACACTTCGTTTGCATAGGTGAAGCTTGTTTCTATTTTGATATGTGATCTACCTAGCTTAGTTAGTTTAATTTTGATTAGATTGAGAGATAAAGATGAGAACCGGATTGTCACTTACGTTCTAAGTAACTATATACTATCAATGTTTATTATTAAGTTTATTTTAATTTTCCAGCTAAAGTGCTGAAAGTTCCAGATGCAATTGATCTATCATGTGATCAATTGCATCCGACATGTGAGGTCTTCGATGTTACTTTTCTTAAAATACAATTCCAGTTTCTGCAACAAAACGATAAAAAAATCTATTCTATCTAAAAATCTATTACTACACATAAATTATAAAAAATCTACATTTTTTTACATTCATAAATCCCTATGCAGTTCATCAAATCATAAGGCTAGCATTAAACATGAACATTTTGCTCAGAGCCTACATTCAGCAACTGTAGTTTCAATCAAGCATAGTCTATTCGGAGTAATACGCCTACCGCTCAGCTCGGAATCATTCGACCGTGAACGTATGTCGACGCATCCAAGCGTGACAATGTAAACATCGATGTTCTTGTGACTAACGTACTATGCAGTTACGGATTTGCGTGACCGACAAAATCTTTGCGAGATAATGTAGGCTGGATTTTTGATAGACTTCTGAATTGAAATCTGGCAAAGAAAATGTTGATGGATCAAGGACAAAATGTGAAATAGAAAATTGCTATGTTAAATTTTAGTTCACCGACGGAGTAAATTAATTATGAGTATTTTTCTTTATATATGATTAAATAAGCGTAGGTGAGTAAAATATTGAATGATCTATTACAAATGCGAACAAATGGTGTTACTAAATTTAAAACTAGTTTAGACAAGTGATTATTTGTGGCTTCCGACTGTCTGTCATAAACTTTTCACTGACTTGTAATATGATACTTTACAAAAAAGTTAAACACAAAAAAGCAACGTTGTGTTTTTAAATTAACTACTATAGAACACTTTTGAAAGGATGATACTAAACCCTTTTGACCATGAAAATAGCAATCTAAAAAAACTTGCATACTTACTAATTCTAGTTCCGAAACCAGAAAAAGCAACTAGGTAATAATAATGTCCTTAGCAGAAGACATAAATAAATTCATAGAAACTTGGTCCACATTCAACTATAATATGAACGTGATCGAGTTCAAAGATCGTCCACGCTTCTAAGCCGCTCGGTTCAAACGGCTCTCGTTTCCGAATACTAGGAGTAACTTCGTGAGACGCGTCCGTGCGTATTCTGACGCTCTCGGACTGTCGCCTACGTTTACGTATAAAGTTCGTTGTTGTGTAATAACTTGCAATTGACCTTCGAGTTCCTGGTCTCTTGGTATTGTGTTTCTTGTTGCTTCTCGGTTTCAATTTCTTCCTGTATTTGATGTTATTTAAATAGCAGTTCCTAACCAAGTTGTAGATATCTTATTGGGCTTCACTCATAATATAAAACCAAGCTTCCCGCGTCTGTCCGTATGTCTGTATGTTCATATACTTATATCTTTAAAACTGCGCAACGGATTTTGATGCGGTTTATTAATAGATGATTCAAGAGGAAGGGTTATTTGTAAAATTGAAAAGATTTTGTTGTAAGTTCTAAAAAAACTGTTTTAACCAGGCGAAGTCAGCGCGGACCGCTGAGGTATTTGTAAATCTCTTTAGTACTAACCTGAAAAATGGTATACTCTCCTCGAAAAATATTAGTAGGTTTCACATCCAATGCATGTGTAGAATAACAGTTACTATTCTTATATTCTTTGTTGCCTTGTAAAGTAATTTACAAAATGATTCATTCAAGATCGTTAAATGTTGAATAAAAATACAATTTTGCACCATCAATATTCGACCATCAGATGCATGAATATTTTACGATATTTATATTGACTGCGTCGTTTAAATAATAATATTATGTTTAACAGCTCGGCACTCATCACAATATTTGCATCTTTACGTACATAAAGTTGAAAGTAAAAACAGGTGGATATGAAACCACTTTAAATAATTTTTGAGGTGGGCATACGTTATTTCAGGTTACATGTTTTAGGCATATAAGAGTCCAATACAAAAAAATAGACTTTTATATATAGGTATTGTCTATTTGATTCTTCATAAGATTATTGACCGGCAAGGGAAACTACTCATCCAATTTTGTCCATAAAAATTCTCTTTCTAAGTATCTAGACTAGTTTATACATATAGGTAAAAATGTAGGTCTAATGAAGTCATATTAAGAATGGACGTCTCAAACTACACTAAAAATTACCCACTAGAAAATTTTCAAGTTCCCTTTTCCATATAAGATGGCCTTTTTATCCGTGTTTGTCTTCAACGGTCGGCCTCCGGTAAATATCCTCGGAAACTTTTCAAGAAGTTGCACATATTGAAATTGGATAACTTACCATAAGTGGCCGAACCCTTTTACAAAGAAATCGAATAAAAGCCTGTACGAAATAAACCCAGTGAAAATCTCTTGGAGATTGTCAAAGGAACATTCAACTTATCAAATAAGAGTTACAAGATATGTGCCCACTTATTTAGTTTCGACCTCTCGAATCGCTAGCATTCTTGCGTTCAATCTCGTATCTTGCATTTTGATGATATTAAATTCCACAAGTTGTTCTACAAAGGGGTTCGAGGATCATCCAACATTAGAAAACGACTTCATTTGCAATTCTATTGTTTAATTTTTTCAAGACATGCTTTTGTATAGCACTCGGGAGAGTCTTAAAGAAAATTTGTGAGTGCAAGAAGATTTGTTTGTTTGAACGTTGCACTCGGAATAATTTATTTTAGGGGAATAGTTTCACTATTTGTCATTTTGTTTTATTGTAGTAATGCTTTTAAACTTTAGATTTAATTTTATCGCCGGAATGTTTTCAACGAATAAATTCGGTACAAAAATAAAATAGTCATTTTATATAACTTCGAAACATTTTACTTTTAGTTTAGGTCCTTGTTTTCAATGAACACTATCAAGCATTATCCAAAATAATTTGGCCCTTATACAAAATTATACAAGATGTTTAGACGTGCTTATACGAAGGCTCTATACGCAAATAGCAGTCACTCAACCAAAGATTGACGATGTTTGATCACACAGATTGATGGATTTGCACTAAAGCCAATTAGTCTTCAGATTCTACTCCCGCTATAAATTTCCAGCAATATTTTCGTCGTTTAGATATTCTATCGCAAAATGTCCAACATTTTGTATCTTTTAGGGATCTTAGAACTAAAACAATAAATATTTATATCATCGTTATTTTCTACAACATTAATTCATATCAGTCAACATTCTCAAGAAAATAATCTAAGATTTAATAAATATGAATGTTCGAAAAACAACGATTTGTTGACACAACTCCTGTTTTGAAAGGACAGAATTTTATACGAAAAAATATATTAAATCAAACATTGGGAGCCGGACAGAGCTCAAAGGGCGAATGCCGGAAATAATAAACTCATAAAATCCCTTTGAGTTGCCGAAGTATCCTATTTACGACATTATAACACATAATGGTATTCACGACGAAAAAACATGAAAAAATCTTGTTAGCAAACACTCAACGGTATCTGATTTCGATGTTTACAAAAATAACGATCGATCCTTCGATTTTGAGTCCTATGCCGGAAGTAATAAGGAAGATACAAGCGACCTTTAGAAATCCTATAACTGATGTAAATTCAGAAGGTAAACGTAATGACTAAATGTAAACAAGATTATGTTTTATTGAAATTGAATGTGGTGTTTGTGTATTTGATTATGTTAATAGAATCTTATGGCGAAAAAAACTATAATATTTCCATAATGATATTGGAGTCACAAGTTTATTCATTGGATATTTGTGAAGGTACGGGAAAATAATCTGGACACAAAGTACCGACTTCCCCAGTCATTAATCTGATATTTTTCGAGCAAAGGTATTACTTATTTCTGTTATAAGTCTAACAGGATAAAAGCTTTATTGGGAAATACTTTGTACCTACAGCAGACAACATTTTCGGCGACATAAAAATAAAATTGGGCACTAAAAGCGACTCACCTACTGACGTAAGCCGTAAAAGCTGTCTGAATGGATTGATTTAATGGAGTTGATCCATGTATATAAAGACATTTGTATCCAAATTGTTGTGCCAAGGTTATCAAAGGTATGAAAATATATTAAGGATTCAGGAACATGGATCAAATATGAACGAATTGGTGCGTGAAAAATTGGAGACCTCATTTGATTCTACGCTACAGTTGACGATTTGGAATAATGTTTGAACATTTCCATTAGTCGAATCTACGTAAGTAAATATCTCTTCTGAAATTTTACTTGAAATTTTGGCACCATTTCCAGCTCTATTCAATCCCTCATAGATTGATCTACGATGATTCAGGCTGCCATTTCCATATATCTTAATACACCAAGACCTTGATTCACGGATATTGAAACTACGAACATAAATTCTATTCGTCTGATATCGCCTGAATTGAGATCTACATTCTATAACTTTGAATTTATTTGAAGTTCTGTTGAATTTGGTTACTGAAAATGGAGCACGTTAATTCACGTACGGTTAGTAGTTTATTAATCTAGAAATAAATTTTTAAATTCTATTCGGCTTGACTTACGTAATGGAGAAAATGTATCTTTACGTTACAAATTCCTTCAATATCATTTGACTAAAATAAATTTATGTAGAATTGTGACTCCTCTGTAAAGTGTATTAAGGAAAAATAATCATATTTACAACGAAAATTTGGTATACAGATAAACGTAGCTTCTCAATTTATTTTAACTCGAACTACATCACTCGAATGTGCATCTACATCACATTCACGCAAATGCACAGCTATTGAAATATATTCTTCACTCCATAACGTCGTTATTACCTAGGAGAGGTCGTCGGTCGCCATGTCTGAATTGTTATAAATGATTTCACTCGCTCTACATTCAGAAATATTACCTTTTATTATGGTTAATAAAAATTTATTACATTCGAGATCACTATAGGTATTGTTTGTAACATTGCATGGATTTTTATAGATGCCAAGTAACGCAGAAAATTGGTTTACACGAATAAAGTTAGAAGGTATAATGGCTTAAGGGTTCAACCCAAGTTCAACGAAATTTATTCGTGTAGGCGTGTAAGAGGTACTTATGAAATCAGTTACTCTTGGTTATTGAGATCGTGTGCTCAAGTTCTATCTGTGTAACCGTTGTGGTAAGCCAAGTGCTGGCTGCTATTGGCTTATTTGTTGTTGGCCAACTGCATACAATGGAATTTGCCTTTGTTTGAAATATGCTTTCTTGGAATATTACATGTAAATATTTGCATGATTTTGCAGCAGAATCCTACTTTATTGGATAAACAAATTTTGAAATGAATCAAAACGCTGCGCTTTATACTGCATTGCTGTAAGAGGAATGAAGTGAAAAACAAAAACAAAGGATGGATTCGATAAAATAACTTGACTTTATAATATTGAGTTTGAAAATAAAACAGATCAAATGACGTCATCGTAATTTTGTACCTATAAATAAATTTAGGAGCCGTAATTTTCACAATGTCATACTACCAAAAACAAATTTTCAAAATTATAAATGGAAATAAACTTTAATGCAGTGTTGTTGATACCTAAGATAGTAGTTTATTTATTGATCTGTCTAAAATACTATACGGTTTTTTCGTATTTATCATAGATATCTGTTGGCCCACTCCCAAAACACGATTCGATTACAGCGTCACAACTTATTGCGGGCCGACATATTGGCTTCATTTCTACAAGTTTGGCGCGAACTAATCTTTCTACAGAAATATGTTCCAAGTCTTAAGGATAGGGTGAAAGGGTATTATCTTTATTAAATTCTTTTATTATTTCAAACTAGTTTGTACCAGAAGCATTATCCTGTTGAAAATCGGACATAAAAATAACTTACGAGCTGTTAACAAAGTAAATGCAACTGTTTTCGCGTGATTGGTGGACAAAAAAATACATTAAATTTTAAAAAGCATCTTGGTGGGTATTTAAGGTTTCGATCAAATTGCAACAAAACGTTTAGCTAAAAATAACATGATTTTGCATTTATTACTATTAATATGGATTATTTCTAAACATTAATGACAAAACTTTATACATCGTAAAAGATTTTCTTTAACTTCAAACAAAATAAGTCACAAGAATAATTTAACCTTTACTTTTCTATATATATGATATTACTTCGCGTCTGTTTTCCGTAGGTTTAAGTGTAGGTGTAATAGATTATACACCTACCATTCGTCAATCATATTATAAATTCCTATCTAAAAGTTTCTTACTTTGAAAGTGAAGACATTTTGAAAATTCTGCACTGATGTTTTTATTTTAATCTGGTTGAGTGTCCCACTGCTGGGCAAAGGGCCTTCCAAATCGCCATATCGGTGACAAGGCATATGCTATTATATTATCGGTCACAAAACAAATTACAAATAATCTTAATTTGAAAAACCTCGCGTAGCTCTGTCTTGTATGAAATATTGAAAAAAGGAAACTTTGTCTGTACTAGAACATCACCTATCTCCATGCTGAATTTTGTCAACATCTATTCAGCAATTGTGGCGTATATATCAACAAATATATAGACAAATAGACTTCAGTTTTATAATATTCTTTATTTCAAAAATACCTTTAAAATCGCACAAATTCAATTCCCTACGCTCCGTATCTCAACTGTCGCCACTTTATTCCCAAGAATCCTGAAAACGACACCTCCGTACTATTTCAGACAGTTTACAGTCTATTCAATATTGCTTCTCTATTAAACGTTTGAAGCAACAGCAAACGTATAAAGGGGGAAACCGGAGAGCTTTGCAAAGGAAACACTGCATGTTCTGGCTTACGTAGATATTTATGTACATATGTATCTAATCCTGCGGTGCTTCCGATGCCGTTGCCAAGTGATTTAGGATTGATTCCACGTTCGTATGTCTTACTTACACGGATGGAATATCATCTGTAATTTGCGATTTTGCGGTCATAATTTCTGTGTTGGTTTTTGATATCTGTAATACTCATCGAATCGAATGATCATCTAGAATATGCTTGTATTTGGCGCTTGTTTTATTAGACACCAGATTCAATTTTGTATTATTAGAAACTATAATTTATAATATTATATTAAAGTATAATTTTGAAAAACAGCTATATTTTATTCTGCTTCCTCAACCACCTTTCGAATTGATCATTTAAGCGAGTATTTTGTTAGTTCTTTATTGCAGAATTTTACACCTCATAGTTAAATTTATCGATGATGGTAATAAGGTTTTACTTCTTATTGGCAATAATTATGGACTTAATCTCCAAATGAGAGATATCAGAACCCATTCACACCCGAAAATCTCTGAATAAATAAAAATAAAAAAGTAAATAGTACCTAGTAGCCAACGTATTTGCAGATTTCACAAAACTACACGATAAAATATAAAATTTGAAGCTTTCAAACATTCAGATTTCATTTCAATATTTTCCTTACGCAAAGCGAGTGATTTTAATCTCCTATGTTACCTGTTAACTTGGATCTGTAAATTCAAGCTTAATTTCGCTCAGTTTTGCTAATCTGTAGCTTTACTGCTAGGCATTCGAAATGGTGATAATTAAATCAAGGATTACTTATTTAGTACCTTATGCTTCACTGGTTTGCCTGCATTGTAAATTAATTTCCTTTACGAGGATATAATCTATTTTGAAATGATTTGATTTTGATTTGATTTTACCATGTCACATTTTATCAAATTGATTCAGCCGTTTTTTATGCGAAAGAAGGTCAGGCAAACAAACATGCACTATAATATTATGAAACCCTATTAATGTAGTCCGAGCCTAAGGTACGATTCAGACCAACCGGCTAGCGTCGCGCCGCCTCGGAACGGAGCCGTACGCGTGCCGCGGCAGCCGAACGTGTGCCGCGGCAGCCGAACGCGTCCGTCGGAGCTGTACCGCTACTGCGGTATGCGTACGGCTGCCGCGGTAGCCGCACGCGTGCCGCGGCAGCCGACAGCGTCCGCTGGAATCCAATCATATGTCTGGACTAAAGAAATTAGTTTTTCTTCCGTATCCATTTTTGATTTTAATATGTTAACTGTCGCTTGAAGAACACAACTTCAATGATTCGCTAGTTGCTGCACCGTAATCTCCGTTCGTATTTCACGACGCACAGCTGACCGGCTCCGAACGGACCCGACGACAGGCGATTGGATGCCGACGGCGCCGTTCGGAGCCGGTCGGGGCCGGCCGGCCGTCGCGACAGCCGAATGCATTCTGCGACAGGTCGCGACGCGTCGCGGGATGCCGACGGAGATAGCTTTGCGTAAGTTGCTTGCAAATATGAACTGTATTTACTGTTGATACATTTCAATGTTCTTTACCGCATTGTAAAATGCCGCCCGGCCCGGCCCGACGCGAGCCGGTTGGTCTGAATCGTACCTAAGTCTTTAGAACGGCAAATTACGAGATGGCAAACATGAGTATAAAACTTAAAATACATTATTTCATTTTTGTTTTATGAGTTCTTTGGCACTAAAGTGTGGACATCAGTAGTAAAACATTTCTCTTATTCTACCTATGTTTTTAGCACCAAATGTTTATGATAGTATGTATGATCATTACATTCATTTACTTACTTAATTCTATTTATTTTAGCAAACTCTTACATTGCCTTCTATAGGTTTAATCTTGCACTATCCTCAATCAAGGTAACTCATTGGGGTCGAGTTTATTGACATTTATAGGCATTGCTTTCAATTTCGAATAATTGTTATGGGATTTGCGAATGCTCTGAGGGGACCGGATTTACCGAGGGATGTGTCCCATGGGAGAGCTTTATCATTTTTATTTGAAACAGATGTTCAGGCTTAAGACGTTTTAGATTGGGTTTTAGAGTTCAATCAACTCACTGTTAATTGTTTTATAAGCAAAGTGAGATTATGTTTCAATTGAAATTATTCCAATTTGTTAAAGGAATAATGGTTACAATATCGTATTGCTTTTGTATTAAACATTTGAAACTACAAATGAATTAGGAAATTATTCTCTAGCCGTTTATCCTTCAAATGTTTATTATATTATAATTAAGTAAATATATGTTATACACCTCCAAAAAACGCTTAAATATTTAAGTCTGAAGTATTTATAGTATCACGTTTGCTACATCCTAAAATGTAAGCAGAGTGCATTTCGCCGCTTAAATATTAATAAATTTAAGGCATTAATGTCCCACTGCTGTACAAGGATCACCTTCCGGAACGAGGAAGAAGTTAGACCTTGAGTCCACCGCCCTTACCAAGTGCGAGTTGCGGACTTATGCCACTATACTCCAATTAAAATAAATATTATTATTGCATGACAATATCAAAACTCATCAAGATTTCACGCGAACCCACAATATATTCTACGACCTTTCCTAGTGAAACAACATTGTGAAAATAAATTCCATCTACTACAATTTTTTATATAATACAAAGGTAATAAGAACGTATTTTTTCATAAACCTATGATCTATTGAGTAATATTTTTGCTCTATTTATTTGTCCACCCTTAAGGCATTTCTGTTGAAAGAAATTGTGTCCTACATTTGCTAATGTACTTCTTGGTAGTGTAGTTTACGGTGGAGGTATCAAATTATCTGTTGTTTTTTATTGATATTCTTTTCATACGGAAGAATGGAACAATAAATATTTCATTATATCGTACCAAAAAAAAACATTGAATTATACTTTATACAATTATGTACCGTAAGTACCATAAATGGTAAAAATATTTGCAAATATCACAGAATACGAAATAGGCTGTTTTTAGCGAAATATCTGCAAATACTGAGTAGTCTTTTTCATAGCTTTGTGTATGAAAATTATTATTATTTTATTATTTTTATAACAATAGTCTCGCCTTCTACTTCATGAAACTAATACTGTAGTTAGTAGAGCGTAGAAATAAGTGATGTGTACATATAAAACACCATACCTATAACACACCTTTGCATATACCATCGAATATAATTATAACTCACTACAAACAAACCGCGTATGAAACCAAAAATAACGACATCAAAATTCAAAAACCAAAATCTCATCCAAAACTGAAATTGTTTATTCAGTAACATTAATCAAAGCCACACACGTACTCTTTTTTAATCATCTTGCTTCATTCCCTTTTCAGTAAGGTTTCGTTTCAAGATGTATGTATAGCGACATCTATTTTGTACGTAGGTATGGTAAGGCGGAATCCGGGATGGCTCGGGACTTATTATCGCATTCCCCACTTCCCGCTGTGATTCAGTGGCGTATTTCAAACGTTTCTTTTTTGGAGTGGCACAAGGGAGAGGAGATGCGATTAGTTTTATAAATAAAACTTTTTGTTTAGTATGTTTTAATTAATATACATTGTTATCTCCCGCTTTATGCAAATATGTTGATTTGTTTTGTTTTATAATTTGAAAGACACGAACAAACGAAATAATAAATATTTTGAATAAAAAAATACACTATTAATTTCTAGGTTATGATAGTGTAGAAATGCATTTTTAAAGTGTTTGTGCTTAGTAAGTTACTAATAAAAAACTAATAAAAATAAAAATATTAATAAACTAGTAGCGACTGCATTTAATCGTTATACTAGTTTTAATGCACTGATAATGTAAGCCATTAAAGTAATAATTAATTTAACCTATACTTATATTAATAGTATACCTATAAGTGATCACATATTTATAGAATCATCATTTTACAGTTAAGTAAATATAATTTATTTTGAGTACAAATGTTAATTAAATTAGCTTACATTACATGTTGTGCCTGGATGAACTTAATACGATAAATTATAATGAAAATTTTCCAATAAATAATCTACAGTGATAAATATTCGGAAAACGCAATTACAGTATTTATGAATAAATAATCAGGATTGGAAATATGATAATGAATATCTCGGTACACGTTGAAATTAAATGATTATAGTAGATTTATTGTTATAATATCAACTGTAAGTGAATCTAAATATACGAGTTCTGCTAATGAATTGTGTGAATAACCAATAATTAATAATGGTGCATTCAGTTTGAGTTAATTGACAAAATTATCGTTAGGTTAAGCAATAAATGTTTTGTAATTTATATTCTATTTATAGGAGAAAAATATAACATAATAATATGGGAATAGAATATTTGTTTATTCATAGTAATATATTATAACTGTCAAAATTTTGTTTTGTAGTTTGTCCTCAAATTGGTAATAACGTGGGTTCTAAACATCTTAGTATTAATACATATTTTTTTAAGTGAGATTTAGAGTCCGTTTGTAATAACGTTCAATAACTAATATCTTGTCTAAACTATAATCGCTCCCGCGACCGCTTGTGCCTTGATTATTTCCTTAACAGTGTTGTTCTGATTCTTTTTTATGTTCTTGTTTTAAGAATGCTTTCATGGCTTCTAAAGGCGGCGTATGATTTGTTGCCGCGAATATTCCAAATACGCGCTTTGTTGCTCTCTAAATAACTATAAAAAAAGGATTACCAGGCACTTTATCTTTGTTTAGGATACGGCGTAAATAAGCAAACAGTTCGTGGCAGACTATTTCCGGCGCGAACGCTTTGTTGAGTTTTAGAGTTGACTTACTGTGAAGTAGTTTGTTGTTGAATAGATTTAGAACAGTGGCTAGTAGCTGCGTAATTATATGGATAAATGACATTTATAAACTGAACTAACTTACAATTTAAATAAACCTGTATAATAAAAAAAGTACTTCTCTAAACATAATAATACAGATTATTTTTAAATAGTAGGTAAGTAAAAAACTGATGGAATAATTAATTGCCGCTGTAATATTATATTATCAACAACATATAAAAAAGAAAAATATAATTCGAAGTTCAGTAAAACTACTAGTAAACAGCATATTATCAGCATAATACAAACTATAAAAAGATGTCCCGTGTAAGAAAGTCTCAAATAGAAAACAATTGTGGGGAGAATGACTTATGGCTGTAACAGCAGGTGTTATTATCATGTTTTTATTTTATTTCTGTTATTTATTATTTATGAGGTTCAATAATAGTTTTACACAGTTTTTTACTGGTATAATCGTATGTTAAGAATTTGTAGAGGTAGTTGAATATTAATCGTCTAGTACTTTACTTAAAGTCATTGTCTATGTTTGGACAAAGATAAACATGGTGTTATAATATCCAAAATTTGATAATTATTTTAAAAAATACCCCAAAAATATAGTTAAGATAGCTGAAATCTTATATTCTGTTAACCAAATTATTGTTGTCGAACAGTATATTAAGCTGGTTCTTGAAACGGCCATTAATCGACGGCAACTGATTTACTGTTTTAATGTGGATGGACTGATAAATAGCTGATTATAAATATGTACCGTAGAAGTGGGTGAATAGGGATGCAGGGGTGAATAGGGACGAAACCAGGAACGAAATATTCGTTCGATTTGTGAGAAAACAGTGGTCACACAGGTTGTAATTTTTAAGGAAATTTAAAGTAGATTATATGTTTGTTAAATAGGAACCCATTTCAAAAAATAAAACTGTCATCTAAATGTAATTTTTTTCTTTCAAAGTGGGACTGTAATTTCCTGCCAAAAATTGCTGTCCAAAACTTTGCTTTTTAAAATAAACTAGTTAGTTTTACATTGTGTGAATTGTGGCAAGTTGTCATATATATATTCACGTACGAGCACTGAAGAAGGTAAGCCATAATTCTTGTTAGTTTTCGCTAAAACATTAAATATAAAACACCACTTGAATTTCATAAGTTTTGTAGTTAATAGGGACGGTAATGGCTGAATAGGGACGAGAGTAAAGTAAATAGGGACGAACGAGGGGTATATAGAGACAGTAAAGCTTCAATAGGGACAGGGCTGGCACAATTTTTTTACTTACTAATATTATAAAATAATAAGAAAAAAGATTTAAAATGGGTAGGTATATTGGAAACTATTCACCGAAAGGGTAAAAGCGGAACCTTATTACTTAGAGTCTACTGTCCGTCTGTCTGTATGTCTGTCCGTCAGTCTATCTGTCAACAGACTATCTCATGTACCATGTTTTAACCGACTACACAAAAAATGAGGAGGTTTTTTAATTCGTCGGCAACTATTTTTTTGTCAACCCTAGCCAAATTTCCCTATTAACACCCATAGCGTCCCTATTTAGCCCAAATCAGTGTGAATAGGGATTTGCCACATTTTAAAATATTTCTCAATTCCTGAAAACTTTATGGAAATTCTAAGTATGTCAAATTGTAAAACACCGTCTCTTACAACTTTTCTTCAAGGAACATAATAACCTAAAACCTGCGGAAGTAAGTCTAAACTAGACGTAAAGTTGAAAACCGTCCCTATTCAGCCACTTTTACGGTACGTCATTAAACATTGCGTTTCTCTTGTATCATTTTTATCTACCACATTCTTGTACATGTTAGATTATGGCTTGGGAAAGAAAAAAATATTTGTCATATTTCTAATGTAATTTAACTTACCAAAGTATTAATTACGGCCATGGTTCAACGGCGAGAAGGTATGTAGTTATTATAACACTATCAGCAATTAAAAATATTTTCACTTTCACCCAAATCCAAAAGAAATATTCAACACAAACAAAAACGCATTAAAAGCTAATGGCAAAGGTGTTTCCCCTCACAATCCTTCTCAACGTTGTATAAACAAATAGTTAGTCTTTGTTAAGTGTTTACGATATGTCATCCGCTCCCTTGAAGTTTGACGAAAGCCACACATAGATGGCGCTGTCATGAGCTTTGTTGCGATATGATGTTTGCGCGGATTTAGTGCTTCAGAGAATTGTGTGTTTTGTGTTTAGTCGTTTGTTTTTTGGCTTGTTAAAATATGTGTGACCAAAGTCGTAATAAGTGGGTGATTTTCTGTTAGAATAAATATAATTGTCAATTTTAATCTACATTCAGTGTATGCTAAAACTTTGTACTGAACTGACACTACTGTCAATGATTTCTTATACCTCAAATTGTGTGATCAACAAAGCCAAGACTTACAGAATCATTGATCACTCATTTATGAAAAAGTTTTAGGTTTATAGGTTTGGTGACGATAATGCGAGTGATATGTTTTGTGTCCATGTAAATCTCTTACAATTTGATTGTGAATCAATGAACCACAACTGAATAAACGTATTACTCATATTGTGACAAGGAAATTGTGATAAAAAACAGTTATAAACTTTATAGTTTCACTTCCCATAACATTTAATTCTGCTCCACAGCACACAAAAGATAAAAGTAGTAGTAAACAGAAAGATATACGACTAGAAAACATTTGCCAACGTAAGGTGGTAAAGATAGGTAACGCTACAATAAGGAGATACGCTAACCTTTTCCCTTAGACAATTTTACGACGTGCGTTTGATAAGCAAGTGATGCCTGACGTATATTTGAACTAAAAATATATTGTAGTCTGCCTAAATTCTATCTGAAAATCTTGAGAAAAATATGAAATTACTGATAACGCTTTTGGAGGCCATTTTGGATAGAGTGTCGTAACGTGACCTAGCTTAGTACATTGTGTAGTACATATTGACCTTGAGTTACCTACTTACCGATATGAAAAGAGTCTATGAAGTCACTATGACAGGTCTATTTTATGTTAATACTAGCTGACCCGTGCAACTTTGCCTGCAACATAAGAGAGAATGCGTCAAAATTTCCCGTTTTTGTAACATTTTTTACTCGTACTCTGTTCCTATCGGTCGTAGCGTGATGATATATAGCCTATAGCCTTCCTCAATAAATGGGCTATCTAACACTGAAATAATTTTTCTAATCGGACCAGTAGTTCCTGAGATTAGCGCGTTCAAACAAACAAACAAACAAACAAACTCTCCGGCTTTATAATATTAGTATAGATTGATTAAATACAACCACATGCCATTTTTTGGAAATTAAACGATATACTCGTACAGTTTCAATTGATTATTTATTTCCTTTTTGGATGCTCTTTAGATAGTTGCTAAGACCAAGTCCACAGGCAGAATAAAAAATTTAATAAAACAGTTTTCAAAAGCATAGGCACTAGAAGAAGGTAAAGATCCAGAAATATCAATAACAATACACAAACTCGCACATACACAAAGTAATCAAGGCAAAACGAACACAAACAATTTGCGCCGAACTCGTGGAAAGTTCAATAAAACCTTTTTTCGCGAAGTGGAAGCGAATTTCCCACGGTCTTGCACCGATGAAACGCTTCAAGAAAATTTCCTTTGCATATTAAAAAAAACTGCACTAGCCGAGCAAAGTCGTCCAACTAAAAGTTAAACACTTTTTTGTAGAGCATTCAAATTGAAAGACTTAAGATTGTTTCCTTCAAGTTTATGATAAATGTTCTTTCCATACTTTGAAGCTCTTTTCTCGATTATCCAGGGTTTATTTGTTTTCTAATAAGAAAATGATGGATTATTTTGAAAACTGGATTGTAACGGAGAGAGTTATTAAAGTTATATAATGAGGATTTAATATAACACTTTAGGCCATAAATGATCGCCATTTCAGTTCGTAAAATAGCTCTTTCTTTTTAAAGAGAGTCCCAATTAATCAATCCATCTAGCCTTTTTTTTAGTATTTCGTATGACGGTTCTATTAAATGTACTAGTGATTTTTATTTCGACGTTATGAATAGTGCAACAGCTATGAGTGATTCCTGTCTGTAAAGCCACTCAACATACAAAAATTCATACGTTTGTGAAAACATGCGAATTTGATATACGGTGGTTCAGAACATTTTTGTACAGTTATTTTTTACTCCTAAAACCGAATGGAATAGCAAATAATCTGTTTGAAAAAATGTTATAGGTACTATAAGTTTTATAGAAAATCGAGCAATCAGTTTTTTATCAACTCTTCCCCCTCAATTACATAACACAAAGCGGTATAGTTCAAAAAAATATTTACCCAAATTCTTCGACATTCAGTTTGCTAAAACATTTCAAAACTAATCTAAGACTAGAGCCCTGTTTTTTATTCCTAACGAGGCGTATTTACTTTAATCAAAAAACTTTGAAGAGTTTCAAAAAGAGTTTAACATTTTCCGCATCGCCGGCGAGTTTGCTTAGCCAAGCTAGCTTTCTATATATTTAGCTGCCTAAGGAACCTGCCAATAACAGAAAACTCAGCAAGACTTTTGTTAAGAAAAAATTATAAGTATAGAGCTGTTGTTCCAATGTTTATCTCGAAGAAAACATTTCAGTTTATGATATTGTTAGCGAAGTAAATCAACTTGATGGGTTTTTTTCTTTTTACTAGAATTTTATGCCGTTATCGGTCGTTGTATAACGTTGTTTTTTTCATTGCTCAGCGCACTGACAACGGGTAAGGCCGTCAGTGGCACGTGTTCGCATAAATGAATAAGTGCATCTCATTTTCGTTCATCAGTAGGTTAAGAGAGAGTGGGATGCAAATATGCTTCACGGTTCTTGTCGCATCACGTCCTTTGTTAATTACCAAACTGTGATCAAGTTCAGAGTTTAATTAAAAGTCTAGTTTCTAAAAACAAACATGCTGAAAAGACAAAATACTGCTAACTTTAGATTGTAGAATCACTTTGCGTAAAAAATCACCCTGTTTTTGTTAACTAGCAGCTTTTTTAAAATTTTATGTATAATTTATCATACTAAAATCCCTCATAATTAACCTAAACACTCATACACACACACATGTGTGATGTGATGTCCTATTTCTATCAAGTCACAATAACCGAATAACTATGGACAATTTGTTTATGAAAATCTTATCAGCGCCCCTAGCGATGTATGCGAGAACTATTTCCTTCAATAAATTTTAAACATCAATCTCTCGCTAGTACTGGCAGTAGAAAATCAATCTACTGAGCAACGGTGGCAAAATATTTTTTCATTTTTAGTTTCAGACCTAAAAATGGTTTTACATGGCTTCATTTATGTGTCTTTTTAGATACCTATATTCTATAAGAAAATATTATCACGAATATCACACAACACATTTTGATCTACATCAAAAGTATAGAACTATATACTAGCTATCAATAGACGTTCTTTATCTATTCAAAACGCTGAATTCACCTCTGACATTCACGTGCTCACTGACGTAGTGTCCCATTGTCCTTAATGGAGGCTACTATGACCTGTGTGCAATTTACTAGACTTACTATGGATATATGGATAGCGTTGTAGGAGAGAGGACTTGAATTTGTTTCTACAAGGATAGTAAAATTAAGGTTTTGGACTTTTGGTAAAAGAGTGATTATTTTGCTTTTATTTTGGTTTCGTTTCATAATTGTGGAATTTTGGAAGACGTGGTTGCTATGGTAAATATGTGAATCTGCTGTATTACTGCCATAGTAGTGACGATGATTTAATTTGAATGTAATGATTTAGTTAAATTTTAACAATGGGATCCCTTTTCTTTGTAATTTAAATCAGCGTGATAGCAAAATGTGTAGTGTTACGAGTCTGGCATGACTTTGGAACCCACTCATTACATAATTCTGGATGCTAAATTAGAAGGTTGATTTTTATTTCTTAGTACAATTGTTTTTACAAAATGGACTAGCTTTTCATTAGGTAGTTATTGTATATTACCAAATATTATAAATATCACAAATATATTCCCAAACAAAAATCATAAACCAAGTCAAGTGAAAACGTATGAAAATTCTTTAAACATTTTCCAAGCTATCAAGTATCTGGAATTGCCGTGCTCGCGATACGACTCATACGGCGAGGAGAATACATGACAATATGGAGGATACCAGTGGCCTTGCGTTTGACATCCATTGTGGCGTTGATAACATCAGATAGTGACGTTTTTGTGTTCTATTACAAATATTTACTAGGTGGCTGCCGTGGTGTTTGGCTTTCGTGTGTAGATTCAAAGTATTTTATAGTGGGAATTGATTTTTGTAAAAAAAAGTAAAATTGTAAACAATATTTTTGTGAAAATCTCAAAAAGGCGTGGGCTCCGCTGCTCTTATAAAATATTAGCCAAATCAGAAGCATGCTGTATCGACTCTACGTAGAATAAGGAGAAGACTAAGAAGATACTTTTTATAATTTTTACTAGAGAAAAATAAAAAGATGGTTCATTTTAAACTAGTCTTTTCTCACAATGAAATTAGTTTTGTTTATTCAAATATAACGCTATTTTATAAAAATGAGAAGGTTTTCGTTTATTGTTTTAGCTGGCGTAAAAAACATTCCCATCTATTTTTATGAAATTTTCTCAAATTGTGTAGAGTGAAACATTTTTTTTTGCTGTAAGTTGAAAATGACTACTGAAGAACCATTTTATCTGTTCAAAATGACCACAGCGAGCTTTGACAACTGGCACACGATGACGTCACAGCTAACATTGTACGCTGCGTGCAGTTTCCGGTCAGTTGTGCGCGAGATTGCAATCAGCCGTTTGATGGACTGTCCGACACAATATCGACGCGGTAGACTATGATAATGGCTTGTATGGAAGCGTAACGGCTTGGGAAGTAGGCTTCTGAGATAGCAACTTTCCATGAAGTTCTGTAGATGACATTTACATCTTATTGTGCGTCTTCTAGTTAAAGGAACTTGTAGTACGAACTACTGATCTGTATAACTTACATTCATAAAATCACGCCTGTGTTTATTTAATGTTACGAAAATCACTAACTTTACAATGTTAGTCCCTTGTAATAGAAGGTGAATCTATTGCTATATATTTCCAAGTAATTAAACCCCAGGCTACAATTGATAAATATTGTAATTTAAATTAGATTATGACATGAATATTTAATTAGATTATTAAAATAGTAATACATTTATTGAGGGCATGGTAAGTCCCCAACCCGCACTTGCCAGCCTGCGTGGTGGAGTCAAGTCCTAACCCCTCCCCCTTGATTGGGTGGAGACCCCTGCCAAGTGAGGCAGTAAAAGGTTGAAAAAGTAACCAATAGCATTTTGCACGTCTTGGGTATCGAAATCGAGACCTTACGCCCAGCAGTCGAATATACAACCGCCTAGGCTAGAGAGGCAGCAAGTTTTCTTTATTTTGTAAAGAAAATATTGGAATTGTACCCCTATCGTGTGATATGAAAGTAACGGCTGAAGAATGTTGCTGATAGAAAAGAATAGGGGACATTTTTGGGCAACAATTGGGACAGTACCGTTAACAAAATTAACTTCTTGAGGGAAGTTTATTCAAAGAATTTTGTGTCTCTTGGATCGCTTCAGTCAAATTGTACGACTCTCCAGGATTGGTACAAATCTCAAATACAAAACAAATCGCATTTAACATTTCAAATCGAGACATCTTTTGTATCAAGAGTCCGCTTCCTCGACTCGAATCGTTTAAGAGTAATATTTCAATAGTTTCACTCACTTTCTGTATTCCTTGGAAGGTTCCAACCGTTTTGAAAGGCTGTGTCTAGGGGCGTATCGCGTTATAAGATTTATACGGGCTCTCGAGTAGCTTCGTAATATAATATATTGTTACGTTCTTAAGCCCTTCGTACACAAGGCTACGCAAATCTGCGGTCTTCAAGCAACTGCTGCCATACAAATCTATTGAGGTTGGTACACGAGTCGCGAACATTTGTGCCGCTACTGGATTTGTATGACGGTAGTTGCTTGAAGTCTAATTTTTTTAAAAGTCGGAGATGTGATAGCCTAGTTTGCGAAAGACCTAATGGCGCTTACAGATTAGTAGTATGTAATATGAAACGTAACATCGAATACAACTAAGCGTAAAAACTACATTCGTAACGAATCCACTGTGAGCGTTTGATTTCGTCCGCTTACTGTGAACTGACGAATTGTTCATCGTTCATATTCATATAGTTCAAATAACCGTCTACGCGGTTGCGGTACTGGGAGTGCCTTTTTGAAAAAAGGCAATACAGAGATCGCTCTGCGCATAGCTGGCAAGGTTAGTGGCGTGCATGTAAAATACTCGGCGAGCATTGTACCTTCAAACAGAACATGATGGTAGATAGCACTAAATTGCATCCAATGTATGGCAACAGCAGTTATTAACATATGATGGCACACTAGGTTGACCATACTGGAAACATAGCATGACTGGATGAGACTCGCATTGGATTGACGACCGTGGAAAAGGCAAACATAGACCTTTACTTAGTAGTGCCCTGACTCTTGCTCAAACCAGGACCTTATGAGCTGTACAGAAAACGCCGTACGTACGTTACGTACGTACGGCGTTTTCTGTACTGCCAGCCCAGTATTCAGCTACGTACTACGGTAGTACGTAGCTGAATACTGGGCTGGCAGTATATAACAAGACAGAAAGTGTCACACACTATTTTAAGCTTTAATAATATACTATAATTTGTTTGCCATCGACACGCTAAGAAGAAGAAGAAGTAGTAAAATTGAGCTGTAGACGTAGTTACACGATAAATTGTGCCTAAACCGCACTTGGCCAGCGTGGTAGACTCAAGGCCTAACCCCTCCCTCATTACGGGAGGAGACTCTTGCAAAGCAGTGGCACCTAAATGGGTTAAATTTATTTTTATATTATTTACTAGCTGACCCGCGCAACTTCGCTTGCGTCACCTAAGAGAATGAGTCAAATTTTCCCCGTTTTTGTAACATTTTTCGTTACTACTCCGCTCCTAATGACCGTAGCGTGATGTTATATAGCCTATAGCCTTCCTCGATAAGTAAGCTATCTAACACTGAAAGATTTTTTCAAATCGGACCAGGAGTTCCTGAGATTAGCGCGTTCAAACAAACAAACAAACAAACAAACAAACAAACAAACTCTTCAGCTTTATAATATTAGTATAGATTAAATTAGTACTGTAACATATCACGATTTACTTTACAACATTTTCGTTAAGCGAAGAATAGCAAGTCTTGTTATTTAATTCTAGGTATATATGAATATGTATTACGTTATCTACATACTCTTACTTCGTTTTGAGAAAATTCCAAGATAAATTATTTAGGGGTTAATATTATCTTATGAAAGTAACTACAAAGATAACTTTAGATAAAGTGTTTTGTTTATTTTGTAGCTATTTCTAAGTTATTTAGTTCTAACTTTGTTTGGAAGTAATCTTTTGCCATATAAAAGATGAGTGATGAACTTTGAAAATTAAGATTATGTTGGACTTAAGAAAATGAATCATGATGGTAGCAAGATTTCGCAACATAACTTTTAATCTTTGATATGGGTTCGAACAGGCAGATTTATTTTATTATTGTTGTATTCTGGATATAAATGTTTATACATTCATATAAAATAACTGCTCTTGTGATATTATGTATGTATGTGCGTACATATGACGTATAATGAGAATTAAATCATTTAGAGGGATACAAAAATTTTTAGAGGAACATGATAATATTTTCTTAATTCCTGTTTCAATATTCTAAAATATATATTTCGAAAACTAATACCAAGTCTATCTCGTTCACTATCCAAAAATAAAAAACCAAAAGTATCAAGAAACCCAAATCTATATCGAACAAAGTATAAAGAACTAAGATACTTGAAATATGAATACCAAACTGGAATACTGAATGTTTAGAAACAATGGGAGCGAGGCAGCGCGAGTCAGATGTCAGACATCTACAATACAATACAGATTTGAATATTTCCTTTAGTAAAGTCTACGTTTCTGTAAGGGGCAATTCATACTAGGGTTTAGTCGAAACGCATCGGAGCGACAATCTGAAACACAGCAAATTCACAGTTATCTTGACAACATAATTCGCGTATTTCTTCGCAGGCAAAAAGACGCGCATGCGAACTCGCGCGTAGAAGCGTTACCAACGCTGACTGGTAGGCGTGCGTTTGGGACACGGAGTATCCGATCGGAGGTACCGCGTCCTGGCCACCTTATGGTGACCGTGGAAGGAACACCGTCAGGTTTTAGTCGGTATGCCCACGTTAGCCGGAACGCCTAGCCGGCGGGAGAGCACACCCCCGCTTTCCTCCTTGGGGCGGGACATGCAGTAAAGCATTTTCCTGATGCAAAAAAGGGCGTGCGTTTGCTAGAATCCAAGTATAGTACGAATTAACGCAGTCAATCACTTTCGATATACGTATAATCATAGAAGTAGCTCGATTCTCTACTACTATCGACTACTGTCAACGGCTAGCTATCGAGAAATTTTACATGAAAATATTTTAAACGCCTCTACCGGGCTCTGTAAGAACTATTTTGGCAGTACATTTTAAATGTCAAACTCTCGATACTCGATAGTACTGTCTGTGGTGAATTGCGCTCCAGAATCAATGACAAACTTTCATGTTGTTTAACCATGAGAATCAACGGACGACTAATATCTGTCGTTATCTATACTAATATTATAAAATGGTAGAGTTTGTTTTGTTTGAACTCGCTAATCTCTAGAACTACTGATGCGAATTGAAGAATTATTTTATTGTTGGATATCCTATTTATTAAGGATGGCTATATATCATCACGCCACTTACAATAGGAGCCGAGTACCAGTGAAAATGTTACAAAAACGGGGAAAATTATGACCTATACTATATGTGACGCAAGCGAAGTTGCGCGGATCAGCTAGTACTAGATATAAAAAAATGCGAACGCGCTGGAATACTTCTAAACTTTGCTATACCTACCTGTAAAAAAATTGGCTTCGCTGCGCTTCGAAACTGCGCTAGTATAAATTTACCCTTGGAGTATTCTAGTGGAAGATAAGTCCGTTTTCAAGGTCCTACCCGCATGAAGCACGGTTGAGATTATTATAATGTTACGAATTACTTGACCAATTACATTATTCCTATTCAGATGTCTTGGGACGCCAGTTCAAAAGGAATGGATACTGAAATATTAATTTATCTAAACTTTGATGCCAGGTTAAATTTGTTACTTGGAAGAAAACTACTTTTGATGATTAGAGTACTACCGCCGTGGCGCAGTAGTTTAGATCATCACGCCGCTACCATTGCGACGGGAGGTCGTGGGTTCGATTCCCACACGGAAAAAAATATTTGTGCGATCCACAATAATTGTTTCGGGTCAGGTTGTACGTTGTGTCCGTTTGTTTGTAAAAGTCCCCGCGATACAAGAGCAATTCATAGTGCGGGAATTGTGTTTTAGAAAAGAAAAAACGAAAAAAAATTCTTCAGTACCTAGGGTAATTTTTGTTCAGGGGGGCTATCACGTATCTCAGTTGTCAAATATTTGAAAGACACTACCCTGTACATTGTTTTCTCCCTTAGAATACTGTAGTTAGCACGTTACGTCAAAGCAGCAATGTACTGAATAATGACCATCAATTTGACGTACACTAGCTGTCAACTGAGATACGTGATAAGCCCGCTGGTGAGAGATCATTTCAAGGTAATAGCACATTTTGTGTACGATAATTCGAAAATGGGGAAACCTACTACCTATATCATTTTAAGAGACGTTATCTATCTTCATCTCTCGCAAATTTTATCTAAATTGATTCTGTACCATAGATGTAAAAGCAAACACACTGATAAACAAACTTTCGTATTTTTAGCTAAAATTCTAATAAATATTTTCTCCTATTTCTTACTTTCCTGTTAGAAAAACATGTCCCGTTATTTGAAATTTGAAGAAGCTTCGAGCAATCTATAGCATCGACACCAATGTCAATTTTAGGAGTAATTTGAATCTATTTACTTTAAAACATACGGAGAGAAATTCTGACAGAAAACGCTACGGTTTATTTTATAATTTTTGATTTTCTTGCTGGTTCGTAAAAATTCTGTCTTCAAATATTTGTACCTGCAATAAAATTTCAGTATTTATGTTTCACTTGCTTGTACCTATATAACAGCAAAATACTTGTACACGTAAGAAGTTTTATAACTTATAGATAGACTTTCTTATAACGATCACCGCTTTAAACGCTTTCCTAAAATACTTTTAATTAAAAAAAAAGTCATTTAAAAAAAGCATGGGCACCTATAAAAATAACAATTATAAAATTTTAATTATACGTTTACCTAATAAACTAAAAACAAAATGTCCAAAACATTCTTCTTTCCCCCAATTTCGAAAATATACAGGTAATTAAGTTAATTTTACAATTACCTTAGTTCTACGGCAGTCTCTCGTAAGATTAGATTTAAATGAGCCATCCCGTCAACATAATTACTACAAAGTTATTTGGGAATATAACGACCGTAAAAAGTCCCTTGCTTTGTTTTTATTTACGCTTCAAACGATTTATTTATAGAACTATACAATTACTCGCTATTTTTGGATTGTGTTTTATAGGAACAAAAAAGATGTCGAGATTTATAGACTTTTACAGACGACAATAATATATTTGAAATTATAATATTAAATAAAAAAATGTTTAGGACAACAATAAAGATGCTCACAATTTTGTTACAAAAATGAGTAGGTAAGTAGTTCGTTATATAATGATGTACCGAAGCATGTTTGATATCTTTCTTGAAATCTTGAAAGATAGATTTGATTCTTTATCTCTTTGGTTTAAAAATAGGGCTCTATACCATTATTAGTAATCAAGAAGTATGTCTGTGCATCTGTCTATAGGTTCAACTTAAGTATTAAACGACAGTATCACTTTGACGATAACTTTATAATATTTAAAAACCAAACATTGCATAGAAAGTCTAGGCGAAAATGAATGAAGAATAAAGTTAGGATTCAAACGAAATGGTTAGTTATTAATGGTTGCGGCGCTATCAATAATTAGAATATCAGTTATTCCTTTGGCTGCGGAATGCGGAGGTTGGATGGCAATTGCTCCGTAGAATAACTAATTTTCAGTCTAATCCAGTTAGTCTAGATGCTAGCTCCGGTTTAATATTATGTAGCTCAAAACTGGCAATGGCACTAAGCATTGGAATACTGTTGTTGAAATTCGATCATTGACTAGTATTAGTCTGCATTTCATTGCAGATACGATTGTAAAATGATCTTAGAATCAAATAAGTTTACTTTACAATGAGCAAAGATACTAATTGTATAATATACAAGAAAAAAAGGAGTCTAAGCGGCTAAAAATCGTAAAATGTAGCTGACCCGTGACCACAGATTTTTAATAACATTCATGCTATATCAAAAATATTTTAGTGGTCGCATCTTATATACATCCCAACTAGCACACAAGCTGCTTATACAGTCGTTATACAGCCTGATAGTTGCATAAGAGTCGTTCAAATGCTGTACAATTCTCTATAAGTTGTATACTAGCTATTTAAAAAACCCTTTAACAGCTAGGCGGGACAGTAGCCGTTTAGTAGGAAACTAATGACTTATAGTGATATATGAGCATGTAATTGCATCGCTAGACAGCCTAGGGAAGTATAACTGAGTTAATGGAATCTTCTATAACACCGTTAACTGTATAAGCGGACTTTAGGAGATAAAGGAGTTTAAACGGAGTTATGCGTTGCGCTTATAGCGCTCAAGAGCGTAAATAAGCTTTTTGTAATGCCTTAGGTTCTATAACAGATTTTTTTAGGGCTAGTGTATTACTCATCTATAAAAGAGTTGCGTAGGTCTTTAATAGCGCCTTGAGCGTTATATCAGATATTTATATGGCTTCTGTACGGCAAATAGATGTATAAGGTATCATTCGAAACATTTTTACAGCCATGGGGATTACAGAATTCTGTTAAGCACCTAAAGCGCTATAACCGAGTAATATACCTTTATACTAAAGCTTAAAATTATTATCATAATATATTTACATAGGTGCAGTGGTGGTTCAGTCTGTCAACTGTTTTTAAAGAATAAATAAATAAAATAAATAAAATAAATAAAATAAATAAAATAAATAAAATAAATAAAATAAATAAAATAAATAAAATAAATAAAATAAATAAAATAAATAAAATAAATAAAATAAATAAAATAAATAAAATAAATAAAATAAATAAAATAAATAAAATAAATAAAATAAATAAAATAAATAAAATAAATAAAATAAATAAAATAAATAAAATAAATAAAATAAATAAAATAAATAAAATAAATAAAATAAATAAAATAAATAAAATAAATAAAATAAATAAAATAAATAAAATAAATAAAATAAATAAAATAAATAAAATAAATAAAATAAATAAAATAAATAAAATAAATAAAATAAATAAAATAAATAAAATAAATAAAATAAATAAAATAAATAAAATAAATAAAATAAATAAAATAAATAAAATAAATAAAATAAATAAAATAAATAAAATAAATAAAATAAATAAAATAAATAAAATAAATAAAATAAATAAAATAAATAAAATAAATAAAATAAATAAAATAAATAAAATAAATATAAATAAAAAAAAATGATTTTCAAACTATTTTAATATTCAACGACTGACCCCTAAAAGTACGAGTAAAATGCTGGTGTGCGACCAAAACAGTTATATTGAAGCACTCCTATGCCACAACTGCAAAACCTTGAGGTCTACAACAGCAAACACTAGAGCCTTTGTACAGCTTAAGGCGCTAGAGCAGATGTAACCAACTCTGAGAGCTGCTTGATCGAGACGCCATTATATCATTTGGTAAACATATTTTTTGAGGTTATTACGATCTTTTGAAGATCATATAAATCTATAGCCTGGTAACGTTAACATAATTAAAATCATTTTTTATTGCCTATAACCCTAATTAAATTATCTGTAACCCTCAAAGTCTTATTTATGTTCAAAATACAATTTCCGAATCCACATATCTATATAATTTTTGCACTTAAAACTGAATATTTTGAGGGCGCATGAAAATATTGACGATAATATACATATATATTGACAGCAAACTTGAACTCGCACTTTCATATCACGTACACAAAGAAATAAAAGCGATAGACTACTTGTTATTTTAATAATCCAATCCGTAAAAATAAAATGTCTCCTCATTTGTCACTGATGATTCATTTTAAAAAAATATATTTAGTTTACACCATAATAAACCGACTATATTACTAATTTAGAGCGTTAGCATTTATAACCGTTACACAGTAGCGCTAAAATAAGGTAAAGGTGGTATAATCGCGCTGCAAGAGCTTTTTCGAACGCTCGTGGCGCTAACCACCTCTGTACAACAGCTGGTAAGCGCCACGAAGCTGCGAAAAAGCTCTTGTAGCGCGATTATACCACCTTCATCTTATTTTAGCGCTCCTGTATTACTACTATACTACGTACTATTATAATTACTATTTACGACCACTGTAGATCCAATGTCGAGCTATAAGCTGGACAGTATGGGCCTATTTGACGCTACAAGAGATCTGTAGCCGCTTATAGAACCACTATACTTCTTACTAAGGAGCCTAAGGCGTTATAAAAATCCTTTAACCGGCCATTGTGCAGCTTGTTATAGCGCTTGTGTGCTAGTTGGGATACACATACATAAAATCATGCTTTCTTCCAATAACTGTAGGCAGAGACCAAAAAACGTCACCTGGTACGATCCTTACAAATTTCGTTTGCTAGTAAATACAGATTTTCGTATTGATAATACTAATAGCAATGCATTCCAACATACCTGAGATAATTAAATACAAATTACTTCGTGTTAACTCAAAATAATACAAAAAAATGTTTGTTTAGAACCTTAGATAAAATACTGTTAGTGTTGAAACATTCGTTTTGCGATTGTCTATGTGCTGTTGTTACAAACACTCGGTGCATTGGCGATTTAGGATCGGAAAAAACGTGATCCACAAATCGTTGGCTCTAGTGTAAAACATTTTGCTTTGTGTCTGTGTTTTCAGTATTAGAGAAACAGTGTCACTGAAAGTCGTTAAGTGAATACAAAGACTAGTAGTTTAGAACTAATTTCATTTGCTATTTATCCGGTATTCCGTAGAGTTCGACACTTCTCTCCTTTTCTAGAGATAAATAATTATTATACTTTTGATTTTATATTTTATCTATGAAAATCAGAGCAGCATTCACACAGCACTGGGGCACTTACACTGACCAGTGAAGTGCGAATGGTTCATAATTTCTATGCTAGTAGATTTCCACAAAATATTCCAGGAATAACATGTCTTATTTTCTATCTGTTAATGTCCCACTGCCGGGCAAGGGTCTCCTCTCAAACAAACGAAGCAAAGGTTAAGTGAGTCTACCACGCTGGCCCACTGCGAGTTGGCCAGCGTGTTGCACGGTAACATTTTAACGTGTTAAATATAACGGTAAATGAAGAAACAAACATTTATTGTTATAACAACTTGAAAACGGTACCATCCCAATTCCATCCTCGTATGTTCTCTTAAAGGAACACATTACATCGTCGTGCAAATTATTTTTGCCGTATTCACCGATCCGAGTTCTTCCGCGCGTGTTGGTTTGTTGGAAGACTTCGGCGTGAAGACGTGACTTCCACTCTGAATAATAGCGTGACGCGTAACTCATGTTTATAGGCTTTGAATTCGATTTGAATATATTAATTTATGGCATGATTTGAACGATTGATGAGATCGTTTGTTGATTGTAACGACTGTTTTGTAGTGTGATAAAATGTTTCTTTTTTTTGTTCTCTTTAATTTTTCTGTGATCTCGTGTAATAATTTTTTCGTTGTCTTAAGACATAGTATTAACTTTTTAGCATTATTACATGCTGACACGCACGGTTCTGCTCACATGTAATTAGGTTTAAATAAAAGGGAAAGGAAAGAAGGACTGATTGAAAACAAAACCTAGCCTGTGATTGACATCGGTTCTTTATGTTTCTGAATGCTAGTTTACATCGAAAAAGTTTCTACAGATTTCCCCGTTTATATTATGGCTGTTTTTTTTATAAAGTTCATACTATAAAATTACTGTTAAATTCGAAATGCTTCTATTATTTCTTATAAATATCTTTTTAAACAAAAATGTGATATATACGCATACCTGCACACTTTATGGATAAGAGTCAGATAACCTATCGGCTTAATAAAATGACAGCAAATTAATGAAGACTGCACCCGATTCTTTACCTCTATCGACTATAAACAACGGGATCGCCATCGAGAAATTTTGTATGACAATCGGTTCAGCGCCTCTAGCGGGCATCGTTAAAACTATTTTTGCAATACATTTGAAATGTGAAACTCTCGGTACTCGAAAATACCGTCTGTAGAGAATCGCAGTACTGTCAATGTCTATTTAAAAGTAGTCAAACCGCGGGCCTTAGTCTTTCAAATATACATGTCTACAAAAAGCTCAAGACGCATCCACTTGTATCAAATACACTCGCATTACATACACGCCAAGTTTAGCACAAAACACGAATGATACATTGCGATGGAAACCAATAAAACAATATATTGTCTTGAATTATTATCGTATTTGTAACTGACAGTCTGTATATCTTTAACTGTGGGTTGTGCAGTTATAAGAGATAGCGATTTGATGATGAACCGTTTCTTATGGTTGATGACTATATTGATAGGCTCATAGACCTTCTGTTAGACCTAGACATATCGATCAGATAATACAAAAAATCGCGTTCAAAATCTTTTTTCAGATTTTCATAAATTACACTACACACTAAAATAAATAAGTTTTAATGGTAAATCACACCATAATTAGTAGTGGTATTAATGACTTAACTAGCCAAAACATAATACTAGAAAGCAAAGTAATTGTTTTTTCATAACAAACAGAACCAAATCTGAACACGCGACAAAAATAAATAACCAAACAAAAATTTGCAGCGAAAAAACCTCGAAGTAATGATAATTATAACTTTCCCTCTCAAAAATACGAAATTATGAACCAATAAATTTCTTGAAAATCGCTCGCGCACCGCCCCTACCACGTACCAACTCGAAACGCAAAGATAGCGAGAAATTATTACCACTTGGACTGTAGCAGGTGTGTCTCCACACCAATAAGAACTAAAGCAGTCTATATTCGTTCAAACTTACGGTTATTGCTCGATATTAAGCGAGTTTCGAGCATTTAGTAGAGGATTTATGTGGATATTTATTTGAAGGTAAAAAATGTTGTTTTGACTTGAACGCATTTGGTTGTAATTTTTGGATTTAGAAGTCATAAATTTGAATTCAAGTGTCAAGGATCTTTGTTGGAATTCAAACGGTATTTTATTGGTATTTTTTTACAAAGTTGATTCTTATCCTAGAATCTTGTAAAGCGACATCTTTATCTATTGAGCCATTAGGTATTTTATTTTCATGTTCATTTATGTCATCAATTTAATGAAAGGTCCTGCGCAAGTTTCCTTCACAGTTGGCAGTCTACAGTACTTTTATATGTTTTTATAGATACGTTTTAAACTATGTATTTTTGCTTTTTTACATATTATTTTTAAGATAATCCTACTTCAAACGAACTTAAAAAAAACAAAGCTACATTTTTATTTAAACAAAAGCATGTTATGCTAACTCTTCAACAGTTAGCATAACAAAATAAAAAAGAAATTATTGTTCAAACCAACCTTTTTAAAAACAGAGACGCAAAAACAAAACCTACATATCCGAAGCCAATTTAACCCTCTCTATAAACGTGGAAAAAAATACAAGCCAGATAAATATCACAGGGCAAAATTAAATAAACGGTAGGCTCTGCTACGACCGACAAAAAAGAATCCATTCTATATTCATTGTACTGGTAATCCTCTAGGGTATGTTCGCGTTATGATATCTGGAAAAAAGAAGGAACGAAAAAACTCATTGTGATGCATTGGACTTGCTAAAGGCCTTTGAAAAGATAGGGCAACTAGTTTAATAGAATTTTCTAAAGCAACATTGCAATCCGGAATTAGGTCAAGGGACTGAAAACTGTCTTGCTGGTAGATTTAATAAAGATACTTTGATGGGTACAGCTTAAATTACGTGGAAGAAAGTATGATGACTATCTTTTAGTACTTTCTGCCCATTTTGTGTAATAAGGTGTAATGTGATCAGTACTGCTGAGCATTACATACGTATTTAGTGAATATTATCATCAGATATTTGAAAAGTAGAGCACATAATTTGCAGTTCTCATTTTCCAGACTGTCAGTACCAAACATAAAGTTATCAAATCGCAAGTGTAGGTCATACATTCATAGCTGCTTTTTAGAAGCTAGGCTGTATTGATCTCTATGGCTGTTACACATTATAGTGGTAGTCTTCTAGCCGTTCAATCACATTATAATCTTTGTTCTATGATCCAAAAGAACAAACCCTGACTCCAAAGTCTGATTACTAGGGTTCCTAGAAACCGAGGAACAAAGTAAACATTACTTAAAAGGCAATAGATTGTAAGCAAGCATGTGTCATGATATTCTCTACGTAGATGGAGATAATAATATCTTACAAGCAGTAAAGTAAATATAATGTTAGCCTTCGCAATTCCTGCCAACGTCCATGCAAATAAACCCTGATAGTATTGTACAGGTTAAATATAGATTTACGCTCGTGTCGCTTGTCCCATAAATTCAGTTTCAACTTATCGCAATAACAAGCTCGGCTGTAAATAACGGTGGACTTATTTAAAAATAAATCAATACGACAGGGGTAAATAATGTTGGTATTTTAGACAGCTATGAAGAAAAATGCAATTGAAGTTATTAGAACGATTTCGTGAAGAAATATAGGAAAGTTAAAATGTCTGCCTGAGACCACGGCTAGTACAACCTGCGTCGAAACGTCAGATATTCCACGGTGAAATTTGTGTTAGTGTTAATGCCCATATTTTATCTATACTAATATTATAAAGCTGAAGAGCTTGTTTGTTTGTTTGAACGCGCTAATCTCAGGATCTACTGGTCCGATTTAAAAAAATATTTCAGTTTTAGATAGCCCATTTATCGAGGAAGGCTATAGGCTATATAATTCACCTACCCACGCTACGACCAATAGGAGCAGAGTACCAGTAAAAATGTTACAAAAAACGGGGAAAATTTTGACTCATTCTCTCTTATGTGACGCAAGCGAAGTTGCGCAGATCAGCTATAAAACAATAAACACGCAATTCGATTATTGAAAACTTATAATCGATACACATTTATAAGGACAGGCCAGGCCGATCATGCCAGGTGTGGATGACAGATCACACGATGTTGGTATAACAAATATTCGTACGTTAGCAAAAGAATATAAGCTTTTCATTGATGAACTTCGAGACGAGGCTAAAGCCCAATTCATCAAAAATTATGAATGAAATAAAATAGTAGGTACAAATGTTCTATATAATCTCCCCAGACGCCGTGACCTATAAGGCCTTTAATAGTAAAATAGATACACATTGCCGTTGGCGAAGATTTATATTGTGTTAGTACCTACCTAATAATAAATTCGGGGATGAAAAGATTTCGTCTAAAAATAATGTCCGTTGTTATATCGAAGAGGCCAATAAAATACAAAATAATGGTAGTGCTAATAATAATTTGGATTATAAAACTTTCCAATATTTTAAAAGAAATAGATGAGGATATTGTAGTACGCAGTTTGAAAAGGGCACACGTCGTTCACTTATTGATGTGAGATATGTCATTTTTGAAATTGACAAAAAAAAAACGTGTTTATTATATTCTGAGGGGCGATTTTCTACCAGTGTGTAAATGAAACGCTTCAGGAAGGAAAATAATTAATCTTCTAGGATACGGATACCCCAAACCAAGATTATAGACTGCTACCGATGCAGAGCATAACAAAACTAATAAGTTTTGCTCTGCCCCCCACATTTAAAGTAGCAAAGGAGAGGGTTCATAAAGGATCAATTGTGGTCGAAGTGTCAGCCGGCTATTAGCCGCAACCCCCACCCCTAATATAAGACAAGACCATTTGCAGTGAATCCTGCTACTGGGTAAATTTTTGTTGATACCTACGCAGAAACTAAAACATTAAAAATGGCTATGCCTACGCGCGTCAAACGTCAACATTAATTTAATTAGTTAATTATAGAAAACAATATAGACTTATACAACATTTTGAAGTTATATTTAGAAACTGATCTTGTTTAATTTTGAGCTTATTATTTGAAACTTAAGTCTTTTGAAGTTCGACATTCAAATTAATTAGTGATAATTTTTACTTTAAACCACTCCGCTGCTTACAAATTCCTTTGTTTTTATTATTATCTTATTAATGTTTATGTTTTATTCTCCTTAAATCTTTTGCGCATTCTAAAGAAAATACGACACAAAATATAAGCCGCAATCGGCTAGCTGTTTCGATCAACACATTCGGCAATTTATTTTTATTTTTGTACATAGATATATATTTCAAAATCCTAAGCTGGTTTACTTCAAAAACATTAGCTTAAAACTTAAAGTAGTTTTGATTTAGTGAAGAAAGTTTCCGTTTGTATTCAAAGCACGCTTCATTGACTTTTCGAAGTCATAAGAAAATATGACAAAGATTTTTATAAACAGCTCTTTGAAAGTGTGAAAACTTTGACAATTTACTTTACGAAACTACTTAAATCTAAAACAAATATGTATATTGTACGTGATTCTACATCACAATTATATTGACTTCGTTTCATAAATAATGCATCGTCTTCAAACAACTGTCAGAAAATAAATGATTTTAACTCTCGCGACTTTTACACATAGTTTTTATTTCGTTCAATTTTAAATTGCATGAAACCTTATTTGTTTATCCGACATTTGGATCACTTCAATTAACGAAATAAAAAAAATATTACATATTTTATTTATCGTAATGTGCTTAAACTATACCAATGTAAGGGTACCTATATTGTCAAAATTTGATTGCAAGATAACAGTTCTTTAAATAGTAACGATACACAGCACAGCGAAGTTAATCTTTAAATATTTCATGTTATACATGTATTGTAAATAAAAGTGTATTTCCTAGAAAATATACTATAAAATCCAATACTTAAGTTGATACCCGAGCAAAGAATGACATAACAAAATAACTCATACACAGAACCGGCGTATCTTCGCATTTCTCAAGGAAAATATGTATTCTCGGATATTTCCAAGCATAGTTCAATATTGCGTTACTGAATCAAATGCTTGAATAGTTCGTATTTTAGAATATCGGGCTCAACTTTGACTAGACACGTTGATACGCCAAAGAACAAAATAATGTACAGACAATCGTTCTGTTAGATTGAACCTTTTGATGCATGATATGAGATTGATCATAGAATGCGACGCGATGCATTTTAGAGAGAAGTGTATGTCAAAATTGTATAGGATATGAAAAAAAATTGTCTAGTCCCGTGGATGCAAGATACGTTAAAAACTAAATTCTGTACAAAATAGTGTTTGATGCGTTTGTAGCGTCGCTTTCTTTTTTTAGAAGGCACGGTGACTTGTGGCGTAAAGAGTTATAATAATAATCAATTAAATTGCGAAACATTACCTTCTAAAGTAACGAAATAATTTTCATAGACTTTGACAATCGTTCATTGGGACAATTTTGAGTTGCAGTTGCGTCGCTGTTGCGTCGCAGTCGCGGTACCATCACATCGCGTTCGTCGATGTTGAACATTATTAAATTTTCCTGCACTTCTATTGACGAAAATTCTGTGGTTTCTATGAATGCTAATGAATACATGGCATAAAATAATATCGTAGAGATACCTTGCGTGGCACAATTCTTAAAGAGATTTTTTCAAACTTGGCAAGCAACTCTGGGCATACTTTCCCAACTTGTAAAAATCAAAACGTACTTCTATAAGCCGAAAGAAAATTCAAATAGCTATGAGAATAATATTGTTATTCGTGTGTATTTTCAAAGCTTATTGAACGAATCGTTTTGATGATAAATGGTTAACTGATGTTATGACTAGCTGTCGAAATTCAGGTCATCAGTTTTAGATATATTGTAAAATATTGCGCTTGATATAATATTTTGTATTGATTTATGCTGATAGAAAAGTTTTGTTTTATTTTGTTTGCGCTTTTCATTTCTAAATTGAATACTAAAGTTATATTCATATTTTAGATATTACGCAATGTTTTAACTTTCTTTTTTTTATTACTATCAAAAATTAACCATGCACATTTTTAGTGCTACAAAATGCAAGACTATTTTATTTGTAAGCGAGCATATTTTGGGCTTGTCACCAAGCAACAATTTTTTTATTAAAAATATTCATCATTTGAGATAATCTTAATATCTTGCCCGATCTAAAAACACTGACTAACACTTTGACTATCACAGAAATAGAACCCAAGACCTCCAGTGCAACAGTAGCACACATCAAGCAAAAAAATATATACTATGACTAAATAGCGCGTCTCAAAATTTAAACCTCTTTCTAAGAATCTACCATTACTAAGAGCCCGTGAAGCACTAAGTAGATACCCAGTAGCAGTAACAAGTTCTTAATCCTTCAGCATCACTTGCAGTTTACGCATCTTACTATCTGTCGTCACTTACTAGCTAGTAAAACATAGTATTCACGTCTCTTTCACTCTTGTAAGTTTTGTGGCATTTGAAATTAAATTCTAGGAAGTTAATTATCTATGTACATCTCTTTTACACGTTTAGGTATTGTATACCGTATTTATTTGAGAATGGTAGGAATTTCTTGTTCTCCCTTTTCCTAGTAAGTCCTAGATGAATGAGTACATTTATTGGGTGCCGTTGAATGTGGTCATTAGAAGTTACGATGTTAAAATCACGTTCTGTGAATGTTGTCATAATTAAATTTTTCTACGATATTGGTTTATCTATTAGATGTCACTGTAATTTCCTTTTTTGCAAAGACGACGATGGTGTTAATTAATTGATGATCGGAAATTAAAGAATACAATACCTTTTTTGTTTTAAAACCCGTTGCACCATTTTATTATGTGAACAAACCGCGAGAGTTAAAAATCATGATAGGTGTTATCGAATCTTACTCTCCGACTTATGAGCAATGTGCTTAAATGGGACTTTTGCAACATAAAATGTAATTTAATAATCTGTCAAAAATATAACTCGAAAAAAGCTATATACATACAAAAAATTGTTCTTTACAAAAAAGTCGCCCAAAGAACCACGTTAGCTATAAAAGCCAACCTACTTGAAACTGTGCTACCAATTATTCTTGTCCAAGGACAACTGCACCGCAACACTTAGAACAATGCATCACGTACAGAAGAATTAGTCGAGAAAGGTCATTCGTAATGGCCGAGATTTAATTTGGAACATTTTTTATTGCGGACGACAACGTTCCTTGTACAGATACGAGTTTGAGGCTGTTGCTTGAATTGAATTACAAGAATAAGAGTTTACGGTGTTTGGGTATATTTTCTTTAACCCAAATGATAGGCAAAAGTGGGCCAAAAAAGACTCACGGTTTCGCTAAAATTTAGGCGTCACTAAAAACGGGTACTCTACTGCCAAACACAAGTGAATTGTCATGTTGAGAACTGAAAAAGATTAATTAAGAAAGACAGCACGCTGTACCGACCTTAGCAACCTTAATCGATTTGTATAAGGCAGTTAAAAGCCAGAGCCTTAACTAATTCTTTGTTGCTTCATGTTTGAAGAGGTCCATGCAAGTAGCATATCATATAAGACTTAATACAACAATTGGTACTTATAATAAATATATTAGGCAGTTAAGAAATTAAGCCTTAATGATGATAAATCCTTTGTGCCTACATGTCCTTTATCAATTCATGTGAGTAGCTTATAGCAAAAGATTTAATGCATATCCGTAATCAAAATTAAAACCTGAAAGTGTATAAAAAATATACAGCAAAAATACTTTTGACGTATTAATGTTGAATAAAACTATAATTACGATATCAATCAACTCAATTTGGACAGTTGAAAGAGAATTTACTTTAAAATAAATATAAATAAACAACTAACGAACGATGACAGCGAATAATTAAAAAGCATTTCATATAAAAAGCAGGCGTTATTAAATAAATGACAGATAAAATATTTTCACATTTTCAAACAACAATTTAATTGGTGTAATTAATTTAGAAACTATGAGCTTTATCATCAGATAAATGAACTAAAATTATAAAGTAATAATTGTATGATAATAATTATAAGTCTTTTTAATTATGAAGCACATTTATATTTTACTAACTAGGTAGTGCGATTCCGCCTGCATTTATCAAGATTTGATCAAGTTTTTTATCAAGATCACAATTTTCGAGAATTAAACATTAAAACAAAAATGTAGCCTGTGTTTGGCCACAGGTCTTCAACAATACATTTTTTTATTAAAATCGATTCAGAGGTTTAACCGTGAAATTATATCAAATTGAGTTTTAAATAACGTACATCAATAAAGAATAACTCTGATGCTAAACGCTGCTAGCGCAAATTTGAATAGAAATTGAGATTGTAGGCTCAGAAAACATGAACTAAATGTCGAAGAATAAGCACTAACAAACAGCTACCGTCTCTAATACATAAACACAATATTCTTCTTAAATATAACATTATTAATCCAGCAAATAACTATTTATTAGACAACAACACTAATTATCTCAACAGCTGGCCGAATTCCGTTAATAATACACGAACTGTATTACAGAATATAAGGGTAACGGAGAAATTAATACTTATATCTTATTACGAAATTGAGAATTCACTGAATGGAAATGAACCAGGAGTGGGTATAAGAGATGCTGCTAATGATGGCTTTGAATCTGAGACATATAATAGCGCGATTCTCTACTGTCGGTACTTTCGTGTATCGAGAGTATGTCATTTAAAATGTACTGCAAAAATAGTTTCTACGACGCCCGCTAGAGGCGCTGTCATACAACATTTTTCGATAGCTAGCCGGTTGTCGGTAGTCGATATTGGTAGAGAATCAGGGTACTGTAAATGTGATATTTTCATAATTGAAGAATATAACTTTAAATTCCCGGATCGAGGAAGGTGGTATGGAGTTTTTCTACTTTCTATAACTATATTATTGCTGCCTCTGTGATCGTAGAAGTTGTGTATACAAGTGCTAAATACAAAGTTTCAGGTTTACCCAGTTTAAAAAAAGCACTAAACGTTACCTTTTTATGGCAATAGGTTACCTCTACTAAATGGGACTAACATTGCAAACAGTAGAACGAATATTTTTTACATCTCTTTATATGTATAATTCCTTAGGTTATTCAAGTCCGTCATGCTGGTCATATGTGGGTACATTGCATCCCTTCCCTGAGAACTTTTTTGAAAAAGTCTTTGAGGCTATTGATAATTATTTCTGGTGTCATACACGACATACTTTCGAAAAGTCATTAGCAGGAGCCTAAGGTAGCCATGATTACACTCATGGGAGAAAAATGATGAAAATACTTAGTTATCTGTACTTTGTTCTTTAAAATAGTATAAAATAATTACGAAACCATTGTTTCAATGTGACTTAAACTTAAGTGGTTTTGTTTGTCGGCTTTTTGGTAGTGACGTTATTTATTAGTTAGACTGAAATCGTTCTGCAGATAAATGGGCTTTCGCAGAGCAAGTTATTGGCTCCTGTTCAGTTTGCTTAGATATGTCTTGAGACGAGAGTTTCTTTGTTGTTGAGTTATTTTTCCAACTGCTTGTTTATTTATTTCGTAGATAAAGATTGTTTCTAAACATGTAATAATGCAAAAACAGTGGGCCATTAGCAAAAAGGTGACTTTGAGGATTAATATGGACGACACTGCCGTTAGTATATATTATCCTTGCCCAGCAGTGGGACATTAAGGGGTTTATTTATTCACATACATTTTGTAAACTAAACGAGATTTTTTACATGTGTTCATAATATGTAGTACCTGTGCTATATTTGTGCAAGATTCAGATATTATTACAGATAAAGCGACTTAAAATAATATAGGTAACGTTTCAATATCAATCAACTTAAAGACGGCATTGACAAGACAGCAAATCTTCCAATGATAATAAATGACATCATAATGACATCTTCCTATTAAACTACTTCGTAGACACAAAAAATCCAAACATGAAGTTAACAAAGCGAACTTGTTTCAACTTTTTTTTTCTTCAGGTGCCGGCGGCCTCCGTACCACGGAACTGCGGATAATGCCGCGAGTCGTTCAACGAGGAAGGAATGTGACGATGGCGTGCTTGTACGAACTGCACGACTATGGTATATACTCAGTAAAGTGGTACAGGGGTACTCAGGAGTTCTACAGATACTCGCCTCTGGAAAACCCTACGACGAGGGGCTTGCCCGTAAATGGGATTAAAATTGATGTAAGTAGAGTTTTACGTAGAGTTTTAAGGTTTTTTGACAAGAAAAGTAGTGTCGTGTTTTAAAACTTGTATAGTTTTTGAAGATAATTTACTAAATATTAGTTTAAAACTAAAAAATATTATTTTTGTTCAATTAATAGTTTACTTTTGAAAATATTAGATTCAGGATTCAGAAATTGTAATTATTGCAGAATTTACATTTACTTATATTGTGTGTTACAATCCATTTCCGGTCTTACCAAGTTCGGAGGTGTTGCTTCTCAATGTATAAGATTCGAATCCCAGCACTATAAATACTGAGTTTACCCCTCTTGAAACACAGCACTATCTGTTTTATAGTAGAAAAGCTAATTTTATGACAGTCAAATCTATACTTAATATTATAAAGCTGAAGAGTTTGTTTGTTTGTTTGAACGCGCTAATCTCAGGAACTACTGGTCCGATTTGAAAAATTCTTCAGTGTTAAATAGCCCATTTATTGAGGAAGGCTATATATCATCACGCTACAACCAATAGGAGCTGAGTACCAGTAAAAAATGTTACAAAAACGGGGAAAATTTCACCCATTCTCTCTAATGTGACGCAAGCGAAGTTGCGCGGGTCAGCTAGTGTTGCAATAAATAACACATTTATGATTTCAAACCAATTATATGGGTCCCAAGGATCAAAGACTAACAATATTTTGTATTACAGAGGTATAGATCGAATGAAACCCACGTGGTTCTGCTGCGGGTGACGCCGAACCTGAGCGGGAACTACAGCTGCGAGGTGATACTGAACGCGCCCTCGTCCTACCCACACTACACCGCCACAGCGAGGCTTGATGTTGTTGGTATGTACCAGTCTATAATACTGTTGTATCTTTAGTTTAATTAGGCCCACCGTTATAACTATTTTACTCATGAGTAACCAGCATTTTTAGAATGATAGCAGCGTCAAAGAATGCTGTTACTTTTTTTAACGAAACGGAAATAAACTTTATGTACAAAGGTAAAAAAATACTATTGGCAATAAAATATAATCCTCGTATTCATAAAAATATATTAAGTTATGAAACTCATATATAGGGTTTTGTTTCTTTCACTCCTCAGCAAAATGAAAAAGAGAAAACATATTATAGTAGTTTTTTAACTAAAATAGGTTTATAGTGTGTTTATGAATAAGAGGGTAAGACTTTAATAAAAATAACGAAGAAGATTACCGATTGCTTACTAATACTTGAAATGAAATTGTCATAATTTTGTAGTTAGTTTACTCCTACTACATACTATTCTGAAAAGTTCTGGTAAAAATTGCATTGATATGCACGTTAACTGTAAATAAAACGAATGACATTTTTATCGATACGGAAATTGTACCAAAATATTCCAACAGTAGGTACACTTACTAAAGAAACAATAGTTCGATTCACTAAATGATATTCAGGAACTGCAAACTAATATTAAAATATCTGACTAAAATGAAATCAACTTACTAACGCTAAAGTAACAACATTGTGTTCCATAAACTCTTAGTTATCCAAACTTGTTTACCAGACTATTTTGCGTTCAGAACTAAGTTGCATATAAGTTAGGCAATATCATGAAACTTACAGAGATAAGGACTATTAGTTACGACATACATTTTAGGCGAAAAATCTAGCTTTTACAGTAAGGGAAGCGACACACCTGCCGAAATTGCGGAACATAATATTTAGCTACGGAAGGTTTGGCTGATTTTTCATAGTTTGGGGTGTATTAATTAACAAAAAGCGTGGTGTACAAAATGTTCAGCATCGAACGTTGCGCGGGTGTGTCGTTAGACTTAAGTTGTATATTTTCTACAATTATTACTGATGTAATTTTAGATTATTAAAACAAGTACACGGGAAAGACAAATCTATTTTGTGATATTATAAACTCACAAAAGTATTTCTTCTAGTTATGTTTTCATGGCTAGGCAACTAAACCGTCTTTTATAAACTTTTGTAAGGGGATTGCGAAAATCCTTTGCATACGCCAATAGTAAACGATTATTTAAAAAAATAACAATGAAGAATGAAACCCAAAATACTTCATTTTAAAAAACAGCAGAAAATATCAATTTATTTTCATAAATTTTGCTAACAATGTCGTAAAAATAATAATTCAAGTTACCGTCCATATTAATCTTAACAACATCACAATTATAAAAACAAAAAATCCAACTCTTTCAATTTTATTTTCTTCCAAAAAAATGTCCGTCTCATAAATCTTTTAAAGCAAATAATCCAAAACATTGATACTTTGATCCGCGGCATCTTAAAAGGCTCTCAATTTCAAAATAACGAGCTCTTGTTTATATAAAAATCATTTTTTGTGACTCCAATAAGCTGATCATTGGTATATCTTAGCAACGTAGAAGGAAAACCTTAGCAAATCAAAGTATTATAATTGACCCAAATATTCTTTTGGCTCTCCTAATGATATCAGAGTGTTTCTTATTATCTTTCACGGAGGCTTGATTATTTTAAGTATATTATGGAGTTGTTTCTGCCCGCGACTTCGTCCATGAGAAAAGATTTTTCGGGGAAAAATGTGTTATGTTACAAGCTAACTTCATTATAATTTTTTACAAAATCCTATCAACTGCATTTCAAGTTGAAACCCTTACTATTCAATATCTAGTTCTTAGTTGAGTTTCCATGGAAACCGATGTGTCATTCAAGTATCGATAAAGTCAGTAATATATTAAAATTTATACTTAAGAGATATCTCGAGTTAGAACTATTGATTTAGGAACGGTTAAATACATATTAAAAAATACATGCTACCGATAGCTCAACTACTTTAACAAGTTAACAAAAAGTAGTACGAATTCAATCAGTACAAATAGAGGAAAAATCATGAAACGCGAAGCCGTCAAAAAGCACGAAACAGCCGACATAATACCCACATTAAACCGTCAAATTCTTAACATCTCTCAATCTTGAGGAATCCACTAATAAAACAAAATGTACCGACATATAATTCTAAAGCTGACCCCTGACATTCAATTTTCTAAATTTTCGCTATTCCATTCGACGGGTTGAGGTCACAGGTGGCGTCGCCTTCCATTTTACTACCAACCTACCGTTCTCTTTGTGTTTCACATCACATTTTTATGATTCCGCCTTTGTTGCCCATTGTCTGTTACGGTCAAAGAGTTTTAATAATACGAGTCTCGCTATATTTTTTTTCAAGAACACGTGAGGTGAGGTAGAATTTGTGATATTTGATAAAACTGACGGAATTGGATTTGATGTTAGTTGCTTTTTTGTAAGTTTTGTACGAAGTGGTGTAGAATTAATTGCTGTATTCCTCGCTAAGATTAAAAATTAACCCGTCCGTCCAATTCTAAATCTAACAGACGCTCTGTCAAATTTAGTGTATAGATGCCATCTTAAATGACGTTTCTATGAGGTATAGAGGAAGAAGTTACGATAAAATGATAGATGCATGACTTTCGTTATAAATAAACAGTGGATAGAACGGGCATTGAAAGCAGCCGTAAATCAGCTTTAATGAAAATCAGCATTAAAATAAATAAGGAATTAAGTGTAGAGTACATTATTTTCCGAAATTCGCGTGAAAAAAGTCGTAAGTGCAGTATCTGATAAAACTGTCAAAATTGGATTAGATGATAGTTGCTTTTTTGTTCTGTTTCTAGGAAGTTGCGTAGGTTTTACTGCTGTTGGGTTAGTTTTATTTGTACAAGGCCTAAGGGACTTATGATTGTTGCCTATTGTATTGCTCTCGTAGTGTACAAAGAAAATTGCTAGAGCATTTTGTTCTAGGGTAACTATCTCGGCTTTTCCAACGTATATGTGACTGTGGATTAAGATATTTTAGTTTCGATTTTTACATATTGGGCTAAGTGTTGATTAAAATTTACTCAAGTTTCTGAATAGAGCCCTTGTCACAATGATGAGTTGCTCGACTACCTCGATCACCGGTCGGTAAACCATCAGTGGGTTAAGTAACCTTTGCGCGGATGTTTTATGGATGAGTGATGATGAGAACTTTGACACCAGGTTGACTACTAACCGTTACAATGAATGTATAAATAATAGGAGCAGTAATTACCAATTATTGTGCATAAACATAAGATTAGCTTCTAACCAAAAACAGGCATGTTATTATAAAATAATTGGTCCAACTCAAAACATAAACCCTACAAACCGCAAGTTGATTTTGAAAGTTAATAACACAAATAGCTGATTCATTTTGTTTTTCTTTCAAACCGAAGTATTGTACGTAATAAAGTTTGAATAAGCATTGTCTTGCCAATTCTTGGTTTACACACCGCCTAGTTTAAATAAAGTATTAGCAAAGTTGAAAACAATGAAAGTTTTGGCGAATATTTTGATGTTGATACACGAAATGTTGAAGTTTGAATATAATAGAGTACAAGCTTTTTCTAGAAGTATTTCTTCAATTAAAGATTGGATATTTATACTGGATACCTTAAACTGTTTTTTCTAAAATAAAATACTTACTTTCAAAATGTAAATAAAGGTGGCTTTTTCCATTGTGTATATTTAGAATCTGAAATTACAGATAAATAATATTTTGCAAGATCATCATAAATTGTCGCGTAATTTCGAAAAACATAGTAATTATGCTTTACGAGTAATTACGAAAAACATAATAATATATGTTTTTTGTCAATTAACTTGTCGACGTAAAGTTATTACAAAGAAACCTTGGATTATTCGTCGTTTTTGCTATGATCGCAAACGATGCGTGATTTCGCTTTATAGTATAAGTGAAATCTAATAGTAAACTAATATTTTGGTCTAGGTTACACTGGCCAAGTGACTTCGACACCTTACAAATTAATTTGCTTTACCGTATACTACGTTAATCTACCAAAATCACCTAAATTTTAAAACCAATGTCACGACTTCGACATCTTAGAAAATAAATTTGCATTACCGTATACTTTCGCGTTAATCTACCAATATCACCCTAATTTCAAAAGTTAAAATCACTATTTAACAATTTTCTCTTTCCCCAGGAGTGGGAGGTCTCCGAGCAACAGATCTTCGGATATCGCCCCCCGTAGTTCAGCGAGGGAACGACACGACTCTAGCGTGCCTCTACGAGCTGACGGACGCGCCACTTTACTCCGTCAAGTGGTACCGAGGCCGCCACGAGTTCTACCGCTACTCGCCCACTGAGAACCCTACGACTAAGATATTCCCTTTTGCTGGGATTAATGTTGATGTGAGTGTAGTTTATTGTATTTTATTTAGATGCTTTTTTAGGAGGTCGTGTATTAGTTGATATTTGTTGTTATACACATATACACATCTTTCGGAGGGAATCAGAAAATGGGATACACCGAATGTTTAACATTAAATTGTTTTTATTTGCCTTTAATGTTATTGATCATACTAACTATACGTGTAAAATTTTCAACAGATTTGACACTTAATTTTGTTAAAATGTCCAAATACGTGTTAATTTGAAACGTTTAGAAAAACAAAATAAAAAGCTATATTTTTATTTTTACACTACCGCACAATATTCAATTTAACACTACAACAACAAAATTAAAAAAAAATGATTTTCAGTAAAAGTATGTATTTTAAAACCGAATCCACACAATAACGCAGATCCACAAAACATACATAGTATCACAGTAAAGTAACTCAAACAGAGTTATCCCAACAAACACACCTCATTTGTCAGTGTAGTCGCTAAAAATTCTACATATTAACATTGTGGGGCTTTTAAGCAAATTTCTCTTATAAGTCACTGCAATGAATTTGTATACAGAATTCTTGGGAACTCGTACACGGAACAATTTGTCTTCGCAAGACTGTCACAAACGACTGCTCATGTCATGTAAATGCATGTACGTAAAGTCTGCAGCGAATGAGAGCGCTATAGCTATACGAAGATATAAATTATGGGAGCGAATGCATGGAGCTTGCCAAGTGTAGTATCGAAAATGTGCATTAAATTAGTAATGGGGTATTGATCGGTTATGTTGGATAAATATGATAGTGTTTTTGTGTGAAGATGAAATGTTAATAGTGCGATCAGGAGTAGTTGAGTGTTTAGTGAATTTGTGTCATTTAAGCGACCAACTTGTGTTAGGGTATGTCGTTTGAAATTCTTTAACACAGGAAACCGTATGTTTATTTGATTAATATTACATTTTTTGTTCTTACGCTTCAAGGGTCGCCTAAGCTTTAATTTATAATCGACGCCGAATGAAAAAATCACCAATGATTTGTGTATATTTCTTAATAAAAACCAAAAATTAGTATTCAAGTAGCACAAGATAAATCTAGAACTATCTTTAATACTTAATACAACAACAATCCAACTTAATTCAAAACAGAACATTCTATAATCCGACTTTAAAAAAACTTCGCATCGCATCAAACTCGCATTATCTTCGCCTCAGTGTTGTACCGACTTAAAACTTCATTTCACAAAACAGATTTATTATATCTAATGTAAAAACTCTTGTCGGGGGGGAAAATATGCGAATCTCGGAGGGTACTAAAGAAAAATGTTGAATATCAGACGAAATGCCTTTAACGGCCATTATTCTTGTCGTCGACCAGAGAAAACTTCGCAGCAATTATTTTTACCTGTTGAGTTGGTAGAACAATGTATTTTATGGTGTGGAATTTGGTTAATATACTGGTTCAGTTTAGCGGAAGGGAAAATGTGTTGAGTCTCTGTTAAAATCTCCGAAATGTTTGCGGTTAAATAATTTTGTAATCTGCTTGTTCAGTGCTCTCTTTGCTTGGATTGTTATTTTTTTTGGGATTATGTATGTGAATGCTTTAATTAAGGTATTTCATTTGCAAAATTATTATGCTTTGCTACACAAAAAAGTGTCCGACCGAATGTTCGTCGTAAAACTGGTTTCGGTCGGACACTAATTAACAAAAAAAAAATCTCATGAAAAAAAAACAGTACGGGCAAGTATACTATATAAGCTCTCTGTTCTCAAATCTAAAATTAGACCAAAATATCGTCAAAAATCTTTTAAAAAATGTTTCACGAAAGTTCCATATTGAATTAAGCAGTAACAGTAAAATCCGTAACACGGGTCCCGAAGCTAATCCACCTTCTGACGTCACAGTACATGTATTACGTAAAATTTACGCGCGGGATATATTTCTTCCTTTTTGCCTTATACCAGGGTAAAAATATGAGGGATTTATGGAGTGTTATATCAGTTAAGAGCTATTTTCATGCTGATGTTGGCTATCAACTGTTGCAAGTAAGTGTCGATTGTGTGTGGGTCGCAGCGGCGAGGGACTGACAGTGTTTTGTTTATAGTTTACGTAAATTTTACGGGAGATATATGTCAGAGTAAAATAATGCTGCAGTTTTAAAAGCGGATGCCATTGGTTTTGCTTTTTAAGTACTACTTACGCGATGGATAGGATTGTGCTAAAAGTGTACAATACTAGTTTTTGCTTTATGCCCAATTAATTGCTCCAACAACTATTTTAAAGTAGGTAGGTAGAGGTAGCGTTATTCCCTAATCAGTACTATCACCTGTGGAGAGCTTTATATTTGATAGGTACTGCCAATATAGTTCCTTCTTCGGCACCCGCTAAAGGCTTTGATAAGATTTTCATACGTTTTGTTTATGAACTATCCGTTTGTCGATAGACAATAATGGTAGAGAATCGTCATAATGTCTGAGCAGTTGCATAATATTTGCGAAAATCTAGAGCACTGAAAACTCCACAACAAAACCATTTGTAGCAAAATGTACTAAAATCTTGGTCATCGTGTAATGCTAAATTAGTTTTAATTTAATTTAAAATGTAAATGTCCGGAACAAAACAAGCTAGCTTGCTTATTCCTGTATTTAATTAATCAGTTATTCTCCTTCGTATCCCGTTGCTAAAGAGAGAAGTGGATTTATTGTTTCACCATCTGCAATTTACTTCTGATTAAATTCGAGGAGAATTCCAAGGTATAGTGCTCACTGGCGGCATCGCGAAAAACTGAATATTTAGACAAAAAATTCAAATAGGACTTGTTTGAATCGTCAGTATGACAAAATTGCAATTTAAATGATAATTATTATAGATATTAATTGAAAATCGTGGTATGCTTAGATATAACTGGTATCCTCTGGGCTGCTCTGATATTTATTCGTGCTTTGCTTAAGCAGCTTTCAAGACTAGAGGCAAGAAGCCAGTAACCTGCTTCCTCGCACAACGTTTCCTTTTTTAGTTTGCCTAATTATTATGCAAATGGATTACACCTTACTTATTGTTGTTATATTACATCTTTTTATTTGTTATTTGTTTTATTTATAGTACACAGGATAAATTTCGTACCAAAATACGCCTACATTTTATACATACATGAGGATTGATGTTAGATGCCCCGATGCGTCGTCCCGCCAGTGGGCGCCGGACCTAAGATGACTAAGCTTTTACTTAAACTCATGAAGTACATTTCTAGACCTTTCTAGGTCACTTGTGATGATTACATTTGTTACATTGTCGTAGGACAAACAAAGTTATTTTGTAAACGGAAAGGACAGAATTTTGTTGAATGAAAACATAGTAATTTTACTTTTCATTTACTAGAACTGAATTTTAGCTCTGGGGTATAAAATGTTATCATTACGTTTTATTTATTTTTCATTCATATTCTTGGCCCAGGCGAAAATGTATACGGCTGTTAATTACGAGGTCTTAGGATCTGTTCTTTGGTAAATAAATACTTTTCTATATCTAATTTATGTAAAAATGTGATACAATAGCAGCCCGCAGTTTGGTTACGTGTTACCATTTTATAGGACCTAATATTTTAGAAATATCAAAACGCAGGTTTATTTTACACCGGTACCATACATCTTCGGTTATAAAGGCGTTGATTCAAACATAATTACATCTCAAAAGTTGATTCAAAAATAAATATCTCTGATGTATTAATTTATCTAGACCTAAAAGCGCGTGAATCCATCTACATTTTCTAAAACAAATATTCGAGACCGCACTATCAACAAGCTCTTAATTATTTCGTTCCTAAGTAAATAAAAACTAACTATGTTACTGTTCAAGTCTCAATTGCTGAAGCCATATTCTATTAGATTGTAATGAAAAAGGACATCTTGTGGAACAATTCTGTGCCGAGTATTTTAACTTTATGATTGCTTTGTACAGTAGCGCGATTTTGTACAGTCGGTACTGTCGAGTATCGAAATTTTGACACTTAGAATGTACTGCCGAAATAATTCCTACGACACCCATCAGAGGCGCGGATCAGATTTTCATACATAATTTCTCGTTGACAGATCGGTTGTCGCGATAGTAGTATAGAATCGAGCTACTGTAGAAGGTGTATTTTATACTAAGTCGATACTTAGTGGTTGATGTTGCTATCATGAGTTCACATTTGCGTAGGGAGCAGTGGGTTCGAATCTCACATCAGAGTGCCTACTCATCCCTTTAACGAACTTGAATGAAAGCCCCTTTAATAAAACGTGAAAGCACTCTGTGATACTATAAATAATATGATGTTATTAATAAAATGATAGTAACAAAATGTGGTCCGTAAATTCTCAAAATATATGTGTCAAAACATGATACGTTAAAGACATTGACTCACTTAATTTTTTTATTTGCAATCGATGCAAACAGTTTCCAACTCTTTGAAGTAATTTTTAAGTCAACGCAAAAGTGCGCTGTATTTAAGATATAGGCTAAAGATAAAACAAAATAGTACTGTAGTGTTTTAGTTTCAAAGCAAATTATCAAGTTTAAGTGCTTAGTTCTAGCAAAAGAATAAATTTAGGCCTTGTCTAGTTTGTTTAGTGTTTCTAAGAGTATTTCTCATTAGATTATCTTGAAGATTGAAAAGTTACGTCTTGTTTTTACACAAATTTCATAATAATAAATTGTATTGCACTTTCTACTAGTTAGCGGTAGCAACATTCAAAATAATGTAGTAAAAAGCCCACGTCACGATAAATTAATAATATATTTGACCGTGACAAAGTTAAACGAAAGAGTTATGAATAATTGAAAAAAAAGACGCTTTCTTTCCCTAACCCCCGGTTTCCGTGTACATTTAGGCTTTTAGCGGTAGGTTATCTATTCAATAGCGTTTTTTGTATGAGTTTAAACGCTATTGAAAAGATAAACTACCGCTAAATGTACCTCAGAAACCGGGGGTAAGTCGAGTCCGATGACTTATAATAAATTTAATAACGACAATGCATTTTTTAACTACACATATATTAACGTACAAAAATAATTTTGGATACTTTAAACAAAAATAAATGACATTATTTTTCAACCAAAAATAGACCGTCCAAGCTAAACAAAATTATACCCAATTACAGAAAATAGTATCCGAAAGCCGTTCACCTAACGAGAACTATGCAAAACACAATTAGGATATTCAATTAAATAGTTTAATCTAAATGCTTGTGTGTTTGTAACAAAGGGACGGAAAGATAACAATTACTATGTATTATAGAATATTGTTTAGAGGCGTTGAACCGTTGCTTTGTGTTGAAGGTGGCGCAAGTTGTGGGAGGTGTAGGGCGTGAAAGCTTTAGGACTGACGTGTTATGTAGTGTTTGGTAGATATGTTTACGTAAGGTGTGAAGTCTTGTAACCCTTTTAATAAAAATAATGTGGGTGAAGATAATAAGGAAATAATAGTTCAATCCTATGTAACAATGCAATTTTGAAATTAAAGACATTATACGAGTGTGTCTTTTTTATTTTTTATTATTAGAATATCGGTTACTCTTGCTTGACTTCAGTGGTGTGATCATCTACAAACTGTTGTATCAAGAGCTCGAAATTAAGAATGTTTTGTTAATATAGTTAGTAACAATACAACATTATCGTTAGCTAAGCGATTGCCGATAAACGATAGTGGTAAAGAATTACGCTGCAGATGTCAGTTTTATAAGTTACTTTTAAATATGGATACAACAATTATAAAATTTGCCAAGTAGGAATGTACAAGAAAGCTTCAAGTGTGGGACTGTACTTTTATTGGAGTATGTAACATATTAACTCAAATTTAACCTAAATAAGGTCACACTAAACCTACTAACACAGCAATACCATCTGCTCCAAAACACAATTTGCCTATTTGTTTAAAATCAATTCCGCTATCTCAACAGCAATGTACCCGTCAACCGTCCCTTTAAACCGAGCCCAAATAACTACGAATTTAATTAATTCAAAGGGAAAACGGCAAAATTAAATATAAAATAATGCAAATAATAAACGACAACCAAAATCTGTTTGTTGAAGACAGTTTCCATTGAATACAATATTTTGAAAAGATATTTTATTTCAAACGTTATTAATTTTAATTGAGGATTGGCTGAGTTTCAAAGGATCATGATCATGATACTTTGACGTTTAGGTAAAAACTGTTTGTGAACACAATGGGTATTGAGTCAATGTATTTGTGATTAATTATTCAAGAGCTTAGGAAATCGGTTAATTGTATTATTAAAGGTATCGTTCGTTTGTTTCTGAGTTAGTTGTGCTGTTCAAATTCCCCCGCATTGACGCATTATGAATGTGTGAACTACGTCATAATATGTGTCTGTGAGCAAGCCCCATAAAATGATAATACATAGTAATTATCCAAGTATATATAGTGTGATGTTGAGTAAGATGATTAAGATTTAGATATCTAGATTTTCGACTCCCTTAAGACATCAAATTATGAATGATTGCTTCAATTTATCAATTGATAACTAATGAAAGCAAATAATAATATTCGATACATAGATATATAGTCTAAATAAGTATTCTGCTCATTCATTAATATTCATAATTATCTGTACCTAACTCTATTTGCTGTTGCAATTCCTAGTGAATGAAAGAAACGTTCGCACTGATATTTATTTTCCATCCGAAGTGCTTTGTTCGCATTTTAAATATTCATAAAGCATTCCAGGCTTGATACCTTAAATAAAAGACGCTTAATATACTCTGAAAAACACTATGCACATAATCCTATTCACGAGGAGAAAATATGCAAAAATATGCATTCACATTTTAAGTCACATTTTTCGGAAGAAATGTTAACCCTCTCTTTGACGTGAGAGAACAATGGGCTCAAACATGTGTTATTTCAGCAAAATAAACTCGGCAATTCTGTAGTTAATTTCGGGGCAGCTGCGTCCCATTCCGAATGCGTCAACCCTAAAAAAACAATCAACCATTCACTTCACTCAGTATGAAGGAAATCCAAGCAATTTTCACATACTTTATACCATGTCCCAAGGAGGAGTTTGAGCATTTTTTTTCCCTTAGAAAGGAGCCATTTCTCGTAGTCGGCTACGAAGCACATGTTCATAAATCCAACCCTTTATCGCTGCCTCTTATTTCGCAGTCTCGCTGCGATAATAACTCTATGGGTCGTTTTGTTTCGTTTTTATTTCCAGTTTTCCTTATATGAACCTTTTTACATAAGACAACACATGCGTGGGCGATGTTAGTTCCGGCTCAAATGATACTAAAATAAAAAATATATCTCGTTTTATATATTTCCTTGACACGACCCATTATTGAAACGCCCAATCAGGTTTTAAGGCAATTTTACTTTCAATTTTATCTTGAAAGGCTTGGATATTATTTTATAAACACATTACCAGCAACAAACAATTTAATTTGATTTTACATCTTAGGGGATTCAAAATCAAAATTCCACTATAAGCGGCATCTAAATCATCGAATATAGAGCCACCGTATCGCTACTGTATTTTACTAACAAAAAAAGCCTACCTACCTCTAAGCCTACATCTTAAAACGACTTTTGTACATTTTTAATTTACAATGCGCGTTCACATTAAGAACAAATCGACTGTTTGACTACATCATTGTCATTGTACGCAATCTTTGGAACGAAACTCGTCAGAAAATTTCACCGAATCGAATTTTAACGGTAATTTGAGCAATTTACAGAGAGGGTACATTGAATATTTAGCGGTTAAAATGCTATGACAATTTGCGGTAAATTTCAGTTAATAAACTTTATTATCGTAAAAGTCAGATGGAAGTTGCGAATATACACAAATATTATAAATAGGAAAGTCTATCTGTTTGTTACCATAGCCGTAACTAAACCGTTAAACCGATTTTCATCTAATTTGGCACGGAGATAGTTAAACTTAGAATGCCTTTGGGGCACGGCCAGTACAGCATCCGACCGCTTCGATTCCCGGATCGGGCAGGGTACAATGGCTCTTTTCTAATTTACATAAAAATATTTCTTGTTTGATAACGTGTCCGGTAAATTGCAATAGGCTTGCCTAATTAGCTTTGTTAATAGCGAAACTTGCCAATACATTTTTGCCAAACCTTCGTATATAACAAACTTGATAACATTAATGTATGTAGTTTAAGATCCTGAGTCAATAAACTATCCAAAAATCAACCCTTAAATTGTTAAAATGGGGGATAAAATGTTTGCAAGTGACGCCGTGCGAGTCAACTAGTGTATTATTGAGTCTACCAATGAATTTAATGTGTTAAGCGTTGTTTGTATTGACTTAATTGTCCATTATGTCTATTTGCTTTGACGTTAAACCTTATTAGCGAGAATGCGGCGTTATATTGTCACTATTTACTATTCAGTAGTTGTAGGGAAATATTTTGTACTACTATATACGAATCCAGCGTGATCGATAGCTCGATTCTCTACCACTATCGACTTCCGACAACCGGCTAGCTATCGAGAAATTGTCTATGAAAATTTGATCAGCGCCTCTACGGGCATTGAAGGAACTATTTTGGCAGTACATTTAAAATGTCTAACTTTTGAAACTCGATAGTACCGAAGTGCAGAAGATCGTGTTACGAGTGCGAAATGTTATTTAAAAGTACATTATTTCTAATGGTTTTGTAAGTAGTGCCTTTTATTTATAGGCAGGTTTAAAAAAAATATTCAATGATATTTGATATTACCTAATCATATTTTTACCATGAAGTTTGTCTGCGTGTATGTCTGTGTGTCTGTTTGCGACAAGCTAAAATATGCATAACGATCTGCAGATTGTAATGCGCTATAAGAGTTTACACGTAACATCTTAGTATTTATTATCCAAGATTTAGTGAACACAATATTATTATCATAAAGTTCACTTAACACTATTCACATAGAAGCACAAACTACAAGATTGCGTTCAACATTAACTATAGACTCTCTATTAATAAACCAATATAACTAACCCAACTTGATCCGAGCTTAATTATATTATCACGTTGATATTAGAACACTAAAACATAATCTAATTTTGATAACAATATATTCTAGGGAAACCGTTTCACTAAATTACGGTAGTAATATCAATAATTTCATAGAACAATTGCTTATTGAACAGATTTGAACTGCGTTTGAACCCGATATTCATTTGTTTATGCAATACATAATGTTATTGTTGTATTGTGTTTGGAAATACAAAGTTATGATACGCATGCCGAGGTGTGACGCATGTTGATGTGTTCGCATGCGGTTGGGTGATTTGTTATGAGGTGGTACGCATACGTAGGGAATTATTTTGAAGTGTTTTGAATAGTGAAAGAGAGACTAGTATATTTAGTGCTGTCTTAAGCAAATGTGTAACTTATGGTTTAATATTCTTTTTAGTATTAAGAAATTAAATGTTATATATAAAGCAGCGACTGACGACTTATAAATCATGCTATACTTACGGGAATAAAACCAAGTAAACTTGAAACTTAATAATTTTCGAGTCATCAAAATACCTAATCCTTATTATGTACTGGCAGCTATTGGGTTTTGATATTAGTACATTGCATTAACCCTAATAGCCCCTATTGGTGCAATGTACCAATGTTAAGAAACCTTTTTACTTTGTAGATATTTGCAGTGAAAACCCTAAAAATCTGAACAAAAATATTTGCTACAAGTAATAATTAAGTTCTACAAATAGAAACTTACAAGCAATCGAACACTAAGAAAAATACAGTAGAACAAGGATTAATTGGTATGAATCTGTACCCAATCCTGCCAAGGAATTAGATTAAACTTGCTTGTTAACTTGTTACTAGAACAAACGACGTTAATTTGTAAAGAACACTAAGGTTTTCTATCTATTCCAGTAACCTTTTTAGTACTTTATCTTTATTGACTTTTGCTTTAAGTAAAATACGATTATTGGGAGTTCTAAGAAGGATTTGATGTTTTTTGTCTGGCAATTTTGCAGCCGTTTTAGGGTCCAAAATTGTTAGTTCTAAATTGGTTTTAGGAGCTCATCAGCCTACTCTTTACTGGACACGTAATAAATTCTTGGCTGCTATTGAGAATTATTTAATGCAAATTAGAAAAAAACAAATAACACTTTGTCCTACCTATAAAGCGAACCAGTGACTCCTACGCAGCAGTCGCATACAGTATGTACCGCGTCAAAGAAGTAGTCAACGCACAAATGGGCTTAGTTTGAAGGGTTTTTTCATGTTTTAGCCTATTTCAATCAGCCGTTAATAGTCTACTACATTATAACCAATAATTCCTTTCATTAAGATAAGCATATTATATTTTCTATATAATAATTTTGTTAATCCAAATAATACTTAGTCACTTTTTCCAAATACTTCCTTCCCAATATCCTCCCGTCCAAAGAAAAAAAGTTCCTGTGAAATCGTTACCACTACTTTTTTATCTTATTTCTCCACTTCTTAACTTAGTAAGGGACCAAGGCCTCTAATAATGACCGAGAGAAAGTAATGTAACTTAATTAATGCCATAGCGTCCTTATCCAATAAATTAGAGTTTGGTGAGGAACAAAGTTACGATAAAATGTTTTATTTTTAGTTTTTATGTTGACTAAGAGTGAGGAAATGTGATTGAGGTTAATTCTTACATTTAAACACATTTTCTGTAGAAGTGCTCATACTTTTGTCCTATGAGATAACATACATAATACTTATTGTTATGTTCATTATGTACATATATAAAATCACATCTTCCTCTGATAGGGGTAGGCAGAGACCAGAGAACACCACTTGGTACGATCCTTACAAACTTCCTTTGCTTCATTCACATCCATACATTTTGTCATATAGGACTGCCGGTTGCAGGAGTACTACGCACCTATAAGATTATAAAATCAAAAAATCGGAATACGAATGAAGAGACTTTTTGTTGCTTTTCACATTAAGAAGGATCATGTATACAAAAGAGGCATCAGGAGTTGATTTCTACGAATTATTATTGAAATTATAGTAGTGTATTCGGAAAATTTTACAGTACTTTTGTGTCGAGTTATTCAGAAAGGGCATTCAATTAATCGACTTTATATTATAATGATATTATATCTTTGTACATAATTAAGCTGGATAATATTTTATCGAAAATATGCATTTTCACTTTTGAGAAGGACATGTCCATTTTGTAACTTTTCCAGCAAATAATTTAATTTATAGACATATAATTAAAACTATTTTATAACGACTCTTAAACTTTCGCGATACATGTTTAATATATTATGACAAGATGTGGCCTGGCCGTGACCAAGCCAAGTGCACGCAGTGCGCGAAAACTTTAGGCATTCCAAAGTAGAATGCGTGCTCGCATTAATTTCCATATCCCATTATACATTATTGACACCGTATTATAATACACTAGCTGACCAGCGCAACTTCGCTTGCGTCACATAAGAGAGAACTTTCCCCGTTCTTGTAACATTTTTCGTTGCTACTCTGCTCCTTATGGCCGTAGCATGAAGTTATATAAAGCCTAAAGCCTTCCTGGATAAATGGACTATCTAACACTGAAAGAATTTTTCAAATCAGACCCGTAGTTCCTGAGATTAGCGCGTTCAAACAAACAAACAAACAAACTCTTCAGCTTTATAATATTAGTATAGATAAATTGCTTGCTTTTCTTTATTAAACGATTGTTTTTTGTTCAACAGTTGGCGCGATCGAATCAAAGTCAAGTGGTGCTAACGCGCGTGAGTTTCGGTCTGTCCGGGAACTTCAGCTGCGAGGTGACGGCCGACGCGCCCTCCTTCGCTACCTCCATCGTTTCTAATACTATGGAGGTTGTTGGTGAGTACACTACCCATAATATTATAATGTAACGGGTCTTAATCGCGATTGAAAATTAAAGGTTAGAATACCTTATATGTTCACCCGACCTTTCGATCGCATTACAGCGACCGTGGTCACGAGCTGACTGAGACTGAGGTCAGTACATAATAATATTATGTGTACAAGTCGCGACAGTTTAAAATCGTTAAGTAAACTACCCATAGAAATTATGACCATGAAATAATATTTTAGCGTATGACATAAGTAGTAACTTTGGTGGAAAAAAATACAGCAACCTCGGGTGTCAGAACGTGGGTATGGGTTACCTCGTACGTTACCGCGGCAAGAAGCTGTTTTTGAAGTTGAGAGTTTAAAGAAAACTTGATTCCATAAACTACTTTTTCATTTAAAATATGCTTACCGAGTGTCTCTCAACATTAAAGTTTCGGCCAAACCTGAGCGACCAAAGCGTCTGCGAAGCGTCAGAGCGTAAAGGTGTCCACGACTATTATTATAAGACTTACAACTACACAATCATTAACATTTTAAATGACTTTAGTACTTCAAACTATTTTTTTTTTCTACCAGCCCTCCCGCCAACGATGCCGACCATACAAACCAGCCAGCACTACTATATACCGGGCGACGTGCTCCGAGCTAACTGCTCCGTCGGACCCAGCCGGCCGCCCGCAGACCTCGAGTTCTACATCAATGATATGCCTGTGAGTATCTTTAACATGGAACTTCATCATTTATTCATTTAGGTAAAATATTGACACTTATGATAGTCGTTACAATTACAGAAAATGTAGAGGCATATGTATCTATACTGGGGCCATTACAAACTTGCGAACTACGTCCGCACCGGTTGGTAAACTATCATCGATTTCGTAGAATAGAAGAAAAAACAATAATAATTATTATTTATTTGCGTAAAATGTGGTAACAAACATGTTAAAAAAATATTAATAGGTACAAGACACATTTGCCATTCACAATAGCATAAATATACAAATAGTTTTTGACATAGGGGTGCCATAAAATAGAGTTAGTCTTCTTCGTAAAGTAGAGTTGTATTCTAAATAAACACATCTTCAAAACTTACGCAATCAAAATAAGTAAAGCTGGCGATAAACAAGCAGTAACTTACAAAGTAAGTTCCAATCGATAGCGTACAAATGAGATGTCATTAGAGTCGTATTGTTACGGAGAGAGCCATAAAGTACGTGACGTCACGCAACTCCCCACAAAGCCGGTAATAAAACAAATGTGGGCACACAACGAAACATGACCTAAATACTGACAAAATATCTCAACACGCGTTAAAAGTCCTTCACACTATGATTCACAAATCGATCAATGTATTTGCAACGGGAATGCTGCGATAGCGCGGGCACGATGCAAATGCATGTGCTTTAACACATTTAATGTAATGCAAACGGTCACTTGATTTTTTTGCAGTGCGCGTAGTTTTTAACACATTTAATATAAATATGTAATATAAATGGTAACTTAATTTTTTTTGTAGTAAATTTTTCGATTAGTGGTTGTATAGTAGTTTGAGTGTCTCTGTTTCAGAGAGCACCAAATATACACAGTACTTTCACATAGAATAGCGGAAATATTAATGAAATAATTTGTAACTAAACCATAATACCTCTATAACAAATGAACTTATGAAAATTAACGTTTATGAAAAACGATTTATATCTTTACTGGTGATAGATTATAAAAAGCTAATACAGCACAAAAATGCTTACGTAGCGTTTACGCAACGTTTCCGCAGCGTATACGTTTTTGAAACTAGTATGAAAGACGCTACTAAGTCAATGTAATTAACAATCACCCAAACATACCGACAGGAAATCGTTGAAATACTCATTAAGTACAATTTATATTGATTTTACGAAAGCATTAAACAGAATTGAACTCTCTATCCGGATATTTGCGGTTTATCCGGAACGGCTATCTTATAGGCTGCTTTATCTTAAAGCAATATTTAGTACAGTAGGTATTTATGGCTTAGCAGAAAGCTAATTTATTGGCATAAACAACTGGTTAAACAAACAATAACTGCATAGTTTATGAAGGATACGCAAAGCGGTTCTTAGAAATTTTGGATGCGGACGGCTGAATATGAATTCGTAATTTTTTAAATAGCTTACGGCGCTAAGCGGTTTTTGAGAATGTTTTCGTTATGAACTTACTTTTTTATCAAAAATGATTTTATTTCATGAGTTATTCTGTGGAATAGATTTCAATTCTAAGTTCTTGATTTCCTTAAAGTCTTAATTCCTAATTCCTTCTTAAAGTCTTAATTTCCAAGCTATTCAAGCCAGATTATTGTGAAATCAATACACTGATTTTTTTACTGATTCTACGCTACGATAAGAAAAAATAATCTATCTTTTAACAAAATTAATCGCACATACTGCTTTACTTTAGTCATTAGAAAATAGTCGCTACTTTTTATGCATAGCCGTTGCTTCGGACACTGATCTGTTTCATCACCCAGCTTAGTTTCAGTACTTATCGGATGTCACACAATCTTAATACATATTGCCACAGGTCCAACATAATAATCCGCTTAAGAAATCCCTCGCACCCACGTTCGCCATCTTTCAAGACAACTTAAAATAACTTTACCAAAGCTACAGTTGTTTCAACTCAAATTCTATAGTGGCAAGTTTTAATGCCTTCACAGTTTCACATTTCGCGGATACCACGGCGAATGCTTCAGAAATTTTAGTATCTAGAGCGTCGTTCCGATGCTATTGTGCGACGGTAGCTGAACAAACTACTAGTGACGATATTATTTTAAATAGCGCGATGGATTTTGTCCCATTTTGTGTATTTATTTACTACTTTTGGTGTAAAACTTTGGGACTATTTAGTCTGAAATATTTTGTTAAGTAGTTTAAGGACTTGTTGTCGTCTTGTTCGTGTTTAATTTTCAACGCTCACACTAGTTACTGGTTAAGATAATCATCGACCCAGAAGATTTTAGGTAACTTCCACAGAGGAGCATAACGAACGAGACATTTTAGTACCATCCAACATAATATTATGAAACGAAGGATCAATATGAACGAAATATCACTGGCCCGATTTTCTACAACTATTGAGTATCGACAACCGGCTAGCTGTAGAATAATTTTGTATGAAAATTTGACCAGTGCCTATACCGGGCTCCGTAAGAACTATTTTTGGCAGTATATTTTAAATGTCAAACTCTCGATAACTCTCGACAGTACGGTCTATACAGAATAATAATAGCGCTACAGCAAGTAACATTCCCATTACGAAAATGAAGTAACAACATAAGCGTTGATCTTTTTACATTAAAATATCCTGTAACGAACTCCATTACAGAGTAGATAGTCCCTTTGAATCAATGCTCATTAAAATTTGCGCTTCACTATAACATTTCAACATTAAACCCGTTACTGCATCCTCATTAAAACTATCAGAACAAATTACAGCTTTGAAAACAAAAACAATATCTCCATGCCTAAAACATCCGGCACAAAATTAACCTAAACCATATAATTTCATATTTACAAAGAACAAACGGAATAATATTACAACTTTTGGTAACTCAATTATCTCAGTATTAAATATTAAAATACTCGCCGCAGGTCATTGCTGTATAAAATTTTGTTTGAACAATATATTTGTGTAGTACGTTATGTGAATTTGATCATCAGGGGAACGGAAAGGCATGTGTGTAAGCCGGCATTTGGTGAATGGATTTTGAAAAGATTATTGGATATAATAATATCATTGACAAATAATATACAACATAAAAAAAATAAAGACACGCGGAGTTACCGAAAACAAAATCTTTAGGTAACAATGTTTTTCAAAGGTACTTACAGTCCATATCTAATCATCAGAAAGTCAGAGTTAACAAAATCAGTAGCCTGTAGTAAAGACGTTGGTCCATTTGAAAACACGTTTAAAATTGTGTTTTGTTCTTTATTTTCGTCTTACGACGAACGCTTTCAGTCCAAATATAAAAGTAGTGTCCCAATCATACGTCTTTTGTTAAATTGAATCGATAAAAATCATCATCCTAGCCTGGCTTTTCTCCCTACATCGTTGGAGTAGGCTTTCACTCTCTCTGGATTCAGCTGAATAGATAAGATTGATAAAAATACCACGTGGTAACTTCAAGCAACAATATTTCCATTAAACCAAATAAAGTTGTTACTTTTTACGTAACAAAATTGTCGTGTGTCGTCAAACAAGCAAACAGTCGCTCGGAATCGTTGCGGCGCGAACACAACAACTGTTGACTCATTGTTTGTTGTGTTGATATTTGCAATTTTCCTACGTTAAGCAGCTCCGTCTGCCTCGAGGGCTCTTCAGATTTAATCACATCTGCATCGGCCGTTTTAATGGAAATTTCAACTTTATATGAATATGTATAGAGTGCGAATTCGTTTGTACAACTTGAGTAATTACGTTATTCTGTTATGTTATTTGTTAGATTTGGGACTGTCAAAGTTGTTGAATACTTCTATTGTGTTATTTTAGCTATAACTTTTGTAGTGTCGAAATACAATAAATTTAGTATTTACATATTTTGAAGTAAGTTTCATTTGTACAGCCCTTAGGCTGAATGAATTATTGTTCGTTGGTAAAATTCACTCAGTAATGTCAATAACATATCTGGCTTTATTCATGATCTCTTATTACTCAAAAACCCATGATCTGCGACGTCTTGAAAAAAAGTCTGGTGCGTAGTTCTTGTTACCGGCGGTCTTATATGACAAGATGTATGGATGTGAATGAGGCAAGGGAAGGATCGTAGCAAGAAGCGTTCTTTTGTCTTTGCCTACTCCTATGGAAAAAGGCGTGATATTATGTATGTATGTACATAATTATGTATTCCATGACACGTGTTTGGATGCATCAAAGAACAGATTTCAATCGTAAAAAACTCTAGCGTCACTTATAAATTCATAAAGTGCAATTCAGCATAAAATATTCGTCCCATCGTAGAATATAAATGACTAATACTAATGGTTACATTTGCTATATTATACAAATGTACATAAATTAACGATTCGAGTAGCTCAAATCACTCAAATAGTATTTAACAGTGCTTGAAACATCAAATTTCTATTACCGTATTACTGTATCCGAGTGCCAACGAAAATGAACGGAACGAAATTAAATAATTCTTTTTCATTGCTGCTATTGTTCATGTTTAATATGAAATATGTATTGAAAACTACCTGGATGTGCTATTGTGTCGTATTATTGTTATTATTGTCGCGCAGTGCTGTCAAGTTTTTAAAATGTTGATGAAGTTAAAATGTGAAAAGATACTCGGAGGAATATGTAGTGACTGGTGCCTTACCTGGAACAAAATAATATATCATATCTAGTGGAAACAAAAAAAAACATGTCATTGATTTTATGTTGATAAATAAGCGCAGCAGTCACTTGCTTTACATTTATTTAGTTGTTTAAATCACAATTTAAAAAACATAGGATTAGTTTTGTACATGTTTTTAAAGCTTAGCGTCGTAGCTTAGCGTTTAAGCAAATAGGAATACAAAAACCATTATAAAATTAGAAAAAAATCACTTTAATCAAACTACAGCCCTATATGAATTTTCCATGACATCACCTATCCTTACCAACCTGCTATTCTTTAGTACCTGCTAATTTCTTCTTTGCTTCCACCAGGTGACTCCAGGCTCTCACCAAGTGTACCCGGCTCCAGAAGGCCTGTTCCGCTCCGAACTGTACGTGAACTTCCAGCTGTGGCCGGCGCAGTTCGAGCGCGGCGCTCCGATGCTTCGCTGTCAGGCCAGGATCGGAGACCTGTACAAAGATGATGCCGTCGTCGCTCTTTACTCTGGAAATAGTGATCCTAAGATTGAGAGAGGTGAGTTTAAATTATATTGATGCTTGTAATATTTATTTATAAACATATCTTAGTTTAATCATAATTTAATTTAGAAACATTATATCCTAAACCATATATATTATCAAAGTTAGAAAAACGTAACAAGTACCAAAAAATGTTAAGTACCAAATGTTGTTTAAAGTTTTAAAACGAATAACAATTATTTTTTTCTTGTTTAAGAAATTTCCTATTTATTTTCACTTCTAGACTCGGACATTCTGAATCAGAAATAAAAAAATATCTACAGTAAATAAACCTGCAACAAATAGAATAAACAATTAACACGTAATAAATAATTCAATTAGTCAAAGTATAAACGTAACTTCCCACGTAAAAATAATAGCCAGTTAAAACATTGCGAAAACAATTCCAAACATCTAAACACCACATTCTCATAATGACTTCAGATAGATATGGATATTATTACATCTGGCAAACACGGAGATAATCAAAATATAAAGTTATACTGAAATTAGAATTTTCCTACTCCAATTACAACAATTGCCTGAATTACCGCAACTAAAATTATACCTTTCACTGGATTCTGGATTTCAGTAATCTCGAGGGTGGATTCATAATGTGAAATTATGTAAAGTACCCAACAGCACTCAGGAAATTTATTCATTACAATGTTCTGAGAAAGGGCTTGTACGTCGTGTTCCCTTCAAGCATAATTGCAATTTTCATGACAGCCCATAACGTTCTTGTGTTATTAAATCTTGAGATTATCACGTTACATGTCACAGTCTTGGACTAACTACCCTTATTTGGGCCGGATTTACCTAAATGTATGATCTGTAGAACCATATTTATGATATTGTTAACGAAATAAACAATTTGAATTTGAATATTTTTACCTGTTGCTGTGCCACTGCTGGCCAAGAGTCTCCTCACAAGGGAGAGGATAAGCCTTGAGTCCAGCATGATTAAAATCAGATTAAAGCTTACCAGAAAAAAAACTTATTAAAAGGTACCAATAATAGGGCCTAGAATACTGCCTTTTAATACTCCAGTAAGGTTTATTCATACCAAAAATATCAACAAACCCCTTCCAAATAATAATCTAACTAATGATTGACATAGCAACAAACTTCTCATATCAAAACTGAAACATGTTATTTCCACCCATTATGACGTATACAAAGCGTCATCCAAATTGATTATAAACGTTTTAATTAAGCTATCACCTGCCATATTGAAACCGATTACGTCGTCAAACGCACTAACGGCACGTCATTACGTGATACATAATCATTATGACAAACATTAGGGTGGGAATGTTATAGAGAGAGGTGAAAATGAGGAATGTTTGATTCACATTATTTTCAATTTGAATCTTTTTTTTAAGACAACTGTTTTTTTTTAAGACAACTCTCGCACTAAGAATTCCTCTTGTGTCGCGGGGACTTTTATAAATATACAAACAACGGACACAAAGTACAACCAGACCCGAAACAAATAGTTGGATCGCGAATAATTATTGCGTGTGGGACCATGAACCCGTGACCTCCCGATGCAATGGTAGCGGCGTGGCGACCCAAACTACAGCGCCACGGAGGCAGTCAAACTTTATTAAACTTATATACATTATTTTCACTTTGAATCACACACATGCGCTAGTTTGTAGTTTAAGAGTACGATTTGATATATGCCCGATCTTTACTTGATTGCATGAAAATTCGATCCTGTCGAGAATAAGCCGTCAGAGGTGGAAATGATTTTGTATTTAATTTTACTACAGATATATTCAACGTAAATCTTTTGAGTTCAAGTATTTAATAAAATCGATAATCGGCTCAATAATGCAACTGTATACGAAATACTTGAAATATTCATATCAAAAAACACTCACAGCTTTACGATATCGAATGATATTGCAGCTTTAAATAAAATTCCCGTGTCGTCTATTTATATCAACGACAAAAGACCAAAAGTTAATATCGTGATTTCAATTCAAAACGGCTGCAAAAACGCTTGCATGTATTTTAACGGATTCGACATGAAAACGGCAATTTTGTCTCACAAAAAACACACAAAGCGTGACATAAAATCTAAAAGGAAATATTTTCACGCGGCAAACTCCAATAATTGCAGAACACGTTCTAACACGCCCGCATCTCTTTAATATCCGTGGAGAGGAAGCCCAGCTAATAAGATTACGAGAACCAAAGAGGGCATTGAGGGCCCAATGAGTTATTGCCTCCCGTCTCATTTGCCCAGACAATTTCCTCTGAGGGCTACACTGAGGCGTTTGTTGGTAGATAATAAATTTATCTTTGGCACACGGCAAGAGTTGCAGGATACACGCTTACTCGTAAACAATAACGTTGCTTGTTTGAAATTGTTTCTGAGAACAAGTCCGTTCATATTGATACAATGAGTCTCTTATGTAAATATTATGAGGGAAGTTATCCGATTTATTGGTTTGGTTCTTATAAAATGGGAGTATAACAATGATTGAGGAGGGAAACCCTCTTCTACCCTCGGGGCATGTCAGACCATTGCAATAGAAAAAAGTTGGCAAACCAAACTCCTCTGTTGTTAGTCAGGAATGTCAGGGCCCTTCGGGATTTGCCCAATTTCCAATATTCCGCTACAAAAAACAAATCGACGCGTGTTTCGAATTTACATGAAGCATCTTTATGGTGGCTCGACTATATAAATCAAACTTATTCTTTTTTCATATATTTTTACTTTCTCCTAGTTTTTCAAAACAAATTTATTCCGTTGTATAATTTAAATGAAAATTTGATCATGCTAGTTTTGTAAACACAAATTTTATTTAGTCCAAAAGTTTAATTTCAGGCTTGAATACAGAATGAAAAATGTTCACAATTTAACTTGTCAAATTTCAAATCAAATCTAACATCACTATGTAGATATAACTTTCAAATATCAGGTATCAGATAAATTAAAATAATCTTAAATAAAACCAAGTTATTTTAATTAAAATGCACTTCAACACAGCGTTTTTCATTAACCAACAAAACACTAAGCAGATTACAGTCCACCTAATTAAATCAAGGTGTCGACACTCCACATAATACTCCAAGACTGGCTTTGTGAGAACAGCATCGCAATAAAACTCAAAGGTTTCATTCCTCCGTGTGCGAAAACCTTTAAGGCGTAAATTAAATTAGTAAAGGCTTTCAAAGGCAAAATAGGGTACCATCGTTGCCACTACAACCTGAGTAACTGAGTATTAGAGCTCAAGAGGTGGAGCCAAGTGCTCTTTATGTGTTCTTCTTTACATACCTCGTAGAAACGGTTTGAATATTTGGTTCATTGTTTTAGCTTTGTAATCGAGTTGTTGAATGGTTTCGTTTGTTGTTTGTTTTTAAAATGTTGATAGATTTTTTTTGGTAATGTCATTAACTATACCTTAGCTAATAAATACTACTGTAGCGCGATTTTCTGCAGGCGGAACTGTTGAGAATCGAGAGTTTGACATTTTAAATGTACTGCTAAAATAGTCCTTGCAGCGCCCGCTAGAGGCGCTGAGCAGGCTTTTATACAAAATTTCTTGATAGACGGTTGTCGGTAGTTGATAGTAGTAGAATATCGAGCTACTGTTCTATTTATATGAGCCTTTGATTGCCCAAATACTTTATACGTCCGTATTTTTAATGATTTTTGGAAGCGTGAATCATGTATATATTCAAAATAATCACATTATTCAGACTACAAGTCTTTAATTACTTCATTTTATGAATAAAGCCAAATTTCGCTTTATATTTACCAAATTGACGAACTAATTGCCTTTCTTTGTTCCAGTGACATCACCGGGGTCAGCCTCCAATCTACAAGTGTGCCAATTTCTACTATTACTTCATATTATCGTTTGGGCAAACAACACATAGGCGTTATACGAAAAATAAAATGTGTATAAATATAAATTAAATAATAAAATATAAATAGGTAGATGTATTCGATTATGTCGGATGAAATTGTGAATTTAAATGAAAAATAGTTAATTGTACCTAACGAGCTGACGACTATGCCAAAGAATGTAAAGACTTAAGAATATTGTTGATTTAATACAAATTATATATATGTCACGGTTTGTTTTATTGCTGTAATAAAATCCGGTATTTTAAGTATTGGTATGGCGATTTTATTTTCTACTATGTCATCTAAATAAAATTCTGTATCGAGAAAGATAAATCTAAGTCTTTTTTAAGAAAATACAGCTTCATCGACTACGTCAACACAATGCAATTTAACATTAAATCCTTATATATAAAATAACTCGTGAGTCGTATTTTTACAATAAACTGACCTTCCAACTTAAACTTTTACACAGTTCAAAATCCACAGTGAGAATATATTAAAAATAAAAAAGCAGCAACGAAAAAATTAAAAACATATTACACTACATCGTCCGCGTTGACATTACCGAAAATACAATTTCCATTGCTGGCTTTGTACGTCAATACGAAACAGCAACGAAATTGAGGAGGAAGTGTAATTAAAAAGTTCATTTGCGCCGGTTTCGACCGAAGGCTTTATTGCGTTGGACTACAGACAAGTACTTTAATACATGTGTTTGATCGAATTTTTAAATAACTTCTGCAATGCGCTTTTTGGAGTCTTCGATGAAGGGTTTTTAAGAACTCCAGTCTTGTAAATTATTCAGGCTCCGGATGACGCAGAGACGTGACTACTTGAATTCAGTCGCAAGGACGCTGGGACATCTACTATTTACTTCCGATATCTTAAGTTAGAACCGATGTACAGTCGACGTCAAAAGTAAGTATACACATTTTCTGTCGTACCTACTATTTTGTACGACATTTTAAATTCGGTTATGGCTATTGTCAACACACAATTCACAGTTTCAGTGAAAATACTAAAATGTTTATATGCAGTAGTAATTTCACTATTTTCGCTGTAAAATGCTTTTGAAAATTAGACATTGTAAAGATTTTTTTTACGATGCTGACTGGACATTTAAAAAATGTTTGTACAGTCTCAAATAATATTGATTTAAAAATTACTATAGCGCTTATATTTTTAGCTTCAATTAGTCTAGACGACTATTATATGAGGGTCAAAGAAAAATCTATAAAACTTCAAACACAATACTTTGTACTACTTAAATCTTTCTTGTATTCAAAGTAAGAGTCTCAAAAGTATGTCGTTAGGTTTTTCTTTTTAAGATCATAAAATTCAGAACAATGAAGACGACCTTAATCCACATCAGCATACAAAAAAGGTTTGATAAAGAATAGTTGCTGTAAATAGGGTACTAGGGCAGTGTTGTTACAGACTTTAAGTTTACATTAACCCTCTCTTTCTAACTTATACCGAATACGAAAGGAGTAAAGGAGACAAAACATATGAAAGGTAAAAAGATAATTTTAGATGTTTATGAAAAGGTAGATATTCAGTAGAAGGTTTTTAAAGAAAATGTAACTATGACAAAGAAAGGAGATAGTGTAGAAATATTTAAATAAGATGATATAATTCCTGGAATACATATTGCAAGACAAGCAAATGCCTAGAGCTTAGATTATAAATGTCTAGTCTGTTGTAATAGCGCTGATATATGTGACCTCGTTTTAGCGGAACTTCTTGACCCTTCTCTAAACAAATAAGTCCGTCTTCATAGAATTCCTAACTCCAGTTTACTGCTACATTTTCTAGGCTTAAGTATTCAACCTACAGGCATAATTACTTTCACAATTTTAATTACCGAAATGGCTTTTCAAGGAGTAAGAACTACCGCAGATTCTCTGTCGCAGTAATTATGAAGCTTGAAAAAATATCAGATAATGTACATTTGAGGGTAAATTGTGAGTGGGTTGAAATTTCAGCTTAGGTGGTCATTAGGCTTTGTACGATTTTATGTAAGGACATGCGCTGGGCTCTGGAAATTACCGGCGACCGTCCTAAATTAACCGAGTGAATACAGACTACGTAGAATGCAGTAAAGTTAATTAGTCCAGTACATAGAAGTTTTATGTTTTACATTTAAGCGTAAATCCTAGACTTACGCAGGCTTTTTGGGCAGGTGACGGCTTAAAGTTTCTTGTATGTAGCGCATTACGTTACTCATTAACACATTACGAGGATTTGGAGCGATAAACTGGCCGTGAGTTTATGACTGCTAGGAGAAAAATATCAAATGATTTTGATATGTTTGAAAATCTCTGGACATAAATAGCCAGCCTGCACGAAATCCCATTATTACTTCTTACAAAACGTCCACAAAATGTTGTGTATTCGGTTTAGTAAGACAGTATTCTTTCACAATTCATTTAAATTTAGCAAAAATTTTGTGATTACTACGATAATTCTTCTATATTACATCACTTAACGACTGAAAAACAACGCTATGGAATGCAATGCAATGGGACTTGTTATCCACGTATGACATAAGCGACAAAGGTAAGCTTTTGTAAAGATTGCGCTCGTCACTTGTTCAGGCTTCACATTGCGTCCATCACTTAAAGAAGAAGCTTAAAGCTTAATTTATTAATTACATTTTTGAACCTATTTATAAATCGCTTTATATACCAACACGTGTAAAATGTTGTCATTCATACAACACCAACTCAATACCTATTAATCAAATTAAATTTAATTACGAAGAAGCCAAAGTCATAGCTAGAAGTAAACGCTGGCCCATCACGGGGTTTCATACACTTAAAGCAAAATATAGTCTTGTTACCCTTACAAAGGAGCAATTAGAAACTGGCTTTAGACCGCAATTAAACCTACAATTTCATGAATAAATTAATGTTGAATTCGTAATTAAGCCATTTTGATTTTATTATGTTATAACTTTGATATGAGAGGGGGTTCAATAAAGGTGTGTGTACATTTACGACTATGCTATGCTGCAAACAGTGTAAGGGATATTGATATAATTATTTTACAATAGATGTGTGTAGATTTATGCGCAAGTCGCAAAAGATAAGATTCGTGCGTAATGGATATTTTACTCAACACAATTTTATGATCCGTTAGTCATTCATTAGTAAATCTGTACCAAAAAGTCTGCGCTATGAATCTTAATAAAGATAATTAGGTAGAAGTAGGTAACGACAATCAGATAAATTTTACCGAACACCCTTCTATACAAAAAAATATTTAGAAAAGTGACCAGTGACACTCTAGCGTGGTCCGAAAGAACTAATTTTTCAAGTAAAGTACCTGGGTCAAAAATCACCAGCCGAAAAATATGGGCACATACCATCATTCCAAACCTCATGCGTGTTTCATTTTAGCAGAGCGCTGGAAGTGTACATGTGGCACTAGCGACAATTTATAGTGACGTTACAATATTTCGTGTTTAGAATAATGGCATGTGGCCATATTTTTTGGCTAGCCATATTTGACCCAGGTACCTTACATTTAAAATTTCTAGCTCTTAATACTCGATACTACCAATAAAATCGCGTTGTTAGTTCGGGGAATATGTACTAACGTGTGCATACCTTTATATTAATTTAACCAAAGAAATATGAGTATAAAGTTACGAGTATCTATAATTGTTATTTGAAATACGATTGAAAATTGTAAATTTATTTGGTGTTCGTACTTACATCGCATTTGTAAATCATGAACAAAACGATACTGTTATTGCGTTGTTCGGTAATTATTAATGTACTAACGTTATATAAATTACTGCTTATTTCCCTAATGGTTTAAGCAGAGGTGAATAATGCTATATTGGTTTGGATATAGCGGTGAACTTTCTATGTTCTTTTTAAAGAGAGCCGCTAAGAATAAATCTTGTTCTGGAGGTTGCATGTTTTGTTCAATAGCAAATATTCTATAATATTATAAACAGCATGCACAAAATGGAATCAATACAACAAATTTCTGGTCACAAAATATTGACGTTATCGACATTATCCGCTGAAAACCCCTTAAGTCCTTTTCTTGTGCTTAAGTCAGTCCTAAATCTTTCTAAGACCATTGGAAATAACATTTTTTTATTTAGTCGCATTTATAATTTAGTCCAGTCATATTTAAGTCATATTTAATGTTTTTTTAACAAAGACCTATCAAATGCTCTTTCTAGCTTGTTAAAGCAACATTGGCTACCATATAACAGAAGAATAACATCACCCCTTGGAAAAACTACTGAAAAACAAATCAAATGCACCTCACGTCCATTAAAAAACCACAGCAAAAAGTTCCCACAAGCAAAGGGAACCACATTCATACGAATTTCAAAACAGCTAAACAACAGTCTGTCATTAATTACGTTAAAAGAGGGTACCTCGGTCGCATTGTGCTTTTACGAGAATCTCGCCACCTCAAAATTCAATATTGCAGCTATGGGGAAAGAGATTGGAAAAGTTGGTTATGTCTTATTATGACGCAGCTTGGTTTCATGTTATTTTGTTTTGTATGAGACAAAAGTATCATGCGGGGTTATTGGTTGACATGTGAAAGAATTGAAATAGGCATTGAATACATTGAGACCTTTTTACTAATTCGGAATTGATTTTATTAGCGGATGAGAGTTTTGGTAGAGAAAAGAATTAGGTAACAATGAAGGCAAAAAAAAAATGTTGCAGCACAAAACATATACTGAAAAAAAAATACATAATTTTGCAGGCGTTTAAGTCAAGTTCACGCAAAATATTAATGGAAATAGCATGTCTTTCCGCGTTTAAACACCATCGGAGGCTGTACTTCATTTTAAAGCGCTCCGAGTACTCTCAGTGAAAGAGGATAGCTATATAAAGTACGAACAAGGCCATCCTTTTCCAACCAGAACCTACTTCATATTACATCTACCAAAAGAACAAATAGTTTTATAGGCAAGTATTTAAACAAGGTCTTAGTTTTCAAGTACCGTGCGTAGGAAGATCGTATTGTATTCATTAGCATTTGAAACCTTGGCTAATTATAGCATTGAAAGCTTTAACTTTATGTCTGATATTTGAACTAAATTAAAACAGTTGGATATTACTTTACTTTATCAACTGTTTATCTAATATACTGTGAATTCTGAGAAACAAAACGTGGGTGACAGAAGCCCACGTTTGCTGGATCGTGTTAGTAGGTGCTATAATTAAGATTCCTGATTTTTATTATGAGACTGCAAACTGATAGCTATTAAGTATGTTTATTGAAAATAATCTTGTATGACAAGATGTATGGATGTGAACGAAACAAAGGAAGTTTGTAAGGATCGTTCTGATCTGATTGGCAAGATGTATGGATGTGATGTATGTACATAGTACTAAGTGGTGTTTTATGGTCTCTGTCTACCCGTAATGAAACTAATAGAAAAACGTATTGTAAAATTTTGCGTATGTGTGTATGTATGTTTAGAAATAGTAATTACGAATTATCTCAGTTACCCAAGAGGGTAAAATTAAATACTGTTTAGTGTTATTATATTGCTCATTAATTACCCAAATCCAAAACACTTTAAAGGGCATTTTAAATATTCATTATTACTTTACAAAAACATCAAAAATGTAGAACATAATATTTATTTTTAATAGCTTACAGGAGAGACGTCGGCGTGATTCTGAAACACATTGTACCCTGCAAACGGCCATTTTGTGGTCCAAAATGGATCGTAAAATGGGCTTTATGAGTGGCCAGGTTCGGTGGCACTTTGGCCATGACACGGCAATTTTCCAAAAGGAAATCGTTCAACGAAAATTTTGGGCTAATCGATGAACGAGTGATTAAAATGATTGCCTGTAATCCTATACGATTTAGGAATGTTTAAAGATATTTGGAAATATGTGCTGCCCACGTAAAGGTCCTAAAACTGAACAAACCACATTGACTCGGTAAAATACAACACTATTTTGTAACAAAAGAGGACAAAGCTAGCCCCTGTTTTTGTTAAAAATATACGCACTAATACATTTTTAGAAGTTCCTATTTTACCCTGAAATGTTTGTAGCATAAAATTATAGGAGCTCGAATATTCACTAAAAACAAAGACCTGTAAAATATACCGAAATTAAACATAATTTTATTAACATCACACATAATACTTTCAAACACAAAGAAACTAGAACACTTTCATCACTCTTTGCTTCTGGGAATCGAACCTACGACACTTCCGATAGAGCAACATGACTACTTCAACCACTGAAAAATAATCACCCAATACCAGTAACTTACAACAAAAAGCTTCAAAAACTATTCGAAGCATCGTATAAATCCTTCTTTCTTTTGGACAGTGGAACTTTACCTGTGAAACTTTCAGTACATACTCGGAACTTCAAAACATCTTTTGTGTACACTCAACCAATATTGGCCCGGAGCTCTAAACTCTGGGGGCTCCTTTGTTTGTCCATTATTTTATTTTGTATTGGCTGTTGTACATGACTTTAACCGCAAGTTGTGACCGATAAAGCAAGTAAAAATATCCTTAAGAAACTGACAGTCTTGCCAAAAGGTGTGTAGCACTTGTAACCGGCGGTCCTGTTTCATAAGATGTATGAATTCGAATGAGGCATCGGTAGTTTGGAAGGGTACCAAGTGATGTTCTCTGGTCTCTGCCTAACCCTATAGAAAAAGGAGGGATTTTATGTATGTGTTGAGGGAATTATTGAGTATTTGATAAAAATATTGATCAGCCCCTAGCTTATTTTATAAATACTCATTTATTTTTAAATCATCTTGAATGTTAAATTCTCAATACGAAGTCGATAGTTCGATTTAATTTTAATCTCTGAATCTCTCTACAGCTAAGTTGTAAGCTGTAGCATTGTTAATTTTATATGAGATGGCCTTATTAGTGCACAATATCTATACTAATCTATACTAATCTATACTAATATTATAAAGCTGAAGAGTTTGTTTGTTTGAACGCGCTAATCTCAGGAACTACTGGTCCGATTTAAAAAAATCTTTCAGTGTTAGATAGGTCATTTATCGAGGAAGGTTATAGGCTATAACTAATAGGAGCAGAGTACCAGTAAAAAATGTTACGAAAACGGGGAAAATTTTGTACCATTCTCTCTTATGTGACGCAAGCGAAGTTGCGCGGGTCAGCTAGTCATTAAATAAAATAACACTTTATATTATTGCCGCAACTATAAAAAAAACATCGGTCATCAAACCACAGCTTCATGAAGTATTTTTTATTTAGCTGCATCATGGAGGGTCTAAGATTGTTTGTCCAATATTTCTTTTCACGTGATATACTGATATTAGCCCTCAAAGATAACTTGAATGGACTCTTTGAAATTTATTATACGGGTATTAGGGTGGAGCGTCAATGTGCAGAGGAAGTATATTTAATGGTACAAAGTGTACCTTTATTTTCTTGCTGACTAAAAACGTAAAGTTTTTTTAAGATCCTTTTAAAACTAGCGAAACTTAACCTTGAAAATGGATACCGAACATTCGGTATTGATTTTTGTATTTTACAATACTAGCAACAATAATACTTAAAAGTCACTGCCTATTGCAGGGAAGTTTCGATAGAATGATGGTACAATGTAAACCTACTCCAAACACATTAATTTAGCTAGCAATCATAAAAAACATAATATTGCAAAAATTATCAAAAATATTAAAATGGTTTTTGAGACGTTGGACGTGTCTATACACTAACACAAAAGTAAATGTATAGTCCAACAACTTACTAAAGAACCTTGTCTACAAATTATTTGTACAATATTCTTGATAATCCAGATAAATTGTATATGTCAAGTCTCTCCACTAAGTTGTCGAACTACAGGGCACAGTTTCCACATTGCACGACCCCTTAAAATGATGCCAAACCTCTGGCCATATTTCACGTACACAGAAACACTGAGTTATTAGTGTGTGTATGTAATTGATTAGTGTGCGGCAGTTTCATTTGCGAATAGCAAGTGATAGCGAGTGAATGCTTGATAATGATCTTGTTTAGGGAAAATGTTTGTGTTACTTGAAATTGCTGGTAGTTTATGTATGTATTTATAATATTAATTCACATGTATAAGCTCATAAGATTATATTTAGTCCTTATATAAAATAATGGTCGAAATGAATCGTCATACCAATTTTTATATTTAACAGTTTAAGTAATACATTTTATACGAAAGTTTTATATAGTTAACTTTAGATATAGGTTCTTACACGTGCATAGGTACAAATAGGATACATAAAACACCAACAAAAGATCATATTTTTATATAGCTCGGCTCGAAGTCAAATTTCTAAGGAAATTCCTGAATTTCCGGTCACTTTCCATGGTTTGTTACAATATACTATCACTTATTAGCACTATTTTTTCTAGCGAAACATTCGATTTCAGTACTCCCTAAATCAGAAGAAATCCATACAAAAATGACACATAAATAAAAAAATATGGATAAAGTTTCGCAGCCACTATATTTCTTGAGCAAAAACTTATATTTCAACAAGAAACTATGGAATATTTTGAATATTTGGTTCAACAAGAAATTCCACTCGGGTCCGACAGGTTTGACGTACTTACAACTTTTCTTCTTCTTACATAGTTTTAATACAATACAGTGTTGCTATTTTTATTATAAACAGTGCACGAAGTTAAATAAAAGATTTTACAGAAGAAAAAGTTCGAGTTTATTTCTAAAATAACTTATGTTAGTATATTTTATACATTATTTTTGAATGTTTGCTATATTTAGTAACTATGAGAACATACGTAACTGATTTCAGCAGAAGCAGGTTTGTATTGTAAGGGTGTCTTTTTTGTGAATTGAGAATCTATAAGTGTTTATAATAACAATATTGGAAATTAGAAATGTAAATTCAATCATATAATTAAAAAACTGCATAGACCGTATTTTTCATAGCATTTAAGTTAGCATTACTTCATCCTAAGAAGATAAAAGCAGACATCCACAGCAAAAACATTGAATTTTTCGAACTAATTTTCAATCATCGTCTATAAAGATTAAATACATGACTTACTAACTACACGTAACATGTTCTTGTAGTCCCGTATTCAACTTTAAATGATAAAAACACAACTAATTTGACTAGAAAGTAATGTTTACATTAAAGGAAGTCTGCAAAATCTGTGCTTAAAGTTAAATTAAAAACTTTACGCTCAGTTTTTGCCGGACCGGGCCATTCAAAGTTACGGAACTTAGTTCCTGAGACTCGGCCAGTATTGGAAAACACGTCAAACATTTTGGTTTTGTTTCCCTTTTTATACTCTTACCTTCAGGAAGTTTTGAATCTACTCCGTAATGTACAATAGTGATGGATCGATATGCTAGATACGAGTTTATTATTTGTATAAAGAATACTTTTGAGAGGATTTGTGGACCGAAAAATGCAAAAGGTGTACATTTTTTGGTATATCAGAATTGATGAAACACATTCATCCTACGTGAAAATCTAAGTAATAAACTATGTGTGTATCAAACATTGAAATATTCTCAGTAGTTTTTTCGTGAAAGAGAAACACAATCACACCCATCAGCACAAATGTTTGCATTTATAATAGAAGCAGGAAAAATAGTACACTATTTTGGTAACTTTCAAAAGTACGCTTTCCGACCTACAGTGAAAACAAGTACAAAAACAAAACAACTCCATCCACACGTCGACACTAAATGCAAACAGCGGCAAAAAAATCAACATCCCCATATTATATTCAGGTCTTTTCCGCAGTTATTCCTACCTTTATCTCCTACATTGTTTACTAGCTCCATTTAATTCTACCAAGGTTATAATTGAAACACGCACGTAGTACGCGCCTTGCATTCATAATATTATAAACGGTGAACTTTTTCCCGAATAATAAAAACCGTTTTAATGTAAAAAGTTTTAAGAGTATACATCGTTTCCCCGGTTGTAACTTTTTTGAGGATCCCGTTTTTAATTTTAGATTAAAGTCCTTATTTATATCCTTGGACGAGGTCGCTTATTGTTTTTTTTTTCGTTATTTATTGTGAGACAGTTTTCTTTGAAATTGTCTTTTAAATGTTAAATAGCAGTTTAATGAATTTTGATATTTTGTGATTGTTTGTTTATGTTTCTGATTTTTTTTTATTTTGTTTTAGAAATATTACTGTGCTTTGCTTGTCACTATGGCCAGAGTGATTTGCCTTTGATGTACAACAAAGGTAGCTAAAGCTAAATAATACATTACTTGTTGTTCTATCCTCAACAATAAATAAAGATTAAACTTGACCTGCATGATGGACTAAAGGCATAATCCCGCTCCCAAAATCGGAAGAGCTTGGTTCCCAGCAGTTTGAACATAAAGTATTTTCGATAAGACATCCAAAAGTCCTTGTGGTTATACACATAAAATTATCATTATTATCATTAGTTTTCTCACCAATTCTGTACCTTATATTTCCACTATCAGATTTTGTCGATATCATTCAAAAATATATTTTTACTGTTTTAAAACTGCTAGCCTCACCGAAGTGACAACTTAATAAGAACCACGCGTGTTTCGCGCGCCATTTTTTCCCGCGTTTTTTAGACGCACGACTGAACATGCGTTAGTTTCACATCAACGACACAGCAGAAACTTTACTCGATACATTGATATTGCATTTTAATTAAATGCTGTGATTAAAGGTGAACACACCCTTTTTCAGGAAAATAAAATCAAATAGTGTTCTTGCAAAATGATACGGTTGAAAATGTCGGCTTGGAAATCCCGTTAACTTTGATTTAGATTGCCCTAAATATTTCATTTCAAATTGAAGCGCTCATAGTGGCTGCGCTCAACAGTCGGAACGATCTTTGGGTTAAGCAACCCTTGGCGCAGTCACTCCACAGATGGATGCGTTCTTCGGGATGCATGTGAAAAGACGTTCCCGCCTGTTCTCAATTGTGTTAACAGACATTAAGCCATACCAAAGGCCTTTCGAGCGGCATGAACCGCATTGACATGGTTGACCACTAACCACACGATAAAAGAAAGACTAGAAAAAATATAAAGGTAAGAAAATAATCAGCTACAATATATTACAGAAAAAAGAACAGCAGAATTAATCCATTCGCTTCGTAAACGATGCGCAACGGTTGCGTGTTACAATGACGTGTCTAGAGCTAATACCGCAAATAGTTCCATCTCACTTTATCCTACTTAAAATGTACTTAGAGGGAAAGAGACAGCAATAAAAATAGTTAAGCTATAAAGGGTTTATGAATAATGAGTGAAGGATTACTTTACCAATATGTTTTAAGTCGAGTAGGAAGTCTTTGCTAGTTTATTTTGCAACTTTGTCGTCACTGAGTTAAATGCAGTTTAGTAACGTAAACTTAAACTAGAAATTGGACGTCGCAAACAGCAGTATATTCAATTACTTCAAATCAAAGGATCTAGATTGCCTTACCGTATTTCGTCACACTACTATGAAAAATGACATTGCTTCTTACAGAAGTAATAATTATCCTATTGTAAGATCCAATACCTATTTGTGTAATTCTTATTTTACGTCATATCTTTTGCAGAAAATCTCATATCATCAAATTAATCATTCAGAAAATATTGCAGATGTTTTGTATTGGATTGGAACCTTTTTGACTCCTCAGATTTTCAATTGTGTAGATTTGAAACAATTGGTAAGAGTAAAAAACAACAAGTTCTTCATAATAATAAATTTAACCCATTATTGTCCCACTGCTGGGCAAAGGCCGCCTCTCGTAACTAGAGAGGGGTTAGGTCTTGAGTCCACCATGCTGGCCAATTGCGGGTTGGGGACTTCGCATAACTTCAAGAATTTGCTGTTCTAAAGAACTCTCAGGCATGCAAGTGCAAGCATTCACAATCGGAACAAGTGATAATTATTTCTAATTCACAAATAACTTCAAAAAGTCATTGGTGTGTTGCCTCGGGTTCGAGCCTGCGACCACTTGCATGGGAGGTATAAACTTATAACTCTTGCATTGGTTTAAAAATATAAAATCTTATGTATGATAACTATTTACGCAATTCACAAAACAGGTTCTATATACTCCATGCATCTGCGCAAAAAAGTATAACATCTATACTCCAGTGATGTTGTTCTATTACTCTGGTCACTATAAATAAAAAATTGCTATAGCTAAATAATTTACGCAATACACAAAACAAGTTCTATATACTCAATGCATCTGCGCAAAAAAATAAAACATCTGTACAGTAGTGATGTTGGTCTATTGCTCGCGTGTTCGGATGCCGTGTTCAGCGATCATTACACTTAATACCACCGTAATTAGACAAGCTACCCTTCATTTCATTTGGATTTACTCGACTGCTAAACGAGTAGTTCGCTTTGGCACGTAATATAGAGATTTTATTCTAATTGCTTCGGGCTGTTTGTTTTTTTGATGTTGTATTTTTTATGATATAGATTTTATATTCAAAGATACTTAGGATTAATTGAACTATTGAACTAAAGAATTAACAAGTTAATGTTAACGAATGTTTATTAGCAATTGGTGATTGATCAAATTAAAGCTTTTATTACATGTTTCTGTATTTCAATGCAAACACATAACTTACATAACTGCATATAAAAATGTGATAACTAAATATTTATATGCAAACTAATGTGCAAAAGCTTGTATTAAAATCCCACTTAATACACTAATATTCTTTTTATTATATTGTATTTTATGTATATAGATAAACCCCATAACGGACCTGTCATTGATGATAAGATTTTTTCAAACTGTTATATTGTAGCAAAACTGAAAAAACATCGATCGTAAAATTATTTTAAACCTCCATCTATACAGTATACCTATGAACTTTTACACGATTACATTATACAAAATTGTTCAAAACATTTACAATGTGATTTCAAGCGATCGACTAAAGACGTTGTATCTGGCACAACGGTTAATCCTTTACACCAACAAGTTGCTCCTTTGCATATTTCACAGCCTCAGTTGGTGTCAAGTCCTTAGAGACAAACGAACTGTTCCAAGTACATTTCACTATTTTATTTAAGTTTTCAAATGAGACTTAGGCGATTTACACACGGAGGATTGCCGCGGTAGGCGGTCACGCGGTTTATATGGAACCGGTTAGTGTCAAACACACGCATACCGGCTAGCTGCGTGATCAATTGGTGCTACCATCGCTCTTAAACCTCTACACTGCCAACCACGCGGGCAAGTGATGCTCTCGTTGTCATTGCACTGCCCCTCTAAGTTGCCAACCGCGCGGTCAAGCGATGCTATCGTTTTCAAAGCAGTTTGCCGCACGGAAGAGCTCGACACAAATCACTTACATTTTAGCGTCCATTCTTAGTGATTCTCAAGAATTACAACCTATTGCTGTAAACTGCATAAAAATCCTATAAATAGATTTTGAGTTTATCGCGAACAGACAGGAGCGGATCACATTTAATAATATGTAGTGATAATCGAATTGGTTTAAGAGATCGCACAAACTTCATTGCCGCGCGAAACGAAATCCGTTTAACCGCCACCGCCACCCGCGGCGATGCGCGGTACCGTGTGTTACTGGCCTTAGAGAATAGGGTCACTGTGAACGTATCTCATTCAATGTTGCTTTAAAGTTGTTGAAAAGGAATCCGTCTGAATTTCAAAGGTAGAATTTAATTGCAATTGCGATCTTAGTTTGATATTGAGTGCTGTTTAATGTTATCGTGCTATAGGAAATGAAAGTTAAGTTACAAAGGAATAAAGTTTATATTTTATGCTATTATTCATGCTTTAGATGAATTACTCTTTGGTTGGATTAAGTAACATTGTTGAGACGGTAATTCAACACTGCATTTATAATTGAACTTCCAAGCGGTTTTCTAACTAAGTTCAAATAATAACATAATGCCTACTTTTGAAGTACATAAACAATCGGACTATCCATATCAGCACCGTTATTAACTTTTCTATTTGACGTTCATTTCAAACGGGCTCAACAAATTCTAAAATTATAGACACAATTATAATATCGCTAGCCGAAAATATTCATAACCATAAGCAATATTATACCTCATCCCGTACCCAACAAATTTCACACAAGTACCTCGAAACTGGACAATGTGAGTCGTGTATTTTCCCACCAAACATTTGTCGCTTACGTGTACGATAACGTCCAATGGCTTGAAAGAATAAAGATCAAAATGAGAATTTTAAAATTTAACCATGGACCTTTATCCACGCCCCAACGATCAAATACTGTGGAAATTTTCCGTTCACAGTGTCGATGTCTGGTATTATCTTATCTTTTATGTACCCAGGGATCGTTAGAGGGAACTATTAAACCGAAGTGTCACAGTTTAAAATACGGTGAATGGTGAATGAAAAACTGAATGTTTTAGGATCGTAAGATAAATGTTTCAATCGAGTTTTTAGATGTTCCGGTCGGGTGAAGCCGTTTGATATCATGCTAATGGGCTTTTGTGTTTTCAAGGGTTTTGTTTAATATTTTATGGGAAGGTATGGAGATGAAATTTTATGATTAAAATTGGGTGGAAAGTTATGTTGAATTCTGAAAATACTGATGAACGTTTTGCATTATATCTGTGTATTTAACTTTGAATTGATTCTACGGAATAATTTATTTTTAATTTAATGCTCCAATTGTTTTGCTTTTCTGTTTTATTGAAGCAAGGATTCGACTGTCAAAATTTTACGATCGGTTTTATTTATAGCGGAGCTTTAACCTCAGTCTTTCGCAATCGGGTCAAACATCGACGTATTAAAATTTTACAGCTATAATGCCGATTTCGAGGAAATCTAATACGGATCGGCTTATAAATATGTACACAACATTTTATTTGGAGATTATATTCGAATAACTTGGGCTATTATAAAACTAGTAGGTAAAGGAAATTATATTGGTTTCCTTTAGTTATAAATAGCCCTCAGATAAATAAAAAGGCTCTGTTTTATCATGAAATGTTTATTTCTCCTTCGTTATATTTTCAATGAGAATAGGTGTCAGGTTATTTATGTGTTATTATAAATAAATTTTCACAATTTTATAGCAAAAAAAATTGTTATGTATGAGGGACTAGACTCAAATCCCCAAAACAGTAGAAATTATGAGAAAATCTCAAAAGTGTCTATCGATAAAACCCAATTTTTCGTGTCTTTTCAGGCCTTATATTGGATTAGGTATTTTCTCCTATATCACCTGATAGCAAGTGACGATAAGAATAAAGATATTAGCTTTCAAAAGACCCCACTTATTATACCTAAGGAAAAAAACTTCAGAAGCTAAGTTAGAAGCAGTTTTTAAAAAAATATTCACAATAAGCTAAAAAGCAAGTCATTAGCTCAGAATATGGTAGTACATAACAGTAAATTCTTTTAGTAGTCTCCGTATGGACGGAGTCAGCAGTAATAAATCTAGGAGAAACTAAGGCATGTCCGCGTCACATTGCGCGATTCAGCTATTCTTTGAAATAACGAACTCGTTTGTTCGAATGAAGTGCATTAAACGTTAACTGTGAAGTTTTTTCAATTTGATTTAATTGTGACAGTTTGATTTCGTGTATTTTTCTATGAAAATACAAATTTTAGGGTTATTATTGAGATTATGGTTTGGGGATAGTTCTGTTTTTAATTAGGTTGGGACTTAAGGCTTAACCCCTTCCTCATTCCGGGAAGAGACCCAGCAGTGTGTAGTTACATAGATTTTATTTTTGTCACAAACCGCTATTTATTATTGTGATGAAATTATAACACCCGAAAAATGCATATTAGTAACACACATCATTCTAGTAAAACCAATTCATGCACACAAGCAATAGAAAACAAAAATTGAAAATATCTGGCCAACTTTCCGCATCCAAGTAACCTAATAGCGAGCAAAATACGTTTCCCGTTGATCATTTCTCTCATTCATTTAGAGTCCATCAAGCCTTTTCAAACGAATCGAGTAATGGAACGCAGATTCCAGGAATTGTCCATTACAGTTCGTTCTCTATAACTTGTTAGCATAACAGAGTTTCAAAGGAAATTAGTTCTGCGAGACAGTAATGTCATCGTGGGACTACAACGATACTTCATTAAGAATTCTATAGTAAGTTGCAGGTTCTAATTGAAATATACAAGAGGCAGAATATTAGTTTTATATACGCCAGTTATTCATCTATGAGCTAGCGTGTACTAGGGGCTAGAAGGTATCTCAGTGTAAAAAACAACAACAACTCCCGCACTAAGAATTGCTCTTGTGTCGCTGGGACTTTTACAAACATACAAACAACGGGCACAAAGTACAACCAGACCCGAAACAATTATTTGTGGATCGCACGAATAATTGTTCCGTGTGGGAATCGAAACCACGACCTCCCGACTCAGTGGTATCGGCGTGGCGACCTAAACCACTGCGCCACGGAGGCAGTCGAATATGTGTGTATACTTGCGTTATACGTGTTTAAGTGTGTATACTCGCGTTTTGCAATATTATAATGGGCTCCATATAACAGAGAATAAGCCTTTAAAGTACTATTGAGAATATTTCAATGAAAATTGAAACACCTTTATAAATTATCCTAATCCGAGAATTGAACCCAAGTTCTCAATAATCACGTCTCACTCGCACTGAAACTATAATTATGCGTAAAGTAAAATTTCTATTCTACAAATTTACCAAAGTCATTTTATTCATAGATTTAAAATATTGACATGTTTTTCTTTCAAGTTTTTACAAATGAGATATTTTAATGATATTCAGTATTCTTCGAAAATTCATTTTTTAATAAACTAAACGAGAGAAACCAATCGTTAAATTATTCTAAACTCTTAGGGAATTACCCAAGTTTTTACATTTTTTAACTTAAGCGCCATTAAATTATCATTAATCTTGTTTGAAACCAATCACTTGATTTACATTTACCGGCTTTACCCTTAATAACTTCGGCTCAACTCTCATAATACGGTTCGGTGCAATTCCATGGAAATTTCGTGAAATAAAATCTATTAAGTTTAAAATATTGATGGCTCTTGTCAATCTTTATTAATGTATTTGCTCAGAAGTTTTATGTTTGAGCACGATAATTGCTATATCTAGGTACTAGTTGGCAAGACTAGACATATTTGAAAATGTTATTGAGTATGACTGCCAAATTCAAGAAGAAAGATTCAGGTTATTTAAGGTCACGTGACATTTTGCGGGAGTGGAGTAATCATTACATTATTAATGAAGAGAGAACAAAGTAGCGCAGTAAAGTAAGTAATTAAAATATTTTATTTTTGGAGGTCATTCAACTTGCTTGTTTCTTCATTGAAACATTAGTGATCTTCCTAAACAGATTTGAGAGCGTGTTGTCTAAGTATTTTTTAGTCATTTGGACGTTTTGATATCTTTATGAGCATACAATTGACATGAAAATATCATACAATAATAATGTTCTGCAGAAATATGTCAGCAGTCGGTCTTTCTAAGATAAAACATAAAAAAAACTGGACATTAGAATGTCAAATTGCAAGATCTTTCACATTCCTGAGTAGTCATAAGTCATTGCGAATTACCCTTGAATGTCCTACATTTAAATCAAAATGGAGAATATTATGATACAACCAAGTCATAACTCACACACATGATTAAGGTCAGAACAGTCACCGTAAAACGAACCCCAACCTTCATATAATACAAGCAATTACTCAAACGACTTGAAAATTTACATTCCACAGATAATCTCAGTTTGAGTCTCACTTTAATAAGAGTATCCAATCAAAAACTCACGTAACTGAATCTGATAATAATCACAAAAGGGGCTACGATCACATCGGTCGCGATAACCAAGCCCACACAGATAGTATTAACAGCAATTAACCAAACAAGGCTTTAAATCAAAATTTCAAATTATGCTACTCCCTGTGAGGGTGGAGGGGTTGTATCCGTGAAATCGCATTCATCAAAACTTGGGAATTAGCTCCGTTCTCTAATTAAACCTGTCGGTTGTTAAGTTCGCCCCAATCTCCCTCGGGTTTCCGAATCTTACGTAAATATTAGGTTTGAATAAAAGTTTTATTATTATAGCTTTATTGGCGCTTAATACCGTGATCCTTTGTGTAAAGGAAAAGTTGATTTGAACGAATTCTAATTTGTGAGGCGATTTCGTCGTTCAAGTGGGATGGGTCGAAAGGTCGTCCATTTAGTATTCATTGCGTTTGCTATTCGTCGTTAAAAACTGCTTTCTGTGTCACGAATAGTTTTTGAAGCAATCTATTTTATATAGCTTCGAAGAATGTTTTATGGTCGTTTTTGTAGGCACGTGCAAGTAAATGTGAGAAGTTTGTGCGTTTACGTGAATCACTTGTTCTTTATTTACAAATCTTTTGTAAAAGTAATTTACTCGCTTTGAAATCACGAAGTATAAATCTTTTGTTTACATTCTATAGCGAATACGAAGAATAGGTGCTAAAAGTACCAGCAAGATTTGGGCGTATTTTTAGTCAATTCCAGTTTCAGTAATAAAGTAACAGTTTTCGAAATGGTAGGAAACGTAGATGACTTGTCATGTTTTCCAACCATTATGTAAAGCCGATTACCAGCGATAATAATATAAAAAGAAACACAGATCAAATCGTTACAGTTTCTGTCAGCGAATATTGGAAGTGAATTCAATACAATTTCTGATACAATTATGACGATTCCGCGAGTAAACGAATGACGATTTAATAAACATTGAATGCTCCCAAAGGCTTTCACGGTATTACATCGGTTTCCATCAATTATAATATAATTATTTTAAGTGTTTGTCAGCTCTGTGTTATGAACAGGTTAATCTCATGCAAATGCAAGAACAGAGTGAATTGTTTCTGTATTTGTTTAAAGCTTTCTCTCTCTCTCTCTCTGTAAATGTATGATTACTTTTTTCAGTGTGTGAACGGGATATTATATTGTTGGTGTAGTAACGAAATGCTAATAGACGTTTTTTCTTTTATGTTTATTACAAGTGCATCCCCAGAAAAGTATCGGTTAAGTAATACGTTAAATATTGACCGATTTTTTTGCCTTGTTTATTTATTTTGTTACCATAAGTAAGAAAACCATACCATAAATAACTCTTATTCGTATTAGTTAATCTGCTAACAGTCGCGTTAACCCGTGAAAAGAACTTACCCTATTTGAGATCTAGATCCAGTTATAACTCAATCAAATTGCCAAGTCTCTTGTCACCTGTCTATCCACTTGACCTTACAGTCAAAGAATATTCGCACACTCATATCTTAATACGAAATATTGAACAAAAGCCATCTGACTAAGCGACCTTAGTCAAAGGCGAACAAAAAATCGGCGCCGTTACAAATATTTTTGGACAATAATCCATTTATTCCATTCCAACGGACGTTATTATCAAAAAAGAGACGATGACATATACACTAGCTGTTACTCTCGATTCTGCTTCACGCATTTCTGTCTCCCTAACTCTATGCAATATAATTTACATGTAAGCTATTTTCAAAATATCCTTTATTTTGTAAACATACAAAGTATTAGATGTAGCCATGAACTATAATCTTTGACCGTTTCGGAGAAGCTGACATGAACCTTCGATCATAAACCTTAAAAAAATAGGTATATTCATAACAACTAAGTTTCGCCACTCGCTAATGTAAGTCACTCTATGTGACTACTATCAAGGGGTTTGCCATATACGGAGCTTGTCACCAAACTCCGAGCTGCTAACAGCATATTACAGAGAATACTCCAACAGGAATAGGAAAAACCTCTTTGTCTAGCGCTGCAGTTGGTCCGGTACCAGATATACGTTGTATAAAATTATAAATACAGAACTGTACCGCGTGTCTCTACCACTATCGACACCCAACAACAGGCTAGCTTTCGAAAAAAAAAATGTATGACAACCGGTTTAGCGCCTCCAGCGGGTGTCGTATTAACTATTTCTGGAGTACATTTTAAATGTCAAACTTTCGATACTCGAAAGTACCGACTGTACAAAGACGCGTTACTGGACACTTGAACTAGTAAAGTTGTTCTTAGAATATACATACACGAGTAGCATAATCTGTTTTTTTTAACCGTATTTGAACTTTGTTACAGTCTGATTGGATTAGGTAGAATAGCGGTTTTTCCACGAAGGTCTTCAGATATCCGTTGCACGTTTAAGGGATTACTAAATGTTGAAATTGTTTATTAAAAATACAACACACTGAAGATATTCAAAAAACCTTCAGAAACCCAAAAACACAATGTCACTATTATAGACACTAATGCCATCTAATTTTAAAAATAGGAACTTTAAATTACAACAAGTAAAGTTCGTCTATAAAATTTATCAAAATTATTTTATATGAAAAGCTAATACTTTCAATAAAATAAAATACCTTACTATAGTAATCTTTGCCAAAGTTTTTCTTAGTATTTATGAGATAGACCGACAAACACCTTCACAAACTTTCACAGATACAGAATAAGTTACTATTTTATTTTTCCCAATCTTTTAGCATTCCACTTGTGATTTCTATCTCTCAAACAACAAAGTGTCTAGCATATAGTGAGAATTGGATAAGGTGGTAGTAAGCAGTTATTGGTTTGACACAATAGAACCTTTCCACAATAAGTTTTGAGAGTTCAATTATTAGAAGTCGTTTTCCAGTTTTTGATATTGTTAGGGCGGGGTACTGGGGCTATTGTGTAGGGACTAATATTTGATTTTTATTTCTATTTTGAGGTTTTGATATTGGTTTATATCGTTTTGTCAGCATTATAATAGTACGTGTAAAGATCAAGTGGTCTACGTTAAAATATATGACCATAATTTCATTCTAGTTACCGATAAATGCTGTATTGGTATATTTTTAATGCATTATGTAGAACTACAGTAAAGAACTTACTTTTTTATGTGCCCAAATGCTGGGACAAGTCCTCCCTTTCAAATCTGTCTGTCCAGTATCTTATCCCGTCATGATACTTTGTAATTCTAATATGGAAAATTCAAACTAAATAATACATCGCCACAGTTAGAGTAATTGCATTGCAATTCATTATCTTCATCATTCCGAAAACCGTAATGCAATACAAGAACATTTACAAAAATTACCAAACACACAGATTCACGGCATACACGCAAAAAATACGCCTAAAGCATTTCGTTACATTACAAATATACATTTTTATTCCGTCATGACAACCATCTAAATTACAAATCCCTGTCGCGAATTCTTTTCACCATAATATACATGCATTCCTCGTTTTACTCGTAAACGGGGAGCCCCAACATAACTTTTTGACACGAACTCCATTGTCGCTTAATTATCTGAATTCCCTTCGTAACAGAGCAAAGAATTCCCAACACTTTGACTAAGAACAAGGAGGTCCCTTTGAAATGCATAATTCATTTTATTAAAAAGTTCCACTGAAGTGACTCGCAGCTCAATTAACTTGTGATTATTATTGCAAGGACTGGTCTCCCGAGTTGCAATCCTGATATTTAAATGTTAAACTGATGTTTGTTGGTCAATCACAGGAGTGCTTTATGAAACATTTTATTTGTAAACTATTTGTTGACACCTTTACTACGGGTTTGAGGTTCTTTAACATGATAGGAGATTTTAAGAAATCAAGTGTCATTCATGTTTACGGAAGTTTCATCTGTTTTTTTTTATTTATTAGTTATTTATTGCATAGTGTTCTTTTCGCATTGTTCCAGTGTGTAGTGTAGATCGTGCGACCGCCTCTTACTAAGAGTAGACTGGTACATTTTTCGTAGAGTGTATGTGAATAAACAAAAAAATTTAACGAAGGAAGGAATAGCTAGCGACATATTCTTTGCTATAGTCGCGAGAGCAAAGCGTAATTTCGCTTATGTTAATATAATTGTGTGTAATAAATTTCATATTTTGGTGGTTAAACTTCGTTTTATTACCTAAATAGAGTTCCTATCCAATAAAATTTCCAGCGAAAGCCACAAGCAGAACCTAGTCCGTAAATATTGGCGTATTCAAAGCTGGACGTTTGAATTATTAATCCAATGAAATATAACTGTCGGGAAGTTAGTTTTGACTCAGTGATGTTTCTCGTAGATTTGTTTTTGATGATAAATTGGTGTAGTTGCAGAATTCGTGGAGGTAGATAAAGTTGGATTATAGTAGTGGTTCGGATTAGCTTTGTGAATCGCAGATGGGTTTTAAACGTTCGGTTTGTTTTAATTGAATTGTTTTTATGGTATTACCTATTTGTTTTTGCATTGGTTTATCGTTAATCTTTTTTCTTTTGGTTCTATTAGAATTGTAAGGGCATTATATCGCCGTTTTTCAGAGCATTAGAGTGAGGCATAGGGAACAGGAGATCATGACTCTGGTCTATTTAAAGCTTGACAAAAGCCTTAGAAAACACAAAGGAATAAAATTACTTAAGGATTTTTAAACTATATTTTTATAGTTAAGTAAGTGTATTAAGGCTATGAAATAAGAAATATACAATATATGATTAACGCTTTAATTGAACTTAAAAATGAAACATTACCTGCTTAACCACAGTGACCAGTGCAGTACAATTTTTAATTCAACCGAATCGAGCTGATTGTCACTTAATTTACACCTCATTACGTGGAACTTTGCAATTAACGGAGCAAGTGGCTGCTGTGGTGGCGTCTGTAGTAAATGAGTAATGAGCTTCATCTACGTACTTAACATACTTTAAAAATTATAGCGAATATCACTACTGCTTCGATACCAGTTGCGCGATACTCTATCACTATCGACTATCGAGAACCGGCTAGCTATCGAGACACTTTGCATGAAAAGCAGCGCCCCTAGCGGGCGTCCTATGAACTATTTTTGCAGCACATTTTAAATGTCAAATTCTTGATATTCAGTAGAACCTGCGTCGCGTTACAGAGAGGTTGGATTATAGGTATACATGTAGGTGCATTCTTACGATGCGCAACGATTAGGAAGTCCTTGCTGGGTAATAGGCTTCTGCTTAATAGGTTATAATTTTATCAATGTGCTTTCTTAATCTTTGATTTATTTTAACATAAGATCATGTTATGGCGATCTCTGGTCTATACCTATGGGATGAAGTTGTGATTTTATGTATGTATTCAATATAAACTGTATCAAAATATTATAAACATTCCTGCAAAACATTTTTATAATTCCTCACGCCCATCACCATAGACATTAACCCCGAAACGCGATTACACTTTTAATTCGCGTAGCAACACTGAAATTAAAGCGATTCGGCGAACGATTGACGTCTAATTAAGACCTTATTACATTTAAACTCTTTGCTTAATTGCGGAAGGGTCGTTGTGGTCAGGTTTGTGATTATATACAAGGATTTTTGACCTAATTTTGAGGTTAAAACGGTTTTAAAACTAGTATTCTATACAAAAAATCAGATTCCTTAAATAGGAACCAACAATTTCATGTACTTAGATCATTTAAATCTTCATATGGCATTATACACTTACATACACAGAACGCCTTTTACATTCGAAGGTGTAAGCAAAGGTGTATGAAATATACCTACATTTGCCATTTACAAAGTTAGTTCCACGTAACAGGGAGTAAGAATAATTTCCATATACTGAGCACATTGCCAAACTCCGGTAGAATACAGCTACAGCTATTGAGAATATTCTAATATTAATAATTCCAATAGCACATTGCCCGACCTAAAAATTGCATACGAGACCTCCTGATCAGCAGTCGTGTACACTACCACCATGATTACAAAGGGAGTCATAGCTTCCGGCGATAGTGAATAAGTTAAAATTGAAAACAATTAAACAAGTGTGATAAAATTATGATTTGTATACATTTGGTTCTCTCTTGGATTAGTAAAAGATTATTTATTGGATCACCAACAGTAGGCATATTATTACATTCCGTTAAAAGGTACAGTAACTTAAAATATAGTATACCTGTGACAGGTATACATATTAGGAATGATGTTATGATTACGTTTTAGTATTATTCTTACTCCAAAAAAAACAAGGACATTGTTTCTATTTTGAAGATGTTTCATCAATCGTAGGTGTAGTTTGTTACTGCTTACATTACCATCGTATCAATTTCCTCCCTTAGGGCCATAGTTGAACAACTTGTCTTATAACAAATTAAATAAACATATTTTATGTTTCTACACGTGCAACGCCCACCTACAAAACTATATATTAGCAATAGCTATAAAAGAAAATGGAACTCTCTCCAACTTAAAGATAGAATAAGTAAAAAAAAAACAATCTACCAATATTATAAAGCTGAAAAGTTTGTTTGTTTGACCGCGCTAATCTCAGGAGCTACTGGTTCGAATTAAAAAATTTTAGCGAATTATTTTGTGTTGAATAGACCATTTATCGAGGAAGCCTTTAGGCTATATAACATCACACTATGGCCATCAGGAGCGGAGTAGCAACGAAAAATGTTACAGAAACGGGGAAAATTATGAGCCATTCTCTCTTATGTGACGCAGTCTCTACCTGGAAAGATGGAGATACAAGACCAGAAAAAAAAACACAAAAGCTCAAAGTTTTACGGAATAGAAAAAAATAAAATGAAAATACGCTGTGGGTACTAACTAACTCTAAATAAAACCAAATAATTGTTTAGTTAGAAATTCTAAAAGCAATCAGAATGGTGCTCATTGAAATTGGTATTGTGTGGCTATCGTCGTTTTAAATGCGATGTCTAGCCAAAACTCTAATAGAAAGAACTATTAATTTTGTTCAGAAAATACGAATAAAACGCTTTAAGACAGTTTTGACCTTATCTGTAGTTAATGCGTTGGATAGAATATTAATACAGTGGAGTCTAACTATTGTTTTTAAGATAAGACGATGGTTAGACAGCCGTGAAGGATTATTTTCTTTTCATATTATTTTTACTTCTTCTAAATGTTGCTGCTCAAAATGGCAAATTGCATGCAAACACGCAACAAACCGACACAAACTTTTGTGTTGTTACAACAAAAGGTGACTGTGAAAAGATACTATAAATTAAAATAACTATGTAGATAAGGTTTAATGTAGAAACGCTCTTAAATGCTATGAATCTTAAAAAATATAAAGTTCTCGGCATTCGTTACAACTCGATGGAAAATCGTTTTTTTTTTTTGTTTTATGTGTTTATCAACATCGTTTTTCTGTTATTTGATCATCAATATTATAACACCTAGTGTACTAACACTACGGCAGACATTCTAAGTTAAGTATCTAAAAGAACAACCTTAATCTATACTTATAATATTATAAAGCTGAAGAGTTTGTTTGTTTGTTTGTTTGAACGCGCTAATCTCAGGAACTACTGGTCCGATTTGAAAAATTCTTTCAGTGTTAGATAGACCATTTATCGAGGAAGGCTTTAGGCTATATAACATTACGCTACGGCCATTAAGAGCGGAGTAGCAACGAAAAATGTTACAAAAACGGGGATTTTTTTTTCATTCTTTCTTATGTGACGCAAGCGAAGTTGCGCGGGTCAGCTAGTATTACATAATATGTTAGCGAGTTCTTGAATTAGCTAATTTGCAAAAACATACATACTTACATACATTATCAGTCACAAACGTCAAAAGTCATTGAGTAAAAGTTAACGAAAAAATCCACTCTACTCCGAACAATTTTGCACTCCAGCATGAAGTAAGTGAACTACATCCCACGTAGCATTTGGCACCAAAGCGGAAACCCAGCTCAAATTCCTCATAATTGACGAAATTTGAATCCATCATTCATATTAAGTAGTCGCTTTATCCTTTATGGAGGTTCCACAGGCGTGTGTAATAGGTGAAGACTTACAAACTACGATTATATTAAATGAACGTGATTATGCGGTGGGAACTGCATCAAACTCGTACCGTCGAGAGAAGGTATGTGAAGAAAAAGTAGTTAGAAATGTTATAATGCTTTGAAGCAGATGTAGATGTTGTAATGAAAGCTTTTAATTTTCAAAATTGTTGCTGCATGAATTTTAATATTGTAGTGATTGTTATTTTTATTGTTGGTGCTGAATATATGGCTTTCGACGACTCTAGGTAAGTGCTTTTGGATATTAAATGAAAGACCTATTTACGTATGGACGTGCCCTAGTTAGGAACAAGTTAGTTGATAAAGAAGACCAGGATGACGAAAATATCAAACATAATAATTAGTACTATACATGAGTATATTATTACAATGAAATGCATCGGAAATTAGAACGAAAGCTCCCTTTTATGTAAACTTAATTTTACTGATAATATCATGAATCAACATACTTTTTAAAGAGATAGCTCGTCTTGGTGGCTAATTATTTTAAAACATTTATGTAAAATCTATGTAAAACCTCCTTTCAGCCAGTAGCAGCCTAATCTCAAAACCATATTCCTCTTATTTTTTCCTTCAAATTGACGTACAGTTGCAAACAAAAATACAAGCCGTCCTTTGTTTGAGCACAAGGCTTGACCGCAAGTAATCCTATTGGAGGCACCTGCGCTAAAATAAACGAGGGTCGTAAATCCCCAGAAATGTCCCAACGGTTGTGACACGGTTATTGTTATTAGCTGACAGACGCTTGATTTGGCTCCAACCTTAGATTTAGTGGAGCAAGTGGTTCTGTTGAAAATCTAAACGGCGACAGTGTACCTAAATCAAATGGATTAATGGCGAGCGAAGGCTTTGTTTACGGATGTTTTGGAAGGTGTTTGCGTGTCTGTTTGTTGAAGAAACATTCTGTGACAAAAGTAAAGTATTCTTAGGAGGTACCGCTTTGAACAAAAAAAAGTCACATTTGAATTTTTCAATTTATTTTATACATCAAAACTAGCCGTATATTTATGTTATGAATTAGTAGAGAATGAATATTTATTTTGGCCACCTTAATATTTTAACTGTATATCTAAAGGCCCGCCCTCTTTTTCAATCCAGAATATCCATGCTAGATGGATTAAAGACATGTATAGGCATAAAGATGCTACTTTCGGTCCACGAAGAATAGCACCAGAAAAAAAAGCAAGGTGGAACACAAACACCTAGGACAAGGAGACAAGGTCCATTCTTGACACTCTTCCTCGTAAATATAATTAGTCCATAATAAGCACGATAAAATAAATATATTATATAGGTAATAGTAAACAACGGTAGGTCGAAGTTTGTTCAACTTTTACGCCGTGATCACGCTGCCGTGCTAGTGAACTACTTATAGTTTTTACACTGCACTGCAACGATCGGAAGCTGTTATGTTGAAGATAATCAGGATGCAACAATATATTAAATGCATTAAAATTATACAAAATATGTAGTTAACACGATTAATTTTCGTAGTATCGACAGAAATAAATAGCTATATTTTGAGTTTCTTTACATTTTTGTGTAGAGTAGATATTTGAAATTTATATTTACTAAGACAATCGTTCCTTCGATATACGCTACGAATACTAATTAAATTTACCATAAAGGTTCTGTTTAACGACATCTTTTATATTTCATATTTATTAAAGTGATAAAGTGACACAATATTTTGGAATTACATTACATTATTTCACAAGCTATTGCTTGCTACAAAAATAATATTTGATAAAATAAGTAATATTTCGACTAACGAAGGGGAGCTTTGAGTTTGCTAACTCTTTCATCTCGCTGACCTGTACCAATGCTGAACGCCTTTAAATTTACACCGTAGTGTAATATAAATCTTATAATAAAACTCACTGCACACAGACCGAGTTTTTTACTATGAGGGGGCAGCAAAGATCAGAGCGGCTGAAAGACAAACCTTTAAAATTAAGTTTCTTCCTCTCCGAAGATGCAGTTCTGGTCCTATAATCACTTACGTCCATTATACGTTTTGCGTACTTAAAGAAAAGTAGCCTTCTTACGCCCTAAACTCTGAATAACAAATAAAATCAAGCTAAAAACGGTGGGTCATTTCCTAGTCTTTTTAGTAGAAATACACCAAATACCCCGGAATTTCTCTCCTTAGAAAGTTGGGTATCAGAAGGGATTGTTAGCCAAAGTTCAATCCTGCCAGCCCCCTAGCCAAACCTAGCCAAAAAATTCCGTAACTTGTTATTCAGACGTAGAACTTGCGGTTGATTTTCAAAATTAACAAAATCATATTCTTAACTAAAGACTTACACAGGATAAAACTAATAATAATCATATTTTTTTTTAAACGTTAATAGACCTGTAAAATGGTAAATTATTTTGAAACTGTTACACAACGGTGTAACAGACAGTCTTTACGAACAGTTTCTTCTAGTTTACTCCGTGTTAAAGAAGTCCAAACTCTTTTATTTGAATTCCAAAACTGTTTATATTCAGAGTAGTTGTTGAAGGTAAGTTTCAACTTTACTTTATGATGTATTAAGGTAATTACTCAGTTTGTATGTTTTAGTTTCTAAAGTGTAAAAAATTAAGTATTTCTTTTAGTTTTTTTGGTATTGATTTATTTATGTAAACGTGACATTTGAAAGATTTGAAAGATATTCACGTTTTATTTTCTTTTAGAATTCATCTTTCCTATTCTTGCATGATCTAGAAGGTCTCTACAATAAATCTCTAGTCTCTAAATTCTGTCTTCACGAAATATTAAGTTAATTGCATATAAAAAGCTAAATAGGCTAGGGTTGTAATTTAATTTTCTTGCATCATTCCCTGTTCTTATTAATTAAGATAGTAATAGTCGCTCAACCATGTCAAAGGTTTTTGGGCGACTTGAATATCTTTGACACTAGGCTGATAACTAACCATACGATAGCGCATAAAAAAAACACAAATTTAGAGTTATACAATCTGTTTTTTTAAGTGATGTTGCCTCTAACTAATTATGTATTCCCATAATGTAATTTGCACTTAGAATATAATAACATTCATAGTACAATGAACTTTAATCAAATTTCCACAATTACATAAACTATTAGCCTTCGGCTGAAACAATTCACGCATGTAATGTTTCACTAACAATGTAATGAAATTACATTTATATTACAAATACATAGTGACTATTCAATAGAGAATATTAACATCTATTTAGCTTCAATGATTTTGTTTACAATGATATTAAAATAATGTGTTAATAATATTGAGGGCTAGTTTTACTGCTATGGATTCGTTTCGGTTAACCTATCCGATAGATAAAACGAGAGCAAATACGTAAAAATACTATAAAATTCCTTTTGTTAAGTTAACTATTTATTTTCATATTTGAATTTTCATGTTTCACTATGTATTTGCCCGTTGCACTTACCGGTCGGTAAGATCTATCTCTGGGTTCAGCAACCGTTGGTGCGGTCATTCTATAGATGGGTCCAGTTCTATAGTGGTACCTGAACAGAGCATCTCGGTCTTCGGAGGGCACGTTAAAAGTCGGCGCCGGTTGTCAATTAAGAAACAGTCACTATGCCATGTAAAATGCCTTTTGGGCTAGAACAACTTTGATAGGTACTTGACCGGACTTAGGCTGATCTCTAACCAAACGATAGAATAGAGACTAAAACTATGTAAAGTGGAATGAAAATAACCATAATAAGTGTACAACAAACTCACAGTTATCAATCATTGAGTAAAGTTTTCATAACACAATTTTGCAAGATAATCATATTTTTAATTAAAGTAATTTCTAGACCATTATGATTCAAAACAATCCTTGAAACGCCATGACAACTAGATTGTCTTTCGTCCAAGAATCAATCAACATATCTAAATTCCGAAATCAACCAATACCTCATGCTCTATTAAACACAGATACAATATTCAGAAACCGCTTTAGTTCATCGAAAAACATGTTAAACGCAAACATAGAGGGATTATACTGAACATGCCCGAGGCACAACTATTCGTGCGTATAATAAACTTCGCTATAATAATCAAAACAAACTAAATTTTAACAACAACATAGGTTGCATAATTGTTTGTACGTTACCCAGAGGAGAGTGGGGTAAAAGCGGCAATGTATATCGTTTAGGATTATCATTTTGATAGTTGCAAAATTAACGTGAGTCTTAATTACTTGAGATAAAATTATTTGATTTGATTTGTCTTGGTAGATGCGGTTAAACATGTTACGAGTACTGCAGATCGTACAGTTCAGGTTCGATGTCTTTTTGGATCTTTTTTTGGTTGAAACACGTAAAGTAACGAATTTTCAAGTCCATGTCTCAAGGTCTGGCTCCAATAATGCAAATGTATAAAGTAAGCATTAAAGATTATTTCAGATCATCTTAGAATTAAGATAACATTTTCCTACGCAAATTTTCTAAATCACTAATTACAATTAGTGTTAAATTGTATTTATAACTCATAATTAACTGAATAAGGTAATTGCTGAAAGTTGTATAACTTTAATCTCGATCTATTCCTTTGTAAAAACCCGTGTAAAATTCACCCCACTTAAAAAGATACAGTAAGACGTAAAGATACACATTTCCCCTTCTTATATGAGGTATGTTGTTGATATTTCCTAATCTCACATAATTCCCGTCACCCCATCCTCCTCACACTGACATACAACGCAGACAAAGTTAGTACGTGTTATTAATTCATACAACTTTTCGCATGAACATACAAATGTTATTTTGTCGTGTTATACCGAATTTAACGTTGCATTGTAGGAGTGAGAACATTTTCGAAAATATTTTACACTCCTTTGTCTATTTCTTTAAGATAGAAAGTAACGTTTGATAAATATTATTTATTAGGATTGGACAGACAGGCAGTCGCTCCATGTAAATCACTGTCATTCAGCTGTTTTCGGTAAGACTAGAAGATAGTTTAAAGGCTAAGCGGATATAATCTTTTTTTTTGCGAAAGCTAATAAGTAATAATCTAATCTCTATAGTGCTATTTTCCCCTCAACAATTACATAAATAAGAGTTACCTAGTTCACTGACAATTTACCAATAAATGAGGCGATTAACGAAAAAGGGTTCATGTGAAATGCCCGAGGACGAAGGACGTATACTGCCCGAACTGACGCCTTTTGAAAAGGTCAGGTGTTCTGTTTGGGTCAGTATAGATGTGTGAGAATGGTAGTGTCGTTTTCAATGTGAATTGTATTGTTGATTAAAGACACATTATGTATAATATATGGAGAGCGTAGACTGCTTACCATAACGTCGGGAGGTCGTAGGTTTGATTCCCACACGGAACAATTATTATTTGTCCTATCCACAAATAAATGTTTCGGGTATGGTTGTACTTTGTGTTCGTTGTTTGTATCTTGATAAAAGTCCCCGCGACACAAGAGCAATTCTTAGTGTGGGAGTTATATTTTAATGTAAAAAAATAAATATAAATATACAAATAGTAGCGCTTTAGTCCAAAGATGAATGACTTCTAATAATATATGTATATTATGGTCTCGTGTATTCCTTAAAAAAACATGAAAAGACAATACTCAAAGATTTTGATAACAAAAGGAAGTCAAACTTGCTACTTGATGAAGAAGAGGGTTTTCTATGAACGCAGTCATTCGCTTTTATACAAATCTTACAAACTCTAGAAAGGCCCGCTCTACCGAATATTATTAATCAAATTGTGTGGACTAGCGAGAGTTGAGTCCGGCCCTCGCCACTGCCGGTCTTCTCAGTAGCAACGGACTCCCCGACGATGTAGCATCACACTGTGCTTATATACTCAGTGCTGGGAAAACTTTAATAGCGCGATTCAGGCCCACGATTCTGATTGGCTGGTGCTAAATAAATTCAGTTTCGTGATCATCGTATTCAATAAGCGTGAAGCCTGAAGAAAATGTTTGAATGCTTTTTTTGCTTGTTTTTATGACATGACAGCTGATTTAGTGTTTCGGTTTATACTGTTTAGTGCATGTATCAGCAATAATAACTTAAAAAGATGTTTATTTCAAGAGGCATTTTAATAGTCTATGAGGTGGAGTGACTGCAAATGCATCCTCTCGTTCCTTCCAAACATCTTATAGGCGGTAAGTTCTGCCCAGTTATTTTTAAATGCGACAGACCATCCCGCCATCTACAATTAAGCTTCTTTCTGCGATGACCGTCATTCAGTACCGAGTTGGTAGCAATATGAACAGTGGTACGCTCAAACCACCCAAGGAAAAAGAGTGACTAAAAATACGTGGCGATCTGAAACTAATCTTCAATTCTCTGCTCGATCCTATTTCAAATTGAGGGTTTAACATTTCTTATAATATGTTAAAAACTACAATGTACGTATCCACAAGCTCTAGGCATGAATTTTAGAACAAAATCTGACTCTACACATTAAAATCCCACAGTACTAACAAACTATAAATAGCAAGATTTTACATTATTTAGAGACTCCGCTAGCAAAAAGCTTTAACGCCCACTTAAACAGTCACACAGACGCGGAGTAACTCCACGAAACTAGTGGTGAAATTACACCATTCACTAGTTTATACGACAAAGCTACATTTTTTAGAAAATTACTAGATTTGAAATTTTTATTTAGCAGTTGGGCAGTTTAGTACCACAGTATTCGCAATATGTACCTTCGAGTTTGACATTAATGAAATCGTAATTAAATACATAGTTTCCACAGCACTTTTAGAGGTGCTGATCAGCTTGAGTCAATAGTAAACAGATGATTAATGATAGCCTTAGGAAATTGCCCTTAAAATTTACATTCTAATCAATATTTAAATCATGACTCTTGTATCTAAATCATTTGTATAGTGTAGTAGTGCACATTGAAAAGTACATAAAACTAATTAGTAATACAAAGCGGCTGTGCTCCCCTTCATGTAAAGGGGTTGCATCTACGATGCGGTTCATTTAACACATACATCTACGCAGGTAATCATAATGCTTAGCAGTCACGTGGCAGACAATGGGGCGGATAGTACTCTTTGGAATCTTTGGAATTTCAAAGGAAAATGTCTTCTGATTGGCCCTACCTTCAGAACTGGCGATCAATTCACTCTCTGTATCATTGACTATCGTGTCAGTGTATAAGCATTTGACCTGAATGAATAAATGATATGATTTTGATTTTTTTGTTTGATTAATTGCAGCCTTAGCAGCTTCCAATAAGCCATTTCTAATATGTTCCTATATAGATTTTAGACTAGCTGTCTAAAGCACTATCTCTTTGCAGGAAGTATTAAAAATATCGCTCTATGTGCTTGTTTATTATGTTTGGTGTGAGTCGACATTATTTTGTCTGAACCATGTAGTGTCAGTGTAAGCAGCTTACTCGACGCTGAGACTAAATCTGAATGCACGACGATACATAACTGTGTGTGATCCTGAATGGTACAAGCCATGGATAGCTGGAAAGAGCATGAAAGCAAAATTAATGCGGTCTAATCTGTACAGACGACGACACTTTTTGTTGCAGACTGCGACATTTTATGCGCAGTTTTCATTATTTTAGTAATTTGTAATGATATATTATCACTTTAATGATTTTTTAAGCGTATTTACAGTTCATATAGAAATCTTTATTTTAACTCAAATCATTAAACATCAGACATAAAATTAGTTTCATCATTCAAGCTTGAGCTTTGAGGTATTGGCAGATTTTTTTTTGCGTTTTTTTAGAACCATATCTGATTGACAACAAAAAATTGTTCTAAAAGAACGCAAAGACATTGAACGAACTTTACGTTCAATTTCTGACTACAGTACTAGGTTGGCTTGTAAAATCACGTCTTATAATTGTTGTCAGTAAGTTGTCGAACAAGCGACAAAAAGTCGCCAAGTCTGCACATCATTAATGCGAGCCCTCCGGGGTATGTGAGACTCGCTCGCAGATTGCATAAGGAATGTGGATATGAGCTCTGTTTGCTTTGAAAGAGAAAGTCGGCTTGAAAGTGAGGAAAATGCGCTTTAATAGTTTGACGGGAGAAAAAATGTATGAAGAAACGCTCAACCGGAATGGATTCCGTTGAGTTTATTTAACTCAGCGTGTGTTTAAAGTATCAGGAATTTAATTTAACTTTTACTAGGTTAATTTATTTCCTCGGTAAATCAACTTTGGTTTGGTTTGGTTATTTCGTATTTGGTTCGGTAAATGCAATTTTGTGATAGTACTTAGTTTTACTGCTAAAATAAATTGTTAGTTTGCGAATTGCTTAAAAGATTCGAAATAAGGATAAATTGTTAATTATGATAATATAAATAAAACCAAATACTTTTGGCATACATCTTGGAACAAATATTCAGTGCAAAAACAAGACTAAATAAAAGTAATTTAAAAAATCTGACACAATTTACTTTCAAAATGATTTGGTTAATTGGCTTGATAGAATCGATTTTCCTTGTGGTCACTAAATTGACCAACAGGAATAATGTTTCACATAGTTCAATTATGTTTTCATACCCCCAAGTCCCCAACCCGCACTTGGCCAGCGTAGTGGACTCAAGGCCTAACCCCTCCCTCATTACGGGAGGAGACCCTTGCCCAGCAGTGGGACATTAATGGGTTAAATTTATTATAATAATATCCCAAATGAATTCCTTCGTAAACCATTGTATTTACTACATTCATCAGTAGTGAGATTGACCCGACACGGTTGACTGGGTGTCGCTCTTTTGCGTACACACTTCACTGAACAACAAATAATTTTTGCTTGACGGGAATAATGAATGGAGTTTGGAATGTAATGCTAGTGAGAATGATAGTTATTTTTTATCCGACTAGTTTTGTTACACATTTTGATGTGAAATTTTTCGGCAAACGATACAAGTAGTATTAATACAAAAATCTGTCTGTCGATTAGTATTCGTCTGTTTTGCGTTTACGGCTATATTACTGAATCGATTTAGAAAAAAAAGGCATGGAAATAGCTGCAGACCAGAAACTAAACAAGGCAACGTTAAAAAAGAGGTGAAAAACTGCGCGAGCGGCACCGGACCAGTCAGTAAAATAATAAATTGTAGTATTTTTTTATTTTAGATCCTCAGTTCATGACAAAAAAAGTTACATTAAATATTAATAATGCCGTCCTCCTCTCTTTAAAATATGACATTCAAGCACAGTGAAACTGGTCGAATTGTAATTTAACTGCCAATATTAAACTCAAATAAAAAAGCAACGTAATTATTGATATCGTTTCATCAGTTCCCATCTGTATGCTCAGCCACTGGAACGGCTACGCTCACTTTCACCAGCCAATCAGAATCGTGGGCCTGAATCGCGCTATTAAAGTTTTCCCAGCACTGAGTATATAAACACAACGTGATCATACATCGCCGGGGAGTCCGTTGCTACTGAGAAGACCGGCAGTGGCGAGGGCCGGACTCAACTCTCGCTAGTCCACACAATTTGATTAATAATATTCGGTAGAGCGGGCCTTTCTAGAGTTTGTAAGATTTGTATAAAAGCGAATGACTGCGTTCATAGAAAACCCTCTTCTTCATCAAGTAGCAAGTTTGACTTCCTTTTGTTCCTGTTGAGTCTGAAACAAACTACTGTTTTAAACGTTTTGCTTAGGTTATTACCAAGGAATCATATCTTTAAACGTTCATAGTACAATTTACATATTTCTGTTTATAAACTTTATGCTATTACTTAGTGTTCCTGTGTATATTAATACGTTATGCTATTAGCAGTATACACACATCATAATTGATTTATGTTGAAGTATAGATCTCTGCAACACCCGGTTTAAAATCCTTTTTTTCTTTCGATTAACCAACTTTAGAAGAACTAGTGACTACTGTTCTACGGTTTTTGTTGTAACATATTATGTAACAACAAAAACTATTATCAGTATCGTATCACCTACATCAACATTTCAGCATTTCAGTTACTTCGCCAGCAAAGAAAAACTCCAGCCCGAATTTACCAATAATTTCCTAACGAAAATGCACTCGAACGCACTCCTCAAAGGGTTGGCTCATATACCATTCTTTCAATAAGACGTAACGAAAGCTCTCTACCGCTACTAAAACAGGTATTACCCGTGGGTCCTAATAAACCTTCGTTGGTAAGGTAAATCTTTTTGCCGTACTCGTAAAAGTAGACTTTACGATGCGTTTACCGCGTTATATATGGTAGAGCCTTAATACGACTACAATCCTCTTTTAACACCACGCAAGGCAATTAACAGTGTACTTGAGATTATTTTTATTGATATTTTTTCGGTATAGACTTGGCTTGTTAGTGGAAGGTCTAATGGATAGTTGTGAGCTAGAAAGCTGGTAATCTGAAAGTAATTAGGTCGTTATAGTAAGAAAATCGTATGTCTTAAAGAAAATGTACGCGGAGTCAAAGGATTTTGTATATCCAATTGCTTGAGGAACATATATTATTTTAAAAGATAAGTGAAATATTGTCATTAATTAATTAATAATAGTACTACAACCTTTTTGTCAATGTTTCTTTGTATCTTTATATCTACGATTGAATGTACATTTTAATAAGATTTATGGATATAAATGAAACAAGGGAGGTTTGTAAGGTTCATATCAATTCCTGCCTACCCATATCGGAAAAGACGTGACTTTATGTGGGTATGAATGTAGGTACAATACATTTTGTAATTTATGAAATGCGTTAATTAAAGTAAATACAAAAACAAATCACTTTGAATTAAATGTTAATCTTATCTTAAAAAAATATTCCCTACTTTTTCATTTTAAATATTAGCCCAAAAATCATCACAATTTCACACCTAGTAAATTCAAAACAAGGAACGTCTACTTTATAAAAAATCAGCCTCATATAACCCACGGAGCGTGAATCATTGGAACTCAAACGGTACGCTCGAGTGCTCAGTAAAATAGCAGAAATGAGCCGAAACTCTATGCCATTCTTTGTCTAATACAAAATGAAGATGAATCAGAACAAGCAATCAGGCATAAAACAAACGGCTCGGCGTCCAATTAACTTTTTATTGGAAGCATTATTTATTGACTAGTTAAAGTCACGGCTTTGCCTGCGTTTACCTATTTAAAATCAAGTTAACAAACATTTTGTTTTTAATAGCCATTTTTCTGATGTTGAAAACTTCTAGAGGGTTATATTCAAATCTCCTTGTTTTCTTGGTAAATTAAAAATATTAATAGGTTAATGGATTTTTTATTTTATTTCACATTTCCACTAGGGTATTTTTTTTAAGAAATATCACTAATAGGCCGTAACCGTGTCGCATTTGATTGAAGAACTAAGTAAATGAAAACTTATGCTGCTATGCTGAGAATACAGAAGGTATCCTTGAAGAAATCATTTTATCAAAAAGACAGCCAAATTACTTTTTATAATCATTTATTTCATTGTTTCATAATAATATATAATTCGAATATTTGGACAGTACTGATTTTTGCCAATGTCCAAAAAGCGTTTGTTGAGGAAGTTCAAATAAAAGTTAACAATGTATGCTCACAAATATTTGAAACAATTTAACTGCTATTCATTTTTGAAAAAAATACGTAGCCATTGTTTTGAAATGAATATAATTATTTTATTTGCTGATAAAATGGTTATAATGAACTATAAAAAATATTAGCAGTATTATAAAAATTAACAATAAGCTTACATTTTATTTAATTTAGGCTCATATAAAATCATTGCAAAATGTAAGCCTAATATGAACATAATATATGTCTATCAAAACTAATACAAAATATACTATCCCACTGGGTTCCTAGATGTCTATAGTAATAATAAATTTGCTATTGCACTGCTGCGCTCCGGTCTCCACCAACGATTTTTCTACAAAAATTAAAAACTCAAACATCCTCTATAACTTAACCACTACACTCTGTATATCACTAGCGAGTCTAATGAAACGTAAAATTCATTTACTCCAATTAACCATTTTTATTGAGAGTCAGCCTGTTTCAGGAATTAGAATTTTTTATTATTATGTTTTCAATCATTGAATCGGCCATTACGCTTTTATGTTCATCGTTTAGAGTTAATTGTTTCTTCCTTAGTGTAGAGATGAATATAATGAACGACTGGTATCTATAGTACAATTTAGTATAGCAGTATAGTAGTTTTTATCTAGGAAGAGGGAGGGATTAGGCCTGGTCTCCACCACGCTTACTAAGTGCGGGTTGGGGTCTTTGTATGCCCTCACGAAATGTATTAAACCTATTTTTGTGCATGTAGAGTTTCGTCACAAATGTTTTCTTTCACCGTTAGAGCAGGTGATTATTATTTCTTATACACATAATATCGAAAAGTCATTGGTGTGTTGCTTTGGGTTCAAACCGTCGACCACTTGCGTGCGAGGTGCCAACTTATTCCACTCGGCTATCACTGCAAACGGTGGTTTATTCATAAAAATACGTTATTTATAAATACATCATTTTTGCTTGTGTCAGAATCGAATTCATGTCACTCCGTTGTACAGTAGTTCTGCGGAATTTTAAAAATACTTTGTATTCCATTATTATAATTGCATTGAAAATTACTTTCTTGTATAGAATTCTATAAACTTTATTTTAAATTCTCGATGATCTCTTTGGTCCAAAAATCTGTCAACTTTGCAGTTTAGGTCTAAAGAGGTAGAGAGTGTAGTTGAAAGTCAACATTTTCCTCACTTCAAAATTTCAGTGTACACGAAGCATTTGATATGAAACATCTAATAAAGAATTCTTTTAGACTGTAGCTAACGTTCCAAAATGTATTAAAATATTCGCTTAAAGCCTCCAGCGGTAACCTGTGAGTTAGTGTTTTTTGCTCGTTTCGCCTCACGATTATGAGGTCACACTAAATAATTCACTATTCCCGGTCAGCGACCCTAATGTCCGGTAGACGAATCTGCGAACTAGATTTTTTACATCCTAATCGGGTCTAGCAAAAACTTAATAAAATATTTTAGAAGTATAACGCGTCTATTTTGGGCACAGAAATATTCAAACAGCGACTTCTTATAGTGTGAACTGCACGTTTGGCGCAATGGTTAAAGTGGTCACCCTGCCGCAATAACCGTAACGCCGTGTGTTGGGTTCGAATCCCATCCGGGACTAATCTTTGTGTGATAAGCACGATTATTATTCCTGATTAACAAACCTACTTATATATTTCTAGTAATTAGAAGTATATTTTGATTTTGTTTCATTCTAAACTAAGCAGAGCTTGTACTAGGGCATATTCATATTATTATGTATTAAGGAATATGTACTCACGTGTACAGCTCCGTATTCTGCCCCGAAACGTCAAGCAAACTACGGTTGTTGTTTGTTTGTCGTATGGTTAGTGGTCAACCTAGTGTCAAAGTTGTTCAAGCCGCCCGAGAGGCCTTTGACGTGGCTTAACGACTGTTATCTTAGTAGACAACAACCGGGACCGACTTTTAACGTGCCCTCCGAAGCACGGAGACGCCCAGTTCAAATACCACTATGCGGTCACCCATCTATGGAATGACCGCGCCAATGGTTGCTTAACCCACAGATCGTTTACCGACCGGTGAGCGCAACTGGCTATGGGCGCCTACGGTTAAATGCATGATCGTTATTTCCGTATATACACATTTCTGTAATAAATCAAATAGAATACTTTTCACCTGAATATCGATTAGTTGTTCAATGTACATGGGGGAGTTAATTAACGCAACATGGAAATCCACTATTGGAGCCGCGGGCACGCTTGTTATTTACGTATAACTATGTTTTATAACACGATAATAGTTAAAATAACGTTCGCGTGAATTATACGGCTCAAAATGTTATCCATTTTGCGAGTAAATTTTAAAATAGGTTTATGATGTTGTTTGTAAGGCTACGAAGCCTGTTTTTGGTGCATTCAAGTATTGATCAATAATAGCAAAATCTTCTTTAACGGGAAGCGTAAAAGACTGTAGAAAGCGGCTGTAAAGGAATCATGTCGCATTGTCGAATAAGATAATTATGACTTACAAATAGGTGAGGTGCTTAGTACTCGTAACCTGTATGACAAAATTTATGGATGTGAATGAATCAAGGGAAGTTTGTAAGGATCGTACCAAGTGGCGTTTTCTGGTGTCTGCCCACCCCTGTGCGAAAAATATTACGTATGGATTTATTACAGCTAAAATAATTCAAGAGAATATATTGAATAGTATCCATTTTCTTTTCCTCTTATTCTCTTTGCAAACAATTGTCAATCCCGATGCGTATTTACAGAAAATTCTATAGCCACAAAGTTCCACCATATCAAAAGGAAAGCACCCAGGTATTTCCATCAGCGGGAATTTCATACAATTTACAAATTTTCGCGGCTCGGCTGCAAACATGAAACTGAATTTATAAGAAAAAATGTAAAAACCACCCCGCCCAAAGGGTTCGGCCCGACCAATATGTTTCATCGAAAGTCACTTAGACTCGCAACGTGTGGGGTAAATGTACAATCACTGAGAAAAAAAATTGTCAGAAAAAATATGGTATTTTATTACAAGGCTTCGGTAGAACAAGTATTGGTTAGTCGTTACTCTTGTAGGAACGGTCTTTTGATATTTATAGAGAAAAAATATTTTGGAGTGGAAAATAATTTATCGAAATATTTTTTTGGTTTTGCTCCAATTTATTGTTTTGTGGTTGAAGTAAGCAAAGATCAGATTTTCATACAAAATGTTTCGATAGCTAGCCGGTTGTCGATGCTCGATGGTAGTAGAGAATTGGGCTACACATAAATAACTTTTAATTGTATATTTTCTGATATTCTTGGTTCAAATTATTTATTCACCAAAGTGTCTTTTAATAAATAGTAAAAAAATATTCTATAAAAAATAATTCTGCCAAATTTTCTAGCCATCTCCAAAATTACTGCTAAAAATGTTACTCACGTCACATATTTCGTGAATAAAATGTCGTCATTAAGAACGTCGTAATTTAAGAGATATATTTTAAGTGAAATAAATACAGAACTGGGTCAGTTTTGAATAATTAGGACGTTTTATCATCATACTTCAAATTTTTTCTTTAATTTGGGTTAGGTAAATGTTGATCAAATAAATCAATGAATGCGTTATAAATATAATGTTTTGTACCTAAATGTAATTTAAACTACTAGTTTTGCTAATAGATCTCAAAGATTGATGTTGAGATTGAAATTGGCGTGTTTTGGAAAACACGCCAATTTAAATGTACACGTTATTTTGAACTTCGTAAACCAAACATAGGTTATACCTACGACGGTGCGTCAATTATACCTATGGCATACATCTCAACATCCACTTTACCAATACGATACCAAAACTCAAAATTCATTCACATTCACAACCGTTAAAAAATCTCAAATATTTTTCACCCAAACTTGAAAATGAAAACCGAACCTTAACCCAATAGTACTAGTAAAATAAAGCTTCCATGTAAAACGTTGTATTTCTGATCGTTAGTATACGCAGTCCGTATCAATTAAAACGTCGATTCAACGCCATGAATAGTGTTGGCCATCATGACGGTTAAAGATGTTGGTACAATGAGATATTTATCCTTTCTTTTTTATTATTTTATAAAAAAAACAACTCCCGCACTAAGAATATTGCTCTTGTGTTGCGGGGACTTTTATAAAAATACAAACAACGGACAAAAGTACAAACAGACCCGAAACAACTATAGGTGGATCGCACAAATAATTGTCCTGTGTGGGAATCGAACCCACGACCTCCCTTGAGTCATGGCCTACCATTGCGACGAGGGCAGGCAAATATTTTGATTCGATTACATACATTGCTGCTTCGACGTAACGTGTTAATCACTGTAATGCAAGAGAGAAAACAATGCAGAGCATAGCAGATTTCAAATATTTTTAGCGGAACTCACTTTGGTGTGAACGTTTTTAGGATTTCCACATGGTAAATATAAACATGCGGTTTAACCGCCTGCCGTTGTGGTTGACAACTATCGGTGGTAGCGGAAAACGTTTATAAATTCCAAACCCAAACTTAATAACGTTTAGAGTAAGTGTATAAAGATACTAATTTAATATATTATGAAGGTACACAGATTATGTTCATCTTGCACAAATAATGTCCTTTTTTTTAAAGACTCCCGCACTAAGAATTGCTCTTGTGTCGCGGGGACTTTTACAAACATACAACCAACGGACAGAAAGCACAACCAAATCCGAAACAATTATTTGTGGATCGCACAATTAATTGTTCCGTGTGGCAATGGAACCCACGACCTCCCGACGCAATGGTAGCGGCGTGGTGACCTTAACCACTGCGCCACGGAGGCAGTCATACCACTTTATTTAATTAAAAAGAGGTATGAAGAATAATTACTAACTTTCACGGCAGTAGTTAAATGTTTTTATTTTCGACCCGGCTTCCACCTTTAGTGTAGGCTAGTTATCAAGAATAATCTAGATCATTTTACGTCTACAAATTACGACTACTTATAAAGTAGAAGCACCTGCGATACAAGGACTCCAGCCATGTTTAATGCTTGAGATGAAATTTTAGTAGCCATCAACACAAGTAATTTGTTCATTACGATCTTAGAGCATTTTACTTAATTATTTTTAAGCTCGTTTAGCCGTTTATTTGGCTTTTGAAGTTTTTTTTGTAGAAGCAAATTAGTAATTAGTTTTGACACTTAGAAAAAGTTACGCTATTTTTTTTAATAATTTTGTTCTACTAGACTCTTATTGCAATTGTTATAAGACGACGCAGTAGTTTGTTATATGTTATTAAGATGTGGAAAAAAAAATAGTTGAAACAAAATTAATAGACCTTTAGTGTAAAATATCAAAATGATAGCGTATAATATAATATATATTTATAATGATAAAAAGCTAGAGAGTTTGGTTGTTTGAACGCGCAAATCTTGGGAATCTTAAATTAGATTAGTTAGAATGAAAAAAAAATGAGACTGGCACATAGAAGTGGAACAGACACACACAACATTTATTTTGAGCAAAATCGCAGACTGCCTCCACAAATATAAGACGTATCACAACAAAATCATCGAGTCACATTATTACATTCCCACTTCCTTTTCAACTCACCATTTTTTCATTTCATATCTGATAAATTATCATTTATATTAATAATAATATCCCGGTGTACCACAGGTGTGGCCGTTAGCCGTAGCGGATAGCACTCGTAACTCATTTGCCGTGAATGGTTCCCGCGATTTTTATACCCGCCGTACTAGTACAAGGATTAGAGTGGATGAGCCCGATAGTTTGATGAGGTTAGTAATACTATTACGAGCTTAGTATGTAATGTGATGGATTCGATAGAATGTTTTGGTAGTTTTTGGAGCAATTATTTTTTTCGCATATGTGAAATGTTTTATACCCTAGTTTAGTTGCTATAGTTGTTTTTTTACTGATTCAAAATCAAACAACATTATGCTTACGCTTAACGAAATCAATTAAACGAATTTACGCTACATAACTGTTGGTCACATAACATTAGTTTGTTTAACTCCGGGTCTTCGACTATATCCATGTTAAATTTCATCAAAGTCGGTTTTGTGATTTAGCTGTGAAAGCGTAACAGACAGACAGACGAACAAACTCACGCGTGACAAACGTAGATATATTTTTTTCTCCATAACTATTATACACTGGAGATATTTTAAAAAATGTACTACTAGCTACCTACGAAATAGTACTGTCGTTTATATAACACTAAACCGGTTAAAAGGCTAAAAATAGAATAAACCTGGAGAGCCTATTCAGCCGCACGTAGGTGTTCTACTCTACACAAGGGTCTTACCGTCATGATTAATTTTTAATACACATATTGTCATAACTAAAGCCTTGTATTTGAACCCTCAACCTCACGTGTGGGAAGTGGATATTAATACCCGTTTTGCCACTGTGTAATGTTATAATCCGAATTTTAAATTGATCCATAGCAAAGCGAGTGAATCCGTCAAACTGTTTTCATAACACGGCTTAATAGATTTTTTTCTATGTGGAAATGCGGCGGGCTTATTTGTGCCTCGAAAAAGAACATAGGCATTTTTTTTAAAGTAACTTGCTTTATTATTTTGAATACCACCAAAATTATTGGTATTGTAACGATTTCTATGGCGTAGTGGTCAAAGTGGTCAATGTGTTCACCAAGCCGCAAATGTTGTGGTTTCCACGTAACATCTGGGGTAATTTTATTGATCAACAAATAGTATATTTTTTAATTTACCGAATAAAATACAGAAATTAACGTAAACACGCATTTTGAGTGAGGTAGCTTACGATCACGGCCGGTTTGACCACATCGAAACGTTTTTCGAATCAGCCTTTCTAAGGTAAAATGCTTTGCATATATTCCCGTATCTCGTTACACAAGTAGTTGTTTCTGTTCTATTTTGATTTACCTACACAATATCAATTTCACCTGCAAAAAGTATCTCCATAAAGATACACTAGTCTTTCCACTAAGTATTGCATTTTTTTCCTTTTTTCTTTTTTCTCCATTACGCGAGCTCTAGATAAAAACCTTCGTATCCATAATAGCCCAACGTTTATAGACAATGCAGCCGGGGTACAAGTGGATCGTTACCGTTGAAAATCATCGATATTATTGTCCGAACTCAGTATGCAGAGTGCGACGACTCGGGTACGACACGACGACGATAGGAAGACGATTATGACGCTTTTGTCAGATTTTCTAAGTGTTTATGATTTGGTAGAGATTTTGCCAAATAGTAGGATCCACAAGATTGAAAATTATATTGGGCAAGTAGGCAGTAATATCTCACATAGAACTGATAGTATGACCTTGATAACCATACGATGTAGTCATGTAGGTATGTGAAATGTTTACCAAAAGAATGCAACTAGCTGACTCACGTGGTTCCACTCGCACGCAAATTTTCATTTTGCATTTCAGCCACCTAGAGGTTGATTTCTAAAAAATATAATAGCATTAATATAGCTTAGGGCTCAGGTCAACCATCTAAAAATTTTTCCATAAGAGTTTGGAAAGGAGTAGGAGTTTGTACCCAGCGAGTTCGCTAGTTATAACAGACGGACTTTACAAATATTGAACAATATATGGTAGATAAAGCCTCCCTGCAATGTACTAAATGTGACGAATGGAAACCTTGCATCTGCCACTATCTATGAAAGCGAGACTTATAATAAGTTTCTTCACAATCATTACCATTAACTAAAACAATCCTTTATCAGCAACTAACCCGCAAGATATCCAACTACTGAATCGGAATGGATAGATAAGTCAAATCAGAAATTAACCGAACGAATTTGGTCCATTGTACCGAAGTAATTGCTGGGAGTTAACTGAGTGTGAACTTTCTTGATTCAAGTCAGCTGAGGCGGAAATGTCAATCATTGGATTTGAATTACGTCCATTCAAGGGTGTTAGTTTGTGAGACGAATTCTGTTTGAGATGTTTAGGAGATTTTCTTTTGTAATATGACTGCCTCCGTGGCGCAGTCGGGTCGCCACGCCGATACCATTGCGTCGGGAGGGGTTTGATTCCTACACGGAATAATTATGTGCGATCAACAAATAATTGTTTCCGGTTTTTTTGGACTTTGTATCTGTTGTTTGTATGTTTGTAAAAGTGCCGACACAATAGTGCGGGAGTTGTTTTTTTAAGAAAAAAGCTGTATTCTTCTTATAAGCAGTGATAGCCGAGTGGTTTAAGTTGGAACCTCCCTCGAATCCATGAACTCCCACGAACGGTCGATGGTTTGACCCGAGTCAACACACAACGACTTTCCAAACTTGGGTTAGAAACATTGCTTCGCATACATTAGTGTAGGTACTGTTTTTTTTTCGTAATTTTGATATCTAAGGTTAAGCTAAGCCTATTATCATAATTGTCGTTAGAAATAATGTAAAAATTATATCTAAATAAAAAATATTTTAATGCCACATCATGTCATATGATATAAAATTATTATGAATTAGTAAAATAAGAGGTTTCTGACTGAAAATAGTCTGTATTATAATTATACTCATTCCAATTATAACAATACAAACAACAAAAAAAATGGCAAAATGGAGAGAAAAATAATCCAAAAAATAGTTTTCCAAAACTTTTACAATTTACTTAAATCGAATTACTTGAAACAGGTTTGAAAATACCATAAAATCCATAAAACTATGTAACATAAAAATACTGTATTAAATCCAATAGATTTTAGTTAGAACCTTATTATTGTACCTGAATAAAATGTTGATTATTACGATAGAGTTCCATCTGAGCTAATGAAAAGCAATACAGATCTGAATCCTGATGAGATTGTAAAGACGCGCTCATAATATTAAAATAATATTGCATTTTTTAATCCAAAATATCTTTTCAGAATACTCGTAACCGGTTGTCCTGTATGACAAGATGTATGGATGTGAATGAGGCTATGGAAGTTTGTTAGGATCGTACCAAGTGGCGTTCTGTGGTCTCTGTCTACCCCTATGGGAAAAAAGTGTGGTGTTATTCACTAGTTGGTCAGAATACATTAATACATACATTAAAACACGCCTGTCATACCGAAAGGTGTGAAGAGTCGAGTATGGAATACACCCGCGTTTCACCGTTCACAATTATTACCCGTGTAATAAGGAGTCTAGTCTTTATACCGGATACAATTATACCAAGCTTAGTTAGTTAGTAAACATAATTATACAAAATCAATCATCACACTATGGTTTTTGATTTCATGGATGGAACTGGGTGAAAAAGTCTATATTCAATTTAAAAAATTGTTATAATATGCCCAATTTCTACCGGCAATGCAATCTCCGTAATCCTTACTATCTAACTAATCTCTCTACTAATCCTAAGTTTGGACACACATTCTAAATTATTGCCCGAATAAAAGAATATAATATGCAGTTATGTACAAATTCTGGCTGACGATCACTAAGCAAAAAAGAGTAATCAATCATTTATTGACAAAGTACAATACCTGAGCATCAAGCTTTTTTTGCGATCTATATTTGGCAAAGAAAAGTCTCTAAAAATAACTTTGGCAACTCAATCAATCTTCACGTGGCATTGGCCTTTAACAAAGATACCTAAAAAGTATGGTACCTATGTTTTAGTAGGTACAACAACATTCTCGCTGATCGCTCACAAAGGTCAATAGATTAAATTCTTTGTGTCAAAAATAAAGCATTGTCAGTCCGAAATCCATCGACTTAATAAAGAATACTTCAGCGAAAAATATACAATTTCAAGCTAAAAACACAACCAGTAGACACGTCTTTACGTGAAAAAATAGCTAAATAAAAAAATAAGTCATTTGTATTCAAGTAACGTACAAAGGCATCTTTGGGGCCGTCTGTACAAATGCTTACAGATTATGATGGACAGCCGTTTCATCGTAACTCAAAGAACGAAAAGATTTGATCATGTATTTTGAGTGTTGGAAAGAATTCGCAATGCGATGTCAAAGAACATTTCGCTATGAAATAATCTGGAGACACGTGATAGCTGTTATTTTGATCGTAATAACGTTTTTTTGTTTGCACCATCTTTCGAATAATGGTATTAAGTAAAATTCTATGATTTAACAGATTTAAATGAGTCGCTAGTTTTTGTATAGTCGGTAATATCAAGTTTCAAGAGTTTGACATTTAAAATGTACTATAAAAATAATTTATTGTTCGGTTCCCGCTAGAGGCGCTAAACAGATTTTTTTTTATAGCTAGCTGGTTGCTCTACAGTAATGTTTATTGTTGCTTGACTTACTGGTAAGATTTTCGAGTGTTGGTACTTTCAGCAAATTGAAATCGCCTGCCTGCTGATTCTTAGATCGTAATTGCGCCTAGTGTAATTGCTGTAGTAAAAGTAGGAAAATATCAGGCACTTTCATATTGATAATAATTATTACAATCAAATCCATTGTAGCTTTCTGTCACTTCAGTCTATCAGAGTTTTTTTTGTTTTTGTTGTTGTTTTGGTTATCACCAAGGCCTTTTAGGCCTGAAATCTGAAATGCTTGAAGCATCCATGTATGGTGAAAAATTAAAATGCTTTTAATAGAGGGGGAGTTTGATCCCCCAAGTCTGCCTTTTGGATTTGCCAGCATAACGGTATTTAAACTTCAATAATACCATATTCCCAATCCACATACAATTAAGGATTAATTTATTCGAATAATAGTTTCCAGACGTATACTAATGGAGTATTTCGGAAGGATTAACCATGGATTACACGAGTTCAATTAGGCGATCGTTAGTTATTGCTTCAGCAGATTGTTATGTGCCTGATAGGACTACCTCTTGTAATTACAACCGGGTTTGATATTGACTAAAGGTATTGAGATATTGGGAATCTTCAAAGTTGGTTACTTGGTCGTCTGATTGTTCATAGAAATTGTATGGAACATAAAAATACATACATAAAATCACGCCTTCTTCCCATAGAATTAGGCAGAAACTAGAAAATAATGCAATAGTAAATTGGTTGGAATATCATACTGCTAGCGCCCAACGATCTTGACTTAATGTTATTTTCTCTCCGTTTGTCTGGCCTTTTTTGTCTTATCTATCAAATAAAGTTATGATTTGAATACCTACTTATATATAACTGCACGTTTGGCGCAGTGGTTTAAGCGGTCACCTCGCCGCAACAACCGTAGCGCCGCGTGTGGTGGGTTCGAATCCCACCCGGGACAAATATTTGTGTGATGAGCACGAGTATTTGTTCTGAGCCTGGATGTTAATGTATCTATATAAGTATGTATTTAGAAGTATATAAGTATGTTTATCAGTTATTTGGTTACCATAGTACAAGCTCTGCTTAGTTTGGAATCAAATGACCGTGTGTGAATTGTCCCAAAATATTTATTTATTTATTTATTTTATCTCCTACGAATCATTATGAAAAGTCGAGTTCAATTCCGTGTGTCTTTAGAAAAGTGAACGACGTCCAAAAGCGCTTTTATAATTTTCAAATTACCACAATTTCAATTAACGTAACCCATCAAATGGCACCTATAAAGATGAAATTACAAGAGCTTAAACCCGACCAATAATCATGTAATACATGCAAACGATACTGGAGGACGTCCAATAAAAATTAATCAAAGCACTCTCGCGATACGATCATTTAAAAATGGTGGTATCATACCGATTACCCGACTCATTTAAAATGATACAAGGCTCTCGACGAGCTTGCCAAATACTCGCGCTTCCTGTACCGAACGGTTGCGTGCTTATTCTGAATGCGAATAACAATTTTTGGAATTTTTATCTTTGATTTTGGTTTTTAGCTTTTTGGGGATTTTAATCGCTTTTTGGGTAGAGACAATTTAGTATTAGGATGTTCCAAATGTCTTAAATTATTTGGATATATTAAATGTTGCTGAAATAGGTGCATGCATGCATTTATTCATAATATCACACTTGTTATACTTGAAGGTTTAGGCAGAGGTGTATAAAACGAACCCGTGTTACGCACTATCAATGTCAGTCCAATGTGATAAGAGGTTATTGCCATTATCAATGTATATTAAACTCTTCTGTTACTGACTGACTGACTGATGGACAACGCACAGGAACGGAGAGTTGAAATATAGTATGAAGATTCCTTAAAAAGTGTATATAGAGTGTTAACCGGAAAACTAAAGTCTGCTAGTTGATTATAATCTAGATAAATCATGCGCGCTAAGGCTATATATAGTAAGTAGTCGGACTATAATTGCGTTATAATCTTAACGCTGAACGAGCAGTATCTACAAGCTTTAAATACGCTATCAGAATACAGCTGCAAGCCAGTTGCTAAATTTAACCGAATGCATAAATAACGAGCTTAATTGGGGGTGAAATCATGCTGCAGTTTTGATGAACTGCTACAAATTTAAAACGGCACCCAACTCGATGGCTCCGACTGAAATTTTACTCGAAGTTTTTATTCGAAAGTAGATATGACTATTTAATTATACTGCGGCATATTTTGATAGTGTTTTGCTGCACTTGATTACTTACTTATTTTAAATCTTATTTTTATTTTGAGAGGACCTACCTACAGGACTTGGTACACAAGAGGAGTGACCATGTCGTCCTCTTTATGCTACAATACAGTACGGTACTTATAGCTAAATTTTTTGTCTAGCGCAATACTCTATAGGGAGTACTATAGGAGCATTTGTCATTTAAAATGACTTTAAGGAAAATAGTTCTCACAACAGACGCTAGAGGTGCTAATTAAATTTTCATATAAAATGTGTCCACAGATAGCCGATTCTCAAAAGTGGCGTCTTTCGAGAATCGCACAATTGCACTACTTTTTAGTTTTGGTTCTGTATGTGAGGGGTTCCGCATAAGAGATTTCTCAATCTGTCTTCATCTCAAATTGAAAAACTAACGCAACATAATGTATAGAAATGAATCTAGTTTCTTAAAAGAGTTTCTAAAGGAGACGGAAAGTCTAGCAACCAAAATTTGGTAAGCTTAGTGGATTGACAAGCTCAATCGCGCTTTGTTTCCTTGTAGAAAAGTAAAAGCAGAGAGAACAATGTTATTCTTTGCTTTATACATGCCAAGTTCTAAGTTATTTGAAACAATAATAAAGTTAACTTTATCATTAAAAGATACAGGCCATATGGTACCTTTTTTTATTTACTTGATATTGTTTCACCTGCCATTTTTTTGACCTTATGATTGTTTTGAAGATAGCTTCCGTTCTAGGTATTGCTCTTGTAGCGCTGGGACTTCTACAAATATACTAACAACGGACACACAATAAAACTAGAATTTAAACGACAATTTATTGATTGCACATTTATTTTTTCCGTGTTGGAATCTAACCCACGACCTACCAAGGCGCCATGGAGACCACCACAATCACTGCACTACGGAAGCCATCAATTATTAAATTTCACTTCATTCCTTCACATCCAACAGTTTTAAAGTCTAACCTAGTTAGTACATGACACGCTCTCAGTATAGACTCGTCTGGCTTGAATACAGTGTGGTAGAAAGCCGAGGCGTGCTTTCTAATGGTGTTTCAGCACTTTGTTAGGCTGCTTATTAATCCATTAGGCTCCAGGCTGCCTGTATTTTGTTGGTTGTTGGCGTGAGTTCGTGTTTTGATAAAGGGATACGGTTTAACGTATGGTGGAACTTTCGAAAGTAGCGGGAGAAATGTAAGTTGATCAGATTATTACCACAAAATTAGCAGCTTTTTCTCGGGGTTTTTGGAGTATCATTTGTGATATTAGTGAACAAACGTCATTTCGAAAATGATAAAAAAATAAATTTACTTATCGATACCTTTACAGAATACGAATACGAAGGCTGAAACATAAATACTATATGGGTAGACTAAAATATTCGAGAATTACCTAGCTTCTTCTTCTTTCTTATCCAGAAGACGTCGGATAGCATATCCAGTGAACTATAGGGGTAATTAGTTTAATTACACTATAGTTAGTCTAAAAACAAAATGTAAGTTAAATAAATATAGGTTCCTAATTCTGCATAATCGATTTGAAGGAGTTATCTAACCCGACCAAAAATGTATGTTGTCTCATAATTTTTAGCCTCCGTAAATCATAATAAACTCAAAATATCCAAACTTCGATTAAATATTAAGACTCGCTTTTACAAAATGCAATCAATTTGAGTGGTCTATTTTTAAAGGGACTGGTGATGGATCCCTCCGGATTTGCACAACTTTATGACTTTTGACTCTTGTCATTAAGTGAGGACTTGGCGACTGAGTTCCGACTCAAGTTTTGAGGGGTAAGTAGTGAATGGAAGTTAAGTGTTCACGGCGGTGGAGTTATTTGGAGAGGTTTCGGTTTATTGGGTTTAGCGAAATTTGTACTAACTTTATGGGGTAATGTTTTAATCTGCTTTTGATGATTTTCCTTCTTCTTCTTTTGATTAGAAAATGTTAGATTAAAACTACAGAAGAATTTTGTTACAATAAAATTCTCCAAAAGTTAAAAAATTATAAAAATCTAGCGATCCTTCTATAGCTATTGAGATATTTTTTTAGAAAAATTAGTCGGTGCTTTTGAGAATTAAAAATATAAAAAATTTGATTTGAAGGAAATAGGATATCAAACTTAGTGTGGACAATTACGAAACATTATTACAAACTAAGGTTATTCAAAAAGTCAAATTAATGTTTTAACATTGTACATATAACTCTGAAATGTAACGTTTTACGTTAAGTGAGCCTAAACCTTAAAGTTTACGAAGGTCCTTAGAGTTTCGATGAATGTAATTGCCTTAGTTTAACAATCAATGAAAAAAAACTACCAAACAATCAATCATCACCCTTCTCAAAGTTGAAGTCAACTAACAATTCTTCAAGCCAATCCGCTCTCGCTCTCCCAAAGTCCCACCCTTATCTCGTGTTGAGGAATCACTCAGCTGCCTTTAAGCCGTTGACAAGTACTCGTTTAACTTCGCCTATTACCTTGCCCCTTTAGCCTTTTTTGCAAGATCGATGTCCCAAATCTAATGAAGTAGAGGGCAGAAATTCGCCGGATGATTAATGACTAATATTATTGATTGCTGGAATTGCGAAGTGTTGTTTCTTAAGTATTTTGGTTCGGAAAGGGTTGATGTCGATGACCTTTATTTAGAACGATTTAAATACTTATTGATAAACATAGTTAGTTTTTTATAACAATATAAGTCATAAGGATAGAATTATCATGTTTTTACGTTTATTGCTAGTCTCATAAGCATATCACTCAACTTGAACTCAAACTCATGAATCTTGCTACTCATATTTTAGATATCGGCATTAATCAGCCTAACTGGGCGGCAAAACCGAATACGAGTAGTTGAACCCGATTGGCAAAAGCCAAACAGGTAGGTTGAGTCGATTTTGTTGCTCATTAAATATTGCCGAACCGAACGTGCCAGTACGATACGCGTAGCAAGCCCGATAAGCAATATATCTTTAATGCCCGGTTTCTGACTACATTTAGCGGTAGTTTATCTATTCAATAACGGTTTTTATATCAGCTTATACGCTATTGAATAGATAAACTACCGCTAAATGTATCTTAGAAACCGGGGGTTAGTGTTTTAAGGGCAAAATTAGTTTTGATCTCAAGATTGTTTTCCTCTTCTTAAACGACTAGCCAATAGAGGAACCGGGTAAGTTCAAAAGAAAAGTACAGACTGTTTTTTGCTGCTTTTTTCATCAAACTTAACTAAAGAGAAAAAAAAATCTAGACTACTGGCCAAGTGCGAAAAGATAGAATTTACCCTAAAAGATTCTCTTTAAGATTGTAACAACTTTTATTTTTCTTTACGAAATAAAATCAACATTTATTTTCGGACCGTATTGAATTGATTACAGTAATTGCATTTTGTTTTATCGAAATAACCAATAATGGTAATTGAGTTACCATTAGGAGTAATAATATGGTCTAAGGCATTATGCGTTGAGATAATCCAAATTTATTTTTATTAGATACCTGATGAAAAATAAATAAAATTTGAAAATATAATTGCATTACTAAACTAACGGATTATTATTGCTAACAACTTTTGCTTGCGGCTACAGTACTGACTGATCTTCAAGTTATATCAAATATATAAAATTCTCGCGTCACAGTTTTCGTAGCCATACCTACTCCTCCGAAACGGCTTGACCGATTCTCATGAAATTTTGTGAGCATATTGACTAGGTCTAGAATCGGTCAACATCTATTTTTCATTCAACCTAAGTGTCACATTTTTTTTTATATGACAAAGCAACATTTGCCGGGTCAGCTAGTAATAATATAAACATCTGAATTGAATGAACCATTTACATAGTACTGTAAATGCCTAGCAGGGGGCATTGAATACGCTTTTATTTATTAATTTTCATTTAATTTGACTGCTTTTAACTAAACACAATATTCAATGAAATAAAAGGTTTTGGCCGTGAGGACAATACAACTTGGTATCACCTGATTTTTAATCATTTTTAACTAGAAGTAGCGTAGAAGTAGAAGTGCGTGCAAAACTAAATAGTTACGTACAGACATCAAAATATATTACATGTATAAAGTAGTATAAACAAAAGTCATTGCTCCACAACGCAATTTTCGTCAAACGAGACTTCTACCAAAAATAAAAGAAAAGAAGCAATAGCAAAAAACCGAGAAGCAAACTTACTTAGCACACACAAATGTAGCAACGGAAAAATTGAAGTCGGATCACAGAGCAGATGTGTGGAACGGTCTCTGGGACAAATTGTTTTATCGAAAATTACTTTCTCGAACGAGGAAGCGGATAAATTTCCATTTTTCTAATGGAACTGAATGGAGGGAGCCCCGGGAGACGACTGGCGTTATGTTACAATTACCAGATCCGATAAAACTTGGGATTATTCTTGAAAGTGGATAGTTTGGGTACTTATTGTTTGGTTAAGGGATAATTGGAGCTGTGATGAGATTGTCGTGCAAAAGTTGAAATGTATTTCTAGTTTAAAAAATATTAATTAAAATATTATGTATTAAGAATATTTACTTAATAAGTAATAGTATGCTATCTCAGCAATATTTTTGTTTTAAATTTTTTTATCACGAGATCTGATAACTTTAATGATGATTAACGATATTTATTGAACTTTTTTTATAGAGATAATAATTATAGATTGATTGAATTTGTCAAAATGTCCTTTTTTGTACCTTGACTAAAGTTATACATCAATACAAAAATCCATTATAACTCTATGTTATTGATTATTGTAAAAAGGTATTTTAATATTCTTCAAGCTACCATGGCAAATACTCAAACAATAGTATATTGCCAAAAATACTGGGATAAAAAAAGAACATTCTCACAATGCAAAATTAGTTTATTTAATTTGTCTTTGGCACAATATTAGTCTATTTAGAAAACACGTCGCCTAATTTAAACTAATAGACGAAAACAAAATTAAAGTTACCAAAAATATATTCTTTTATTAGAAAGATAAAAGTCAAATTACTAAAACAGTTAAAGAATATTATTTTTATTTACTAGAGAATTCCAAGTATTCATGAAATGAGAGGAAAAAATAAAGCACTTTGATCTCAAAGAAAATATTTACTAAACACCTAAACTTTTCTACCTTGTCTATCCTAAAAAAATAATATATCTTTCAAACAGAAATAAAAATAACTGTCTCTGTGGCGTGGTTGGTAGTGTAGGTTTCCGACTGCTAAGCTCTAGGTTCGATTTTTAGGTGGGATAAAGTGCTACCAGTCTTTTTAAAATTTCTATAGGTATACAACATTATTCAAAACAGTAGTCCGGAGTTAGTAACGTGTCCGGTATATGGCAATAGGCTCGCCCCCCATCACATGGGTCTATCATTGTTAATAGCGAAACGTGGGTGTATTTTATACACCTCTGCCTACAACTTTGACCGTAACAGGCGCGATATTATGTATTTGTCTGTTATATAAGTAAGTCCGTACATATGTATGTATATGAGTATATATGTTTATATCTCTGTATGCACAGAAATAAAATCTTGAAATTCAAAAAGCATATTTTCAATACGTATGTATATTTAGGATGAAAATTGGGGAGGTTTTGTATGAATATATGTTGTAACTGGACATTGAAACGACTGCGCTCGAAATTAGTATGTTTGGCTTATGAAATGGAGCTTTGTGTGTAAGTCTCTGTGCAATTCGTACGTACCAGTGCTCTTTATTTGGTGCTATGAAAATTCTGTATATAACCCATAAATTAAGTTTTCAGTAATTAAAGGATCGAGAAACAAAGTCGTTTCAAAAATTTGGAATTCACTGAACATCATTTGAAAAAAGTATCTACAATGATGTTCTATTGTTACTATCAAATGATGTTCAGTGATCTTGTTTTAGTTCGCCTATCAATAAATAGGCGAACTAAAACAAGTCATATATTATGTACCTTATTGTTATAAATTACTGTGGGAGAGTTTTTAGTCCTAAATTTAAAACAAAATTCACTGCAGATGTTTTTAAAAGCTTCTACGTCAATTTTAGGTCAGGTAAAACAATAATCTTATTCAAATCCAGATTTCACCAAAACGAATTAAGTCATCAAATCGAACCTACTATCCGATCGTAATAGCGACGACAATCACATTTAAAATATCCTTAACTGTATACCCATTAAAATAGCATACTACTAAAACTGAGCAGCTTAATACGAAATAATACACGAACATTTATCATAGGAATGGAATACTGCCGCGAAATCAGATCCGCATAACATTCCGTTGAAAGATTCCCTCGTTTCGCTAATGAAACGTCGAAATTGTGCTCCCATTCCGTGGTATGACATAGTGTTGATAAGAACAGATGTGTTTCCAGTTTAAAGTAAAGTTTTCATACTTCTTGATTAAGATATTATTCAATGTTGGAGAGAATATTAAAATTGGTCCGTCTATTTTTTTTTAAAACATACACATGCATAGTATGCCTTGTTCATGTAGGAGTAGGGAGAAACCAAAGACCGTCACGTAGTACGATCTTTAAAAACTTTCCTTGGATATAATTAATATTATATTAGACTGTACATAGTTTAAACAACAAAATCAGATACTATAACCATTGATTGGGCTCCTCCCTTTTCTTAGTAAAATCTAATTAATCATTAAGACAGTCGCTTCATTACACCATTTGGCTCTTATTTCATTAAGTAATATTGTATAGAATGTAATGTTCTTTTGTTACACTGTTCAAGTACGTTTTTAGTGACGCTGTAACCGCGTAGGCATGTGACGGGAAATCGATTATCGTAATCGATGTTATTGATTTGATCCAAAATAATTAGCAAATTTTAAGTATATAGTAACCTTTAGTTATTTGAGAATGGTGTGTATGTACTTGGTAATGTTAAGTGAGAGAACTGTTAAAGATATCGCGTTACGATATGTTTGGTAAGCTGATACTAGGTAGTTGAAATTGATACAAGATTTGCTCGAGAGATACTATGCAATACTAACTAATTATAACATAGACGCATGTTTAAATAAATCTGAAACGTATGAAACCACCGATAATTTACGTAATTACTTAACAAAAACGCTAACGTATACTAAGAAATAAATAATTAATATTTGTAAATTTATACTTCTTTACTTTTTCTTGAAATATAGTAGTTACTTTTACTTTTTTTTTACACATTACGTTTGGACATAGGTTAATAAAGTATTTGCAGCACAAAATCAGAAGTCGTTTCAAGATCGTTGTTAGTATTTGCCGTTTAAAGTTATCGTAAATAATAAAATCTTTTAAAAGAGTGCTAATCCATTTTCGTAAATAAATCTGATCAACAAACCAATTTGGTTGAATTCAAACGAAAAGAAATCTTTTAGAAATGTTCACACGTAAACACATTAAACTAGTATAATTCTAAGAAAATTCACTTAGCACAAGAAATTACAACAAAACAGAACTAATGGAAAACTTAATCTGCGCAAGTTGTCACACATGAAACGATTTTACAGCAATTAATCTTCAGGAGCACAGAGGCTGAAATATCTAGTATTAAACTCCTTAGATCTTTAGGTCTAGCTATTGTTCGGCCTAGGTCTAAACCTAAAACTAGTTTATCAGTGACAGTTTAATTAATAGACTTAACAGAATCTATTTGAAAGTTACTTTGATTTTAATACATCGAGTAGGTAAGTTAGGCTAAGTTTGCCATTTTCTCTGCGACATTTTGGAAAAGATTCAGTTTTTGACTTGTGGTCTAAATTATAATATAATATATACTACTGAAGTCACGAGTTCAATTCATGGGTCAACTGCACGGCTTACTATCGTTTGAGGATTCCTTTTTTGCAAATGATGAACTTCCGTTGCCGATATAAGAACAAATACTTCAAATTAAAAAAAAAACACGTATCAAGTACCCCATACAATAAACGTGTATTTTTCGCGTTTTTTGGTACGGGAACCCTTCGTGCACGAGTCTGACTCGTACTGACGTTTTTTTTTTCTTTGTTCTGTCCTGTCTAATAACCGGCACTGCTATCGGGATACTATCACCATTTACCTATGTATGTCAATAGGCTTCCACACTATTACATAGAACCAATTTTTGCCATTCATGTAGATATTAATTACGAAGAGTAGGTGTCTTTCATACACTTCTGCCTATACCGTCAGGTATAAAGGCGTATTAAAAAAATAGAGAGATTGGTACAAATTTTCCCGAAGTAATTTAGTTTGTCGTTTGTTTTTATCACCTAGGGCAACTTTCGTTATTAGGTACCTACTATTAATGAGTTTTTCGGAGGCCAAAGATTGAAAAATGTGATTGAGATTAAAATTCAAAGCTTTATTTACAGAACCTTTATGATCTTTAGTAAAGAAAATAGTAGTAGGAAAAAAAATGTTTTTATAAAGAAGCTGAAGGTTACGTTTATGTAATAAAAAGGTACATTTTCACATTACTATCTTAAATTATTTTTGTCGTTGTCTTCTTTTGATACAGAAGTAAATAAAAAAAAATACTTCACTCAACATTTCAAAATGTGGGCGAGGGTAGCAACAGACTACGCGATGGAAACCGCTGTCCAAGTCGACTACAACGTAAGTGGCAAGTCCTACCGCGATAGACAGACATTAATACAGGTCTATCGTATGAAGAAAGTAGAACGGAACAATTTGACGTGCCTTCCAATACATTGAGGATCTCGGTATGAATAAAATGGTCACCTATCCAAAGAATTACATCGGCAAGGGTAGCCGAACCTGAAAGTTCGATCCGCGTGCCTGTTACTGACTTGGCCACGAGGACCTCGAAAATATCTTCGAAATAATTTAAGTGTAGCGCAATTCTGTATAGTCTGTACAGACAAGTATCGTGAGTTTGACATTTAAAATGTACTGCCAAAATAATTCTTACGAAGCCCGCTAGAGGCGCTAAACAGATTTTCGGGTAACGTTTCGCGATAGCTAGCCAGTTGTCGGTAGTCGATAGAAGTAGAGAAACGAGCTACAGTACGACTGTAATATACGATGCCTTTGTCCAACACGAAATTAAAAACCAACAATGTTTAATCCAGAACTGCAGCTAACAATCTAAAGAGTATGAAATTTTTAATTTAAAACCTCTTTAGTTAAATTTTACGCAGTGGCTTTACTACAAACGAGTTCTTTTGAGTTTAAAAATAACAAGTTTTAATAGCGCCTCAAATGTTAAAGGATACAAAGCTGTGTTTCATGGGTGTTTTGGTGTAACAAAATAAATTAGAGATGTTTGTTAAATTATGAAATTTATGTAAGCTGGAATTTTCGTGGTAGTACTTTGTCGGTTGTGAGGGAAATGGAGTACTGGATATATGAAGATATTCTTAGAAAGGTAAATAGATATAAAACAACAACTCAGATGCAAAATCTAACATTAAGAAGATTAATAAGATCATTGACAATTTTAAAGTATTGTAGATTACATAAAAATAGAAAACACAAAATACACAAACAAGTGTGAGTTAGAAGTCATGAAATGTAGGTCAATATTTCCTCAGCAGTCATTAGTTAAACCTATCGACGAATCGAGTGTATTTTAATTTTGTGTCCCAAACTGTTCAGAGCTAATCACTGCAAAGCTCACTACAATAAACCAGACCAACAGTTTCGTAAAACATAACTCTCCCTTTGAGAAAAAACTCCATTGTCACATATTAACAAACATACAAATCACAAACAAAAACTAAACCAAGAGCATGTATCAAACAAAATATTTAATTCATACACCTACTATATGCTTAATGTTTAACTCTCCGCCATGTTCCCTCGGTCCATCAACTTGGATATGAATACGGCGGTAACCACAGTTTTATGTGAGGCCAAGTTTTCGACGCCACACTGTCGACAACTTGGGGAATAGTTACGTGTGGTGATGGCAAGTGTGTGATGGAGTTTGTTTTGGTAGAAAAGAATTCCAATATAGTATAGGGAAGAATATTTCCTTGCTTGCAATGTGTATAAAAAAAAAGAAATAAAAAATTTGCTACTCCCGAAACGGGTAACTGTTGAAACTATTATTATATTGTAACAACTTCTGTACACAGTTTTTATGATGCAATAAATATATGTCTATCTCTATAATATGGGTAACTGGTTTACAAAACAATCTTTTGCATTATCCTTCTTACTCTGGCGAGCTATGTCACTGTACTTAATTCTTTATTTCTATAATATGTTACCGTTAACTTCTGAATGCTCTAAGTAGATATCGTTTGCTTGTCATGTCAAGTTATATAAACATTATTAAGTTTTATAGGATATGATTTCTAAATGATATTTGCTACGCTTTCTGCTCCATAATAAAGCCTAACAATAGTTTAAAATAACACATTTAACCACACGACCATTACATGAAAACTTTATCTTTCATGCTATTATTCCTGAAAAACAAACACATACTGCCAAAACTTCTCATATCCTTACGTAATAAGTACCGATTGACACTTCAAACTACGAACAAGGAACTCGCCACAAACGATATTTTTCTCGTTCGAGAGCCACTCGAGTACTATAGATATTATCGATTATCGATACGCTCTGTTGACACTCGATACCGCTCTTTTCATTAGTTCTTTGTTATTTTGACAAGTTCCAAACTAGACTGGCGAATGAGTTGTGAACTTGATAGTTCTCGATTATTATTATTCGAATGTTTTTGTGTTTTAAAAGTAGACGGGAAGAACAATAATTTCATATCGATAATGTACATCGTATTATGATATGGATTATGGAGGTAATAGGAGATACATACATACTATCAGAAGTTGGCTTTTAGTGGTTATTTTAATTTCAATAATTTGTTCTTCAGTGAAAATAACAAATTTATACAGATAAAGAACAAAAGACTATCAAGGACTTTCTGTTTCAAAAATAATAACGCTTAAACCGCGATTTATTATTTGGATACATTATGTGTCTCTCATTGCCTTGTATCTACAGGCTTTGGCTTTTGTTCTTATCGTTTTAAAATATCACAAATCAAATTCATTTCTTTTCAACTAATAAGAAAACTTAAATTCATAACAACTTTCTTCTAACCTCTAACCTTCAGAAAGCAACAAAACCTTTTCATTTATTCCTCAGTACAAAAATAGCTGAGCGTACCGTTCCGCATTGTTTGGAGGTGATAAAACTTTTATGACTCAATACCCGTGCGCTTCATTATCGGCCTGTCTTTCAGTAGTTCAACGTTCTAGCTTGTTTTGGACAGTAGCTGTTATTTTCAATAAAAAGCAATATAAAATTAGAAGTAGATAAAAAGAGCCGTAACAAACATGCAATCGTCTGCTGCATAAGTCTACGGTTTTGTCACCAGCCCAGCAACAGCATCCTACACATAAGGGTCTACTAAGTTGCTGGACTTTGACCTTAGTAAGAGTAGCCTTAGAGCCTAAATATAATGAAATTACTGAGTTTAATGCTTAACCTTTCCATACAAGCACAGTTAATTAAAAGGAAAAGTCTTTTTTTTTAACTGATTTAACGTTCAGAACTTCTCTTAATTTTCTTGAATTTTTCATTTATCCTAATAGAGTACAGCTCGTTGTTTAATAATGTTATATTATAATTTAATATTCTCAAACAAGAGTTTAACACGTGAGCAATTCTTAACTCTTACAACTCATATTTCTACAAAAAAGAAAAGAAAACTAAACGAATACCTTCACTTACATAATAAAACGTCTAAATAAATCGCAATCGTAACAATTCCCATATACTATAGACCTCCCCTTCTAAGAGGGCAAAGGATGAGAGGTACTCAACACTCGTACGAAGTTTACTTGATGAATAAAATAAGTAGTACTATAACTGTAAAAATATAATTGATGGATTCAATCGTTTTTTTAAAGACAACTCACGCTATAAGAATTGCTACTGTGTCACAGGTCTTTTAAAAACATACAAACAACGGACACAAAGAACAACAACTATTCATGGATCTCACAAATAATTATTCCTAATGGGAATCGAGCCCACAACCACCCGGCGCAATGATAGAGGCATGGCGAACACCTTAATCACTGCACTACGGAGGCCGTCAAGTTCCTAGTACTGAAATTCGAAGGAATGAAATGGGTTAAATATTTTGAGGTTATTGACCTGTGAACTTTCGGAACTATTATGAGGTTGAACAAGAATTTCTTGCTGCAGTAATTTGGTATTCAGGTTTATTTCTTCTGTGTAATACTTATTGGTTTTCTGTAAAACCAATTTTCTTCTTATACGACTTTCAATTTGGGAATTTCCTCATGTCATTCATTTGGTTTCTTCTTTTATTTTACTAACATTACTAGTCGTTACTCAAATTTTCTAGTTATGTTTAAATATTAACCTTATAAATTTTATTCCTATCATAAACCATCTGCTTGCAATTTTGGTTGATTAAATAGAACAATTTTTTTTAAAGTAAAATCATTTGTGTGATGACTTGGAAAATAAATGTAGTGTGCAAATGCTTATATTTATATAAACTTGGCTATCAACGCTTTACCAGGATAGCTGTAGCTCGATAGACCACTACTATCGACTACCGACAACCGGCTTGTCCTCGAGAAATTTTGTATGAAAATTTGATGAGCGCCTCTGGCGGGCGTCGTCGGAATTATTTTGGCAGTACATTCTAAATGTCAAACTTTCGATACTCGACAGTACCCACAGAATCGTGTTACTGAACCAATAATTTTGACAGTTATAAATATCCAAGCCAAACTTTCAAAACGTAACATAATCATCAAACCAGACATCCACCATCACATCCACTTAAGCACAAAGAAAATAATCGACTAACTTGTCCAATAAACATTCCGAATCGATTTCAACGATTATTCGTTTATTTGTTTACTCGACTAACGGTTAGAGTTGGGCCGTTTCAAATCAACTATTCGCATTTAGAGGGGGCTTGTTGAAAACAAGGCTGTATAACATGATTCATAGTAATTGTGTTTATGTTAAAGTTTTTTGTATTTGTTTTTTTTTATTAATTATAATCTTCAAAGTGTTTTGGTTATGCCTCCCGCGTTTTAGTTATAACAATTCATTTTCGAATGTTCTTTATATCCTCCCAAATGTGACGCCTATAAAAATCTCATTGGTCATGCCCTAACAGAACCCACAACTTTTTTCCGCTTGCACCTTTCTACGCATATATGAACGTAGTAACCACTACTCTAAACTTTATTGCGCTACAGAGATTGTAAAAGTATATCTTAAACTAAGGTAATATAATAATGTTGGGCGACACAAAACATAATAAAATGCCAAAGACATCAAGCCAACGAAATACATTTTTTTCTAGCCGCCAAATTCGAAAGAAAACAATCTAAAGCAACATAATGATATGTTTCACTAACATCAATAATAATTTACCAAAGTAAAACATCTGCGATTTCTCACTTTACACTTCTCAAACACGTCACTAAACACGTCCCCTTTTATTTTCCTCCCGCAAGTATCCAACTCAAGCCAGTCACAAATAAGTTTTATTTTCTCCAGAGCCGGTACATCATAGTGAATGCAACTGGGAACACATAGCGGAACTTCTCAATAACTATTGATTGAGCCTGATAAGTTGGAAACTTCGGCCTGGACACTGCTTTCTGTCATATTTGAAAAATATTGAACAAGCCACTGAAGTTTGTGTCTCTCGTTTTATTGGTGGGTTTAATTTCTTCGAGTTTTCTTCTAGTGAAGAGTTGTTTAAGAAGTTTGTGTGATTGTTTTTGTCAAATTAGTACTGTTTGTGTAGTAACACTTCAATTATTTGGAAATAAATGAGTTCTGATTCTTATCTTAATTGGCCAATTTTATTATTGACCTTTGAGTTTTTGACTCTAGAATCACCAACAAACGACATAGAAAGAAAAATTGAGAAACTCAAGCCAAAATTCTCTAACCACTTAATATTTTTTAATCAACCTGTTTTCTACTGCAATCCAGTATCACTGAAGTAAAAAAAAACTATTTTATTCTTTAAGAAAACCCATTTGAAAATACTGAAAGAAATCCGTAAAGCAATTAAAACAATCTAAACAACTGAATCTCCAGTTAAAACGGCCACAGTGTAACAAATCAGCAACAATAAAACAGTAAGATTTACAGCATCGCTATCTTTAAACTTAGCAATGAACTTTCTACTCAAACGATGGAGATATTAAACGCTTCTAAACTAATCTGTAATGGGAGTATACGATAGGTTTTATGGAAGACTGTCCTATTTTATAGTCCTATGTTATATGTACTATCGAACAAACTGAATCATGACCCACCATGTGCTCATTTTCTAAAACGCGTCTATATACGCGTAGGTCGAAATTGGCTTGAACCTTTCGTTTCCTTGGTAATGAATTTGTTATCTGTCATTATTGCGACAAATCTTTGTGCGCCAATACAATAATGCTTTGCTACCGTTTTCAACAGGCTCCGTGGCGTAGTGGGTTGATGTTACGACTGCGACGCGTCAGGAGTGGGTTCGATACCCACTCAGGGCATGGTTTATTCGGCCATTATAGGAAATAATGTAACTATAAAAATTAAATAATATAGGGTAACCAGCATAGTTATTACCCGGTTAAGGAATTAATACACAATTTTGGTCAATAGTGTCTTTTTTTAGTAAAACATTGACATAAACTCTATTATAAACGCAACTTAAATATTCTTTCTAAAAGAACATCAGTCCTTTGTTTCAATAACTTTATACTAATTCAATATAAAACACTTAAAAACCATAAATACTAGCGAATACTGTTAATTCAAATGTGTTATCCTTAACAAATATTGCAACAAACTTTTACTTTTTCTTTTCGAACTACACGCCTGTCGCACAAACGTCGGACATGAGTTCTATAAATTAAAAATGTTACCAATATTCTAAAAATGACATATATCGCAATTAATTTGAACTGGTTACTTTAGAAATTAAAATAAAAGTATTATTCCTTAACATTGGCAATCACTGTATGATGGGCAATGACTGTAATGGTTACCCTAATCGTTTCACAGATTTCTAAATGACGTGCTATTTGATATTTGACACAAATAGGTTTTTTCGTAGTGAAAAGAGTTTAGACTATTTACATTCTACATTCAAATTAAGTGTGATTTATCGAAAACGTATCTACGCACTGTAAAAACAAAGGTCAAAGTTGTATGTAGTCGTAGATACATCATAACACAGTCGTATGCATGTTTAAAATGTCCTAAGTGCAACTTTGACGATAGAGACGAAATTCTTACTGTTTTGACGGTGTCAAGCAAATTATCGGCAAAATGGGTCATGAATCAGTTGGTTCGATAGTACATTTCTAGTCCTCGAATGTGTTAATAATAATAATCTGTGAAATATTCATTTTTTCAAACGACTATTTACCAGAATGTTAATTCTTAACTGTAATTAGATCGTTCATTGGTTTAATGTTATTATCACCTTGAAAGGTATGCCTTTCGCTATGGGTTTCTAGCTTTAAATGTATTTTTATTACAGCAATACAAGTTTGCACAACGGTCGAGATGAGTTATTACAGATTATGCTTTACTAAAATTCGAGAATCATGTAAGAAATCGACCATTAAAAATATCAATATGAATTTACAAAAAAAAACTTAAATCAATTACTTAATCAAGTTACTTAATCAATCAATCTTAAATAAAAACTTAATCAAGGAAGAGAATAAAAAAACAACTGAAAAAGTTCCAATCTTTTTGTCAAGTAAATTACAACTACAATATTTTTACTCTATCAATTAAAGACCAATCAAGATCCCTCTACACAAATACAATTGGTAGCTCACACAAAGCAATATCAGAACTAAAAACTATCCACCCTTAGTAAAGTAACAAGATCGTTCATATCACCATATAGATTAACAGATTAAAGTTTAACGTGCGAACACTCGAGAGTTGCTATTGTTATCCAATGTATTGAAACCTAGCGAGTCGATATACCCACGATGTTAGAGAGATACCAGATGATAGAGTGAAATCGCAGCGATTTTCAAAATGTTTTTTTGTTATTCTACCATACATGAAGAAACGTGATTAGTGCATTCAATCCTTTGTCTCTTCTCGAGACGAAATATGTGCTTTACAATACAATAACGTTAGTATAATATGAACACTATATTTAAACAGTATTTTACATGACGCCTATACGAGTTAATTAAGTATGATCAAAATTGGTTAATCTTCTACTTATATAAATATTTCAGGAAGATCAAATTTTGTGCTGTATCATAGGATAATTAAAATTATAAAATTATTCATTTTGACAATCTCCCTCGTAAAAAATCACCCGTAAATTGATATCTTGAACTTGTAGCGTCAGATTTCAGCCCTACATTTTTACCAACCTCAGCGAATCACAAATCAACCCATTGCACCTTGTCAAAGCGAGGCACGGGAAACCGCAACAACCGTCTGGAAAGGCTCTAACATAGGGAAAGGACTGTAATAGTCACCGTTGGGAATATGAACACGAAACTCGATTGATTTTGTGATTATTTTTTAAAACGTTACCTTGAAGATTGTTTTGTTGATGATATTTTGTTTTGAAATTGCAATTTCCGACTCTAGGGATAGAGAAAATGTGTGGATGCAATTTGAGTTAACAATTTGGCATTTTATCACAAAGGTTATTAACCTAAACTTACAGACAGTTCAGAATACAACAATTTATTTATTTTTCATTTATAAAAATCAGCCTAGTGATAAAGTTATATGATACACACACGACGACGCTCATACCCCTATTAGAAGGGACTACGCGGCCACCCATATGTAGCTTAACCAATTGTGCTTGCCGCCCAATAAGCAGTAATAGTGATGACCAAAAATATAATTAGCTATTTAGTAAGAATGAAAATCTTCCACAAACGTGAATTAATTATAGAACGTAAAGGAACTTTTTAATGCTAATACGGAGTCATACGTATTACATTGACCTAATTCTAGTCTTAAAAGAAACAATGCATAACCCTTCAATAATATTTACAAACAATTTCATAAGAGACCGTAACTCTCTAATACAACAGTTCACTCACGCAATATTTCCTACACTAGAACATTTCCACTAAAGCCGACTTGGTAAAACCGATTAAACTACAATGAGGTAAAAATAGGCGACATTTCGAAGCATGTCTTTGAACCTTTTTCATAAAGATAACTTTACATTCTTTGAACGAAATCTTTCCGTTCATTAATGCATCTTTTTTAAACACGCTCTCAGCTGTGCGCGAACAATGATCTGAGATAAGGTGGCAATTCCAAAAAGTATTAACACTCAAATGGTCGGGTGTAAAATTTTAAGCGTCTAGATTTTTTTTGTCAGTTTAAAACATGAATGTTGTATTAAATAGTAATATTCAAAAGCGACATTACGTATTAAAATTGCAATGAAAAGTCAGAACAACATAGTTTTTTTACATTTTTTTTTCTTCTCAATTTCTTTTTTGTACACAACATTTCTGATCTGATCATACAAAAAACACTTCTAGGCAGTTTTTATGGCATTTAATAATAAAAGGGTACCATTCATCACAAGCAACTTACAGTTATTGTTATATAGACTTTAAACGAGACTCTAACTCAAAATCAATTTCACAAATCCGTTTCGACTAAAAACAAAAATGTTTCAAAATATAAATAAAATATTTGAGGCGACAAAACATTATCTTAAATATAAAATAAAATTAATTAAAGATAATTAATGAAAGATGAAACACCTTTGTGTTTCCAAGCCGGCTAATTCCGTATTACCGGCCACAATAGCAATGTGATCTCTATTCATTTGAGATGGTAATTATATTGGCTGTTTGCTATTCATGATATGGAGACGGTATAAGTGCCGGCTAATTTCGTTTACATACCTATTGATTTATTGATTGTATTTGCTTTATTGTTTTTGAATAGCCGCAAAATTTTCTGGAGCAGCTTTTGAAATTCTATTCGATCCTGTATAGACAAGATTTGAAAAAGCAACCTATGAATTTCTTTTTTATAATTTGCTTTTGCGTGCGTTTTTAGGGCGCTGTACTCAAAAGGTAAAATATGGATCCTATTACTGAGACTTCACTGTCTGTCTGTTGGTCTGTATGTTTGATCAGATTGGGGAATTGATTGTTTGACTGTCGTTAGGAGTTTTACTAACTTGAACAACCTTAAATATTACATATCAGTAAACTTAAATATCAGTCAAACTATAGGAAAACGCAATTTCATGTTATATAATAATTAATTATATTCATAGTAATATGTTCGGAAAAAAAATTGTGTCACACATATTGCATACCTTTATACTATTTTTAAGATACTTGCATAAAATAATAAAAAATAGACCTAAAATATATATCAGGTGTACGTTTACTATTAAAATAACTCGACTAGTACAACAAAAATGTAAATCAACTTTAGCCATTAGTTAAACACTAGTTTCTACTAACTCATTCAGAGATTACAAGCTTAAAACACATAAAATGTTATTGCAAACATTTTAATCCTTCAACAAACCACCACAAACGCAGGTTAAAAGCAGGGATGGAGCTTTGCAACCGTAACCGAAACTATGGGATATCAAAAATAAAATTATATTCGTAATCTATATGGAAGTTTGGGATATGTCTGTATACGGGAAGAGTCTGAGTCACTCTATTAATTGTTTCCTTGAATAAATTCTTCAAATATATATTTTTAACTGATATCCTAAACAAGCGGATAATTAAAAGCGATATCATATAAAAAAACAGCACATTAACATTTTCACCGTTCTATGTCAAAAGTAGCATTCGAGTAGAAAGAAACAAAGAATAAAGGGTAGCAAAAACAGCGATATTTTTTCAAACAATATTATATGTATGTAAAACATTTCCCATATTTTTGCGCATAACCATTACCAATTACAGAATGATGTTCTTTAATACTAATATATCCGTAATCCGGATCCGAAACGTCACAGCCATCTCTCGGCCAGACCGCTACAAACGCTAGGGTTAAAAGGTTTACCGGCGCCACTAGTCGTGATGTTTACACCTGATGTTTTTTTAAACAATATTATATTATGTATGTAAATATTTCCAAATGTAGTATTCGCACAAACATTACCAATTACAGAATGATGTCAATATACTAAAATATCCGTAATCCGGATCCGAAACGTCACAGCCATCTCTCGGCCAGACCGCTACAAACGCTAGGGTTAAAAGGCTTACGGCGCCACTAGTCGTGATGTTTACACTTGATGTTTTTTTGCTAAAAAGCCTGCACTTGATATAAGCCATCTGTATGTTCTGTAATTAGTCTTTGTTAGGAGTGGGTGCGAAGATGAGGTGGTGTACAAATAATATGATATATTTTGGTTTATTGTTAGTAGTGAGTTTGGTGGTGGGGCAGGAGTATTATGAAGGTATGTTTTGTGTAATTTTATTATTCACACAGTATATTTTTTTCTTTTTAACAAATTTTCTTTCTATCTCGTCTGTTTCTCTGTATGTGGGATTATTTGATTCTAGTTGGTAGTTTTCTAAATTAGTGCTTCTAATTTGCTGGTAAAGTCATCAAAAACAAATATTACATGATATTTCTTGAAAATTGTATTGTATCACTTACACTGCTTTGATAGTCTCTCTAAATAGTCAAATGTTCAAAAAATTACATTTAAGTGTTACTCATTCCCAAGCGATTTTGTTTTTCATATCCAAAAGATGGTTTATAAATTAGTAAAATTATTTTGCAAGGAGAATAGTTCAGAAAAATTATATTTTGTGTGATCCAATCCTGATTTCCATAGAACTGGCAAAGGTCAAGGAAAAGAACAAGATATTTAATTAATTAGTAGTTATACTATTATAACTAATAATAAATTAATATCTAAGTGCCTATTTCAACTTACATATTTTACAGATTTACACAACGCAAGATTCGGTCTTCACTTCAAAGAGATACCGAAAAAATTCGAAATCAAAGGAAACTCCGCTAACAAGGACTTCAAGAAATACTTCGATGAAATACAAACTATAGCGAAGAAAGAAAACATCACAGTTGTATACAAAATAAAATTAGAAGTAGTTAAGCCTGTGAACAATTACGGACACTCATTTATGCTAAAGAAAGTGAAGACGAAAAAATATAATATCCCATTGAAGAAAAACAGCATGAAGTTGTCGAATTTTGAAGTGATGTTGAGAAAGATGGCCGAACACTCAGGGCATATACAAAATTATGAGAGTTATATGAACTTCCCTGTGACTACGGAGTCCGGGAGAAAGATAGTGTCTACAAGAGTGATTCAGTTGAAGTACAAACCGATCATTTCGAGATTGAAGACGAATTACACGAAGATTATAAAACCGGTGAAAAATAGGATTATTACTTTAACCGTTTGAGAAATTAAGGTTAATTTAAATTATTTTTTGTAAGTAAATAAATATTTTTATACTGATTATTTTTTAAATATTCCTAAACTGATAAAATTGTGACAGAAGAATAAATTTGGTAAACGAGAAATTCTATTGTCAAAATCAAAATCAAATCATTTATTCATTTGGATCAAATATTGACACTTATGATGCAAGAAACTTACGGCCACTCTCTTCAATTGCCAAAAGTTTTACAATGTAGTTGATACAATAATTGATCATGCGAGGAGCTGCCAACAATCAGTGATATAGACTAAACGTCAATTAAGGAAAATTAGTCAAATGCTGAACTAAAAAATGTTTTTAACATGAAAATTCATAATGATAATTAAAACTAATTAGATGAGAACACTTGGTATAAAATTATTTAGCTTTCATTCGGAGAAATAAAGAAGAGTGTTGTATATCTTTGCAGTTCAAAGTAATTCCTCCATTTTCTAGTCAGGTCTCAAAGTAACATAAGATACACAAGTAGGAAAGATATCAGATTTCCTATTATTCTATTCCTAGAATCGTAGATAATTACTTCGCAGTGATTTCATAGAAATACTTACATCACATAGAAATGCTAAGTCTGTTTTCTCACAAATATTTGTTAGTTGGAAACTACTTCTTTCATTTTATTCTTTAGCATGATTCTGTATAGTTGGTAATATGTATGTGAAACGAGAGTTTAACATTTAGAATTGAACTCAAAAATAGTTCCTACCGTGCCCGCTAGAAGCGCTGATCAGTTTTTCATACAAAAATTCTCTATCACGCTGGTTGTCGATATGAATATATTAGGTTGGGGAAAAACTCTTTTCGTATTATAGTATGTATAAACTTGTAATAAACTCTTTTCTCTACACAAAAAAGCTCGATATTTGGGTACCTCACGAGCTCACTGAAAGAAACCTAATAAACCGTGTACTTATTTGTGATTCTTGAAGCCAAAGAGATATTATTACAAATTCATACATACTATAATGCGAATAGACGTTTTCCCCAACCTAATGTGTAGTTTTGAATAAGTCAATAGTAGTAAAAATTGGACAACTGTTCTTCATAAAATCTAGCAATATTATGCAATTCTATAGGATATTCATCGCACGGTCACTAATAAAAACTTTGCGGTCTATCAGTTTTGTTTTTCTCGCCAGGGGCCGCGGTTATGAAACATATTTCAACCAAATTGCCGTACATGAAACCCGGAAGAGTTTTGGAGATGATAGATTTTATTTATTGCATGTCTCGACCATATTTCTCTGTAGGAGTGCGGTACACTCGGCTTAGTTTCCGTAAATATTTTTATTAGATTTGAAAATTGCTAGCGGAGATTTGTGCGGTCATTGTTTGTTCCGAACAAAAATGAGTTATGTTGCAATGTTGCGTTGAACAAAATATTCCATTTCGACTACTATTAATAAAATCAAGGATATTTTTAGACGATGATTTTTAGAACAATATGGGGGCTCCACTATTCAAAGCGCATTTCTGGTATTTTACTGAAAATTTATTTTATTATATAATATATAATACTTACAAATGTTGAATCCAGAAAGACATACCTGAAAATAAAGAGGATCTGATAAAACATAACTTTTACATAATATTATGTCGCTAGCCTTTTTTTCCAATAGAAGACACATAGCAAAACCAAAAAAATACCCTTACTACAAATATTACCATTGAACGAAATACAATAAAAGCATTACAATGTTTAAAAACCAAACTCCCGCATCAATATTAGGCCGCACAGAATCCGTAAATTCCAATCCTTTTTCTGAATCCTCAATAAAAATTTGTTGAGGCCAAAATCCTTTTATACCTTGGAGGCCGGAGCGCTTTTTATTCCGTTCACACGCTTTTTCGCATTCCGCGGTGTCGCACCGTCGAAAGCTACTAAAGCCTTAGAAGGCTACATAACCACTGCACAGAATTAAATCGTTCTAGCTTTCCGATCGCTTTTTGTGTGAATATTATGTGAATATGTTCTTTTAAAACGAATGATCTTTGTAGATTTCTTTTTAGTGCGTTAGTTAGTTTTTGTGATTTTTGTATCGCCTGCGAGGTTGTAGATGAAAATTAACGTAATTTTATATTATTGGTAACAATTTATTAGTTAATTATTTTGCGTAACCATATTAATACTGTAAGTATGAAATAGTTTTTGGAATTTTTTCATGACAAAATGGATGAAATAATGTGCAAATTTAAAATTGAATCATCATTTTCAACTTCGAAATGACGCTGTTAGAACTGTGGACACCGTGCTTATTTCTCAAAACAATAAATTACATAAAAACACTCCTTCTTATAGGGGTAGGTAAATATCAAAGAACGCCATTTGATAAGATCTTTACACACATTTACAACTATTTACATTCAACAAATTTCTTCACAAATCATTGAACATATAATAACTCTCTACATAGACGTATAAATACATAAACACAACATAATCTTGAAGAAACCGGCAATTTCATTCACGTTGGGTGCACACGACGATATTAATAATTTCTTACGAGACCTCAGCGTAAGGAGTAATAAAGAGCTTCTGCTACGTTATTATAATAAGCTTCGTATAAAATCTTAGTACTTGCTAAGTAATACAACGATTACTAACAGATTTAAAATAGCTCTTGTACTTGATTCTTTAGAAAAATGTTGAAAAAATGCACAGAGGTTAAAGAAAATAATTTTTTAGTGTGCCTGATTCGTCACCTTGTGTAATATTACTTATTAAAGAATAGTTTAAGGCATATTATTATCAAGTTATTAAGAAAATCTTTAAAATCATCGATTAATGATTTTGGTAATAATAATTTTATTTAGTTCCATTACCAACATTTTTTAAGAAATTATTGTCCATATTTATCACAGTAACAGACTGTATAAAATATTAATTGAACTATCCAAATATTTGTTAGTGGAAGAGTCACTAGCAACTTTCAGGTAACTAAAAATTGCAATACATTAGTTAACCATATTTTTTTTATAACAAATTAATTTATGCTTTTAGAATAAATGTAACCATTATTACATTTCTTTAAAATTGACTCTCTTGTGTCAACTGGAAAATCAGGGAAAATCAGCGACTTCATAACGCCCAAACAGGATTTTTACAGGATCGTCACAGCCAAACTATTAATCTTAACAAAAATAATGCCTCAGGAACAAGATCTAAGCGCTTCACGAATTTAATAACGTCAAAATCTTGGAACTGTACAAAAACATACTTAACCTTAAAAAGAAATCTGAATATAACGGCCAACATTTTCTGATATCGAGTTTCCAATTTAGGAATTTCTCACTTGTGAGAGAAAAAAACTTTTGAAGATTACGCTATGTCAAGGACGATTTAAATTAAAGCTTTATCCTGGCCTTATTTCTCAGATTATTTGGCACGTCTAGTCTTACCAGAATTTTCTATTTTTGTTATTATTGATACTGCCTACAAATAAATCGATACAAAACATGTCTGTTGATTTAACATTTTTATGAAATTTAGGACGTTAAAGATGTAGTTTTCCATATCTTCGTTAAAAGTTGTTCGTTAAATGTTCGGAATTATCGATTAGAAAAAAATGTTTGTTTGTATTTTTATGGTCAACGTTTTATTATAATGACACCCAAATAGTGATTTTTTTACTGCTATCGATTACAGCTATCAAAAAAATATTTTATATTAATGAAAAATTTATTAACGCTAATAGCGTAATATCCTAAAACATTTTTACATAATTTTATTTGTCAAACATACGTACCGTATGCAGACAATTGAACTACCGCATGCATTGATACTATAGGAAACAAATTTCTCGCATTTGTTAGACATTTTATACGTATAAAAGGCACTATATCTCTCCAGGAACAGCCAATTTAGCTATTTCTCCACAATCATACAATCTAGTCCCCACATTTTAGTTCTAAGTGTTCAAAGCGTGGTTGAATGTGTTACACCGCTGTAACACTTCGTTAAGAGATTACTGTGGTCGCTTTGATGCACTTACTACTTGTTACCTAAAGTGAATGCAAATTTAGTTCATAATACTAACCGATACATGTTAACTAGTTTAGTAAGATGCTTGTTAGTTTGCAGTACAAATCTTAATATCAATTGGAATGAAGATTTCAGAACACAGATTTTAAAAACTCGTTCCTCTTTTTTATATAATAATATTTCGAATTTATTAATCTGTATACAATATAAGAAGAAAAAAAAGAAAAATAAGAGTATGATAAGTTATTATACTTTTGTATACTAACTAGTTTTTAGATTTATAACTTTACTGTAAACCGAATTTCAATACTATTATTATACTATCAAATAAATTTAACCTCTGAAGTAACGATTATAAATATTGATTCACCGTTTTACATGGCCCCCCGAAGGGCCAAAATACTTTCAAGAGAAAATTTAAAGCTATATATGACACATAATGACCGTACAGCAATCTTTATATGATTGCTGGGTATCAATATGATATTATACATAAACTACATTATTGGCTCTACCTTCCACTGATTGTTAATTAACTATATCTTTGAGTACCCTAAGGTCAGTAATCAGTATAACTTTTATGTATAGATTGATTCACGACACTTGTTTAAGCATCTGTTGACTTCAAACTACTCAGTGTATGAAAACAAAGTGTAAAAGTGAAGCCGTGGGCAAGCATCCCTCAACGTAATCAGATCGCTGTTGATGTTGCGAGCACAGCTTAGCGATGCGCCGCGATACAACACTCACCTTGTGAATTTAGTGATGCCCTGGCTATATCGATAACAACGATATCTCCTAAGTATACTGAGACATCTATCTAATTTAGGTATTTTATTATCCATACTAATATTACAAATGCGAAAGTAACTCTGTCTGTCTGTCTGTCTGTCTGTCTGTCTGTCTGTTACTCAATCACGCCTAAACTACTGAACCAATTTGCATGAAATTTGGTATGGATATATTTTGATACCCGAGAAAGCACATAGACCCGGGAAAATGATGCATTCCCATGGGAGAATTCAAAAAGCTAGTTTTTATATAAACATACATAATAATCTTAATATTGGTATTAAATTTGCTATAATATCAGTTGAATCATTATACTTAGGAGGTATCGAAAGTTTGTTTGTTTGAATATTTATGTATAATGAGTCAGTGTTTTGAAATGAGCGCGAATTAAAATCTAAAACACACAACACTTAGCATCATAATATAGCTACAGTCTTTACTAAAGTACAACTAAACATTATATGGCATAAAGCGTTCAAAATTGAGATTTAAAGGATTAATGATGTACCTTGCTAGTTAGCTTACTGATCATAAAGTATTGTGATAAACTACTTACCTACTACATTTACTGCAAGCATAAAATACTATAGTCGATCTACTTGCTCGAAAGAGTAGTCTATAAAGACGAAAGAGTTTTTCAGAACTTATTAACTTATTTTAACAATGCGTCGAGCTTGCGGTATAGGACACAGATTTAAAAACAAAACACCAATTATTAATAAAAAATATTAAAAATCTACCGACTCTACCGCAACTCTAGATAGAGCGTGCATGTCGCGTAAGTGTTGATGGTATCGCGGCGTTATGTCGAGTACGCGATGAGACCGGCTCTACTAATGTAAGCTCCTTAACGCAAACATGTAGGCGCTGTTAATTCTAACAAGTACTTCGCAGCTCTATGTTTTTACTTGATAGAGTCTTTGGACGGTGTACGAGGTTGTTTTGGTCGAACTATAGGATGTCTAAGGTGTGGGTAATAAGATCTACTAAGCGTCATTTGTAATATTGCTTCCATGCTATGTGTAGGTGCACTGTGGTGCGAGCGTATTGCCAAGTACCCGGCACTTTAATAAACTTTGAGATACTACTCAAAAAAAGTCATCGGAATTGAAAAACTTCAGTTACGATTTGCTTGGCTTGGAAATCGAGCTAGATAACTCTTTGCTTGTACCTAATCATGGAAAAGACAATAAATCTGAATTACTGTTAATCTAAACTAATTTTGTAAGTGCAAAAATCTGTTTGTATGTCTATATATTAAGCTTTTATGGTTAAACTGCTAAACCTATTCAATTTACCCCGAAAATAATTGTCAAATATACTCAACTGTTTTTCCGACTTTTAGTAACGAATATAAATGATACACGCGACAATCTCGGAGGTCAGCTACTAAAAAATAAATCTTATAAAGTGCCATTATAATAAAAACTATAAAACTAATTGAAAAAACGTGTAACTTTATCCCCTTCTTTCTACAATGCTCGTTTATTTATGACTGCAGTAAGAATGCGTTTTAATTTGTTTTAACCCATCAACGGTATTAACGCTTGGCGCCTTTTCCTCATAAAGTATTTTTATGTGTTTATTAGAATTTGTCGCGACTGTGACTTTGAAATTATTATAGTGTTTCTGTTTTAAAATAATAATAAATTTAATCCATTAATTTTCCACTACTAGGCAAGTTCTAGCCCCTCCTCCAGTACGGGAGGAGATTCTCATAAAGAGTAAGGGGTTAGGTAGGGTAATTAAACAGATTATTAATAAATTTTTAATATTGTTAAAATGTTTCTGTTTACGTTTCTGGCTAAGTAACGACAATAAGGATCGATTGTTCTGTGGATGGGTGACCAAAATAATACTGTCACGCATTCACAGAACAATCCATATACATACCGAGATTTTTCGTGTTCGGGAGGCAAAAAATTAAGACAATGTAGGGTAAAGCATCCTCGAGCTTATAGTCATTAAGTAACAGGTTTTACAAAATTGTTTTAATTTTTGTTTCTACGTGTATTTTGTATCCACCTCTGCCTACAGTTGAGGGTGTGAAATACGTGGTATGACGAATGTCTGCACGCTGCAGTTTTAGAAAATTTTATGTTAAAGACCAAAACATTTATAGCCAACTAAAACATAAGTTAACAATGAAATTGGCATAAAGCCTAAACAAGATTAAATTCAAATATCTAAGCGACAACTTGGTAAGCGAAGTGAACCGTAATCTCAACAATTAGTTGGCAAAACCTAGTTGGGCAATTGTCGCTTTGAAAATAAAGTTGCCAGTCGGATTCGCTCACATTTACTCTAAAACAAACTTTAATATACTATTATTATCAACCTTAAGATTAAACACATAAGTACTAAATTACAATGATCAGATTGATGTTTATAAGTTTGTAAATCGGTAACATGGCTTAAGGGATTTTGGATTTCCACTTTCATACTAAACAGAAGCGTTTTGAGTTTGGTTTAAAGGAAAGTTCCATCGAAAACTATTTAACGAATAGTTTCTCTTCTATTTACAGTTTTACAATGTTTTGAATATGTTTCTAGGTTTGATTAATGTAAAGGTCTGCGGTTATGTTATATCCTTGTGAAGTTTAGTTAGATCTGATAGGAGCTGTACGTTTCAATTTATCTAGGAGTAACGCTGTGGAGCCTATTGTTGAGAATATGTCGAGTTATTATTTCCATCTTAGGCATTAGCTTATTTTATAACATCTATTTGATTATCTCATTTCCACATTTTGTTGTACAAGATTCTTTTCAAAGCAGACCTATACTTTATTTAATTGCAATTTTTATCTCAGTTATCGTAGCCACTAATACGTAAATAAATCTCGACAACAACTTATGTTTAGGTACTATAACAAAAATTCAACTTATATTTCCCATTTTATCAAAGACTTTCAACACAAGAAATATAACGACACTTATTCCAACTCCATACTGATATAAAACATATTCTCACAAAACTCAACAAAAAATATACATCGAAAACTTATTCCACTCGAATAGTTCCGTAACTAGAACTCCCCGAGTATCGGAATATCGAATATCTAAAATACAAACCTATTCAAAACTTGATCATTGCGAGTCGAAAACTTTTCCGTGTGAGAACTCACAATGGCAGTAGTAATTTCTCCTGATTCCAAAGAAACTTGGTCTCCGCTCGATAAGAGTAAAACCAAACAAGTGTATAAATTAAATCGAGAAGTTTCTCTGTTGCGGAATCAGACGCCTCTTGTATTCCCTAAATATGGATATCGTGTTAGAATGTTTTGGGGGTCCGCGAATGATCGCTGTGACCGTTTTAGATAACCCTTCGCTTTGGTAAAGTATCAATTTGATTCCTATCTGTCGAAAGCTGACACAACTATTGAAGAATGTTTTCGCAAAAGATTAAAGTCTATGACAGTCATCTATGTTCTAAATTGATGGTTTTTTTTATTACAATTTAGTTAGGATTTTGTCTCAAATTATTCCAGTCTTGCTAGTACCTTTTTTCGAAGTGTTTCGTCGTTTTTTTAACCCTCATAGAGTTGGTTTCCGATGTTAATATTGAATGGGGCATGTGTCTTCTATCTCACTTGATGGTAAGTGACGATAAAGACACATATTTTTAGAAAAATAAAATGTAAAATCTTGCGATTAAATCAAAATGTAACTAAATATTGGCAAGAAATATTAATTGTTAAAATAATACAAGAATAAATCATCAACCTTTATTATTTTCACGATGAATGATATGAATATGAAAAGGCGCTAATCCAATAGTAGAGCTACATAGATTCTACGTAACACGAGATGAAATTATCACTGTGTATAGACACAGGCTCTTACTGGGAAATCACTAATGAAAAAACTTCATATTATTATTTATGCTTCAGGGAATCTGATATATACTATTTCAGATTCCCTGAAGTTACTATGAACTGTTACTATGATATACTATAGTAATAAATGATGCAATATTACTTCCTACGGTGCCCATATTCGATGAACTATTGAGTGACACAGCTCGTATGCGTCTAGATCATCGAAGACAACAAGATCAAAAGGGTTCAATTATACAAACTGGTTAAATTTGTTACTAAGTCGAATCAATGGTAAACGCTTTGACTGAATTAAAAGTTCCTTGACTACTATGCAAGGGGAGAATAAACTATTTCGATGTTTTAAAAACATAATAATATTCGAATTTCATACGACATTTAAGTATTCTTTGTTACTGGACTTGTTAATAACTACAGAAGACGACAAAATAGAACTTTAAACATAAACCTGTTTTTTTGCAAAACCACACAGTAGCGTATTTAGAATTGACACTTTTCTTAGTACTTACTGCACTAGTAGGTATATTAAATATTATTCGTTATAAAGATCACCAATACATCACCGAACCGTATGCGGAATCCATGAAACACGAAGTCATAACCTATAAAGCAACAATCAAGCCACATTCACAAGTTATCGTCAAGGGGCGACTGGAGTTACAAATTCACTCCAGTCAAATGCCAACAAGTTTAGTTAGAGTTAGTCGCCAATTTGACACGTCTTAACTCAATAACACACAGTTATGCGTTGAAAACTTATAACTAAGATTTCATTGGAAGTTGGTTTGTATTTGTAAAAGCGGTGTGATACTCGTTTTTGTCTTGTTAGGGACTTTTGCAATAGTGTGTGATGAATAATTGAGGGAATCATGGTTCACTGAATGATTATAGAAATTGACAATATAATATTATTATACGTAGGTAATGGTATCGTCATTTAAACTGCAGTGGGCGGCTTGAGCCTTTATATACGGATAATAAATGCATGTATTTAAAAAATAATAAACGAATGTGTAAAATGATATCTTTTTGAAATTGTTTGTGATGATATTGGCTTGTATTTTTTGTGTTTCAATCGATAAAAACATATTTCTCTATGTCATCTTATATGGATTTAATATCCGATAATTCATTTTTTTACTTTAAATCGTCATCTTGAGATATTCAAGTATTTAATATGTATTGTCTTTCAATTGCTTAAACCTATTTCTATCACAAACACTTTATTACAATATTTATATTTTTACAACATTCTTTTGCAATATTGGCTTGCTCAGTGCTCACACAGAATGTTATTTTTCATCTCGACGCGCCATAGTCAATTACATTCGCCGGGCCGTAAACAATGAGAGTAGGGTTTGCAACTTTCGTGGCTATCAGAATTTTGTATATATTTATAGCTACGTAGAATATCCTGCATGTATGAGCTATAAAAACCTGTTACTTATAAGCGGATGTTCATAGACTCTGACGGTCAAAAGCTTTAAAAACGACTACAATCATATTATGGTACTGTGTCAATACCATAATAGCATTGGAATTTACATATTTTGCAACAGCCGGCCTGTTATTGATTGCTTGCAAGACATTTGAACTGAGTTTTTTCAAATTTCCGTTAAAATCGCCTTGGATGTAAGTCAATGCATAATTATAAGACTTGGTTTTGACCAAAATTTAAATCATTGATATCAACCGTCAGATCAGTCTTTGAACTAAGAAAAAACATTCACTACTTATTATATGTATAACAAAATGTAATATTTCCACCTATATCTGTCTAATAATATAATTGTCTAACTATTTATGCCAGTCTTCATTATGAGAGTCCAATTCATCCTGCCATCTCTTTTTTGGGCATTGCTTTCGTGAAAAGAAGAATGAAAGGTTTTTGCCCTGCAGTGGGACAATATGGGCTGAAAATAAATAATAAGTTATTTTTGATCAGTGTCCAGCAGTGGGACAGCAAAGCATTCAATCTTTTTCCAAAAAAAATCTATCGTTAGGTTGTCCTAACGAAAGAAAAACAAAGACCGCTAACAAATGATCCAGAACAAAATCTCAAAACGAAATACGGAAAAACACGGGCAAGTTTCAAGAACGCTCGGAATGCTGCACTTAATGAAAGGGCTTGACCTTTCAGTAAACTATGCGAGGGTTACGGTTATATTGATATGGTTTAAACAAATATACACAGGCATTACTCAACGTGTTACACCCACGTTGTGTTGCTATGGAATTTTGGATATGACGTTGTGTGGTAGAGATGTTTAAAGAAATTGTTTCTAGACGCTTTTAAAAAATGGTTAGTAAAATTCTATAGTTTTAAGATAATTAGTATTTTTTTGTCCTTTTGTCCAATATAAGTTAAAAAAGCTACGTTTAAGATTTATGTTGACGAAAAGAGAGCGATTCAATTGTGTTTTAGCTTAGAAGAAGATTTTTCGATCTTTAAATATTTATTTTATGTAGTAAAATGTTTGGGTATTTTATACTCGGAAACAAAATGCTTAAGCAATAATATAAGAAATAGGAATATATGAATTTTGTCTATATTTTAGGTTGCAATCCCGGTGAAAAAACGGTCAATCTTACTCAATATATAACAAAGTCAAAACCAAAATACATCGATCACTAATTCACCAAAAACACTCAACCAGTAACACCAAAATTAAACTTCTCAAAAGCTAATCGAGAACACCAAGTAAGGGTTGTAATATAAACCTGCGAAACTAAACATTCGATACATATTATTAAGATTCACTGATTGGATCGGCTCAGGGTTTCCCTACAGAAATTTGCCCTCTCACAGTCTCTTTACATAAAATTTGCATTATCGATCCACTGTACACACCCTGTAGGTAAATTTGCCAAAGATTATACGCCTCTACTTAGTGCGTTACTGTTCAATAAAATCGACCTCGTCATTGGAATATTTTTTTTCGGAAGGTGTTTGGACTTAATGGCTACGATTAAGGTAGTAATTTCGTTTTCGTGTTACTTAGATTGAAAGTTATTTGGAAAGGGCCGAGCTTTTAATTCAGTTCCTTTTCTTTAGAAATTTCATGGTCAATTTATTTAAATTTAGAGTACATAAATTCATTTGTAAAAGCAAAGTTAACTTGGTTTCTCTGTTGCTTATCTGTCGTGCATTCAGAGATCAACTTCTCAACGACGGAGATTATGATGACGAAACCTATAATATTTCAAAATTATCATTAGCTATTCAAAAATGTAGGCAGAGAAACTGTCAAAAGCGAAATGTGAAAAATACCATCTTTTTCAGTTAGAGAGGATGAATAAAAAAAACAATAAAAATACTCAGTCGGTGAAAAAAATTGTATATATTGTAACATTAAAAGGAAAGAAAACTTTAAAACCGCCAATCTTTTTGAGTAATTTTTGGCTGAATTCACAATTAAAAATCTCCTATCAAACCTTTTACAATTTTCCTCAACCCTAATTATCTCTAATTACCAATCAATATAATTCTACCGCGTTATAATCCTGCGAAAGTTCCAGAACAATGCTAGGGTTGGCAACGTAATAAATTGACGCTAATCCCGCTCTCTAGCGTTTAGGTCATAAAGATTACAGCCAACGACATGAGGTAGTACTTTTGTTTTTATTATGTTCCTACTGTTTTACAGTTCGTAAATGGCAGCTTTAAATTAAGTGGGATATAATGATTAATTTAGTTAGTATATACTTGATGGATTTGGTTTGTTATTATTTATTTATACCCAAAGGTAGATCATAGAAGTGGGCAGAAGAAAGAGTATCCACGTTTCGCCATTAACAATGTCTTACTTAACTTATATATTGAATACGTTACCAAAACTCCGGACTACTATGAAAATAATCTAATACACATTAGAAAAAGACCAAAAGCATGTTGTCCGACCTGAGTAGTCGGACACTGTCGATCACGCCACAGAAGCAGTATATTAGCAGATTATATTTGTTTATATATATGTTACTGTAAAAGACCGAACGGTGGTAAATCCTAAGATTTACCAACTCGCAATGGTAAAAGTCCGAACAATTCTTTTATTTCGAACTTTTACCTATATTCACTTGATGATGTCGAGAAGTCGCCGGAGCCCCGCTTCGCGGGGCTCCTCCTTCTGGGTGGTTAAAAAAAAATAACCACGAAGGCTAAGGTGGGAGCTTCGCTTCGCTCGCTCCCACCTTAGCCTTCTAACCTAACCTGCCCATGCCGCTTTGCTTTGCTTTTTTATATTTCGTAACATAGTTTTTAAGCTCTGGCTTGTTCGGACTTTTACCATTGAGAGTTGGTAAATTTTAGGTTTTACCGGAAAATCTTAGGATTTACCACAGTTCGGGCTTTTACAGTAACATATACATACCTACATTTGTTTTTAATTAAAACATAATCGTCAAACTATAACTTTTTGCTATAATTATATTTTTATCGTTTGTAATACGAAACAATAATAAATTAAGGCAAACATGTATTTTACTTCGAATTGCTTGACGTTTCAGCGCACGTTACTCTGGCCATAGCCGCAAGCTGACTCAATAAAATCGCCTATAAAAGCGACTGCCGATCACTAGATCTCAAGTTCGATTATTGCATATAGTTATTACATGGGATCTGCCTATACTTCTAAGAAAGATTTTTGTGAATAAAATGACTTGAAAAATCGCTACAATTTTTATTAATCAATAGCTAAACTGAAAATAATTAACAATTTACAATTAACCACTTAATAACACTGTAACTACATTAACTGGAATTACCAATGAAACTCTACATATCGTTACTGACGTACTTAGAACCATTGTAATTGCTCTTATCCGGAGATGACGTCACGAACACAACAGTTATTTAAAACCTTACTCACTACCAAATAAGGATAAATTTCTTTTGAAGAAGGGCTGAAATGGAAACGGATTCGGGGTAACAGTTGGTGAATTAACAGCCTGTGACAGTACACGGTTGCAAATATCCTAAAGCTTTATTTGTTGATTGATGCAAGCCCTTTTCGTACGAATAGATACGCTTTAATTTACTAAGTAGATTAGTTCGTATCGAAAGGTTTTAGTGAGGTACGAGATGTATTGCGTTTTGTTTTGCTAGTTCACGGGGTTTAATCCGATACGTGTGTGTTAGGAGTTTGGTGTCAGTATGTTTCGGTTTTGGTGTTTACAGATTTATTTATTTATTTTAATTATTTGTATGAAAAAATTGTTAGACACTGTTGCCTTAAAAATGTAGTTCTACAGGTTATAGTGTTACGTTAATTAATTACTTTCATTTAATGTACTTCAAAGACTCATCTTCAATCAAATCATAAATCTAAAATAAATAAATAAGTCCACGCTGGCCAATTACGCCAGCGTGGTGGACTCAAGGCCTAACCCCTTCCTCATTGCGGGAGGAGACCCTTGCCCAACAGTGGGACATCATAAATAAAGTTAGATAGAAACATAATATGCGCAATTTTTTATTACTACCAAGCACAGTTACAGATTCTTTACAATTTGAAAACACATTTAACACACACATAGCATTTGCACCATGTCCCATATATCCCATATTCACATTAAGTGCACACACATAACATAGGTATAGTGCACACTAAGCTATGTGTCAGACTCAGGACTGATGAATAGTTAGTGTGAAATCGCCTCATTGTTACACTGCGGTTGTTATCGGTGTGCACACCGGTTCACGGGTTAAACCGACACATTGGGCTTGTATATTACTTGTTATTTTCGATGTATATCATACTTTTTGGGGTAAATTGTATGAGTGCTTTTTATATGTGTCCAAAATATTTTGATTTAAATTAAAAAGCTTTATATCAGTAAATCAACAGGGTAGTTGTGTAGGTTAATGGAATATTATTAAACGTGTACTCTAAGTTCACTCGAAATGTTTGCTATGTCGATTCTTATATCAACTTTATTTGGAATAAGTACAATTAGGTAATATTTGTTGTAAAACTTATGGTAGTTTAATAACTTAGTGTAAAGTCAGGGTCTAGTACGATTAGAATCATATATCTTAAATAATAATTTTAATTGAACTGCCATATAGATTTACGTTAGAAATAGCCCTATTCTTGCGGTATACTAGAAAAAAAGGGATCTAAATTCATCAATAGTTTATCACTCAGAGAGCAAACAATACGATCGTATCGATAGTTGGTAACAAGTTGTTTAATATCGAAACAAGTAAAAGTCTCACAGCTCTAGACACAAATAACTTGTGAAAGAATAACACGTGAGCACAACTAAATTCTCAACATCTGCTGACCTCTGGCTTAGCGACGAGGAATTTGAACTACTGGATGTGCAAAAGAAACATTTGTAAAAGAACAAGTTGTTCCCTTAACAATATAAAAATATAATGCATAGATACGATGTTGTTCGCCAAAAAATCTATAAAAAAATGAGAATCCGTGCTGTATGCACTTGTTAGAGAGGTCCTAATAATATTTCTATTGCGTCAGGAGTTCGCCGAGCTCCTCACGGAACAAATATTCTGTGATTCGGGTTGATAATTATGTCCCTAAATGAAAGCAAACTAACATTTTCAGACGAAACCAATGCATACCACTTTAAGAATAGTATTTTTTTCTGGACAATGTACTCATCACTATGTGCTCGTTACTATAGATATAATTTCATTAAATTCACAATGCGCATTTTCAGTTCAAGAGCTCACCAATATTTTTACCATACCAGGAAAGTAGAGCCACGGAATTTAAAAACATCATTCTACATTTCTTTCACTCCATTTTCTCCAAACTCATCCAGTAACACGTAAATCTGTTGCAGAAGGTATTGAAACGCTATAAATTAGCCGCCTTATCTCGCTGACCATTCGCGGCACATGCTCTTGGATTACTCTTGTAAGGGGAATCTTTTATTTCCTTGCTCTCAAACTAGAAATAAGGTTAGCGATGCCAATGGTATCAGCTAGTTGGTAATTGTGTTACATGAGTATGAGTGTTACTGGTAGGTGTTCGTGAATGGAAGTTATTTGATATGTATTATACCTACAGCTTGGAATGTTGATTTTTGTTTTGCTTTTGAGAATGAGTGAAAGAGAGAGTGAATATTAAAGATGATTATGTGTCATTACTAAGGTTGATAAAGCAATTAAATATGTACTAGATTTAATTTTTTGGGGTGATAATCTGGCTGCCATTACAGAAAAATCTTGTAAGAATGTAGCGGAACAAAATAAGATTTAATAAGATAACATAAATTAGGTATTTTGCCAGTAGCTAGTTAAAAACCTATTCGATTTTTTCTTTACTCTGCTCAGGGCCCGTTTAACCACAAATTTCAAATGAAAACGACGATAAAATTTCCTTGTAAACATAAAATTTTATTTCAAGATAAAATAAACATCTTTAGTAAAATAAGAAATCTAGTCCTACAAAAAGCTCTAGGCATTGTAAATCAAATATTTAAACAGAACGTTGTGAATTTATCACAAAACATCGTTCATTACATCAGGCCGTCAGCTCGGAACAATTTTGTTTTGCCTCGCTTCCTGTTTTTGCTTTGAAACTTCGCCTTATCTCCATAAGTAAGTTGTGCTAATTAGTTTATTTATAGATTGCGATATCTGCTCGGATTTGGGTCACGGGTCTTTGATCAAATCTGTTTTTGTTCGTGGTATTATTTATCTGAGGTCTTGAGGATTTGTGGAGAAGTTTGGAGGTGGTGCATTTTGGACTAAAATATTGAAACACGGTCCAAATGAGTGACATCTCTTTTGCTGATATTTCACACATGTAGCGTTTGTGTTAAGTAAATCAAATATTTAGTCACTTTTTTATTGACTCATGCACTCAGCATTAGGTAGATGTATGTATGTAACACGAACATCTTATAGACGACGAGACCCTGGCCACCCCTCTTCTTCACTAAGTGGCCATAAATTCATAGACTGTAACGACTACTTGTGGTAGTGTTTATATTTGGCCTAAAAGATGCATTTTGATTCGTAACTATATTTTACTTCAATGATACTAAAATATTTTTTTCTCCTCATCGACAAAATATCTATTACCTTCAATTCTTCCTTCACCACAGCCGAAATTACTAAACGACCGTGACGAAACGAATCCAAAAGTAAAAATAAGTAGAAAAACATTCCGTAAGTGTCCAAACGTCGAATATAATCTAACCATCGCTTTGAATTCGCTGTTGACTCGACAACATTGCCAAAGTAAATACAATTTGCATTCGCGACACCTTGCTGAGCCGAAAATTTCAATATTTAGCTTTTGAGCTTCCAGAAATATCGATTTGATTGTCAACGACTGATTGACTTGATGTTTGGGAAGATTATTGAGGGCGTGTTTTGATTGTGGAGCTATTTTTGGAGGCAAACACCCGTCAATAAGAACGATTTGCTGTTGACAACTGTAGCGCGATTCTGTACAGGCATTCGGTACTGTCAATCCTCGAAATTTTGACATTTAGAATGCACTGCCAAAATATTTCCTACGACGCCCATCAGAGGCGCTGTGCCTCGATTCTCTACTACTATCGACTACCGACAACCGAACTGTCATCGAGAAATATTGTATGAAAATCTGATCAGTGCCTCTGACGGGTGTCGTAGGAAACATTTTGGCAGTACATTCTAAATGTCAAAATTTCGATAGCTAGCCGGTTGTCGGTAGTCGATAGTGGTAGAGAATCGAGGTACTGATCAAATCATACAAAAATTCTCGATGATAGGTTGGTTGTCGGTAGTCGATAGTAGTAGAGAATCGAGCTACTGCAAACCTAATGTTTGCTATAGCAGTTTTAATAAACTGATAGGTTCATTTGGTTGGATTTTAGGCTGCCTCTTTAAAGCATTTGTCAGTGTATACGACTGCCACGTAGAGGTCTTAAAATCAAATCCCGGGACGGGCAAAAGCTATCATTAAGGTTACTTTCTTTGTATATAAATATCTTCACTCAAAACTTAAGCTTATCGAAGGTTTCTTCAATTATTGAAAGAGACCAATATCAAGGAAGGACTCGAACTTGTGACCATTCTTTGCGTTGCGGAGTTGTATGCGTAAAGCTTGCAGGCCAATCCTTATATTTATGAACCAAACTAAACAAACTTTACGCATAAGACTTAGAAACTTTCTGCACCAAATACCTATAGCATTTGCACTCGTAGAATACTTTTATTTTGCAAAAAATCAGGTGCAAAAACTTACGAAAATTTAAGAACTTTATAGAGATAGTATTCTTCACCTATTTGTAACAATAAGAGCACTCCAAACTTACTATTGGTTTCTCAATCTTTTGTTAAATAATATAAATGAAAAGTTAACTGAGAACTTATTTTCATTAGTGCTTCACTAAGATATAGTTTTGGTGATAAAATACGAAGTTTATGAAACTATTTTGATTGTAAATGCCTTAAGTTGAATTTATTTTTGTTTGGTTCACCTTCATGGATGGAGGAATGGTGACGTTTGAAAGACTTTTCAGCAATATTATGTACAAATAAGGTCTTAATTTAACTCTTTCTATTCTGATGAATGAACTTTTAGTTGCTTTTTCTTTTTGACTTACAAAATAGACATATTTAAACCAAAATCATTTGTTAATTATTTAGGACTTAACTCAGGTTTAGTGATTATAATAATAAATTTGTAGAACTACACCAATCTTCATTCAGCAATTGATCAAAACCGAGACTGTTAAAACCGGCTACGATTATTTACTATTGCTTTACACCTCTGTAAGTGCCATTTAACATTGCTGTAATTGTTAATTACACAAATAAAACAAGTTCTATTCTATTCTATCGTATGGTTAGTGGTCAACCTGGTGTCAAAGTTGTTCAAGCCGCCCGAAAGGACTTTGATATGGATTAACGACTGTTATCTTAATTGACAACAACCGGGACCGAATTTTACGTGCCCTCCGAAGCACGGAGACGCTCAGTTCAAGTACCACTATGCGGTCACCCATCTTTGGAATGACCGCGCCAACAGTTGCTTAACCCACAGATCGTTTACCGATCGGTGAGCACAACTGGCTATGAGTGCCTTAATAATAAAACAAGTTAAAATGTTCTATCGAAATGAATCTAAATCAAACACAATTAGCACTTAACTGTCAAAAAAAACGAAAAGAAAAACCACTCAATCCTCAATGAATCAAATAAAACAAAAGAATTCTCTCGAGAGTCAAACTATCACAAGAACCATATAAATTATTTGAAATTGTGTTATAAAAATGTATGAGATTTATAAGTTTATTGTCATAGGGTATTGGTGACGGGACTCGAAGGGGCGATCGGATCCAAAAGACATGCTTGGAATAGAAATCGCGAGCTTTTCGTATTAAAAATAGCCTGAGACAATCGTTTGTGATTACTTTGCTGTGATCGTAATATAAATTTGGAGGGCCTGTTTGAAAAGCGGCCCTTAGGGTCCGTGTACACGACGTTTTTTACCGCTCTGATAGCGCGCGTTTTTTTCATGAGCACGTTTGCACATTTTCAACTTGTATTAGGAGATATTAAGCGTTTGTATCGTATGCAAACGCAATAAAATGCGCTTTCATCCCGTTTATACACATTCTGAATTATAAACCAATGTAGATGTAATAACGACGTAAATAAAAACACGCGCTCATATAGTTCAAATTGCGCTGGCCGTGCATTTGTGTGCGCAAAAGTTGCAATTACAACACATCGACGTCCCTGCGAATGTTCCAAACGCGTTCAAGGCGCGTTGACGACGCGTCCAAAGTCTTTGTGTTTGCGAATGCTAGACATCTAAGTTGCGTTCGGTACACGTTGTCGACGCGTTAAAAACTTCATATGTAGGGGCTCTAAATCCCTAGCTTTATTTGGAGATCACGCGTGTATAAGTATGTAATTATATTGTCGTTTCCATTTTGATATTGGTTGGTGGAATGAATAATGAATGGTGTTGAAAACTGCTGCTTGTGAAAGGCGTTTTAGTTTAACTTAGTATTAAATTTTAGGTAAAAAGTCATGAGTTTTGCTCACATATTTTGAATGGTACGTTATTGGTACCAAAACTGTTTTTATAAAGTATATCTACATACGGAGTCCAGTCATCACTCATACCTACATATGCGGCCTGCGCTAAAACATCTAACTAAACATACATGATGCCTATTCATTATTTTAAAACTTTTCGTAAATCTTGCATTATTGTAAAATGTTTAAAATATAAAAAAATATCGCATTGCGTAATTGATGTAGATATCGATTTTAGCTTGAGTTTACTACCTAATTTGGTATTATTCATTTTGTTTATTATTAGGTACATACATGAATTAATCATGCATTGCTTTAATTTGCCCGAAATTTCAGCAATTAGACTTTTGTTCCGTTACAAAACTTGACTAGACATCGTCTTTATTTTAAACAAAAACCCTACATGAAGAAGTAAGCGTATAGGTACTAAATATACTACGGCTTCCAACATTATAACATGCATGAAGGCTTCCTTCCCCCACGATGTATCGCGGTTCAAAATTCTCAGAATCCTGTAACTAGTCAATGAGTGCTTCACTAAGTTACCGCCGCGGTAATTGCTGTAACCTATGTCTACAAAATTTAAATTGAAATTCTCCGAAACTTCGAAATTCGGTTCAGCCAATGCATATCAAGCGAAGGAAAGTAGCCTTTGGGCTTACAATTATACACATGCAAAGTGGATAGAGGCATCCGGCGATAATAATATTATTATTCTTAATAGAAGCATATTAATAATAGTGTTATTAAGAAACTCGTAGCTTACTTAATAACAGCCGCGTAGATCGATCGAGCGAGGTTAACCTACGCTTGCCGAGGTTGTTCTGTGGATGGGTGACTATCCTTACTTATACATATCGAAATCCTCCGTGTTTCGGAAGGCACATTCAATTGTAGGTCCCCGCTGTCATTTTCAAAGATCTTTGCTGTCGTAGTAGTAGTAGTAGTAGTCAGATACTTGAAAGTCTGACAACCAGTTATACCGAAGGGTACTTATCGTGTATCGTAACAATGTATTTTAAAACCTTATTAGTTACAATGATTCACTTGTTTATCAATTTAAATCATTCTGTACAATAATTCACAAATAGAAATTAATAAATATTTATTTATTCATTATTGTTTTACTAACTAGCTTTGTTGGTTTATTTTATTTATTAACCTATCAAATTGTTTATGATTGATTGAGCTATAAATTATATAAATACAAACAATTAATTAAAAGATTAGACTTATTTTATGTGTTTATACAAAACAAATGATGTGTACAATTTGATTGATCATGTAAAAATAAAAATATTACAAGACTTTTTGTGTATTTCAAATAATTGTTTTGACAGATATTTGAAAAACTGCTTCAGTACCTCGATTCTCTACCACTATCGACTACCGACAACCGGCTAGCTATCGAATTTTGACATTTAGAATGTACTGCCAAAATATTTCCAGCGACGCCCGTCAGAGGCGCTGATCAGATTTTCATACAAAATTTGTCGATGATAGGTCGTTGTCGGTAGTCTATAGTAGTAGAGAATCGAGCTACAGATATATATATTATAATATTAATAATACAAGTATTAGTTTACTTCACTGATCTTAATTTTTTTGACATATATTACATTTTCTTTTATAACCCGCAATGTTTTCCGAGAGGCTTTAACTACGTTGAATATTTTCCTTAAAAAAAAAGTCATAACTAACTCGGAATAATTAAATCTATTACATCATGTACATCAACTCTAAAAGCACAAAAAAAATTGGATATATAACATTAGTATGGAAAGTAACATCAAATAAAATAATTGGACAATATTTCAAACAGATTGACTCTACAAACCCTGACATGGAAATAAACGTCGGAACTTTAACACGAACCTATTCCACTCAGCCAATAAATATATTATGATAAAAAATAAAAAAAATCCCCGTTACGCATTTCCCAAACAAACAAATGGAGTATATTTACTTAGGCTTAGTTATAAATATTATGTTAACACATGGAAATTATGCGTCTGTTCAGCAAAAAACCTTTTTACTGAGGTCTGTGTGCTCAATATATTTTCGCTATGGATACCCTGGTCTACCTTTAAGGGTAAAAGAAGATAAGCTAATATTTTCTGAAGTTTATAAATCTTGGCGGTCAAAATATGGAGCCTTTTTCTTGACTTTTGCGTAGGATTATAGTGATGTATTCACACTTATATGAGGGGGAATGAGGCATAAAGTTTGCGTGAAGCTTGCAATGTCTCAATTGATTTTGCTGTGAACTGAACAAGATGATGAAAAAATCAGTGTGTTAATTATATTTTATTTGAAGATTTTCTCGACGTGATAATATTATTTAAGTTAAATATTAAAAAATCACACAATTTTGGGTACAAATTTTGTTTTTAGCGTTACCGTTTCACCGAGCATTACATTTTTTTATACCGTCTATAAACAGCTGACAGTTCACTTTCTCATAAGTACAAATTTAATTAAAATGTCCCATAGATGACTCACATGCAGTCACAGCCATTGCAAATGTCTTTTTCAGAAGTGTCCATGACGAATCTATACTAATATTATAAAGCTGAAGAGTTTGTTTGTTTGTTTGATTTTTTGTTTGTTTGTTTGTTTGTTTGTTTGAACGCGCTAATCTCAGGAACTACAGGTCCGATTTGAAAAATTCTTTCAGTGTTTGAAAGCCCTTTTATCGAGGAAGGCTATATAGGCTATATATCATTACGCTACGACCAATAGGAGCGGAGTAGCACCGAGACATGTTACAAAAACGGGGAAAATTATGACCCATTCTCTCTTATGTGACGCAAGAGAAGTTGCGCGGGTCAGCTAGTCTTAACTAAAATAAAAATATTGTAAAAAGAAGTCACAACAAACCTTTACACTCAAAGTCTAGTCAAACAACCGACTGAAAGTGTATACAGTGCTTGTAGGATAGGCGTCAAGCCCAAACTCAATCTAACAGTCATAACTAGAAGCAATCGCATAGCTTTTAGCTGTGAAACTCTCAGTACAACTTTATACACGGGTAACTTTGTTGCAGATGGTCAGTGCCTGTTAAATTCGCCTGCCTAATGTTGAGGTATTAGATTTTAGATAGAGTTTAGAGAAGATGAGTTACTTTAAAGATTAAATTGGATATTAATTTAAAAAAATATTTGATATGCTCGTAGAATTTTGGGAGACAATTCAGTTTTAGATGTGTCTAAAGCGTTTGACTTCGTATCGCATAAAAAACTACACTATAGTTAACTACACTATAGATAAACATAATTAAAAGCGCATTAAAGGCCCAGACATAGTTAGAAGCATATTGATAGAACACAGAATTTATACTGGTCTTACCTAATGAAAATCAAATTACACATATATACTAAATGTGGAGTTAGTCAAGGTAACACTTGGGACCATTACTATCAATTGTTTATTAGTGTATAAATGATCAAAAGAAATAAAACTACTCTTACAAAGTCTCCTAAATGCACAATTTATCTTACTTGTCTTTGAGACTAAACTAAAACTTGATTATTTTTTTAACCAAAATCAGTTTTTTGATTCAGACTATCAAAATAAATTGACAACTTAACAAATTCTGAACACTCCAAAAACATCTTATCGTACTACCTACTTACAAGTACTGAACCAGTTTATTTTTCTTTTCTCCAACAAAAAGACCATTACCTTCACTAAAAATACACGAACAATCTAGAACATTCTGTAGAGCACCTGACTCGAAGTGGCGTGTACTCTATTAATTATTAGTTCCTCGCTCGTAGCGAGAAGTTGGCGATATTCCGCAATTAATAGCCCTCTGCGATTGTTGCTTTTTATCTCTGTTGTTGCTTTACTTTATTAAGTTATTTGTTAGGAAAAAATGGCGGCTACTGAGGAGCTCTTTTTATATACCACACTTATCTTTATAATGTTAAGTATCGTTATTAACTAAGAAACTCAGTCCTTTATTGTTATATATTATATAGAGTTAGAACCGATTTAATTGTTTGATATTCAGTCTTTTTATAGATGTTATCTTATGTCTATATTTAAGGATATCATCAACAAAAATTTATCAAAGAAATATAGGACGACAATAATTAGTCGTCATTATAAAATTTCATGACGACTAATCATTGTCGACCTTAACGAATTTATCAGCTGCGATCGTTTTGTTCCATTGTCATCAAGTGTACAAAACCACTTAAAGTTTCATACATCAAAGTGCATCCACGCACATATAACGCACTTATCACGTACAATAAGTTGTCTACGACGGCCAGACTATGCCTTCAAAATACAATAAAACATTTCCAGCAACTCAGATACCTGTACAACAAAGTCTGACTAATTGAGAACTTCAAGTACACTTCTGCCTACCAACTAACGGGTAGAAAGTGTGAGCAATACACAATTTCCATCGAAATTTCAACAGAATTAAATACAAGTGAAACTTTGAAGCCTTTACCACAGTTTTAAGATAACACTCCAGTGTTAGATAGGTTAGTATGAATAAATTTAAATAACAGATTAAAACTGGATGAACTGTTTTTGAAGAATAAAGATAAAAGATTTTGAACCGTTGATTTAGTTATGGAACACGATTCAGAAAAAATGCTGAAGGAAAATGTATTTTAGGGTGTTTTTTTTGGAATTTAAAACTATGTTTGTATATTAATATGCCTGATCATTGCCAGACATGAGTATCCCATTCGCCATACCTTACTAAAAAAAAAAGAAAATAATTTTCTTTCCGTAACGCTTTCACCACTTAAGTAGCTGAGATGGAGCTGAAAGGCGTGGTAAGAGACTATTTATTCAAAACTATCCTCGCGATCAAAGCTGCAGAAATTCGTTAGTTTTGTACAAAAAATACTCTTATATATACATAATATAAAGTCAAACATTTTTAGAGTGTAACCATTTTTTTTTCTCTTAAAGTCTTGCTATTTTACGCTTTCGAAGTAAATTCCAATTTTCTAATTTTAAAGCAAATCTAATCAACTGAGCCTATCATTCAAGCGAGGCAAAACAAGTTGGACTCGATGTAGAGTGGTGCCTTTACAATAGAGAGGGCCACTCGACCGTGAAATGTAGTTAGCTCTAACTGATGTTAGAGATGCGACGCTTAGAATTTTGTTAGGAGCACTAAGCCGTGCTAGTGGCGCAGCGTAGTGCCAAGTAAGGCGAAACTTTTTGAACAAAACTGTTTATTAAACGCTCTATACGATGGGGAGATGAAAACTTTTAAACGTTGTTTAATGGTATGATGGTTGTAAAGAAATAGAACTAATTAGAGAATAGATATTTGGATTTTGAATAATGACTAATCAGCATTAGTAAAATTATGAATAGTTCTATGCTTTCCTAAGGGCCTGAAAGGTGAAAGATGTATGAAACTGTCAAATAATATAAATTATTTATATGATAAAAGTTGGGAAATGATCATAAAATAGGCATTGAGTTCACGAATAATTTATGCTACATCATATTATTATATATTGTTGTAAAATCAACATATCAATGAACAAATTAAACTTGAGAATAGTATGCATTGCAAGCGTATTCCCCAAATTCAGGTTGCCTACTTTTCTGTATTTCATTTTCTTGGCAGAAAAACAAATATTCACAAGCTTATAATAATACAGGTAAATAAATCCAAGAGAAAGCACCTCAATCAACCACGAATTAAATCCTACCCATAAAATATCTCAGCACTTATAGTACGAGTCATATAACTTTATGTGTCTGAATATAACAATAAGCCATGGCGAGGTAGGTAAGAAAAATACTAGTGACGTAAGAAAGGAGTGCAGTTGACTAAACAAAAGGACGTCATCGTTGTTACGTCTTCGTCAACATTAAACCAATTTTCTATCACTATCGACAGCCTGCTAACTATCGAAAAATGTTGTATAAAAATTTGATCAGCGCCTCCAGCGAGCGCCGTAGGAACTATTTTTGTAGTCGATTTCAAACGCTCGCAAGTCGATAAAAGCGACTGCAGAAAATTACTGCACAGTATTTCAAAGGCGGCTTGCTGCTATATTCAGGTAGACATAGTTAATAGCACACAAATAATAGTCGTAATTCATTTACTCAATTCGTCAACGATAAAACAAGATAACTTCCAATCGTAAGAAGTCCACTCACGTATATAATAATATATAAACCGGAGTAAATCCCAGGAGATCGTAAAATTATTACAGCCGTCACTCAATACTTGGTATTGGGAATAAGAATACTGGTGATATTACGCAAGACAGAAAGATTAGAACAGATCCTGTGACGCAATTCGATTGTTTTTAGCATATTTTGGTAACCTACATCACGTCTTTATGACTAGAATATTTTTTATGAGCGATTTTGAGAGCTAAAGTTATATTTCAGCAAAATTTATTACTTACCTATGTTGTAATAGTAATAAAATACACTATGCTGCTTATCTTCTGAGTTCTTATTATAGAACATTCTAATATTTTGCCATAACAAATCCACAGTTTCCAAAAATTAACTGGATGTTGCATAAACGGCAAACTAATTAATGATTACAATTTTTTTTCTTAGCCTGTTTGAGGTGTCCCATTACTGGGCAAGAGCTCTGACCAGTCATACTGGAAAGCGTCGAGATCTACTCTTCACTTGCGTATGGGCTGTCCGCTCCTCCGTTGACCATCTCCTGGCATCCAGTTGAATCACCACTTATTTAATAAAATTTACAACCCAAACATATGCTTAACGACGTGATAAATAGTCGTATAACGTGACATATGACAATCAATATTTAATCAATAACATTAATACTATTTCTAACATTAATATTTATCACGAAATAATAAAAATCAACACGCCCAATGAATAATCCTTTAGCTAATGTCAGCATTTAAAATTTATCCAAACTTTATCTTTCATCTACACCATAATTATTCAAACTAAGCACATCTAAACAAAGCAAAACTCCAAACAATTCTTTGAGTTTGAAATTAATCTTTCTACAAGTTCTTTATACTAATTAATGTTGAAAACTAGAACGTTAACTTTGCATTTTACTTGTAAATCTCAGTTGTACTCGAGTTGTAGAACTTGTATTTATGAAAGTTATGCGCTTGTAACTTTACATACAAACATGGTGCAAATTCGAGATGACCAGAGAATACTTAATTAGTTAAATGCGTTGGTTGAAGATAAAACTACAGAAATATACGTTTAATTATAATAAAACGACCACTGTGCTTACCAAGACCCAACTATTGAGCAATGAACTTATAGATGGGTCTCCATTTAATCGATATGATCTCCATCCGTGTTTCAGATGGTACGTTAATCGTAGGTCATATTTTTGGGTTTGTTTCTGAACACAAAATAAACATTTGTTTGATCTGGGGCTAGTGGTTGTCCGATAAAAACGATTATTATTTTGTCCTTTTTATAGTCACAAGTTTCTGAATGCAGGAGGTTCGATAAAAACATAAATTACCGTATAATAGCACCTAGTAATTTCAACACAATAGCTTACAAACACTACAATTCTATCCGTTAATACAGATAACCAACTCGTCACACAAACGATAACACACTATCCAATCAATTTCAATATTCATTGAAAACCCTTCACCTACATTCGAAACCACTTAATAGTCATACCTGATGGACTAAACGTTTAATTCCAACTACTGCATTGTCCAACACATACAATACGGTATAGACAGTAATCAATGAAATTGGAGTTTTTCGGCTTTGCCCATTGAACCGAGAATAATCTATTTCAAACAAACGGATCGTCCGACCCAGGTTAATTGGAAAGTGATGAATTTCATCAGCTTTTGTTCTACCGGTATACCTTTCTGTAAAACCGGGTTTTATAATCGCTTATACACAAATGGGATGTATGTTGGATAAATTATTTGTGGATTATAATTTATTTTGGGAGGTTTTTTGTCGTATGTTATTGAGAGCTTTGTTAAAAGTTTGTGAGCAACTGTTCTACTGGAATTAGATTTAATTGCATTGAGGTTAAGTGTTTTTTATATTTTTTGTCGTAATTGTTTTACGAGAAGAGACAGTAGTGTGTCGATTAGACAACCGGCTAGGTATCGACACATTTTGTATGAAAAATTAAAAATGTTTTTGTAATTTCGCTATTGGCGCTGATAAGTGTTTCTTACAAAATTTGTCGGTATCTAGCCGGTTGTAAATAGTCGATAAGTGTAAGAAATCGTTTCATAAGGCTGTTATAACAATCAAATATCCGAAAAAATAAGTAATTTTATTCAGTATTCAAATTTCATTTGCGGTAACTAGTCCTGTGTGTCAACTGACACACAGTCTATCCAATATACATAGCAACCATCCCTCACTCACTATCAAAAACGTTACCCGCAGCCAAAGCGGTACAATATAAAAACGTTTAGGTACATTTGAAAAAACATTCGTAAAAAAACATTGTAACATGATATTTGTATAAATAAATAGTTGGGAATGGTTATTTGTGTTATTTTTATCGCGTACGGTGGAACAATCCCTTTCATCTCATATTGCTTTGTCCACGGCTCACCGTGATCTAGGGTGAGAGCCTATTGTGGAAATATACGGACTTTTATTTGTACTAACTTGTTTGTTTTGTTTAGGAAAATATTTTTTGATGGTGTTGGTCAACCTAGTGTCAAAGTTGTCAAAGCCGTTCTATAGGCCTTTGATACGACTTAACGACTGACTTCTAACGTGCCTAAAGCACGGAGACATTCGGGTCAATTATCACTATGCGGCCGCCGGCCACCCATCTATGGAATGACCGCGCCAATTGCTTAATCCACAGATCGTTTACTCACCGGTGAGCGCAACTGGCTATGAGCCTCGATAATTTATGAATAAAATTAATTGATGTTGTTAATGTTAGAATAGTTTCCGTAGCTGTTTATGTGACATGATTTTTGTTAATTTGATTGCACTTTAAAGCTCTATAAAGTCATTGTTCGCTGCAATTGTTTGTAAATTTCACCCACTATTGTATTCTACCGAGCAATGATCTCTTCAAGGAATGAGTGAGAATTTAAGCTTAACGAATATGCAGGCCAAGTTCGGGTTAGGAACTTCGCATCACTTCAAGAACTATTTTCTCAAGAACTCTCAGGACTACTAGAATTTATTACGATGTTTTCCTTTACCGTTAGAATGAGTAATTTATTATTCCATTGTATTTCATATCATTATGCTGCGCACGAAGGGTTAACTTTGATTCCACTACGCTTGCCGATTGCAAGTTGGAGAATGCATCCCCTTAAGAAATGTATTAAACAATTCTTAGGTATGCAAAGGTTCATCACCAAACACACATCTTAAAAAAATCTGGACGAACCGAAGAAGTTGCTTTGGATTTCAATCGTTGGAAATTTGCGTAGAAGACAAATACTTGTGCCAGTCAGTTATTACGTATAATCTCCGAAGTTATTCCAGCTCTCCCAAATAAAATTCAGTATGTTACAAAACACAGAACATAAAGCAAAACGCTCTGTTAGGTACCTAATAGAAATTCCGCACGCATGTCGGCTATGTGCGAGGATCCTAATATCGCCTTACAGAAGGGATACACTTTTATTTTGCTTCCTCCGAATAATACGACCTACGCAATATGATGTAAACTTTTATTGTAATATAGATTTACGGAATTTATAGTGTTTCTGTTTTAATGTAAGAGCTTTAATAGATAATTGTACATGAAAGTAAATGAAAGATACGACAAATAACATTGGACATATTCATAATGTAAAATGGAGACCTCAGTCAGTTACGGCTACCGTCGTTTTGGTCGTCTTACGTCGTGAAAAAAGCAACCCTAACCATCAAGTATTAAACAGAAAATCAGTGATATAAGCAATATTCATCACTTGAACACTCAAATATACATATTTATACTGAACGATTCTGCGCTTTGAAGGGCAAGTAGACGGTTGAAATCGGTCCCTGCTAATTGGAACAGCAATTGTTACATTAAACAGTATGTATCTTATACATATTTACACAAAAGTTGTATTGAGAAAAGATGTATCATATGTATACTTTCAATGCAAAGCCTGAACGGCTTTTTAAAGTATGAGATTCCAACTTTCAAGCTCAAGAACTCTCGAAATTATTAATCAACTGTTTCAAAAACTACAAAATAATTTTCACAAAAATGTTGAGTGTATTCACAACAAAGAGAATTAAATTACATTTCTGTTTAACAATTAAGACTGAAAATTAGTAAATTCTATTAACTGTCAAAATAACTAACAAGACTTAGCTAAAACACTCGCAATTTTCTAGATATTTTAGTAGTTTGACTACTTTTGTACCTGAGTGAAATCTTAATGAGCATTCATTGGATAGATGTGAGTTTTAATTAAAGTTTTTTTGTGAAGGCGTTTTATTTTCGTTTTAAGTTTAAAAATATCTACTTTGGATTACATTACTGTCTGGACTAAGGCTTGACCCCTCCCTCATTCGGGATAAGATGTTTGCCTAGCAGTGGGACAGTTATGACATAAACAATAAAAAAATAAGCATTAGCATTGCATCGGAATTTATTGCGGCATAATATATTTTGCTATCACAAGTAATCATTGTCATTGCCAATTACTATGCACAAAATGTGAAGTTTTATAAACCTACTTCTACATAACACATAATCACGGAATCTTATAATTTCTATGAATTATATTATTTTAGTGGTATATTTACCAGTAGTTTATATATTTACACTGTCATATTTATATGACCTTAAACGCTATTGAATAGATAATTAAGGTTAGCTAGTGGTGAGCTAGAGCAGTACTGTATTGAAGAATATTGTGCACAACTTGTATAAAAACTAATTTCTAAGTTTGTATGTAAATTGAAATAGAAATATGCACTGCATGTTAAGTAACAAACCTAATTTAAGTTAAAGAAAAAGTAGAATTTTATAGTTTTGAATATGCTTTCTAAAATGTTAACGGCCTTCTTTATATAGACCAAGAGCTCGTGAACGCTAGACCTTCATTATTTTAAAACAGCTGCACTTAAAATCGGTATACGCTATCGTTTATGCCTCCATCATATGTAAAAACAATGTGCCTAGATTAAGTTTGGATCATCTTATAGTTATCCAATATTGTTTACTTAACCAGAAATTAACTGTTCAAACTATCCAGCTAATACTTTCAGCATGCGCTGACAAATGATCAGCGTAAATCACATAGCGAAGGTTTGACGTTCATCGGCTCTTGGCCTATTAGATTATGTACTGCAATTGAAAAAAAAATCTATTAAAACTTAGCATTCCGTGGAATGAAAACACGAAATACTTGAGAAGTTTGACATTTTTGAACAAGTTCAATTATTTCAAACACTTAAGTTTATTGAAGGTCGCGTCAATTTCGACACCAGTAAGACCTACTGACTTAAGACTTACAAGAGGTTTAGAAACCTTTTCGTAAAAGGTTTTTATTTCGTGAGTTGAATTACATTGTGGAGTATGATTTTGACGTCACATTTCGATTTAGAATACAATCTTTTTATAAAAAAATGTATTGCATTTTTTAAATTCTATTTTTTTTCTCGTGGCTTAGTTAACAACAGCCGCGCGGATCGACCTCTGAGGTTAAACAACGCTTGCCGAGGTTATTCAGTGGATGGGTGACCATCTTATACATTTCGGGTTCCTCCGTGTTTTGGAAGGCACGTTAAATTGTGGGTCCCGGCTGTCAATCTCGAAGATCTCTGACAGCCGTTAACAGTAGTCAGAATCTTGAAAGTCTGTCAATCAGTCTTACCGACGAGTATCGTGTTATAACCCAGGTAACTGGATTGTGAAGGTCAGATAGGCAGTCGCTCCATGTAAAACACTGGTTTTCAGTTGCATCCGGTGAGACTGGAAGCCGACTCCAACATAGTTTGGAAGAAAGGCTAAGCCGTGATGAAATTCTATTTCTTTTTTGTGAAGCATGCTGCTTTAAGCTTTACCCTCTGTGCAAAAACCCTTACCCTCCATGCAAGTAGCATGCCAAAAATTCACGGCTGAGTTTGCTAATTATTAGCAATGTTTTCACAGACGTGCTATTAAGTAACAAAAATTGCTTTATAGTGACATGCTTTATTATATGCATGTGTAACTTATAACTTCAATTATTGAAAAAAAACCTCCAGCACCATAGGTCAACTATTTTTGTCACTAATTCGCGACTTACATTCAGTGTCGGACCTCTCCTGAAGCGCAATTCTCTACAGTTGGTACTGTCGATTATCGAAAATTTGACGTTTAAAATGTACTGCCACAATAGTTTCTGCCACTCCCGTTAATGGCGTAGACCAGTAGCTCGATTCACTACCACTATCGACTACCGACAACCGGCTAGCTATCGAATTTGACATTTAGCATGTACTGCCAAAAAAGTTTCTACGACGCCTGTCAGAAGCGCTGATCAGATTTTTATACAAAATTTCTCGATGACAGGTCGGTTGTTGGTAGTCGATAGTGGTAGATAATCGAGGTACAGACTTCCATACAAAATTTCTCGATAGCTTGTCGGTAGTTGATAGTAGCAGAGAATTGAGCTACTTATTGCTTGACATTTCGGCTTGGGATGCTCTGGCAATGCTCAGAAGCTGGCTTCAATTCCTAAAAACCTCCAGCACCATAGTTCAACTATTCTCGTGACTAATTCGCAACTAACATTCAGTGTCGGATCACAACTGATTTGTCTTAGTAATGGCGGCATTACTCTCGCACTGCGGTGAATCAATTCAACTGCCTATTGTCTCATTGTTTATTGCCGTTTTTGGCGAATGATTTAGGTTTTTGTTTTAGGCTGAACTGGTTTTTGATTTGCTGTTTTTCCTTTGATTTTATTCGTAAATTTTGTATCTAAAACGTCAGCGCCTTTCATTTAAGTGGTGTAACATTATTTATTTTAGCAGCACTGCAGAAATAGGGTCTTTCAACATAGAAGCAGTAATAAGCTGCTTAGTGCAAAATAGTGTAAAAAACCATTATTTTACAATTGCAAAGGTTTCAACTAATTTTAGTTGGCGTTAAAACTTGAGGCAATTATTTATTGTTTCCAGCTAATAGCTGAATTATAATAATTCTTATTAAATGTATTACCACTGAATTGAAAGAACTTTGGACTCTACCTACCCCTATTGAAGACAAAGAGAAGGCGTGATATTATGTCCATAATGATGTATGAATTTTAACATCATTTTTTTGTGTGCATTTTATAACTAAAACACTTTCAAAACAATCAAATCTAACATCACCAATACACAAACGGAACACAAAATCACGAAGTCGACATTCACCAGAATATCCCCAATATCATCCGCATAGAAACCTCAAACATTTGCTTGACAATAACCATACGGGTCATTCGATCATCAAGTTAGAGCTACGTCAGAGCCGTTAGGGGGCAAACTACGATTTATGCAAACACATATCGAAGCCTTGCTACAACACGTTAGGCCTTTTGGAGTTGAATATCTGAAGATACGAGGAAACAGGATCTGTGGAGTGATTCTACTACTATCAAATATCAATATATTTTGTATGAAAAGTTTATTAGCGTCAATTTTGCTCTATTTGGAAGACCGAGCAACGTGGCACGCTGTAGGGTAGGCCTATTTTCAGTAGTAGACAGTTTTAGGCTGATGGTGATGAGGTCTTATTATTTCTACTTTAAACTTTTGGTATAAGGTTATAACCGCGACTATGAATTTTTGTCTAGGTTTCGCTCAGTGTTTCGGCAAATGGTTGCTCTAGCCATAGTCACAGGTTGACTGATAAAGATTTAACTATGTCAGAAAAAAAAATTGAACAAAAATTTTTTATATTCTTATTCTCATATTCTTCGAATTCTAGATTTTCATAAATAAATTGTAAGTAAATGGTGTACCAATATTCTCATTATAACCAATCGCAAAAAACAAATCATATAAAATCTCACTTTACTTGGAATATCTCCAACAAATTTCGCTCCACCCGAAACCTTATGCTCGCACTGTTATCAATATCATTCGTATTTCATTGAAATAGTTGACCCAGGCAGGAAGAGCCCCATAGGAATTTACTGACCATACGTGTGATACGAAAGACAACACTGCCATAGCACTATCAACCTAACCACAAAAGCAAAGAGTTGAAAATTGACTGGTAGTAGTCACGAAAACTTCCGGCAAAGTATTTTCAATCTTCGTTGAAAGAAATAGAGATAAAATTTCAATTGTATGTTGTGTGTGGTCGCATGAAATGAAACCTTATGACCAGGTAATAAAGGCAGTGTTTGAAATGATAATAAACTGTTACAACAGTGATCGGTTAGGCCGAATACATCGTTTTGAATAATATTTCTTCTGGAGTACTTTCTTTACAATGATGGTCATGTGTGATTTGGCCTTCTTTGATTTAATTCTTTAGACTAAAAGTGAGTTCAAACCATAACAAGTACAGTACTCTTTTACTATTTATTTCTATAGCTCAATGTACATTGCAAGGCCAGTAGGTTTAGTCCCATTTCAGGAATACTTTAACATTAAATGTAATTGTTATTCTGCACTACCATCTATCCTTTTTTTTTTGATAGTATAAAAGTATCATGGGCAAGATAATTGTACAAACAATATATTTCAATACATCAAAATCTTTCCCTATTGAATTTGTCCTATTAATTGTTACTCTAAAAATACTTCAATAGTCGAAAAAGAAAAAGAAACGCTGAACATTTTACATTTGTTTCAATTTTCACCTGAAACGAAAACCAAAGTTCATGATCAGCTTATCGGTAAGATAAACTCATAACTTAATTTTGACTTTGCTTTAGTATAAATAAGAAGCTTTCGTACTGATCTTTTGGAGTTTTCACTGTATTTTCTTTGCAAGGAAAAGAATCGGCATCATCTTTTAAATAAATCCGTGTAATTTTGTGGGTAATCCACATTTTAGTGTAAATATGGCAGTGATCTGTCAGTCTGTTATGCTTCCACGACCAAATCACCGAACCGATTGTGACAAAATATAGCCAGGAAATGGTCTAAGATCCCGAATCAAACATACATATTGTTACTTTTATCTCGAATCCGCTTTTCACCTGCTGTGGAAGACAATCCACAATATAGGACTTGCAAACTTGTTCGGTCCGGGTAGAACAATAGGTCAGCTATAATTAATATAAGTATATAAATGAGGCTTGGTTTTGATCAAGAACCACATTTTCATTCCCAAAAAGGTAGATCAAATATGGTAGACTTCAAATTTAAATAAAAAGTAAGAATAAACTTGATATATACTTAGAATTACATACATAACTTTGAAAAACAAACCATTACAAACCAAAGAACAGCTAAGAGCCCATACATCTAAAAATACATTCAAAACACGACATTAGAGGACGGTACCATTTTATATATAGTTTCCGATGTTCAGATAATATATTGTAGTTCCGACGCCTTATACCCTTCGCCAGGAATATAAAGTGTTGCAAGCAGCCAATAATATGTGCAACTGCCAAATGTTTTTACATCCTGAGAGCTGGATATGTGAAGGTATAGGTCTTGTAATATATTTGAAGATGTGAATGTGTAAACAAATACTTTAGATGCTGCTTGATCTACTGGATTAACGCCTCTTCCGAGAATAACTGAGTTGTGAAGCCCTAAGTCTATCACACCGCGTAGGTAGAAACTGTTTTAAAGAACTCTCACTTATGGAAATCTCATCACAACGTTTTCTATAAGGTCAAGTCATAATTACTTACTATAAACTCACGAATGAAGATCTAACACAAGACTAGGTCTTTGCCTTCTCAGGCAGTTCCATAGCGTAATACAAAAATTGTTTTTGAAAACCAACATTACGTATAACCTTAAACTGGATATCACCGACAGGGGAGTGACAGTATATAGCGCCAGCTCTAAAAGAAAGGAAGTTATGGAAGATAACTACTAAAGCGTGATTACTCACTTCCCACTACTCGTATAAGAGACTAGCTGACCCGCGCAACTTCGCTTGCGTCACATAAGAGAGAATGGGTCAAAATTTTCCCCGTTTTTGTAACATTTTTCGTTGTTACTCCGCTCCTATTGGTCGTAGCGTGACGAAATATAGCCTATAGCCTTCCTCGATAAATGGACTATCTAACACTGAAAGATTTTTTCAAATCGGACCAGTATTTCCTGAGATTAGCGCGTTCAAACAAACAAACTCTTCTTAGCTTTATAATATTAGTATAGATAAAACGACACCCTAAGTTATTAAAATTCAAAATACACACACGTATTCAATATGATCGCTAGATATGTCATTCATAAGTACCAACTATAAACCCATCGCAGTTCACGAGGCATACAATAAATTCACCCGGAAGCGCGCGTAAAGCTTTACTTTTAATGAGTTCTGTACTCATATGTTATGTACAGTTATGAGCGAAAATTTGTGTAAAATTATCTACAATGGCAACCTACCGAAGCGCCGTCATCACCGGCTTAATGCTGGCAGCTCTTTATTTGCAAGCAATAATGTCAGCGTTTCCTAGACTGTTAAATAAACCTGTCGCAGCAAGCCCTACCCTTCAGAACTGATTTCTTTTATGAAATCTAGTTGCTTCAACATATGGAAGCAACATTTTGAGTCCACAATGTCAACCAAAGGTCTCTGGTACCGGACCATGCAGCCAGCGCTGTCTCGGGCCCCTTGGTGTGATGAGTCAGGCCTGTCGAGGGATGAGATAGTGGCGGCATTCAGGGTTCGTTCCGGTCATGTGCCCTGCGGCAAATTTTTGAATTTGGTGGGTGTTAAATCGTCGCCGATATGTAATTCATGCTCGAAAATCGATGATTTGTTGCATATTTTAATAGAATGCAGTTTATATAACAATATTAGAGCACAGTTGCAATTGCAGCATTTTTTTTGTCATAATGGTAGTATAAATGTTATTTTGAGTGATCCATTTTCTGAAAAGGCGATTAAAATTTTTAAGTTTTTTAGTTATGTTTTTTCTGTAAATATGCTAAATTAAAATATATTCAATTTATTTTTCTCTTTTTAATTTTGTTTTTTGAAAATTTTAATTGCCTTCAGTTAGAAAATTAGTTTTTTTTTTAAGATTTTGCTGTACACTTTGTTGTAATTTGAGTTTCCCTATGAGGCCGACATAGCCTTTTGTTGGCTAAAGGCCTTGACAATAAATTTGATAAAAAAAAAAAAAAAATAAACCTGTCGTAATCAGACTTCCTTAAAACGTCTACTTTTCGAACCATTGTATGAAGAAAGACTGTAATATAAATAAATATGAAATTTAACTGTTACTATGAAATCCAGTAGCTATGAGATAATTTTGAATCATAATTTAACTGATTCATGAATAAAATATTATTAAGCTATTATTTATTTATTTTATAGCTTCAATTATATTGCAGTTTTAACATAATATTACGTTTGAAAATGTATAAACATAATTATGCTCGTAACTGTATCTCTTTATGGTGCACGGTAATAATTTTACTGAACATTGTGATTGCAAAAAATATGTGTTTTTCCTTATAATGTTTGAAGTTTTATTTATGAGGTTCGTTGCTCTCAAAATTACTTCTCGGTTCGCGTTTCTTTTATAATTCTAGCCGTTTTCCTGTTTGTCTTGATGTGTGATTTTGGAATAAATGGGATCTTATTTATTTGGTGAAGTAAATTGATAACTTTTGTAGGATTTCATTCGAAAATTTGTTTTATTTTCTTATTTACAACTTTTGGTCAAAAATGTTTGCTTTGGTTTTAAACCGTCAACTTTCTTTTTATAGGTAAATTTTATAGTGCACTACAATTCATTTGCAGGAATTTTAATAAAGTAACAAAAAGATAATGAAGCCATATATGTATGTTACTTAAAACTTAGGAGATTGAGTTATAAGTAACGTATTATAAATAAAAATAACCTATTGTTACGGGAAATAAAAAAAAGCCTATTTAAAAAATAAATACTAGTATTGAACTGACGGACGAAAGCAGTCAACATCCCTATTTCTAAAATCATTAATGCTATTAAATTCCGCCACAATACTCCCTATATAAAAATACTTCCCTTGTAAAATTATAACACCTTTTTCATCGAGGGTCAAAAATAGTGAAAACAAAGAGGCATTTTCTCAGTAACCTGATAACACGGGTCATGTTCACAATGTACAGTAAAATCGCACGTACAATTCGGAAATTTCACTATATATAAGTGATCGTAACCTGAACTGTGAAAGCTTATAAGTTCTTGAGTCTTTTTATGTACGTTACTTGGAGTTCATGTGTTTTATTTTTTTTCTTATAAATGATGAGGAGTGTAAAAAAGGTATGGAGATTAGTATTTTGAATATTTTGATTTCAGCTATGCTAGTCTTTTTTCTGCGTATGTTTGACTAACCGGATGCGCTTACTGGTTGGTAATTGATAAGTGGGTTAAGCAACCCTTGGCAAATAGTGTATCAAAATTAAATGCAGAAATTACATATTAAAATACAAAATTCCGAATTTTAAACATTAGTAACAGAGTTATGCCGCTATCGGTGGCATGTACGATAGATACGGCCACTGTATTTCAGAAATACACTAAATTAATCAAAACGAAAACAAATTAGATAAACAGTGCATGCCAAGGCTCTCTACTAAGATGTCATACTCGACAAGTTTCAAATTGTACTTAAAAAATACAAGCTTTATGAAACCTAAGTATAAACTATGTCAACAGCTCTTTTTGTGTGCCTAATAGACAGTGATAGGAAATCGCGTTGATTTAAAATTTCCTCGTTATAACCGGGACAAGTAAATTATTCCAACCAATTATTTCAAGCGATGACATTATGACAAAAGACAAACTAATCAAATAACACTTGTAATGATGAAGTAATCAGTTAAAGCGAATGGCTCGATAGCAGTTTATAACAGTCGTAAAACACTCGCTTTGAGTAATTACTCAGTAGTATGGTGTAGAGATATGCAGGATTTGATTGAAGATATAGTAATTTATAAATTATATTTGAATTGTAAATGTGACACCTGACTATCATTCTGTTACCCTTTTATGGCGAAGCTGCTGAAATCATTATAATAATTTTTTTTGCTTAAAGATACTTGAAAAGCGTATAAAATAATTAGAAATAATAAAAGTTAGAGTTCCTTTACTTTTCTTCATAAAATCTCAGATACAGCATTGACAGGACATAAGACTAAGCACAAAAAAATGCGATCAATTCTAAATCAATAACGAAAAACAAAACATTTCTTCACTAAAATAAAATGTTGACAGATATTATTAGACATTACGATTCAAATTACCTACTGAATCTCCCACTGGCTCGGAAAGGGGTGTAGACTGGAGAGTATTTTGCTGAGAGCTAGCAAGAAACTCACGGCCACTTTATTCAAACGCTACTTTATCCATTTGGCTTTGATATTTTACATCAACAGCCTTGGGTCTATGTAACTGTATATAAAGGTACAAGTGTACGTAAAGGAGGCAAGCTTCTCGCCTTTGGCAGTGAGGAGCCTAGAGCACTAATTGACGAGTAATTGGTTTAGCAATAGTTTACTGTTTGCACCATTTGGCTTGAGGGAGTACACTCCTTGGAAATATTGGCTACTGGGTGTAAACTTGAAGTGAAGGTGTGTTTGAAAGGTTATGCATATTCGTACTAATGTTACAAATGGGAAAAGCAAGTCTTTGTGTAACGCTTTCTGGGCTAAACGCCTTGACTAAAAACTAGCTTTAATGACAATTTAATTTAACATTCGTTGGCTGGAAAACAGAAACGTACAAGGTTAATAAGCCGCCATTTAAAAAAAAAGTATATCACTGTGGTGCTAAAAAACACTTTTTTCTAAGTTAGAGACGCCACATCACAAGTCTGGACTAAAATATGGCTAGTAGTAAGACAGTTTACTTTACTTAACAATACAATTTATATTTTTATTAATATCATAAACAATTAAATCGACACAGCTTATAGCCTTGCACTATATACCTCTTTATATAACCTTAATCCTTTCTCACAAAAAAACCGATAGCAGAAAAATACTAATACCGATTGAAAGCTGTATAAAAACACAAAGTGCATCATCAAGATAAAGGCTCCACATAAACGGGCGATGATAGACATCGTCTGTGTATGGGTTTATAGCCATGGCGATACCCTCTCAACTATTATTGTAATGGGAAGAGCTTGTTTATTGTTCCTTGTTTTGCAGTTCAAGGGAGATACGAGTGTTTTTTTAAGTGAAATGAAAACTGCTCGCTTATGAGAAGTTTAGTAGTAGTAGTTTTTTTAATATTACGTCTTGTATTTAAAAAAGTGAAAGCAGAGATTAATAAAAGTAATTTAGGTTTTTTAAGACAACTCCCGTACTAAGAATTGCACTTGTGTCGCGGGGACTTTTACAAACATACAAACAACGGCGTGGTGACCTAATTTGCACTCTTCTAACGTACAAAATGCAAGCATATATTATAATAGAAACCTCTGAAACGTACATACTTCTCAGGCTCAAAGGAAACCTTGTAATCTACAGTCGCCAACACTATCATAGCTGTAAAAAGCATTGTACAAATCCTCCCAGAGATTATTTGTTTCCATGGATAAAAAAACTAAAGATTATTATCAAACTAAATAAAATCATCTCTCAAAAATAATAGATCTGTACATCTTTATATATACAACTTCATTAATCCAATCAGAAAAAACATCGCAGGAAATTGAACATTCATCATCAGCAAAACTTTTTTACCGATCCCCTTTGTACCAGTTTAATCTGGTTCGAACTATAATAATGCACACAACTCGGAAATAGCACGTGTCTATCAAACTTACAAACAAACTTTCTTTTGTTTTCTAACGTTCACTTATATCAGGAATAGCCCGTACTTCTAACTTCCATTCTTCCGCTGCAGCAAGCAAAAATGGATCTTAATGCAATGGGATAAGGTTGTGGGTAGTTGTACAAAATTTGGTATTTTTCTCTCATTTGATTGTACATGACAGTAACGGAGTAGGGTCCAAGCTGATTGCTTTACTTCTCCCAAATAGCGAATCTTTATCTGTTTCGTATAAATAATTAAAAAGGCAACTCTGCCTTTGACTTTACGAGTAGGTATTAATAAATGTTTGCTTCAGTTTGTTCGTGTATTACTTTTGTAAGTGAATTCGTGATGTAGTAAAGTAACACATTTTATATGAGTTGTAAGTAATCGCGCCCACTAATGTTTTTTTTAGGAGAAAGGAGCTAGGCGTTGTGTGTATTGGATTCCGGAAATATTATTGTATGAGAGTTTCTTGGAAAAAACCTTTTCAGAAAATGGCTAAAGCTTATTTTTTATCTAAAGGAGAAAACCTGGATATTTCTAAATCTTCTTTGTAGTAATCCGCTCATAGAAAAAAGACAGAACAATAAATTCAATGCAAAAAAGACATCTGCAAAGATTAGCCACGTTATTGCTTACTAACGTAACTGAGACTAGTACCTGTTCAAAAATAATAACAAATGGAAAGTCTGAACAAATGTATAAAAAATCATAAAATTACGAAACCTTGTTACGGCGATGTCCTAATTCCTAAGCCAGTAACTGTAAAGGTTCGTTATTCAAACAGGAAACCATTTTATCCTTTAACCACGTTTACCAGCTATCACAAAAAGGCTGCACAATTTTTCCGGCAGATTAGCACCGAAATAAAATCCAAACAAACCGTTCGTACGTACAATAAAAATGAATGCAAAAACCATTGAAAATCGCCGGCAATATATATCCCGGTCAATTTTTTCCCACAACCGGCTCTGAGTACCCGGATAATCCCCGTCCGGTCATGTTTGACACGGCCGCCAAAACAAATATAGCTGCCATCGACCATTATAGTACGTTTGTTTAGGTTAGGTTACACATTATTATGGTGTTGGTTTTTTGTTATCATATCGTTAAATTGGCAGTGTAATGCGGAGTATAAATTATATTTCTTTGTTACCTTTTTTGAGGATATACAAAGCTGTTTAGTGTTAGGAATCTTTGGATTTAAATGTTTTGTGTGTAAAGATAGTTGTGTATTGTTCTTCAAGAAATTTGTCTACAAATCAGCCTTATGTTGGGACTTTAAGTATGTATAATTAGTATTTACTTAGTACACAGTAAGTTTTGAGGCAATATTTTATCAACGATAGCACAAAGTGAATATAGATTAAGCGTGTAACTGTATAGCTTACATTTAAATAACTATAAGCTATTGCGCATGCCTTATGAGGTAAAGTGCTGTACTTCGAACTTATAAGATCATATTTATTGTATTACCACAATTTTTGCAATAAAGACATTTCAATTTGAACTCGAATAACCGTAAAAAAATTACATTAATTGAATCTCACTCTTTTTTATAAGTCGCTATAAAGCAATTCAGATTTGGCAAGCCCGACCATGCTATATGCCACTGTGTTTCATCGTTGTAATCAGTCTACCCAACAAAACAATATTTTATAACAAATTATTGATTTCCCAACATCACATAAACAAACCTTAAAGAACCACATAACTCCAATATTTTCCTTCACCATTAAAACAAGTAATACGACACGTGATCTCTCGCCAAAGTCCCAGGTCCCTTGGGTTAGAACCCGAGACTTTTGAAGCTAGACTATCGCTGTTTTTAAACTAAAACTAGTTTGACCCAATTAGGGCTGAACCGCAAGACATTTATTGAGTCCGTCTTCCCACATGAGGCAATTAGTCTTTAAGATTACTGGAAGGACAAATTGCTGGCCGTCTGCAATGATCTAACAAGTTAAAACTTCGTGAACTATCTTCAAGGGTTGGTAGTTACAGTTCAGAAGTTTTGAAATTAAAAATAGTTTATTGCTGTTAACTTATAGACTTTTAGGTGACGATAAATTATATACAGTCTCGTAATAATAAAATGGTGTACAAAAACGTATTGTAGAAATAAAAGAACATTTGTTTGGAAAGCTAGCAAATATTTAAATGACAATGTAACGTGTCTTAAACGCGATTGAAAATTAAAGGTTTACCCGACGGGCGTTTTGATCGAATCAGTCAAACCGTGGTCACGGGCTGTCTAATTTTACATTGGTAAGACATGGACTTATAGACATAAAATCAATAAATGTTGTATTACTATCCCACTGCTGGGCAAGAGTCTCCTTTCATAATGAGTGTTGAACCTTGAGTCCACCACGCTGGCAATTGCGGGTTGGCGACTTGGCAAAGAACTCCTAGGCAAAAATTAAACAAAAAATTCCGGAAGTCGAAATTTAATATAAGAATATCTATATATTAGAACAATCAAATCAAACAACAAACATCAGTTAGAAACCAATCTAGCAGTAGATCATTTCAGTTCAAAACTGTTTCTGAACAACGAAATCATCCTATCAATGGCTACAAACAAAACTCGATCCCTCGACATTGACACAAAAATCCGAAACAGGCAATCTGAACCGACAACTAAAAAGTTACGGACATTTTTTTGGTTAGCCAATTCCGAAATACTGGCTACTGGCTGTCTCAGTTTCTGTATTTGGGAATTAAAACGATATGTGAAGCGGACTGAGTCCATGGCTCAGTTAGTAGTTACTGTGTAGTATGTGGTTCGATTCCCGGGTCTGGTAAATTGCGGTGCAGTCAGCTATGTATTTATGTAAAACGGAAGTTTAGATTGCTTATTAAATTTCAAGAAATTATTACGTCTTTTTTTTACAGGAGTAGGCAGAGCCCAAAGAAATATCGAATAATGCAGAAAATTATTATATTTTCTTCTTCTTCTATCTTAAGTCTATCCTAGAATTTAATAATCTAATAATCTTTGAGAAAATAATTAAGGTACCTATCATGGTTCATGCTATTATCACGGGTTTTCGAGCGTTCGATTCTTAAAAGGAACAGGCAATATTTTTTCGTATTACGTAACAAAAGATAAATTCAAAAGTGCAAGAGAGGTTTTAAAAGAAATATCGCAAGTTATAATGCACAGTTTTCAAAAATCGAAAATTCGTGTCCTGCCTTTGTCCACCCTCCTATGTTCAAAGTCAATTTTACCACAAGGCCACTCTTTACATCCAATATCGATGTCACAAAGCGCCTTTAAATCACCAACATCTATACTTACATCCAATTTGCCCCAAGGAATACATTTTTGTTTAAGAAAATTCCCTAATTATAATTACAATTTTCTTATACGCCAAAGGCAGTCCCCCTTGCGCTGACGTCATCGGTTTATGGGGATGAAGGCTGTAAACAAAGACTCGTTAAAAACTTCCCCTTGTTTTATTAGTCTTGTATTGATATTCCGACCTCCACGTGGGAGTATTTCTATGGATTACTTGCAGCTAAGTTAAATTAACATTTCTGTCTATTGTGTTGGTTTTGTTGAGACAAAGGGGTTTGAATTACATGAATTTTGAACATTATTAATTTGGACATTGGCGGAAAACAAGGTTCTAATATTGCACGTGGCCAGTGTGATGAGCTCGTGGCCTTACTACTCTCAAAGTAGAGAAAGACCAATACATGGGAACCGTGCATGAATTACTTTGAGGCTGCCCTTGTATAGTAATAAACTAAGTACTTCTAAGATAGGTAATAACAGGTAGGATAAATAACAGCCAATGTTATTTTTATCTCTCGTTTTTGGTCACTCTGTAAGCTACAATAGAATATTGTGTACTCCTCCGATATAATATCATGACTTAGTTCGCACGTTTGAAATGGCCCGAGTATAGTAGGTTTTTGAAATCAACCAAATTAGAAATTGCAATCAGATTTTTTCAAACAAAACCATACAAAACCAAGACTCAAAATCTTTAATTCTAACCCTCGTTTCGGTGTAAAACACGCAACATTAATAATTTGGCCAGTGATCAAAAGGACAGCTATTCAGTTTGCCTACTCATGGCATTTCCACATTCGTTCACTCGATAAATCCTTTCCGTTAATCGCCTTTCATTTATCCTTTCCACATGGTCTCACCATATTTATATTATTTTGCTGTTTCTTTTTGTAAGTGCTGTTATAGTTTTATTTATGGGTGCTAGCTATATCGAACAAAGAGCCTTTGGATCGTGTTAATGGAGTTACGGAAGTCTTAAATCTAAGAGTCGTAAATATTTCTTCAAGTCAACGCTGATATGTATGAAAACTTCTTGCTCTTGGACCTAACTAACAAAAGTCGGTACAAAATAGACTTTTGCTTTTTTTTGTAAGAAACCCTTAAAGTAAGTCGAATACGGTGAAACTATTCCTCTATAATGCACGACAAAAATCCTATTAATTAAATTTTATAAGGTTGTAATTAAGTAACAGCAAACCTAAGAATCATGAAAATATGCATATTTCTTCTACAATAATAGACTTTGCGATTTTATAAACCATTTTGTATATTCTATCTCCATAATCAACTCAATTAATTATAACATAAAATTCAACAATAATAAAACGTCTATCGAAAACCTAATCTTTATCCGAGGTGCCACCAAATATTGACAGTCGCGACGCAATTCTTCCTTACATAACATCGTTAGTGGGCCCAGTGACGGGCCTTGAGGCACCCCTCCCTCTCGTAATTGGTAAATTGAGTTCCCTCCTCCCGTGTAAGTAGCCCAATGTAATATTATTGATCAAGTTAGTGCTTGCTTTAGTTGCTGAATATACAATTTATTTGGTAGTGTCTTTTTTGTTTCTATTTTTGTTTAAATTTATTTTTTTTCGTTTAGTGCACTGTGATTTTATATCTAAGTAATTATGATTGTATCTTACATTAAGAATGCTCGGGTTTAGTGCTTAACAAACACGATCTTATGATGTTCAAACTATTTTTTCACAAGTACGTTAGATTATTGCATAATTATTATTTTTGATTTTAGATAAATCTTTAACGTAGGTAAACGTTTGAACAACGCTAAACATTTTAGAGTGTACAGTGGAAGCAGTAGTGCCAGCAGTTTTGATTACAATCTGTTTATATAAAAATAACTTATCTTTTTGTAAGAATGCAAAACCAGTAATTAATTTTATTGATAAATACTAATATTTTCTACGTATATAACATACAAAATTATGGGTACATGTATGGATACCAATGCTATTTTACGAGGTGTATGGGTACTAATTCCTAATTAGGGGTAAATCTTAATGGGGTGTATGGGCCCGCACCATTTTTTGGACCATGACTCTATTCATATACTTTTATGACTAACAAAGCAGTAACTCACTCTATTCTACACCTCCTAGTTGAAATCAACCAAAGCGTACTAGCCCCACTTTATCACCATCACTTCCGACTACCTCCATTGTTCTACAAATATCTGTGTGTGTCATAACACCCAATATCGTTTAACTCCGCACTCAAATCTCGGCGATGCAAGACAATGCACCTTCGATTGGATCCTCGCTTTAGATTTGCAGGACACGATACTGATTGTTAGTATCCAGACAAAGGTGTAAAGCATTCGGTTTAATAGCAACTGTAATGTCAAAGACGTTTTGTGTTCAAGTTGCTTCATCATCATCACCAGCTTTTCTTACCTGGGCTATGATATTATAAATATTATTATTGTAATGGGAGCAATTTTTGGTGGATTGATTTCATCTTATTCATGTCTGATTACATCTGGTATTTAAATTATTGCTTTTTGCAATAATATAAATAATCTATACTAATATTATAAAGCTGAAGAGTTTGTTTGTTTGTTTGAACGCGCTAATCTCAGGAACTACGCGTCCGACTTGAAAAAATCTTTCAGTGTTAGATAGCCCATTTATCGAGGTAGGTTATAGGCTATATATCATCACGCTACGACCAATAGGAGCAGAGTACCAGTAAAAAATGTTACAAAAACGGGGAAAAAATTTACCCATTCTCTCTTATGTGACGCAAGCGAAGTTGCGCGTGTCAGCTAGTTTATTATATCAACTGATTGACAAAATAAAAGTAGTAAGTTTCATTTTTAGTTTCCTTAATGTATCTAATATGATTTTTATAGAAGTGATCTTAATTGGTGTCAAAAAGATGATTACTATATTTTTTCCAAGCTAGGCTTTTTCTAAATATTTTTGACTAGCTGACCCGCGCAACTTCGCTTGCGTCACATAAGAGAGAATGGGTCAAAATTTTCCCCGTTATTGTAACATTTTTTACTGCTGCTCTGCTCCTATTGGTCGTAGCGTGATGATATATAGCCCTTCCTCGATAAATGGGCTATCTAACACTGAAAGAATTTTTCTAATCGGACCAGTAGTTGCTGAGATTAGCGCGTTCAAACAAACAAACTCTTCAGCTTTATAATATTAAGTATAGTATAGATGACAAATTCTATGCCTAGTTATTTTATTTTATTTTTTTTCGTGTTTTTCATTGCTCAAAATACGTATACATAAGATAAATACAAACGGGAAATAATCAAGTACATTTCAGTCAATTTCACGCGTGTGTAAATTGTAACATTTTTTCCGTCGCCAACAACCGTTAATCGGATTTGTTCTTTGAACCACAAATGTGAACGGCGTCTTCCACAATTTGACATGGCAACACTGTTTCTTCATACAAATGTAACACAGGAGCTACTAAGTATTCCTTGAAATAATATCAACGGGCTTGTAACGTATCTCAGTTGACAACTAGTGTACGTCAAATTGCTGCTTTAAGGTAACTTATTAATCACAATAATCTAAGGGAGATAACAATCTACTCTATAGTGGCTTTTAAATAGTTGTCAACTGAAATACGTGTTAGCCCCAGAAATATTATTCCGAAAATACGGTACACAAGACAATTAGGCAAATCTAGGCAGAAATCATATTGTATAAGTTACAAGTATTTTGACTTGTACTTTTAGTATACACGTGTTCTAAATTATCAATTTTCAGAACTTCTTTTTAGGTTTCTGAACTTCGACAGGAAAAAACGGAACACTTTTACAATCAATCGGTTATTTGTCTTCTTTCTTTTTGTTGCTAAGAATACTTAAAAAGAAATAAATTTTATTGTTCCTGTTATTTTTAGATTTGTGCCGCACAGCACCTGACTGCGTTCAATACAGTAGCGCGATTTTGCCAAATGGATTATCGATTATCAACAGTTTGATATTTAAAATCTATAACCAAATTGGTTCCTGCTGCACCCGGTAGAGGCGCTGATCAGACTTTCATGCAGATTCTTTGTTTAATTAATATTTGTATTAATTATTGTTGTACCTATAGCCCGTTTTTCTACCACTATTGATAAAGATAGGGCGCTACAGATTCGGTTCTATTAGTTAGATCAACTTAAACAATTCATCCAAATCTTAACCGAACAAAGCCTAGCACTAAATCAGGCAGAAACGCAGACAAGGCCCCTTCGAGATTGGACATCAAAGGCGAAACTAACAATCTCGTATTGAACACAGTATATAACATCGAAGATAGTGAAGTCAACCTTTGGGATTTCCTATACAGTGTCCGTTCAGTGTCTTTGACATGCTAAACTAATGACGCGCCAACTGGCACCTCACAGACGTGCCGGGAATTGGTGCCGTTACCCCATTTGGTAAATGCTGTGATACGATAGGCACAATATAAACATTGAACAGGTTATATCGTGCTGCAACGAGAAGGGCGTAAGTGGTGATGTGTTTGTTTTGATATTTGCTTTTTCTGTATTGAAATTAGTCTTTAGTAAATAAAGGATTTTGTGATATGAATGTTTTTCACGTAAACATTGCTTTTAACATTTTTAATGCCATTTCATCTGAACCAATTAAAGCGTCTAAAGATTACTACTCTGGCATAAAAACAGAAAACGTCTTATTCAATTTCGGTATATAAGAGAGCATGAAACATCATAATTGTAAATTTGGTAATCACATTAAATATGCTCTCGAGATATATTCTTTCCTAAATACATAATATTATTATATGTACGTAGGTATTGACTTCGTCGCATGGACTCAGATAGAGACCAAACGACGCTGCTTGTTGTGATCCCAACAAAATTTTCACTTCAATATTAAAACAACTTGACTAAAACGAAAAACACGTCACAAAAAATAAATTAACAACCTACAAAACTGCTTCAAACAAATCCGATTAAAATGCCAAAATAAAACGACGATATTACACGTTCAATTATTAGGAATAGCAGAGCAGACAGCCCACCATTGGAACTTCAAAACAAAATTAAATTTGGTCGGCATCGCGACAATCAACGGCTATTCATGTTTAGTCCATTGTTCTCAAAAACAATGGCCGACAGGTTTTGCTAGTCAATTTGTTTGTTTCTGCGGTTTATAAACATCATTAATGTGGGCAGTTTATTTTACTTTTCAACGTTTTAGTGAATATCATATTAAATTTTCGAGCGGTTTTCAAACGAGCCTAAGGACTACTACACACAACGCTCTTTTCAGCATCTGCAACGCGATGTGAACGCAATTAAGACGTTTTAAAGTCGCATGGCCATCGTCAATGCGTTGTAAACTTTACACACGCGTACATAGCATAATATGATCGCGGTGTTTGAGCGGCCATTATTATTCGTTATAAATATATTTACCTGAATTATGAAAGCAGACAGCATCGATACTCAGAGGCTTATGAAGACTCTTCTTGATTTTCTTTTGTACCGATACAAACGCATAGAGAGATCGTGCTAAATCATAATGTGCGTTATCTTTGCGTTAAAATTATGTAGTGTGCTAGGACTCTAATGTCCAAACCCTTCGTTCAAGCTCTGTTAAATATGTATTGTTTTATATTTTCACGTTTGGTTTCATTTGTGGATTTGTATAATAGAACATTGGTTTGATTCAGTTGTTCTATTTGTTGATGGATCAATGAATTTGTATGGGATTTGTTATAATCCTCACCTTCTATCTGTATGGTTCCTTTGTTTTAGAACACAATAGTTTGGATATATTTATAATTGAATAAATTGGGTTTTGTATTTCTATTTTCAGTGATATTTATGTAAAACACTTGTCATTCAGTCTTTTTTAATTGAAGGGATTCGACTGTTATGACTATTTACTATTTAGTTAATGTATATTGGACAGATAAATATTGTTAAACTGACAACTGTATCGATGACATTCTTTTACGATGTTTTACTTCACCGTTGGAATAAGTGTTTTTTTTTTCACATACACTTAACTCCGAAAAGTCATCGGTGTGTTGCCTCGGAGTAGAACCAACCACCATAGCAAAGGAGAAGCATACTTACACCACTCAGCTATCACTTTTCTTCCATCATGTATTATTATCACATATTATTGCAAACTATTTATACACGCGTATTCCTTCTCATCCGAGTTCGTCCCTAGCAACTATACGAACAAGATTTCTCAAGAGAAACTTAGCAGACGTATTATTAACGCATTTGTTAGGAAACCGTCTAGCTGTATAGCAATTTTAAAACCGATATATCAAAACTATGTAGCAACGGAAATTATTATATAACATGTATGTATCCTGCATTTTCTCTGCCCTCGTTCGTCACGATCTTTTGCTCATACAAGATAGCTACTTACATAAATTGCTTGGTGAAGTCAGGAAATAAAGATTTTCAAACACTTTTGTATTTTAATCTAGGTATGGTAAACAAGTCTCCTCGCAATACTAGTAATGCAGTAATTTATACAATTGACAGCTGTATGTTTTTTTTTAATTCGTGAGACCATGCATCTAATATTATGCTTTAAGTATGGGCACAAAATAACGAATGTTCATTACTTGTGTTCGACTAAGTATGAATGGATTAAGTTCAATATTACTCTACATGGCAACAATTAATTAAAAAAAAAATACTTTTTTATATACAAAAAAAGCAGTTGAGCCATGTATATTCTTGTATTTCACTTTACACTTTATAATCGCAGCCTTCATTTTTTATTTTTCTTTTGTTCAATTGCCTGAAGCTGATTGGACCATAATTAAAACCAAAATTTTCCATTTTGGGCCACGCAAGCCATTTTCCAACTAGTGTTTATTACCAATGTAAATGTCACCTATCTACATTTTCAAATACCACACTAACTGATATATGAGTTACAGGAACTCAATTACTTAACTGCCTGATAGCACCAACTAGTAGACAGTCTATGAAGTATCCCATTCACGTAGGCATTAGTCTTTGACAAGATAACTAACAAACATTTAGTCGTATGTTCTAAACGGTGGACATGTATCGAGATGCCATCGAGAGAGTTTCGCGGAACGTTCTCAATCGTACTTGGCGAGCCAATCCATACCGTTCGAACGTTGCCAGTTCCGAATATGTCTCTGTTTTAGAACGGCGCAAGTTTGGAGATGGTGGATAAGGAATTAAGAAAATGTAAAATTACATAATACTAAACATTAAAATGTACAACAGGTAATACGTATTAATATATACGCGGTAAAAAGATTAAAAGTTACGACACCTTATTTATTACTCGACGTTTCGACTGAGTTACATCGTAGTGGTCACGGGCAGACTGTATAGCCAGAGGCTCTGGAGGCTCTCTCTTTGCATTTATGTGAATAAGTTTGATCTCTGGTATTCAACTATATATATTTATGTTAGATTTCAAGAAAATCATTGAAATTGAAACTGTACTTATGTCTTTTTTCTTCTGAGAAAATGATTGTTTCTTTAAAAAAAAATCAATATCCTAAACCACAATGTACTTGCCGAAATTTTACAGCAAAGTTAAAAGCACCTTTTACAAATGAAATTTGCTTGTCCAAAAGAACAACTGCAACCACAACAATTAAAAACTTAACTCTTAAATTCACACCATTCATATTTCTCAACGAAATTCTAGAATTCCTCCACAAAACTTGAAAACACCGTCATAAAACAAAACTACCCACAATTTAGCTCGCGCGTTTATTTTCTTTTATTCCCCACATTTGAAGCAGATGCCGCTACATCCTATAACTTGGACTCATATATTGTGTGCCAGCGATGCAACGTACCTAAATCGTCTAGCATTTGTCCAAGTAACACCTCTATTTATTTTAGAGAGCGCTACTGAAGCCGTGATCAAAACTGAAATGTACTTGTCGTAATGTAAGCCAATGTATTGTAGCCAATCTTTTTCGGTAACTGGATTGTGGGCTCTTAGGAAAGAAATGATTTTTCTTTTACGCCTTTCTAAGAAGAGTATATAAATATAAATTGGGAAGTAAATCTTGAGGTAGAACAGTAACACAATTTTTAACATTCGATCCTATCACGTTTCTTCGTATTGAGCGATTGGTTAAACAACTGAAAATAAAGTTCATGCAACGTTCTGATCAAGTAATAACAAATGGTTTATATCTACTCGACAATGTAATCAATGGCGGTCCAAAATGGTTCCTTTACAATGATGCTCATCATTAAACAAATGTTAATAAAAAAGTTCACCAGTAATGTAAGACGACACCCAACCAAATATTTTCACAAAGCACACATTCAATATAAATCACACATTACCTTCAATTGACACTTTCATACAAAACTCTTTTCTCAATAATACAAACAAAAGTAATCTTTACAAATACTCGTATCATAGTCAAGCACCATTACGAGATACACCTCCATTGATCCAAACATGATGACGTCACACCGTCAGTAAACATAAAATCTCGAATGATAAGTGAGCGTCACATGTCGCGACATGTCATTGGTGAAATTGTTTTACTTCTGCCTTCCTTACTTGTTCCGTCTATTGGGCTCGAGGTGAATATTGTTTTATGAATTGTTACCTTTGCTTTCAAGCTATATAAATGTGGTATTTTTAAGTAATTGTAGCACATAAAATAACGCTATATAATAATATACTCAGGGCTATGAAGATACCAACGTAAGCTATTATTATTTATTTATTTATTTATTTATTATTATTAAAACAGTGTTTCTTACATGAAACTTATACTTATGGTCCACAAAACTGTTTGAACAGTTTGTCTGTGGACACGGTCGAGTCTCATTTAATTATAGCAGTACTTAAGATGTACATATATGTATATATTGTATAAGAGCTTTGATTATATATTATAAGTTTATGTATTATAATGTATTTATATTGTATGTATAAGAGTAATATTATATGGTTCAGTAGCTTGTGTTTTATACATGTATATTTGTATGTATGTTTATAGATATTTATAAACTACTAAGTAGATACTTTTTTAATTTTTTAGAAAACTTATTTTTATTTCTTTCTGTTGCGATGTCCACAGGTAAACTGTTCATTACATATGGTATGCGTTTCGATAAAGTTCTATCACCATAATAATTATTAACTCTAGGCACATTGTATCTACCACTGGTTTTGGTTCTTGTGCCGTGTGTATGCGACACAAGCGACAGGTTATGCTCTTGATTGCCATGTTGGTTGGTTAATAATAGGTACTTATGTTTTAAACTGGCCGGCAGAATATTACATATTTTAAATATTTTTTTATAGTCATTTTTACAACTGTTTTTGGTTTTATTATTTACTAATAATTTTAAGAATCTAATTTGTAGTGTTTCTATTTTATCTATGTAAGTTTTAAAAGTGAGTCCATAACAATCAAGAGCATAAGACACAATGGATTCGACCAGTGATTTGTACAGGTATTTTAATAAAGAAATTGGTACTCTGAAACTTAAATGATAAAATCTGCCCAGTAGTATCCTCATTTTATCACAAATATAATTAACAATTTTTAGCTATTTTCTACAATTCCTACCTATTACACACTACATTCTTTTACATACTTCATTTAAATTCAAACATCTTCTTTCGTCATTGCACCCCTGCAAGTTACATTTTTAATTATATGCAAGGAAAAACAAAAAAAAAAAAAAAAAAAAAACAAAAAAACAGTACTATTATCTCGAAATATTTAAATGCTAAAAACTGTCGTGTATAATTGCTTTTCATCAATACATGCCCACAAATAGAACTAAAATAATTCATCTCCAC